>NC_082719.1:99247207-101890957 GCF_030144855.1 Hypanus sabinus | reverse complement strand
AGGATGTGTTGGCATTGGAGAGAGTCCAGAGGAGGTTCAAGAGGATGGTTCCAGGAATGAACGGGTTAACATATGAGGAGCATTTGGCAAGTTTGGGCCTGTACTCACTGGAATTTAGAAGAATGTGGGGGAATCTCATTGAAACCTACTGAATGTTGAAAAGGTGGACGTGGAGAGGATGCTTCCTGTGGTGGGAATATCCAGAACAAGAGGGCATCAGTTCAGAATTGATGAGTGACTTTTTAGAATGGAGGTAAGGAGGAATTGTTTTAGCCAGAGAGTAGTGAATCTGTGGAATGCTCTGCCACAGACTGTGGTGGAGGCCAAGTCCATGGGCATATTTAAGGCGGCAGTTGATTGTGTCTTGATCAGTCAGGGCATCAAAGGATATGGTGAGAAGGCAGGTGTATGGGATTGAGTGAGATCTGGGAGCAGACTTGATGGGCTGAAAGGCTATTTCTGCTCCAGTGTCTAATGGTCTTATGGACTCCCATGTCTTCCTTTGAACTAGTTAAATTTTTTGAACAGTGGGTTTGTGAAGTTGCCTTGCTGATCCGGTATTTGCTTTGGCTCCAGTACAAAGAATGATTGAGACAACGAAGAGGAAAACAGCAGCTGTTGTAAATGTAGCCAGCAGGTGCTCGCTCCTGCCAAAGGAGATCTTAAACTGAAGCAAATAGGAGGCAGGCTGCTGTGGTGGTGAGCTGTACAGTTTCATGTAAATTATCAAAGTACAAAGTATTGAGCACAGGAATTGGGTTGTTATGTTGAAAACTTTGGCAAGGCCAAATTTGGAGTATTGTGTGCAGTTGTGGTCACGTACAGGAAAGATATCAAAAAGATTGAAAGAGTACAGAGAATATTTACAAAGATATTGCCAGGACTTGACCTGAATTAAAGGGAAAAGTTGAATAGGTCCTTGGAACATAGGAAAATGATGGGAAATTTGAGAGGGGTATACACAGGGCAAGTGCAAGCAGACTTTTTCTATTGAGGTGAGGTGGGACTAGAGCGTAGATTAAGGATGAAAGGTGAAATGTTTATGGGGAAAATGAGGGGAAACTTCTTCACTCAGAAAGTGAGAGTGTGGAATGAACTCCCAGTGGAAGTGGTTGATGTGGGTTTGATGGCAAAATTTAAGAGAAGTTTGGATAGTTACATGGATGGGGGGGGGGGTATTGAGGGCCATGGTCAAGATGCAAGTCAATGGGTCTAGGCAGAATAACAGTTCAGCATGGACTAGATGGGCTGAATCTCCCCTATCTATGCTGTGGTGCTGTATGCCTCAGTGTGCTGTAAGGTTGGTATATGAAAAAGGCTTTTCTCTTCTCGAAATGTGTTCATCATTTCCCTCTCAAACACGTGTAAGTAATCAGTCTAGGCTGTCCTGCAGAAGATGATTGATTACTGGCTAATCCAATAGAGCTTTACAGGTTGAAAGTTAATCCATGAAAATCACAATTGAATTGCATCCAACTGGCTAGTTATTTCACCTGAATGTCAACAGGAAACCTGGCACAAACTTCAGTCAATCTTAAATAGCAATATAGGCATCCCTCTGATGCCCCTCCTCTTTCCCTTTTTCCCATGGTCCACTTTCCTCTCCTATCAGATTCCTCTTCCTTTAGCCCTTTACCCATCACCTCTCAGCCTCTCACTTCATTCTCCCAGCCCACCCAGCTTCCCCCTCACCTGGTCTCATTTACACCTGCCAACTTGTTTTCCGCACCCTCGCCCAAGCTTCTTATTCTGCTTCTGCCCCCTTCCTTTCCATTCCTGATGAAGGATCTTGGCCTGAAACATCGACTCTTTATTCCTTTCCATAGATGCTGCCTGACCTGCTGAGTGAGTTTCTCCAGATCTCCAGTGTCTGAAGTCTCTGGTGTCTTCTTGTATCATATATTTTGTGGGTAGGAGTATATAAACAGAATGTGTTGATGTTCTTCTGCAGAATCTGTGGAAAAGTTGTGTAAGTTAGATATTCTTTCTCAAGAGTTTCTTCTAATCTTCAGCTGATTGTAAGAAACCTCAAAATGAATCTGTGAAATCCCAGTGGAATTTGAAAGCAGGAGAGTAAGCCATTGAACCCAGTTATCCTTGGCCTGAATGCTTGTAAATATTTGAAATTTCTATTTACTTTTTTTTAAAAAAAAAATTCTTTCAGCTTCATCTTGGGAATTTCCACATGTATGAAATGCATCTGTATTGAATTAATTCTGAGATTCAATTTAAAGATTACAGATTAGTTTTGTCACATGTACATTGAAACAGACAGTGAAAGGCAATGTTTGTGTCAACATCCAACTCAGTCAAAATATGTTCCGGGGCAGCGTGCAAGTGTTGTCATGCTTCCGCCACCAACGGAGCATACCCACAGCTTACTAACCCTAAACTAGGGAAAATCTGCAGATGCTGGAAATCTAAGCAAAACGCACAAAATACTGGAGGAACTCACAGGCCAGGCAGCATCTATGGATAAAAGTACAGTTGACATTTTGGGCTGAAACCCTTCATCAGGACTGGAGAAAAAAAGACGAGGATTCAGAATGAGAAGGTGGGGAGAGGGGAGGAAGAAACATGAGGTGATACCAGGAGTGGGGGTGAGGTGTGACATAAAGAGCTGGGAATTTGATTGGTGAAAGAGATACAAGGTTGGAGAAGGGGGAGTCTGATAGGAGACGACAGAAGGCGACGGAAGAAAGAAGAAGGGGGAGGAGCACCAGAGGGAGGTGATGGACAGGCAAGGAGGTAAGGTGAGAGAGGGAAAAGGGGTGGGAAATGGTGAAGGTAGGGGTGGCGTTACCAGAAGTTCAAGAAATTGATGTCTATGCTATCAATCATGAGGGTACCCAGACAGAATATAAGGTGTTGTTCCTCCAGTCTGAGTGTGGCTTCATCACGACAGTGGAGGAGGCCATGAACTGACTTATGGGAATGGGAAGTGGAATTAAAATGGGTGGCCACTGGGAGATCTTGTTTCCTCTGGTGGATGGAGCGTAGGTGCTCAGTGAAGTGATCTCCCAATTTACATCGGGTCTCACTGAAATACAGAGACCACACCAGGAGCACCAGACACCGTATATGACTCGAACAGACTCGCAGGTGTAGTGTCATCTCAGCTAGAAGGACTGTTTAAAACCCTGAATGATAGTGAGGGAGGAGGTGTAGAGACAGATGTAGCACTTGTTCTGCTTGCAAGGGTAAGTGTCAAGAGGGAGATAAGTGGGGAGGGACGAATGGACAAGGGAGTGGAGTAGGAAAGTATTTCTAATATGTACAGTACTGTGCAAAAGTCTTTTATATATAATATAGAAACATAGAAAACCTACAGCGCAATACAGGCCCTTCGGCTCACAAAGTTATGTCAAACATTCCCTATCTTAGAAATTACCAGGCTTACTTATCGCCCTCTATTTTACTAAGCTCCATGTACCTATCTAAAAGCCTCTTAAGAGACCCTATCATATCCACATCCACCACTGTTGCTGGCAGCCCATTCCACGCACTCACCACTCTGAGTAAAAAACTTACCCCTGAAATCTCCTCTGTACTTGCTCCCCAGCACCTTAACCTGTGTCCTCTTGTGGCAAATATTTCAGCCCTGGTAAAAAGCCTCTGACTATCCACAGGATCAATGCCTCTCATCATCTTGTACAGCTCTTTCAGGTCACCTTTCCAAGGAGAAAAGGCTGAGTTCACTCTACCTATTCTCATATGGCATGATCCCCAATCCAGGCAACATCCTTGTAAATCTCCTCTGCACCCTTTCTATGGTTTCCACGTCCTTCCTGTAGTGAGGTGACCAGAACTGAGCACAGTACTCCAAGTGGGGTCTGACCAGGGTCCTATATAGCTGCAACATTAACTCTCGCTCTTAAACTCAATCCCGCAATTGATGCAGGCCAATGAATCGTATGCCTTCTTAACCACAGAGTCAACCTGTGCAGCTGCTTTGAGCGCCCCATGGACTCAGACCCTCTGATCCTCCACACGGCCAAGAGTCTAACCATTAATACTATATTCTGCCATCATATTTGACCGACTAAAATGAACCACCTCACGCTTATCTGGGTTGAACTCCATCTGCCACTTCTCAGCCCAGTTTTGCATCCTATCAATGTCCTACTGTAACCTCTGACAGCCCTCCACTCTATCCACAACATCTCCAACCTTTGTGTCATCAGCAAACTTACTAACCCATCCCTCCACTTCCTCATCCAGGTCATTTATAAAAAAATCAGGAAGAATAGGGATCCCAGAACAGATCCCTGAGGCACTCAACTGGTGTCCCTGTGACTTTTGCACAGTATTGTAGTACTTTTATGTATTGCACTATTCTGCTACCACAGAAAAAAACAGATTTCATGACACATGTGAGTGATGATCAACCTGATTCTGAACTGGATCTGTACTGTGGACTGAGAGTGGAAAAGGGCTGGGAGAGGGTGCAGAGTCCTTTTAACTCTGACTTCTCATCTTTTTTTCTCCAGTCCTGCTGAAAGGTCTCGGCCTGAAATGTTGACTGTACTCTTTTCTATAGATGTTGCCTGACTCGCTGAGTTCCTCCAGCATTTTGTGCATGTTACTTGGATTTCCAGCGTCTGCATATTTTCTCTTGTTTGCAGAGGGAAGTCATGGTTGGGAAGAGGGGAACGGAGTGGGAGAGAGCGGGAAGCACCGGAGATACATTCTGTAATGAAAAAGGATCTGATGCTTTCCTGGTGTATATGACGATTAAACTGTCCTCAGGCTTCCAGCCAGGTACAGGTGTCGATTATAACTGATGTTTCGATGGTAAACTCTGCCATCTTTATCAGGGATGATGTCTGGGCATGTTTAGTCTGGTGTATATATACCCCCATAGTCCATCCCTCCTGATTGGTTAGTCCTCATCCAATCAGTTTTCTGATCTCCCACCTTGTTTACAATTGAATTCCAGTTCTTATTTAGAGTGAGACCTTCATCTTTATTAAAATTCTTCTTCTCTAATTTTATTTCAATGACTTCCTTCACCAGGCAGTCCCAAAAGCCATTGGTGCAGCGTAGTAGTTTAGTGCTGTCAAAGTCAACCCTTTGACCATTGCAAAAGCAAAGTTCTGCTACTGCTGATTTCACCGGGCAACTCGGACAGATACACATCCTGTGATCTTTGGTGGATGTTTCCACTGGTTGATAAACATTGCTCTGCATTCACAAGGAATCCTGTGAACACCAGCCCTCCTGAGTTCCACGTCATCTTTGGCCTGCATAAACAGAGATTTGAGCTGCTTTAGCGGGTTTGTGGGTGGTATTAATCCGGTATTTCTTCAGGATCTCGGTGATCCTTCTAGAAATTGTGGAAATATAGGGAAGACTGGTGGTAGTGAGGAGTTCCTCCTTGTTAGGTTTTCTGGTTTTCTTGTCAACCCTTTTAAGGACTGGATTGATTTCCTTCACCTTGTTGCCGTTCTACGGGAATGTCATGGGCAATCGTCTTATTTCCTCGGGGAGACTCTCTGTGTCGGAAATAGTTTTCATACGGATAATCGTAGTAGAAAGAACTGATCTATGTTGTGAGGCATGGTGGTGGCCGTTATTGTTGAGCTATAAGTCTGCGTGAGTGGGTTTCCAATAGGTGCCATGCCTGATGCTACCATTTGGGTTCCATTGTATTAGAATGTCCAGGAACGGGAGGCAGCCATTCTTCTCCATCTCCATCGTAAATTAAATGTTTGTGTGTAAACTCTTCAGATGGTCATGGAGCTGTTGGAGTGCCTACAGTCCATCAGGCCGCACTACAAAGGTGTTAACAACATATCTGAAGATGCACAAGGGCAGTGAACTCAGAGTCCCCCATGTAGAAATTAGCAACAGCTGGTGACAAGGGTGATCCCACTCCGTCCATTTGTTCATGGTAGTTCCCCTTATAGAGGGAGTACATTGATGTAAGGGTCTGTTCAAAAAGGTCAATTATATCCTTATCAAAACTTGACCGTAGGAGGACCAAGCTGTCCTTAATGGGAACTTTCGTGAACAGGGACGACATGTTGAAATTGCCATTCTGTAATGATCAATAAACTGCTTGTTTGGATTCAAGTGACATTGCCTGGTGTCTCAGGGCTAAGTGTGTCTGCAGCACGTTACCTCTCCTCCCTGCCCCAGCACTCCTCCTCTGTCAACTGACCCACACCCCTCCCGCGGTGCTCCACCCTCGTCATTCCCAACATTCTTTGCTCCTGCCAGATTTACAAACTCGTTCTCAACTCCAAGATGACAGATATTGTACTGTGCAAAAGTCTTAGGCATATATATAGAGCTAGGGTGCTTATTTGGGTGACATGGTAGTGTAGTGGTTAGCACAATGCTTTTCATTAGAGGTGACTGGGTTCAGTCCTGCTCCTGCCTGTAAGGAGTGTTTATTTGTTCTCCCCATGACTGTGTCAGTTTCATCCAGGAGCTCCAGTTTCGTCCCACCGTCCAAAGACATATCAGTTGGTAGGTTAATTGGTCTTTGTAAATTGTCCTGTGATTAGACTAGGTTAAATCAAGGATATTGCTGGGTGGTGTGAATCAAAGGCTGGAAGGGTTTATTCCATGCTGTATCTCAATTTAAAAAAAACAATATTTAAAAAATTTAACATCATTAATGCTTCACACTAGCCTCTCTGTTACCATGCCACCCAATTGATTTCTCTTGTATTTTAGCTTTTCATGATCTAGAATTAAGCCATTCAGCCCTTCAAGTCTATACAGGCCTTCCGAATTTCCCTATTAGTCTCATTCCCCTTCTTCTTTCCTTGTAACTATTCTTCTATCAGAAACTCCACCCAGATTCTCCTACTACCCTCCTACATGCATCTGGATCTATTTCCACACCCCCCCCCCCCCGCCACCCCACTCCCATTCCCCAGGGATGTGGAATGGCTGAGAACTCTGTACCAATCTGGAGCACAGCCCTGTTTTCCTCTGTGGCGGTACATTTACTGCGCCATCC
This sequence comes from Hypanus sabinus, assembly GCF_030144855.1. NCBI lineage: Eukaryota > Metazoa > Chordata > Chondrichthyes > Myliobatiformes > Dasyatidae > Hypanus > Hypanus sabinus. The sequence continues at coordinate 101,883,984 of NC_082719.1, read as the reverse complement.
TCTCTCTGTGTGTGTTGCTGTCAGCAGTCTGCCTGCTGTGGAAGCTCTAACGGGCAGGATCGAAAGAGGCTTCAGAAGTGGCAAACTCAGCCAGCTCCTTCGTGGGCACACCCACCCCCACCATTGAGGACGCCTTCGAAAGATGGTACCTCAAGATGGCGGCATTCATCTTGAAGGACCTTCGTCATACAGGAATTTTTTTTATGTACTGTACTATACTGCAACTGCAAAACAACAAATTTCACAATTCATTCCTGGGTCTGGCTGTCAACTCTATCTATGCCTCCTATCATCTTGTGCACACCTTTCAATCTTTCAAGTCACCTCTTATTCTCTTTCGCTCTAAAGAGAAAAGCCCTAGCATGTCCAAAGTTATCAGAGTATGTAAGCATTATACGACCTTGAGATTAGTCTCATAAAGGGCAGCCATGAAACAAAGAAACCCAGAAGAACAATTTAAAAAAGACAACTGTCGAACGCCCAATGTGTAGAGCATAAACACAAATCATGCAAGCAATAAGCGCAAACAGATCGTGTTCTGGACTGAAGTCCACAAAAGAGAGAGTGTCCACAAACTCTTAGTTCAGTATAGCTGAATTGAACTGAGTTGAATTGTCCCGTTCCTCGCCTCAGGCTACAATACCCTGGCCTTTACAAACTGGCCCGGCACCAAACATCAGACTCAGTTGCTTTGGTACACTCTGGAGCCTGCACCCTGCCCCTTGATTTGGCCTGTACCTGATCTTTCGGATTCAGCACAACGCTTAAATCCTCATCCAAACACTAGGTTCTGTCACTTCAGTAAGATCTGGGCTCTGGACCTATCCTCATAAGACATGCCCTCTAGTCCAGGTGGCATGCTAATAACACACAGAACATATTTGAGGAACTCAGCAGGTCAGGCAATGTCCGTGGAAAAGAACATACAGTTGACATTTTGGGCCGAGACCTAATGAAGATGCAGCAAATTGTGTGTGTTGCTCTGGATCTCCAGCAGTTTAAAACTTCTCTACATATGTCAGTGATAATAAACCTGACAACTTCTCTGCAAGAATTAGGGATTAAAGAATTTGGGATATCAGTGTAAACACTATGCCTTCCTGGAGTCCCTCTGCAAAGTTCTGATTTGTGTTGGGCTTTAAGCTGCTCTGTGTATTACTGAATCATATTCACCAGATTTCTGTTATAAACTCAAATCACAGGATTTAAGTGAGATTCAGATTAAATTTTGGCATAAGATGCCTGCTTCAGCTTTTGAGAAAATTATCATATTAGATGGGCCACCTGGGAAAAATAGTCAGGGATCAAAATAAATACAGAGCGTTCAAGCAAAGAGAAAAATATGTTCAGTAAATTAAATATAATTAACTTAATATAAAAATCTCTGATTTACAATCTCTTTTGGTTATTTCTATCTATCAATAAAATTTATGCACTTACGCAACTTACAGGTGTTCAGTAATTTCCAATAAATTAATACACACGTCCTGTTGAAGAGTCTCAGCTCAAAACATCAACTGCTTATTCATTTCCATAGCTGCTGCTTGACCTGCTGAGTTCCTCCAGCATTTTGTGTGTTACTGTGAAAATTAATGCTTCTTAACCTAGACTCTTCTATACAGCCATTGAACAGTTTGGGAGTTCGGGCGTGAATCGCTGTGAAGAGCAGGGTAAAATGCAAGCACTCAGCATTTCACTGAGGTGAAATTTCAGACTGAAAGGAGAAAGCTTTTTAAAATTGATTAGAAATGGACTCAGCATTTTCAGAGAGTGTGAGCAATTTCATTCAAGTGCATTCACTTCTGATTCCTTCCTCGAATGTTTAAAGTCCTTGAAGGTTAAATAATCTGAAGAATTCTTGGGAAATGCACAATATGCAGAAGCCATTCACAACATCAGTGATCTAGAGTGGATCAAATATAATGCACCCAGGTTTATTGACGATAAGATATTGGGTGTCAGTGTGGGGGGGGGGGTGCTGATGAGAGTACCAAATGGGTTGAGAGAGATGTGGACAGGTTAAAGGAGTTGGCGTATGAAATATTGTGTGGAGAGATGGCAGTTGCTTTGTTAGAAGAATAAAAATGCTTATTTTTAATTGCAAGGAAATGGTAGATGTCTTCAGGGTGTCACGGTAGCATGGTGGTTAGCAGGACACTACTATAGCTCTGGATGTCAGAGTTCAGAGTTAAATTCTGGCACTGTCTGTAAGGAGTTTGTACGTACTCCCCGCATGGGTTTTCTCTTGGTGTTCTGCTTTCCTTCCACAGCCCAACACAGAACCAATCAGTAGATTAATTGGTCATTGTAAATGGTCCTGTGATTATGCCAGGGTTGCTGTTGGAGGGACCTAATCCACACGTGTTCCTCTAAACCAGGGCTTCCCAACCTAGGGTCTACAGACCCCTCTTGGTGGGGGACCATGGCATAAAGAAGGTTTGGGAAACCCCTGCTCCAAATAAGTAACTAAATAAAAGTAAAACATAGCAGTGTTCTAGAGTGGATCAAGTATAATGCGCCCAAGTTTATTGATGATAAAATACTGGGTGTCAGTGTGGGGTTGATGAGAACACCAATGGGTTCAGAGGAACGTGGACAGGTTAAGGGAGTCAGCCTGTGAAATATTGTATGGGGAAATATCATTTGCTTTGGGAGAAGAATAAAAATATGGAATTTTTTTTAAATTGCAAGGGACAGGAAGATATCTTTGTACATGAATTATTGAATGTTAACGTGGAGGAACAGCAAGAATTAGCAAGGCAAATGATACCTTGGTCTGTAGTAGAACAGAACAAGAATGCAAGGACAGGCCCTTCAGCCCGTGGTGTCTGTGCTGACACAATTCAAGATTCAAGGTAAAGCCTTCCTCGCCACTGAGCACATCCACACAGAGCATCACAAAGCAGCGTCCATCATCAGAGACCCCCACCACCCAGGCCATGCTCTCTTCTCGCTGCTGCCATCAGGAAGAAGGTACAGGAGCCTCAGGACTTACATCACCAGGTCCAGGAACACTTACAACTCCTCAAATATCAGGCCTTGAACCAGAGGCGGAAACCTCACTCACCCTATCACTGAACTGCTCCCACAAACTATGGACTCACTTTCAAGGGATGGCTTGGTAGCTTAGTGGTTGGCACAATGCTTTACGAAATAGGTGACCAGGCTTCAATTCCCACTGCTATCTATAATGAGTTTGTACGTTCTCTTTGTGAATACTTGGCTGCTCTGGTTTCCTTCTACAGTCAAAAGACTTATCAGTTGGCAGGTTAATTGGTTATTGTAAATTGTCCTGTGATTAGGCATCGATTAAATTGGGGGTTGCTGGGCAGAATGGCTGGAAGGGGCAGAAGGGCCTGTTCTGCATTGTATCTCAATAAATAAATATCATATTCTGGATATTTATTGCTTATTTATTTTTTTATTATGATTACTTTTTTTCTTTTTTTGTTTTGCTTGTGGGTTTGTTGTCTTTTGCAGACTGGTTGTTCATTTGTTATGTGCAATCTTTCGTTGATTCCATTGTGTTTGTATTTGCTGTGAGTGCCCACAAGAAAAAGAATCTCAGGGTTGTATATGGTTGCTGTATATATGTACTTTGATAATAAACGTACTTCTGAACTTTGATCAGATATTAACCCACCCCAGGCATGCCTGCTTCTCCCTCTTCAAAGATGCAAAACCCTGAAAGCATGTACCACAGGTTCGTGGACATCTTTTACCCTGCTGGGTTCAAAGATTCAAAGTACCTTTATTATCAAGGTGTGTATGTAATATACAACCCCGAGATTCAGCTTCCCACAGACAGCCACAAAACACCCAAATTCCTGCATGCGCAAAAAAATTGTACAAACAGCAAAAAAAAACACAAGCAGAAAAGACAGAATACAAAACACCAACCCACAAAATTCATCAAGAGTCCATATTCTATGAACTTAGTGTCATTAGCTACAGTACTTTGGTTTCCAAAGTCAAGTAAATTTATTATCAAAGTCTATATATGTAAACATATACTACTTTGAAATTCATTTTCTTGTGGGTACTTAAGTGAAAATAGTGGTTAGCACAATGCTTTACAATACAGGGGACCTGGGTTCAATTCCCACTGGTGCCTTTAAGCAGTTTCTATGTTCTCCCCATGACCGCATGGGTTTCCTCCAGGTTTTCCAGTTTCCTCCCACAGTCAGTTAATGGTATGTTAATTGGTCATTGTAAATTGCCCCGTGATTAGGTGAGGGTTCAATCAGGGGTTGCTGGGTGGTGTGGCTCGAAGGGCCAACAGGGCCTATTCTGCACTTTCTCAATAAAATAAAAACTGTTCCTGGACCTGGTGGTGTGGGACCCAAGGTTCCTGTACCTCCTGCCAAATGGTAGAATTGAGAAGACGGAATGACTTGGATGGTCTGGGTCTTTGATAATGGATGCTGCTTTCTTGTGCAGTGCTCTTTGTAATTGTGCTCAAAGGTGGGCAGGGCTTTTCCTGTGAGGGGCTGGGAGGTATCCCCCACATTCTGTGGACTTCTCCATTCTTGGGGCATTGCTGTTTCTGTATCAGGCCGTGATGCAACAAGTTAAGATACTATCCACTGTGCATGTACAAGTTGGGTGAGTGGGCAAATGTATGGCAGATGCAGTTTAATGTGGATAAATGTGAGGTTATCCAATTTGGTGGCAAGAACAGGAAGGCAGATTACTATCTAAATGGAGTCAAGTTAGGAAAAGGGGAAGTACAATGAGATCTAGGTGTTCTTGTACATCAGTCAATGAAAGCAAGCATGCAGGTACAGCAGGCAGTGAAGAAAGCTAATGGCATGCTGGCCTTTATAACGAGAGGAATTGAGTATAGGAGTAAAGAGGTCCTTCTGCAGCTGTACAGGGCCCTGGTGAGACCCCACCTGGAGTATTGTGTGCAGTTTTGGTCTCCAAATTTGAGGAAGGACATTCTTGCTATTGAGGGAGTGCTGCGTAGGTTCACAAGGTTAATTCCCGGAATGGTGGGACTGTCATATGTTGAATGTTTGGAGTGACTGGGCTTGTATACACTGGAATTTAGAAGGATGAGAGGGGATCTGATTGAAACATAAGATTATTAAGGGATTGGACACGCTGGAGGCAGGAAGCATGTTCCTGCTGATGGATGAGTCCAGAACTAGAGGCCACAGTTTAAGAATAAGGGGTTGGCCATTTAGAACACAGATGCAGAAAAACTTTTTCACCCAGAGAGTGGTGCATATGTGGAATGCTCTGCCCCAGAAGGCAGTGGAGGTCAAGTCTCTGGATGCATTCAAGAGAGAGTTAGATAGAGCTCTAATAGATAGTGGGGTCAAGGGATATGGGGAGAGGGCAGGAACGGGGTACTGATTGTGTATGATCAGCCATGATCACAGTGAATGGCAGTGCTGGCTAGAAGGGCCGAATGGCCTACTCCTGCATCTACTGTCTATTGTCATGTATATGAGTTTGTCAAAGTTTCAGGCTAAGTCCTTCCCACAAATAAAATTGAATTGACAGAACTTGCTTGAGAAATCACCAGAGTGACTTTCAAAGTCAGCACAGAATGCAATTCATCAGCTATGCTGGAGAGAAGGCTGGGGTTGGGAATGGGGTGGGGGGTGGTGTAGAGGTGGTGATTAACACTGGGAACTGCTAAGAACATGGATTCGTTACATATAAATTGGAGAGAATTCTGCTTTGGAAGCACAAAACTTCAAAGTTCCAGCTTTATGACTTGATAAAGTATCCAGAGGAATACTTTAAGTTCAGCTGAGTTATTATCAGTTCTGTGAAAACAACAGAAAACATAAGGTCAAGATTAAGGTCATTCTGAAATGGATTTAAATTGCTTGTGGGTACACTGCCACCATTTTAAATTGTCAGTTGGAAATGTACAATATTTGGAAAGATATAGCTGTCAGAGATGTGATAACAGGTCATAAAACAACACTCTTAACAGACAAAATATAACAGTGCCTCAGCACTGTTTTCTTTATTACTAAGGGTGATTTAAATAGGTGTGGCATATTTTAAAAAGTTAGCTGATAAAGTCATAGAACACTACAGAACACACATAGGCCCTTCAGCCTATCTAGTCTGTACTGAACTGTTATCCTGTACCTGGACCATATCCTCCCTACTCCTCCCATCCATGTACTATTTGCACATTGCATATCTGTGGGTCTTTCAGCCAATTGATTTACGTCAAGCGCATTTAGTTTGTACTTTAATGAGCAGTTTCAGATCAGTATTGGGTCACTTCCTGTGCAGGCAGGAAGTAGTAAGTATAAAAGCACTTTGGCTGGCTGTAGACTGGAGGTTTATGTTGAGAGAAAGAAGTTTCTTTCTAAAGCCATCCTTCTGTTTCTCCAGCAAATGCCTTAATTTTTCACTTCAGTCACTATTTCATGCCGTTAAGCCTGCAATAAAATCAAGGAGATCAGAGGCTGTACTCTAACTCTCATGTCATTTTTCAGCGGAGTTTGGCTGACTCTCTGGTTGATATTACAACATCTCAGTGAGGGCAGTACAGGATGCTTGTTGGCCTTTGCTCTTTGTGATTTTCCTCTCGTGTCTTTATTTTGTGGCTGCCTACATGAAGGTGAACCTCAAGGTTGTATATGGTATACATATCTTGATGATAAATTTGAACTTTGAACTGATCCAAACTTCTCTTAAATGTTGAATTTGAAGTCACATCCACCACTTACGTGGGCAGCTCGTTCCATACTCTCACCACCCCCTGAAGAGGATCCCGTTCAGTTTCCCCTTAAGTATTTCACCTTTGACCCTTAACCCCTGACCTCTAGTTCTGGTCTCACCCAACCTCAGTGGAAAAAGCTTGCTTTCATTTATCCTATCTACACTCCTCATAGCTTTATGTGGAGAGGCTTCTTACAGACAGTGGTAGGAATCGAACCCAATTTGCTTCCTCTAAAATGCTGTGCCAACCTCTATGCTGCAGTACTTGCCCATTAAATCATTTAAGTGACCATCATCATCATTTGCAATGTCATATCATGTGGGTGATGATGGTCTTCCAACTGTCTTTAACCCGCTGGCGGCAAAGACTTCCTTCACATTGCTGTTCTTATTCTTCTCTCTATCCACGACCATGATTATTCTTGGTGAATTTTTCTATAGAATTGGTTTGTCATTGCATTCTTCTTTACAGCAGGGATGGCCCCAGCCATTATTAATACTCTTCAGAGATTGTCCACCTGGCGTCAGTGGTCCCAGAACCAGGACTTGTGATCTGCACCGGTTGCTCATCGGATCATCCACCACCTGCTCCCAGGGCTTCACGTGACCCTGATCTGAGTGGAGGGGTGGTGAAGCAGGTGCTAAACTTTGCAGGCAGGCAGAGGGAAGAAATGCCTTACAGCTTCTTTAGTAGACACATGTCTCCACCCCACCTGTTCCAAAAATAATGTCCATTGATACCTCTTAATGTTAAAGACAAAGTACTACAAGGAAGGATAAATTAAAAAAAAACACTCAGTATTTACGTCTGGTTCCCAGTGAAGACACTTGAAGCTGTGAACAAGAAATCAGAAGCGTTATTGAGTGAAAATGAAGTGTGGCAGGCTATTTCACACCTTTCCAGATGCAAAACAACCATTACAGGCCGCCAAATCAATGATGTAGAACAAAGGCCAGAGAACATACACTTTATTAGGTTCACCTGTATGCCTCGTTAATGCAAATATCTAATCAACCAATCATGTGGCAACAACTCAGTGCATAAAGGTATATAGATGTGGTCAAGAGGTTTAGTTGTTGTTCAGACCAAACATCAGAATGGGGAAAGTATGTGATCTAAGTGACCTTGACCATGGAATGATTGTTGGTGTCAGACAGGGTGGTTTGAGTATTTCAGAAACTGCTGATCTCCTGGGATTTTTATGCACAACAGAGTGTATAGAGAATGGTTGAGGGAAAACATTCACTGTGTAGTTGCTCTGTGGGTGAGATCAGAGGAGAATGGCCAGGCTGGTTCAAGCTGACAGGAAGGCGACAGTAGCACACGAGATACAGGAACAGAATTAGGCCTTTTGTCCCATTGAGTCTGCACAGCTATTCCAACATGGCTGGTTTATTATTGCTCTCAAACCACTTCTGCTCTCTTCTTCGTGCAATGCTGACATCCTGACCAATCAAGCACCGATCAACCTCCGCTTTAAATATACCCAATGACTCTGCCTCCACAGCCATCTGCGGCAATGAATTCCACAGGTTAGCTATCCTCTGGCTAAAGAAACTCCTCACATCTCTGTTCTAAACAAATGATCTCCTATTCTGAGTCTGTGTCCTGTAGTCCAAGAGTCCCTCTTCATAGGAAGCATACTCTCCACATCCACTCTATCTAGGCCGGGGGTCGGCAACCTGCGGCTCCCGAGCCATTTGTGGCTCTTTCACCTCTGTGCTGCGGCTCCCTGTGGCTTTGGGAAATAATTGGTCAGTATTTAATTAAAATGTATTTTATGTTAGTTTGTTAGCTTTTGAAATGTAATTATGGTGATCTTGTACATTTCCTGCCACATCCGAAACGGCTCACAATTAGCCGGCATTCCGGCTAAGGGAGATAGCCTACGGGGGTTTGTGAGTACGCGTCTTTTGCAGCATCTGCGTCCATGGGGGCTGGGTTGAGGGAGGCTTAAAAGCAAGGCTGTTTAGTTCGAATAAAGCTATCTTTGACTGCAGTTTACTGACACCGCTACAACGTGTTTTTATCGCTGGCTGTCCAGACGGAAGGTGCTGAAACGCTTTGTCGCGTGTCTGGAAGAAGTGAAAACTTTCCTGGGCAGCAAAGGGCTCACCTTTCCTGAGCTGGAACAGCCAGAGTGGCTGGAAAAGCTACACTTCATGGTAGACATGACAGCGCACCTGAACACGCTGAACACAGCTCTTCAGGGGAAAGGACGTACAGCCCTGCACATGTTGGAGGATGTTTTGGCATTCGAGCGCAAGTTGACAGTGCTTGCCAGAGATTTACAGAAAGGCACTTTGTCTCACTTCCCCAATTTGAGAGAGTTCAAACAAGGTCACGACATGATAATTTCGGAGTATTTACATTCTGCAATCATCGCAATGCAAACATCGTTTGGGAAACGCTTCTGTGAGTTCAGAGAGGAAAAAAACACATTATCCTTCCCGGTCACTCCCTTAAGCATCGATCCTTCCCTACTGAATACGACTGCATTGGCAGGTGTGAGTCAACCTGATCTTGAGATGGAACTGGCCGACATAGCCGACAAAGACATATGGGTGTCCAAGTTTAGACGCTTGACAGCAGACCTTGAAGATGTTGCCCGTCAGAAGGCCGTTCTTGCTCAGAAACACAAATGGAGTGATATTGAAAACCTCACAGATGACAGCTTGCGATCCTGTGTAAAGATGAAGGTGACATCATACAGCCCTGATGTGCAGACGCTGTGCGCTGAGGTCCAGGAGCAGAAATCCCATTAACCAAGTATGATAAATATTTTAATTGCCTATTATTTTACTTATATTCATATTTTTTCATAGTTCAGTGAAATAGTCCTTTCATTTTTCAGGATGACAGCTGGCTGACGTTATTTTTGGTTTGCTGCTGGCGGAAAATTTAAGTTCGGCGTTTTTCATAAATACAAGAAGGACTCAAATAGACATTGAATATTTTACTTAAAAGTAACTTTCAACCCATCGTCTTTTTTTCGGAGTTCAAAATGTTTTTGTTGCATGCAGAAATGTAATTTCGTTTTCTCTGCAGGAGTTCATCAATTTCATAAATGCAACACATTATAGTTTGTTTATACATAGCATAAAGGCAAAAAAAAACGTTGTATGCAGTGTTATTTCATTTTAAATGTCAAACGGGTTTTGCGGCTCCCAGTGTTTTCTTTTCTGTGGGAAACGGGTCCAAGTGGCTCTTTCAGTGGTAAAGGTTGCTGACCCCTGATCTAGGCCTTTCAATATTCAATAATTTTCAGTTAGAATCCCTATTATCCTAAACTCCAGTGAGTACAGGTCCACAGCCATACATTAACCCTTTCATTTCTGCATAATTCTTGAGAACCTCCTTTGAACTCTCTCCAATGTTAGCACATCTTTAAGGGCCCCAAACTGCCCATAATACTACATGTGTGTTCTGACCAAAGCCTTATAAAGCCTTAGCAGTACATCCTTGCTTTTATATTCTCGTCCTCACGAAATGAATGCTAATATTGCATTTGCCTTCCTTAACACCAATTCACCCTGCAAGTTAACCTTTAGGGAATCTTGCACAAGGTTTCCCAGGTCCCTTTGCTCCTCTAATTTTGAAAATAGCCTATGCCTTTATTCCTTCTACCAAAGTGCATGTCTGTAGACTTCCCTATACTACATTCCATCTGCCACTTCCTTTCCCATTCTCCCAATTTAAGTCCTTCTGCAGAGTCCATGTTCCCTGAACACTACCTGCCCCTCCACCTATCTTCGTATCATCTGAAAACTTTGCCATAAAGCCATCAATTCCATCATCCAGATCATTGTCATATAATGTGAAAAGTAGCAGACCCAACACTGACCCCTACAGAAAACCAATAGTCATCAGCAGCCAAGCAGACTCAAATAGCTGTGCTTACAACAGTGGAGTGCGGAAGAGCATCTCTGAATGCACAACACGCCAAACCTTGAATTAGATGGGCTACAACAGCAGAAGACCACGAACATGTACTCAGTGGCCACTTTATTAGGTACAGGAAATACCCAATAAATTGGCCACTGAATGTACGTAGAACACCACAGCATGGTGGCCCACAATTTTATGCCAACTTTTTAACCTACTTCAAGGTCAATCCAACTATCCCTCCTACATGGCCCTCCATTTTCCTATTACTCATGTCCCTAACGAAGAGTTTCTTGAATACCCCCAATGCATCAGCATCCACCCCTGGCCAGGCGTTCCACGCACTCAGCATTCTCTGTGTATAAAGCAGAAATTGATAGGTTCTTAATTAGTCAGAGTGTCAAAGGTTACAGGGAGGAGAATGGAGATGAGAGGGATAATAAATCACCCATGGTGGAATGGTGGAGCAGACTCGATGGGCTGAATAGACTAATTCTGTTCCTGTGTTTTATGGTCTGGTGGACACCCCACTTATACTTTTCTTCAATCACCTTCAATTATGCCCCTTCTATTAGATATTTCCGCTCTGGGAAAAAGTCTCTGGCAGTCTACTCGATCCGCAGTATGACTCTTATCATCTTGTACACCTCTACAAAACCATCAACATCTTTACATATACCACAAGCTGCATTCAGATTCTTTCCGCAGTCAGTCTGAGCTTTACATGTCCCATGTTTCACAGCTTTTATCTGGACGCACTCTGTGCCATAAATGGAATGAATCTGCTATAATGGGATTTGCCCCGGGAGAAAACCAGTCTTCACAATTTCTACAGGATCAAAACCTTCAAAATGTCTCTGCTGAAAAAACAAGAGGATACAAAACAACCTTAATGATTATTTTTGATACCTAATTAATGAAATATTAGTTTCTTTCTGGGGTGGCAAGGTAGTATAATTACTATTACAGTGCCAGTAATCCAGGTTCAATTTCCCACCACTGTCTCTATGGAGTTTGTGCTTTCTTCCCGTGACCATGTGGATTTCCTCCGGGTGCTCTGGTTTCCTCCTACAGTTCAAAAATTTACTGGTTGTGGGGGGGGGGGGTGTGTGAGTGTACATAACATTGTGGACCAAAGGGCCTGTACTGTTCTATATTTCATATAATTGTGTTATGTATTTAATATTTCAATAATATTTGAGTAATCTTGTGTGTGTATATATAAATTGTATATGTGTATATTGATTATGGATTATATGTATAAATATGTGAATTGCATATGTCATCACGTTACCAAATAATACGTGCGCACCTGGCTTAAACCCAAAGTTAGACCTGCATTTTGGACCTGTGCCCTCCTTTGATTTAGTGTAATGTTTTGAAGTTACAAAACAGAACAAGTTTCTACTGTAATGCTGAAGAACTTTTGATTTTGTTTGAGGAATCAACGTGCAGTCCTTCCTGCCCCCTTGGGTGGGCACAAAAGAATCTGTATGCTTATTTGGAAGAAGAACATGGCGTTTTTTTTTCTGGTGTCCTGACCAATAAATATCCCACAGACAGCATTTTAAAAATGAAGTACCTTGTCAAAATGTTTTTGTTTGGGAGTGGTAAAGCACAAACTGACAGCTAAATTTCCAACGTCATGGCACTTTTTTGGTTTCAAGTGTTTTCTGATGTACTTAAGGTTATCATAGTTTGGGGTGGTGATGGGGATAACACCACATGTAAAATGCTCCTGATGGTGTGGGTCTGAAATAGCCTCAGACAGCCAACTCCAGTTCCTGGCCGTTACACGTGGCTTAGCTACTAAGCCCAGTGAAACCATTTCCACTGACAGGAGAAGGGGCAAAGGTGGGTTTTCTGGTGCCTTAAAATCAGCCGCTTCGGGCAGATGGGGCTTGTCAGCCATGTTTCGCGGCTCACCTAAGGGCGGGAAAACTCTGATCTCAAGCCTCCACTGTCTTGTGGCTATACCCACTCACGGGGAAAGCTTCAGGTGAAACTGTGAGTGAGAAATCTGGAGCTGGAGTCTCTAGAGCAGTCTTGCATTGACTGGCAACTCCTGTGACTCCGCTGGTGTCTCTGCTGTTCCTTTGGATTTAACAGTGGTGAGGAGGGGGATCCTGCTGCATGGGTAACAGCTTGTTCTCCATATTGTACCCTGGCTTGCATATCGAATGTAGACAGCTAAGATACAATATCCATGATATACCTTGACCAAGGATGCATTTAATGCTTTTAATGTATTAGTCCAGTATGCCTGTGGCTCCATTCACTACACTAAGCGGAATTCAAACATTCCTGCAATAACACAACTGAAAAATAACTAATTAGAGCAAATAAAAGAATTGCAGCCAATATAAACACCTAGTGCAGTGATTAGCCATGTTCTGTGGTGCTGAAGTCTTCAGCAATAACTCCAGGCCCTGAGGCATATGTATTTTGTCATATGAACTTTAATTATCTTAGCTCTATGAAATTTACTAATTCCTTGTTGCCTGAAAAATTCAACATTTAGTTTGCAGTTGACATTTAATTATTCCACACATATTTTCCGCTATATTTGTCAAAAGGGCAGTGATATAAACAGAAATTTATGGAAAGGTATATAAAATTATGAGGGCTACAGACAGGGTAAATTCAAGCTGACTTTTTCCTCTGAGTTTGGCTAAGTCTTGAACTAGAGGTTATAGGTTAAATGTGAAAGGTGAAATATTTAAGGGGAACGTGGGGAATTTCTGCACTCGGAGTGCAGAATGAGCTGACAGCAGAAGTGGTGGATGAGGGTTTGATTTCAAGATTTAAGAGATGTTTGGCTAAGTACGTGGACGGGAGGGTGGTATGCAAGGTTATGGTCTGGATACAGTTCAATGTCTAATGGTTTGGCACGGCTGAACATCCTGTTTCTGTGCTGTAGTGCTCTATGACTCTAGGACTACGCTTGTGTATGTTTCCTTTCTAGTCTTCTTTCCAGTCCTGAAGCTGCTGATCTTTCTGGTGTGGTGTGCTCAGGTATAATTTGATGGGTTCTTCTCCCAGTTTGATCATTGGCAATCTGTAGAACTAATATCTTGGCTAATATCTTCTGTCAATCTTGGTGCAGGACATAAAAGCTAACTTCACTGGAGGCTGGCTAGCACCTTTTACTTATTCAAAGTTCAAAGTAAATTTATTACCAAAGTACATATGTATCATCACATACAACCCTGAGATTAATTTTCTTGCAGGCATTCATGGTAGAACAAATAAATACAATAGAATCAAATAAAAAGCACACCCAAAGACTGACAAACAACCAATGTGCAAAAGAAGACAAACTGAAAAAATAAATAATACTGAAACCATGAGTTGTAGAGACTTCGAAAGGGTGTCTCTAGGTTGTGGAATCAGTTCATTGTTGGGGTGGGTGAAGTTATCCACAGTGGTTCAGGAGTCTGATGGTTGAGGGGTAATACCTGTTCATGAACCTGGTGGTGTGAAGACACTCTGCAAATATAAATAATAATAATAAACATCTGTGATTCTCGAGTAACACAAAATGCGTGAGGAACTCAACAGGTCAGGCAGCATCTATGATTGCCTGTAATTCTAATTGTTTCTCACTTTACAATAGTTCTGACAGACAGCATCATCAGTTATTTGAGAAATCTGTAATTAAATGAGGTGCCACTGGGATTAGACCTACTTAGCAAGGTTTCATTGGGCAGAGGTTTATTCAAATTTGCAAATGATTAATCAATGAAGTTATTAATGCAACAGTTCGCCTAAAGTCAATTTCCAAATTAATGACTGTAATCCATTTATTCTTTAGCATCTTATTCAGTTTTAAAAAACCTTGCTATTTGATCATTCTGACTCAATGGTTCTTCTTAAACGCTGAGCTTTTGAACAGATGCAAATTCATTTATGATATTGCCAATTTTAATTCACTCCTTTTCAAAATGTAATAATGTGACTGGGACCATTTTGTCATCCAGTCTATGTATATTCTTTACATTAGGCTTATTTTATTTTATCTCTTTCCTTTGTGAAAGAAAATAGCTGGATCTTCTCCCATCAAACTCTGAATGTAACAAATAGCTTTTCTGACATTGGCGTCAATCATTTTAATTGAGTTTTTGCTGACATTTAAATCAGCAACAATGGCCTAGGAGGTTGTTGGCATTGGAAGAGATAGGCTGCAAGAATGTTGAGCGGCATGTTTTGGGTAGAGAACTACATTACCAGAGCCCAAACCTCTCAAATGATACTCAATGGTTCCTACACACTTCCTTCACTCACTAAACACAAGGGATTGTGCAGGCGCTGGAGATCCGGGATCTATCTCTCTATCTCACTCTCAATACTAGAGGAACTCAGCAAGTCAGGCTATCTATGGAGAGGAACAAGCAATCAACATTTCCACTTGTCACTCAGCTTCTTCTTTCATATAAAACTGATCTTAAGATTCAAGGTTATTTAATGTCATTTCGAGTATGCAACTGTAAAGTAGAACAAAGTAGTTGTGACTCCTAATCCCATGCAACACAAAGAAAAAACACAGTAAGCTAAAGAATGTAATAAATATAAATACATCACATAGCTTATATAGATTGATTGTCAGTCCATAAAGTGATGCTAGGCACAGGAGTGTCTGTACATAAGGTGACTGACAGGAAATAATGAAGTAGTGGTGGCTGGGGGTATGGGGAGTGGGTGGATTAGTGGACGGAGGTGTTGATCAGCCTTACAACTTGGGAAAAGTAACTGTTTTTGAAACGTGTTGGAATTTTGGTGTTTTGTTCCCAGAACTGTCATAAATAATGCGTGAATTGGTAGAATGCTGAATTGGTTCAAAGTTCATTTATTATCAAAGTATGTATATTTTATGCAACCTTGAGATTAGTCTCTTTAGTCAAAACAAAAGAAGCCCAATAGAACCCATAAAACATAGAAACATAGAAAATAGGGGCAGGAGTAGGCCATTCGGCCCTTCGAGCCTGCACCACCATTCAGTATGATCATCCCTGTACCTGCTTTCTCTCCATACCCCCAGATCCCTTTAGCCACAAGGGCCATATCTAACTTCCTCTTAAATATAGCCAATGAACTGGACTCAACTGTTTCCTGTGGCAGAGAATTCCACAGATTCACCACTCTCTGTGTGAAGAAGTTTTTCCTCATCTCGGTCCTAAAAGGCTTCCCCTTTATCCTTAAACTGTGACCCCTCATTCTGGACTTCCCCAACATCGGAAACAATCTTCCTGCATCTAGCCTGTCCAAACCCTTTAGAATTTTATACGTTTCAATAAGATCCCCCCTCAATCTTCTAAATTCCAGTGAGTATAAGCCTAGTCGATCCAGTCTTTCTTCATATGAAAGTCCTGCCATCCCAGGAATCAATCTGGTGAACCTTCTCTGTACTCCCTCTATGGCAAGAATGTCCTTCCTCAGATTAGGGGACCAAAACTGCACACAATACTCTAGGTGCGGTCTCACCAAGGCCTTGTACAACTGCAGTAGAACCTCCCTGCTCCTGTACTCAAATCCTTTTGCTATGAATGCCAACATACCATTCGCATTTTTCACCGCCTGCTGTACCTGCATGCCCACCTTCAATGACTGGTGTACAATGACACCCAGGTCTCGTTGCATCTCCCCTTTTCCTAATCGGCCACCATTCAGGTAATAATCTGTTTTCCTGTTCTTGCAGCCAAAGTGGATAAGCTCACATTTATCCACATTAAATTGAATTTGCCCACTCACCTAACCTATCCAAGTCACCCTACATCCTCTTAGCATCCTCACAGTTAACATAGATGACACTGCTGTGTCATCTGCAAACTTGGAAATGTTGCATTTAATTCCTTCATCTAAATCATTAATATATATTGTAAACAACTGGGGTCCCAGCACTGAGCCTTGCAGTACCCCACTAGTCACTGCCTGCCATTCTCAAAAGGTCCCGTTTACTCCCACTCTTTGTTTCCTGTCTGCCAACCAATTCTCTATCCACATCAATACCATACCCCCAATACCATGTGCTTTAAGTTTGCACACTAATCTCCTGTGTGGGACCTTGTCAAAAGCCTTTTGAAAATCTAAATATACCACATCCACTGGCTCTCCCCATCCACTATACTAGTTACATCTTCAAAAAATTCTATAAGGTTCGTCAGACATGATTTTCCTTTCACAAATCCATGCTGACTTTGTCCAATGATTTCACCTCTTTCCAAATGTGCTGTTATCACATCTTTGATAACCGACTCTAGTGTTTTCCCCACCACCAATGTCAGACTACCTGGTCTATAATTCCCCGGTTTCTCTTCCTCCTTTTTTAAAAAGTGGGGTTACATTATCTACCCTCCAATCCTCAGGAACTAATCCAGAATCTAAGGAGTTTTGAAAAATTATCACTAATACATCCAGTATTTCTTGGGCTCTTCCTTAAGCACTCTGGGATGCAGACCATCTGGCCCTGGGGATTTATCTGCCATTAATCCCTTCAATTTACCTAACACCACTTCCCTACTAATATGTATTTCCCCCAGTTCCTCCATCTCACTATACCCTTGGTCCCTTACTATTTCCGGAAGATTATTTATGTCCTCCTTAGTGAAGACAGAACCAAAGTAGTTATTCAATTGGTCTGTCATGTCTTTATTCCCTATGATCAATTCACCTGTTTCTGACTGTAAAGGACCTACATTTGTCTTGACCAATCTTTTTCTTTTCACGTATCTATAAAAGCTTTTACAGTCAGTTTTTATGTTCCCTGCCAGCTTTCTCTCAATCTTTTTTCCCTTTCCTAATTAAGCCCTTTGTCCTCCTCTGCTGGTCTCTGAATTTCTCCCAGTCCTCAGGTGTGCCGCTTTTTTTTGCTAATTTATATGTTTCTTCTTTGGACTTGATACTATCCCTAATTTCCCTTGTCAGCCACGGGTGCACTACCTTCCCTGGTTTATTCTTTTGCCAAACTGGGATGAACAATTGTTGTAGTTCATCCACGCAATCTTTAAATGCTTGCCATTGCATATCCACCGTCAACCCTTTAAGTACCATTTGCCAGTCTATCTTAGCTAATTCATGTCTCATATCTTCAAAGTTACCCTTCTTTAAGTTCAGAACCTTTGTTTCTGAATTAACTATGTCACTCCCCATCTTAATGAAGAATTCCACCATATTATTGTCACTCTTACCAAAGTGGCCTCGCACAACAAGATTGCTAACTAACCCTTCCTCATTGCTCAATACCCAATCTAGAATGGCCTGCTCTCTAGTTGGTTCCCCGACATGTTGGTTCAGAAAACCATCCCGCATACATTCCAAGAAATCCTCTTCCTCAGCACCCTTACCAATTTGGTTCACCCAATCTATATGTAGATCGAAGTCACCCATTATAACTACCGTTCCTTTTTTGGACGCATTTCTAATTTCCTGTTTAATGCCATCCCTAACCTCACTACTACTGTTAGGTGGCCTGTACACAACTCCCACCAGCATTTTCTGCCCCTTAGTGTTATGCAGCTCTACCCATATTGATTCCACATCCTCCAGGCTAATGTCCTTCCTTTCTATTGCGTTAATCTCCTCTCTAACCAGCAATGCTACCCCACCTCCTTTTCTTTCCTGTCTATCCCTCCTGAATATTGAATATCCCTGGATGTTGAGCTCCTATCCTTGGTCTCCCTGGAGTCTGTGATCCCAACTATATCATATTCATTAATAACTATCAGCACATTCAATTCATCCACCTTGTTACGAATGCTCCTCACATTGACACACAAAGCCTTCAGGCTTGTTTTTACAACACTCAGCCCTTATACAATTATGTTGAAAAGTGGCCCTTTTTGCTTTTTGCCCTGGATTTGCCTGCCTGCCACTTTTACTTTTCACCTTACTACTTTTTGCTTCTACCTTCATTTTACACCCCCCTGTCTCTCTGCACTTGTTCCCATCCCCCTGCCACATTAGTTTAAAGCCTCCTGAACAGCAGTAGCAAACGCTTCCCCTAGGACATTGGTTCCAGTCCAGCCCAGGTGCAGACCGTCCTGTTTATACTGGTCCAACCTCCCCCAGAACTGGTTCCAATGCCCCAGAAATTTGAATCCTTCCCTCTTGCACCATTTTTCAAGGCACATATTCATCTGAAATATCCTCCTATTTCTACTCTGACTAGCACGTGGCACTGGTAGTAACCCAGAGATTATTACCTTTGTGGTCTTACTTTTTAGTTTATCTCCTAACTCCCTAAATTCACCTTGTAGGACCTCATCCCATTTTTTACCTATATCGTTGGTACCTATGTGCACCACGACCACTGGCTGTTCACCCTCCCATTCCAGAATGTCCTGCAGCCGCTCAGAGACATCCTTGACCCTTGCACCAGGGAGGCAACATACCATCCTGGAGTCTCATTTGCGGCCACAGAAACACCTATCTTTTCCCATTACAATCGAATCCCCTATCACTATAGCTCTCCCACTCCTTTTCCTTCCCTCCTGTGCCGCAGAGCCACCCATGGTGTCATGAATTCAGCTACTGCTGACTTCCCCTGATGAGACATCTCCCCCAACAGTATCCAAAACAGTATATCTGTAGAGGAGGGAGATGACCTCAGGGGACTCCTGCACTACCTGCCTGCTGTTACACTGTCTAGTGGCCACCCCTTCCCTTTCTGCCTGTGTAGCCTTTACCTGTGGTGTGGCCAACTCACTGAACATGCTATTCATGACTTTCTCAGCATCGCGGATGCTCCAGTATGAATCCAATCACAGCTCCAGACACTCAATGCGGTCTGCCTGAAGCTGCAGTTGGACACACTTCCTGCACACATAGTCGTCAGGGACACTGGAAGTATCCCTGATTTCCCACATGCTGCAGGATGAACAAACCACGGGGCCGATCTCAGCTGCCATGATCTACCCAATACTTGCCTCAACTTTTGAACCTTTCTCCTTTGAAAGGAACTTCCCCAGCCTTACCTCACTTGGAGTGAGGCTCGTCCTCAGCCTCTTCTCATCGAAGCCTCTTGAGTCAAAGCCTCAAATCTGGCCGCTTTCTACAGGCCATTCTGTTTGAGGTAACCCTCTATTTATTTGTTTGAGTTTTTCCAAACTGCTTGGTCACCTGACCTCGATTGCCCGATCAGCAGCTTTCTGCTGAGTCTGAGCTATTCAAATCTTGATCGCACAGTCCAACTGCCAAAACTGCCAGAATCTCTCGAGTCAAAGCCTCAAATCTCCACTCCCTCACTGGCCCACTCACTCACTGGCCGCTTTCCACAGAACAAAAGAAGGCCGTCAACCGCTCAATGTGTTACATGTAATGAGATGGAGTAGAAAATATGGACATGAGATGCTCCTTCTCCAGAGGTGCTACCCCTGCCTGGATACCCCACATACCCCTGAAATCTGGTAGCAAATATATTAAAGTGCCAGAGCTCTCCATCCAAACAGCTTGAATATATAAACCCAAGAGATGCGGCAAATGCTGGAAATCCAGAGTGACACACACAAAATGGTGGAGGAACTCAGCAGGCCAGGCAATATCTGTAGAGATAAATGAACAGTCGATGTTTTGTGCCAAAAGCCTTCAGCAGGACCAACTGGAAAGGAAGGGGGAAGAAACCAGAATAAGAAGGTGGTGGGGGAAGGGACTGGAGTCCCCACATGGTCATGACAAGAATGTACAGGCTAGGATTAGTAAATTGTGGGCTTACTGTGTTACACTGGAAGCATGGCAACACTGGCGGGCTGGCCCCAGCATAGTCCTTACTGTTCTGATTTGACGCAAACAACACATTTTACTGTAGGTTTTGATGTACACGTGACAAATAAGGCTAATCTTTTTAATGCTTGATTTAAGCCTCACTTTAAATGCTCATGCCTTTGTCACTGGACGGGTTAGCAGCCTTGCTCGTCCTTACTGCTGCGGTTGGTACGAGCCAAGAGTGAAACAAGAACACAATATATCCAAATCAAAGATCACCTTCTGCATCCAGCCATCAGAATCAGTTTTAACATCACTGGCATGTTGTGAAATTTGTTGTTATGCAGCAGCAGTACATTGCAATACATAATAATAAAAATCTATAAATTACAATAAGAAATATATATAAATATAATAGAAAAATTTAATACATCGTGCAAAAAGAGAGCAAAAGAAAGGAAATACTGTGAATATAATGAAGTAGTGTTCATTGCCCTTTCAGAAATCTGATGGCAGTGAGGAAGAAGTTGTTCTTGAGACATTGTGTGTTTGTCTTCAGACTCTTGTACCTCCTCCTTGATGATAGCAACGAGAGGACGGCATGTCCTGGGTGGTGGGGTCCGTATTGAAGGATGCTGCCTTTTTGAGGCATCGCCTTTGAAGATGTCCTCAATGCTGGGGAGGCCAGTGACCATGATGGAGCTGGCTGAGTTTGCACCATTCTGCTTTTTCCAACCTCGTGTGGAGCCCCTCCACACCCGAAGGTGTTTCTTGTAGATTTACTTATAGAACAAAGGGCTCCCTGCTGCAGCGTTAGCATCATTAACATGCATGAGGCAAGCTAATCAAATCCCTTCTCAGCTCCAGGTATGTTGCAGATAGATGTTCTGGGTAACTAATGACAATTAGCCTCCGGACCTGGCTCTCCACTGGCATTCATTAGTTAGTTAGTCACAGCTGTGTAAAACAATCTCCGTGCACCAGAGCTCTGCAGACTCACTGCTCATGGAGCTTTCTAATTTTTGGTCCTTGGAACTCATTGATTGGTCGGGGAGGGACTCTGCAGGCTGGCACACACTCATTCCACAGCAGATAGAACAGGCTCGTAAAGAAAGCTTGTGTTGAAAGGGAAGAAAAATACTGTTCAAATTTGTTCTTCAGTTCTTCCAAGTGGTTTTCAATAAGACTTGAGACTTTCTGACATCCTTCCTCACTCTCAAGCCCAAGCAACAGTGGAAACATTTCAAGATTTCCTTCTGCAACATGATTTTTCATAAGATTCAGTTTCCTTTTAAATTCAAGAATCTTATCACCTGAAGTCAAAACATTTTCTCCAGGGCCTTGCGGAGACTTGTTCAACTGGTTCATATGATGAAAAATGTCTGTTAGGTAGGCTAGTATCTGCAGCCATTCTTCATCTTAACCATATCACAATTAAAGCACGGAAACAGGCCATCTTGGCCCTTCTAGTCCGTCCCGAACTTCTTCAAAGCACTCAGCAAAATCTGGCCTACTATTTTCTTGAAGTACACCTGCAATTCACCTTTCAGTTCAGACACCCTGTTGAGAACACTTCCTCTGCCAGGCCATTGGATTTCTGTCTGTAGCAGGAGATTGGTGTGCTCTTTGTCCAGGTTTTCACACAGATTTTTCAAACAATTTCTAGTGAACTGGTATTAAAGCTACTAAATAATTTGCTTCCTGATCCTTTTACTGACTATGACTTTATTTTCAAAAGCTTAAATCTGTTTGTTTTGAGATTTCAATAGTCGTTTAAAATAATTGGCACTTTTATGTGTCATATGACTGTGATTTGCAGTTGTATCTTTTCTATTTTGCTAGAGTCATTGTTTCATATTTAAGCTGTATGCTATAGGCTAGGTCCAATGGAACAGTACAACTTGGATCACCAGTCCATGTAAAACCCCTTGATAAGTAGCTTTCATTGTAAGGATGGACTTCTTGTGTCCGTTGTACTAATACACTGAAATAACTCAGAATTTTGTAATTTTTCATCATTAACCTTTTTCAGAACTGTCCATAGACCCAGCCCTAGAATCCTCCTCTTCCATCTCACACCTCCTCTTCAAAAATCACCACACTAGACCGTCTTTAGAATGAAAACTTCCACCCAATTTTCTACTACACTGGTAGTTTGTTTACTCCCATAAGTCAATTAGCGGTGCATCAGGGGAAGTTGGGGGAGGTAATTTGGGAGGGAGAGGCTGACAGCACAGCCCAAATTGCGAGTCTATTTAATGCTCAGAAAACGCACTTCATGTTCCTCAGCAGCTGACCGTACTCCCTCTGTGCAATACAGCGCTCACCAATTAATGGTCTACTAACCCCTACAGTGCTGAACAATTATCAGCCTACCATCCTGTCCACCATGCAATACAGCGCTCACCAATGATCAGATTTCTGTCCTCTGTTCCGTTTAATACGGTGCTCAACATCCTCTAACCATCCTCTCATTCGTGCAATACCGCACTCACCAATTAGTAACCCACCGTCCTTTCTCCGTGCAATACAGTGCTCAACATTTATCAGCCTACCATCCTCCCTCCGTGTAATACAGCCCTCACCAATTACCACCCTACCGTCCTCCCTCCGTGCAATACAGCACTCACCAATTACCACCCTACCGTCCTCCCTCCGTGCAATACAGCACTCACCAATTACCACCCTACCGTCCTCCCTCCGTGCAATACAGCACTCACCAATTACCACCCTACCGTCCTCCCTCCGTGCAATACAGCACTCACCAATTACCACCCCACCGTCCTCCCTCCGTGCAATACAGCCCTCACCAATTACCAGCCTACCGTCCTCCCTCCGTACAATACAGCACTCACCAATTACCACCCTACCGTCCTCCCTCTGTGCAATACAGCACTCACCAATTACCAGCCCACCGTCCTCCCTCCGTGCAATACAGCACTCACCAATTACCAGCCTACCGTCCTCCCTCTGTGCAATACAGCACTCACCAATTACACTGGACAACAAATTTTTTCAAAAGTGTTGCTTGCTCAGATTTTTTTATATGACAGACTGCTGGAAGATGGACACAAATATAATTTCAGACTACTTGTATCATGTAGGAATGTGGAGAAACAATAAATTAACTTTTATTGAATGTAATGTGTTTAATTGCATAGTAGCGCTGATGCTTTGCAATAGTTCAACTAAGCTAAAAATCTTTTGTTAATTATTTTCACTTGTACTCAGTCTGAGGCTTCTCACTTAAGTGTCCAACAATAATTCACCAGCATTGATGGATTCCAGTTGCCCTGGTATCTTTTCTCCATGACTGCAATGTCCTGGTGAAACCTTTCACCATGCTCCTCACTAACAGCACCAAGATTGGCAGGGAAGAAGTCTAAGTGGGAATGCAGAAAATGAATCTTTAGTGACACGTTGCATTTCATGGTTTTATGTGCTTGAAGCATGCTTTCAACCTGCTGCATGTGGTTTGGTGCTCTGTAGATGCTGAGAAAAATTTCAACAATTTCCTTGAATGCCTTCCATGTGATTTTCTCCGGTCCCACTAGAAATTTTTCAAAGTGCCCGTCATTGATGACCTGTTTGATTTGTGGTCCAACAAAAATGTTTTCCTTAATCTTGGCATCAGTTATTCTGGGAAGCATCTGTCTCAAATATCAAAATCCTTCATAAAATTTTTGTGCCTGGTAATAGCAAATTCCATCCTTACAGTCCTGAACCCAATAATTATTACTAAAACCTGTCCTGCCATGTAGCAGCCGCACCGCCTAAGCATGCCCAAGCATGCCTGGACAAGACAGGAAACTTTCCAGCTTACATTGTAGGCAACATTTTAATTGACTTGAATTATGAATTGAAATAATAAACTTAAGTGATTTCAAAAAATGGTTTGTGATAGGGAAATTTCATGGTGATTTTCATGATCAGTGGCCCAGAATTCATAAGATACACCTAAGGATATCCAGGAAGCAAAATCTTTGTTGTCCAGTGAATTATCAGCCTTCTGTGCAATACAGCACTCACCATTTACCAGCCTACCATCCTCCTCTCCGTGTAATACAGCACTCTCTGATTATCGGTCCATTGTCCTCCCCTCCGTGTAATACAGTGGTCAACAATTATCAACGGCCATCCTCACCTCACGTCAAAAGCTGAGAATGGACTCAACCAAATAGACACCGTCCTACTGCGCACTGCCATACTGGGCTGAAATTGATAACGGGCAGCTTGGTCACTGTCCGCCACTACCAGCGCTAGCATTGCACTCTGAGCGAAGTTCAAAAAAATGATGTTTTATTTTTCAATCCTGATTTCTCACGGAACCCCTAGTGACCTCTCATGGAACCCTGCTGTAGAGTTTACAGAGAATGGTGCAAACAAGAGAAAAAAAAATCCAGTGAGCAGCATTCCTGTGGGCAAAAATGCCTTGTGAATGAGTGAGGTCAGAGGAGAATGGCCAGACTGGTTCAAGCTGACAGGAAGGTGACAGTGTGAGCAGAACAGCATCTCTGAACACATGACATGTTGAACCGTGAAGTGGGTGGGCTACAGCAGCAGAAGATCATGAACATATGCTCAGTGACCACTTTATTAAGTGTAGGAGGTAACAAGTAAAGTTGCCACGGAGGGTATGGTTGTGTATTTTACTAAACAGTATTTCTGCACTGGTTTGATAAAGAGAACTTCTGATCTGGCAGTCATTAAAAATAATCGCTGTTAAGTCAGAACTGCGTAAGTTGGCTGATTGCCTGGCTCTCTGATCGTTTTAGGAGCGGAGCCTTGTAAAATTTATTCTGAGTGATCCTAAAAGCCCCAAAAACAGCTCTGAGATATCCTGATTGCTCTTGTTACACTAACATCCCACTGGTGAGATTTACCATCTGGATCTGTGAGATGATATGAATCTAATTATATCAATAAGAAACAAAACTGGTTACTAATGCGACGTTAAATAAAAGTAGCTTATTGTAACCGTTGAAAAATCTTCTATAATTAACCACAGGTTAATAGAGCCTTCCAATTACAGGCAAATCTGCTGAAAGACTTGTGACCCTGGTATCAGGAATGTAGTTTCTACGTATAAGCACAAGAGATTCTGTAGATGCTGGAAATCCAGAGCAACACACACAAAATGCTGGAGGATTTGGGGCACCACAGCAGCATAGTGGTTGGCGCAACACTATTACAGCTCAATGTATTGGCGCTCGGAGTTCAATTCCGGTGTCCTCTGTAAGCAAGTTTGTACATTCCTTCCCGCGTGCGTGTGGGTTTCCTCCAGGTTCTCCAGTTTCCTCCCACAGAACAGAGACAGACTAGTTAACAGGTGAATTGGTCATTGTAAATTGTCCTGTGATTAGGCTGAGGTTAAATCGGTGGGTTGCTGGGCTCTGAATAAATAAGGAAATCCAGATGGTCAGGCAGCATCTACGGAGAGGAATAACAGTTGATGTTTTGGGCTGAGGCCCCTCATCAGGACCGGAAAGGAAAGACCCTTCAGTGGAAAGAGGCCTGAATCATTGACTGTTTATTCATCACAGTAGTTGCTGCCTAACCTGCATTGCTTGCTGATGTGACCTCATCGCTTAGAAATGCAAAATATATTTCTGTCAGAAGAACAGTTCTGATCGCTTCAGTAAAGGAATGTCGTGGACGGGCGCAGTGCAGGTTTACCAGGGTGCTGCCTGGATTAGAGAGCATATCTTAATGAGGATAGTTTGAGCAAGCTAGGGATTTTCCCTTTGGAGCAAAGGAGGATGAGAAGATACTTGATAAAGGTGTACAAGATGATAAGAGGCATCGATTGAGGGAACAGCCAGAAAATTTTTCTCAGGGTGGAGATGGCTAATAAAAGGGGCCATGAAGTATAATGTGGGGGTGTCTGAGCTAAGTGGTTGGTGTGTGGCACACACTGCCAGGGATAGCAGGAGAGACAGATACATTACGAACATTTAAGAAACCCTTAGATAGGCACATGGATGATAGAAAAATGGAGATATGTTGAAGTTTAAAGACTGATCATTCTCATTTAAATATTGAGATCAAATAGATTCAAGATTCAAGTATATTTATCACATGTACGTCAAAACATACAGTGATGTGTGTTGTTTGTATTACCATCCAACACACCTAGGCGAGTGCTGGCAGCTGCCTGTTACAGCACCAATAAAGCATGCCCATAAAGCTTGCCAAAACTACACAAAACAGAACATCACAGAGCTTCGTAGATATGGGCACCATGACATTCGGCCTTTGAATTTGCCCCTCAGGCCTTCATCCTTGGTATTGACCCCCAAGCTCTATCGA
This sequence comes from Hypanus sabinus, assembly GCF_030144855.1. Taxonomy (NCBI): domain Eukaryota; kingdom Metazoa; phylum Chordata; class Chondrichthyes; order Myliobatiformes; family Dasyatidae; genus Hypanus; species Hypanus sabinus. Next base: position 101,857,397 of record NC_082719.1, on the reverse strand, counting down.
TCACTGAACACTAGGCCTTGACTTTTGGACTTGCAGATGACAGGACCATGAACCCTTGGCCTTGAATGTATGCAAATCTTTCCATCTGAATTTCATTGTTTGAACCAGTAACTACGGTATTTATATTTCACTGTAACTGGATTTCACTCTTCTAAATATTCCACCCGCAGATTCCTGAATGTCAGACCTTTTTAGTACTATTCCCCACCCTAGATGTCCTGTTTAGATCTGCCACATTCAGAGTCTGAAATTTTTTATCTGACTCTCTGATTGAAAAGAGATTAAAAAAAAAAGAATGTTGCTTATCTTTTTATAATTTATATTTTTGTCTGGTTGATGATCAGTCCCTGGGCTTGCTGTTAATTTTATTTAGAGATACAGCATGTAACAGGCCCCTCCAGCCCACTGAGCCTTGCCACTCAAGGACACCCATGTGACCAATTAACCTACTAACTGGTATGTCTGTGGAATGTGGGAGGAGACCGGAGCACCCAGGTAAGTTCAAAGGCAATGTGAAAGGCAGAGAGTGGTGCGTGTCTGGATTGTGCTCCCTGGGGTGGCGGGAGAGGCAGATACATTAGAGACTTTTAAGACTCATTTAGATAGGCACTTGAATGTGAGGAGAATGGAAGGACATGGACATTGTGTAGCCATAAGAGATTAGTTTAGTTGGCCATTTGATCACTAATTTAATTGGGTCAGCACAATATTGTGGGCTGAATGGTCTGTTCCTGTGATTGTTGGTGTGCTCTAAGTTCTATGTGACAATGATACCATTTGCCTCATCTAAAATTTTGCTGAGAGACGGTGTACAGATGAGAGAGGGCATGATGAATTCCTCCATAGGTCACCAGAGTTAACTAAACTTTTGTACAAGTCAGGAGCACTAAAACTTGGTGTTGCCATGTCCTTTAAGGGAGAAATTCATTGCAGGGTGAGTTGGGGAAGGGGCCTGAGAAACCTTCCTCACCGTGATGGGATGCCATAGATAAATTTCCCTCTGAGCTCCTCGTGAAGCGGCTGGTCTAATGAAAGAACCCACGTACACCAGCTGTCTTTCATTATTGGACCTCAGTGGCTGTCCCTCATGTAGGAGTCAGTAGTTCCTTGCTGAGCAGAATGCACTTTCGGTGAGGCCCCTGCTCCTCTCTAACCCACCAGTTGGATCCTTATTGATAAACACAAGAGCTTCTCTGCAGTTGCTGCAAGTCTTGAGCAACACGCACGCACGCACACACACGCACAGTGTTAGGGGAACTCAGCAAGAACGAGGGGGCAGAAAACAGTCAGGAGCCTTCAGCAGAGCAGCATGGTGTTTAGCACAATGCATTACAGTGCCATTGATCGCCCATCAGGGTCATTTCCTGCCACTGCTTTCCTTGTTCGTGGGTGCTCCAGATTCCTCCTACATTCCAAAGAAGTACAGGTTAGGGTTAGTGATTTGTGGGCACTGGAAGCATGGTAACACTTACAGGCTGCCCTCAGCACATCCTTGGACTGTGTTGGTTGTTGACGGAGACGACACATTTCACTGCATATGTGACAAATCAAGCTATCAGGAGTTCTTGCTGTCTCTTTTCCCTCATCCTGGCAGAGCATGTTAAACTCTAGGTTCTTAATGGGCCAAGGCCAATCTTTGCCCAAGTGCAGATGCTTGATTTGCTATGCCAAATGAACATCTTGTCCACTTGCCACATGCTGAGGGTAAGGGAACTGCTCCGCCTGTGACCACAGGAATCTGCTGAGAGTTGTGGACGCAGCTCAGCCCATCACAGGAACAATCGTCCCCTCTGTGGACTCTGTCTATACTTCTCGCTGCCTCAGTAAAGCAGGCAGCAACATCAAAGACCCCACCCACCCCAGACATTCTCCCTTCTCCCCTCTCCCATCAGACAAAAGATACAAAAGCCAGAAAGCATGTACCACCAAGCTCAAGGACAGCTTCTACCCCTCTGTACCAACCTCTTTTACAATAGGATGGACTCACAGTCTAACTCGCTATGATCTTGCACTTTGTCATTTACCTGCATGCACTTTTTCGGTAGCTTTTATACTTTATTCTTCATTGTTACACAGTAGTGTTACCTCATACTAGCTCAGTGCACTGTGTAATGATTTGATCTGCATGAACAGTATGCAAGACAATCTTTTCACCATGACAATCATACATAAGTACCAATTCTATTACCACTAACTGATAGGCCAGCCTTGATCTTCCCTTTCAGCATTCACTTTATAGTACTGAGGGACCTCTGCACAGGGTTGGAAAAAGCTGCAGTAAGTTGTAAACTCAGCCAGCTCCACCATGGGCAAGAACCTGCCCAGAATCAAGGACATCTTCAAAGGGCGATGCCTCAAGAAGGCAGCATCCATCATTAACGATCCCCTCTGCCCAGGACATGCCCTCTTCTTGTTGCTGCCATGAAGCAGGAGGTACAGGAGCCTGAAGGCACACACTCAGCATTTCAGGAGCAGCTTCTTCCCCTCCGCCATCAGATTTCTGAATGGACCACGAACACATAAACACTACCTCACTTTTTTCTCTGTTTTTGTAAAACATATTTATTTTAATATGTAATTTTTATTGTAATGTATAGTTTTTTATTATTATATATTGCGTTGCACTGCTGCCATTAGGTTAACAGATTTCATGACATCTGGCAGTGATATTAAACCTGATTCTGGCTCTGATGCAGTAAAATGACTGAGCAGAAAATGATCAGCGGAGTTTCTATAGGTCAAACTCTTAGTGTGAGCTTGGAAATGAACTCATGCTGTGTAAACTTGACGCCTAGTGACTCGAGTGAAGGAGCTGCCAGGAGCGCGGTAGTATGAGAGGTAAACACAACGGTAGCCTGTAAAGCAATACATTCTTCTCTTTTAACGTTTCAATAATATACAGTAAGTTCTGGAAGTGAAATTCGAAGTATCAGAGTGATCTTGGAGAAGTTTAGAGGACTGGCAAAGTATCATGGATTGAAGGGTCTGTATTGTTCCACAGTCAGTGGCCACTTTGTCACCTATACCGGTAGACTGGGTCATTAAGACCATAAGATATGGCAGAATTTGACCCTACGTGTCTGCACCACCATTTCAACTTGGCTGATCCACTTTCACTCTCAGCCCGAATCTCCTGCCTTCTCGTGCCCTGACTACCCCACTTTTTTAATATACAGTACTTTTGTTTTTTGCACATTTAAAAAAATCTATTCAATATACTTAATTGATTTACTTGTTTATTTATTATTATGTTTTATTTTATTATTTTTTTTCTCTCTGCTAGATTATGTATTGTACTGAACTGCTTCTGCTTAGTTAACAAATTTCACGTCTTATGCCGGTGATAATAAACCTGATTCTGATGCTGATTCTAATGAAGAGTCTATCAGCTTCTGTCTTAAGTCTCCCCAATGACTTGTCTGCCACAGCTGCCTGTGGCACCGAAATCCACAGATTCACCACTCTCTGGCTAAAGAAATTCCTCCTCATCTCCATTCTTAAAGTATGCCCCTCTATTCTGAGGCTGTGTCCTCTGGTCTTTAAGGTCTTCCACTGTAGGAAACATCCTCTCCACATCCACTATATGAAGGCCTTGCAACATTCAATAGGTTTCAATGAGGCCTCATTCTTCTGAATTCAATAGGTTCAATAGGTACATTAATGTCAGAGAAGCGTATACAATATACATCCTGAAATTATTTTTCTTCACAAACATCCACAAAAACTGAGGAGTGTTCCAAAGAATGAATGACAGTTAAATGTGAGAACCCCAAAGCTCCCCCCAACTCCCCCTCCCATGCATAAGCAGCAGCCAAAGCAATGACACCCCCCACCAGCAAAAAGAGTCCTCCATTAATGCAAATATCTAATCAGCCAGTTATGTGGCAGCAACTCAATGCATTGGGACGTGCAGACACGGTTAAGAGGTTCAGTTGCTGTCCAGACCAAACATCAGAATGAGGAAAAAATGTGATTTATGTGACTTTGACTTTGGAATGATTTTCAGTGCCAGATGGGGTGGCTTGAGTATCTCAGAAACTGCTGATCTCCTGGGAGTTTAACATATAACAGTTTCTAGAGTTTACAGAGAATGGTGTGAAAAACAACAATAACAAAAAAAAAAGCACCCAGTGGTCAGAAGTTCTGTGGGTGAAAATGCCTTGTTAATGAGAGAGGTCAGAGAAGAATGGTCATGGTTCAAGCTGAGAGGAAGGCGAGAGTAACTCAAATAACCTCGGGTTACAGCAGTGGTGTGCAGAAGAGCATCTCTGAATGCACAACATGTGAAACCTGCAAATGGATGGGCTGCAGCAGCAGGAGATCATGAACATACACTCAGTGGGCACTTTATTAGTTACAGAAGATACCAAATAAAGTGAACACTGACTCTATGTTCTAATTTTAATATTTGCTTGGTTGTTGAACTTTCAGATCAGGAAGTATTTGTAGGTGTTTGGTATTGAACAGAACTTTGTTTATTCATCATTGTAGTAAAGGCGTGTAATCTATTACTTGTATTAATGTTCTTTCTTGTTAATTGATTATAGATCTCTTGTTGTGTCGCTCAGGTAAAATTAAATAAAATCTCTTTGTTTATTCTCCGATGCTGAATTACCAGGAATGCAAAAGGCTTTAACTGTAACCTCCAGACATTTGCTTTTGATAACTTTTTATTGTGCTCAGAAATATAGGATCAACTGTATTGGTAATAGGAATTTGCTATGGCATATGGATGTGACAGGCAACAAAACACAACTTTCAACAATTACAAAGAATAAAGAATTATATATAAATAAAATTAGTTAAAGTACAGATATGGAATAAAATAGGCTGAAATACATAAACACCTGCACGTATTTACAATGTAAACAGCATTATAAAAAATGGTTTGAAGTGTTTACAGTGCAGTGATGGAGATAATAGAGGGGATGGAGGGGGCTAACTAGAATGGCTGATCAGATGAACTGGCTAGATGAAGAAGCTTTTAAGATGGCCTAAAATTTTTGTCCAGGTGCAGGAACAGATTTTTACCCTGTGACCATCAGGCCTCTGAGCCAGCATGGATAACTTCACTCACCTCAATACTGAACTGATTACACGATCTCTGGGCTTGTATTCAAGGAATCGCCAGTTCATGTTTTCAGTATTATCTTTTAGTTTCCACAGTTATTCTTTTGAATATTCATTGTTTGTCTAGCTGTGTGTGTAGTTTTTCACTGATTCTATCATATTTCTTTGTTTTACTGTGAATGTCTGCAAGAAAATAGATCACAGGGTAGTTCTGATGGCATGTGTGTACTTTAGGCCACAAGCCATGAAAGCAGAATTTGGCCATTTGGCCCTTCAAGCCTGCACTGCTATCTTATCATGGCTGATCCATTTTTCCTGTCAGCCCCAATCCCCTGCCTTCTCCCCGTATCACTTCATGCCTTGACCAATCAAGAATCTATCAAACTCACGTCTTAAATATACATAAAGACTTGGCCTCCACAGTTGCCTGTGGAAACAAATTCCACAGATTCACCACTCTCTGGCAAAAGAAGTTCCTCTGTTCTAGAAGATACTCCTCTATTCTGAGGCTGTGTCCTCTGGCCTTAGACTCTACCATCATGGGAAACATCCTCTCCACATCCACTCTATCAAGGCCTTTTACCATTCGGTAGTGAAACCTATAACATTGGAATGTGAGGTCACCCATCATTCTTCTGAATTCCACTGAGTACAGGCCCAGAGCCCATCAAACACACCTCATACGACAACCTCTTTTGAACCCTCTCCAGTTTCAGCACATCCTTTCTAAGAAAAGGGGCCCAAAACTGCTCACAATACTCCAAGTGAGGCCTCACCAGTGCTTTATAAAGCCTGAACATTACATCCTTCCTTTTATATTCTAGTTCTCTCGAAATGAATGCTAACATTGCATTTGCCTTCCTCACCACAGACTTGACCTGCAAATTAGCTTTTAGGGAATCCTGCACAAGGACTTCCAATTCCCTTTGTGCCTCCATTTTTTTTTGTATTTTCTTTCCATTTAGAAAATAATCAACTCTTTCATTTCTTCTACCAAAGTGCATGACCATATACTTCGAGTGGTATTCCATCTACCACTTCTTTGCCCATTCTCCTAATCTGTCTGTCTTGTAGCCTCACCACTTCCTTGAAACTACCTGCCTCTCCAGCTAGCTTCATATCATCTGCAAACTTTGCAACAAAGCCATCAATTCCATCATCCAAATCATTAACATATAACGTAAAAAGGATTGGTTCCAACACTGACCCCTGTGGAACACCAGCAGTCTCATGCAGCCAACTAGAAAAGGCTCCCTTTATTCCCACCCCTAGCCTCCTGCCAGTCAGCCACTGCTTTATCCATGCTAGAATCTTCCCTGAAATACCATGGGCTCATAGCTTGTTAAGGAGTCTCATTTGTAGCACCTTGTCAATGGTCTTCTGACAAACCAAATATGCAACATCAACTGACTCTCCTTTGCCTATCCTGCTTGTTATTTCTTCAAAGAATTTCAACAGATTTGTTAGGCAAGATTTTCCCTTGAGGAAACCATGCAGACTGCAACCTATTTTATCACGTGCCACATCCTTAACAACCGACTCCAACATCTTCCCAACCACTGAGGTCAGACTAACTGGCCTGTAATTTCCTTCCTTCTGCCTCTCTCCCTTCTTGAAAAGTGGAGTGATATTTGCAATTTTCCCATCTTCCAGACCCAATTCAGAATCTTGTGATTCTTGAAAGATCATTACTAATGCCTCCCCAATCTCTTCAGCCACATCTTTGAGAACCCTGGTGTATACTACCTGGTCCACTTGACTTATCTACCTTCAGACCTTTCAGTTTCCTAAGAACCGTCTCCCTGGTAATGGCAACTTCAGACATTTCATGACCCCTGACATCTAGAACTTATGCCATACTGCTAGAGTCTTCCACAGAGAAGAATGATGCAAAATAATGATTCAGATTGTCTGCCATTTTGTTGTGCAGCATTGCTTTCCAGCAGTCTAATATCCACTTTCGCCTGACTTTTACACTTTATGTGCCTGAAGAAACTTTTTGTATTATTCTTAATAATATTGGCTAGCTTACTTTTGTATTCCATCTTTACCTAGTTAATGACTTTTTAATTGCCTTCCTTTGGTATTTGAAAGCTTCCAAATCGTCTAACCTCCCATTTATTTTTGCTCTATTATGCGCTCTCTCATTGGCTTTTATGTTGGCTTTGTCTTCTCTTATTAGCCATAGTTGTGTCATCTTGCCTTTAGGGTACTTCTTCCTCGTTGGGATGTATATATCCTGTGGTCTCTGAATTACTCCAGGAATTCCAGCCGTTGTTGCACTGCCATCATCCCTGCCAGTGTTCTTTTCTGTTTAATTCTGGCCAACTTCTCTTTCATGCCTTTGAAATTCCCTTTACTCCACTCTCATACTGATACATCCGACTTTGATAGTAAATTTACTTTGAACTTTGGTTTAATAACTCTTTTGCACTTTCCAGTGGGGAGCTTTTAGAAAAGGTACTCTTCTGGGTGAGCAGTGTCTGCAATGATTTTTCCTGCCCTCTTCTTTGTCCTGGCCACATACAAGTCCTGTTGTGATGTTAGACTGCAGCCAATGACCTTTTCTGCTGACCTGACAGTTAGCTGTAGTTCTGTATATTGAATATTGTGAGAGGAAGCAGCGTGGATTCTAACTGTTTACGTTGTCACTCCAGGTGTGAAGCAAGGGACTTGTTGGCAGTTTGCCTAACATTTCAATGGTATGATAGTGCTCAATGATATGGTCTCAGCTGCCAGTGTTGTGCTGGATCCCAAGCAATAAAATCCAGTAATCAGGTTGGGAATTGGCTGAGTTCCAAAACAAAGATTCTGGGATTTAGATAAGGAGTTGACTGAATTCCAAAGTAAATACACAGAGACTGTGATCAGGAAGGAAAATGCAATGTTAGCATTCATTTCAAGATGTCTAGAATACAAGAGCAGGGATGTGATGCTGAAGCTTTATAGGGCACTATTGAGGCCTCACCTTGAGTATTGTGAACAGTTTTGGGCTCCTCATCTAAGAAAAGATGTGCTGGCATTCATTCAGTGGAGGTTTGCAAGGATGATTCTGGAAATTAAAGGGTTATCATACAAGGAAATTTTGATGGCTCTGGTCTGCACTCACTGGAATTCAGAAGGATGAAGGGATCTCACTGAAACCTTTTGAATGTTGCAAGGCCTACACAGTGTAATGTGGACAGGATGTTTCCCATGGTGACAGAGTCTAGGACAAGAGGGCATAGCCTTAGAATAGTGGGCCATTCATTTAAAACAGAGGTGTGGAGATATTTCTTTAGCTAGAAGGTGGTGAATTTGTGGAATTTGTTTCAAGAAACAGCTGTGGAGGCCAGGTTGTTGGGTACATTTAAGGCAGAGCTTGATAGATTCTTGATTGGACACAGAATCAAAGGCTAGGGAGTGGGACTGAGGACAGGAGAAAAGGATCAGCCATGATTGATTGGCAGAGTAGACTCAATGGGCCAAATGGCCTAATTCTTCTCCTATGTCTTATGGTCTTATGGAATTGGCTAAATTCCAGAATCCTGGACCTAGCACATAAGTGCAGTTATGATGAAAGCACAGCAGTGCCTCTACTTCCTTAGAAGTTTCTGTCAATTTGGCATGACATCTAATACTTTGACAAACTTATATGTGCATTGGAGAGTATATTAATTGTTTGCATCACAGCCCGGCATGGAAACCCCAATGCCCTTAAACAGAAAATTCTACAAAATGTAATAGAAATGGCTCAGTCTATCACATGTAAAGGCTTCCCTAGCATTAGGCACGTCTACAAGGGAGTGATGTTACAGGAAATCAGCATCCATTATCAGGAACTTCACCACCCAGGTAATGCTCTCTTCTCACTACCGCCATCACGAAGAAGGTACAGGAGACTCATGACTCACGTCACCAGATTCAGGAAGAGTTATTGCCCCTCAACCATCAGGCTCCTGAACCAGAGGGAATAACTTCACTAGCCCCATCACAGAACAGTTCCCACAACCTATGGACTTGTTTTCAAAGACTCTTCATCTCATGTTCTCAACATTTGCTTATTTATTTATTATTATTTTTATTTTTTCCTTTTCTGTTTGCACAGTTTGTTGTCTTTTTCACATTGTTTGCTTGCTGAACTGTTGGGTGTGATTTACTGAGTATGCCTGCAAGAAAATGAGTCTCAGGGTTGTATACAGTGATATATATGCAGTTTAATAATAAATTTACTTTGAACTCATAGCGAGACAAGGTAAAGATTTGCTTTATTTGTCGCTTAAATGTCGAAGCATACAGTGAAATGCATCGTTTGCATCAGCAACCAATGATCTGACTGATTGTCTGGGGGCATCCTGCAAATGACACCATGCTTTTTGTACCAAGATTGCATAACCAGAACTCACTAACCCTTACTAATCTGTATGTCTTTGGACTGTGGGTAGAAACTGGAGCACCCAGAAGAAACTCACGTGGTCATGGGGTTTCCATGAACTGGACTTGGTTGAAGGAGACTAAAATGCTGGTTGGCACAGTGACACATCTAGTAGAGCAGCTGCCTCACAAACAGGTTCAAAATTAACCTCAGGTGCTGTGTGTGGCGACATGAATGTTCTCCATGTGGGTTTCCTTTCGGTGCTCCAGTTTCCTCTCTCATCCGGACACAGAATACAGCACATTAACAGGCCATGTGGCCAACAATGTTGTGTTGAACCTGTTAAAAAGTAATCAAAAACACCAAACACTAATCCCTCCTACCTACACAATATCCATATCTCTCCCTCTTCCTCACAGTCATGTGCCTATCCAAACATCTCTTAAAAACCTCTAATCTATTTGCCTCTGCTATACTATACTATGACTCTCTAAGTCAAAAACTTACTCCTCACATTCCCTGTGAACCTGCCCCCCCCACCTTCAATTCCTGCCCTGTGATGTGTTAGACATTTCATTCTGGGGAACAGATACTCCCTGTCAACTCTAGCTATCCCTCTCATAATCTTATAAACCTCAACCAGATCTCCCCTCGCCCTCCGGCACTCCAGGGAAAACAACCCAAGTTTATGCAGCCTCTCATGATAGCACATGCCCTGCGAACCAGGCAACATCCTGGTAAACCTTTTCTGCACCCCCTCCAAAGCCTCAATGGGGTGACCACAGCCGTATGCAATACTTCAGATGTGGCCTAACCAGAGTTTTATTAAGTTGCAAGATAACCTTTCAACTTTTGAACTCAGTGCTTTGACTAATAAAGGCAAGCACTGTGTGTGGGTTGGTGGGTTAATTGTCTCCTTTAAATTAATCTTTTTGAAGGTGATTGCCAGAATCTTTAGGTGGGGTGGCGAGGTAGGGAAGATATGGGGAGAGCGGGTGTTGCACCTGGCTCAGCAGTCAGTGTCAGTAATCCCTGGTGCACAGAGCAGAGAAGGGAAGGAAGGTGAAGCCATCCTAGAGTTACGAGCAAGAGATAAACATGGTTTACAAGGGCAATTAAATTGACAGTTAATTATTATTCACAGAGATCCTATTAAAAATTCCATTAATACTGAAGTAGAGTGTGCACCTGGATAACTGGTGACAAATGTGAATCTTCTACTGAGTTCTCTCCATTGTTATAGAGGCTCGGGGAGCTGGAGTATGGAGTTCATTTCTGACGGCATCTGTAAGAAGTTTGTACATTCTCCCTGTGAATCCGGTCCAGTTTCCTCCCACAGTCCAGAGATGTACGGGTTAGTAGGTTAATTGTCCTGCAATTTAATAGGCATCCGTTAGTCGAGAGAGACCATGGATTTGGTCAGAGGCTTGGGCAGGGTTGTAAGGGAGACCGGCAGTTGCCCACCCCACCGATGTTGTCCAAGGGAAGGGCAAGGGCCGATACAGCTTGGCACTGGTGTCGTCACAGAGCAATGTGTGGTTAAGAGCCTTGCTCAAGGACACAACATGCCACCTTAGCTGAGGCTGGAACTAGCGACCTTCAGGTCACTAGACCAATTGCCTTAACCACTTGGCCACGCGCCAACACTGTCCTGTGATTAAGCTAGAGTTAAATAGGTGGGTTGATGGGCGGTGTGGCCCGTTGGCCTGTTCTGCACCATATCTCTAAGTACATACATATAAATAAAGATGAATATAGAATGTAGAGCACCTTGGCACAGTACAGGCCCTTCAGCCCACAAATTTGTGCCAATCTTTTAACCTACTCTAAACCTAGCCTAAACCTTCCCTCACAGATAGCCAGATCTTGATAATTATCGGCCAGAACATGCCAACTCTTGAAAGTAATGCCAAAGGGGTCAAGAGAGGAACATATTTCTTTTTGGTTTGAAAGATTGATTCTTTTCCTTTGATGAAATTGAAGTACACCTGCAGGAATTTACAAGAATATTTGGTGATAGACCAAATCTCAAACTCCTAATGAAGAAGATCTGTTGGTGTGCTTTCTTTGTGTTGGTGTCAAGATCGATTGCTTGAGATGTTAACACCCAGGAACTTGAAGCTGCTCACCTTTTCCAATGCTGACCCCTCAATGTGGTCTGGTATGTGTTCTCTTCATTTCTCCTTTCTGAGTAATCCCTTTACAGTGCTAATGATCACTGATCAAGGTTAGAATCCCACTGCTATCTGGGGCTGCATGGATTTCCTCTGGGTGCTGTGGTTTCCTCCCACATTTTAAAGATGTACGAGTTAGGGTTAGTAAGTCCTGGGTATGCTATGTTGGTACTAGGAACACGGCGATGCTTGCGGGCTGCCCCAGCACATCTTTGGACTGTGTTGGTCATTGATGTAGAAGGACACATTTCACGGTACGTTTCGATGAGGTGGCTGTCTGTCAAATCTGACGGTGACAGGAAATCTATGCGGGAGAGCTCTTAGAGTGGGGCAGTTCCACTTTCTCAACCTCGGAAGTCCGGGTCCAGTGGTATGAGTAGCCATTGCAGTTGTGGTCTTCCTTGACTGCAGTGAATGATCGTGACGTCTTTGCCTTGTCATGCTCTTCATTCTCTCTGGAGCATTACAGAACCGCCTTCCCCGGCCATTGGATCTCAAAGTTCAAAGTACATTTATCAAAGTATGTATAAATTATGCAACCGTGAGACTCGTCTCCTTGCAGGCAGCCACGAAACAAAAAACCTGACAGAACCCAGTAAAAAAAAAAGACCAACCACCAGACACCCTAATTATAGAGAGAGGGGAAAAATAAATCGTACAAATAATAAAAGCAAGCAAAGAGCATTAAAAACACAGTGAGTTCATAGACACAAAGCCCTGAGCTGCCCAAGCAGAGTCAGTGCCTGACTGTAGATCTCATCCACCCAGTCCACCAGAACTGACCACATGCTGGGACTGGCATAAATCTGTCTCACTGGGGCGTGAAACCCGCTGGCTACCTTCACCTGGTTTAGCCTGCCTGTCAATGCAGTGCCCTGCGGTGTGGCAGCTGTTGCGTGCAAACAGCTACTGGCAGCCGCAGGTGAGAGCTGAGTGTCCGAAGGTGAATGAGCTGCCTCGGAATGGACACAAGAAGCTCCTTCACCAGATGTTCTACCCCATACACCCCTACATGTGACAAATAGAGCTGACCTGGAGTCCACAACAACTCGTTGGCCTTGCTGATGTTGTGTGCGAGGTTGTTGAGATACCACTCAACCAGCTGATCCATCTCACTCCTGTAATGAACTAGATTGTGTGACAAAACTTTGCTCCAAAATGAATCTGTATGAATAAACCAACACTGACACCCGCTTGCTATCCTGACGGCTTTCCAATGAAGATTAAATTTATTTATTGTGAAACAGCGTGGAGCAGGACTCTCAGGCCAGGCCACTCAGTAGTCTTCTAATTTTATCCTTGCCTAACATGGGACAATTTACAAAGATTAATTAACCTACCAACCCTTACATCTTTGCACTGTGGGAGGAAACCGGAGCACCCAGAGGAGACCTACACAATCACAGGGAGAATGTACAAACTTCTTACAGGTAGTGGTGGGAATTGAAACTGGGTGCTTGTACTGTAAGGTGCTGTGCTAACCACTATGCTCCCATGACACAAGTTCAATGCCCGTGAATAAAATGAGAAGAAGATTTATAATTTGAATGAACTAACGAATACTGATCTTACCATAAAGCTTGGAGATAATCCACACACAGATATCTCATTTTGATTGTTAGTAAAAATTTATGTCTAAGAGATTAATATTTTATGAGGAAGTGTGGCTTTTAAAAAAGTTGCCTGAAGTCATCTAGTTGTAACATGGTTTGGAACAAAAAAGATGAAAGATTGTTTTTTCCATGATGTTGAACCTGTTTCTGTGAATAGCAGATAAGTAGGGATTGTTCAGTTTTTCAAAGAAATGGTGCATGCTTTTTCGTGTGGTTGAACTACATGGTATTCAGCAGGCGTGGAAACTAAAGGGAGCAGAATCCATTTGCCTGTTACGCAGTGTTTTTGAGTAGCTTGTCCTGGGGAACGGAATACACCTCATTTGAGACCATAAAACATCAGAGCACAATAAGGCTATTCAGCCCATCCAGTCTGCTCCACCATTCCATCATGGCTGATTTATTTTCCATCTCAATGCACACAAAATGCTGGAGGAACTCAGCAGTTCAGGCAGTTTCTATAGAGAGGAATGAACAGTCTATATTTCTGGCTGAGACCCTTCACCATATTTCTCTTGATCACATTCTCTTGTCTTCTCCCTGTAACCTTTGATGCCCCACTAATCATGAACCTATGAACCTCTGTTTTAAATATACTCACTGACTTGAAATCCACGTTTGTTTGTGGCAATGAATTTCACAGATTCACCACCCACTGGCTAAATAAACTCCTCCTCATCTCTGTTCTAAAGGGATGTCCTTGTGTCCTGAGACTGCGCCCTCTGGTTCGAGACTCCCCCACTACTGGAAACATCCTTTGACTGACATAATTGTCAAATTCATGCACAAATCTTACTAAATAAAGTGGCAAAGAATTTCACAGATTTACAGCTGAAGAGTGCAATCAGCTGTCATTTCAGAATCAGAATCAGGTTTAATATCACGTTGTGAAACATTGACTTTGTAGCTCCAGTACAATGCAATACATGATAAATATGGACAAGGGCTGAATTACAGTTAGTAAATGTATATGTATTAAGTAACTGAATCAAATAAGTGGTGCAAAAGCAGAAATAAAAGGTAGTGAGGTAGTGTTCATGGGTTCGATGGCCATTTAGAAATTGTATAGCAGAGGGGACGAAGCTGTTCCTGAAGTGTTAAGTGTGTGCCTTCAGGCTTCTGTGCCTCCTTCCGATGCTAACAGTGAAGAAGCAGGCACGTCCTAGCTTGTGGGTGTCCTTGATGATGGAAGCTGCTTTTCTGAAGCAGTGCTCCTTGAAGATGTCTCCTTGAAGCGTCTACAGAGGCTGGTACCCATGATGGAGCTGACTAATTTTACCACTCTCTGCAGTTTACTTCGATCCTACGCAGTAGCCCTCCCCCCCCACACCCCACATACCAGTCAGTGATCAGCCAGTTGCAATGCTCTCCACTGTACATCTGTAGAAGTTCTGGAGTGTTTTAGATGACCTTTCAAAGTTCCAAATCAGTTGACCTTTAACCTAGAGGTGCCTTAAGTTATGCACTTTCCTAATGAATAAGTGATCTTTGTTTTTTAACCAAATGTGGTGGATGAAGGGCACCATTAACTGTTAGTGATATTTTCTGTGAGTGTACTGGAAGGAGGAAAGCTGCACACATTTGCCCAGATGTATTTCTATGACAGGAAATCTTTCAAACGTTGCACAATGCACCTGTCTGTGTAAGTACACTAATGATTGTTGCAAGGTTACAAATACTCTTCACTTCCATGAGGTGTTAAATTATCATGAAGACTTTGATGCTTCTTCTACAACTTCAGCATCTGATATTTTAAAATGATTTTAACATACTTCAGGGAAGCTTGACTGGTATTTTATTTAGAGATACAGCATGGTATCAGGCCCCTTTGGCCCTATGACCCTGGGCTATCCAATACACCCATGTCACCAATTAACCTACTAATCCATATGTCTTTGGACTGTGAGTGGGAACCAGACCCTCTGGAGAAAACTGCGCAGACAGATAGAATGTACAAATTCCTTGCAGTCAGCCATGGGAATTGAATCTGGGACTCTGGTAATGCTACACTACCAAGCCTCCTTTAATATGATAACATTAATGTGAATGTGAGTTTGTAAGGAAGGAAAGTGCAATGTTAACCTTCATTTCGAGAGGACTAGAACATAAAAGCGAGGATGTAATGCTGAGGATTACAAGTGGTTAAGGCGTCAGTCTAGTGATCTGAAGGTCGCTAGTTTGAGCCTTAACTGAGGCAGAGTGTTGTGTCCTTGAGCAAGGCACTTAACCACACGTTGCTCTGCGATGACACTGGTGCCAAGTTGTATGGGTCCTAGTGCCCTTCCCTTGGACAACGTCAGTGGCGTGGAGAGGGGAGACTTGCAGCTTGGGCAACTGCAGGTCTTCTATACAACTTTGCCCAGGCCTCAGTCATCATCAAAAATCGATGGACAGCCGAAGAAGAAAGAAGAATGCTGAGGATTAATCAGGCACTGGTGAGGCCTCACTTGGAGTATGTGGAGTAGTTTTAGGCTCCTTATCTAAGGAAGGATGTGCTGATATTGAAGAGGGTTCAGAGGAGTTTCACGCGAATGACTTTGGGAATGAAAGTATGAGGAATGATTGACAGCTCTGAGCCTTTACTCACTGGAATTTATTAGGATAAGGTGGATTTCATTGAAACCTATCAACTGTTGATTTGGAGGGGATGTTTCCTAATGTGATGGAGTCTAAGACCAGAGGATACAGCTTCTGAATAGAGGGGATTCCATTCAGAAGAGAGATGAGGAGGAATTTCTTTAGACAGAGGGTAATGTATCTGTGGAATTCATTGCCACAGGTCCCTGTTGAGGCAAGGTCACTGGGTATATTTAAGGCAGAGCTTGCTAAGTTCTTGATTAGTCAAAGCATGAAGGGATATGGGGAGAAAGCAGGAGAATGGGGGTGAGAGGGAAATGGATCAGTAAAATTAAAATGGTGGAGCAGACTTGATGGGCCAAATTCTGCTCCTATGTCTGATAGTGTAATGGCATTCTCAAAGGTGATTATGAACAGATAATGGTATATACCTATTCCTTTTACACTACTAACTACTCTCAACAAGTCAGGTCAGACTGAGTCACTGATAGAAACATAGAAACATAGAAAATAGGTGCAGGAGTAGGCCATTCGGCCCTTTGAGCCTGCACCGCCATTCAGTATGATCATGGCTGATCATCCAACTCAGAACCCTGTACCTGCTTTCTCTCCATACCCCCTGATCCCTTTAGCCACAAGGGCCATATCTAGCTTCCTCTTAAATATAGTCAACGAACCGGCCTCAACTGTTTCCTGTGGCAGAGAATTCCACAGATTCACCACTCTCTGTGTGAAGAAGTTTTTCCTCATCTCGGTCCTAAAAGGCTTCCCCTTTATCCTTAAACTGATCGCCATCCCCATACGTTGGGTTTGTACACTTGTGATGGCTCACATTCCGAAAGTAGCTATAGCATCTGAGTTCCTTGCTCTATAGTTAATACAGTCGAGTGGTATCACTGAATATGTGTGCATTATGTGTGAGGACGCATAGAGAATAGAATCGTTTGTTTATTATGTCATATGACATTATTATTATGTGCTGTGTTGTATGACATCATCATTATGCACCATGCTGTGGGTGATCAAGGTCTTTCCATGACCATGACTGTTCTTGGAAAATTTTACTATAGACATGGTTTTCCATTGCCTTCTTCTGGGCAGTGTCTTTATAAGATGGTTGACCCCAGCCATTATCAATACTCTTCAGAGATTGTCTGTCTGGCATCAGTGGTCACATAACCAGGACTTGTCATATGCACCGGCTGCTTGTATGACCATCCACCACCTGCTCCCATGGCTTCATGTGACCTTGATCAGGGGCGAAACAGGTACTTCACCTGGCCCAAGGGGTGGCCTGTAGGCTAGTGGAGGGAAGGAGGGCCTTACACCTCCTTTGGTAGAGATGTATCTCCACCCTACCACCCAACAGAATAGAATCATAGGCACATAATCGGAGAACGGAAAAAGGCCCTTTGGCTCATATTGTGCATGTTGACCAGGATGCCTACCAATGTTATGTCCAGAGGATGGTGACTGTGTGGAATTCATCATCATGGATGGCCATGGAAGCCAAATCATTGGGATTATTTAAAGTACAGGTTGATAGGGTCTTGTTTAGTCATGGTATCAAATGCTCTGGAGAAAAGACAGGAACGTGGCATTGAGAGGGATAATAAATCTATGATGGAATGACAGACTTGATGAGGCTAATGGCCTAATTCTGTCTGATGTCTTATGGTCATAGACCATAGAAAAAGGCCCTTTGCCATAACTCAAGAAACTGAGCTGAATTTGCCTCTAGTGCCCTCACTTTGCGCATGAACCTGACTGTGCAGCGAACTAAACAACTTCTCAAAGATCACCCAGGATGGAGGGTTTCCTCAGGGTTTCTAATGAAGTCTCTTTATTTGAAAATATATTGCTCTTTCAAGAGTGGATGGAGATGAATGTCTTTAAATTGAATCAAATCTAATGTCTGCAGGAAATTATGCTAAAAACAGCTTATGTTCAGGAAGTGATGTTTATACAAAATGAACTCTGCTTCTAAAGGTTAGACCAGGGGTAGGCAATGTTTACCACTGAAAGAGCCAATATGGACCCATTTCCCACAGAAAAGAAAACACTGGGAGCCACAAAACCCGTTTGACATTTAAAATGAAAGAACACTGCATACAATGGTTTTTTTTGCCTTTATGCTATGTATAAACAAACTATAATGTGTTGCATTTATGAAATTGATGAACTCCTGCAGAGAAAACGAAATTACAGTTCTGCATGCAACAAAAACTTTTTGAACTCCGAAAAAAAGACGTTGAGTTGAAGGTTACTCCATAGGTAGCCTACCTTGGATCGAAGAATTAAAAGAAAGCGCGTACTGGCGGGTGTCAGGCATTGGCAGTGGTGATGTATATTAATAGCGATAAAAAACACGTTGTAGCGGTGTAGCGCTACACGCAGCACTAAAATAAAAACACTGCAGTCAAAGGTAACTTTATTCGAACTAAACAGCCTTGATTTAAAGCCTCCTTCAACCCGTCCCCATGGGCGCGGATGCTCCAAAAGACACGTACTCACAAACCCCCGTAAGCTATCTCCCTTAGCCGGAACTTTGGCTAATTGTGAGCCAGTTCGGATGTGCCAGGAAATGGGGTCTCCACAACGTTTTTAGATTGTACAAGATCACCATAATCTTCAAATTCCGAATTACATTTCAAAAACTAACAAAGTACGGGGAGCTGCAGCACAGAGATCAAAGAGCCACATGCGGCGGCTCCGGAGCTGCGGGTTGCCGACCCTTGGGTTAGACCGTTACCTGTATTTGACTCATATCCCTCAAAATCTTTCCTATTTGTGTACCCATCCAAATGTCTTTTAAATGTTATTATGTCTGTCTCTGGGATCTTGATCCAAGTCTGTGCCACCCTCTGAGGGAAAAGCTTGCCCTCTTCAGCCTACTGAATACTTTGAAATATTCCCCCACCTTCTGGAAACACATTGGGTTTTTTTCCAAAGTAAAAAGCACAAAATTCTAGGGGAATTCAGCAGGCCATGCAATATCTAAGGAAGTGAATAAAGAGTCAATGTTTGGGGCTGAGTCCCTTCATCAGGACTAAAAAGGAAGGGGGAAGATGCCACAAGTTGTGGGGGTGGGCGGGAGAGGATGGCGTACAACCTAGTAGCTGATAGGTGGGTGGGGGGGGTGAATGAAGTAAGAACCTGGGAGGTGTTGGATGGAAAAAGTAAAGGGCTGGAGAAGAAGGAACCTGATAGGAAAAGGGATTGTCCATGGGAGAATGGGCACCAGTGGGAGGTGATTAGCCAGTGAGGAGAAGGGGCAAAGTGGGGGAAATGAAGAAAGAAAGGGGGAAGGGGAAAAATGACCAGAACTTGGAAAAATCAATGTTCATGCCATCGGGTTGGAGGCTACATCGATGGAATATGAAGTGTTACTATTCCAACCTGAGTGTGGCCTCATCGTGGCAGAAGAGGAGTCAGTGGACTGACATGTTGGAATGGGAATAGGGTTTAGATGGAGCGTTTTTTTGTTGTGGATACTTTTTGTGGATGAAATGATTTTTTTTTTCAGCCTGGTTAATTCTTCTGTACCTGCTGTTGCTTAAGATGTGATTCAGGCATTGTTACTCAGAGAATGATGTAATAGAATGTTACAGCGGGATATTGAGCTCTGCAAATCAGAAGCTGTATTATTGCCATGTGAACTTCAATTCACCTCTCTCCAACTAACCTAATCTGAATGTCAAGGAGAGTCGTTTTTTTAAACAAATTTACTGCAGTGCAGGAATCAGTTGAATAACATGATAAAGAGCTGCTATGTTTTAGATCAGCATTTTCTAGGGATGGCATCATTTAGAATTCAAGCCATTTATGTAGCCACTAATGGAACATAGAACAGTACTGTATAGCACAGTATTGGCCATTTAGCACATGATATTTTAACCTACTCCAAGATCAAACGAACTTTTCCTCCATCATAGCACTTTATTTCCCTATCATTGATGTCTATCTAAGTGTCTCTTAAATGTCCCTCATGCCCCAGCCTCTACCACCACCCCTGGCAAGGGCATTCTGTGTAATAAAACCTACCTCTGACATTCTCCCCTGAAGTTTTCCTCCAGTCACTTTAAACATGACCCTTGAACTCTGGGGAAAACATTTTCAAAGCTCAAGGTAAATTTATGATGAAAGTACATATATGCCACTATATATAATCCTGTGATCCATTTTCTTGTGAACATACTCAGTAAATCTATTAACCATAATAGAATGTCACACCAACACACCAGAGCTAATTACCAATATGTGAATATGTTTTTGGCAAAGTTGATCCTTGATCCTATTTTTTCTTCTCAACACTTTAAAGTTATGGCCCTGGTGTTAGCCACTTCCACTCTGGGAAAAAGTCTCTTTCAGTCCACTCAGCCTATTCCTCTTATTATCTTGCACAGCTCTATCAAGTCACCTCTCATCTTCTTTTACTTCAAAGAGAAAAGCCCTAGCTTGCCCATCCTATCCTCATAAGACGTGCTTTCTGATCCTGGCAAATCTCTCCTGCATCCTCTCTCAAGCTTCCACATTCTTCCCAAGGCACTGTACAAAAATCTTAGGGACAGATGGGGGTGGGTGGGTGGGTGGGTGGGTGTGTGTGTGTGTGTGTGTGTGTGTGTGTGTGTGTGTGTGTGTGTGTGTGTGTGTGTGTGTGTGTGTGTGTGTGTGTGTGTGTGTGTGTGTGTGTGTGTGTGTGTGTGTGTGTGTGTTAGTGATTTTATGTATTGACCTGTACTGCTGCAAAAAAAATCTAATTTCATGACATATGTGAGAGATGATAAATCTGATTCTGATGTGGGTCTCTATTGTGGCTGAGAGTGGGAAGGGGGCAGGGAGAGGGGAATCATGGTTGGGAAAAGGGGAAGGGAGAGGGGAGGAAGCAGGAAGCACCAGCAAGACATTATATAGTTATCAATAAACCAATTGATTGGAATCAAATGCCCCTGCCTGGTGTTTCAGGGCTGGGTATGTTAGCACCCATGCCATCCCGCTACTTGCCCAGGCACCCCTCCCACAGCGCTCCACCCTCACCGTTCCCTGTATCCTTTGCTCCCACCAGATTTACAAACTTGTTCTCCACTCCATGTTGATAAATAAGTACTGTACAAAAGTCTTAGGCAGCACTTTTTCCCTGACAGAATTGTTTTTGTGTTTCTAGACAATTTGAATGACGAGGGAATTATTAACAGAAGTAAATGGCTTGGATGCTAAATCAAAAAGTATGTTACTTAAAGGGAATTTACAGTCTGCAGACTGCAGTGAGAGTAATTCAAAATTTTGTATACTGTCTGCAAAATATTTCCGAGTTTTACCGGCGCCATTAGGGCTAACTCAAGCCATCACTGAACTATTCCCACAACCTATCGATTCACTTTTGATGACTTCTGATCGTGTGTTCTAGGTATTTATTGCTTATTTTTTCTGATTATTTTGTTTGCTTTTTTTCTTTCTATTTACTTTGAATGCCTGTAAGAAAATTAATCTCAGGGTTGTATATAGTGATGTAAATGCACTTTGAACCTCGAAATAATGAGCTTTCTTTTCTCTAGTAATCTTGGGACCAAGCTTATCCAGAAAAAGCTGCTGTTATATTTTGTATAATTCTTGCTTTCTGTTCAGAAAAAGTTCTCCTGTAAGAATTGCAGTAATCTTAAATGTGGGAGCAAATGCATTTGCAGGGAATTCAAAACAAATAAACTTGGCTCATATCCAATCGTAATTTGTGAAGCAAACTTTCCTATGGTACAACCTTGCACCAGGCATCACAACATTTCTTATTCATAAGACAATACTGTTTTAATGCAGCATATCTCTGTCTCAGACTGTGTTCCAAGTTAGAAACAGATGGGCAGTCAATTAATCGATAATACACAGAGTGGTCACTTTAGTTGGGCCCTCTTGTACCTAATAAAGTGGCCACTGAGTGTATGTTCGTGGTCTTCTGCTGCTGTAGCCCATCCACTTCAAGGATGAATGTGTTTTGCATTCAGAAATGCTCTTCCGCACACCACGGTTGCCTTCCTGTCAGCTTGGACCAGTCTGGCCATTCACCTCTGTCTTTTCTCATTAACAAGGTGTTTTCAGCCACGGGACTGCCACTCACTGGGTGTGTTTGGTTTTTCACACTGTTCTCTGTAAACTCTAGAGAGTGTTGTGCATGAAAATTGCAGGAGATCAGCAGTTTCTAACCACACTGTCTGGCACCAATATCAGTGTCACATAGGTACATTTTTTTCTCCATTCTGATGCTTGGTGTGACCAACAACTGAACCTCTTGACCACGTCTGCATGTTTTTATGCACTGAGTTGCTGCCACATGATTGGCTGATTAAATATTTGCTTTAAGAAGAAGGTGTGCGGGTTTACCTAATAAAGTGGCCACTGAGTGCATACTGAAGTAATGATATTGTTGGTAAACAGCTTCCAAAGAGGTAGCAGCAAGCTTGTGCTATGATTTATGGTTGGCATGGTAGAGTAGCGGTTAGCGCAGTGCTTTACAGCACCAGCAATTGGAGGTCAATTCCCACCACTGTCTGTAAGGAGTTTGTACGCTTTCTCTATGGCCCTAAGGGTTTCCTCCTGGTGCTCCAGTTTCTTCCCACATTCCGAAGACGTATGGGTTAGGGTTAGTGAGTTGTGGGCATGCTATGCTGGTGCCTGAAGATTAGTGACATTTGTAGGGTGTCACCCTGGTCTCTGACACAAACAATGATGCTGAGATACATCCTAGGATGTCCTGGGACACATCATCAGCAATGTAACCTGTGATCATTGAGTCTTACTACATATTTCACTTCTTTTATGTCTTATACATTTGTGTTAAATCTTGAATCTGATTCTGGAACTGTTGGAGCCTGTGGTTTGCAGTTTGGAGATTGTTCAGATGTTTCAGTCTCCAAGAGGATTCTGGGAGAGAGAGGCAGAGTGTGCAAACTTCATGGTGGGCAGGCGTGGGGCAGGGTGTAAGCTGATGATCGACTCCATTTCACTGATAAAATCTTCCATTGTTTGCCAATTAAAGCAACAAGGGAGATTGAAACATTGAGGCAAATGTGGAAGATTTATCTGATTGCTGGAGGGATCACTCTGCTGATGGTGAGGAAAGATGTGCTGCTTTGCCCGGAGAACGTTATGCAAGTTTTCTGCATTTTGAATATGGACTTGGACTATGGACTTTTTATTTAGTCTTATAGTTTTTATTTTCAGTGTTTTTCATCCGATCTTTCTTGTATTTTTTGTGTTCAGGGGGTCAACGTGCTTTGTTCATTTTTTTGTGAGGAGGAATTTGGGTGCTGATAATCGTGCCACCATCCTTTTCTTTCTTGCTTTCGTGACTGTCCAGAGAAGAAGAATTTCAGAGTTGTATGCTTTGATAATGAATGAACCTTTGAACCTTTCCGACATCAGACCCTCTTGCAGGTGTTCCAGCCAGGTTTGACCATGCCCTGGCTTGTGCCCCAGCACCGTTTGTCAACGGGCTATACTATACCTCTTGATCCACAGCCATCTGGAGACTTGTTCAGCAGCCTCTGTGATGGTCCTGATGACTCTCCTCTTTGCAGTTGCCAAGGAGAGAGCAAGTTCTGACCAGCGAGTAAATTTCACTGAATATCTCAATATTCCAATGCACATGTGATTAATAAAGATAATCTTTAAACTGAATCATTGTCTGAGTGAGAAAAGCAGGATTTAATTTCTGTGTTGGAATTGATACGGCTTAGGTTCTGCAAGCCGAAGCTGAAACAGAAACATGGAAACATGAGTAATAATCATTTCACTGAAGGCTTCAATGCTTTGATATGCGGTACATACATGCAACCAATAAACTGATCTTTATAAGGCTAATCTCTGATTTAACCTACGTTTTGATTGGGAGTCACTATTATTTTTTATTTTATTTGATTGAGATTCAGTGCCGAATGGGGCCTAGCTGCCCTCCGAACTGCACTGCCCAGCAACCCCCTATTTAAGATAGATACGTTATTGATTGCAAAGGAAATTACAGTGTCACTGTAGCACTACAACAACACAGATTTACTAATATACACGAAGAGAAGAAAGAAAGAATAAAAATAAATTACGACAACGAGTCTAACAGGAGGGGGCTCATCACTTTCCCACTACAGTTTGACTCATTATAGAGCCTAATAGCTGAGGGTAAGAATGACCTCTTTGGAGCAGCACAATTGTCTTAGTCTATTACTAGAAGTGCTCCTCTCTTCAGCCAAGGTGACATGCAGAGGGTGAGAAACATTGTCCAGAATTGTCAGGATTTTCTGTAGGGTCCTTTGTTCTACCACAGTCCAGCTTGACTCCTATAATAGAGCTTTCTAATCAGTTTATAGAGCCTGTTGGCATCACCTGTGTTGATGCCATTGTCCCAGCACACCACTGAGTAGAAGTTTGTACTGGCAACAACAAACTGGTAGAATATGTGAAGGAGAGGTCTGGAAACTCCAAATGATCTCAGTCTCTTCAGGAAGCAGAGGTGACTCTGGCCCTTCTTGTACACAGCCTCTGTGTTGTTGCTCCATTCAAGTCTGTCTTCCAGGTGTATCCCCTGGTAATTGTAGGTCACCGCCTCACCATCAATAGTAACAGGGATCAGTGCAGTCTTTGCCTTCCTAAAATCAGCCACCATCTCCTTCGTCTCACAAGATCACAAGCCAAAGGAGCAGAAGTAGGCCATCGAGTCTGCTCCGCCACTCCACCATGAGCTAAACTATTCTCCCATCTAGTTCCAATTTCCGTTTTTTTCCCCATATCCCTTGATACCCTGACTAATTAGATACCTATCAATCTCCTCCTTAAGCACCCTCAATGATTGGGCCTCCACAGCTGTATGTGGCAATGAATTCCATAAATCCACGACCAGAGGATACAACCTCACTGATGTTGAGCTGCAGATGATTCAGCTTACACCATTTGACAAAATCCTCCACCAGGCCCCTGTATTCATAGTCCCGTTCTCCCTTTATACACCCAACTATTGCTGAGTCGTCAGAGAATTTCTGCTGATGTCCTGACTCCATATTGTATCTAAACTTCGAGGTATACAGGGTAAACAGGAAGGGAGCCAACACAGTCCCCTTTGGGAACCCAGTGCTACTTATAGCCATGCCTGACACACAGCTCCGAAGCCACACAAACTGTGGTCTGCCAGTCAGGTCAGTGAATCCTAAGCTAATCACAGGACAATTTGCAGTGGCCAATTAATCTACCAAACAGTATGTCCTTGGACTGTGGGAGGAAACCAGAGCACTGAGAGGAAGCCTGTGCAATTATGGGGAGAATGTGCCAACTCCTTACAGGCAGCAGTGGGAATTGAACCCAGGTCATCTGTGCTAACCTCCACACCGCCATCTTTCCCCAATTATATTTAGAGATATTTTCGCTTTTCTCAGCTTCACTTGCCCCATCACTGAACTATTCTCACATGGGCTCACTTTCAAGGACTCTTCATCTCCTGTTCTCTATATTTATTTTTGCATATTTACTTTTTTTTTGTGTTTGCACAGTTTGTTGTCATTTTACATCGGTTCTTTGCCCATCCTTTTGGTGCAGTTTTTCATTGTTTTTTGGATTTACTGAGCATTACTTATTTGGCCCTTAGCTCCTGAGTAGAGTATAAGCCACCAGTGACCTCCCTCCTCCATCGTCCTCTGAAGTCGCTGGTATGGTTGGGGTTCATCAATGTTTCTGTAATCTATTGCATCCATTGTACAGGGGATAGGCCCATACAGTTTCAACAGAGTTCTGATGGTCAGCCTTACCCATTTCCACCTCTCACCACGGGCACGTCGAGTTGGATTTTGAGAGGCGGAATTACTGAAAACAAATCTCAGGGTTGTATATGGTGACACATAAGTGTATTTTGTTATAAATTCACTTTGAACTTTGGGGGACTTGTGTTTCAAATTTATCTCGATTTTTAAAAGCTGAAAGTGCAAGAGTCCTGTAATTAATGGATTGTCATTAGACAAACTTTTAATCTCATTATGACATTTTCATGTCTGCTCTTTTCAGAGTGCCATAGAAGCAGTTTAATTCTCTTTAAAAGGATTTGCAAGATTTAGAAAGAATGCTTCCAGAGGCCAAGAGCTGTAGTTTGTACTTTTAAATACCTCTGACAGATGTTCTTTAATCGAGTTATGGTCCTCCTATAGATCCATTAATGCCATCGCTCAGTGCCCTCCTTTCTCTGCTTGGGGACCTCTGAAGCACCCTGCATACAATTTGAGAAAAGATTTCAATGCTATGGGAGCCTTTCTTAATTTAGCAAAACCATCATCACTTCACCTTTCCGGCACTGTGTTATATCCAAATGCTGGCCAATTTGACAATGACAGCAGTATTCTAACGTGTAGGTAATAATTCATGCCAGAAAGCCTCTTATCACAAATAGGCAGCTGTAACTGGCCCAAACAAACAGACCTTTGCATATGAAAGCTTCCAGGTGCATCCTGGAAAATTGCTGCAAGGAAAATAAAATATTGAAATGCTGCATTTTCTACTTTCTTATTTTGCTGTGTATGGCTTCAGTTAGACCCCAAAGCTAAATAAACAGATGTAACCATATCGAATATTGAAAGGCCTGAATAGATTTAATGTGGAGAGGGTGTTTCCTATACTGGGGGAGTCTAGGACCAGAGGATACAGCCTCAGAATAGAAGCTCATCCACTCAGAGCAGAGATGAGGAGGAATTTCTTTGGCCAGAGGGTGGTGAATCTGTGGAATTCATTGCCACAGGTAACTAAAGAGGCCTAGTCACTGAGTATATGTAAAATGAGGTTAATGGCTTCTTTTCCACTGAGGCTAGGGGAGAAAAAAAACAGAGGTCATGGGTTAAGGGTGAAGGGGGAAAAGTTTAAAGGGAACATTAGTGGGGGCTTCTTCACACAGAGAGTGGTGGGAATGTGGAATGTGCTGCCAGATGAAGTGGTAAATGTGGGCTCACTTCTGACATTTAAGAAAAACTTGGACGGATATATGGGTGAGAGGGATTTGGAGGGATATGGCCCAGGTGTGGGTCAGTGGGACAAGGCAGAAAAATGGTTCGACACAGCCAAGAAGGGCCAAAAGGCCTGTTTCTGTGCTGTTCTATGGTTCTTGATTAGTCAGGGCATCAAAGGTTACAGGCAGAAAGAAAGGGGAATGGGGTTGAGAGGGTTAGTAAATCAGCTATGATGAAATGATGGCACTGACTTGATGGACCAAATGGCATAATTCTGCCCCTACCTCTTATGGGCTACCACATCTTGGAACTCACCAGCTCCTTTATATGCACAGATCCCTCAAAGGTGCCACATAAGTTGTTAAGAAGGTATATGGTGAGTTAGCATTCATTAGTTGAGAAATTGAGTTCCAGGGTCACAAAAAATGTTGCAGCTCTAAAAAACCCCGGTTAGGCCATACGGAGTTCTAGTCGCCTCATTATAGGAAGGATGTGGAAGTTTTAGAGAGGAGCAGAGGAAATTTATCAGATGCTGCCTGGATTAGAGAATATGTCATATGAGAAAAGTTTGAATGAATTTGGGCTTTACTCTTTGGAGGAAAGGAGAATGAGAGGTGATTTGGTAGAGGTGTAGAAGGTAATAAGAGGCATAGATCAAATGATAGGCTGGAAATGACTAATACAAGAGGGCATACTTTTAACGTTATTGGAGGAAAGTGTGTGTGGGCGGGGGGAGGGATGTCAAAGTTAATTTCTTTTACTCAGAAAGTGGTGGGTGCATAGAAACCCTACTGTGGGTGGTGGTGGAGGCAGGGACATTAGGGACATGTAAGAGTCTCTTAGAGAGGAACATGGAGGGCTAAAGAGGAGGGAAGGGTTAGATTGGTCTTGGAGTAGGTTAAAAGATCAACACAATATTGTGGGCTGTAATGTTCTATGTTCTTGTTATATAAACATAACTTTTCATTTTGTTCTTAGGATGCGAGTGATACAGGCTAGGTAACATCTGTTGTCCTGGGGCAATAAGCTTCAACAATGAGGTTTGGGATGGATCATGTCTCGTGTTTTGCCAATTCCCTCTGTGCAGAATGTTAGTGAGTCACTTTGACAGTATTTGCTTGGTGTCATCATACTAGACTTTTGAGTGTCTGGAAGTTAGAAAATGGGAAATGGATAGGGAAACATGAGATTAGTTAAATCTAAAGTTAGAGTCATAGTATCATAGGCTACTACAACATAGAAACAAGCCCTTCAGCCCATCTAGTATGCCAACTCTTATTCTGCCTAGCCCTGTTGACCTGCAGCTGGACCATAGCTCTCCACAATCCTCCCATCTAAACTTTTGTTTCAATCAAACCTGCATCCACCACTTCTGCGGGCAGCTCATTTCACACTCCATATTTCACTTAAATATTTCCCCTTCCACCCTTAATCTCTGACTTCTTGTTCTAGCCTCACCCAACCTAAGTGCCTGCTTGCATTTACCCTGTCCGTACCCCTCATAATTTTGTATACCTCTATCAAATCTCCCTTCATTCTTTAACGCTCCAGGGAATAAAGCCCTAACTTATTCAACCTTTTCCTATAACTCAGGTCCTCAAGTCCTGATAACAACCTTGTAAATTTTCTCTGCTCTCTTTCAATCTTATCTACATCTTTCCTGTAGGCAGGTAACCAGAACTGCACACAATACTCCAAATTAGGCCTCACCAATATCTTACGTAATTTCAACATAACAACCTAACTCCTGTACTCAATACTTAGATTTATTTGAAGGCAAAAGTGCCAAAGGCTTTCTTTACGATCCTATCTACCTGTGATGCCATTTGTAAGGAATTATGGACCAGTATTCCCAAGTCCCTTAGTTCTACCATTCTCAGTGCCCAACCACTCACCATGTAAGATCTACCTACATAATTTCCATCTGCAGCTGGTCCAGATCCCATTGCAAGCTTTGATAATCTTCCTCACTGTCCACTAACCTACAGACCACTACAGAGCGTTTTTTGTACAGACCAAGTAATTCAATGTGCTCCACAATGGGATAAAGAGCAAGCATGTAGGTACACATCTATCAAATCACCTCTCAGCCTCCTACACTCTAGGTTGCCATTATAGATGTCCTCTTTCACCCTTAACCTCTAGTTCTATTCTCACCCAACCTCTGTGGAAAAGCCTGCTTGCATTTACCTGATCTATACTCCTCATAATGTTGTATACCTCTATCAATCTTCTACGCTCCAGGAAATAAAGTCCTAACCTATTCAACCTTTCCCTATAACTCAGGTCCTTGAGTTCCAGCAATGTCCTTGTTAGTTAGCAGAGGTGACTGACATATTTTCTCTAATTGTGGAGTTTGATGGCTATGTGACATTTTTCTGTTTATCAGCGTTGATCTTGTAGAATGACCAGAATCTCAAAATCAGAGAAAGATTATGGTATCACAGAAGACCATTCAGTCGACCTGCAATCTCTATGCAAGGGACGGTCTCATTCGGCCGGAAAGGCCTGTTACTGTGCTGTATTTCTAAATAAATAAATCAAGAGCAGTCCAGCTAAACTCTTACCTATCCCTGAAACCCCACCACACTTACTTTTAAATATCCAACTCCCTTTCGAGTGACACAATGTTGAGGCTTTGGAGAGGGTACGGAAGAGGTTTACCAGGATGCTGCCTGGATTAGAGGGCATGTGCTAAAACAAGAAGTGGATAAACTTGGGCAGTAGTGTAGTGATTAACATAGATAGCACAATGCTTTACAGACACAATGACCAAGGTTCAATTCGCACTGCCAACTGTAAGGAGCTTGTATGTTATCCCAGTGACTGCGTGGGTTTCCTCTGGGTGCTCCAGTTTCCTCCAACAGTCCAAAGACATACCGAATCATAGGTTAATTGGCCATTGTAAATTGTCCCCAAATTAAGCTAGGATTAAATTGGAGAATTGCTGGACAGTACTGTATCTTAATAAATAAACATTTTGGTATATGTATTTCCCAGGGTTGAAATATCTAATACCAGAGGGAATGCTTTAAGTTGAGTTGGGGTAATTTCAGATGAGATGTGAGGGGCAAGTTTTTTCAGACAGAGAGGGGTGGGTGCCTGGAATGTACTGCTCGGGGTGCTGGTACGGGCAGATACATTAAAGACTTTCAAGAGGTGTTTAGATAGACACATGAATGTGAGGGAATAGAATGAGGTGGGGGATAAATGCGTGACTGAGGGATTGGAGCAGGGTGCAGGGATTCAGATTTCTGGATCACTGGGACCTCTTTTGGGGCAGGTGTGACCTGTACAAAAAGGACAGGTTGCACTTGAATCCCAGGGGGATCAAAATCCTGGCGGGGACGTTTGCTAAGGCTACTGAGGAGAGTTTAAACTAGAATTGTTGGGGGGTGGGAACCAAACTGAAGAGACTGGGGAAGAGGCAGTTGGCTCACAAATAGAGAAAGCTTGTAGACAGTGTGTGAGGGAGGATAGTTAGATGATAGAGAAGGGAAGCACTCAGACTGATGGTTTGAGATGTGTCTATTTTAATGCAAGGAGTATTATGAACAAAGCAGATGAGCTTAGAGCGTGGATCAGCACTTGGGGACATGATGTGGTGGCCATTACAGAGACTTGGATGGCTCAGGGACAGGAATAGTTACTTCAAGTGCCAGGTTTTAGATGTTTCAGAAAGGACAGGGAGGGAGGCAAAAGAGGTGGGGGCGTGGCACTGTTGATCAGAGATAGTGTCACAGCTGCAGAAAAGGAGGACGTCATGGAGGGATTGTCTACAGAGTCTCTGTAGGTGGAGGTTAGGAACAGGAAGGGGGTCAATAACTCTACTGGGTGTTTCTTATAGGCTACCCAATAGTAACAGGGATATCGAGGAGCAGACAGGGAAACAGATCCTGGAAAGGTATAATAATAACAACAGTGTTGTGATGGGAGATTTTAATTTCCCAAATATCGATTGGCATCTCCCTAGAGCAAGGGATTTAGATGGGGTGGAGTTTGTTAAGTATGTTCAGGAACGTTTCTTGACACAATATGTAGATAAGGATACAAGGGGAGAGACTGTACTTGATTTGGAATTGGGAAATGAACTTGGTCAGGTGTCAGATCTATCAGTGGGAGAACGTTTTGGAGGTAGTGATTATAATTCTATCTCCTTTACGATAGCGTTGGAGAGAGATAGGAACAGACAAGTTAGAAAAGCGTTTTACTGGAGTAAGGGGAATTATGAGGCTATAAGGCAGGAAATTGGAAGCTTAAATTGGGAACGGATGTTCTCAGGGAAAGGTACAGAAGAAATGCGGCACATGTTCAGGGGATATTTGTGTGGAGTTCTCATTGGTACGTTCTAATGAGACAGCTATATAGGACCCTGATCAGACCCCACTTGGAGTACTGTGCTCACTACAGGAAGGGTGTGGAAGCCATAGAAAGGGTGCAGAGGAGATTTACAAGGATGTTGCCTGGATTGGCAAGCATACCTTATGAGAATAGGTTGAGTGAACTTGGCCTTTTCTCCTTGGAGTGACGGAGGATGAGAGGTGGGTGACCTGATAGAGGGGTATAAGATAATGAGAGGCATTGATCATGTGGATAGTCAGAGGCTTTTTCACAGGGCTGAAATGGCTGCCACAAGAGGGCACAGGTTTAAGGTGCTAGGGAGTAAATACAGAAGAGATGTCAGGAGTAAGTTTTTTACACAGTGAGTGGTGAGTGTGTGGAATGGGCTACTGGCAATGGTGGAGGAGGCGAATACAATAGTGTCTTTTAAGAGACTTTTGGAGCTTAGAAAATTAGATGGTTATGGGTAAGCCTAGTAATTTCTAAGGTAGGGACATGTTCGGCACAACTTTGTGGGCTGAAGAGCCTGTATTGTGCTGTAGGTTTATCTATGTTTTCTATGAAATAGAGAGGTATGGACATTGTGTAGGTAGAAGAGATTAGTTTAGTTCACTATTTGATTACGAATTTAATTGGTTCAGCACAACACTGAGGGCCGAAAGAACTGTTCCTGTGCTGTTCTGTTCTATGTTCTAATGGAAGCTGCCTCAGATATTCCACAACACAACATACCCACCGTAGGCAGTGGAAAATTTCATCTTTAACATGAAATTCTGCAGGTGCTGGAAATCTTGAACAACACACATACAATGCTGGAAGAACTCAGCAAGTCAGGTAGCATCAATGGAAGGGTATAAATGGTTGCTATTTCGGGAATTGAACCCAATTGGTGATCGCTAGTGATGTAAAGTAATCGCCCTAACCTCTACAACAGCATGCTGCCCCCGTTACCTTAGAAAGCTCTTCATGTAGACCAGGCTGAAGAAATAATTGCCATGAGTGTGAATGCAAGTTGGAGGAAGGCGGTATATCAGATAGTGGAAAGGTTGCTCCTCTCTGTGTGTTACTGCTGAGAGAACACATTCAACCTGCTGAAATAAATATTGTACTCTGCTGTATCTAATAATCTCACATGTTTGGTACACTTTGTAGGAAAGGCTACTGAACAATGCCTTGCCTCTGCTGCAGTCTGCTGCTGGCTCAGCCGCTCCGGCTCAGTGATAGCAGGCTTTGTAAAAAAAAACTTTTGTTGTCACAAGAGAGAAGTGGAATGAAATTGTAAGTATGTTTATCAAAAAAACACTTTAGGGTTTCACCGCATCTAGCAGAGATACTATCTTCCTCCAGAATCACTTTTATGTGAAGGATGCTGCGTGGAGATTTCAGCTGCACCAGAAGAAGATGAGAGGTGTTGGATTAGGGAGGAGAATTGTTATTATTGTAGTAGCTTATCAAATTTCTGCAGTTCAAATGTCAGCACATACAACCCGAGATTCATTTTCTTGTGGGCATTCTCCCTCTCCCACCCCCACGCTCTTACTCGGACACCAGGCACACACATGTAAACAGGTACATAAGCGCTCATGCGTACACACATAGGCACATACTTAGGTATATTAATTGACCTTATTTCTATTTCAGTTTCATTATGGCAGGCCAAATGTTATTGGTTTTTAATCAAAATAGCACAAGGAAATGGGATTGTTAAGGATGAGGTGATGGAGTATTTGGTGATGCAGGGCCAGATAGTACAAAGTCAGCATGGTTTCCTTCAGGGAAAATCCTAGCTGACCAACCTGTTGGAATTCTTTGAGGAGATTATACATAGGGTAGATGAAGGGGATGCAGTGGATGTTGTGTACTTGGACTTTCAGAAGGCCTTTGTCAAGGTGCCACACATGAGGCTGCTTACCAAGGTAAGAGCCCATGGTATTACAGGAAAGTTAGTAACATGGTTAGAGCATTGGCTGATTGGTAGGAGGCAGTGAGTGGGAATAAAAAGATCCTTTTCTATTTGGCTGCCAGTGACTAGTGGTGTTCCACAGGGGTCGGTGTTGGGATCACTTCTTTTTATGCTGTATATAAATCATTTAGATGATGGAATGGATGGTTTTGTTGTCAAGTTTGCAGATGATACGAAGATTGGTGGAGGGGCAGGTAGTGTTGAGGAAACAGGTAGGATGCAGTAGGGCTTAGACAGATTAGGAGAATAGCCAAGAAAGTGGCAAATGAAATACAATGTTGGAAAATGCATGGTCATGCACTTAGGTAGTAAAAATAAATGTGTGGACTTTTTTCTAAATGGGGAGAAAATCCAGGAATCTGAGATGCAGAGGGACTTGGGAATCCTTGTGCAGAACACTCTAAAGGTAAACTTGCAGGTTGAGTTGGTGGTGAGGAAGGCAAATGCCATGTTAGCATTCATTTCAAGAGGGCTTGAATACAAGAGCAGGGATGTGATGTTGAGGCTTTATAAGGCACTGGTGAGGCCTCACCTTGAGTATTGTGAACAGTTTTAGGCTCCTCATCTTAGAAAAGATGTGTTGGCATTGGAGAGGATCCAGAGGAGGTTCACAAAGATGATTCCAGGAATAAAAAGTTTATCATACGAGGAATGTTTGATGGCTCTGGGTCTGTTCTTACTTGAATTCAGAAGGATGGGGGGGGGGGGGATCTCATTGAAACCTTTTGAATGTTGAAAGGTCTAGACAGAGTAGATGTGGGAAGTATGTTTCCCATGGTGGGAGAGTCTAGGACAAGAGGGCACAGCCTCAGGACAGAGGGGTGCCCTTTCAAAACAGAGATGCAGAGAAATTTCTTTAGCCCAAAGGATGGTGAATTTGTGGAATTTGTTGCCACACGCAGCTGTGGAGGTCAGGTCGTTGAGTGTATTTAAGACAGAGATTGATAGGTTCTTAGTTGGACATGGCATCAAAGGTTATGGGGAGAAGGTCAGGAACTGGTGGCTTAGTTCTGCTCCTATGTCTTATGGAAACAGAACAGAAATAGTGAGGTAGTGTTCTGGGGTTCAAGGTCTGTTCTGAAATCTGATGGAGGAAGGGAGAAGCTGCTCCTGAAACAATGAGTATAGGTTTTCAGGCTCCCATACCTCCTCCTGATGGTGGCAATGAGAAGAGGGCTTGTCCAGCGTGGTGGGTTTGGCACGGCACGAGTGGTCAGCTCGATGCTTTACAGTACCAGTGGCCTGAGTTCAACTCGCAGCACTCTCTGTAAGGATTTTGTACGTTCTCCCCATGACTGTGTGGGTTTCCTCCAGGTGCTCTGGTTTCCTTCCACATTCCAAAGATGTACTGGTTGATAGGTTAATTGGTCATAGTAAACTGTCCTGTGATTAGGTTAGGGTTAAATTGGGGTTTGCTAGGCAGGGCCGAAAGGGCCTGGCCACCCTATATCTGTAAACAGATTAACAGTGATGCTATGCTGCATTTCTGAGGCATCACCTTTTCAAGATGCCCTTGATACAGCGGAGACTATGATGGAGCTGGCTGAGTTTACAACTTTCTGCAGCTTTTTCTGATCCTATGCAGTGGTTCCTCCATATCAGAAAGTGATACAACTGGTTAGAGTACTCTGCATGATACATCTGCTCTTGCTGCTGCCATCAGGAAGAAGGGTACAGGAGCCCGAGGTCCCAAACCAGTGTTCTGGAACAGTTATTACCCTTCATCCATCAGGCTACTGAGTCAGCGTGGATAACTTCACTCACCTCAACCATGAACTGATTCCTCAACCTATGGACTCACCTTTGAGGACTCTACAACTCATGTCCTCAGTATTGTGTATGTATTTATATATGTCACTGTGACTTTTACACAGGGCTGTATTTGTCAACGTGGAGCAAAGGATCTTGGGAACGGTGAGGGTGGAGCACCGCGGGAGGGGTGTGGGACGGGTGGCAGAGAAGGTGGGACAAGGGTGGGGAGTGGTGCAGGTGCACACACCCAGCTCTGAGGCATCAGGCAAAGTCATTTAGTTTATTGATCATTACAGAATGTCTCTCTGGTGCTTCCCACTCCCTCCCCTCTCCCTTCCCCTTTTCACAATCATGATTCCCCTCTCCCTGCTCCCTTCCCACTCTCAGTCCACAATAGAGACCCATATCAGAATCAGGATCACTCACATATATCATGAAATTTGTTTTCTTTGAAGCAGCAGTACAGTGGAATACATAAAATTATTACAGTACTGTTACTATGCAAAAGACTTGGGCACTCTATTTATCTATATATATATACCAAAGACTTTTGCACAGTACTGTATGCCTGCAAGAAAATTAATTTCAGGTGACATCTCTGGTGACATATACAAACTTAGATAATAAATTTACTCTGAACTTTTTGTTCTGCTTTAGACTCGTACGGCAATAAACAATCCTGAATCTTGAATGTTCTTTGTCTCTCGGTTGTCCAGGAGTCATGGATGTTCCTGGCAGAGGGTAACCTCCTCTCCCCATGACAGTCTCGCCGCTTGCTTCAGTTGGCCACAAGTCAGCCAGCTGGAGACGCTCATGAAGGGGCTGCCAGCATCATTTGACTAATAGGTCATGTGGGTAAGAAAGCCACCTGGCTCTCCCCCCCCCCCCACTCCCCCAGGTCCTCCCACACCTGATCCACTCACCCCCCCCCCCACCCCCAAACGGAGCAGCTGACAATCGCCTCACACTGGGCTGTACAGCAAAACCAGCCATCAGGACAATTTGGCTGGTACACCTTGTCATTTTCCCTCCTGCAACCAACCCGTCGCACCTCGCGAGATTATCCTGCTGTGCCCGTGTGCTCTGAGGAAAAAACGCCTCTCAGTTTAGAAAAGAACAGTGGACAAAAGGACCATTGTGATTTCTGTTCCCCTTTTTGTAACACGGCAGCCGAGACACGCTGTGAATTATGAGGAAGCTGGCGACACGTGATCTGATGCCGAGGCAGAGTTCATTAACGAGGGGCCAGCTTTTCATCTCATTTCCATAAAAATCACTATTCACTGCCTTGTGTCTCCACGTTGCCCAGTGATAAAAGAAATAGACTTTCTCGGCTGAATCCTAATGAAAATGTACTGGTGTTTATGTACTTTGTCAAAATAAACAGAGGACACCCCTGACTGTGTGGACACCACCCAGCGTAGTACTAAGACACACAAATCAAACGTTCTGCGGTTTAATTCTCAGGCTGTGCTGACTGAGCTGATCGAAGTTCATTTGCATGATAGAGAACGTCCTCGGCAGCTCAGCCTTAAGAAGGGGTCACAGCCTGGCGGGTCTCTCAGAACTGAGCAACGCATGCAGAATGCTGGAGCAACTCCGCCGCTGAGTATCTGTGCGGAGCAATAAACTGTTGATATTTCGGGTCAGGATTAATCAAAACTGATTAGTTTTCCGATGCACGCGCGTCGAAGCGTACAGTAAGGTGCGTCGTTTGCCTTAGCAACCATAATTTCGCCACACATTCCGATGCCAGCGTATCATGTCCACGATGCTCGGCGAAACACAGGCAACGACTAAACAAAATGGGACATCGACTATGAAGCAAGCCCTTTCCCCACACTCTCGCCCAGTTACACCAACAGACAGGCAACCTCCGGGCCTCTAGTCATGATTCTGGATAGCAAATACTCATGCAGTTCTGACCAATAAAAGGAGTGTCCTCACCTATGATGGCCCCTCTGTTAAACAGGCCTCTGGTACTCACAGACTGAGTTCACAGGTGATTGATTGATAGATACTTTATTGATCCCAAACAAAATTACAGAGTCACAGTAGCACTACAAGTACACAGATATACCAGTTGTCCCTTGGTAACCATGGGGGATTGGTTCCAGGACCCCCCACGGATACCAAAATCCGTGGATGCTCAAGTCCCTTATATAAAATAGCGTAGAATTTGCATATAACCTATGCACAACCTCTCGTATACTTTAAATCATCTCGAGATTACTTATAACATGCTATTATATTAGTTGTTATACTGCATTGTTTAGGGAATAATGACAAGAAACAAAAGTCTGTACATGTTCAGTACAGACGCAGCCATCGTAGCTCTTCTGGGAACGCTGATGCTGCCTCGGCATCAGCCGATGCCGATTCTCCCGTGATCTTTAAGTTCTTGAGGCTGTAGCGCTTTACATAGCTAGTCAGCCATCCCTTACTAGCCTTAAACTCCTTCCTCTTGCTCTCACCACAAGTAGCAAACCAACAAGACACGAAGCAAACAATGCTCAAACAGCGAGTGCTGGAGAGAGTCTCAGGATCTGTGAGATGGCGGGAGGCTGCAGGAGGGTATGCCTTCACATCACTTCATTCGCGTGGATTCAGCGTAGTGCTCAGCACGTGGCAAATTCAAGTTTTGCTTTTTGGGACGTTCTGGAATTTTTTTTCGAATATTTTCAATTCGCGGTTGGTTGGCCAACAGCACACAAGTATTAGAATAGAAGCAAGAAAGAATAAAACATAAGTTCCCTCAAACAATCTAACAGGAGGGGACCATCACTTCCTCAGTTATAGAATCTAATGGCTGAAGGTAAGAATAACCTTATACAGCACACTTTGGAGGAGTGCAGTTGTCTTAGTCTATTACTAAAAGTGGCATTCAGAGGGTGAGAAACATTGTCCAGGATTGTCAGGGTTTTCCATAGGGTCCTTTCTTCTACCATAGACTCCAGTGTGTCCAGAGTGTTATAGACTCCTATAACAGAGACAGCCTTTCTAATCAGTTTATTGAGACTGTTGGCATCACCTATGTTGATGCCATTGCCCTAGCATACCACCACATAGAAGATTGTACTGGCAACAACAGACTGGTAGAACATGTAAAGGAAAGACCTGCACACTCCGAAGGACCTCAGTCTCCTCAGGAAATAGAGGTGACTCTGGCCTTTCTTGTACACAGCCTCTGTGTTGGTGCTCCACCGAAGTCTGTCATCTAGGTACGTCTCCAGATACCTGTAGCTGTTCACCACATAATGTTGAGCTGCAGATGATTCAGCTTGCACCATTTGACA
The DNA here is from genome assembly GCF_030144855.1 of Hypanus sabinus. Classification (NCBI taxonomy): domain Eukaryota; kingdom Metazoa; phylum Chordata; class Chondrichthyes; order Myliobatiformes; family Dasyatidae; genus Hypanus; species Hypanus sabinus. The sequence goes on along the minus strand of NC_082719.1, from coordinate 101,819,296 downwards.
AAGTCCTCCACCAGGGCCTGTATTCATGGGTTCTGTTACAATATACAGAGCCAATTCCAATAATATTAAAGCTCTTCAGACAAATCTAAAAAAAGGCAACTAATATGAATGATAAACTCTGTAATTTATTAAATGAATATTTGCTGACCTGCTAAAGGGCCTTGGCCTGAAAGGTTTCTGTACTTTGTTCGATAGATCAAGCCTGGCCTGCTGAGTTCCTCCAGCATCTTGTGTGTGTAACTCTTCATCCGCTTTATCTGGTTCAATAGCGACACAATAGCGTCATGGTTAGTATAATGCTATGACAGACCCCCTGTTACTGTCTGTGGGGAGTTTGTATTTCCTTGTGAATCACGTGGGTTTCCTCCGGGTGTTCCAATTTCCTCACACCTTCCAAAGGCATATGGATCAGTAGGTTAATTGGTCACATGGGTATAATTGGGTTGTATGGATAAGATGGGTTGGAAGGGCCTGTTATGATGCTATATCTCTAAATTTAAAAAAATATATATTAATACTAATAATAATATGAAGAGATATTGGAGCTATGGGAAATATTAAGCAACACAATGTGTTGGAATACCTTAACAAGTCAGGCAGCATTTATGGTGAGGAATAGACAGTTGATGTTTCAGAACCATGGCCCAAAACATCAAATATTTATTCCCCTCCATAAATCAAATCAAGTTTAATTGTCATTCAACCATACATAGATACAACAGAATGAAACAGCATTCCTCTGGGACCAAGATGTAAAATGTACACAGCACATTCAAAATAGCAAGTAAAAAAAAACAGATTTGTAGTCCAATACCCTAAGCATGCTTCCTTACCTGCTGAGTTCTTCCAGCATTTTGTGTGTGTTGTTTAATATGATGAGGCATTAAGATTAAATGTTTTTTTTCTGCCCATTACTTCAGAAAGTAATTGTATTGTGCATCACCAATTGTAATGAGAGCAATGAAAGGAGGAACAGAATTATATTGAAAGTGGTATTATTTAACTAAGTTTGACCGGTAATATAGTTGTATCTACTCCATCTAGTCAACCTAACACCTATTACAACCCTCGACAACTGTCTAGCCAATCCAGCACTGTCTAGTCAATCTTCTAGTCAGTCTAACATTGTCTAGTCAATCTAACACCAATCACAACCCTCTGCAACTGTCTAGCCAATCTAACACCTATTACAACCCTCTGTAGTTGTCTAGTCAGTCTAACAACATTCTGTCAATCTAACACCATCTAGTCAATTGTCTAGTCAATGTAACACCTATTACAACCCTCTGCAGCTGTGTTATTCCTGAGTTTATTGGATGCACATTCAATAATAGAAGCCCTACACAGGATGCTGTGTTGACCCTTATCCTACTCTAACCTCAACTGTTCAAAAGTCTTATATTTAGCTATATAAATGTACCTAAGAATTTTGCACAGTACTGTAACCACTCCCCTCCCCTGTACATTCCTCCAATCACCTTGAGATTATATCCCCTTGTATTAGCTATTTCCACTCTGGGAAATATCCCCTTGTATTTATTCATTCATTTGCTCATTGGTTGTTTGTCAGTCTTTATGTATAGTTTTTCATAAATTCTATTCTATTTCTTTATTTTTCTTTAAGTGCCTGCAATTTTTGTAAACAAATCTCAGGGTAGTACATGGTAACATATAGGTACTTTAATGAACTTACTCTGACTTTGAGAAAATCGGCTTTAAATCCTGGGAGTTCTCGGACCACCATTCCCCGAGGTCATCTGGTTCCAAACGACTATTCCTTAATGCAAATGTGAAGTGGTATTCCCTGATGGTAAATTGTTTCCATGGTGCTCTTAATTTATCTAATTAGATTATTTTATTTGAAGGATGGTCCCAAATGACTTTTAATGAGAATGTTAGGTTCTTCATGTTCGCTTGCTTCTGAGATTGAACTGCTTTTGAATGGCTCAGTTGCAGTTTAAGGAGACCTGGTGAGGTGTTTCCACCAGAAAGGCTTGGTTACTACAGTGGACTGGATGTGATGTTACTGGAGAGAGCACAGGTGGACATCCACACAGAGTTGTTGTCAGAACTGGAAAGTATTGGCTCCCTTGTGAAATGAATATAGTTGCAGGGCTGATTTTCTTTGGGGATGCAAAGGCTTAGACTACACCTCTTCCTGACTTGTCTCATGTGAGGATGCCATCACCATTTCACCATTTTCTTCAACTACACTCAAGGTGGGACCTTCCATGCCTGGACATCTGAAATGTCCTCCTCCTCCAGGAAATATGGCCGCTCTTGCATTTCCTCAGACCTGTGGACTTTGCTCTAATCACTCAACATTAATGCAAAAGATACAGTATTTTTAAAAAGTGCAGCAAATTTCATTCTCAGTCAGTTCTTTGGCATGGGAGGTGAATGGATAGGATATTAAAAGTTCCCAAAGCTGATGCCTTTCTTTGGAGATATTGAGGAATAAAAAGTAATCCATGGTATCATAACTTAGGCTCTGATATGCTGATTTTTAATGGGTGATATTTTGCGTGTGGCATGGCTGTGCAGCAGTTAGAGTAATAATTCGGAAGATCAGCAGCTCGGGTGGTTGATGGTTGGGTTGATCTTGGCAATTTACTTGCACGATGTTTCATCACTATGTGAGGAGATGTCATCAGTGCGCTGTTGACTGTGGTGCGTCGGCTGAATGCTTGGCTTTTACATTCTTTAAAATCAGCTGATATGATGTCATTTTGGAAACTCAAATATGATATAGGGAAGAAATGTCATTGCTGCTTGGCTGTGTGCTGAACTTTGTGTGTTTCTGGAGAGTCCAGCCGCTGGTGAGTCAGTATCCTGCAAAAACTACACCATGAAGTCAACTGAACTCTGCGAAAAGTTTACTGAAAAGCACGTCAGAAGATGGATTCAAGACAATTTCCAAGGCACTGAATGTCCCTTGGAATACAGTTAAGTCAATCATAAAGAAATAGAAAGAGTATGGTAGGCTGTGTTCAAGAAGTGAGTGACCATGCAAGAAGGGGACTAGTGAGGGAGGCCACCAAGAGACCTATGACAGCTTTGGAGGGGTTTCAGTTTTCAGTGGCTGAGACGGGAGAGACTGTGCATGCAACGGTTGCCTTGGTGCTTCAACAGTCACAGCATTATGAAAAAAACTTACATGAATTCTCAGCTGGAGTTTGCCAGAAGGCATATGGGAGACTCTGAAAGCTGAAAGAAGGTTCTATGGAATGATGAAACCAAAATTGAGCTTTTTGACCGTCAGACTTAACACCATGTTTGACTTAAGCCAAACACTGCACATCATCAAAAGCACACCATTCCTATCATGAAACATGGTGGTGGCTGCATCACGCTGTGGGTATCCTTCACTGCAGCAGGCCCTTGTGAAGACAGAGGGTAAAATGAACACAGCAAAATACAGGGAAATCCTAGAGGAAAACCTGATGTAGTGTGCAAGAGAACTGTGACTTCTGAGAAGTTTTGTTTATCCAGCAAGGCAATGACCCAACCATGAAGCCAAAGCTACAACAAATTTAATGTCCTGCAGTGGCCAAGTCAGAGTCCAGACCTCAATCTAATTGAGAATTTGTGGCTGGATTTGAACAGGGCTGTTCACTCACAATCCTCGTGCAATTTGCCAGAGCTTGAGTAGTTTTATAAAGAAGAATGGGGAAAAAAATGCTGTGTCCAGATGCACAAAGCTTATAGAGACCTATCCTCAGAGACTCAAGGTTGTAACTGTTGCCAAGGGTGCATCTACTAATTACTGATTTGAGGGGGGTGAGTAATTATGCAATTATTTTGTGTTTAATAATTGTGATTAAATTTAGGCCAATTTATAAAAATTTGTTTTCACTTTGACATGAAAGAGTCTTTTTCTGTTGATCAGTGTCAAGAAAAGCTATATTAAATCCACTATGATTCAATGTTACAAAACAATAAAATATGAAAACTTTCAAGCGGGATGAATAGTTTTTATAGGCGCTGTGTGTACTTACTGCAATCGATTTTTATATATATTTCCATGCATTGTACTGCTGCTGCTAAGTTAACAAATTTCACAAAACATGCAGTTAATAATAAACCTGATTCTGATCCTCACCCCTCCCCCTCTCCTGGTTTCACCTACCACCTAGTACTTCTTCCTCCCCTCCCTCCACCTTCATACTCTGGCTGCTTTCCTTCCTTTCCAGTCCTGATGAAGGGTCTTGCCTGAAATGTCGACTGTTTATTCATTTCCATGGATGCTACCCGGTCTGTCGAGTTCCTGCAGCATTTTGTGTGTGTTGCCTGGGGCTCTTTGAGAGTGATTTCAGCATCCTGTGGTGTAACAGGATATGGGATTGAGTACATCTGCCAGATGATGAACACTGAATGAATGAGATAATTCAGTATGTGTAGGGCCACCGATTTTCATTGCATTAGGCACACTCAATAATATAAGTCTCGCTATGACCTTAGTTGATCCAGCTTTACATAATAGTCATTCCAACTTTCCATTATAATACTTACTGAGACACAGCAAAGATACTCAATGGCCATTTTATTCAGTACACCCGCTGGTTAATGCAAATATCTAATCGCCCAATCATGTGGCAGCAACTCGATGCATAAAAGCATGCAGACATGGTCAAGAGGTTCAGTTGTTCTCTATTCAGACCAAACATCTGAATAGGGATGAAATGTGATCTAAGTGAGCTTGATTGTGGAATGATTGTTGAGGTGGTTTAGGTATCTCAGAAACTGCTGATCTTCTGAGATTTTCAAAACAAGTCTCAAGAGTCAAGTCAAGTCACTTTTTATTGTCATTTCGACCATAACTGCTGGTACAGTACGCAGTAAAAATGAGACAATGTTTTTCAGGACCATGGTGTTACATGAAACAGTACAAAAACTAGACTGAACTACATAAAAACAACACAGAAAAAAAACTACACTGGACTACAGACTTGCCCAGGACTGCATAAAGTGCACAAAACAGTGCAGGCATTACAATAAATAACAAACAAGGCAATAGGCACAGTAGAGGGCAGTAAGTTGGTGTCAGTCCAGACTCTGGGTCTTGAGGAGTCTAATGGCTTGGGGGAAGAAACTGTTATATAGTCTGGTCGTGAGAGCCTGAATGCTTCGGTGCCTTTTCCCAGATGGCAGGAGGGAGAAGAGATTGTATGAGGGGTGCGTGGGGCCCTTCACAATGCTGTTTGCTTTGCCAATGCAGCGTGTGGTGCAAATGTCTTTAATGGCAGGAAGAGAGACCCCAATGACCTTCTCAGCTGATCTCACTATCCGTTGCAGGGTCTTGCGATCCGAGATGGTACAATTTCCGAACCAGGCAGTGATGCAGCTGCTCAGGATGCTCTCAATACAACCTCTGTAGAATGTGATGAGGTTGGTGGGTGGGAGATGGACTTTCTTCAGCCTTCGCAGAAAGTAGAGACGCTGCTGGGCTTTCTTTGCTATGGAGCTGGTGTTGAGGGACCAGGTGAGATTCTCCGCCAAGTGAACCCAAGAAATTTGGTGCTCTTAACGAACTCTACCGAGGAGCCGTCGATGTTCAGTGGAGAGTGATTGCTCTGTGTCCTCTTCAAGTCAACAACCATCTCTTTTTATCACATTCAGAGATAGGTTGTTGGCTCTGCACCAGTCTGTTAGCCACTGCACCTCCTCTCTGTAAGCTGACTCATTGTTCTTGCTGATGAGACCCACCATGGTCGTGTCATTGGCGAACTTGATGATGTGGTTCAAGCTGTGTGTTGCAGCACAGTCATGGGTCAGCAGAGTGAACAGCAGTGGATTGAGCACGCAACCCTGGGGGGCCCCATGCTCAGTGTGATGGGTTTGGAGATGCTGCCCCCGATCCGGACTGACTGAGACCTCCCAGTCAGGAAGTCTAGGATCCAGTTGCAGAGGGAGGTGTTCAGGCCCAGTAGGCTCAGCTTTCCAATCAGTTTCTGGGATGATTGTGTTGAATGCTGAACTGAACAGCATTCATACATACGTGTCTTTTTTGTCCATGTGGGTTAGGGCCAGGTGGAGGGTGATGACAATGGCGTCATCTGTTGAGTGGCTGGGACGGGACGCGATCTGCAGGGGGTCCAGTGAGGGGGTCAGCAGGGTCTTGATGTGCCTCATGATGAGCCTCTCGAAACACTTCATGATGATGGATGTGAGTGCAACAGGACGGTAGTCATTTAGGCAGGACACTGAAGACTTCTTCGGCTTGGGGATGATAGTGGCGGTCTTGAAGCACGTTGGAATGGTGGCGCTGCTCAGGGAGATGTTGAAGATGTCGGTGAGAAAACCTGCTAGCTGGTCTGCACATCCTCTGAGCACTCTACCAGGAATATTGTCTGGTCCAGCAGCCTTCTGTGAGTTGACCCTGCACAGGGTTCTTCTCACATAGGCCATGGTGAGATACAGCAACTAGTCATTTGGAGGAGGGGTAGACTTCCTCACTGCCTTGTCATTAACCACCTCAAAACAAGCATAGAAGTTGTTCAGTACATTTGGGAAGGAGGCATCACCCGCACAGTCAGGTGATGTTGTACAAAAACAAAACAACTTCTGGTGAATGGTAGTTCTGTGGGTGAGGACGCCTTGTTAATGGGAAAGGTCAGAGGAGAATGGCCAGACTGGTTCAGGCAGACAGGAAGGCGACAGTAACTCAACTAACTGTGTAACAACAGTGTTGTGCAGAGGAATGCCCAACATGTCAAACCTTGAAGTGGATGGGCTACAGCAGCAAAAGACCATGAACGTAAATTTATTATGTTAGGAACCTGGCGTTGATGGTGGGGATCTAAATGTTAACCCATGGGCATGAATGAATTTCAAAGTTTTTTTTCACCTTGGCAAAGTAGATAAATTTAATACGCTTCACACCTAAAGCTCAAAGTCCTAAGTAAATATATTATCAAAGTAATTATGTCACCATATACAACCTGAGATTCATTTTCTTGTGGATATACTCAATGAATCCATAATGGAATAATAACCATAATAGAAACAATGAAAGACTGCACCAACTTGGGCTTTCAACCAGTGTGCAAAAGACAACTAACTGAAAATATAAAAAGAATGAAATAATAATAATAAACAATAAATATTGAGAACATGGGATGAAGAGTCCTTAAAAGTGAGCCATAGCTTGTGGGAACTGTTCAGTGATGGGACAAGTGAAATTGAGTGAAGTTATCCCCCCGGATTAAGACCCTGAAGGTTGAGGGGTAATAACTGCTCCTGAGGTGCACACATATCACATAGTAGCACGATGCTGTATGCAATTAACATTCTTACATATAACCTGTAATTAATTATTTTAAGAAACAAAAATGCTTAATCAATCAAATTTTCTATAAATATCATTGAAAGATTAAATACACAACATGTTTGTGTAGATGTGCTCAAAGATGGGAGGGCTTTACCCGCAATAGACTGGGCTGTATCCATGACTTTTTGCAGGATTTTCCATTCAAGGGCATTGGTAAAACAAGGACAGTAAAGCATTGATTTGTTTTTTATTAGTGGCTTTGTGCAACAGGTGATTATGAATCAGTCACCCGTTTAACGTCTCTCCAACTGACAGAAATAATGTATAGCATTCCTCCTCTTTATCATTGGTGATGGTGCAAGGTCAGAATTTATCTTTGATTGTGTGTATGTTCATTCCCTGTTTCCTCCTCCACTGTGCTAAAGATGCTCTTCAGTTCTCATCTGAGGTCAATGCCACGAAGCACTAAGAAGAGGGAAGCTGTTTCTATGAGCAGATGTTAAAAGATTGGGGTCACTTTTAAAGTTTGTTTCAATTACAACAAAGGCATGCCCAGGGCTAAATTTCATTAGGAGTCTGAAATTTCTAAACATACAGTGAAATGTGACATTGGCGTCAATGACCAACACAGTCTGGGGATTGTGCCCGGGGCAGCCCATACGTGTCACCTTTCTTCTGGTGCCAACATCATCTTCATCATCATTATGTGCCATATCGTATGATGTGGGCAATCATGGGCTTTGACTATGACCGTCTTTAGCAAATTTTTCTATGAAGTTTTTTGCCATTGACGCTTTCTGGGCAGTATCTTTACAAGATGAGTGACCCCAGCCATTATCAATACACTTCAGAGATTATCTGCCTAGTGTCAGTGGTCGCATAACCAGGACTGGTGATATGTACCAGCTGCTCGTACGACCCTTCACCGCCTGCTCCCATGGCTTCACGTGACCCTGATCGGAGGGCTAAGCATGTGCTACACCTTGCCCAATGGTGACCAGCAGGCTAGTGAAGGGAAGGCACACCCTCAGCTTCCTTGGTAGAGACGTATCTCCACTCTGCCTCCTACATCGAAACACACAGTGAAATGTGTCATTGATGTCATTGACTGGCATGGTCCAAGGATTGAGCTGGTGGCAGCCTGTATGTATTGCCATGCTTCTGGCACCAGTATACCATGCCCACAAGTCATTAATTCAGCCCTCCTCTCTTACCCATCTGACTTTACCTGAAACCTAGCTTGTCCTCCTTTCGCTCCCCACACCCCAGTCACCTTCCTATTCTGATGATTTCACCCTTTCTTTCCAATCCTGAAGAAGCTCAAAATGTCAACTATTTGTTTCCTTTGATTTATTTCCATGGATGCTGCATGACCTGCTGAGGTTCTCCAGTAACTCGAACCGGTACATCTTTGTAATGTGGGAGGAAACCAGAGCACCCGGAGGAAACACTCTCAGTCTTGGGGGGGACATGCAAACTCCTTACAGACAGTGGCAGGAATTGAATCCTGAGCTTCTGTCACTGGTATTACATTAACCACAGCATTGTCCCGCTGCCATTTTCCCCATGAGGGGAAAGGAAGATCATTACAGAAAGCTATCAGTAAATTTCTTAAAACATCATTACAGAAAATGGCCAAGGGATCTTCAAAACTGGATCCTCCTCTGCAATTGCATATTTCACCATGAGCTCATGACCCAAGCTGTACCTGGGGTTAAGTCTGTAATTCCGGGGGGTATTGTTTCTCAGACTAGACCATAAAACCATAAGGCACGGGAGCAGAATTAGCCCATTTAGCCCAAATCTTCTCTGCCATTTGGTCTGATTTATTTTCTCTCTCAACCCCATTCTCCTGCCTTTACCCCATAACCTTTAACAACTTTTCTAATCAAGAACCCATCATAAGAAATAGGAGCAGTAGGCCGTCTGGCCCTTGAGCCTGCTCTGCCATTCAATAAGATCATGGCTGATCTGGCCACGGACTCATCTCCACCTCCCTGTCTTTTCCCCATATCCCTTAATTCCCCTTAATGTATCAATATTTGCCTTAAATATACCCAATCATTTGGCCTCCACAGTCTTCCCTGACAATGAATTCCAAGATTCAACACTCACTGGCTGAAGAAAATTCCTCCTCAGTTCTGTTCTAAACGGATGTCCTATTCTCAGTCTGTGCCCTCTGGTCCTAGACACACCGACTATAGGAAAAATCTTCTCCTCATCCACTCTATCCAGGCCTTTCAATATTTGTTTGGTTTTCCCCTCGTTATTCTAAACTGTAGTGAGTACAGGGTCAGGCAAACAAATGCTTCTCATACATTAACCCTTTCATTCCTGGGATCACTGTCATGCGTCTCCTCTGGACACACTTCAAAGCCAGCACATCTTTTCTAAGACAAGGGGCCCAAAACTGGTCACAGTACTCCAAGTACAGTCTGACCAATGCTTTATAACGCCTCAGCATTACACCCTTGTTTTTATATTCTAGTCTTCTCAAAATGAATGTTTAATTAGACCGTTATTAATTTGTAGTGCGAATGCTAAGGTATATTTTTAAAGCAAAATTAACTATTTTGGGCACATTTATTGCACTTTGAACAGCAGATATTTGGATTAATTTAATCAGAGTAATTAGGCTTGTGCTAATGACTGAGAAAAGAGCATGAGTTCTGGAAATATACAGCCTGATTTGAGTCCATTATATGTGCTCACATTGTACGTTTACTGATTCAGCGCACACTGATTACCTAAGACTTCTGTTGCCTTCTTTTGTGAATTTGTACCCTGCAGGCACAAGGGACTTCAGTCCCCAGCTGTGGGCAAAATGAATTACTGGGGATTTGGATTCCCAGGGAGAAAACTGCTTTCCAGTGACAGAGTTAGCAGTTTGCCTGTCGCTAAAGCACAGAGCTGAGGGAGGAGGGAATGGGTTGTGCCCTCAGCATGGGAATAGACATCTGTTACCCAGTCCTTTTGCTTCCCCCCCCCGCCCTTCCTTCTGGACATTTCTTTTCTGTACTATAATCTTCAAAGGTACCCCCCTCCCACACCACCATCCGGCAACCATTTACACTCTTGCTGCTGGTCTCCGGGGACGACAGCATGTGCAACGTCCATTCTCTTTGCCCTGCCTGTCCAGAAGTCAGTTCTTTTGTGCTTTATCCCTGAATACAATAGTCCCCTTCACGTTGGGAGGAGTGTGTGTACACTTTAAAATGGTCACCAGAGAGCAAGGCCTAATAATGACAACCCTGGTCGCCTCCTTTTGTCGTTTGAAGTAGCGTCTGTTTTACACCTCGCCCTGGATTTGTTTTCCCATTCAAGGCAGGACTTATAGGCAAAGTCATTTTTATTTGCTCCCCATCCTTCTCCCCCTCCACACTCCCTTTGTAAAACAATGCCTGAAGAGAAAAGGTTAGACCTGTCTGTGGAAGACTGAATAAAAATCTATTTAATTAAACATTTAGTTTGACCTTCAATGTAATATTCCCTTAATTGTGTTGACTTTCTTTGGTGAGTGAAAATGGGTAATGAAACAACATTTCCAACAATGTGTCCTGTTCAAGGTCACCTACAAAGCATTTAAAAAGGCAGTTGATTCTGGTTAATTGTGACACATCAGGACCAATATATTTTGGCCCAATTAAGCGGATGCCCCACTTAGCCAAAGTTATGTGGAAATTTAATTTATTTTACTTATTTAGACATACAGGAACATGCCTTTTCGACTCTACGAGCCACGTGCCCAGCAACCTACCGATTTAAGCCTGGCTTATTCATGGGACAATTTATAATGACCAATTAACCTATCAACAGGTCCACCTTTGGTTTGTGGGAGACCAGACCACCTGGAGAAAACGCACACATTCCGCAGAGAGGATGTACAAACTCCTTACAGAGGACGTGGGAATTGAACTCTGAACATCAATGCCTTGAGCTGGTACTGCATTGTGCTGTTATAAGACCATGGTGCCCTGGCATTAGTTGAATAGTTTTTACAAGTATAAAAAAGACAAATTACTGTTTAGCTGTGTTAATAGTCATGTATTTAAATGAAATTTAGAACAAATTAGAATAACACCAACACGAGAAAGTCTGCAGATGCTGGAAATCCAGAGCAACACCCACAAAATGCTGGAGGAACTCAGCAGGTCAGGCAGCGTCTGTGCAAGTGAATAGATAGTTGACATTTCAAGCTGAGACTCTTCTTCAGGACTGCTATAAAACTGTATTAATTCATAATAGTTATTGGCAGAGGAATTCATCCTGTGTACACTGCCATGTTCTTTTGATTGACAGTAACTTATCAAAATCAGTGCGGACAACAGACTGCTTTTGACAATTGTATCCTCCAAATCTTCACATTCAAGATGATTGTCAATGCCTTCAAATTCTCCCTAGTTCCTAACTTGTTCAAGTAGTGAAATATTTTTTTCCCCACTCCTGGGTGTTTCTGTCATCTCCAGTCTTGAACAGAAACACATCCAGCTAATGGGATTTAAAAACCGTTTGCTCTAAGCACAATGTAGTGTCCAGTGGCTACACAAGTGCACTTGACTGACGCAGGTTAGAAACTGTTCGGCAACAGTCTCCTATTCCAATTAAGTGTCATAGTGTCCCCAAGTAAATGAAGGGAATCCCAGATATTTTCTCAATTAGTTTTTGTTCTTTAAAAATTGTCCCAAATAAGTGGCTGCCCCAATGAACTGATGGTCCAATTAAGCAGAATCTACTGTATGTACTTTGGTAATAATTTTACATTGAACTTTGATCATGGGAGAAAGAAAGCAGATTAATGGTACCTGTGAGAAATTCAAATGCAGTAGGCTGTGGTTCCACTGAATGCTCCATCTACATTTTATTGAATTTTCTTTCATAAAATCATCACACTATGAAGTTAACAACCTAATAACATGTTATTTATCACATCACCTCCATGGTGATCAAAAACAGATCTAAAATCTAATTCTGTTTCTCAGCTCTACCTCCACCGTCCAGGCCATGCTCTCTTCTCACTGCTACCATTGGAAAGGAGGTACAGGAGCCTCAGGACCCACACCACCAGGTTCAGGAACAGTTATTACCCCTCAACCATCAGGCTTCTGAACTAGCATGGAAACTTCACTCACCTAACACTGAACTAATCCCACAACCTGTGGACTCGGGTTCAAGAATTCTTCACAACTCATGTCCTCAGTATTTTTTTATTTGCACAATCTGTCTTCATTTGCACATTGATTGTTTACCAGTCTTTGTGTGTAGTTTTTCATAATTCTATTGCATTTCTTTATTTTTCCCTCTCAAACAGTGGCATGGTAGTGTAGGAGCGGGTATAAGCTTTACAGTGCTAGCAATCTGTGTTTAATTCCCATTGCTTTCTGTAGGGAGTTACTATATTTCCCATGATAGCAAGTGTTTCCTCCGGGTGCTCCTGTTTTCCTCCCACAGTCCACGCAGTCATGGGAAGAATGTATATACGTTGTTATTGGAAGATGCTGGAATTGAACCCTGAATTCCAGTGCCTTAAGTTGTAATAAAGTTGTACTAAGTGCTGTGTTACCATGACAGCTCATGGCAGCCCATGTATATTTTGTCCTGACGAAGGGTCTCGGCCTGAAACGTCGACAGCGCTTCTCCCTATAGATGCTGCCTGGCCTGCTGTGTTCTACCAGCATTTTGTGTGTGTTGTTCCATGTATATTTTAATGTTTTGAAGTACATGTAACAAGAGAACACTGTCGCTCAGAAACAAGCCTTTCGACCCATTCAGTCTGTACCTAACCATTAATTTGCCTGGTCCCATTGATGCACCTGGACCAAAGCCCTCCATATCCTTCCCCCATCCATGTAGCTATGCAACTATTCCTTAAATGCTAAAATCAGCTCTATACCCCCCACTTGCGAACAGCCCCTTATTCCATATTCTCTCCACCCTCTGAGTGAAGAAGTTTCCTCTTCATTTCCCTTTAAACAATTCACCTTTCACCCTTAACTCGAAACCTCTGGTTGAAGTCTCACCCAACTTCAGCTGAAAAAGCCTGCTTGTATTTACCCTATCTGTACCCCTCAATCAAATCTCCCCTCAGTCTTTTACATCCCGGGGAATAAAGTTCTAACCTATTCAACCTCTCCCTGTAACACTGGTCCTCAAATTCCTTCGTTGCAAATACATCCTTGTATTTGCTTTCCACACTCTGTCGATCTTACGAATATCTTTCCTGCAGAAAGGTGACCAGAACAGAGTGCCCACGGGGCAAGGAATCCCAATGTAGGATATGGCAGCATATACATACCTTGATAATAAATTTATTATTGAAGTATTACACGGCAGTGACTATATTTCACTAGGAGTTTGAGGAGCTTTGGTATGTCACCAAAGATTCGCACAAATTTCTACAGATGTACCATGGGGTCCATTCTAACCGGCCACATCACCATCTGGGATGGGGGCTGGATTTGCTGCTGCACAGGATCGAAATAACCTGCTGAAACTTATGAACTCAGCCAGCTCCATCATAGACCATAGCCTCCCTAGCATCTAGGACATCTTCAAGGAATACTGCCTCCAAAAGTTAGTAGCCATCATTAAAGCACCTCCATCTCCCAGGACATGCCCTCTTCTCATTGCTACCATCAAGGTGGAGGTATGGGAGCCTGAAGACACACACTCAATGACTCAGGACATGCCCTCTTCTCATTGCTACCATCAAGGTGGAGGTATGGGAGCCTGAAGACACACACTCAATGACTCAGGACGTGCCCTCTTCTCATTGCTACCATCAAGGTGGAGGTATGGGAGCCTGAAGACACACACTCAATGACTCAGGACATGCCCTCTTCTCATTGCTACCATCAAGGTGGAGGTATGGGAGCCTGAAGACACACACTCAATGACTCAGGACATGCCCTCTTCTCACTGCTACCATCAAGGTGGAGGTATGGGAGCCTGAAGACACACACTCAATGACTCAGGACGTGCCCTCTTCTCATTGCTACCATCAAGGTGGAGGTATGGGAGCCTGAAGACACACACTCAATGACTCAGGACATGCCCTCTTCTCATTGCTGCCATCAAGGTGGAGGTATGGGAGCCTGAAGACATACACTCAATGCCTCAGGAACAGCTTCTTCACCTCTGCCGTCAGATTTCTGAATAGAAATTGGATTCATGAACATTACCTCACTACTTTCTCTTTTAACACTACTTATTTAACTATACACACACCCACTTGCTGTAACTTCCAGTTTTTATTATGTACTGCAGTGTACTATTACCACATAGTAACAGACTTCATGAGATGTGCCACTGATATTAAACCTGGTTCTGAATTTACTTTGAACTTTGTGGGGTGGGTGGAGCTCACCTTCAGAGCAGGTGGTGGCTGGGCTGCAAGGTCACGTAATCTCAGCAGTGTGCATGCGTAACTGAGGAACCACTGTGGGCAGTGCTAACTCTTCACTAACAAGAGAAAATCTGCAGATGCTGGAAATCTGAATAACACACACAAAATGCTGGAGGAACTCAGCAGGTCAGGCAGCATCTGTGGGAAAAGGTCTGTTGACTGTACTTTTTTCCGTCGATGCTGCCTGGTCTGATGAGTTCCTCCAGCATTTTGTGTTTATTGCTATCTCTTCACTGATGGGCAGAAGGTGGCTGATGAGAAAATTTTGTTTTCGAATCTGCTGCTAGTTGTTCTGAGTTGTATTGGATGGTGAAGGAGAATTCAACTGTATTGGTTAACAGAACATAAAACATTATAACACAATGCGGTCCTTCAGCCCACAGAATTGTGCCGACCTTTTAATCAGTCTAACCTTTTCCTCACGCATACCCCTCCATTTTCCTTCCATCTATGTGCCTATCTAAGTTTCTTAAATGTCCCTAACATACCTGCCTCCTCCACCACCCATTCCACACGCCATCCACTCGTGTAAAACAAAAACCTTACCTCGGATATTCCCCCTGTACTTTACTCTAATCATCTTAAAATTATCATCATCATCATGTGCCATGTTATATGACGTAGGTGATCATGGTCTTTGACTATGATTATTCTTGGCAAATGTTTCCGCGAAGTGTTTTTTCATTGCCGCCTTCTAGGCAGTGTTTTCACAAGATGCATGACCCCAGCCATTATCAATACTCTTCAGAGATTGTCTGCCTGGCATCAGTGGTCACGTAACCAGGACTTGTGATATATACCATCCACCACCTGTTCCCATGGCTTTCTGTGACCCTGAT
Source organism: Hypanus sabinus (assembly GCF_030144855.1). Classification (NCBI taxonomy): domain Eukaryota; kingdom Metazoa; phylum Chordata; class Chondrichthyes; order Myliobatiformes; family Dasyatidae; genus Hypanus; species Hypanus sabinus. Next base: position 101,803,785 of record NC_082719.1, on the reverse strand, counting down.
CAGGGGGCTAAGCAGGTGCTACACCTTGCCCAAGGCTGACCTGCAGGCTGGTGGAGGGAAGGAGTGCCTTACACTTCCTTTGGTAGAGACTATCACCACCCACCTTAAAATTATGCCATTTCTGCCTTGACAAAAAGTCTCTGTTTGTTCACTTGATCTATGCCTCTTATCATTTTGTATACCTCTACTGCCACCTCTCATGAATTCTTATTGTTACATGTACTGAGATCCAGTGAAAAGCTTGTCTTGTGTACTCTTCATACAGATTGATTCATTACACACTACATTGAGGTAGAGCAAGGTAAAACAATAACAGAATGCAGAATAAAGTGTAACTCTTCCAGAGAAAGTACAGTGCAGGTAGACAAAAATGAGGTAGATTGTGAGGTCAAGAATCCCTCGTATCATACTAGGACCATTTAATAATCTTTTAACAGCAGAGTTGAAGCTGTCCTTGAACCTGATGGTAATGTGCTTTCAAGGTTTGTATCTCTTGCCTGATGGAGAAGGTAGGGTCTCTGATTTTGCTGGTTGCTACGCTGAGACAGCAAGAAGTGTAGATGGAGTCCATGGAGGGGAGACTGATTTCTGTGATGTACTGAGTTATTTTGCGGTCATGTCCAGAGCAGTTGCCATACCAAGCTGTGTTGCATTGGGATATGATGCTTTCGATGGTACAGCAATAAAAATTGCTGAATGCTGTGTGTTTAATATTTCTGTAGTATTTGAGTAATATTGTAAATACATGGCTTGATTAAACATTCTTTGTTGTTTACACAATGCATTGCAGGTTATATGTAAAAGTACGTGAATGGCACACGTCATTATGCCACCATGACAGATGCATGCATCTTGCTAAAGGTTAAAACGTAGTAGGCATCCATCTCCTGGCTCTGCATTATTCTTTCCATTAGTTTTATTGTTTGGAGTTACAAAACATAACAATGATGGTCAACAAATCTGTATGAGAATCAAGTTTATTATCTCTGACATGTCATGAAATTTGTCATGTGGCATCAGCTTACTACAAGGCATAAAAAAATTACTGTAAGTTACATAAACAATAAAAACCAAAATAATTAAATAGTATAGTGAGGCAGCAAAAAGTATCAACATAAAACTCATTCCAAGTACACAACTAAGTTAATGAAAGATTGAAAATGCAGAAAGGAATTAATTGGACTTCTAATTTAAGGGTTATCTTTATTAGCTTTTTTTTGTTACACTGACATCAAAACATCAAAAAGTACAGCGAAATGCATCCTTTATGTCACTGATGTGCAATTTTTGCTATGCTTCTGGCACCAACAGTGCAAGCCCACAATTTACTAACCCTGAGTAACCCATACCTCCTTGTCCAGTGGGAGAAAACTGGAGCGCCTGGGGAAACCCACGAGGTCATGGGTGGAATGTTACGAGCTCCTTGTGCAGCAGGTAGTGGTGGGAATTGAATTGCAATCACAGGCGCGGTACGGCATTACGCTAGCTGTTCAGTTATCATGCCTCCACTAAAGAGACAGGTGCAAAGGGCCAATTGATCTCTAATTTCTGTAATTTCTGATTCAACGAGAAGATTAATGTCATCCGACTTAGGTTCCAATAATTGCTTAGCTGTGCATGCTGGTTAGAAATCAGAACCGTTTATTTTGATTGCTCTCTGCTCATTTCATGATGACAACATTAAAGACAACTTTTTAATGAACCTGCTGAAGGTCTGAAGCTGATTTCTGTAATACAGGACTTAGGGGTGATTACTGCTGAGTGCAAAGGTTAGGTGAATGGCAAATCCTCACAGTTGATTAGACGGAGCACATTTCAGTCAACTTTACATGGTTAGTGAGAGAGGAGCAGGGAGCATGATGCACCATCAATAACTCACTCTGAGACGTGAAGGCGAGATATTGGCTTTTATTGACTGGAAGAAGGAACAAGCAGTGAGTGACCACCATACTACATCCTGGAGACTGAGAGGCCGGGCTCAGGCCTCAATCGCCTTTATACCGGGGTCTGTGGGAAGAGCCACAGGAGCAGTCAGCAGGGAGCGTGTCCACAGGGGTCTGTGGGAGGAGCCACAGGAGCAGTCAGCAGGGGGCGTGTCCAGATAGGTATATGTAGTTCACCACAGAGCAGTTAGAGACATTCCAGCTTGCCCGGGCAAGGGCACTAGACTGATGAAGTAATTTTCCACTGTCAAATTATTGGTCCGGTAATATACAGAGCAGAGATGAGGAGGAATTTCTTTAGCCGGGGGTGGTGAATCTGTGGAATTCATTGGCACAGACGACGAAGGAGGCCAAAACACTGAGTATACTTAAAGTGGAGATTAGTCAGGGTGTCAAAGGTTATGGGGAGAAGGCAGGAGAATGAGGTTGAGATGGATAGTAAATCAGCCATGATGGAATGGTGCTGACTTGATGGGCTGAATGGCCTAATTCTGCTCCTGTGTCTTCCTATGGTTTATTGTCATTAACTAAGATTAAGATTGGCTTTATTTGTCACATGTATATATTTATTTTTATTTATTGAGATACAATGCTGAATAAGCCTTTCTGGCCCTTCGAGCCACACCGCTCACCAGCACCTCATTTAAACCCTAGCCCAATCACAGAGCAATTTACAATGACCAATTAACCTCTCAACCAGTACGCCTTTGGACTGTGGGAGGAAACCAGAGCGCCTGGAGAAAACTCACGTGGTCATGGGGAGAAGGTGCAAACACCTTACAGGTAACTGTGGGAATTGAACCTGGGTCACTGGTACTGCAAAGCATTGTGCTAATCACTATGCTACCGTGCTGCCCTATAAAGAATTATATAAAAATAAAAGTTAGAGATTAAAGAACAGATATGGAATAACATGTATATGTACTTACAGACAGTGAAATGCATCAACAACCCACACCGTCCAAAATTGCACTGGGGACAGCAACCAAGAGTCACCATGCTTCAGATGCCAACATAGCATGGCCACAACTTACTAACCCCAACCCCTGTCTCTTTTTGGAATATGGGGGTTAACCAGAGCAACTCAAGAACACCCACGTTGTCATGGAGAGAACATACAAACTCCTTACTGATAGTGGTGAGAATTGAACCCCAATCAATGGCGCTGTAAAGAGTTACACTAACTGCTGTGGTACTGTGCCACCCCACTCACTACCTTGCCACCCCTAGGCTTATGCCAACACCTGGGATACAGCTGATTGTATAATTGTATGACAGACAATAATAAAAGCATATCATCAACTATTTAATGTTCCTTAAACCAACACCAGGGTGGTTACTGTGGCAACATATATTGGGTAATTGTTTTTACGTCACTAAACCCTTTAATAAGGAAAACTTTGATATCTTTGATTGAAAGAGTGCAGAGAAAATTTACAAGAATGTTTCTCGGACTTAAGTACTTGAGTTACAGAAAAAAGCTGAATAGGTTAGGACTTTATTCCTTGGAGTGTAGAAGAATGAGGGGTATACACTGAGTAAATGCAAGCAGGCTTTTTCCACTGAGTTCAACTAGAGATCATGGGTGAAGGGTGAAAGGTAAAATGTTTCCGGGGAACCTGAGGGGAAACTTCTTCACACAGAGGGTGGTGAGATGTGTGGAATGAGCTGCAAGTGGAAGTGGTGGAGATGGGTTTGATTTCGACGTTTAAGAGAAGTTTGAATACATACGTGGATGGGAGGGTATGGAGATCCAGGTGCAGGTCAATGGGACTGGGGAGGATAACAGTTTGCCACAGATTAGATGGGCTGAAGGGTCTGACACTACGACTCTATCTTTAAATGGATATTTTAAATTAGATGGTTAAATGAATGTGGAGGAAGTTGATTGTGCACGGTAGTTTTGATGACTGTTGCATTTTTAAAAGTCTATAACCGTAATCTTGATCTTAATAATTCTGTTCTTCTGACTCTTTAATATCATTGATTGCTGTGACTTCTCAGCAGCGGTGAGTTATGCTGCCTATAAGGATGATGGAAGCCTATTCAGCAATAACTTTTAATTTGCGGGCACTTCAGTGACTTTGACTCAGTAGTGAGTGATTTCTATGGAACTTCCAGCCTGGTGGAAGTGCAAAAGAAAGAACTGGAAGGAAGACTGTGCTAAAGTTAACACGCATAAAATACTGGAGGAACTTGGTTTAGAAACTACTTTTTTGCCATCGTGTAGAGGCAACTGTCACTGGTCTTGTACACAGAGTGTGGTGAGTGTGTGGAATACCCCAGAGGGCTGGGGTACAGGCTGATACATTGGGGACATTTAAGTTCAAGTTCAGTTTATTGTCATTCAACCATACATATGTATACCATCGAATGAAACAATGTCCCTCTGGACCAAGGTGCACAACAAAGTTAATATAACTTACACACAACACTTAAAGTAATATTCCCACCAATAACTTAACAAATAATATGATAGAAGTTAAAAAGCAAAGAGTAATATCCTGCTCGTACGTGATGAGATCTGGGTGCTGGCAGCCTGGAGGAAGAAGTGGTTTCCCATCCTAACAGTCCTTGTCTTAAAAACCATGGTATGTCCTGCCTGATGGTAGGGGGTCAAAGTGATTGTGGGACGGATGAGAGGGATCATTGACAATGCGTACGCGGCACTCCTGATAAATATGTCTGATGGGTGGGAGAGAGGTCCGATAATCCTCTCACAGCCCTCGCAATCATTTGTAGGGACTTGTGGTCAGATGCCTTTACAATAACGGGTTCTAGGTGTACTTGGATTGTTTGGAGCGACAGAGGCTGAGGGGAGATCTGCTGGAAGTTGAAAGATAATGAGAGGCAGAGATAGAGTGGACACAGAGCATCTATATCCCAGGTTTGAAATGTCTTATTCCAGGGGGCATGGATTGAAGGTGAGAGGGGGTAAGTTTTTTATTCAGAGAGTTATGGATGCCTGTATGGTGATAGAGGCAAATGCATTAAAGGCTTTTAAGAGATGTTTGGATAGGAACATGGATGTAAGGAAGATAGAGGAATATGGACATGGAGTAGGTAGGAGGGATTAGTGTTTGATTTGCTTTCTGGCTGGTTTGTCACAACAATGTGGGCCAGGTAGCCAGTTCCTGTGTTGTACTTTTCTATGTTTTAATTTCCATACCAGGCAGTGATGCAGCTGGCCAGGATACTCTTGTTGGTGCTCCTATAAAAATTAGTTGGAATTGCACATGGATGATAGAAAAATGGAGGGGTTATGTGGGAGGGAAGGCTTAGACTGATCAAATGTCGACCCAACATTGTGGGCCAGATTGCCTGCACTGTTCTATGTTTCTCATAATTGACATTGAAAAAAACCCTGAAAATAATGAAAACACGTGATTGTGCAATCAATGTACAATTACGTATCAGCTCAGAAAATTGGTGGCAGGTGGACGAGATGCAGATAATGTCTCTGTGTGCGTGGCTGAGATTTCTCGCTCACAGCAAGTAACAACTTGAAACTATTTTGTAACTTGGATTAAGTATGTCATAGAAAACATGGCATCTGTTTAGATTAATAATAATTATGATTAAATTACCTTGAGGAAATGTGGTGGCAGAGTTGAGAAGGACTGCTGGGCAACCTGATGATGTTAAACACAAGAGATTCAGCAGATACTGCAAATCTTGAGCAACACACACAAAATGCTGGAAGAACTCAACAGGTCAGGCAGCGTCCATGGAGGGAAATAAACAGACGACGTTTCAAGATAAGACCCTTCATCAGGACTGGAAAGGAAGCAGGGAGAAACTAGAATAAGGAGGTGGGGTAGGGGGAAGGAAGACAAGCTAGAAGGTGATAGGTGGAGCCAGGTGAGTGGGGGAGGGGGATGAAGTAAGAGGCTGACAGGTGATAGGTGGAAAAGATAAAGGCTGAAGAAGGAGGCTTCTTATAGGAGAAGAGAGTGGACTGTGTGAGAAAGGGAAGGAGAATGGACACCAGAGAGACTGATAGGCAGGTGAGGAGAAGAGATAAGTGGCAAGAGTAGGGAATAGAAGAAGAGAGAAGAGGGAGGGAAAAATTACCAGATGTTGGAGAAATTAATATTCATGCCATCAGGTTGGAGACTACCTAGACGGAATATGTGATACTGCTCCACCTTGGAGATATTGCCTGAGCACAAGTGATCCTTGTCACCCTGCTGCCTGTGGTACACGTGTCCTGTTGTAAAGACTGCTTCATTTGATTCTGCTCGAGTCATTTGTACAGTTTGGTGCTTTATGAACGGGAATGTCTGATGAGTTGGGAGACAACATTAGTCACGGTCAGCATTTGTGATAAATGTGATTGTGTGGTTTAGCTTATCCAAGGACATCATCAGGGAGGAGGCTACGTAGCATCCACGGCAGGACCACCAAACCAAAAAACAGTTACTGACGTCAAACAATAAGGCTGACCGACATTTCCACCCTCTAACCCACCTCTCCACACCCCCAACCACCACTACTTTATCATTTCCTGTCAGTCACCTTATGTGCAGACACTCCTGTGCCTCGTGTCACTTTGTGGAATCTTATGTATTTATATATATTGTGTTTAAAAAAAATTATTATTGTGGTCTTTGTCTTATTGTGTTTTTTCATGCTGCATCGGATCCGGAATACCAATTATTTCATTCTGCTTTACACTTGTGTACTGGAAATGATACTAAACAATCTTGGATCTCGATTCATTGCCACAGGTGTCTGTGGAATCCAAGTCATTGGGTATACTATATTTATTTGTTTTATTTAGAGGTAATCATGGAACAGGCCCTTCTAACTTAACCAACCGCACTGCCCAGTTATATTAACCTGAACCTAATTACGGAACAATTTATAATGACCAGTTAACTTACTAATCGGTACGTCTTTGGACTGTGGGAGGAAACTGGAGCACCCGGAGGAAGTCCATGTGGTTTATGGGAAGGATGTATGAACTCTTCCCGATGGTGCCAGCACTGAACTTCGAACTCGGGAATGCTCCAAGCTGTAACAGAGGTGACCTGACCGCTACTCTACCATGGCTCCCCACGGTAACATAGCAGGTAAGCAGAGATTGATAGGCTCTTGTTTACACGGAGAAGATAGGAGAATGGGGTTCAGATGGATAAAAAAAAATCAGCCATGATGAAATAGTGGAGCAGGTTCAATGGGCTGAATGGCTTAATTCTGCTTCCATGTCTCATGGTCTTATTGCCTATTGCTCGGTAATCATTGTTCTGCTCTCCTCTATTAAGGCTGCCCAAGATATCGTGATGGTATGGCAGCAGGGTGGTTAGTGCAACACTATTACAGGCCAACAACTGGGGTTCAATTCCCGTTGCTGTCTATACAGAGTTTGTACCTTCTCTGTTACCATGCATGTTGCTTCTGGATGCTTCCGTTTCCTCCCACTTTCAAAAGATGTGTTGGCTCACCACCATAAATGCCCCAAGTGTGTAGGGAAGTGGTTGAATCCGGCAGGCTTAATGCAAATAAAGGAAGCTTAAAAATCATGGGATTATTGGAGGTTTAGTGTAAAATTGGAAGTTGATATTTGTCACAGACCTCTTCCATGATATCTCTCTATGACTATTTGGCCTCCTGAGATTGGAATATTCCCCCTGCCTTACCGTTGACGAGATCCCACTATCCCCATCATTTTCCTAAACCCTTTAAATACTTCATTTTCAAATACTTCTTCAATTTCCATTTAAATGATATTGCAGTCTTTGCATGAATGGCTCTGCGGTAATTTAGTCCACAATCCGAAAACCCAATTATAAATCTGAAAGGGTTTTTGTCCTTGTCAAGGAGAAGGAATCATTTCTGGCAAATGAACATTTTTCCTGTCAAATGCCTTCCCAAGAGGTTCTTCCCAAAGCAGGTTAAATCCAGGCAGTATTGCCCCGTTGCTGCAATTATACAGGGCTTTGGCGAGAGTACACTTCCAGCATTGTTCATAGTTCTTGTCTCTTTATTTAAGGAGTGATATACCTGCATTAAAGGTGAGTTAGAGAAGTCTCACTGCAAGCCACAAAGTGCAATGTAACTTTATTATCAAAGTTTATGTCACCATATACAACCCTGAGACTCATTTTCCTGCAGACGTACACAGTGAATATAAGAAGCACAATAGAGTCAATGAAAGACTGCAGCCAACATGATGGGGCAACGATCAATTTGCAAAAAAAAAACTGTGCAAATGCTAATAGAAAGAGGAAAAAAGAAATAATAATAATAAACAAACAAACAATGAATATTGAGAATTTGAGATGAAGAGTCCTTGAAAATCAGTCTAATTCAATGGGAATAGCTCAAGTGATGGGGCACTGAAGATTCAGGAACAGTTATTATGGCTCGGTCATCAGGCTTTTGAACGAGGGGATAATACGCAGCTGCCTTTCCGGACTCTGGATTGGCGATTGCCAAACGTTATGTGGATTTTCTGGTGTAGTCTGTTTTGTCATGTGTTTTTGTGATATCATTCTGGAGGAACGTTGTCTCATTTTTTAACTGCATTTCATTTGTGGTTTTTGAATGACAATAAACTGAATCTGAACTAATTCCACAACCTACAATCTCACTTTAAGGTTTCTACAACTCATGTCCTTGACATTTATTACTGACTTACTATTCTTCTTATTTTTTTGTAGTTGCATTTTGTTGTTGTTTGCATATTGGATGTTTGTCCATCTGTTGTGTATAGTTTTTCACTGATTCTACTGTGTTACTTTGGATTTACTGTGAATGTCTACAAGAAAATGAATCTCTGGGTTGTATATGTGTACTTTGAAAATAGATTGACTTTGAACTCTGAACTTTGATTGCTGGGATGAAGGAATTGACCAGGTCATGCCTATGCTGATCAGTGATTGAAGAATGACAGGTGATCATATTCAGCTCTCTTGGTTCTCCTAAATCTATACACCTGTGGTAAACTACGTGTGCCTGTCTGGACATGCCCCCCCGCTGACTGCTCCTGTGGCTCCTCCCACAGGCCCCTGTATAAAGGCGATTGGAGCCACAGACCCTTCCTCAGTCTCCAGGATGTAGTATGGTGGTCACTCGCTGCTGGTTCCTTCTTCCAGTCAATAAAAGCCGATATCTCGCCTTTACGTCTCAGAGTGAGTTATTGATGGTGCATCAACACCATAGAAAGCTCCTCCTCTGGAGCAACACAAAATGCTGGAGCCACTCAGCAGATCATATGTTATCTTGGAATGGAATAAAGAGTTGATTTGTCAGCACAGGACTCTCACCAGTCTAAGTCAAGGGTCTCAGCTCAAATACTTCAGCTTCTTAATTCTCTCCATAGATACTGCCTGATCTGCAGTTCCTCCAGCATTTTGTGTGTAGTACTCTTGATTTCCAGCATCTGCAGAACATCTTGTGTTTCAGCATCCTATCTGGATGCATGGCAGCTGAGAATGGCAAATGCTCTGCACTCTGACCACAAGAAACTGCAGAGAGTTGTGGACACAGCTCCGCACTTCATATTAATCAGCCCCTGCCCCTCCCTCCCATCCATGGACTCTGCCTGCACTCCTTACTGCCTCAGTGCCTCAGTAAAGCAGCCAGTGTAAACAAAGCTATGAGCTTTCAGGCTTTCATATCTTCTGCCTGATAGGAGATATAATTTTAAGGTGATTGGAGGAATGTATAAGGGGGATGTCAGAGGTACATCCTACACAGAAGGTGGTGGGTGTGTGGGACGCCCTGTCAGTGATAGTGGTAGAGGCAGATACATTAGGGACATTTACAAGACTTTATAGGCACATGGATGATAGAAAAATGGAGGACTGTGTAGGAGGGGAGGGTTAGATCGATCACAGAGTAGGTTAAGATGTCAGCACAACATTGTGGGCCATAGGACCTGTACTGTGCTACAGTGTTCTGTGTTTTATATTAAAAACACATTCTGAGAGGGCTTAATAGATTGACGTTGCTATTGGATTTGGTTAATTATGGTCACATATACTGAACTCGAGTGAGAAGCTTGTCCTGTGTACTGTTCATATAGATCAAATCATTACACAGTACGTTGAGAAAGAACAAGGTAAAAAAATAACAATGCAGAATACAGTGTAAAAAACTACAGAAGAAATGCAGTGCAGGTAAACAAGAAGGTGCAAGATCATAACAAGGTGGATTGTAAGATCACAAGCCCGTCAGGGTGGAGGTACGGGAGCCTGAGGCTGCACATCAACTCAATGTTTTAGCAACAGCTTCTTTCCCTCTGCTATCATACTTCTGAACAGTCCATGTTCCAGTGAACACAGCCGCACCATTTTGCTCCCTTTTGGCACAATTTATTTTTGTATGTTTCTTAAAGTAACTTATAATAATTTTGTAATGTCCTGCACTGTATTGCTGCTGCAAAGTAGCAAACTTCACAACATATGGCAGTGATAATAGACCTGATTCTGATCTTATTGTACAAGAGGTCTGCTCCAGATTCTGGTAGCAGTGGGATAGAAGCCATCCTTGAGTGTTGTGGTTTGTACTTTTAAGTTCTTGTGTCTTTGGGAGAGGGAGAAGAGAAAAAGACTGTGGTTAGGGGATTTTTGATTTACTCAGCCAGCAAGAAGTATAGACAGAATCCAGAATCCACAGAGAGGAGGCTGTTTCTGTGATATGCTGAGCTTGTGTCCATAACTCTCTGCAGTCTCATTCAGAACACTTACCTCACAATGCTATATTCAATATATTCAGACGAGAAGCTTTCCACAGTGCATTGAAAAAAGTTAGTAAAGGTTGACAGGGACATGCCAGATTTCTTTGTGGTGCGTAAATTTGGCATAACAAATCATCCCTTTCACATGGAAGAATTTCTCTCACCAGATTATGAATCTTTTTAAGTGTTACTGTGGGGCAAAGGCCTTCACCTATGATCATTGCAGCTGGGCTCACTGTCTGCCCAGTGAATTTGTCTTGGAATTTCCTGGAATTAATGATAAATTTATTTAAACCCACTGCTATAAAATAGCAAGAAAAATACAAAGGAACAAAAGAGATTTTTTTTGTTTAAGGGTAAAATTAATGTTTTGGTTAGTGGCTCAAGTTCAAGCTTCTTGTCATTTAACTGTATACCACCAAATGAAACAATGTACAAGGTGCACTATCAAAACAGAATCAGGCTTAAAATCATTGGCATATGTTGTTTAATAGCAGCAGCGCATTGCAAAATGTAATAATAATGACTATAAATTACAACAAGAGGAATCTATAAAATTAAATAAGTTGTGCAAATGGAGAGGGAAAAATGGCAAGGGTTCATTGACTGGTCGGAAATCTCATGGTAGAGGGGAAGAAGCTGTTCCTGAATCGTTGAGTGGAGGGAGAGGGAGGTGTGTGTGTGTGTGTGTGTGAATTGTTGCTTTGCTGCTGCTTATGCGTGGGAGGGGGGAGCTGGGGGGGCACTTTGGGGTTCGAATGTTTAACTGCCATTCATTCTTTGGGGCACTCCTGTGTTTTCATGGATGTTTACAAAGGAAAAGAATTTCAGGGTGTATATTGTATACATTCCTCTGATGTTAAATGTACCTATTGAACCTATTGAGTGTGTGTCTTCAGGCAGCAATGAGACGAGGGCACGAGGGTCCTTAATGATGGATGATGCTTTTTTGAGACATTGTCTTTGAAGATGTCCTGGATGCTGGGGAGGCTAGTTTTCATGATGGATTTGGCTGAGTTTGCAACTTTTTGCATCTTTTTCTGGTCCCGTGCGATCTCCCCTCCATACCAGACAGTGATGCAACCAGTTAAAATGCTCTCCATAGTACATCTGTAGAAATTTGCAAGAGTCTTTGGAGGCGTACCAAGTCTCCTTAAACTCTTAATAAAATATAACTGCTGTCGTACCGTCTTTATAGTTGCATCTGGAATTTCCTGGAAATCCTGATAAATTTCTTGAAATCTGCTGCTACAAACATGCTGATAAAAAAAATCAAAGGCTAGGAAAAAGTTTTTTTTTGGTTTTGGAAATAAGGGTAAAATGAACACTTTGGCTGGGGATGGACTCACATGATGATATCTCCAGGAGTAGATTAGTGTTACAGTCAATCGGAACTTCCATGCTGAGCACTGGGATTGCCTGCTTGACTCAAATATAAAACTCCAAAACAAAATTGGAAAATGCAGTGAATACTCAGCGTGTCTGTCATTAGCTGTGCCAAGAACCAAGAAATTACCAATTTATGTAACTGAGCATTTAGATTAATTGCATTTAAAGAAATCCAGGATGAGGATGTCAAAGAAAGGAGATCGAAGCACAAACGCGTCAATCACAGGAGATGCACTCAGTAGCCACTTTATTAGGTACATGAGATTTCTAATAGAGAGTCCATTGAGTGCACAGCATCGCAGGAACACTTGGTTGTTTTGGAGAGTGGGACTGAAGATAGTGCTGGAGTCTCATCTTTCCAGAGACCAGGCTTCAGTGCTGACTGCTGCCTGTTTGGAATCTGTTCAGTCTCCTGTATGCTTTCCGCTGGATGTTTCTGCTGCTTCCCGCACCTCGGGGACAGAGCTCAGGACCCACAGCACCAGCTACAGAAACAGCTATTCCCAGACAACCATCAGGCTCCCGAACCAGCATGGATAACAGCACTCACCACTACACTGAACTGCTTCCACAAACTCACTTTCAAGGACTCTTGTTCTCAGTATTATTTATTTTTTATTTGCACACTTTGTCTTCATTTCCACATTGTTTGATTGTCAATCAACGTATAATTTTTTTCATGTTCTACTGCATTTCTTCATTTTCCTGTAAACGCCTGAAAAAATGAATTTCAAGATGGTATACAGTGCCAATTAAAAATATTCACTCCCACCCCCCTTGGAAGTTTTCATGTTTTATTGTTTTACAACATTGAATCACAGTGGATTTATTTTAACTTTTTTGACACTGACCAACAGAAAAAGACACTTTCATGTCAAGATGAAAACTGATCTCTACAAACTCATTTAAATTTATCCGAAATATAAAACACAAAATATTTGATTGCATAAGTGTTCACTTTCTTTAATATGACACAACAGATCATCACTGGCGCAGCCAGTTGGTTTTAGAAGTCACATAATTAGTTAAATGGAGATCACCTGTGTCCAGTTAAAATGTTTTTAAATGATTGTAGTAAAATTATACCTGGATCTGAAAGGTCCAACTGGTTGTGAATCAGTATTTGGGCAAAAGAACACTTCAAGCAACTCCGTAACAAGGTTATTGAAAAGCACGTCAAAAGATGGATGCAAGAAAAATTTGAAGTCTCTGAAATATCCCTGGAAGTGCAGTTAAGACAATCATCATGAAATGGAAAGAACATGGAACAGCTGTAAATCTGCCTAAAGCAGGCTGTCCTCAAAAACTAAGAGAATGCGCAAGAAGGGGACTAGTGAGGGAGGCCACCAAAAGACCTATAAAAACACTGGAGGAGTTACCAGCTTCAGTGGCTGAGATGGGAGAGACTGCAACTATTGCCCGGGTGCTTCACCAGTTGCAGCTTTATGGGAGAGTGGCAAAGAGAAAGCCACTGTTGAAAAAAACTGACATGAAATCATGCCTAGAGTTTGCCGGAAGGCACATGGGAAATTCTGAAGTCAGCTGGAAGAACATTCTATGGTCTGAGCTTTTTGGCTATCAGGCTAAATGCTATGTTTGGTGTAAGCCAAACATCACACATCATCAAAAATACACCATCCCTACCGTGAAGCATCATGCTGTGGGGATGCTTCACTGAAGCAGGCCCTGGAAGGTTTGTGAAGGTAGAGGGTAAAATGAATGCAGCAAAATACAGGGAAATCCTGATGCAGTCTGTAAGAGAACTGTGACTTAGGAGAAGATTTGTTTTCCAGCAAGACAACGACCAGAGGCATAAAGCCAAAGCTACACAGGAATGGCTTAAAAACAACAAAGTTAATGTCCTGGAGTGGCCAAGTCAGAGTCCAGACCTCAATCCAATTGGGAATTTGTGCCTGGACTTGTAAATATCTGTTCACTGATGATCCTCATGCAATCTGACAGAATTTGAGCAGTTTTGTGAAGAAGAATGGGGAAAAATTTCAGTGTCCAGATGTGCAAAGCTGATAGAGACCTAGCCACACAGACTCACGGCTGTAATTGCAGCCAAAGGTGCACCTACTAACTACTGTCTTGAAGAGGGTGAATAATTATACAAACAATTATTTTGTGTTCATTAATTGTAGAATATTCAGATGAATTTGTAGAATTTTTTTTTCACTGACACAAAAGTGTCTTTTCTGTTAATCGGTGTCAAAAAAGCCAAATTAACCCATTGTGATTCAATGTTGCAAAGCAATAAAGCATGAAAATTTCCTGGGGGCGGGTGAATACATTTTATAGGCACTGGATGTTACTTTGAAAATAATTTCCTTTACTTTGGCATGTTGGTATGCTCAGTAGTGACTTTATTAATTACCTCCTGTACCCAATAAAACGGCCACTGTGTATGTTCATGGCCTTCTATGATTGTAGCCCATCCACTTCAAGCTTTGATGTGTTGTGCATTCAGAGAGGCTCCTCTGCACACCACTGTTGTAATTAATGCTATACCTGACAAAAGACATTAAGAAAATGACAGCAGTGGATGTGGTGTATATAAGGTGTTTGATAAGGTTCCCCATGGTCAGGAGGTTTGGGATGTTGGGGTAGTTGACTGTATGGGTATAGAGGAGGCAGAGGGTGGTTGTGGATGGAGTGTATTCTGCCAGGAGGACTGTGGCCAGTGGTGTTCTGGAACCCCTGCTCTTTCTGATTTTTATAAATGACTTGGGTGAGAAGTGGAAAGGTGGATTAGTAGGTATGCAGATGACACCAAACTTGTTGGAGATGTGAATAATATGGATGGTTGTAGTAGGCTGTAACAGGACATCTACAGGACACAGAGCTGGGCCTGTACTGTTCTATATTCTTTGTTCTAAATCTATCTTAACCTAATTTTTGAATGTACAAGTATTTGATTCTGTGGACTTTCTTTCTTTGTAAACTAATGCTCATGGAGTTGAGTCCAGTTCCTATGACAGTATTAATTGTGGCTGTTTTAATCTGTCCGTGCATTTTAAAATGGGGAGCAGTAATTTTCTAAGTCAATTAGTCATTATGCTACAACACACTTTACATCGGCTGCTTTTAAGTGTAATAGCCCGATAAGGCTCAACAGCAATGGTCTGTGATCAATTATACACTTGACAGGTGCGAGCCTCTTGGCAATTATCACACTTCTCCAGGAGATCAGAAAGTGAGTGAGAGCGAGAGAAAAGAGCACTTATTGAAGAAGAATTATGAGATTAAAAAGAGTTAGTGCTGGCGAGGCAGAGTGAATCACTGAGCTTGGGGGTGGTGGGGTGGGGTCTTTACTCAGAGCAGGGGAGGGGGAGGGCACAAGCTGGCAGGTGATAATGTGGTGGTGTATGGGGAATTAGAGGGATGTTGTGGAAATCATTTTACTGTAAGGCATGGTAGCAGAATTTGGCCATTCAACCCTTTGAGTCTGCTCCGCCGTTGCGTCGTGACCCCATTCTCCTGCCTCCTCCTTGTAACCTTTAACAGCCTAGCTCATCAAGGATCTCTCAAGGCATTTGTGACAGCGAATTCACCACTGTCTGGCTAAGGAAATTACTCCTCATCTCCATTCTAAATGGGCATCCCCCTGTACTGAGGCAGTGCCCCCGGTTCTAGACTCCCCCACTTGATACATCCTCACCACATCCACTTTATCTCATTATGTGCCATGTCATATGTTGTAGGTGATCACAGTCTTCTGATCATGATTATTCTTGGCAAAATGTTCCACAGAATTCTTTGCCATTGCCTTTATCTGGGCAGTGTCTTTACAAGACAGTTGACCCCGGCCATTATCAATACTCTTCAGAGATTGTCTGCCTGGTGTCAGTGATCGCATAACCAGGACTTGTGATATGCACCGGCTACTCGTACGACCATCACCACCTCCTCCGTGGCTTCATGTGATCCTAATTTTGGTGGGGAGGGGGTGTTGTGAAGCAGGTGCTAAATGAACTAGAATGAACTAGAGGTCATGGGGCGAAGGTTAAAGGTGAAATGTTTAAGGGGGCACTTCGCTCGGAGTGTGGTGAGAGTGTGGAAGGAGCTTCCTTCAATCGGAGTGTTGTGCGGATGCGGAATGGGCTGCCAACGGAAGTTTATTTCATTATTTTTATCTAGAGTAGGGGTTCCCAACCTTTTTTATGCCCTGGACCCCTACCATTAAGTGAGGGGTCCATGGACTCCAGGTTGGGAACCCCTGGTTTAGAGATACAGAGCAGAATGGTCTCTTCGGTTCACCGAGCTGCACTACCAGCAATTCAACCCTAGCCTAACCACAGGACAATTTATTGTGACCAGTTAATCCACTAACCAGTATGTCTTTGGACAGGAAATCAAAGCACTTGGAGAAAACCCACACGTTCCTAGGAAGAACGTACAAACTTAGAGACAGCGTCAGAATTGAACACTGAACTTTGACCCCATTGGTGTGAGTCCTGAAGCTCTTGTACCTTCTTCCTGATGGCAGCAATGAGAAAAGAGCATGGCCTGGGTGGTGAGGAATGCTGATGATGGATGCTGATTTCCTATGACAGCGTTTCATGTAGATGATGTGCTTGAACTGCTGAAGTCTGGTGGTGAAAGGGTAAACCATTTTGTGGCTCAGTAGGGTTCCACCAGCTGTCGTCTACTCCCTGGCAGCTTGGCAGATTTGTTTAAACGAGAAATGATTTGTTGAACTTTACTCTAATGCGCATAAAGAAATCTTGCAAAGCTCTCTCAAATACTACGTATTAAGAAGCAGTAAACAGCTTGTAGACAGACTAAGCAGAATAGAAGGAAGTGAAAGCCTCTGGGCAGCTTATCAAGAACCCACCTTCCAGGTCATTCTCTTAACTTGCTGCTGCCATCAAGAAGAAGGTACGGGATCTCGGGCCCGATACCACCAGGATCAGGAGTAGTTAGTAATCCTCAACCATCGGGCTCTTGAACCAGAGGTGACAACTTCACTCAGCTTCACTCACCCCATCACTCAACTGTTTCCACAACCTACGGACTCACTTTCAAGTTCTCTTCATCTTATGTTTTCAATATTTATTGTTTGTTTATTTATCTTTCTCATTTTGTACTTGCACGGTTTGTTGTTTGTCTGCTCTGCTGGGTGTGGTCTTTCACTGATTCTATTGCGTTTTTTGGATTTACTGTGCACGCCTGCAAGAAAATGAATCCCAGGGTTGTATATGGTGCCGTATATGTACTTTGATGGTAAATTTCCTTTGACTTTTGACTGGGACTTTGAAATTAGCAGAACTTTTTTTTTTTGCAGCCTGTTCTGTCATGATGTCTTTTCTTATTTCAGGGTTGTCAGAATGGTTAATTCAGGCTTTCCATTTTGCCTGAGTAATGAATTCTAACTGAGAGCCGAACAACCTGTTGACATAGCATCAGACACGCTTTGCTCAATGACAGTATCTCACAGACACGAGCTTTGGCTACCATCCATCACAGCAGCCAGGAGACAGAAAGTGCGCATCTGCACCTTTCCTGTTTCATTTAAAAGGCGTTTTGGACCTGGTGCTCAGACAGGAAGTTTCAAAAATCCAGATGGTTTTTTTGTCAGTCTTAAGAGAAGAGAAGGAATTTTTTTAGCCTGAGGGTGGTGAATGTGTGGAATTCTTTGCCATATTCAGCTATGAAGGCTAAGTTTTTGGGTAAGTATAAAGCGGAGGTTGATAGGTTCTTGATTTTAAGAGTGTCCAAGGTTATGGGGAGAAGGCAGGAGAATAGGGTTGGGAGGAATATCAAATCAGCCATGATGGAATAGCAGAGCAGACTTGATGGGGCAAAAGGCCGAATTCTGCTCCGATGTCATGTGGTCTTTTGTTTCTCACATCATTCTCTGTAAGCTCGAGGGCAGGGTCTTCCAAAATATTTTTATGCCATAGACCCCTAAAATTAACTGAGGGGTCTGCAGACCCCAGGTTGGATATCCCTGGTATAGAGGCAATTTTGCATGAAAATCCCAGGAGATCAGCAGTCTCTGCGATATTCAAGCCAACAATCATTCCAGGATCAAAGTCACTGGGATCACATTTCATCCCCATTCTGATGTTTGGTCTGAACAACAACTGAACCTCTTGACCATATTTCGATGCTGTTGTGCACTGAGTTGCTGTCACATGATTGGTTGATTAGATATTTGCATCAACGAGCAGGTGTACAGTGTACCTAATAATGTGAGCACTGTGTGTACAATGGTCATTGAGTGATTAGCTTACATACATAGACTGAGTTTGTGTAGGAAAGGGTTAAGTGACAAAGTATCTCTTGGCAAGAGGAACTCTTCTAAGTGACAGCAGAGCATATGAAAACACCATAGGATGGTGGCCAATGAAACAAACTAGAACCAGGTTTATTATTACTGAAGTATGCCGTGAAATATGGGTCCTGATGAAGGGTCTCGACCCGAAACAATCACTGTTTGTTCCCACTATTGATGCTGCCTGACCTGCTGAGCTCCTCCCGCACATCATGTTTATTGTTCTCAATTTCTGGCATCTGCATTATTTATATATTGAGATACAGTGTGGAATAGGCCCTTCTGTCCTTTTGAGCTCTGCTGCCCGGCACCCCCTGATTTAACTAGAACCTAATAATGGTATAATTTACAATGGCCAATTCACCTGTCAACTGGTATGTCTTTAGACTGTGTGTGGATACTGAAATAACCAGCGGAAACCCACATGGTCAAGCGAAGAACGTACACACTCCTTTCAGGCACTGGTGGGATTTGATACCCGGTCACTGGTGCTGTATTGTGCTAATCCCTACACTACTGTGCTGTCCTATACTATATAATACAATAAGAAATCTATATATAAGTTAAATTGTTGCAAAAAATTATCATAAATAGTGAGTTAGACCATTCATAAACGACCATTAGTCATTGCCACAGGTGGCTGTGGAGGCCAAGTCATTGAGTATATTTTAAAGATTCAAAGTACATTTGCTATTAAAATATGCATGCAGTGTACAACCTTGAGATTCCTCTTCCCACTGACAGCCATTTAACAAAGAAACACCATAGAACCCGTTCAAAGAAAACATCAAACACTCAATGCCAAAAAAAGGACAAATCGAGCAAAAGTGGAGGTTGATAGGTTTTTGATTAGTCAGGGTGTCAAAGATTACGGGGAGAACACAGGAGAATAGGGGTGACAGGGATAATAAATCAGCCATGGTGGAATGGTGGAGCAGAATTAATGGATGGAATAACCTGATATTTCTCGTATGTTGTATGAGATTACCAGTAAAACTACACTTTGATAAGAGAATGGTGGCTACAGGAAGACTTAATTAACAGACTAGGACCTTACTGCAGAATAAAATATGTACCCACAGGTCTAACAACAAATCCAGTTTTCTATTACAATAAAGAGTGCACACTATATAATTAGTGAGATCCCTAAAACTTGGATGTACTCCATATCTCTATTTCTAGGCTTTGTCTGCGGTTCCGTTACCACATTAGCACAGCCCACATCTCTATTTGCTAATTATTTATAATGTGGCAATCTGGTGGCCAGCTATTTTAATTCTGATTCCCATTCCCATTCTGACACATCAGTTCATGGCTTCCTCTTATGTCAAGGTGAGGCCACCCTCAGGGTGGAGGAGCAACAACTTATATTCCGTCTAGACAACCTTCAACCTGATGACGTTAATATCAATTTCTCCTTCTGGTAAAAAAAAATTGCTCCTTCTTCTATTTCCCACTCTTCATACCTGCCTATTACCTTTGCCTGGTGCCCCTTTCTCTTCCCTTTCTTCCATAGTCCACTCTCCTCTCCTATCACATTCCTCTTCTCCAGTCCTTTGCCTTTACCACCCCCCACCCCCCACCCCACCGGCCTCACCTATCACCTTCTAGCTATCCTCCTTCCCCACACCCATCTTTCTATTCTGGCTGTTTGCCCTTTCCTTTCTAGTTCTGAAGAAGGGTCTCTACCTGAGGTGTTGACTATTTATTCATTTCCATAGGCGCTGCCTGAACTGCTGAGTTCCTCCAACATTTTGTTTTTATATGTTGCTGCATTTGCCTCAGGTCATGCAAAAGTGCTACTCAATTAATTAGCCTGTGGGTAATTCCCTTGTCCAGAATTGTACCATGGAACAGTTCACCTGAAAATAAAGTTTCATACATCAACAACTCTCTCAAGATGCTGTAGCACTGATAGAACAGCTTTCACTCTGTAATATGGTACATCTGAGTAGGTTTCTCCATAACTTGGAATTTGACCCATAACCTTCTGACTCAAAGAAGACTGTGCTACCGAAGATGCTTCGGGCAAACAATGCACCTCTGCTATCATGGGGCTCGCAGCAAAGTAAGGGAACTTGGGTATAGTTGGCAACTTTCAAAAGAAAGACTTCCAAGGAAATGTTGCCTTTGTGTTACTTATGTATGTTGCTCTTTTGTGCTCGGTATAAATCTGTGGGGTCAAAATAGACTATGAGATTTGAGTTGACACAGAAGCTGCTCGATGATTGTGAGGTAATACACACAAAATGCTGGAGGAACTCGGTGGGTCAAAGCAAAGTGAATTTAATTTCAAAGTACATATATGCTACAATATTCTTGTTGGTATTTACAGGAAAATAAAGAAATACAATAGAGCTTATGGAAAATAAACTACACATAAAAAGAGTAAGAAATAGTCAATGTGCAAAAGAAGACAAATTGTGCAAATGAATAACTAATACTGAGAACATGAGTTGTCGAGTCCTTGAAAGTGAATCCATGGGTTGTGGAATCAGTTCAGTGTTGAGGTGAGTGAAGTTATCCACCTTGGTTCAGGAGCCTGATGGTTGTAGGGTGATAACTGTTCTTGAACCTGGTAGTGTGAGACCATGAACAACAATCAAAAGTCTGAGTCACTTGTACTTTGTCCATTACAATTGCATGGATAGATGCTATTGTGGACTGAAGTCACTATGTTTGTGACCCAGTGGATGAGACCCAGAAATGGAGGCAATAATGAAGACAAACAGAGCTGTATTCTTCCTGGGAGTTTCTGTGTTTATTACAATAACACTTTTCAAACCTTATCTACTGCAATTGTACCACACGGTAGCCTCGGGAATTGTTGAGAATATTGCTCAATAACCAGTTTCAATTCCCACTGCAAGACATTTGGCAATTTAACCAGGATAATTTCCACAAAGTATTCCTTCCCTTTAAAACACAAGCTTGGATTTTTCTACAGATTCCTCATGATCAGGCCTGATTTGAAATATTGCGTGCAGTTTTGGTCACCTACTTGCAGTAAAGAAGTAAATAAGATTGAAAGATCTTGGGAAAATTTACAAGGATGTTGCTGGAACTGGGGGACTTGAGTTATCAGGAAAGATTGAATAAGTAAGAACTTTTATTCCCTAGAATGTAGATAATTAATGAGAGATTTGAGGCCTTTCCCACTGAAATTGGGTGTGGCTACAACTAGAGGTTATGGGTTAAGGGTGAAAGTTTTCAATAGGCTTTTAATAGGTCCATCTAATGTCAGAGAAATGTATACAATATGCATTCTGAAATCCGTTTTCTTTGTAAACATCCATTTAAACAGAGGAGTGCCCCAAAGAATGAATGACAGTTAAATGTTAGAACCCCAAAGCCCCCCCCAGCACCCCCCCATGCATAAGCAACAGTAAAGCAATGACCCTCCTCCTCCCCCACAAGAAAAAAGGCATTGGCACCCCCACCAAGCTCTCAAGCGTGTAGCAATGGATCAATAAAGACACAGACATGTTTAAGGGGAACAGGAGGGAACCATCTTCACTCAGAGGCTGGCAAGAATGTGGAATGAACTGCTAGCTCAAGTGGTGGATGCAAGTTTTATTTCAATGTTTGAGAGAGATTTGGATAGGTACATGGATGGGAGGGGCATTGAGAGCTATGGTTTGGGTTCAGGTTGATGGGACGAAGCATTTAGATAGTTCAGCACAGACTAGATGGGCCAAAGGGCCTGTGTAAGTGCTGTAGTTTCTATGATTCTGTCATCCCAAGATAGCCTTGGGTGGCACAGTGGTTAGCACATTCACTTTACAGCGTCAGCGGTTACTGATCAGGGTTTGATTCCTGCCACTATCTGTAAGCAGTCTGTACGTTCTCTCTGTGACCATGTGGGCTTCCTCCCACATTCCAAAGATGTAAGTGTTAGGCTAGATAGTTGTGGGCATGCTACGTTGGCTTTGGCAGGTGTCAACACTTGTGGGCTGCCCCTAGCATGATCTTCGCTGGTTAGATTTGATGCAAAGCACGCATTTCACTGTATATTTCGATGTCCATGTGACAAAACTAATCTTTTCATGACCCTTTATGCCATGTTGTAAAGCTTATGTGAACATCTTCAGGTGGAGGATAACATCCTATGTTATGTATTTAATATTTGTGTAATCTTGTTTATATACTGGTTGATTAACCACTCTTGCTCATTTGAATAATTTATTACAGGTTACATGTATGAATACATTAAATGGATACGTCATCACACTATCATGTGGTACTTGCACGCCTTGTTTAAAGTTACACCAAGTTAAACTCATGTTTCGGACTTCCATGTCTTGCTTTGAATTAGTTTAATGTTTTGAAGATACAAAACATAAAACCCACTGCTATTATATTTAATTCTATGGGACAACAGAACGGTTTTACTGGATGAAGAACCTGGAGAGGTTGAAGAGTTTAAATTTATTTTAAATATCTGGGAATAAAAAGTCTAATATTTTAAGTGGTCATAAAGCTACCAGATTAGTGTCAAAACAGATCAATAACATCCAGCTGGAAAAGAAAGCCATCTCCTCAGCCTTTATGTGATGGCAGTCTCCCAGCACTGTGTTTGGCTCTCAATGGCCCCATGGGGTAGATGAGAGAAATACACACATATCAAAACCGGCTTTCAGAAACACAGCACACACGCACAAATACACGCACGCTGCCTCAGAGAACACTTTCATGCAGATAATACTGATAGTAATGTTTGTGTTGTCAGAGAGAGGGAATGTTTGAAAATCCAATATGGGGAGCTGCTATTGGGATCTGCAATGAATCAAAGTTTTTTTGTTGTTGAATTCTATCAAAACTAAACAGAGTGTTGTGGAAAACATGGAGGGCTATGAAAGGTTACAGCGGGTCATCGATGCAGAACTTGGCTGAGAAGTGGCAGATGGAGTTCAACCCAGATAGGGGTGAGGTGGTTCATTTTGGTAGGTCAAATATGATGGTAGAATATAGTATTAATGGTAGTGTGGAGGTTCAGAGGGATCTTGGGATCCGTGTCCATAGGACACTCAAAGCTGCTGCACAGGATGACTGTGTGGTTAAGAAGGCATGTGGTACATGGTCTTCATCAACCATGGGATTGCTGCACTCAGTTCTGGTCGCCTCACTACAGGAGGGATGTGGAAGCCATAGAAAGGGTGCAGAGAAGATTTACAAGGATGTTACCTGGATTGGGAAGCATGTCTTATGAGAATAGGTTGAGTGAACTCGGCCTTTTCTCCTTGGAGCGCTGGAGGATGAGAAGTGTATAAGATGATGAAAGGCATGGATAGTTTGGATAGTCAGTGGCTTTTTCCCAGGGCTGAAATGGCCAACACGAGAGGGCATAGTTTTAAGGTGCTTGGAAGTAGGTACAGAGGAGATGTCGGGGGTAAGTTTTTTACTCAGAGAGTGGTGAATACATGAAATGGGCTGTTGGTGACAGTGGTGGAGGCGGATATGATAGGGTGTTTTAAGAGACTCCTGGACAGTTACATGGACCTTAGAAAAATAGAGGGCTATTGGTAACACTAGGTAATTTCTAAATGTTTGGCACAACATTGTAAGCCGAAGGGCCTGTATTGAGCTGTAGGTTTTCTATGTTTCTATGTTTAGAATCAATTTCAGGGGTGGAATATTAGGTGAAAATTTCAGATACAAAGTTAGTCAAGCCTCCACGTTCTCAATTACGGAAAGAATTCCAGAGTCAAGGCTATCTATTGCAGTTTATCATGGATTAAGTTTGCCTCCATATATTTCTCATTGGATTTTCTTTCACTTGGTATCAATTCAATCTATTTATTGTTTTGCCATCTATTTACTTGTTTTCTTGCCTTTTCCTTTTGAAGTCTTTTTTTCTGCTGTATTGATTAATTCTGAGGGGACCAATTGGTGAATGAAAATCACATGACACTTCAGGTTTCTGAAATACTGTTTCCTGTGCCAGAACTTGAGGCAGCACAGTAACACTATTACAATACCTGCAAACATGGGTTCAATTTCTGCCGCTGTCTGCACTGGGTGGAGTTAAGAAACTGCAAGGGTGAAAAAACATTTTGGGAATCATATATAGTCCTCAAAATAGTAGCCAAGATGTGGGGTTGAGATTGCAAATGGAGCTGGAAAAGGCATGGAATAAGGGTAATGGGGGACTTCAATATGCAAGGGGATATCAGTTGATGTTGGATTGCAAGAGAGGGAATTTGTTGAATGCATAAAAGGTGGCTTTTTAGAGCAGTTTGTGCTTTGAGTCTACTTGGGGAAAAGCTAGCTTAGATTGGGTGTTGTGTAATAACCCAGACCTTATTAGGGAGATTAATGTAAAGGAACCCTTAGGAGGCACTGATCATAATAAGATTGGATTCATGCTGCAACTTAAGAGGGAGAAGCACAAGCCACATGTATCAGTATCACAATGGAATATAAGGAATTACAGGGGTATGAGAGAGGAGCTTGCCCAGTTGGATTGGAGGAGGATACTGGAGGGGATGACAGCAGAGCAGAGATGGCTGAAGTTTCTGGGAATGGTTCACAAGACGCAGGATAGATATGTCCCACAGAGGAAGAAGTTCTCAAATGGCAGGGGAGGCAACTGTGGCTGACAAGGGGTCAAGGACTGCATACAAGTTGAGGAAAGGTAGAAAAGTGAGTGGGAGTTGAATGATTGGGAAGCTTCTAAAATCCAACAAAAGACAACTAAAAAAGTATAAGAAGAGAAAAGATGAAATATGAGGGCAAACTGTCAATAATTTAAAGCAGGGTACCAAAAGGTTTTTCAGTTATAAGGAAACACAGGAATCTACAGCACATTACAGACCTTTGGCCCAGAATGTTGTGCTGACCATGTAACCTACTCCAAAAACTGCCTAGGATTACCCTACCACATAGCCCTCTAATTTTTTAAGCTCTGTGTACCTATCCAAGAGTCTCTTAAGAGACCCTAATGTACCCACCTCTTCTACTGTTGCTGGCAGTGCTTTCCATGCACCCACCACTCTCTGTGTGAAAAACTTACCTCTGACATCCCCCTTGTACCTATTTCCAAGCACTTTAAAACTATGCTCCCTCATTTTAGCCATTTCAACCCTGGGTAATAGCATCTATCAGGTTACCTCTCATCCTCCGTCGCTCCAAGGAGAAAAGGCCAAGTTCACTCAACCTATTCTCATAAGGCATGCTCCCCAATCCAGGCAACATCCTTGTAAATCTCCTCTGCACTCTCTCTGTGTGTAAAGAGTAAAAGGGAGGTGAGAGTTAATATTGGACCATTGGAAAATGATGCTGCTAATGGGGGACAAAGAAATGACAGGTGAACTTAATAGGTTCTTTGCTTCAGACTTTACTGTGGAAGACAGAAGTTGTGGGCCAGAGGGCCATGAATGTCAAGAAGCAGGAGTAAGTGCCGTTGATATTACAAAGGAAAAAGTGCTAGGCAAACCGAAAGGTCTTGAGGTGGATAAGCCACCTGGACCAGATGAGCTACATCCCAGAGTCCTGAGAGAGGTTGCTGAAGAGATAATGGATGCATCGGTCATGATCATTCAAGAGTCACTTGATTCTGGCATGGTCCCAGAGGACTGGAAGATTGCAAATGTCACTCCACTCTTTAAGAAGGGAGGAAGGCAAAAGAAAGGAAGTTATAGGCCAGTTAGCCTAATCTCAGTGGTTGGAAAAGTATTGGAGTCCATTACTAAGGATGAGGTTTCTGGGTACTTGGAGACTAATGATAAAATAAGTCAAAGTCAGCATGGTTTCTGTCAAGGGAAATCTTGCCTGACAAATATGTTAGTTCTTCGTGGAATTAACAAACAGAGTGGACAAAGGAGAGGCAGTGGATGTCATTTACTTAGGTTTTCAGAAGGCATTTGATAAGGTGCCACACATGAGGCTGCTTAACAAGATAAAATCCTATGGCATTAATGGCATGGATAGAGGAATGGCTGACAGGCAGGAGGCAGCAAGTGGGAATAAAGAGAGCCTCTTCTGGTTGTCTGCCAGTGACTAGTGGTGTTCCTCAGGGGTCAGTATGGGGCTGAATGGGATCTGGGATCAGCCAGAATGGAATGGTGGAGCAGACTCGCTGGGCTGAATGACCTAATTCTTCTCCTTTGTCTTATGAAGAGAACATAGGTTCAGGGTGAAAGGTGAAACAGTTTAAGGAAAACCTGAGGGATTGCTTCTTCACTCAGCTCAGTGGATGGTGTTGGTGTGGAATGAGGTGGCAGTGGAGTGGTTTCCATTTCAACACTTAAGAGGAGTTTGGATAGTTCGAGTTCAGGTTTAAGTATCATTCAGCTGTACATGAATATCTATGAATATGCCACACAAAACAGAGCCAATGCCAAGGTACAAAGCACTATGCCAACAGTCATACACAGCATAAGGGACATATAGTACATATAAGATAACAGTAAAGTATCAGCCACTCAGAAAATATAGTCCGAGTCCCTGAGTCCATGCACGTTGCAGCAGTCGCCAGTTGAATATAATGCAGCTTGTCTTTTGCCAAGTGAATACAGGAGGCAGCACCGACTCCAGCTTGGGTACCATGTCACCCTGACTCCAACACTTCTCTCCTGGCTGGCTGTAAACAGGAGATACTGTGGCTCGAGGCATGGTCCTCATTATGACTGAGGGCACGCGGCTACCCTGCTCTCTGTGAATAGGTCAGTGACTCGGACTTGCAGCATTCCACATGAACAATGTCCAACAGGGTCTTGCACTCACAAGAAAAGTGACAAAGGCAGTCAGCCGCTGTTAGATGTGCACAGTGTCTTCACAAACCGAGCCCTCTGATGCGGACAGCAGCTCAATCTGTACCAAGTCCAGCTCCTTTAATTTCTCCGCCAAAAAGCAGCTCACTGATGGGGTAGTCCTGCAGAATTTTAAGTTCCTAATGTCCAGCAGTATCTTGCAATCGTCTAAATACATTGCAGTTTGTTGTGGTCACGGGCAGTTAAGATGCCATGATACATCCAGAAAGGATGTTTTCTATTTTGCATTAATACAAATTAGTGAGGGTTAGAGGAACATGCAAGATTCCTTTAGCCTCCTGAGGAAGCAGTGGTGAGCTTTTGAAAGGTAACAATCCCTGACAAAGGGTTAGAATTTTGATGAAGAACACGTCTTTCAAGTGGATTCTAACAGAACTCCATGTTGAGTAGCTGGGCGACAGCCGACATGAGTTGCGCTGTATTTACTTCACTGTAGGGCAGCCGATGAAACAAATTACACAGCAGAGAAATAGTTGGCCAGAAGTTGTCCATAGTGAAAGTATGGAGGAGGTGCAAATACAGTCATGGAGCAAATCATGCAAACTAAACTTCTATAGCTGTGTGGAGGAGAGTATATTGACTGGTTGCATCACATCCTGAGATGCAAAATCTAATGCTCTTGAACGGAAAAGCCCACATAAAGTAATGGATGCTGCCTAGCCCATCACGAGTAACGCCCTCCCCACCACTGAGAACATCTACACAGAGCGCTGTTGTAGGAAAGCAACATCCATCATCAGGGATCCCCACCACCTCTCATCTCACTGCTGCCATCAGGAAGGAGGTACGGGAGCTTCAGGACTCACACGACCATGTTCAGGAACCATTATTACCCCTCAATCATCAGGCTCCTGAAGCAGATGGGTAACTTCACTCGCCCCATCACTGAACTGTTCCCACAACCTATGAACTCACTTTCAATGACTCTTCATCTCATGTTCTTGATATTTATTTATTTATTTACCTACCTATCTACCTATCTATTTATTTATTTATTATTACCATAATTTTTTTCTTTTTGTATTTGTGGTTCGTTGTCTTCTGCACACAGGTAGTTTGTCCAGTTGCAGAGAGAGGTACAGAGGCCCAGGTTTTGGAGCTTGTTGATTAGAACTGAGAGTGTGATTGCATTGAACTTCATTCTAATCTAGCGGCACAGCAGTGTAGCGGTTAACGTAGCACTATTACAGCACTAGTGATTTAGGTCAAATACTTGACACTGTCTAAAAGAAATTTGTATGTTCTCACCATGACTGCATGGGTTTCCTCCCGCATTCCAGAAACATACAGATTAGTAGTTAAATTAGATGTAACTGGGCAATATAGACTTCTTGAGCCAGAATGGCCTGTTATTGTGCTTTATCTCTGTGCACTAAATAATAGATATTCCAGACACCTCTCAAATCTCGTTTACATTTCTCTCTTCTCACTTTATACCTGTGCTCTCCAGTGTTAGTTTCTTCGGTGTTGAAAAAAAGTATCTGATTATCAATCCATCATGATTTTATAACACTCCATAATATCACCTCTCAACCTGCCACACTCAAGTGAGAATAAACAGCCCATTCTGAGGTTGTGCACTCTGGCCTTATACTCATGCACTGCAGGAAACATCCTCTCCACATCCACTCTATCTAGGCCTTTCAGTATTGAACAGGTTTCAATGAGATCTGTCCTCATTCTTCTAAACTCCAGTGAGTATAAGCCCAGAGCCATCAGATGCTCCTCATGTGTTAACCCTTTCATTCCTGGGCTCATTGCCTTGAACATCCTCTGCACCCTGGCCAATGCCAGCACATCCTTTCTTAGATAAGCCCAAAATTGCTCCCAATATTCAGTGTGATCAGTCCAATGCCACATAAATCCTCAGCATCACATTCTTCCTCTTATACTCTAATCCTCTTGAATCATTGCTAACACTGCATTTGCCTTCCTTATCACAAACTTAATTTGCAAGTTAACATTTAGGGAATTCTGCACAAGGACTCCCAAGTCCCTTTGCATCTCTGATTTCTTCAACCAAAGTGCATGACCATAGACTTCTCTACACTGTATTCCATCTGCCACTTCTTTGTTCATTGACCTAATCTGTCTGAATCCTTCCACAGACTCCCTGCTTTTTTAACACTACCTTGCACTTATTTTCGTATTGTCCACAAACTTGGCCACAAAGCCATGAATTTCTCATTCAAATCATTGATAAATAATGTGAAGTGAAACGGTCCCAGAACTGACCCTTGTGGAACAGCACTAGTTACCAGCATCCAACTAGTTCCCACTCTTTGCCTACTGCAGGTCAACCACTGAAGTGAGGTCAATTGGTCTATGATCTCCTGGGCTTTGCCTCCCTTCCTTCTTAAAGAGTGGACTGACACTTGCAATTTTCCACTGCTCCAGAACCATTGCAGAATCTACAGTAGGGATTCTTGAAAGATCATTATTGATGTCCTCATATCTTTACCCCCCCCCCCCACCCACTCTTCTCTTTGCACAGGGATAATTGCCGGGGGTGTGGGGGGAGATCAGTGGAGAGGGATGAGAGTGATCCCTGTGGAAAGTGAAGAATGGGAGACGGGTGAGGGAAAGCTGTGTTTAGTGGTAGGATGCAGTAAACAGGTGGTTGGTTTTGGCAGCCAGACTGCAGGAAATATCAAAAGTTATGAGTTAATAGTGTCATAGAACACTACAGCACAGAAACAGGGCAACACACACAAAATGCTGGAGGAACTCAGCAGGTCGGGCAGCATCTATGGAAGTGAATAAACAGATAAAGTTTTGGGCAGAGACCCTTCATCAGAACTGGAAATGAAAGGGGCAGATGCCAGAATAAGAAGGTTGGGAGAGGGGAAGGAGGACAAGTTAGAAGGTGATTGGTGAATCCAGGTGGGTGGGGGAGGAAGGATGTCATAAGAAGCTGGAAGGTGATAGGTAGGAAAGGTAAAGGGCTGGAGAAGAAGGAATCTCATAAGGAAGGAAAGTGGAACATGGGAGAAAGGGACGAAGGAGGGGATGGGTGGGTAAGAAGATGAGGTGTGGAATAGAAGGAAATGGAAGGGGGAGGGAAAGCAGAAGTTACTAGGATGAGAAATTATTGTTTGTGTCATCAGATTGGAAGCTACCTAGATGGAGGATGAGGCTTTGCTCCTCCAACCTTAAGAGTGAAGAGGAAGCCACAGAAATTTCAGCCCATCTAGTCCATGTCAGACTGTTATTCTGCCTTTGACGGATAGCATTTGATGAAGAAAAACAGATGTAAACAGCTTCTGCCTGTTAAACCTGGCAGGATAAAATTGTGTGACAGTTCTGCACTGTTGATGTGCCAGAAACTTCATGAAAATTCACCCATGCATGAGAAAAGCATCAGTAGGCCAGACGAGAGATTTGACTGGATGCGATTATGCCCATCCAACAAATTTCTCTTCCACAAACATGACAGGGACTTACAAATTAAACATGCCCTTCAGGAGCCCGGCCAGTCTACATAGCGTGAAACAGTTGGATGCTCGTTGCTTCTGTATGCTTTCTGTTTTGAGATGGATTGAATTTCGAAGTGCCTCAAATATAGCTGAGAATTAAACAGCACTATCTGCCAAACAGATTCTGCAGAAAGAAAGCACAAAAGATTCTGCAGATCAAACAGAAAATCCTGGAGGAACCAGAGGCGAGAATTGAACCCTTTTCGTTGGTGATGTAAAGAGTTATGCTCACTGCAACACTACCATGCTGGAAACATGTAAAGGCAAGCAAAGAAGAAGTTTGCAAGCACGATTTCTTGAATTAGCCAAACCCAGTTACTTCCACCAAACCAGGCTGGAAACTGCATGTAGGAGGGATCTGCAGTGAAAATTGGCTTCCCATCATTGGCTCCTCTGGGGATCAATGCTGAAGATCAAAGCTCAAAGGTCATTCAGAGCTCAGGAAGTCAAAGTCTGTCAGTTGAAAGTCCAAAGGCCTCTCCTGGAGTTGGAGGACTGTCTGTCAATCTAAGATGGCCTGACACCGACTGCATGGGTTTGGCATGAACATTGAATTCTCCAACTTCTGGTAATTCCCTCCCTTTCCCTTCCCCCATTCCAGTTTCACTCTGCCTCCTCCTCCAGCTGCGTATCATCTCTCTTACGATTCTGCCTTCTTCTACTACACCGTGCTTTCCCCTTACATTCCTTCTTCAACTTTCTTGTCTATCCCCTCCCTACTTCCCCTCCCCCACCCCTTGATCTTTCCTCTGATTGGTTTTTCACCTGGCACCTACCAGCCTTCTCCTTCCCACCCTCCCCCCACATTCTCTATAGGCCCCTGCCCCCTCCCTCTTCAGGCCTGACGAAGGGTCTCGGCCTGAAACATTGACTGCTCATTTCCACGGATGCTGCCTGACCTGCTGAGTTCCTCCAGCTTGTTGCACGTGTTGATTTGACCACAGCATCTGCAGTGTACTTTGTGTTTGGGTTTCCTCCAGTTGCTCCAGTTTCTTCCCATGTCCTACATGTTGAAGGGTTAGTGAGTTGTGAGCATGCAATGTAGGCACTGAAGCATATCAGCACTTGTGGGTTGCCCCCACCCGCCCCCCAGCACATCCTTGGACTAGGTTGATCTTGGAGGCCAATGAAACACCACTGCATGTTTCAAGGTTTTGATGTACTTGTGACAAATAAACTTTATCTTTATGATCTATTATCTTTTTATTCTTCCAGGATGAAAACACACAAATTTCCTTAATTTATCCTCAGTTATCAGTAATTTGTGTTGATATTGTTGTAATTTTATGTTTTTATTTCCATACTTATGCTAAATTTGCAACAGATTTTGTTGACCTGACTGCTGCTGGGCTGATTAAAGAAATGATTTGCTAATGTTCGTGATCCTAGTCAGTGTCCAGTGACACTCCACACTCCTTAGACAGAGACAAAAGAGAGGATTTAGCCTAATGGAATGGCTCTGTCATTGTTTGGACAGATGCTTAAAAATGTGTACACTGAAAAATACATTTTACTTAATTGAAATGCTCCAAATTTGAGATGCAATTTAACAAGATGGTTGTGTGGACTGACTTGTAATACTAGTCTGCAACACATTAGTTTTGATGCATTATATAATTTTCTGTTGAGTTCTCCTGCTGTTTTCTAAGCACCGGTGACAAATACTACCTGTTCTCAGTGTTTAATTAGCTTAATAATAAGTTTCAGGAAATGGTAGATCTTGTACAATGAGCAAATAGAGGAGATTATTGCTGGGGTATTACTGAGACACCTGTTCAAATTGCTGGAACAGTGATTAATTCAGTGGTATCTTAACAAGAGACTTAACATATGTGAAGAACATAAGTACTGAACAGCAGAGTCAGGTTTAATATCACTGGCATATGTCGTGAAATTCGTTGTTTTGCCACAGCAGTACATTGCAATCACTTATAATAAAGCAACTATAAAATACAATAAGAAATACATATATTTATCTAATTTTATATATATAATATACAAATTAAAATAAGTAGTGCAAAAAGCAAAAAAAAAATAGTGTGATAGTGTTCATGGGTTCATTGCCCATTGAGAAATCTGGAGGGGAAGAATCTGTTTTCTGAGACATTGAGCGTGGTCTTCAGGCTCCTATACCTCCTGCTTGATTTTAGTAATGAGAAGAGGGCATATCCTGCCATCAACCCAACAGAAAATAGGAGCAGAAGGCCACTCAGCTCATCAATCCTTTCCCACCATTCTATATAATACATCTTAGAAAGGATGTGCTAGCATTGGGGAGGGTCCAGAGGAGGTTCATAAGGATGATTCCAGGAATGAAAGTGTTGTCATACGAGGAATGTTTGATGGCTCTGGGTCTGTACTCACTGAATTCAGAAGGATGAGTGGGGGGTCTCATTGAAACCTTTTGAATATTGAAAGGCCTAGGCAGAGTAGATGTGGAAAGGATGTTTCCCATGGTGGGCAAGTCTACAACAAAAGGGCACAGCCTCAGGATAGAGGGGTGTCCATTCTAAACAGAGATGTGGAGAAATTTCTTGAGCTAAGGGGTGGTGAATTTGTGGAATTTGTTGCCACATGCAGCTGTGGAGGCCAGGTCGTTGGGTGTATTTAAGGCAGAGATTGATAGGACATGGCATCAAAGGTTACGGGGAGAAGGCCAGGGAGTGGGGCTGAGGATGAAAAAGGATTAGCCATGAAGGAGCAGTGGTGGAGCAGTCTTGATGAACCAAATGGCCTAATTCTATTCCGATGTTTTATGATCTAAGATGATAAACATGCAGAATATACTCAGTGTTCAATACATACCTAATAAAGTGGCTACTGAGTGCTGAATGTTTTGGAGAATGAGAGGAGAGCTCAAAGAGGTAAAAATAATGAAGAGGGTAAATGCATGTTTTCTGTCTTCAGATTGGGTGAGACTAGAACTGGAGGTTATGGACTAAAAGGTGGAATATTTAAAGGGAACCTGAGGGGGAACTTTTAATGGGATTTTGGAAAGAGCTGCCAGCAGAATTGGTGGGAGCAGGTTCTGTTGCGACATTTATGAGAAGTTTGGAATGGAGGGATAAGAAGTGCTGTGGTCCAGGTGCACATAAATGGGGCTAGGCAGAAAGTAAGGGCTAGCTACGCCAAGTCACCTGTTTTTTGCACTCTATGACTAAACCTTATGCAAGTTAAAACATCTTCTCATGGCGTATGTCCAGGATTTTGATTAATGTTATCTGTAATATAAAGAAGAAGCTGTTTCATAAAACATTTTTATGACTTTCAAACATGCCCAATTCTGCCATGATAATGAAGCACTTTGGAAGAATGATGAGGGGTAGGTGTGCAGTGTGGCAGCTAATTTTCACTCAACAATGTATTACACACATCAATGAGAAAATGACCAACTCATCTCTTTTATCAGTTCTGTTGACTAAGGAATAAATATTGGTCAGGAGAGACAGGAGAATGCCGATGTGACAAAGGAGATACCATGGGATCTAGGAGAAGGATTGAACTTACTTATTACAATACCTGCAGCTTTATAAAACCCTGGTTAGACCACACTTGGAATACGGCATTCAGTTCTGGTCACCTCATTGCAGGAAGGATATAGAAGCTTTAGAGAGGGTGCAGAGGACGTTCACCAGGATGCTGCCTAGAATAGGGTAACACAGTAGAGTAGCCATTAGTGTAGTGCTTTAGAGTTACAGTGACCTCGTTTCAACTCCTGCCCCTGCCTGTAAGGAGCTTATACATCCTCTCCATGATCCTGTGGGTTTCTTCCCATACTGGTCGGCAGGTTAACTGGACATTTGTAAATTGTCCTGTGATTAAACTAGGATTAAATTGGAGATTGCTGATCAGTACAGCTGAAAGGGCCAGAAGGGCCTATTCTACTCTGTTTCTCAATAAATAAAAATAATAATTAAGTAAAAAATAATAATACATCATTAAATTAGGGAATGTACCCTTTGAGGTTATGAGTTTCATGCACAGCAGTCTCTGGGGTTTACAGAAAATGGTGCAAAAAAGCATCCAGTGGGCAGCAATTTTGTGGGTGAAAAAACCGTCACTGAGAGATCAGAGGAGAATGGTTAGACTGGTTCAAGCTGACAGAAAAGCGGCAGTAACTCAGAAAACATTGCATTACAACAGTGATATGCAGAAGAGCATCTGTCAGTGCTCAATACATTGAGCCTTGAAGTTGATGGGCCGCAGTAGAAGACAACTTCTGCTTGAAGTTGGCAGGGAGTATGCTGTGGGCATCTCTGAATCATGGCTGAAAGAAGATCACAGTTGGGAGTTTAACATCTAAGAATGCACATTGTATCAAAATGACGGACGGGTAGACAACACACACAAAATTCTGGAGGAACTCAGTAGGCCAGGCAGCATCTTTGGAAAAGAGTATATTTGACATTTCAGGATGTTTCAACGTTTTAGTCCTGCTGAAGGGTTTTGGCCCGAAACGTCAACTATACTCTTTTCTGTAGATGTT
The DNA here is from genome assembly GCF_030144855.1 of Hypanus sabinus. Classification (NCBI taxonomy): domain Eukaryota; kingdom Metazoa; phylum Chordata; class Chondrichthyes; order Myliobatiformes; family Dasyatidae; genus Hypanus; species Hypanus sabinus. The sequence continues at coordinate 101,768,754 of NC_082719.1, read as the reverse complement.
GCCTGGCCTGCTGAGTTCCTCCAGCATTTTGTGTGTGTTGCTCGGATTTTCATCATTTGCAGATTTTCTCTTGTTTGTGACAGATAGGCAGAGGGGTGGGGTGGCTCTGTTGCTAAAAAATGAAATCAAATCATTAGAAAGAGGTGACTTAGGGTCAGAAAATGTTGCAATGTGTGCAAAATGCTGAAGGAATTTAGCAGTCCAGGTAGCATCTGTGGAAAAGGATAAACAGTCGATGTTTTGGACTGAGACCCTTCATCAGGACTGGAGAAAAAAGATGAGGTCAGAGTAATAATGTGGTGGGAGGGGAGGAAGAAGTTCAAGGTGATAGGTAAGACCGGGAGAGGGTGAGGGGGGTGGGGTAAAGAGCTGGGAAGTTGATTGCTGAAAGAGATAAAAAGTTGGAGAAAGGGGAGTCTGATAGGAGAGAACAGAAACCATGGAAAAAAGGGAAGGGAGAGGAGCACCAGAGGGAGGTCATGGGCAGGTAAGGTGATAAGGTGAGAGAAGGAAATGGGAATGGTGAAGTGGGGGCATTACTGGAAGTTTGAGAAATCGATGTTCATGCCATCAGGTTGGAGGCTACCCAGACAAAATGTGAGGTGTTGCTCCTCCAACCTGACTCTGGCCTCATCATGGCAGCATAGGAGATTATGATTTAAAATGTCGGAATGGGAAGTGAAATTAAAACGAGAGGTCACTGGGAGATCTCGCTTATTCTGGCAGAAGGAGCACTGGTGCTTGGCAAAGCAGTTTCCCAATCTATGCCAGGTCTCACCGATATACAGGAGGCAACACCAGGAGGAGTGGATATCGTAGATTACCTCAACAGACACACAGGTGAAGTGTCTCCTCACCTGGAAGGACTGTGAGGAACCCTGAATGGCAGTGAGGGGGGAGGTTTAGGGGCAGGTGTAGCACTTGTCCCACTTGCAAGGATAGGTATCTAGAAGATCACAAGGGAGTTGCATATGGAGCAATCCCTGTGGAAAGTAAAAAATATGTGGGAGGGGGGAAGGGAAAGATGTGCTTGGTGGTGGGATCCTGTTGGAGATGGCAGAAGGTGTTGAATCATTGTGGGTAAAGTTAAGGAACTGTAAAGGTATAAAGACTCTGATGGGAGATGAGACCTCTGATCAGTAGCCAGGATGGAAACTACAAATTTACAATGAGCGAAAGAAAACACAAGTCAAGGGGGCAACGTTATGATAGATATGGAGGATTTCAATATGCAGGAAGATTGGGAAAATCAGGTTGATGCTGGATCCAAAGAGAGGGAATTTGTAGAATGTCTACACAATGGCTTTTTAGAGCAGTTTGTGGTTGAGCCTGGAAGGAGATCAGGTATTCTGGATTGAGTGTAATGTAGTGACACAGTTTCATTTGGAAGTTTAAGATAAAAGAACCATTAGGAGACAGCGACAAAACCATGATAGAATTTACCATGCAGTTTAAGAGGGAGAAGCTACTGATTTATCAGTATTGCAGTGGACTGAAAGAAATTACAGAGGCATAAGAAAAGAGCTGGGAAAGGTTGATTGGGAAGAGACACTAGTAGGGATGATGGCAGAGCTGCAATGGCCGGTGTTTCTGGGAGGAATTTGGAAGGAGCAGGATAGATATGCCCCAAAGATGAAGAAGTATTCTAAAGGGAGGGTAAGGCAAGCATGGCTGACATGACAGAATGAAAGCAAAAAAAGAGAATATGTAATATAGCAAAAATAACAACTGCCTGTATTGGGGTTGAAGTCTGAATGAGTCATAAAGTTGAGGTTATATAGACAGTGAATATTGTTACATACATGTCTGAGTTTTTAAATGCCTTTTCTAAAATTGTCAGCTACGTGAGGAATTACTCAAAGCAACCTTATCAGTTTTGCTCTTCAGATTATTGTTAGTGCTCAGTGTCTTCTCCTCCTTCAGCCCATGGGGTTTAGGCCATCTTCAGCAGCTCAATAGATCCTCGACCCTGGCCACTCTTTCCAATTGCCCCCCGAGGTAGCCCATCTTCTTGGTGCATTTTTCCTCTCCCAGGGGAGAGATCTTTGGGGCTCCTGTTAGTGTTTCTGTAGCTCTGGGTATTTTTGGGATGGGGTTGCTAGCTCCCTGCCCAACCCTCCTCCTTTCACAGGCTGTCTTGGGACAGAGCTGTTGGTGCTCAGCATCCCTTAGTGCTAATTAGCAGCGAGATAATAAATTGCCCGTACAATCTTATCTTGCTGCGAACTTTATTAATAATTTCCTATCTCAGCTACCACACTGTTCCAATCCCTTTCATATATATATGTGAAGCATTCATGTGTGTCCAACGGTATCTATAAATAGTGATTTGTAACCAATAATCGAAGCTTAATGCCAGGCCTCTGGCATTCTAAGGTTGTGTTAGAACATTGCACAAGCAACCATACTTGATGAAGACAGAACAAAATGGAAGAGTACAGACCCTTCAGCCCATGATGCTGTGCCGACCTTTCAACCTACTCCAAGATCAATCTAACCCTTCCCTCACAACCTACGATCTTGCTCCTTATTGTCTACCTACACTGTACTTGCTCTGTAGCTGTTACACTTTATTCTGCACTCTGTTATAGTTTTACCTTGTTCTTCCTCAATGCACTGGGCAAGAAAAGCTTTTTAATGTACCTCAATACATGTGATAATAGTAAACCAGTTCCAATACCCTGGCTCCTAGATTGGCTGTGACAGTCTTCGTGGCTATGGACTCACTTTCGTGAACTTTGGTACTGAGTGTTATTTCTTTACTTTTTATTGTTTGCATGATTTGTTACTTTTCTGCACATTGGGTGTTTGATGGTGGTCGTCTTTTTAATGGATTCCATTAGGTTTCTTTGTTTTGTGGCTGCCTGTAAGGAGATGAATCTCAAGGTTGTATAATACTAGAACACTAGAATACTACAGCGCAGTACAGGCCCTTCAGCCCTCAATGTTGTGCCGACCCATATATTCCTTAAAAAAAAGTACTAAACCCACACTAGCCCATAACCCTCTAATTTTCATTCATCCATAGAACATAGGACATAGAACATAAAATAGTATAGCACAGTACAGGCCCTTCAGCTCACAATGTTGTGCCGACCCTCAAACCCTGCCTCCCATATAACTCCCCCCACCTTAAATTCCTCCATATACCTGTCTAGTAGTCTCTTAAATTTCACTAGTGTATCTGCCTCCACCACTGACTCAGGCAGTGCATTCCACGTACCAACCACTCTCTGAGTGAAAAACCTTCCTCTAATATCCCATTTGAACTTCCCTCCCCTTACCTTAAAGCCATGTCCTCTTGTACTGAGCAGTAGCGCCCTGGGGAAGAGGCGCTGGCTGTCCACTCTGTCTATTCCTCTTAATATCTTGTACACCTCTATCATGTCTCCTCTCATCCTCCTCCTCTCCAAAGTGTAAAGCCTTCCTTAATCTCTGATCATAATCCATACTCTCTAAAGCAGGCAGCATCCTGGTAAATCTCCTCTGTACCCTTTCCAATGCTTCCACATCCTTCCTATACTGAGGCGATCAGAACTGGACACAGTACTCCAAGTGTGGCCTAACTAGAGTTTTATAGAGCTGCATCATTACATTGCGTCTCTTAAACTCTGTCCCTCAACTTATGAAAGCTAACACCTCATAAGCTTTCTTAACCACCCTATTTACCTGTGAGGCAACTTTCATGGATCTGTGGACATGTACCCCCAGATCCCTCTGTTCCTCCACACTACCAAGCATCCTGCCATTTACTTTGTACTCTGCCTTGGAGTTTGTCCTTCCAAGGTGTACCAACTCACACTTCTCTGGGTTGAACTCAATCTGCCACTTCTCAGCCCACTTCTGCATCCTATCAATGTCTCTCTGCAATCTTCGACAATCCTCTACACTATCTACAACACCACAACCTTTGTGTCGTCTGCAAACTTGCCAACCCACCGTTCTACACCCACATCCAGGTCGTTAATAAAAATCATGAAAAGTGGAGGTCCCAGAACAGATCCTTGTGGGACACCACTAGTCACAACCCTCCAATCTGAATGTACTCCCTCCACCACAACCCTCTGCCTTCTGCAGGCAAGCCAATTCCGAATCCACCTGGCCAAGCTTCCCTGGATCCCATGCCTTCTGACTTTCTGAATAAGCCTACCATGTGGAACCTTGTCAAATGCTTTACTAAAATCCATGCTGATCACATCCACTGCAGTACCCTCACTATATGCCTGGTCACCTCCTCAAAGAACATGTGCCTGTCCAAGAGGCTCTTCAATACCCCTGATGTTTTAGCCTCCACCACCATCCCTGGCAAGTCATTTCAGGCACTCACAACCCTCTGTGTAAAAAAACTTACCCCTGATGTCTCCCCTAAACTTCCCTCCGTGCATATGCCCTCTGGTGTTTGCTATTGGTACCCTGGGAAACAGGCACTGGCTATTCACCCTATCTATGCCTCTCATAATCTTGTAGACCTATGTAAACATTATATGTATAATGTATACATATTTTGAACTTTGAAAATAGACTATAGAACATTGAAGTATAAACAGGCCCATGATGTTGTGCCGACCTTTTAACAGACTCTAAGATCAATCCAGCCTAGCCCTCCATTTTTCTATCATCCATGTGCCTATCTAAGAATCTCTTAAGTGTGCTTAATGTATCTACTTCTACCACCACCCCCGGCAGCACGGTCCATACACCCACCACTTTCTGTTTAAAAATAAAAGCCTACCACTGACTCCTCTCTATCAATTACCCCTGTCATTGCACTATTCTGTGAACACCTTAAACCACTATTTATAATGCTGTTTACATTGTAAATACATGCTGGTATTTATGTATTTGTGCATATTTTATTTCATATCCATGCTTTGTTGTCTGTTTATTTTTGATATAATTAGACATGTTCTAACTGGTTTCTTGTAAAAATTGTGTATCATTTATGATTAATAGAACATAGAAGAATACACAGGAACAGGCCCTGCAGCCCACAATATTGTGGCAAACCAATTAAATTAGCAATCAAATGCCCAATTATATTTCATAAGGAGTTTGAGGAGGTTTGGTTTGTCACCTGAAACACTTGAAACTTCTACAGATGTACCATGGAGAGCATTCTGACAGGTTGTATCACCGTCTGGTATGGGGTGGGGGAATTACTGCATGTGATCGAAAGAAGCTACAGAAAGTTGTAAAATTAGTCAGCTCCATCTTGGATACTAGCCTCAGTAGTATCCAAGACATCTTTATGGAGCGGTGCTCAGACAGGTGATGTCCATTATTAAGGACCCCCATATCTGGGGCATGCCCTCTTCTCACTGTTACCATCAGGAGGGAGGTGCAGAAGCCTGAAGGTACACACTCAGCGATTCAGGAACAGCTTCTTCCCCTCTGCCATCAGATTCCTAAATGGACATTGAACCATGAACACTACCTCACTTTTTTTTATTATTTCTGTTTTTGCACTATTTTTAATTCAACTATTTAATTATCACATATATATTTACTGGTATTCTTTTGTTTATCTTTTCTCTATATTTATCATGTATTGCGTTGTACTGCTGCTGCCAAAGTAACAAATTTCACAACATTTGCCAGTGATATTAAACCTGATTCTGAATGTGAATTAAGCTAATCCCTTCTGTCTACACATATATCCTTTCTTTCCCTCACATTCATGTGCTTCTTGAACATCTCCATTGTCTCTGCCACCACTACCAGCACCCCTGGCAGTGCATTCCTGGCACCGCCCACATGGATTTTACCAATATTCATTCATTTGTTTAGTGCCTTATCGTCCAACATGGGTGATCATGGTCTTATCATTAACCATGATTGTTCTTAGCAAATTTTTCTACAGAAGTAGTTTGCCATTGCCTTCTTCTGGGCAGTTTCTTTACAAGACAGGTGACCCCAGCCATTATCAATATTTTTCAGAGATTGTCTGCCTGGCATCAGTGGTCGCATAACCAGAAATTGTAACACATGCCATCAGCTTATTCAGCCATCCACCACCCGCTCCCATGGCTTTATGTGACCCTGAGTCGGGGCTGAGCAGGTGCTACAGCTGGCCGAAGGAGACCTGCAGGCTAGTGGAAGGAAGGAGCACCTTTGGTTGAGATGCATCTCCACCTCATCCCCCACTTTACCAAAAGGCATCCGGTGCATGGCAGTTATGTGGCGAGAACGGCATGTAAATGAGAGAGATCAGAGGAAAATAGCCAGACTGGTTCAAGCTGACAGGAAGCTGCCAGAATCACACATAACCATGTGTTAAAACTGCAGCACGCAGAGGAGCAACTTTGAATCCACCATACGTCGAACTTTGAAGTGGATGGGCTATAACAGTGGAAGATCCCAAAGAAACACTCAGTGGCCACTTTATTAGATACTAATTAAAGTAACCATTGAGTGTATATATAAATCAAAAAGCTGATAATGTTAGAGTTTAATGGACAGATATGGAATAAAGATATGTATAAATACATAAATACCAGCATCTATTTAATGTAAACAGCATTATAAAAAAGTGGTTTGAAGTTTCTACAGTGGAGGAGTAAATATGGGTAATAGATATAAGTGGAGTTGGGCTAGTGAAAATGGTTGGTCAGATTAACTGCCTGGAGGAGAAAACTTTTAAGATGGTGTGAGGTTTTTGTTTTAGTGGTCCTGTAGCACTTTACAGAAGGGAGATTTGGGGAAAGGCAGTTTGCAGGGTTGGCTGTTTATCTTTTCCAAGTCATTGCCCAGGTAGTAGACAGTAAAGACACCAGAAAAGATTTGATTACAAGCATCGATTTCTCTAACTTTTGATAATAGTTTCCCCTCCCCTTGCCACTCCTTCAATTTTGCATTCTGCCACCCCCCCTTACCTCTTCTCCTCAATTGCCTATCACCTCCAGTTATGTTTTGTAATTCAAGGGAAGACACGGGAGTCCAAAATGTTAGTCTAACTTTGTGTTTGCTTTTAACTATTGAGCACGTATCATGTGGTAGTGTGATGACATGCAATTCACGTATTTATACATATAATCCGTAATGAATTATTTAAATAAACAAGAATGCTTTATCAACAATGTGTATATAAATATAAAGATCATACAAATATTATAGATATATTAAATACACAACACCTCCCTTTGGTGCCCTTCCTCCTTCCCTTTCTCCCACAGTCCACTCACCTCTCCTATCAGATTCCTCCTTCTTCAGCCCTTTACCTTTTCCACCTATCACCTTCCAGCTTCTTATTTCATCTCCCCTCCCCACCCACCAGTCTTCACCTATCACCTGCCAGCCTATCCTCTTTCCCCTTCCCCCATCATCTTACACTAGTGTCTTCCTTTCCAGTCTTGGTTGGCCTGAAACATCAACTGTTTATTCATTTCCATAGATGCTGCCTGACCTGCTGAGTTCCTCCAGCATTTTGTGCGTGTTGCTTTGGATTTCCAGCATCTGCAGAATCTCTGGTGCTTATGATTACAAAATTGAAGACATTGGTTTCAAAGATGAGCTGATGCTGACTAGAGGAACGGAGCAATGATATATACCCATTGAGAGCACAGACCTCTCCAAAGTATGAGTAGAGTTGACAGCCCGTCTTGTGTGGGCGTCCTCGGTTCAGTCAACATTCCTTGCTATCCCTTTGCTTGTGAGAATTCAGTGCTCTTCAAGGTGGAATGAATTTACAATCCAATCCTCCAAAAACATCAGATACTCCAGGTTAAATGTAGAATCATTAGAACTCAAGATTGTTAAATGTCATTTCCAGTACGCAAGTATAAAGGAGAACAAAATAATTGTTACTCTGGATCCAGTGCAGCTCAAAAACAACACGCTAAGATAAAGAACACAATAATAATAAAAATACACAATGAACATTAATACAGAAGATAGCTTATATACATTGATTGTATCTTCATAAAGTGACACTAGTATCTGTACATAAGGTGACTGACAGGAAGTGATACAGTAGTGGTGCTTGGGGGTGTGGAGAGCTTCACTGTTTGGGGAAAGTAGTTTTTGAGTCTGGTGGTTGTAGTGTGGGTGCTATGTAGCCTCCTCCCTGATGGGAGTGGGACAAACAGTCCATGAGCCCATGAGCAGGGTGGGTGGGATCCTTCATGCACCTTTGCTGGCACCTTTCTGTATGTACTGTACGTCCTTGATTGCAGGTATTACATTGTCTGCGCCAGAGATCACCCTCCTTTACCCCCCTCCCCACCTCTGCCTCCCTCCACCCCCTTCAACATTCTGAGTTTGTCACAGCATTCCTCTTCCATTCTCATTGCTGCTTTGAATGACAATGCTAACTAGTGCTGAATTTGGTATTTACAAATGAGAGTCATTGACAGGAGGATTGTCAGAGGGAAAAATAACATATGTATGTTTCCCATGGGCATCAGTTAGCTCAAATCGAATGCAATCTAACTAACAGTGTTGGATGGAAAGCTTCCTTCTGTCCAAAATAAAACAAGTGACTCTCTTGTACTGAGAAACACTAGCTGTATACTTGCTTTCCAAAAATTTATGACAAAATTGAAACCTATTGAATACTGAATTGCCCAGATAGTGGATGTGGAAAGGATGATTCCTATAGTAGGGGAGTCTAGGACCAGAGGGCAAAGACTCAAAAAAGAGGGATGTCCATTTCGAACAGAAATACTGGTAAAAGTGAATTCCTTTTGCCAGAGGTGGTGAATCTGTGGAAACCAGTGCTACAGATGGCTGTGGAAGCCAAGCCATTGAGTGTATTTAAGGTGGGGATTGATAAATCCTTGATTAATCAGGGTGTCAGAGATTATGGGAGAAGGTAAGAGGATTGGATTGAGAGAGATAGTAAATCAGTCATGATGAAATAGTGGAGCAGACTTGATGGATGGAATGGCCTAATTCTGCTCTTATGTATTATGGTCTAAAATTACATATCAGGAAGGAAAGGGTCTACAGAATTTTGAAAAGGATAAGCAAGACCTTTTGATGAGTTGATTTCAAGATTCAAGATATAATATCATTTCCAGTACACAGGTGTAAAGGAGAACACTTGTGTTTCTCTGGATTCAGTGCAGCGCAAAATAAACTGCAATTGGATAAAGAACATAATAATAAAAGAGCACAATAAATACAAGTACAGAAGATAGCTTGTACACACAGATTGATTGTATCTCCATAAAGTGACTCTAGGCACAGGAGTGTCTGTACATCAGGTGACTCTGACAGGAAATGATGAAGTCGTGGTGGTTGGGGGTGTGGAGGGGTGGGTTAGCTTTACTGCTTGGGGAAAGAAGCTGTCTTTCGAGTCTGGTGGTCCTGGTGTGGATGCTACATAGCCTCCTCCCTGATGGGAGTGGGATGAACAGTCCATGAGCAGGGTGGGTGGGATCCTTCATGATGTTACTGACCCTTTTCCAGCACCTTTCTGTATATAGTATGGGTCCTTAATATGGGTAAGACAGTGCTGGCTATGTGATGTGTTGCATTGCATTGCATTGGAATTTATGATGTACACGGTTTTCCCTTCAATTAAAGATTCTTTAAATGTTCTGATGACTACCATCTGGATTTAGCTGGGATGGTCACTGACAGTCATAGAATGCTACAGCACAATAATGTAAGAACTGTTACTGTGCCTACTCTCATCTACCTGCACCCGGACCCTAGCTCTCCATACCCCTCCCATCCATGTACCTATCCAAACATTGCAATCGAGCCTTCTGCACACTCACCACCCTCGAGTGAAGAAGCTCCCCCTCATGTTCCCTTCATGTTTACCTTTCACTCTTAACCTATGACCTAAAGATTATTTGTCACGTGTGCATTGAAGCGATCAGTGAAATGTGTCATTTGCATCAAATCAAGTCGGTGAGGATTGTGCAGCCCACAAATGTTGCCAAATTTTCAGCACCAACACGGCATGCTAACAATTACTAACCCTAACCCAAATTGTTAGTGATAACAAGTTACTAACCCTAATCCATACATGTTGGGGAAAACCGGAGCACCCGGAGGAAACCCACACGGTAATGGGGTGAATATACAAACTCCGCACAGGCATCGGTGGGAATTGAACCTTGAGCGGTGATCATTTATACAGTAATTGCATTGTGCAAAACACTTTGCTACTGTACCTAGTCTCACCCAAGCTCAGTGGAAAAAGTGTGCTTGCATTTATACCCTCATAAATTTGTATAGCTCTCTCAAATCTCCCCTTATTCTTCAATGCTTTAAGGATTAAAATCATGACCTATTCGACCTTCCTGTCCTCAAGTCCTGGCAACATCCATGTAAATTTTATCTGTATGGGAGTAATGAGAAGCGTGTATGTGATTGGGGAATTAATAGTTTCTCATCCAGGCCGGACTATTGAGGCCATGCTCTCTTCTCGCTGCTGCCATCAGAAAGGAGATACAGGAGCCACAGGACTCTCACCACCAGGTTCAGGAACAGCTATTACCCTCAACCATCAAGCCCTTGAACCAGAGGGTATAACCTATCCAACCTGTCCTAATAACTCAGGCCCACAAGTGCCAGCAACATCCTGTGAATTTTGTTTGTACTCTTTCAATCTTATTGGTATCTTTCCTGTAGGTTGGTGACCACACGTCATGTGATATTGAGTCACTAATATCTGTTAAGGAGGAACAATGAAGCAAGCGATGCAGGCAAAAATTGAATCAATTCTGTCTGCATTTGATTGTGATTGTGATTTGTTGCTGTGCTGTCTGTTACTGGGTTGTGGGCCGAGCAGGATTTGAGGGGGCAGCCAGTTCTCATTACGGTTTACAGGGAGGCAAAGTCTCGCTGATGCATTTTGTTTTTATAGAATAACACACAAATTCCGAGAGAAACTCTGCAGGTCAGACAACATACCCACTACCAAACTTTCTATTCTGGCTTCTCATCCTTCCTTTTAAGTCCTGATGGAGGGTGTAGGCCTGAAAGGTTGACTGTTTGTTCCTCTCCATAGATGCTGCCTGACCTGCTGAGTTCCTCCAGCATTGTGTGTGTTACAGCATCTTGTGTTTATCATTTAGTTAAAGGCTCTGTTACTGGAGTCTGCTTTTGATAGGACTTGCCCACTTTCATTATAATCTTCTCAGCGTAATGCTGTGAAATGATCTGTATGCATGTCTTGCAAAGGCAAGGTTCTTACTGTACCTCACTACGAGATAACATTGCAGCACTATAAAACTCAGATTAGACCACACTCGGAGTGCTGTGTTCAGTTCTGGTTGCCTTATCCGAGGAAAGATGTGGAAGCTGTAGCGAGGACTCAGAGGAGATTTACCAGGGTGCTGCTTGGATTAGAGAGCATGTCTTATGAGGATAGTTTGAACCAGCTAGGGCTTTCCTCCTTGGAGAGGAGAATGATGAAAAGTGACTTGATAGAGAAGTATAAGTTGAAAGTGCAAATATAATTACAATATACATCATGTGGGCATACCCAATAAGTTTAAAGAATAATATCCATAAGCAGAATCAATGAAAGACTGCCCAACTAGAACATTCAACCAAAGTGGAGAACACAACAAACTGTGCAAATACATAAAGAAGAAATAATAATAATAATAATAATAATAATAAATAAACAATAAATATCGAGAACATGAAATGAGGAGTACTTAAATGTGACTCCATTGGTTGTAGGAACATTTCAGTGATGGGGCAAGTGAATTTGATTGAAATTATCTGCTTTGGTTCAAGAACCTGATGGCTGAGGGGTAATACCTGTTCCTGAACCTGGCGGTGTGAGTCCTGACGCTCCTGTACCTTCTTTCTGATGGCAGAAGTGAGAAGAGAGCACATTTTGGATGGCAGGGGTTGCTGATAATGGGTACAGTTTCATGTAGATGTGCTCAGTGATGGGGAGGGATTTACCCACAATGGACCAGACAGTGTCCATTACATTTTGTAGGATTTTCCATTCAAGCGTATAGGTGCTTCCACAGATGCAGCTAGTCAATATATTCTCCACTACACACCTATAGAAGTTTGTAAAAGTTTGTCAAAATTTGTCCCAGGGCAGAAATTGCTAATGTAAGAGGGCATAATTTTAAGGTGATTGCAGGAAAGTACAGGGGGGAATGTTAGAGGTAGTAAGTTTATTCTTGTCTACAGTAACATATTCATTTACCCTTTGAAAATAGAGCCACAATTTTGGGATAATCATGAGCAAGATCCTTTAGAGCTATGGGAGCTCCTGTCAGTAAGGTTAAAATCACTAAGTTATTGTGACTTTACCTATGGATAGTTACTGAGTTTTACTATCCAAAACTCAGTATTTTCAGATTTCTGATGCACTAAGATCACATGCTCTGGCTCATACTTGAATATCTTTAAAACATACCCAGATATCTTTAAAATCCCTTTAGCAATAACGTTGCACATGATCCATCATCAAGGACCCCCACCATCCAGGACATGCTCTCTTCTCACTGCTGCCATCAGCCAGGAGATATAGGAGCCTCTGGACTCTCACCACTGGGTTCAGGAACAGTTATTACCCCTCAATCATCGGGCTCCTGAATTAAACCAAATAACTTCATTCATCCCAATACTGAAGTATTCCCATAGCCTATGGACTCACTTTCAAGGATTTTTTATCTTATGTTTTCAATTATTACTGCTTATTTATCTATTTATTTATTTATCTATCTATCTATCTATCTATCTATCTATCTATCTATCTATCTATTTATTTATTTATTTATTGATTGATTGATTATCTTTCTTTTGTATCTGCACAGTTTGTTGTCTTTTGCACATTGGCTGTTTGTCCATCCTGTTGGCAACGCCCCTTCACTGATTCTATTGTGTTTCTTTGTATTTATTGTGAATGCCTACAAGAAAATGGTTCTCAGCATCATGTGCGGTAACACACATATTCTTTGATAATAAATTTATTTTGAACTTTGCACATGTTGATGTTTGATACAATAATGATGTGAAAACCATCTTGCACAGCAATTGCAGCCTTATGCAAGCAAACTATGTGGGAATCAAGCTTGATTTGCACTTTATCATTTAAGCTAAATCTACAACAAGTACACAATGAAGGGGCTGAGACCAATATGCCATCTGTTCGTTCCTCTTCATAGGTGCTGCCTGATCTGCCTAGTTCTTCCACTATTTTGAGTGTGTTGCTCAAGATTTCAAACATCTGCAGGAACTCTTGTGTTTGCAATTGTAGATTGGTTATTCCTTCTCTGGTTACAAAGCTCAGTAAGTATTCAAAATGGGTGAGCAATCTTCATGAAGGGTCTTGGCCCAAAATGTTGACTGTTTCTCTCCTTGGCGGCTGCCTGACCTGCTGAGTTCCTCTAGCATTTTGTGTGCATTATGACCAATCTGTAATACTAGTTCGACGCTATGAGGGAAGATTGGTTCTAATCTAGCTGGAGTGATTCTAATGTTCAATGTCTCAAAGCTGAGATTGCACGGTAGCACAGTGGTTAGCACAACGCTTTACAGTACCAATGACCTGGGTTCAATTCCCACTGCTGTCTGTAAGGAGTTTGGACGTTCTCCCCGTGATCGAGATGATTTCCTCCGGGTGCTCTGGTTTCCTCCCACAGTCCAAAGTCCAACTGGTTGGTAGATTAATTGGTTACAGTAAATAGTCCCATGATTAGTCTAGGGTTAAATTGGGGGATTGCTGGGCGGTGAGGTTTGAAGGGCCATAAAGGCCTATTCCGTGATAAATGTCAATAAATAAACTTAAAAGTCTGATAATATGAATACAGAATGCAAGACTGGGGAAGGGGTATCAGGTAATTGGTAGCGTAACTGGTATTTGGTAGCGTAATTGGTATCATGGTAGCGTAACTATTAATGTGTTGTTTTAGAGCAGTAGTGATCACCAACCGTGTTTTCATTCCCGCTGCTACCTGTGAGGAGTTTGCATGTTCTCCCCATCACTGTGGGTTTCTTCCATAAGCTCTGCTTTCCTCCCATGTTACAAAGGCATTCAGCAGTGAGTGTGAATATGCTATCTTGGCACCAGAAGTGTTGTGATGTTTGCGGCTGCCCCAAGCACATCCTCACTAAGATCTGATTTGATGCAAACGATGCATTTCACTGTATGGTAGAGTTTGTTAATATTTTGTCTCTCAAAGGTTCGATACTCTCTTCCTCAGCATGAGGATGTCACAGGGTTTTTCAATACTTTTAATGGAATGGAGACAGATATTCAAAAGATAAAAGGTAAAACGTTGCAGTGTGTACCGACAGATCAGCCACAGTTTTATTGAAATCTGGGTGGCCTGCCTTGTTTCTAACTCAGGAGAATGAGGGAGATTTGATAGAGCTGTACAAAATTATGAGGGTATAGAGAGGGTAAATGCAAGCAGGCTTTTTCCACTGAAGTTGGGTAGGACTAGAACTAGAGGTCATAGTTTAAAGGTGAAAGGTGGAATGTCTAAAGGAAGCAGGGAATTACTTTTCTCAGGAGGAGGTAAGAGTGTGGAACAAGTGACCAGCAGAAGTAATCGATATGGGTTTGATTTCAACATTCATGAGAAATCCGGATAAGCACATAGATGGGATGGGTATGTATGGCTATGGTCCAGATGTAGGTTAATGGATCTAAGCAGATTAACTATACCATGCTGGGCAGAAAGGACTTGTTTCTGTATTTTGTGTTGATATGATAGGGAAATCTCACCTTTTTCATTCTGCATCAGGCTGTGGTTGCTGGTTCCAGCAGGAAGTTATTTCTGATGGCCCAAGCAAGTTAAAATATCAGATTGAATCCTCAAAGGATCACCACAGTCTGAGCCATATTATCGCAGGGGAACGTGGCAATTTTGAGGAGTAATCCTATTGCGGACAGTTTAAAATAAGATGCTGGATTGGTGTGTGGATGTTCTCAAGACTATTTCAACTGACCCTCACCTCAGACACTGAGCGTTAAGGCAATCACCCTTCCTCCTGGACCCCTAACCTCACCACAGTTTATGGAAGTAACTTTCAATGAGCTTTCAGAAGTTCCTGTAGAGATGTTCTCCGAATCTGTAAAAGATATTGTCAGTGGACTTCAATATCTTTCATCTTTGAAATGTAAAATTACTATAATCTCTGCAACTCCCCTTCCTGAATACCTCTTCTTTTTAAGTGAAACCTCTTCCCTACAAGGCAACCAGATCAGTATGGAGGAGATGATCTCATACGGAGACTAAGAAACAAATGTGTGTCAAACTGCAAATCTCCTGTAGTTTTCATTTTGTTTGCCAGAAGGTTGATGTTAATGAAATGTTTCTAAGGGGATCTTTTCAACTGAGATACCTTTGATAGCCTGTAAAAAAGATATAAACAATCATATGAATCAACAAACACAGAAACAGATGCTTTGGCCCATCTAGTCCATGGCGGACTGTTATATATGCATAGACGTGGGCTATACCCCTCCATACCACTCCCATTCATGCACCTATCCAAAATTCTCATTTCGAAATCAACCCTGCAGCCACCACTTCTACTGGCTGCTCGTTCCACACTCTCTTCGCCTTCTGCATGAAGAAGTTTCCCCTCATGTTCCCTTAAATATTTCACCTTTCATCCTTAACCCATTACCTCTAGTTATACCCTCATTCAACCTCTGTGGAAAAGGCCTGCTTGCATTTATCCTAACTACCCCCCCCTCATAATTTTGTATGCCTCTATCGAATCTTCTGTCATTAGTAATCAAGTGGCCAACTAAACTAATGCCTTAGGCCTACACAATGTCCATGTTCCTCCATTTTCTTCACATCCATGTGCCTATCTGAATGTCTCTTAAAAATCCTAAATGTATCTGCCTTTCCCACTAACCTGGCAGTTTGTTCCATGCATCCAACTCTCTGTGTAAAAAATAAACATAAAAATTTACAGATTGAATCTGTGGTGAGGAAGGCAAATGCAATGTTAGTATTCATTTCAAGAGGACCAGAAGGTAAAAACATAATGTTGAGACCTTATAAAGCACTGGTGAGACCTCCCTTGGAGTATTGAGAGCAGGTTTGGGCCCCTTATCTTCGAAAGGATGTGCTGAAACTGGAGAGGGTTCAAAGGAGGTTCACAAAAATGATTCGGAGCTGAATATTTTTTCTAAGTACTGAAAATTGGAGAAGTTTCTTAGGTTTCTGGTTAGTAAGGTTCAAAGTAAATTTATTATCTAAGTATATATTTGTTACCATATGCAACCCTGGAGTTAATTTTCTTGCAGGCATTCACAAGAAACCCTGCTGGTTTCCTTGGTTGTGAGGTCTAGGGAATATACACTTCAGTCCCACCAAACCCGTGAGATTGAGACGCCTCTCCGACCCCAAGCCCCGGTTTGTGTGGATGCCGTGTAATTTGCCACCCTGTTACAACTCAGTGCCAAGAAACAACAGACAGCATTCTGCGTATGATTAAAGAAATTATATTTATGAATCTTAACTAAAGGATTAGCAAAGAAAAGAAAGAAAAAGAAACAAAAAAGGTCCATTATAAATTATCAGTCAAATGTGCACAAGTTGGAGCTCAACTCTTCCCAAAATTCATATTCACCGATCCTCAGTCGATCTCGACACCTGACTCCATTGAATCACAGTCCATCACCAGGTCGAATTCTATGACTGGCGAATTCTACCAGTGTCCTCTCTCTCCATCTCTTGCCGAGCAAAGGACCCAACTTGCATTCCAAAGCACCTATTATCTCCAACCATAACCCAAACACTGCTTCTACAGAAAGACGTTAGCAATGAAACCTTTTCTAGAGTGTTACACAGTAAATATAAAGAAGCACAATGAAAGACCCCACACAACCCCAAACAGCCAATCAGCAAAAGACAACAAACTGCAAATACACAAAAAAAGAAAAAAAAAAGTATATTAACATGCAACTGACACAAAACAAGAAATTTCATAACATGCACCAGAGATATTAAACTGATTCTGATTCTGACAGGGTTACTGGACAGGGAGGGTGCTGCACTCTCACAGTGGGAATAAAGAGGGGCTCCAGTGTCTTCTGTTTAAAGAGAAGAAGAAAATTGTGTAATGAATTGCCAAATCATTGAAGGTAGTAGTCTCATCTAGACCTGTGTTGAGCATCACAACTGTTATTTGGTGATTGAGTACATCTGGAGCCATCACATTCTAATATGAATGCGGTAGTGATGGCCAGGGAGGGGTAGCACCTCTGGTGAAGAGGATTTTCATGTCTGTTCTGGGGCAGCTGACTCACCTTTGGTCCCCACTGGACACTCAGCTCTCACCTCTGGGACAGTGGCCGCTAGGTGTAGAAGAAGTCATGGTCATCCACTGAAGCCAAGGGACCGCAGCCATGACAACCACTTGTACCACTGCACCTGGACTTCAAAACTCGAGCAAGTGGAACCACCACAGTGCAACAGTTTTTCCACTTTAAGAGCTCTGCCACATGGGTTTCCTGTCATCGTTAGATATGATGGACTGTTAACAATGATGTGGTAATGATTAATGATGAATATGATACAGGAATTCAGACACTTGGAAAATCGTACCCTAGTCTAATTCTGCCTCTCTTCACATTGATGATTGAGAAATTAGGGAGTAAATATTTTCACTCAACAAGGCAATTTTAGAATGAACAATACTATTCCAGCGGTAATAGGGCCTGGCTTCCTGCAGCTCCCACTGGCTCCTACATATATGGTGAGATTAATGAGGCCCTCCAATGGTCCAGGTTGACCATGGCTGTTGCATCTTACTGGTTTGCTATTCAGTTTGGTATTGCAGTATGACATGAAGAACAAGCTGTTGCCCATGCAGCAGGCTCCCCCCTCCATGAAGCTGATGAATCTAAAGGAACGGTAGAGACCGACACAGTTTAGTACCAGTGGTGTCACTAGTTCTCAGTCAGTGTTGAGCACAATGTGGGACAGCCTGAGAGACTCCAGCTCTGGATTTTTCTTCTGGGTTTACTCCTGAAGCCTTCCCTAAGAATTGGTATGCCAACGAGGCAGCGGAGGTTTGAGATCAGAGTTTTCCTTCTCCGAGGTGAATTTCCAACCGCAGCTGACAAACCCCATCTGCCCAAAGCGCGATTACTGAAAACATCCATATAGTTTCCACACTTCAAACTCACGTGAATGCTCCCCGTGAAAGGGCAGTTTAAGATCTGCTATTTTTCCTTTAGAGAAGGTCAAACAGAAGACCATGTCGTTTTTCAGTTCATTAAAGAAATTAAAAGGCAGGAATTTGCACAATAATGTGAAAAAAATGTCAACCTATACTCTCTCAAATGCTGACTTCCAAAGGTTTGCATTTCAAAGCATTTTATAGGAAAGGGATTCTTTCAACGAGTTGAAGAACTAAACCCGCCTTGAAAGATTATAAGCTTTAATTGGCCACTTTACGATAACCTCTGATCCCTCTCTTCTTCCTGGCTAAATCTTTGCTCTATAAAACAAAAAATGCTGAGCATTTGTGGATCATGTTCTGTGACAACATGGGCATTAAGGAGCTCTTTATATCCTTTTTTTTAATAAAAAACACCATTGTGCGCATTCAGCCGGCTGCTGTCTATTATACTTCACTGGAGGGTTTTCATATCTGAATCGAGACTGTTCTGCTGCCTGGCAACCCCAGAGGAATGGCAATTAGCCAGATGTCAACAGCACCATTATCTCCATTACCCATTAAAACTCATCTGGTTTTCACACTTGTTCTGCAGACAGAATCAAAATTGCACTGGAGAATCCTGAACGTCGACACTTTCACTTCAGAAGTTAATGGAAATCATTTATATTTTCAGCATTGTTTGAAATTATATACAGAATAATTCAACATTGAAGGTAAATTTGGACGTGTACATGGATGGGAGGGGTATGGAGAGCAATGGTCTGGGTGCGGGTCAATGGGAATTGGGGGGTTAATAGTTCAGCATGGATTAGATGGGCTGAAGATCCTGTTTCTTTGTAGTTTTCTATGACTCTAAGATCACTTATTTTGGTGTCTTCATTTAATAAACTTAAATCAGTTGCAAGCTTAGAGTCTTAGAGTTGTGGAGAAGCACAACAGCAGAGAAACGGGACCTTTGTCACATTTAGTCCATGCTGAGCAATTAATCTGCCTTGCTCCATCAACCCGCACTTTGACCATAGCAGTCCAATCCCCTCCCACCCATGTACTTGTCTGTACTCTTAAATGTTGAAATCAAACTTGTATCCATCAATTCCACTGGCAGTTTCAACCCCCTCTGAGTGAAGAATATCCCCCTCAAGTTCCCCTTAAAAATTTCACCCTTAACCCATGACCTCTAGTTGTAGTCTTACCCAACCTCAGTGGGAAAAAAACCTGTTTGCATTTACCCTTCACAATTAGACATCCCTATTATTTTTCAAAGAGGACAGCTAGAAGTTCCAGGGTGGTAATGGCTAATACCAGGGGGCATAATCTTAAGGAGATTGGAGGAAAGTATAGAGGATATCAGAGCTAGATATTTTACACGGAGAGTGGTTGGTGTGTAGAAAGCATTATCAGGGGTGGTGGTAGAGACAGATACATTAGAAACGTTTAAGAGACTCTTAGATGGGGCCAGTAACACAATGAAAGATCCCACTCACCCTGCTCATGGACTATTTGTCCCACTCCCATCAAGGAGGAGGCAACATTGCATCCATACCAGGACCACCAGACTCAAAAACATTTACTTTTATGAGAATTAAGGCTGATCAACACCTCCACCCACTAACCCACCCATCCATACCCCCAACCACCACTACTTTATCACTTCCTTCAGTCACCTTAAGTACAGACACTCCTGTGCCTAGCATCACTTTAAGGACATACAATCAATCTATTTATGTAAGCTATCTTAAATATTTATATTGTGTTCATTTATTATTGTGTTCTTTATCTTTTAGAGTTATTTTTGTGCTGCATCAGATCTGACGTAGGAATTATTTTCTTCTCCTTTACACTTGTGTATAGGAAATAACACTAAACTACCTTGAACCTTGATTTAGACACATGAATGATAGAAAAATGGAGAGTTATGGAGGAGGAAAGGCTTAGGCTGATCGATAGCTTAAAAGTTAGTGAGACATTGTGGGCCAAAGTCCTGCATTGTGCCGTAATGTTCTGTGTTCAGGTACATTGATACAAAAAACTTCACTTGAAGTGGTGCTTTTCACATTTGAAATTGAACTCTTCAGTGGTCTGCTTTGTGTCTGAATTTCCTTGTTCAATACTGAACCAAGCTGCTCTGTTGCTGTGTATTATTATACAGTAATTGCCACACTTTTATCTGTAACATTTGCGTGGATATTAAAGACTTCATAGTGCTCTTTGTGAAAGAAGTGCTCGGTTTAATGATATTTACAGCTGATCTTCCTCATAGTGCATCATCAGTGTCACCTGGCTTTCCTGGGACAGGATCATCGCTGTGCAGAACAACATGACTCACAGTGTAACATCAAGTATGAAATGCGTAGACTAAATGTTCTGATGACTAACCTCAGGGCATTTGACAAGGTTCCCCACGGTACACTCATTCAGAAAGTCAGCAGCATGGGTTCCTGGGAAACCTGGCTGTACAGACTGCTTAACTTTCAATGTTGAAAGGCCTAAATCAGGGGTTCCCATCCTGGGCTACACAGACTGCTTGCTTAATGGTATTGGTCTTGGCATAGAAAAGGTTGGGAACCCCCAGCCTAGATAGAGTGAATGCAGAGAGGATGATTCCTATAGTGGGGGAGTTTAGAGCCTGAAGGTAAAGACTCAGGATACAGGGACACCCAATAAGAATAGAGATGAGGACCATAAGATAGAGGAGCAGAATTAGGCCATTTGGCCCATCGAGTCTGCTCCGCCATTTCATCATGACTGATCCAATTTTACTCTCAGCCCCAATCTCCTGCCTTCTCCCCAACTCACATAAATGAGATTTTGATCAATTTAACTGAGAATTTTTATTTGTGAATCAAATGTTCCTTTTTTCACAGTAGAGCCCCAAAACAGGGAAAATTGAAAAGCATGAAAAATTAAAAATTTAGAAACTGAAATGTCAACACTTTTGAAGTATTCACCCCCGTTTGCTCAGTATTTAATTGAACCACCGCTCACAGCTATTACAGCTGGTAGGCTTTTTGGATGCGTATCTTTTAGCTTTGCACAACGTGATGGAGCAAAGCTTTGCCCATTCCTCCTTACAAGGTTGCTCATTATGTGCTGTAATGTATGATGTGGGACATCATGGGCTTTCCATGACCATGACTGTTCTTGGCAAACTTTCTGACTGAAGTGGTTTGCCATTACCTACTTCTGGATCATGTCTTTACAAGATGAGTGACATCAGCCATTATCAAAACTCTTCGGAGATTGTCTGCCTGTCGTCAGTAGTTGCATAACCAGGACTTGTGATATGCATCAGGTGTACCTAATAAAGTGGCCAATAAGAGTAGTTTCTCTAACATTTCTTTCCGCTCCCCTACCTGATTTTATAGTTTGATGGATGTAGTGTTGAGACTTTATAAAGCACTGGTGAAGCCTCAGTTGGAGTATTGTGAATGGTTTTGAGCACTTTATCCTAGAAGGGATCTGCTGAACTGGAGAGGATTCAAAGGAGGTTCATGAAAATAATTCCAGGATCGAATGGCTTGTCATTTGAAGAGCATCTGATGGCTCTGGGCTGTATTCACTAGAATTCAGAAGGATGAGGAGTGATCTCATTGAAACCTATCAAATAGTGAAAGGCCTTGATTGAGTGGATGTGAAGAGGATGTTTCCTGTGGTAGGAGAGTCTAACATCAGAGGACACAGCCTTAGAATAGAGGGGCATCCTTTTAGAATGGAGATGAGGAGGAATTTCTTAAGCCAGAGAGTGGTGAACCTGTGGAATTCTTTGCCACAGCCAGCAGTGGAGGCCAAGTCATTATGTGCATTTAAGGCAGAGATTGATAGATTCTTAATTGGTCAGGTCATGAAGGGATACAGGGAGAACGTCGGAGATTGGGGCTGAGAGGAAAATTAGATCAGCCATGGTGAAATGGCGGAGCAGATTCGATGGGCCAAATGGCCTAATTCTGCTCTTATATCTTATGGACCTGTGGAAACAGACAAAGCAAAAATTATGTCCTGATGCCGGGTCTCAACATCAGAGATCCTTTGTCTCCACAGATGCTGACCGTAAGACGTCAGAGCAGAATTAGCCCATTTGGTCCATCATCACGGCTGATTTATTATCTCTCTCAAACCCATTCTCTTGCCTTCTCCCTGTAAACTTTGAATCCCTGTCAAAAATTAACCTCCATTTTAAATATACCCAGTAACTTGACCTCCACAACCAACAGTGGCAATGAGTTCCAAAGATTCACCACCCTCTAGATAAATAAATTCTTCCTCATCTCTGGTCTAAATGGACAAGCTGGGGAACATTCAGTAATATTATAACAGTGAGGTAGAAACTGTCCTTGAGCCTGATGCTATGTGCTTCCAGGCTTTTGTACCTACTGCCTGATGAGTGAGGGGAGAAGAGAGAATGTCCAGGATGGCTGGGGTCTTGGACTATGCTGGCTGTGTTACAAGAGGGGTAAGAAGTGTAGACATGGACCACAGGTGGGAGACTGGTTTCAGCAACAGTCATGTGCAGAGCATTTGCTGTACCGAGCCGAGATGCATCCAGACAAAATGCTTTTTATAGTGCATTCCTCCTGGAACAGTACAGCACCGGACAGGTCATTCAGCCCACGATACTGTACCAATCTTGATGCTGATTTATACTAAATGTACTTCTCATGTGTCATCCAAATCTTCCAGTTCCCTCCATATTCACGTCCATCCATATCCCTCCATATTCACATCCATCCCTATCCCTCCATTCCCTCCATATTCATGTCCATCCACATCCCTCCATTCTCTCCATATTCACGTCCATCCCTATCCCTCCATTCCCTCCGCTGTCTCGTCCATCCATAGCCCTCCATTCCCTCCACTGTCAGTCCATCCATATCCCTCCATTCCCTCCATATTTACATCCATCCATATCCCTCCATTCCCTTCATATCCATGTCCATCCATAGCCCTCCATTCCCTCCACTGTCAGGTCCATCCATATCCCTCCATTTCCTCCATATTCACATCCATCCATATCCCTCCATTTCCTCCATATTCACATCCATCCCTATCCCTCCATTCCCTCCATATTCACGTCCATCCCTATCCCTCCATTCCCTCTCCCGTCACGTCCATCCATATCCCTCCATTTCCTCCGTCGTGATGTTCCTCCCTATCCCTCCAGTCTTTGTGTAAAATATACCTCTGACATCCCCCTATACTTTTCTCCAATCGCCCAAACATTATACCCCTGATATTGGCCATTTCTGCCCCGAGAAAACACCTCTGGCTCTCCACGCAATCTATGCCCCTCATAATTTTCTGTAGACTTCTCCATTCCTGGCCAGTGTTGGTTGCATATCAGGCAACGGTCACCAGGCATCTCTAGAAGTTTGTCAAATGTTTTTTGTAACATGCCAAATCTTTGCAAAATTCAAAGAAGTTAGAGGCACTGTCTTGCTTTCTTTGTGACGACACTTCGTGAAGATGATACGTGCTGTTCAGGGTGAGTGTGTTTGATTGCTGTGAATGGTATTGTGGGTGACAGTAGTTTGCTGTCTGTGTATAAAGCTGATGTCTAATAATACTCAGACAGAAGGATTAACCATTAACCAAAGCCAAGAGTATTAAGTGATTATGTCTGTCTAATTGATGGGAAATAATGAACATTATGAGTGACTATTATGTGGTATAACCTTCTGGGAAAGACGCTGGATTGTGAGACTTAAAGTGCTGATTGGTATGATGTAGATATTAAATTAATGTCATTACAGAACAAAAGTAACATATGGTTTCCAATGAAAGGTGACTGACAAAAAGAATGCCAGGTCCACTTCTGAGGGAGGGGAAAGCAGGGAGCAGGGGATGGAAAAGAGTTAGAAAGTACGGTAGGAAGCCATTGTCAACGAGTGGTAGGGCAGCATAGTGGTTCAGTTAGCACAATGCTTTACAGCAACAGCTGTGAAGTGGAGGGTTTGATTCCCACTGCTGTCTGCAAGGAGTTTGTACTTTCTCCCCCTGGCCATTTGTGTTTCATCTGTGTGGTAGCTAATAGTGTTATTCCTATTCCACGCCCATATGGGAGGAGTTCACATATGGTACAAGCTGAGTTATCAATAAAGTTCATTTGAATATCCTGCATGTTGGCACCTTATGTGCTCTGCACTTACCCCTCAATATCGGACACAGCATCCTGCAGGTGCTCTGGTTTAAATTGGCATTACTGAACGTGTGTGACAGCTCACTGCTCGGTCTCATCCACATTCCAAATATGTACAATTAATATTTGCTGAGTTGTTGGCATGCTATTTTGGTGCCAGAAACATGATGACAGGTGCCGAGCCCAGCACATCATCGCTGATTTGCTTTGCCACAAGTGACGCATTTAGCTGTACATTTCAAAGTACATGTGACAAAAATAAGCTAATTTTCATCTTTGATTTTGATACTTAACTTCATATGCTTTTCAGGCTTTCCCAAGCTCAGTGGCAGAATGATCTGATTAGTGCACTCCTCCATTCTGCAGAGCCCAGTAAGCTTGTTCATTTGTGATACTTACACAGCTCCCTGTAGAGCACAATAGCTTAGGACTTTAGTCCCTAGAACATTGGAAAATGAGAAGAGATTTGAAAGAGGTTATCAAAATTATGAGGGGTATAGATAGGGTAAATGTAAGCAGGTTTTTTCCACTGAGGTTGGGTGCAATTAGAACTAGAGGTCATAGATTAAGGGTGAAAGGTGAGAAGTTTAAGGGGAACATGAAGGGAAGCTTCTTCAATCCGAAGTTCACTCAGGAGTGTGGAACAAGCTGCCAACTCAAGTGGTACATGGGAGCTCGCTTTCAACATTTAAGAGAAATTTAGATAAGTGCAAGGATGGGAGGGGTATGGAGGGCTCTGGTCTGGGTGCAGGTTGATGGCATTAGGCAGATCAATGCTCTGGCATAGTCAGATAGGCTGAAGAGCCTGATTCTGTGCTGTGGTGTCTGTGACTCTACAAGGTGATCACTCACAGTCCTAATGAAGGGTCACTGGCCGAAAAGTTGATTGTTAATCCCTCTCCTGGCTGACTGGCTGAGATCATCCAGCAGTTTGTGTGTGTGCTCTGGATTTCCAGCGTCTGCAGAATCCTTCCTGTTCATGAGCACTACAAGCAACAGTGGCTTCACTCTCTCCCTCGGCATGTGTTCCAGACCATTACACTCACTACATTGGATGAACTTTGCTCATGTCACTTTGGCCTCGTGTTCCAGTCATCTGCATATCAGAATTAGAATCAGTTTAGTATCATGTGAAATTTGTTGTTGCATTGCAAAATATAACAATAAAAAATATACATTGCAGTAAGTTTATTAAGATATGAATTAAAAAGCAGTGCAAAAAGAGAGCAAGAACAATGAGGTAGTATTCATGGGTTCATTGTCCATTCAGAAAAATGATGGCAGAGGGGAAGAAGCTGTTCCTGAAATATTGAGTGAGTGTCTTCAGGCTTCTGTACCACCTCCTTGATTGCAGTAATGGAGGCAGGTCATGTCTTGGGTGATGGGGGACCCTAATGACGGATGCTGCCTTTTTGAGGCATTGCCTTTTGAAAATGTCCTAATTGTCAGGGAGTCTGTGCCCATGATGAGTTTATAACTTACGGCAGCCTTTTCCAAGCCTGTGCAGTGGCCCCTCCATACCAGGTACTTTCCACTGCCCATCGGTAGAAGTTTGCATGAGTCTTTGCACTCAGAATTCCTGTGTTAAAAAAACATAACTCTGGGCATCCCCCTATACCGTCGTCCAATCGCCTTAAAATTAGCCATTTCTGCCCTGGGGAAAACGTCTCTGACCATCCACTCTTTATACATCTCTATCAAGTCGCCTCTCATCCTCCTTTGCTCCAAAACTCTAGCTTGCTTAGCTTTTCCTCATAAGTCATGCTTTCTAATCCAGGCAGCATCCTGTTAAATCTGCACCCTCTTGAAAGTTACAACATCCTTCTTATCATGAGGCACCCAAAACTGAACACAGTACTTCAAGCGTGGTCTAACCTGGGTTTAACAGGTGCAGAAAAAAAACTTACTCATGAAAAACGGCAACAGAGAGAGTATTTTTATTATTGCTACGCCACTACTGTCCAGGTAAGCACAGTGGAGAGGATCCTGGCTGGTTGCATCATGGCCTGGTATGGAAACACCAATGCCCAAGAACAGAAAAGCCTACAAAAATTATTTTCATTCTCCATCCTATATGTCAGAATATGCTCTCTTCTTGCTGTTGCCATCAGGAAGAAGGTACAGGAGCCTCAGAACTTATATCACCAGGTTTAGGAACAGTTATTACCCCTCAGCCATCAGACTCTTGAACCAAAGGGGATAACTTCATTTAACTGCACTTACCCCACCTTTGAAATGTTCCAACAGACAATGGACTCAGTTTCAAGGTCTCTTAGTCTCATGTTCTTGATATTTATTTGTTTATTTTTCTTATTTCCTTCCTTTTGCACACTGGTTGAATGCCTAAGTTGGGTGGTTTTTCATTGATTCTGTTATGGTTATTATTCTATAGATTTATGTTCCCACCAGAAAATGAATCTCAGAGTTCTATATGGTGACATACAGTATACATATGTAGTTGGATAATACATTTACTTTGAACTTTTGAATGTTGAACTTTGGATAAGGCCAAGTCCATCACAGGAAAAGCACTCTCCACCATTGAACACATCTACAAGGAGCACTGGGCAATAAAGCAGCATGAATTGTCAAGGACCCCCACCATCCAGGCCTTTCTCTCTGCTCACTGAGAAGAAGTAACTTGTAATGGAACTCAGAAGAATGAGGGGTGACCTCACTGAAGACTACCTAATGTTGAAAGGCCTTGATAGAATGGATATGGAGAGGATTTTTCCTGTGGCGGGGGAGTCTGAAACCAGAGGACACAGCCTCAAAATAGAGGGGTACTTTGTAGAAATGACATGAGGAGAAAGTTCTTAAGGCAGAGAGTGGTGAATCTGTAGAATTTGTTGTCACAGGCAACTGTGGAGGCCAAATCATAGGGTTTATTTAAGACAGAAGTTGATAGATTCTTGATGGGTCAGGACATGAGGGATACAGGGAGAAGGCAGGAGAGTGGGGCTGAGAGGGAAAATGGAACAGCAGTGATGAAATGGCGGAGCAGACTCAATGGACCAACTGGCCTAATTCTGCTCCTATATCTTACAGAAGTCTTAGGTCCCTTGTTGTTATTACTAATGGAATTTGACTTACAAAAGCACAACATCTTCTGAAAGGGCATGGATTGGATTCTCTCATTCAACAGTCGATCATCTCCATCAAATTTTGTTTTGCTGTGAAGCCAGTATTCCTCATTAAAGTGCATCAGTGACAAATACTTATCGAAAATGCCTCTGAAACTCTGTTGTCTGAAACGCTGACAGACCAATATATTATAATGGTTGAAGCAGTTGCTCCAGTCTCCCAACATATAATATTATGCTGTAAAGACTGCTGGCTCAAGGAACATTTCTGGGTTGGATCTTACAGGCTAATGCCAGTACTTCAGCATGGAATAGCTAGTAGATGACAGCCACTGGGGCAGGAGTGGTCAATACAACACTATTACAGCACCAGTGATCAGGGTTCAATTCCTGCCATTGTCTGTAAGGAGTTTCTCTGCTCTCCCTGTAACCATGTGGAGAGGGCAATTAAGGGCCCTCTCCATCCAGGATGCAACCTCTCCTCACTACCAGGAGGTACAGAAGCCTGTGGATCCTCAAGTAACAATAAACAAACACCTCTTCCTCCTCCACCATCAGACGATTTATGAAGCCACAAACACTACCCTCACGATTTTTTGTTATATGTTTACTGAGGGCAGCATGGAGGTGTAATGCTATCACAGCGCCGGTGATCAGTGATCAATACTGCCCATTGAGTTTGTACGTTCTCCCCATGACTGCTCGGGTTTTCTCCAAGTGCTCCAGTTTCCTTCCACAGGCAGATTAGTAGGTTAATTAGTCACAATTGGGCAGCCTGTTACCATGCTTTAACCCTGAATGAAAACAAACAGTGAACTAAAAGAAAATAAGATAGCTGATTTAACAGCATGAAGTATGGAAGAATGGAAATTCTGTGCATTCAATGTTCTCATTACTAATGTCAAGGAAGAGGTGGTAGAGACTGAAGATATACACTCAATATTTTAGGAACAGTTCTTTTCCCTCTGCTGTCAGTTTTCTGAACAGTCCATGTACACGACCTGACCATTGTGCTCTCTATTGCACTATTTTATTTATATTTTAATATACATTAATTGGCCACTTTATATTGGGGAAATCTAGGACCAGGGGTACAGCCTCGGAATACAGGGGGTAATGAACTTTTGAAGAAGATTGCGCCAGAGAACAACATAACCAAAGGCAACATCCTGCAGCCTGCACTGACCGGTCTCTTTCTCCTTCTCACTCGATGCTGCCAGCGTCCTGATTCTTGGGTGAGCTTTCACTAACGTGATCTGTGGATTGGACTCTGACGTGCTTCTGGTTTCTGGTCATGCTTTTTTGTTGCTGTTTTGTGTGATTTTTGATAGAGGTGGACTGGCTGTGCAGCCTGCAGTAAGCAAACAACACAGAGCTTGATTAGACTGAGCTGAGACAAAGCTGGACGTTCCTGCACTGTTTCATTGACTTTGTGGTTAATGTTTTATATTCTGTGTTTTTTCTGCTGCTTGCATAATTAATTATTTTCTGACAGGTTGGGTATCTTTAAATGGGTTCCATGGTGTTTTTTGGTTTCATGGCTGTCTGTGGGAAGATGAAACTCAGGGTTGTATACTGTGTACAAGCTTTGAAAATAAACGTGCTTTGAATCTTTGAATCACACAATGATGGAGCAGACCCAAATGGCCTAATTCTGCCCCAGCATCTTATAGCCTTAATACCTATTCAGCAAACACAGAAATTAGTTTAGAATGAAGCGGTGGGTATTTAAGAGACAACGGTTTCACCAATTAGAGTGACTCAGTGACATGGTTTTACCACTGTGTACTGAGCCAGTCTAATCAGTCGCATGGTAACCCAAGAGCATTTTGTTTAAATGGAAGTCAGAACTGATGGAACGCATAAAAAGCACTGCTCAATCGCCAGAACTAGAAACGATAAACAGGAGAGTTAAACACCGTAAAAAATAAAAAATCTGGAATTTTATTGAAGGCAAGACCATGCATGGTGGAGTCTGAGAGCCATTCACGAGCTGCAGGCTTTACTGTTGTTGTTAATGGTTCCGCTGGCAATCGCAGGATGTTCTACCATATAATAATGTACTGCAGCCACCTGTTATACTCAGTAAGAGGACAATAACAGCACAAGAGGCCGTTTAGTTGAAGTTTCCTTTTCAAATTAATCTCTGGGTTATAATTTTTATTGTACGTTGTGATGATTATAGAAGTATCTTCAGATGAATAGAACCACAATGCAGGAGTTTATTGAGTGCAGGAGGAACTCAGCAGCTCAGGCAGTATCTATGGAATGAACAGTCACAATTTCAGGCTGAGACCCTTCGTTGAGACTGGGAAGGGAGATGGACGAAGCCAAAATAGGATTGTGGGAACGGGGAGTAGAGCAAGCCAGCAGGTGAAAGGTGAGACCAGCTGAGAGGAAAGGTGAATGAGTGGGCATGCAAGCACTCCTCCCCATTTTCTCACTTCCATTCACTTTCTGGTTACCCTTTCATCTGTTATGGCTTTCCTCTTACACCTTTTGTTCTCTTCACCTGTCCATCACCTCCCTTTGAGGCCCCTCTTCCTTCCCTTTCTCCCATGGTCCACTCTCCTCTCCTATCAGATTCCTCTTTTTTCAACCCTTTACCTCTTCCACCTCTCACCTCCCAGCTTCCCACTACCTCTACCCACCCACCTTCCCCTTAGCTGGTCTTATTTATCATGTCATAGCCTTTATAGATAAACTTTATATGTCACATGTACACTGAAACATACAGTGAAATGTGTCAATGACCAACAGAGTCTATGGATATCCTGGGGCAGTCTGCAAGTCCTGGAAGTGTAATGGTTAGAGCAACGTTGTTACAGTTTGGGGAGTCGGAGTTTAATTCTGGCATCCTCTGTAAGAAAGTCTCTATGCCCTTCCCATGTGTGCGTGGGTTTCCTCTGGGTGCTCCAGTTTCCTCCCGCAGTCCAAAGACATAGAAATTGGTAGTTTAATTGGTCTTTCTAAATTGCCCCGTGATTAGGCTGGGTTTGAAATAAAGTGTTGCCAACTTCTGGTGCCTAATTATCAATCCATGCAACTTTGGAATGTGGGGTGAAACTGGAGCACCCGGACGAAACCCATGAGGTTTCGGAGAGTTCATTCAAACTCCTTGCAGATGGTGGCAGGAATTGAACATCGATCGCTAGGTGTTACACTAACCATGCCTTGCAACCAACCTTCCTTATAACTCAAGCTGGCAATATTCTTGTAAAGCTTCTTTTCTCCGTCAAGCGATAAGAATGCGGAATTGTAGCTGGGCTTTACAATGGTATTATGACATTTCAGCAGCTTGACGTCGGGCTCCAGGGAACGTGATTCCTCCTGTTTCCATCAGCAGACATCTTTTGTGTGGCCATCAGTCATCTTGTAATGATAAGGACATTCAGGCTGTGACTGTATGGTAACGGGTAAATAAGATTGCAGAACTCGGATCTGCTATGACCTGATAGTAGGCAGCTATATTAATTAGCAGATCATATCTCGGGGGTCACCATACCAACAGTATACAGTTCTAAGTGAGGAGATTTTTTTTCCCTTATATCTGTCCCAAGACTCCAACTCTTAATATTATACACTCAAGCTGGAAGAAACTGCCTTCTAACAAATAGATTGTGGTATAGAATGGGAAAAGTTTATCCAAAAGATTAACCATAATTTATATTTCACCTACCTTGAGTAAAGTAAGGAGCATGGAGTTCAAATTAAATCTTACATCCTCAAGAATAAATTCAATTCATTTACAGAGAGATCGATTCAAATGCTTATCAGGGAAGTACGGAAATCCATTTCAGATTACAAAAGCATCATGCTGCTACCCCGCCAGCTATGCTATTGAAATTGCTTGGTAATGCTGTTTGCAAAGGGACTTGGGAATCCTCATACAGGATTCCCAATAGGTTAACTTACAGGTTGTGTCGCTGGTAAGGAAGGCAAATGTAATGTTAGCATTCAATTTGAGGGGACTAGAATATAAAAGTAAGGATGTAGTGCCAAGGCTTTATAAGGCACTGGTGAGGCCTCACTTGGAGTATTGTGAGCAGTTTGGCACTCCTTATCTAAGAAAGGATGTGCTGGCATTGAAGAGGGTTCAGAAGAGGTTCAGAAGAATGATCCTAGAGATGAAAGGGTTAATGTCTGAGGAGCATTTGATGGCTCTGGGCCTATACTCACTGGAATTTAGAAAAATAAGGGGGGGAGGGATCTCATTGAAACCTATCAAATACAGAAAAACCTTGATAGGGAGGGTGGATTTGGAGAGGATTTGTCAGACAATGTTATCAGTCTATTTGGCCTATTTCATCGCCCCACCTTTAGATCTTGGCTGATTTATTATCCCTCTCAATTCCATTCTCCTGCCTTCTCACTGTAACTTTTGACACCCTGACTAATCAAGAACCTATCAACCTCTACTAATCAAGAACCATTCTTCAAATATACCCAGTGACTTGCCCTCCACAGCTGAATGACATTGAATTCCGCAAGTAATTCCTCCTCATGGCTATTCTGAGGCTGTGTCCTCTGGCTGCATTGCAGCTTGGTATGGAAACACCAATGCCCTTGAATGGAGAATCCTATAAAAAGAATGCCAAGTTAGTGCAGTCTTTCATTGATTCTGTTTTGGGTTGTGGTAGCTCACAAAATCATAGAACCAATGTTTGGATAATTGCATCCACGACGTATGTGTAGAAAGGTGCCAGAAAAGTTTTTCCCACTCCCACCAGGGAGGATACATATGAGGGGTGATTGATAAGTTTGTGGCCTAAGGTAGAAGGAGATGAGTTATATAGCTATCACTAAATGCAAGTGCAGTTCAACTCTTTGAGTGATAATGCAGAAAGTTTGAAGTTAATAACTCATCTCCTTCTACCTTAAGCCATAAACTTTTCAATCACCCCTCGTAGCATCCATGCCAGATCCAGCAGATGCTAAAACTGTTACTTTCCCCGAGCAGTAACAGTGATCAACACTTCCACCCACTAACCCACTCCTCCTCAGCCCCAACCACCACTACTTTATCATTTCCTGTCAGTTACCTTATGCACAGACACTCCTGTGCCTAGCTTCCCCTTATGGACATGCAATCGATCTATGTACATAAGCTATTTTATGTATTATATTTATTGTGATTTTATTATTATTGTGTTCATTATCCTTTTTTGTGCTGCATTGGACCCGGAGTAGCAATTATTTTATATTTGTGTACTAGAGATGACATTAAACAGTCTTGAAGACCTTCCTTTGGAATTCAAGAAACACTTTCAGTTTGCAACCAGCTTGCACCGATCTCTGACCAAATGCAAATTTATCCCATGGATCATACCTGGCTGTTGGTGGGTTGAGACCACATTCAAAGTTCAAAGTAAATGTATTATCAAAGTACATTTCTGTCACCATATACATTCCTGAGATTAATTTTCTTGTGGGCATGCACAGTGAAGGGCATCACTGTAAGTGTAGTGGTTAGCGCAACGCAATTATAGCTTGGGGCGTTCTGGAGTTCAGAGTGCAAGCACCATCTGTAAGGAGTTTGTACGTTCTGCCCGTGAACATATGCATTTCCTCCCAAAGTCCAAAGATGTAGTGGTTAGTAGGTTAATTGGTCATTGTAAATTGTCTGGTGATGAGGCTGGGTTTAAAATGGGGGTTGCTGGGTGCTGCGGCTTGTTGAGCTGGAAGGGGTTTTTCTGCACTGTATCTCAAGGTAAATGTTCAGGGGATATTTGAGTGGAGTTCTGCATAGGTACGCTCCAATGAGACAGGGAGAGGATGGTAGGGTACAGGAACTGTGGAGTACAAAGGCTGTTGTAACTCTAGTCAAGAAGAAAAGAAGAGCTTACGAAAGGTTCAAAAATCTAGGTAATGATAGAGATCCAGAAGATTGTAAGGCTAGCAGGAAGGAGCTCAAGAAAGAAATTAGGAGAGCCAGAGGGGCCATGAGAAGGCCTTGACAGACAGGATTAAGGATAACCCCAAGGCATTCTACAAGTATGTGAAGAGCAAGAGGATGAGACATGAGAGAATAGGACCAATCAAGTGTGTATGGAACCGGAGGAGATAACAGAGGTACTTAATGAGTACTTTGCTTCAGTATTCAGTAAAGAAAAGGGTCTTGGCTGAACAGCTTGAGCATCTAGATATTAAGAAAGAGGATGGAAAGCATCAAGTTGGATAAGTCATCAAGATTGGACGAGATGTACCCCAGGTTACTGTGTGATGCGAGGGTGGAGATTGCTGAGCCTTTGGCAATGATCTTTGCATCATCAATGGGTACGGGAGAGGTTCCGGAGGATTGGAGAGTTGTGGATGTTGTTCCATTATTCAAGAAAGGGAGTAGAGATAGCCTAGGAAATTATAGACCAGCAAGTCTTACTTCAGTGGTTGGTAAATTGATGGAGAAGATCCTGAGAGGCAGGATTTATGAACATTTGCGGAGGCATAATATGATTAGGAATAGTCAGCATGGTTTTGTGAAAGGCAGGTCATGCCTTATGAGACTGATTGAATTTTTTGAGAATGTGACTAAACACATTGATGAAGGTAGAGCAGTAGATAGGAACTTGCTTTGTGGATCCCGAATTGGCTTGCCCACAGAAGGCAAAGAGTGGTTGTAGACGGGTCATATTCTGCATGGAGGTCGGTGACCAGTTGTGTGCCTCAGGGATCTGTTCTGTTCTGTTCGTGATTTTTACAACTGAGCTGGATGAAGAAGTGGAGGGATGGGTTAGTAAATTTGCTGATGACACAAAGGTTGGGTGTGTTGTGGATAGTGTGGAGGGCTGTCAGAGATTACAGTGGGATATTGATAGGATGCAGAACTGGGCTGAGAAGTGGCAGATGAAGATTAACCCAGATTGGTGTGAGGTGGTTCATTTTGTTAGGTCAAATATGATGACAGAATATAGTATTAATGGTAAGACTCTGACATTGTGGAGGATTGGAGGGATCATGGGTCCGAGTCCATAGGACACTCAAAGCTGCTGCGCATACAGAAGACATACAGTGTATTGGCCTTCATCAATCATGGGATTGAGTTTAGGAGCTGAGAGGTAATGTTGCAGTTATATAGGACCCTGGTCAGACCCCACTTGGAGTACTGTGCTCTGTTCTGGTTGCCTCACTACAGGAAGGATGTGGAAACCATAGAAAGGGTGCAGAGGAGATTTACAAGGATGTTGCCTGGATTGGGGAGCATGCAATATGAGAATAGGTTGAGTGAACTCAGCCTTTTCTCCTTGGAGTGAAGGAGGATGAGAGGTGACCTGATAGAGGTGTATAAGATGATGAGAGGCATTGGTTGTGCAGATAGTCAGAGGCTTTTTCCCAAGGCTGAAAGGGCTAACACGAGAGGGCACAATTTAAGATGCTTGGATGTAGGTACAAAGATGTCAGGAGTAAGTTTTTACACAGAGTGGTGAGTGCGTGGAATGGGCTGCCTGCTACAGTGATGGAGGCGGATATGATAGGGTCTTTTAACAGGCTCCTGGAGAGGTACATGGAGCTCAGAAAAATAGAGGGTTATGGATAACCCTAGGTAATTTCTAAGGTAAGGACATGTTTGGTACAGCTTTGTGGGCCAAAGGGCCTGTATTGTGCTGTAGGTTTTCTATGTTTCTAAATAAATAAAAATCGTAAACACAAAGAAACACAATAGAATCAATGAAATACCTTGCACAACAAGACAAACAACCAATGTGCGTAATTCTGCCGATTTCAAATACAAAAAGAGGAAAAGGATGTAAGTATTGAGAACATGAGATGAAAAATCCTTGAACATGAGTCCACAGATGGTGGGAACAGTTCAGTGTTCTGAGGTGAGTAAAGTTGAGCATATGTTGGGTCTGTGAAAAGATGTGATATTATCAGTGGCTAAAACCCAGCAAAAAAGAATAGTTTATTGCTGATTTGCAGACAGCTGATTGCAATCAATAATCAATCAACTGTTAGTGACAATGCTCGTAGATCAAAGCCTTTAGTGCCCAGAAGCAGACAATGAATTCACAGAAGGTTTCCAGTGTTGACTAAAAGAGGAGGTTTTAATTAATTTGACAGTGTCTCGGTTCAATTTAGTCATTGGTAACATGAGTCATATCTACCTGAAAAATAAAGCCAGGAAGTTGGGCATTTATAAACACAGGAGATTCCTTAGATGCTGGAAATCCAGAGAGATGCACATAAAATACTGGAGGAACTCACATACATTGATTTCTCCAACTCCCAGAAATTTCTCTCCCCTCCTTCTGCTCTCCTTTTCCATTCCCATTTCTGGCTCCCCTCTTACCCCTTCTGTCCTCCTCACCTGCCCATCACCTCTCCCGCTGGTTATTAATTACCGACACAAATATCCCTGAGTAGAGAGCGGTAGAGAACTGGTGATAGGGCAGGGAATGAGGGAATCCCTCTCATATGATAAAGTGGCAGACTATTATGGTGGAACACTATTTGCCCCATGCTTTAGAAATGAGCAATGTGCAGGAGAGCAGCCTATGCTGATATTCACTTACTTCATCGAAGCTCCTTTGTTCCCTGCAAGATCAGAAATGAGGTTGTATACAATTGACTGCAGTGTTTAATTGTATTCACAATTCTGCCGACAAACTACATAGATGCCATTGCCAAGAAAGCTCCCCTCCCCCTCCTCCTATTCCTCACATGGGCGTCTCCTCACCTGCCTGATACTTCCCTCCAGTATCCCTCCTCCTTCTCTTTTTTCCCACGATCCACATTCCTCTCCTCCCACATTCCTTCTACAGTCCTTTACCATTCCCACCTCCCAGCTTCTCCCTTCGTCCACCCCCTCCCCACCCACCTACCTTCTCTCCTCACCTGCCTTCATCTATCAGCTTCCATTTACACTCTTTCCCCTCCCCTGACCACCTTATTCCCTTATTTTCTAGTCCTGATGAAGGATCTCGGCCCCAAAATGTTGACTGTTTGTTCCTCTCCACAGATGCTGCCTGACCTGCTGAGTTCTTCCATCATTTTGTGTGTGTAAGATGGTCATTTTACACAAGAGATTCTGCAGATGCTGCAAACTTTGAGTAACACACAAAATGCTGGAGCAACTCAACAAGTCAGGAGGCATCTATGGAAGGGGGTATATAGTCGAAGTCTTTGGGCAGAGACCCTTCATTGGGACTAGAAAGAAAGAAGAAACAGGTATAAGAAGGTTGGGGGAAGGGGAAAGAGTACCTCAGTATTTTATTTACGGAAATGTTCTCATTGGTAAAATTTGCCCCATTAATATCATTTAATAGCATCTAAAGATGCTGGTCAGAGTCCAGTGGCAATACCATCTGAAAGATCATAAGATATAGGTGCAGAATTAGGTCATTTGGCCCATCAAGACTGTTCTGTTATTTAATCATGGCTGATTTATTCTCCCTCTCTTGAATGCGCACAACTACATATCATTAAATAAAAGCAAACATGTGGGAGATGGCTTTAACTGGTGTATTCACATTGTAGTGATAGAGAGAACATGTGTAGACAACAGATCAATACATGGTGCAAAGGCTGTAGGAGGTGGTCATTGCTCTAAAAGGAATAGATCCATACATTACACTTCCTCCCCTTTAGATAAATGTAACATATAACTGTATATGTACAAAGCATTCAATTTCCCTTTCATAAACCCATATTCCAAAGAAACGTGCTTTTACAACAGTCCCCAAGTAACTACACAGTTCTAAAGGTTCAGTCTTTTGGGTTACACTCTGTTTCTTTCAGGATAGTGCCTCTGGACCTGTGGAGTGGTATCAGATTTGGCAGGTGTCTTGTCGACAGTAGCATTCTTGTTACACCTCTGGTCCTGTACAGTAGCATTGGGTTTGACACCTACAAGATACCTACGTGTCTTGACTAAGACAACATTCTCAGTTTCCTGTATTATGTTGCTGTCAGTGACATCATCACTGAGAGGTAAGTCTGGCAATTGTAACGTGTTTGTCTTGTTGGATGCAGTCAACTCAGGTATGTTCTTTGGTTGAGCATCCAATGTCTGGTCCACATGACGTCTCCATGTCTGATCTCCAACATCCACTGTGTACATCAGTGGTCCAGTTCTTACAGCTGTCCTACCGGGTGTCCACTTGTCTTCTTGGTAATCATGCACTAGGACTTCCTGTCCAATTTCGAAGCTCCTTGCCACTTCACTTGGCTGAAATGTTCATTCTGCTCTTCCCTCTGTAGATCTGGTATCAAGAGGCCTATGTGAGATCTCAGACTCCCATTCATGAAAAGCATTGCAGGTTTGGCATCACGTGAACAGAGTTCTGATACACAAAAAGGAAGTTGTCTACCTTGTGTTGTAGAGGAATATCCTCCTTGTCTGTTGCTTTAATGGATTTAGTGAAGGTTTGCACAAACTTTTCAGTTAACGGATTCATTGCTGGGTGGTGAGGAGCTGACTTGAACTATCTGATACCATTTTTCTTCATAAACAGTCGTAATTCTTCTGATGTGTTTTGTGGTCCGTTGTCACTCGCAGTTTATTCTGGTAAGCCATTTCTGGTGAAGATAATCAGAGTGGAGATAGTCTTTGCTGAGGTGGTTGACTTCATTGTTATGACCTCCGGCCACTTTGAATAAGCATTCACAGCAATTAGGAACATGGAGTCCATGAATAGCCCAACTAAGTCAATAGGTACTCTTTGCCTTGATGTTGATGGTCACTCCCTCACCACGTCTTCAATCTGTTCATCTATTCCCGGTCATCACACATAGCTCTGGGCAAGACTCTTCATCTTAATTACAAACGTTTGTATACCCAGGTGTTCTTTGTGCCGATTTCTAACACTCTGGTGCACAGTTTAGAGGGAACCACAACACGAGATCCACACATCAGCATTCTTTGCCATACGAACAGTTGGTCTAATATTGCTGAGAACTCTGGAAACAAAGGGTTACCGTGAGCTGGCCCTCCTTGTATGGTGATGTCATAAATGTTTGACAATGTCGTGTCATTGTTTGTTTCCTTTTATATTTTGGAATTTGTCACTGGCAACTGGTCCACCAATGCAGTGTGGAACACTTCTGCTGGGTCACAGTATGAAGACTTTTCTTCTTCAGTTGCCAATAGTGGAAGGTGTGACAAGCCATCAGTGTTGCTGTGATGTTTAGTACCCTTGAACTCTATCATAAGAGTGTGCTCTTAGGAACAGTGCCCAATATTGCAACTGGGTAGCAGTCATCACCGGAATTCCCTTCCTGGGATTGAAAGTAGAAACAAAGGGCTGGTGATCTGTCACTAGCATAAACTTTTGTCCATAGAAGTAGTGGCGGAGTTTCTTTATTCACTATACTAGTCGATCTGTGTTTAGTTGCATTCTGTGCTCGTCAGTGATCTTGAAGCAAACACAGTCAGGCATTTAGATCCATCTTTCATAATGTGTGACAAAATGTCTCCAATTCCATTAAGGGATACATAGCATGCCAGTCTGATGGGCAGATGGGTCATAATGGGTGAGCAGTTAATTGAATGTTATTAGTCTCTGTTTCCTTGAACACTTTTTCACATCTTTCTGACCATTCCCACTTTGCTCCTGTCTGTAACAGTGTTCAATGGATGCAGCTCTGTAGTAATGATTGGGAGAAACCAGTGGTAGTAATTTACAAGGCCCAAGTACAATATGAGCTGTGACACATTTTCCAGCTTGGGTGTCTGTAGCACTGCTTCAATCTTCTCATCTTCTCTTGTGGATATACAAGCCATGCTTGTCAATGATATGTCCGCAATATGAAACTCCATTCTTGAAAAATTCACATTTCTCTCTGCACATGCTCACCAGTCTGGTGAGCACTTTACCAAGATTCTGGAGGTACTCTTCATCATTTTTGTCAGTCACAATGATGTCATCAAGGTAGCATTGTGTTCCTGGGATATCTTGGTCCATTGGTCTTTGCCAAATTGCTGGAGTTGATGTGATGCCAACGACGAGACAATTATACTGGAATAGCCCTTGTGAGTGTAGATTGTGAGGAACTTCCTGCTTGATTCTTCAATCTCCTTTTGCAGATAGGCTTATGACAAGTCAATCTTTGAAAACCTCTCTTTGCCTGCCAAAGATGCAAAAATGTCTCCTATTCATGGCAGGGAATTCTGCACAGTTCGCAGCACTGGGTTGATGCTCATCTTGAGATCCCCAAAACTGCAAACGGCACCAGCCTTTCCTTTCTCGATCATCTGGACAATGGGCATGGCTCAATTGTTCCACTCAACCTTGGAGAGAAGTGCAGATGTCTCCAAGTTCTGCAGTTCAGCATCCACTTTAGGTCATATTGCGTAAGGCACTGGACCTGCTTACCTGCTTTATGGAATCTTGGTGTTGCTGTTTCATTCAGTTCAGTTCTAGCCTTCATGCCTTTGAGTTTACCAATCCCCTTCTCATTAGCATTAAGCAGCTGTTCCAGTCTCTGGTTAGTGCTACCATTTGGGCTGCGATTGGCTGTTAATTTCACACCGAGAACTTTGATTGAGTGCTAGTCTAGTTGGATTTTTCTCAACCATTTATATCCACAAAGGGCTGGTCCTCTACTTTTCAATACCTAAAGCTCTAACTGTTGTGTTTGGCCTCCATATGTCACACTTACTTTCAGTTTGCCTTTGGCCAACACTTTTTCACCTGAGTAGGTCTTTAGCATCACTAAATTGTAAATTGTATCTTGCCTAATTGTATCCTTGAAAACAGTCTGTTGTAGTCATCCTCTGGAATTTTGGACAAAGCTGACCCTGTATCCAGCTCCATTTTCAGTTTTACACCAAACACATCTATTGTGATACATATTATATTGTGATCTGTTTCAGTAATACTATGCAGTTCTGGTCATAACATTTCACCTTTGTCAAACTCTATGTTGTCTGATTCTGTTTTACATTTGGTAACTTTATGCATTTGCTTAGTTTTGTGTTTGAGGCTTTGCACTTGGTTGTGCTTTTTGTCTGGTTTCAATAGGTACGTTTAATGTCAGAGAAATGTATACAATATACACCCTGAAATTCTTTTTCTTTGCAATCCATGAAAGCAGAGGAGTTCCCTAAAGAATGAATGACAGTTAAATGTTAGAACCCCAAAGTAGCCCCCAGCTCCCCCCTCCCACACACAAGCAGCAGCAAAGCAATGAGCCCCCCTCCCCACCTTCACCAGCAAAAATGCTTCGGTGTCCTCCACTGAGCACTCAAGCGTGCAGCAAACATCAGAGAAGACACAGACTTGCAGGACCACAAGTTCACCTGGTAATTCAACATACCACAGACTCTTTCTCTCTCTAATGAAGGAAAAAGAGGTGTCCCTATTTCACAGCAAGAGGGAAACAACTCACTGATTTACCATGCTAAAAGTCTGTTGAGTCACTTTTTCCGAGCTCAGAGATTCAGCCCTAGAAAGGCGCAGGTCTCTGGACACACAGCCCCCGGCATCAAGCCCACTGCTCCCGATGTTCCGTGTTCTCCCGTAACGCTTCAGTTAGGGGCACCAGCTTAAAATCAACATGTCTCCAGAGCCATGAAAATCCAAAGTCAGAGAATAACTCCAGGTTAAGGTCTTCAAAAGAACCTTAAAAAAGAAAAATAAAGATACCAAAGATGGAAATAGAGCTGTTTCCGAAGATGCGAGCAAAGGAGTTGCCATTTAGCACCATCTTGACTTCATTCCATCCCTCCACAGCAGACTTGCATACTCTCTCTATGTGACCTTGTTTGTGATATTTTCTGTAGACCTTTTCTTTGAACCAACGGTCATTTGCATCATGGGAGGATTTGCACATCAATCTTTGGCTTTTTGCACCATTCAGGGACATTTTGTGCATTTCACATCCTAAGCTCATTTTCTGTAGCTCTGCTGCATCTTTTGCTGCAGTTTCTAATGATATTGCAATAGTCAATACCCGTTCTAAGGTTAGGTCTCTTTCAGACAGTAGCCTGTTTTGATTGCTTTGACTATGCATGCCACATACAAGCCTGTCACTTAATACATCAGAAAGTCCATCTCTAAAGTCAATGTACTGGGAAATTTTGCATAGTTTTGCAATGTATTCAGAAAGGCTTTCATATTTTGACTGGTTCCTTTTGTAAAATCTAAATCTCTCAGCTATTACCAGTGGTTTAGGGCTCAAGTGATTTTGTAAAATTCTAACAATTTTACAAATGTCTTGCTTGTTGGCTTTTCAGGAGTTACTAGGTTGTGTACTGTACATCCTTCCACCATTAAGCTAAGAAGTGTAGGGGCTTCCTTTTGCTCCTCCACGTAGTTCATGTTACAATTCTGTCCATTCCTCCTGATATATGACTCCCAGTCTTCAACAGTGCCATCAAATTCGTC
This sequence comes from Hypanus sabinus, assembly GCF_030144855.1. NCBI lineage: Eukaryota > Metazoa > Chordata > Chondrichthyes > Myliobatiformes > Dasyatidae > Hypanus > Hypanus sabinus. The sequence goes on along the minus strand of NC_082719.1, from coordinate 101,727,133 downwards.
AACTTTCTTGACTGAAGCCATTGGCACGTTATTTTCACTTTAAATTCAACGCGTCTTTCACCGTTACTCACACGTCCTTCTGCATTCTCGTGCTGTTTAACTCTCGCTGTTTTGTCTTGTAACTGTCGGTGCAGTTCATGATCCTCTTTGACATTCTGATTTATCCTCATCACCAATTTGTTGCGTCTGTGCACAACTACATATCAATTAAATAAAAGCACGCACCTGGGAGATGGCTTTAACTGGTGTATTCACCTTGCAGCAAGAGGGAAAACAATGCTCATGCGTAGACAACAGATCGATATGTATCGGGGGGGGGGTGGGGAACAGGGGGTCATTGCTCTAAAGCAAATAGATCCATAGGTTACACCTCTCAATCCCATTCTTCCTGTAACTTTTCACATCCTGTCTAATCAAGAACCTATCAATCTGCGTTTTAAATATATCAGATTGCTGTTTGTGACAATCCTTTGCCTTCGTGGTCAATACTGGCACAAAAGCTACACACACAAAATGCTGCAGGAACACACCAGGTCGGGCAGCATCCATGGAGATAAATAAATAGTCGATGCTTCAGGCCAAGACCTTCTTCAGGACTCACGCTAATTTTTTAATGCAAATTTTATTCACTTACTGAAGTTCCCCTTTTGTCCTGGTAGAATTCAAACTTGTGCCTCCATTTAGACTTTTCCCTAAGATAAAAAGAGGTTTCACTATTTGACTTGAATCATGTGATTTAAGATTTAAGATAGTTTAATGTCATTTCCAGCACACAAGTATGGAGGAGAACGTGAAGTGGTTCATTTCGGTAGGTCAATTTTGAAGACAGAATATAGTATTAATGGTAAGACTCCTGGCAGTGTGGAGGATCAACAAGATTTTGGGGTCCATGTCCACAGGACGCTCAAAGCTGCTGTGCAGGTTGACAGTGTGCTTAAGAAGGTGTATGGTGTGTTGGACTTCATCAACCGTGGGATGGAGTTCAAGAGCCGTGAGGTAATGTTACAGCTATATCAGACCTTGGTCAGACCCCACTTGGAGTGCTGTGTTCATTTCTGGTCACTTCGCTACAGGAAGGATGTGGATACTATAGAGACAGTGCAGAGGAGATTGACAAGGATGTTATCTGGAATGGGGAGCATGCCTTATAAGAATAGGTTGAGTGAATTTGGCCTTTTCTCCTTGGAGCAACGGAGGATGAGAGGTGACCTGATAGAGGTGAATAAGATAATGTGAGGCATTGATTGTGTGGATAGTCAGAGGATTTGACTCAGGGCTGAAATGGCTAAGACGAAGGGGCATAGTTTTAAGCTGCTAGGAAGTAAGTACTGAGGGGGTGTCAGAGGTAGGTTTTTCACACAGAGAGTGGTGGGTGCATGGAATGCATTGCTGGTGGCGCTGGTGGAAGTGGACTTTTAAGAGCTTCTTAGATAGGTACGTGGAGCTTAGAAAAGTAGAGGGCTATGCACTAGGGAAATTTTAGGCAGTTTCTTGAGAGGGTTACATGGTTGGCAGAACATTGTGGGTCGAAGAGCCTGCAATGTGCTGTAGATTTCTGTGTTCTAGAACAAAATAATTGTTACTCGAGATCTGATGCAGCACAACCCCCCCCCCCCCCACAAAAGATAAAGGACACAATAATATACATCAGGTAGCTTATACACATTGATTGTATGTCCATAAAGTGACATTAGGCAGAAGAGTGTCTGTTCTTAAGGTGACTGACAGGAAATGATAAAGGAATGGTGGTTGGGGGTACGGAGGGGTGGGTTACTGGGTGGAGGTGTTGGTCAGCCTCACTGCATATAGAAAGTAACTGCTTTTGAAACTTGTTGTTTTATGGCAGCAGTACAGTGTGGTACATAAAAATTATTTTAAATTACAGTAAAAATATACATAAAAATAAATAAATAGTGCAAAAAGAGAGCAAAATAGTGAGTTAGTATTCATCAACCATCCATAAATCTAATGGCAGAAGGGAAGAAGCTGTTCCTAAAATGCTAAGTGCGTGTCTTCAAGCTCCTTGGTGGTAGCAATGAAAAGAGAAAATGTCCTGCGTGATGGGAGTCCTTAGTGACGGAAGACATCTTCTTGACGCATCACCTTTTGAAGGTGTCCTGGATGCTGGGGAGACTGTGGCCATGTTGGAGCTGCTTGAGATGGAATCAATTATAAAGTGACACTAAGCGCAAGAGTGTCTGTACATCAGGTGACTCTGACAGGAAATGATAAAGTAGTGGTGGTTGGGGTAATACACAATAATAAAAAAAATCCCACAATAAATCTAAACTCTTAAGACAGCATATACACATAGTCCTCACTACTAAAAATGCACTGTTTATAACTTGGACAGTAGCAGAGAAGAATGGCAATGAATTTGGACTAAAACAATCAATTTTGACAGACAGAAAAAAAAATGAAAATTTAAATAAAGTTTTTACAATGATTAATGTCAGTTTGGATAACCTAAAGCTTTCTTGTGATCCCAATTGAGCAACTTACAAGCTGCAAGTACCAGAAAACATTTACTTTCTTTGAAGCAGATACAACAAGCACAATAACTCAATGCCAAATACTTGACTTTATAAGAATCTGCTGAGGCTTTTTAAGGCATCAGTCAGACTGCACTTGGAGTATTGTGAACAGTCCTGGACCCCTGATCGAAGAAAGGATGCGCTGGCATTGTAGAGGGCCCTGAGGAAGCTCATGAGAACCATCTCAGGAATGATAGGGTTAACATATGAAGAGCGTTTGATGACCCTGGGCCTGTAACTCACTGGAGTTTAGATGAATGAGGGGGGGATCTCATTGAAACCCCTCAAATATTGAATGGGTGAGATAGATTAGATGTGGAGAGGATGTTTCCTATACAGGTTTTCCCCGCTATCCGAAGGTAGAGCATTCCTATGAAACCTTTCGTAAGCCGAAATGGCGTAAACTGAAGAAACAATTACCATTAATTTATATGGGAAAAAGTTTTGAGCATAACCAGACCCAAAAAAATAACTTACCAAATCATACCAAATAGCACATAAAACCTAAAATAACAGTAATATATAGTAAAAGCAGGAATGATATGATAAATACACAGCCTATATAAAGTAGAAATAATGTATGTACAGTGTAGTTTCACTTACCAGAATCGGGAAGATTCCACCAAAAATCGATTTGTCGAAAAAAATCAGCACGCACACGCATGAGCACACGTCTGCCCACGCAAAGCTTCACGGTCATGGTGGTCTTTCTCGGGGTAATCACAAGTTTAAAACGGGCACCTTTTTTCGTAAAAGTGAAGATCCTCTTTTGGTTTTATTTCTGTTAGCGAAAACAGGTACTAATGTAGGTCTTTCATAAAAGCTAAGTGGCGTAAAGCAAACTTTCGTAAAGTGGGGGACACCTGTGGTGGGGGATTGTATGTCCAGAGGGACATCCCATTAGAATAGGGATGAGGAAGAATTTCTTCAGTGAATCTGTGGAATTCAATACTATAGGTGGCTGTTGAGGCTAAGTCATTGGGTATATTTAAGGCAGAGGATGATAGTTCTTGATTAGTCAGGGTGTCAAATGTTACAAGGAGAAGACAAGAGAATGGATTTTAAAAGAGATAATAAATGAACCATGATGCTGGAGAAGTTTTGATGGGCCAAATGGCCTAATTCTGCTCCAATGCCTTAGGATTTTATGGTCTAGACGTGGTGGAATGTTCTGCATGTTAAACAGGAGTCTTTTAGAGTGTGGAAATTTCTCCTTGATTTGCAGTTGAAATGCCCAGTTATCATTAGGGGACTGGAAGTGGAGAAGGCAGTAGCTTTAAATTCCTTGGTGTTAACATACTTGAAGATTTACCCCGGGATCAGGGTAATCACAAAGATGGCATGGCTGTGCCTCTGCTTTCTCAAATGTTTATATAGACTTGGCGTGTCATCAAAAGCTTTGACAAACTTTTGCAGAGGCACAGTGGAGAATATCCTAACTGGTTACATCATAGCCTGGTCTGGAAGCACCAATGCCCAGGAAGGGAAATATCTACAGAAGGTGGTGGATAGAGCTCAGTCCATCCTAGGGAAAGCCCTCCCCATCATTGAGCACATCTACAAGGAGCACGACCTCAAGAAAGCAGCATGCATAATCAAACATGTCCATCATTCAGGCCACGCTCCTTTCTTGCTACTACCATCAAAAAGGAGTTAGAGAAGCCTTATGTTCCATACCACCGTGTTCAGGAACAGTTATTACCCTTCAACCATCAGGCTCCTGAACCAACATGGATAACTTCACTCACCCCAACACCGAACTGGTTCTTTGATCGACAGATTCACTTTCAAGGAGCCTTTACAACTCATGTTCTCAGTAGTTTTTTAAAAATCCATTTGCAGAATTTGTTTTCTTTTTACACACTGGTTGTTCATCAGTCATTGTTTAGCTACAGGTTTTCATAAATTCTTTTGTACTTCTTTATCTTCTTGTAAACGCCTGCAAGAAAATGAATCTTAAGATAGTATCCAATAACATAGGCATACTTTAATAATAATTGTTACTCTGACATGACTTTGTCTTTGACGCAGAAGCAGCTCAGTGTGTTCTTTCATTATTAGTAGACAACTACATAAAAGCCTAGTCGTCCTCCACAGCTCATGTTCTCAGTGTTATTATTCACTTTATTATTTGCACAATTTGTCTTCTTTTGCATGTTGATGGTCAGACTTTGTTATTGATAGTTATTCATAAAATCTACTGAATTTCTATATTCTTCTGCCTGCAAGAAGATGAATCTCAAGGGTGTATATGGTATGCATGCTATGATAATAAGTGCACTTTGAACTTTGAACCTTGGCATTTTGTTTGGAAGAGGTAAATGTAGTGTTGGCCAAGAAATATGCTCTTAATATGGTCTTTCTTTCCTGTATTATAGACTCAGAAACTTTGAGCCATTTTGATATTATGGGTTGGCATTGGAAGATCCCATAGCATACCCAAAAGCTTATTCTGTCTCAGTTTCAAAAATTTGAAATACATTTATTATCAAAGAACGTTTACAGAATACAGCTCTGAGATTCATCCTCCAGCGGGCAGGCACGACACAAAGAAACACCTGGGGACCCGTTCAAGAGAACATAAAACACCCAGCACCTGGAGGAAAGAACAAATTGCATAAACAGCAAAAGTGAGCAAATGACACATGGACTATCAAATGTCAAACCAGTAGTATTCAGTTTATTTCAGTTCGGCACCACGCCACTAACCATTGCAGGCCGCAGAACCACTTTTCACCCAAGTGCCCCAGTCTGCATTGATCGTCTCCATCAAACAGCTCAAAAAGAGCAAAAAAGGAGTAAAGCCAACAAAACTGTACTTACTATAAATGCTGTTTTATTGAATGAGTAATTTTTATTAGTGAGATTTGAGTGCTCATAGATGCTGTGACAACTTCACCTCTATAGAGATCTCTTGACGCCAGTATCAATTGCCAGTGAGATTACTGACCCCAGGAAAAACGTCTGTGAGTCTCCCACTAAGTCTTGGGTTAGTGCCTTCCACCCCCTGTGGCAGAAATGTATCACCATTCTGTCACCCTGTCTGCACTAGCCAAATAATTAAGGACAATTGTTCCTCGGGAAGGCCCCGTTCTCCCTAAGGTTACACACTGAGGTAGACTACTGGGTGGATCTCACATCCATCAGTCTGACTGCTATCTACTCGGTTTACTGATAGCCAAGAAAAGGTGGGAGTTGCTGACCACATGGAAGTCCTGGCTCGAACATCACTGTTCTCCACTGCCGAGAATCAGAATCAGAATCAGGATTGTTATCACTGACACATGTGCTCTAGTTTGTTGTTTGGTGGCAGCAGCACAGAGCAGTACATTAAATTATGAAAAGTTACAATAACTGTATATATTATGCACAAAAAATATATGCGTACATGTCGCATGGAGAAGATAAACCTCCAACATTCCATCATGGCTGATTTATTATCCCTCTCAACCCCATTCTCCTGCCTTCTCCCCATAACCTTTGACACCCTGACTAATCAGGAATCTATGAACCTCCATTTTAAATATTCCCAATGACTTATCCTGCGCAGCCGACTGTGCCAATGAATTCCATAGATTACTAACCACTTGCTAAAGAAATTCCTCCTCATCTCTGTTCTAAATAGACATTGCTCTATTCTGAGGCCGTGCCCTCTGATCCTAGACTCACCCTGTGCAGGAAACATCCTCTTCCACTCTATCCAGGCAGGCCTTTCAATATGCAAAGTTCAATGTAAATGTATTATCAAGGAGCATATAATGGGCGGCGGGGTGGAGATGCGTATCTACCACAGGAGGTGTAAGGTGCTCCTTCCCTCAGCTAGCCTGCAGGTTGCCCTTGGGCAAGGTGTAGCTTTGTGGGTCAGAGTCACGTGAAGCCATTGGAGCAGGCGGTGGATGGTCGTCTGAGCAGCTGGTGCAGGTCACAAATCTTGGTTATATGACTACTGACACCAGGCAGACCATCTCTGAAGAATATTGATAATGGCTGGGGTTCCCCGTCTTGTAAAGACACTCCCTAGAAGAAGGCAGTGTCAAACCACTACAGTCGAAACATTTGCCAAGAACAATCATGCCCATGGAAAGACAATGATCACCCACATCATGATCACAGCACATACTGTACTGATGACAATATGTATGATATATGCTGATTATATGAATAGCAATATACCTGTAATATGTATGGTATATACTATAAATTACAATAACTATATACAATATATACTGCATATAATATATAGAGCACCAGTAAGGTAGTGCTCATGGTCTGTTCAGGAATCTGATGATAGAGGGGAAGAAGCTGTTCCTAAAATGTTGAGTGTGAGTGTTCGGAGTAAAGAGCTTTCAGTTCTAAAAATAAATACTTCTAACATTTTCTTTAACTTCTTTAGTTCTTGATCCAAATTTGCACCTTTGTTTGGATTCCATCACCTTTTACCATTTTGCTGAGTCGACCTTCATTTAAAGCCTGTAGCACAAGTCCACTCACATCCTTTGTGTCAAAAATCTTTTCATCTCAGCTCCGAATATCCTTAGGAACTGAACATTTGCTGACTGAAAGAGATAATTCCAAGAATGCACAGCATCCCCGGGGTAAAGAAATTTCTCCGCACCTCAGTGCTAAATGGCAGACTACTTATTTCGTCACTTTGGCCTCAGTTGCAGACATCATAGCCTGAGGAAACAGCTTGTCAACAGCTGAATCCGTCAATCACCACTAAGATTGTGCCTGTAATGTATTCAGGGATAACATTCAGAATGTCTGCGTTTGCTGAAAAATGACTCCTGAGGAAAGGAATATGGTCCATAAATTCCAAAGCGGCAGTGTGAATCAACAGCACAGAAACAGTCTATTTGGACCATTGTTTCAATGCTGACCATCCAGTATCCATCCAAAGGACAGCATGGTAATATAATGGTTAGCCCTGAGACACCAGGCAAGGTCATTCGATTCCAAACAATTGGTTTATTGATCATTACAGAATGTCTCTCTGGTGCTTCCCGCTTCCTCCCCTCTCCCTTCCCCTTTTCCCAACCATGATTCCCCCCTCCCTGCCTTTTCCCTCTCTCAGTCCACAATAAAGACCCATATCAGAATCAGGTTTATCATCACTCATACATGCTATGAAATTTATTTTTATTTTGCAGCAGTAGTACAGAGCAATGCATGAACTTACTACATTACTGTGCAAAAGTCTTAGGCACCCCATCTCTAAATATGTGCTGAGAACTTTGCACATTCCTGTTCACTCATTAAAACCCCCTGGACTGCACCACTCACCTACACAAAAGCCACCAACTCACATGTCTTTGGGATGTGGAATGAAATATGACCTTGCAGTATTAAAGCAACTGCTAAATAAATTGGACTCTTGATCTCATAGTCTACCTCGTTATGGTCTACCTGCACTGCACACTCTCTGTTGCTGTTACACATTACTCTGCATTCTATTTTTGTTTTACCTTGTACACGGTGCATGAGGAGTATGCATGACTTAACTTTACAGTGCATCTAACATACAGGGTAGAAGGAGGTGAGACGCCAGAAGAGGGTGATGGGCAAGTGAGGAGAAGAGAAGGGGTAAGAGGGGAACCAGAATGACAAATGGAAAAGGGGGGAAAGGGAGAAATTATCAGAAATTGGAGAAATTAATATTCACATGTGCAGCCACAGATTAAATAAGACCCTTTATGTTGGATCTGTATGTACAGTGGTGTGCAAAAATCTTAGGCGTATATATGTCTTTGGTGCCATATGCTTTTGCACAGTACCCTTTTCATTTTGTGTATCACACTGTACTGCTGCTGCAAAAGAAAACAAATTTCATGATGCATGTGAGTGATGATAAACCTGATTCTGATATGGGTCTCTATTGTGGACTGAGAGTGGGAAGGGAGCAGGGAGAGGGGAATCATGGTGGGGAAAAAGGGGAAGGGAGAGGGGTGGGAGCAGGAAGCACCAGAGAGACAATAAAAACAAGACCATAAGATATGGGAGCAGAATTAGGCCATTTGGCTCATCAAAGTCTGCTCCGCCATTTCATCGTGGCTGATTCAATTTTCTCTCAGCCCCAATCTCCTGCCTTCTCCCTGTACCCCTTCATGTCCTGACCAATCAAGGATCTATCAACCTATAAACCAATTGTATGGAATCAAATGACCTTTTCTGGTGCCTCAGGGCTGGGTGTGTCTGCACGCGTGTCAGCCCTGTCTCCTTGCACACCTTCTCTGCCACTTGTCTCACACACTTTCCGTGGTGCTCCACGCTCGCCATTCCCAAAGTCCTTTGCTCCTAGCAGATTTACAAGCTTGCTCGGCACTCTACGTTGACAAATACAGCTCTGTGCAAAAGTTTAAAGCACTATATGTATGTATGTATATATATATATAAAAATGTGTGTGTTTGTGTGTGTGCGCACGTGCATGTGTATGCTTAAGACTTTTGTACAGTACTGTGAGGCCTGACAGTTTACATTATATTTTAATTACGTTACATTATAATTTGGATTTTGGAGAAGGTTCAATTATAGCTCGTAAAATGCCTAGCTACTAAAATCTCCAGCGTTGCTGAGGTGCACTTGTTAATGATAGCACATTGTTGGGAACCTGCCCCGCCAGATGAATGACCCTCTCTGCCCAAGAAAAGAGGCTGGAGTTACGTGACTCGTGTACACGAGTGTAACATGGATGCAATGTTGTCAGGTGTAGCCTCACCCCTACCTCAGCAGGCACAGGATATTCTGAATTCATTAGCACACTTGCACTTAAAGACTCTTTCAAATGTATGACTCATTACTACAGAAAGTCTGCAAATGAAAGTCATATTTGTAGCTGTCCTTGAAGTTAGCTTCAGAAATGGAGTGAGTTCACAGCCGAGTCCCTGACATGCAGATTAAAAAAAAGATGGAAAAGTCTGGTTGATGAATGATTGGTCAGGTCATTACTTTTGGTGGCAGTGTCCATATATCAGAGCTGCCCATATGATCATTTTACAAGTTCTCAGACAAGCGACTGTTCGACCGGATAGCCATTGTCTGTGGAATTAATTATCAGAGTGTGTGTGGGAGAGAGAGGAAGGGGTTAGACATTCGTGAATGCTGGGGAGGTGATTGGGTTAACTTTCTTCTGGATGTTAATTTACCATCCTGTCATGTTGCTCAAGGCAGCATTGAACTGACCGCATCTGCTGACAATTTGCATGTTTGCTTAGACTTTGAATTTTGCCAATGACCAAGTTAACCACTCACCTCAATACCGGGCAGTTTCCATAATCTACAGACTCAATTTCAAGAATTCTACAATTCACAATTAATCATTTATATTTACAGTTTTTTCTTTCTTGTGTCTCTAGCACATTCCGCACTGATTTGTTGCAAACAGTGCATTTCACTGTATGGTTTGATGATCTGAGATAAATGTGACAATTAGAGCTAATCCTTATCTTTACCAAACATATCTTTACCTCCCCCGTCCCACTCTCCACTTTCCTCAGGCATTGCTTCATCTGTGATTCCATTATGCATTTGACCCTCCCCAATAATCACCCTTCTCGCTATTATCCCTGCAAATGGTCTAAATGTTACACCTGCCCATACACGTGCTCCGTCACGTCCACTCAGGGCCCCAAACAGTCTTTGCAGGCAAGGCCACACTTCACCTTGTTCTTCTTCCTCCTCTCCCACCCACCTTAGCCCGGCTTCTCATCTTTTTTCCTGGTCCTGACAAAGAGTCTCGGCCTAAAATGTCAACTATTTACTCTTTACCATTGATGCTGCCTGACCTGCTGAATTCCTCAGCATTTTGTGTGTGTTACTTCACCCGCAAATCTGCTGGTGTTGTCTAATGTGTCCAGTGCTCCCAGTGCAGACTCTCTACTTTGGTGAGACCCATCAGAAATTTGGGACAGCTTTGTTGAGCACCTCCGCATCGTTTGCCCAAGGTGGAGCTTCCCGGTGGTAAAATATTTTAATTCTCATTCCCATTCCTGTTCTGACATGTTGGTCCATGACCTCCTCTTGTGCCATGATGAGGCCACCCTCAGTGTGGAGGAGCAACACCTTAACAACCTGCCTCTTAATGCGAACAAAACAAAAGAGATGGTTTTGACTTCAGGAGGGCACGGAGCGACCACTCCCTGCTGAACATTGATGGCTCCTCGGTAGAGATCGTAAAGAGCACCAAATTTCTTGGTGTTCACTTGACGGAGGATCTCACCTGGTCCCTCAACACCAGCTCCATAGCAAAAAAAGCCCAGCAGCATCTCTACTTTTTGAGAAAGGCTGAGGAAAGTCCATCTCCCACCCCCCATCCTCATCACATTCTACAGGGGTTGTATTGAGAGCATCCTGGGCAACTGCATCACTGCCTGGTTCGGAAATTGCAACATCTTGGATCACAAGACCCTGCAACGGATAGTGAGGTCAGCTGAGAAGATCATTGGGGTCTCTCTTCCCACCATCACAGACATTTACACTACACGCTGCATCCGCAAAGGAAACAGCATTATGAAGGACCCCATGCACCCGTCATACAATCTCTTCTCCCTCCTGCCGTCTGGGAAAAGGCTCCGAAGCATTCGGGCTCTCACGACCAGACTAACAGTTTCTTCCCCCAAGCTATCAGACTCCTCAATACCTGAAGCCTGGACTGACACCTTGCCCTACTGTCCTGTTAATTATTTATTGTAATGCCGGTACTGTTTTTGTGCAGTTTATGCAGTCCAGTGTAGGTCTGTAGTCTAGTGTAGCCTTCTCTGTGTTGTTTTTTGATTACGTAGTTCAGTCTAGTTTTTTTGTACTGTGTCATGTAAACCATGGTCCTGAAAAACATTGTCTCATTTTTACTATGCACTGTACCAGCAGTTATGGTCAAAATGACAATAAAAGTTGACTTGACTTGACTTGACTTATATTCCATCTGAGTAGTCTCCAACCTAATGGTATGAATATCAACTTCTGTTTTAGGTACAAAATATTCCCTCCTCCTCCTTTCTTCATCTGTTCTCCACTCTGGCCTTTTACCTCTTCTCACCCGCTTATCACATCCCCCTGAGTCCCCTCCTGCAATGGTTCACCCCTTCTCCTCCCAGGTTCTTTCCTCTCTTTACCTTTCCAACCCATTTGGCTTCATCTATCACTTTCCAGCTAGCCTCCTCCCGCTCCCCCCACTTATTTATTCTGACATCTCCCTCCTTCTTTTCCAGTCCTGATGAAGGGTCTTGGCCTGAGATGTTGACTGTTTACTCATTTCTGTAGATACAGCCTGACCTGCTGAGTTCCTCCAAAATTTTGTGAGTGTTGCTTTATCTTTATTTGTTGTTTTGCACAGGCCGTGCAAATCTAGAGAGGGTAGTCACTCACTAGACTTGTACTGCTGGCAGTGGCTTACTACTGTCACAAGGACTGAGGTAGAGTGTAAGTCTTATCTTGCACACTGTTCATACAGATGAAGTGTGTGGGATTGGCATATTTCCCAGTCGAAATCTGTTTCCACCATGTTGGTCTTTGATTGGCCTGTTTAAAAGTTCCTGCCACTCTTTCCCGTTGATTGACTTGTGCGACATGGCCAGTGTCCGGTTTCATGCACCTCAGAGGTATAAGGACAGCATGTGTGGGAGGCTTGCTCTATTTTTCCCTTTGTCCCCATGGAACATTTACAGAACCGTTGGGAACGTATGCTCCAGACTTAAAAGGCACAAGAACTCTTAGCTGAGAACCTGTTTCTTGAATATTTAGTTTTGTAGATTGCGTAACTTAGAGGAACTTAAATGTTTGGGCGCATCTTCCACAGTTTGTAAATAAATGTTTAATATGCTTATTCGTAACTAGTGTCTTCAGTGTCACTCACCAAACCTGCGACTATGTTTCAAATCATTACTCTGTGCTTTGAGCTGGACTACGGTAAAAGCTACCAAGCAGAGTGCTTTGCAGGTAAATGATAAAGTGTAAGATCATAAGGAGGCAGTTTGACCCAGCATGATGGGGTTTGAAATCCTGCTGACTCCCTCTCTGGCCACGTGAGTCTCCTCCGGGTGCCCAGTTTCCTCCCACATTCCTAAGACGTCTGGTTGGTGTTACTGTGTTGTGACCATGCTATATTGGTGCTGGAAGTGTGGCAACACTCGATGCCAGGCTCCCAGCACATCCTCGGGCTGTGTTGGTTGTTGACACAAACAACACATTTCACTGTATGGCTCACACACAAAATGCTGGAGGAACTCGGTGGGTCAGGCAGCATCTATGGAAAAGAACAGACAGTTGACGTTTTGGAATAAGACCCTTCTTCAGGACTGAGAAGGAAGGGGAAAGGTGCCAGAATGAAAAGGTGGAAGGAGGGAAGGAGGCTGGCTGGAAGATGATAGATGAAGCCGGGTGGATGGGAAAGGGACAGGGCTGGAGAAGAAAGAATCTGATAGGAGAGGAGAGTGGACCATAGGAGAAAGGGAAGGAGGAGGGACAACAAGGGGACATAAGGGCAGTTATTAGAACTGGTTCATTATTGTCACATGTACTGAGACACAGTGAAACCTTTGTCTTATATACTGTTGATATAGGTCAGATCATTACACAATGCATCAAGGTAGAACAAGGTAAAACAATAACAGAATGCAGAATAAAGAGTAACAGCTACAGAGAAAGTGCAGGGCCAGTAAATGATAAAGGCAACATCAACACAAGGTAGATTGTCCCAGCCTGTAAGATCGGGGTTTAGTTCCTGTTACGGTCTGTAAGCAGTTTGTACATTCTCTCTGTGACCTCATGAGCTTGCTTTGGGTGCTCCAGTTTCCACCAGCTTTCGGAAGACGTGTGGGTCGGGGTGAGGAAACGGTGGGCATGCTATGTCGGTGCTGGAAGTGTGGCGATTTAGCCTCGGACTGCATAGATTGTTGACTCAGATGATGCTTTTCACTGTTTGATTCGCTCTACATGTAACAACTAAAGCTAATCTTCACTGTGAGGCCAAGTGTGATGCAGTGATAGTTCGAGGACTTGCATCAGAAAAGAAGGAACCTGATATCTCTGAGAAGAGAGTTGACTACAGTTGATCGAGAGAACATACTGTAAATTCTAAAAGTGTAAAGAAAAAGGCTAGTATTTAAAGAGATGATTAGCAAAAAGAATGCATTCCTTAAGGCACAGAAGCTCAAAAGGGAAATGATTCATCTGTGTCTGAAAATTAGTAATTGAAACAGAATCAGGTTTAATATCACTGGCATATATCGTGAAATTTGTTGTTTTGTGGCAGCAATACACTGCATAATAATAAAAATCTATGCATTTCAATACGAAATATATTTTAAAAATTTAAGTTAAATAAGTAGTGAAAAACGAGTGAAAGATCCAAATATTGATGTGGAGTTTATGGGTTCAATGTCCATTCAGAAATTTGACAGCAGAGGGGAGGAAACTCTTCCTGCAGTGTTGACTGTGTCCGCAGGCCCCTGTACCTCCTCCCAGATGGCAGCGATGAGAAAAGGACATGACCTGGGAAGACCTGCCTCAGAGATAAAAGTAGGCCGGAGGATTGGGTGCATTTGGAACTCGGTAAAGGAGTACAAAGAAATTGCTGATGAAAGACAAAACTAAAATATGAAGGTGGTCTGAAGAGAAATATAAGTGGATTCTGAGGGTTTCCATCGATGTGTGAGAGAACTTATATTGGAGAATAAGGGAATGGCACAGGAAATATAAAATGTTTCCTATAGTGGGGGAGTTGAGGGCCAGCGGGCACAGCCTCAGAATAGAAAGATGTTTCTTTAGAACAGAGGTGAGGATGAATTTCTTGAGCCAGCCAGTGATGAATCTATGGAATTCATTGCCTCAAATATCCGTGGAGGCCAATTCATTGGGTATATTTAAAGTGGAGGTTGACTGATTGTTGATTAGTAAAGGTATCAAAGGTAATGTGGAGAAGGCAGGAGAATAGGCTTGAGAGGGACAATAAATCAGTATGATCTAATGGCAGAGGAGACTCGATGGGTTGAATGGCCTGATTCTGCTCCTAAGTCTTATGGTCTGATGGTCTTTGTGTGTGCTTGAGGAGAGAATAAGTCAGTGCGATCTTGATGGGCTGAAGGGCCTATTTCGCACTGTAATTCTAATTTCAAAAGGGATGTCTCTACAGCTAGTGGATACTCTTGTTGTCATTTCAGATAGATTTTGAAATTGTTCCTGTAGATCGCTGGGTAGTAAGTGTGACCTGACGTTTAAGAACGAAGGGAGAGAGATAATCATTTTTAACAAGCTGTTGGCATTTTGTCAGTGGTAGGGGAGATGTTGGAATCTATAATAAAAGATGTAATAACAGAAACCCTTGAAAAGTATAATAGCATTCAACAGATTCAGCATGGATTTATCAAAGGTAAATCATATTTGATTAATCAGCTTTTATGCCTAACAGCTTCTATAATATTAGTTTTTTGGCTAATAATTTCTTGAATTCCTCAGTCTTACAAGTTCATGATTCATTAATGTACTCCCATTTGATAACCCATGCAGAACCACTGTGGAGAATTGTCACAGTAGTTCCTCTTTAACAAGTATGGGAGATTGTTTAATGGGGTTTCCTGTACTCAAGTGTAAAGAGAACAAAATAATTATTACTCTGGACTTGATGCAACACAAAAAAAACATAATAAGATAAAGAAAACAATAATGATAATTATAAAAAAAACACAATTAGTATAAATACCTAAGATAGCTTATATACATAGATTGTATGTCCATAAAGTGATGTTAGGCACTGGAGTATCATGGTACGGCAGGATAGCATTATGGTTAGCACAACACTTTACAGTACAGGCGACCTGGGTTTAATTCCCACTGCTGCCTGTAAGGAGTTTGATGTTCTCTGTGATCATGTGGGTTTCCTCTGGGTGCTCCTGTTTCCTCTCACAGTCCAGAAGTTTGTCCTGCGATTAGGCTAGCTTTAAATTGAAGGACTACTGGGCAACACAGAGGGCATAATCTGCACTGCATCTCAATAAAATAAAATTTAAAAATAAGGTGACTGACAGGAAATGATAAAGCAGTGATTGTTGGAGGTGTAGAGTGGGTTAATGGGTAGAGGTGATGATCAGCCTTCCTGATTGTGAAAAGAAACTGTTTTTGAGTCTGGTGGTCCTGGTATGGATGCTACATAGTCTCCTCCCTGATGGGAATGAGACAAAGTCCATGAGCAGGGTGGGTGAGTTCCTTCACAATGTTACTGGCCCTTTTCCAGCACCTTTCTGTATGTATGTCCTTGATTGTGGGTAGGCTGGTGATGCTTTAGGCCATTTTGACTACCCATTGTAGAGCCCTCCTTGTACCCCACAGCACAGTTTCTGTACCATGCAGTACTGCAGAGATGGATGACTTCAAATGTAACTCAGTCTGCCATTTCTCTGCCCATTCAAAGATTAGTTTTATTGTACATCAAAGCATCAAAACATCCAGTTACCCGAGTTTTTTGAGTTTTATTTCAGATTTCCAGCATCTGCAGTAGGTTCTGACTTTTTCCCTGAGGAATACTGATGTACAGAGGCTCCAGTCCAACTGAGGAATAAAATACAGTGCCTGAGGAATTAGTGAAATATTCCTCAATATCATCATGAGCCTGAAAACTGATAAACCCTTTGGAAATGGGAAACTGCAACTCAAGATATTAGGAGGCAACGGGACAGGTAGCATTTGTGAGCAGAGAAACAGAGTTCACTTTCAGATCAAAGACCCTTCATCAGAACTGGTAAAAAGCCTGCCAGTTAGATGTCAAAGTTATGGCCGCTGGCGGATTAACTTCAGGAATAATAAGATATGTGAATGGAGGAACATTGAGTGCAGGTAAGTGACTCCTCTCAGCAAACTCTGGACAGGATGAAATCAAAGCAGAAAATACTGGGAATATTCAGAAAAACAGGAGATCCCATGTCTGTGGTCACCATCAGATACCTCTCTATATTAATCTATACTAATCATCACATCCCTAGCTATACTACCTGTACAAATCTATACTATCTATAGTAATACAATTCATATCTACGTATACTATCGCAAATTCAAAATCAAATTCAAGTTTGATTATTATTCAACCGTTCATGAAAACAGCTGAACAAAACAGTATTCCTTTGTGGCTAAAGTGCAAAACATGCAGGGCACATTCAAAATAGTGAGCAAAAATACATAGGCAGGCAACAAGAAGCACACTTATAGCCCAAGACCCTGAGTGATGTGTCCCGCAAATTGAGGGTACAGTTTCTGGAAGTGTCCAGCCTGTCATTCCACCGATCAAACACTGATAGGAGAGGCTGGCCCCCAACCGACCACAGATGCCATGCTGGACCCCATCTGGCGTCTCCTTTCCTAACGGCTTGAGGCCCAGTTCTCACTACAACTGAGGATATGCAGCTTCTCCACCGCCTGTGGTGCCACCAGACAAGGGAAACAGGCCTTGTGGCACCTTGCATTATCAATGTCCGACAGGGTCTTGGAGACGCAAGAGAAACGCCCAAGGTAATCACACACGGTTACATTGCACACCGCCTTCATGTACCACCTTCCAACGAGCTCCTCTGAACCCAGTTCGGCTCCAATGAAATGCCAGCTGGCTCTATACTAATCTTCAAATTTCTATCTATACTATCTCTATTAATTAATTAAATTCCTGTCTGTACTAACTCCTCCCTATAATAATCTGACAGTAACAATAGTACAATCAGATGAAGTTTGATTGGTTATTAAAGCCAGCAGCTCCTTTGTTAAATCTGTTTTCTTATTTACTGCAATGTAAACAATTAATTAACAAGGGTCGTGTTGGAAAATGGACATTGATATTGTCCACCCATTTTAACCAATACATTTTATAGACAACTTTATGCTCCTGAGAGAGTATGAACATTGTAACATGCAGTCAGTACCACCAGGCTATTTATTACACCAGGGCATGTACAAAGAGTTTAATTTTCTGAGTGCGTCCTCGAAGGCAAGTTTGTAAATGGAAATACGTTCTTCCGATTACTGCTCTTAACATAAGCACATAACAACTCCCAGTACTCAGCCTGTAGCCTGTCATGTTCTGATGATTCAGATACTTGTCAAGATGTTTCTTAAATGCTGTGAAAGGATTTGGCTAGATTACTTCCTTGGGTAGCTTGTTCCAGGCTCCCAAACTCCGAAAGGTTGGAAGAAAATCTTCTCAGAATCCCCCATTGGTGCAGAAAGAGAGCCAACCTGCTATGTTGTTCATCAGGTCTTCATTTTAATTGAATTTTATCGTTTTTATTTAGAGAGTGCAGAACAGGCCCCTCCAGCCCTTTGAGCCATGCTACCTGGCCACCCACCAGTTTAACCCCTGCCTAATCATAGGACAATTTTCAATGACCATTTCACCCTCTAACCAGTACATCTTTAGGCTACGGGAGGAAACCAGAGCACCCGGAGGAAACCCACACGCACACGGGAAGGAGTGTACGAACTTGCTTTACAGAGGATGCCAGAATTGAATTTCAAACTCCAATGCCCTGAGCTGTAATAGCATCATGCTAACCTCTACGATACCATAGCGATCCAATGTTTAGGTTATAGGGTAGGAAATAGAACAGTACAGAACAAGCTGTTTGGCCCACGATATTTTGCCAACCTTTTAACCTACCGTCTCTCCCACATAATCCTCCATTTTTTTTCCATCCATGTGCCTAGGTAAATATCTCTTAAATGTCCCTAATGTATCTGCGTCCACCAGCACCCCACCACTCCAGCAGTGCTCCCGTCACTCTCTGTGTAAAGCACCTACCTCTGACAGACTCAAAATACTTAAAATTATGTGGAAAAGTCGCAGGCTCCCCGCACTAACTATACCTCTTATCTATCAAGTCACCTCTCATCTTGCTCAGCCTATCTTTGTATGACATGTTCTCGAATCCAGGCAGCATCCTGGTAAATCTCCTCTATATCTCCTCTAAAGCTTCCACATCCCTCCTTATAATGAGGTAGCCAGAACTGAACACACTACTCAGAGGGTGGTGAGAGTGTGGAACGAGTTGCCAGTGCAAGTGATGCATGTCAGCTCAATTTCAACATTTAAAAGAAGTTAGGATAGGCACAGTACATGGATGGGAGGGGTATGGAGGGCCATGGTCTGGGTTCGTGTTGATAGGAGTGGGCACGGTTCGGCATGACCAGATGGGCCAAAGGGGCTATTTCTGTGCTCTACCTTTTTATGACTACCATGACCTGCTGAGTTCCTCCAGCATTTTGTGTGTGTTACTAAAGATTAATATCCTAGCTGTCTGGTAAACTTCCACCCACTCCGTCACCCACTGCTGACCAGACACTGTGTTCCGGTCAAACCCCCACCCACCCCGTCACCCGCTGCTGACCAGACACTGTGTTCCGGTCAAACCCCCACCCACCCCGTCACCCGCTGCTGACCAGACACTGTGTTCCGGTCAAACCCCCACCCACCCCGTCAATCACTGCTGACCAGACACTGTGTTCCGGTCAAACCACCATCCACCCCGTCACCCGCTGCTGACCAGACACTGTGTTCCGGTCAAACCCCCACCCACCCCGTCAATCACTGCTGACCAGACACTGTGTTCCGGTCAAACCCCCACCCACCCCGTCAATCACTGCTGACCAGACACTGTGTTCCGGTCAAACCCCCACCCACCCCGTCACCCGCTGCTGACCAGACACTGTGTTCCGGTCAAACCCCCACCCACCCCGTCACCCGCTGCTGACCAGACACTGTGTTCCGGTCAAACCCCCACCCACCCCGTCACCCGCTGCTGACCAGACACTGTGTTCCGGTCAAACCACCACCCACCCCGTCACCCGCTGCTGACCAGACACTGTGTTCCGGTCAAACCACCACCCACCCCGTCAATCACTGCTGACCAGACACTGTGTTCCGGTCAAACCCCCACCCACCCCGTCACCCGCTGCTGACCAGACACTGTGTTCCGGTCAAACCCCCACCCACCCCGTCACCCGCTGCTGACCAGACACTGTGTTCCAGTCAAACCCCCACCCACCCCGTCAATCACTGCTGACCAGACACTGTGTTCCAGTCAAACCGCCACTCACTCCATCACCCGCTGCTGACCAGACACTGTGTTCCGGTCAAACCACCACCCACCCCGTCACCCGCTGCTGACCAGACACTGTGTTCCGGTCAAACCACCATCCACCCCGTCACCCGCTGCTGACCAGACACTGGGGGCTGCTTGTGGCTATCTGGGAAACTAAAGCGTCAGAAATAACATAAGACAGGTCCCAAGATTCAATTACCTCTGATGACATGGAAATCAATTTCATATGGGATCCAGACATTTACAAAAAAAAATTCAGACAGTGGAGTCTGCATCTTGTGTCGATGGACAAGTTGTCTAAGTGACCTTTATCACTGCCATTTTCACTGAGAAGTTTTGACCCAGGGTTAGACACAGAAGGCTGATCAATAATGTAAATATTTTAAGGGGTGGTACCCAGAAGAGCAATTGATAAAGAAGGACAAATCGATCAAGTGCTTGGAAGGTTGGTTCAAGTTCAGACAGATTTCTGAAGGAAAAGTAATTGCATATCTTACATCAGAATTGTCTTACTGTAATTTAGATGTTACTTTGCTTGCTTTGTTTCTGTGGAGAGCATTCTGACAGATTGGACCCCCATCACCCAGAGCATGGCCTTTTCTCATTATTACCATTGGGAAGAAGGTACAGGAGCCTGAAGGCACTGTGGTGAACTACATATACCTGTCTGGACAGGCCCCCTGCTGACTGCTCCTGTGGCTCCTCCCACTGACCCCGTGTGGTGAACTACATATACCTGTCTGGACAGGCCCCCCACTGACTGCTCCTGTGGCTCCTCCCACTGACCCCGTGTGGTGAACTACATATACCTATCTGGACAGGCCCCCCGCTGACTGCTCCTGTGGCTCCTCCCACAGACCCCTGTATAAAGGCGATTGAGGCTGGAGCCCGGCCTCTCAGTCTCCAGGATGTAGTAAGGTGGTCACTCACTGCTTGTTCCTTCTTCCAGTCAATAAAAGCCGATATCTCGCCTTTACGTCTCAGAGAGAGTTATTGATGGTGCATCAGTCACACACCCAGCGACTCAGGAACAGCTTCTTCCCCTCTGCCACCCGACTCCTAAATGGACATTGAACCCATGGACACTACCTCACTTTTTATATTATTTCTGTGTTTGCATTACTTTTAATTTAACTATTTAATATACATACATAATTTATTATTTACAGTAATAAATAAATCACTGTAATTTATTTATTTTTTTAATATTATCATTGTACTGCTACCACTAAATTACAAATTGCATATGCTGCTGATATTAAACCTGATTCTGATTCTGATATGGAGGGGGCACTGCACAGGATCGGAAAATGCTGCAGAAAGTTGTAAACTCAGCCAGTTCCATCATGGGCACTAACCTCCACAGCACCGAAGACATTTTCAAAAGGTGATGCCTCAAAAAGATGGCATCCATCATTAAAGACCCTCATCAACCAGAACATATCCTCTTCTCATCATGCACGTGGTACAGGAGCCTGAAGACGCACACTCAATGTTTCAGGAACAGCTTCTTCCTCTCCACCGTCATATTTCTGAATGGGTTATAAACCAATTCTTGAGCACTAACAGAATATATTTTTTTGTTTTCTTTTTGCACTACATATTTATTTCTAATGATATATTTCTTACTGTAATTTATAGTTTTCTTATTATTACGTATCACAAGGCACTGCTGCTGCAAACAACAGATTTCACAACATACCTTGTGCCAGTGATTCTGGTCTGCATCTGTGTTTGGTCATTGTTTTCTGGGACCAGTTCCAAGCCTGTACTAGGTTTTTTGATCTCAGTTGAGTTGACAGAGGTCTCCTCTTACATCCCTCAGTAGCAGCCAGCTTGGAGAGTGTCAAATATTCAGCTGAGTTCCTGGTCATTATCGATTGATCCCTTCTGAAGGTTCTAGTGTATTAATACCAGCTGTCAGCAGCGGACTTGTTTGTTACCCACTTCCCTTCAGCTCCATAACCCAAAACCTGTTGATGGTTAGTACAAATAGGCAAAGGACCCGGAGGGAAGTCAGAATCAGGTTTATGTCACTGGCATGCTCTGAAATTTGTTGTTTTGTGGCAACAGTATAATGCAATACATAAAAAAATGATGAGCTGCGATAAGAAATGTAAAAATAGATACAGTACTGTACAAAATTCTTCGGCATGTACAGTATATATAGGGCAGGTGTCCCAGACTTTCACACAGCACTGTATTTGTCAATGTGAAGTGGAGAGCCAGTTTGTAAATCTGGTAAGAGCAAAGGATGTTGGGAATGGTGAGAGTGGAGAGCGGTGGGAGGAGTGAGAGGCAGAGGGAGAGTGGCTTGGGTGTAAACACCCCCCCCCCCCCCCGCCTTTAGACACCAGGCAAGTTCACTCCATTCCAAACAATTGGTTTATTGATCATTACAGAATGTCTCTTTGGTGCTTCCCGCTCCCTCCCCTCTCCTTTTCCCCCTTTCCCCATCATGATTCCCCGCTCCCTGCCCCCTTCCCACTCTCAGTCCACAATAGAGACCCATATCAGAGGCAGGCTTATCATCACTCTGGTTCCACATCTGTGCTTGATAATTGTTTTCTGGGACCAGTTCCAAGCCTAATTTAGGTTCTCTAATCTCCGTTGAGTTGATCGAGGTCTCCTCGTTACTGGAGAGCTTGAAAGAGGTCACATATTCGACTGAGTTCCTGTTCCTGTTCATTATCGATTGATCCCTTCTGAAGGATGCAGTGTATTAATATCAGGCGAGAGCAGCAGACTTGGTTGAGTTACTACGGTACTGTGTAACTAATGAGGTTCATTGTGCATTTCAATTTATCACCTGCACATTGTAACATACAGTGAAATGTGTTGTTTGTGTTAATGCATAAGGATGTGCTGGGGGCAGCCTGCAAATGTCATTACAGATTCCAGCACCAGCATAGCATGTCCACAATGTGACCACAACAGACTCACAAGTAAAGTGTTGCCTAACCTGGAAGGACTGTTTGGGGCCCTGAAAGGTAGTGAAGGAGGAGATGTAGGGGCAGGTTGGCTTGTTCCACAAGCAAAGATAAGTACCAGGAAGGAGATCAGTAAGGAGGGACGAATGGACAAGGGAATCGCATAGGGAATGATCCCCATGGAAAGTGGAGGGGGGGGGGAGGGAAAGATGTGTTTGGTGGTGGGATCCCGTTGGTGCTCCTGCTGTGGTCTTCTGTATATTGGTGAGAACTGACATAGTTTGGGAGACCACTTCACCAAGCACCTATGCTCCATCTGCCAGGGAAAGCAGGTTCTCCCGGTGGCCATCCCTTTCAATTCTACTTCCCATTTCCATTCACTTCATGGCTGCCTCTACTACTGCCATGGTTCCAGAAGACTGGAAAATTGCAAATGTCACTCCACTATTCAAGAAGGTAGAGAGATAGAAGAAAGGAAACTATTCGACAGTTCATCTGACCTCAGCGGTTGGGAAGATGTTGGAGTCTATTATTAAGGATGAACCTCATGATAAAATAGGCTGCAGTCAGCATGGATTCCTCAAGGGAAAATCTTACCTGACAAATCTGCTGGAGTTATTTGAAGAAGCACAAGCAGGACAGATGAAGGAGAAAAGGTTGATGTTGTGTACTTGTGTTTTCAGAAGGCCTTTGACAAGGTGCCACACATGAGGCTGCTTAACAAGCTACGAGCCCATTGTATTACAGGAAAGATTCTAGTATGGATAAGGCAGTGGCTGATAGGCAGGAGGCAAAGAATGGGAATAAAGCGAGTCTTTTCTGATTGGCTGCCGGTGACTGGTTATGTTGCACAGGGGTCAGTATTGGGATTGATTATTTTTATGCAATATGTCAATGATTTGAATGATGGAATTGATAGCTTTGCTGCAAATTTTGCTGATGATATGAAGATAGGGGAGGTTCAGGTAGTTTTAAGGAAGTAGAGAGGTTACAGAAGGATTTAGACAGATTAGGAGAATGGACAAAGAAATGGCAGCTAGATTAGAGTGTCAGAAAATTTATGGTCATGCACATGGGTAGAAGAAATGAAAGTTGACAATTTCCTAAGTGGAGAGAAAATACAAAAAACTGAGGTGCAAAGGGACTTGGGAGTCCTTGTGCAGGATTCCCTAAAGGTTAATTTGCAAGTTGAGTCTGTGGTGAGGAAGGCAAATACAATGTTAGCATTCATTTCAAGAGGCCTAGAATGTAAAAACAAAGATGTAATGTTGGAACTTTATAGAGCACTTGGAGCATTGTGAGCAGGTTTGGGCCTCATATCTTACAAAGAGTGTGCTGAAACTGCAGAGGGCTTAAAGGAGATTCACGAAAATGATTCCAGAATTGAATGGTTTGTCATATGAGGAAAGTTTGATGGCTCTGGGCCTATAATCACTAGAATAAGGGGTAACCTCACTGAATCCTATCGAATGGTGAAAGATCTTGATAGCATGGATGTGGATAAGCTGATTCCTTTGGTGGAAGAGCCTAAGACCAGAGGACACAGCCTCAGTATAGAGTGGTGCCCTTTTAGAACAGAGATGAAGAGGAATTTTTTTAGCCAGAGGTTGGTGAATCTGTGTAATTGTTTGCCACAGGCAGCTGTGGAGGTCACGTCTTTATGTATATTTAAGGCAGAAGTTGATAGATTCTTGATTGGTCAGGGCATGAAGGGATACAGGGAGAAGGTTGGAGTTTTGGGTTGAGAAGAAAATTGGATCAGCCATGATAAAATGGCAGACCAGATTCAATGGGCCAAATACGAGGAAATCTGCAGATGCTGGAAATTCAAGCAACACACACAAAATGCTGGTGGAACACAGCAGGCCAGGCAGCATCAATAGGGAGAAGCGCTGTCGACGGTTTAGGCCGAGGTCCTTCGTCAGTCCTGTGTGTGTCAATGGACCTGATTCTGCTCCTGTGTCTCATGGTCTCATATTTTACCCCTCATTATACTTGCCGGCAGCCCAGCACAATCCTCGCAGATTTGATATGACACAAATGATGCAGTTTGATGTATATTTCAAGATTTCAATGTACATGTGTGTGGTAAACTATGTATACCTGTCTGGACACGCCCCTCTGCTGACTGCTCCTGTGGCTCCTCCCACAGACCCCTGTATAAAGGCGATTGGAGGCACTGCTCCCCCCTCAGTCTCCGAGATGCTGTGCTCCGTTTTGCTGCTAATAAAAGCCTATCGTTCGCCCCGTCTCCGAGAGTTATTGATGGTGCATCAATTTTATTAGCAGCAATTTTAAAACATGGAGAGCATTTTACGACCCGACAGATTGGATATTGACCCACAATCTCCGGAAGCCAGCATCACTTTTGAACTCTGGCTTGCGTGCTTCCAATCGTACCTAGAGGAGATTCGTGTGACCGAGCCTGCAACGATGCACAAAACTCTCCTCTCCAGTGTCAGTCCACGGGTCCACTCCCTGATCAGGGACCTGCCGACCTACCAAGGGGCACTGGACACCCTCAAAAGACAATACCTGCGGCCAGTGAACACCGTCTACGCAAGACAATGCTTAGTGACATGACGACAGCAGGCCGGAGAGTCGAGCGCTGAGTTTGTCCGGGCCCTACAGACACTCGTGCGGGCATGCGAGTGCAGGGGACTGACGGTGGAACAGCATGCAGAGCTGCTAGTAAGAGACGCCTTTGTTACGGGGATCAGGTCAATGTACGTGTGCCAGCGGCTGCTGGAACACGCCGATCGTACCTTACTTTCGGCGATCGAGACGGCCGACATGCTGGAGGCTGCTCTGCACAATGCTGACACTGTCCAGCTGCGT
Source organism: Hypanus sabinus (assembly GCF_030144855.1). Lineage (NCBI taxonomy): Eukaryota > Metazoa > Chordata > Chondrichthyes > Myliobatiformes > Dasyatidae > Hypanus > Hypanus sabinus. The sequence continues at coordinate 101,701,761 of NC_082719.1, read as the reverse complement.
GATCTCCCACCGGCCCCGTGGACACTGCAGACCTCGCAACCCACCGGCGAATCAACCTCGGCTGCTGCCATTCGCGAGTCCATGAAGTCCCCACAACACGCCGGCGAATCGACCATGACGGCCACTTCGCCAAGGCCTGTGAATCCAAACCACGGGCTGGGTTAAGCTCAAGGCATGGGGTGGCCATCTTGGTGGCCGCCATCTTGCCTGCCTGCTGCATGCGACACATGGGGGCAGCCATCTTTGTCGGCGCCACCTTGCCCTGCCTCCGACCCATGGGTGCTTACCAGGCACCAAGACAGCGATGCAACTCTGGCCTCCGTGACCCTCGACCAAAGCGCCCCACACCAGCTTGCAAGGTCAATGATGGACATCCTGGTGGAGGGGCACAGGACTAGCTGCCTGTTTGACACAGGCAGCACTGAGAGTTTTATTCACCTGGACACGGTGCAATGCTGTGGACTCGTGACACAGCTGGTAAGCCAGAAGGTCACCATAGTTTCTGGATCGCATTCCACAGACATCCAGGGGGGTGGGTGTGTAGCAACATTGGTGGGGCAGGGCACAGAATATTGGGACTTTGCGCTACTGGTCATGCCTCAACTGTGTGCCCCTGTGCTATTGAGGCTCGACTTTCAGAGCCACCTGAAAAGTGTGACAATGGAGTATGACGGGCCCCTCCCACCAATCACTGTCAGAAATCTTCAGTTTTGTGGGACTTTGTTATATACCTCGCTACTGACCAAACACGCACTGACCCGTACATCCCACCCAGCACCATGCCGACAGCCACGATACTGACACCACTTGCAGCCTCTCCACCCTCAAGATCCCTCCCCCACCGCTGTTCGCCAACCTGACCCCCAACTGTAAACCTGTGGCAACTAAAAGCAGGAGGTACAGCGCGGGGGACAGGGCCTTCATTTAGTCAGAGGTGCAGCATCTGCTCAGGGAGGGGATCAGTGAGCCAAGCACAAGTCCTTGGAGGGCCCAGGTGGTCATTGTTTGGACCGGGCAGAAAAATAGGATGGCCGTGGACTATAGCCAGACTATCAATAGGCTCACGCAGCTTGACGCGGACCCCCTAACCCGCATCGTGGATATGGTCAACCACATAGCTCAGTACAAGGTGTACTTGACCATAGACCTGAAATCCGCTTACCACCAGCTCCCCATCCACCCGGAGGACCACCCCTACACCGCCTTCGAGGCAGGCGGCAGGCTCTATCACTTCCTGCACGTCCTCTTCGGTGTCACAAATGGTGTCTCTGTCTTCCAGAGGGAAATGGACCGGATGGTGGACCACTGCCAACTGAAGGCCACATTCCCATATCTGGATAACATCACCATCTGCGGTCTTGACTGGCAGGATCACGACACCAAACTCCAATGATTTTTCCAAGCGGCCAAAGCCCTTAACCTCACCTATAACATGGACAAGTGTGTGTTTGGAAGCACCCGACTTGCTATCCTTGGGTATGTCGTGGAGAACAGGGTCATTGGCCCTGACCATATGCGCCCCCTGTTGGAACTCCCTCTTCCCACCACCTTCAGAGCCCACAAACGGTGCCTGGGCTTCTTTTCCTATTCCGCCCAATGGGTCCCTCACTACGCAGACAAGGCCCGCCCCTGATCAAGTCCACCGCATTTCCCCTCTCAGCCAAGGCCCACGCATCCTTCAGCCGCATTAAAGGGGACATTGCCAAAGCAACAATGCATGCGGTGGATGAGACCATTCCCTTCCAAGTAGAGAGTGACACCTCCGACTTTGCGCTGGCTGCTACCCTCAATCAGGCAGAAAGGCTGGTGGCGTTCTTCTCTCGTACCTTACAGGGCCCTGAATTTCAGCACTCTGCAGTGGAGAAAGAAGCCCAGGCCATAGTGGAAGCTATTAGGCACTGGAGGCACTATCTCGCTGGCAAAAGGTTCACCTTGCTGACTGACCAGTGCTCAGTTGCATTCATGTTCAGCAACCAACAGCGGAGCAAAATCAAAAATGATAACATTTTGAAGTGGAGAATAGAACTCTCTACCTACAACTATGATAGTCCGTACTGGCCTGGAAGGCTCAATGAGCCCCCCTGATGCCCTATCCCGGGGAGCGTGTGCCAACGTGCAGCTCGACTGGCTATACGCACTCCATGCAGATCTTCGCCACCCAGGGGTCACCCGACTTTACCATTTTGTGAAAGCCCGGAACCTGCCGTACTCCCTTGAGGAAATCAGGACGATGACCAGGGACTGCCAAGTCTGCACTGAGTACAAACCGCACTTCTACTGTCCTGAAAAGGCACAACTTATCAAGGCCACCCGCCCCTTTGAGCGACTGAGTGTTGACCTTAAGGGCCCCCTTCCCTCTACCGACTGCAATGGCTACTTTCTTAACATAATTGATGAGTACTCGTGGTTTCCCTTTGCCATCCCCTGCCCCAATACCACTGCCACGTCCGTCATAAAAGCCCTGCGCCAGCTCTTCACTCTGTTCGGATATCCCTGCGATATCCACAGTGATAGAGGGTCCTCCTTTATGAGTGACGAGCTGCGCCAGTACCTGCTGGCTAGGGGTATTGCTACTAGTCGGACCACGAGTTATAATCCCCGGGGTAATGGAAAGGTGGAGAGGGAGAATGACACTGTGTGGAAGGCCACACTCTTAGCCCTTAGGTCAAAGGGACTGCCGGTCTCTCGCTGGCAGGAGGTCCTCCCTGAGGCACTCCACTCTATCCGCTCCCTGTTATGTACGTCCACCAATGCCACCCCTCATGAGCGACTCTTTTCTTTTCCCAGGAAGTCTGGCACTGGGACCACCCTACCAGCTTGGCTGATGTCCCCAGGGCCAGTGCTGCTCCAGAAACATGTGAGGAGCAATAAATACTCCCCGATGGTCGAGAGGGTTCACCTACTTCATGCGAACCCCCAGTATGCCTACGTGGTCTTACCTGATGGGCGAGAGGACACGGTCTCCATCTGCGACCTGGCACCCACAGGAGAACCAGACCCTACCCTGAACACTCCACGGTGACAATGAACCCCGTACCCACCGATGTATATACCCACGAGACACCACGCACACCAAGCCCTACACAGACTCTTCACGACACTCCCATACCGGGTGCCAAGCACACGCATGAGGGATCACTGATGCCTAAGGGGCTGGCACCTCAAGTCAGGCCAGAGCCAGCACAACCACCGTCACTGGTGCAATCACCACCGGTGCTACGTAGATCGCAGCGACAGACTCGACCACCTGATAGACTTAACCTGTAAATATACTTGTAAGAAACTTCACCCCATGGGGACTCTCTTTTAAAACAAGGTGGGGGAGTGAATGTGGTGAAGTACATATACCTGTCTGGACACGCCCCTCTGCTGACTGCTCCTGTGGCTCCTCCCACTGACCCCTGTATAAAGGCGACTGGAGGCACTGCTCCCCCCTCAGTCTCTGAGATGCTACGCTCCGTTTTGCTGCTAATATTGTTCGCCTCCCGTCTCCGAGAGTTATTGATGGTGCATCAATGTGACAAATATAACTGATCTTTAAAAAAATTTTCTCTGTACTCTTCTGAGCTTATTGAGAGCAAGTCTTGTCTTGCTCTGGAAATAAAGCTGGAGATGTAGAATTAATTGTTTCAGTGCGCACACATAGGGGTGCAGCCTTTGGATGGGAGATGAGATCAGAATTAGATGCAGGAACTGCTGTTGAAGCTGTGACAGTGAGCAGGTCTGATGGGGGAAAATAAATGAAGCTGCTTATTAAAGCAGAACTATCTCATAAGAGAAAGGCTGGAGCAATCATCTGATAATGTGGCAATCTTATTACAGACACCTTTGAACTGATCCCAGCATTTAACACCTCTCAATGTTAAGATAAGCTCGGTGGCCACTTCATTAAGTATAGAACTGGAACTAGGTGTGGTCTTCTGCTGTTGTAGCCCATCCACCTCAAAGTTCGACGTATTGAACTCTTCTGTACATTACCGTTGCACAGTGTGAAGTTCCCAGGAAATTATCAGTTCCTGAGATACTCAAACCACCACATCTGGCACCAGCAATCATTCTAGGGTCAAAGTCACTTCGATCAGATTTCTTCCCCATTCTGATGTTTGGTCTGAACAATAACTGAACCTCTTGACTATGTCTGCATGCTTTTCTGGAATTGAGTTGCTGCCTCATGTTTGGCTGATTAGACAGAGTCATAGAGCACTATAGCAGAGAAACAGGGCCTTTGGCCCATCTGGTTCATGCCAAACCAATAAACTGCCAATTCCCCTCAAGCTGCACCCAGACCATTACCCTCCATATCTCTCCCATCTACGTATCCATCCAAGCTTCTCTTAAACATTGAAACCAAAATCACATCCATCACATTCACCGGCAGCTCATTCCACACTCTGATTGAAGAGGTTTTCCCTCATGTTCCCTGGAATTTCAGGTCTTGCCTCCCACAGAGTCCGAAGGAACATATTGTCAGACCCTGGAGATTCATCCACCCTAGTTTCCCTCAAGACAGAAGATACCCCCTTCTCTGTAAATTATACAGGGTCCATGACCTCACTGCTGTTGTGCCTCACTTCTACAGACTCTATGTCCATCTTCTGAGGAAATACAAATGCAAAAAATCCATTTCACGTCTTTCCCATCTCTTTTGACTCCTTAAATAGCTTACCACTCTGATCTTTCAGAGGACTAATTTTGTCCCTTGCTATCCTTTTGCTCTTAGTATATCTCTAGAAGCCCTTAGGATTCACCTTCATCTTGCCTGCTGAAGCAACAGGATAAAAATGAATGTTCTCCTATGAAGAAGATTATTGACAGGTATATGGAGGAATTTAAGGTGGAGGGTGATATGGGAGGCAAGGTTTTGGGCCGAAGGGCCTGTACTGTGCTGTACTATTCTACATTCTATGACTCAGATTTTTAAAGATAGCTTGGTAATGTCTTGTTTACCGATGTTGAAATTAGTTCTTTTTCTTACATTCCTCGATTTTTTGCAACTTAAACAAAGGGTTTTCAACTACTATATTATATAGAGGGTTCTCAGGGTCCAAGTCTCAGAAACTGCTGATCTCCTGCTATTTTCATGCATAACTTTCTTTGGAGTTTACAGAGAATGGTGTGAGAAACAAAAAAAAACATCCAGTGAGTGAAAATTCTGTGGGTGGAAAGTCCTTGTTAATGAGAGAGGTTGAGTTGAAGAGCAATTTCTTTAGACAGGGTGGTGAATCTGTGGAACTCATTGTCACAGATGATTATGGAGGCCAAGCCATTGGATGTATTTAAAGGGAAGGTTGATAGGTTCTTGATTAATGTGGGAATCAGAGTTTACGGGGAGAATGCAGGAGAATATAGTTGTGAGGGATAATAAATCAGCCTTGAAGGAATGGCGGAGCAGACCAGATGGGCTGAATGACCTAAATGTGCTCCTATATCTTATGCTGTTATCTCTGATCGTTTCCCACTCTGTTCCTAGTCACTCATACGTCTTCTCGTTTTCAGGTTATGAGAGCTTCCTCATTAGGCTTTGATGCAGTCAGAATACTCCCCACAGTACTACATTGTCAGGAGAGAGTACCATTGCCCTAGAAACTGGGATTGTAAAACCTGCTTTCATTGTTCATACATGCACCTGAATAATGCATGGGTCCCAGGGTAATACAATGGTTAGCACGCTGCTATTACAGCCAAAGTTGGGAGTTCAATTCTGGCACCATACTGTAAAGAGTCTCTGTACAATCCTCCCCATTAGGAGTGTCTTTTCTTTGGGTACTCTGCTTTCCTTCCAAAGACCTACTGGTTAGTAGGTTAATTTGGTCATTGCAATCTGTCCTTCGATTAGGCTGGGATTAAATCGGGGTTTGCTGGGGCAGTGTAGCTTGAAGGGCTGGAGCAGTCTACACTGCCCTGTATCATGAAACAAAAATTAATAAAACATAGAATACTGGCTTCTGTTTGGGATACTAAAGAATATTGAGCTGCTGTATAACTATGGAATAAGCAATGCTCGTTTAGTGTTGAAATTGGTTTATTACTGTCATATGTACTGAGATACAGTGAAAGCCTTATCTTGCATACTGTTCATACAGATCAAATCATTACCCGGAGCATTGAGGTAGAACAAGGTAAAACAATAACAGAATGCAGGATAAAGTGTAACAGCTACATACAACCTGCAGTGCAGGTAGTGCAAGGTGAGAGAAAATAAAACATGCAGTAGAACATGACAGTAACGTCCAAGCACTTCAGCCCACAGTGTTGTGCCAAACCTTTAACCATCTCTACGGTCAATCTAATCCTTCCTTTTTAAGTATTTCTTAAATTTCCCCAAATGTGTACTCTTCTACCCCAACCCCAGGCAGGGCATTCCACTCACTCACCACTGTCTGCGTAAAAAAAAACACTACCTCCAACATCCCCCTATACTTTCCTCCAATCACCTTCAAGTTATGTCCATCGGTATACTGCATTAAATTGTGAGGTCAAAAGTTCATCTTTTCATACCAGGTAGCTTCTAGAGAACCATTTAATGGTCTTATTACAATGGGGTAGAAATGTCCTTGAGTCGGGTGGTACATGCTTTTAGGCTTTTCCATCAGATCAGAATAGGGTCATGTGCAACCTTTAAGCGCTGAGATTTCAATCATAACACTCTCAGTGGCCACATAATTAAATAGCTCCTGTACATAACAAAGTGGCCACTCAGTGCATGTTCATAGTTTTTTTTTGCGCCTATCGCCCATCCACGGCAAGGTTTGACGTGTTGTGCAGTCAGAGATGCTGTCCTGCACACCACTGTCGTAATGCGTGGTTATTTGAGTTACTGTCACCTTCCTGTCACTGTGAACCAGTCTGACCATTCTCCTCTGGCTTCTCCCAACTAACAAGGCAGTTTTCCCACAGGGCTGACACTCACTGGGTGTTTTCTGTTGTTTTTTAAACTCTAGAGACGGTTGTGTGTGGAAATCCCAGGAGATCATCAGCGTCTGAGATAGTCAAACTACCCCATCTGGCACCAACAATCATTCTACAGTCAATGCCACCTAGATCACATTTCCTCTCCATTCTGTTGTTTGGCCTGAACAACAACTGAACCTCTTGACCAGGTCTGCATGAGTTGCTGCTGCATGATTAGCTGAATAGATGTATGCATTAGTGAGCAGGTGTACAGGTGGCACTGAGTTTAAATCTGCCCTTCAATGCTGTCTGAATGCAGGAAGGCCCCATGAGGTCTGAATGCCCTCCCCGGAGAAGTCAACAAGTCCTGCTTACAAATGGCAGGCCAGCATTCTGACATTTATCTCTGACTGTTTTCAGTGTCATTGATCAGTAATCAAAGATTGTGATATTTTCTCATTTGTGACAGATTGCTCCTTGCTACCTCTGATTCATGATTTTAGGCTTCATCATTATTGAACTGATTAGTTGTGGCCGTGGTTTGACACGGTGCTGTCAGACTACCCCTGATGGGGTCACGTTCCCGGCACTGGGGAAATTACATGTTCACAGCAATTAGTCTGTTTTCTCAAATGACTAGTGTTGTCCACCATGTCTGTCCATCCTGGCAGGGAACGAGGAGTGGATAATCTTATAATCATATTTGAATTTCTTTGTAACAAATTATGCTAAGAATTGTTTAATGTTAAAGACAGAGACAGAGAGATAGTCCAAATCATCTCTCAGTACACCAGGGAAGTACAGCAGGTCAGGCATAATCCATACTTGCTTACTTACTGCCTGTTTCATTGCTGGTGTTTGGGGCAGCTATGAAGGCCCTCCATCCCTGGCGGTGTTCAGGGCTTCCTTCCTTGTGCTAGTAGCTTCCATTGTCAGTCATGCAACTCCTTAGTGGAGACTCAGAAATATAGTCAAACACAGATGTAGAACGATTCTTCATTGCTGTTTCCATAATGGTTTTGTTTGACTCATCAGGGTTGCTACCCCTGAGCTGAATGCTTGAGCCTGTAGGGACCACTCTTAGTCTGGTCTCTACCCTTTGACCTGTTAGGATGGGTGACCCTACCAAGAGCCAAAGCGTAAAACCCTGACTCTAGCTAGCACAGCTCTCCAAGTCATCAAGGCACACAAGCCTTCAAAGCACGACAAGGTTGTGGTCCACTTGGAGAGGCAACATCAATGGAAGTGAATGCGCAGTCGACATTCGGGCAGAGACCCTTCTTCGGGAATGGAAAGGAAGGGGAAGAAGCCAGAAAGAGAAATAATGTTTCAGGTGGGAGCCCCTTTGCCAGAACCTGGTTCTGACAGAGTTGTTGGTGCTCTGTTTGTCCTTCCCAAGTTCCCGGGTGTCAGCATCTCTGGGGATCTATCCTGGCCCAATGTATTATATGCCAGTACAAAGAAGCCATGGCAGTGGTTGTGTTTCAATAGGAGTTTAAGGAGATTTGGTATGCCACAAAAGACACTCACAAATTTCGACAAACATACGGTGGAGAGCATTCTAACCCGCCGCATCACTGTCTTGGGTGGGGTGGGGTGGGGTGTAATGCACAGGATTGACATAAGCTGCATCTCCATCATGGGCATTAGTCTTTGTAACATCTAGAATATCCTCAAGAAGTGATGCATCATAAAGGTGGCATCCATAATTAAGGACTTCCATCAGCCAGGTCGTGCCTTGTTCTCATTATGACCATCAGGAAGAGGATAAAGAAGACTAAAGCACGTGCTCAGCAATTCAGGAACAGCTTCTTCCCCTCAGCCATCAGATATCTGAATGAGCATTGAACTCTTGAACACTACCATCTTATTTCTATTTTTGCACAACTTATTTATCTATTTATTATATATATGCTTACTGTAATTCACATTTTTTCTATTATGCATTGCATTGTACTGCTGCAAAAACAACAAATTTCCCACCATACGCTGTTGATATCGAGCCTGATTCTGATTCCCATACTGTAGGTAGTGTTTGACCTGCTATGTGTTTCCTGCATTTTCAGTTTTTATCTTACAGCAGGGGCTCCCAACCTCTCTTATGCCATGGACCCCAGCCATTAACTGAGGGGTCCCTAGACCCCAGGTTGGAAATTCCCGTCTTGCAGGATTTTGATTGAGTGCCATGGGAATTGTTGATATTGAGCAAGTTTGCTTTCTGGTGGGGCACAAAATGAAAGAATGTGTGATATGCTGGCAAATCTAAACGCATCAGTTGATCTAAAGTCTGGCCAGTGGACTTATTTTATTCCTTTCATTCCCTGGAATGAAAGAGAATGGGGGGAGATTTGATAGAGGTAAATGCAAGCAGTTGTTTTCCACTGAGGTTGGGTGAGACAAGAACTTGAGGTCATAGGTTAAGGGTGAGAGGTGAAATGCTGAAGGGCAACATGAGGTATGTTGTGTTTTGTTACTTCAAAACATTGAACTATTTCAAAGGAAGACATGGGAGTCCAAAATGCCAGTCTAACTTTATGTTTACTTGAAGTGAGGTGCTCACGTTTCACGTGGTAGCATATTTTTACGTACAACCCATAATTATTTAAACAAACACGAAATACTTAATCGAACAATATATATGCAAGATTACTCAAATATGATTGATATATTAAATACACAAGGAGAGGTTTCTTCACTCGGGGGTGGTGAGAGTGTGGAACAAGGTGCCAGTGGAAGTGGTAGAAGTGGATTCAATATCACCATTTTTATTTGTTGAGATTAAGCGCGGAACAGGCCATTCCAGCCCTACCAGTACTTAAAGCCACGCTGCCCAGCAATCCTTTGGCAGCTTAATTTCAGGACAATTTTCATTGACCAATTAACCTACCGACTGGTACACCTTTGAACTGTGGGAGGAAATCAGAGTACTCAGAGGAAACCTACATGATCATGGGGAGAACGTACAAACTCCTTACAGGCAGTGGCTGGAATTCAACCCTGGTCCTTGGTACTATAAAATGTTGTATTAATAACTATGCTACCAAGCTGCCCAAATTTAATTACATGGATGAGAAGGTCATTAAGGGCTGTGGTCTGGGTGCAGGTCACTGGGACCAGGGAGAACAATAGTTCGGCATATAGCAGATGGGCTGAAAGTCCTGTTTCTGTGCAGCAGTGCAATATGACTCTACATTGGTGGTGGGTCAGTATTTGATGAAAAGGTAAAATTTTTAAAATGAGCCCCATACATAAAATGCTGGAGGAACTCAGCAGGTGAGGCAGCATCTACGGAAATGAATCAACAGTCGTTGTTTCAGGTCAAGACCTTTCATCAGGATTGGAAAGGAAGGGGGCAGAAGCCCAGAATAAGAAGGCAAGGGTAGAGAAAAGAGGACAAGCTGGAAGGTGGTAGGTGAGACCAGCTGAGGGAGAAGTTGGCTGAATGGGGAAGTGGCGACCAAATTAAGAAGCTGGGATATGATGGGTAGGGGAAGTAAAGCACTGAAAAAGAATGAATCCAATGGGAGAGGAGAACAGACCATGAGAAAGGGAATGAGGAGGAGCACCAGAGGGAAGTAACTCATCGAGTTCTCTGGTAGGTTCCTCCAACATTTTGTGTAAAAAGCTCTGGAGTTCCAGCATTCATAGAACCTCTGGTGTTAACTTTTTGGAAGAGGCATAAAATATAGCCCAAGTTTTGGAAGCAGGACGCTGTACAGGAAGCAAAAGACAAATTCTCTATGACAGGAAATTCTTTCTGATGACTACAGGTTGGAAATTAGGGTGGTGATTCTATTTTCAGTGAAGTATGATGACGCACAACAGCTTTGTACATTTATTTTTATGTAATTACATAAAGAATTATTACTTCAAAGAAACTAAGCGCATTTACTCTTGCCACATTCTTATTAACTTGCCACGCTCTTGTTTAAAGAAGTTAAATAATTCAAACCAAGAATTTCATCTTTTTTTTCTAATGTTAACCCATGAAGAGATCCTTTTTCATAGCGAATACTGTAGCACTATAGAAAAGGATCTTGATGATTGTTGGGACGACTTACAACAGATGGAAAAGCTTGAGGAGATAGACATTAAGAAAGAGGATGTGCACGAGCTTTTGGAAAGCATCAGGTTGGATAAGTCTCTGGGACAGGATGAGATGTACCCCAGGCTACTGTGGGAGGCGAGGGAGGAGATTGCTCAGCCTCAGGCAATAATTTTTGCATCATTAATGGGGATAGGAAATGTTCCGGAGGATTGGAGGGTTGCAGATGTTGTTCCCTTGTTCAAGAAAGAGAGTAGTAGAGATAGCCCAGGAAATTATAGACCAGTGAGTCTTACTTCAGTGGAAAGGCAGGTCGTGTCTTACGAGCCTGATTGAATTTTTCTAAGGATGTGACCAAACACATTGATGAAGGTAGAATAGTAGATGTATCATATATAGATTTCAGCAAGGCATTTGACAAGGTACCCATGTAAGGCTTATTGAGAAAGTAAGGAGGCATGGGATCCAAGGGGACTTTGCTTTGTGGATCCAGAACTGGCTTGCTCACAGAAGGCAAAGAGTGGTTGTAGACGGGTCATATTCTGCATGGAGGTCAGTCACCAGTGGGGTGCCTCAGGGATCTGTTTTGGGAACGCTTTGTAATTTTTATAAATGACTTGGATGAGAAAGTGGAAGGATGGGTTAGTAAGTTTGCTGATGACACAAAGGTTGGGGGCATTGTGGATAGTGTGGAAGGCTGTCAGAGGTTACAGCCAGATATCGATAGGATGTAAAACTGGGCTAAGAAGTGGCAGATGGAGTTCAACCCAGGTAAGTGTGAGGTAGTTCATTTTAGTTGGTCAAATATGATGGCAGAATATAGTATTAATGGTAAGATTCTTGGCAGTGTGGAGGATCAGAGGGATCTTGGTGTCTGAGTCCACAGGACACTCAAAGCTGCTGCGTAGGTTGACTATGTGATTAAGAAGACATACAGTACATTGGCCTTCATCAACCATGGGATTGAGTTTAAGAGCTAAGCAGTACTGTTACAGCTATGTAGGACCTTGGTCAGACTCTATTTGGAGTACTGTGCATAGTTCTGGTTACCTCACTACAGGAAGGATGTGGAAACTGTAGGAAAGGTGCGGAGGAGATTTACAAGGATGCTGCCTGGATTGGGGAGCATGCCTTATGAGAAAAGGTTGAGTGAACTCAGCCTTTTCTCCTTGGAACAGTAGGGGGATGAGAGGTGACCTGATAGAGGTGTATAAGATGATGAGAGGCATTGGTTGTGTGGATAGTCAGAGGCTTTTTCCCGGGGCTGAAATGCCTAATATGAGAAGGCACAGTTTTATGGTGCTTGGAAGTAGGTACAGAGGAGATGTCAGGGGTAAGTTTTTTAAGCAGAGAGTGGTGAGTGTGTGGAATGGGCTGCCAGCGATGATGGTGGAGGTGGATATGATAGGGTATTTTAAGAGACTTCTGGATAGGTACATGGAGGTTAGAAAAATAGAGGGCTGTGGGTAACCCTAGCTAATTTCTAAGGCAAGTACATGTTCGGCACAGCTTTGAGTGCCGAAAGGCCTGAATTCTATTTCTATGTATCCGAGAGACTTAAGTACAAAAGCCACTGATTTGTAGAATGTGAGGTGACTTATGTCATGACATTCTCTGCAGAGTGACCTTTTCTGATGCCGTTATAAATAAGTTTATTCTAATTAAAGAGTTCAAACATGGTGGAAGTTTTGAAATGTCAAAGCTGATTCCATAACACTGTAAGATATAGGATCAGAATTAAGCCATTCAGCCTATCGACTCTGCTCCATCATGGCTGATTTATTATCCCTTTCAACCCCAATCTCCTGTCTTCTCCCCTTAACCTTTAATGCCCTGACTAATCAAAAACTTATCAATCTCCACTTTAAATTTACCCAATCACTCAGCTTCCATGGCTGTCTGTGATAATGAATTCCACAGATTAATCACCCTCTGCCTATAGAAATTCCTTCCTCATCTTTGTTCTAAATGGACGTCCCTGTTTTCTGAGGCTGTGCCCTTTGGTTCTAGACTCCCGTACTGCGAAAAACATCCTCTCCACATCCACTCTATCCTGACTTTTTGATATTCGGAAGGTTTCAATGAGATCAACCCCCTCAACCCCCACCCCCATTCTTTTAAACTCCAGATAACCACAGATCTAGAGCCATCAAATGATCCTTATACGTCAACCTTTCCATTCCTGGAATCATTCTTGAGAAGCTCCTCTGGACTCTCTTCAATGTCACCACATCTTTTCTAGGATGAGAGGCCCAAAACTTCTGACAATGCTCCTAGGGCTGTCCAACAAATGTCTTATAAAGCATTACAACTTTGCTTTCGTATTCTAGTCCTCTTAAAATGAATGCAAACCTTGCACTTGCCTTTCTCACCACTGACTCAATCAGCAAACTAACCTTTGAGTAATTCTGCATGAGGACTTACGGTCCTCTTGCACCTCTGATTCTGAATTTTCCTGAATTCTGAATGTGGAGAAGCAACACTTTATATTCCATCTGGGTACCTTCCAACCTGATGTCATGAATATCAGTTTATCCTTCCAGTGAACAAATTCCCTCCCTCCCCTCCTCCATGTCCCACTCTGACCATTCACTTCTTCTCACCTGGCTACTACTTCCTCCAGGATCCCCTTCTCATATTGTCCACTCTCCTCTCCTGTCAGATTCTTTCCTCTCCAGCCCTTGACCTTCCCCACCCACTTATCCTCACCTATCACTTTCCAGCTAACCCCTTTCCCCTCCCCCTCCCCCAACCTTTTTATTCTGGCCTCTTCCCTCTTCCTTCTCAGTCCTGCTGAAAGGTCTCAGCCCAAAATGTCAACTATTTACTCTTTTTCATTGATGCCACAGGACCTGCTGAGTTCCTCCAGCATTTTGTGAGTGACGTAGAATTTTGTACCCATTTAGAAAATAGTTATGCTTCACTGGTATGTTCCACTGTCACTGCATTCTGCGGTATTCCATGCATTGTTCCTTGTTTTGGCCGCACTGCATGGAGATTATGGCCAAGTAAGTACGTCAGTACCTGTACTGCCTCAGAAGACTCTGAAAGTTTGGCATGTTCCCTTGACCACCAATTTTTATACATACACCCCACAGAAACAATCCTTAACACAGGAGGTTCTGTAGATGCTGGAAATCATGAGCAACACACACACAAAATGCTGGAGGAACTGAACAGGTCAGGCAGCATTTATGGAAAATAACAAACAGTCGATGCTTTGGGCTGAAATCCTTTATCACGACTGAAAAGGAAGGGGGAAGAAACCAGAAAACAAATGTGGGGGATGGGTAGCGGAAGGATTTCAAGCCGACAGATGATAGAAACATAGAAATTAGGCGCAGGAGTAGGCCATTCGGCCCTTTAAGCCTGCACCGCCATTCAGTACGATCATGGCTGATCATCCAACTCAGAACCCTGTGCCTGCTTTCTCTCCATACCCCCAATCCCTTTAGCCACAAGGGCCATATCTAACTTCCTCTTAAATATAGTCAATGAACCGGCCTCAACTGTTTCCTGTGGCAGAGAATTCCACAGATTCACCACTCTCTGTGTGAAGAAGTTTTCCTCATCTCGATCCCAAAAGGCTTCCCCTTTATCCTTAAACTGTGACCCCTCGTTCTGGACTTCCCCAACATCGGAAACAATCTTCCTTCATCTAGCCTGTCCAATCCCTTTAGAATTTGATACGTAGGTAGGTGAGGGGGAAGGTAGGAGATTTATCATGCTGTCCAGGTGTAATACAATTTGGTATGGCAACTATTCTGCTCAAGACCATGAGAAACTGAGAGGTGTGGAGACAGCTATCAGGAAAATCCCCTGTATGGATTGGTGATAATATCTCCTCCTCACTGACGATCAACACTGGCACACTTCAGGAGTGTGTGTTTAGCCCACTGCTCTACTCTCTATATACACGTGACTGTGTGGCTAGGCATAGCTTAAATACCATCTATAAAGTTGTTGACAATATAACTATTGTTGTTAGAATCTCAGGTGGTGATGAGAGGGCGTACAAGAGTGAGATATGCCAACTAGTGGAGTGGTGCTGCAGCAACAAATTGGCATTGAACATCAGTAAGGCAAAAGAGTTGATTGTGGACTTCAGGAAGGGTAAGACGAAGGAACACATCCCAATCCTCATAGAGGGATCAGACGTGGAGAGAGTGAGCAGTTTCAAGTTCCTGGGTGTTAAGATCTCAGAGGATCTAACTTGGTCCCAACATATCAGTGTAATCATAAAGAAGGCAAGACAGTGGCTATACTTAATTAGGAGTTTGAGGAGATTTGCCATGTCAACAAATACACTCAAAAACTTCTGTAGATGTACAGTGGAGAGCATTCTGACAGGCTGCATCACTGTCTGGTATGGAGGGGCTACTGAACAGGACTGAAAGAAGCTGCAGAGGGTTGTAAATCTAGTCAGCTCCATCTTGGGTACTAGCCTACAAAGTACCCAGGACATCTCCAAGGAGCGGTGTCTCAGAAAGGGAGCATCTGTTATTAAGGACATCCAGCACCCAGGGCATGCTCTTTTCTCACTGTTAACATCAGGGAGGAGATACAGAAGCCTGAAGGCACACACTCAGCGATTCAGGAATAGCTTCTTCCCCTCTGCCTTCCAATTTCTGAATGGACATTGAACCCTTGAACACTACTTCACTTTTTTTTAATAAACAGTATTTCTGTTTTTTTTGCACGTTTTCTGATCTATTCAATATACATATATGTATATATTACTATTATTATTTCTTCTATATTATGTATTGCATTGAACTGCTGCTTCTAAGTTAACACATTTCACGTCACATGCCTGTGATAATAAACCTGATTTTGATTCTGATTCTGAGGCTCGAAGTTCAAAGATAGCAGAGTCAAGCGATATGGGGAGAGGGCAGGAACGGGGTACTGATTGTGGATGATCAGCCACGATCACAGTGAATGGCAGTGCTGGCTCGAAGGGCAGAATGGTCTACTCCTTCACCTATTGTCTATCGTCAAAGTACATTTATTATCGAAGTACGTATGCATTCCACAACCTTGAGATTCATTTGCTAACAGGCAGCCACGAAACAAAGACATCCAAAAGAACCCATAAAAAAAGACTGTCCAATACCCAATATGCAAAGGGAAAAACCACCTCATGCATCAGTAACTGCAAACAAATATCTTTCTGAACTGAAGTCTGCAAAGAGAGTCCCATAGTTCAGTTCAGAGCCAAGTCACAGAGCAGTAAGTGAACCGGCCCATCCCTCCCCTCAGGCCCCAACACCCTGACCTTTTCAGTCTGGCCTGGCACCTAAATCGGTCCAAACATTAGGTTCCATTGCCTCAATACGGTCTGAGGCCAGGACCTCTGCCTCAATATCGGGCTATATCCAAACTTTCTGATTCAGCCCTGTTTTTAAGTTTCTCTCTGAGCATCGAATTCAGTCATCCCAATCCGCTCTGGTGCCAGGACCTCACTGCCTCGACTCGGCCCTTAGCATGGCACTTGAAACGATCAAACCTCTTGTCTTCCACACTCTCGTGACAGGCCTGCTGCTTCACCTTGCCTCGACTCCCGCACTTATTTATTTACAGTTGTTGAGATGCAGCGTGGAATAGGCTCTTCCAGCCCTTCGCGCCACGCCACCCAGCAGTCCCGGGGTTAACACTAGCCTAATCACAGATCAATTTACAATGACCAATTAACCTACCAACCGGTGCATCTTTGAACTGTGAGAGGAAAGCACACCACCACGGGGAGGAGCGTACAGACTCCTTACAGATGCCATCAGAATTAAACTCCAAACCCCGCTACCCCAAGTTGTAATAGTGTCATGCTACTGAACAACGCAGTTAACTTATCTTTCCTTTAGCCAACTTACAGCAGCATTGCCACCTACAAGTTTGGCTCTTTATCTCTGTCGCTAAATTAAAATGAAACCTGTTATATATAGATTTAATTGAAAACTGTTACTTGTATACTTTCATGCCAGTACACACGCAGCTGTGTTAATTCACCAGTGGATAGGGACCTTGAACGAGGGCCAAGCTTAATTTACACAGAACTGATATAAGAATCTTAATAGCACTTGTCCAGGAAATTTATTAATTAGAAGCAGGCATAATAGACATTGGGTTAGAAGATAACAATTATGAATTATGCTGAACTCAGTCACAGCCCTCACAGGTACATTCCTTCATCATCCGTACTCACACGATTCTCCGAGTGCGCAGCTGAGAGCATCCTAACAAGCTGCATCACTGCCTGGAATGGAAGTGTGCTGCGGTGGACAGCGAGACACTGCAACTCATACTCAAAACTGCCCAAAGCATCAGTGGTGGCAGCCTACCAACCATCAAAGACAGACAGTACTCTGAAGTTTCCGGCACATATATACAGCCAGGGTGCCTAAGACCTTTGCACAGTACTGGGGTAATTTTATGAATGGCACTGTACTGCTGCAAAAAAAAAAAATCATCACATTGTGAGTGATGATGATATACCTGATTCTGACATGGGTCTCTATTGTGGACTGAGAATGGGAAGGGGGCAGGGGTAAGGGAATCATGGTTGGGAAAAGGGGAAAGGATCAATAATGATTAATAAACCAATCGTTTGGAATCAAATGAGCTTGCCTGGTATCTCAGGGCTGGGTGTGTCTGCACACACACTACACACCACCCCACCTTTGGCAAGCCTTCTCTACTGCCTGTCCCATACTACCACAGAGCTCCACTCTCACCATTCCTAACATTCTTTGCTCCCTTTTATCTTTATCTTCCTTTTTGATAAAAGATAAAAGGCTAATCTTTTATCTTTGTCTTCCTTTTTGTTCTTTAAGTTGTCTCTGTACAGTTCTAAGTTTTCCAGGTTATGGACTGTGCAGATTTGAGTTTGTCCATGCAGTTCAATTCTGTATCTACAGCTGGTCATCTCTTAAATTACCATTCACATAGAACAGTACGGCACTGAACACACCCTTCAGCCTGTAATGTTAAGAAGTAAATCAAAAATCCCCAAAATCTAATCTGTCCTACCTATATAAAAACCCATATCCCTCTATCTTCCTCATATTCTTGTCTCCATCTAACCATCCCTTAAAAGCCTCTAATGTATTTGCCTCTACCGTCAACCCAGGCAGCACACCAGGCACCCAGCTGTCTCTGAGTACAACACATGCACTTTGAACCTAACCCCTCTCACCTTCAATACATGCCTTCTGGATACCAAAAGTTTCTTCAGATACATAAAGTGTAAAAGAGAGGTGAGAGTGGATATCGGACCACTGGAAAATGGTGCTGGAGAGGTAGTAATGGGGAACAAGAAAATGGTGGATGAACTGAACAAGTCTTTTACTGTGGAAGGTGCCAGCAGTATGGTGGAAGTTCCAATTGTCAGGGTGCATGAAGTGTGTGAAGTTATCATTACTAGAGAGAAGGTTCTTGGGAAACTGATAAGTCTGAAGGGTAGGTAAGTCACCTGGACCAGAGTTCTGAAAGAGAAGGCTGAAGAGATAGTGGAGGCATTAATAATGATCTTTTAAGAATCACTAGATTCTGGAATGGTTCCAGAAGACTGAAAAATTGTAAATGTAACTCCACTCTTCAAGAAGGGTGAAAGGCGAAAGAAAGCAAGCTATCGGCCAGTTAGTCTGACTGCAGTGATTGGGAAAATGTTAGAGTCAATTTTTAAGGATGACATCTTAGGGTACTTGGAGCACAAGATAAGATAGGCCATAGTCAGCATGCAACGCACACAAAATGCTGGAGGAACGCAATGGGTTATCTATGGAAAAAAGTACTGTTGACGTTTCAGGCTGAGGCCCTTGAGAGGTGTGTGACTTGCTTAGATTTCCAGCATCTGCAGATTTTCTCTTGCTTGTAGTCAGCATGGTTTCCTCAAGGGAAAATCTTGCCTGACAAACCTGTTGGATTCTTTGAAGAAATAACAAGCAGGACAGACAAAGGAGAATTGATTGATATCATGTCCTTGGATTTTCAGAAGGCTTTTGTCAAGGTGCCACACATGAGGCTGCTTTACAAGCTACGAACCCATGATATTACAGAAAAGATTCCAGCATGGATAAAGTGGTGGCTGATTGGCAGGAGGCAAAGAGTGGGAATAAAGGGAGCCTTTTCTGACTGGCTGCCAGTGACTAGTGGTGTTCCACAGGGGTCTGTGCTGGGATTCATTCTTTTTATGTTACAAGTCAACGATTTGGATGACAGGAATTGTTGGCTTTGTTGCAAAGTTTTCAGACAATATGAAGGTAAGTGGAGGGGCAGATTATTTTGAGGAAGAAAGCTACAGAAGATGTAAGACAGATTAGGAGAATGGGCAAAGAAATGGCAGATAGAATACAGTGCTGGGAACTTTGGTAGAAGAAATGAAAGGGTTGACTATTTTCTAAATGGAGAGAAAACACAAAACACTGAATCACAAAGGGATTTGAGAGTCCTTGTGCAGGATTCCCTGCTTTACAGTTTGAGAATGTGATGAGGAAAGCAAATGCAATGTTAGCATTCTTTTCAAGAGGACTAGAATATTCTTTTCAAGGATGTAATGTTGAAATTTTATAAGGCTTTGCTTGGAGAATTGAAAGCAAGTTTGGGCCCATTATCCTTGAAAGGATGTGCTGAAACTGGAGAGGGTTCAAAGAAGGTTAAGAAAATGATTCTGGGATTGAATGGCTTGTCATATGAAGAATGTCTAATGGCTCTGGGCCTGTATTCACTAGAATTCAGAAGAATGAGGGATAATCTTATTGAAACCTATCAAATGGTGAAAGGCCTTGATAGGGTGGATATGGAAAGGATGTTTCCTATGGTGGGAGAGTCTAAGACTAGAGGACACAGATTCAGAATAGAGAGGTGTCCTTTTAGAACGGATATGAGGAGAAATTTGATCAGCAAGAGGTTAGTGAATCTGTGGAATCCTTTGCCATAGGCAGCTGTGGAGGCCAGGTCTTTATGCATGTTTAAGGCAGAGTTGATAGATTCTTGACTGGTCAATGCATGAAGGGATATGGGGAGAAGGCAGGACAATGGGGCTGAGAGGAAACTTGGATAACCCATGATGAAATGACTGAGTAGACTCCATGAGCGAAATGGCTTAATTCGGCTCCTATACCTTATGGTCTTATGGCATTAGATATTACTACCCTGGGAAGCAAATGCTCCCTGTCTACTCTATCTCAGCCGCCCATCATTTCTTAAACCTCTGTCAGATCTCCCCTCAGCCTCCACTGCTGCAAAGAAAATAATCTAAGTTTATCCAACCTCTTCTGCACCCTCTCCTAAGCCTCAAAATCCTTTCAATAGTAGGCTGACCGGAACTCTCTGCAATACTCCAGATGTGGCCTAAGCAGAGTTTTATAAAGTTATAACGTAACCTCGAAAGCACTATCTGGAGGTCCAGATCCATCTCTAGAGATTATTCTCTGCAACCCTTTGCCCACTTATATTGCATTGAGATGTAATTTGCTTGCATTGCGTATTTGTGTTCCATTCTTATTGTTTCATTATAGGAAGAATGTGGAATCTTTAGAGAGGGTGCAGAGGAGATTGACCAGGATGCTGCCTGGATTAGAGAGGGTGCAGAGGAGATTCACCAGGATGCTGCCTGGATTAGAGAGGGTGCAGAGGAAATTTACCTGGATGCTGCCTGGATTAGAGAGGGTGCAGAGGAGATTTACCAGGGTGCTGTCTGGATTAGAGAGGGTGCAGAGGAGATTTACCAGGATGCTGCCTGGATTAGAGAGGGTGCAGAGGAAATTTACCTGGATGCTGCCTGGATTAGAGGATACAGAGGAGATTTATCAGGGTGCTGTCTGGATTAGAGAGGGTGCAGAGGAGATTTACCAGGATGCTGCCTGGATTAGAGAGGGTGCAGAGGAGATTTACCAGAATGCTGCCTGGATTAGAGAGGGGCAGAGGAGATTTAACAAGATGCTGTCTGGATTAGAGAGGGTGCAGAGGAGATTTACCAGGGTGCTGTCTGGATTAGAGAGGGGGCAGAGGAGATTCACCAGGACGCTGCCTGGATTAGAGAGGGTGCAGAGGAGATTTACCAGGATGCTGCCTGGATTAGAGGGGGTTCAGAGGAGATTTACCAGGATGCTGCCTGGATTAGAGAGGGTGCAGAGGAGATTTACCAGAATGCTGCCTGGATTAGAGAGGGGCAGAGGAGATTTAACAAGATGCTGTCTGGATTAGAGAGGGTGCAGAGGAGATTTACCAGGGTGCTGTCTGGATTAGAGAGGGGGCAGAGGAGATTCACCAGGACGCTGCCTGGATTAGAGAGGGTGCAGAGGAGATTTACCAGGATGCTGCCTGGATTAGAGGGGGTTCAGAGGAGATTTACCAGGATGCTGCCTGGATTAGAGAGGGTGCAGAGGAGATTTACCAGGATGCTGCCTGGATTAGAGAGGGTGCAGAGGAGATTTACCAGGACGCTGCCTGGATTAGAGAGGGTACAGAGGAGATTCACCAGGACGCTGCCTGGATTAGAGAGGGTGCAGAGGAGATTTACCAGGATGCTGCCTGGATTAGAGAGCATGTCTGATGAGGAAAGGTTGAGCGAGCCAGGGCTTTTCTCTTGCGAGAAAAGGATGAGAGATGACTCGACAGACATGTACAAGATAAGACATGTCGTTGGAGTGGATACCTGGAAACTTTTTCCCAGGGTGGAAATGGCCAATACCAGTGGGGACATTGTAAGGCGATTGGAGAAAATTATACAGAGACGTTAGAGTTAAATTTGTTACACAGAGCGGTGGGTGCTTGGAACACCTTGCCAGGGGTGGCGGTCGAGGCAAATACATCAGAATCAGAATCAGGTTTATTATCACCGGCATGTGTCGTGAAATCTGTTAACTTAGCAACAGCAGTTCAATGCAATACCTAATATAGAAGAAAAAAATAAAAACTAAGTAAATCAATTATGTATATTGAATAGATTAAAAATAGTGTAAAAAACAGAAATAATATATATTTAAAAAGTGAGGTTGTATTAAAGGGTTCAATGTCCATTTAGGAATCGGATGGCTGGGGGAAGAAGCTGTTCCTGAATCACTGAATGTGTGCCTTCAGGCTTCTGTACCTCCTCCCTGATGGTAACAGTGAGAAACGGGCATGCCCTGGGTGCTGGAGGTCCTTAATAATAGATGCTGCCTTTCTGAGACACCGCTCCTTGGAGATGTCCTGGGTTCTTTGTAGGCTAGTACCCAAGATGGAGCTGACTAACTTTACAACCCTCTGCAGCTTCTTTCAGTCCTGTGCAGCAATGCCCCACCCCCTGCATACCAGACAGTGATGCAGCCTGTCAAAATGGTGTATCCATGGTGTATTCCATGGTGTATCTATAGAAGTTTTTGAATGTATTTGTTGACAAACCAAATCTCTTCAAACTGCTAATGAAGTAGAGTCTATGAACATATTGAAACATTTAAGAGAATCTTAGGTAGGCACATGAATGACAGAGAAATTGAGGTCTCTGTAAGAGGGAAAGGTCAGGTTGATCTCAGAAGAGGTTAAAAGCTTATCGCAACATCATGGGTTGAAGTGTTGACTGTGCTGTAATGTTCTATGTTCTGTATTAAAGTTTGATGGAAGTGGGGACTAGTGGTGAAGATTTTTGCTCTGTGATCTCTTTGTGGACCTGGATTTGTGATCAGTGCTCCTCCATCTTTATAGTTCACCTTCTTTACACCTCAACTCTTAAATTTCACGAAATAAGCAAGGAGAGGGCTAGAGCAAGGGGGTATTGGGTAATATTTGTCAGAGCAGAAAAAAGCATTGTGGAATCAGTGTAGTGTTGAGGTGAGTGAAGTTAGCCACACTGGTTCAGAAGCCTGATGGTTGAAGGGTCATAACTGTTCCTGAACATAATAGTGTGAAGCCTAAGGCTCCCATCACTCCGTGGGTATGTGAATGACTAGAAGATGTGATCAATCAGAATGTTACAGAAAATGAACAACTGCCATATACTGGAAATTTAATGTAAAGACATTAATTCCTTTAATAAGGTGTAAAGTCTCATTATTATTGAATTCTTATTGTGATTATACATATCATCTGCAAAAATGTTTGTTTAATCTTTTCAAATTAAACAATTTCATTCAACATAATCATAACGGGAGGCCTGATTTGTTTATGATAGCTTTATCCACCACGTCACAACACAAGGCAACACAAATTGTTTTCTAGTAAATTCAAAACGTCTGCTTTAATCCCATGAATTCTCTCACTTTGGTCCCTTTCACAGTGTTGATCAATAAAATACCTAATGAATCCATTTGTTTAATAACAGTGCAGGATCTGGTCATTATGACAGATCAAACTGCTTATGTTTGTCTAGAAAACATTAACTTTTATTCATCCTTTTGGAGGTATTGTTGTTTTTAATATGATAGCAACAGGTTATGACAACATCATCCAATAAAGATATTTTGGCAGCACAGAGTGAGTGGCTAGTACAACGCTATTATAGCTTGAGATATCAGAGTTTGAATTCAATTCCGGCACCATCAGTAAGGAGTTTGCTTGCTCCTTCCCGTGAGTGTGTATGGGTTTCCCCTGGGTGTTCCAGTGTCCTCCCACATTCCAATGATGTACCAGTTAGTAGGTTAATTGGTCAGGATAAATTGACCTGTGATTGGGCTAGTGACTTGACTCAGGATGAGGATAAGTGTGATATAAAGCAAGATGGTAGCGTATTGGTTAGAGTAATGCTATTGCAGTGCCAGTGGCCCAGATTCAATTCCATTGCTGTCTGCAAGGAGTTTGTACATGGCTCGGTTCGCATTCTGGACCAAATGGTCTGTTCCTGCACTATACTGTTCTAAGTTCTATGATCGTGTGGGTTTTCCCTGGGTGCTCTGGTTTCATCCCACAGTTCAAAGACCATAGGTTAAAGGAGCAGAATTATCCATATGGTCCATTGAGTCTACTCTACCATTTCATCAGAGCTGATCCAATTTTCCTCTCAACCCCAACCTCCTGCCTTCTACCCATATCTCTTCATGCCCTGACCAGTCGAGAATCTATCAACCTCTGCCTTAAATTGACATAATGACTTGACCTACACAGCTGCCTATGGCAAAGAATTCCATAGATTTACAGTCTTTGGCTAAAGAAATTCCTCCTCATCTCCATTCTAAAAGGACACTCCACTCTTCTGAGGCTGTGTCTTCTGGTCTTAGGTTCTCCCATCATAGGTAACATCCTGTCCACATCCACTCTATCAAGGCCTTTCACAGGTTTCAATGAGGTCACACCTCATTCTTCTGAATTCTAGTGAATACAGGCCAAGAGCCATCAAACCCTCTTCGTATGACAAGCCTTTCAATCCTGGAATCATTTTCGTACACCTCCTTGGAATTCTCTCCAGTTTCAGAACAATCTCTCTAAGAGAAGGGGCCCAAAACTATTCACAATACTCCAAATGAGGCAACTCTCAACATTACTTTCATGATTTTATATTCCAGCCTTCTTGCAATGAAGCCTAACATAACATTTGCCTTCCTCACCACAGTCTCAACCTGCAAATTAACCTTTAGGGAATCCTGCCCATGGACACCCAAGTCCCTTTGCATCTCAGTTTTTTGTATTTTCTGTCCATTTAGAAAATAGTCAATGCTTTCATTTCTTCTACCAAAGTGCCTGACCATACACTTCCCAACACTGGACTCCATCTGCCATTTCTTTGCCTATTCTCCTAATCTGTCTGTGTCCTTCTGTAGCCTTACTACTTCCTCAAAGCTACATGCTCCTCCTCCTATCTTTATATTATCTACAAACTTTGTACCTAAGCAATCAATTTCATCATCCGAGTTATTGACATATAAAGTAAAAATAATCAGTCCCAACATAGACCCTTGTAGTCACTGGCAGCCAACCAGAAAAGGCTCTATTTATTCTCACTATCTGCTTTCTGCCAATCAGCCACTGCTTTATCCATACTAGAATCTTTCCTGTAATACCATGGGCTTGTAGCTTGTAAAGCAGCCTTAAGTGTCGCACCTTGTCAAAGGCCTTCTGAAAATCTAAGTACACAACATCAACCAATTCTCCTTTGTCTACCCTGCAGATTATTACTTAAATGGTAAAAAATTGCAGTATGCTGCTGTGCACAGGGGACCTGGGAGTGATTGTGCATGCATCACAAAAGGTTGGTTTGCAGGTGCAGCAGGTTATCAAGAAGGTAAATGGAAGGCATGACTTCTGGATTGAAGGATGTCCTTTTAGAACTGAGATGCAGAGAAATTACTTTAGTTAAGGGGTAGTAAATCTGTGGAATTTGTTGCCACAAGCAGCTGTGGAGGCCAAGTCATTGGGTGCATTTAAGGCAGAGATAGATAGGTTCTTGATTAGCCAGGGCATCAAAGGGTATGGGGTGAAAGCAAGGATTTGGGATGACTGGAAGAATTGGATCAGTCCATGATTGAATGGCAGAACAGACTCAATGGGCTGAATGGCATACTTCTGCTCCTATATATGATCTTATGGAATGTTGGCCTTCATTGCTTGAAGGATTGAACTTAAGAGTAAGAGGTCATGCTACAACTGTACAGGGTACTGGTGAGACCGCATCTGGAGTACTACATGCAGATCTGGTCTCCTTACTTGAGGAGGGATATACTGGCTTTGGAGGTGGTGCAGAGGAGGTTCACTAGGTTGATTCCAGAGATGAGAGGATTAGACTGTGAGGAGAGATTGAGTCACCTAGGACTGTACTCACTGGAATTCAGAAGAATAAGAGAAGATCTTATAGAAATATAAAATTATAATGGGGTAGATAAGATAGAGGCAGGAAAATTGTTTCCACTGGTAGGTAAGACTAGAAATAGGAGACATAGCCTCAAGGTTTGGTGGAGTAGATTTAGCATGGAGATGAGAAACAGCTTTTCCCAGAGGTTGGTGATTCTGTAGAATTCTCTGCCCAATGAAGCAGTAGAGGCTACTTCAGTAAATATATTTAAGACAAGGTTGGATAGATTTTTACACTTGAGGATTTAACGGTTATGGGGAAAAGGCAGGTAGATGGAGATGAGTCCATGGCTAGGTTAGCCAGGATCTTATTAAATGGCAGAGCAGGCTTGACAGGCCAGATGGCCTACTCCTGCTCCAATTTCTTATGTTCTTATGTTTTCAAAACCTTCCCAATCCTCTAACTTCAACTAATTTTTGCTCTACTTTTGTATCTTATGTTGACTTTGACTTCTCTTGTTAGCAATGGATGAGTCATCTTGCCTTTAGAATGCCTCATCCTCTATGGGATGTATATATCCTGTGCCTACCGAATTTCTTCCAGAAATTCTAGCCATCGCTGCTCTGCCGTCATCCCTGCCAGTGTTCTTTTTCAATCAATTCTGACCGACTCATCTCTCATGCCTCTGTAATTCCCTTTATGCCACTGTAATACTGATACATCTGACTTAAGCTTCTGCTTCTCAACTTTCACAGTGAATTTAATCATTTTATGATCATGTTCCCCTCAATTCTGGTTCATTGCATAATACCCAATCCACTAGCTGACCCCTAGTGAATTCAAAAAACCATCTTGTAGGCACTCTAGAAATTCCTCCTCCTGGAATCCAGCACCAACCTGATTTTCCCAATCTACCTGCATATTGAAATTCCCCATGATATTGCCCTTTTGGCATGCATTTCCTCATTCCCATTGTAATTTGTAGACTGTACTACTGTTTGGGGGTCTGTATACAATTTCCACCACGGTCTTCTTACCCCTGCCATTTCTTTGCTCTATTCACAATAATTCAACACCTTCTGATCCTATGTCACCTCTTATTAATGACTTAATTTCATTTTTTACCAGCAGAGCAATGCTGCCCCCTCTGCCTTTGTGCCTTTCATGTACATATTGGTTATTAGGTTAATTGGTTATTGTAAGTTATCCTTCTTGAGTGACTACCTTCTGCAGAGACCAATGATAGTTGGGAGGATTGGGTTTGTGAATTCTATATTTAGTTAGCTTCTCAGTTTAAATGATAAAGATTAGTTTTATTTGACCAATGTACAGTACATTGAAGCAAACAGTGAAAAGTGTTGTTTGGCATCAATGACCAACAGAGTCCGAGTGTGCGCTGGGGGCAGCCCGCAAGTGTTGCCACACTTCCAGCGCTACACAGCATGCCCACAACTCACTTACTATAACGGTATGTCTTTGGAACGTCAGAGGAAACTGGAGCATCTAAATGAAATGCATGTGGCCGTAGGGAACAGTTACGAACTCCTTACAGACAGGGGTGGGAATTTAACCACAATCTTACACCTCTATCTTCTTAAAACTACGATTGGGCAAGAGGAGTAGAAGGTAAAATCCCACAGCACCAGATTCAGGAAGAATCCCATCAACCATTTGTTATTGAAAAAACAGGCAAAACACAAATTCAAGATTGTTTGATGTAATTTCCAAAACTTAAGTGTAAAGGAGAATGAAACAGTTGTTAGTCTGGATCCGATAAAGAACACAATAATCATAAAAAAACACTATAACTATAAATACATAAGATAGGTTATATGCGTAGATTAATTGTATGTCTGTAGAGTGACACTATACACAGGGGTGTCTGTACATAAAGTGACTCTGATAAAGTAGTGGTGGTTTGGGGTGTGGAGGTATGTGTTAGCGGGTGGAGGTGTTGATCAGCCTTACTGTTTGGGGAAATGCTGTTCTTATCTCACTCAACCTCAGTGGAAAAAGCCTGATTCCATTTACCCTAACTATACCCCCACAATTCTGTATACCTCTATCAAATCTCCCCTCCCGTACTCCAGGGAATAAAGTCCTAACGTATTCAATCCCTCCCCGTAACTCAGTTCCTCAAGTCCCAGTAGCACGCTTGTAAACTTTCTTAGTACTCTTTCAGTTTTCTTGACATTTTTCCTGTTGGCAGGTGACCAGAACTGCACACGATAGTAGTAACACGAGCATGTTACTCGTGTTTATATTCATAGATTGATTATATGTCCATTAAGTGATGCTTGACATGGGAGTGTCTGTACAATAGATGACTCCAACAGGAACTGATAAAGCAGTAGTGGTGGCTGGTTATTGGGTGGAGCACTAAATTGGACTTCACACTTTTTAAATACTAATTGTATTTTCTTGTAAAATATTAATATATTTTATGATTAATTTAAGTTCTTATTGTGATTCTGTTATTAGGCTGGTGTTATGCCTGTGGGTTGTTGGGTGCTGCGGCTCATTGGGTTGGAAAAGCCTGTCCTGTACTAAATCTTTGAATAAACAACTAAAGTCTTGTAGTGATGGGAGACTTCAGCCTGACAGTTCACCATAGTTTTTATATTGTGAGAAGATGCTACACCAAACCAGATAGCAGTGGCTGATATAAAGATGGTCTCTATGATTTCTTACTTCACGTTACACTGTTGGCATATAGGGCACCAGTGAAAGTTCTCCATCTCTGGTGGTGCTCAGGGTTTCCATCATTGTGCCAGTAGCTTCTTCTTGGTTTTCACAACTGTTGTCAAGCAAGTCCCTGTTGGAGACTCAGGAATACCATCACACTCAGATGTAGAAAGATTCTTCATTGCTGTTTCTGTAACAGTTTTGTTTTGCCAGTCAGGGTTGTTAGCCCTGAGCTGAACCCCCGAACCTGGAAGACCAATGGACTATGCTAAGTCTGGCCTCTACCCTTTGACCTGTTTGGATGGGTGACCCTACCAAGAGCCAAAGCATAAAGCCCTGACTCCAGCCAGCATAGCTCTCTGGGTCATTGAGGCACACACACCTCCAAACCACAACTAGATTGTGGTCTTTTCGGAAGGCTCTCTGTAATGGGAGTGTAGAATTGCACCAGTATGTTCTGCGGAAGATGGAATTTAAACCAACTACCACAAAAAGACCATCCTCATTAATGAAGGAGATATAGTTCTCCTACGTGAAGTCCTGTGAAATAATGATGCCACTGTTGAAACAGTACTGAATGTACAGTTGCTGATGAGGAGTGGGTGGAGAAGAAACACATTTCTCCTGAAGCTGATATGCAAGAAAAACCTTGATAGAAACTGCTATAAAATTTAGGGAGCTGATGGTGAAGGGGAAGTTGAGTTCACAACAGTCAGAATATTACAGAAGGCATTAATTTACTTAGAAAACAGTCTGTGTAAGAGTGGAGAAATCAGAATCTAAAGCAACTCTAAAATAGTTTGGTTTGCATAGAAAAATGCAGTTACTCAAAGATAATTATGCACATAAAAGGTAAGATCAATCAATTATAGCAATGCTGTTGGCATATTTGATTGGATGAGAAAATTTCCAGTTGTCTCCACTCCTCCTGGCTTTAGGGAGAGACGAGCAAGCTTAAAAATAACTCATTTGGAACCTAATGTATGTGAGCCTTTGGGAAATCAGTGTTCTGTCCTAATGTTCTGCATCAAGTAGCATCTTATTTGAGCAAACATTGTATTAATATCTGGAAGTGTGAAGTGATGCACTTTGGAAGGCTCAACTTCAGAATCATGAGTGGCACAGTAGCATAATGGTTAGCACTATGCATTATAGCACCAGCAACCCGGGTTCAATTCCCACCACTGCCTGTAAGGAGCTTGTACGCTCTCCCGTGACTGCGAGGGTTTCTTCCTGGTGCTCAGGGTTTCCTCCCACTGGCTGAAGATGTACCGGTCATTGGTCACTGTAAACTTTCCTCTGATTAAGCTAGGATTAAATTGGATGATTGCAAGGTGGTATGGCTCAAAGGGCCGGAAGGGCTTGTTCCGTGCTGTACCCCAATAAATAAATAAATAAATAAATAAATAAATATCAAGCATCATCATTTTGTGCCGTGTCACATGACATGGGTGATCATGGTCTCATGTTTATGACTGTTTTTTGCAAATTTTTCCACAGAAGTCATTTGTCCATTGCTTTCTTCTGGGCAGTGTTACGAGATGGGTGACCCCAGCCATTGTCAATGCTCCGGGGATTGTCTGCCTGGTGTCAGTGGTCATATAACCAGGACTTGTGATAGTGGGAGGGAGTGCAGCTAATCAGGTGCTAAACGTTGACCAAGGGTGACCTGCAGGTTAGCAGAGGGAAGGGCCACATTACATCTCCTTTGGTAGAGATATATCCCCACCCGCCACCCAAATACCACTGGTATATGTCGTAAGATATGCTGTTTTATGGCAACAGAGCATTGCATTATTTAATAATAAAAAAAACTATAAACTACAATTTTTATATATATATATATATATAGAAAGAGAGAGAGAAATTAAAAGGCTAGTGAAAAAAGAGCAAGAAATATAATGATGTTATGTACTTTACATGGGTTCATTGTCCATAGTGGTGGGGGTGGAGCTGTTTTTAAAATGTTGAACTTGTGCTTTCAGATTCCTGTACCTCCTCCTTGATTGTAGCATTGAGACAAGGGATGTCCTGGGTAATGAGGGCCCTTAATAATGGATGCCTTCTTTTTGCGGCATTCGCTTTTGGAGATATTCTCGATGCAAAGGAGATTAATGGCTATGCTGGAGCTGGCTGAGTTTGCAAAATTCTGCAGCTTTTTCTGATCTTGTGCAGTTCAAAGTTAAAAGTAAATTTATTATCCAAGTACATATATGTCACCATATACTACCCTGAGATTCATTTTCCACAGGCAATCACAGTAAGTACAAGGATACACAATAGAATCAATGAAATAACATTCCCAACAGGATGGACAACAAACTGTGCAAAAAAAAAACAACAACAAACTGTGGAAATACAAAAAGAAAGAGAATAATAATAATAATAAATAAACAATAAATATCTAGAACATGAGATGAAGTATCGTTGGAAATTAGTCCATATGTTATGCCAACAGTTCAATGACGGGTCGAGTGAAATGATCCTTTCTGGTTCAAGAACCTGATGCTTGAGTGTCAATAACCATTCCTGAACCTTGTGGTGCAGGTCCTGAGGCTCCTGCACCTTCTTCCTGATGGCAGCAGTGAGAAGAGAGCATTTCCTATATGGTGGGGGCCCTCGATGAAGGATCTTCTATACCTGACAACGGTGCAACCAGTTAGAATGCTCTTAAAGGCGAAGTTAATGACAGAATTCTTAGCAGTGTGGAAAAATTGGAGGACCTTGGGATCCATTTCCATAGATCCCTCAAAAGTTGCCACACAAGTTGATAAGGTGGTTAGGAAAGTGTATGGTGTGTTGGCTTTCATTAATCAGGGATTATGTTCTAGAGCTATGAGATAATGTTGTCACTCTATTAAAGCACTGGTTAGACCACACTGAAATATTGTGTTTAGTTCTGATCCCCTCACAATAGGAAGAATGTGGAATGTGCAGATGAGATTTACCAGAATGCTGCCTTAATAAGAGAATATGCCTTATGAGAGTATGTTGAATAAAATGGGGCTTTTCTCTGTGGAGTGAAGGAGGATGAGATGTGACTTGATAGAAATGTATAAGATGATAAGAAAAACATGAGGAAATCTGCAGATGCTGGAAATTCAAGCAACACACACAAAATGCTGGTGGAACGCAGCAGGCCAGGCAGCATCTATAGGGAGAAGCGTTGTTGACGAAGGGTCTCGGCCTGAAATGTCGACAGAGCTTCTCCCTATAGATGCTGCTTGGTCTGCTGCATTCCACCAGCATTTTGTGTGTGTTGCTAAGATGATAAGAAACATAGATAGAGTGGACAACCAGAGACATTCTCTCAGGACAGAAAGGCGAATACAAGAGAACATAATTTTAAACTGATTGGAGGAAAGTATAGTGGGATGTCAGAGATAGGTTTATTTCACAGAGAGTGGTGGGTGTGTGGAAGGCACTGCCAAGGCTGATGGTAGAGGCAGATACATTAGAGACATTTAAGAGTCTTTTTGAAAGAAAAGTGGACGATTTCATGGAAGGGAATAGTTAGATTGATCTTCAAGGTTAAAAGGTCAGCATAGCATCATGGGCTGAAGGGCCTATATTGTCCTGTAATATTCTAGATAGTGGCAGATATTATTAAGTACTTTCAACATTTGAGACATGCCTGTTCTTATTGCTACCATCAAGGAGGAAGAAGACACTCTCAACTCAACATTTTCAAAACAACTTCTTCCCTCCTCCATCAGGTTTGTTAACGGTCCATGAACCCAGGGTCACTATCTTGTGATTGCTCTTTTGCACCATCTATCTATCTAGCTGCACTAGGTGGCCACTTTAGTAGGGACACCTGCTCATTAATGAAAATACCTAACCAGCCAACCATGAGGCTACAACTCAATGCATAAAAGCAGGCAAACATGGTCAAGAGGTTCATTTCTTACCAGACTGGTTCAAGCTGACAGGAAGGTGACAGGAACTCAAATAATCACATATAGTGATGTGGAAAAAGCATCTCTGAACCTTGAAGTGGATGGGCTCCAGCAGTAGAAGATCAAGAGCAAATGGTACACACTGTGGCCACTTTATTAGGTACAGGAGGTGCCTAATAAACTACCTTAACCCTCTGCTGATCACCTTGAGAGCCTGACCACAAAAAGGTTTTTTTGAAGACCTGTAGCAACCTGATGAGTTTCCATAGGTCTTCAACCATTAGTTTCAAGATAATTCAGAAAAAGGATAGATCTGGTTCTCGGTTTGAGGTTCTAAATTAGAGAAAGGCCAATTTTGTTGGTTATCATAAAGGATCTGGTATCTAATAAAGTTAGCTATTGAGTGTATCTATCTGTCTGTCCATCTATTTATTTAAAGACTTAGTAGTTCTTTTGAATTACACTGTACTGGGGCCACAAAACAATAAATTCCATGACATGTGTCTCTGATAAAGGTACAGGTTAGGATCAGTAAATTGTGGACATGTTATATTTGTGCTGTAAGTGCAGCAACAGTTGTGGGCTGCCCAAAACAATCCTTACTGATTTGATTTGATGCAAATTATGCATTTCACTGCATGATTCAATCTACATGTGACAAATATATCTAATCTTCATAATAAGCATGATACTGAATTAATAA
This sequence comes from Hypanus sabinus, assembly GCF_030144855.1. Classification (NCBI taxonomy): domain Eukaryota; kingdom Metazoa; phylum Chordata; class Chondrichthyes; order Myliobatiformes; family Dasyatidae; genus Hypanus; species Hypanus sabinus. The sequence goes on along the minus strand of NC_082719.1, from coordinate 101,668,840 downwards.
AGACTAAAATATTGTTATGGATGTATTTCAGAATCTGAGTCCACATGAAGTCATTGTACTCAGGTTGGAAATATGAGTACGAGTAGTGATGTTGTTCTGAAGAACTCATAGACTAATTCATTGAAAATCCTGGTGAAGTAGCAGCTCCATCATGTGCACTAATCTCTTTAGTATCATCAAATGGCAATGCCTCAGAAAGGCAGTGTCCATGATTAAGGATCCCCACCACACAGAACATGCTGTCTTCTCATTGTTACCATCAAGGAGGAGGTACAGGAGCCTGAAGGCACACAGTCAATGTTTCAGGAACAGCTTCTTTCCCTTGGCCATCAGGTTTCTGAATGAACCCATGAACCCATGTAGTCTACCTACCTCACTTTTGCACTCTTTCTTTCTTTCTTTCTTTCTTTCTTTCTTTCTTTCTTTCTTTCTTTCTTTCTTTCTTTCTTTCTTTCTTTCTTTCTTTCTTTCTTTCTTTCTTTCTTTCTTCTTTCTCTCTTTCTCTCTTTCTCTCTTTCTCTCTTTCTCTCTTTCTCTCTTTCTCTCTTTCTCTCTTTCTCTCTTTCTCTCTCTTTCTCTCTTTCTCTCTTTCTCTCGCTCTTTCTCTCTCTCTCTGTATATATATATACACACACAAATGTATATAAAATGTATGTATACATATATACAAACGTATATAAAATGTATGTATATATATCAAATTAAATGAATAATTTAGTGACGTTTATAGTCTCATTAAATTTACTGCAGCAAAATAACAAGTTTCATGACATATGCCAGTGATGTTACACCTGATATTGATTCTGTAATTTTTAAAGCATACACAGACTTATTTCTTCTGCAGTATATCAGTCAGCCTCAAGACAAGCATTCTGTTTGTGTAATTAGGTCTTCTGATATTGATGATTTAAATGTGAGGACCAGAGGTGAAAGGAAGTCAACATGGGAAGATATAGTATATTGTTAAGAAAGGCAACATCATCACTATGAATGGATTAAATCTAACTACAAACTACTCTAGCTCTATACTAGCTACTCTGCTTTGGCTTCCTATATTACTTAGAATTGATTTTAAAATTCCCTTAATTGTTTTTAAAGCTCTCAATGGTCTGGGGCTGGAATACATTACAGAATCATTTCTGTTTTAAGATGAGCTGCTGTTTGAGATCTTTGGTTTTCTTCCACAGGTCTCTTAAATTTAAACAAACTCCTTCAAAAGGTAATTGGCAAGTCAGTCTTTTTGAACTATGCACCTAAACTGTGGAACTCAATGCCTAAAACTATAAGGGATGCAAACTCATTTGACACTTTAAAATGCTCCAAATCCCATTTATTCAACCTTGCATTTAACTGACTTCTTTTTGCCTTTTATTTTCATGTTTGCACTTTATCCCATTGTAAACCACTTTGAACTATGTGGTTCACATATCTGAACATATTTGAACTGTCTGTATGAAAAATGCTCAATAAAAATATTATTATTAAATCTTCAGGGTTTAAAAAATTCCAGTTACTTACATGCCTGCTGATCACCAACCTGTGGAAAGTTGAGGAGTTGCAACAAGTTTTAGAAAGTTGAGGAACAAACGGCCTGCAATGGCGTTGAAAGGAAGCTTGCTATGATAATGGGGTGTTTAAGAAAAACAAAGATTAGGAAATTACAGACTAAATGGTGCCAAGGATGTTGGGACTTGAGGACCTGAGTTATAAGGAAAGATTGAATAGGTCAGGACTTTATTCCCTAAAGCGTGGAAGAATGAGGGGAGATTTGATAGGGGTATACAAAATTATGAAGGGAATAGAGTGGGCAAATGTGAGCAGGCTTTTTTCTACCGAGATCTGGAGAAACTGGATCCAGAGATCATGGGTGAAAGGTGAAATGTTTAAGAGAAACCTGAATGGGAACTTCATCATTCAGAGGGCGGTTGGAGTGTGGAACGAGCTGCCAGTAGGAGCAGTGGATGTAAGTTCAATTGTAATATTTAAGAGAATTTTCATTAAGAAGGGTTATGGAAAATAACAATACCACATAAAGCTTACAACATAGAACATTCCAGCACACTACAGGCCATTTAGCAGAGGATGCGGTACTGACCTGTTAACCTACTCTAAGAGCAATCTAACCCTTCCCTCCAAAAACCCTGCCAGCATACTCCAGCACTCTGTGTAAAAAAAAAATTACCTCTGGCATCCTCCCTGTGCTTTCCTTTAATCACCTTAAAATCATGCTCCCTTGTGTCAGTCATTTCCACCTGGGAAAAAATCTCCAGCTGTGCCCTCTACCTATGCCGCATCATCTTGTATACTATTATCAAGTCATCTGTCATCCTTTGCTCCAGAGAGAAAATCCTTAGCTCGCTCAACCTATCCTCATAAGGCATGTTCTCTAATCCAGGTAGCATCATAGTAAATCTCCTCTGCACTCTCTCTAAAGCTTCCACATCCCTCCTGTAATGAAACAACCAGAACTGAACACAATATTCCACATATAGTCTAACCAGAGTTTAATAGTTGCAACATTACCTCACGACCTTTGGACTCAAAACTCTGACTAATGAAGGGCAACACAAAATACTCCTTCTTAACCACCCTTTCAGCTTATGTGGCAACTTTGAGGGGTCTATGGATGTGGACCTTAAGATCTCTCTGTTCCTCCATGCGATAAGAATGTTGTTATTAACTCTGCCTTCAAATTCGACTTTCCAAAGCGAAACGCTTCACACTTTTCTGGGTTGAACTTAACTTCTCGAGCAGCCATAAGTGCAGACAATTATTGCTCAGAGTTCACCCTTTTCTCTTAAAGACAGAATTACTTTACAATCGATCTTTCCCATATTACAGGCAACATCTTTACAACGAGGCTGAATCCTCCTATTCTGGGAAGCGTGAGAGTCAGCTTTCAATGTCATTCAGGCACAGTTTACCAGGCATTTAATAGTTCTTTCACACCTACCTTGATAGACCATCTTCACGTCGCCTTGAGCAATCCCATTTCACGCAATCACACTTTCCCTTAATTCATTCGCCACCTTATCACTAAAACATACCAGCCTATTTCTCTCGATAACCGATCTTAATAACATGAAATCGCAGACAGCTTATTCAATTTATTTATCTCAATTTAATATAAATATATATATAGCTACACTATAATGCTCAGGGCCAATTTTATTCAGATACAGAAAACTGAAAAATAAAGATGCGTTCAATATCTGAAGATAAAGCTAAATATTTTTGGTTCATTTCTTTTTGACAGGTTGGAAATACTTTTTGTGCAAGAAATTCGGATGATGTCAGTTTCACATTTCACTCGCAATCTAATTCCACGCTTAGTGGTCACTTTATTAGGTACACCTGTACACCTGCTCGTTAATCCAAATATCTAATCAGCCAATCATGTGGTAGCAACTCATTGCATAAAAGCTTGCAGACATGATCAAGGGGTTCAGTTGTTCAGATCAAACTTCAGAAAGGGGAAGAAATGTGATCTAAGTGACTTTGATTATAGAATGATTGTTGGTGCCAGATGGGGTGGTTTGAGTATCTCAGAAACTGCTGATCTCCTGGGATTTTCCTGCACAACATTCTCCAGAGTTTACAGAGAATAGTGTGAGAAACAAAAAAAAAATCCAGTAAGTGGCAGTTCTGTGGATGAAAATACCTTGTCAATGAGAGAGATCAGGGGAGAATGGCCAGACTGGTTCAAGCTGACAGGAAAGCGACAGTAACTCAAATATGCATGCATTACAAGAGTGATGCGCAGAAGAGCATCTCTGAAGGCACAGCGTGTCGAACTTTGAAGCAAATGAGTTACAGAAGCAGAAGATGAAAAACATACACTCAGTGTCCAATTTATTAGGTACAGGAGTTGTCTAATGAAGTGGCCACTGACTGTACATACAGTTCATTTGATGGCTTAAGTCTGAATACTTGATCATGATCCGTGCTACAGTAGCCCCAGGTCCCCTACCAGCAGCTTCAGGAGCAGTTATTACCCAGCAACCATTAGGCTCCTGATCCAACGTGGATAACATCACTCACCTCAACACTGAAATGATTCCACAATCTATGGACTCACTTTCAAGGACCCTACAACTCATGTCCTCAATATTATTTATACAGGTATTCTATTTATTTGCACAATTTGTCTTCTTTCATACATTGGTTGTCAGTCTTTGTATATTTTTATTTAGTTAGAGATACAATGCTATCACTAAAGAGGTAGTGCTGAGTAAACTTGTGGACCTGAAGATAGCTAAGCCCCCTGGTCCTGAAGGAATGCGTCCTAGGGTACCGAAAGAAATGGCAGAAGATATAGTAGAGGCTTTGGTGATAATTTACCAAAATTCTATGATCTCTAGGCAGATCCTGGCAGGTTGAAAGACAGTAAGTGTCACACTGTGTCATGTCATAGAGTTGGGAGTGATGTACGAGGGCTGATTGATAAGTTCGTGGCCTAAGGTAGAAGGAGTCAATTTTAGAAAACCTAGCACACTTATTTTTCAACATAGTCCCCTCCTACATTTACACACTTAGTCCAGCGGTCGTGGAGCATATGGAACTCCAGAAAGTGTCCACAAATGGGTGATTGATAAGTTTGTGACCTAAAATAGAAGGAGATTAGTTATACCGCTCTCGTTACATGCACATGCAGGTCAACTCTTTAAGTGATTAAGTTTGAAGTTAGTAACTCATCTGCTTCTACCGTAGGCCACAAACTTATCAAGCACCCCTGTTGAGCTATGAACTGATGTTATTAATTTCAAATTTTCTGCGTAATCACTCAAAGAGAAATGTTTATAAATGTGAGGTCATCCACTTTTGAAGGAAAAATGAAAGAGCAGATTAATATTTAAACAGTAAAAAAATTGCAGCATGTTACTGTGCAGAGAGTCTTGAGAGTGATTGTGCATGAATCACAAAAGGTTGGTTTGCAGGTGCAGAAGGCTATCAAGAAAGCAAATGGAATGTTTTTCCTTCATTGCTAGAAGGATTAAATTAAAGAGTAGGGAGGTTATGCTGCAACTATGCAGGATACCAGTGAGGCTGCATCTGGAGTACTGTGTGCAGTTCTGGCCCCCTTACTTGAGGAGGGATATACTGGCTTTGGAGGTGGTGCAGAGGAGGTTCACCAGGTTGATTCCTGAGACAAAGGGGTTAGACTTTGAGGAGAGATTGAGTCGCCTAGGACTGTACTCACTGGAATTCAGAAAAAATGGGAGGAGATCATATAGAAACATATAAAATTATGAAAGGGGTAGATAAGATAGGGGCAGGAAAGTTGCTTCCACTGACAGGTGAGACTAGAACTAGGGGACATAGCCTCAAGATTCTGGGGAGTAGATTTAAGATGAAGATGATAAGGAACTGCTTTTCCCAGAGGGTGGTAAATCTGTTGAATTTTCTGCCCAATGAAGCAGTGAAGGCTACTTCAGTAAATATATTTAAGATAAGGTTGGATAGATTGTTGCATAGTAGGGGAATTAAGGTTTATGGGGAAAAGGCAGGTAGGTGGAGGTGAGTCCATGGCCAGATTAACCATGATCTTATGGCCTACTCCTGCTCCTATTTCTTATGTTCTTAACAGGCCCAGCAATCACCCAGCAACCCACCTAATGAACTCTAGTCTAATCATGGGACAACTTACAATGACCAATTAACCTACTAGCCATGTTTGGACTGTGGGAGGAAACCAGAACACCTGGAGGAAACCTATGTTGTCATGGGGACAGTGCCGGGATTGAACCCTGAACACCTATGTCCTGAGCTGTAATATTAGAGTGCTACTATGTATATTTATCAATGCCCGAAGTTTCAAGGAAACTTTATTGTCAACGTACATATCTGTCACCATATACAACCCTGAGATACATTTTCCTGCAGGCATATTAGCAAATTCTAAGAATGGTGACTATAACTGGATCAATGAAAGAGCAATCAGAGTGTAGAAGACTGTGCAAATGCAAATATAAATAAATAGCAATAAATAATGAGAACATGAGATAGTGAGATAAGGAGTTCTTAAAGTGAGATCATTGGTAATCAGAACATCTGAATGGATAGGCAAGTGTGTGTAGTTAATCCCTTTGGTCAAGAGCCTGATTGTTGATGTATGGTTTTTCATAAATTCTATTGTATTCCTTTATTCTCCTGTAAGTTCATGCTAGAAGGTGAATCTCGAGTAAGTATATGATGGTATATCATTATATTGATAATAAATTTAGTTTGAATGCGGTCATTGAGGGTTAAAGGCCCATTTCAGAGATGAGTTTGATTCCAGTCCTGCCTTGTTTCAGACATGGCTTCTGGAGGAGATAAAGTACTGGTTTATTTGAAAGCATTTAAAGATGATCAAGGTTGTCCCGTCCTCACCATTTCCTCATTCATATTTTCAAAAGAGAAATATTTGACTCATATTCTTACTGCTGTTTGTCAGTGGAAGTTATTCCTCAAAGCCACTTTTGCTCGTCTGTTCTTTGCAAGTTGATGGACAATCTATCCTGATTACGAGGTTCATCTCAAAGGCTTTTGAGGTGGATTTTAGCTTTTTATAGATTTTCAAACACGAATATTTTCAATTCCTGTCATATTTTTGGGATTTTCTAACCTTGTCTTTTCAGATTTCCTGCTTTAGTGCCCCATCAAGTCTGCCTTGTTAAAACCACTGTTTATTTTTTATATGGAGATATAGCACATTAACAGCCATTCTGGCCCAACGAGCCTATGTTGCCCATTTACAATCATGTGTCTAATTAATCTATTAATTCATGCATCTTTGGGAAGTGGGAGGAAACCAGAGCACCCGGAGGAAATCTACACAGTCATGGGGAGAACATATAAACTTCTTACAGCCAGCGGCAGGAATTGAACCCAGGTCGCTGCTGTTATAATAGCATTATGCTAACTGCTACACTATCATGCCCTCCAGAATGACTATTATCTACTGGCTATTCCATTCAGAAATGCTGGCATTCCTTGGGCCAGCAGTCTTTTCCACATATAACCCCCTCACTGGGCTTGTATACAAACTTGGCTCATTAGCTAACTCTGCTAACAACCACATGACCCAGTGGTGAGAAGGCCATCTTCCATAAGCAGCAAACGTCGACGGCTGGTATGACTTGGGCTCAACCAAACAGTAAAATTGGTATGTTCTGGGGAGGAATGTGAATTGTAGTGAATGCTGTGCAAATACTGTGCCAAGTAAAGTTACTGTTTGCCAAAAAGATAACAGATCATACAGCTGTATAAAATTACAAAGAAAATATATCTTACCAATATTTCAAATTTAATGAACAGTAACAGAAAAAGAAAAGAAAAATCAGAGAGCCCATTACAGTTAAACCAGTCTACATGCGTGCATAAATGTTGGAGCTCGTCTCTGGAATAGTCGGGATGCATCACTTTGATTACTCACTTGCTGAACACACGTTCTGTGTGAAGGACACCAGTCAGGGTTTGAACTTCCCTCGAAGTTCGCAAATGAACTGGTTAACTCAGGAGTATTGGCCTTTCCTTCTTGGAACCACTCATCTGCACAATGCACTTCTTACACCGGGTTCTCTCCTTTGAACGACATTCTGCAGCACCATCCCTTGCACTCCGCAGCTCCTGCCCAAAAAAAACTCCAAACCAGACTACTGTCCTTCAGAAACCTGAACCCGCACTCTCTCTTTAATGTTCTACTGCATTATCACTGGACAGAATGTTACTGTACAACCAAGACAAACCCAGTTGGCTGACACAACGTTCCTATTCTGGGCAAATAGCTCCTTATCTTTAGCCAAAGCCAAAGCATTAGTCTTTGAAGCACGACTGCAGAAAATTGCTAAAATAAAAATATCACACAGCATAGCAATAGCAATCTTAATGCATTACACACATAATATTATATTGTGAGAGATCGGAGCTGGTGGCCTTTCTCCAAAACTGGCTGCACTCCAGATTCAAGTGAATCCCTTTAGTGGACTTGGCCAAATATGCTTTGTGGAGATGATTAAAGTTGCTCAGTGTGCGACTTGGTCAAGTCAGCTTTATGTCCTCAGCCTCAGAAATCATTTCTACATTTTTAATAGATACGATTAAGAGGTGTAGGATGACCTGTCGATGTAACCAAGCAGTGTGCTCAGCACTATTGACACAGGGTGAGTTTCTGGGCAAAGTTCTTTTAGGTCTGGACATTAATAAATAAACTTAGGAAGATTTTAAATATTAAGAAGAATTGAACAGACAGATGCATCCTGATAAAACTAATACCATAAGACCATAAGACAAAGAAGCAGAATTAGGCCATTTGGCCTATCGAGTCTGCTCTGCCATTCAATCACGCCTGATCCTTTTTCCTATCTCCTCCTCAACCCCAGTTTCCGGCCATCTCCCTGTAACCTCTGATGCCATATCCAATCAAGAACCTATCAATCTGTGCCTTAATATACAAGTCAAGTCACTTTTTATTGTCATTTCGACCATAAAATGCTGGTACAGTGCACAGTAAAAACGAAACAACGTCCCTCCAGGACCCTGGTGCTACATGAAACAACACAAAACTACACTAGATTACGTGAAACAACACAAAAACTACACTAGACTACAGAGCTACACAGAAAATGTTTGTACATAAAATGCACAATAATTAATAAACAAGACAATAGGCACAGTAGAGGACAAAATTCAATGTAATAATAAATTATGTAAATGTCAGTCTAGACTCTGGGTATTGAGGAGTCTGATGGCTTGGAGGAAGAAACTGTTGCACAGTCTGGTCATGAGAGCCCAAATGTTTTGGTGCCTTTTCCCAGATGGCAGGAAGGAGAAGAGTTCGTATGAGGGGTGCGTGGGGTCCTTCACTATGCTGTTAGCTTTGCAGGTGCAGCATGTGGCGTAAATGTCTGTAATAGCAGGCAGAGAGACCCCAATGATTTTCTCAGCTGACCTCACTATCCGCTGCAGGGTCTTGCGATCCGAGTTGGTGCAATTTCCGAACCAGAATGCTCTTGATACATCCTCTGTAGAATGTGATGAGGATAGGGGGGGGGGGGGGGGTGTGAGATGGACTTTTCTCAGCCTTTGCAGAAAGTAGAGATGCTGTTGGGCTTTCTTGGCTATGGAGCTGGTGTTGAGGGACCAGGTGAGATTCTCTGCCAGGTGAACACCAAGAAATTTGGTGCTCTTAACGATCTCAATGGAAGAGCCGTTGATGTTCAGCGGAGAGTGGTCACTCCGTGCCCTTCTGAAGTGAACAACCATCTCTTTTGTTCACATTTAGATAGAGGTTGTTGGCTCTGCACCAGTCCGTTAGCCGCTGCACCTCCTCTCTGTAAGCTGACTCGTCGTTCTTGCTGATGAGACTCACCACGGTTGTGTCATTGGTGAACTTGATGATGTGGTTTGAGCTGTGTGTTGCAGCACAGTCGTGGGTCAGCAGAATGAACAGCAGTGGACTGAGCACACAGCCCGGGGGACCCCCTGTGCTCAGTGTGATGGTGTTGGAGATGCTGCTCCCAATCCAGACTGACTAAGGTCTCCCAGTCAGGAAGTCTAGGATCCAGTTGCAGAGGGAGGTATTCAGGCCCAGTAGGCTCAGCTTCCCAATCAGTTCCTGAGGGATGATTGTGTTGAATGCTGAACTGAAGTCTATGAAGAACATTCAAATGTACGTGTCTTTTTTCTGTCCAGATAGGTGAGGGCCAGGTGGAAGGTGATGGCGATGATGTCGTCTGTTGAGCAGTTGGGACAATATGCGAACTGCAGGGGGTCCAGTGAGGGGGGCAGCAGGGTCTTGATATGCCTCATGATGAGCCTCTCGAAACACTTCATGATGATGGATGTAAGTGCAACGGGACGGTAGTCATTGAGGCAGGACACTGAAAACTTCTTCGGCACGGGGACGATGGTGGCGGGCTCGAAGCACGTTGGAACAATGGCGCTGCTCAGGGAGATGTTGAAGATGTCAGTGAAAACATCTGCCATCTGGTCTGCACATCCTCTGAGCACTCTGCCAGGAATATTGTCTGGCCCAGCAGCCTTCCGTGAGTTGACCCTGCATAGAGTTTTCCTCACACCTTACGACCTGGCCTCCACAGCTGCATGTAGCAACAAATTCCACAAATTCACCACCCTCTGGCTAAAGACATTTATCAGGATCTCTGTTTTGAAAGGACGCTTCTCTATCCTGAGGCTGTGCCCTCTTGTCCTAGATTCTCCCGCCATGGAGAGTCTACTCTGTCTAGGCCTTTCAACATTTGAAAGGTTTCAATGAGATCCCCCCGTAATACAGTACACTACAGGAGCTTCGGCCCACAATGTTCTGTTGACCTTCCAACCTATTCACTCTAAGATCAATATAACCCCTTCATCCCTCATTGCCCTCCATTTTTCTTTCATTTATGTGCCTGTCTAAATATCCCTGTTGTATTTGCCTCTACCACCGCCCCTGACAGCACAGTCCAGTCCATGCATCTACAAATCTGGGTAAAAAAAACCTACCTTAACTTTGACATCCCCCCTATACTTTCCTTCAATCACCTTAAAATTATGCCTCCTTTATTAGTCATTTCTGCCCTGGGAAAAAGTCCCTACCTGTTCACTCAGTCTATGCCTCTTATATAGAGCTACAACATTAGCTCACACCCTGACTCCTGACTAATGAGGCCCACTCGTCTAGAGCCTGACGGTTGAGGGGTAATAACTGTCCCTGAACCTGGTGGTGAGGGATCTAAGGTGTGTGTACCTCCTTCCTGATAGTTGTAGTGAGAAGAGAGCAGGGCCAGAGTGGTGGGGGTCCTTGATGATGGATGCTGCTTTCCTGTGACAGCGCTTCATGTAGATGTGCTCAGTGGTGGGGAGAATTTTCCTGTCGTGGACTGACTGTATCCACCACTTTTTGTAGGTATTCGGGAATATAAATGGGTAGTTAGAAGTCTTACAGGGATCCCCATAAAAATGATAGCTTTTGTCTTTGTCGGTGCTGCCTGGAGTTAGCGATTCCTTAAAGACTGGATTGGATCTAGGTAATTGTTCTGTTTCTGGCTGACTTGAATATTCCAAGCCTAGCAGTGAATTAAACTGCAGTATCCATCATTATGATAAATAGCTTGTCGGGGTGGGCATAAATAAAAGGCATGCTAAATAGTTCTCTTCTGACTTCCATTAAGAAGCAAAATAAATATCTCATCTTAACCGAGGGGCAAAGGTTGTATGAGATATTTATTCTGCATCTTATCCAGAGTCTGGGAACAAAGAGACTTGAGGGGATGCAAGTAGTCAAGAGCTGCAGAAACTCTGCATTTCTTTTCATTGGTTCAAGATTGTTGAATGTTATTTACAGCACACAAGTGTTGTTGCTCCAGATCCAATGCAGCACAAAAAGAATCACAGTGCAATACAGAACCCAATTATAAAAAGACACAATAAATATAAATACAGAAGATAGCTTTTATACATCGTTTGATTGTATGTCCTTAAAGTGATTCTGGGCACAGGAGTGTCTGTACATAAGGTGACTCCGACAGGAAATGATAAAGGAGTGGTGATTGGGGGTGTGGAGGGGTGGGTTAGTGGTGGAGGTGTTGATCAACCTCACTGCTGGGGGGAAAGTAACTGTTTTTGAGTCTGGTTGGCCTGGTGTGGATTCTAGTGGATCCTGATGGGCGTGGGATAAACCGTCCATGAGCAGGGTGGGTGGGATCTTTCGTGATGTATATTCTTTATTGCACATCTGTAGACTGACGTGATTATAAATCTGCATATATAGACACGTGAGTGCAGATTTGAAGGGGAATTTGCCTAAATAACAAGTTTAAAATGATTTACAAGTTTAGAAGGTGAACCACCTACACTTTGGGTTGCAGTGCTCCCGGTACAGAGGGATTTCTTCAGATAGATAGGTAGATAGATAGATACTTTATTCATCCCCAAGGGGAAATTCAACATTTTTCCAGTGTCCCATACACTTATTGTAGCAAAACTAATTACATACAGTATTTAACTCAGTATAAATATGATATGCATCTAAAATCACCCTCCCAAAAAGCATTAATAAATAGCTTTTAAAAAGTTCTTAAATAGTTTACTAAAGTGCATTGAGTGGTAACTGAAGCTCAGCAAAAGGGTAAGCCATTATGCTCACTACCTCGTAAACTCAAGAGATCTATGCTCTTTTCTTGCTGCTATCATCAGGTAGAAGGTACAAGAACCTTATGACTCATACCACCAGGTCGTTATCCCATGTTCTCATTATTTACTGCCATTTATTTATATTTGCATTTGCACAGTTTGTTGTTTCCTGCACTCTGGTTGATCTTTCACTGATCCTGTTATGGGTATTATTCTATAGATTTTCTGAGTATGTCCACAGGAAAATGAATCTCAGGGTTGTGTATGGTGACATATACAGTATTTAGCTAGAGAATAAAATTTACTTTGAACTTTGAGATGCAGTGCAACACACACAAAATGCTGCAGGAACTTAGTTTCAGACTGAGACTATTTTTTATTTCTGGTATAATTTAAATTGTTAACTTGTGTCTTGCTTGTAAATGCCACACATCTCACAAAGGTCTGCTGGTTTTGCATAATGCAGTGGAGACATCATAAGTCTTGGGAAGAGGTTTAAAGGGGAAATGCAGGAGGAACTCAGCAGGTCAGGCAGCACTTGTGGAGAGGAATAAACAGGTGACATTTCAATGTTTCAATGGTTCTATTTAATATCAGAGAATGTATGCAGTATCCAGCCTGAAACGCTCACTCTTTAGGCCAATTCCTGATGAAGGGGCTGAAACATCAATGAAGTGGCAGATGGAGTTCAACCCAGATAAGCGTGAGGTGGTTCATTTTGCTTGGTCAAATATGATGGCAGAATATAGTATTAATGGTAAGACTCTTGGCAGTGTGGAGGATCAGAGGCATCTTGGAGTCCAAGACCATAGGACGCACAAAGCAGCTGCGCAGGTTGACTCTGTGGTTACGAAAGCATACGGTGTATTGGCCTTCATCAATCATGGATTTGAATTTAGGAGCCGAGAGGTAATGTTGCAGCTATATAGGACCCTGGTCAGACCCCATTTGGAGTACTGTGCTCAGTTCTGGTTACCTCACTACAGGAAGGATGTGGAAACCATAGAAAGGACGCAGAGGAGATTTACAAGGATGTTGCCTGGATTGGGGAGCACGGCTTATGAGAATAGATTGAGTGAACTCTGCCTTTCCTCCTTGGAGTGATGGAGGATGAGAGGTGACCTGATAGAGGTGTACAAAATAATGAGAGGCATTGATCGTGTGGATAGTCAGAGGCTTTTTCCCAGGGCTGAAATGGCTAGCATGAGAAGGCACAGGTTTAAGGTGCTGGGGAGTAGGTACAGAGGAGATGTCAGGGTAAGTTTTTTACTTAGAGAGTGGTGAGTGCGTGGAATGGGCTGCTGGTAACGGTGGTGGAGGCGGATACGATAGGGTCTTTTAAGAGGCTTTTAGATAGGTACATGGAACTTAGAAAAATAGAGAGCTATGGGTAAGCCTAGTAATTTCTAAGGTAGGGACATGTTCGGCACAACTTTGTGGGCTGAAGGGTCTGTATTGTGCTGTAGGTTTTCTATGTTTATTCCCCTCCATAGATACAGCCTGACCTGCTGAGTTCTTCGAACATTGTGTGTGTACCTCATCATTCATATTTTACACTATTGAATTTTTTTGTAACTTATAGTAATATTATCTCTTACACTGTACTGCTGCAACAAAGCAACAAACTTTACATCAAATGTCAAATTCAAATTCAGTTTATTGTCATTCAACCATACGCTGTACGCATATACCACCAAACAAAACAATGTTCTTCCAGACCAAGGTGTACTACACAGTAAATGTAACTCACACAGTTAACACATAAAGTAATATTACCAGACATAAATTAACAATTAATAAAATATATTCCAGAAGATTCACATTCAACATAAGATGCACATGCCTCAAGTTAAAAATAAACAGTATTATGCTACTGGCCCTTCGTACGTGATGAGACCTGGGTGGTGGTAGGAAGATCAGCTGTCTCACAGTCTGGGGGATTAAGTTGTTTAATCCTGCTAGTCCTTATCCTAATAGATGATACCTCCTGCTTGACGGTTGGGGGGGGAGGCAGGGGGAGGTTGTCAAAGAGATTGTGGGATAGATGGGAGGAACCCTCGACAATTCTGAGGAGCCTTGTGTATGCAGCACTTCTGATAAATATTTCAGATGTGTGGAAGACAAACCTATGTCAGTAATAATATTATCTGGGTGAGAAAAGGGCATGCAATTGCACAGTCTCTGACCTGCCATGTGACTCAGTTTCCACTGAAGAAATACATTATTATATCATACTCTTTACTTTTGGAAGCTCTTTTATGCTGATATATGTGGTTGGCTGTCCTTGCAGAATCTTAAGGAATGTTGAAAGTTCGTTGCATTTGCCTTGCCTGAATATCAATGGGATGTTCACCACAATCAGACTTATTATCACTGACACACGCCCAGTGGCCACTTTCTTAAAAACCTCCTGTACCTAATGTAGTGGCTACAGCCTGTATGTCCGTGGTCTTCTGCTGCTGTAGCCCATCCACTTCAAGGTTTGACATGATGTGTGTTCAGAGATGCTCTTTTTTTAACACCACTGTTGTAATGCATGATTATTTGAATTACTGTCACCTTCCCGTCAGTTTGAACTAATCTGGTCAGTCTCCTCTGACCTCACTCATTAAGAAGGTGTTTTCGCTTCAGAACTGCTGCTCACTGGATGTTTTTTTTTGTTTTTCATGCTAGCCTCTGTAAACTCTAGAGATTGTTGTGCATGAAAATCCCAGGAGATCAGCAGTTCCTGAGATACTCAAACCACCCCGTCTGACACCAACAATCATTCCACGGTTAAAGTCACTTGGATCATATTTCTTCCCCACGCTGATGTCTAGTTTGAACAACAATTGAACCTCTTGACCATGTCTGCATGCTTTTCTGCTCTCCTTCTTCCTCTTTCTCGTTTCCTCCCCCTCTTTACTCTCTTCCTCCCCCTCCCCCCCTTCCCCACTCTCCCACTCTCTCTCATTGGGCCACTTTATATTTAAAGTGGAGGTTGATGGGCTCTTGATTTATCAAAGGCATCAAAGTTCACAAGGAGAAGGTAGGAGAATGTTGATGAGAGGTATAATAAATCAGCCATGATAGAATAGCAGAGCAAACCTGATAGGACAAATGATTGAATTCTGCTCCTATGTCTTATGGTGTGTCATAACTTTTACCCAAGTACTTTTCCAGACAAATGTGTTTGTCATCATTATCTACCCTCAAGGCTGTAGAGCAGTACTCACTCTAAGTTCTCAACACATTGCTGTGGACTGCTTCCTCGTACTTTCCAAAAACATTCCACCATCTCAAACTGACACCATATTGTCTGACACATTTTAGCATATAGCAAAGAGGAATCAAATTTAACTTTTTTCCTACAGAGGCAGAGGGGAGTGGATCTCTGGGATAGGATAGTTGGGTAGTCCACAGTTCGATATTCACTGCTAGGAGATTTTTTTTTCTGTTGAAGGTAAATTTCAAGAGGCACTAGAACTTCAGGATGGGAGGAACTGAAGTGTTTTGAAGGCAATCAAATATTTTTGATGACGATGGGCCAAATGGCCTAATTCTGCTTTTATGTCTTATGGTCTTATATCATCTGTATCCCTACATGAAATCCATGTGCTGAATGCTGATGTGAGCCTTTCAGGATCATCCAGAGTGAACTATTCAGTTAGTTAAGCCCATCACCCCTACTGGGACACAGGCTACCGACACAGCTTGCAGGGTCCTCTGTCCTGGGCCAGTCTTTCAAGCTGGTGCTAGGTGTAGCCCATCTGCTTGGTGTATCCTTCCTCTCTCAAGGACGGGGTCTTTGAGTTTCTGTAGCTCTGAATTTGTACAGGATGGGGTTGCTAACCCCAGGCCCAACTCTCCTCCTTTCATAGCCAGGCTTGTAACTGTCTATGGTTGATCTGAACTATTAAACTTCGGGTGTAACTAGGACTATCACAGTACCGTTTATACAGCTTTCTGCAGGTTTGTTCAGTATAGATCTTTTCCCCATCATACCTTTAGCTTATACAGACAAGTCGGAGTGTTGTGGTCTTTTGCTACAGGAAGCCTGACTGGAGGTAGAAATTTTCAATTGATCTGTCCATTACTTATAATGTGTGCTCACTGTTTAATAGAATCGTAGAGTCATAGAACAAACACTGCAACACAGAAACAGGCCCTTTGGCCCATCTAGTCCATCACAAGCTATTATTCTGCTTGTCTCATCAACCTGCAACCACACCATAATCCCCAGTCATGTACCGATTGGAACTTCACTTAAATGTTGAAATCAAACCCGCATTTACCACTTCCGCTGGCAATTTGTTCCACACTTTCACCACTCTCTTCGTGAAGTTCCCCCTCGTGATCCCCTTCAACATTTCATCTTTCACCCTTAAGCTATGACCTCTGGTTGAAGTCTCTCCCATCCTCAGTGGAAAAAGCCTGCTTGCATCTACCCTATCTATACCCTTCATAATTTTGTATACCTCCATCAAATTGCTCCTCATTCTTCTATGCTCCAGGGAATAAAGTCCTAACCTATTCAACTTTTCCTTGTAACTCAGGTCCTCAAATTTAAACCTCACACAAAGTGCTGGAGGAACTCAGCAGGCCAGGCAGTATCTATGGAAAAAAGGACAGCTGAATGTTTTGGCTGTAGAAAAATACAGTGTACTTTTTTCCATAATTGCTGTCTGGCCTGCTGAGTTCCTCCAGCACTTTGTGTGTGCTGCTTGGATTTCCAGCATCTGCAGATTTTCTCTTGTTTGTTAATTTAAACCTCTCTAACTTGCTGTCGGAGAAGGTTGTGCAATCAAATGCAGTCACTGCATTCAAGACAGGCACTTAACTAGGCAAGGCAGAGAAGGTCATGGATCTAACGTGGGGAAATGGGATTTCGGTGGCTGGGCAAAAAAGGTCAACGTGAAAGTTGTGGGTCATTTCTGTGCCGTATCAACTCCATGACCTTTAAACTGAGCAAGGTTTCTTTGTTCACTTTTTCATTTAATTTCCATTGCACTTCGCACCTTTACAAGAATGTAATGCTGAGGCTTTATAATGCATTGGTCAGACAGCACTTGAAGTATTGTGAGCAGTTCTGGGCTCTGTATTTTAGAAAGGATGCGCTGGCATTGGAGAAGGTCAGGGGAGGTACATGAGAAAGGATTAATGCATGAGAAGAATTTGATATCTCTGAACCTGTACTCACTGGAGTTTAGAATGGTGGGGGGTGGAATCTATTAAATATATAAATCCAATCGAATCTTTTTCCAATATCATACTGAATATTAAAAACCTTAGATCAAGTAGAAGGGAGGGAATGTTTCTTGTAGATGGGAGGTCTTGCACCAAAGGGCCCAGCCTCAAAAAGAGAGTAGTGAATCCATGCAAATCATTGGCATAGATAGCTGTAGAGGCCAAGTCACTGGGTATAATTAAAGCAGAGGTTGATAGATTCTTGATTAGTCAGGGCGTCGAAGGTTATGGGGAGAGGGCAGGAGAATAGGGATGAGAGGGATCATAAATCAGCCATGATGGAATGGCAGAGCAGACTCAATGGGTCAAGTGACTTGATTCTGCTCCTATGTACGAATGTCTGACTATGTCTTCATTCTCCCCTCTACACTTTGCTGAAATTGGTTTATCATTGATATATTG
This sequence comes from Hypanus sabinus, assembly GCF_030144855.1. Taxonomy (NCBI): domain Eukaryota; kingdom Metazoa; phylum Chordata; class Chondrichthyes; order Myliobatiformes; family Dasyatidae; genus Hypanus; species Hypanus sabinus. The sequence goes on along the minus strand of NC_082719.1, from coordinate 101,651,098 downwards.
CTGTCATCAAACACAAAGATTGGGGATAGAGTGGACAGGGTGGAAGACTATCAAAGCTTTCAGATGATCTGGATCAGCTGGAAAAATGGGCTGAAAAATGGTAGATGGAATTTAATGCAGACAAATGTGAGTGTTGCACTTTGGGAAAAACTCGCACGGTGAATGGTAAATCTCTGACGTGTACATTAGAACAAAGGGATCTAGGAATATAGATCTGTAGTATCTTGAAAGTGGCATTGAAGGTAAATGAGGTGGTAAAGAGAGCTTTTGGCACTTTGGCCTTAGTCAATCAGGACAATGGATACAGGAGCTGGGATGTGAGGAGGACACATTTGGAATATTTGTTGCAATTCTGCTCTCCCACCTACAGGAAAGAGGTAAGTAAGATTGAAAGAGTACAGAAGATGGATGTTGCTGGGACTGGAGGACATTAGTGTATGGAAAAGTGTATCCAAAATTATGAGAAGTCTAGATAAGCTGAATGCATGCAGACTTTCTCCTCTCAAGTCATGCGAGACGAGAACTGAAGGATGAAAGGTGAAATATTTAAGGAGAATCTGAGGGAAACAGCTTCACTCAGTGGGTAGTGAGAGTGTGGAATGAGCTGCCAGTGCAAGTGGTGCATGCAGGTTCAATTGCGAAATTTAAGAGAAATTTGGATAGGTACATGGACGGGAGGGGTATAGCGGACCATGGTCCAGATGCAGGTCGATGGGACTGTGCAGAAGAACAGGTTCAGCATGTAATTAGATGGGCTGAAGGGTGTGTTTCTGTGTTTTATGTAGTACTCTGTTACTCTATGAGAAGGAAAAGCTTTGTCTTGCTTACTGTTCATACAGATCAACTCATTACACTGTGCACTGAGGTGGAACAAGGTAAAACAATAGTAATGTAGAATGAAGTGTAATAGCTGCAGAGAGAAACTGCAGTGCAGGTAGATTGTGAGATCAAGAGTCCAAGCTTGTGGAGGGATGGAAGGAATGACAGACACGATGACTTTTCCATTTGCCACCAGATTTCAGAATTGTCCATGAACCCATGATCACTACCTCATCATTTTTCTTTTACCCATTTTATTATTTTTGTAGTTTATAGTAATTTTATGTCTTTGCACTGTGCTATTGTTGCAAAACAACAAATTTCACTCTCTGCAGTTGCTTGCGGTTGTGTGCCAAATGTCATACATCCAGCTAGGATGGTTTCTACGGCACATCGATAAATACTGGCAATTCTTCCTTTGTGCTAGGTTTGAGTCTCACAAGTGGAGAGCTATCCTCTGATATTCATTAACTCCATGAGACCACAAGACATAGGAGCAGAATTAGGCTATTCAGCCCATCGAGTCAGACCTGCCATTCAATCATGGCTGATTTATTATATCTCTCAACCCCATTCTCCTGCCTTCCCCTTAATCTTTGATGCCCTTACTAATCACAAGCTTATCACACTCCACTTTATATGTACCCAAAGACTTGGCCTCAACAGCAACTTTTGCAATTAATCCTACCAATTCACCGCCCTCTAGCTAACGAAATTTCACAGCGTATGTCACTGCTAACAAATCCGATCCGATTCTGCTCTATTCCCACTCTTGCTGTTGTCAATCCCGTTCCCACCATCTCACTTTATGCTCTCTCCTGTTCCTGCTGCCATCACGTTTCTACTTTCAACACCTTGCCGGTTGATGGGTCTCTTCCAGTCAAATCCCCCTGAAGACTTAGCAGCTATCTGAAGAGAAAGCACACCAGCAAATTTCACCAATGACTCTTGCAAACTGCTACAGATAAACTGTGGAGAGCATTCTAACGGGTTGTGTATTTTCTGTAACGGAGGAGCCACTGCGCAGGTTGGAAAAAGCTGCAGAAAGTTGTGAACTCAGCCAGCTCCATCATGGGCACTAGCCTCCTCAGCATTGAGGACACCTTCAAAAGGCAGCATCCCTCATTAAGGAACCCTCTCACCTAGGATATGCCATCTTCTCTTTGAGGAGGAGGTACAGGAGCCTGAAGATACACACTCAATGTTTCAGGAACAGCCTCTTCCCCTTCACCGTCAGATCTCTGATTGGACAATGAACCCATGCACATTACCTCAGTTTCTGATCTCTTTTTGCACTAGCAATTTACCTTATTTTATATATATTTCTTATTCATGTTTATAGGATATTTTATGTATTGCAATGTACTGCTGTCGTAAAACAACAAATTTCATGACATCTGTAAATGATAATAAACCTGATTGTGATTCTGATTCTGACAGTAGGGTGCTCTTGTAAACACTGCACTGCAGTCCACTGCAGATGCTGGGGTCAAAGCAACACGTACAAACAAGCTGGAGGAACTCAGCAGGTCAGGCAGCATCTGTGGAAATGACCAGTCAACGTTTCGGGCCGAGATCCTTCATCAGGACTGCTCACTTCCATGGATGCTGCCCGACCTGCGGGGTACTCTTGTATTGTTCCACTCTGGATTCAGTATCTCAACATGCCCGTATGATGTGCTGTTTTAATAAATACTTTCAAGGTTTTACATTTAAGTTTAGCTTCTAATCAGAATAACAATCAATTTATTATCTTATTATCAATTTATTAACGTGCACTCAGTGGCCATTTTATTAGGTACAACAGCCTGTGACTGCAAATATCAGATCAGCCAATCATGTGGCAGCAACTCACTGCATAAAAGCATGCAGACATGGTCAAGAGGCTCAGTTGTTGTTCAGGTCAAATATCAGAATGGGGAAGATTTGTGATCTGAGTGACTTTGACCCTGGAATGATTGGTGGTTACAGATGGGGTGGTTTGAGTATCACAAAATCTGCTGATCACCTGGGATTTTAACACACAACAATCTCTTAGAGTTTACAGAGAATGGTGCGTGAAACAAAAAACATCCAGTGAGTGGCAGTTCTGTGGGTGAAGATGCCTTCTTAATGGGAAAGGTCAGAGGAGAATGTCCAGATTGGTTCAAGCTGACAGGAAGGTGACAGTAATCACATGTGCAGAAGAGCAACTCTGAACACGCAGCAATTGAATCTTGAAGTGGACGGGCTACAGCAGCAGAAGACCACAGATGTACGTCCAGCGGCCACTGTATTAGGTGCAGGAGGTAAAGTATCCACTGAGTGTATAACAAAATAAGGAAGCAGTGCAAAGAGAGAGCAAGGTAGATGCTGTCTCACCACCTGAATCCATCCAGCATTTTGCGTGTGTTGCATCATAGTGAGGTGGTGTTCGTGGGTTCAGTTTCCCTTTAAATTTGCCCACGCTAAGGATGGATCAACAGACTTTTGGACCTGGATGTCAGTTTAAGCAACTTGTCAGATGGCTGGTTTTGTTAGCAAAAACATTTTCTCAGAAACCAGAATTTCCTGTGTATTTGTTAGCAAATCAAAGTGATAATTACATTCTTATTTGGAACAGTCATAATATTGCCAAATTTCTGGGAAGGATCTAATTCAGCACCTGAAGTTTCTCTATACAAACAATAAGTCTCCAATACAAGATAATATTTCATTTTCTGAAGATTGATAAAGTCATCTCAACCACTGAGCATAAGAATTTTCTTATTTCTACTGTTTGTATTTCAAGGCAGATATTGTTTGGTTTCGTACTGCTTGGCAAGGCAATTGTATCACTATATTACCATTGAGAAGGACTTTGCAGCTGAGATCTGAAACTAGATTAAGATCTACTGACTTATTTCCAATTACTTTTGTAACCGGTTTTGCAAAGACTTTTATTTGAGGAGACCAGCCAATGTTATTTATGTTAGCCTGACTAATATGTATAGATCTGGAAATATTGACTCATTATTTTAGATTAGATATAATTGGTTTTACAGAATGTTCTAATGTTGATAACTAGCTGCTGGTGAAACCACAGACAGCCATATTTGTAAAGGCACAATATTGATGTGGTGCTTGTTGTGACAATGACCGGGGGGACCTGTGTGGGAGAGTTTTGAAAAGCTGTTGAACTGGGACAGTTCCACTCTCTCAGCCTCAGATGTCCCGGTCCAGTGATATAAGTAGCTGTCGCAACTGGGGTATTTCTCGGTTGCAGAAGGTGACCATGATTTTTCAATGCCTTGTCAGACCCTTTACCCTCCACAGAGCGTTGCAGAACCGTGCTCCTGGCCATGGGATCTCAGGGTTGATCTCATTCACTCAGAGGGTCTGAGCTGACTTCACATACTAGGCAAGGCACGTCCCTATCTCACCAGGGTATGAGGCTGCTGGCTACCCTCTCCTGGTTTAGCCTGCCTGTGGAAGCGGTGTGCTGGGGTGGGACAGCTGTCACATGCAAATGGATACCTCGAGCCACAGGTGAGAGCTGAGTGTCTGGTGGGGACCAAAGATGAGTGAGCTGCCCCGGACAAGCCCCTTCACCAGAGGTGTTACTCCTCCCTGCACACCTCAGCCACTTTATCCAATATTGATTAAAAAGAGAATTATTCACCAAAGGGTAAGGGTGAAATTGAAAGGTTCAAAGGTACAATTTAATGTCAGGGAAAAGTATACAATATATATCTTGACACATCCATGAAAACACAGGAGTGCCCCACGAATGAACAACAGTTAAATGTTAGAACCCCAAAACTCCCCCCACCAAGCTCTCCTCCCTCCGGCAACAAGCAACAAACCCCCTTCCCTCCCACCAGGAAAAATAAAGCACACCCGCTACCAGCACTCAAGCATGAGCAAAGCAATAGCAAATACACAGGCTTGCAGTTACCCCAAAGACAACATTGTTCACCCGATAATTCGACATGCTGCAGGCTCTCTCTCTCTCTCCTAATAAGGGAGAAAGAGGTGACTCCATTTTCCCATAACAAACAACTGGCTGGATTACAATGTTAAAAGTCCGTTATATTGCTTTTTCCGAACTCTGTGCCTGGAGATCACAAGGATCCCGTCCCCAGGCACACAGCAGATGTTCCGACTCCCCCAACGATACACGGGTCTCCTGTGGCGACACCGACCCTTGATCCACCCGTCTCCAGTCACTTGAGATCCGAGGCTTGTGAATCTGTGCTGAAATCTTAGGCCGAGACTTTGGCATGCCGAATAGCGGCCGATTGTCAAACCCTGAGAGCGGGTCCCATTTCCACAAAGAACCGTAGTCAGCGTGTAACTCCAGGTCAGGGTCTTCAAAAGAACCCTGATAGGGAAAAATAAAGATATTAAAGATAGAAATAGAACTGTTTTTAGTTGCAGATTTTAAAATTAGATTTTGAGATGCAGCATGGTAACAGGCCCTTCTGGGCCACTGAGCCCGTGCGGCCCAATTCCACCCATATGACCAATTGGTTTACCAACCGGTACATCTTTGGAATGTGGGTGGATTCCAGGGTACCCAGAGGAAACCCCTCACACACACGGGAAGGACGTGGATAATGTCACTCACCTCAACACTGAACTGAATCCCCAACCTACAGACTCGCGTCCTTCCCGTGTACCCTTTTCTCTGACATTAAATGTACCTTTGAAACCTTGGAAACTCACTTTCAAGGACACTGCAACTCATGTTCTCACTATTATTTATTTATTTTTTAAGTATCTGTTTGATTTGTCTTCTTTTGTATATTGGTTGTTTGCCAATCTTTGTTTATTTTCTTTTAATTAGAAATACAGTGCTGTGTTGCTAAGGGAGCTGGACAAGAAGTTGAAAGGAATCTCTTGTCCAGCTCCCTTTGCAAGGGGAGAGAGGAAGAGAATGGGGCATGGGACGACCTGGGTTGGTCTGACACACCAGGCCTGAACTCGACACACCAACTGGTATTCTGTCAGTTTTTTACTTGTTTCTGTTTAAGGATGCCCTGACAACGTAGTGGTTAGTGTGACATTATTCCATCAAAGGACGCGCCGGAGTTCGAGGTTCAAGTACAACAGCCTCAGTAAGGAGTTTGTACGTTCTCCCCTCAACCCTTCGGGTTTCCTCTAGGTGCCCTGTTTCCTCCCATAGTCCAAAGACACACAGGTTAATTGGTCATTGTAAACTGTCCTGTGATTAGACTAAGGTTAAATTGGGGATTTCTAGGCGGAGGGGCTTAGCGGGTCAGGAGGGCCTATTCCACAATGTATTTCTACATAAATAAAATGAAACTAGTCTCAAACACATGAATTTTCTGTTCAAATAGCTCATTTTGATGTAGCGAGGCAGGGAAATGTACCAGATGGCCATGGCAAACCCACATAAAACTGTGTCAATTTTTAGATTCTTGCAGTGATCACTGAGTTTCTAATTTAATTTAAAGTTGGGATTAACCAGATGATCCTAGTCCTTGTCATGTGGGCAGGGATCCCTGCACGCTTGCTGGGTCTGAAATAAAAACCTGTGTTTTCAGCCAAAAGACACACTGAGCAGTGGCTGTCTGTTTGTGAAAGGGAGAGAAGAAACTCTCCAAATGACTGTCTGTGTTTAATATATCTCTTCAGTGGAGAATTACAAGGATTAAGGATCAACCTTATTCGCCGAGTATATTTTCATTATACAGTAAGGAGGGAAGTGTTTCAACCTGAAATGTCGACTGCTTTTTCCTCACCATAGATGCTGCCTGACCTTCTGAGTTCCTGCAGCACTTTGTGCACATTGTTCTGGATTTCCAGACTCTGCTGAACCTCTTGTGTCTGTGAAGATATAATACTAGATTTGGCATCAAGTTTTACCACCAGACAGAGGTACCAGACTTCCAATGCTGGAATCTGGAGCAGCAGACACACTCAGCTGGCATTTACAGGAATAAACAAGATACAACAGAAATTTATGGAAGTGTCAGGAAGTCCGAGGCCTGATGCCTGTGAGTTCGGCCCAGGGCTAAGAGGCTGGAGGCCCGAAGGTGGCCTGTCCTGGGATTGGTGTGTGCGTGTAGGAGGGAGGAAAGGGCCTTGATTTGCTGTTCTGTGTCATTCTGCTGAGCATTCTGGGAATTACATGCAGGGTCCAGGCCCTAAAGCTCGAGAGCAAGGAATGACCCAATGCTTGAACAATTTAAGCAGTGGGTCAGATTGAAAAGATCGGGGTGTCAGGACCAGAGGCGAGAGACTGGTTCTACTTGCTGCTCCACAACATTTACTCAGCTCTACGCTGGACGACAGTGATGCCTGTCTTCATGCCTGTGGTGAACTACATATACCTGTCTGGACACACCCCCCCCCCCCCCCGCACTGACTGCTCCTGTGGCTCCTCCCACTGACCGTGGTTCCTGCCACGGTATAAAGGCGATTGGAGATACCACCCCAGCCTCAGCCTCCAGGGTGTTGTGGTGGTCACTTGCTGCTTGTTCTTTCTTCCAGCCAATAAAAGCCTATATCTCGCCTCACGTCCCCAAGAGTTATTGATGGTGCATCAATGCCCGTGGTTCCGCAATGTTTACTCAACTTTGGAATGAACTGTGGCTATTGCCTGCACCCTTCATCAGGTCTTGGCCCGAAACGTCGACTGTACTTCTCCCTCTAGATGCTGCCTGGCCTGCTGTGTTCCACCAGCATTTTGTGTGTGTTGTTTGAATTTCCAACATCTGCAGATTTCCTCGTGTTTGCGTGACCAATTTCACTCTATGTTCTGATGTACATGTGATAAATCTGAAGTTGATACAAATCTGCATTAGCACCTGAAATAACAGGTGAGAAATGACACACTCCAGATTCGAGATAGTTTAATGTCACTTCCAATATACAGGTGTAAAGGAGATTACATTTGTTACTCTAGATCCAAACCATCCCAAAAAAGCACAGTAAGATTAAGAACAACACAATAATTAAAAAATAAATAAATATAAATACTTAAGAGCATTTATACATAGATTAATTTTATGTCCTTAAAGTGACATTAGGTACATAAGGTGACTGACAGGAAATGATGAAGTAGTGGTGGTTGGGGGGTGTGGAGGGGTGGGTTACTGGGTGGAGATGTTGCTCAGCCTTACTGCTTGGGGAAAGTAACTGTTTTTGAGGCTGGTGGTCCTGGTGTGGGTGGTGTGTAGCCTCCTCCCTGATGGGAGTGGGACAAACGGTCCATGAGCAGGGTGGGTGGGATCCTTCATGATGCTACCTAGCCTCCTCCCTGATGGGAGTGGGACAAACAGTCCATGAGCAGGGTGGGTGGTGTGTAACCTCCTCCCTGATGGGAGTGGGACAAACGGTCCATGAGCAGGGTGGGTGGTGTGTAGCCTCCTCCCTGATGGGAGTGGGACAAACGGTCCATGAGCAGGGTGGGTGGTGTGTAGCCTCCTCCCTGATGGGAGTGGGACAAACGGTCCATGAGCAGGGTGGGTGGGATCCTTCATGATGCTACCTAGCCTCCTCCCTGATGGGAGTGGGACAAACAGTCCATGAGCAGGGTGGGTGGTGTGTAACCTCCTCCCTGATGGGAGTGGGACAAACGGTCCATGAGCAGGGTGGGTGGTGTGTAGCCTCCTCCCTGATGGGAGTGGGACAAACGGTCCATGAGCAGGGTGGGTGGTGTGTAGCCTCCTCCCTGATGGGAGTGGGACAAACGGTCCATGAGCAGGGTGGGTGGTGTGTAACCTCCTCCCTGATGGGAGTGGGACAAACGGTCCATGAGCAGGGTGGGTGGTGTGTAGCCTCCTCCCTGATGGGAGTGGGACAAACGGTCCATGAGCAGGGTGGGTGGTGTGTAGCCTCCTCCCTGATGGGAGTGGGACAAACGGTCCATGAGCAGGGTGGGTGGCGGCAAATATCCCCAGGATAAAGAATGTTTTTCTTGTTTTTCACTTGCCTTGCCAGATATGTGATGTGACTCTCAAAGGAAGGTTAAATAAGTCTTTTAAAAACCTATACTAGATGTGAATTAGAAAATATTTCATTATTCATAACTGTCATATCGTCTTAATTGCCATGATTAATGGACTGCTCAGAGAATCTGTGCTTCTCCACACTTCTCTGCTTCCCATGCCCTGCCTTGGGGCATCTGTCTGTCTCTTTGTCTGGGAGAGATGATGGAGGTACCTTTCCATCAGCTGTTAGCAGCCTCCTGTGTCTCAGTGGTCATTTGACATTTAATGTAGACAAGTGTGAGGTGTTGCACTTTGGGAGGGCAAACCAGGGTAGGACTTACACAATGAGCAGTAGGGCACTGAGGAGAAATCTGGGAATTTATAATTCATAATTCCTAGAAAATGGTGTCACAAATAGATGGGATCATAAAAAGAGCTTTGGCAGATAGGCCTTAATAATCAGAATGAGTACAGTAGATGGGGTGTTATTTTAAAGTTGTATAAGATGTTTGTGAGGCCTAATTTGGAGTATTGTGTACAGTTTTGGTCCCATAAAGCATAGGAGCAGAATTAGGACATTCAGCCTATCGAGCTTGGTTCACCGTTTCATCAGGGCTGATCTTGGATCCCACTCAACCCCATACACTTGCCTTCTCACCATATTCTTTGATGCCCTGATCGATCAGGAAACAATCAACTTCTGCCTTAAATATACCACAGAATTGGCCTCCACCACAGTCAGAGACAGAGCACCCCACAGATTCACCACTTTCTGGCTAAAAAATTTCCTCCTTATCTCTTTTCTAAAAAGTTACCCCTCAATTTTGAGACTGTGGCCTTTAGTTCTGGATACCCCCACCATTGGAAACAACCTCCCCACATCCCAACTATCTAGAGCTTTCAACATTCAGTAGGTTTCAATGAGATCCCCATGCATTCTTCTAAATTCCAGTGAGTACAGGCTCAAAGCTGCAAATGCTCTTCATATGTTAACCTCTTCGTTCCTAGAATCATCCTCATGAATCTTCTCTGGACTTTCTCCAATGACAGCACATCCTTTCTGAGATATGGGGCCCAAAACTGTTGACAATACATCAAGTGCAGCCCGACTAGTGTCTTATAAAGCCTCAGCATTATCTCCTTGATTTTATATTCTACTCCCCTTGAATGCCCATGTTGCATTTTTCTTCTTTACCGCAGACTCCACCTGTAAATTAACCTCCTGGGGGTCTTGCACAAGGGTTCCTAAGTCCCTCTGCATCTCTGATGTTTGAACCTTCACCCCATTTAGACAGTAGTCTACTATTGTTCATTTTACCAAAATGCATTATCATGTATTTCCCAACATTGTATTCCATCTGCCACTCTTTTTCCCATTCTCCCAATTTGTCCAAGTTCTGCTGCAATCATATTGCTTCCTTAGCACTACCTACCCCTCCACCTATCTTCATATTATCCACAAACATTTCCACAAAGCTATCAATTCCATTATCTAAATCATTGTCAAACAATGTGAAAAGTAGTGGTCCCAATACTGACCCCTGAGGAACACCACTAGTCACTGGCTGCCAACCAGGAAAGGCCCCTTTTATTCCCACTCGCTGTGAATTACCTACAGGAAAGATATCAGTAAAATTGAAGGGGTGTAGAGAAAATTTACAAGGATGTTGCCAAGATTTGAGGGCCTGAGTGACAGGGAAAGGTTGAAAGTGTTAGGACATTATTCCCTGGAACAGAGGAGATTGAGGGGAGATAGGTATACAAAATTAAGAGGGGTATCTGTATGGTAAATGCAAGCATGAGTTTTTTCACTGAGGTTGCATAAGTGTTATAGCTGGGGGAAAAAGTACACACTCAGGACAACAACTGCTTTTTTGGGTTTTAATTCCTTTATCTGTTTTAGATGTTTAAGTGCCAGAAGAGGGTCTTAAAACAAAACGAATGACTTTACAATCAGGACCTGCCGCTACAATCTTTGTTCAACCTTCGATCCACACTTGTGCCTCCACCAATTGCGTATGCAGTATAAAAATACAAAGAAAATCACACAAAACTAATCCAGTACTAATACAGAACTAATACAGTACCAGTACGGTAGTGGCAATTCTGAAGAAACACAATACAAACAACATTAGAATCCCCCCAACCCTGAATCTTATACACAGCAGTAAAAAATGTAAGCGAATACATCTCATCTGAGACGTCTACTACTCTTTAGTAGACACGTGCTGGACCCCCGAATGGAGACTGAACATTCACGTTATGTGGTTACATGCACAATCAGTCATGATACAATAAAGTTAGAGAAAAGGTACACATTGGCACAACTTTTACAAGATATTGCCTGCTAGTTAGATTATGGGAAGACTGACCTACTTGGCCGGTGAGGAACTTTGCAAGCCACGCTATCCAGTGTTGAGTTCTTTACTCGTGAAAATCTAAAGCATCCACATGAAAAAATTGTCAAGTTACCAATATGCTCGATTTGCCAACAAGCATAAATGAATTCACATGGATATTGTAAATTAATGCTCACCTTTCCTCACCGTGCCTAACACTTCTGGGGGGACTCAATTCCAAAGCCCCACCAGCTTCGGCAGCAGAAAGCAAAATGGTCTCCCTGCTATCCCACGCGTGCGTAATGATGTCATCCTCTCCACTTAAAGACACAGACAACTATTCTAGCATTACCCGGATGAGTGCTTAAGTATACTTTTAACGACACTGAATAAGATTCGACAGTCACCCGGTTACATAAGACTAGAACTAGAGGTTATGGGTTAAAGGTGAGTGGAGAACTGTTTAAGGGGGACATGAGGAGGAACTTGTTCCCTCAGAGTGTGGTGAGAGTGAGGGTCAAGCTGCCAGCACAAGTGGTGGATTTGGGTTTGATATAATCATTTAAGAGAATTCTGGATAAGCCATTGGATGGGGGTGATATGGAGGGCTGTGGCTTGGGTATAGGTCAATGGGACCAGGCAGATGGGTTGGCTTGGAGCAGATGTACTGAAGGGCCAGTTTCTGTCTGTTGTGTGGTATGACTCTGGGTCTATGTCTACGACTAGAAGGTTACTCCCATTAGTGTTCGATCCCAACAAACCACAAACCTGTATTCACCTACCAGACCACCTCCTTTATAAAGCTCTATAAGACTCTGGTTAGACCACACTTGGGGTATTGTGTTCAGTTCTGGTCACCTCATTGTAGGAAGGCTGTAGAGGAGATTTACGAGGATGCTGCCTGGATTAGAGAGCACGTCTAATGACGAAAGGCTGAGTGAGCCAGGGCTTTTCTCTCTGCAGAAAAGGATCGGCGGAGTCTTGATGGCAGTGTGTAAGACGATAAGAGGCTTAGACAGAGCGACACACACACGCACAAAGTGCTGGAGGAACTCAGCAGGTCAGGCAGCGCCTGTGGAAATGAATAAAGAATCGATGTTTTGGGTTGGGGCCCTCAGTCAGGACCAGCATAGCGTGGGCAGCCAGGGACTTGTTCCAAGGTGGGAATGGCTAATGCAAGGGGGCATAACTTTAAAATGTTTTGAGGAAAAAATGGGGGAATGTCAGGGTAGTTTTTTTATGCAGAGTGGTGTACATGTAACACTCTGTCAGGGCTGATGCTGGGGGCAGATACAGTAGGGACATTCAAGAGCCTCTTAGATAAGTGCATGGATGATAGAAAATTGGAGGCTGGGTGGGAGGGAAGGGTTAGACTGTTCTTGGAGTAGATTAAAGATTCAGCTCAAAATTTTGGGCCAAAATGCGAATACTGCGCTGTGCACCAGAATAGGTGGATCCTGGATTGGCCTCTACAGCCACTCCCCTTAGAACAACAGAAAACCCCCTTAGGAGAATATCATACTCGACTCAAGTGATGACAGTATTGCGACAACTATTTCTGGCCAAGAATTAACTTTACTGCCCCCTGCCTAGTCCTGGCATGGGACATGGTAAAAGAATAACTGTGAGAAAACATAAAATTTGAAAAAAAAAGCTGCGATGCTGAGTTTGGATGGTGTGTTTTGGTCGGAAGCCAGTTGTTAAGCTGTCAGTACCCAGCAGCAGTGAAATTTGGCAGTGAAGGTCCCGTGTAACTCAGATAATACTTTGCCCCAGGTGCAGTCTGAGCCCTGAGCCATAAGTGCATTGCTTTGGCATGCAGACTTGTGAAATCCACCCACTGGCTGCCCACGTAGGACGTCGAGAGGAAGTCACAGCTCTGAGGAAATATTGTGTTTGGAAGTCAAGGGTAAATTTCTCTGCCCATTTTTGAAACAACTAACTGTTAGGATCTGAAACAGCTTCTTCCCCAGGCCCTAACACTACTGAACTCCCTGCCATCAAGTGTGAGGCTTTTCATACAGTGTCATCATGTATCAAGTGCCAGAAGCATCATACTGTTTACTTTTTAGCTCGTATCAATTACACACCTTGTCATTTGTTAAACTATTTTCGGTAATATTACTCCGTGTTTTCTGTGCGTGTTATATGTATGGTATTGTGCACCTTGGTCCGGAGGGACATTGTTCCATTTGGCGGTAGATATGTGTACCACTGAATGACAATAAACTGAGCTTGAACTTGAGCTTATGTTAATTTGCAATACAGAATTGGAATTGTTTTATTATTGTCATATTATTTTATTAGAGATACAGCGCCAACCAAGTTCTTCTGGTACAATGAGCCTCACCACCCAGTAACCCACCTATTTAACCCCAGCCTAATCACAGGACAATTTAACAATAACCAGTTAACCTATTAACTAGTACATCTTTGGACCGCCGGAGGAAAGCGGAGCACCAGGAGGAAAGCCACACATTCATAGGGAGGACATACAAACTCCTCGGAGGACACCAGAATTGAACTTTGAACTCCGATGCCCTGAGCTGTAGTAGTGTTGTCCTGCTCTGCGAGGTTTACTCATCTCTGAGCTGAACTGAGGCCTTGGCCTGCAGCTAATGGACTCCTGAATCGGCTGCAGTGATGACCGGCTTCGTGGCTGAGGACTCACTTTTGTGGACTTCAGTTCTGAATGTTATTTGCTCACTTTTATTGTTTGCACGATTCGTTCTTTTTTTTTGCACAATGTGTCTTTCAAGGTCTTTTTTAAATGGTTTCTATTGAGGTTCTTTGTTTCGTGGCTGCCTGCAAGGAGACAAATCTCAAGGTTGTATGATGTATTCATACTTTGGTAATAAATGTACTTTGAATTTTAAAACTCCTCTGCTACTGTGACACCCAAGATGTGAAATGTTTGTCTTGCATTCTACTAATGCAGGTTAAGTCATTCTACAGAGCATTGTGCAGGAATAAGTTACAGGAACAAATAAAACAATAACAATTCACAATAAGGTGAGTGGCACAGTAGCATAGCGGTTAGTGCAGTGTTTTACAATGCCCTTACTAAGATCAGGGTTCAGTTCCTACCACTATCAGCAAAAGAGTTTGTATGTCCCCCCTCCCCCCCCCCCCCCCCGTAACACTGTGGGTTTCCTCAGGGTCCTCCCATCTCCTTCTACATTCGAAAGACGTACTTATTCGAGTTAGTGAGTTGTGGGAATGTTATGTTGGCACCAGAAGCATGGCGACACACTTTCTGGGCTGTCCAAATCTGTCTTTAGTCTTCCTAAAGTGTAACAGTGACACAGATCAATTCATTACACAGGGTATTGAGGCAGAACAAGGTAAAACAATAATAGAGTGCAGAATTACAGTGTAACAGCTAGAGAGAAAGCGCAGTGCAGGTAAACAATAAAGTAGAGGACAATAATGAGCATAAGAGATTCTGCAGATGCAGTAACACGACTAAATTCTGGAGGAAGTCAGCAGGTCAGACAGCTTCAATGGAAATGAATAAATGGTTGACATTTTTGGGCCGAGACTTTCATCAGCACTTGAATGTAAGGGGGGGTGGGGGAGAGATGCCAGGATAAGAAGGTGGGGGAAGGGGGAAGGAGGGCAAGCTAGAAGGTGATAGGTGAAGCCAGATGGGTGAGGGAGGAGGCTGAAGTAAGAAGCTATGAAGGGATATATGGAAGCGATAAAGGCTGGAGAAGAAGGAATTTGATAGGACAGGAGAGTGGAACATGGAAGAAAGGGAAGCAGGAGGGGCACCAGGGGTGTGATAGGCAGGTGAAGAGAAGAGGTAAAAGTTCAAAGTGGGGATTAAAAGAAAACTGAAGGGGGAGGGGGAAAATTACCAGAAGGAGAATTTGATGTTCATGCCATCAGTTTGGAGGCTAAGTATGAGGTGTTGCTTCTCCACCCTGATAGAGGCCTCATCGCGGAAAAAGGGGAGGCCATGGACTGACATGTCGTAACAGGTCAAAGTTCAATGTTCAAAGGACATTTATTATGAAAGTATGTACATATCATACAACTTTGAGATTTGTCTCCTAACAGGCAGCCACGAAACAAAGGCACCCAAAACAGGAACATTTCACACACACATATATATATAAAACAGACTGCCTAACACCCAATGTGCAGAGAATAAAAAGCAGATCATGCCCATAAAAAATAAAAGAGTTAAAAAAAAGGAAAGAAAAAAGGACCATCGCACATCTTACAACCACCGCAAGCAAATGTTTCTGAGCTGAAGAGAGTCCCATAGTTCAGCACAGAGGTGAACAAGCATAGTCTAGCAGTGACCTGAACTGACCCATACCTCACCTCAGGTCATGATCTTATTAGCTAAAGAGTCCATCATATTATATGAGAGATTTGTTTGGTTCATCCTGTTCTTGCTGATGTACAAAATGTCATTGAGAAACCTTTCACCTTCTAGCCCTTGCTGTAAGGATGTATAAAGGTCAGTGCATGTGAAGTCAAGTTGAGTTTCTGCACAAGTGATGAATATCCTGCTTGCAGCAGCTGAACAACTAAGCACTCTTGTATGCAATCCGAGTGAATTGTGAGCATGCAATGTTAGTGACACTTGCTGGCTGCCCGCAGCACATCCTCGGACTGTGCTTGTCATTGATGCAAACGACGCATTTCACTGTAGATTTTATTTGATTTAGATTTAGGGGTACAATGTGAACCGGCCCTACTGGCCTAGTGAGATGGATCACCCAGCAAGCCATCTATTTAATACTAGCCTAATCACAGAACAATTTACAATGGTTAATTAACCTACCAACCGGTAGACCTTTGGACTGTGGGAGGAAACTGGAGCACCTGGAGAAATCCCACGCAGTCACAGGGAGAACGTACAAACTCCTTGCAGACGGTGCTGAACTCCGATGCGATGAACTGTAGTACCATCGTGCTAACCCCTACGTTCTGTGACCTCCTACTGTTTCAATATTTCAATGTACATGCAACAAATAAAGCTAATCTGATCTTAAATGTGAGGCCGGCTGTGTTTGTGGCGATGGTTTGAGGATCTTCTAAAGATAATTCTTAAAAAATATCTTTATCTTCCAAACTGATGATACTTGTTGGCTTCACAATTATTTTAAGCAATGAATTATAGAGCCTCGATCAGTGAATTAAATCTGTCGATTGGTGATCTCTCTCCCAAAAAAAGCATCACTCTCAGCATTCCAATCTCCTTTTCATTGCTATTATTTATTTAAATTTTGAGATGGGTGACGAGCTGGAGGAACTTAGGCACGCTGTAATAGCGTCACAATAACCAATACATTACCATGCTGTCTGTAAGAAATCAGCCACAGACTTATCACTGTTTCCTGACATGACTAAACTTCTCCAACACCTGCATCTGAACTGGTTTTGGAAACTGTGTTTCATTTGTGCCACACAGTGGCCACTTTATTAGGTACACCTCTACATCTGCTTGTTAATACAATAACTAATCAGCCAATCATTTGGCAGCAACTCAATACATAAAAGCATGCAGACGTGGTCAAGAGGTTCAGCTGCTGTTCAGACCAAATATCAAAAGTGGGAAATATCAAATATCAAATGTGATCTTAGTGACTTTGACTGTAGAATGATTGTTGGTGCCAGATGGGGTGGATTGAGTATTTCAGAAACTGATGATCTTCTGGGATTTTCATACACAGCTATCTCTAGAGTTTAAAGAGGATTGTGCAAAAATAAACATCCAGTGTGTGGCAGTTCTGTGGACAAAAACACCTTGTTAATGAGAGAGATCAGGAGAGAATGGCCAGACTGGTTCAAGCTGACAGGAAGGTGACGGTATCTCAGATAACCATGCATTACAACAGTGGTGTGCAGAAGAGAATCTCTGAATGCACATGTAGATGGACTATAGCAGCAGAACACCTTGATCATATGCTGTGGCCTCTTTATTAGGTACAGGGGTGGCCACTGAGTGTACGCTTCCCATATCTTTGCAATTCCTTTTGAAATCAAATAATGTATTTAATATCTGACAAGGAATGGGCTCATTGAGACTTGATTTTTCTTTTTAATGTTTTGCAAAGAAAAGAGGAGCCTGTCGTTTCCTTTTTGCAGTTAGCTGCGTTGCCTGATATGGACAATGAACCATGGGCACACTTTTAAGGACTCTACATCTCATGTTCTCAATATTTAATGCTTATTCATTTGTTATTATTATTTTGTTTTTTTAAACTATTCGTATTTGAGCAACTTGCTGTCCTTTGCACATCGATTGCCTGTCCGTCTTTGTTGTGTGTGTTTCTTCATTGATTCTATTGTGCTTCTTTCTATTTACTATGAATGCCTACAAGAAAATGAATCTCAGGCTTGTATATGGTGACATATTTATTTTGATAATAATTTTACTTTGAACTTTGAACTTTTGAACTTCAGATCTTATCTGAGACTCCACAGCAGCGATCAGAAGAAATCTTCACCTGAAGGCAGAAATGGTCAGTCTGTTTCTAGTTATATCCCAGGTGGGCAGAGATAGGCACAGTTTTAGCCTGTGTGGAAAACTTCATGGAACATCCATGTCAGTAACCTCATGAAGGATCCCACCCACTCTGCTCATGGACTGTTTGTCCCACTCCCATCAGGGAGGAGGCTTCATAGCATCCACACCGGGACCACCAGACTCAAAAACAGTTATTTTCCCCAAACAGTAAGGCTGATCAACACCTCCACCCACTAATCCACCCCTCCACACCCCCCCAACCACCAGTATTTTATCATTTCCTGTCTGTCACCTTAGGTACAGACACACTTTATGGACAGACAGTCAATCTATATACCTATATAAGCTATCTAATGTATTTATATTTATGTGTTCTCTTTTATTATTGTGTTCTTTATATGTTTTCAGTTTTTCTGTGCTGAATCAGATCTGGAGTAACAATTATTTCATTTTCCTTTACATTGTGTACTGGAGATGGCATTAAACATTAAACAATCTTGAAGACTTGAACGATGATTGTAGTGAGTGTATTGATCGTTCAATAACAAGGCTGCTTTCTCAGGAGGTGGAAGGTGGTTGATGGGTGACCCCTGAGCCAAAAGGAAGCATTAATGTCATGCATTGGGACGTGGGCCTACTAACAAGGGTTTTCAGACTACTCTCTGTGAAAGTGACAGGGTGCAAATAATATTCTGGCTGCCACTCTTTGTTTTCCCTGCTCAGCATGTAGACACACAAAAAGTAACACCATAAGACATAGCAGCAGAATAAAGTCATTCAGCCCATCAAGTCTGCTCTGCCATTCCAGCATGGCTGATTCATTATCCCTCTCACCCCATTCTCCTGCCTCCTCTCTGTAGCCTATCACACCCTGACTAATCAAGAACCTATCAATCTGTGCTTGAAATATACCCAAGGATTTGTGTGGCAATGCATTCCACAGATTCACTACCCTCTGGCTAAAGAAATTCCCCTCTTCTCCGTTCTAAATGGACATGCCTCTATTCTGATTCTGTGCCCCCTGGTCCTAGCCTCCCCCACTATAGGAAACATCCTCTCCTTGTCCACTCTATCTAGGCCTTTCAATATTCAGTAAAATGAGATTCCTCCATCCATTCTTATAAACTCTAGCAAGTACAGGTCCAGATCCATCAGATGCTATTCATATGTTAACCCCTTCATTTCCTGGATCATTATGTGAACCTTCCCTCAATCTTTTCATTTGAAGTTCTCCCTCCTCCCCCTTCTCTCTTTTCCTATTCCCCATTCTCGCTCCTCTCTCATTCCTTCTCTTCCCCTCACCTGCCCATCAGCTCTGCCTGGTTTCCCTCCTCCTTGCATTTCTCCCATGGCCCCCTTTCTTCTCCCATTAACTTTAAGCTTTCTGCATAACCAGTCAAAGAGTTTACCTGCACGTACATGTAATGAGAGCTGTATAACTCATCTCCTTCTACCTTCGGCCGTAAACTTATCAATCACCCCTGCTGTGGACACCTTCTGGAGATCCAAGATCCGTATGCTCCACAATTGCTGTACTAAGTGTGTAACTGTAGGAAGGGACTATGTTGAAAAATAAATGTGCTGGGTTTTCTAAAATTGACTCCTTCCACTTTAGGCCACAAACTTATCAATCACCCCTCGTAGATTGTAAGAGGCCGTCTTATATTAGGGAACCATTGAATACGTATGACAGTGGGGTAGAAGCTGCTCTTGAGCCTATTGGGATGTGCTTTCTGGCTTGGGAGAGGGGAGAAGAGAGAACGTCCAGGGTGACCGGGGTCCTTGATTACACTGGCTGCTTTACTGGGTCAGTGAGAAGTGTGACAGAGGAGGCTGGTTTCCATGTTGTGCAGAGCTGTGGGCCCCACAGCTTTTTATTCCTTTATTCCTCTCCCGTCGAATTTCCGTTTTTATTTTGGCAGCGCTGACTCTATCCTAGCTATTATTTTGTGCTCTGGAAAATTAATCTCTTATTTTTGGCAGCTTTTCATTCTCTTGAACACCTTTGACCCTGTTTAAAATTCCCTCAAATGCTGTCAACAATGGTGAACATGAAAAATTCATCCGCAGTTTAAAAAAAATAGTTCTCACGAAATGAAAAAGGCTAATCAAATGCACTGTTTGTTGTGGCTGAACTCTCCAATCTTCTACAATGTCATGTAGAACCTCGCTTATGTCCCTTGACTGCTTTGTGCTGGAATACAATGTCTTGGTCACATTTTAGCTTTCAAATGTCGAGGTTTTTTTCAGGATGCAGGTACCAATTGTTCTCTGCCACAGATCACAATCTGCTAGAGGAGTGGCTCCCAATCCTTTTTATGCCAAGGACCCATACCATTAACCAAAGGGTCCATGGACCCTGTCTAGGGAAACCCTGTGAAAGAGAAAAGTCATCCAAACTCATTACCGAAAAAGAAAAAGCCACAAGTGGCAGCAGAGTTGTCATTTATGTGCATTGTAGGCTTCAACAGAAGTTCACAGTTCAAAGTACATCAGAAACAGAATCAAGACTAATATCATTGGCATGTTGTGAAATTTGTTGTTATGCTGCAGCAGTACAACTTGGTACATAATTAAAACACTGTAAACTACAGTAAATATATATATATTTTTAAAAATAAATTAAATAATTACTGCAAGTGGAGAAAAAAGAAAGTAGTGAGGCTTATTATCCATTCAGAAATCAGAATCAGAATCAGGTTTATTGTCACCGGCATGTGACGTGAAATTTGTTAACTTAGTAGCAGCAGTTCAATGCAATACATAATATAGAAGAAAGAAAAATAATAGATCAATAAGTAAATCTTATTTTGTATACTTTATATAGTCTATGTATATTGAATAGATTAAAATTGTGAAAAAAGCAGAAATACTATATATTTTAAAAAAGTGAGGTAGTGTCCAAGGCTTCAATGTCCATTTAGGAATCAGATGACAGAGGGGAAGAAGCTGTTCCTGAATTGCTAGATATGTGCCTTCAGGCTTCTGTAACTGCCACCTGACGGTAACAGTGGGAAAAGGGCAAGCCCTGGGTGCTGGGGCTCCTTAATAATGGACGCTGCCTTTCTGAGACACTGCTCTCTGAAGATGTTCTGGGTACTTTGTAGGCTAGTGCCCAAGATGGAGCTGACTAGACTTACAACCCTCTGCAGCTTCATTCGGTCCTGTGCAGTAGCCCCTCCATACCAGACAGTGATGCAGCTGGTCAGAACGCTCCCCACGGTACAACTACAGTATAGAAGTTTTTGAGTGTATTTGCTGAATGCCAAGTCTCTTCAAATTCCTAATAAAGTATAGCTGCTGCCTTGCCTTCTTTATAACTACATCAATATGTTGGGACCAGGTTAGATCCTTAGAGATCTTGACACCCAGGAACTTGAAGCTGCTCACTCTCTCCACTTCTGATCCCTCTATGAGGATTGGTATGTGTTCCTTTGTCCTACCCTTCCTGAAGTCCACAATCAGCTCTTACTGACGTTGAGTGCCAGGTTGTTGCTGTGACACCACTCCACTAGTTGGTATATCTCGGTCCTGTACGCCCTCTCATCACCACCTGAGATTCTACCAATGATGGCTGTATTGTCAGCAAATTTATAGATGTTATTTGAGCTATGCATAGCCACACAGTCATGTGTATATGTATGGAGAGAAGAGTAGTGGGCTAAGCACACATCCCTGAGGTGCACCAGTGTTGATCGTCAGCGAGGAGGATGTTATCACCAATCCACACAGACTGTGGTCTTCCAGTTAGGAAGTCGAGGATCCAATTGCAGAGAGAGGTACAGAGGTCCAGGTTCCATAACTTCTCAGTCAGGATTGTGGGAATGATGGTATTAACTGCTGAGCTATGGTTGATGAAGAGCAGCCTGACGTAGGTGTTTGTTTTGTTCAGGATGTCAAGAGCCATTGAGATTGGATCTACCATTGATCTATTGTGGTGATAGGCAAATTGCAGTGGGTCCAGGTCCTTGCTGAGGCAGGAGTTCAGTCTAGTCATGACCAGCTTCTCAAAGCATTTCATCACAGTCGATGTAAGTGCTACTGGATGATAGTCATTAAGGCAGCTCACATTATTGCAACACACACAAAATGCTGGTGGAACACAGCAGGCCACGCAGCATCTACAGGGAGAAGCGCTGTCGACGTTTCAGGCCGAGACCCTTCGTCAGGACCCTTCTATATTCAGGGCCATTCCTGACGAAGGGTCTCAGCCCGAAACGTCGACAGCACTTCTCCCTATAGATGCTGCCTGGCCTGCTGTTTTCCACCAGCATTTTGTATGTGTTGCTTGAATTTCCAGCATCTGCAGATTTCTTCGTGTTTGCCTTTTAAGCTCACATTATTCTTCTTCGGCAATGGTATAATTGTTGCCTTTTGAAGCCAGTGTGAACTTTCGCTCATAGCAGTGAGAGGTTGAAAATGTCCTTGAACACTCCTGTAAGTTGGTTGACACAAGTTTTCAGATCCTTACTAGGTACTCTGTTTGGGCCTTCTACCTTACGAAGGTTCACTCTCTTTAAAGACAGTCTAACATCGGCCTCTGAGACAGAGATCACAGGATTATCAGGTGCAGCTGTAGTGGTGTTATCCCTTTCAACGCGGGCATAGAAGACATTGAGTTCATCTGGTAGTGAAGTATCGCTGCCTTTCATACTATTGGGTTTCATTTTGTAGGAAGAAAATGTCTTGCAGACCCTGCCTGAATTGCTGTGCATCCAGTGTCACCTACAATCTCATTCAAAATTGTCCCTTCGCCCTTGAAATAGCCCTCTACAAATCATACCTGGTTTTCTGGTACAGGCCTGAATAGTCAGACTTAAATGCCACAGATCTAGCCTTTAGCAGACAACGTACCTTCTGGTTCATCCAGAGCTTTTGGTTTGGGAATGTACAGCAAGTCTTTGTGGGCACACACTCATCCACACAGGTTTTGATGAAGTCGGTAACAACTGCAGCAAACTCATTGATGCACCATCAATAACTCACACTGAGACGTAAGGCGAGATATCGGCTTTTATTGACTGGAAGAAGGAACCAGGAGTGAGTGTCTATCATACAATGTCGTGGAGACTGAGGCCGAGCGTCAGGCCGCAGATCTCCTTTATACAGGGGCCTGTGGGAGGAGCCACAGGAGCAGTCAGCAGGGGCGTGTCCCGACAGGCACATAGTTCACCACACTCATCCAGGTTGGAAGATGAATCTCTGAATACAGTCCAGTCTACCGACTCAAAGCAGTCCTGTAGGTGCTCCTGTGCTTCCCTTGTCCGTACCTTCTTGATCCTCACTGCCGGTGCTGCAGTCTTCAATCTCTGCCTATACTCAGGGAGTAGAAGTACAGCCAGGTGATCGGACTTCCCAAAGTGAGGGAGTGGAATTTCATGGTAAGCATTCTTCATGGTGGTGTAACAATGGTCTAGTGTGTTGTTTCCTCTGGTATTGCAAGTAATCTGTTGATAGTAATTGCTTAGTGTTTTTTTTTCAGACTGACATGGCTAAAATCTCCCAAAACAATGTTGAAGGCGTTAAGGTGCGCTGTTTCGTGCATGTTGACCCCGTTACTCAGGTCATCTAAAGCCTGATTGACATTGGCCTGAGGTGGAATGTATACCGCTGCCAAAATGACCCCGGAGAACTCCCGTGATAGGTTAAATGGACAGCACTTTACTGCTAGATATTTCAGGTCTGGTGAGCAGAATTGGGACAGCACTGATATATTTGTGCACCAAGAAGAGTTGATCATGAGGCATACTCCTCCACCTCTGCTTTTGAGGGATTCTAGAGATCTATCCTGATGGTGTGTAGTAAACCCATCGATCTGAATCGCTGCATCTGGTACGGGAGGGGTTAACCAGGATTCCATGAAACAAAGGACACACGTGGTCCTAACGTCCCTCTGATTCATCACCCTGACTCTGAGATCATCGATTTTATTCACCAGAGACTGCACGTTTGCCAACAAGGTAGTCGGTATTGGGAGTTTAAAAGCCAGTTTCCTTAAATGCAATTGTAACCCAGCTCTGCACTCATGCTTCTTTCGTGGGTGTCTCTGTCCACAGTCAGAGTTATTTCTGTCAGTTTTAAGCAGCAATAGTTCATTTAAATGCACTGACATTGGAAGCAGTTGTGCTTTTCAGCTGTATCAGGCTGAAATGAGAATATTTAATCATATCCATCGAGAGTATTGCTGCTACTTCAGTCACCCGGAAGTGGCCTGATGGCAGAGGAGAAGAAGTTGTTCTTGAGTCATTGGATGTGTGTCTTTAGGCCCTTGTACCTCCTCCCTGATGGTAGCCATGGGAAGAGTGCATGTCCTGGGTAATCGAAGTACATTTATGTTACCATATACAACACTGTGATTTGTGTTCTTGTGGGCATTTACAGTAAATTGAAGAAAATTAATAGCAATGTAAAAAGCACCACTGCCTGTAAGGAGTTTGTATGTTCTCCCCATGGATTTCCTCCAGGTGTTCCAGTTTCCTCCCACGGTCCAGAGACTGGTTGGTAGGTTAATTGGTCATTGTGAATTGTCCTGTGATTAGCGTGTGGTTATGTTGGGTGGTCCTCCCCAAAGGGCTGGAAGGGCCACCCCACGTTGTACCACACTCAACAGCAGTAACAAACTGCAAAAGACAACAAACTGTGCAAACAAAAGAGAGAGAAAAAGATAAGCAATAAATATCGAGGACATGAGATGATTGTTCCTTGAAAGTAAGTCCATAGGTTGTGGGAACAGTTTAGTGACAGAGCAAGTGAAGAAGAATGAAGTTCTCCCCACTTCTCTGAAATATGGACATTCAGAGGCTTTCCTCTTGCCACACAAGTGGAGAGGGTCGTTATGAGAGTACATGGCATGTTGGCCTTCATTCATCAGGAGACGGAGTTCAAGACGGAGGTAATGTTGCAGCGATATAAAACCCTGGTTAATACTGTGTTCATTTCTAGCCACTTCATTACAGGAAGAATATACAAAGTATCAAGAGGGTGCAGAGGAGATTTTCTGCATGGATTAGAGCATGTCTATAAAGAGAGGTTGAGGAAGATAGGGCTTTCTCTTTGGAGCATAGGAGGATGAGATGAGATTCAGCATCTGCACTCCCTTGTGTCTGAAAGTTAGACAAAAAACTTCTACATATGTGTGAATCTCTAAAAGATTTGCTTTATTTGTCACACGTATACTGCAAAGTTGAAGCATCCGGGAAATGCATTGACTTGCGTCAAATTAAGTCAGCGAGTATTGCTCAATCATAAACAAGAGAAAATCTGCAAATGCTCGAAATCCAAGCAACCCACACAAAATGCTGGGGGAACTCAGCAGGCTAGGCAGCATCTATGGAAAAGAGTACAGTCGATGTTTCGGGCAAAGGCCCTTCACTCCATGCCTCTGGTGAAGACATATCATACCCACATCTTAACAACCCTAACTGTACATAGAAACATGGAAAACCTACAGCACAGTACAGGCCCTTCGGCCCATTATGCTGTGCCGAATATGTACTTAGTTTAGAAATTACCTAGTGTTACCCACAGCCCTCTGTTTTTCTAAGCTCCATGTACCTATCCAGGAGTCTCTTAACAAACCCTATCGTATCCGCCTCCACCACCGTCACTGGCAGCCCATTCCACACACTCACCACTCTCTGCGTCCAACTTGATGCTTTCCAAAAGCTCCAGCACATCCTCTTTCTTAATGTCTATATGCTCAAGCTTTTCAGTCCACTGTAAGTCATCCCTGCAGTCACCAAGGTCCTTTTCTGTAATGAATACTGAGGCAAAGTATTCATTAAGTGCCTCCACTCTCTCCTCTGGTTCCATACACACTTTTCCATTGTCAAACTTGATTGGTCCTATTCTCTCAAGTCTTATCCTCTTGCTCTTCATCTTCAGTAGGAAGAATAGGCTGAATACTGCTGGGGTAAAAATTAGCACTGAGCATAATATGAGAGTGTAAGAGTGATAGCTGATCAACCACTTGTTGAGCTCCCTCCTGATTTTCATTGCCATGCTAATTTCCACCTCTGTTGTGCAGTTGATTGGATATCAAGTCGTCAAGTTTATTATCACTTAACTTTTTACATGCCTACTGCCAAACGAGACAATATTTCTCCTGACCAGGATGTAATACACATAACACACATTAACTTTGGAATGTAAGAATTAAATCTATAACTGAATTCTGCACAGATAAACAAAGTAAGGTGCATAAATTAAATATTATAAGGTACGGTACAAATTATCCAGTGACACTTCAAATGAGATGTGGCAGGGTGTTCAGAAGCCTAATGAAGCTGTTTGCCATCCTGACCGTTCTTGTTTAAATGATGGTGGAAAGTCAGAGAGGATGCTGGATGGATGTATGGGATTCATTATAATACTAAGGCCTCTTTTACAGCACCCAAACACACAGCTACACCTGCTGTAAAATAAGTGATGTACGATTTGAACTTTTCTACATTTTGAAAAGAGTGCTGTTGAGTCTCCTGTTGCCTCCTGAATAATCAGTAGTGGAAACTATCGTATGCCCTGTCTCTCCTTACACAGACATAGTCTCATCAATGAGTCCCGAGAGGTTGCAATCGTTGGTCATTATTCAGGGAATTTGATTGTAACTGTGCAATAAATATTCATTTCTGATTTGAATATTCATAAAATTATCATTTGCTTTGTTAACTCTTTATTCGTAGGGCATTGTGTGTACATTGGGGAATTACTGTCGGACTTAATTCCATTACAGTAAGTATCCAAAGGAGATTATGGATAGGAAAGAGGGAAATTTCTGTTCCTATCACTGCTTCAATGACTGTGTAGATTCAATACAATTAAGTACTTTATATAGCGCTTTTGTCCAATTGTCATGAATTAATATATTTAATTCCATAATGTCCCTGAGTCATTATTCATCTCTCATAAAAGGAAGGATAAAATGTTGAGACTTTATAAAGCACTGATGAGTTCTCACTTGGAGTATTGTGAGCAGTTTTAGGTTGTGCTGACATTGGAGAGGGTTCATAGGAGATTCATGAAAATGAATAGAGGAATGTCCATTTGCAACGGAGGTGAGGAGGAATTTCTTCAGACAGAGAGTGGTGAAACTGTGGAATTTGTTGCCACAGGCGGCTGTGGAGGTCAAGACATTGAGTATATTGAAAGCAAAGGTTGATAGATTCTTGATTAGTCAGGGCATGAAGGGGTACAGGGAGAAGGCAGGAGATTGGAGCTGAGAAGGAAATTGTATCAGCCATGATTAAATGGTAAAGCAGACTCGATGGGCCAATTGACTCAATTCTGTTCCGATCTCTCATTTTTTTATTTGTTAATTTTAACCAGTAGGCGGCACGGCACACAGCAGCAGCGGCCTATTGGATCTGGTGCTACCTTAATTTAGTTTTTAAATTTAATTTTAAGGCACAATTAGGGTTTAGGGCGATGAATAACAGAGCGACTACCTACCATTGCCAGATACTGCTACAATACAGAGATCGCCCAAAAACAAACCTTCATGAAAATCTGCTGGGTAGATGGTGCGACCTCGGCTTGCTGACGAAACCGGGCCTGCAGTCCTCGGAGTCGCCTGATGCCAGTGGCCGGAGGTGGGGACGTTGTAACCGGTGTGCGAGGAAGCGGAAGCGAGGCGAGCGGGCAGGAGTCCGTGCCAGAAAAAAAGCCGGCTGTCCTGTCCATTCTGCTCTCCAATGGACATTAAATTGGACTACATCTGTGGCAATGAAATACTCGGCGGGAGTACAGAAACGGATGAAATCCCAGACACCGCCATTCAGCTGCTTATTTATGCAACAGTTTTTCCCCCATGCCAGCCGATACCAAGCTACTGCCCTCTGCTGTGCCTATTGTCTTGTTTATTATGTATTGTAATGCCTGCACTGTTCTGTGTACTCTATGCAGTACTGGGTAGGTCTGTAGTCTAGTGTAATTTTTGTGTTGGTTTACGTAGTTCAGTGTAGTTTTTGTATTGTTCATGTAGAACCATGGTCCTGAAAAACATTGTCTTGTTTTTACTGTGTACTGTTCCAGCAGTTATGGTCAAAATGACAATTAAAAAGTGACTTGACTTGAGCTGACTAATACATTATATGGTTCATTAATGAGGATCTAAGTAGAATGTTCTGAAATTATTACTGGTTTATTCAGAAAGTCAGAAGGCATGGGATCCAGGGACATTTGGCCAGGTGGATTCAGAATTGGCTTGCCCGCAGAAAGCAGAGGGTGGAGGGAGTACATTTGGATTGAAAGGTTGTGACTAGTGGTGTCCCACAAGGATCAGTTCTGGGACTTCTACTTTTCGTGATTTTTAGTAACGACCTGGATGCGGCAGTAGAAAGGTGGGTTGGCAAGTTTGCAGACGACACAAAGGTTGGTGGTGTTGTGGATAGTGTAGAGGATTGTCGAAGAGTGCAGAGAGACATTGATAGGATGCAGAAGTGGGCTGAGAAGTGGCAGATGGAGTTCAACCCGGAGAAGAGTGAGGTGGTACACTTTGGAAGGACAAACTCCAAGGCAGAGTACAAAGTAAATGGCAGAATACTTGGTAGTGTGGAGGAGCAGAGGGATCTGGGGGTACATGTCCATAGATCCCTGAAAGTTGCCTCACAGGTAGATAGGGTAGTTAAGAAAGCTTATGGGGTGTTAGCTTTCTTAAGTCGAGCAATAGAGTTTAAGAGTCACGGGGTAATGATGCAGCTCTATAAAACTCTAGTTAGGCTACACTTGGAATACTGTGTCCAGTTCTGATTGCCTCAGTATAGGAAGGATGTGGAAGCATTGGAAAGGGTACAGAGGAGATTTACCAGGATGCTGCCTGGTTTAGAGAGTATGCATTATGATCAGTGATTAAGGGAGCTAGGGCTTTACTCTTTGGAGAGAAGGAGGATGAGAGGAGACATGATAGAGGTATACAAGATATTAAGAGGAATAGATGAAGTGGACAGCCAATGCCTCTTCACCAGAACACCACTACTCAATACAAGAGGACATTGCTTTAAGGTAAGGGGAGGGAAGTTCAAGGGGAATATTAGAGGAAGGTTTTTTAACTCAGAGAGTAGTTGGTGTGTGAAATGCACTGCCTGAGTCAGTGGTGGAGGCAGATACACTAGTGAAATTTAAGAGACTACTAGACAGGTATGTGGAGGAATTTAAGGTGGGGGGTTATATGGGAGGCAGGGTTTGAGGGTCGGCACAACATTGTGGGCCAAAGGGCCTGTACTGTGCTGTACTATTCTATGTTCTATGTTCATATAGAAGAAAAAGCAGCTTTTTGGAAACATGCACAAGATGGTAAAAGGCATTGATGAAATGGACAGTTAGTGTCTTTTACCCAGGGTGAAAATTGCCAATAGGAGGGGGCATAATTTTAAGGTAATTGGAGGAAAATGTTGGGGGCTGTCAAAGGTAGTTTTTTTTACACAGAAAGCTTTGTGTGTATGGAATGTTCTGCCAGGCACGGTGGTAGTGGCAGACAGATTAGGGACTTTTGAGAGACTCTTAGAAAGGCACATGAAAGAAAGAAAAAGATGTGGTATTGGTTTGTTATGGTCACATGGGCCAAGATACAGTGAAAAGCTTGACTTGCAATCTGTTCATACAGACTCAGTATTGAACAAGGTAAAACCATAACAGTAAGGTGTAAAAGCTACCAAGAAAATGCAGTACAGGTAAGAATTAAAGTGCAAGATCATAATGAGGTAGATTGTGAGTCCACAAGTCCGTAATTGCACACAATCCAGCTTATCTTCCACCGAGCAAACACCGGAGGGCAGCACTGACGGGAGGGGCCAGCATGGATACCATACCACGTCTCTTAAGGCATCTCCCATCCTGGACTGCAGCAGCAGGTCATCCCGAGGCACGAGGCCGAGCCCTCACTACAACTGAGGCCACCTTTGGCTCTGGAGAATCTGCTATGTCCCAGTGCGGCGCCATCTTACTGACAGCATACTTTTTCCTGTGTCTGCTCTATCTCATGTTAAAACATTTAGGAGATGCCTTTCAGTCTTTATGGAGTGATTGGGGGGTCTACACTGGAATGCTTCGTTGTGCCATACCCAACACCCCCAGTAATTCCTTCTCCCTTCCCCACCCCTGCCAATTCCTCGCTTCTCCTTGTCAAGTAGCCTGCTGACACATTCCATTCTGGGCTCACACATGAAGAATGGGCTGTCAGGTGAGCTCGTAGTTTGTGGCACTTGTGATACTCCGTCCCAGCAGGGTACAATGCCTTCAGGAGCAAGCAAAGAGAGAATTGGAATGGAAAAATCACACTGTTCCAGTCTGTGCTGTTTAACGACTGAATTCACTGACTGTGACCATCTGTTTACACACAATTATGACTGTGATCAAGACTGGTCCCAAACTGAGTATCTCACCTCACAGAGATGACATTTGGAGAAGTGTTAAGACTGTCAAAAATTAATTTCATACAGCATTGGGTTTGATGCCAGTTGGAGATTTGATGCATTTATTCCTAGAGTTTATTTGTCTTTGGGAAAATCTCTGTTGGGAAGTTAGTGACAATTTGCTCCCTTTTCATCCTTACACCCAAGTCAGACGTTTAATGGTTTAAGCCCTCAGCTAGAATTGTAACAAGCAGAGATAGAATCAGGTTTCTTATCAGTGATATATGCCTGGAAATCTGTTGTTTTGTGACTGCAGTAGGGTGCAAGATGCAAAGAAATTACTATAAGTTACAGAATCAGTAAATAGTGCCAAATATTGTATGGCGGGGTGGAGATACATTTCTACCAAAGGAGGTGTAAGGTGCTCCTTCCCTCTGCTAGCCTGCAGGTCACCCTTGGGAAAAGTGTAGCACCTGCTCAGTGACTCCTCTGATCAGGGTCATGAAGCCATGGGATCAGGTGGTGATGGTCGTATGAGCAGCTGGTGCACATCACAAGTCCTGGTTATACCACAGACTCAAGACAAACAATCTCTGAAGAGCATTGATAATGGCTGGGGTCACCCATCTTGTAAAGACACTGTCCAGAAGAAGGCAATGGCAAACCACTTCTGTAGAAAACTTTGACAAGAACAATCATGGACATGACAATCACTTGCAGTTTGACTGCACACTGCCTTCACTGATTGACTCCATCAGCTTTCAGTAGCAGCCAGCAACTTGCTCCGCAGTAAGTCCAACCCCTCCAGCAACCCTGCCAATGAGCAACTCTCTGACGGGAAAGACCTGCAGTACTTAAAGTGCTGTTTAGATTGAGTAGCTCCAAAGGCAATTTCTTCATCAGTCGACTGCATTAAACAGTACAACACACACAGAATGCTGAAGTAACTCCGCAGGTCAGGCAACATCTATGGAGGGGGAATAATCAATTGACATTTCGGCCAAGTTTCTTCACTAGGACTGGAAACGAGGAGGAAGAAGCCAGAATAAGAAGATGTTTGTGAGGGGAAGGAGGACAAGGTGGCAGGAGAGAGGTGAGCGAGTCTGAGTGAGTTGGAGAGCAGCATAATTCACAGAAGTTTAAATCTTTTCTTTGATTGGAGTTCAGTGAGGCCCCATCTCACTGTTCCCCCTTTGTGATCTCTGCTGCTCTCGACTCTTTGACTATGTGCTCACCTATCACCTGCCATCTTATACCCCTTCCCCTCTCCCCTCTCACCTCCTGCCCCATCTTTCCGGTCCTGATGAAGGGTCTCGGCCCAAAATGTCATCACAGTTTAAAGTTCAAAGTACATTTATTATCAAAGTATGCATACTTTATACAACTTCGAGGTTTGTTATCTTACAGGCAGCTACAAAACAAAGAAACCCAATAAAACCCATTAAAAACACAGACCATTAAACACCCAAATGTGCAGAGAAGAGGGAAAACATGCAAACAATAAAAGTAAGCAAATAGCATTCAGAACTGAAGTTCACTAAAGTGCTTTTCCACATTTTGATACTGGCAATCTACAGCCAGAGTTCAGTGCAGAGTTGTGTAAAATTCGCAGAGCAGTGATTAAACTCGCCTCTAGCCTTTTACAATCTGGCCCAGCACTTAAATCCTTCAAACCTCAGGTCATTCCTTGCTCTTGGACCCAGGTCCTGTCGCTTCAATGTGCTCTCAGGCCAGTGCCCTGCCACTGTGTTTCAGCCTGTATCAAACTTTTCCAATTCAGCGTGGCGCTTAAATTGATCAAACCTCGGGTCCACCCTCCCTCTCAGACCCAGGTTCGGGCAGCACTGCTTTGATTCTGCATCACCTTTACTGTCCTCGCCTCAGTTCCGCTGAATCGAATTGCCCACTCTCTGGCCCAGACCCCTCTGCCTCGATTCAGCCCGTACACTCCATGCTGCAACTGTCCTGCTCCATCAAGGCTTTAATTCCCTCCTCAAAAGTGCCAGGCCGTACAGGCGGTCCAAAGGCTCAACTCTGACAGGGAGTTATAATCTCTTGTTTGTAGAGATTGTTCAGCAGAAACAGTGTAATTCAGCTGTTTTCTTTATTTTATTTGCCTCCAGCAAGTAGTCGCTGACCTTCACCAGCACCTCTCAATAGTTGCTTCCTGACCTGCTGAGTTCCTTCCACATTTTTTGAGTCACTCTGGATTTCCAACATCTGCAGAATCTAAGACTACTTCTGTGACCTTTCTTTTTGACTGCTGGCTTTTTCTGGCCTGGCTTACTTCATCCCCTGGTGGGATAAGATGTCAGTGCATTCACTTGCAACGACTTCTATGGGGACAGCCAAAGGTGTTATGATCCCTTGTAAAGGTATTCTTTTATGAACGCAAGACCCTGCTGGACATTAAGAGCTTAAAATACTGTAGGTGCACCCTGTCAGTGAGAAGCTCATTGGCTTCTTGCTGATAAACTGAAGGAGCTGTTCTTGGTACAGATTGCGCTGTCTGTGTCAGAGAGGTGTCGGAGGTGTCAGTGCATGAAGGAGGTGTGCAGTCTAATAGTGACTGATCATCTTCCTCACTTTTCTTGTGATCGCAAGGCCCTTTTGGACATTGTTAATGTGGAATGCTGGAAGTCCTTTAGGCTTTTTCCATTGAGAGTAGGGGAGATTCAAACTAGAGGACATGAGTTGAGAGTTAAGGGGCAAAAGTTTAGGGGTAACACAAGGGGGAACTTCTTTACTCAGAGAGTGGTAGCTGTGTGGAACGAGCTTCCAGTAGAAGTGGTAGGGGCAGGTTCCATTTTGTCATTAAAAAAAAATTGGATAGGTATATGGACAGGAAAGGAACGGAGGGTTATAGGCTGAGTGCAGGTCAGTGGGACTAGGTGAGAGTAAGCGTTTGGCATGGACTAGAAGGGCCGAGATGGCCTGTTTCCGTGCTGTAATTGTTATATGGTTATATGGTTATAAGTCCGATTCACTGACTTATTAGCAGACAGCAGGGGCAAACTTGAACTAAAGCAAGTGGCCATTAGTGTTCTGAAACTGGAACTCTGATGAGGTGGGTGATTGTAAGACTGAACCCATAGCCAATTTACCAGTAATCTCACAAGTAGAAGATTGGGTCTGAGGTGAGGATTTGAGGATCCCACATGAAAATTAAAAGGAACTCTGCTCAAGTAGGGTCAAGTAGAAGAGAGAAAGACAGATAATTGATGGAAAATATAAAAGATTAAGCTCTCATCAAAGAAACATGTTTCACATCAGTAAATGAGTTTGTAAACAATTTAACACTTATTAATCACAAGTTTCTCACTCCCAGCAAGGGCTTGCCCTTGCTCTTTCAATCTAGTTATTAGGATTTTTAACTTGTCAGGTAATTTTCATAAATAAGTAATGATTCTTCACTCTGCTTTGCTCATGTGGTTGTTCTCAGCTATTCAGCTTCTTCCACACTCTCTGTAGGTACTGGAATTGGTTTATTATGGTCAAATGTATTGAGATACGGTGAGAAGCTTGTCTTGCACACTGTTCATACAGAGCAGATCATTGCACAAACATGAGAAAACTGCAGACGTTACCTGTTTCCCATTCCCCCATTCCAGCATGTCAGTCCATGACTTCCTCTCTGCCAGGATGAGGCACACTCCCGTTGGAGGAGCAGCACCTTAATTCCATCTGGGTAACCTCCAACCTGAAGGCGTGAGCATCAATTTCTCAAACCTCCAGTAATTAGCCCCCCAACTTTTCCTTTGCCATTCCCCATTCCTGTTTCCCCCTCTCATCTTATCTACTTACCTTCCCACCACCTCCCTCTGGTGCTCTTCCTTTTTCCCTTTCTTCCATGGCCTTCTGTCCTCTCCTATTAGATTCCCCCTTCTCCAGCTCTTTGTCTCTTTCGCCAATAGACTTCCCAGCTGTTTACTCCACCCCTCCCACTCTCGCTATACCTATCCCCTACCACATTGTACATCTTCATTCCTTCAACCAACCCCCTTTTTATTCTCACATCTCCACTTACTTTCCAGTCCTGATGAAAGGTCTCAACCCAAAATGTCAACTGTTTAATCTTTTGCACAGATGCTGCCTGGCCTGCTGAGTTCCTCCAGCATCTTGTGTGTGTCAGATCATGATGCAGTGCATTGAGGTAGAACAAGGTAAATCAAAAACAAGATTCAAAGTTCAAAGTAATAATAAAGTTCATATATTATCAAAGTATGTAAAAATTATATAGTCTTGAGATTTCTCTGCCTACTGGCAGCTGCAAAGCAAGAACCACAAAAGAACCCATTTAAAATTAAGACCAACACCCGATGTGCAGAGATAGAGAAAAAGACACAAATCATTCAAACCATGAAAGCAAGCAACAGCATTCAGAATGAAAGTGAGTCCACCGACACAAAGGCCAGAGCAGGCTCAGCCTCAATGCGGAAGCGGGCAGAGTAAAGGCTGATTTATACTTTGCATACAGACTACACTGCAGCCTACACCATAGCCCTGATTTTCACTTCTGCATCGCTCTACACCATAGCCAGCTCGTGTTGGTGTGCGCCAAAACGCTAGCTGGCGGTGGGGTTTCTATGCCACTGTGTTGAGTTTCTTCGTGAGAGACATGGACAAGCAAATGCATTTCAAACAGTTTCACATGTCAGCAGGTAGATTTGACAATTTGGTTCATCTATTTCACATCGGCGTATGCACAGCCTACAGACATGGAGGAGAAGAAGCAACCGGAATTGCGTAGGAGGAAGTGCGATGCTACGAAGTGGACCAATCACAGTTGTTGCGGTCTGCATCGCTGCGACGCGTCAGTAACTTTTCTGGAGAGGTGCACGTCACCCTACAGCATAGGGTACAGCATAGGTACGGCGTAGGGTATGTACGTCAATGTCAATTGACGTACGGCGTAGGTCAATGCGACGCACAAGAATAAATCAGCCTTAAATGTCATGGAATAGTGAGCAATGTGGAACAAAGTGTAACAGCTACAGGAAAATACGGTGCAGATAAACAATAATGTGTAAGGTCATAATGAGGTAGATTGTGAGGTCAAGAAGTCCATCTTGTCCTACAAGAGGTTCATTCAAGAGTTCTAGGATTTAAATCTATGCATGTCTCAGGAAAAACAATACAGTATATTCTATAAACACAAGAGATTCTGCAGCTGTTGGAATTCCTGAGCAACACTGATGCACCATCAATAACTCACACTGAGACGTAGGCGAGATATCGGCTTTTATTGACTGGAAGAAGGAACCAGGAGTGAGTGTCTATCATACAAGGTCCTGGAGACTGAGGCCGATCTTCAGGCCGCAGGTCTCCTTTATACAGGGGCCTGTGGGAGGAGCCACAGGAGCAGTCAGCAGGGGCGTGTCCCGACAGGCACATAGTTCACCACAAACACAAATTAAACACTGGAGGAATTCGACAAGTCAGGCAGCATCTATGGAGAGGAATAAACAGATGATGTTTTGGGCCAAGACCTGATGAAGGGTCTTGTCCTGATATGCCGGCTGTTTATTCATTTCCATAGGTGCTGCCAGACCTGTTGAATTCCTCCAGTGTTTATTTGTGTGTTGCTCAGTATATTCTTTTTGACTTGGAAGTGAATTGCCTGTGTTTGCTGCCCTTGTTCTTCTTAGTGTCAAACCTTGTAGGACTTTATGGATTTCAGTAAGGCCCTTGACAAGGTTCCGCACAAAAGGTTAGTCAGGAAGGTTCAATTGTTAGGTATTAATATTGAAGTAGGAAAATGGATTCAACAGTGGCTGGATGGGAGATGCCAGAGAATAGTGGTGGATAATTGTTTATCAGGTTGGAGGCCGGTGACTAGTGGTGTGCCTCAGGGATCTGTACTGGGTCCAATGTTGTTTGTCATATACATTAATGATCTGGATGATGGGGTGGTAAATTGGATTAGTAAGTATGCAGATGATACTAAGGTTGTGGATAATGAAGTAGGTTTTCAAAGCTTGCAGAGAGATTTAGGCCAGTTGGAAGAGTGGGCTGAACGATGGCAGATGGAGTTTAATGCTGATAAGTGTGAGGTGCTACATTTTGTTAGGAATAATCCAAATAGGACATACATGATAAGTGGCAGGGAATTGAAGAATGCAGTAGAACAGAGTGATCTGGGAATAATGGTGCATAGTTCCCTGAAAGTTGAATCTCATGTGGATAGGGTGGTGAAGAAAGCTTTTGGTATGTTGGCCTTTATAAATCAGAGCATTGAATATAGGAGTTGGGATGTAGTGTTAAAATTGTACAAGGCATCGGTGAGGCCAAATTTGGAGTATTGTGTACAGTTCTGGTCACTGAATTATAGGAAAGATGTCAACAAAATAGAGAGAGTACAGAGAAGATTTACTAGAATGTTACCTGGGTTTCATCACCTAAGTTACAGGGAAAGGTTGAACAAGTTAGGCCTTTATTCTTTGGAGCGTAGAAGTTTGAGGGAGGACTTGATAGAGGTATTTAAAATTATGAGGGGGATAGATAGAGTTGACGTTGATAGGCTCTTTCCATTGAGAGTAGGGGAAATTCAAACAAGAGGACATGAGTTGAGAGTTAGGGTGCAAAAGTTTAAGGGTAACACAAGGGGGAATTTCTTTACTCAAGAGAGTGGTAGCTGTGTGGAATGAGCTTCCAGTAGAAGTGGTAGAGGCAGGTTCGGTATTGTCATTTAAAGTGAAATTGGCTAGGCATATGGACAGGTAAGGAATGGAGGGTTATGGGCTGAGTGCGGGTCAGTGGGACTAGGTGAGAGTAAGCGTTCGGCATGGACTAGAAAGGCCTAGATGGCCTGTTTCTGTGCTGTAATTGTTATATGGTTATATGGTTGTGATTGACCATTTAAGTTAAAGTTTAAAGTTCACAGTTTAAAATAAGTTTATCATCAAAGTACACATATATCATATACAGTCAATGAGATTCATTTTCTTGTAGGTATTCACAGTAAATGCAAAGAAACACAAATGAATTAATTAAAAAG
This sequence comes from Hypanus sabinus, assembly GCF_030144855.1. Taxonomy (NCBI): domain Eukaryota; kingdom Metazoa; phylum Chordata; class Chondrichthyes; order Myliobatiformes; family Dasyatidae; genus Hypanus; species Hypanus sabinus. The sequence continues at coordinate 101,614,190 of NC_082719.1, read as the reverse complement.
TTACACACAATCAAAGACAAACCATCAATGTACAAAAGACAAAATATTGTGCAAATACAAAAATAAAATAAAATAGTAATAAATAAATAATCAACAAACATTGAGAACATGAGATGAAGAGTACTGGCGACAGTTTTGGGCCAGTACTCACTGGAATTTAGAGGAATGCAGGGGGATCTCTTTGAATCCTACTGAATTTTGAAAGGAATAGATAGAGTGAATGTGAAGAGGATGTTTCCTATGGTGGGGTTCCAGAATTAGAAGGCACAGCCTCAAAATTGAGCAGTGGCCTTTTAGAACAGAGGTAAGGAGGATTTTATTTAGCCAGAGAGTCGTGAATCTGAGGAATGTTCTGGCACAGACTGTGGTGGAGGCCAGGACGATGTGTATATTTAAGGTGGAAGTTGATCGTTTCTTGATTGGTCAGGGCATCAAAGGATATGGCGAGAAGGCAGGTGTATGGGGTTGAGTGGGATCTGGGAGCAGCCATGATGGAATGGTGCTGCAGACTCGATGGGCTGAATGGCCTAATTCTGCTTATGTATGAAAGAGTCCTTGAAAGTCAGTCTGTAGGCTATGGAATCAGTTCAGTGCTGTGAGTGAGGTTATCGTGTCAGTTCAGGGGCCTGATGGTTGAGAGCTAGTAACTGATTCTGCACCTGGTGGTGTGAGTCCGATACATCCTGTACCTCCTTCCTGATGACAGCAGTGAGAAGGGAGTGTGGTCTGGATGGTGGGGGTCCTCGATAATGGATTCTGCTTTTCTGCGATGGTGGCTCCTTATAGTTATGCTGAAGTCAAAATTGACATTGTTGTCATGTGCACAAGAGTATGTCTGCACAGGAGCACTGAAAAGCAGCACCACAGGTACATGGCATCAGGTAAGCAATATTCACACAAAAAGAAAGAAACAAGAAGCCAGAGAGTGGTGTATCTGTGGAATTCGTTGCCACGGATGGCTGTGGAGGTATAGTTAAAGTGGAGGTTGATAGGTTCTTGATTAGTCAGTGTCAAAGGTTACAGGGAGAAGGCAGGACAATGAGGTTGAGAGGGTTAATAAGTCAGCCATGATGTAATAACCGAGCGGATTTGACCAGCCGAATAGCCTCATTCTGCTCCTATGTCTGAATGGTACTATATGGTAAATTTCAGAACCAGAATCCAGTTTATTACCACTGTTTTGCAATAGCAGTACAGTGTAATACATGAAAAGTTAGTATAAGTTAAAACACTGAACGTAAGAAAGTAAATAGGTACTGTGAAAAGGGAGCAAAATAAAGAGGAAGTGTTCATTGTCCATTCAGAAAGCTGATGGTGGAGGGGAAGAAGCTGTTCCTGAAATGTTGAATGTGTGTCTTCAGGCTCCCTGATGTAGCAATGAGAAGATGGCATGTCCTAGGTGAAATTTATTCAGTCATTCCATTGTTTTCAAGGGTAAACAAGGCCAAGCATTTTAATTAAGATATCAATCAGTTTTGAAGTCACATTTAAAGATTTTCAAACATCTTTTTGTTACACATAAGGAGTTTATGAGCAAGGACAAAGGAACAGTAACAGGTTTGCAGCTGGACAACTCGAAGATGGGTTCAGCCCTTTCCTAGGGAGAGGACAGACTTTTGAAACGCTGCCATAACTGTTTCTTTATGTATACATACGTGGTAACAGACCTCAGCTCACCACACTTCCCAGGGTGCAGACAGGGTGTGTGGATACATCTTGAGGTCTTTTATAACATCAGTCCCCAAATGCCTGTCTGGAAGTCGTCGTGGCAACGCCCTAGGAGGAGGGTGAGGTTCTCTGTCCGTCTTTGAACAGTCACAGCATGTCAAAGCGTGTCTCAGCCTCTTGACAGCTGTGGCAAAAGGGAGCAATTTATTCCTGACAGCTTTAATAACACTATCAAATAATTTATGCAGAGTCTCTCTTCTAGTAATTGGAAGATAGACATGCTCTGCATACATTGCCAGTGGACTTTTTTTGTGTGAAGCCACTGACTTCCCATCGCGCTTTACCTCAGGGGACAGCAGATTGCACCATTTTCAGCTGAGGCAAAGAAGAATAAAGGACTGATTGGGACAAAGAGTCAAGCACTTAAGAGGTCATCTGCTAGCGGACCTCGATAATGCCTCTGGACACATAATAGAAACACTATTCTTCCCAGCAAACAAAAGGGAAGTTTTTGAACTGTCCTCCACTTCCCAGCAAGAGTCAATCATAAAGAACCTAAAATGTAGACTCTGTTTCAATGTCTTTGTATAACAACTGTTTCAATTCAATCTAACTTCCAATCTGATAATTTAATCTGAGGCCTCTATTGATCAGAGTCGACAATGGATGTTGTATCCTAACTGTCTCGATACGCAAGCCAGGGCAGTACAATATGGAGAGCAAGCTGTTGCCCATGTAGCAAGCTCCCCTCTCCACGTATCTGGTGAACCTAAAGGAACGGCAGAGACCGATACAGTTTGACACCAACGGTGTTGCAGTAATTGCCGGTCAGGGTTGAACTCGATGTAGGATTGCCTTAGCGACTCCTGCTCTGGATTTTTCCTTCGGGGTTTACTCCCAAAGTCTTCCCCGTGAGTGGGTATAGTTGCAAAGCAGCAGAGGTTTGAGATCAGAGTTTTCCTTCTCCTATATGAGCTGCCAACCATGGCTGACGAGCCCTATGTTCCAAAAGCGACTGTTTTTAAGGTGCCAGTAACCTGCCTTTGCCCCTTCTCCTGTCAGTAGAAGCAGTTCCTCTGGGTTTAGTAGCTAAGCTCCATGTGAAGGCCAGGAGCTGAACTTGATTGTCAGAGGCTATTTGAGATGCATGCCATTGGGAGCATTTAATAGGTAGTGGGTGCTTGTGGGTTGTGAAGATAGCAGGTGGAAATGGAGTACTTTACTGCATACAATATCCTCACATTGGTCTTCATAAATCAATGTATTGTACACGGAAGATGGGATGCTACTTTGAATTTGCATAGGAATGAGACCTAAAATGGAGTATTGTGTGCAGTTTTGGTCACCTATCTACAGGAAAGGTTGAAGGAATGCTGAGAAAATTTACAAGGATATTGCCAGGACTTGAGAACCTGAATTACAGCGAAAGATTGAACAGGTTATGACTTTAATCCCGAGAGCATAGGAGAATGAGGGGAGATTTGATAGAGGTACACAAAATAATGGGGGATATAGATAGGGTAAATGCAAGCAGGCTTTTTCCACTGAGGTTTGGTGAGACTGGAACTAGAAGTTATTGTTTAGGGGTGAAAGGTGAAATGATTAAGGAGAACATGAGGGGGAACTTCTTCACTCAGAGGGTAGTGAGACTGTGGAATGAGCTACCAGCAGAAGGGGTGGATGTGGGTTTGACCAATATTTAAGAGAAATTTGAATAGGTGTATATATGGATGGGAGGGATCTGGAGGGTTGTGATCAAGTATAGTTCGATGGGACTAGGCAGATCAAGAGTTCAGTGTGAGCTAGATGGACCAAAGGTCCTGTTTCTGGGCTACAGTGCTCTGTGACTCTGGGATAGGAAAGTGTATTTGAAAGCAAGACTCAAAGAGTCTGTGACGGGATAAAGATTGTTTAAACAGATGGGCAAATATTTGGCAGATGGGGTGCAATGCGGACAAGTGCAATTTTGATAGGAAGCTTAAGAAAGCAAAACAATGTCTGAATGAAGAGATTAGACAATGGTGTGTATAAGGGGATCCCATTGCACTCATGGATACACAGTAATGAGGAAAACAAAGGTGACATTGGCCTTTATTGCAGAGTGTTTGGAATATAACAGCAGGAAGTCTTGCTACAACCACAGATTATTCTTGTAATTTTTAAAAATTATGAATAAAGCTAATTTTATATTAAAAACTGTACACTTGGTTGGTTAAACTACACTTGTGGTTCTGCGGTCTGTTTTAATCTCTGTATTGTATACCAACACCTCTGAACCATTTCTAGTTACCGTGTTTCTGTCTGATTAACAGTCCTACATTGATGAAGGCTTCCCACCTGCTGGGTGCCCGTAGCAGGGGCCTACAGACAGAATCTCAGCTCCAGATGACTGGGAGTGTCTCCTGCAATTGTTCCATGCTTGGTTAGCTCTTGCTGTAACTGCACTCAGGAGCTGTGGCAGGTGTAAAATATGGTGGTTGGAGTCAGGAAAGTAAAAGATGTTCCTTGTGACCCAGGATTTATCCTCCTTGGCAATGGCATGGAGAGATTTCTGGCAGTTTAACATTCAGATTCAGATTTATTTACCACCTGTACAGTACTGTGCAAAAGACTAAGGCAGTTATATATAGCTCGGGTGCCAAAGACTTTTGCACAGTACTGTATTTCCTAACGTGGTGCGCAGAGTGAGTTTGTAAATGAGGTGGGAGCAAAGGGTGTTGGGAACGGCGAGGGTGGAGCACCATGGGAGGGGTGTGGGACAGGGGTAGAGGAGGAGTACCAGGGGTAGGAGGGGTGGTGGTGTGAGGACAGACACATTCAGCCCTGAGACTCCAGGCAAGGTGATTTGATTAAAACAATTAGTTAATTGATCGTTACAGAATGTCTCTTTGGTGTTTCCTGCTCCCTCCCCTGTCTCTTTCCCTTTTCCCAACCATGATTCCCCTCTCCCTGCCCTCTTCCCACTCTCAGTCCACAATGGAGACCCGTATCAGAATCAGGTTCATTATCACTCACATATGTCATGAAATTTGCTTTCTTTGTAGCAGCAGCAGTACAGTGCAAAACATGAAGTTACTACAGCACTGAGCAAAAGTCTTAGTTCACCCTAGTTCAATAAAACTATACAGTGCAATAAATATATACGTATATACAATATATACATGCCTAAGACTTTTGTGGAATGGGTCACTTGCATTAACAGACAACACATACGGGGATGAGCTGGGTGCAGCTCACAAGTGTCACCACACGTTCTTGCGCCAAAACAACATGTCCGTAATGCTCGGCAGAACAACCCAGAACTTAAGAAAATGGAACACAACAAGCACAAAACAACAGCAAAACACACCTTCTTCATTCCTCCCACTCACTGACACACACACGGACAGTTCAGTCAACTTGAGGACATTGTTGATCATGGCTGAGCAAGTTATTACTGAGACCATAGGGTGTAGAAACAGAATTAAGCTATTCAGCCCATTGAACTTGATGTGTCAGTTTCACAATGGATCCCAGGTCACATTCTCTTGTCTCTGCTGCCTTCAGGAAGGAGGTGCAGGAGCCCCAGGGCTCACACCACCAGGTTTAGAAAGCAAAGGGTAGCAGTGATTGGGTGTTTCTCGAACTGGCTGGAGGTGACTAGTGGGGTACCACAGGGCTCTGTATTGGGACCACAGCTCTTTACGATTTATGTCAACGATTTAGATGAGGGCATTGAAAACTGTATCAGCAAGTTTGCTGACGATACTAAACTGGGTGGCAATGTGACATGCGAAGAGGACGTTAGGAGAATACAGGGAGACTTGGATAGGCTGGGTGAGTGGGCAGATACTTGGCAGATGTCATTCAATGTGAATAAATGTGAAGTTATCCACTTTGGAAGCTGGAACAAGAGGGCAGAGTATTGTCTGAACGGTGTCGAGTTAGGTAAGGGAGAAATGCAAAGAGACCTAGGAGTCCTAGTTCACCAGTCAATGAAGGCGAATGAGCAAGTGCAACAGGCAGTGAAGAGGGCAAATGGAATGTTGGCCTTTGTTACAAGGGGAATTGAGTACAAGAGCAAGGATGTCCTTTTGCATTTGTACAGGGCCCTGGTGAGACCACACCTGGAATATTGTATACAGTTTTGGTCTCCAGGTTTAAGGAAGGACATTCTGGCAATTGAGGAAGTGCAGCGTAGATTCACTAGGTTGACTCCTGGGATGGCAGGGCTGTCTTACGCAGAGAGATTGGAGAGATTGGGCTTGTGCACGCTGGAATTGAGGAGATTGAGAGGGGATCTGATTGAAACGTTTAAGATAATTAAAGGATTTGATAGGATTGAGGCAGGAAATATGTTCCAGATGTTGGGAGAGTCCAGTACCAGAGGGCATGGATTGAGAATAAGAGGTCAGTTATTTAAAACAGAGTTGAGGAAGAGCTTCTTCTCCCAGAGAATTGTGGAGATGTGGAATGCACTGCCTCGGAAGACGGTGGAGGCCAATTCTCTGGATGCTTTCAAGAAGGAGCTAGATAGATATCTGATGGATAGGGGAATCAAGGGATATGGGGACAAGGCAGGGACTGGGTATTGATAGTGAATGATCAGCCATGATCTCAGAATGGCGGTGCAGACTCGAGGGGCCGAATGGTCTACTTCTGCACCTATTGTCTATTGTCTATTGTTCAGGAACAGTTATTACCTCTCAATAATCAGGCTCTTGAACCAAAGGGGATAACTTCAGTCAATGTCACTCAGTCCAGCAATCCAACACTGAACCATTCCCACAACCTATGGACTCTCAAAGACTCTTCATCTCAAGTTCTTGATATTTATTGCCTATTTACGGTTATTTTTTTCTTCTTTCTTTTTTTATTTGCACAGTTTGTTGTCTTTTGCACACTGGTTGGTGTTGGTGTGGTCTTTCATCGATTCTATTATGGCTATTAGATTTATTGAGTATGCCCTGCAAGGAAGTAAACCTCAGAGTTTTATATGGTTGCATATATGCACTTTGATAAAACTTTGTTTGAAGTTTTACTTTGAACTTTGAGCTTTGAACCCAGATCTGCGAGCTATGCCATGAAGTGGTACACTGCTACTCTAATGTGCTTTATTGTGCTTAAAGGACAGCATTACTGAAGTAAACTTTAGATTGTGAATTGGTTGATTATTGTCACATATACCAAGATACAGTGAAAGGGTTGTCTTGTCTGATGTTCATATAGATCAATTCATTACACAGTGCATTGAGCAAGAAGGTAAAACAATAACAGAATGCAATAAAGTGTCACAGTAACAGAGAAAGTGCAAACATGAAGGTGCAAGGTATAATTAGATAGTTTGTGAGGTCAAGAGTCCATTTTATTGTACTAGAGAACCTACCAATTGTCTTTTAATGGCAGAGCAGAAAATGTCCTTGAGCCTGCTCGGACGTGTGTTCTGCCCGAGAGAGAAGAGAGACTTTCTGGGATGTGTGGGGTCTTGGGAGACATGATATTGATCATTAGGGGCAGAAGGATAGTGCAGTGCTCTGCTTAACCAGCAACCCTGGTTCAATTCCCATTGTTGTCTGTAAGGAGTTTGCACGTCTTTTCCATAACCACATGGGGTTCCTCTGGGTGCCCTGGTTTCCTCCCACTGTCCAAAGATGTACCAGTTAGTAGATTAATTGGTCAGCATAAATCTCATGATTCGGCTAGGATTAAATTGGGGGATTGCTGGGTGGTGTAGCTCTGTATGTCAACAAAATAGTAAATTAGGAATGACTTTTAATGTTCTATATAGGTATATGGACAGGAAAGAAGTGGAGGGTTATGGGCTAAGTGTGGGTAGGTGGGACTAGGTGAGATTAAGAGTTTGGCACGGACTAGGAGGGCTGAGATGGCCTGTTTCCGTGCTGTGATTGTTATATGGTTATATCATCTGAGCATAGAAGCATTGAAAAACTCTTTTGGTGGAGGCCTGGATGATCAAGGTAAGCTCTTGAATGCAGACAACTATGTCCCCTTCATCACACCCATTCATCGCCAAAATCAAAAGGCATGAACGCTGCTCGTTAACGGGTTGCCCTTTGTCAGAAAATAAGCCCACCTGTTACCCAACTCCCCCATGGGGGCAAAACATCCTCTCAAAATCCTGATGAAAGACCTTGGCCCAAAATGTCAACTCTTTGTTCATTTCCACTGATGCTGCCTGACCTGCTGAGTTCTTCCAGTATTTTGTGTGTGGTGCTCTCAAAATCCCGCCTGACAATCCTCCTCTGGGCCTTACACTTTTCAGTAAGTTTAGCTCTTATTATTTAACTTCATTCATTCTTAATTTAGAGATTCAGCACAGTAACAGGCTCTTCAGCCCAATGAGCTTGCACCACCCAAACCCATGTGACCAATTAACCTACTAAGTGGTACGCCTTTGGAATACAGGAGGAAACCAAGGCACCTGGAGGAACCCCAGGTGGTCACAGGCAGAACGTACAAACTCCTTACAATTAGCAGTGGGAACTGAACCTGGATCGCTAGTGCTTAAATAATGTTATGCTAACTACTATACTACCGTGCCACCCCAATTTATTCAACCAACTGAACTTTCCCTCAGCTACCTCACCATAGGAACCCGTGGTCCTAGTGAACCTTCTCTGGGCTACTCCATGTGTCCACTGGAGGCTGAAGGAGACGGCCTATCTTGGGGCCAGAGGACTGCCTACGTGAATAGGGAGGGAAGAACAGGGATTGCTTTGGATTTGCTGCTTTGTCACTTGGTGTGTTCTGTGTTGTTCTGCTGAATATAGTGGTCATTCTGTGTTGGTGCTGGAATGTGCAGTGACTCTTGTGGACCCCAGCACATCCTTTTGTGTTTTGGTTGTTAATACAAATGATGCAGTTCACTGTGTTCCAATGTACATGTGATAAATTAATCTCAATCTGAAGGTAGGTCCCTCATTAAACAAAGAGATTGACACAGAATGCAGAACCACAAGTATCTTAATCTCTGCCCATTGAAGCAGTGAAGGCTACCTCAGTAAATATATTTAAAACAATTGTTGGATAGATTTTTGCATAGTAGGGGAATTAAAGGTAGGTGGAGATGAACCTTTGGCCAGATCAGCCATGATCTTATTGAATAGCAGAACAGGCTCGACGGGCCAGATGGCCTACTCCTGTTCCTATTTCTTACGTTCTTAATATCACCAGCATACGTCATGAAATTTGTTATCATTTCAGCTGCAGTACAATGCAATACATAATATTAGAAAAAATTATGAATTACAGTAAGTATATATATATTTATATATTAAATAGTTCAATAAGTCCCACAAAAATAGAAATAAAAATGTTGTGAGGTACTGCTCATAGGTTTAATGTCCATTCAGAAATTGGATAGCAGAGAAGAAGCTGAATTATTGAGTGTAGTTTTACCATGCCCTGTACAGATATCTCTTAAACAAAATAAACTTTACTCATATTAAAAAATACAAAAATAAGTCATGGTTGTAGCAAGACTTCCTGCTGTTATATTCCAAACACTTTGCAATAAACACCACCATTGCCTTTACTTTCCTAATTACTGTGTAATCATCTTTCATATTGAATGCAATGAGATCCCTTTATACAAAGCATTGTTTAATCTCTTCATTCAGACAGCATTTTGCTTTCTGAAGCTTCCTATCAAACTTGCATTTGTCCGCATTGTATCCCATCTGCCAAATATTTCCCCATCTGTTTAAACTATCCTTATCCTGTCACAGACTATTTGAGTGCTTCTCAGAACTTGCTTTCCCATCTACCTTTGCAATCATTCGGCAAGCATGCATCAGTGTCCTCATCAATGTAATTAAATTGTAAATTATTGAAGATCCAACATTGAATCTTGTGAGATCCCAAGTGACAGCCTGCCAACCTGAAAACAATCTATTTATTCCAAACTTCTGTCTGCTGGTAGTTGGCCAATTCTCTGTTCTTGCTAATATACACTCTGTGGCTACTTTATTGGTACTAAAATGGCATAGTGTAGCCCATCCACTGGGAGGATCAACAGGTTGTGCATTCAGAAATGTTCTTCCGCACACCACTGGTGTAACACATGGTTACATGAGCTCCTGTTGCCTTCCTGTCGGCTTGAACCAGTCTGGCCATTCTCGTTAGACCTCTCTCTGATTTCATCCACAGAGCTGCAACCCACTGGACTTTTTCTGTTTCTCTTGCCATTTTTGTAGACTCTAAAGACTGTTGTGTATGGACATCCCATGAGATCAGCAGTTTCTGAGATACTCAAACCACCCCGTCTGGCACCAACAATCACTCCATGTTCAAAGTCACTTAGATCAGTCAGGATGAGAAATATTTTCCTCCTCCAGGCCAATAGGCTTCTGACCTCTCAGCTGCATTGTATTCAAAGTGTCACTGGTTAATTTATTCCATACCTTATGATATTTAATATTAATGCACTTTAGGTTATTTATGTGTGAATCATCTGTAGATTTTATCCTTATCTTCATAAGTTATCGTGTATCATGCACGTTATGTGTTTTACATGCTGGTTTGAAGAAACATTGTCTCACTTCTATATGCACTATATAGGTTATATATACAAGTATTTAGTTAAATGGCAATAAACCTCATTTGTCACTTGTCATCATATTTCTTCCCCATTCTGATGTTTGGTCTGAACAACTGAATCTCTTGACCATGTCTGCATGCTTTTATGGATTGAGCTGCTGCAACATGATTGGCTGATTACTTATTTGCATTAACGAGCTGGTGTACTGAAGGTACCTAATAAAGTAGCCACTGGGTGTACTTCCCCAGTGCTGATGTCTAGAAAGATTCATCGAACGCCTGTTGAAAATACAAATGCACTTAGTCTGTGGTCTTCCACTTAATAATCCTGCTTGTTCGATCCTTGAAGAAGCCGAATAGCTTTATCTAGCATGATTTCATTAAGGCATGCAAGCCATGTCAAGTTTGTGGTCCTCTTAGAGGATAATTAAGTAAGACCAACATGTATTTACAATGTGAACAGTATTATATAAAGTGTTTTAAGGGGGTTAAATCCCAGCAGGCTGTCTGTAAGCAGTTTGTACATTCTCCCCGTGACTGCATGGGTTTCCTCTGGGTGGTCTGCTTTCCTCCCTATTCCCAAAGACATACAGGGTAGTAGGTTAATTGGTCAGATAGATATAACTAGGTGGCATGGGTTCTTTGGGAAATTGTTAAGTGCCCTGATACTATACCCCTAAGCAGTGAATATCAGGGTACCTATCCTAAACACAACAGTTTCTGCAGATTCTGGATATCCAGAGCAATACACATGAAATGTTGGAGGAACTCAGCAGGCCAGGCAGCATCTATGGAAATGAATACAGTCAAAATTTCAGGCCGAGACTCTTCATCAGGAAGGTCTCAGTCTGAAACATCAAATGTTTATTAATTTCATGGTAACTATCCTCTAATTTTCTACTTTCTGTCCCCATCCTTTCATGAATAGGGGAACCATATTTGTGGTTCTCCATTTCACTAGGACCTCCCCAGGTTTTAGGGAATTTTGGAAGATTAAAGTCAGCACATTCACTTTGCTGCAGCCAATTCTTTTCTTGAGAACTCATTGTCATTCTCATTATGTGCCGTGTCATATGGCATGTGCAATCATGGTTCTTCCATGACCATAACTGTTCTTGGCAAATTTTTCTACAGAAGTGGTTTGCCATTGTCTTCTGGGCAGTGTTTTTACAGGACAGGTGATCCCAGCTATTATCAGTACTCTTCAGAGATTGTCTGCCTGGCGACAGTGGTCGCATAACCAGGACTTGTGATCTGCACCGGCTGCTCATACAACCATCCACCACCAGCTCCCATGGCTTCACATGACCCTGATCAGGGGCAAAACAGGTGCTACACCTTGCCCAAGGGTGACCCGCAGGCGAGCAGAGGGACAGAGCACCTTGCACCTCCTTTCACCTAGAGATGTATTTCCACCCCACCACCCAAGCATTACAACACAGAGCTACAACACACTACAGCACAGCTCTACTCAAGCACTACAACACTGAAGCAGGCCCTTAGGCCCATCTAGACCATGCTGAAATAATATTCTGCCTAGTCCCTTCAGAACAATGGTTATGATTATGGAATACAAGATATCAGGACTGGGTGTCTTTATGACTCATTGGTTTGATTTGTACTTTTGGTAACAGTGAAACTGTCTGTTGGAGCAGCTCAGTGGGTTGTCCAGTGTCAGTGGGAGGCAGATGTGTGTTGATCCAGATTCCAGCATCTGCTGTCTCTTGTCTCTCCATTAGCTCCTCACTTCTGTTTTATGCTGGTGAGATTTGTAGACTAGGATTCAAATAACCGCCTTACCCAAAATATCTTATTTCCATCTGCATGACATTTGCCCAAAGTACCGTGGGATTTGGAGGGCAATAATTACCCTCAGGCAATTCTGTACATTGTAGACATGTGGAGAGGATGATCTTGCAATAAATGTTCACGGATTGTGGGAGATGATTAGCAGTGTGGAGGAACAGCGAGACCCTAATCATAGATCCTCACAGTGGCCATGCAAGTGGATAGAGTTGTTAAAGAGGCATACGATGTGATGGCCTTCATTAGCTAAGGGATTGAGTTCTAGAGCCATGAGGTAATGTTGCGGCTCTATAAAACCCTGGTTAGACCACACTTGGAATATTGTGTTCAGTTCTGATCACCTCATTACAAGAAGAATGTAGAAGCTTTAGGGAGCGTGCAGAGAAGATTTAACAGGATGCTGCCTGGTTTAGAGAGTGTGTCTAATGAGGAAACATTGAGCAAGCTAGGGCTTTTCTCTGTAGAACAAAGGAGGATCAGAGGTAACTTAATAGCAGTGTATAAGATGATAAGAGACTTCACTCATCCCATCAGTGAAATATTCCCACAACCTATGGACTTGATCTGATAAGCTCAATATTTATTGCTTATTTATTTATGATTATTTTTTTCTTTCTGTATTTGCACAACTTATCTTTTCTACAATGGTTGTTTGTCCATCTTGCTGTGTGCGACCTTTCACTGATTCTATTGTGTTTCTTATACTTACTGTGAATGCCCTCAAGAAAATGAATCTCAGGGTTGTATATAGTGACCTTGATAATGAATTTACTTTCAACTTTGATTGATATTGACATTTTTCCCAGCTTTATTAACTTGTTTTCATTGTTCTTCAAGTGTGGACTTGCCTGGTCCTTGCACATTTTCCGTTTGTGCTGGGTTGAGCATTGAGCTAGCAACTTGGCCTTGTCAAACAGACAAACGCTAAAGAAATGGCAAGGTTGCCACCCGATGCACCAAACAAGGCATGGGGAGGAAGAAAGGTGGACTAGAATTCATGTTCTCAGATCCATAGCCTATGGTACCAGTCCAACATATTAACCATCATGCTTCAGTACCATGGTTACCTCTTACTTTATTTTTTATACAATTCTTTATTCTTTATAATTGTTGAATGTTGGTTTTATTGCATTTCATGCCCTGACCAACACACCACAGTAAATTCCAAACACATGTAAATGTATATGGCGAATAATTTGTTCCTTGATCCTTGCCACCATCAAATTTCCGAATGGACAATGAGCCAACCCGCGAACACCACCTCACTAATTTTGCACTCTTATTTTTATACTACTTATTTTATTTTATGTGCGTATTTCTTATTGTAATTCATAGTATTTTTATGTATTGCAAAATAGGAAATTTCATGACATAGGTCAGTGATAAACCTGAGTTTGATCCTTGGTTATGTGAGACCAAATATCTTGTGATGCAGTCTACACTCCCAGACACTTGGTAAGCCTGATGAGGAATTTTGGAATGTAGCTGGAAGGCTCAATGCTTTCCAGGTGAGGAGGGAGGGATAAATTTTCTTTTCCAATGCTCTGTAGGACTGAATCCCCTCTAATCAGTGTGACTAATAACTACTTTCCATTGTAACTTTAAGGTCATGACCTCATGTCGCTCTTTGATTGAAATCTCCAGCTTTCTAATGGCGCCGCTAATAAATCTCAGTGTTCAAAGGTCTGCAGTCTTCAGCAAACAACTTTAATGACATTTGCCAAAATTTACACAACTCGTCTTTCAAATGACCTATTCTGTTAGATAGTGATGTCATTATCTATACGGGCAGTTTAAGGAGCGTGGCGAAACTCAGTCAATGGTTGTATTCATGTTCACTCAGAGATGGGGGAGTGACATAAAATCTGTAACAAAACTCAAAAGCTTTCTTTTCAGTATCGCCATCCTTTGAAGATCAGACATGTTAAATTGTTAGTTGAAAATTAGTTCACCGCAAAGCATAAAACCAAACCAAAAAAAAAAGCCAGAAGATCCCATGGTTGATTCTTGAATGGATCTTGGGTTAATTGCTAGGGCAACACGTTTGACCCATTCTCGGTATTCCAAGGGGGGTGGGGGAGAGAAAGAAAAACCTGCATGTATTTTGCTCAAATGTCATGCAGGAAGCCTGTCAGGAAATTCTGAATCAGAATCAGAATCAGAATCTGGTTCAATATCACTAGCGCATGTGGGGAAATTTGTTATATTTTGCTGCAACAGTACATTGTGATACATGAAAAAAACTATGAATTACAGTCAGTGTGTGTGTGTGTGTATAGTTAAACTAAGTAAGTAGTGCAAAAAATATACTGAGGTAGTGTTCATGGATTCAAAGTCCATTCACAAATTGGATGACAGAGCAACCTTCTGTCAGGATCAGAACCAGGTTTATTATCACTGATAATATATTGTGAAATTTCTTGTTTTGTACCAGCAGTCCAGTGCAATGCCTAAAGTAACATATAAATTATAATATAAATAAAGTAAATTAGTAGTGCAAAAAGAGATTTAAAAATAGCGAGTTAGTGTTCATGAGTTGATTGTCTGTTCAGAAATCTGCTAGCTGTGGAGAAGAAGCTGTTCCTAAAATGTTGAATGTGTGTCTTCCGTCTCCTGTACCTCCTCCCTGATGGTAGCAATGAGACGAGGGCCTGTCCTGGGAGATGGGGGCCTTTAGTAAAGGATGCTGTTTTTCTGAGGCATCGCCTTCTGGAGGCATCCTGGGAGGCTCATGTCCATCATGGAGCTGGAGCTGACTGACTTCACAACTTTCTGCAGCTTATTTTGAACCTGTGCAGTTCCTCACCACCATCCCCCCGCCCCCCCCCCCCCCCCCACACACACCGGATGGTGATGTAGCCAGACAGAATGCTCTGTACGGTACATCTGTAGAAATTTGTGAGTAGATGAGGCCTCCGTCGGTCAGAGTTCAGCATAGATGTTGTGTCCTAGCTGTCTAGATATGTAAGGCAGGGCAGTAGGAGATGGAGCGCAAGCTGCTGCCCATGTAGCACGCTTCCCCCTCCACGCATCTGATGAACCCTAAGGGACGGCAGAGACTGATACACGTTGGCAGCAGCAGTGTCACAGGAATTGCCAGTCAGTGTTGAACTCAATATAGGACGACCTTAGGGACCTGCTCTGATTTTTCCAGCTGGGTTTTCTCATAAAGCCTTCCCCATAAGTGAGTATAGCTGCACGGCAGCGGAGGTTTGAGATCAGGATTTTCCTTCTCCTGGATGAGCCGCCAACTATGGTTGATAAGCCCCATCTGCTTGAAGCTGCTGGTTTTAAGGCACCAGTAACCTGTATTTGTCCCTTCTCCTGTTGGTACAAACTACCACTGGGCTTAGTAGCTAAGCCACGCGTAAAGGCCTTAGTCATCAAAGGCTATTTGAGACTACACCTTTTGGAGCATTTAATAGGTAGCGGGAGCGTGTCCCCACTACCACCCCCGGCTATAACAATCTTAAGGTAGAGACTGAGTAGAAATCTTATGAAAACCTGTGAGTATGGAGCAAGGGGCTACAGTGTGATACTGATCATCGGCAAGATGGGTAGAGCGTTGGTTTATTCCTGATATGTTGGAAGGTGATTTTCTTCAGGTGCACTAACAAGGGTACATTCTGCAGAGTGGCTGTTGGGGCAGCGAGGGACAATGAGGCTTTGGTGTACAAGGCTAAGGGTGCCCGGAACAGAAAGGTCTAACAAAGAGGCACAATTCATTACAGGGAAAAGTTCTCCCTGTCATTGAGCACATCTACAAGGAGCACTGCCACAAGAAAGCAGCATGCATCCTGAGGTCCCACACCACCAGGTTCAGAAACAGTTATTACTCGACAGCCATCAGGCTCCTGAACTTCACTCATCTCAACACTGAACTTTAACATCTTGGACTATTTTTACTGTGTCCATAATCTGATTTTTTATCAATTATACTATTGTTTGCACTGTTGTAATGATATGTTGTAATTATATGGTTTTATGCAGGTCTTGTAGCTTTAGTTTTTGGTCTTGTTTGTCATGGTGGGATTGGAGTTCCTTTCCAGGGAAGGCGCTTGACGGTAGCGCGATAATAATATGCAGCAGCCTCTCCAGACTCTGGATTGGGGATTGCCAAACATTACGTGGATTTTCTGGTGTAGTCTGTTTCGTCATGTGCTTTTGTGCTATCATTCTGGGGGAACATTGTCTCATTTTTTAACTGCATTGCATTTGTGGTTTCTAAATGACAGTAAACTGAATCTGAATCTGAACTGATTCTTCAACCTACAGACTTACTTCCAAGGGCTCGACAACTCATGTTCTTAGCATTATTTTTCATGTTTTTGAATTTGCACTATTTGTCTTCTTTTGCATATTTGTCAGTCTTTATTTATGTATAGTTTGTCCGAGATTATCTGTACTTCCTGGTTTGCCTGTGAATGCCTGCAAGGAAATGAGTCTCTGGGTAGTATATGGTGATACACTGTATCAGTACTTTGATAATAAATTTACTTTGCAGCTGTCAGTCCAGGTAGATAAGGCGGTAAAAAGGCATATATAGCATTGAACAGTAGAACACTGTATGGCCCTTCAGCCCACAATACTGTACTCACCTACATTAACTTACTTCAGAATCAATATCATTCTGGTTTCTGCCTCTTCCTTTCCAGTCCTGATGAAGGGTCCTGGCCTGAAACGTTGGCTGTTTATCCCTCTCCATAAATGCTGCCTGATTTGCTGAGTTCCTCTTGCACTTTGTGTGAGCTGCCCACTATCAATCTAATCCTTCCCTCCTACACACTAAATAAACTTTTATTTTTCTTCAACCATTTGCCTATCTAAGAGTCTTTTAGGTGCACTAATGTATCTGTGTCTACCACCACCCCTGACAGTGTGTTCCACCCACCCGCCACTCTCAGTAAAAATCCTTATCTTTGATACTCTCCCTATACTTTCCCCTAAATCCCTTAAAGTTTTGTACCATCTTGTAAGCCATTTCTACCCTGGGAAAATGTCCCTGGATGTCCACTCTATCTATGCCTCTTCTCATCTTGTACACCTCTGTCAAGTCACCCTCTCATTCTCCATTGCTCCGAAGAGGAAAGCCCTGGCTCACTCAACCTATCCTCATACAACATGCTCTCTAATCCAGGCAGCATCCTGGTAAAACTTCTTTGCACCCTTTCTAAAGTTTCCACATAAGACTATGAGGCCATAAGACATAGGAGCAGAATTAAGCCAATTGGCCCATTATTAACCCTGTTAATCCATTCTTCTACCCTCTTCCTGTGAACTCTTAACCAAGAACCTAACAACCTCCATTTTAAATATGCCCAATGGCTTGGCCTTGGCACAGATAACTGTGGCAATGAATTCCACAGATTCACCACCCTCTGGTGAAAAAAAATACTCTTCATCTCTGTTCTCAACGTTCATCCTTCTGTTCTGACGCATGCTAGTTTGCAAGATGAATTGTACAATGGCAGGAGTACTGTTGAACAAGGTTGAGATTCAGTCTGTCAGCTACCAAGTGCTGGCTAAGTGGAATTTTTAAAAATTAAACTTGAACATCAAAGAGTGCGAAATGTACTTAAACTTATTTATAATGAGCACCTGCCAAAGAGATTGGAGATAGATTATAGCAGCACGGACTGACACTGTGCAATCATTAACATTACAGACATCCTTTAAATCAATGTTCTCATTATGGTATAACACTGATGCGAATGCATCATTGCATTATTTGTTTAATAGGCTGAGTGTGATGTCTGACTATTTATTTGGTACCATTGGGAATAGATACTTACTGTAATTCAAATATTGTGTGGCTTGCAAATATAAAAGTTAAGCTGATCAAAACATGCACCAGCTCTTCATATTATTTACTGTATTGAGAGATACCACACAGTATAGGCCTTTCCAGCCCTTTGAGCCGCACGGCCATCGATCCTGCGACCCCCTATTTAACCCCAGCCCAGTCACAGGACAATTTAGAATGTCTAGATAACCTACTAACTTTTATGTCTTTGGACTGTGGGAGGAAACTGGAGCACTTTGAGGAAACCCCCAAGGTCATAGGGAGAACGTACAAACTCCTTATGGAGGAGACTTGCATTGCACTCCAAACTCCGACACCTAAACTTTGAAGTGTTACGCTAACCACTACAGATGATCAGAGTCAGGTTTAATATCACTGGGCATAGGTCGTGAAATTGGTTGTTTTGCAGCAACAACACATTATAACGGATGATAATAAAAACTGTAAGTTACAATAAAGTTTATCTATATCTAGAAAGTTCAATAAGTAGTGCAAAAAGAGAGGGAAAAAATAGTGAAGTAGTGTTCATAGGTTCATTCAGAGACCTGATGTTGATGGGAAAGAAGCTGTTCCTAAAGTATTGAGTGTGTGGCTTCAGGCTGCTGTGCCCCATCCTTAATGGTAGCATGAGAAGTGGACATCTCATAGGTTATAGGAGTCCTAAATGATGGATGCTGCCTTTCTGAGGCATCAGCTTTTGAAGACGTTGTTAATGCTGGGGAGGCTCATGCCCATCACAGAGCGGACTGAGTTTACAACTTTCTGTAGCTTTTTCTGATCTTGAGCAGTGGCCCCTCCGTGCCTGGCGGTGATACAACAAGTTATAACTCACTCCACGGAGCAAGTGTCTTTGGTGACAAACCAATTCTCCTGAAACTCAAACAACATATTGTAGCGGTGTGCTACACACAGCGCTGAAATAACGATGCGCAGTCGGTGAGCTGCAGTTGCAAAAGAGGTTTATTCAAACTTCGCGGCCTCGCTTTAAAGCCTTCCTTTTCCCGCCTTCCCGCGGGAATGCTGTAGGGGCTGCATATTCACAGTCCCGTCCCGCGCGCGGGCTTTTCCCCTTGCTGGTGAAGCAGGCTTGGCGCCCTTTTTGGGACCGGCCTCAATGCTGGCGTGTGCCGCTTTGTGAGCCGGTTCAAGTGCGCTGGGAAGTGGGTTGCCACATAACCCCCTCCCAGAACTGGCGATACACCCCCCAATGTCCTCAGTCTGGGTTGGACTCTGCTTGGGAGGTCTGCCTCTGCGCTGCGGTGCCTGAATCTTGACCGGCTGTGCCAAGTCCAGATGCGCCGGTTTGAGTCGGTCCACTGTGAAAACCTCCTCTTTCCCCCCAATGTCCAGCACGAATGTGGACCCGTTGTTTCTGATCACCGTAAACGGCCTCTCGTAGGGCCACTGTAGCGGTGCCCGATGTCTGCCCTGTCGTACAAAAATGAACTTACAGTTTTGCAGGCCTTTGGGTACGCAGGTCGGGTTCTGCCCATGCTGTGAAGTGGGTATGGGGGCCAGGTTACCGAGCCTCTCGCGTAGTCTGTCCAGGACTGCTGCAGGTTCTTTCTCTTGCCCCCTTGGGGCTGGTATGAACTCTCCTGGGATGACCAGGGGTGCGCCGTACACCAACTCGGCCGACGAGGTGTGCAGATCCTCTTTGGGTGCTGTGCGGATGCCGAGCAGGACCCAGGGAAGCTCGTCCACCCAGTTAGCTCCTTGCAGGTGGGCCATGAGAGCCGACTTCAGGTGACGGTGGAAACGCTCCACTAGTCCGTTCGACTGTGGGTGGTAGGCAGTTGTGTGGTGCAGCTGTCCCCAACAGGCTGCCATAGCTGACCACAGGCTGGAGGTGAACTGGGCGCCTCTGTCGGAGGTAATGTGGGCTGGTACACCAGTGGCTGATACCCAGGTGGCAATCAGTGCCTGGGCGCAAGATTTAGAGGTGGTGTCGGTGAGCAGGATCGCCTCTGGTCCACGATAGTCAGGAGGTGCTGCGCTCCGCGTGACACTGGCAGGGGGCCCACGATATCCACATGAATGTGGTCGAAACGCCGGTGGGTGGGGTGGAACTGCTGCGGCAGAGCTTTGGTGTGCCGCTGCACCTTGGCTGTTTGGCAGTGCATGCACGTTTTGGCCCATTCACTGACCTGCTTGAGGAGTCCGTGCCAAACGAACCTGTTGGCTACCATCTGGACGGTTGTCCTGATGGAGGGGTGCGCTAAGTTGTGAATGGAGTCGAAAACGCACCGCTGCCAGGCTGCCGGGACGACGGTGCGGGGTTGGCCGGTGGTGACATCACAGAGTAGGGTCCCCTCACCTGGGCCCACGGGGAGGTCCTGGAGCTGCAAACCAGAGACTGCGGTTCTGTAACTCGGAATCTCCTCATCCGCCTGCTGCACCTCCGCCAGTACTTCATCGTCTACCCCCTAGGACAGGACTTGGATGTTAGGGCGAGAGAGGGTGTCTGCCACGACATCGTCCTTTCCTGAGACATGCCGGACATCCGTCGTGTATTCAGAGATGTAGGACAGATGTCGCTGCTGGCAGGACGACCAGGGGTCGGATGCTTTCGTGAATGCAAAGGTAAGGGGTTTGTGGTCTGTGAACGCGGTGAAGGGCCTACCTTCTAAGAAGTACCTGAAATGCCGAATTGCCAGGTATAGCGCCAACACTTCCTGGTCGAAAGCACTGTATTTGAGCTCGGGTGGTCGCAGGTGTTTGCTGAAAAACGCCAGGGGTTTTTCCTGATGGCCAGCTGCCATAGCCATCGGCAGCGGCTGGCCCTGGCGTTTCCTGGGAACTTACAGGTCAGGCTACAGTGGCGGGCTTCTGCGCTCCACCGCTGGTGGTAGAAGCACCATTGTTTGTTGGTGTCCTCACCCCTGCCTCTGGGGTTAGTGGGCTCTGTGACTGGGCCTGGTCTGGTCTGCTGCCGGGAGCATGGCCTGGTGATCTGTGCAATGGACGCCCCACTCTCCTTCTTGGTTTTCCACAGCATGTCCGCCCGGGCCGCCACCTTCCGGGGGTTGCTGAAATCCGCGTTGGACAGCAGCAGGCATATGTCCTCGGGCAGCTGCTCCAGGAACGCCTGCTCAAACATGAGGCAGGGCTTGTGTCCTCCGGCCAGAGACAGCATCTCATTCATCAAAGCCAACGGTGGCCTGTCTCCCAAACCATCCAGGTGCAGTAAGCAGGCAGCTCGCTCGCGCCGTGAGAGTCTGAAAATCCTTATGAGCAAGGCTTTGAATTCCGTGTATTTGCCGTCCGCTGGGGGAGACTGTATGAACTCCTCAACCTGGGCGGCTGTCTCCTGGTTGAGGGAGCTCACTACGTAGTAGTAACGTGTGTCCTCCAAGGTTATCTGCCGAACTTGGAATTGGGCTTCTGCTTGCTGGAACCATAGGTGAGGTCGCAGCGTCCAGAAGCTTGGCAGTTTTAATGAAACTGCATGAACAGGTGCGGCGTCATTCATCTCCAGTCCAAATATCGTTTGGGCCGTCGGGGTCACCAATTGTAGTGGTGTGCTACACACAGCGCTGAAATAACGACACGCAGTCGGTGAGCTGCAGTTGCAAAAGAGGTTTATTCAAACTTCGCAGCCTCGCTTTAAAGCCTTCCTGTTCCCGCCTTCCCCGGGTGGGAATACTGTAGGGGGCGCGTATTCACAGTCCCGTCCTGCGCGCGGGCTTTTCCCCTTGCTGGTGAAGCAGGCTTGGCACCCTCTTTGGGACCTGCCTCAAAGCCGGCGCGTGCCGCTTTGTGAGCCGGTTCGAGTGCGCTGGGAAGTGGGTCGCCACAATATAATAAATATATATTATTATGGCATCGTTGTTAGAATGATTGCTTTAAAGCAGCAGTTGTCACTGACTGGGAATCAATTCCCACTCCTGTCAGTAAGGAATTTGTTCATTCTCCCCCTGATGGTGCGCATTTCCTCCAAGTTCTCCAGTTTCCTCCCACATTCCGAAGACGTACAGGTTAGGGTTAGTGAGTTATGGGCAGGCTATGTTGGCACCAGAAACATGGTGACATATACATGCTTGCTTCTACACAGTCCTTACTGGTTTGTTTTGACACACGTGACACTTTCAATGTATGCAATTTTCAATGTTTTCAGTTTTCTGCTCCTATGTATTATGGTCTTAAGGCTACAAATTTTGAGTAAAAGCAGACATTTAGATTCTGTCATAGATATAAGTGTGGAAACAAATGACCTTTGCCTTGAGAAATCAGTGTGAAGATCCAAGGTTTATAACAAAAGACATGATCAGTTCTGAAGAACAGTTGGAGTGGTGGGAGTGAAGTGGGTGGGCGGGTGGGTCAATCAGGAAACTACCGCATGGAATTTGTAGAGGCTAGAATCCAGAACTACAACCAAAACTCTGGAAGAACATAATGGGTCAAGCAGCATCTGGCAAGGCAAGGCAAACTAAACTGGAATATAAAAGATGGTAGAGCAGACTCAATGGGCCCAATGGCCTAATTCTGCTCCTAAAACTTATGGTTTTATAAAGATGAGGTAAAGATTAATTTTATTTGGCATATGTACATTGAAATATACTGTGATTTTTTTTGTTTTGTGTCGTTTGCAATGTGCTGGGTGGCAGCCTGCAAGTGTCACCACACTTCTGGCACCAAGCCCTCAACTTAATAACCCTATCCTAGGTGTCTTTGGACTGTGGGAGAATATCAGAGTGCCTGGAGGTCTCAGTGAGAACAATCAAACTCCTTACAGACAGCGGCAGGAATTGAATACTAGTGATTACTAGTTTTGAAAAGTGATTTTGCTAAGGAGTAAGTCAGCGGTTTAGATGAAGACTCTACATTATGGGATGGATTGTAAAATGTCTATTTGGAGTTTGGGAGGAATAGATGAGTGCAGCTCAAAGCTGGAATGGTCAAGTGCACGTCAACAAAATTGGGAAATGATGGGCCAGTTAAGGAAGTTAAGATTAATGGAAAAAATAACACTGGACAATAAAGATTTTGCTTCCCGAATATTTTTGGGTGTATCTCATGGATTTTGGGCTGCTGAGCATGAAAATCACCATGAAAGTTCCTACCATGCACCATCTCTTTGTTACTTCAATTTGTAATTTAAGTCAGAATAACTGATGCCGAGATTAAGGAAGGCACTTTTGTTGATCCGCAAATCAACCAGTGAAAGGCAATTGGAAGAACTTCTAGTGGGACTGAAGAAAATTGCATTGGAGTCATTCAAGGATGTTGCTGAAAAAGGATGTTGCTGAAATTTTTTTTGGCAACTGCAAAGTGCCAAACTACATGCAGCTGGTTAATAACATGCTTCAAACATACAAAATCATGAAGTGCATCATGTCATTAAAGATTTATTTTATGCAATCCCTTTTCAACTTCTTCCCTGCAAATCATGTCACTGTCAGTGAAAGGTTTCACTAGGAAATTGTGGTCATGGAGAATTGGTATCAGGGCAACTGGAATCCATCAATGCTGGTTGATTATTGTTGGACACTAAAGCAAGAAGCCTCAGACACTGAGTACAAATGAAAATCATCAACAAAACACTTTTAGCAAAGCATCAGCACCGTTATGCAATTAAACACATCAGATTCAATAAATATTAATTTCTTATGTCTCCAAATTCCTATATAATACAAGTAGTCTGAAATTATATTTGTGTTCAGCCTCAAGTAGTCTATCATAAACACAAAACATTTCTGAGGAAGCAACATCTTTGAAAAAAAATTGTTGTGGAATGTTATTCGAGTTCTCAGAATGCACTGTACAATTTGATGCCATTGATTTTTAGTCCAGCTAATTTGCCTCAGACATTTATAATAATTGATTCATAAAAGTCAATGATAAAGTATATCCATAGAACCGTAATTGCAAGTTTTATAGGTGATGACTGCTTGATTTTCAATATTCGATGAGATTTCTCATTCACCTATCGCAATACTTATCTGTAATCATTGATCAGATCTACAGTCAAAATGGGCCAATTTTGCACTGGTAGCTTTTCCTGTCTTTATTTATTGCACGTATCAGTCATTCAGAGAAGGAAAACTCTGATCTCATAGCTCCAGTACCTTGCAGATGTACCCACTCATGGGAAAGGCTTCAGGAAGAAACCCCAATGAAAAATCCAGCTCTGGAATTCCTAAAGCGATCATACGTTGAGTTCAATGCTAACTAGCAATTCCTGAAATGCCCCTGGTGTTGAACTGTGTCAGTTTCTACCACTCCTTCGAGTTCATCAGTTGGGTGGAGAGGGGGAGCCTGCTGCATGGGCAACAGCTTGCTCTCCATAATCGTACTGCCCTGGCTCGCTTATGTAGGTAGCTAAGTTACCACCTCCATGGTTGACCCCGAACAACAGTGGCCCTCAGTCAGCCATTTGCTGGAGACACAACTCCTGGGCTCTTAAGATTGGCTGAATTTCTATTCTGGAGAATTAATAATGTTCATTTTTATGTCTTCAGTGTTAAAATATGTTAATTTATTGAGTAGACTTAAAGCAGGAGATGACAGATTCTTGATTAGTCAGGGTGTCAAAGGTTATGGGGAGAAGGCAGGAGAATGGGACTAAGAGGGATAATCAGCCATGATGGAATAGCGGAGAGGACTCAATGGATTCCTGTAGTCTCATGGTATAATTGAGAAATCAGTAAGGAGCTAGATAGTGAAGAATAGTTAGGAATAGTTAAACAGTCCTGATGAAGGGTCTCGGCCGGAAATGTTGACTGTTCAGTCATTTCCATAGATACTGCCTGACCTGCAGTGATCCTCCAGCATTTTGTGTGTGTGTTGTTCTGGATTTCCAGCATCTGCAGAATCTCTTCCATATATCAATCTGCTGAACCGTGTCTATGCCCACCTGGACAAGCCAGCGAGCACTGTGAGGGTCATGTTTTTTGACTTCTCCAGTGCATTCAACACCATCCGCCCTGCTCTGCTGGGTGAGAAGCTGACAGTGATGCAGGTGGATGCTTCCCTGGTGTCATGGATTATTGATTACCTGACTGGCAGACCACAGTACATGCGCTTGCAACACTGTGTGTCAGACAGAGTGGTCAGCAGCACTGGGGCTCCACAGGGGACTGTCCTGTCTCCCTTTCTCTTCACCATCTACACCTCAGACTTCAACTACTGCACAGTCTTGCCATCTTCAGAAGTTTTCTGATGACCCTGCCATAGTTGGATGTATCAGCAAGGGAGATGAGGCTGAGTACAGGGCTACGGTGGGAAACTTTGTCACATGGTGTGAGCAGAATCATCTGCAGCTTAATGTGAAAAAGACTAAAGAGCTGGTGTGGACCTGAGGAGGGCTAAGGCACTGGTGACCCCTGTTTCCATCCAAGGGGTTAGTGTGGACATGGTGGAGGATTACAAATACCTGGGGATACGAATTGACAATAAACTGGACTGGTCAAAGAACACTGAGGCTGTCTACAAGAAGGGTCAGAGCCGTCTCTATTTCCTGAGGAGACTGAGGTCCTTTAACATCTGCCGGACAATGCTGAGGATGTTCCACGAGTCTGTGGTGGCCAGTGCTATCATGTTTGCTGTTGTGCGCTGGGGCAGCAGGCTGAGGGTAGCAGACACCAACAGAATCAACCGAGTCATTCGTAAGGCCAGTGATGTTGTGGGGGTGGAACTGGACTCTCTGATGGTGGTGTATGAAAAGAGGATGCTGTCCAAGTTGCATGCCATCTCGGACTACGTCTCCCATCCACTCCATAATGTACTGGTTAGGCACAGGAGTACATTCAGCCGGAGACTCATTCCACCGAGATGCAACACTGAGCGGCATAGGAAGTCATTCCTACCTGTGGCCATCAAACTTTACAACTCCTCCCTCGGAATGTCAGACACCCTGAGCCAATAGGCTGGTCCTGGACTTATTTCCACTGGGCATGATTAACTTATTATTATTTAATTATTTATGGTTTTATATTGCTATATTTCTTCACTATTCTTGGTTGATGTGACTGTAACGAAACCCACTTTCCCTTGGGATCAATGAGGTATGTCTGTCTGTCTGTCAATCAATAGCACTGCTGCCACTCATGTGGCGCCCTGGGATGGTATCCTATTATAATAATTGAGGGACTTCCGCCCCTCTCTCTCCAGCAGCAGAACAACCCTACTCTGTGGTCCTTCTTCACCAAGATTCCCAGATGGTCTTTCATCCAAGTACTAAGCCTGCTCAACTTCCAATATCGAGCTCGATCAGGTTAGTTTGAAGCTCATTAGGGGTCAGCCAATGGCTGATTCAGACTGAAAAAGAACTTGAAGATTTTCATGACTTTATGATGCAGTGCACAGCGCATCTTCAGCTGAACTGGTTAAAATAATTGGTCATTATTTTTATTTACTTTGAGAAAAGTATTGCGATTTTAAAATAAATGACAGGGAATGAAGAAGGCAAACTTGCAATGTAGCGGCAGCATTTCTGCCTACACCTTAGAACATAGAACTGAACAACGCAGGAACAGGCCCTTCAGCCCACAACGTTGTGCTGAACCAATTCAATTAGTAATCAAATCACTAACTAAACTAATCCCATCTGTTTACACCATGTCCATATCCTTCCATTTTCCTCACGTCCATGTGCCCATCTAAATGTCTCTTAAGAGTCTCTAATGTATCTGCCTCTATCACCATCCCAGGCACCCACCTGAAAAATTTGTCCTTCACATCTTCTTTAAGTAAATCAATATAAAGATTGTAGTGAAAAATCTTGCATGCAGCAAGGGAAATTAGTTGGAGTAACTTAATTTCTGCCTTATTAATAAAGACAGTGAGAGAGAGTGTGTACATGTGAGACAGAGAACGATTAAAGTGGAGCTTTATTTGTCGCATGTATATCGAAACATGCAGTGAAATGC
Organism: Hypanus sabinus; assembly: GCF_030144855.1. Classification (NCBI taxonomy): domain Eukaryota; kingdom Metazoa; phylum Chordata; class Chondrichthyes; order Myliobatiformes; family Dasyatidae; genus Hypanus; species Hypanus sabinus. The sequence goes on along the minus strand of NC_082719.1, from coordinate 101,587,505 downwards.
GTCACTTGTGTCAATGGCCAACATAGTCCGAGTATATGCAGGGCGTAGCCCATGAGTGTCACCATGCTTCTGGCACCAACATAACATGCCCGCAACTTATTAACCCCAACCTATTGGTCTTTGGAATGTGAGACAGCAGCAGGATTGAACCCCAATCATTGGTCATATCAATCCCTTTCTTTTTTGTGTTTTCTGCACATAAGCTGAAACTGCCCACCACAGCCAGAGGTTCCCAACCTGGGGTCCACAGACCCCTTGGTTAATTGTAAGGCCCCATGCATAAAAAAGGTTGGGAACCCCTGACTACAACAGTAGTGGGCAGTCTAACTAACTTGCCTCTAATCCTAACATTCTTATAACATCAATACTCCTCAACCAGCAGAGGGATAACTTCATTCAGCTTCACTCACCACAACACTTGAACTGTTCCCATAACTTGTAGACTCACTTTCAAGGACTCTTCATCTCCTATTTTTGATATTTATTGCTTAATTATTATTATTATTGTTTTGTTTCTTTGTATTTATTACGAATTCATGCAAGAAAATGAGTCTCAGGATTGTACATGATAACATTTTTAAATTAATTTATTTATTGAGATTCAGTGCAGAATTGACCCTTCTGGCCCTTCGAATCCCACCACCCAGCAACCCACCTACTTTGCTCTAACCTAGTCACGGGACAATTTACAATGACTGATTAACCTATTGAGCAGTACATCTTTGGACTGTGGGGGGGGGGGGGGGAACCGGAGCACTGAGAGGAAACCCGTGGTCAAGCGGAGAACATACACACTCCTTACAGACATCAGCAGGAAATGAACCTGGGCCACTGTTATTGCAGAGCATTGTGCTACCCAGTACGCTACTATGCCACCCCATGTATATACACTTTGATAATAAATTTACTTTGAACTTTGAATTTTGAACTTTAATTTTCTGGCATCAACTCACATTTTTGTGATGGACTTCTCATGACAAAGTTTCCTGTTTGTAGGTGAGATTGGTCATTGTTGCAATCACAGCTTTAAAGGTCCAGATAGTCTTCCATGTTGTTGCTGACATTCACATTGATTCAGGGTCTATAGATCAATAGTTAATCATGGCTGGATTATTTTCCAGAAACATTATGTACTGATGCTTCCAACACCCATGAAAAATCCGACATATACCTTCAGTCTATTACACTCACCCATGTCCTGTTTGGCAGTGTCGCTCAACCCCGGAATTGACAAAGGTTTGTCTGAATGGGTCCTGAAATGAAATGTTGGCACTTGCAGTCTGAGTGCACTCACAAACCCGACACAGGATTAAAAGGATCTGTCAGTCCGGTATCTGAATGCTGTATTATGAAGTTCAACTGAGTGAGCTACGGCTTTTTCTCTTTGGAGAGAAGGACGAGAGGTGACTTGACGGAAGTGTACAGGATGATAAGAGACATGGACAGCCAGTGACTGATCTTCCAGTCAAAAGTGGCTCCTAAATGGGGGCAACACACACAAAATGCTGGAGGAACTCAGCAGGTCAGGCAGCATCTGTGGAAATGAATAAGCAGTTGACATTTTGGACCGAGGCCCTTCTTCAGCATTGGAAAGGAAGGGGAAGGATGCCAGAGTAAGAGGGTTAGGGGAATGGGGGAAAGAGGACAAGCTAGAAGGTGATAGGTGAAACCCGGTGGGTGGGGGAAGGGGGTCGGTGAAAAGCTGGGAGGTGATAGTGCAAAAGGTAAAGGCTGGAGAAGAAGGAATCTGATTGGAGAGGAGAGTGGACTTTGGAGAAAGGGAAGGAGGAGAGGCCCAACACAGGTGATTGGGCAACATTTTATGTGTTGGGAGGAAAGCATAGGGGGAATGTCAGAGGTATGTTTTTCCCACTGAGGGTGATACATACATGGAACACACTGCCAGGGGTGGTGGCAGACGCAGATACAGTTCCATGCATTAGTCACATGCGTCAGTACCCCGGTTACCTCAACATTACTTTTGATATAATTCTTCATTCTTTATGTTGATAGTTGTTATCTTGTTGCCTGTTGGTCCCTGACCAGTGCACGACAGCAAATTCCTAATACTTGTAAATGTATATGGTGAATGAAGTTGATCCCTGGTTGTCAATAACTAACACTAAAGAGGAAGAGCAAAATAATATTCATGGAGCCTCCATACCAGGCTGTGGTGCAACCACTCAGAATCCTCTCCACCATTATCTATAGAAAAATGTAAGTTTTTGGAGACATGTCACATGTCTCATGCCACATGGAAACGACACTGTGGCGGACAGGAAGGCTTCTACATTGGGTAGTCAAAAGTGCCCAATGCATCACTGGCACCAGCCTACTTGCCAAAGTTCAAAGTAAATCTATTATCAAAGTACATTAACGTCACCATATACCTCCCTGAGATTCACCAAGAGAATCAATAACCTTTTTGCAGAGTTATTTGGAGTGTTCTTTTGTCTTCATGGTGTAGATTTGCCAGGATACTGACTCACCTGCAGTTGGACCTTCCAGATACAGGTGTATTTTTACTACAATCAATTGAAACACCTTGCCTGCACACAAGTGATCTCCATTTAGCTAACTTTGTGACTTCAAGAACCAATTGGCTGCTCCAGTGATGATTTGGTGTGTCATATTAAAGGGGGTGAATACTTATGCAATCATTTATTTTGTGTTTTATATTTGTAATTAATTTAGATCACTTTGTAGAGCTCTGTTTTTGATTTGACACAAAAGAGACTTTTTCTGTTGATTAGTGACAAAAACCCAATCAAATCCACCGTGATTCAATGTTGTAAAACAATAAAAATATGAAAACCTCAGGGGGGTGGGTTGAATACTTTTTATAAACACTGTATATACACAGAAAGGTGCTGGAAATGGGCCAGTAATATCATGAAGGATCCCACCCATCCTGCTCATGGACCGTTTGTCCCACTCCCATCAGGGAAGAGGCTACGTAGCATCCACACCAGGACCACCGGACTCAAAAACAGTTACTTTCCACAACACCTCCACCCACTAACCCACCCTTCCACACCCCCAACCACCACTACTTTATCATTTCCAGTCAGTCACCTTGTGTACAGATACCCCTGTGTCTAGTGTCACTTTGGGGACATACAATCTATCTATGTGTGTAAACTATCTTTATGCAAACACAAGGAAATCTGCAGATGCTGGAAATTCAAGCAACACACACAAAATGCTGGTGAAACACGGCAGGCCAGGCAGCATCTGTAGGAAGAAGCACTGTCGACGTTTTGGGTCGAGATCTGAGAAAGGGTCTCTGCCTGAAACGTCGACAGTACTTTTTCCTATAGATGCTACCTGGCCTGCTGCGTTCCACCAGCATTTTGTGTGTGTTGCTTATATTTATTTATTTTTTAATTATTATTATGTTCTTTATCTTATTGTGTGTGTCTTTTTGTGCTACTCTAGATCTGGTGTAACAATTATTTTGTACTCCTTTACACTTGTGTACTGGAAATAACATTAAGCAATCTTGAATCTTCAATCACATCAGACTCCTAATGAAGGAATGCCACTGGTGTGGAGATAGAGGCACTGGAGTGCGTTCTTGGTATAAACGTGTTTATTTGATGTGTCTAGAGGGAATGGGAACCAGATGAGATGATCAGGAAGTTATGCTTTGATCGATAAATCTGCGCAGGACTGAAGGCTGGGATCAGCATAGTGAGTTTTCAATTCTTTCAGCACAGTATGCCTTTTACCCCTGTTAGAGAGCTCTGATTACTGTTGTCTTCCCCTGTCTATATGTTTGTAACAGACTGGTAATTGAATTACGGCTCACTGTGCAGACATCCTGACTGGGGATTTAATCAGAAGCAAATGGCCACAGTTTCTTATGTTGTAATTATTTACCTTTTCACGTTGCAAAACTATGCCAACTCTAATGAAAACATTGGAATAATTTCTACTTCCCACCCTTCCCTACCTATACACCTCACCTCTCCTACCTGTCCACTTCGCCTCCTCTACCTATAAAGCTCACCTCCCCTACCTATACACCTCACCTCTCCTACCTGTACACCTCACCTCTTCTACCTATAAATCTCACCTCCCCTACCTATACACCTCACCTCTCCTACCTGTACACCTCACCTCTTCTACCTATAAATCTCACCTCCCCTACCTATACACCTCACCTCTCCTACCTGTACACCTCACCTCTTCTACCTATAAATCTCACCTCCCCTACCTATACACCTCACCTCTCCTACCTGTACACCTCACCTCTTCTACCTATAAATCTCACCTCCCCTACCTGTACACCTCACCTCTCCTACCTGTCCACTTCGCCTCCTCTACCTATAAATCTCACCTCCCCTACCTATACACCTCACCTCTCCTACCTGTCCACTTTGCCTCCTCTACCTATAAATCTCACCTCACCTCTCCTACCTGTCCACTTCGCCTCCTCTACCTATAAAGCTCACCTCCCCTACCTATACACCTCACCTCTCCTACCTGTATACCTCACCTCTTCTACCTATAAATCTCACCTCACCTCTCCTACCTGTACACCTCACCTCTCCTACCTGTACACCTCACCTCTCCTACCTGTACACCTCACCTCTCCTACCTGTACACCTCACCTCTCCTACCTGTACACCTCACCTCTTCTACCTATAAATCTCACCTCACCTCTCCTACCTGTACACCTCACCTCTCCTACCTGTACACCTCACCTCTCCTACCTGTACACCTCACCTCTTCTACCTATAAATCTCACCTTCCCTACCTATACACGTCACCTCCCTTACCTGTCCACCTCACCTCACTTCCCTTACCTCTGCATCTCTTCTCTTGAACTTATCCACCTGCCCTCACCTACCTGCCTACCTCACCTTCTCTACCTGCACGCCTCTCCTCCTGTATGTTCACCTTACAGAGAGAGGGGTTTGTCCTCTCTCCACTGCTGTTCTCCCTCTCCACCAATGACTGCACCTCCTCCAACCCCTATGTGAAGCTTTTGAAGTTTGCAGACGACACCACTGTCATCGGACTCATCCAGAACAGTGATGAGTCTGCATATCGACAGCAGGTGGACCAACTGGTGCTCTGGTGCAGTCAGAACAATCTGGAGCTGAACACGCTCAAGACAAAGGAGATGATAGTGGATTTCAGGAAACATCCCCCCGTTATGTCCCCCCTCACAGTCCTCGGCAGCCCTGTGTCCACCGTGGAGAACTTCAGGTTCCTGGGAACCACCATCTCTCAGGATCTGAAGTGGGAGCAGAACATCAGCTCCATCCTGAAGAAGGCCCAGCAGCGGATGTACTTCCTGCGGCTCTTGAGGAAATATGGTCTGCCTCAGGAATTGCTGCTGCAGTTCTACACTGTAGTCATTGAGTCTGTCCTGTGCACCTCCATCACTGTGTGGTTTGGAGCCGCCACCAAGCAGGATAGAACCAGACTACAGCACACAGTGAGGACTGCCGAGCGCATCATTGGAGCCTCCCTGCCCTCTACGGTACAACTATAGAAGTTCTTGAGTGTATTTGTTGACATACCAAATCTCTTCAAACTCCTAATAAAATATAGCCACTGTCTTGCTTTCTTTATAACTACATCGATATGTTGGGACCAGGTTAGATCCTTAGAGATCTTGACAGCCAGGAACTTGAAACTGCTCACTCTCTCCACTTCTGATCCCTCTATGAGGATTGGTCTATGTTCCTTCGTCTTACCCTTCCTGAAGTCCACAATCAACTCTTTCATCTTACTGATGCTGAGTGCCAGGTTGTTGCTGTGACACCACTCTACTAGTTGGCATATCTCACTCCTGTACGCCCTCTCATCACCATCCGAGATTCTACCAACAATGGTTGTATCAGCAAATTTATAGATGGTATTTGAGCTATGCCTAGCCACACAGTCATGTGTATATGTATAGAGAGAAAAGCAGTGGGCTAGGCACACACCCCTGAGGTGCACCAGTGTTGATCGTCAGTGAGGAGGAGATGTTATCACCAATCCACACAGACTGTGGTCTTCTGGTTAGGAAGTCAAGGATCCAATTGCAGAGGGAGGTACAGAGGCCCAGGTTCTGCAACTTCTCAATCAGGATTGTGTGAATGATGGTATTAAATGCTAAGCTATGGTCAATGAACAGCATCCTGACGTAGGTGTTTGTGTTGTCCAGGTGGTCTAAAGCCATGTAGAGAGCTATTGAGATTGCATCTACCATTGACCTTTTGTCACGATAGGCAAATAGAAATGGATCCAGATCCTTGCTGAGGCAGGAGTTCGGTCTAGTCATGACCAACCTCTCAAAGCATTTCATCACTGCTGATGTGAGTGGTACTGGGTGATAGTCATTAAGGCAGCCCACATTATTCTTCTTAGGCACTGGTATAATTGTTGCCTTTTTGAAGCAAGTGGGAATTTACAACCATTGCAGTGAGAGGTTGAAAATGTCCTTGAATACTCCCGCCAGTTGGTTGACACAGGTTTTCAGGGCCTTACCAGGTACTCCATTGGGACCTTCCGCTTTGCGAGGGTTCACTCTCTTTAAAGACAGCCTAACATTGGCCTCTGAGACAAAGATCACAGGGTCATCCCTTACTGAGATTCACTTTGTGGGAAGTAATGTCTTGTAGATCCTACCAGAGTTGCCATGTATCCGATGTTGCCTCCAACTTCGTTCGAAGTTGTCTCTATGCCCTTGAAATAGCCCTTTGCAAATTATACCCGGTTATCTGGTACAAGCCTGGGTCGCCAGACTTAAATGCCACAGATCTAGCCTTCAGTAGATGACGTACCTTCTGGTTCATCCAGAGCTTTTGGTTTGGGAATGTACAGTAAGTCTTTGTGGGCACACACTCATCCACACAGGTTTTAATGAAGTTGGTAACAACTGCAGCATACTCATCCTGGCTCGAAGATGAATCACTGAATACAGTCCAGTCCACCAATTCAAAGCAGTCCTGTCGGCACTCCTGTGCTTCCCTTGTCCATACCTTCTCAGTCCTCACTAATGGTGCTGCAGTCTTCAGTCTCTGTCTATACTCAGGGAGCAGAAATACAGCCAGGTGATCAGTCTTCGTACATCTCATATATCTCCATCAAATCCCCTTACCTTCTACATTCTAAAGAATACAGTCCTAACCTATTCAATTTTTCCTTATAAATTTCCTTGTGAATTTTCCCTGCACTCTTTTCGATAGGTATCTAACCAGAATTACACACAATACTCTAAATTAGGCCTCACAAACATCTCTCAGCATAACACCCCATCTCCTGTACTCAATGCATTGATTTATGAAGGCCAATCTGCCAATAGCTTTCTTTATAACCCTATCTAACTGATGCTACTTTCAACGAATTATGTACAGGTGCCTGTATTCCCAGATCCCTTTGTTCTACCACACTTCTCAGTGCCCTACAGATCACTGTGTGAGACCTACTGTGATTAGTCCTACCAAAGTGCAAAACCACGCACTTGTCTGCATTAAATTCCATCTTCCTTTTTTCCAGCCCGTTTTTTCCAGCTGATGCAGGGCCCCCTGCAAGCCATGATATTCTTCCTCGCTGTCCACTACACCCCCTGTCTTGGTGTCATCTACAAATTTGCTGGTCCTGATTATTGATATGGAACCCACACAGAAGAGAAGAGGGAAGTGATGCAGAGATCAAAGCTAGAGTTAATGAAGAAAAAAGTAAGAGTAGAGTGCATAAAAGTAAAAAGCAAAAAATCAAATGGGTCACTATTGAATCCAACAGTATCCAACTCAGAATCCAAAAGGACAATGAGTATAAGGGCACTTTATCTAAATGCCCGTAGTATTAGAAACAAGATTAGTGAGCTTGTGGCACAGATCAGTACCAAGGCATATGATTTATTGACCATTACAGAAACCTGGTTACAAGGTAGAGATGACTGGGAATTAAATATCCAAGGATATCAGGTAATATGGCAGGAAGGCAGAGGAGGTGGAGTGGCGCTTTTGATTAGGGATGAGATCAGGGCGATTATGAGAGACGATATAGGATCTACCAAGCAGAATGTTGATTCCATCTGGGTAGAGATTAAGAATAATAAAGGGAAAAAAATCACTGGTGGGAATTGTCTATAGACCACCTAATAAAAATATTGCAGTGGCAGAGGTGATTAACCAAGAAATAACTGAGGCTTGTAAGAACGGAACGGCAGTTGTCATGGGGGACTTTAGCTTCCAGATAGATTGGGTGAATCAGGTTGGTCAAGGAAGTCTTGAGGAGGACTTCATAGAATGCATCTGTGATGGCTTTCTTGAGCAGCATGTTAGTGAACCTACAAGGGAAAATGCTATCTTAGATCTAGTCCTGTGCTATGAGACAGGTAAGATTAATGATCTTGTAGTCAGGGATCCTCTTGGAAAGAGTAATCACAGTATGATTGAATTTTGCATTCAAATGGAGGATGAAATAGTTAGGTCTAAAACTCGTGTATTGTGCTTGAACAAGGGAGACTACAACAGGATGAGGGAGGAGGTGGTTAATGTGGATTGGGAACACAGGCTATTGGTGGGGTGGTTGAGGAACAGTGGAATACTTCCAAAGAGATTTTTCACAGTGCTCAACAGAAGTATATTCCAGTCAAAAGTAAGGACAGTAAGAGTGGGGAGAACCAGCCTTGGATAACTAAGGAAATAAAAGATAGTATCAAATTAAAAGCTTGTGTACAAAGTCGCAAAGAATAGTGGGAGACTGGAGGATTGAGAAAACTTTAAAAAGGAACAGAGAACAACTAACGCACACAAAATGCTGGTGGAACACAACAGGCCAGGCAGCATCTATAGGGAGAAGCACTGTTGATGTCTCGGCCCGAATCATCAACAGTGCTTCTCCCTATAGATGCTGCCTGGCCTGCTGTGTTCCACCAGCATTTTGTGTGTGTTGTTGTTTGAATTTCCAGCATCTGCAGATTTCCTCATGTTTGCTCTTTAGAGAACAACTAAAGAAGAAATAAGGAAAGGGAAGCTAGAGTATGAAAGTAAATTAGCACAAAATATAAAAACAGCTAACTAAATTTTTTGTAAGTATATAAAGCAGAAGAGGGTGGCTAAAGTCAACGTAGGTCCCTTGGAAGATGATAAGGGGAAATTGATATTGGGTGATAAGGAAATGTTTGAGGCATTGAACGACTATTTTGTGTCAGTCTTCTTGGTGGAAGACATATCTAATATGCCAAAGAAGGACATTATGGATGAAATAGAAGATGAGGACCTCGATGAAATCACTGTCACTAAAGAGATAGTGATGAGCAAACTAGAGGGCCTGAAGGTAGTTAAGTCCCCTGGTCCTGATGGGATGCATCCCAGGGTGCTGAAGGAATTGGCTGAGGTTATAGTAGATGCGTTGGTAATCATTTATCAAAACTCTCTAGACTCTGGGCAGGTCCTGGTGGATTGGAAGACAGCACATGTCACATCACTTTTTAAAAAAGGATGTAGGCAAAAGACGGGCAACTATATGCCAGTTAGCTTAACATCTGTATTCGGGAAAATGCTTGAAGCTGTCATTAAGGAAGAAATAGAGAAACATTTAGAGAGGAGTGGTTCCATTGGACAGACAGAGCATGGATTCAGAAAGGGCAGATCCTGTTTGACAAACTTACTGGAGTTCTTTGAGGACATAATGAGTGCCGTGGATAGAGGGGAACACGTGGTATACTTGGATTTCCAGAAGGCGTTTGATGAGGTGCCGCACAAAAGATTTATAAATAAGATACAGATGCATGGAGTCGGAGGAAGTGCATTGGCATAGATAGTGGATTGGTTAACCAATAGAAGGCAGAGAGTTGGTATAAATGGGTGTTTTTCCGGTTGCAGTCTGTGGTGAGTGGGGTACCACAGGGATCGGTGCCGGGCCCACAGCTGTTTACCATTTACATTGATGATTTGGAAAAGGGGACTGAGTGTGGCATAGAAAAATTTGCTGATGACAGTAAACTGAGTGGAAAAACAAATTGTACAGGGGATGTGGAGAATCTGCAGAGGGATATAGATAGGTTAAGTGAGTGGGCCAAGGTCTGGCAGATGGAATACAATGTTGGTAAATGCTAGATCATCCACTTTGGAAGAAATAATAGAAGAGCAGATTATTATTTAACTGGTGAAAGATTTCAGCATGCTGTTGTGCAGAGGGACTTGGGAGTGCTTGTTCATGAATCGCAAAAAGTTGGCTTGCAGGTACAACAGATTATTAAAAAGGCAAATGGAATGTTGGCCTTCATTGCTAGAGGGATTGAATTCAAGAGCAGGGAGGTTATGCTGCAACTGTACAGGGTACTGGTGAGGTCACACCTGGAGTATTGTGTACAGTTCTGGTCTCCATACTTGAGGAAGGATATACTGGCTTTGGAGGCAATGCAGAGGAGGTTCACCAGGTTGATTCCAGAGATGAATGGGGTTAACCTATGAGGAGAGATTGAGTTGCCTGGGACTATACTCTCTGGAGTTCAGAAGAGCGAGAGGGGATCTTATAGAAACATACAACATTTTGAAAGGGATAGATAAGATAGCAGAAAAGTTGTTACCATTGGTAGGTTAGACTAGAACAAGGGGACATTACCTCAAGATTCAGGGGAGAAGATTTAGGATGGAGATGAGGAGAAACTGTTTTTCCCAGAGAGAGGTGAATCTGTGGAATTCTTTGCCCAGGGAAGCAGTTGAGACTTCTTCACTAAATGTACTTAAAAACAGTTAGATAGGTTTTTTACAAAGTAAGGGAATTAAGGGTTATGGAGAAAAGGCAGGTAGATGGAGCTGAGTTTATGGACAGATCAACCATGATCTTATTGAATGGCAGGGCAGGCTCGATGGGCCGGATGGCCTACTCCTGCTCCTATTTCTTATGCTCTTATGTTCTTATGGATGACAAACAATAATGGAACCAGCACTGATCCCTGCGGCACACCACTAGTTGCGGGCCTCCAGTCAAAGAGGCAACCATCTACTATCACTCTCTGGCTTTTCCCACAAAGCCAATGTGTAATCCAATTTACTACCTCATCCTGAATGCCATACAATTGAGCCTTCTTGACCAGCCTCCCATATGACCTTGTCAAATGGCTGACTAAGGTCCGTGTAGAAACAGTCACTGCCTTGTGACTGGACTTTCCACTTTCCACTTCCTGGTAGCTTCCTTGAAAAACTCAATAAGATTGGTTAGGTATGATCTACCATGCACAAAGCCATGCTGACTACCCTTAAACAGTCCATGTCTATCCAAATGCTTATACATCCGGTCTCTTAGATATGTAAATTATAGGATGGGGTTAAATAGGTAGATTGCTGGGTGGTGCAGTTTATTGGGCCAGAGGGCCTATTGCACGCTGTATCTCTAAATAAATTAATACATTTTTTAAAACTCCTGCCCTCATCTCATCCTTTCCAATCCTGATGAAGGGTCTTGGCCCAAAACATCAACTATCCACTTTGTTCTGTAGATGCTCACTGGCCTGCTTAGGTCCCCCAGCGTTTTATTTGTGTTACTCTGGACTACCAGCATCTGCAGAATCTGCTGTGATACACAGATCAAAGAACTTCACAGCACAGTACAGGTCCTTTGGCCCATGATGTTGTGCTGATCTTTCAACCTACTCTAAGATCAATCCAACCCTTCCCTCCTACCTAGCCCTCCATTTTTCTATCATCTATGTCTAAGAGTCTGTAAATGTCACTAATGTATCTATCTCTACCACCGCCCCTGGCAGGGTGTTCCACACACTCGCCACTCTCAGTGTAAAATACTTACCTCTGACAGCCACTCCCACATACCTATCTCCAAACATCTTAAAATTATGCCTGTGGTATTAACATTGCCATTCGGAATGACTTGGCCTCTGTGTTCATCTGTGGCAATGAATTCCACAGATTCACCACCCTCTGGCTAAAGAAATTCCCCCTCATCTCCATTCTCAAGGGACATCCTTCTGTTCTAAGTCTGTGTTCTCTGGTCCTAAAGACCCCACAACTGGAAACATCTTTTGCACGTCCCCTCTATCTCAGCTTTTCAATACTCAGTGGAGTTCCTCCAACAGTTTGTGTTTGCTACTTGAGATTTTCATCATCTGCACTCTCCCTTGTGAGACAATAATAACTTCTCATTTCTCTCCACACCTCTGTGCTGCCGAGCTCCACATGCTCACCATCACAGGAGCCCATCCACTGACAATCTGACATGCCTTCCTTAACTGAGGTGTCTTCATTCTGGAGATGTTTTAATCCCAGGTGAAATCCTATCAGTCAGTAAAGCTGTAACTGCTGTTTCTGTTTTGATTTAACTCTGAATTTCACGCTCTTTCCTTTCTTCTGCTCTAAGTAAGTAGGACCATCAATTCTTCCCTTCTGTCTTGTCTGCGTCAGCTGTTGGATGTGGATATGTTACAAAACTGCGACTTTGAATTATACAAAAGTTTCAGTGGTGACAATGAAGTTTAAAGGTAAAGAGATTAGTTTTTTTTGCCACATAGAGATAGAAACATCCAATGAAATGCATCGTTTGTGTCAACAACAGATGCAGTTTGAGGATTAAGCTAGGTATAGCCTGCAAGTACCACCATACCATGCCCACAACTTATTAACTATAACCTGTATGTATCTGAGCTGTGGGAGAAAACCAGAGACCCTGGAGGAAATCCACCTTGTCATGGGTAGGAAGTGTAAATTCCTTACAGGCAGTGGTGGGAATTGAACCTGGGTCGCTGTAGCTGTAAAGTGTTATGCTAATCATTACACTACACATTCATCCCTCCAATAAAGATTAGGATGAGCTTTTAACCATATAAACATATAACAATTACAGCAGGGAAACAGGCCATCTCAGCCCTTCTAGCCCGTGCCGAACGCTTACTCTCACCTCGTCCCACTGGCCCACACTCAGCCCATAACCCTCCATTCCTTTCCTGTCCATATACCTATCCAATTTCACTTTAAATGACAATACCGAACCTGCCTCTACCACTTCTACTGGAAGCTTGTTCCACACAGCTACCACTCTGAGTAAAGAAATTCCCCCTCGTGTTACCCTTAAACTTTTGCCCCTTAACTCTCAACTCATGTCCTCTTGTTTGAATCTCCCCTACTCTCAATGGAAAAAGCCTATCCACGTCAACTCTATCTATCCCCCTCATAATTTTAAATACCTCTATCAAGTCCCCCCTCAGCCTTGTACGCTCCAAAGAATAAAGACCCAACTTGTTCAACCTTTCCCTGTAACTTAGGAGCTGAAACCCAGGTAACATTCTAGCAAATCTCCTCTGCACTCTCTCTATTTTGTTGACATCTTTCCTATAATTCAATGACCAGAACTGTACACAATACTCCAAGTTTGGCCTTGTACAATTTTAACATTACATCCCAACTCCTATACTCAATGCTCTGATTTATAAAGGCCAGCATGGTGCGGTCCCCTCCCAAGTTGTAGAGGTGGAGATAGGCAGACCTGGGTATTGTGTAACTCTGTGTCCAAAGATGGTCCTACATTCAGATGTGGCACCAGTGTTGCACCTGCCTCAACTTCTGACAGTTGCCATGAGATTAAATTTTTATGCAGAGACCGGTAATGGGATGAGAGAAATCAGACTTCTCATGGACAGAGTCCATGACTGGGGAACAATGTTAGTGAAGGGCATGGAAGACTTCATAATAGTCATTTGGAGGAATTTTCGATTTGTTGACTACGAGACATCAGAGCAAAAAGAAACAATCAGAATTAGAATCAGGTTTAATATCACTAACATAGAGTATGTTGTGAATTTTTTTGTTTGTGGAAATGTGAATTACTAGTGTCAATGGGTTTATTGTTCTTCCTGAAGTATGGTTGCATTGCACACTTGACAATTATTTGAACCTGTGAAGTATTATTCGTCAACAAACTTCACACCACTGTTTCCTCGAAGCAGCGCGGGGGTGTGGCCGCACTGTTACTGAAATGCTCCCGTGCACATAGCCTTCGTTGCTGTGCAGCTGGAATTGGACACAACTGGGAAAAGTCTATAAAATAGGAAAGATTTTCTTTGTCGTGCTGTATTTCATTATACCCTTCAATTAATAAATAAAATGAAAAGTATGTGAGTTTTCAATTTTCAGTCTAAATACTCATAGTAGGAATGTTACCAAAAAAAAAAATTTAAATGCCACGCAGTTTTCAGGCTGTTTAACAACTTCCTGTTCAGAGCAATGCTCTGCGCAGCTGTAAAAAGTCAATGAGAGGGAACATTTCTGATTTTGTTTTCATTCATCTGTAAGGCATAATTTCTGTACTGACAGACTTAAGACTTAAGAATTTAAGGTCTATACTCACAAAGCACTTTATACTCATTTAATGTTTACTTATTTATTGCATATTTATTATACATGCATAATATTCCAGCAGCCTCCATAAATAACCTAAGGAAACTAACTCTGAAATATAGCCTATTATAAAATCTGACATCAATTGTTCAATTTGATGGTCAAAAATTTAATGTGGTCTATTCAAAAATGAGTCTCCTTGTCCCATAATGAGAGTCCATATGAAACCTCAGCCAGTGACAGCAATTGGTGAAGGCGTTAACCCTGGATTTTAAAAATTTATGTACTGTTCCTAAGCATTTGCACTCACAGAAATCTGATTGCTCTCATCCCATTACCACTCTCTGTATAAAAATTTAATCTCATCACTAGGCCTGTATTATATTCTGTTATTCTTTGAGTATTGTGGGCAGTTTTGGGCCCCTTATCTATAAAAAGATGGGCTGGCATTGGAGAGAGTCCAGGCGATTTTCAAGAGAATTATCCCAGGGATGGAAGGGTTAACACATCAGGAGCATTTGATGGCTCTGGGCCTGTACTCACTGGAGGTTAGAAAACAAGGGAGGATCTCATTGCAACCAAGTGAATATTGAAAGGTCCTGATAAAGTGGATGTGGAAAGGTTGGGTGAATATAAGATCAGAGAACAGAGGGACATCCGTTTAACAAAGAGATGAGAAGGAATTTCTTCAGCCAGAAGGTGATGAATCTGTGGAATTCATTTCCACAAGCCACTGTGGAAGCCAAATCATTGAGTATATTTAAGACAGAGGTACCAGATTAACGAGAGTATGAAAAGTTGTGGGGAGAAGGCAGGAGAATGGAGTTGAGAGGAATGATAAATCAACCATGATGGAAAAGCAGATCAAAACCAACGGGCCAAATCACCTAATTCTGCTCCTATGTCTTACAATCTATGGTCTTATGCTCTGACAGAGGCATGGCAATACCGGAATTTGCTTTGTGTGTTGCCCGTGTTAATTTGGAAGCTAAATTAGCCATGATGGAATGGCAGGCCTGATGTGTTAGGCCTGCAGCCTTATGCTGTGGGCTGTGGGCTCACTTTTGGGGACTCTGCGGTTCATGTTCTCTATGTTATTTTTGTTATTTTCTGTGTTCTTTATGATTGCATGACTTGTACTCTCTTCGCACGTTAGATGTCTGACGGTCTTTGCTGTGAGAGTTCTTTTATTCTGGATTCTATTGTGCTTCTTTGCTTTGTGGCTGCCTGCAAGAATATAGAGTCATAGGAACGACAGCCAGAAACAGACTATTCGGACCATCTTCCCACCATCAGTGTACCCATCCAAACTTCTCTAAAACGGTGAAATCAAGATCACATCCACCACTTGCACTGACAGTTCATTCCACACTCTCACCACCTTCTGAGTGAAGAAGTTCCCCCTCATGTTCCTCTTAATCTTTTCGCCTTTCACCCTTTACCCATGACCTCTAGTTGTAGTCCCACACAACCTCAGTGGAAGAAGTCTGCTTGCATTTACCCTATCTACACCCTCATAATTTTGTATGCCTCTGTCAAATCTCCCCTCACTGTCCTACGTTTCAAGGAAAGAAGTCCTAACCTATTCAATCTTTCCATGCAATCCAGCAACATCCTTGTAAATTTTCTCTGTACTCTCTCAATCTTATTTACATTTCTCCTGTAGGTGGGTGACCAAAATGGCACATAATTCTTCAAATTAGATTTTGATCTCTGAAGTCCAATTTTCCAAAAGCTTTCTTTATCACCCTATGTAACTGAATCTCAAGGTTGTATATGGTACACATACTTTGATAATAAATGTTTTTTGAACTTTGAAGGGCCAAATTCTGCTTTTATATTTTATGGTCTATGCTGGTCTTTCCCATGAAAGGATGTTATATCTTGCAGAAATACCCATATGTATCCCTCTTAATAAATTAAACACGAAGGTATTTTATATGTTTAAATGGAAATAATTGATGCTGCTGTTAGGTTAGATTTGGGTCCATTTTCATTTGTCACAGGTACATGGAAATATCAAACCATACTGTGAAATACGTAGTTTGCAACAATGACCATCACAGGCCAAAGATGGGGGCTGGGGGCAGCCCATGAGTGCCACCACGCTTCCTGCACTGACATTGTTCACACACACCTTCCCAACCCTAACCCGGCGTATTCGGAATGTGTGAGGAAATCAGAGTACCCAGAGGAAACTCGCACATTTGTGAGGAAGTAACAGGAACTCGCCACGTCAGGCCACATCTGTTGAGAGGAATAAACAGTCGACATTGCAGGTTGAGCCCTTTCAGCAGGACTCACTTTATGTTTCACACAAGCATCACTTTAAAGACCATAAGTTCATAAGATATAGGAGCAGAGTTAATTCATTTGGTCCACTGAGTCTGTTTTGCCATTCCATCATGACCGATCCACTTCCGTCCCTGCCCCAATCTCCTTCCTTCTCCCCATATCCCTTTATGCTGAAACTCCTTTTTACTGGGCGTCACTAGAGATGTGGCTCGTTAGCCCTTTGCTAACATCCACTGGAATCAGTGGTAAGAAAACCACCTTTCTCGGACTGTGTACATCTAGAGTTGATATGACTTGTGTCTCACCAAACCTGTGAGGTTGGGATGTGTTGCTCAGCTAAACCCCGATTTGTCTGAATAGCATGTAACTTACTGCTCCCTTGCAATTGCTCGGCAGCAAGACCAAATACTGCATCCCCTTATAAAAAAGTATATTTATGAATATTAACTTAACCAGTTCTTGAAGACAAGAAAGAAAACAAAAACAAAATGGCCCACCATAATTAAACAGTTCAAATGTGCCCAGGTTGGAGCCCAAATCTTCCCAAAGCCACTGTATCCAATGTACTCACAGCACCAACTCCTGATCACCACTCCCTGGTAGAATTCCCCCGCTAGGACTCCGTTGAATTGCGCATTCCTGCTGACAGCCGGTTTCTCATGCTTCTTCTCTCTCCATCTCCCGCCAAAAAGGACATCGACCCACCAAGGTGTCCGTAGCATTCTCTAGAACCTTCTCCCAGTTCTGCCATCCTGACTGGATGACAACACCTTCACAAGCATCCCTTACCCAAAGTGGTTACCCAAAGATTACCGGCAGAACATACTATTTCTACAGAAAACCAATACGTGAAATACCCTATGACATTACCAATCAAGAATCTATTAACTTCCAACTTAAATATAACCAATGATTTGCCTGTGGCAACAAATTCCTCAGATTCACCACTCTCGGGCTAAAGTATTTCTCCTCATCTCTGTTCTAAATGGGCATTTCTCTATTCTGAGGCTGTGCTCTGGTCTTAGTCTCCTGCGCCAGAGGAAATATCCCATCCACAAGCACTCTGCTGAGGTCTTTCAACGTTCCATAGGTTTCAATGAGAGCCCCCGTCATTCTTCTGAATTCCAGTGAGTACAAGCCAGAGGAATACATGTTCGGCCATTAAGAGCATTATTGGAGTATTGTGTTTACTCTGGATTGTCTGCATCTGTGGGACCTCTTGTGCTTACAGTCATGGGGAGGCCCTAGAGGTGCCGGTGGAAACTGAACTCTGATAATTGTTTGCTGTACACTGGGGCTGCAATAGTATTATGCAAACCACTAGGCTACAGTGTCAGGCTTGATTATGAAAAGTAGGTTCATAATCAAGCAGGAGGCATGGGATGCAAGGAGACCTGCATCCAGAACTGGCTTGCCCACAGAAGGCAAAGCGTGGTTGTAGCTGGTTCATATTCAGCATGGAGTTCGGTGGCTACTGATGTTCTGCAGGGATCTGTTCTGGGACCTCTCCTCTTTGTGACTTTTTTTAATGACCTGGATGAGGAAGTGGAGGTATGGGTTAGTAAGTCTGTTGATGACACAAAAGTTGGGGGTGTAGTTGATGGTCTGGAGGGCTGTCAGAGGTTACAGCAGGACATTGATAGGATGTAGAATTGGGCTGAGAAGTTGCAGATGGACTGCTGTGTTAAGTAGTAAATTTTGGTAGGTCAAACTTGAATATAGTATTAATGGTAAAACTCATGGCAGTGTGGAGGATCAGAGGGATTTCAGGGTCTGAGTCCATAGGACACTCAAAACTGCTACGCAGGTTGACAGTGTTGTTCAGAAGGCATATGGTGTGTTGGCCTTCATCAACCAAGGGATTGTGCTCAAGAGCTGTGAGGTGATTTTACAGCTATATAAGACCTTAGTTAGACCCCACTTGGAGTACTGTGCTCAGTTATGGTCACTTCACTACAAGAAGGATGTGGATACTATAGGGAGAGTGCAACAGAGATTTACAAGGATGTTGCTTGGATTGGGGAGCATGCCTTATGAGAATAGGTTGAGTGAACTCAGCTTTTTCTCCTTGGAGCGACAGAGGATGAGAGGTGACCTGATAGAGGCATTTAAGGTCATGACAATCACTGATCATGTGGATAGCCAGAGGCTTATTCCCAGGGCTGAAATGGCTAACATGATGGGGCATTGTTTTAAAGTGCTTAGAAAGAGGTACCGAGGAGATGTCAGGCATAAGATTTTCACACAGAGAGTGGTGGGTGCGTGGTATGCACTGTCAGCGGCAGTGGTGGAAGCAGACACAATGGGGTCTTTTAAGATCCTCTTAGATAGGTACATGGAGCATAGAAAAATAGAGGGCTCCATGCTAGGGAAATTCTAAACAGTTTCTAGAGTAGTTTACATGGTCGGCACAACATTGTGGGCTGAAGGGTCTGTAATGTGTTGTAGATTTCTAAGTTCTATGTTCTATGTTATAAGTTATGCCAGATCCAAACATCACTTAGTATTTTTATTAAAACATGCAATTCCAATGTCCTGCTGTTTTACTGTCCTGCTGTCAATCAATGTGATGGGTCCTATGCTGTACATCTGCTGAGTTCTCACTGTATTCAATTAGCATATATTATGCAATTTATGTAAATTTATCTTGGCTTATTTTGAGAGAGAGGAGAGAAGACAATAGAGTTGTTAGATTGTTATGCAAAGATTTCATTGTGTGCACCATTTCTCATCTGGCTAAAGCAGGAATAATGGAACTCTGGAGACTGCGGAAGTATTCTTCCAGAAATGTGTTATCAAATGCGGGGCCTCACTGAAACATATCAGATGTTGAAAGGTCTTGATAGTGTAGATGTAGAGAGGGTTTTTCCTATGGTGAGAGCCTCAGACCTGAACACACAGCCTCAGAGTGGAGTGATTCCCATTCAGAATGGAGATGAGGAGGAATTTTGTAACCCAGAGGCTGGTGAATCTGTGGAATTCGTTGCCACGGGCAGCTGTGGAGACCAAGTCACTGGGTATATTTAAGGCAAAGGTTGGTAGATTCTCGATGAGTCAGGGCGTGAAGGGAGACGGGAAGAAAGAAGGCTATTGGGGTTGAGAGAGAAATAGATCAGCCATGATTGAATGGCAGAGCAGACTCGATGGGCCAAATGGCCTGATTCTGTTCCTGTAGCTTATGGTCTTATTATTCATTAGAGTTGTGAAAGATTATAGCAATGCAATCACTCACGTTTTATGACGTTGTCCAGAGAGGATATTTCCTTAATGGAGACCGCCTCTGCGTGTCTTTGTTTAACCTGGGGAGGCTAATGCACAGGCAGCCACCACACAGTCCTTAACAGATGAGGTTCAGGGTCCGGTGGCATGAAGTGCAAGACGACTGGGGTCCTTTCAGCTTCCTCCACCTTCACTGTAATTGTGTTTTCTGTCACCTCCACCACCGAGATCTCAGTTGGATCGAACTTTGTCCAGATCCAGGAGCTAAGCGCCAGATAGTGAAACTCCAGACAGTATCGCCTACGGCAACTCAGGAACTCACAAGCTCCTCCACTATGAGGGTGTCTAACATTATAAGAGGCATAGACAGTGCCTTTCATCCAGGCCAATAATGGTTAATATGTGGGGGCATCATTTTAAGACTATTGGAGAAATGTATAGAGGGGCATGTCAGAAGAAGGTTTTTCACAGAGATACAGGAAAGCTACAGAACCAAGTGCTGGGGTGTGGGTTTAGTGTAGAATAATACTGGATTTGTAGCATGAAGTGAGAGGGCTGATGTGCTCCATATCTACCATGAGGAGGTACCTGATGTCCCTATGCCAGTCACTTCCACAACTCTGGGATTCTCTCTCCCCTGCCTGTAATGGACCTGTAAGTAAAAGGAGTTCCTCTGGATTTTCTGTGTGTAGCTCCATATCCATGACTGCTTCAACACCACCCATGGGCCATCAGCCAATATTAGAGAATAGGGATGCGAAAACACTGGCAGTTTTTCCACCTACGTGTGGAAACCATGCAGTTTCAAATCACTCTGTAGTTCCAACGGAGGGAGATTAATGTTCATAATTTTACAAGTACACACGTTGGGAATTTGGACAATAATTCCCTGTTAAAGGGCAAGGCTTCACTTCCAGGATTGTTTAATATCATTTCCAGTACACAAGTGCGAAGAATGAAATAATTGTTACTCCAGGTCTGATGCAGCACAAAAAAACACTATCAGATTAGGAACACAATAATAATAAACACATAAGATAGCTTATATACATGGTTTGATTATATGTACATAAAGTGACTTGAGACACAGGAGTGTCTGCACGTCAGGTGACTGACAGGAAATGATAAAATAATGGTGGTTGGGGGTGTGGAGGGGTGGGTTAGTAGGTGGAGGTGTGGATCAGCCTTACTGCTGGGGAAACTGTTTTTGAGTCTGGTGGTCCTGGTGTGGGTGGTGTGTAGCCTCCTCCCTGATGGGAGTGGGACAAACAGTCCATGAGCAGGGTGGGTGGGATCCTTCATGATGTTACTGGCCCTTTTCCAGCACCTTTCTTTGTCTACGTCTTCAGTGATGTGTATGCTGGTGCTGATGATGCATTGGATAGTTTTGACTACCCTCTATAGAGACTTCCTATCTGCCTCAGGGCAGTTTCTGTACTTATATTGGAACTCATATCCTAGTGTAGCATCCTGGTTAGAGAGAATAGGATTTCAAAAATTCAGATAATACTTCTTGTGTCAAAGAACAGAAACTTTATATGATCATATCAAATGCTATTGAAACTTGTGATCTGTTTATGGCTTTCATAACATGAATTGCTGAATACTTTGAAGGCTATCATATGAACAGTCACAAATAAAATGCGTAATTACTAGCCTTGTGATTTTAAACAGCAATGATGGCAGATCAATGTTTCCAGGGAGAGTTATGTCTCATATACTTTGTTATTACAGCATGTTTGATAAAATACTTTGGATTATACCTGTGCAATAGGGATGTATAATATAAATTGTCTTGACAATTGAGGAAACGATCGGTCATTTTATTAAATTACATTACAAACTATCCAAATAAATCAAACTCACAGAATTTGATTCTATTGAAGATCTTTCTGCACTGCTGCCACAAAAACAAAACATGACATATCTGAGTGATGACAAGCCTGATTCTGATATGGGTCTCTATCGTGGACAGAGAGTGGGAAGGGAGCAGGGAGAGGGGCATCGTGCTTGGAAAAAGGGGAAGGGAGCGGGAACCATATGTTCCAAATAAAATGACTTCTGGTGTCACTAGCACCACACCACATCCTGGCATCCCTTCTCTGCCACCTGTCCCACACCCCTCCCGCAGTTCTCTACCATCACCATTCCCAACATCTTTTGTTTCTGCCAGATTTGCAAACTTGCTCTCTGCTCCATGTTGACAAATACAGCACTGTGCAAAATCATAGTTATACATATGTGCCTAGGATTTTTGCACAGTAGTGTATATACAGAAAGGTGCCAGAAAAACACCAGCAAAATCATGAAAGATCCCATCTCATGGACTCTTTGTCCCGCTCCCATCAAAGAGGAGGCTACATAGCGTCCACACCAGGAACAATAGTCTCAAAAACAGTTACATTCCCCAAGCAGTAAGGCTGATCAACACCTCCACCCAATAAGTCCACCACTAACTACTGTGTATAACATAATGAGAGGCATTGATCATGTGGATAGCCAGAGGCTTTTTCCCAGGGCTGAAATGGTTAACACGAGAGGACACAGGTTTAAGGTGCCTGGAAGTAGGTACAGAGGAGATGGCAGGGGTAAGTTTTTTTATACAGAGGGTGGTGAGTGTGTGGAATGGGCTGCCGGCAATGGTGGTGGAGATGGATACAATAGGGTCTTTTAAGAGACTCCTGGATAGGTATGTGGAGCTTAGAAAAATAGAGGGTTATACGGTAGGGTAATTCTAGGCAGTTTCTAGAGTAGGTTACATGGTCAGTACAACATTGTGGGCCGAAGGGCCTGTTATGTGCTGTAGATTTTAAAGATTCTCTGACTCTGTACTTCATTATTTCTTGTCAGTCACCTTATGTATAGCTTAATGTCACTTACAGGCATAAATCAATCTATGTACTGTATATAAACGATCTTATGTGTTTATATTTATTGTGTTTTTAAATTATTATTGTGTTCTTTATTTTATTATACTTTTTACCTGTGCTGCATTGGATCCAGAGTAAAAATTACTTTGTTCTCCTTTACACTTGAGTACTGGAAATGACATTAAACAGTCTTGAGTCCTTACAAGTCACTCTCTATTCTCATCCTGTTTTACAACTAACTTTCTGAGATATCTGTACATTTCCAGTACGAGTCTCCTTACTGTCAGTGAATGTAATCCCTTTACCAATGGTAGCCAAGGTTCTAAACACTTAAATTTCCTTCATAAACATTTTTTTCTGATCTGCTTCCCTTTACATCTCTCAGATGCTCTATTTTTGATCAAGCGTTTCCATCTGAGCTAACATCACCTTTATGTGGCTGTTGTCAAATCTTGTTTGATTATGCCTCTGTGAAATTCCTTGGGATATATTGCAATGTTAAAGGAATTATATAAAATGAGGTAACTAACGGCTGTCATTGTTGGGGATAAAGGACAATAATGAATACCTGGGAATGAGATATTATTTGATTTTGTTTCTTTGATATGGCTTTGACCTTCTTTGAAAATCAGAGGTTAGGAATACTGCTCTGGTCTGATTTCCAATTCAGGTTCAATTATCGATCAAGGATTGATCAATGGGCACCACAGTAGAGTAGCGATTAGCAATTCTTTTACAGCTCAGGGTATCGGTGTTCGGACTTTAATTCCGGCATCATCTGTAATGAATTTGTATGTTCTCCAATGGAATGCATGGGCTTTCTCTGACAGTTCAAAAGACGTACTGGTTGGTAGGTTAATGGATTGTTTTAAGTTGTCCTGTGACTAGGCTAGGATTATATGGGGGGTTGCTAGGTGTTATTTCTCAGAAGGCTGGAAGGGCCTGTTCTATGCTGTATCTCAATAAGTAAACAGATCATGGATCAACTTTATTCGCCGTGCACATTTACATGAATTAGGAATTTGCTGTGGTATTGGTCAGGGTGTGACATGCTTCAAAAATAATGAAGAATTAAATAAAAATATCAGGCAGGAACTTGGAAGCATAAATTGGAAACAGATGTTCTCAGGGAAATGTACGGAAGAAATGTGGCAAATATTCAGGGGATATTTGCGTGGAATTCTGCATAGGTACGTTCCAGTGAGACAGGGAAAGGATGGTAGGGTACAGGAACTGTGGTGTACAAAGGCTGTTGTAAATCTAGTCAAGAAGAAAAGAAGAGCTTACGAAAGGTTCTAAAAACTAGGTAATGATAGAGATCTAGAAGATTATAAGGCTAGAAGCTTAAGAATGAAATTAGGAGAGCCAGAAGGGGCCATGAGAAGGCCTTGCCAGACAGGATTAAGGAAAACGCCAAGGAATTCTACAAGTATGTGAAGAGCAAGAGGACAAGACGTGGGAGAATAGGACCACTCAAGTATGACAGTGGAAAAGTGTGAATGGAACCAGAGGAGATGACAGAGATACTTAATGAATACTTTGCTTCAGTATTCACTATGGAAAAGGATCTTGCCGATAGTAGGGATGACTAGCAGCAGAATGAAAAGCTTGAGCATGTAAATATTAAGGTAGAGGATGTACTGGAGCTTTTGGAAAGCATCAAGTTGGATAAGTCGCCAGGACTGGATGAGTTGTAACCCAGGCTACTGTGGGAGGCGAGGCAGGAGATTGCTGAGCCTGTGGCGATGATCTTTGCATCATCAATGAGGGTGGGAGAGGTTCTGGAGGATTAGAGGGTTACAGATGCAGTTCCCTTATTCAAGAAAGGAAGTAGAGATAGCCCAGGAAATTATAGGCCAGTGAGTCTTACTTCGGTGGTTGGTAAGTTGATGGAGAAGATACTGAGAGGCAGGATTTATGAACATTTGGAGAGGCATTATATGATTAGAAATAGTCAGAAGGCTTTGTGAAAGTAGATCATGTCTAGATCATGTCATTGAATTTTTTGAGGATGTGACTAAACACATTGATGAAGGTAGAGCAGTAGATGTTGTGTATATGGATTTCAGCAAGGCATTTGATAAGGTACCCCATACAAGGCTTTTTGAGAAAGTAAGGAGACTTGAGATCCAAGGGGACATTTCTTTGTGGATCCAGAACTCGCTTGCCCACGGAAGGCAAAGAGTTGTTGTAGACAAGTCATATTCTGCATGGAGGCTGGTGACCAGTGGTGTGCCTCAGGGATCTGTTCTGAGACCCATACTCTTTGTGATTTTTATAAATGACCTGGATGAGGAAGTGGAGGGATGGGTTAGTAAATTTGCTGATGACACAAAGGTTGGAGGTGTTGTGGATAGTGTGGAGGACTGTCAGAGGTTACAGCGGGACATTGATAGGATGCAAAACTGAGCTGAGAAGTGACAGATGGATTTCAACCCAGGTAAGTGTGAGGTGGTTCATTTTGGCAGGTCAAATATGATGGCAGAATATAGTATTAATGGTATGACTCTTGGCAGTGTGGAGGATCAGAGGGATCTTAGGGTCTGAGTCCATAGGACACTCAAAGCTGCTATGCAGGTTGACTCTGTGGTTAAGAAGGCATAAGGTGTATTGGCCTTCATCAATTGTGGAATTTGAATTTAGGAGCCAAGAGGTAATGTTGCAGCTATATAGGACCCTGGTCAGATCCAACTTGGTACTGTGCTCAATTCTAGTTGCAGGAAGGATATGGAAAGCATAGAAAGGGTGTAGAGGAGATTTACAAGGATGTTGCTTGGATTGAGGAGCATGCCCTATGAGAATAGATTGAGTGAACTTGGCCTTTTCTCCTTGGAGTGACAGAGGATGATAGGTGACCTGATAGAGGCGTATAAAATGATGAGAGGCATTGATCGTGTGGATAGTCAGAGGCTTTTCCCAGGGCTGAAATGGCTAGCATGAGAGGGCACAGTTTTAAGGTGCTTGGAAGTAGGTACAAAGGAGATGTCAGGGGTAGGTTTATTACACAGAGAGTGGTGAGTGCGTGGAACAGGCTGGCCGCTGCCGGGGTGGAGGCAAAAACGAACGGGTCTTTTAAGAGACTTCTGGATGGCTATATGGAGCTTAGAAAAATGGATGGCTATGGGTAAAGCCTAGGTAGTTCTAAAGTAGGGAATGTTCAGCACAGCTTTGTGGGCCAAAGGGCCTGTATTGTGCTGTAGGTTTGCTGTGTTTCTATGTAAAATAGTTATAGATTTAAAGTATGGACATGGAATGCAATAGGGTAAAATACTTAAGTACCAGCATGTATTTACACCTTAAACTGCTTTAAAAAAAACAATTTTAAAGTGTGTACAGTGCAGTGACTGAGATAATAGAAAATGGGAATGATTGACTGGATTAACTGCAGGATAAATAAAGATGGTGTGAAGCTTTTGTTTTAGTAACCCTAGAGAATTTTCCAGAAGGGAGCTTTTGGAAAAGGCAGTTTGCAGCGTCCACAGTGGTTTTTCTAGTACGTCCTGCACATACAAGTTCTGGAGAGATGGTAGAAGGCAGTCAATGACCTTTCCTACTGACCTGTCAGTTCACTGTAGCTTTCATATTGTAATTAGTATTTTTCAGTTTATCACTTATTGGCGACTTTATTAGTTACTCCTGTACATCTGCTTGTTAATGCAAATATCTAATCAGCCAAACATGTGGCAACAACTCAGTGCAGAAAATCATGCAGACACTGTCAAGATGTTTAGTTGTTCTCCTGGGATTTTCATGTACAACGGTCTCTGGAGTTCACAGAGAATGGTGTGAAAAACAAAAAAAAACATCCAGTGAGCGGCAGTTCTGTGGGTGAAAATGATTCATTAATGAGAGAGGTCAGAGGAGAATGGCCAAACTGTTTCAAGCTGACAGGAAGGTGATAGCAACTCAAATAACCGTGAGTTATAACAGTATAGTGCAGAAGAGTATCTCTGGCCCTACCACACATCAAAACTTGAGGTGGTTGGGCTATAACAGCAGAATACCAAGAACATACACTCACTGGCCAATTTATTAGATACAGGAGGAATCTAATAAAGTAGCAAATGAGTGTATAAGTGGTATTGCATCTGTTACCGTAATTTATGGAAAAGTTTGAGTTTCCCAAACTTGTCTTCCAAAATTTTTCTCACATAAGCTAATCCTAGAAATGGAATAATTAATTGGAATGACATCTGGATTGCTCCTTCACTGATTGTCCCTAATGTCATTTTGGTTCAGTGTGTTATCACTCAGTCATTAGCCTGTCAGTCATAGATCCAGATGCTCCCCACAATCTTATCTTCTGTTTTCCTTCCAGCTCATGAGGAAGTCTACTAATAACATACTGTATGTCTTTGTTATTGTCTAACATGGACAGAAGTATTTAACTGTAGTTATTCCCAATCCATTCCCCTCACCATTAATCCTTGATCTTTTCTTACTTCTGCCATTGGGAAGGAGGTACAGGAGCCTCAGGTCCCACACCATCAGATTCAGGAACAGTTATTACCCCTCAACTCCTGAACAGGCATGGTTAATTTCATTTAATATAACACTGATCTGATTTCACAACCTATAAGCTCACTTTCAAGATCTCTATAACTCATTTTCTTAATATTATTTACTTATTTTTAATTTGCACTTCTTTTTGCACACTGGTTGTTTTATACTTTATAGTTTTTCATATATTCGATAGTATTTCTTTATTTTCTGTAAACGCCAACAAGAAAGTGAATCTCAAGATAGGACATGGTAACACACATACTTTGATCCACGAGACTGGATCCCATGCTTCAAAAAAATTTTTTTTTTTAAGAAGTTAGTTTTATTTGACGTAAGTACATTGAAATATCGAAACATACAGTGAAATGTCTTATGGCAACACGAGTGAATCTGCAGATGCTGGACATAAATAAAAACACAAAATGCTGGCAGAACTCAGCAGGCCAGACAGCATCTATGGGAGGAGGTAGTGACGATGTTTCGGGCTGAAACCCTTCATCAGGAATGAAGTAACATCGGATGGTCAAGGAAGAAGTGGGGGGAGGGATAAAATAGAGAATTAGGAAGTGATAGGTTGGAGGGAAATGGGCTAGGGGGAAGGTGGAGAATTATGGGAAATAGAGAAAGAAAGGTAGGGCTGGGGGGAGATTATAGTGAGGGGGGAAAAGAGAGAGAAAGAGAACCAGACTGAAATAATAGATAGGGATGGGGGTAAGGGGGGGCAGGGGTATCAACGGAGGTCTGTGGGTTGGATGTTCATGCCGGCAGGTAGGAGGCTACCTAGGCGGGAGATAAGGTATTGCTCCATCGACCTGTGTGTGGCCTCATCTTGACGGTAGAGGAGGTCATGGACAGACATGTCGGAGTGGGAGTGGTCTGTGGAATTGAAGTGTGTGGCCACAGGGAGATCCCGCCACTGCTGGAGGACTGAGCGCCGGTGTTCGGCGAAACGGTCTCCCAGTCTGCGGCGGGTCTCCCAAATGTATAAATGGCCACATTGGGAGCACCGGATGCAGTATATCACCCCAGTTGTCTCGCAGGTGAAGTGGTGCCTCACCTGAAAGGACTGTCTGGGGCCTGGGATGGTGGTGAGGGAAGAAGTGTGGGGGTAGGTGTAGCACTTCTTCCATTTGCAGGGATGAGTGCCTGGAGGGAGGTCGGTGGGGAGGGATGGGGGGATGAATGGACAAGGGAGTCGCGTAGGGAGCGATCCCTGCGGAAAGCCAAGAGTGGGGGGAGGGGAAGATGTGGCTGGTGGTGGGATCACGTAGGAGGTGGCCCGACGTTACGGTGGATTATACGTGGGATCTGTAGGCTGGTAGGGTGATAGGTGAGGACCAGGGGACTCTATCCCTGGTGGGCTGGCGGAGGGATGGGGTGAGGGCAGAGGTGTGTGAAATATGGGAGACGCGATGGAGGGCAGAGTTGATAGTGGACGAAGGGAAGCCCCTTTCTTTAAAAAAGGAAGACATCTCCTTTGTCCTAGAATGAAAGGCCTCATCCTGAGAGCAGATGCGGCGGAGGCGGAGGAATTGAGAGAAAGGGATAGCATTTTTGCTGGAGACAGGGTGGGAGGAGGAATAGTCTAGGTAGCTGTGGGAGTTAGTAGGTTTGTAGTAGACATCGGTGGACAGGCTGTCTCCAGAGATAGAAACAGAAAGATTTAGAAAGGGGAGGGAGGTGTCGGAAATGGACCAGGTAAATTTGAGGGTGGGGTGAAAGTTGGAGGCGAAGTTAATGAAGTCGACGAGCTCAGAATGTATGCAGGAAGCAGCGCCGATGCAGTCATCGAATTAACGCAAGAAAAGAGAAGGACAGATACCGGTGTAGGCTTGGAACATAGATTGCTCTGCATGGCTGACAAAAAGGCAGGCGTAGCTAGGACCCATACGGGTGCCCATGGCTCCACCTTTTGTTTGGAGGAAGTGGGAGGAGCCAAAAGACCTGCACCTGGACCATATCCCTCCATACACCCGTCATCCATGTACCTGTCCAAGTTTTTCTTAAATGTTAAAAGTGAGCCTGCATTTACCACTTCATCTGGCAGCTCATTCCACACTCCCACCACCAATGTTCCCTTTAAACTTTTCCCCCTTCACCCTTAACCCATGTCCTCTGTTTTATTTTCTCCTCTAGCCTCAGTGGAAAAAGCCTGCTTGCATTCACTTTATCTATATCCATCATAATTTTATAGACCTCCATCAAATCTCCCCTCATTCTTCTACGGTCCAGGGAATAAAGTCCTAACCCATTCACCCTTTCTCTGTAACACAGTTTCTCAAGTCCCAGCAACATCCTTGTAAACCTTCTCTGCACTCTTTCAACCTTATTAGTATCCTTCCTGTAATTTGGTGACCAAAACTGCACACAATACTTAAAATTCGGTCTCACCAATGCCTTATACAACCTCACCATTACATTCCAACTCTTATACTCAATACTTTGATTTATAAAGGCCAATGTACCAAAAGCTCTCTTTACGACCCTATCTACCTGTGACACCACTTTTAGGGAATTTTGTATCTATATTCCCAGATCCCTCTGTTCTACTGTACTCCTCAGTGCCCTACCATTTACCTTGTATATTTTACCTTGATTTGTCCTTCCAAAGTGCAATACCTCACACTTGTCTGTATTAAACTCCATTTGCCATTTTTCAGCCCATTTTTCCAGCTGGTCCAAATCCCTCTGCAAGCTTTGAAAACCTTCCTCACTGTCCACTGTGTTACGTATTCAGGCAACAATAAATATATGAGTTAGGCAAGGGTTTATATAACAAACAACATGTTTATTAAACACTGAAAACAAACCCCCCAAAAGTAAACAAACACTAACGGAACCGGAAACAGCTGCTGTGCGGCAGCTTGAACAGTTCTTAAAGTGATGCAGCTCAAACAGTTCTTAAAGCGATGTTGCAAAAACAGTTCTTTAACATAGTATTGCCAAAAGTTCAAAATGCTCACAGTCCATTTAAGGGAGAGACTTTTTAAGACGATTTAAATTCTCTTTCATGTCATTTTGCTTCGATCCCCGACGTCGAACTTTTCCCACAAAGACTTTACGAAACGAAACGAAACGGCTTAAAGGCACTGACCTTTCCTTTATCACACTGTCCTCAATCTTCTGCTATCCCGCAGAGATTAACATGAGAACAGTCAACGAATTCCTTCCGAATAAGGATTAAATAAGGTCGAACCCGTTTCACCGTTGTAAATCGATTCTTCTCGATCTTTAACTCCCAAACTCCGATCTTCACTCTCCACTGATCCTCAACTAGCAGTATTGTAAAGAAACTGCTGGCAATGACCTTTTAAACTTTAGGCATTAGATAAAACTTCATCTTTCAACTAAACTGCATCATCACATTAAATCACGCAGCGGCATGAAGTCAACTTGGCAAATCCAGCCACGAACTGCCCCCACCCCCCCACAGGGTGGGGTCTTCCTTTTATAACCTGTAAAAAAAAACCTGTCACATGATCTCTACTGGTGGGAAAATGACGTCACTCCACCATCACAAGACCATTACCTCAAGTCCAGTATAGCTTCAACCCCAGTCACGTGACAAGGGTACCACTGTCATGTCACGAGTACGTAACAACTGCACCTCCAATTTTTGTATCATTAGCAAATTTGCTGCTCCAATTTACCACATTATCATCAAGATGATTGATACAGATGACAAATAACAATAGACCCAGCACTGATCCCTGTGGCACACCACTAGTCACAGGCCTCCACTCAGAGTAGCAATCCTCCACTACCACTCTCTGGCTTCTCCCATTGAGCCAATGTCTAAAGTAATTTATTACCTCTCCATGTATACCTAGCGACTGAATCTACCTAACTAACCTCCCATGCAGGACCTTGTCAAAGGCCTTACTGAAGTCCATGTATACAACATCCACTGCCTTCCCTTCATCCACTTTCCTGTTAACTTCCTTGAAAAACTCTAATAGATTTGTTAAACATGACCTACCATGCACAAAGCCATGTTGACTCTCCCTAATAACTCCCTGTCTATCCAAGTACTTGTAGATCCTATCTCTTAGTATTCTTTCCAATAATTTACCTACTACCGACGTCAAACTTACCAGCCTATAATTTCCTGGATTACTTTAAGAGCCTTTAAGTTCCCATGTGACAAAGAAGTTTTGCTAGATTTAACCTAGCTGCTGGAAACTGCCCATTACCACAGATACATGGCAAAAAATAAGAAGGGGCAATTGGTGAGGGAGAACAAGCTGGTCGGTTTACAGAAGAATAGGAAAAGCATGACGTGTTTCGATGTAGTATGGATTGGATTCAGGTTCAGGTTTTGACTCATTTATCACATGTACATGTTAACATACAATGAAATGCATCGATTGTCTTAAAAACCACCATCCCCAAGGATGTGCTGGGGGCAGCCACAAATGTCACCATCCATTCCGGTGCCACTACCGCATGCTCACCGTGTTCAGCAGAACAGCACAGGACATATATTTATTATCAAAGTACACATATGTTACCATCTAGTACATTAAGATTCATTTTCTTGCAGGAATTTAAAGGAAATTAAAGAGATAAAATAGAATTTATGTAACTGAACAAAGGCTGACAATCAACCAATGTGCAAAAGAAGACAAGTTGTGCAAATAAAAATAAAAGAAGTTATTTAATAATACTAAGAATATTAAAAAATGTGAAAGTCATTTTTAATGGTTAAAGAGCTGTTATGGTTAGCTGTTTAAGTGTTCTGTTCCTGTGCTGTACTTTTCTATATTCTAGGAGTTGGTTACAGATTCTTCCTCTGTTTTCATTTGCCAGTGTGTTTTTTCCAAAGGAATACTTGAAGTAGCTCACACAGGTTTGTCAGAGCCCTACAAATAATCCACACAAAGCTGGCACAACACTTTGTGACAGGCTAATTGGTTGAGTGAATGGAGATTTCACACAACAATGGAGCAGGTCACAAGAAGAAAGATTGAAGCCAGAACACAGCGGTGATTTCAGAAACAGTCCGCTGTAGTAAGAAGTGATTAAAGGAGAAAATGATGGAACACACAGCAGGTCAGGCGGTATCTGCGGAGGGAAAAACAAGTTAATCTTTTAGGTCAATGATTTACTGTGAGGACTGTGAGGCTGTTGAGTGTTTTGTATTTAAAATATCTAACACCTGCCATTTTGTACTTATAGTTACTTTTCCAAGGTACATCTGACTCTAAGTATGTGGTGGAGAGTGGGGAATAAGATGATTTTCAGAACTAGAGCAATTTGAAAAACAAGCACTTTTTAAGTTGCAGGGTAAGTCAAAGAATCATAGACTGGCTCAGTCTAGCCAGGAGTATAAAAGGGGATAGCAAAAGCTTTCTTAGCTATGTGAAGAGAAAGAAGATAGTTAAGAACAATGTTGGCCCCTTGAAGAATGAATTGGGAGAAATTGTTATGGGAAACAGGGAAATGGCAACAGAATTTAACGCGTACTTTAGATCTGTCTTCACCAGGGAGGACACAAGCAATCTCCCAGATGTATGGATGGGCCAGGCTCATAAGATATCAGAGGAATTGAGACAGATTGACATTAGGAAAGAAACTGTGATGAGTAGACTGGTAGGACTGAAGGCTAATAAATCCCCGGGTCCAGATGGTCTGCATCCGAGGGTTCTAAAAGAGGTGGCTAAGGAAATTGCGGATGCATTGGTAATTATTTTCCAATGTTCCTTAGATTCAGGATCAGTTCCTGAAGATTGGAGAGTGGCTAATGTTATCCCACTTTTCAAGAAGGGAGGGAAGGAGAAAACGGAGAACTATCGCCCTGTTAGCCTAACGTCAGTCGTGGGGAAGATGCTTGAGTCCATTATTAAGGACAAAATAGTGGCATATCTTGATGGCAGAAATAGGATTAGGCTGAGCCAGCATGGATTTACCAAGGGCAAATCATGCTTGACTAATCTGTTGGAGTTTTTTGAGGGTGTAACAAGGATGTTAGACGAGGGTAAGCCAGTGGATGTTGTGTACCTAGATTTTCAGAAGGTGCCACATAGGAGATTGGTGAGTAAAATCAGAGCTCATGGCATTGGGGGCAGGGTTTCAACATGGATAGAAAACTGGTTGGCAGATAGAAAGCAAAGGGTAGCAGTGAATGGGTGTTTCTGGGACTGGCTGGAGGTGACTAGTGGGGTACCACAGGGCTCTGTATTGGGACCACAGCTCTTTACGATTTATGTCAATGATTTAGATGAAGGCATTGAAAACTATATCAGCAAGTTTGCTGACGATACTAAACTGGGTGGCAGTGTGACATGCGAAGAGGACGTTAGGAGAATAAAGGGAGACTTGGATAGGCTGGGTGAGTGGGCAGATACTTGGCAGATGTCATTCAATGTGAATAAATGTGAAGTTATCCACTTTGGAAGCAGGAACAAGAGGGCAGAGTATTGTCTGAATGGTGTAGAGTTAGGTAAGGGAGAAATGCAAAGAGACCTAGGAGTCCTAGTTCACCAGTCAATAAAGGTGAATGAGCAAGTGCAACAGGCAGTGAAGAGGGCAAATGGAATGTTGGCCTTTGTTACAAGGGGAATTGAGTACAAGAGCAAGGATGTCCTTTTGCATTTGTACAGGGCCCTGGTGAGACCACACCTGGAATATTGTGTACAGTTTTGGTCTCCAGGTTTAAGGAAGGACATTCTGGCAATTGAGGAAGTGCAGCGTAGATTCACTAGGTTGATTCCTGGGATGGCAGGGCTGTCTTACGCAGAGAGATTGGAGAGATTGGGCTTGTACATGCTGGAATTGAAAAGATTGAGAGGGGATCTGATTGAAACGTTTAAGATAATTAAAGGATTTGATAGGATTGAGGCAGGAAATATGTTCCAGACGTTGGGAGAGTCCAGTACCAGAGGGCATGGATTGAGAATAAGAGGTCAGTTATTTAAAACAGAGTTGAGGAAGAGCTTCTTCTCCCAGAGAGTTGTGGAGGTGTGGAATGCACTGCCTCGGAAGATGGTGGAGGCCAATTCTCTGGATGCTTTCAAGAAGGAGCTAGATAGATATCTGATGGATAGGGGAATCAAGGGATATGGGGACAAGGCAGGGACTGGGTATTGATAGTGAATGATCAGCCATGATCTCAGAATGGCGGTGCAGACTCGAGGGGCCGAATGGTCTACTTCTGCACCTATTGTCTATTGTCTATAACACCTTGGCACAGAAACAAGCCCTTCAGCCCATCTAGTCCATTTTGAAATATTAATCTGCCTAGTCCCATTGGCCAGACTATACCCCTCCCATCCATATACCCATCCAAATTTCTCTTAAATGTTGAAATTGAAATCACATCCACCACTTGTGGATCCACACTCTCACCATCCTTTGAGTGAAGAAATTTCCCCTCGTGTTTCCCTTAAATACTTTTCACTTACTTTTCAAATACTTTTCACACTTAACCCAAGGCCTCAGTTCTAATCTCACCCAACCTCAGTGGAAAAAGCCTGCTTGTATTTATCCTATCCCTGTCAAATTAGTTTACCTCTATTAAATCTCCCTTCAATCTTGTATGCTTTAGGGAATAAAGTCCTAAACTATTCAATCTTTATACAACTCAGGTGCTCCAGTCCTGGCAACAAACTTGTAAATTTTCTTCATACTCTTTCAATCTTATTGACATCATTCTTGTAGGGAGATGACCAAAACAGGACATGATCTCTGAATTAGGCCTCACCAACATCTTATAAAACTTCAATGTAATGTCCCATCTCCTGTTCTCAGTACTTTGATCTATGAAGGCCAATGCATCCCAGGGAGTGAGGTCCTAGCCTGAGAAAGTGGTGAGTGAAACAGGGAGGTGCTTGAAAGCTATACAGTTTTGATCAAGAGTTTATAAACCTGAAATGTTGATGCTGTTTCCCTCTCCACGAGCACCGCCTGACTTGTTAAGTGTTTACAGCAGCTTCTATTTTTTTTTGAATTTCAAGAAAATGCAGTTTTTTTTCTTTTCAGTTATAAAAAGAAAGATTATATCAAAGAAGCTTCTTTATCAGATTTTAACAGTTGATGATGCTAAATTAGGCAATTATTAGCCGTACTGTGGCATACACACAGTGGCCATTTTATGAGGGACAGGCGTGTACCTAATAAAGTGTTCTCTGAGTGTATGTTCACGGTCTGTCTGTTGCTGTTCTCAACTGCACCCCACCGTTGTAGTGTGTGGTTATTTGAGTTGCTGTCACCTTTCTGTCAGCTTGAACCAGTCTGGCCATTCTCCTCAGAACTCTCTCGCCCATAGAACTACTGCTCACTGAGTTCCTCCAGCATTTTGTGTGTGTTGCTGCTCACTTGACATTTTTTTTGTTTCTTGCACCATTCTCTGTGACTCCAGAAACTGTTGTGCATGAAAATCCCAGGAGATGAGCAGTTTCTGAGATACTCAAAAATCCCCATCTGGCACCAACAATCATTCCACAGTCAAAGTCACTTAGATCACATTTCTTCCCCATTCTGATATTTGGTCTGAACAACAGAACCCCTTGACCTTTTCTTCATGTTTTTATGCATTGAGTTACTGCCATATGATTGGCTGATTAGATGTTTGTAATAGCGAGCAGGTGTTCAGGTGTACCTAATGAAGAAGCCACTGTGTGTACAATGCTGGTGAACAGGGAGGTCTCAATACCTCTTGAAAGGAGAGGTCTACTGTTAACTAATAGCTACAAACATATTGTTTATCTAACACTGTTTGCTACTAATCATATGGTATAGTTTTATTTATACCACAAAAAACATCCTGTGTGGATGTGTAAGGGCTTGGTGTGGCAACTGCTCTGCAGGTGACCAGAAGAAACTGCAGAGAATTGTGGACACAGCTCAGCACAGCATAGAATGCAGCATCCTCTCCGTGGACTCTGTCTATATCTGTCTCTGCCTCAGTAAAGCAGCCAGCAAAGACCACACCCACCCTGGACATTGTCTCTTCTCCCCTCTCCCAGAAGGACAGAAAATATAAAATCATCTTCCACCAGGTTAAGGACAGCTTCTACCCTGCTGTTCTAGGACTATTGAATGGACCTCTTGTATAATTAGACTCTTGATCGCGTAACCTTCCTCGTTATGACCTTGCCCTTCATTGTCAGCCGGCACTGCACCTTCTCTGTGGCTTTTACACTTTATTCTGCATTTGAAGGTTCAAAGGTCCAATTTAATGTCAGAGAGATACTTCCTGAAATGCTTTTTCTTCACAACCATCCATGAAAACAGAGAAGTGCCCCAAAGAATGAACGACAGATAAACGTAAGAACCCCAAAGTCACACCCCCCCATCTCCCCCCTTCCGCACATGAGTGGCAGCGAGCAATGATCCCCCCTCCCCCCACTGGCAAAAAAAAGCAAGTATTGGGACCGCTACTAAGCACTCAGAGTGAGCAAAGCGTTAGCAAAGACACGGACTTGCAGTTACCCCAAAGACTTTGCATTACACCTGGCATTCGACATACCTCAGATTCTCTCTCTCCCTAATGAGGGAGAAAAGGGTGTCTCCGTTCCCCCCCCCCCCATGACCAGGGAGGAATAATAAACAATTTGCTGGCTTATGATGTTAAAAGTCCGGTACGTCGCTTTTTTCATGCTCTGTGCCTGAAGATAGCAAAGATCCCGGGTCTTCGGGCCCACAGAAGATATCCCGACTCCCCCGGCGACACGTGGGTTATGGGTTTCCTGCTGTGACACCGACGCTCGATCCGCCCGTCTCCAGAGTCCCGAGATCTTAGGCTTCCGAATTCAAACCTGACTCTCAGGCCGAGCCCTTGGCGTGCTGAACAACAGCCAGTCCTGGAACCCCGAGAACGGGTCCCATTCCCACAAAGAGCAGAAATCAGTATGTAATCCAGGTCAGGGTCTTCAAAAGAACCCTGGAAGGGAAAAATAAAGGTATTAAAGATGGAAATAGAGCTGTTTCCGAAGATGCAAGCAAAGGAGTCGCCATTTTAGCGCCATCTTAATTTCGCTCTGTTATTGTTTTTCCTTGTTCTACCTCAATGCATTGTGTAATAATTTGATCTGTGTGGACAGACATAATCAAGTTTACTACTTTTGAAATAACTTGTAAAATTCAACATTTTGAGACAGCTCTATAAGGCAATGCAATAAAATTTTTCTGAAAGTTACAATAACAGATAAAGATACAAAACTTTAAAGTAATTCCAAGGAAGACATGGGAGTCTGAAATGTGCATCAAATTTTTTGTTTACTCTAAACGAGTTGCACATGTAACACATGATAACCTTATGACACATGCAATTCCCATATTTTTTACATATAACATAAATAATTACTTAAAGGAAAAAGAATGCTTAGTCAAAAATATATACACAAGATTACTCAAATATTACTTCAGTATTAAATACACACCAGTGGACTGTTCGGAAATCTGATGACAGAGAGAAGAATCTGTTCCTAAAACACTGAGTGTGTGTCTTCAAACGTCCGTACCTCCTTCCTGACGGTAGTAGTGTGAAGAGGGCACATCCTGGATGCTGAGGCTCCTTAACAACGAATGCTGCCTAATTGAGGCATTGCCTTTTGAAGGTGACCTTGATGGTGGAAAGAAGCTTTCTCACCGTATTTAGGTGCCTGTGACAATAATAAACCGAAACCAACATGGGAGAACATGAATTATCATTGATTGCACAATCAACACTTCCACATTGCTTGACCACAATATTTTAATAGAGGTCATTAGTCAGATCTATTAGTACCAGAGTCAGAATCACATTTTTCAGGATCTCAGGAGGTTAGTCAATGCTGCTGATATGATCACCAGGGTGGCCCTCCCCTCTACTTGTGACACTTACTGGGAGTGTTACATATGAAGGGTCTAAAGCAATGTTGAGGAATACTACCATCCATCCCACAATCCCTCTGACCCACTACCATCAGGAACGTCAGGACTGGGACTGCCAGTCTGGGTAATGGCTTCTTCCCTCAGGCAGTGAGACTAATGAATACTTTGCCCCCACCGAGGTCTCGTCACTAGGACAGCAAGCGGTATGCTGTTTACTGTGCTGTGCACTTCATGTGCATTTTGCATGATATTAATGTACTTGAGGTAATATTTTATTTTATGTGCTGTGTGTGATTTATGTATTGTAGTTGCACCGTGGTCCAGAGAAACATTGTTTCACTTGGCTGTATGAATGTACAGTCAGAGAACAAGAAACTTGAATTTGAACTTGATTTTCACTGACATAGATCGTGAAATGTATTGTTTTGCAGCAGCTGTACAACAAATGCATAAAAAATAAATTTTAAAATTACAACAGGTTGAGTACCCCTTATCCGAAATTCGAAAATCCAAAACCCTCTGAAATCCTAAATTTTTTTGAGTGCTGACATGACGTCACGAATGGAAAATTCATCCAGTTGCTGGGAAGGTTCCCAGGAGATGCACAGGGCTGTGTGCGCCACTGACCTTTCTGAGAAATGACCTCACATGTACTGAACAGCATTTAATGAAAAATAGAAAAACACGGCATAAGGTGAAAAATGGAGACCTAGAGTCTGTATTGAAAGAGTGAATTTGTTAGCACCAGAGTGAACATATGCTGCTTAACAGTATAATGATCATGAAACAAGTAAAGATCTTTCACAACAAACTGAAAATTGAATCATAGTTGTGAATATTCAGCAGGCTGGTTGCAAAAATTTAAGAAAAGACACAGCATTAAATTTTAAAAGATTTGTGGTGATAAAGCATCTGTAGATCATGAAACAGCAGGGAAATTAATTGATGCGTTTACTAAGATTGTTGCTGATGAAAATTTAACATACTGAATAGAATCAGAATCAGAAGCAGGTTTATTATCATTGGTATGCGTTATGAAATTTCTTAACAGCAGCAGTTCAATGCGATGCATAATCTGGCAGAAGGAAAAAACTAAGTCAATTACAGTATACATATATTGAACAGATTAAAAATTGTGCGAAAAACAGAAATAATATATATTAAAAAAGTGAGGTAGTGTTCACAGGTTCAATGTCTATTTAGGAATCCCATGGCGAAGGGGAAGAAGCTGTTCCTGAATTGCTGAGTGTGTGTCATCAGGCTTCCTACCTGATGGTAACAGTGGGAAAAGAGCATGCCCTGGGTGCTGGAGGTCCTTAATAATGGACGCTGCCTTTCTGAGACACTGCTCCCTAAAGATGTCCTGGGTACTTTTTAGGCTAATGCCCAAGATGGAGCTGACTAGATTTACAACCCTCTGCAGCTTCTTTCGGTCCTGTGCAGTAGCCTCTCCATACCAGACAGTGATGCAGCCTGTCAGAATGCTCTCCACGGTACAACTATAGAAGTTTTTTAGTGTATTTTTTGACATATCAAATCTCTTCAAACTGCTAATGAAGTCCATAGGTGTAATGAACAAGTGTAAGACAAAGACTGTTTACCGGTAGTACATAAATTCAGAATCGGAAATGCAAGTGATCCCAGGCTATCTCATTATATATTTCAAAATCTGAAACACTTCCAGCCCCATGCATTTTGGATAAGGGATTCTCAACATGTATAAATTACAATTAGAAATTTAAGGAATAAATAAGTGTTACAAGTAGTCACACAGAAAATGCTGGAGGAACTCAGCAAGCCAGGCAGCATTTAGGAAAAGAGTACAGTTGAAATTTCTGGCTGAAAACCTTTGGCAGGACTGGAGAAAAAGTGCTGAGGAGTAGAATTAAAGGGAGGGGGTAGGGGATAGGTGAAACCTGAAAGGGGATGGATGGGGTAAAGAGCTGGGAAGTAAATTGGTGAAAGAGACAGAAGGACATGGAAGAAAGAAAAGGGGGAGGAGCACCAGAGGGAGGTGATGAGTGGGCGAGAAGATAAGGAAAAGGGGAAGGGAAATGGTGAAAGGGGGGGAGGGGTAATAGGAGGCATTACTGGAAGTTGACAAATTGATGTTCATTCCATCAGGATGAAGGCTAATCAAATGGAATAAAAGATGTTGTTCCTCTAACCTAAGAGTGGCCACATCACAACTGTGGAGGAGGGTCATGGATGGACATATCAGAATGAGAATGGGAGGTGCAATTGAAGTGGGTGGCCACTGGAGATTCTGCGTTTTCTGGCAGATAGAGCATAGATGCTTAGTGAAGTGGTCTCCTAATCTATATCGGCACTCAACCAATATACAGGAGGCTACACTGGGAGCACTGAACACAGTAGGTGACCCCAACAGACTCACAGGTGAAGTGTCGCCTCACCTGGAGGGACTGTTTGGGGCCCACAGTGGTAGTGAGGGAGGAGGAGTAGGGGCAGGTGTGGCACTTGTTCCGCTTGCAAGGAGATCAGTGGACGAGGAACGAATGGATGAGGAAGTCGCATAGGGAGCAATCCCTCCAGGAAAGCAGAAAATGGGGGGAAAAGGAAAGAAATGCTTGGTGGTGGAATCCTGTTGGAGATGGTGGCGGTTTCGGAGAATTATGTGCTGGACATGGAGGGTGGTGGGCTGGCTGGCCTGCTGAGTTCCTCCGGCATTGTCTGTGTGTAGCTATGACTTCCAGCATCTGAGGATTTTCTCTTGCTTGCTACAAGTAGTCCGTTCCTTTATTCCATCCTTCCCATTATGATAATCTTATAAGATCACAGTTTGGCTTCATGCAAGTTGTTAGTGCTGTGATTTACACTGAGAAATATCTTGCTCATTTCAGTCTTGGTACACGAGAGTAAATATTGGAATTCAGGGCAGCCTGCTCAGAGTCGCAATCGATGAGAGAGTGGTTTGCAGATAAATCATTAAGCAGTATAAAGTTTCCACGGTGACCTGTACTGCTGACTACAGTGGCTTCATTCCAGTTCCATCAGTTTCTCAATTTAAGAACCAGAAGATTGTGTAATGAGGTTCTTACTAACTCTGCCAGAGGTGACCATTAAATCTATAACACTGATTCAAACAATATCATAGAGGATCAATATGACTTGGAATCATAGAGCCATAGAGAACTACCACACAAAACCAGGCACTTTGGCCTATCTAGTCCATGCTGAACTGTTATTGCCCCTATTCCTATCGATCTGCGCTTGGTCCATAAGCCCCCTATACCCCTTACATCCATGTACTTATCCAAATTACTCTAAAATATTGTAATCAAACCACTTCTGCTGGCAGCTCGTTCCACACTCTCGCCACAGAGGCAAAATTCAAAAGGGCAAAAAATGCAGGACTGAAGGTGTTGTATCTGAATGGACGAAGCACTTGGAATAAGGTGAATGAACTCGTGGTGTAATTAGAGATTGATCAATATGATGATTACTGAGTTCTGGCTGAAAGAAGGCCATAGTTGGGAGTTTAACATCAAAGGATATACTTTATATTGAAAGGACAGGCAGGAAAGCATAGGCGGTGGTGTGGCTCTGTTGGTAAGGGATGGAATTACATCTTTAGAAAGAGGTGACATAGGGACAGAGAACGTCAAATCTTTGTGGGTGGAGTTCAGAAATTGAAAGGGTTACGAAAACTATTACGGGAATCATACATAGGCCTCCAAATATCATCCAAGATGTGGGGTTGAGGTTGCGAAGAGAGCTGGGAAGTGTGTGTAATGAGGGTAATGACACAATTGTAATGGGAAACTTCAATATGCCAGGGGATTTGTTGAGTGCCTATGAGAATTATTTTTAGAGCAGCTTGTGCTTGAGCCTTCTAGAGGAAAGGCTATCTTTGATTGGGTGTTGTTTTGTTAAAACCTAGATTTTATCAGACAGCATAATATAAAGGAACCCTTAGGAAGCAGTGATCATAATATGATTGAAATCATACTGCAATTTGAGAGGGAGAAACATAAGTTTCACATATCAGTCTGGCAATGGAATAAAGAGAATTACAGAGGCATGAGAGACGAGCTTGCCCAGGTGGATTGGAGGAGGATACTGGCAGGGATGACGGCAGAGCAGAGGTGGTTAAACATTCTGGAACGGTTAACAAGGTGCATGATAAATATGTCCCACAGAAGACGTTGTTCTCAAATAGTAGGGGTAGACAACCATGGTTGACGAGGGAAGTAAAAGACTGCATAATAGCCAAGGAAAGGGTGTATTAAGTAACAAAAGTGAGTGGGAAGTAGGATGATTGGGAAACTTTTGAAATCCAGCAAAAGGCAACTAAAATAAAAACTTTAAGAAGCAAAAAGCTGAAATATGAGGACAAACTAGCCAATAATATAAAGCAGGATACTAAAAGTTTTTTTCAGATAAAGAATAAAAGGGAGGAGAGAGTTGATATTGGACCACTGGAAAAAGATGCTGGTGTGGTAGTGATGGGGGACAAAGACATTGCAGATGAACTTAATAAGCACTTTGCTTCAGTCTTTACTGTGGAAGACACCAGCTGTATGCCAGGTATTTGGGAGTGTCAGGGAGCAGGAGTGAGCGCCATTGCTATCACACAGGAAAAGTGCTAGGCAAACTCAAAGGTCTTAAGGTGGATAAGTCACCTGGGTCAGATGGACTACTTCCTAGGGTCCTGAGAGAGGCTGCTGAAGAGATAATGGATGTGTTGGTCATGATCTTTCAAGAATCACTAGATTCTGGCACGGTCCTGGAGGACTGGAAAACTACAAATGTCACTCCACTCTTTCAGAAGGGAGGAAGACAAAAGAGAGCCTAACCTCAGTGGTGGAAAGTGCTGGAATCCATTAATAAGTATGA
The DNA here is from genome assembly GCF_030144855.1 of Hypanus sabinus. Classification (NCBI taxonomy): domain Eukaryota; kingdom Metazoa; phylum Chordata; class Chondrichthyes; order Myliobatiformes; family Dasyatidae; genus Hypanus; species Hypanus sabinus. Next base: position 101,544,643 of record NC_082719.1, on the reverse strand, counting down.
GGTTTCAGGAGACTTGTAGACCAATGCTAAAATAAGTCAGAATCAGTATGGCTTCTGTAAATGGAGATCTTGCCTGACAAATCTGTCAGGATTCTTTGAGGAAATAACAAGCAGGGTGGGCAAAGGAGAGGCAGTGGATGTCATTTACTTGGATGTTCAGAAGGCATTTGATAAGGTGTTACATGTGAGGCTGCTTAACAAGATAAAGCCCTATGGTATTACGGGAAAGAGAAATGACTGACAGGCAGGAGGCAGCAAGTGGGTATAAAGGGGGCCTTTCCTCATTGGCTGCCAGTGACTAGTGGTGTTCCTCAGGGTTCAGTATTGGGACCACTACTTTTCACATTATTTGTCAATGATTTAGATAATGGAATTGATTACTTTTTAGCAAATTGGCAGATGATACAAAGAAAGGTGGAAGGGTAGGTCTGCCGACAGTACAAAGGGGTAGGTAGTGCTGAGGAAGTAGTGTAATTGCAGCAGGACTTAGACAAATTAGAAGAATGGGCAAAAAAATGGCAGATGAAATACAGTGTTGGGAAATGTATAATAATAGATTTTGGTATAAGGAACAATACTATCTAAATAGGGAGAAAATTCAAACATCAGAGGTGCAAAGGGACTTACACTCCTCTCTGGTGGGTGCTTGGTGGTGTCATTTTTAAAATGTGTTATTTAGGGAAGCAGCACTGTAGTAGGCACAAAGAGCCCGCACTGCCCAGTTAGGTCCATGTGACCAAACATCCTACTGGCCTGTACGTCTTTGGAATGTGGGAGGAAACCAGAGCACCCAGAGGAAACCCATGCAGTCACGTGTTCTGAGCGTGTGCCGCTGCAGTGTTCTTCAATGCCCACTGGCCTCATTATTGCTCAATAGCTCAGCCAATGTTGACCATCCTAGATCTTTGGCAGAGGCCAGAAAACGTACTGGTAGGTTGAGAGCTGATCTCTGCAATTAATCACATCCAATTGCCTCGCAGTATAATATGGCAATTTCTGAAATGTTGCAAAACAAATTATGTGGTAATCTGACTCAGGACCTCTGTGAATGATTTTCAGAGTGATCTCTTTATCTTAACGTAACAGACTGCACAGTCGCTGATCTGGGTCTGATTCTCACCTCTGTCTGTAAGAGGTTTGCATGATCTCCCCGTGGCTCTGTGGGTTTGCTCCCAGTGCTCCAGTTTTCTCCAACATTCCAAAAATGTAAGGTTAGGATGAGTAAGCTGTGAGAAGCGAAGGAGAATGAGAGATTTGATAGAGGTACAGGTATCCCCTGCTATCCGAAAGTAGAGCATTCCTATGAAACCGTTTGTAAGCTGAAATGGCATAAAGCGAAGAAGCAATAACCATTAATTTATATGGGAAAAATTTTTGTGCGTTCCCAGACCCAAAAAAATAACCTACCAAATCATACCAAGTAACACATAAAACCTAAAATAACACTAATATATAATAAAAGCAGGAATGATATGATAAATACACAGCCTATATAAAGTAGAAATAATTTATGTACAGTGTAGTTTCACTTACCAGAATCGGGAAGACAGTGAGCACACTGGAAGGTTCAAGCATTTTTCTATCATATGGTTCTTTGTAAGCACACAAAACATCCTGCAAACCTGCCCTAAACCTACTTGCCCTTTCAAAATTAGTCACACTTTTCTGTAATCATTTCAACACTGTCAATCATAGCGAAGATCTCATGCAGTTCAAAGCTATGGTGGCTTGATGCCGAGTGTAGTTCCCAGGGAAGGCGCTTGGTGGCGCCACTCTCACTGCTCGGGGTGCACGCTGTCTCTACAACGGCTCGCTGCAAAACAAACGCTGAACACTGTTTTCGCTTTTCGCTACTCTCACTGCTCAGGGTGCGCGCTGTCTCTACAATGGCTCGCTGCAAAACAAACACTGAACACTATTTTCGCTTTTCGCCACTCTCACTGTTCGGGGTGCATGCTGCCTCTACAACGGCTCGCTGCAAAACAAACACTGAACACTATTTTCGCTTTTCGCCTTTTTTCGTAAAAGCAAAAATTCTCTTCGGATTTCTTTCAGTTAGCGAAAACAGGTACTAATGTAGGTCTTTCATAAAAGTGAAGTGGCGTAAAACAAACTTTCGTAAAGTGGGGGATTCCTGTATAGAAAATTATGACAGGATAACCGCAGGCTTTCAGGCTGGCTGAGACTGGAGCTAGAGGTCATTGCTTAAGGGTGAAATGTGAAATATTTAAGTGGGACATGAGGGGGAACTTCTTCACTCAGAGGGTGGTGAGAATGTGGAATGAGCTGCCAGAGGAAGTGGCGGATGAGGTTATTATACGGTGGATGCAACATTTTGGATAGGTACATGTATGGGAGAGATATGGAGGGCCATGTCCAGATGCAGGTCAATGGGACTAGGCAGGATAATAGTTTGGCATAGACTAGATGGGCTGAAGGAACAATCTGTCTGTATCTCCACCAAGTGTGAAGGTACAATCGAGAACAACCTGAGTGCATCTCCACCTGGTAAAAAGGTATGGTCAGGTACAATCTGACTGTATTTCCACCTGGTGTGAAGGTATGGTCAGGTACAATCTGACTGTATTTCCACCTGGTGTGAAGGTATGGTCAAGTATAATCTGAGTGCATCTCCACCTGGTATGAAGGTATGGTCAAGTATAATCTGACTGTATCTCCACCTGGTGTGAGGTATGGTCAGGTGTAATCTGACTGTACTGTATCTCCACCTGGTGTGGAGGCTGTAATATGCAGGATTACAATAAAAACCTGCAGAGACCTGTAGACTCAGTCAGCTCCATCATGTGCACAATCCTCCTCAACATCAAAGACATCTTCAAAAGGCAATGTCTCCAGAAGGCAGCATCCATCATTAAGGACCCCGCCATCTAGACATGCCCTCTTTTTATTGCTACCATCAGGCAGGAGATACAGGAGCCTGATGACGTACACTCAATGATACAGGAACAGTCGCTTCCCCTCTGCCATCTGATTTCTGATTGGACACTGGACCCATGAACACTACCTCACTACTTTTTAGTTTCTACTTTTGTACCACTTATTTAATTTAATTAATTAACTTTTTTTTCTATTTATAATGTATTGCATTTTTCTGCTGCAGCAAGTCAACATATGCCGGTGATATTAAATCTGATTCTAATATGTCTAATGTCACATGATAGTTTTTGATTTATTTTTCCCGATATGACTTCAATTACTCTCCTGCACTCTGGTTGAAAACCCACGTTGGGAGGCCTTTCAGTGATTCTGTTACACTTTTTATTCTATAGAATTATTGAGTGTGCCTACAGGAAATGGTAGGGTTGTGTGTGGTGACTTAAATATATTTTAATAATAAGTTTACTTTTGAACTTTGAACTTTTGCACATAGCCATGTAGATGCCATTCCCAAGAAAGCACACCAACCATCTTTACTTATTCACAAGGCATGACCTAGTTTTTATGTACCATAGAAAGTATCTAATCCGGATACATTAGAAATTGGTATGGCAACTGCTCGGCCCAAGACAGTTTGAAATCATGGAGATGTGAACGTAGCTCTGTCTGTCTCTAAACTATGCACTTCTCCCTAAATTCCATCTACATCCCAAATGATCTGGGAGGAAACTCACAGGGACATATGCTAAAAAAGGCATTGGGTTTCTTCAACCTTACGTACTTTCTGTTGAGTAATTACTGGAGATGTTGAGAAAAGGCTGTATGGCTGATGGTGTTGGAATTGAAGAACGGATGTTCTGACAACAGAGAGGGGGTTCAGAAGAATGTTTCCAGGAATGGAAGGGTTAACATATGAGGAGCATTTGATGGCTCTGGGCCTGTACTCGCTGAACTTAGAAGAATGAGGGAAGATCTCATTGAAACACAATGAATACTGAAAGGGCTAGATAGAGTGGGTGTAGAGAGAATGCTTTCTATAGTGTGGGAATCAAGGACCGGAGGGCACAGTCTCAGGATGGAGGAACATCCCTTTAGAACAGAGAAGAGGAGGAATTTCTTTAGCCAGAGGGTAGTGAATCCATGGAATTTGTTGCCACAGTCAGTTGTGGTTTTCTGGGTGTATTTGGGTGGAGGTTGACTGGTTCTTGACTAGTCAGAGCGTCAAAGGTTACAGGGAGGAGACAGGAGAATGGGGTTGTGAAGGATAATAAAACAGCCATATTGGAATGGTGGAGCAGACTCAGTGGGCCAATGTAATGAACAGATGACCAGTATTTCTCCTTTGGAAAACAAATACAGTGTCAGATTCTGGAACCAAAAGCAACAACGGAAATGCTGGAAGAACTCAGCCAGTCAAACAGCACTTGCAGAAATAGAAACCAGTTATTTTTTCAGTCAGGGTCCCTTTATTGAATGTCAAACGTAGAATATAGAACGTAGAACAGTACAGCAGGGTACAGGCCCTTTGGCCTACAACCTTTTGACCAACTCTAAATCATCTAATCTTTCCCTCACACATAACTTTCCATTTTCTTTCATTCATATGCCTATCTAAGAGTCTCTTAAACGTCCCTAATATGTCTGCCTCTACTACCATGGCACTGTGCTCCACACATCCACCACTCTCTGCAAAATAATCTTACCTCTGATATACATCCCTCCAGTCACCTTAAAATTATGTACCCATGCATTAGCCATTTTCATCCTGGAAAAACACTCTGGTTGCCCACTCCATCAGTGCCTCTTATCATTCTGTACACCTCTATCATATCCCCTATTATCCTCCTTTGCTCTAAAGAGAAAAGCCTTAGCTCACTCAATCTGTCTCATAAAACATGCTCTCCAATCCAGGCATCACCCTGGTAAATACATAAAGTTAGACTGCAAGGAAGGTGATAGGTGTACAGTCCAATCCAACAGTACCGTCCAACAGTGACTAGTTTTATTTATTTATAGAGATACAGCACAGAGTAGTCCCTTCCGGCCCCACAAGACATGCCACCATGCAACCCCTGATTTAACCCTAGTCCTAATCGCAGGACAATTTGCAATGATCAACTAAACTACCAGCTGGTATGTCTTTGGCCTGTGGGAAGAAACCGGAGCACCGGGAGGAAACACACACAGTTGTGGGAAGAACGTGCAAACTTCTTACAGGTGACAGTGGGAATTGAATTGTGTTTCCTGGCACTGTAAAACACTGTGCTGCCAGTGTATGAAAAGTTACATGAATCTGCATTTTAGCTGGTTGGTGAGCACAATATCTAAAGTGTTTACTCAACAGGGAACACAGAAAACAGTATACCAGAAATGTGGAAAGTTATACATAGATTATCATACAACAAGATATTCAAGTGACTTTGCTGAATGCCTATGAGATGGCATTTTAGAGCAGTTTGACATTGAGCCTACTAGTGCATCAGCTATACTGGATTGGGTGTTACATAATGAACTGGAGGCAATTAGGGAGCATAAGGTAAAGGAACCCGTAGGAGGCAGTAATCACAATATGATTGAGTTCAACTTGAAATCTGACAGGGCGAAAGTAAAGTCTGCTGCAGTAGTATTTCAGTGGAGTAAAGGAAATGACAGTGGTCTGAGCGAGCAATTGGTCAGAGTAAATTGGAAGGAGATGCCAGCAGGGATGAGAGCAGAGCAAAAACAGTGTGAGTTTCTGGGAAAAATGAGGAAGGTGCAGGTAGATGTATTCCAAAATCAAAGAAATACTCAAATGGCAAAATAGTATAACTGTGGCTGACAAGGGAAGTCAAAATTAATGTAAAAGCAAAAGAGAAGCAAAAGCAAATGCTATCGATAGGATGGAAAACTGGGCTGAGAAGCAGCAGATGGAGTTCAACCAAGATAAGTGTGAGGTGGTTCATTTTGGTCGGTCAAATATGATGGCAGAATATAGTATTAATAGTAAGACTCTTGGCAGTGTGGAGGATCAGAGGGATCTTGGGGTCCGAGTCCATAGGACACTCAAAGCAGCTGCGCAGGTTGACTCTATGGTTAAGAAGGCATATGGTGTATTGGCCTTCATCAATCATGGATTTGAATTTAGGAGCCAAGGGGTTATGTTGCAGCTATATAGGACCCTGGTCAGACCCCACTTGGAGTACTGTGCTCAATTTTGGTCACCTCACTATAGGAAGGATGTGGAAACTATAGAAAGGGTGCAGAAGAGATTTACAAGGATGTTGCCTGGATTGGGGAGCATGCCTTATAAGAATAGGTTGAGTGAAGTCGGTCTTTTCTCCTTGGAGCGATGGAGGATAAGAGGTGATCTGATAGAGGTGTACAAGATAATGAGAGGCATTGATTGTGTGGATAGTCAGAGGCTTTTCCTCGGGGCTGAAATGGCTAGCACAAGAAGGCATAGTTTTAAGGTGCTTGGAAGTAGGTACAGAGATGTCAGGGGTAAGTTTTTTTTATGCAGAGAGTGGGGTGAGTGTGTGGAATGGGCTGCCGGCAATGGTGCTGGAGGTGGATATGATTGGATCTTTTAAGAGACTCCTGGATAGGTACATGGAGCTTTAAAAAATAGAGGGCTGTGGGTAACTCTAGGTAATTTCTAAAGTAAGTACATGTTCAGCACAGCATTGTGGGCTGAAAGGCCTGTATTGTGCTGTAGGTTTTCTATGTTTCTAGAAGGCATACAACAAAGCAAAAAATAGCAGGAAGATAGAAGATTGGAAAGCTTTTAAAAACCTATAGAAAACAACTGAAAGAATCACTAGAGGGAGAAATGAAATATCAAAGCAAGCCAACAAATAATATCAAGGTGGATAGAAAAACCTTTCTCAAGTATAAAGAAAATAAAAGAGAGATGAAGTGCATATACTGTAGGTCCGCTAGGAAATGAGGCTGGAGAAATAATAACGAGGGACACAGAGATGACACGGAGATGAACTAAGTGAGTATCTTGCATCAGTCTTCACTGTGGAAGACATTAGCAGTGTGCCAGATATTGAAGGGTGTGAGGAAAAAGAAGTGGGTGCAGATACTATTACAAGAGAGAAGGTGCTCAAAAAGCTGAAAGACCTAAAGGTACAAAAGTCACCCGGACCAGATGAACTGAACCCTCGGGTTCTGAAACAGATAGTAGTAGAGATTGTAGAGGCATTAGTACTGACCTTTCAAAAATCATTGGACTCTGGCATGGTGCCAGAGGACTGGAAAACTGCAAATGTTACTCCACTCTTTAAGAAATGAGAAAGGCAGCAGAAAGGAAATTATAGGCCAGTTAGTCTGACCTCAGTGGTGGGGAAGATGTTAGAGTCAATTGTTAAGGATGAGGTGATGGAGTACTTGGTGACACAGGACAAGATAGTACAAAGTCAATATGGTTTCCTTCAGCGAAAATCCTGCCTGACGAACCTGTTGAAATTCTTGGAGGAGATTGCAAGTAGGATAGATAAAGGGGATGTTGTTTACTTGGACTTTCAGAAGGCCTTACCAAGTTAAGAGCCCATAGTATTACAGGAAAGTTACTAACATGGCAATGGCTGATTGGTAGGAGGCAGCGAGTGGGAATAAAAGGTTACTTTTCTGGTTGGCTGTCAGTGACTAGTGGTGTTCCACAGGGGATGGTGTTAGGACCAACTTCTTTTTATGTTGTATATAAATGATTTAGATGACAGAATAGATGGCTATGTTGCTAACTTTGCACATGATATGAAGATTGGTGTGGGGATAGGTAAGTGTTGAGGAAACAGGTAGACTGCAGAAGGACTTAGATTAGGAGAATGGGCAAAAAAGTGGCAAATAAAATATAATGTTGGAAAATGCATGGTCATGCACTTTGGTAGAAGAAATAAATATGTAGAGTATTTTCTAAATGGGAGAAAGTACACAAATCTGAGATGCAGAGGGACTTGGGAGTCCTTGTGCAGAACACCCTGAAGGTTAACTTGCAGGTTGAGTTGGTGGTGAGGAAGGCAAATACAGTGTTAGCATTCATTTCAAGAGGTTTCGAATACAAGAGTGAGGATGTGATGCTGAGGCTTTAATAGGCACTGGTGAGGCCTCACATTGAGTATTGTGAACAATTTTGCGCTCCTCATCTGAGAAAAGATATGCTGGCATTGGGGAGGGTTGAGAGGATGTTTCCAAGGATGATTATGGCAATGAAAGGGTTATCACATGAGGAACGTTTGATGGCTCTGGGTCTGTACTCGCTGGAATTCAGAAGGATGAGGGGGATCTCATTGAAACCTTTCGAAGGTTGAAAGGCCTAGACAGAGTAGATGTGTGAAGGCTGTTTCCCATGGTGGGAGAGTCTAGGACAAGAGGGCACAGACTCAGGATAGAGGGGTTTCCATTTAAAACAGAGATGCAGAGAAATTTCTTTTGGTAGATGGTAAAGAATTTGTGAAATTTGTTACCATAGGCTGCTGTAGAGAGCAGCTCATTGGGTGTATTTAAGACAGAGCTTGAATAGTTCTTTATTGGACATGGCACCAAAGGTTATGGGGAGAAGACCGGGGAGCGGCACAGAGGAGGGGAAGAAAGATCAGCCATGATTGAATGGTGGAGCGGACTTGATGGGCCAAATGGCCTAATTCTGCTCCTATGTCTTATGGTCTAAGATGTAGAGCAGAGAAAATTAAATGGAGATTTGATAGAGATATTTAAAATCATAGTTTGAAAGAATAACTAAGAGAAAATGCTTCCCGTGGCCAGGGGATTTGCGTGGGTCAGTAACCATTGGACATAGATATACAACAATTGGTAAATCAAAGCCATGGCTGCTTTTCGTTACACAGTGGGTGGCTGGGATCTGGCATGTATCACTTGAAATGGTGATGCAAACAGATACATTAGTAATTTTCAAAAGAGAGTTTAAAAATACTTGAAAAAAAATTACAGAGCTCTGGAGATAGACCTGAAGAATGTGAATAATTGAATTCCTTCAGCTAGCTGGCAGATTCCCAGTGGTCTCAATTTCCTCCATTGTTATTTCTTTTGATTTGAAGTTCCCTTTTTTGCTTCCATTTCTTTGTTTCTTTTGTTTATTTGTGAAGAAGAGAAGAGATCCATGATCCTTATTTTACAATCCTGGGAGATAACTTTTCTTTCATTCTCTTTCTTGGTTTGTACGCAGAACATTGAACAGTACAGCCCAGGAACAGGCCCCTTGGCCTGCAATGTTGTGCCAAACCAAATAGATTAATAATCAAATGACCAGCTAAACTAATCCTTTCTGCCCACACAATCTCTATATCCTTCCATTTTCCTCATGTCCCTGATGTACCTGCCCCTTCCATCACCTCAGGCAGTGCATTCCAGGCACCCACCACACTGTAAAAGTCTTACCCCTCGCATCTCCTTTGAAAATAACCCTCTCAGTCCTTAAATGCCTCTGCTCTGGTATTAAACATTTCAACCCTGAGAAAAAATATTTTCTGTCGACTCTATCTATGCCTCTCATAATCTTATAAACCTCGATCGGATCACCTTTCAGCCTCCACCACTCCAGAGAAAACTTCTCGGGATAGCACAAGCTCTCTAATCCAGGCAGCATCTCTTTTGCACCCCCTTCAAAGCCTCTACATTCCTCCTATATTGATGCGACCAGAACTGTATGTAATACTCCATTTGGAGTTTTATAAAGCTGCAACGTAACTTCCTGACTTCTAAAGTCATTGCCTCGACCAACAGAGGGTAGGCATGGCATATACCTTCTTAACCACCCTTTCAACCTGTGTTGCCACTTTCAGGAAATTATGCAATTTGACTCCAAGATCCCTCTGCTTAAAGATTATAGATGAGCTCTATTTGCCCCATGTACAACAAAGCATTAAAACATGCAGTGAAATGCATTGCCTTGCATCAATGAGCAACGTAGTCTGAGAGCTGAGATGGGGGCAGACTGCAAGTGTCACCATGCATCCAGTGCCAATATTTTATTTATTTATTGAGATACGGCGCGGAACAGGCCCTTCCAACCCTTTGAGGCTGTTTGCTAAGCAACCTCCGATTTAACCCTAGCCTAATCACAGGATAATTTACGGTGACCAATTAACCTACCAACTGGTAAATCTTTGGACTGTGAGAGGAAACTGGAGCATTCAGAGGAAACTCATTGGGGCACAGGGAGAATGTACAAACTTCTTACAGGTCGCGGAGTGAATTGAACCTGGGTCACTATACTACCGTCCAGCATGTCCGCAACTTACGAACCCTAACCCATATGTCTTTGGAATGCGGGAGGAAATTCACATGGATATGGGGAGAACATACAAACTCCTTACAGACTTTGTACCCAGACTGGTGAGAGCTGGCACAGTAAGCATTCAAGTTTGTTCAATGTCATTTCCAGTACACAAGTGTAAAAGAAACAAGATAATTGTTACTCCGGATCTGAAGCAACAAAGAAAAAAACATAAGATAAAAAATTATAAGAAATAGTAAATATAAATCCATAAGATAACTTATGTGTGTGTGTGTGTGTGTGTGTATATATATATAATGTATATAGATTGTTTGTACATGTAACAGTTTCTTCCCCCAAGCTATCAGACTCCTCAATACCCAGAGCCTGTTCTGACACCTTACTGCCCTATTGTCTTGTTTATTATTTATTGTAATGCCTGCACTGTTTTGTGCACTTTATGCAGTCCTGGGTAGGTCTGTAGTCTAGGGTAGTTTTTTTTCTGTGTTGTTTTCACGTAGTTCAGTCTAGTTTTTGTACTGTGTCATGCAACACCATGGTCCTGAACAAACATTGTCTCATTTTTATTATGTACTGTACCAGCAGTTATGGTTGAAATGACAATAAAAGTGACTTGACTAAAGTGAGTTGACTTGACTAAAGTGACTGTCAGGAAATGATAAAGTAGTGGTGGTTGGGGGTGTGTTGGGGTGGGTTAGTGGCTGGAGGTGTTGATTAGCCTTACTGTTTGGGGGAATAACTGATTTTTAGTCTGGTGGTCTTGGCGTGGATGCTGCGTAGCCTCCTCCCGGATGGGAGTGGGACAAACAGTCCATGAGCAGGGTGGGTTGGACCCATCATGATGTTACTGGCCCTTTTCCAGCACCTTACTGTTTGACCTCGATGGTGGGTAGGTGATGCCGTTGATGGAGTTTTTGACTATCCATTGTAGAGCCATTGTGCTAACTGCTAACACTACTGTGCTCCCCTTTGCTGAGACACTCTACTATATTTATTAAGCAAAGGGAGCCAAGTGAAAATTCATTTTTGATTTCATGTTTTAGTTCATTACTTGTTATTTATTCTTCATTTGATTCCTGACAAAAAAAAAAGAACATTTGCAAGTTGATCTGTGGAGGCCGTGTCTTGGCAATGACATGAGCTGGAACGTAAGGGAAGTACAAATTGTTTGCTGGTGATGTGTTCATGAAAGGTCAAAGTTCAAGGAGTACTCTCAAGCAAATTCGTGATGGGAGAAGCTATTTCACAGACCAAGATCAGTGTGGCCTGCGGCTTCATTGAAAATTACACTTGTCTTTCAAAAAGAAACCATTCATCTGTTTCATCCAGTCTATCACCAGAAACCCGTGATGCGGGATGAATTTTATTTCTTCTTTACTATTCACGTAGTTGCACCTGCCTATTAAATGTGTCAAAGCATTTGTCAGCTACTCTACCCACTATCAAGGACATATATACAGAAAGGTACCGGAAAAGGGCCAGAGGCACAATGAAAGATCCCACACCCCTCTGCTCATGGACTGTTTGTCCCACTCCCATCAGGGAGGAGGCTACATAGCATCCACACCAGGACCACCAGACTCAAAAACAGTTATTTCCCCAAGCAGTGAAGCTGATCAACACCTCCACCCACTAACCCACCCCTCCACACCGCCAACCGCTACTTTCTTCCGCATAACAGAACTAAATAATTTCTCCCTCGGCTCCTCTCACTTCCTTCAAACAAAAGGGGTAGCCATATGCACTCGCATGGGTCCCACCTATGCCTACCTGTTTCTTGGCTATGTGGAACAGTTGATGTTGCAAGCCTACACTGGTGATTGTCCCGCACTTTTCCTATGCTACATCGAAGACTACATTGGTGCTGCTTCCTGCCTTTCTGCACCTGTGTTGAACTCGGCGATTTCATCCACTTTACACTCAACCTACACCCTGCCCTCAAATTCGCCTGGTCCATTTCTACACTTCCCTCCCTTTTTCGATCTCACCGTCTCTATCTCTGGAGCCAGCTTATTCACCGATGTCAATTTTAAACCAACAGACTCTCACAGCTACCTAGATTATACCTCTTCCCACCCTGCTAAATGTAAATACGATACCTCTTTTACTTAATTTTTCCGTCTCTGTTGCATCTGCTCTCGGGATGAGGCTTTTAATTCTAGAACATAGGAGATGTTCTCCTTTTTCAAAGAAAAGGGTTTCCCTCCATCCACCATCAATGTTGCCCTCAACCGTATCTCTTCCATTTCATGCACATCTGCTTTTACACCATCCTCCTGCCAACCTACCAGGGAGAGGATTCCTCTTGTCCTCACCTACCACCCCAACAGCTTCCATGTCCAGCACATAATTCCCCAAAACTTCCACCACCAAACCCATCGTTCCCTCACCACCCCCCCCCCCCACTTTCTGTTTTCTGCAGGGATCACTCTCTACGCGACTCGCTTGTCCATTCATCCCTCCCCACTGATCTCCCTCCTTGCATTTATCCTTGCAAGTGGAACAAGCGCTTCACCTGCCCCTGCACCTCTTCTCTCCCTCCTCCCTGAATGGTAATCAGGGCTCCAAATAGTCCTTCCAGGTAATGTGACACTTCATCTGTGAGTCTGTTGGGGTCATATACTGTGTTCAGTGCTCCCGGTGTAGCCTCTTGTGTATCAGTGAAACCTGACCTTTTCCCATTCCAATATGTCCATCCATGGCCTCCTCCACTCTTGGGATAAGGCCACACTTACATTGGAGGAACAACACCTTATATTCTGTTTAGGTAGCCTCCAACCTGATGGTATGAACATCGATTTCTCAAACTTATAGTAATGCGTCCACCCCCCCTTCACCATTTCCCATCCCCTTTTCCCTCTCTCATGTTTTCTCCTTGCCTGCTCGTTACCTCCCACTGATGTTCCCCTCCCCCTTTTTTCTTTCTTCCATAGCCTTCTGTCTCTTTCACCAATCAACTTCCTATGCTTCATCCCTCTCCCTCCAAGTTTCACCTATCCCCTTCGAGCCTGCACCGCCATTCAGTATGATCATGGCTGATCATCCAACTCAGAATCCTGTACCTCCTTTCCCTCCATACCCCCTGATCCCTTTAGCCACAAGGGCCATATCTAACTTAACCATGTCTATATTGACCCCTTCTCAGTATTTAAATATATCAAGTGAAATCTATAGAATTACAACTAAGCCAATTATATTGAAATACAGTTATCAAAATACTACTGTGATTTGTTACCTGCATGCATAATTCAGGTAGCAAATCACAGTAGTATTCAACAATTTGTCGTCTTTCTAGTGAAAATAAAGATAATTTTTTTCCCATCCAAGTTCACGGACCCCCGGAATCTCTCTATGGACCCCCTGTTAAGAACCACTCCATTAAACGATCTTGGATCTTGAATCTTGAATGTGATCTCAGGATTTAGTGAATATTTTCCTATTGAAGTCAGCTGGACCGCAGGCGTGATGTCGTCGGTGAAAAATACACAGTAAAGGTGATGTATGAGAAATCAACATTCCCCCATTTTCCAACTGAGTGAATTACAACAAGAAGAAAGATGACAAATTGTTGAAGGCTATCTTGGTTTCTTTACAAGTACTGCAATATTGGGATCAGGATTATGCCTCATTGCAGTAATGCAAGATGACATGGGACACCTCCTGGCCTCGCAATATTACAGGTTTGAATCCCTTTTATCAGACACAGGGGATATATTTCATAGAGTCATAGAAAAATACAGCACAGAAACAGGCCTATCAGCCCATCTAGTCCATGCTGAGCCATATAAACTGCCCACTCCTATCAACCTGACCCTGAACCACAGCCCTTCCATTCATGTAGCTATACAAACTTCCATGAAATCAAGCTCACTTGCACTGGCAGGTCATTCCACACTCTCACGAACCACTGATGACCAAGTTTCCCCTCGTATTTCTCTTAAGCTTTTTGCCTTTCACCATTAACCCATGTCCTCTAGTTGTAGTCCCACCCAGCCTCAGTGATAAAAGTCTGCTTGTATTCACCCTATCTATACTTGTCATAATTTTGTATACATCTATCATATTTCCTCTTAGTCTTCTATGTTTCAAGCAATAAAGCTTGGTAAGGCAACAGCTCTGTCCATGACTGCATGAGACTGCAGAAAGTTGTGGACGCACCTCAGCACATTACAGGAATAAGAGTTCAAGGACTCTGTTTACACTTCTCACTGACTCAGTAAAGTAGCCAAAGACCGTCCCCACCCCAGTCATACTCTCTTCTCCCCTCTCCCAATGGGCAAAGCCTGAAAGTACGTAGCACCAAGCTCAACCAGAGTTTCTACCCTGCTGTTATCAGTCTTATCTGACTTGCACTGCACTTTCTCTGTGGCTGTTACTCCCTATTCCGCTTTGTTCTTATTTTACCTTGTTCCATCTCAGTGCACTCTGCAGTGACCTGTACGAACAGAACACAACACAAACTTTTAATTGTATCCCTTCCATCGAAGGGAGGTTGGTTTTCATGATGTGCTGAGCAGTTGCCATGTTAAAGAATTTAAAAACAAGGATGTAATGTTGAGACTTTATAAAGCACTGGGGAGGATTCTTTTGGAGTATTTTGAGCAGTTTTGGGCCCCTTATCATAGAAAGGGTGTGCTGAAACTGGAGAGGGTGCAAAGGAGGCTCACAAAACAGATTCCAGGATCAAACAGCTTGTCATCTGGAGAGTGTTTGATGGCTCTGGGCCTGTATTCACTAGAATTCAGAAGAATGAGGAGTGGCCTTAATAGAATGGATATGGAGAGGATGTTTCCTATGATAGGGGAGTCTAAGACTAGAGGACACAGCCTCAGAACAGAGGAGCATCCTTTTGGAATAGAGATGAGGAGGAACTTCTTTAGCCAGAGGGTGGTGAATCTGTGGAATTCTTTGCCACAAGGCTGAGGAGGCTGTCTTTATGTATACTCAAGGCACAGGTTGATAGTTTCTCAATTGGTCAGGGCATGAAAGGATACAGGGAGACGGCAGGAGATTGGGACTGAGAGGAAAATTGGATCAGCCATGATGAAATGGTGCAGCAGACTCAATGGACCAAATGGCTTAATTCTGCTCTTATGGCTGATGGTCTTATGGTCATACCAGGTCACGATGCATCCAAGAGGATGTGTTCTATGGTGGATGGATTTAAATTGGTAGGGGTTGACAGGGGTATGTCAAATTTGTTTAGCAACATTAAGACTGAGACTCACTGAACAACTTACACTCACTGGCCACTTTATTGGCCGCCTCCTGTAAAGTATGTCAGTGATCTTCTGCTGCTGCAGCCCATCCACTGCAAGGTTCAACGTGTTGTGTATTCAGAGATGCTCTTCTGCACACCGCTGTTGTAGCGTGTGGTTATTTGCATTTCTGTCACATTCCACCAGTCTGGTCATTCTCTTCTGATCACTGTCATTAACAAGACCTTTTTGACCACAGAACTGCCAGTCACTGAATGTTCTTTTTGTTTCTCGCACCATTCTCTGTAAACTCTAGAGACTGTTGTGTGTGAAAATCCCAGGAGATCAGTAGTTTCTGAGATACTCAAACTACCCTATCTGGCACCAACAATTCTTTCGTGGTCAAAGTCACTTAGATCACATTTTTCCCATTCAGAAATTTGGTCTGAACAACAAGTGAACCTTTGACCATGTCTATATGTTTTCATGCATTGCTTTGTTACCATATGTTTAACTAATTAGGTATGTGCATTAATGATCAAGTGTACAGGCATATCTAATAAAGTGGCCACTGAGTGTATAACTTTATTACAGCATAGTTCAACTCTGTGCTGCTTTTAATCCCATACCTTTGTTTTTTCCATTTTAGGCTCACAGATCAAAAGGTTCATTTCACTGAGATTTGTTTCTGAGCCTTCGGACACGGTCACTGTGCGAGGCGGATCATTTCTCCTGAACTGCTCGGCAGCGGCGGATCAGGGCCCAGTGAACATTAGCTGGAGAAAAGATGGCGCCTTCCTAAACCTGGTAATGGACGAGAGGCGACAGCTGATGCCAGACGGATCCCTAATGGTGCAGAACGTGGTCCACACAAGGCACCATCGGCCTGATGAAGGCCTGTACCAGTGTGAGGCTTCAGTGCTGGGGGCAGGATCAATAGTGAGCAGAATGGCTCGCTTAACTGTGGCAAGTAAGGGTCGCATCAAGGCGAATTTTCTTTCCTTTTCTGCTCTGCCAATGTTATTGGTTTTAATTAGAACATAACCTTAGTAGTAACTTGTTTCTGTCACACGAGTTTAATAAGACAGGGTGTCCACTATGAGCTGCTCCCTTCAGTAGTAATCAATAGTTTTATTTTAAGGCTAATGTCCAATGCTGAAATGATATCTCAGTTGTGTTGGCATCTCTCTGTTACTGGATCACCAAGCTTTCTCTTGACTCAATTTGTGATGTGTGAGAATTGAGCATTTGACTGCCAAAACCAGACACGAAGCACTCATTGTCTCTTGTCTGTGTTCCACAAAATCAGCAATGGATTTACCCAAAGTACTTGCTTTCCTCCGCTTGGCCTGCAAACTCTGGTTGGAGAGTTCCCAAGATGTTTCTGAGCATCAAACTACAGACTTTGCTGATTGTATTGAACTGGTTTTAAGGAGAAAATAAAATCACTGTGCTGTTGGTCATTTGGTTTTAGGTTCAGTTACAAGGAAAATCTTGCCCTTCCATGCCTGTATATTTTGTGACCAGTACAGTATGAGTACAGACTCATATATAAAAGAAAATATCAAAGCAGGAATGTAATGCTTAGGTTTTATGTGAAATTGAAGTATTGTGAGCAGTATCGGGCCCATTATCTCAGACAGGATGTGCTGACATTGGAGAGTGTTCAAAGGAGGTTCACAGAAATTATTCAGCAATTAAAAGGATTCCCTAAACGTTAACTGATAGGTCAAGTCAGTAGTGAGGAAGGCAAATGCAGTTTTAGCTTTCATTTCCAGAGGACCAGGATATAATATCAAAGATGTAATGCTGAGGCTCTATAAGGTATTGTTCAGACTGAACAAAGTATTGTGAGCAGTTCTGGGCTCCTTATCTAAGGAAAGATAAGCTGGCATTGGAGAGGGTCTAGAGTCGGTTCAGAAGAGCGATACCAGGAATGAAAGGGTTAGCATATGAGGAGTGTTTGATGGCCCCGGCCTGTACTTGATGGAGTTTAGAAGAGTAAGAGGGGAATATCTCATTGAAACCTATTGAATATTGAAAGGGCTAGACAGAGTGGTTGTGGAGAGGATGTTTCATATAGTGGGGAGTCTGGGAACAGAGAATATAGCCTCAAAATAGAAGGGTATATCTTTGGAACAGACTTGAGGAGGAATTTCTTCAGCCAGAGGTGGGTAGATCTGTGGAATTCATTGCCACTGATGGCTGTTGTGGACAAGTCTTTGGGAATATTTAAGTGGAGGTTGAAAGGTTTTTGATATGTCTGGTTGACAAAGGTTATAGGGAGAAGGCAGGAGAATGGCATTCAGAGGGACAATAGGTCAGCCATGATGGAATGATGAAGCAGACTCGATGGGCCAAATGACTTAATTCTGCACCTATGTCCTATGGACTTAAGATCTTAGAGCAGACTCACTGATGATGGAAAGGGAATAGGATAGAAAATGCGCAGATTTTCCAGAAAAGTTACAATTCACCCCAACAATAGTTTGGAATTACACAATATTTTGTATTCAAGTCAGTAAATCGGAGAGTTTCTTATTGTCAGCTTTTACTTTTGTAAGTAAAGAAAATGAAAAATCAAATAATATTGGTTGTCTGTCATATCCAAGGATGACAGGAGACCTGTGCGAGAGGCATTTTAAAATGGAAAATGTTGTTGCATTGGGACAGTTCCAGTCTCTTGACCTGGGAAGTCCAGGTTCAGTAGGATGAGTAGTCGTCACAGACTGGGGACTTCCTTGGTTGCAGTGGACCATGATTATTCTGTGCCTTGTCATGCCCTTTGCTCCGCGTGGAGTGTTGCATTAGCACCTTTTCTGGCAGTTGGACCTCTCCATGGATCTCATCGCCCTGTCCGCCAGAGCAGACTACGCATGAAGGGCCAGGCATGTCCCTATCTCACTGGGGTATGAGGTGGCTGGTTACCCTCTCCTGGTTTAGCCTGCCTGTCGAAGCGGTGTGCCAAGGTATGGCCGCTGTCACATGTAAGCAGCTACTTGGAGCCACAGGGGAGAGCTGAGTGTCCGGTGAGTGAGCTGCCCCAGAATGGACGTGACAAACCCTTTCAGCATAGCTGTTACCCCTCCCTGGGCACCCCAGAATCCCAATGATAATCAACTATTACAATCAGGTAAACGGACATGCATTTGATGAAAGCTATCTGTGATACATGAAGACAAACAGGCTATGCTTCCACAAGAGTTCTCTTTCATACTCGTAATTTGAACAAAAATTCTCCTGAATATTTGGCATCATAATACCACTGTAATCCATTGTTTTGTCTGGATTTCTGGGATTGCTACAGGTTTACTGGTACCGTTTTTTAATCAAATGTAAAAGTAATCATTCAGAAAATCAGCAATTTGATGATGTTATTTGGATGAGCCACAGTTGGAGGAAGTTCGTGTCAGGTGTGTAATGTTGGATCTGGTGATTCTGCAATCCAAAGGTTCTTCGGAAGTCAAAAATGAGGCATACAGTAAAACTTTTTGGTTATGGCTGGTAAAAGTGCGACAAGAACAAAGGATGAACAAAGAAAGACAAAGCAAAGGAAATCATGAGCATCTCACACTCAGGCTAAAGATAATCTAAGTGTCTGTGATAACAATTAACCTGTAAATTAGCCAAACTACAGTTGCATGATATGATTTCAAACTTTCTCCAAATTCTGGTATATTTTCTTGTCTCCCTTTCCTCTTCTTTATTTCCTCACTCTGACCTCTTACTCTTCTCCTCAGCTGCCTACCATCTCCCCCCTCCTCCTTCCCTTTCTCCCATGATCCTTTCTCCTCTCCTATCAGATTCCTTCTTCTCCAGCCCTTTACCTCTTCCACCTATCACCTCCCAGCTTCTCACTTCATCCCCCCTGCCCCACCCAGCTGGCCTCTTCTACCAGCTTGCCCTCCTTCCCCTCCCAGCCCCACCTTCTTATTCTGGCATTCTTCCCCGTTCCTTTCCAGTCCTGATGAAATGTCTCAGCCATAATGTACTCTGTTCCTTCCTCTCTATAGATGCTCCCCCAGCATTTTGAGCCTTTCGCTCTGCATCTCCAGCATCTGCAGAATGTCTTGTGTCTGTGATATGAATTGAGCTGCCTTGTTCATACCTTTGGTGACGTGCCTCCAATCTTACCGAAACAAATGGCTTCAACCACTGCTAGTGTTGATCAGAGTGAAATTGAATAATAGGTTTCATGACAAAATCCTTACTTTTGCCAGAAGCAGGCAGCTGTGATATTGATGCACCCACCCTTGCCGGGGAACTGAAAAAACTCTCAGATTGTTCTGACTTCCCATATTGCCTGCAAATGATACGATCTGAGATGAGATTGTGTCGGGGGTGTCAGACACTCTATATTCTCCCTGCCTGCGCAGAATTTTAATTCACCTGTCTTTGCACTTGGGATAAGGGAAGAAGCACAGAGACTTACTCATCACAACTGCCTACAGCATTAGGAAACAGTGTTCCTCTGTCAGAAAAGCTAAATAGAAAGATCAGAACTTCAACAGAGAGCAAAACAAAAATCAGAGATTAAAGATTAGCTCGATTTGTCACATGTACATTGAGACATACAGTGGAATGCATCTCTTGCATCAAATGTATTAGCGAGGATTGAGTTGGGTTAGCAAGCAAGAGTCACCACACTTCCTGTGCCAATGTAGCTGCCCTGCACCCTGGTCTGCTGAATTCCTCCAGCATTTTCTGTGTGTTACTGTTTTTGTCAATGTGGAACTGAGAGGGAGTTTGTAAATCCAGTGAGATCAAAGGATGTTGGGAATGGCGAGGGGGCGGTGTGTGGGATAGGTGACAGAGAAGGAGAACCAGGGGTGGGGTTTGGCATGGGTGCAAACATACCCATCTCTGAGACACCAGGCAAGGTTATTTGATTCCAAAAATCTGGTTTATTGAACAGTACAGAACGTCTCCTGGGTGCTTCCCACTCCCTCACCCCTCCCTTCCTCTCCCTTCCCCTCTTCCCAACCATGACTCCCCTCTCCCTGCCCCTTCCCACTCTCAGTCCACAATAAAGACCAATCTCAGAATCAGATTTATCATCTCTCACATATGACAGGAAATTTTGCTGTTTTTTGTGGTAGCAGTAAAGTGCAATCGTTTTAGACACCCTAGCTATAGATATATATATATATATATATGTACCTAAGACTTTTGCACAGTACTGTATATATAACCTAAATGAGCAGTGCAATAAGAGAGCAAAAATAGTGAGATAGCGTTCATGGGTTCAATATCCTTTCAGAAATCTGCTGGAGGAGGGGAAGAAACTGTTGCTAAAACAATGAGTGTGGGTCTCCATGCTCCGGGTCCTCCCTCCTGATGGTAGGAGTGAGATGAGGGTTTGTCCCGGGTGATGGGGTCCTTAATGACAGATGCTGCCTTTTTGCCAAACCGCTGAAAAGCAAAACTGTCTTATCTAGTGTCTGCGCCCTCTAGTTTTGGCCTCCACAACCTTGGGAAAAAAAACTTTGACCACCCACCTTATCCAGATATCTCAAGGTTTTTATAAACATATGAGGTCAGCCGTCATTCTCCTGCACTACTGCGAATGAAGATCTACTGTGGCTGATCTCTCCCTGTAACTCAAGCCTTCTCCTACCCTCTTCCTATAACTCAGACCATCTCCCACTCTGTCCCCATAACAGTCCCTCTCCCACCCCCTTCCTATAACTCAGACCATCTCCCACTCTGTCCCCATAACAGTCCCTCTCCCACCCCCTTCCTATAACACAGACCATCTCCCACTCTGTCCCTCTCCCACCCTCTCCCGATAACTCAGACCATCTCCCGCTCTGTCCCCATAACAGTCCCTCTCCCACCCCCTTCCTATAACTCAGACCATCTCCCACTTGGTCCCCATACAGTCCCTCTCCTATCCTCTTCCTATAACTCAGACCATCTCCCACTCTGTCCCCATAACAGTCCCTCTCCCACCCCCTTCCTATAACTCAGACCATCTCCCACTCTGTCCCTCTCCCACCCTCTCCCGATAACTCAGACCATCTCCCGCTCTGTCCCCATAACAGTCCCTCTCCCACCCCCTTCCTATAACAGACCATCTCCCACTCGGTCCCCATACAGTCCCTCTCCCATCCTCTTCCTATAACTCAGACCATCTCCCACTCTGTCCCCATAACAGTCCCTCTCCCACCCCCTTCCTATAACTCAGACCATCTCCCACTCTGTCCCTCTCCCACCCTCTCCCGATAACTCAGACCATCTCCCGCTCTGTCCCCATAACAGTCCCTCTCCCACCCCC
The DNA here is from genome assembly GCF_030144855.1 of Hypanus sabinus. NCBI lineage: Eukaryota > Metazoa > Chordata > Chondrichthyes > Myliobatiformes > Dasyatidae > Hypanus > Hypanus sabinus. The sequence continues at coordinate 101,523,033 of NC_082719.1, read as the reverse complement.
TTCCTATAACTCAGACCATCTCCCACTCTGTCCCCATAACAGTCCCTCTCCCACCCCCTTCCTATAACTCAGACCATCTCCCGCTCTGTCCCCATAACAGTCCCTCTCCCACCCCCTTCCTATAACTCAGACCATCTCCCACTCTGTCTCTCTCCCACCCGATAACTCAGACCATCTCCCACTCTGTCCCCATACAGTCCCTCTCCCATCCTCTTCCTATAACTCAGACCATCTCCCACTCTGTCCCTCTCCCACCCTCTCCCGATAACTCAGACCATCTCCCACTCGGTCCCCATACAGTCCCTCTCCCATCCTCTTCCTATAACACAGACCATCTCCCGCTCTGTCCCCATAACAGTCCCTCTCCCACCCCCTTCCTATAACACAGACCATCTCCCACTCTGTCCCCATAATATTGATGGGCCAAAGGCTATGCTTCTTTGCTATAGTGCTCTGTGACTATATGGACGATATATGGACAATGGAACACATTGTCTAGAAGGAGAAGGCAGGCAGTTGGGGTTGAGAGGAAAATGGATCAGTTATGATGAAATGGTGGAGTAGGCTCAATGGGCCAAATGGCCTAATTCTGCTCCTATATCTCATGGTCTTTTGCTCTATAAAATCCATTCTCACCACAGTGGTTACTGTAGTTTATTTGGTGCAGCTCTCTCACCGGTGTGTCTAATACAGCAATTCATCACCAGAGTTCTTGTGTACCCTCTCAAGGTGTGATTACTGCACCCATTGGCTGCTCCATTCCCACCAAACAGCTGCTGCACTGCTCCTGTCACATTACACCGAGGTAGAGCGTGTGTCAATGATCGTAAAACTGATTCTGATTCTGATCTGATAACGCTCTTGGCTCTAATGAACAGCAAGACGACCCAACAATAGGAACTCTGTGAAGAGCCCAAACAATACAGTAGTCTTGTGGTCAGTGAGACACTATTACCGCTGGGGTTATGGAGTTCCAAGTTCAACCCTGGCATCTCCTGTAGGTCCTCCCCGGGTGCTCCAGTTTCATCCCACAGTCCATGAATGTACTGGGTAGGTCCATAGATGATTGTAGATTATCCTGTGATTAAGTTAGGATTAAATCAGGGTTGTCGGAGATTGGTGGTCAGTGCAGCTCAGTGGGCTGGTAGGGCCTATTTCACATTATTCCCCTAAATAAGATAAATAAAATCTGTGGAAAGAGATAATGCTACACTTCATAGAACTGTGAAAGAAAGAAATTGCTTTTCAGTGACAGAGAGGGAGAAGACGAGGAAGTGGTGTGGCCTGGGGCAGTTTAGTGATGATCTGAGTGAAGGGCCAGGCTTGAGGAGCTGGAAGGCTGACTCCTGCCCCTATTTACTGATGCTCTTGCGAGATTAACTTTCGTCTTTAACTTGTTTTTTTTTGAAGACCATAATGATCATTCCACACCTCTGCAGGGAGCAACACCTCTAAATCTGGCAAGGCTAAAGCTTTTTTTTAGTGTGATTCACAGAATTACACAGTTTTACAATGACAAATGATATCACAAAAAAATTTAGAATAAATTTAATAAATTGGATGTCACCTAATTGGGGTTCTCAGCTTTTTAACTCGCTGTAAAACAGTCCAACATGTCTGACACTTTTTAATTAATGTTATATTCTGTACATCTGCTGACAATTCCATTAACACGTTACTTAACTTCAGTTTCTGCCAATAAATATTAAGATTACAAAGAGCAAGTTTTGAACCACTTATCACATTTGCGTCGTGTTAAACTCATAGGCAACTGTTCCTTAGTCTCTGAGACTTTGTAATTCTGACATTTTCCTTTCAGACCTCAGCTAGCGAAGTTCAAAGTACATTTACTGGTCCAATGGTTCCATTTAATATCTGAGAATGTATACAGTATACAACTTGAAATTCTTTCTCTTCGCCGACATCCTTGAAACAGAGAGAAAAAAAGATCAGAACTCAAACTGCCCTCATCCCACGCACAATCACCAGCAAATTCTTCAATGCTCCCCCTCCCCTACTTGCTCCAGAAAAAACATTTCCCTCCTCACCACCCACCATGCAATCAATAGCAAGCCCCAAGAAATCATGACATATCGTCCATCAAAAACTATTGTCCATCCAAGACTTTGGCATCTCAGACAGACTCTTTCTCTCTCTTACTAATGATGGAGAGGAAGATCTTGCTCCTGCAACAGCAAAAGGGGAGACCAACAGCTCATTGTTCCAGTGTTCCAGTCTGCTGTGTCACTTGTCCAAGCCCCAGCCCCAACACCGCGACTCGAAGACCACCAGTCTCTCACTCACAATCAAGAGAGAGAGAGGGGGAGAAAATTATTATTAACTTATTAAATGTATTAATTTATTTTCCAAGTACATATATGTCACCATATGCAGCTGTCAGATTTATTTTCTTGGGGGCATTCACAGTAGTACAAAGAACCAGAATAGAATCAATGAAAAACCACACATGACAGAGACAAACAACCAATGTGTAAAAAAACAACAAACTGCAAGTACAAATAATAATAATTGTAAATAAATAAGAAACAAATATCAAGATCATAAGTCGTAGAGTGCTTGAGAGTGTGTCCATAGGTTGCGTTGGACTCTGGTGTTTTTAATCCAGTTTTCGTTCAGTAGTCAGGAAAGAGGCACAAAGCTTGTTGTTTCACAATCATTTCATTAAGAGTTAATAGAACAAAAAATTGTAGATGGATAGTAATAGGAGCAGAAGCTAGTAGCAGAAGGGAGAGAAACAAAGAAAGACAGTGGTGCCACTGGATCAGCTCTTTTTCTACCCACAGATAAGAATCAACGGTCTGATAGACCCTACTCAAATAACACAGCACAAGTGAAACTTCCAGGACTTTCCAGAATGTTACAATTAACTCTGACCACCAGGGGAACACTATACAATTGCATATACATACTGTGACACTCGGGGACACACTGAACAACTGTATATCCATACTGTGCCCACTGGGAAACATACTAAGCAGTTATATAAGTATATAAGTAGCTATAAAAACAACAGGCATAAATTGTTGAGCTGCGTAGAAAGTAACAACAAAAATAGTCTAATCCAACAGTTGTGAGACCATGTTGCCCTCTGTTGGAGCTTGATGGTTGAGGGGTAATAGCTGTTCCTGAACCAAGTGGTGTGGGACCTGAGGCTAATATACCTCCTTCCTGATGGCAGCAACGAAAAGAAAGCATCTGTCATTAAAGAGCTTAGTGCCCTAACAGAACATTTCAGAAATAAAAAGAACAGTTGGAAATCTGAAATAGAAGATGCGAGAATATACTCCGAACAAATAAGGCTGCATCTGCAGAAATAAAAACAGTGGGCAACATTTCAGATTGAGGAACCTTTATTAAAAATGGAAAAGAAAGATACAAGTTTGTCTTAAGTTACAGAATATACTTATCTATCTATCTATCTATCTGTCCGTCTGTCTATCTTTCTTTCTTTCTTTATCATTTATTTACTTATTTATTTATTGATTGATTGATTGATTGATTAACAACCTCGATTTAAGCCCAACTTGCTGTATGTAAAAAGCCCTCTTCTGACATTCCTGCTATACTTTCAACCAATCACTTCAAAAATAGGCCTCCTCATACTAACCAATTCCATCCTGGGGAGAATGTCTTTGACTATCTGATCATCTTGTATGTCCCTATCAAGTCACCTCTCATCCTCTTTCGCTCAGAAGAGAAAAGCTCGAGTTTGCTCAACCTGTCTTCTTCATAAGACATGTTCTCCAATCCAGGCAGCATCCTGCTATATTTCATTCCATTCCTTCTGGACATCTGTACTTTACCAGAATTCTGTTCTGCAAATTCAATTTACTGTTGCTGCAGGAATGAAATGTCTTCTGAAGCCCTCAAATGTTTAATATATGATAGTTTTTTTAAAAAATTCCATTACATCTCTCTAGATTTAGTGACTTAAAAATATCTGCAGGGTATGCTACATGATATGGTGAGCCGTTGTTTATCCGGAAATTTATGTATGTAGAATTTACATGCATCTAGCAAAAATTTCCGAGAAAATTGAGCCTTCGATGTTGACTCACTTCTGTTGTAGCTGATAAAATGCCTTGAGAGTATCCAGAACACAGAAACTAAATTGCCTTTTTGACATTTAGAATTAAATGATTCTAGTTTAAGTGGTTGCCTAGCCCACAAGTAAAAAACTCAAGGCATAGCCTACATAAGGTTGTTTTGTTTTCATGAAAGCAAGCTCACTGAATTTTATTTCAAGTGTTATGCAAAGTGTGAAAAGACATTTTTTGTTTATTTACATTTATATATAATAGACAGTGGTTGGCTGGTTAACAACAATGCTTTCTTTGAAGATGTAGCTCTTTATTTAATGGTGAGTACACTCATTCATTTGATTTAATTTTCCTCTAGTTTACATTCACACTGTTTAACCTTAAAATGTAGGAGTGCAGTGTGAAACGTTGTTCTTTGAAAGGAACAAAGATGACATCTATTTCTGCAATTCATTTCAAGGCTTTCACATGGGCTAAAAATGTGCGATGTAGAATGATTTTCTCAGGAAATTTCCATGTGAATTTACATACATATTTTTAAAAGAACTCTTTCAGAATTATAGGGACAAAACAGGAAAATGGGTGCAAGAGTTCTGTCAAAGAGTTTTCCAATCAAATGTCTCGGCTCAAAATGTTGACTTTTTATTCCTCTCTGTAGATGCTGCCTGGCCTGCTGTGCATTTTGCGTAAGTTACTCTGGATTTCCAGCATCTATAAGATCTCTTGTGTTTACAGGGTGTAAGTGTTCTGTCAAGGATTTGGCACAGACTCAATGGGCTGTGTGGCCTTTTTCTGAGTGATATCATGTTCCATATCAAGTTCAAGTTTATTGTCATTCAACTGTATACAGTACATGTATACCGCTAAACAAAACAGCGTTCCTCCAGAACAAGCTGCACAACATTTAACTCACTCACAACGCATGAAGTAATATTACCACAAATAAATTAATAATAAAAGATATTCCAATGGTTGACATTCAACATCATGTGCATTTATGACACAAGTTAAAAGGTTAACGGTATAATGCCACTGGCGCTTCATACGTGATGCAACCTGGGTGGTGGTAGGGGGTTCAGTAGTCTCACGCCCTGGGGGAAGAAGCTGTTTTGCATCCTAACAGTTTTTGTCCTAGTGCTACGGCACCTCCTGCTTGATGGTAGGGTGTCAAAGAGATAGTTGGACAGATGGGAGGGATATCTGATAAGGCCCCTCCATATGTAGTGCTCCTGATCAATATCTCAGATGGGTGGAGAAGAAACTCCAATGATCCTCTCAGAAGCGTATTTTTGCCATTCTCCTTCATGGTGCTGAGGCATAAGCAGTCCATTCATGGAATCAGCACACTCCATTTCCCATAGATGCTGGATAGCTGAGAGGAACACATACAAAATTCCAGAGGAACTCAGCAGGTCAGGTAGTATTTACGGAGAGAAATAAGCAATCAGTGTTTCAGGCTGAAACCACTCACTAGGACTGGAAGATTGGAATATCGAGGCAAATGTGACTGCCTGCCTTCTGATTGCTGGTGGGATTGCTCTGCTGCCAGAGGAGGCCAGTGTGGCCTATTGCTGTGCCCAGAGGGGAGGCCTCTGTGTCTCTCTCTTTTCATGATATTGGAAAATGTTACCAAGGTTTCTGTGTTTATGGATTTGGACTTTGGTCTACCGACCTCTTTCATTCTTATGGTTTTTATATTCCGTGTTTTCACCTGTTCTTTCTCACTGATTCTTGTGTGAGGGAGGGGTGTCTGGAGGGTGTCGATGTTCTTGTTGCATTTTTGTTAGCTTTTTTGTGCAGGGAGAGCGGATTTGGAGGTCGATGTTGATGTTGCGTTCTGGCCAGGAGATTGGGGTTGGGGGTTTGGTGATCGTGTTGCCATTCTTTTTGTGAAGGGGGTAGGTTTGCTGTTTCCCTCCCAACTGACTTCCGTGGATTTCTTTGCTTGTGGCTGTCTGGAGAAGAAGAATCTCAGAGTTGTGCTCGGCATACATACTTCGCTAATAAATGAACCCTTTGAACTTTTGAACCTTTGCAAAGGTGGGGGGAAGGCGAAGGCAGAAGGTGAAGGAAGGGGAGCTGGTAGGTGGTAGGTGAAGCCAGGTGAGGGGCAAGTGGTAAGTGGGGAAGGGGAAATGAGGTGAGAAACTGGGAGATAATAAGTAGAAGACATAAAAGGGCTGAAGAAGAAGGAGTCTGATAGGAGAGGGAAGTGGACCATGGGAGAAAGGGGAGGAGGAGGGACACTAGCGGGAGGTATTGGGAAGATATACATACACAAAGTGTTTGAGTTTACAGAGACAGAATTACAACATTGGATTTCAGGTCTTGAAGCAAAATGTTAAACCTTGATTCCACTGGGAATGAGGAATTAGAATTGAACCCATCACCTCATCAAGCGACAGAACAAGGTTAGAGAGGAGAAACACACACCAGGAATTGCCAGAATCAGAATCATGTTTAATGTCACTGGCATACAGTATGTTGTGACATTTATTCTTCTGTGGGAGTAGTGCTTTGTAATATGGAATAATGAAAAAATTCCATAAATCACAGTAAGAAATATACCTTTATAAAAAAAGTTAAATTAAATAAGTAGAGCAAAAAGAGAGAAAAAAATTGTAAGGTGGTGCTCATGAGTTAATTGTCCATTCAGAACTGGCAGAGGGGAAGAAGCTGTACCTAGAACTTTGAGTCTGTGTCTTCCGTCTCCTTATCTTCTCCTCGATGGTAGCAACGAAAAGTGGACATGCCATGGGTGATTGGGGTGCTTAATGAGAGACTTTTGAAGGTGTCCTCGATGCTGGGGAGGCTAGTGTGGAACTGGCTGAGCTTGCATCTTTCTGCAGTTTGCAGTTCTCTGAATAAGCCGGCTCTAACGTTCCATTACCTCAGAATCTATTGCTAGTTTGGTATTGATTAAACTGAGCTAAGAGAGTACAGTATATTTCAGTACCATTATAGATTAGTAGTTTTGTGCTAGTGCAAGGATTTTGACCTGCCGTGCTGATGTGCAGAGATAAATCCAAGGTTACAGCAAGGTGAATATTTAGTCCAAACCAGTCCCACTGAGCTCAGACATGAAATGTCAATTTTCTTGGTGTTGATTCAGATGTGTAATGTGTATTTAATAGTGATTTCATACACTAGCCTCCCTTACATTGAAGACATCTTCAAAAGGTGGTGCCTCAAAAAGGAAATGCATTTGCTAATGTGAGGCAGAGAAGTTTGTAAATCTGGCAGGAACAAAGGATGTTGGGAAGGAATAGTGAGGATGGAGTGCCATGGGAATGGTGTGGGACAGGTGGCAGAGAAGAAATGCTGGGACAGTGGGGTGGTGCAGGTACAGACACACCCAGTTCTGAGACAACAGGCCAGGTCATTTGACTCCAATTAGATTACTGATCTCTACAAAATGTCTCTCTAGTGTTTCCCACTCCCTCCCCTCTCCCCTTTTGCCAACTATCATTCCCCTCTCCTTGTCCCTTTCCCACTCTCAGTCCACAATAAAGACCCATTTCAGAAACAGGTTTATCATCACCCACATATGTTATGAAATTAGTTTTTTTTTTCAGCAGCAGTGCAGTGCAATACATACAATTACTGCAGTACTCCATTTAGAACAGAGATAAGGAGGAATTTCTTTAGCCAGAAGTTAGTGAGTCGGTGGAATTCATTGCCACAGGTGGCTGTGGAGGTCAAGTCATTGGGTTTATTTAAAGTGAAGGTTGTTAGATTCTTGATTGGGCAAGGTGTCAAAGATTCTGGTGGGTGCTGTAGTTTCTTATGTACTATCTATTTTTCAAAACTAACATTTAATGGAGTACTTTTTCTCTGGCCACTTTGTGACAGGTTGGACAATAAAGGTTTCTTATTGAAGACTTTTTTTTTGAGCAGACAGAATGAAAAGCTTGCATTCCCATGCACTGACTGTCTGAAAATACAGTTACCCTGCTGCCTTAATAGTCTCCAAACTCGAGGAACCCACACAGGTAAAAAGGCTGACTCGGTCACCCTCATTCACCTCTGGATCACACGCTCTTTAATCTTGTATCCAGAAAGTCCAGAAGTCTGGACAGAAGTAGAAAAGCCTAGACAGGGCTTAAGTAGTTGAAATTATGAGCAGGAGTAATTTTAAAGATAAAGATTAGTTATATTTGATAGATGTACATTCAATATCAATGTATTAATTGGCTGCATATTGGAGGCTGTAGGAAGAATGAGCAACCTAACTGTGGCACCATAGTTTAGGGAGAAATTCATGAAGGGGGAGGGAAGAGAAATGTCGTGGTAATTGGGGGTAAGATAGTCAGAGGAATAGACAGAGTTCTCTGCTGCAGGGGTAAAGCATCCCAAGGCTGAGTTGCCTTCCTGGTATCTGGGTCCGGGACATCTTACCTGACTTGCAGAGGAATTTGCAGTGGGAGGGGAAAGATCCATTGTTGTGGTCCATGTGGGTATCAATGACATAGGTAGAATGAGGAAAGAGGTTCTGCTGAGGGAATTTGAGCAGCTATGGACTAAATTAAAAAGCAGATCCAAAAGTCAAGTCAAGCCAAGTCACACAGAGAATGCTGGTGGAACACAACAGGCCAGGCAGCATCTATAAGGAGAAGCACGGTCGACGTTTTGGGCCAAGACCCTTCGTCAGGACTCCAGGCCTGCTGTGTTCCACCAGTATTTTGTGTGTGTGTGTTGTTTGAATTTCCAGCATCTGCAGATTTCCTCGTGTTTGCCCGTCAAGTCAAGTCAAGTCAAGTCAAGTCAAGTCAAGTCATTTTTATTGTCATTTCAACCATAAGTGCTGGTACAGTGCATAGTAAAAATGAGACATGAGACAACGTTTTTCAGGACCATGGTGTTATATGACACAGTACAAAAACTAGATTGAACTACGTAAAAAAAAACCACAGAGACAGCTACTCTAGACTACAGACCTACACAGTACTGCGTAAAGTGCACAAAACAGTGCAGGCATTACAACAAATAATAAACAGGACAATAGGGCAGTAGGGTGTCAGTCCAGGCTCTGGGTATTGAAGAGTCTGATAGCTTGGGGGAAGAAACTGTTACATAGTCTGGTCGTGAGAGCCTGAATGTTTTGGTGCCTTTTCCCAGATGGCAGGAGGGAGAAGAGTTTGTATGAGGGGTGCATGGGGTCTTTCATAATGCTTTTTGCCTTGCGGACGCAGTGTGTAGTGTAAATGTCCGTGATGGAGGGAACAGAGACCCCGATGATCTTCTCAGCTGACCGCACTATCCGCTGCAGGGTCTTGCGATCCGAGGTGGTGCAATTTCCGAACCAGGCAGTGATGCAGCTGCTCAGGATGCTCTCAATACAACCCCTGTAGAATGCGATGAGGATGGGGGGGGAGAACTTTCCTCAGCCTTCGCAGAAAGTAGAGATGCTGTTGGGCTTTCTTTGCTATGGAGCTGGTGTTGAGGGACCAGGCGAGATTCTCCGTCAGGTGAACACCAAGAAATTTGGTGCTCTTAACGAACTCTACCGAGGAGCCGTCGATGTTCAGCGGGGAGTGGTCGCTCCGTGGTTCTGGATTAGTTTCTGATCCGATGCAAATTGGCATAAAGTCAAGAAGATTAGAGAGTTAAATGCGTGGCTCAAGGATTGGTGTGGGAGAAGTGGGTTTGAATTCATGGGAAACTGGCACCAATATTGGGGAAGGAGGGACGGGCTCCACCTGAACCATGGCCTGGATCCTAGCAAACTGCATAACTAGGGCTGTGGATAGGGCTTTAAACAAAATAACCAGGGGGTGGGCGGTAGGTTGAACAGATTGGAAAGGTAAAAGAGAAAAGTGTTGATAAAGTAAAAGCAAAAGTTAAAAAAGAGAAAAGTAAAGGTGGAGTGCAGAAAAGTCAAGTGCAAAAGAGACAAAGACTTTAAAGGCACAATGAGTGTAAGGGAACATTATCTGAAAGCCTGTAGTATTCGAAACGAGGTCAGTGAATTTGTGGCACAGCTCAGTACAAAGAGGTATGATATAGTGGTCATTACAGAAACATGGTTACAGGGTGGAGAAGATTGGGAATTAAATATCTAAGGACATCAGGTAATACAGAAGGATAGGCAGGAAGGTAGGGGAGGCAGTGTAGTACTCTTAATTAAGGATGAGATCATGGCGATAGTGAGAGACAATATAAGATCTAAGGAACAGGAAAGTAGTTTTCACTGGTAGGTGAGACTAGAAGTAGGGAACATAGCCTCGTGATTCTGGGGAGTAAATTTAGGACGGAGATGAGGAGGAACTGCTTTTCGGTGAGAGTGGTGAATCTGCGGAATTCTCTGCCTAATGAAGTGGTGGAGGCTACCTCAGTAAATATATTTAAGACAAGGTTGGGTAGATTTTTGCATAGTAGGGGAATTAAGGGTTATGGGGGGAAAAACAGGTAGGTGGAGATGAGTCCATGGTCAGATCAGCCATGATCTTATTGAATGGCAGGGCAGGCTCAATGGGCCAGATGGCCTACTCCTGCTCCTATTAATTATGTTCTTATCATGGCTTGATATGGGTTTCAACAAAAAACCCTACAATAAGTAGTGGATTTGGCCCAGTACTTCATGGGTAAAGTCCTCCCAACCACATCTACATGAATGGCTGCCATAGGGAAGCATCATCAGAGATTCCCACCATGCTTTTTTCTCACTGTTGCCATCAGGTAGAAGATACAGGAGCTTCAGGGCTTACACCACCAGGTTCTAAAACAGTTACTACCCCTCAACCATCAGGCTCTGGAATAGAAGTGGATACACTCTACTTCAAAGACTCTTTATCTCATTATCCCATGTTCTTGTTATTTATTGCTGTTTATTTTTATTTGCATTTGCACAGTTTATCTGCACTCTGGTTAATCTTTCACTGATCCTGTTATAGTTATTATCCTATAGATTTGCTGAGTATGGCCGCAGGGAAATGAATCTCAGGCTTGTATATATTGATAAATATGTACTCTGATCATAAAGTTTACTTTGGATTTTTTACTTTGAAACATGAAAGCATACAGTGAGATGCGTAGCTTGTATCAACGACCAGCACAGTATGAGGGTTGTGCTGAGGGCAGCCCTCAAGCATCACCATGCTTCTGGCTCCGATATAGCATACCCTCAACTTACTACGCCTCAATAAGTGGTTCGTCTTTGGAATGTGGGAGGAAACCAGAGCACTTGAAGGAAATGCATTGGACAATTAGGTTTATTTACCCGCTGAGGCTTTGTAAGGCATTGGTCAAATCGCATGGAGTATTGTAAACAGTTTTGGGCCTCTTATCTAAGAAAAAATGTAATGGCATTGCCGAGTGTCTAGGGGAGGTTGATGAGGCTGATTTCAGGAACGTAAAGGTTAACATTTGAGGAGCGCTTGATGACTCTGGGCCATCACTGGAGGTCAGGAGAATGAGGAGGGATCAGAACCAAGTTTATTATCACAGGCATGTGTCAAAAAATTTGCTGTTTTGCGGCAGTGCTATTGTGCAATACATAAAATATTACTATATTTGCAACAAAAAATACAAAAAAGATGAATGAGTAGTGCAAAAAGATGGCAAGAATTTATTATTATATATATTCTTGCTTAATTTAATTACTTATTTAATTTATGTTATAAATAAAATTAATGAAGTAGCGTAATGGATTTAATTATCCATTCAGAAATCTGATGTTAGAGGGAAAGAACCTGCTTCTGAAACATTGAGTGTATGTTTTTACGTCCCTGTGCTCCTCCCCGATGGTAAAAATGAGAAGACGGCATGCCCTGGGTGATGGGGGACCTTCATGTTAGATGCCGTCCTTTTGAAGCATTGCCTTTTGAAGGTGTCCTGGATGCTGTGCAGGGTGATGCCCATGATGGACTTGGCTGAATTTACAACTTCCTGCAGCTTTTTTCTGATTCTGCATTTACCCTGTCTATTTACATACACCCGGAGGAAACCCACGTGGTCACGAGGAGACAATACAAGCTTCTTACAGACAGTGGCGGGAGTCAAACGACAGTCAGTAATCACTGGAGTTGTAAAGTGATTGTGCTAACCAGTGCGTTGCTGTGCTGCCCACCATGAAGTCGGAAAACATCTTCAAGTCTGAAACGTTATCAGATCAGTGATGGGCTTTACCCGTGGAACCATTCCAACTCGATATGTTGTTTCTCTTGAATTGAAAAGGATGCACCAGAACTCAAGGTTCAACTTTAGGGGAAAGAAAAGTTTTTTCAACCATTCTAGATATATATACACACACACACTTAATGTAATTAATTAATTTATTTATATATATTTTTCCTATATTATCATTTATTACATTGTACTGCTGTTGCTAAGTTATCAAATTTCGTTATGTATGCTGGTGATATTAAACCTGATTTTTATATAATGTAAGTACATGCTGGCATTTATGTACAGTATTTATACATATCTAATTTGTTATCCATACTTTAACCTCTAGTTTTATTTTATCTATAATTCTTTATTAATTGTTGAATGTTGCTTTTTGTTGCATGTCCTACCCTGACCAATACAACACAGCAAATTCCAAATAGATGTAAATGTACATCCTGTACATGGTGAATAAAGTTGATCCTTGATTTGTGAAAAACAGGCTTGGGACATCCTGAATCTGTTAGTTCAGTAAAAATTAATGTCCACTCTGTCACCTCTCAATGTGTCTCCCACGAGTCCTCTTTGAGGCATCGCCTCTTATCTGCTAGTGAATAACAGTTAAGTTTAGGAAGAGAATCAAAAAGATGAGACAAAATTAATGGCAAAACAATTCCTGTTATCCTCAGCAGTACTTTGCAATTAATATGTTCATCATTATATGTGTCAAAAACCATTAGTTATTTTCTACACGCAGATGATATTTGATACTTTGGATGGGATCCCGGATATTGTGGAAGAGTTTCTCAATGCAGAGGAAGAATTCACAGTCTGTGTCTTATCATTGCAGCTGCTCCTGTCTACGTTTGATTTGGCTTGTTCTGAACTCTTAAAGCAACCAATCTTTAGATAAATCAGTTTAATTGGGCTATTTTAGATAAATGTCTTCTCCAAGCATACGTAACTCAGAATATTATTCTCTCTACTTCCTGGCACCTGCTTCTTCATTATTTTGGCTTTGTGGAGATCCCACTCTCCTGTTAAATCCTGTCTAAGTGCTCATTCTTAACTTGTGTAATTAGGCTATTTGACATCAAGGGAATCACAATTAATTCTCTTCATAAAACCACACAGAGCACAGAAACTCTGTAATGCCCATTTGATACCCTGGAGCGACTGGAACCCTGCCAGATTCATCTCCCCCTTTTAGGTGTGGAAGGCTCAAGTAGAAGGTGAACTTTGTTTTCTGGTATAAATCTTCAAGAAAGCCTTAAAGCTCTCCGCTTCTTTCTTAACAACAGACCCGAGCAGTCCCCCCTCCAATACCACCCTCCTTTGTTTGATGAAACTGGTTCTGATCCTCAGCAATTTCTCTTTTGGCCCCTGCCACTTTCTACAAATTTAAGGTTTTCTACAAAACTTGTTTTCTACAAGCTATGACCGCTTTTTTACTGTCTATGTGGAACAATCCTTGTTTGGAACCTTCCCTGGTAATGCTCCTCAGCTCTCTCTGTGCTACGTTGTCATCTACATTGGTGCTGCTTCATGCACCCATGCTGAGATCATCAATTTCACCAAATTGGCCTTCAACTTCCATTCTGTCCTTAAATTCACTTGGACCATTTCTGACAACTCTCTCCCATTTCTCGATTTCTTTGCCTCCATCACTGGGGACAATTTGTCAACCAACACGTTTTATAAACCCACTGTTGTGTCTGTGCACAACTACATATGTATTCAATAAAAGCACGCACGTGGGAGACAGCTTTAACTGATGTATTCACTTTGCAGTGAGAGAGTTCATGTGCAGGCGACTGATCAATATGTAGTGCTATGTAGTGCTAAGGCTGGGGGGATCATTGCACTAAAAGAAATAGATCTATATACTTCCTCTCCCTTTAGATTAATGCAACATAAACTGTATATGTACAAAACATTCAATTTTTCTTTCATAAACTCATATGCCAAATAAACATGCTTTCACAATAACAGTCCACAACTACCTTCACAGTTCTAAAGGTTCAGTCTTTTGGGTGGTGCTCTGTTTCTTTCAGGATAGCAGCTCTGGACCTGTGGAGTGACATCAGGTCTGGCTGGTGTCTTGTCAATGATAATGTTCTTGTTGTGCCTCTGGACCTGTGGAGTGGCATCAGGTTCGGTAGGTGTCTTGTGTAAGACAATGTTCTCGGTTTCCATTATCACGTTGCTATCAGTGACATCATCACTGAGTGGTAGGTCCCGTGACTGTAATGTGTCCGTCTTGTTGCATGTAGTCGACTCAGGTGTGATCTTCGGTTGAGCATTCAGTATCTGGTCTACCTGACATCTTCATGTCTGATCTTCGACGTCCACGGTGTACATCAGTAGTTCAGTCCTTGTAGCTATCCTACCGGGTGTCCACTTGTCTTCTCAGTAATCACTTGGCGACTGGATGAACTGTTTATTCTGCACCTCTCTCCTTGCATCTGGTTTCAGGAGGTCGATGCAAGATCTCAGATTCCTGTTCATGAACAGCATTGCAAGTGTTTGATTTGTCATTGCATGAACAGAGTCCCGATACACAAAAAGGAAATTGTCCACTTTGTGCTATAGAGAAATGTCCTCCTTGTCCATCGCTTTAATGGACTTCTTGAAGGTTTGGACAAATCTTTCAGCTAGCCCAGTCACTGCTGGGTGGTGAGGAACTGACTTGAAATGTCTGATGCCATTTTCCTTTATGAACAGTCAGAATTTTTCTGGCATGTATTGTGGTCTGTTGTCACTCACAATTTGTTCTGGCAAGCCGCTTATTGTGAAGATGGTCCTCAGGGCGGAGACAGTCTTTGCTGAGATGGTTGACTTATTTGATATGACCTCTGGCTGCTTCGAATGAGCATCCACAGCAATTAGGAACATGGAGACCATGAATGGCCCAGCAAAGTCAATATGTACTCTTTGTGATGGTGGTGACAGCCACTCATACAGGGTGTAACTGTGCCTGTGAGGGTGCATTTTGAACTTCTTGGCATTTTTAACATCTTTTGGCCAAGTCTTCGATCTGTTTATCTATTCCCTTCTCAAACACCTTCTGATTAGCATTAAGCAGCTGTGACAGCCTCTGATTAGTGCTACCATTTGGGCTGCCATTCCCTGTTAATGTCACACTGAGAGCTTTGATTGACTGCTAGTCTTGTTGGATTTTTCTCAACCATTCATGTCCAAAATGTGTTGGCTCTCCACTTTTCAAAACATAAAGCTCTAAGTGTTGTATATGGCCTCTATTTACTCAGTCACTTTCAGTTTGACATTGGGAGACACTTTTTTTTTACCTGTGTAAATCTTTAGCATCACTGAGGTCTTCTCTAATGGTATCTTAGAAAAGAGTCTATTGTAATCAGCCTCTGGAATTATGGACAAAGCTGACCCTGTATCCAGCTTCATTTTCAGTTTTACAATGGACACATCTATTATGATCCAGATTATTTTGTGATCTGCATCAGTAATAAATGCAGTCTAGGCATGCCAGTTCATAGTTGTAAGACTCTATGTTGTCTGATTCTGGTTTACATTTGGTAACTTCATGCATTTGCTTTGTTTTGTGTTTGAGACTTTTCACTCAGTTGTGCTTTTTGTCTGTCTTGCATGCTCTCTCTGTGACCATGTATCTGACACTTTTTGCAGATTTCTCTTTGAATCAACAGTCATTTGCATCATGGGAGGATTTGCCACATTGATTTCATTTTTGTTTTTTTGCACCATTCAGGAACATTTGTGCATTTCATGTTCTAACCTTTTTTTTCTGTAGTTCTGCTGCATCCTTTGATGCAGTCTCTAACAATATTGCAATGGTCAATGCCCGTTCTAAGATTACTGACCTTTCAGACAGTAGCCTCTATTGAGTGCTTTGACTCTGCATACCACATACAAGCCTGTTCCTGAATGCATCAGAAAGACTATTTCCAAAGTTACATACTGGGAAGTCTGTGCAGTTCTGCAATGTATTCAGAAATGCTTTCATCTTTTGGCTAATTCCTTTTGTAAAATCTAAATCACTCAGCTATTACCAGCAGTTGAGGACTCAGGTGATTTTGTAAAATTGCAACAATTTCATTGAACATCTTGCTTTCTGGCTATGAGTAAGAATCTGTAGGTTGCATAAGGGACTGTACATTCTTTGGTCCATTAAGCTAAGAAGCATAGGGGCTTTCTTCTGCTCCTCCATGTTCTTCTCAATATACGACTCTCAATTTTCATTAGCACTATCAAAATCATCAACTTCCCTGCCTGAAACCATCACCACATTATTTTTACTTTAAATTCAGTGTGTATTTCACTGTACTCACGTGTTCTTTGGCTTTCTCGTGTTGTTTAACTCTTGCTGTTTCATCCCGTAACTGTTGGTGCAGGTCATGATATTTTCTGGCATTCAAGTTCATACTCATTGTCAATTTGTTGTGTTTGTGCTCAATTACATATCAATTCAATAAAAGCACGCATGCGGGAGATGGCTTTAACTGGTACATTCACATTGCAGCGAGAGAGAGAAAACAATGCTTATGTGTAGACAACAGATCAATACGTAGTGCTAAGGATGGTGGGGGGCAGGGGTTCATTGCTCTAAAAGAAACAGATCTATTCATTCCACCCACCAATTCCCAGAGCTATCTTGACTATACCTCTTCCCACCCTGTCTTGTGTAAAAGATGCCATTCTCATTTCTCAGTTTCATAGTCTTCACTGCATCTGTTTCCAGGATGAGACCTTTCTTTCCAGAACAAGAGACATGTCCTTTATCTTCAAACAACGGTTTTCCCTTCCTCCGTGATTGGTGCTACTCTCAACTGTGTCTCCTCCGTTTTGTGGACATCCATACTCACTCCTCCTTCCCGCCAACTTAAGGGAGATAATGTTCTTCTTGTCATCACCTACCACCCCATGGGTCTCCACATCCTAAAAATCATTCTCTGCAATCTCTGCCATCTTCAATGGGATCCTACCACCAAACACATCATTATCTCTCCTATACTTTCAGCTTTCTGCAGGGATCACTGGCTCCGTGATTCCTTTGTTCATTCGTCCCTCTGCACTAATCTTCATCCTAGCACTTATCCCTGCAAGTGATAGAAGTGTTACACCTGCCCATTCAACTTCCCTCTCATCTCCATTCTGTGTCCCAAACAGTCTTCCAGCTGAAGCAACACTTCACTTGTCAACCTGTTAGGGTAGTCTATTGTATCCAGAGCATGATGTCACCTCCTTTGCAATGATGGGACCCAGCATAAATTGGGGACTGCTTTGTCAAGCACCTCAGCTCGATCCACAAAAAGCAGAATTTCCCGGGGCTAGCCATTTCAATTTTAATCCCCATTCCCATTCTGACTGGGAGAATCAGAATGGTACTGGACCCCAAGAAAGGGAGTTTGTGGAGTGCCTCCGAGATGGATTCTTAGAACAGCTTGTACTGGAGCCTACCAGGGAGAAGGCAATTCTAGATTTAGTGTTGTGCAATGAACCGGATTTGATCAGGGACCTCGAGGTAAAGGAACCATTAGGAGGTAGTGACCATAATATGATATGTTTTAACCTACAATTTGAGAAGGAGAAGGGAAAATCGTATGTGTCAGTATTACAGTTGAACAAAGGGAACTATGGAGCTATGAGGGAGGAGTTGGCTAAAGTTCAATGGAACAATACCCTAGCAGGGAAGACAGTGGAACAACAATGGCAGGTATTTCTGGGAATAATGCAGAAGGTGCAGGATCGGTTCATTCCAAAGAGGAAGAAAGATCCCAAGGGGAGTAAGGGGCAGCTGTGGCTGATGAGGGAAGTAATGGGCAGTATAAAAATAAAAGAGAAGTATAACATAGCAAAGATGACCAGGAAACCGGGGGACTGGGAAGCATTTAAAGAGCAACAGAAGATAACAAAAAAGGCAATACGCCAAGAAAAAATGAGGTACGAAGGTAAACTAGTCAAGAATATAAAGGAGGATAGTAAAAGCTTCTTTAGGTATGTGAATAGCAAAAATATAGTTAAGACCAAAATTGGACCATTGAAGACAGAAACGGGTGAATTTATTATGGGGAACAAGGAAATGGCAGATGAGTTGAACAAGTACTTTGGATCTGTCTTCACTAGGGAAGACACAAGCAATCTCCCAGATGTAATAGTGGTCAAAGGAACTAGGGTAAAGGATGAACTGAGGGAAATTTATATTAGGCAAGAAACGGTGTTGGATAGACTGTTGAGTCTGAAGGCTGTTAAGTCCCCGGGACCTGATGGTCTGCATCCCAGGGTACTTAAAGAGGTGGCTCTAGAAATCGTGAATGCATTGGTAATCATTTTCCAATGTTCTATAGATTCAGGAACAGTTCCTGCTGACTGGAGGGTGGCTAATGTTGTCCCACTTTTCAAGAAAGGAGGGAGAGAGAAAACAGGGAATTATAGACTGGTTAGCCTGACGTCAGTGGTGGGAAAGATGCTGGAGTCAATTATAAAAGAGGAAATTACGACACATTTGGATAGCAGTAGAAGGATCAGTCCGAGTCAGCATGGATTTATGAAGGGAAAATCATGCTTGACTAATCTTCTGGAGTTTTTTTGAGATGTAACTATGAAAATGGACAAGGGAGAGCCAGTGGATGTAGTGTACCTGGACTTCCAGAAAGCTTTTGATAAAGTCCCACATAGGAGATTAGTGGGCAAAATTAGGGCACATGGTATTGGGGGCAACGAACTGACATGGATTGAAAATTGGCTGGCTGACAGGAAACAAAGAGTAGTGATTAACGGGTCCCTTTCGGAATGGCAGGCTGTGACCAGTGGGGTACTGCAAGGTTCGGTGCTGGGACTGCAGCTGTTTGCAATATACATTAATGATTTAGATGAAGGGATTAAAAGTAACATTAGCAAATTTACTGATGACACAAAGCTGGGTGGCAGTGTGAAATGTCGAGAAGATGTTATGAGAATGCAAGGTGACTTGGACAGGTTGGGTGAGTGGGCAAATGTATGGCAGATGCAGTTTAATGTGGATAAATATGAGGTTATCCACATTGGTGGCAAGAACAGGAAGACAGATTACTAGCTAATTGGAGTCAAGTTAGGAAAAGGGGAAGTACAACGAGATCTAGGTGTTCTTGTACATCAGTCAATGAAAGCAAGCATGCAGGTACAACAGGCAGTGAAGAAAGCTAATGGCATGCTGGCCTTTATAACAGGAGGAATTGAGTATAGGAGTAAAGAGGTCCTTCTGCAGCTGTACAGGGCCCTGGTGAGACCCCACCTGGAGTATTGTGTGCAGTTTTGGCCTCCAAATTTGAGGAAGGATATTCTTGCTATTGAAGGAGTGCTGCGTAGGTTCACAAGTTTAATTCCCGGAATGGCGGGACTGTCATATGTTGAAAGATTGGAGCGACTGGGCTTATATACACTGGAATTTAGAAGGATGAGAGGGGATCTGATTGAAACATATAAGATTATTAAGGGATTGGACACGCTGGAGGCAGGAAGCATGTTCCCGCTGATGGGTGAGTCCAGAACTAGAGGCCACAGTTTAAGAATAAGGGGTAGGCCATTTAGAACGGAGATGTGGAAAAACTTTTTCACTCAGAGAGTGGTGGATATGTGGAATGCTCTGCCCCAGAAGGCAGTGGAGGCTAAGTCTCTGGATGCATTCAAGAGAGAGTTAGATAGAGCTCTTACAGATAGCGGGGTCAAGGGATATGGGGAGAGGGCAGGAACGGGCTACTGATTGTGTATGATCAGCCATGATCACAGTGAATGGTGGTGCTGGCTAGAAGGGCCGAATGGCCTACTCCTGCACCTACTGTCTATTGTCTATTGACATGTCAGTTCATGTCCTCCTCTTCTGCCATGATGATGCCTCTCATAGGATGGAGGAGCAACATCTCATATTCCATTTGGGTAGCCTCCAATGATGGCATAAGCACTGATTGCTCCAACTTGTGATAAATATTTCCTCTCTCTGTTTCCTCTTCTTCATTTTCCCTTTCTGGCCTTTTAGCCCTTCTTCTCGCCTGCCTATCACTTCCCCCTGATGTCCCTCCTTCTTCCCTTTCTCCCATGGACGACTCTCCTCTCCTGTCAGAAACTCATGTTCTCATCTCATCTCATGTTGGTATCCATCGCAGGACTGGCAGGTAGATATCCCTGACACTTCTTCACCACCAGGAGATGTACTAGGTCTAAGGGAGTGAAATATCAATGGATGGTGTCCTCTGGCTGATGACCCTACAGCTGACCGAAGGGTACATTTGGAGGTGCGGCAGAAGGAATGCCAAGCCGGAAACATTTTCCTGTAAATCTCATTGTCTATTATTATTATTATTTCTTTCGTTTTGTATTTGCACAGTTTGTTGTCTTTTGTACACTGGTTGAAGACCCAAGTTGGTGTTGTCTTTCATTGATTCTGTTATGGTTATTATTCTATGGATTTATTGAGTATGTCCACAAGAAAATGGATCTCAGGGTTGTATATGGTGACATATAGGTAATTTGGTAATAAGTTTAATTTGAACTTTGAACTTTGAGATTCCTTCTTCTCCATTCCTTTGCCATTTCCGTCTGTCAACTCACAGTTTCTTACTTCCTCCCCTCTCCCCAACCACCTGGTTTCACCTATCACCTGTGAGGTTGAACTCTTCCCCCTCTCCCCACTTTCTTGATCCTCCAGCATTTGGAGTGTATTCGTATAAATCTTCAAGGCTCAAGATTGTTTAATGTCACTTCCAGTGTAAAGGAAAGAAAAATGTTGTTCTGGATCCAATGCAGAAAAAAATGCAATAAGATAAAGAACACATTAATTAAAAAAACACAATATTAATAAATATATAAGATAGCTTATATACATAGATTGCTTGTCCATAAATTGACACCAGGAGTGTCTAGACATAAGGTGACTGACTGAAATGATAAATTAATGGTGGTTGGGGGTGCAGAGGGTTGGATTAGGTGGAGGTGTTGATCAGCCTTTACGGCTTGGGCTAAAGTAACTGTTTTTGAGTCTGGTGGTCTTGGTGTGGGTGCTATGTAGCCTCCCCCAATGGATGTGGAGCAAACAGTCCATGGGCAGGGTGGGTGGGATCTTTCATGATGTTACTGGCCTTTTCCCAACACCTTTCTGTATACGGTACATGTTCTTGACAGGGAGGCTGATGCCAGTGATGTGCTGGGTAGTTTTAATTACTTACTGTAGAGCCTGTTTGTCTTCAGCTGATTTATCTGTCTCATAGGATATTACATTTATCAATATTTCTGTATGAAATTACATCCAATTTCTTGTTTACTTAAACACTGGAACTGAAGTTCTCTGGTAATGCAAAGGGAAGTGTGAATCTCTGTAATTTTCCTTGTCAGAAATGGAAATTTAAAGTACACAGTAGTCACTTAATTACCTACCTCCTGTACCCAATAAAGCAGCCACTGAGTGTATGTTCATAATCTTCTGCTGCTGTAGCCCATCCACTTCAAGGTTTGACATGTTGTGCGTTCAGAGATGCTCTTCTGCACACCACAGTTGAAATGCATGGTTATTAGAGTTACTGTCACCTTCCTGTCAGCTTGAACCAGTCTGGCCATTCTCCTCTGACCTCTCTCGCTAACAAGGCATTTTCACCCACAGAACTGCACTCAAAGTTCAAAGTAAAACTTATTATCAGAGTACATACATCACCACATACAACCCTGAAGCTGTTTTCTATGGGGGTATTTAGCAAATCTATAGAACAGTAACTGTAAACAGAAAACAAATTACAAATGCAGATAATAAATAAATAGCAATAAATAACAAGTATGAAATAACAAGATAAAAGAATCCTTTAATTAATGTAGTTATTCCTTTTGTTCAAGAGCCTGATGGTTGAGGGGTAGTAACTGTTCTTGAACCTTGTGGTGTGAATCCTGAGGCATTTGTGCCTTCTACCAGATGGCAGTAGTGAGAAAAGAGCATGGCCTGGGAGGTGAGGATCTATGATTGATGCTGCTTTTCTACAGCAATGTTTCACCTAGATGTGCTCAATCATTGGGAGTGTTTTACCCATGATGTACTGGACTAAATCCACTACCTTTCGTAGGATTTTCCACTCAGAGGCATTGATTTTCCCAGACCAGGCCGTCACGCATCCTGTCAGCACACTTGCCACCACACGTCTATAGAAGTTTGTCCGGGATTTTGATGACATGTCAAACCTCCACAGACACTCTTGCGCTTTCTTTGCAATAATATTTATATGATGGGTCCAGGACAAGTCCTGTGAGATAGTGACACCCAGGAATTTAAAGTTACAGACCCTCTCCACCTCTGATGATTACTGGCTCATGGACCTCTGGTTTCCCTCCCCTATAATCAGTTCCTCAGTCTTGTTGGCATTGAGTGAAAGGTTGTTGTTATCACACCATAGCCAAGTTTTCATTCTTCCTGCAGTATGCTGAGTCATCACACACTTTGATCCAGCCAACAGCAGTGGTATTGTCATCAAACCTATATATGGTGTTGGAGCTGTAGTTAGCAACACAGCCATAGGTGTAAAGTGAGTAAAGCAGGGGGCAAAGTACACATCCCTGTGGTACTCCTGTACTGATGGAGATTATAGTAGGGATGGTTTTGCCAATTTGAACTGACCAGGGTCTATAAGTGAAGAAATCCAGGATCCAATTGCATAAGGGTGTATAGAGGGCCAGGTATTTGAGTTTACTGATTAGTTCTGAGGGGGATGATGGTGTTAAAATGCTGAGCTGTAATTGATAAAGAGCATCCTGATATATGCATCTTTGCTGTCCAGATCTTCTAGGGTTGTGTGAAAAACCAACAAGATAGCATCTGCTGTAGACCTGTTGCTTCGGTAGGAAAATTGGAGCACACCAAGTTGCCATTCAGACAGCTGATATGCTTCAACACCAGCCTCTCAAAACACTTCATCACAGTGGATGTAAGAGCCACTGAATGATAGTCATTGAGGCAGGTTACTGTGCTCTTCTTGGGCAATCGTATGATTGGAGATTGCTCGAAGCAGGTGGGTACCACACACTGCCGGAATGAGAGGTTGAAGATATTCCTGAATACTCCACTGGATATTTTTTGCCTGCTGAGCTCCTCCAGCATTTTCTGTGTCACTCGGATTTCCAACTGATATCTGCATGTTTCTCTTGTTACTAGATATTTTTTGTTTTTTGCACATTCTCTGTAAACTCTAGAGACTGTTTTGAATGAAAATCCTAGGAGATCAGCAGCTTCTGAGATATCAGACCACCCTGCCTGACACCAACAATCATTCCTCAGTCGAAGACTCTTAGATCACATTTCTTCTGCATTCTGATGTTTAGTCTGAACAATAACTGAACCTCTTGACCATGTCTGCATGCTCTTATGCATTGCATTGTTGCTACATGATGGACTGATTTGATATTTGCATTAACGAGCAGAGGTAGAGGTGCATCTAACTAAATAGCCATTGAGTGTATATAACAGTATATTTTATGTACTGCTGCTGCCACAAAACAACAAAATTCATGACATATCCCAGTGATAATAAACCTGATTCTGACTTTTTGTGCCATCACCTTTTTTATGGATCAAAGATCAATTTTATCGAAAATCAAGGATCAAGTTTATTTACCAGTGCTCTACACTGTGCAAAAGTCTTCAGCACGTATATATAGTTAAGGTGCCCAAGACTTTTGCACAGTGTTGTATTTGTCAATGCGGAGTGGAGAGCGAGTTTGTAAATCTGGCAGGAAGAAAGAATGTTGGGAATGGTGAGGGTGGAGCACCACAGGAAAGGTTGGGATAGGTGGCAGAAGAAGGAGTGCCGAAGTGGGGTACAGACACATCCAGCCCTGAGACACCAGGCAAGGTCATTCGATTCCAAACAATCGGTTTATTGATCATTACAGAATGTCTCTCTGGTGCTTCCAGCTCCCTCCCCCCTCCTTTCCCCTTTTCCTGAACATGATTCCCCTCTCGCTGCATCCTTCCCACTCTCAGTCCAGAATAGAGACCCATATCAAAATCAGGTTTATCAGTACTCACATGTGTCATGAAATCTGTTTATTTTTGGTAGCAGTGCAGTGCATGAATTACCAGTTCGTATTGATTTATCAAAATACCCTGCGTTTGTATCCTGTAAGGGCAACGTTCAAATAAAGGGCTATTTCAGTGCTATCACACCACTTTTTGATGAGTTGTATAAATTAGTTAATCTTGCACAATACTTAAAATTATTACAGTACTGGGGTAAAATTCTTAGGCACCCTGGCTATAGATATGTGGCTAAGACGTTTGCACAGTACTATACATTTATATATGAAAGGATGCAATTTGAAATGAGAAAAATGATAATTGTAAAGAATAGATAATGAATAAAGTGTGCATACATACACAAATACTGGAACGCATTTACAATGTAGACAGCATTATCAAAAGTGGTTTAAAGTGTTTCCAGTGACTGAGCTAATAGTTGGAAGGGGTGGTGGTACTAACTAGAATGGTTGATCAGATTAACTGCCAGAGAGGCATAGAACACTGCAGCACAGAAACCGACCCTTCAGCCTATTTCAGCTATTAATCTGGCTGGTCCCATTGACCTGCGTACGCACCATAGCCCAAAGAACCCCTCCCATCTATGTACATATCTAAATTTTTGTTAAATGTTGAAATCAAACCTCCATCCACCCTTTCTGCTGGCAGTTTGTTCCACACTCTCATCACTGTCTCATTTTTCCCTCAAACATTTCACCTTTCACTCTTAACCCATGACCTCTAGTTGTCCCACCCAACCTCGGTGGAAAAAGCCTGCTTGTATTTACCCTATCTATACTCCTCATTATTTTGCATACCACCATCAAATCTCCACTTATTCTCCAATGTTCTAGGGAATAAAGCTCTTACCTATTCAACCTTTCTCCACAACACAGGTTCTCAAGTTCAGTCAACATCCTTGTAAATTGTCTCTGCACTTTTTCAATCTCATTGCTATCTTTCCTTTAGATAGGTGACCAGAACTGCACACAATACTCCAAAATTAGGCCTTACCAAAATCTTATAAAACATCATCGTAACATCCCAACTCCTGTACTCAATACATTGATTTATGTGCCAATGTGCCAAATGTTTTTTTTACAGCTACCTGTGATGCCACTTTCAATGAACACCTGTATTCCCTTTGTTCTACCACACTCCTCAGTGCCCTATCAGTCACTGTGTAAGACCTATCCTGCTTGGTCTTACTGAAGAGCAGTTTTGGGCTCCTTATTTTAAAAAGAATATACTGACATTGGAGAGGGTTCAGAGAAGATTCACAAGAATGATTCCAGGAATGAAAGGGTTACCGTATGAAGAATGTTTGGCAGCCCCTGGGCTGTATTCCCTGGAGTTCAGGAGAATGAGGGGGGAATCTCATAGAAAAATTCCAAATGTTAAAAGGCTTGAACAGATTAGATATGGCAACATTATTTCCCATGATAGGGGATTCTAGGATAAGAGGGCACAACTTCAGGATTGAAGGACGTCCTTTTAGAACCGAGATGCAGAGAAATTACTTTAATCAGAGGGTGGTAAATCTGTGGAATTTGTTGCCACAAGTGGCTGTGGGGGCCAAGTCATTGGGTGTATTTAAGGCAGAGGTAGATAGGTTCTTGATTAGCCAGGGCATCAATATATGTGATGGGGTGAAAGCAGGGGAGTGGGGATGACTGGATGAAGTGGATCATTCCATGATTGAATGGTGGAACGGACTCGATGGGCCATACGGCCTACTTCTGCTCTTATATCTTATGGTCTTAAGGTCTAAGTGGACAACCTCGCATTTTTCCAGCTGATGCAGAACCCTCTGCAAGCTATGATAACCTTCCTCAATGTCCACTACACCCCCAATCATGGTGCTGATCTAATTAACTACATTATCATCCAGATATTTGATATAGATGACAAAACTAAAATGGGCTCAGCACTAATCCCTGTGGCACCTATAGCAGAATATCCCTGTAGCAGGATATCTGCTCGGCCCCTGCAGTTTCTGCACTTGCCTCCTATGAATCAGAATCAGAATCAGACTTTAATCGCCAAGTACCTGGGCACATACAAGGAATTTACTTCCGGCAGACGTTGTCTCTCTGCTCATAACAATAATAATGATAAATATAAATGAAAATATAGATTATACATACAAGCAGTGCAATCCAAGTAATAGTTAGCCGACAGTTAACCGGCAGTTAACTGTTCAGCAAAGTGACCGCAGTAGGGAAAAAACTTCTCCAGTGCCTATTAGTCTTAGTCTGGAGGGATCTGAAGCGCCTACCAGACGGAAGCAGTTCAAACAGTCCGTGCGCAGGATGGAAGGAGTCCTTTATGATGTTCCCCGCCCTCTTCTTCAACCTGGAAGAAGTCCAAGGGAACACCTTGTCAGGCCCGAGGGATTTATCCACTCTTAGTTTACCTCAAGACAGCAAACACCTCCTCCTCCTCTGTAAATTGCACAGATTCCATGACCTCACTGCTGTTTTGCCTCACTTCTGCATTCATCTCCTGAGCAAATACAGATGCAAAAAATCCATTTAAGTCCTCCCCAAGGGGGAAGAAACATTTTAGACATTTTTTAGGGCGGCACATTAGGGTAGTGGTTAGCACTATGCTTTACAGTGCAAACGACTCTAGTTCAACTCCAGCCACTCTCTGTAAGGAATTTGTACATTCACCCCATGAAGGCATGGGTTACCTCCAGGTGCTCCGGTTTCCTATCACGGTCCAAAGACATACTGGTTGGTAGGTTGATTGGTGGTTGTAAATTGTCCTGTGATTAGGCTGGGATTAAATCAGGGGATAGCTGGGCAATGGGCTTGAAGGGCCGGAAAGGCCTATTCAATAGTTCAATGGTTCCATTTAATATCGGAGAATGTATATAATATAAACCTGGAATTCGTACCGTTCACAGACATCCTCAAAACAGAAGAAAACCCTCAACAATGAAGGACAGAAAAAAATGCAAGAACCCGAAAGCCCTTCCCTCTTCCCCATTTATTCTAGCCTGAAGCATCAGCACCTGTACCACCCACCATACAAGCAACAGCAAAGCCCCTGAAGAAGAGAGACCATGGTACACAGTATGTTAAAAACTAACTGTTCTCTCTAACATTTTCGACATCCCACAGCACTCTCTCTCACTTACAAGGGAGAGACAGATATTGCTCCTTCCACAGTGACAGGGGAGACAACAGTTGCTATTGTGATGTTACAGCCAGTCTGAAGCGTTGTATTTTATTTAGAGTACCTCGACTCGAATCGGCAGCAAACTCTCCCTTACCACCGAGAGTGAAGGATAGATCGATTACCAAGTGCAGAGCCCTCCGACAGCTGCTGCTGCTGTCTTCACTGTTGCGGCTCCCATAAATGCTTCAGTTTGCAGCTGCGGCGAGAATTCATTTCCACAGAGCCGCACAAGGCCCCAAGGTTGCCCGGCTTCAGGCTGAACCTGGACATACAGAAATGCAGCCAATCGGTGAGTTCCAGACACGGGAACACACTGTCCTGTTGAACCACAGTTTTGTGTGTCACTGCAGATCAAAGATCCCGATAGGACTCCAACCACCCTGGAAAGGAAAATAGAGGCATTAGTATAGGAAGAGTTTAACTGTTTCGCTGATGAACTGAGAGAAGTCCCCTCTGGCACCATCTTTCCATGCTCCGAATTCCACGCTGAATCTCAATAAAGAAATAAGTAAGATGGAGTGAAGTTGTTTGAATAATTGTATAGTGTGTTCCAGAAGGGAGGTTTTGGAAAAGGCAGTTTGCCGGGTGATTAGTGTCTGCATTTAATATGACAAAGAATATTAAATACTTCTTGTGAAATGTAAAATCATTACTGAAACATGGTTTAAGTATTGTTGTTGTTCATATTGTATAATGAATTGAAACCATTATACAATAAATTATACTTAATGCTATGAACCTGATTTATATCTGCCATTCTTAATTTATTACCTCACATTGCTTTCAGCGCTATTAGTATTCGTGACAGATCTGATGCCATCAACACTCCATTCAAACTCATTCCAGTCTCAACCCATGTTTGGGAGAAAAAAATCGATAAATATACTGTTGTTTTTTTTAAACACATTAACATTGAATGAGAATTTTTTCACTCAGCATGGTGCTACACTTGAAATCTTTGTAACAACATTGATTGCTGCCTTTCCTCCATGCCTGCCTCACCTTGTTTCTATGCTTTGTGTGTTTAAGTTTGTTTTGTGGTTTGATGGGTTAATTTGGAAACCCTCAGTCTTGTCTCTGTCTTCTCACCTTTCAAGGATCTACTAACTTGCTGTGATCTTGTTCAGAACTGTAAAGGTATCACTGATGGCATTAGTGTTTCCACACCAGGCCATGATGCATCTAGTCAGGATACTCTCTACTGTATATCTATAGAGTGAGTGAGTGAGTGAGGTCTCCGTTGGTCAGGGTCAACCATGGATGTTGTGTCCTAGCTCTCTAGATATGCAAGCCTGGGCAGTACAATATAGAGAGCAAGCTGTTGCCCATATAGCAAGCTCCCCTTCTCCACACAGCTGATGAACCCAAATGAACGGACAGAGACCAATACAGTTTGACACCAGCAGTGTTGCAGAAGTTGCCAGTCAGCTTTGAACTGAACGTGAGACTGCCTTAGGGACTCCCGCTCTGGATTTTTCCCTCTGGGTTTTCTCTGGAAGCCTTTCCCGTGAATGGGTATAGCCGCTAGGCAGCGGAGGTTTGAGATCAGAGTTTTCCTTCTCCTAGATGAGCTGCCAACTACGACTGACAAGCCCCATCTGTCTGAAAATAGAGGTCTGTCAAATTTTAGATGACATATCAAATGTGATGATCACTAGCAAACTCAAGAGCAGGAATCACAGAGATTTCAGCAATTAAAATAAAACTAAAGATTTATTACAGAAATGGACAAGAGCTCAGGCAAACTGTACAGAATCTGGACGGACAGACGAACTCGGTCTGAGTTTCACCTGACAAGGACCACAATGACTGAACAAACAAGGGTTGGCATTACCCCCTGAAACACACCCTGGAGTGCAAAGGAATTCCAGGCATTGAAAATACTGTGCTGATTAAATCACTCCAAAATAAAGAGAAGTGATTAATACAAGGAGCTTATCCGTGATCTCCGTGATCCCGATGAGACAGCGGCGAAACCAGGGAAAAACAGAGCAAAGGCAAACAGCTCGACATACGGAAAACAATCCAAGTACAGCACATACACGTAGAGTGACATCGAGAGAAAAACAGTCCACTTACGAACTGACAAAATTAAATTTCGCTTTTCAACGTGACCCCTGAATCTTTACAAACTCCTCAGGAAGCAGAGATGCTGCCGTGCTTTCTTTATAATTGCGCTTACGCGCTGGGCCCAGGACAGATCCTCTGAAGTTATAACGTTAAGGAATTGAAAGCTGCTGACCCTCCCCCCCCCCCCCCCCCCAGTGAAGACTGGATCATGGAGCTCCTGTTTCAATCTCCTGAAGTCAATAACCAGCTCCTTGGTCTTAGTGGCATTGAGTGAGAGGTTGTCGTTGTGGCACAACTCAGCCAGGCTTTCAATCTCCCTCCTATATGCTGATTCATCACCACCTTTCATTCAGGCTACAGCAGTGGTGTCATTGGCAAACTTAAATATGGCATGGGAGCTGTGCTTTGTCTCAAGCGATAAGTATAAAGTGAGTAGAGTAGAAGGGATCTACTGTCACCTTGTTCAGCACTGTAAAGCTATCACTGATACCTGCACTGCTTTTAACTTGGTCTGAATATTCTTCTTTAGTGCCGAACTATTCCACTGATCTCTCATTGGCAAACAGTAGATGTAATCATGCTGTTTAAAACATAAAAACATGAGAAAATATGCAGATATCTGAAATCCAAAGCAACACAGACAAAATGCTGGAGGAACTCAGCAGGTCAGACTGCATCCATGGAAAAGAGTAAACAGTCGACGTTTCAGGCCGAGACCCTTCATCAGGACTGGAAAGGAAGGGGAGAAGTCAGAATAGGAAGGTAGGGGTGGGGAGGAAGAAGTAAAAGGTGACAGATGATAGGTGAAGCTGGGAGGGGGGAGGGGGTGAAGTAAAGAGCTGGGAAGTTGATTGGTGAAAAGGATAAAGGGCTGGAGAAGGGGGAATCTGATAGGAGAGGACAGAAGAGCATGGAAGAAAGGAGAGAGGGAGGAGCACTACAGGGAGGTGATAGGCAGGTAAGGAGA
Source organism: Hypanus sabinus (assembly GCF_030144855.1). Classification (NCBI taxonomy): domain Eukaryota; kingdom Metazoa; phylum Chordata; class Chondrichthyes; order Myliobatiformes; family Dasyatidae; genus Hypanus; species Hypanus sabinus. The sequence goes on along the minus strand of NC_082719.1, from coordinate 101,492,627 downwards.
TGAGGAGAGAAAGCAAAAAAGGAATAGGGATTGTGAAGGAGAAGAAGAGGGTAATTACCAGAAGTTTGAGAAATTGTTGTTCATGCTGTCAGGTTGGAGGCTACCCAGATGGAACATGAGGTGTGGCTCCTCCATCCTGAGTGTGGCCTCATCGTGGCAATAGAGGAAGCCATGGACTGACATGTCAGAATGGGAATGGGAAGAAGAACTAAAATGGGTGGCCACTAGGAGATCCCACTCTTTTTTTGGCAGATGGGGTGAAGGTGCTTGGTAAAGCAGTCTCCCAATCTACGTCAGGTCTCACTGATATACAGGAGGCCATATCGGGAGCACCAGACACAGAATCACAGCTGAAGTGTTGTCTCACCTGGAAGGACTGGTTGGAGCCCTGAATGGCAGTGAAGGAGGTGGTGTAGGGGCAGGTGTGGCACTTGTTCCGCTTGCAAGGATAAGTGCCAGGAGGGAGAGCAGTGAGCAGGGACAAGTGGACAAAGGAGTTGCATAGGGAGTGATCCCTGCTGAAAGTGGAAGTGGGGGCTGGTGAAGGGAAAGCTGTGCTTGCCGGTGGGATCCCGTTGGAGATGGCGGAAGTTACAGAAAATTATGTGCTGGATGTGGAGGCTTGTGGGGTGGTAGGTGAGGACAAGAGCAACTCTATCCCTGGTGTGGTGGCAAGAGGAAGGGGTGAGGGCAGATGGGCGTGAAATGGAAGAGATACGGGTGAGGTCGATTTTGCTGGTGGAGGAAGAAGGAGGTCATCTCAGGAGTTTGGGAATGAAAAGCCTCATCCTGAGAGCAGATGCAGCGGAAGCGGAGGAATTGAGAGAAGGGGACAGCGTTTTAACAAGTGAGAGGGTGGGAAGAGGTACAGTCCAGATAGCAGAGAGAGTCAGTGGGTTTATAAGAGATATCAGTAGATAGGCTGTCTCCCGAGATGGAGACAGAGAGATCGAGAAAAGGGAGAGAGATGTTGGAAATAGACACTGCAACTAGTTAATGGACAAATGCAGCCACATGAACAGTGAAATGTGTTAACAACCAACCAGTCCAAGAGTGTGCTAAAGGGAAGCCTGAAAATATTGTCATGCATTCTGGCGCAGACATATCATCTTACGCTCTGCACAACAGCCCAGACCACAACAACAACAAAACAACCCCCCTTCCTCCCGCCAAACCACATGGAAAGGCCTCGATAGAGTGGATGTGGAGAGGATGGGTCCTGTGGTGGGGAAGTATAAGTCCAGAAGACACAGCCTCAGAATAGGGGCGTCCTTTTAGAATGGAGATGAGGAGGAATTTCTTTAGCCAGAGAGTGGTGAATCTGTGGAATTTATTGCCACTGGCATCTGTGGAGGTCAAGTTATTGGGTATATCTAAGGCAGATGTTGATAGATTTTTGATTAGTTAGGTCATGAAGGAATACAAGGAGGAGGCAGGAGACTGGGGCTGAAAGGGAAAATAGATCAGCTATAGTGAAATGGCAAAGCAGACTCGAAGGGTCAAGTGGCCTTATTCTGCTCCTCTATCTTACGGTCCTAAGGTCTTCTCCAACTCCCAGCTTCCGGTCTCCAGCCTTTGGTCCCTCAGGCGCTGATTTCAGGACTTCCAATCAACATTTGAAATGTAAATTTATAATTTATTATAAATATGCTGTAGATATGAATATAGATTTAATATCTTTAGAAATATAGACTTTGAGATTTATGGGTTATTTCCTCCTTTGAATATTAATACATTTCCTCACTAAAGATGTCCTGACTATTTAGTATATATATGAAATATATGTATATATAAATTACATGGGTTGAATGCCAAGAGTGGTGCGGGAGGCAGGTATGTAAAGGGTATTTTAAAAACTCAGATAAGCATATAGATGATAGAAAACTGGAGGGATATGTAGGAGAAAAGGGTTAGATTGATCTTGGAGTAGGTTCAAAGTTCAATGTGCAAAGTAAATTTTATTATGAAGTACATCCTGTATATATGAGACCATATACAGGCCTGAGATCCATTTCCCTGCGGGCATTCTCAGTAAATCTATCAATGGAGGATCAGCCAGAGGGCGGAAGACAACAAACTGTGCAAATATAAATGTAAATAAATTCCAATAAATAACAAAAACGTGAGCTAATGAGACACAAAGTCCATAAAGTGAGATCATTGGTTGTGGGAATGTTTCAGTGATGGGGCAAGTGAGTGTAGTTATCCCTTTTTATTCAAGAGCCTGATGGTTGAGGGGTAGTAACTGGTGGTGCATGACCTGAGGCTCTAGTACCTTCTACCTGATGGCAATAGTGAGAGGAGAGCATGGTCTGGGTGGTGGGGATCTCCGCTGATGGATGCTGCTTTCCTACGACAGCGTTTCATGAATATGTGATCAATGGTTGGGACAGCTTCACCCATGATGGACTGGTCCAAATCCATTATCCTTTTTAGAGTTTTCCATTCCGAGGCATTTTCCTGCTATTTCTATACAGGGCCGTCAGAAGGTTGGCACAAGATTGTGGGCTGAAGGGACTATACTGTGTGGTCATGTCCTATGTTCTATGTTCCATGTACATATGAACTTACATCTTTGGTGAAAATTATAGACAAATTAGTTTGCTTTATAAATAAATAGTGGGTTATGTTATAAGGATAATACCTTCATTAATATTTGTTGTTCTTATTACACTGGGGATTTGCTCTAGTAATTGAGTTTGATTTCTACATCATTTATTTCACTCATGCTTATGTTTTTCTCATGCGTGGCCAATGGTTCACCAATAGTTTGAATATTACTTCATTGAACTGCGACATCTTCAAAAGGCAATGCCTCAAAAGGTGCCATCCATCAAGAAGAACCCATCACCTAGGACATGCTCTGTTCTCATTGTTACCATCAGAAAGGAAATACAGGAGCCTGAAGCCACAACACTTAATGTTCCAGCAACACACACAAAATGCTGGTGGAACGCAGCAGGCCAGGCAGCATCTGTAGGAAGGAGCACTGTCGATGTTTCGGGCCAAGACCCTTTGTCAGGACTAACTGAAAGAAAAGATAGTAAGAGATTTGAAAGTAGGAGGGGGAGGCAGAAATCCGAAATGATAGGAGACGAACGGAGGGGGAGGGATGAAGCTAAGAGCTGGAAAGGTGATTAGCAAAAGGGATACAGAACTGGAGAAGGGGAGGGATCATGGGACGGGAGGCCTAGGGAGAAAGAAAGGGGGAGGGGAGCACCAGAGGGAGATGGAGAACAGGCAAAGAGTGATGGGCAGAGAGAGAGAAAAAAGGGAGGGGCGGGAAATAAATAAATCAGGGTTGGGGTAAGAAGGGGAGGAGGGGCATTAACAGAAGGTAGAGAAATCAATGTTCATGCCATCAGGTTGGAGGCTACCCAGACGAAATATAAGGTGTTGTTCCTCCAACTTGAGTGTGGCTTCACCAATATATAAAAGGCCGCACCAGGTCTTCCAGGTGAGGTGACACTTCACCTGTGAGTCGGCTGGTGTGGTATACTGCGTCCGGTGCTCCCAGTGTGGCCTTTTATATATTGGCGAGACCCGACACAGACTGGGAGACCGTTTCGCTGAACACCTACACTCTGTCAGGATCTCCCAGTGGCCACACATTTTAATTCCATGTCCCATTCCCATTCTGATATGTCTATCCATGGCCTTCTCTACTGTCAAGATGAAGCCACACTCAGGTTGGAGGAACAACACTTTATATACCGTCTGGATAGCCTCCAACCTGATGGCATGAACATTGAATTTTCTAACTTCCATTAATGCCCCCCTCCCCTTCTTACCCCATCCCTGATTTATTTATTTTCCCCTCCCCTTTTTGTTCTCTCTCTGCCTGTTCTCCCTCTCCTTCTGATGCTCCCCTCCCCCTTTCTTACTCCTTAGGCCTCCTGTCCCATGATCCTTTCCCTTCTCCAGCTCTGTATCCCTTTTGCCAATCACCTTTCCAGCTCTTAGCTTCATCCCCACCCCCTCCAGTCTTCTCCTATCATTTCAGATTTCCCCCTCCTACTTTCAAATCTCTTAGTATCTTTTCTTTCAGTTAGTCCTGACGAAGGGTCTCGGTCCGAAACGTCGACAGTGCTTCTTCCTACAGATGCTGCCTGGCCTGCTGTGTTCCACCAGTATTTTGTATGTGCAGATTTCCTTGTCTCAATGTTCCAGGAACAGCTTCTTCCCCTTCACCATCAGATTTCCGAATGAGCAATGAACCCTGAACTCATGATCACTACCACACATTTTTCTTGCTCTCTTTTGGCACTACTTAATTAATTTACAGTAAATTATATAGAAACATAGAAAACCTACAGCACAATACAGGCCCTTCAGCCCACAAAGCTGTGCCGAACATGTCTTTACCTGAGAAATTAGCTAGGGTTACCCATAGTCCTCTATTTTATGAGCTCTATACCCATCCAGGAGTCTCTTAAAAGACCCTATTGTATCTGTCTCCACCACCGTCGCCGGCAGCCCATTCCACACACTCACCACTCTCTGTGTAAAAAACTTACCCCTGACATCACCTCTGTATCTACTCCCCAGCACCTTAAAACTGTGCCCTCTTGTGCTAGCCATTTCAGCCCTGGGAAAAAGCCTCTGACTATCCACACGATCAATGCCTCTCATCATCTTGTACACCTCTATCAGGTCACCTCTCATCCTCTGCTGCTCCAAGGAGAAAAGGCCGAGTTTACTCAACCCATTCTCATAAGGCATGAGAGGTCACCAGTCTTGTAAAGACACTGCCCAGAACATTGCAATGGCAAACTACTTCTGTAGAAAAATGTGCCAAGAACAATCATGGTTATGAGACGATGATCACCCACATCACACGGCACAGCACATAATGATGATGGTGACTAAATTGCACTGCTGCCACAAAACAAAAAAAAATCATGACATATGCCAGTGATATTAAACCAGTTTCTGATTAATCTATTTTAATAATTATCATTAGTTACCCTCCATTTATCCCGGAATGAAGATTGCCAATTAACAAAAGGTTGACTATGTATTTTTTTATTCTTGACATGTCTTACTTAATAATTTTGATTTACTTATCTGCAGCCTTGTATTTTTCAGTTTTTAATTTTGATTAAGTTCAGAGGTGTTTTGTTAAGTAATTATCATTGTTTTGCAAAATCAGCTATTTTCTGTTATTCGTTTCGGTAATAAATTACACATAGCTCAGTAATGATAGAGCGTAAAAAAAATACTCATTATTGTAATGGCTTCAGTGCATGTGACCATCACATAAAAACAGTGCCTAGTATTCAGTAGTCCACAAGCTTCTAGAGGGGCAAAGCCGATTTATTTTATTTTGCATTTCTTTAGAGTTGCAGCCAGCAACAGGCACTTCCAACCCAATTACACCCACATGATCAATTCACCAATCAATCTATTAACCTATTAATGCCTTTAGAACGTGGGAGGGAACTGGAGCACCCAGAGGAATCCCACGTGGTCACGAAGAGAACGTACAAGCTCCTTACTGGCAGCAGTGGGAATTGAACCCTGATCGCTGCCATTATAAAGTGTTACTCTAATCCCAGTAGGGAATGGGATTGATGAATTTCATCTGACAACCAATATAGACTCATTGAGATGAACAGTTTACATTTTTTTCATGAGGAAATTAAGATAATTGAAACTGGAAATATATTTATGTCGTCATCCAATCACGAGAGGAAATTGGTACTAATAGAATCGCACCATCTCTTAAAGGAGCCTCCTGTGAAATGTATGACCACAGTCCTCCACCCCTGGTGTGAAATACTTTCAAAACATACAAAGCTGGAGATGAACTACCTAACTAACATTTTCTCTGTGGAATGCATGGGTTTTCTCCCACAGTCCAAAGATGTACCTGGTCGTTGTAAATTGTCCCTTGATTAGGTTAGGGTTAATCGGGTTGTCAGGGGTTGCTGGGGTAGCCTGGCTCGAAGGGCCGAAAGAGCCTATTCCACACTGCGTTGCTAACTAAATTCTCATGCATACAAAATCATCCTATTTAAAGATTAACAATTAGCTTTATTTGCCACATCCACATTGAAACATCTAAAAAATACAGTGAAATGCATCATCTACCACAACAATCAATGCGTTCTGAGGATATGCCGGGGGCAGCCCACAAGTGTCGCTGCACCTCTGGCTCCAGCGTAGCATGCCTACAACTTACTAATCATAAACCGTATATCTTTTGGAAAGTGGGAGGAAACCGGAGCACTCAGAGGAAATCCGTGCAGTCCAGGGGAGAATGTACAAACTTCTTACAGACTGCATAGGGAATTGAACCCTGATCAGTGATCGCTGTCACTGTAATGTGATTGCGTCAACTGTTACACCACCATGCCATCCCTCCAGTAAAAGTGATGAAGTTTAAATTTCTCAGGAACATCATCATCATCATTATCATGTCCTGTCTTGTGTGACATGGGCAAGTGATCATCGTCTCATCACCATGATTGATCTCGGCAAATTTTTCACCAGAAGTGATTTGCCGTTGCCTTCTTCTGGGCAGTGTCGTTACAAGACGGGTGACCCCAGCCATTATCAATAATCTTCAGAGATTATCTACCTGGCATCAGTGGTCTCATAACCAGGACTTGTGCTATGCACCAGCTGCTCATATGACCATCCACCACCTACTCCCATGGCTTCACATGACCCTGATCGAGTGGGGGAGTTAGGGGGAAGAGTAGCTAAGCAGGTGCTACACCTTGCCCAAGGGTAATCTGCAGGTTAGCAGGGGGAGGAAATGCCCTAAACTTCCTTTGACAGAGACGTATCTACATTCTGCCACCCAAGGGACATCAACAGAAGACGGAAAAGCCTCTTTGTGTGGCATGTCATCTTGCACTGCCTTGGTTACAGTAGCTTTTGTAACAATTGTTTTGTGTTTTGAAACCATTGAGATGTATTAGTATCCAAGGTATTGCTTCTGTTGGCTTTGAATGTGCATCTAACTGCAATCATGGTGGTTTAAGTGGCAACACAGTAGCATAGTGGTTAACATGACACTATTATCACAAGGTGGTGTGGTAGTCTAGCCCTACAGCCCTAGTGAGCAAAGTCCAATTCCAACACTGTCTATAAGGAGTTTCTATGTTCCCTCTGTGACTGTGTGGGTTTCGCCTGGATTTCCAGGTTTCCTCCTACATCCCAAAGACATATGGGTGGCTTGGCACAGCTCAAATGCCACGACACAACTATTGTTAGAATTTCAGATGGTGACAAGGAGGCGTACAGGAGCGGGCAAGATTTGCTGGTTGAGTGGTGTCACAACAACAACCTTGCACTCAATGTCAGTCAGACCAAGGAATTGATTGTGGACTTTAGGAAGGGGAAGTTGAGGGTACACACACCAGGTCTCATTGAGGGATCAGAAGTAGAAAGGGTATTCGTGGGTATCAATATCTCTGAAGATCTAGCCTGGGCCCAAAATATTGATGCAATTAAAAGAAGGCACAACAGCAGCCATATTTCATTAGGAATTTGAAGAAACTTGGTATGTCATCAAAAGTTCTCTCAAGTTTCTACAGATGTACCATGGAGAGCATTCTGATAGGTTGCATCACCGTCTGCAATGGAGCGGCCACTGCACAAGATTGAATTAAGTTGTAAATAGCCAGCTCCATTGTAGGCACTAGCATCGAAGATACCATCAAAAAGCAATGGCTCAAAGAGGCAGCATCCATCCCTAAGGACCCTCACCATCAAGGAGATGCTCTCTTCTCATCAGGCAGGAGGTATAGGAGCCCGAAGTCACACACTCAATGTTTCAGGAACAGCTTTTTCCCACTGCCATCAGATTCTGAATGGACAATGAACCCATGAACATCACCTCACTACTTTTTTGCTCTCTTTTTGTACTAACTTTTAAAGTTTTATTTATTTATTGAGATACAGCGTGGAGTAGACCCTTCCAGACCTTAAAGGTGCGCTGCCCAGCAGCCCACTGACTTAACCCTAGCCCCACCACAAGACAATTTTACAATGACCAATTCACATACTAACCAGCATGTCTTTGGATTGTGGGAAGAAACCAGAGCACCTGGAGGAAACCCTTACAAATTTGAACCCTGGGTCACCTGTACTGTAAAACATTGTGCTAGCCACTGCACTCCCATGTCACCCAGGATATATATATATATTTTTTTTTGTTATTGTAATTTATTGTTTTTTTTACATTTTGTATTGCAATGTACTGCTGTTGCAAAACATCAAATTTCATGACATATGCCAGTGATATTAAACCTGATTCTGATTCTACTGGACCTGTAGGTTGATTGGTCACCTGAGTGGAATTGAGCTTTAGAGCCAGTTACCATGCTGTATCTCTAAAAAATTCCACATGTATCCTCAACCGAAGTTGGTGAAATCAGGAGCACTCTTGTATTTGCCTGCACTTTTGACTTTCCATAGTGACCTCTAAATGTTTATCTTGAGTCAGCAAGATTTTTATGAACTTTGTGCAAATGGACACAAGCAAAATGGATTCTTCCTTCCTGTAATTTTATTTGAAGTAATAAAGATTCATGCTTCCCACACACTCAATCTATGATTCAATAGAACGACTGAAAGAATCTAATGTATTAACTGTGGTCTTGTTTGTGTTCTGTGCCCATGAACAAATAATGCAAACACAAAAGTCTGAGTCAGTGCACCATGCTGTTTCTCAACTCCAGAGAAGAATAGCAAATTTTCTACCAAAGGTAGCATGTTCTCCTGGTTAATCTTGCATTCCCTGTTGCCAATTATAAGATCAACCCTTCTCTGTTTGAGCAAGCACTGAGAGAAAACCGTCCCAGCAAAGCTGTTTTTAACATCATGTAATCATAGTTAATTTTTCTCTCTCTTTTTTCCCCACCCCCTTCCCTCTTCAATTCCTTACTCTGGTGTCCCTCTTACTTCCCTTTCTCCTATAGTCACTCCCCTCATCTATTCTTCTCCAGCCCTTTACCTCCCTCACCAACTTGGCTTGCCATATCACCTTCTAGCTTGTCTTCCTTTCCCTCACCCCTCCTCTTTTATTCTGGCACCTTCCCCCGTCCTTTCCAGTGCTGAGGAAGAGTCTTGGCCCCAAAATGTTGACTGTTTATTAATGTTCATAGATGCTGCCTGACTTGCTGTGCTCCCCCAGAATTTTGTGTGGGTTGCATTGGAGTTCCAGCATCTGCAGAATCTCTTGTGTTCATCACCATGTCATTCTGTGTATGGAGACATTACACTTTCAAGTCCATAAGACATAGGAGCATAATCAGCCCATTGAGTCTGCTCAGCCATTCAATCATGACTGATTTATTATCCCTTTTGACCTTCTCCTGCCTTCTCCTCATAACCCTTGATACCCTGACTAATCAAGAACTTATCAACTTCTGCTTCAAATATACTCCATGCTTTGGACTCCACAACATTCTGTGGCAATGAATTCCATAGATTTGCCACCCTTTTGCTAAAGAAATTCCTCCTTCTCTCTGATCTAACAGGGTGTCCTTGTATTCTGAGGCTGTGTGCTCTGGTCCTAGACTCTCACACGTCCTCTCCGCACCCACACTATCTCAGCTTTTCAATAATCTGTAGCTGTCAATGAGACCCCCCCACCCCCCCCATTCTTCTGAACATCAGCGAGTACAAGCCCAGAGCCATCAAATGCTCCTCAGATGTTAACCCATTCTGTCCTGGGATAATTCTCATGAACTTCCTTTGGACTCTCTCTAATATCTGCATATCCTTTCTTAAAATGGGGCTTAAAACTGCTCATGATACCCCAAATGTGATCTGATCAATTCTTTGCAAAGTCATCATCCAATCACAAAGAGGAGTTGATAACATACAGTTAAAGTAGCTTTTACTCTTAGTAACCTCACCATTTGCCTGTGGCCCGTGGGGGAGATTGTGGTAGAAGTGACGGATGAGTGGGAGGTCAGACACTGGCTACTGTCAGAGTCCAGGGCAGTTCTGGATCAATTTAAACCTATTAGCTTCATCTGACCTTACTGACCTGGAAGGCAATGGTAAATAAAAGAAGAAAGCTTGTCTTTTTACCTTATTTTTAATTGATTTTCTTCAGTTAACAGTGACATTTTTGAATTTTGTTAATGATCACAATACCACTGAATTGTTTTCAAATGTCCCTTAATTACCTAAGTTGTCATAAGGTTATCAGAGCAGACTTCACAATCCATGATTTGAGGCCTAGTTCACACTTGGGCCTCCACTATATTTGGCAGTGAAACTGATGCACCATCAATAACTCACTCTGAGATGTAAAGGCGGGATATCGGCTTTTATTGACTGGAAGAAGGAACAAGCAGTGAGTGACCACCATACTACATCCTGGAGACTGAAAGGCCGGGCTCAGGCCTTGATTGCCTTTATACAGGGGTCTGTGGGAGGAGCCTCAGGAGCAGTCAGCGGGGGGCGTGTCCAGACAGGTATATGTAGTTCACCACAGAAGCCTTGAGCTTCTTTAAACCTGCATGAATGCTCATGTGGTCATAGAGTTCAAATGTGAAATAGGTCTGGAAAAGTCTAGCTGAGTAACAATTCTTTCTCCCTCTTGGTTATTCATTTTTACCTGTAGAGTGGAATAAATAGTGAACGTTTCAGGCTGAGGCCCTTCATCAGGTCGAATTTTTTATCTGTTCCAGATTTAACTATCTCCTGCTTTCCCAGCCTCTTCAGAGCTTCATTTCACCAGGTTATCACCCAGCCCGGCTATTTCAGTTAGTAGAGCATGAGACTCTTAATATCTGGGTTGTGGGATCAAGCCTCACCTTGGGCGTTCTTTTCTTGGGGTGCTACAGTGATGTAGCAGTTAGCATGATGATATTACAGCTTGGGGCGTTGGAGTTAGGAGTTCAATTCCAGCGTCCTCTGTAAGCAAGTTTGTATGCTCTTACCCGTGTGTGTCTGCATTTCCTACAAGTGCTCTGGATTCCTCCCACAGTCCAAAATCATAACGATTAGGGTGCTATGCAAGTGTAACAGTTAGCACGATGCTATCACAGCTTGGGGTGTTGGAGTTAGGAGTTGGATTTCAGCGTCCTCTGTAAGCAAGTTTGTATGTTCCTTCCCGTAACTGTGTGTGTTTCCTCCGGGTGCTCCCGTTTGCTCCCACAGAACAGTTAGTAAGTTAACAGGTCATTGCAAATCATCCCGTGATTAGATTAGGGTTAAATTGGTGTATTGCTAGGCAGTGCAGCTCTTTGGGCTGGAAGGGCCTGTTCTGTCTTGTAACTCTAAATAAATAAGCAAAACTAGGAAACTAAACTGCTTTCTTAAAGCAAAGCACATGGCTGACAATATAAAATATGTCGCCACTGAAAGGAAATGAAAAAGAGTTTTATTAAGAAGGTTTTCGGGTGTGTTTGATTTCCCATTTGCTCTCACCAGCTGGAACTGAAAAATTCAAGGCCTGCTTATCAGCTACCGTTGATTGCCTAATCAGCAGTGTTGTCCATGTAACATCTGGCCATATAATAAAATCCTCATATCCCTGATACTAATTTCATTAAAACGGCCTCAAGGACTGATAACTCTCCTTTTGGATTAAAACTGCCACAAAAAAAAAATCAAGAAAATCCTTTAACCTTGTCACTATGATTGGCATTCAGCAGACTTGCTGCTCTGGGTCACAGAAGGATAATGGAAATGCTATTATAACGTCCACGACAAATATCTCACTTTCCAGTCAAAGTAGTCAGAGAATGCGTCAGCTCTAAGCCTTGTGTTGCAGTTGGTTTGACAAGTTCCAGATTAGTACTGAAACAGAATGCAATTTTTGAAAATAAATCTCTTTAAAGCTTCCTTTTATCCTTCCTCATTCAGTGGCCACAATATTTTGGTGTTCAAGAATGACCTGAATTAATGTTCTTTGAGTTTTCTTCTGGTGATGTTGTTTTCATTGCGTGAGATAGGACTGAAGTAATCTGCTTAGTTCCTGTGGCCCTAGGCCCTGACTTGTGGCACCACTCATCTAGATCTTCAATCTCCCTGCTATATGCTGATTCATCACCACCTTTGATTCAGCCAACAGCAGTCAACAAACTTAAATATGACACTGGAGTTGTGCTTAACCTCACAATCATAAGTACGTTGCCAAAAACACTCACAAATCTTACATATGTACCAAGGAGAGCATTCTAACTGCCTGCATCTCTGCCAGTGTGGAGCTGGGGGGTGGAGGGTGGGGGGTGGAATCAAAAAAATGCCACTGCAGTTTGCAAACTTAGTCAGCACTGGCCTCCATAGTATCCAGGACATCTTCATGGAGTGGTGCCTCACAAAGGCAGGGTCCATCGTCAAAAACCCCCCTCATGCAGGTCATGCCTTGTTCTAATTTCTGCCATCAAGGAGGAGATACAGGAGCTTGAAGGCACACACACAATGAATCAGGCACAACTTCTTGCCCTCTGCCGTCCAATTTCTGAATGGACATTGAAACCATGAACACCACCTCACTACTTTTTTATTTCTGATTTTGCACTACTCATTTCATTTAACTATTATATCTGTATTTACTGTAATTCAGTTTCTTTTTATTATTATGTATTGCTTTGTACTGCTGCTGGAAAGACAACAAATTTCATGGCATATGTTGATGATATTAAACCTGATTCTGATTCTGATTGTGATCAAGTGCATAGAGCAGGGGGCTAAGCACACAGTCCTGTGGTGGACCAGTGGCTGATGGAGATTGTGAAGGAGACATTGTTGCTAATTTGAACTGACTGGGATCTGCAAGTGAGGAAATCCAGGATCCAGTTGCACAAGGAAGTACTGAGGCCAAGGTCTTGAAGGTTATTGATTATTTATTTACTTATACCGCATGGAATGGTACCTTTTGGCCCACGAGCCACACTCTATTTGATAGCTCAATAGTCCAAAGGTTCAAAGGTTCAGAAGTACATTTAATGTCAGAGAAAAGTATACAATATACATCCTGAAATGCTTTTTCTTCGCAACCATCCATGAAAACAGAGAAATTCCCCCAAAGAATGAATGACAGTTAAACGTAAGAACCCCAAAGTACCCCCCAGTTCCCCTCCCTCCTGCATGAAAAATGGCAACAATCCACCAGCAAAAAAAAAGCATCGGCACCCACCACCAAACACTCAAGCGTGCAGCAAAAGCAACAGCAAAGACACAGACTTGCAGTACTTGAAAGACTAAGCATTTCACCCAGTATTCGACATACCACAGGCTCTCTCTCCCCCCAATAAGGGAGAAAGAGATGTCTCTGTTTCATAGCGAGAGGGGAGACATAACAAACAACTCGTTGGCTTGTTCCAATAGTTCCTTTTAATATCAGAGAATGTATATTAGCCTAACATTAGCCTAATCACAGGACAATTACAAAGACCAATTAACCTACTAACCGGTACATCTTTGGTCTGTGGGAGGAAACTGGAGCATCTGGAGATGACTCATGCAGTTCACAGGGAGAACGTACAAGTTCATTCCAGGTGATGGTGAAATTGATCCCTGAACTCTGGAATGCTCCAATCTGTAACAGCATTGCCTCAATTCCTCCAATACCTGCTGCAATGGTGTTTTGAGGGGAAGATGATTTTGAATGCCAAGTTGTTGTCAATGAACATGTTTGTTGTCCAGATGTTTCAGGATTGAGTGACGAGCCAATGAAATGGTATCTGCTATGACAGTTGACAAATTGGAGCAGATCCCAGGTTTTCCTCGGGCAGGAGTTGATATATTTGATCACAAATCAACCAAGATTTTCTAGGAAACTCACTTTCCCTCCAAAATGCAGCTCTTTTGTCTTTATGCCATTCTACTTCCAAAGAGAGTTCTCCACCATGATCCTGATGACAGTTTACATACCACCAAAGGCAGATGTCAAGCTAGTACTTGAGTGTCATGATTAACAAACAAAAAATGGCCTACCCCAACACCTTTAACAACCTGGCTGGGGCTTCAACCAGGCTAGTTTGAAGAAATCTCTGCTCAGCTATCATGAGCTTTATTAGGAGTTTGAAGAGATTTGGCATGTCAACAAATACACTCAAGAACTTCTATAGTTGTACCGTGGAGAGCATTCTGACAGGCTGCATCACTGTCTGGTATGGAGGGGCTACTGCACAGGACCAAAAGAAGCTGTAGTGGGTTGTAAATCTAGTTGGCTCCTTCTTGGGTACTGGCCTAAAAGTACCCAGGACATCTTTAGGGAGCGGTGTCTCAGAGAGATAGCATCCATTATTAAGGACCTCCAGCACCCAGGGCATGCCCTTTTCTTACTCTTACCATCAGTTTGGAGGTACAGAAGCCTGAAGACACACACTCTGCAATTCAGGAACAGCTTCTTCCCCTCTACCATCCAATTCCTGAATGGACTTTGGATGCTACCTCATTTTTTTTTATATACAGTATTTCTGTTTTTGCACGTTTTAAAAAATCTATTCAATATATGTAATTGATTTACTTGTTTATTTATTATTATTTTTAAACATTTTATTTATCATTTTTTTCCTCTGCTACATTATGTATTGCATTGAACTGCTGCTGCTAAGTTAACAAATTCCATGTCTCATGCCGGTGATAATAAACCTGATTCTGATTCTGATTCTGACATCACCTACAGCATCAACAGACCCAACATACCCTACAATCAACAGGCTCCTGAACCAGAGTGGATGTTTTCATTCACCACGACACTGAAATGATTCCACAATCTGCAGACTCACTGTCAAAGACTACAACTCATGTTCTCAGTAATTTATTTATTATTTGTGCAGTTTGTCTTCTTATGCACATTGGTTGTTTATCAGTCTTTGTTTATGTATAGTTTGTCAAAAATTCTATTGTATTGCAAGAAAATGAATCTCAAGGGTAGTATATGGTGGCATTTACATTCTTTGATAATGAATTTACTTTGCAACACACACATACATAGAGTGCTGGAGGAACACAGCAGGTCAGGCAGTATCAATGGAAATTAATAAACAGTTGATAATTCAGGCTGAGATCCTTCTTCAGGGCTGGAAAAGAAGGGGAAAGACACCAGAATAAAAGGTGGTGAGGGGAAGATGTTTAACTGGAAGATGATAGGTGAAGCCTGTTGAGTGGGAAAGGTAAAGGGCTGGAAAGGAAGGAATCTGATAGGAGACAGGAGTGAACCATGGGAGAAAGGGAAGGAGGAAGGGACCTAGGAGGAGGTGATAGGCAGGTGGGAAGAAGTAAGAGGTCAGAGTGGAGAATAGAAGAAGAGGGGAGGGAGAGGAATTTATTTTACTAGAAGTGGAAATTGATATTCATGCCATCAGGCTGGAGGCTACCCAGATGGAATATAAGGTGATGCTCCTCTTCTCTGAGGGGGGCCTCATCTTGGTACAAGAGGAGCTATGGACCAACATACTGGAACAGGAGTGGGAATACTGAGTGAAAGGTTGCACAACCCTTTACAGTACAAGTGACCTGGGTTCAGTTCCCTCTGCTGTCTGTAAGAAATTTGTATGTTATCCCCCTGACCACGTGGGTTTCGTCCAGGTGCTCTTGTTTCCTCCCACAGTACAAAGACATATCAGTTGGTAGGTTAATTAGTCTTTGTAAATTGTGCCGTGATTAGGCTAGGATTAAATCAAGGATGCTGGACATCACGGCTCGAAGTGTTGGGAAGGCCTACTTTGCACTGCTTCTCCATAAATAAATTATTTGGCCATTGGGGAGTTCTGTTTTTGGTGGATGGAGTTGGATGTGCTCAATGAAGCAGTTATTTAAATTTACTTTGACTATAACTTGCTGGGCAGATTAAGGCTGTAAAGAGAGTTAGAAAGGTGTGATTTAAAAAGGCTGGAGAATTGATTTTTAATCATGGCTTCCTGCTCTCCAAAAGAATTTTTATTTGTTCAAGAGGATTTGGTATTTATTTAGCGATACAGCACAGAACAGGCTCCTCAAGCCCTTCGAGCTGCCCCATCCAGAAAGCAGTGATTTAATCCTGGCCTAATCACAGGACAATTTACAATGACCAATTAGACTACCAGCTGGTAGATCTTTGGGTTATGGGAGGAAAGCCAAGCACCCGGAGGAGACACATGTACTCATGGAAAGCAATGTATAAATGTGTTTATGGAGGACCCTGGAACTGAACTCCGAACTCCAATGCCTGAGGCTGTAAAAGGATCATGCTACCCTTATCACTACCATGGCTCCCTGATAAACAGTGTCCAAAGTGGGGCTCAGACCCGGAGAAAACCACTGCGTTCATGGGGAGGACGTGAAAACTCCTTGCAGATGGTGTAGGAATTGAACTCTGAACTCTGTCATCCTGAGCAAAACATCCTGACTCTCAGAAGAGTCTAGCCAATTTCTACAGATGTACCGTGGAGAACATTCTCCCTGCATGCATTACTGTCTGGTGTGGAGGGGCCAATGCATAGGATTGCAAAAAGCTGCAGAGGTTTGTAAACTTAGCCAGCTCCATCATGGGCACAACCCTTCCCAGCATCAAGGACAACTTCAAAAGGTGATGCTCCAAGAAGCTGGTATTGATTTCTAAGTACCTTCCCCATCCAGGGCATGCTCCCTTCTCATTACTACCATTTGGGAGAAGGTACAAGAGCATGGTAGGGCTTTTCTCTTTGGAGAGAAGGAGGATGAGAAGTGACTTGGTGGAGATATACAGGATGATAAGAGACATAGATCAAGTACACAGCCAGTCCCATTTTCCTAAGGCGGACATAGTTAATACAAGGGAACATAATTTTGATACGTTGGGAGAAATTATAGGAGAAATGTCAGATGTGGATGCCTTACACAGGGAGTGGAGGGTGTATGGTAGAAACAGATAGATACACAGAAACATAGAAAGCCTACTGCACAATACAGACCCTTTCGTCCACAAAGCTGCGCCGAACATGTCCTTACCTTAAAAATTACCTAGGGTTATCCATAGCCCTCCATTTTTCTGAGCTCCATGTACCTATCCGGGAGTCTCTTAAAAGACCCTATTGTATCCGCCTCCACCATCGTCACCAGCAGCCCATTCCACAAACTCACCACTCACTGCGTAAAAAACTTACCCCTGATATCTCCTTTGTACCTACTTCCAAGCACCTTAAAACTATGCCCTCTCGTGCTAGCCATTTCAGTCCTGGGCAAAAGCCTCTGAATATCCACACAATCAATGCCTCTCATCATCTTATACACCTCTATCAGGTCACCCCTCATCCTCCGTCACTCCAAGGAAAAAAGGCCGAGTTCACTCAACCCATTCTCATAAGGCATGCTCCTCAATTCAGGCAACATCCTTGTAAATCTCTGCACCCTTTCTATGGTTTCCACATCCTTCCTGTAGTGAGGCGACCAGAACTGAGCACAGTACTTCAAGTGCGGTCTGACCAGGGTCCTATATAGCTGCAACATTACCTCTCGGCTCTTAAACTCAATCCCACGATTGATGAAAGCCAATGCACTGTATGCCTTCTTAACCACAGAGTCAACCTGTGCAGCAGCTTTGAGTGTCCTATGGACTCGGACCCCAAGATCCCTCTGATCCTCCACACTGCCAAGAGCCTTACCATTCATACTATATTCTGTCATCATATTTGACCTGCCAAAATGAACCACCTCACACTTATCTGGGTTGAACTTCATCTGCCACTTCTCAGCCCAGTTTTGCATCCTATCAATGTCCCACTGTAACCTCTGACAGCCTTCCACACTATTCACAAAACCTCCAACCTTTGTGTCATCAGTAAACTTACTAACCCATCCCTCCACTTCCTCATCCAGGTCATTTATAAAATTCACAAAGAGTAAGGGTCCCAGAGCAGATCCCTGAGGCACTCCACTGGTCACCAAACTCCATGCAGAATATGACCCGTCTACAACCACTCTTTGCCTTCTGTGGGCAAGCCAGTTCTGAATCCACAAAGCAATGTCCCCTTGGATCTCATGCCTCCTTACTTTCTCAGTAAGCCTTGCACAGGGTATCTTGTCAAATGCCTTGCTGAAATCAATGTACACTACATCTACTGCTCTACTTCCATGAATGTGTTTAGTCACATCCTCAAAAAATTTAATCAGGCTCGTAAGGCACGACCTGCCTTTCACAAAGCCATGCTGACTATTCTGAATCATATTATGCCTCTCCAAATGTTCATAAATCCTGCTTCTCAGGATCTTCTCCATGAAAGTATCAACTACTGAAATAAGACTCACTGGTCTATAATTTCCTGGGCTATCTCTACTCCCTTTCTTGAATAAAGGAACAACATCCACAGCCCTCCAATCCTTTGGAACCTCTCCTGTCCTCATTGATGATGCAAAGTTTATCACCAGCGGCTCAGCAATCTCCTCCCTGGCTTCCCATAGTAGCTTGGAGTACATCTAGTCTGGTCCCGGTGATTTATCCAACTTGGTGCTTTCCAAAAGCTCCAGCACATCCTCTTTCTTAATATCTACATGCTCAAGCTTTTCAATCCCTACAATCACCAAGATCCTTTTCCGTAGTGAATACTGAAGCAAAGTATTCATTAAGTACCTCTGCTGTCTCCTCCGGTTCCATACACACTTTCCCACTGTCACACTTGATTGGTCCTATTCTCCCACATCTTATCCTCTTGCTCTTCACGTACTTGTAGAATGCCTTAGGGTTTTCCTTAATCCTGTCAGCCGAATGTGGAGTGTGGGGTTTGGGGAACAAAAAACTGTTTATAGTGTGGGGTGTGAGGAACAAAATCAGTTTACAGTGAATGGTTTGTGAAACAAAAACCAGTTTACAGTGTAGGGTTTGTGAAGCAAAATCTAAATTTTGAGTGAAAATATTTTAAAATGTGGTTGAAACAATTCTGGAATCCTGGAATATTTCAAGAGCTGTTGATGGTACAATACCTTTTGAAGAATTATTTATAATATATTAATGGATTAGTGGACCCACTGAAATATCCCGCTGTTCAGCTGATGTAATGATAGGGCATAAAAAAAAACACTGCAGAAGCTGGCAATCTGAAGCAAACACAGATAATACTCAAAATTATTAATTTCAAAGTAACTAATCTTCTTCTGATAAATGTAAGTTAATGAGATCTGAGCTTTCAGAAGAACGACAGGAACCATGGATGATATTCGGCCCTTCAAGCGCAACCACCGATTTAATCCTAGCCGAATCATGCGGCAATTTACAACGACTAATTAACATGTACGTCTTGGACTGTGTGAGGAAAATAGAGCACCCAGAGGAAACGCACACAACTTCAGGGAGAACTTACAAAGTTCTTGTGGACAACAGCAAGAATTAAACCTTGGTCACTGGTACTGTAAAGCGTCGTGCTGCCCACTATGCTACCATGTGGCCCCAAATGGGATGACATGATGTTTTGTTCTATCAGATAGTTTACAGAGTGGGGTTTGTGGAACAAAACCAGTTTACAGTGTGGGGTGTGAGGAACAAAACCAGTTTACAGTGTGGGTGGAGATTCTTGGAATATTTCAAGAAGTGTTGATGGTACAGTATCTTTTGAATAATTA
This sequence comes from Hypanus sabinus, assembly GCF_030144855.1. NCBI lineage: Eukaryota > Metazoa > Chordata > Chondrichthyes > Myliobatiformes > Dasyatidae > Hypanus > Hypanus sabinus. The sequence goes on along the minus strand of NC_082719.1, from coordinate 101,473,130 downwards.
TTAATAACTATTTTTGGGCCAGTGAACCAACTAAAATATCCTGCTGTTCCAGATACTGTAATGATTGGACATCAAAGAAACTCTGCACAAGCTGGCAATCTGAAGTAAACACAGATAATACTGAAGATGATTTCATTTCAAAATAAGTAATTGTGTTTTGAAAGATGTGGGTCAATGAGATCTGAGCTTTCAGAAGCATGACGGGAACCCTGGCTGACAATCCTGGATGAACAAAGGGGTAGTGCGATGGACTAATACTGTCTTATATCTCGCAGCACTTGATAGATGCGCTGCCTCAGATCAGAGTGATCAGAGGAAAATATTGACAAGAGGATCTTTGATTGTTCATGGTAGCGCCAATAGCAGTCAATAGAGGTGAATAGCTTAAAAAAAAAGCTTTGGAGGATCAAAAAGATAAGAAAGGACATCATGACTGTTTTGTTTTCAGGAACTTGAGTCATAGAAAACTACAGCAAAAAAAAAGGGCCTTCAGCCCATCTAGTCTGTGCCGAACTATCCCTTCCTACCCTTCCATACGCTTCCCATCCATGCACCTATCCAACGTTCTTAAACATTGACATTGAGCTTTCATGCACCACCTATACTGGCAACTCAATCCACACTGTCATCACCCTCTGAGCAAAGAAGTTTCCCCTCGTGTTCCCCTTAAATTTTTAACTTTTCACCCTTAATCCATGACCTACGGTTGTAGCCCAACCAACCTCAGTGGAAAAATCCTGCTTGCATTTACCCTCTCTGTGCCCTCATAGGTTTGTATATCTTTAACAAATTCCCCTCAATCTTCCACATTCCAGGGAATAAAGTTCTACCTGTGTACTGTACTCTTTCAACCTTACTTACATGTTTCCTGTAGCTAGGTGACCAAAACAGTGCACAATTACTCCAATTTTGGGCTCAACAATGTCTTATACAGTTTCAACATAAGATCCCAACTCCTGTACTCAATACTTTGATCTATGAAGATCAATGTTCCTAAAGGTTTCTTTATGATCCGATCTACTTGTGATGCCACTTTCAATGAATTATGGACTTGTATTGTCAGTTCCCTATGCCAATACCAGAAAACAGCATTTAAGATGATTAGAGGAAAGTACAAGGGAGATGTCAGAGATAGGGATTTGTACTCAGAGTTGTTGAGTGGATGGAACACTCTGGTAGGGATGGTGGTCGAGGCAGATGCATTGGAGGCATTCATGAGACATCGATGATAGAAAAATTGAGGGCTATGCACTGTGTAAGAGGGAGGAGTTGGTTTGATTACAGGAGTGCCACGTCCACCATGGGTAAAGCCTTGCCTGCCCTACATGATCCCCACTACCCAGGTCATGCTGTCTTCTTGCTGCTGCCATCAGGAAGAAGGTACAGGAGCCTCAGGACTCACACCACCAGGTTCAGGAACAGTTATCACCCCTCAACCATCAGGCAGGAGGTACAGGAGCCTCAGGACTCACACCACCAGGTTCAGGAACAATTATTACCCCTCAGACATTAGGCTGCTGAACCAGAGAGGACAAGTTCACTCAACTTTACTTGCCCCATCATTGAAACATTCCCATAAACTATGGACACACTTCAGTGACTCTCTATTTCATGTTCTTGATACATCGCTTATTTCAGAATCAGAAGCAGGTTTAGTATCACTGCCATATGTCATGTTATTTGTTAACTTAGCAGCAGCAGTACAATGCAATACATGATAAAAATATATAACTAATGAATTACAGTACATTGAATAGTTGAGCTATAAAGAGTAGTGCAATAAACAGAAATAAAAACAAGTGAGGTAGTGTTCATGGGTTCAATGTCCATTTAGAAATTGAATGACAGAGGGGAAGAAACTGTTCCTGAATCATTGGGAGTGTGCTTTCAGGCTTCTGTACCTCCTCCATGATGGTAACAATGAGAAAGGGGCATGTCCTGGGTAATGGGGGTCCTAAATGATGGAATACGTACATGATGCTGGAAGAACTCAGCAGGTCTGACAGCATCCGTGAGAAAAGAGTAGCCAATGTTTCGGGCCGAGACCCTTCATCAGGAATGGAGGGGGGGGGGGCGGAAGAGAGGGCCAAAGCCTCTCTAATAGAGATAGGGGAGGGGGAAGGGCTAGAGGCACCAGATAGAGAACCAATCAGAGGAGGGATAAAGGGGGGAGGGGATAAGCATGAAAGAACTGTAGAGATAAAGAAGCAGAAAGTTGAAAGGGGAGAGAGACAGAGAGGGACTTAGGATGGGGGCAGGGGGAGGGGAAGGGAATTACCTGAAATTGAAGAATTCAATGTTCATACCACCAGGCTCCTAAACTGCCATGATGAGGCCAATCTCAGGTTGGAGGAGCAACACCTCATCTACCGTCTGGGTAGCCTCCAGCCTGGTGGTATGAACATTGAATTCTCCAATTTCCGGTAATTCCCTCCCCCTCCCCCCATCCTTTATTGCTATATATTTATATCTGCATTTATATCTATATTTATTGCTATATATTTATATCTGCTTTTGCACTGATTATCGCCCATTGATCCTGTTTACAGTTACTGTTCTATAGATTTGCTAAGTAGGCTGCAGAAAAAAAATCTCTGGGTTGTGTGTCTGTTGATGAGGCCAACCGCTGTTGTGTCCATCAGTGAACTTGATGAACTGGATCTAGCTGTGCGTTAGCAAAGTGAACAGCAGCAGGCTGAGCACGCAACCCTGGGGAGTGCCCTTGCACAGCATGATAGAACTAGAGATATTTCTGAAATCGCATAAGTCCAGGATCCAGTCACAGAGAGAGGAGTCGAGGCCCAACAAGGGCAGTTTACCCACCAGTTTCGGAGGTATGACTGTATGAGCGCAGTGCCGAAGTCAATAAGCAGCATCCTGCCATTTGAGGCACCATTTTCCAGGTGGGTCAGGGTGGACTGAAAGCTGAGAGAGGAGGGGGAAGTAGACATCTTCTGAAGGAAGGACTGCTGGAGGAAGAAATGTAAAATAATCTAATTGTAGGAATTGAGGTTTAACTCAATTCCTATGTAGATTCAAAACTTGGAGCCATCAATCATTTTAGACTTGTTTCCAGTTACTTTTCTCTGGTCTGGTGGCATGTATTGTAAAAGACAACGTTGGGCCCAAGGGAGGCAAACCCGGGCATCAACAAGCCAACAAACAACTGCTCATGTGCCGTGGAATAAATTTCTCCAGGCTTGAATATATCTTACGATAATTAAATGTCACTGAGAAGTGTTACAGAATAGACCTTACAGGAAATGTGAATACAGCATATTCTTTGCAAAACTTATTATAGATAAGTGGTATTTTAAATAATTGTTCCTTTATCTTTAGAAGATAGAGTGGATAGAATTATAGAACACTGCAGCATGGAATCAGGCCCTTCAGTCCATCTAGTTTGTGCCAAACCAGTAATCTGCGTAGTCCCATTGACCTACATGTGAACCACAGACCTCCATAGCCCTTTCATCCTGTCCAAATATCACTCAAACATTGAGATACCTTGCATCCACCATGTGTCGGCACCTTGTTCCACACTCTCACCGCCCTCTGAGTGAAGTTCCCCTCATGATCCCCTTAAACATTTCACCCTTCACTATTCACCCATAACCTCTGGTTGTAGTCTCTCCCAGTGGAAAGAAGCCTGCTTGCATTTACCTTGACTGTACCCCTGATAATTTTGTATCATTTGTTCATTATGTGCCATGTCATATGATGTAGGCGATAATTGTCTTTCCGTGACCATAACTGTTCTTGGCATTTTTTTCTACAGAAGTGGTTTGTCATTGCCTTTTTCTGGGCAGTGTCTTTACAAGACAGGTGACCCCAGCCATTATCAATACTCTTTAGAGACTGTCTGCATGGCATCAGTGGTCGCATAACCAGGACTTGTGATATGCATCAAACAACCATCCACCACTTGCTCCCGTGCTTCAAGTGACCCTGATCATGGGGAGTCTAAGCAAGTGCTGCTTCTTGCTCAAGGGCAACCTGCCCTTTACATCTCCTTTGGCAGAGAGATATCTTCACCCTTGCCACCCGGATTTTGTATGCCTCTATCAAATCTCCTCTTAATCTTCTACCTTCTAGGAAATAAAGTCCTAACCTACGCAATCTTTCCCTAAAACTCAGGTCTTCAAGTCCTGGCAACATCCTTGTAAAATTTCTCTGCACTCTTGCTATCTTATTTATAACTTTCCTATGGTGAGGTGTAAATAAGACTGAAATAGTGCAGAGGAAATTTAGCCAGAGACTTTCTTGTAGGGTGAAAATGTATAATATGAGGAGGTATATGACTGGAAGAAGGAAGGATCCATGTTTAGTTCTAGTTGCCCCATTATGGGGCGCCATGGTAGCATAATGGTTGGCACATATTTTACAGTGCCAGTGACCCAGATTCAATACCTGTAAGGAGTTTGTATGTTCTCCCTGCATGGTTTCCTTTGGGTGCTCCGGTTTCCTCCCACAATCCAAAGACGCACCGTTTGAACCATTGTAAATCGTCCCGTGATTAAGCTAGGATTAAATCAGGGGATTTGCTGGGTGCTGTGGCTTAAAGGGCTATAAGGGCCTATTCCACGTGGTATGTCAATAAATAAATAAATAAAATCCTGGGTAGTTTGCACTTGGAATATTGTGTTTGGTTGTAGGAAGAGTATGGAAGCTTTAGAGAGGGTGCAGAGGAGATTTACCAGGATACTTCCTGGATTATGAGGGTATGTTGAGCAAGCTAGGGATTTTCTCTTTGGAGAGAAGGAGAACAAGAAGTCCGCAAGATGATACGAGGCATAGACTTTTCCCTGAGGCAGAAATGGCTAATACAAATAGGATAATGTCGGATGAAACTATACAGGGAGAGTCAGAGGTAAGATTTTTACACAGAGAGTGGTGGGAGTGTGGAACCACTTTGCCTCTACTCACTGGACTTTAGAAGAACAAAGTGGTGGGGGGGGGCTATCTCAGTGAACCCTGTTGAATATTGAAAGGCCTAGGTAGCATGCATGTGACAAGGATATTTCCTATCATGGGTGAGTCTAGTACCAGAGGGCACAGCTTCAGAATACAATGGCGTCCCTTTAGAACAGAGATGAGGAGGAATTTTGTTAGCCAGGGGGTGATTAATCCATGGAATTCCTTGCTGTGGAAGCCAAGACATTGAGTATATTTAAAGCAGATGTTGATAAGTTCTTGATTAGTAAGTGTGTCAAAGGTTATGGGGAGAAAGCAGGAAAATGGAGTTGAGGGGTGGGGATAATAAATCAGCCATGATGGAATGGCAGAGTGGAGTTGATGGGCAGAATGGTATAACTCTGTTCCTATGTCCTATGGTCTCATGCTGTCACAGCACAGATGGAACAGGAGGTTTATAAAACAGTGCAGTTTCTCTGGTAGAGAATTCTAAGTAATGTCAACATCTCGAAGTTCAAAGTCATTATTTTTATCAAAGTCTGTATATACCACCATGTACTATCTTGAGATTCATTTTCTTGAAGTCAAAATAGAGAAGTAGAATAGAATTAATGAGAACCAAAGACTTACAGACAACCCATTTGCAAAAGAAGACAAATTATGCAGATATATTAAAAAAGTACTGAGAACACGAGTTGCAGGGTTCTTGAAAGTGAGTCTGTAGGTTGTGGAATCAGTTCAGAGTTGAAGTGAGTGAAGTTATGGTGCAGGAGCCTGGTAGTTAAAGGGTAATAACTGTTCCTGAACCTGGTGGTATGGGACCTAAGGCTCTTTTACCTCCTGCCCAATGGATATAGTGAGAAAAATGCATGGGTTGGGTGGTGGGGGTACTTGATGATGGATGCTTGGTGGGTTACAAGACCATAAGATATAGGAGCAGAAGTGGGCCATTTGGCCCATTGAATCTGCTCTGCCATTCAATCATGGGCTGATCCAATCCTTCCAGTCATCCCCACTCCCTTTGATGCCCTGGCTAATCAAGAATATTATAGGGTAAAAAAGTGTGTATGTTCATAGTATAAATAGGTTATATAAATAGGTTAAATACACTTACCCCATTGGGAGCAAGTGATGAAAATAATTACTTCAATCAATTATTTAAATATAATATTAGTGACTGTCTCCAAGTCCACCGCATCGTTGTGATTAAAGTAAATGCTTAATCACAATATGGGGTGTGAAGGCACTGGGTTTGCTCAGATTAATTCCATTTTATAGCAGTACATGAAGATTTTCCCTCCTCCTTCAGGACATGATGTATAATCTGTCCTAACCATGTCAATACTTTAATGAAAACTAATTTCACTTCCATACATGTACTCCTGCCTCTGGGTAAAATTTGACATGTGACCAACCCCATTTATGCTGAGCATTTTAAGAGGTAATTCAAGCACTTTATAAACCTACATTGAGGATTCATGTTCAGATTGCCCCCAGTTGCTTATAGACCTAGTGTTATTGCCAAAAGGGAGCCAGCAGTGTCCCAATGCTTCATGTAATGATGTGGATCTTGTAATGATATCCCCTGTTTGAAATTCATTTAGCAATCAATCTTTATTGATCAGCGCTTCTTTAGTTTTGATTACTTCTTTTTCTTCACTACGGGAGTTCTGAAAGCCCACAAGCTGGAAAGTGGGTCAGTTACTTTTCACATTGTTTGTCAATGACTTGGATAATGGAATTAATGGCTTTGTGGCAAAGTTGGCAGATGATATGAAAATAGGTGGAAGGATGCTCCTTGTATGTTAACCCTTTCATTCCCTGAATCAACCTTGTGAACTTCCTCTGGACTCTCTCCAATGACTATACATCCTTTCTGAGATATGGGGCCCAAAACTGTTGACAATACTCCAAGTACAGCATGTTTAGTGTCTTATAAAACCTCAACATTATCTCCTAGCTTTTATATTCTATTCCCCTTGAAATAAATGCCAACATTGCATTTGCCCTCTTCACAGAGACTCAACCTGTGAATTAACCTTCTGGGAGTCTGACCTGAGGATTCCAAAGTCCCCCTGCACCTCTGATGTTTGATCCTTCTCTCCATTAGATAATAGTCCACACTATTGTTCTTTTTACCAAAATGCATTATCATACAATTCCCAATACTGTATTCCATCTGCCACTTTTTTTGCCCATTCTTCCAATTTGTCTAAGCCCTGCTGCAATCACATTGCTTCTTCAGCACTAACACCCTCCTCCTTCCACCTATTTTCATATCATCTGCCAACTTTGTCACAAAGCCATCAATTCCATTATCCAAGTCATTAACAAACAGCGTGAAAAGTAACGGTTCCAAAACTGACCCCTGAAGAGCACCACTAGTCACTGGCTTCCAAGTGAACCACTTCACAGTTTTTTGGATTGAACTCCATCTGCCACTCATCAGCCCAGCTCTGCATCTGGTCAATATCCCAATACAAACTTCAATAACCCTCCAGACTATCCACATCTTCACCAGCTTTCTCTCCAAAGATGCTGCTTGACTAGGATTCACTGAGTTCCTTAAGCGCTTTGTGTCTGCTTACTTCACCTCATGGCCTGCACAGTTTTATTCTCCCTAGATGCTCAAAACAATGTGCAGAGATCAGTGTTAATTTCCTGGAACCTTCAGGGCAGGTCTGGAGGGCTGACAATTTTCCTCAGAGCAGTTTTCTGAGGCTCATCAGAAAATTTGATCTTGGTGTTCCTGGGGATTCCCTTTGAATTAAATAAAACTCATGGTTTATCTACTTAACTGCTGCAAGGAATACTATAATCTTAGAATACAAATACTGTTACTGTTTAATGCCCACTATTGTCATTTCTGAGCTTGCTGTAAAGTGAAAATTTGAAAGCTTTTCCACCTTCAAAGATTAATCAATGATCAACTTTATTCACTGTATACATTTACATGTATCAGCAATTTGCAAATAACTTCATCTGTGAGTCTGTAGGGGTCACAAACTATATCCAGTACTCGCGATGCAGCCTCCTGTATATTGGTGAGACCCAACATAGATATGGAGACCCCTTCAAGAGAAACTATGCTCCAAATTCCACAAAAAGCAAAGTCTCCCAGTGGCCATCCATTTCAATTCTACTTCCCATTCTCATTCCACCATGCCAATCCATGACCTCCTCTACTGCCACGATGAGGCCACACACAGGTTGCAGGGGCAAAACCTTATATTCTGTCTGGACAGGATCTAACCTGATGGCATGAACATCAATTTCTTAAACTGTCAGTAATTTTCCCCCCTTCACCTTTTGCCTTTTTTGTTTCCCTCTCACATGTTTCCCTCTTACCTGCCCATCACCTCCCTCTGGTTCTCCTCCCAGTTCCCTTTATTCCATGGTCTTCTGTCCTTTCCTGTCAGGTTTCCCCTTCTCAAGCCCTTAATCTCTTTCACCAATCAACTTCCCAGTTCTTTACTTCACCCCTCTCCCTCTCTTTTGGTTTCACCTATCACCTACTACCTTGTACTTCTTCCTCTCCTGCCCTTTTTATTCTTGCATCACCCCCTTCCTTTCCAGCCCAGAGGAAGGGTCTCAGCCCAAAGTGTTGACTGTTTATAGATGCTGCCTGGCCTGCTGAACTCCTCCGGCATTTTGTGTGTGTTGCTTTAGATTTCCAGCATCTGCAGAACTTGTTAGTTATATTAGGAATTTGCTGTTGGTCAGGGTGTGACATGGAACAAGAAACAACGTTCAACAGTTATAAAGTATAAAGAATTACATTCAGTGACAACTTCAAAGTTCAAAATAAAGTTTATTATCGAAGTACATATACAACCCTGAGATTCATTTTCTTGTTGGCATACTCCATAAATCTGTAGAATAACAACCATTACAGAACCTAAGAAAGACCGTCCAACGAGGGTGTTCAATTAGAGTGCAGAAAACAACAAACTACACATATACAAAAAGAAGAAATAAATAAATAAATAGATAGATAGATAGATAGATAGATAGATAAATAAGCAAGCAAGCAATAAATATTGAGAACATGAGATGAAGAGCCCTTAAAAGTGTGTCCATGGGTTGTGGGAATGTTTCAATGATGGGACAAGTGACGTTGAGTGGAATTATCCCCTCTGGTTCAAGATCCTGATGATTGTGGGATAGTAAGTGTTCCTGGACCTGGTAGTGTGAGTGCTGAGGCTCCTGTACCTTCTTCCTGATGGCAACAACGAGAAGAGAGTTTGTCCTGGATGGTGGGGGTCTCTGATGACGGGTGCTGCTTTTATATGACTGTGTTTCTTGTAGATGTGCCCAATGGTTAGGAGGGCTTTACCTGTGATGGACTAGGCCATATCCACTACCTTATTCAGTACAGAGCGTATGTTCATGGTCTTCTGCTGCTGTAGGCCATCCACTTCACAGCTTGACATGTTGTGCATTCAGAGATGCTCTTCTGCACTTCACTGTGGTAATGTGTGGTTAGTTGAGATACCATCACCTTCCTGTCAGCTTGACCCAGTCTGCTCATTCTCCTCTGACCTCTCTCATTAACAAGGCATTTTTGCCCAAAAAACTGCCACTCACTGGATCTGTGGAGAAATTAAAACCTAGTTAATGGTGTAGGTGGGTGACCTTGGATCAGAACTGGCCAGTTATACATGAACAGATTATCTGACGAGTGATATGAGTGAAATGCTGGTGAGTCTCCAGCATTTCATGTTTCCTTACCAGTTTATACTATTTCCCTGTCTAAAGATAAACATCAGCTTCATCTGTCACTTGTACTGTACATATAAACATTGAAAACTACCACAGTCCGAGGATATCCAAGGCAGCCTGTAAGTGTCACTGCTTTTCTGGTGCCCACAACTTACTAACCCTGATGCATATGTGGGAAGAAACTGAAGCACCCAGAGGAAACACACGTGGTCACAGGTACAACGTATAAACTCCTTACAGTGGCGGGGATTGAACCCTGATCGGTGGTCACTGGTGCTGTGACAATGTTAACACTAACCCCTATGCTACCATGCCGTCCTCAGTCAGCTACAGATAGACTGAGCTGAATGGCCTAATTCTGCTCTTATGCCCCATCTCAGGGCATAAATGGTTAATAAGAGGGGCATAATTTTAATGTGATTGGAGGAAGCTATAGGGGCATGTCTTAGGTAAGGTTTTTACATAGAGAGTGGTGGGTTCATGGACTGTACTGCCGGGAGGGGGGGGGGGTGGTGGTGGTAGAGATATTAGGGGTCTGGTATGACAGTGGGGGCTGCTGCACAGGATTGAAGTAATTTACAAAGAGTGGTAAAATTAGTCAGCTCCATTGTATCCAGGACAACAAATTTCACAACAAATGCTGATGATATTAAATCTGGTTTAAGAAATTCTTAGATAAGTACATGGATAAACAAAAAATGTAGGGCGATGTGAGAGGGAAGGATTAAACTGAGCTTGGAGTAGGTTATAAGTTTGGCACAATGTTCTGAGCCAAAGGGCCTGTACAATGCTGTAAGGTTGTACGTTTTATGAAACAAATGAAATGCATTCAATCGCTTCATTAGGAAATATTCTGCAATTTCTTATCAGCATTAGTTTATTACTTGTCACATGGACCGTTTTGTCATGATTTTGGATTCTGATGAGCCGTGTACAAAGACCGATTCACTGAGCAAATGTGAAACGCATCGTGCATAATAGACGCCAGCCCCTGCCATACTGACTTGCATTTCAGGAGTAAGAAACCTGCCAAATCACAGAAGCAGCCGGTTGTGGAAGGTAATGTTGTTTATCAAGCATAGTATATAAAATGCAAAGAGTAATGGACATGGCCCAGACCACCACGAGTAAAGCCCTCCTCACTACTGAGCGCATCTACAAGGAGAGCTGTCGCGGTAAACTAACATCCATCATCAGGGACCTCCACCGTCCAGGCCATGCTCTCTTCTCCCTGCTACCATCAGGATGGAGGTACAGGAGCCTCAGGATCCACACACCACCAGGTTCAGGAACAGGTATCACCCCTCAAACATCAGGCTTCTGAACCAGAGGGGATAAAATCATTCTCCCCACCACCTATGGATTCACTTTCAAGGAATCTTCATCTCATGTTCTCTATTGTTTTGCTTATTGATTTACTGTTACTATATATAATCATTCTTACTGTTTTTCTCTTTTTGTACTTGCACAGTCTTTTGCACACTATTTGTCCAGCCATCCATTTATTTATTTGTTTGTTTATTTATTTATTAAGATGCAGCATGAAACAGGCCTTTCCGGCCCTTTGAGCCGTACCACCCAGCAATCCCCAGTTTTAGTCACAGGACAAGTTACAATGACCAACTGATACATCTTTGGACTGTAGTCACAGGGAGAGCATACAAAGACAGTGGCAGAAATCCTGCTGGATGCAGCCTTTCGTTGATCCTGTAGTGTTTCTTGCTGTAGATGTCCACAAGAAAAAGAATCTCAGGTCTATATCTGGTGTATGGTGTATGTATATGGTATAGACATGTACTTTGATAATAAATTTACTTTGAACTTTGGACTTTGTACTTAGGTAAACTGAAATTGCACTAGGTCATTCTGCTCTCTGTTTTATTTAATAAATCAGCTTTTTTTCCCTACCTGATCTCTCTTCTATTGGGAAAAGTAATCACCTGCTTGTCGTAGTCTGACTCAGACTATTTCACGGTGATGGGTGCTGTTACATATGGGTGTGGGGTGAAGGAATGACAGTGGATGGTAGGATTAAACCTATTCACCTGATCATGTTTGCTGTGATACACACTGGGCAACCTGCAGTACAGTGGCAATGAACTAGTCCTGAATGTGCCCAGGAAAAGCCGTTTCATGAGAGAAAGTCCTTCCTACGTAGGAGACCCAATCACTTCACTGCACAGTCAATCAGCCGTGCGTGCACTTACCACATTCTTTCTATTGATACGTATCAGTCCAGGTACTTAAACGTTTGTAACCAAGGAGGCCGTATTATTGCACATCCAAATCTCATCTTTACTACTGGTTGTGGAGGGCTTGAGTGAAATATGCTTTGGGATGTAATAGGGCATAGATTGAGCAAAGGCCATTAACACAGAGAGCTACACAGGTGCACAATGAGTTGATTTGAAAAGGCAGAGAGGGAATTTGGAAAATGACCCAGACTGATAGTAGACTCATCATATTCAGTATCCAGACACAGTGACAAACCAATTTAAAAAGCCCATAGAATTCTGGATTACAGCCAGAACAGTTGAGTTCTGGTCCTCAGTGTAACATCTTGACAATCCAATATTCAAACTGTATTTAAGCCTCAGCACATAATGCCAATGAAATTGCCATATTCTTCAAAGGAATAAAAATTTATCACACATCTTGCAATAAGTGGGACATTAGTGCATAAAAATGCATTTAAGAACAAAGCCAATTGTTTGTCCAACAGGGAGCTGTAACTTTTGGTGACCATGTCGGGTGCCAACTGTGATAGTATTGGGTTTGTGGACCATGCAGTTCTAAACTCAAGCAAAGAATTTAAGACCTATAGGTATAAATAGCCACTAAAGGGAAAAAATACTGTAACTACCCGGTCTTCAAAGACTAGTTTACTTCCCTGTTCATTCTCCATGGCAAGCTTAGCTGCCAACACCCACTATTCATATGCCAGGTACCCTCTTCTTATCAGAGAGAAGATACTTCCAGTTAACAAAGTAGTTTGAAACACAGTTCATTTATTTTCAGTGATACACGTTTAAATCCACACAATACTCTTAAAAGACATTTTTAAATTCACAGAGGAGTGTTTGCTTTTTTTGAGATAACATTTTCAATAGAATGATTTTTATCAAAAATTCAATTTGCTTTTGAAATTTAGTTAAGAATCATTTTGTTGAAAATGCTGTCTCAAAAAAACAAAAAAAAGCTGAGAATTAATTTCTATATTAAAGAACATAATTCATTCTGGATAGTAATTACAAAATTACCTGCTGAGTTCCTCGAGCATTTTGTGTGTGTTGCTCAGGATTTCCAATCTCTAGTGTTAGTAATTACAAAGTATATTGAGTACATTGTTAACGTCTTAATTTTACAGAATTAATTCAGTTTTAGACTCATGCATTCAGGGCATATGAAAGATGGGAATGACTTAATTTGTATTAATTTTTGTCGCATGTACATTGAAACATACAATGGAATACGATGATGGCTTGAATTCAAGTCAGATTGAGCTGTGTAAACTGCAAATGTCATCTTGTCTCTGCTACGTTGAGGCCACTCTCGGGGTGGAGTAGCAACACCTCATATTCCATCTGCCAGCCTGATGGCTTGAACACCAATTTCTCCTTCCAGTAAATTTTTCCCCCTTCCCTCTTCTTCCATTCCATACTCTAGCCTCTTACCTCTTCTCCTCACTCGTCTATCATTTCCCCCTTTGCACTTCCTCCTTCCCTTTCTCCAATGATCCACTCTCCTCTCCTAGTAGATTTCTTCTTCTCCATCACAGCATTCCCACAATTCACTATCCACTGACCCCATACTCCTTTGGAATTTGGAGCAGCCAGAACGAACACTGTTTATTTCTTGAAATCTTGTTCACTAATTCAGTTCCAGGATGTACATGGTTCCAAGCGAACTGTGTCTCTGTTTAGCAATACAATGCATGCTTTCCTGAGGCAGCCCTATATAGATGTTGCCATAAAACAGAACTAGAGTGAAAATTGCTTCACCTATAATCATGGCTTTGTTCTCCTGCTTTTGCATTCAGTTAGATTTCCTTCTCATATTCATGCTAACACTTTTCAGCAATAAGTAACAAGCATGAGTCGAAGGGTCTCGGTCTGAAACGCTGACTGCTTACTCTTTCCCATAGATGCTGTCTGACCTACTGAGTTCCTCTAGCATTATCTGTGTGTTGCACAGCGTAAGTACAATCCTTTCATCCTCTCTTAACAATTTATCAAGTAAAAGCTGAGCATCATCTTTTTGCACTTTGGGTCAAATTCCCCAATTAGGATATTCTTAATTAAGAGTCTTAAAATAAATACAACGGGCAAATTTGTATATAATACCCAGCAGTATGTTTTTCAGAATCAGAATCACATCCTTATGTTTAGACATAATGACAAATATTAGACTTAATAACAAATTTCACACCATGCACTCAGTGGCCACTTTATTAAGTACAACCTACACCAAATAAAGTGTCCTTTGAGTGTATGTTTGTGGTTTTCTGCTGCTGTAGCCTATTCACGTCAATGCTCGTCATGTGTGTTCAGAGATGCTCTTCTGTAGACCAAAATACATTTATTATCAAAATATATACACAGAATACAACTGTAAGAATCATCCTCCCACAGGCAGCCACAAAACGCTTTTGTAATGTGTAGTTATTTGTGTTACTGTCATCCTCCTGTCAGCATGAACCAGTCTGGCCATTTTCTGACCTTTCTCATATACAAGGCATTATTGCCCACAGAACTGCTGGTTACTGGATGTTTTTTGCACATTCTCTGTAAACTCGGGAGATAGTTGTGTGTGAAAATCCCAGGAGATTAGTAATTTCTGAGATACTCAAACCACCCTATCTGGCATCAATAATCGTTCCTTGGTCAGGATGTGTGCTTAGCCCACTGCTCTACTCTCTCTACACCCATGACTGTGTGGCTAGGTATAGCTCAAATGCCTATCCACACAGTCATGGGTATAGACAGCATAGCTCATCTGCTGATGATACAACCATTGTTGGCAGAATCTCAGATGGAGATGAAAGGGCGCATGGGAGCAAGATATACCAGCTAGTTGAGTGGTGTTGTAGCAACAACCTTGCACTAAACATCAGTGAGACCAAATAGCTGATTGTGGACTTCAGGAAGGGTAAGACAAGGGAACGCACACCGGTCTTCATAGAGGGATCAGAAATGGAGAGAGTGAGGAGTTTCAAGTTCCTGGGTGTCTAGATCTCTGAGGATCTAACCGAATCCCAACACATTAATGCAGTTACAAGGGCAGCAAGGCAGCAGATGTATTTCATTAGACGTTTGAGGAAGTTTGGTTTGTTAACAAAAACACTCAAAAACCTCTACAGATGTACCGTGGAGAGCATTCTGACAGGCTGCATCACTGTCTGGGATGGTGGGGGGTAGTGGTAGGGGGCTACTGTACAGGATCGAAAAAAGCTACAGACATGTGTAGACAGCTCCATCTTGTTTACTAGCCTCTATAGCATCCAATAAACCTTCAAGGCTCTGTGCCTCAGAAAGGAGGCGTCCATGATTAAGGACACTCATCACCCAGCACATGCCCTCTTCTCATGGTTAACATCAAGAAGGATGTTGAGAAGCCTGAAAGCACATATTCAATAATTCAGGAATAGTTTCTTCCCCACTGCCATCTAATTCCCAAATGGATTTTGAACCCTTGGGCACTAACTCACTTTTATCATTCTGTTTTTGCACTATTTTTAATTTTAACTATTTAATATACATACATATATACTTACTGTAATTGATACACTTTTTTGTATATTATCATGTATTGTATTGCACTTCTGATGCTAAGTTAACAAATTTCATGACAAATGACAGTGATAGTAAACCTGATTCTGATTTAAAAAGCGGGTGTACAGGTGTACCTAATAAAGTGGCCGCTATCCCCACTATTGAGTACTTATACACAGAAGACTGTTGCAACAAAGTAGCATCCATCATCAGGGACCCCCACCACCCAGGACATGCTCCCTTCTCACCATGCCACCAGGAAGCAGGTACAGGAGCCTCAGGACTCACATCACCAGGTTCAGAAACAGTTATACCCCTCAGCCATCAGGCTCTTGAACCAGAGAGGAAACTTCAATTGCCCCATTAATAAACTGATCACATAACCTCTGGACGCACTTTCAAGGACTGTTCATCTCATGTTCTCGATATTCATCGCTTATTTATTTATCTATCTATTTATTTATTTATTTATTTATTTATCTATCTATCTATTTATTTATTTGCCCATCCATTTATTTATCTATCTATCTATCTATCTATCTATCTATCTATCTATCTATCTATCTATCTATCTATCTATCTATCTATTTATTTATCTGCCTATTTGTTATTTATTTATTTATCTATTTATCTATTTATTTATTTATTTATTTATTATTTCTTTCTTTTTGTATTTGCCCAGTTTGTTGTCTTTTCTCCACTGGTTAAATGCCCAAGTTGGTGCAATCTTTCATTGATTCTATAATAGTTATTATTCTGTTAAGGCTTTATTGAGTATACCCACAAAAATTAATCTCAGGCTTGTATATGGTTACACATATGTACTTTGATAATAAATTAACTTTGAACTCTGAACTTTTAGGTGTATGTCAGTGGTGATGAACCTGATTCTGATAGTGACATTGTTGCCATCAGTTCTTGGTTCAGTTCCATGGACGTCTCCATCTGATCCCTCCCTATTTGTGTTGGTGGGTGAGGGTTTGATGTTTTTTTCTTTGAAGCGGTTCCAGGATTTTCTTTATTTTGTGGCTGTCTGCGGGAAGCTGAATGTCAGGGTTGTATATTGCATACATGCTTTGATAATAAATGTACTTTGAATCAACCTAAAAATTATTCTAATCAAAGGCCTTTGATCTGAAACGTTAACTCAATTTTCTTTACTGAGTTATTTATTGACATACAGCACAGAATAGGCCCTTCCAGCCCTTCAGGCCCTGCTGCCCAGCAACCCCTCAATTTAATGCTACCTAGTTACGGGACAATTTACAATGACCAATTAGCTTACCGACTGGTACATCTTTGGCTAATGTGAGGAAACTGGAGTATCCAAATGAAACCCATGCAGTCATAGGGAAAATGTACAGACTCCTTACAGGTAGTGGTGGGAATTGAACCTGGTCACTTGTACAGTGAAGCTTTGTGCTAACCACTAAGGTACTGTGTTGCCTCAATTTTATATGATTACTCAACATAGGAAAAGGCCCCATGAACCAGTTTGTCTATGCTTCCATGCTATCTAAGGTGCCAACCTAATCTATTTCATGCCACATGCTGACTGACCTGTTGAATGTTTTTGGCACATGGATCAATCCATTATGCAAGGGGACTGTGGACCACCGGTTGCATTTTCCAAAGTGAGGACTCTTCCTATTTCTACCATGAGTCAGGAGGTACAAGAACCTGAAGACACACATTCAACATTTTAGGAACAGCTCCTTCTACTCATTGAAATCTATTGAATGGTGAAAAGCCTTTATAGAGTGGATGTGGAGAGGATGTTTTCCATGGTGGGAGAGTCTAAGACTAGAGGACACAGTCTCAGAAGAGAGAGGCATCCTTTTAGAACTGAGGTGAGGAGGAATTTTGTTTTTAGCCAGAGAGTGGTGAATCTGCAGAATCCTTTACCACGGGCAGCTGTGGAGGCCAAGTCTTTACATATATTTAAAGCAGAGGTTGATAAATTCTTGATTGGATGAACAGATGAACAGATCTGGGGAGAAGACAGGAGATTGGAGCTGAGAGGAAAATTAGATCAGCCATGATGAAATGGTGGAGAAGACTCAATGGACCTAAAGGCCTAATTCTGCTCCTATATATAGTCTTATGGTCTTCAAGGAGCAATGCCTCAAAGAGGCAGCATCCATTATCAAGAATCCCCATTACCCAGGACATGTCTTGTTCTCATTGCTACCATCAGGGAGGAGGTACAGGAGCCTGAAGGCACACAATCAATAATTCAGGAACAGCTTCTTCCCCTCTGTCATCATATTTCTGAACGGACATTGAACTTGTGCATGTTACCTCACCACTTTACTTTATGTTTATTTTTATTTTTGCACTATTTATTTAACTATTTAATATATATACTTATTGTAATTCATGTTTTTCCTTTGTATTGCAATGTACTGCTGCGGCAAAACAACAAATTTCATGACATATGCCAGTGATGTTAAACCTGATTTTGATTCTGACCTTTTAAAACTTTCATTGTTCAGAACTAGGACTAGCTTTATTATCACTGACATATCTTGTGAAATTTGTTGTTTGTGGCAACAGTATAGTATAGTACATAAAATTTACTGCAAATTATAAAATATTCATAGTAAACTGGTAATTAATGCTTTTATTAAAGGAATATTTAATTAATTGTCTTTGTTTCAAAATGTTGAAAGTTATTTCATTTTAAGCAAGATTAATGACATCATTTGTAACATACCCTTGTGAAAACTTCAAGGCAAGATCAGTACAGCATCTGGGTTTCAGTTTGATGAGCTCAGAAGGATCGTGAGTCAGGGATGTTGAGGGAGGGAGCAGAGTTATTTGTGTGTCTTTGGATTTCATACTGGGTTGGGGATGGCCTCCAGTGTTTGCTCAGTGCTGCCCTCCAGTGTTTGCTCAGTGCTGCTCTCCAGTGTTTGCTCAGTGCTGCCTCCAGTGTTTGCTCAGTGCTGCTCTCCAGTGTTTGCTCAGTGCTGCTCTCCAGTGTTTGCTCAGTGCTGCCCTCCAGCATTTGCTCAGTGCTGCCCTCCAGTGTTTGCTCAGTGCTGCTCTCCAATGTTTGCTCAGTGCTGCCTCCAGTGTTTGCTCAGTGCTGCCTCCAGTATTTGCTCAGTGCTGCTCTCCAGTGTTTGCTCAGTGCTGCCTCCAGTGTTTGCTCAGTGCTGCCCTCCAGTATTTGCTCAGTGCTGCCCTCCAGTATTTGCTCAGTGCTGTCTCCAGTGTTTGCTCAGTGCTGCCTCCAGTGTTTGCTCAGTGCTGCTCTCCAGTGTTTGCTCAGTGCTGCTCTCCAGTATTTGCTCAGTGCTGCCTCCAGTGTTTGCTCAGTGCTGCTCTCCAGTGTTTGCTCAGTGCTGCTCTCCAGTATTTGCTCAGTGCTGCTCTCCAGTGTTTTCTCAGTGCTGCCTCCAGTGTTTGCTCAGTGCTGCCCTCCAGTATTTGCTCAGTGCTGCCCTCCAGTATCTGCTCAGTGCTGCCTCCAGTGTTTGCTCAGTGCTGCCTCCAGTGTTTGCTCAGTGCTGCTCTCCAGTGTTTGCTCAGTGCTGCTCTCCAGTGTTTGCTCAGTGCTGCCTCCAGTGTTTGCTCAGTGCTGCTCTCCAGTATTTGCTCAGTGCTGCCTCCAGTATTTGCTCAGTGCTGCCTCCAGTGTTTGCTCAGTGCTGCTCTCCAGTGTTTGCTCAGTGCTGCTCTCCAGTATTTGCTCAGTGCTGCTCTCCAGTATTTGCTCAGTGCTGCCCTCCAGTGTTTGCTCAGTGCTGCTCTCCAGTATTTGCTCAGTGCTGCTCTCCAGTGTTTGCTCAGTGCTGCCTCCAGTATTTGCTCAGTGCTGCTCTCCAATGTTTGCTCAGTGCTGCCTCCAGTGTTTGCTCAGTGCTGCCCTCCAGTATTTGCTCAGTGCTGCTCTCCAGTGTTTGCTCAGTGCTGGCTCCAGTATTTGCTCAGTGCTGCTCTCCAATGTTTGCTCAGTGCTGCCTCCAGTATTTGCTCAGTGCTGCTCTCCAGTATTTGCTCAGTGCTGCTCTCCAGGGCTCAGTGGAAGACAAACAGGATTAGATTTCGCTGTGGCTCCATTAGCACATGATGAGGAATTGCTGCATGCTCGCTCTTGCAGAAACAAACAACATCCAGAACAATATCCATGCACCATCAATCTATAGGCCACGCCACTCAGGGACATGACCTATATATTTTTTTGTAACTGTATGTTTTTTTCCTATCGTAACTATCCGTGCGATATAAGAGATTTAATATCCCTCTCAACTACATTCTCCTGCCTTCTCTCCATGACCATAATTAAGAATTTATCAATCCCCTCCTCTCCCCCTATAAATGTATCCAATGACTCTCTGTCTGTGGCAGTAATTTCCACAGATTAGCCACACTCCCCTCATTTGTGTTCTGAAGGGACTTAAATATATTCCGAGGCTGTTCCCACTCCCCCATCCTCTCCATGTCCACTCTGTGTAGGCTTTTCAATATTTGGTAGATTTCAATGTGAGCACCCCTCATTCTTCTAAACTCCAGTGTGTATTCATCCGGAACCATCAAATGTTCCTTTGAGTCATCAAGAAACATGGATACCTCATCCCATCATATAAGGCATCTCTACTACAATGCACATTTGTAATCCCAGCGGAGTTCCCTGTTGGACTTCTGGCTACGTTCTGTCTCTCCGCATATTGGCCCGTTGCCCTACATTCTTCATTTTGCCACCGGCAGATTGTTCTCGTCAGACTAACAGTTTGGCATGGGCTAGATGGGCTGAAGGGCCTGTACTGTGTTGTAGTGATCTATGACCCTGTGTAACCGGTTTCCTACACAAGAGGTGCTGGAGGAACTCAGCAGGTCAGGCATCATCTTTGGATGGAAATTTGCTGTTGATGTTTTAGGTCGAAAGCCTTTATCAATCACTCCAAAGATGCTGCCTGACCTGCTGAGTTCCTCCAGCATTTTGTGTGTGTTTCTCCAGATTTACAGCATCTGCAGTGTCTCTGATGTGAACTGATTTCCTAACCAGGTTAGTAATACATCTTTAATTCCATGTGCTGGGATCTTGCTCATACTCTCTTCAGCCAGCCTTCGAACATCTAAAAGTTTATATACACACTGTGGCTACTTCTTTAGGTACACCTGTACACCTGCTTGTCAATGCAAATATGTAATCAGCCAATCATGTGGCAACAAATCAATGCATAAAAGCATGTAGACATGGCCAAAAGGTTTAGTTGTTGTTCAGACTAAACATCAGAATGGGGAAGAAATGTTATCTAAGTGAGTTTGACCAGGGAATGGTAGTTTGTGCCAGGTGGGGTGGTTTGAGTATCTCAGAAACTGCTGACCTCCTGGGGTTTTCATGCACGGCAGTCTCCAGAATTTATAGAGAATGGTGCAAAATCAATAAAAAGCATCCAGTGAGTGGCAGTTCTGTGGGTGAAAACACCTTGTAAATGAGAAAGGACAAGGCAGAATGGTCAGACTGGACAGTAATTCAAGTAACCATGCATTACAACGGTGGTGTGCAGAAGAGCATCTCTGAATGTACATCATGTCGAAACATGAAGTGGATGGGATATAACAACAGAAGCCACAAACATACAGAAATATGCTCAGTGGCAGCTTTAGTATGTGCAGAAGGTACGTAGCAGATTGGGTTTAATTGCCTCCTGTATTAGATATCTTTTAAGAATTAATTCAGGTTCATCAGGAATGACTATCCTTTCTAAATGTCGAATACCACAGGGTAGGCATTGAAGGTGAGAGGGCGTAGATTCACGGGGGATGTGAAGGTTATGGTTTTTACTCAGAGAGTCATGGATGTTTGGAATGTACTGCCTAGTATGGTGGTAGAGGCAAATAAATTAGAGGCTTTTAAGACGCATTTGGTAGGCACATGGTAGGAAGATGGAGGGATATGGATAAGGTGTAGGTAGGAGGGATTAGTGTATTGGTGTTTTTGATTTGCTTTTTTCCTGGCTTGGCACAATATTGTGGGCCAAATGCCCTGTCCTATGCTGTGCTCTTCCATGTTCTTTGTTTTCCAAATCCATGCTGACTCTGTGTAATCAATATTTACAATGTGATATATTACTCTTCTTCAGAGCAAAACAATCTGAAAAATAGATCCATAATTGGTGAAAGATCCTTGATATCTTTGTCTCATTGTTGTTAAATAGTAGACTTATTAATAGCTTATTTAATCTTATAGCTTATTAATCTTATAGCTTATTAATCTCAACGGAAATTACAGTCTTGATGCCATTGCCCCAGCACACCACTGTATTGAAGACAACAGACCGGTAGAACAACTGAAGGAGAGGCTTGCATACTCCAAAGGAGGTAGAGGTGGCTCTGGCCCTTCTTGTACACAGACTCTATGTTGGTGGTCCACCAAGGTGCACCCCCATTGTGTGATATAGACATTTATTAATTGAAGGGAACCAACTCTGAATTAATTTCCAGATTCATGGGCTGGTAGTGAGAATTCAAAGTACTGCTGAGGATGAAGGTGGATTACTGCATGCATTTCTGGTCTCCTTACTTGAGATAAAATATTCTAGCTTTGGAGACGGTGCAGAGGAGGCTCACCAGGTTGATTCCAGAGATGGAGTCAGTTTATGAGAAGAAATTGAGTCACCAGGGACTAAAGCTCAATGTTCTAAGTAAATTTATTATCAAGGTAAATATACATTACCATATACAAACCTGAGATTCATTTTCTTATGGGCACACTCAATAAAAGCAATAATGATAATAGAGTCAATGAAAGACTGCACCAATTGGGCATAAAACTCCTGTGCAAAAGACAATAAAATCAGTAGAGATAAAAAGAAAGAAGAAATAATAATAAATAAATAAACAATAAATATTGATGATATGAGATGAAGAGTCCTTCAAAATGAGTCCAAAGTTTGTGGGAGCATTTCAGTAATGGGGCAAGTGAAATTGAGTCAAGTTATTGAGTCATAGACAAGTTGAGCACAGAAAGAGGCTCTTTGGCCCATCCAGTCTGTGTCGAGCCATCAACCTGCACAGGGACCATAGCCCTCCATACCCCTGCCATCCATACACCTATCCAAACTTCTCTTAAACATTGAAATTAAGCTCACACGCCCCATTTGTGTTGGCAGCTCATTCCATACTCTCACAACCCTCTGAGTGAAAAGATTTCTCTCATGTTCTCCTTAAACATTTCACCTTTCACCCTTAACCCATGACCTCTAGTTGTAGTCCCACTCAACCTCAGTGGAAAAAGCCTGCTTGCATTTACCCTGGCTGTGTTGCTGAGTGCCAACAAGTCTTGTCAACTCATGGCACCCCTCTGGATAGTGTAATTGTCCATAGGGCTTTTGTGTCAAGCTACGGAAGTAGATTGCCAGACCTTTCTTCCACACAGATACTGTTGCTGCCCAGGTTGGGACCCAGCCGGATTCAAACTTATCACCATCTGCCTCAAAATCCAGTGCTGATGCCACTACACCATCCTGTCCTATCTATACCTGCAATAATTTTGTGTAGCTCTTTCAAATCTCCCCTTAATCTTCTTTGTTCCGAAGAAAAAAAATCTTAACCCATTATAAGAAGAATGAGAAGTGATTTTATAAACATAAATAAAATTATGAAAGGGGTAAGTTAAGACAGATACAAAAAAGAAATGTTTCCACTAGTAAATGAGACCAGATCTGAGAGACATAGTTTCAAGATTCAGGGGTATAGATTTAAGACGGAGATGAGGAGAAACTGCTTTTTCCCAGAGAGTAGAGAACCTGTGGAATTCTCTGCCCAGGGTAGCAGTAGATACTACCTCATTAAATAGATTTAAGACACTGTTAAATAGAATTTAGCAGGAGAATTAAAGGTTTTGAGGAAAAGACAGATTGGTGGAGCTGAGTTCACAGTCAGATCAACCATGATCTTCCTGACTGGTGGAACAGGCTCACCAGACCAGCTGGCCGATTCTTGATTCTGTTTATGTTCTCATGTTCTAACTCAAAAATAATGTCTATAGAATGATCTTAAATTTACAGTTTAATTCAACTGTATCTACTGTGTTGATGACAATAATTGCCCACTTGCCATCATTTGGGCCTTGCACGTTTCTGATTGGGCTTTGTGGTTAGCACAGAACTATGACCGTTGAGGGTATTCTGCTGCCATTCTGTAAGGACTCTCGGTACATCATTCCTGTGGAACGTGTGGGTTTTCCGCAGGTGCTCCGGTACCCTCCCACTTTCCAAAGATGTACCAGGGTAGGATAACTGGTCATTGTCAATTGTCCTGTCATAAGGTTAGGGCTAACCGGGGTTGAGGTGTTGCTGGATTGGCATGGCTCGAAGGGCTGAAGGGCCTACTTTGTGCTGCATCACTAAGTAAAACAAATAAATCAGTCACAAAATATTATTCTGTTTCTGAATGGGGGCCTCGGTCTGTTTGAAAAGGCAGTCCTGTTAAGACGTAGGAACAGAATTAGGCCATTCAGCCCATTGAGTCTGCCTTATCATTTCATCATGGCTGATCCATTTCCCATTCTCCTGCCTTCTCCCCATAAGCTTTCTTACCCTGACTAATCAACATCTGTTCTAAATTCACCCAACGATTTGGCCTCCACAGTTGCCTGTGGCAATAAATTATACGGACTCTCCACACTCTGGCCTAAAAATTCCTTCCTATCGCTGTTCCAAGTGGACATCTCTCTATTCTGAGTCTGTGTCCTCTGGTCCTAGACTCACCCAATATGGGAAACATCCTCTCCACATCCATTGAATCTGGATTTTTCAATATTCAATAGGTATCCACGGGGTCCCCCCTCATTCTTCTAAATACCAGCAAGCACGGGCCCAGAACCATCAATCGCTCCTCATTCAATAACCCTTTCATTTCTGGAATCAGTCTCCTGAATCTCCACTGAACCTTCTCCAATATCAGCACCTCTTTTTTTAAATAGGGGGCCCAGAACTGTTCACAATACTCCAAGTGAGGCTTCACCAGTGCCTTACAAAGCCTCAACATCACATCCAGAGTAAGGACTCGGCTGTGTGCATGAGGGCTTGCTTTGTGCTTTTGTAATTAACTTGAACTAACAGTTCATCAGGGAAGTAATTCTGCCATAGGGTTGGTGCATTCAGGAATCAGAGCTGCAACGCAAGAAGCCTGGAGGGTCCAGAGGCAATCACTCATGTAACACCGTCAACATGACCTCACGATAATGGGTATCCTGATTACACATGCCCTTTCCAGAGAGTGGGGGATCCACTAGCAGCCTGCAATCTCCTGTGGCTAAACCTGCAGCAGATGGTAGCCAGGTACTCACCTGTAACCCCAGAGGTTCCCGTCTGTGAGACGGCTCACCCAGCTGTTCAGCAAGAGGCTAACAGATGGCTTTAATCTGTAACTATAGGGGTTTACAACAGAAATTAAACTGCATGAGGGTGGTTATTATTTTGTTTGTAAATCAAGGAAGTTGACAGGAGTGGGACTGATAGTACATATCTACGACAGGAGGAAATATTGCTTATTATTTAAGTACAAAAGATTTACGATTGAATAACAATCAACTGAACTTGAACCTGAACTTAATAAAGTGGTTAATTACCTAATTCATCACACCATAGGTTCAAATGTCAATCAGCAGTTTTAATCATCTGTATGTTTTGAAAAGTAAAGGGGGTGCTACATCAAATCAGTTTTACACTCCTGACTTTGCATACATGAAATATTTCCCTGTGGTGTGGCTTCACAGCCAGACTAGGCATCACAACCTGTCCTCTTCCCTCCACCCCTGCCATTACCACAGTCTCCATGGTGGCACTGTAGCATAGTGGTTAGCATGACGCTTGGAATGTCAGCTGTAAGATTGAAGTTCAATTCTCACCGCCATATGTAAGGAGTCGGTATGTTCCCCCATCACAGTGTAGGTTTCCTCCGGGTGCTCCGTTTTCCTCCCACATTCCCAAGATGTGTAGGGTAGGGTTACTGAGTTGCGGCATGCTATTTATTTATTGAGACACAGTTGGAATAGGCCCTTCTCCCCTGTCATCCTGCAATCCCCGATTTAACCGCAGAACAATTTAGCCATTTAACCTGCTGACTGATGCATCTTTGGACTGTGGGAGGAAACCCACACATCCCATGAGAAGGATGTACAGACTCCTTACAGATGGCATCAGAATTGAACTCCGAACTCCACTGACCTGAGCTGTCATAGCATCACGCTCTGTGGTCCCCGCCACAGTACCATAACATTTACCATGCTATTTAGAGCACTGGCTGAGAGAGTGGCCATCAACTCCTATGACTGTCTGTAAAGAGATTTTACCTTCTCCCTGTGACCACCTGGGTTTCCTCTGGATGCATTGGTTTCCTCCCACATTCGAAAGCCAAACGGTGAGTTGTGGGCATGCTATCCCGGAAGCAAGGTCCTACACAATCCTCACTGAATTGATTTGAGACGTAACAACACATTTCAGTGTACGTTTCCATGCACATGTGAGAAGTAAAGCTGATCTGTGGAATAAGCAGCAAAGCCTTATTTTAACAGTGTTAAGCTTGCAGTTATAATATTCTTTATTAATCTAATACTTATTACCTTCTTGATAGTACGTTTTTAAACATTAGATATTGTCGATCATATAAAGCAGCTTCAGGAGACAGACTTGGCTCACAGCAGAACATAAAGTTCTGCTTTTTTGGCAATTTTGAAAGTTTGACATTTTTCCTAATTGATGCCATTTCAGCAGTCATTATTTGTAAAAACTGCAAAATAGTCACAGAATTACAATAAGTAAATTTTAATTCATATTTGCTTTCATTTGAAATATGGGACTTGAATTTCAGTTTGGAAATCCTTGAATTATCTTCCACAATGTCAACATCAACCAATCTGGTTAGTCACCCCCACCTTCCTCTGTCTGGTACCCTGTCACTGCACTGACCTGTAAAGACTTTAAACCACATCTTATAATGCTGTCCACATTGTTTATTTATTTATTACTTGACATACAGCATGGAATTGACCCCGTCACCCAGCAATTCCCCAATTTAACCCTAGCCTAATCACAGGACAATTTACAATGACCAATTAAATTACCAACTGGTACGTCTTTGGAATGTGGGAGGAAACCTGAGCACCCGGAGGAAACCCACACAGTCACAGGGAGAGTTACAAACTCCTCACAGACAGCGGGTGGGAATTAAGCCCAGGTCACCTGTACAGCAAAGCGTACCAACCACTACGCTACCATGCTGCCCCAAATTTTGTACATACATGTTGGTATTTATGCATATTTATTTATTGTTCATACTTTAGTCTCTAACTTTATCTCTTATATAATTCTTTATTCATTGTGCAATGTTGCACTCTGACTGACACACCACAGCAAATTTCAAATAGATGTAAATGTATACAGCGAATAAAGTTGATCTTTGATCCTTTTCGTTGTGGGAAGCGTTTGGTCTCAAAATGTGAGAGAGGTAAACTCTGAGAGATGCAATGCTCCATGTTTAAGGTCATACTTAATTTCTCTCATGTGGTATATTCAGATGATTCCATGTTGGTCATTGTTAGTTGCCAGCAAGAGGTTCAGTGAATAATGTGGAATTAACAATAATATCTCTGTGCTGTACTTAAAGAGCTTTGAAATGATGAAACAGAGTGGTGGAATGAAACTCAGTTTTATTCCTGGGATCATTATATGACTCATTAAAATGTAACCCATGACTTCAAGTTTCTCCAATAAGGTCCATACAAATGGTACACATAACAATTTGCAGAAAGAGAAGAGAAACTATTGAATAACATTACTACCACCAGGAAGAGGTACAGGAGCCTGAAGACACAATCTCAACATTTTAGGAACAGCTTCCTCGCCCTCCACCGTCAGGTATCTGAATGGACATGAACTAACCCATCAACACTACCTCACTATTTTTTCTCACTTTTTGTACTAGATATTTAAATATATATTTTTAATTGTAATTTACAGTATTTTTGATCGATTGCACTGTATTGCTGTCGTAAAACAACAAATTTCATGACATATGTCAGTGATAATAAACCTGATTCTGAGTCTGACCATGAACCAACCCATGAATGCTACCTCGGTTTTCTTTTGCTCTCTTTCTGCACTACTTATTTAATTTAAATAAATTATATATATAGTAGTCCTGTGCCTTTGGAACATAGATATGGCTATATGGCTGGGGTGCCTAAGACCTTTGCATAGCACTGTACTTGTTGTACAGAAAGCAGAAAGTGTGTTCGTAAATGCCGTGGTAGCAAAGGATGTTGGGAATGGCAAGGGTGGGGCACTGCAGGAGGGGTGTGGGACAGGTGGCAGAGGAGTAGTGCCTGGGGCAGGGGGGAGGCATTGGTGCAGACACACCCAACCCTGAGGTACCAGGCAAGATTATTTGATTCCAAACAATTGGTTTATTGATCATTACAAAATGTCTCACTGGTGTTTCCTGCTCCTTTCCCTTTTTCCCCAAACATGATTCCCCTCTTCCTGCCCCCTTCTCACTCACAGTCCACAATAGAGACCCATATCAGAATCAGATTTATCATCGCGTGCACGCACACACACACACACACACACACACACACACACACACACACACACACACACACACACACCACACACACACACACACACACACACACACACACACACACACACCCAAGACTTCTGCACAGTACTATATATATACATATATACTTCTTACAATGTTTAGCTTCTTTATGTATTGCTCTTTACTCTGCTACAAAACAACATATTTCATGACAACACACACAGATTGCTGGACAAACTCATTAGGGCACGTAGCATCTATGGGAAGGAGGAGACAGTTGATAATTCAGGCCAAGAACCTTCTTCAGGACTGAGATCTTTCTTCATTTCATGGTATATGTCAGTGATATTCCAATTCTGTTAAAAAACCTGAGAGCTGATATTTGATCATGAGTAATAACACAAGAATTCTGATGAACTAGATCTTTGTCACTCTCTGTTAGTGATGAACAGTGGATTAGGAAATGTAGGGTGTAAGAGATCTTTGAAATTGGAGTTAAATTGAATTGGAATTGGTTTATTATTGTCATATGTACCAAGAAACAGTGAAAAGCTTTTCATGCATACTGTCTGCAGATCAGCTCATTACACAGTGTATTGGGTAGAACAAGGTAAAACAATAACAGAATGCAGAATAAAGTGTGACAGCTACAGAGAAAGTGCAGTGCAAATAGACAATGAAGTATAGATCTGAATGATGGAATTTGTAAGGTCAAGAGTCCAGCTTATCATAGTAGAGAACCACTACTGTCATTTTACTAATTTACTATTACATTTTCAAAGTTCAAGTTCAAAAGTTCAATTTAATTTCAAAGTGTATATATCACCATATACTAACAAACCTGAAATTCACTTTCATGCAGGCATTCGCAGTACAAAGAAACACAGTAGAATTGATAAAAAAACACACACAGCAAAGTCAGACAGGCAACCAATGTGCAAGTACAAGAAGAGAAAGAACTCAAAATAATAATGATAAATAAATAAGTAATAAATATCAAGAATATGGGTTGTAGATTCATTCAAAGTGAGTCCATAGGTTATGGAATCAGTTCAGGAATAGAGTGAGTGAAGTTGTCCTCTCTGTTTCAAGAGCCAAATGGTTGAGGAGTAATAACTTTTCCTGAACTTGGCGGTGTGAGTCCTAAGGTTCCTGTACCTTCTTCTTGATGGCAGCAGCCAGAAGAGAGTGTATCCTGGGTGGTGGGGTCACTGATGATGGTCACTGAGCACTGTGTAGATGTGCTCAGTGGTGGGGAGGGCTTTACCCATGATGGACTGGGCCGTATCTATTACTTTTTGTAGGATTTTCCATTCAAGGGTATTGATGTTTCCATACCAGGCTGTGATTCAGGCAGTTAATATGCACTCCACTGAAACAACTATAGAAGTTTGTCAAAGTTTTAAATGTCATGCCAAATCTTCCCAAAGTCCAAAGGAAGCAGAGGCACTGCCTTGCTTTCTCCATAACTGCAGATGTCATTACATAATTCCTCTGACATGATAACGCTGAGTAATTTTAAGTTGCTGACCCTCTCCACCTCTGATACTCCAATAAGGACTACTCATGGACTCCTGATTTCCTCCTCCTGAAGTCAGTATTCAGTTCCTTGGTATTGCTGACATTGAGTGAGGGGTTGTTGTGGCATCATTCAGCTAGATTTTCAATCATCCTCCTGTAGACTGATGTGTCAGCACCTTCGATTTTGGACAGTTTACAATTATTTGAGGGTTATGGGTGCATGTGAGATAAGGGGCAGGAAGTAGGTTATATAGGTCAGCACATGATGGGCCAAAGGGCCTGTTCATGCGTTTTTCTGCTGTCCAGCTAACATGGTTGTCTTAGTTAACAGGGCTGTTTTTGATGTGGAACCTCTTCCATGCATCCATGAGATATTTTGAGGCAGTATGTGGATAGTCCATCTGGAGTCTGGATTCTGCTTACTGTAGTTAATAAAACTGGCATGTGGTCAAAGTGTCAGGGAAACCTTGGGTTCAGTGAGACGATTCTCTCCATTTCAAGGCAGTTACAGAAAAGGGCAAGGTATGTCCTTCAGTGAAGGCCCTGCACAAAGATGAGGCTGATTTCAACAGCATAAGAGAGGACCCGGTAAACATCGATGGGGAACGGGTGCCTGATGATAAAACACTTTTGGACTTTGGTCTGTAAGAGTCACCTAGAGTTCAGAGGTGCAAGTTCCCGGATGGGAGGAAAGCAAAGATGGGGAAATGACAGAACTTCGGATGGCAAAAATGGGACGAAAATATGGTTGACAAAGATAGGATGACAAGGTTGGCAGTGGGATGTCATGTTTGTTTAACAGTTAGTTCAAGTTCAAGTTCAGTTTACTGCCATTGAACCATACACATGTACACAGCCAAATGAAACAATGTCCCTCTGGATTCCAAGGTTGATGACAGAGTACTTACAACCCACACACATAACACATAAAAGAACACTACCACAAATAAATTGACAAATAATAAGATACATTTGCAACACAAGATAAAAATTACACAGTGTAACAGTACTGGCGTTTCATATGTGATGAGACCTGACCAGGGAGTTCTTATGCCTGGGGAAAAGCTAACAGTTCTTGTCCTAATGCTATAATACCTCCTGCCTGATGGTAGAGGGTGAAAGAGATGGTGGGACAGATGGGAGAGATCATTGACAATGATAAGGGCCCTGTGTTTCCGGCGCTCCTGATAAATATCCCTATTGGATGGAAGAGAGAGATCCTCGCAGCAGTCCTCGCAATCCTTTGTAGGGACTTGCAATTCCCATACCAGATGGTGATGTATCTGATCAGGACATTCTCGATGGGGTGGGGGATTGGGAGATTCACTCGCCTCATTAGGGTCTTACAGTTCCAGCAGCAGGATCGGGGTACAATTCCCATCACTGCCTGTAAGAAGTTTGTATGTTCTTCCTGTGAATGTGTAGGTTTTCTCACACATTCCAAACACTTCTGGATTAGAGATAGTGAGTTGTGGACACGATGTGTTGGCACTGAAAACGCGGCAACACTTGCGGACTGCCTCACACAATCTTCGCTGATTTGATTTGATGCAAACAATGCATTTCTCTGTACATGTTGACAGCTAAAGGTAATCTTCACCTTGAAAGGATATTGGTTTGATCAGAAAAGGAAAGGATTTAAGCCATAAGCTTTTTACGCTGAGTGATAGATGCTAGAACATGCTACCAGGGTAGTGGGGGGAACAGTCGCAATAGTGAAGTTTTTAGCCAGGCTCGAGACCATGCAGAGGATAGAAGGATATAGATAATGTACTGGCAGGTGGGACATTCAAATTAGATTTGTTGTGGGCACAGACACCACGAGCTGTAGGACCTGTCCCTGCGCTGTTTTCTCAGTCCTTTGAGCAGCTAGAGTTGAAGTGAGATTTGATTGGAGTGTTCAGATTCATGAGGAGATTAATGAGTTTTCTGTGGTAGAAGGGTTGACAACCAAATGAGACGTGAAGAAAACAGAGTCTTCATGGCCTGGAAGGCACTAAAGGGTAGTGAAATAAATTTAATAGAAATCTTCAAAGGGAATTGTGTAATTAATTTAAAAGCATAACATTGCAGGAATTAGTTTGGAAGCTCTTTTGAGGACTCTGCACTCACACAATAAGCAGAGCGTTCTGTAGTGTATCATTTAATGATTTTGTGAAAGCTTGGCCCCTCGGGCCAGAGAACATGACAGATCGATGGTAGACAATCATTTTCATGTGGAGCTTTGATTGGAGAAGGGTTTGCCGAGACATTATAATGATTCATTGGACTATTTATATAACGTTTTATGATGCTAATATTTTACATGTTGACCAGCTTATGTTCTGATTGTTGTATACGACTCCTTGTAAAATGAAAATATCTACAAGAAGTATTTAACAATGGGGCTCACAAATTTGAGTGAATGAAATTCCTTCAGCAACACACACAGAATGCTGGAGGACATCAGCAGGTCAGGCTGCGTCTATGGAAATGAATAAATGGTCGACATTTTGGGCCGAGACCCTTCATCAGGACTGAGAGGGAAAAGGTGGTGATGCCTGAATTAAAAGGTGGAGAGAGGGGAAGGAGGACAGCTGGAGGGTGGTAAGTGAAGCCAGGTGAGTGGGAAAGGTCAAAGGCTGGTGAAGAAAGAATCTGATAGGAGAGAGAGTGGACCATTGGAGAAAGGGAAGGAGGAGGGGACCGGGGGAAGTAGGTGTGAAGAAGTAAAAGGTCAGAATAGGGAATAGAGGGGGGAGGAGAACTTTTGTTCACCTGTAGGAGAAATCGGGTTGAAAGGTACCCAGACAAAATGTAAGGTGTTGCTCCTCCACTCTGAGGGTGGCCTCAACTTGGAATGGAAAAGGAGTGGGAATCAGACCTAAAATGTTTGGCCACTAGGAAAATTCCTTCAACTGCAAATAATTTTGTACTAGTTCTGCTTAAAGGTAACAAGATCATTATGACCATAAAACATAGGTGCATAGGGTTATGGAATCCAAAACTTGAGGGCAGAGACACAAGATAAGAGGGGAGAGATTTAAGAGGGACTCAGGTAATTTTTTCACACAGAGGCTGGTGAGTACCTGGAACGAGCTGCCAAAGGAAGGGGCTGAGGTGGGTACAATTGCAACATTTAGGAGGATGGGTACATGGTAGGAAAAGCTTGATGGGATTTGGGTTGAACACCAGCAATTGGAACTACTCTATGATCTCCATGTATGCCTTGAACATTGGTCATGGACCATAAGACCATAAGACATGGGAGACCAGTTAGGCCATTTGGCCCATCGAGTCTGCTCTATCATTTCATCATGCTGATCCTGCTCAACCCCATTCCCTTACCTTCTCCCCATACTAATCAAGAACCTACCAACCTTGGCATTTATTTCAAGGGGAATAGAATATAAAAGCAAGGAGATAATGTTGAGGCTTTATAAGACACTAAACATACTATACTTGGAGTATTGCCAACAGTTTTGGGCCCCATATCTCAGAAAGGATGCGTTGTCATTGAACAGTCCAGAGGAAGTTCAGGAGGATAATTGCAGGAATGAAGGAGTTAACATCCAAAGAGAGTTTAGCAGTATTAGGCCTGTACTCACTGGAATTTAGAAGAATGAAGTGGGGATCTCATTGAAACCTACTGAATGTTGAAAGGACTAGATTAGGTGGGGTGGTAGTAACCATGTTTTAATTGGAGCATGCTTACTGTCTTGTAAATATGGACTGTCTGTCTGTGCAATGTGATGTAAATAAACCTTTACAGTTTTGTAAAATAAAAGGTGAATGTGCAGAGGATGTTTCTTATGGTGGGGGTATCCAGAACTAGAAGGCACAACCTCAAAATTCAGGGATGACCTTTAAGAACAGAGGTAAGGAGGCACTTCTTTAGCCAGAGGGTTGCAGGTCTGTGGAATGCTCTGCCAGAGACTGGGGTGGAGGCCAAGTTCGGGTATATTGAAAGCAGAAGTTGATAATTTCCTGATCAGTCAGGGCATCGAAGGATATGGCGAGAAGGCAGGTGTATGGGGTTGAGTGGGATCTG
Source organism: Hypanus sabinus (assembly GCF_030144855.1). Classification (NCBI taxonomy): domain Eukaryota; kingdom Metazoa; phylum Chordata; class Chondrichthyes; order Myliobatiformes; family Dasyatidae; genus Hypanus; species Hypanus sabinus. Next base: position 101,439,611 of record NC_082719.1, on the reverse strand, counting down.
GAATCAGTCATGATGGAATGGCAGAGCAGACTCGATGGGCTGAATGGCCAAATTCTGCTCTTATGTATTATGGTCTTATGGTTTAATCTCTGCTTTAAATATACCCAAAGACTTACATCTCACAGCCGTCTGTGGTAATGAATTCCAAAGATTCACCACCCTCTGACTAAAAAAATTCCTCTTTATCTCTGTTCTAAGTGAACTCCTCTCTATTCTGAGACTGTGCCCTCTGGTCCTGGACTCCCCCACCATAGGAAATATCCTCTCCACATCCACTCGACTTAGACCTTTCAATATTTGATAGGTTTCAATGAGGTCTGCTCCTCATTCTTCTAAACTCCAGTGAGTACAGGCCCAGAGCCATCAAACACTCCTTTTACATTAAACCTTTCATTCCCAGAATCATTCTCGTGGACCTCCTCTAGACCCTCTCCAATGCTAGCCTATCTTTTCTTACATAAAGGGCCCAAAATTGCTCATAATACCCTTATTCCTTCATTATGTGCTGTGCCATATGAAGTGGGCGATTATGGTCAAGGGGATGTTAAATATATATTTAAACCTAAAATGTTGAATACGAATAGACCATGATGACTTTGAGATGTGATTGGCTGAGAGAGTTAGTATTGATATGCAGTAAAAACTCACATTACTGGAACAAGCTTAATAGCCATAGATCAATAGCTGCAATGTAGTTGAATTGCTTCCAAGTACTAAATAGTAAGAAGAAATGTTGTAACGTGTTTTGTACAAGCAAAGGAACTTTAGGAGATTAAGGCAGTTGGCTGTATGTTGGGGAAAGATATCAATGGATTGAAACTTGCAATAATTTGCAAGGCATTCTAATTTTTTGTGAATCACATTAGAACGCAGAACACAGAGTGACATGGGACATACCCTAAGTTACTACGGGAAACAAGGCAAGAGATAGTGGTGCTGTTGACGATGATTTTTGCATCCTGTCTGGCCACAGGAGTAGAACCAGATGACTGGAGGGTGGAAAATGTCATTCCTTTATTCAAGAAAGGGAGTAAAGATAATTTTAGACATGTGGGTCTTACTGCAGTGGTGGAAAAATTATTGGATTCTATTGAATCAGAATCAGAAGCAAGTTTAATATCACCAGCATATGTCATGAAATTTGTTGACTTTATGGCAGCAAAACAATGCAATATATAATAATAGGAAAAAAATGCAAATTACTCTGTATATATACATGAAATAGTTAAATGAGTAGTGCAAGAATAGAAATAAAGTACTGAGATAGTGTCCATGGGTTCAGTGCCCATTCAGAAATTGAATGGCAGAGGGGAAGAAACAGTTCCTGAATTACTGAGTGTGTGCCTTCAGACTCCTGTCCCTCCTTCCTGATGGTAGCAATGAGAAGAGGGCATGTCCTGGGTGATGGAGGTCCTCAAAGGTGGCTGCCATCTTTTGAAGTTTTTCTCCTTGAAGATATCCTGTAATTGTGTTGTAATATTGAATGTTCCATATGTTCTAACATAGAACAGTTATAACATATAGCACTGTCACCTGTGGCAATGAATCACACAGAATTATTACTATCTGACTAAAGAACTTCATCCTCACCTTCGTTCTAAATGGACATCCCTCTATTTTGAAGCTAGGCCCTCTGATCCTAGACTCCCCCTACAAAGGAAACATCCTCTCCACATCCACTCTGTAGAGGCCTTTTGATATTCAATAGGTTTCAATGAAATTCCCTCTCTTTGTTCTAAAAAGAAAAATCTGAAACATGGATATGTAGCTTTCCTCTAATCAAACCCCTATGCTTTCCTCCAATCTTAAAATTATATTGCCTTGTAATAACCATTTCCACCCTGTGAAAAGTCTCTGGTTGTTCACTTGATCTATACTTCTTACCATCTTGTACACCTCTCTTCTTCCTTCACTCCAAAGAGAAAAGCCCAAGCTTGCTCAACTAAGATATGCTCTCTACTCCAGGCAGCATCCTGGTAAATCTCCTCTGCACCCTCTCTAATCCAGGCAGCATCCTGGTAAATCTCCTCTGCACCCTCTCTAATCCAGGCAGCATCCTGGTGAATCTCCTCTGCACCCTCTCTAATCCAGACAGCATCCTGGTAAATCTCCTCTGCACCCTCTCTAATCCAGACAGCATCCTGGTGAATCTCCTCTGCACCCTCTCTAATCCAGACAGCATCCTGGTGAATCTCCTCTGCACCCTCTCTAAAGTGTCCACATCCTTCCTATAGTAATGTGAACAGAACTGAACGCAATAGAGAGACAACCTGATCCCACAGTGGACTAACAGAACTGATGACTCTGGTAAAATATCAAAACCTGTTTACCTGATTACCCACAATCAGGATTCCAGTGTAGTGATGATGGAGTACTGTTCTTGTTGCCTGAGAGAGATTGGTTCAAAACTCACCACAGACTAGACTGGTTATGAAATTTTTAGGAAAGTGAATCAACAACAAATCAAGTAAACAAATCATGTAAGTGCCATTAGAGAGAAATTACGACTGCACTTCTACTTTCTTGGAGGTTTGCATAGATTCTGTAAGTCACCTTGAATTTTAAACCCCTCCGGAGATATGCAGCGGAGAGTCTCCTAACTGGTTGCTTTGTGACCTGGTATGGAAACACCACTGCCCATAAACAGAAAAGTCTGTAAAATGTGATGGACACAGCCAAGTCCAGCACAGGAAAAGCCCTCCCCACCACTGAGCACATCTACATGGAGTGCTGCCTCATCATCAGGAGCCACACCCTCCAGGCCATGCTTTCTTCTCACTGCTCCATTCATACAGGAGTAGTACGTCTTAGGCATGGGACCCTACAACCAGTAGGCTCCTGACCAGCATGGATAACCTCACTCAACCGCATTCATCCCGACACTGAACTGATTCCATTACTGACAGACAAGGTCTTTGCAACTCTGATCTGTGTTTATAAATTTTATTGTATTTCTTTATTTTCCTGTAAATGCCATAAAGAAACTGAATCTCAAGGTAGTATATGATGACATATATGCACTTTGATAATAGATCTCCTTTGATGTTATCACCCACCATAGAAAGCGTCCTATCCAGATGCACCTCGGCTTGGTATGGCAACTGCTCCACACATGACCACAGTTTAGCACATCAAAGAAACCAGCCTCCTCTCCATGGATTCTGCCTACACTTCTCACTGCCTCAGTAAAACATCCAGCAAAGTGAAATCCCCACCCACCTCCAGACATTCTCTCCTCTCCCCTCTCCCATTGGGCTGAAGATACAAAAGCCTGAAAGCACTATTAAATGGCTGCCTACTTTGATAAGCTGGGCTCTTGTTATGACCTGCAGCTTTTTCTTTACTGCACTGGACTTTCTCTGTAGCTGTTACACTTTATTCTGCATTGTTGTTGTTTTACCTTGTACTACATAATGAATTGATCTAGAGTCATTGAGTCATAGAAAAGTACAGCACAGAAACAGAGGCCCTTCAGCCTATCTAATTTGTGCTGAACCATTTAAGCTGCTGACACCCATCGACCCACACCCAGACCATAGCCCTCCATACCTGTACCATGTATGTACCTATCCATATTTCTTTTAGATGATGAAATCATGGTCTCATGCATCACTGCTCTGGCAGCTCATTCCACACTCTCACGACACTTTGAGTGAAGAAGTTTTCCATCATGATCCCCTTAAACTTTTCACCTTTCACCCTTAACCCTTGTCTTCTGGTTGTAGTCCCATGCAACCTCAGTGGAAAAAGCCTGCATGCATTTGCCCTATCTTTACCACTCATCTGCATGTTCAGTATGCAGGACAGGATTTTCATTGTCTCATTACATGTGACAATAAACCAGACCCTCGAACACGAGTGAGGATGTGGTCTACAAATTACAACGTGAGATTGTAAAAGCATGCCAAAGGTACAATGTTACAATAGTCATGAGGAATCTCAATTTGCAGGTATATTTGAAAAATTAGGTTGGTGCTGAGACTTTATAAAGCACTGGTGAGTCCTCACTTGGTGTATTGTGAGCAGTTTTGGGCCCCTCATCTGAGAAAGGATGTGCTGAAACTGAAGAGAGTTCAAAGGAGGTTCATGAAAATTATTCCAGGATTGAACATCTTGTCATATGAAAAGTGTTTGGTGGCTTTGGGCCTGTATTCACTCAAATTCAGAAGAATGAGGGGTGACCTCATTGAAACCTATTGAATTGTGAAAGGCCTTGATAGAGTGGATGTGGAGAGGATGTTTCCTATGGTGGGCGAGTCTATGACCAGAGAACACAGCCTCAGAGAGAGGGGCATCTTTTTAGAATGGAAATGAGGAGGATTTTTTTTTTTAGCTGGAGAATGGTGAATCTGTGGATTTCTTTGCCTCAGACAGCCGTGGAGGCCAAGTCTTTATGTATATTTAAGGCAGAAGTTGATACATTCTTAATTGGTCAGGGCATGAAGGTATCTGGGGAGAAGACAGGAGATTGGAGCTGAGAGGAAAATTGGATCAGCCATGATGAAATGGTAGAGCAGACTTGGTGGGCCAAATGGTTTAATTCTTCTTATGATTTTATAACAATTCCTTAAGATTGCTATTGCCAGGGGTGGTAAAGGGGACAAGCTCCAATTACCTATTAAATGCTCCCAATGGTGTATGTCTCAAATACCCTCTGACAACCACTCCCGGCCTTCACATGTGGCTTAGCTATTAAGCCTGGCAGAACCATTTCTACTGACAGGAGAAAGGTCCAAGTTGGGTTACTGGCGCCTTAAGACCAGTTGCTTCGAAGAGTTGAGGCTCGTCAGCTGTGGTTGGCAGCTCACTTAGAAGAAGGGATACTCTAATCTCAAATTTCTGTTGCCTTGCGGCTATACTCACTCATGGGGAAAACTTTCAGAGTAAACCCTGAGGGAAAAATCTGGAGCTGGAGTCACTAAGGCAATCTTACGTTAACTTCAATGCTGACTGGCAACTCCTGCGATGCTGCTGGTACCAATCTACATCAGTCTCTGCCATTCCTTTGGGTTCATCACATGCATGGAGAGGCGGAGCTTTCAACGCGGGCAACAACTTGCTCTCCATAGTGTACTGCACTGCCCCGGCTCAGGCGCAATATCCATGGTCAACTCAGACGGAAAGAGGTCCTCACCTCCCTCATAACAACAATTCTATTTCCTTTGCCCTACTCCAGACCCCAAGGGCAGTTTTATCAATATTTCTTCTATCTGGTTTTGAACTCCATGGAAGTCTTCCAAAGTGTTCTCCTGACATGTGAGAACAAGCTATTCCATGCAGCCATTCACTGCTGGTTTTAGGGGTTCAGGAGTACATACATGAGTACTCCTTTAGCACTGCCCTCCATTATCATTGAACAGAAGCATGCTATTTGTGCCTCAGTGTACTCTTGGAAAGGGTTATTCAACATACTGTATGACCAATATACATATAGGAGAATGGGATTGGGGGATAGTAAAGCAGCCACGTTAGAATGGCAGAGCAGACTCGATGGGCCAAATGGCCTAATTCTTCTCCTATGTCTTATGGTTTTATATCACCCACTCCCTTGCTATTTCTCAATAGTTCTTCAAATATTTCACCATCAGCTATTGATTCAAATATTTTATTCTGAAAGTAACGACTGAATCTCCTTCCACCTCCCTTCATTCTCCGGATCTAATGCAGCTTAAAAAAAAAGCTACAATAACCATAAAGAACACAATAAAAATAAAAATAATATATAATGCATGGTTATTTGAGTTACTGTCACCTTCCTGTCAATTTGAACCATTCTGGCCATCCCTCTCTGACCTACCTCTCTCATTAACAAGCCATTTTTGCCCACAGATCTGGAACTTACTGGATATTTAAAAAATTTGTTTCTCACACCATTTTCTGTAAACTCTAGAGATGGTTGTGTGTGAAAGTCCCAGGAGATTAATCGTTACTGGGATACTCAAACCACCTAGTCTCGTACCAATAATCATTTCACAGTCAAAGTTACTTAGATCATGTTTCTTCCCCATTCTGACATTTGGTCTGAGCAACAACTGAACCTCTTGACCACGTCTGCATGCTTTCATGTACTTAGCTGCCACGTGATTGGCTGATAGGATATTGGCATTAATGAGCAGGCATACCTAATAAAGTGGCCACTGGGTGCAGATGTGTGAAGATACGAATTTTGTCCCAAAGAAGGAGTTGCAATGGATTTAATTTCTCCTTTGGAACGTGATGACCTGGAACCTACCAAGACTTTGCTAAATGAATATGCGAGTTTTGAAACCTGCAAAGATACATGCCTCCGAATTCATTATTCATATTATATTGGTATGCTTTATGTGATCATTTAAAATTAAAAAAAAACTGTTGCAAATGTTCCCAAATGTTCACTTTCCTTTAATGATGCCAGAAGCATTTAATGAAATGAAGTCAAATTATCTGCTTTTGTAATATTGTGGCTGACCTTCTTCTGACCGGAAGAACTGAGAATGTTTCACTTATATAATAAGATTTAAGACTCAAGACAGCATTTTTTGTCAACCTTCAGTGCATAAGTATAAAGGAGAACAAAATGATTGTTATTCTGGATCTGATGCAGGATAAAAAAAACACAATATGCAAAAAAAAGCAAAATAATACGTTATCTATTTTGTTCCTAAAATATAAATACAAAAGGAAACCAATGAAACACAATATACGTGTAACTTCTATATACATGGTCTAACTGTATGTACACAAGGTGATGGTACATGATGTGTACATAGTGGTGGTTGGGGGTGTGGATGGCTGGGTTAACAGGTGGAGGTGTTGATCAGTCTTACTGCTTGGAGAAAGTCGCAGTTTTGAAGTCTGGTAGTCCTGGTGTGGATGCTATGCAGCCTCCTCTCTGATGGGAGTGAGTCAAACAGTCCATGAGCAGGGTGGGTGGGATCCTTCATGGTGTTTCTGTCTTTTTTCATGCATTTTTCTGTCTAACCATATAACCATATAACCATATAAGAATCACAGCACGGAAACAGGCTATCTCGGCCCTCCTAGTCCGTGCCGAACTCTTAATCTCACCTAGTCCCACCTACCCGCACTCAGCCCATAACCCTCCACTCCTTTCCTGTCCATATACCTATCCAATTTTACCTTAAGTGACACAACTGAACTGGCCTCTACTACTTCTACAGGAAGCTCATTCCACACAGCTATCATTCTCTGAGTAAAGAAATACCCCCTCGTGTTTCCCTTAAACTTCTACCCCCTAACTCTGGAATCATGTCCTCTCGTTTGAATCTCCCCTACTCTCAATGGAAACAGCCTATTCACGTCAACTCTATCTATCCCTCTCAAAGTTTTAAATACCTCGATCAAATCCCCCCTCAACCTTCTACGCTCCAATGAATAGAGACCTAACTTGTTCAACCTTTCTCTGTAACTTAAGTGCTGAAACCCAGGTAACATCCTGGTAAATCGTCTCTGCACTCTCTCTAATTTATTGATATCTTTCCTATAATTCAGTGACCAGAACTGCACACAATATTCCAAATTTGGCCTTACCAATGCCTTTAACATTACATCCCAACTTCTGTACTCAATGCTTTGATTTATAAAGGCCAGCGTTCCAAAAGTCTTCTTCACCACCCTATCTACATGAGACTCCACCTTCAGGGAACTATGCACTGTTATTCCTAGATCTCTCTGTTCCTCTGCATTCCTCAATGCCCTACCATTTACCCTGTATGTTCTATTTGGATTATTCCTGCCAAAATGTAGAACCTCACACTTCTCAGCATTAAACTCCTTCTGCCAACGTTCAGCCCATTCTTCTAACCGGCATAAATCTCCCTGCAAGCTTTGAAAACCCACCTCATTATCCACAACACCGCCTACCTTAGTATCATCGGCATACTTACTAATCCAATTTACCACCCCATCATCCAGATCATTTATGTATATTACAAACAACATTGGGCCCAAAACAGATCCCTGAGGCACCCCGCTAGTCACCGGCCTCCATCCCAATAAACAATTATCCACCACTACTCTCTGGCATCTCCCATCTAGCCACTGTTGAATCCATTTTATTACTCCAGCATTAATAGCTAATGACCGAACCTTCTTAACTAACCTTCCATGTGGAACTTCGTCAAAGGCTTTGCTGAGGTCCATATAGACTACATCCACTGCCTTACCCTCGTCAACATTCCTCGTAACTTCTTCAAAAAATTCAATAAGGTTTGTCAAACATGACCTTCCATGCACAAATCCATGCTGGCTACTCCTAATCAGATCCTGTCTATCCAGATAATTATTAATACTATCTCTAAGAATACTTTCCATTAATTTACCCACCACTGATGTCAAACTGACAGGTCTATAATTGCTAGGCTTACTTCTAGAACCCTTTTTAAACAATGGAACCACATGAGCAATACGCCAATCCTCCGGCACAATCCCCATTTCTAATGACATCTTAAAGATCTCCGTCAGAGCTCCTGCTATTTCTACACAAACTTCCCTCAAGATCCTGGGGAATATCCTGTCAGGACCCAGAGATTTATCCACTTTTAAATTTCTTAAAAGCGCCAGTACTTCCACTTCTTTAATTGTCATAGGTTCCATAACTTCCTTACTTGTTTCCCACACCTTACACAATTCAATATCCTTCTCCTTAGTGAATACCGAAGAGAAGAAATCGTTCAAAATCTCTCCCATCTCCCTCGGCTCCACACATAGCTGACCACTCTGATTCTCTAAGGGGCCAATTTTATCCCTCACTATCCTCTTGCTTTTAATATAACTATAGAAACCTTTTGGATTTACTTTCACCTTATTTGCCAAACCAACCTCCTATCTTCTTTTAGCTTTTCTAATCTCTTTCTTAAGATTCCTTTTACATTCTTTATATTCCTCAAGCAATTCCTTTACTCCATGCTGCCTATATCTATTGTAGACATCCCTCTTTTTCCGAACCAAATTTCTAATATTCCTTGAAAAACCATGGTGCTTTCAAACCTTTAACCTTTCCTTTCAACCTAACTATCCCTTGAAAACCATGGTGCTTTCAAACCTTTAACCTTTCCTTTCAACCTAACCTAAGTATATATGTACTTTATAGCAGGTAGGCTGGTGCCGCTTTACATTGGGCAGTTTTGACTAGCCATTGAAAGGAAAAATGTATGAGAGAAAAACTACTGACTTAGGACATTAGCAAATTCCAAGCACACTTGAAAATCCAGTCTAAACAGATCTCATACAATTTCATGAAGAACTCTCTGGTAAACATAAAAAGGGATTTCATATGTGGAACTATAGGACTGAAAAGCAAGAAAAACCACCAGATGTGCTTAAAATCAAAAATAAAAAAAAAAAAGTGTTGCAAATAGCAAGTTGGGCAACATCGCAAACACATGAAATCAATCCAACCTAAAAGCTTACAGATTTATAGTCACCGTCTTCAGAATGCTTTTCCATTGAAACTCCATCTATTTGCCTGCCTAAATTTCCCAATAACATTGTCAATTCACTCAATGTGACTACCTTGGTTAGATCTGGACCAACTGGAAATATGTGTAGTCGAGTGTGTGGTGTTGGAATTTGAGAGGACAAACCAGAGTAGGACTTACACAGTGAAGAGTAGAGTTATTAGAGTCATACATGACGGTTGACAGTTACTTGATTAGTCAGGGTGTCAAAGGATATGGGAGAAGGCAGGAGAATGGGATTGAGTTGGACAATAAATCAGCCATGATTGACTGATGGGGCAGGCTCAATGGGCCATAAGACATTGGGCAGAATTAGGCCATTCGGCCTTAACAGGTGCATTGAAAGCACACTTTTATTTTGCTCAACTCTACAAGAATAATGGATCATAACCATTTAAAACTTTCCCATCCATTTACCTGTCCAAATGTCTTCTAAACAGTATAATTTGACTCATCTTTGCAACTGATACCAAACCAGTTTAGCTTGCCTTAACTGAAGCCAAAGCATTTTTCCACCCTTTATTCTTTTGAAATATTATTTAAAGATCCTGCGTGGTAACAGGCCCTTCTGGGTTAACAGACCTGTGCTGCCCAACTACACCCAAGTGTCCAAAGTTCAGGTCTGCGTCAGCATGCATAGCCTGCACTATTTGAAGGCACAGATTAATTTGGAATTAGAACTAGAATTGGATTATTAATGTCATTTGGAGCATTTAAAGAGGCCTGTCCTCACCGGTTTAGAAGAATGAGGGGATCCTCATTGAAGCCTATTGAATATTGAAAGGCTGAGATCAGGGGTTCCTATACTGGGGTCCATTAACTTCAGTTAGAGGTCTATAGCATTAAATAGATTGGGAACCCTTGGCCTCGATAGAGTGGATACTGAGAGGATGTTTCTTACAGTGGGGGTAGTCTAGGACTAGAAAGCACAGTCTCCGACCAGAGGACATCCCTATAGAATGTGGATAAAGAGGAATTTCTTTAGCCAGAGGGTGGTTAATCCATTGACATGGAGGCCAAGTCATTGGGTATATTTAAGGCAGATGTTGATAGGTTTTTGATTTGTCACTGCATCAAAGTTTATGTGAAGAAGTCGGGACAATATGGTGGAGAGGAATAATAAATGGAATGGCAGAGCAGATACGATGGGACACATGGCCTAATTCTGTTCATATATCTTAAGGTCTTATGGTTTAAGAAACTTTGCAGAAAATGATTTATCTGATTACAGGATTGAATGAGTGACAGGCAGGATCTGACTGATGGTATTTTGCATTGATTAAATCATGGCCTCAGCTCTTCACCATATTTATCAATGACTGATGATTGCATGTCCAATTCTGCTGATGGTACAAACATAGGCTGTAATGTAAGCAATGTAGATGGAAGCATAAAATTATGGAGAGTGTCTTGCAAATGGACATGACTATGGTAAATACATAATATGGATTAAAAATGGAAGTCATCTATTTTGTTCCTAAAATGATTAAACTTTTTACCGCATCAGCATATTGGAGGGAGTGTGATAGTATTGGGTTTGCTGACCATGAAGTTCTAAACTCAAAGAACTTAAGCCCTATCAGATATAAACAGTTTTTCACTAAAGGGAGATTATACTGTAACTACCCCAATCTCTAAAGACTAGATCACTTCTCTGTTTGTCCTCTATGGTGAGCTTAGCTGCCAATGCTGATTATTCAAGCAGTGGGTACCTCTCCCTACCGAGGAGGAAATACTTCCACCTATTGAAATAGTTTAAACACAATTCATTTATTTTCAGTGATACGCTTTTTAATCCATGCAACATTTTAAAAACACATTTAAAGCATACAGAGAAGTTTCATCGTATAGAGTATTTCCAAATTATAGTAGTAGTAGTCTCTCGAAGTCTGAGGAAGACGGATGTGTTGCGCAGTCAATGTCTGTGGGCACGCATATGAGTTCTGAGGCCGAAGTCCGAAGTGCAGATACAGGTGCAGATGGGGCAAGGAGCACCACCTGTTGGGGCAGGAGCGGTCGCCTTCCTGTGTCTTTCTTGACTCGCCTTGAGGCGCTGCATGCGCCAGTTGGCTTGGAAGTTGTTTGCTGCCTTGGAGCATAGATTGCGCCACTTGGACCGATCAGCAGCAGTGTGTTCGAGATCGCGGGGCTGGAGTTTGGCCCACTTAAGGTTTGACTTGAGGTTGTCCTTGTATCTCTTCCTTGGGTGACCTTGGGCACGGTTGCCCTGCTCCAGTTCTCCGTAGAACAACTGACGCGGCATTCTGGACTCATCCGTGCGGATCACACGGCCGGTCCATCTGAGCTGAGCCTTCAAAACCCTGGCTTCAATGCCTGTGGAATTGGCTCGGTCCAGGACTGTCAGGTTGGAGATACAGTCTTGCCAGCGGATTTGCATGACTGATCGCAGAGCGCGATTGTAGAATTGTTCAAGCTGTTTGACATGTCTGTGATACAGTGTCCAGGCTTCACAGCCATACAGAAGTGATGAGACCACAACAGCATTGTAAACCTTCAGCTTAGTGGAGAGGCGAATGTCTTTGTGCCACAGAACTTTGACCCGGAGCCTTCTGAGTGCCTGGCTTGCTTTCTGGATCCTTGACGTGATTTCTTTATCAAGGGCACCGTCGCTGGAGATGGTACTCCCCAGGTATTTGAAGTTGTCAACGTTCCGTAGTTGTGTGTCATCGATGGTGAAGCATGGCTGTGGCGGGGTGCTGTTAGGTGCAGGCTGCAGGAGGACCTCTGTTTTACCGAGGCTGATTGTCAAGCCAAACAATTTAGATACGGAGAGAATCTGCCGACCATTGTTTGTCGGTGGTCCTCTTGGTGTGCCATTAGTGCGCAGTCATCTGCAAAGAGCGCTTCTATGAACAGCTTTCGGAGGGTCTGTGTGTGCTGCAAGGTGACGTAGGTCAAAGAGTGACCCGTCCAGGCAGTATTTGATATAAATGCCCAGGTTTAGGTCTTTGAGTGAAGAAAAGGTTGAAAAGTACTGGTGCAAGAACACAGCCCTGTTTAACGCCATTGGAGATGTGAAATTTCTCACTGGGTTTGTCAGCTGAGAGAACCTTTCCAGTCATGTTGTCATGGAAGAGGCATATGAGGTTGATGAACTTTGGAGGGCAGCCAAGTTTCCCGAGGATGATCCACAAGGCTTCTCAGTTGACAGTATCAAACGCTTTAGTCAGATCAATGAAGACAAAGTAGAAGTTCATGTTCTGCTCCAGGCATTTCTCCTGCATTTGTCTAACAGTAAAGATCATATCCACAGTACTGCGTTTAGGCCGAAAGCCGCATTGCGATTCTGGGAGGTTTCTTTTGGATACTGTTGAAATAAGTCTATGGAGGATGATGCGAGCCAGGATTTTGCCGGCGATGGAAAGTAGGGAGATGCCCCGGTAGTTCCCACAGTTTGTGCGCGGGCCTTTGTTTTTGTATAGGGTGACTATTGCAGCATCCCGAAGGTCAGGTGGCATTACTTCCTCTTCCCAGATACTGACCAGGACATCCTGGAATGCGTCGAGTGACTCCTGGTTGAGGGCTTTGTACAGTTCTGTGGGAATGCCATCCTTGCCTGGTGCTTTGTCACAGCTCATCTGTTTGATGGCTGTGCTGACCTCGGTCAGGGAGGGGGGGTTGTCGAGGTGCTCATGGACTGGGCTCTGGGGAATCTGGTCGAGTACTGACTGGTCGACAGTGGAGGGGCGGTTCAGGAGCTGACTGAAGTGTTCCTTCCACCTGGTGTTGATGCCCTTTTTGCCCTTGATAAGCGAGGATCTATCTGCAGAAAGCAGAGGAGCTATGCTTGACTTTGAGGGATCAAAGACAGACTTGATGGCGTTGAAGAACTGCTTGGTGTTGTTTGTGTCAGCATAGTGCTGAACCTCATCCGCCTTCTTATTCCACAATGTGTCGCGCATTATACGGATTTCCCTTTGAGCGAGTGCCTGATAGGACTTGAATCTGTCCTGTTTGCAGGTGGAGTTCGGGTCACCCTGCCATTCTTTGAATGCCTTGTTCTTCTTGGTGAGTAGGTCTTCGATGATGGTGCTATTTTCATTGAACCAGTCTTGGTGGGTGCGCTTTCTGCGGTCTAGGGTTGATTTTGCCGTTTCAGTTATAGCATTTTTGAAGTGGCTCCATTTCTGGATTGGGTTACCCGTGAGTGGCCGGTTTGTTGATAGTTTCTGGTTAAGAGTATTTTGAAATTTGAGTAGACACGGAGGGTGCTGAAGTTTGGAGGTGTTAAAGGATGGCCGTACTGCCTTTGGACACTTTTTGTGAGATTGAACGATGTGTAGCTTGAGGGTGGTGCGGAGGAGTCTGTGTCCACCCAACACTCTGCTCCTCATATGGCTCATGTGATGACCACGTCTCGGATGTCACGTTGACGGACAATGACATAATCGATCAGGTGCCATTGTTTGGATCTAGGGTGCATCCATGTTGTCTTGAATTTGTTGGCCATTCTGAACACTGTGTTCGTGATAGTGAGGTCATACCCTTCACATTTGCTGAGAAGCCGAAGGCCATTGCTGTTCATCTTCCCAACTCCGTGTCTGCCCTCTCAACTTGCTTTCTATAGATGATGCACCTGTTTTATAGTTTGAAACTTCAAACTATAGCTTGCCACTTACATTTTAAGAACTGAAGATGGGCTCCCTTTTATGACCAAAAGCTAAACAACTGGTTGTTACTTACAAGTGGCAACTACCATGTTTAGAAAGCTGAGCTTGACAAATACAAGAGGTCCCTTGGCTCAGAAAGTGAAAATCTATCATGGAGGATTGAAAATCTGACTGAGTGCTGCGACAACAACAACCTCTCACTCAATGTCAACAAAGCCAAATACAAGAAGAAGAAGCCAAGAGCCATGAGCCAATCCTGATTATGAGATTGGAAGTGGAGGCATGTCACCTAAAACTTTGATAAATATCTACATCTACACAGTGGAGAGTACCCTGACTGGTTGAATCACTACCTGGTATAGTAACACCAATGGCCATGAACAAAAAAGTGTACAGAAAATGATGGATATAGCCCAGTCCATCAAAGAACCACCTCCCCCCATTACTGAGTACATTTACATAGAGTGTTATCACAAGAAAGCAGCATCCATCATCAAGGAGCCCCACCATCCAGGCCACGCTCTCTTCTCACCGCTGCCCTTAGGCAGAAGGTACAGAAGCCTTATAGCCCACACAACTATTTTCAGGAACAGTTATTACCCTACAAAAAAGAATCAGACTCCTGAGCTGGCGTGGATAACTTTACTCACTGCAACTCTGAACTGACTGTACAACCTGTGGACACGGTGGTGTATTTTTGTATTTGCACAGTTTATCTTCTTTTGCATGTTGATCGTTGACAGTTTATGTTTAGTTTTTCCATACATTTTATTGTATTTCTTTATTTTTAAGACCATAAGATATAGGAGCAGAATTAGGCCATTCAGCCCATTGTGCCTGCTCCACATCATGGCTGATCCTGGATCCCACTCACCTGCCTTCTTTTTCTGTAAAAATCAACAAGAAAATGAATCTCAAGGTAGTATATGGTGACATATTTGAACTTTGATAATAAATCTACATTGACTTTGAGAAAAGAATACTTCTTAA
The DNA here is from genome assembly GCF_030144855.1 of Hypanus sabinus. NCBI lineage: Eukaryota > Metazoa > Chordata > Chondrichthyes > Myliobatiformes > Dasyatidae > Hypanus > Hypanus sabinus. Next base: position 101,424,532 of record NC_082719.1, on the reverse strand, counting down.
ATAGAGGAAAGCTATCTCAGGAAGGGGACATTGAAAGGGATCATTAAAATGTCATTAACTAGGACAGAAAGTAACCAAAAAGGTAAGCTAGTAAATTGGTTTATTATTATCACATGTACTGAGATACAGTGAAAAATTAGTCTTGCATTCTATTCATACAGATCAGATCTTTACACAGCACATTGAGGTAGAACAAGATGAAACAAGAACAGGATGCAGAATAAAGTGTAACGACTGCTGGGAAAGTGCAGTGCAGGTAAACAATAAAATTCAAGATCATGGTGACATAGATGTGAGATCAACAGTCCAACTTATTGTACTAAGAAATTATTTAATAGTCTTACAACATTTGGGTAGAACCTGTCTTTGAGGCTGGTGGTGCATTGAGATAGTACAACATAAAACAGTAAAACAGAAAAAATGGACTTCTCCGATCATCTGCTACAGGGTAGGTGCATGGAATGCCTTGTCAGGAGTGGTGGTAGAGGCAGGTACATTGGGGAAATTTAAGAGTCTCTTAGATAGGCACATGGATGAAAGAAAAATGGAGGTCTATGAGGGAAGGAAGTGTTAAGTGTATGTTACAAGATTGGCAGATTATTGTGGGCTGAAGTAGATTGTTCTATAATCTATGTTCTATGTCAAATGTTGTTCTCTATGTATACCATTGAAGTTAATTTTGAGGAGATGTCAGAGTACAAGGATGAAAATTTTAAAACATAGAACAGTATGTTCGGCCTGTGATGTTGTACAGACATTTTAGGTCAATCTAACCATTCCCTCCTACATTGCTCTCCATTGTTCTATCATCCATATGCTTAAGAGTTTCTTAAATGTCCTGAATTTATCTGTCTCTGCCGCCATCACTGGCAAGATGTTCCATGTACCCACCACTCTCTGTGAAAAACCTAACTCTGACATCCTCCTGTAACTTCCTCCAATCACTTTAAAGTTATCCCCATTGGCATTAGTCATGTCCACCCTAGGTAAAAGTCTTTGGCTGTCCACTCAATTTAAGACTCTTGTACACCTCTATCAAATCACCCCTCATCCTCTTTTCTTCCAAAGAGAAAAAGGCTAACTCCTTCCATCTGTCCTCCTAAGATATGCAATGTAATCCGGGCATCATCCTGGTATCCGGCCATCATCCTCCGCACCCTTGCTAAAGCTTCCATGTCCTTCTTCTAATGAGGTGAGCAGAACTGAACACAATACTCTGTGTTAATGTTGCAGCTCTATAAACCCTCATTAGACCATTATACCATGGCTCTTGAACCCAATCTTCGACCCATGAGGGCCAAGATACCATTTGCCTTCTTAACAACCCTATCAATTTGCAGGCAATACTGGATGTAGACTCCAAGATCCCTCTGTTCCTCCATACTGCAATGAATCCCACCATTAACCCTGTATTCTGTTTTAATTCTTCCAAATTGAACTTCTTTGCACTTTTCTGGGTTAAACTCCATTTGCCAGTTCTCAGCCCAGCTCTGCCAATGTCCCATTGTAATCTATGATAACCACCTACACTATCTACAGCACCACCAATCTTTGTGTCATCTACAAACTTTCCACATTTAATTCTGGTTCATTGGGAGGTGGATTGTTAGTGGGTGAGAGCACAGATGGCAAAGGATAACCATGTCTTTGAACAGAACAGGATGTGTCTAGAGAGACCAGGTCTAGTTTGGTGTTTCTGGATACTGAGAAGATTCAAGACTCAAAATTGCTTAATGTCATTTCAAGTACACAAGTGTAAAGGAAAACAAAATAATTTTGGAGAGCTTGAATCACCTGGGTCTGTACTCACTGGAATTCAGAAGAATGAGAGGAGATCTTATAGAAACATATAAAATTATGAAAGGGATGGATAAGATAGAGACAGGAAAGTTGTTTCCACTGGTAGTTGAGTCTAGAACTAGGAGACAGAGCCTCAAGAATTCAGGGGAGTAGATTTAGGACAGAGATGAGGAGGAACTGCTTTTTTCAGTGAGTGGTGAATCCATGGAATTCTCTGCCCATTGAAGCAGTGGAGGCTACCTCAGTAAATATATTTAAGTCAAGGGTGGGTAGAGTTTTGCATTGTAGGGGAATTAAGGGTAATGGGGAAAGGCAGGTAGGTGGAGATGAACCCAAGGGCAGATCAGCCATGAGCTTATTGAATGGTGAAGCAGGCTCAATGGGCTAGATGGCCTACTCCTGCTCTAGTTTCTTATATTCTAATGGATACTCTGGATTTGATGCATCACACAAAAAGCAACACAGTAAGATAAAGTACACATGATAACTTATATTCATTGATTGTATGTCTGTGAAGTGATGCTGGACACAGGATTGTCTATACATAAGGTGACTCTGACAGGAAATGATAAAGTAAGTGGTGGTTGGGGGTGTGGAGAGGTGGGTTAGTGGGTGGAGGTGTTGATCTGCCCTATTGCTTGGGGAAAGTATCTGTTTTTGAGTCTGGTGGTCCTGATGTGGATGCTTCATAGCTTCCTCCCTGATGGGAGTGGGACAAAAAGTCCACGGGCAGGGTGGGTGGGATCCTTCATGATTTTACTGAGGGTGCTAAGAAGCTGGTTCTAGAGCGGGTGAATCTATGGAGAGGAACAGGGGTCACATGATGATTGGGCATAGGCAGAAATGAATCCTTTGCAGACGTGTGATTAAAGTGCCTTGGCAGCAGATGAGACATAACAATTAGATGCTTGGCTGTGGGTCAGACAAAATGCCATAATTGCATGTCGTGTTCATCTTAAACAAATAATTACAGCTACAGATGGAGTTGATGGTGTGTGTGATGGATTTAGCCTTAATAAGGATTTGTAGGAATTTCTGGCTCTTAAACCACTGAACATCAGACATTGGAACAGTTAGAAATACACTGTCTGGCCACTTTATTAGGTACACCTGTACACCTGTTCATTAATGCAAGTATCTAATGAGCCAATCATGTGGCAGCAACTCAATGCATAAAAGCATGCAGACATGATCAAGAGGTTTAGTTGTTATTCAGACCAAACATCAGAGTGGGGAAGAAATGTGATCTAAGTGACTTTGACCATGAAATGATTGCTGGGTTAGATGGTGTCGTTTGAGTGTCTCAGAAACTCTGATCTCCTGGGATTTTCACACATGACAGTCTCTAGTTTATAGAGAATGGTGCAAAAAACAAAAAAACATCCAATGAGTGGCAGTTCTGTGGGCAAAAATGCCTTGTTAATGAGAGAGGTCAGGGGAGAATGGCAAGACTGGTTCAAACTGACAAGAAGGTGACAGTAACTCAAATAACCACACGTTACAACAGTGGTATACAGAAGAGCATCTCTGAATGCACAACATGTTGAACCTTGAGGTGGATGGGCTACAGCAGCAGAAGACCATGAACATACACTTTATTAGGTACTACCTAATAAAGTCTAATTAGCTTCAATTCCATCACTGTCTGCAAGGAGTTTGAACATTCTCTCCATGACTGCATGGATTTCCTCTGGGTTCTCTAGTTTCCTCCCATATTCTAAAGACATACCAGTTGGTAGTCACAGGGGTGTAATTGGACAGAGCAGGCTCGCTTGTTTGGAAGAGCCTGTTATCTCTAAATAAAATATAATGTTTGCTTCAGTTTTTAATGCACACCTCACAAAGCTAGAGTAAGATAGGGTAAATGCAAGTAGACCTTTCCACAGAAGTTGGGAGAGACTAGAACTAAAGCTCATGGGTTAAGGGTGAAAGGTGAAATATTTAAGGGGAACCTGAGGGGGAATGACAATGTGCTGACAATGTGGAACGTGCTGCAGTGGAAGTAGTGAATGTGAGTTTGATTTCAATCTTTAAGAGGAGTTTGGATAGGTACCTGAATGGGAGGGGTATGGAGGGCTATGGTCCCGGCATAGATCAATGGAGACAGATTAACATTTTGTCATGCATTAGACTGGCTGAAGGGCCTGTTTCTCTGCCATCGTGTTCTATGATTCTACAAATACTAGTGAGAACATCTTTCATACACCATTCCACTGCACAGATTTTTGATAATGGGCTTGTTGGTGTAACGTTTTGCTAACACAGTAGGATGTATTGAGCTCTAGCAGACAGATTTACATTGCCTTCTCCCTCATTATAAACCCATTCCTGAGTAAAATTATTAATGGTATTGGCTTTTAGCGAAGTAACATCACACGTTGTTGACAGCTGAGATGAAAACAGCTGCATTTGGAACTGTTTCTTAATGAAATTGTTTGCAATTATATAACAACAAGTCAGATTATTAAGGAATGGTTTACTTTGGAAAACAACAATTGTAATGGAAATTGTTGTGACTGCAGAAGAGTGCAACAGCTTAGGAATTAAAGTGGTGCTGAGTTGTGGAGAATGAAAGGTATAATTCACACTTTGAATTAGCTTTCAAAAATATTGAAGAAATTACACTCAGTGACTAAAGAAATTCATCCTGTTTATCTTCCTCTTCTCATAAATTCTATTATATTTCTTTATTTTCCTGTAAATTCCTGTAAGAAAATGAATCTCAAGGTAGTATGTGGTGACATCTACAGTTGTATATGAACTGAGCTGAAACTGAAATTTCCTGGACCTCTTTGATGACTTTGCATTTGATGTTTGTCGCTTGTTTTTTTTTCCCCCATTTGCAGTATTTCTTTTTTTTGCACGTTGAGGTTTGATGTTTTTCTTTGAATGGGTTGCATGGTTTTCTTTGTCTCATAGCTGTCTGTGGGAGGACAAATCTCAGGGTTGTGTCTTGCTTTCGTACTTTGGTAATAAATGTAGTTTAAATCTTGAATCTTTAAAAGTATGCGCATTCATGAAGGATGTGCTGTCACTGGAGAGGGTCCAGAGGGGGTTCATGAGGATGATCCCTGGAATGAAAAGCTGATGTATGACGAGCACCTGCTGGTACAGAGATAGAGGGGTATGGACGGCAGGTCAATGGGACTGCCCAGTTTAAATGGTTCTGCATGGATTAGTTTGGCCAAAGGGCCAGTTTCAGTGCAGCGCTTTTCATGGCTCTCTGGAGTTTAGAAGAATGAGGGTGGGATCTCACTGAAACCTATTGACTATTGAAAGGCCTGGATAGAGTGGATACGGCGAGGATTATTCCTCACGTGGGGAAGTCTAGGACCAGAGAAATACTAGGACAGACATGAGGAGGAATTTCTTCAGCCAGAGGGTGGTGAATCTGTGGAATTCATTGCCACAGGCAGCTGTGGAGGCCCAGTCATTGGGTATATCTAAAGCAGAGGTTGATAGGTTCTTCATTAGTCGAGAGGATCAAAACTTTTTGGGGAGAAGGCAGAAGAATCGAGAGGGATAATAAGTCAGCCATGATGGAATAGCAGACCAGAATTGATGGGCTGAATGGCCTAATTCTGCTGATATATTTTGTGGTCTTATGAGTTAGTAGTTTAATTGGTCACTTGGGTGTAACTGGGCAGGATGGGTTTGTTTGGCCAGAGCCATATGTTAATATGCTGTGTTTCCAAATTAATAGATAGGTATGTACATAAATAAATATACATACATAAATACATAATTAATATACATTAATACATAGGCACATAGTAAATATACATAAATACATATGTACATACCTAAGACTATACATTTTGTAATGAGCCTTCTGTGAGAAGTTTTATCCCAGACTTTTTGAAGATCCATACATGATTTATTTGTATTTCCAATAATCAATACTATTGGTAATTTATTCAAAAACATGGCAAAATGCTGATTGAAGTATGTCTATAAAATAGCCCTGATAAATGTCCTAGGATATTCCATCTAGTTCACAGTAATTCAACAATTTAATTCTGAACTGTGGCTTCTAAAATTTGTCCATAAGTGTTTCAGGAGCTTCATTTATATTTTAGGAACTATTCACTATTATTTTGGGCATAGGCATTACCTTTCTATTTGTGTCCAAAGGCATAAATTTGTATTTTCAAAGGAGGATTGAAAAAGCATGATCACCTGTTTTCTCCAGAATTCCTTCAAGAGAAAGCAGAGCTTCCATCTGGTTACACCTTGAGGGTGTGCAAACCTCCTTACAGTCTGTAGGTTGTTTCACAGTGATGTTTGGCCAGAATCTGTTACAGAGTCATGGGACACTACAGCACAGAAGCAGGCTCTTCGGCCCACATACACAGTGCTGAACTGTGATTCTGCTTAGTCCCATCAAGCTGCACGTGGACTATAATGCTCCATATCTCTCCTATCCAAACTTTACTTGAATGTTAGAATCAAACCCACATCCAGCACTTCCTCTGGCAGCTCATTCCATCTCTCACCACCCTCTGAGTGAAGTTCCTCCTCATATTCATCTTAAACATTTCACCTTTAACCCATTACCTCTAGTTCTTGTCTCACCCATCCTTAATGGAGAAAGCCTGCTTGCATTCACCTTATCTATACCCTCATAATTTTATATACCTCTATCAAATTTCCTCTCACTCTCATACGCTCCAGGGAATGAAGTCCTAACCTATTCAATCTTGCCCTATAACTCAATTCATATTAAGACCCTCAAAATTCTTGTAAATGGGTTGTCATGGAGGTGTGATGGTTAGTGTAACACAATTACAGCATCAGCGACCCAAGTTTGATTCCGGCACTGTCTGTGAGGAGTTTGTTTGCCCTTTTCCTGACTATGTGTGTTTCCTCTAGGTGCTCCAGTTTCCTCACACATTCCAAAAATATTCAGGTTCAAAATTAAAAGTAAATTTACTATCAAAGTACATGCATGTCACCATATACAACCCTGAGGGTCATTTTCTAGTGGGCAATCACAGTAAACACAGGAGACACAATCGAATCTGTAATGTATGTAAAGTATGGATCCATTTTATTGAGAGTAATGGCACCCCCCTGCTGGCACTACAGACAATTGATCAGTTGTCTACGCACGCACATTGTTCTCTCTCTCTTGCTGCAAGGTGAATACACCAGTTAAAGCTATCTCCCACTTGTGTGTTTTTATTTAATTGATATGTCACTGTGCACAAATACAACAAATTGGCAACTAGTACAAATCTGAATGTCAGAAAATATCACAAGTTGCACCAACAGTTATGGCACAATTACGGGATAAAACAGCAAGAGTTAATCAGTACAGAGAAGGCCATCTCGGACGCTAACAAAGGCGTGAGTACAGTGCATAGTAATAGTGAAAGACGCACTGAATTTAAAGTGAAAATAACATGCAATGGCATCAGTCAGGAAAGTTGACGCATTTGACAGCGCTAATGAATATTGGCGGTCATGTATAAAGAGGGTTGAACTGTATTGTAATGCAAACAAGGTAGAAGAGCAGAAGAAAGCCCCTACACTTCTAAGCTTAAGGGGCCCAATAACATAGAGTCTCTTAAACAACCTAGTAACCCCTGCAAATCCAGCAAACAAGACGTTCAACAAAATTGCTACAATTTTACATAATCACTTGAGCCCTAAACCAATGGTAATAGCTGAGAGATTTAGATTTTACAAAAGGGGTCATTCAAAAGATGACAGCCTTTCTGAATACATTGTAGAACTGCACAAACTTTCCCAGTACTGTGACTTTAGAGATGGACTTTCTGATGTATTAAGTGACAGGCTTATATGTGGCATGCATGGTCAAAGCACGCAAAAGAGGCTTCTGTCCGAAAGAGACCTAACCTTAGAACAGGCATTGACCATTGCAATAACATTAGAGAATGCAGCAAAGGGTAAAGCAGAGCTAGAGAAAATGAGCTTATAATGTGAAATGCACAAAATGTCCCTGAATGGTGCAAAAAGCCAAAGATGTTATCAATGTGGCAAATCCTCCCATGATGCAAGTGACTGTTGGTTCAAAGAAAAAGTCTTCAGAAAGTGTCACAGACAAGATCATGTAGAGAAAATGTGCAAGGCAGGCAAAAAGCACAACTGAGTGAAAAGTCTCAAACACACAACTAAACAAATACATAAAGTAACCGAATGTAAAACAGAATCAGACAACATAGAGTCTGACAAAGGCGAGCTGTCATGCCTAGAAATGTATAGTGTAACTGAAGCAGATCACAAAATCATCTGTGTCTGGCGTAAAACTGAAAATGGAGCTGGATACAGGGTCAGCTTTGTTCATAATTCCAGAGGCTGACTACAACAGACTGCTTTATAAGATACCATTAGGCAAGACCTCAGTGATGCTAAAGAGTTACACAGGAGGAAAAAAAATGCCTCCCACAAGCAAACTGTGACAAATGGAGGCCAAACACAACAGTTAGACCTTTATGTTTTGAAAAGTGGAGGGCCAGCACTTTTGGATGTGAATGGTTGAGAAAATTCCAACTAGACTGGCACTAAATCAAAGTTCTCAATGTGACATCAACAGACAACTGCAGCCCAAATGGTAGCACTCACTAGAGGCTGTCACAGCTGCTTAATGCTAATCAGAAGGTGTTTGAGAAAGGAATAGATAAACAGATTGAGGGCTTGGCCAAAAGCTGTTTGGGATGTCAAAAGGTTCAAAATGGACCTCCATTGGCAATGAAACACCTATGGGAGTGGCCATTTCGCCATGGCAAAGAGTACATATTGTCTTTGTTGGGCCATTCAAAGACTCCATGTTCCTAATTGCTCTGGATGCTCATTCGAAGTGGCCAGAGGTCATAACAATGAAGTCAACCACCTCAGCAAAGACTGTCTCTTCTCTTGACAGCGCTTCTCCCTAAAGATGCTGCCTGGCCTGCTGTGTTCCACCAGCATTTTGTGTGTGTTGTTGTTTGAATTTCCAGCATCTGCAGATTTTCTCGTGTTTGCTCTTCTCTGAGGATTATCTTCATCAGAAATGGTTTACCAGAACAAATTGTGAGTGACAATGGACCACAATACAAGTCAGAAGAGTTCCAACTATTGATGAAGAAAAATGGCATCAGACATTTCCAGTCAGCTCCTCACCACCCAGTAATGAACGGGTTAGCTGAAAGGTTTGTCCAAACCATTCAGAAGTCCATTAAAGTGATGGAGAAGGAGGACATTTCTCTTCAGCACAAGGTGGACAACTTCATTTTTGTGTATTGGAACTTTGTTCATGTGATGATAAATCAAACACCTACAAAGTTTTTCACGAACAGGAATTTGAGATCTCACATAAATCTTCTGAAGTCAGTTCTGTGGAGGGAAGTGCAGAATATGCAGTTCAGTTAGTTCCCGAGTGAAGCAGAAAGGAGCTTCAAGATTGGATAGGAAGTCCTTGTGCATGATTACCAAGAAGACATATGAGCACCTGGTAGGATAGGTACATAATAGTTACACTGGTGTACACAATGGATGTTGGAGATCAGTCATGAAGACATCATATGGACCAGCTACTGAATGATCAACCAAAGAACACACTTGAGTTGACTGCATCCAAAAAGACAGACTGATTACAGTCACTGGACATACCTCTCAGTGATAATCATGCCACTGACAGCAACATGACACCAGCATCTGACAACATTGTCTTAGGCAAGACATCTACCAAACCTGATGCCACCAACAGGTCCAGAAGAACTATCATGAAAGAAACAGAGCGCCACCTAAAAGACTGAGACTTTAAAATGTGAAGTTAGTTATGGAATGTTATTGTGAAAGCATGTTTATTTAGAATATGGGTTTATGAAAGGGAAATTGAGTGTTTTGTACAGAAATGATTTTAAGTTACATTAGTCTAAAGGGGGAGGAAGTATAATGTATGGATCTATTTCTCTTAGAGCAATGACTCTCCCCCAGCACTATGTATTGATCTGTTGTCATCACGTGTGCTGTTGTCTATGTGTGTATGTTCTTATCTCTCTCGCTGCAAGGTAAAGCCATCAGTTAAAGCCATCTCTCGCATGTATGTTTTTCTTTTTTTTTTTTTTTAAATAATTTTTTATTACATTTTTAAATGATTACAAAGTATGAAAAAAACAATGTATATAACCCATACCCCCTCCCCTTAACCCCTCCCCCCTAACTGCCCCTTAGAAAAAAAAGAAAGAAAGAAAGAAAGAAAGAAAGAAAGAATGCCTGGTGGTTGGAAGATCTCCACATGCTCCATGGAGTTCGTAATAATTTTAATATGTATATTTATTTCTTTCCCCTAATAACCAATTGTTTCATCTTAAAAGCATCTATATATTTAATCCTATCTTTTGTAAATAAGGGCTCCAAATTTTCAAAAATGTTTCATATTTATCTCTTAAATTATAAGTAATTTTTTCTAATGGAATACAATGGAATACATCGGATCAGTGTTTCCGATGTAACCAGGAAACTGGTACTTTTTTACATTCGACATGGTCTTGCTCTAAAATTCAACCTTTTTGGACAAATTTAAGACTTTTACTGGAACAAATTACAGGAACACAATTTCCTCATAATCCAATATTATTTTTACTAGGTGATATTGAAGGGATAAAACCGAAACTCAAACTAAATAAGTATCAGAAAGAATTTATAAAAATTGCACTGGCAGTAGCCAAAAAAGCTATTGCAGTTACTTGGAAATCGGATTCACATTTAAGTATAGATTCTTGGAAGAAAGAAATCTATGGTTGTATTCCATTAGAAAAAATTACTTATAATGTATGTTTTTCTTAAATGGATATGCACCGTCACTAATGAATCAATGAAAGGCCACAACCAACAGGATGAATGAACAACCAGTGTGCAAATGATGACAAACTGTGCCAATACAAACATCAAAATTAAAGAAATTATAATAATAAACAGGCAATAAGTATCAAGAACATGAGATGAAGAGTCCTCGAAAGTAAGTCCATATGACGTGGGAACATTTCAGTGAATGAAGTTGAGTGAAGTTATTCCCTGTGGTTCAAGAGCCGGATGGTTGAAGAGCAATAACTGTTTCTGACCCTGGTCCTGAGCACTGTTTCCTCTCACTGTGCCTAATGCTTTTGTTGTTGCATATCTGGAAAAAAGACAGATGAGAAAACATTTACGAAATGTGGAAGATTTTCTTTGTTGTATTGTATTTCACTTGTACCGTTCAATTAATAAATAAAATCAAAATTAAATGAATTTTGAATTTTCATTCTAAATATTCATAGTATGCATATTACAATAAAAAGCATTTAAAATGCCACACGATTTTCAGACTGCGTAAAGATTTCCTGCTCAGAGCAAAAAAATAGAGAGAAGATTGGTCCTGAGGCTCCTGTACCTCCTTTCTGATGGTAGCAGTGAGAGAGCATGGCCTAGGTGGTGGGTTAGTAGGTTAATTGGTCACTTGGGTGAATTGGGCAGTGTGGCATGTCAGGCCAGAAGGGGCTGTTACTGTGCTATATCTTGAAATAAAAATGAATTTGCTCTGTACTCTCTATTCTCAGGTAGATATATTAATCCAGGTAAACAAACCCCATCTGTTTGAAATTTGCGAAATAATAACAAAGCACAAATTCAAAATTTTCTTCAAGGATCACAACATGTAGTTTTTGCCATTAAACAAGTCACTAAAACCCAAGTGTCATCTTGCAAAGTATCAAGTATATACTAAAAGTGAAATAAGTTGTGAAGAACTGCTCTGGGCTGCACTACTAGTATTTTATTCTGATTCTGTACAACAGTACAAAAAAACACTTAAAGTATGCAGAACCAATATGTCACAACACCAGGCATGAGAAACGATTACTCTGTGATGATATTAGGTAATGTTCCAGTGAAATAGCCTAGGTCAAAAAGGGAATAAAACGTGGTTTTCACTTTACTCAAAATATTAACTGAACACAAATTAATACTTTTCCCAGGGTTGAAATGTCTAATATCACAAATGCATTTAAGGTGAGAGGGGAAATTTCCAAGGGTCAAGATTTTTTACACAGAGAGTGGTGGGTGCCTGGGGTTGTGGGAATGGCAGATACATTAGGGACTTTTAAGAGATCTTTAAATCGACACATAGTTGATTACTCTGGGTCTGTACTCATTGGAATTCAGAAGAATGAGGACGGCTCTCATTGAAACAACACACACAAAATGGTGGTGGAACGCAGCGGGCCAGGCAGCATCTATAGGAAGAAGCACTGTGTGGTGAACTACATATACCTGTCTGGACATGCCCCCTGCTGACTGCTCCTGTGGCTCCTCCCACAGACCCCTGTATAAAGGCGATCGAGGCCTGAGCCCGGCCTCTCAGTCTCCAGGATGTAGTATGGTGGTCACTCACTGCTTGTTCCTTCTTCCAGTCAATAAAAGCCGATATCTTGCCTTCACGTCTCAGAGTGAGTTATTGATGGTGCATCACACTGTCAACGTTTCGGGCCGAGACCTTTCGGTGGGACTAACTGAAAGGAAAGATAGTAAGAGATTTGAAAGTGGGAGGGGGAGGGGGAGATCCAAAATGATAGGAGAAGACCGGAAGGGGAGGGATGAACCTAAGAGCTGAAAAGTTGACATGGCTGTGAGCTCACACTTGGGGATTCTGTGGTTCATGTTCTGTGTGCTATTTGTTAATTTTTCTATTGCTCGAATTATTTGTTCTTTTTTCTCCCCACACATTTTGTATTAGATGGTGTGGTTTTTTCTGAAAGGGTTCTGTTGTTTTCTTTGTTTTGTAGCTGCCTGCAAGAAAATGAATCTCAGGGTTGTATATAGAATAGACTCTGATAATAAATGTACTTTCAACTTTAAACTTAAACCTACTCCACGATCAATTCAACTCTTCCATTCCACACATCCCATAACCCTCACAAAATGCTGGAGGAACTTAGCAAGTCAGGCAGTATCAGAGGAGGTGAAATAACAGTGGCGATCCTTCCCAAAGCATCAACACTTTATTTCCTTCCATGGATGCTGCCTGACTTGACGGATTCTTCCAGCAGTTTGTGCGTGTTGCTCAAGTTTTGCAGCAGGGTGAGAATTTCCTGTGTCAGCACATAACTCTCAATTTTTCTTTCATCAATGTGGCTATCGAAGAGTTTCTAAAGTATCCCTAATATATCAGCCTCTACCACCACTCCTTGTTCCTTAATGCTGTTATAGCTGGGGTGGTAATGGGGACAAACTTACACTACTTATTCAACTCTCCCAATGTTGTGCATCTCAAATAGCCTGACAACCAAGACCAGCTTGTGGCCTTCACGTGTGGCTTTGCTACTGAGCCCAGTGGAACTGTTTCTGCTGACAGAAGAAGGGACAAAGGCAGTTAACTGCCACCTTAAAATCAGCTTCGAGCAGATAAGGCTCATTAGCGGTGGTTGGCAGCTCATCTAGGGGAAGGAAACTTTGATCTTGGACCTCAGCTACCTTGTGGCTATACAGTACCTGCTCATGGAAGGCTTCAGGAGTAAACCCCGAGGGAAAAAATCTTAAGCAGGATCTATTAAATGAGAAACGCCCCTCCTTTGAGCCTTAGGTTTTATTTTCCTATTTACTGTTGGAGGTCTAATTGGTATCGTCTTAGCCAACTCATCCCCAGACATTGTCCTCCACGATACCTACTACGTTGTAGCTCATTTCCGTTACGTCCTGTCAATAGGAGCAGTATTCGCTATTATGGCTGGCTTTGTCCATTGATTCCCACTTATCACAGGCTACACCCTGCACTCTGCTTGAACAAAAACACAATTTTTAGTTATATTTGTAGGAGTAAACATAACATTCTTCCCGCTACACTTCCTAGGTCTAGCTGGAATACCACGACGATATTCAGACTACCCAGACACCTATACCTTCTGAAACGTTATTTCATCTATCGGCTCTTTAATTTCATTAGGAGCCGTAATCATCATGATATTTATTCTCTGAGAGGCATTCACATCAAAACACGAAATCCTATATATTGAACTACCCCACACAAATGTGGAGCGATTACATGGACGTCCACCACCCTTATCACACCTACGAAGAATCAGCATTCGTCCAAGTTCAACAACCTTATTAAATCAATAAACAAGAAAGAAAGGAATTGAACCCATATTAATTAGTTTCAAGCCAACCACATAACCACTCTGTCACTTTCTTGAGATTCTAGTAAAACAATATTACATTGCCTTCTCAGGGCAAAATTGTGGGTTTAAGCCCCGCGAATCTCAAACATGGCACATCTGTCACAATTAGGTTTTCAAGATGCAGCTTCCCCTGTTATGGAAGAACTACTCCATTTCCACGATCATACCCTTATAATCATGTTTCTTATCAACTCATTAGTTCTTTTTGTAGCAACAGTTTCAACCAAATTAACTGACAAATATATTTTAGACTCCCAAGAAATTGAAATCGTCTGAACCATCGTCCCAGCAATTATTCTAATTTTCATTGCCCTGCCATCCCTATGCATTCTTTATTTAATAGACAAAATTAATGACCCTCACATTACAATTAAAGCCCTCGGTCATCAATGATATTGAAGTTATGAGTATACAGATTATCAAAATCTAGAATTTGACTCTTATATAATTCAAACGGAAGATCTTTCCCCAGGACAATTCCGTCTCCTAGAAACAGACCATCGCATGGTAGTCCCTATACAATCCCCAATCCGAGTCCTAGTAACCGCAGAAGATGTCCTTCATGCATGAACAGTTCTGGCATTAGGGGTAAAAATTGATGAAGTACCAGGATGTCTAAACCAAACAGCTTTTATCATCTCTCGCCCAGGAATCTTCTATGGCCAATGTTCCGAAATCTGTGGGCCAACCATAGCTTTATACCCATTGTAGTTGAAGCAGTTCCATTAGAACACTTCGAGAACTGATCCTCACTAATACTTGAAGAACTTGCATTAAGAAGCTAAACTGGGCCTAGCATTAGCCTTTTAAGCTAAAAATTGGTGATTCCCAACCACCCTTAATGACATGCCTCAACTCAACCCAAGTCCTTGATTCCTAATCTTCTTATTTGCATGACTATTTATTCTAACCATTAGCCAGGCAAAGTAATATCCTACCCATTCAACAATAGCCCAACCACAAAGAGTACCCAAAAATCTCAACCAACCCCCTGAAACTGACCATAAGCCTAAACTTCTTCGACCAAATCCTAAGCCCATCATTACTGCAGGTCCCTCTTATCGCCTTAGCAATTATAACCCCTTGATTTATTTTTCCCACACCATCTACACGATGATTAAATAACCGCCTACTTACCCTACAAACATGATTTATTAACCAATTCACCTATCAACTTATGCAACCACTAAACTTTGGAGGACATAAATGAGCCTCGACGCATTTACATCAACCTCCTTATTACCCTCCAACTCCTCCTAATCATTGCCTTCAGTGCTACCGAAATATTCCCATTTTACATCATATTTGAAGCAACTCTCATCTCAACACTTATTATTATTACTCGTTGAGGCAGTCAAACTGAACGACTAAGGGCAGGAACTTACTTCTTATTCTACACACTTGTAGGCTCCCTGCCCCTTCTAATCACTCTCCTCATCCTACAAAATGACCTCGTCTCACTCTCAATACTAACCCTTCAATTCCCCCAACTCCTAAACCTTAACTCATGGGCAAACAAATTCTGATGGGCCACATGCCTAATTGCCTTCCTAGTAAAAATACCCCTTTACGGAGCACACCTCTGACTACCTAAAGCCCACGTAGAAGCCCCCATTGCTGGCTCTATAATTCTAGCTGCAGTCCTACTAAAACTAGGAGGATATGGAATAATATGAATCATCCCCATCCTCAACCCCCTAACAAAAATAGCCTTTCCATTCCTAATTTTAGCTCTCTGAGGAATTATTATAACAAGCTCCACCTGTTTATGTCAAACAGACCTCAAATCCCTAATCGCTTACTCATCAGTAAGTCACATAGGCCTTGTAGAGGCAGCCATCCTCTTTCAAACACCATGAAGTTTCACAGGAGCAACCACCCTAATAATCGCCCACGGCCTTATCTCGTCTGCCCTCTGCTGCTTAGCCAACACCAACTATGAACGAACACACACCCGAATCCTCCTTCTCACCCGAGGTATACAAATCATTCTTCCACTAATAGCAACTTCATGATTCCTTGCCAACTTAGCAAACTTAGCTTTACCTCCCTCCTCAAACCTAATAGGCGAACTTCTCATCATCTCTTCCCTTTTTAAATGGTCTCAATGAACTATTATTATTACCAGACTAGATGTCCTATTAACCGCTTCCTATTCCCTATACATATTTATTATAACACAACGAGGACCTCTTCCCCCTCACCTTGCCCTTATAAATCCTTCCCACACACAAGAACACCTATTAATATATCTCCACCTAATCACAACACTCCTCCTTATCTCTAAACCAGAATTAGTCCAAAGTTGAACATCCTGTATTTATAGTTTAATAAAAAAATTAGATTGTGGTTCTAAAAATAAAAGTTAAACTCTTTTTAATTACCCAACAAAGGGCTGGGACAAGGGAAACTGCTAATTTCCCTCATCCATGGTTCAAATCCATGGTTTTCTTGAAGCTTTCGAAAGATAATAGATAATAGATAAAGGTAATTCCTAATTGGACTTAGGAACCAAAAACTCTTGGTGCAACTCCATGCTAAAGCTATGAACTCATTAATCTTCAACACATCATTCTTATTAATCTTCCTAATTCTCCTATACCCTTTAATTTCATCCATAATTCCTACCAAAATACCCCTTGACCACACCTGCTCCTCAACCCATGACAAAACAGCTGTTAAAAACCTCCTTCTCTATTAGCCTCATCCCCCTATTTATCTTCCTAGATCAGGGTTTAGAATCCATTACAACCAACTGAAATTGAATTAACTTAGAAACCATTGACATTAACACAAGCTTTAAATTTGGTTCTTACTCTATCATTTTCACTCCCGTGGCTCTCTATGTCACTTGGTCTATCCTAGAATTTGCTCTATGATACATGCACTCAGACCGTAACCTCAATAAGTTCTTTAAATATCTCCTCCTATTTTTAATTACAATACTTATTTTCATCACAGCAAATAACCTCTTCCAACTATTCATTGGCTGAGAAGGCATAGGTATTATATCATTTCTTCTTATAGGCTGATGACTGAGCTGGGCTGACGCAAACACAGCCGCTCTTCAAGCCGTCATTTACAATCGTATTATGGCCATAGCATGACTTGCCATAAACCTTAACTCATGAGAGATCCAGCAACTCTTCTTCCTCTCAAAAAATGCAGATTTAACTCTCCCCCCTCCTAGGTCTAGTCCTAGCAGCAGCTGGAAAATCTGCTCAATTTGGCCTACACCGGTGACTCCCTGCCGCCATAGAGGGTCCTACACCAGTCTCTGCCCTACTTCACTCAAGTACCATGGTTGTTGCAGGAGTCTTCTTACTTATTTGCCTCCATCCCCTGATCCAAAACAATCAACTAATCCTATCACTCTGCTTATGTTTAGGAGCACTAACCATACTCTTCACAGCTACTTGTGCACTAACCCAAAATGACATCAAAAAAATTATCGCTTTCTCTACATTCAGCCAACTAGGTCTTATAATAGTCACCATCAGCCTTAACTGACCCCAACTAGCCTTCCTACACATTTGCACACATGCTTTCTTCAAAGCAATATTATTCTTATGTTCAGGCTCTATCATTCACAGCCTCAACGACGAACAAGACATCTGAAAAATAGGAGGTATACACAAACTCCTTCCCTTTACCTCCTCATCCCTCACAGTCGGCAGCCTAGCCCTTACTGGTATGCCCTTCTTATCAGGATTCTTCTCAAAAGGTGCCATCATTGAAGCAATGAACACATCATACCTAAACGCCTGAGCCCTAACCTTGACCCTATTAGCTACATCCTTTACCGCTATCTATAGCTTACACCTAGTGTCTTCTCATTTATAAAACACCCACGGATCCTACCCCTCTCACCGATCAATGAAAATAACCCCCTACTTATTAACCCAATTAAATGTCTTGCCTATGGAAGTATCCTAGCCAGCCTAATCATTACCTCCAACATACCACCCACAAAAACACAAATCATAACAATAAGCCCACTCCTAAAACTTTCTGCCCTCTTTGTAACTATTCTAGGCTTTACATTAGCTTTAGAACTAGCCAACCTGACCTCCACCCAACTCAAAATCCACCCTAACTTATCCACCCACAACTTCTCTAATTGACTAGGCTATTTCCCTTCAATTATTCACCGACTCTTACCAAAACTTAACCTATCCTGAGCCCAAACCATCTCAACCCAAATAACTGACCTCTCATGAAATGAAAAAATCGGCCCAAAAAGCCTAATCATTCAACAAACATCAATAATTGAACTATCAACCTCTCCTCAACAAGGATTCATTAAAACATATATAATTCTATTCCTTCTAACTTTCGCCTTATCAATCGCACTTACCCTATTCTACTAAACTGTACGCAAAGCCCTCCAAGACACCCCTCGCGTTAACTCCAACACCACAAAGAAAGTTAAAAACAACATTCAACCCCCAAAACTAACATTCCACCTCCCCAAGAATATAACAACGCCACTCCACTAAAATCACCACGAACTATACTTATTTCCATGGACTCTTCACCACCCACTCAACCCCCCCAACTTCAATCAACCACAAAATTTGCTCCCATCCAAAAAAGAATGCCAAAATACCCAACTACATAAACTAAAACAGATCAAACCCCCCATGACTCAGGGTAAGGCTCGGCAGCCAATGCCGCTTTATACGCAAACACAACTATCATCCCACCTAAATAAATCAAAAACAGAACTAAAGATAAAAAAGAACTCCCAAATCCAACCAACAAGCCACAACCTACCCCAGCAGAAACCACTAACCCTAATGCAGCAAGGTAAGGAGAAGGATTTGATGCTGCAGCTACTAAACCTAAAATAAAACGTACTATCAAAATCAACATTACATATGTTATTATTCCTACTTAGACTTTAACTAAGACCTTTAATCTGAAAAACTACTGTTGTTATTCAACTACAAGAACTAACTAATGGCCACAAACATCCGCAAAACCCATCCTCTATTCAAAATTCTCAACAGCTCCCAAATTGATCTTCCAGCTTCAATCAACATCTCCCTAATTGATCTTCCAGCTTCAATCAACATCTCCATCTGATGAAACTTTGGCTCTCTACTAGGCCTATGTTTAATTATCCAAATTCTCACAGGCCTCTTCCTAGCCATACACTAGACCGCAGCTATCTCATCAGCATTCTCCTCAGTCGCACATATCTGTCGAGATATAAACTATGGCTGACTAATTCGCAACATCCACGCCAATGGTGCCTTCATGTTCTTCATTTGTGTATACCTCCACATTGCTCGAGAACTCTACTATGGCTCTTACCTTAACAAAGAAACCTGAAACATTGGAGTAGTCATCCTCCTATCACTTATAGCCACCGCCTTCGTAGGTTATGTCCTCCCCTGAGGACAAATATGCTTCTGAGGGGCAACCGTCATCACCAACCTATTATCATCCCTTCCCTATATCGGAGCCATACTAGTCCAATGAATCTGAGAAGGCTTCTCAGTCGACAACGCAACATTAACCTGATTCTTTACATTCCATTTTTTCTTTCCCTTTGTAATTGTAGCTCTAACTATAATTCACCTTCTCTTCCTTCATGAAGCAGGTTCAAACAATCCAACTGGACTCACTTCCAACATAGACAAAATCCCATTCCACCCCTACTACACATACAACGATCTCATAGGCTTCTTCATTCTTCTACTCCTACTCACCCTCCTAGCTCTCTTCATACCCAACCTCTTAGGCGACACAGAAAATTTCATTCCGGCCAGCCCCCTCGTCACACCACCCCATATTAAACCGGAGTGATATTTCCTATTTGCCTATGCCATCCTACGCTCTATCCCCAACAAACTAGGAGGCGTCCTTGCTCTCATCTTTTCAATCCTAATCCTCCTCTTAGTTCCCATTCTCCACACCTCTAGACAGCGAAGCCTTACCTTCAGCCCAATCACACAACTCCTCTTCTGACTTTTAGGTGCAAACACAATTATCTTAACATGAATTGGTGGTCAGCCCATGGAACAACCATTCATCACCATTGGCCAGATTGCCTCAGTCACCTACTTCTCCTTCTTCTTTGTTCTCTTCCCAATCGCCGGTTGATGGGAAAACTAAATGTTAAAACCTCTAAACTGTTGCCCTAGAAGCCCAGTATTCAAGGCATTGGTCTTGTAAACCGAAGAGCAGAGGTGAGATCCCTCTCTAGAACAAAGTCATTTTCAGGAAAAAGGGGGCCAAACCCTCATCCTTGGCTCCCAAAGCCAAGATTTTCATTAAACTATTTCCTGAGAAAAGAACCTGGAACAACCGACTTATTTTTGCGTTACTTTGGCCAGACCACATATTACGTTTATCGTACATAAGTACATACTATGTTTAATCCTCATTAACCTCTATTCCCCTACTATCATTACATACTATGTTTAATCCTCGTTAATCTATATTCTGCTATTTCATTACCCATTATAGGGAACATCAGTGAATTACCTCTTGGATTTACACATCCCCACAGTTTATTGGGACTGCAGCACATCACAAAACACAAGTAGAACAGGTTTTGTTCGTAATAATAACGATTCATATTCAACTAATTATTAATCAACATTAACAGATGATCACCTATTTCCATAACTACTTAATTATTAATCCTAACTTAATTTATAATCTGTTATCCTTAATACATCCTGCCTTTGCAACATC
Source organism: Hypanus sabinus (assembly GCF_030144855.1). NCBI lineage: Eukaryota > Metazoa > Chordata > Chondrichthyes > Myliobatiformes > Dasyatidae > Hypanus > Hypanus sabinus. The sequence continues at coordinate 101,403,866 of NC_082719.1, read as the reverse complement.
TCCTCTACCTTCCTATTAATATCATTAATTGTTTAGACCTAGTCTATAACATACAATGATTTGTAATAGGGCTTGCCCTATTCCAAAACACTCCTTTCCTTTACACCCATCTCCTGGCACTCCTATGTTTTATAATCTTAAGGCGGCTTAAGTACGTTGAGTTCAACACTGACTGACAATTCCTGTGATGCTGCTGGCACCAAACTGGACAGGTCTCTGTCATTCTTTTGGGTTCATCAGATGCATGGAGAGGGGGAGCTTGCTACATGAGCAATGTTGTTTATATCATACTTCCTAGGCTTGCGTATCTAGACAGCTAGGATGTAAACTCCACGGTTGTTCCTGACTGTTGGAGGCTTCACTCATTCACTCACCACCACTCCTGAAAGTGTTGTCCAGGAACTCACCACTTTCTGTGTAAAAAACTTAACACTGACATTTTCCCAAAACTTTCCTCCAGTCTCTTTAAATGGATATTCTTTAGTATTGGCCAGGGCCACATTGGGAAAATAGTGCTGGCTGTCTACTCCATCTTGTAAACCTCTATCAAATCTCCTCTCATCCTCCTTTGCTCCAAAGAGATAGTCCTTTATTTACAGACATGTTGAAGCTTAGAAGCCTTTGTCTCATCCAATGATAGAGGTGCTGAAAATGCTTTTTTAAAAGAAAAGATAATTAATGGAAACAATGGGTAATGAAAAATCATATAGAATGTAGAACATTGATGCTGTTATGGTTATTATTCTATTATGGATGTATCGAGTATGATCACAAGAAAATGAATCTCAGGGCTGTATATAGTGACATATGTGTGGTAATAAACTTACATTGTACCTTGTACATTACAATGCAATACAGGCCCTTCAGCCCACAATCTTGTGCTGACCTTTTAACCTACCTCAAGATCAATCTAACCCTTCCCTCTCACATAACCCTCCATTTTACTAACATCCATGTGTTTCTTAGATGCCCCTACTGCTACCACCACCTCCAGCGGGGTGTTTCGTGTACCCAAAACTCTGTGTAAAAAAACCTACCTCTAACATTCCCCCTATTCTTCCCTCCAATTGTCTTAAAATTATGCCCTCTCATATTAGTCATTTATGCCCTGGGAAAAGTCCTTAGCTGTCCACTCGATCTATCCCCCTTATCAATACGTATTCATCTCTATCATTTCACCTCTCATTCTTCTTCACTCTATAGAGAAAATGCTCTAGCATACTCAACTTTTTCTCACATGCTGTCTAAATCAGGCAACATCTTGGTAAATCTTCTCTGCACCCCCTCTGAAGTTTCCACATTCTTCCTATAATGAGGCAACCAGAATTGACCACAATATTCCCAGATGGGTTGAAAAGCCTTTGCCTGTGCTGGTAATCCTTCGTATCCTCATGCAAGGATGCACAATCTCTTGTCTTCCTTCCACTCCTATACCCAGAGTAAAATTTCTTAGATTGCTATTTTTAATAAAGATTTTGAATTTGGGACATTCATTGTCCTGTATCTGTTTCTGCTGATAAAACTGAATTGTAACACAGTGGTCCCCAACCTCCAGGCCGCGGACTGATACTGGGCTGCAAATCATGCAGGGGTGCAACGGTAGCTGGACGCACCCGGCACATCTTTAAGAAAAAAGCTGAAATAAACAAGCCAATTAATTGGGTGCCACCCAGCACGTAAATGTCGGCCTAGATCAGAGGCCTTTTTTCTTAAAGATGTGCTGGGTTCATCCAGCTACCCTGCACTTCTGCATGCGTTGTAGCCCAGTATTGGTCCGCGGCCCGGAGGTTGGGGACCACTGTTGTAACACATAAGTTATAATTCCACAATGAAGACAAATCTAACATATTCTCGGGCCATTTCACTTATGATCTTGTATAGTAATAGATATTATAAAATAGTGTTAATCACATAGCACATCCGTGACAGTAGTGCAATTTTGAAGAGTCTTAGGTCCAAGGTTCTTTCAGAAGTCAGGAAAGAGGCACAAAGCATTGTTTCATGATCATCTTATTAACAGTTGTTAGAACAAAGGAAAGTTGAACAGACAGTGATAGGCATCTACCAAGCAAACTGCCCTCAACCTTTTGAACTTACAGTCCTTTAACATCTTGGACTCTTTTCACTGTGCCCATAGTCTGTTTTTTTTTATCAATTATGCTATTGTTTGCACTGGTGTAATTATATATGTTGTAATTATGTGGTTTTGTGCAGGTCTTGTAGCTTTAGTTTTTGGTCTTGTTGTCTGATGAGATTGGAGCTCCTTTGTAGGGAACGCGCTAGACGGTAGCATGATATTAATACGCAGCAGCCTCTCCAGACTCTGGATTGGGGATTGCCAAACGTTATGTGGATTTTCTGGTGTAGTCTGTTTTGTCATGTGCTTTTGTGATATCATACTGGAGGAACATTGTCTCATTTTTAACTGCATTGCATTTGTGGTTTCTAAATGACAATAAACTGAACCTGAATCTGAAGCTCACTCATCCTATCACTGAACTGTTCCCACAACGTATGGATTCAAGGTTGTTCAAGGATTCTTCATCTCATGTTCTCATATTTCTTGCTTATTTATTAATTATTGTTCTTTTTCTTTGCGTATTTGCACAGTTTGTTGTCTTTTTCAGACAGGATGTTTGTCCTTCTTGCTTGTGTTTTGCGATTCGACTGAGCTATTTTTAATTTACCGTGAATGCCTGCAAGAAAACAAATCTCAGGGCTGTGTATGGTAACATACATATACATACTGTGATAAAGCATTTACTCTGAATTTGGACATTTGCTTTGAACATTGATAAACAGTACAATATTGATATCAATAAAACCTGGTATCATGAGGGAACGTAGATAGAGCTAGCAGTCAATAGCTAAGTTATATGCTCACCTCCTAAAGCTGTAACAGTCCAGATTACAATGAATTGTTAGTGTAGTTATATGATCAGTAACTAGTTACATAAACACTGTGGTATTGTTACTTCACTCAACTTCACTCGCCCCCATCACTGAACTGTTCCCATAACCTATAGATTCAAGGTTGTTCAAGGACTCTTCATTTCATGTCTTGATATTTATTGCTTATTTATTTATTATTATATTTTCTCCTTTTTGTGTTTACACAGTTTGTGGATTTTCTTTTCATACTGTTTGTATTCTATCTTGTCAAGCAAAGTCCTTCCTTGATTCTATTGTGTTTCTTGTATTTACTGTGAATGCCCGAAAGAAAATGAATCTGAGGACTGTATATGGTGACCTTTGATAATAAATTTACTTAGAATTTTGAATTAAACAAGGTTAATGCCATGGCTTCAGATAAATGGCTTCATGCCTCATTTGATTGTTTTCAGAGCCAAAGTGAAACGGACGGAGCATTCATGCCTGCCTGGCTCAGTTTGGAACGGGTGTTCTGGGTCAGTGAGATAACATTGGTATTGTCGAGAAACATGGGTTAAAAATAGTACAGTCACACGGTGCCATTGACTTTTATTAATGAGGCACGAGAAAACATATTAATGTAAAAACCATTTGCCAGAATGTGTAACACTTGTGGACTTGACATGAATCAAGACAATCTCTCAGAATTTTCTTTTCTTCTTAATCATGGTTTCTCCTATTCTTTTGGAGGTGCTGATTCCTGCCAGGTTAAGGTTTCACCCCTCATCTCTCCTACATCAGTGAGCCTGGTAATATTATGGTCTCACAAGCAATTATGATCATGTCTTTACCCAATTTTCACCTGCAAGATGTTCAGCAGACTGGAGATTGCCTGTTGATTATCTTATTTTAAGCACAGGGCATGCTCTCTTCTCATTACTACCAACAGAGAGGAGGTACAGGAGCCTGAAGACACACATGCAACATTTTAGAAACAGCTTTATCCACTCCAACATTAGATTTTGGAATGAAGAATCAAGTCATGGATCAAAGATTAACATTATTTGCCACAAACAAGAGAAAATCTGCAGATGCTGGAAATCCAAGCAACACACACAAAATGCTGGAGGAACTCAGCATGTATGGAAGAAAGTACAGTCAACGTTTTGGGCCGAAACCCAAAAATAAAATTCAAAGAAAAAAATCTTTATTTAGAAAATAACTGTAGGTTTTATTATTGCCCATAATCTCGCAGAATCATGGGTTGCATCTCTTGTGGTCATTATTATTCTTATTTTATTTTATTGAGAGACAGTGCAGAATAGGAACTTCCGGCCCTTTGAGCCGCACTGCCCAGCACTACCCTGATTTAATCCTAGCCCAATCACAGGACCATGTACAATGACCCATTAACCTACTAATCCATATCTGGGAGGAAACTGGAGCTCCTGGAAAAAACCCATGAGTCACAGGGAGAACATACAAATTCCTTACAGGCAGTGGTGGGAATTGAACCTGGGTTGCTGGGCCTGTAAGTTGTTGTGCTAAGCACTAAGTTACTGTGCTGCCCTCATGTTTAGAGTCCTGAGGTATTTGGTGAGGTTGATATTGGAGCTGTGCATTGTGGTAGACATTACTGGAGGCATCAAACGACAGGCATACTGGAGGCATAAACACAAGTGGTTCTGCAGTGCTGGAACTCTTGAGCAACACACACAAAAATGCTGGAAGATCTCAGCAGATCAGGCAACACCAATGGAGGGAAATAAACAGTTGAAGTTTCAGGCCAAAGCCCTTCATCAGGACTGCAAAGGAAGGGGAAAGAAGTGAGATTAAGAAGGTGGGGGGGGGGAGGGAGAGGAGTCCCAATTGGCAGGTGAGAGGTGAGACCAGGTGATGGGAAATGTGGGTGGATGGCGGAGGGCAGAATGAAGTAACAAGCTGGGAGGTGAAAGACGGAAGAGGTAAAGGGCTGGAGAATAAGGAATCTGGTCAGGGAGGAGAATAGGGGAAGTGGAGGAGAAAGTGAGGGAGGCGAGAGACAGGTGAGGAAATGGGGTAGGAGACCAGAGTGGGGAATTAAAGAAGAGGGAAGGGGGAGGTGAAAATTGGCTGAAAAAGGAGAAATTCATGTTCACACCATCAGGCTACAGGCTGCCTAGACGGAATATGAGGTGAGTGGCTTCAACGTGGCAGAAGAGGACAGCTGCTTTAGTGATGTTCTTTCCCTGAAAGCACTGTATTTTTTCCTGCTGTGTCCCAGTGTGTAACTTTAGTATCTCATCTATACATGTTTTCTTCTGAGAATAACAAAGCATAAGATCCGGGGAAATGTGTAGATTTTCCCATCTATGACCCTTCTGTGAGAGAGCCCTCCGTGCGTAAGAGGCTCAATCGATGTACCGCGTGATCAGCCGTATTCTTGCAGTTGATCTGATATGGTACAAGGAGGAAAAGGAATGTAGTGAGTATCTGTGATGTCAAGTCACTAACAGTGGGCTGGTCAGCATCAGTGGGAGGAAAGAGTTTTGACTACCCGTCATAGAGCCTGACCTGCTAAGATAGTATATGATAACATATATGTACTTTGATAGTAAATTTTACTTTGGTGTTTGTCTTTGACCATGAATTATGATCTTTTTTTGCTTTTATATCCTGCGCCTGTATGTAATATTAATGAGCAAAGGATAATGCGTATGCAGTCACAAGTAATGCAACATTGCAATTGGACATCGAACATCATGGTACAGGCTCTTCAGCCCATTATGTTGTGCCAAACTTCTAACCTACTCTGAAAACAATCTAACTTTTCCCTCCTACATAGACCTCCAGTTTTCTATCATTCATCTGCTGATCTAAGAGTTTTTTAAATGCCCCTATTGTATCTGTCTCTACCACCACCCCTGACAGGGCATTCTACGCACCCATCATTCTGTATAAAACAAAACTACCTCTGATATCCTCTCTATACTTTCCTCCAACACCTTAAAAATATGTCTTCTGGTACTAGCCATTTTTACCCTGGAAAAAAAACTCTCTGACTGTCTATTTGATGTATGGCTCTTATTACCTAGAAAGTCCCCTCTCATCTTCTTTCACTCCAAGGAAAAATGCCCCAGCTCACTCAACCTATCCTCATAAGAGGTGCTCACTAATCCAGGCAGCATCCTGGTAGGTCTCCTTTGCACCTTCTCGAAAGCTTCCACATCCTTCCTCTAATAAGGTGACCAGAACTTGCCAGAATATTCCAAGTGTGGTCTAACCAGAGTTTTATAGAGCCGCACTATTACCTCACAGCTTTTAAACTCAATCCCCTGACAAATGAAGGCCTACACACCATATGAATTCTTAACCACCCTATAAATTGATTTATGTTTAAAAATTGTTTGAGTCTCTTCAAAATTCAAAGTTCATAGTAATTTTTTTATCGAAGTACGTTTATATCACCCTGAGACTCATTTTCTTATGGGCATTCATGGTAGAACAAGAAACATAATACAATCAATGAAAAACTACACACAAAGACAGATAAACTACCAATCTGCAAAAGAAGACAAACAGTGCAAATATCATAAATAAATAAGTAAATAATACTGAGGACATGAGTTGAGAAGTCCTTGAGATCTTCTGTTGATTTAGAAATACAGTATAGGGAGTTATATTTTTGCACAAAATTTACAATGCTTAATTTAGTTCTATTAGTAAACCTCTAATATGCTCTGGGAAAGTACTGATGGAGCCAAGACTTTGAACAAAGCCCTGACAGGAAGATTGGTGCCTCAGGAGCTAAGTCGTTCCCTGAGGTGCTGAAATGCTTTGTATGCTACCGGTTAATTTCCTGAAAAAAGCCATCAAACACTTCAGTGGAGAGGGTCACCTGAAATTGCAGAATTAAGACAATAATAGTCCCACAATGATTGGAGAGGGGGCCTTTTCCAGTCCATTACGCAGAGTGCAAAAGCATTTGTGATTTCAGGAATGGATATTTGCAACTTGCCAAAGCAGCAGTATTCACTCTGAGAGGAAAGTAAACCTATCAGTTATGATGTCCCCTTGGGCATGGGTGGAAAGATTATGTGTTTTGTTTCTACAGTTACAAGGATGTTGCTGGAACTTGAGGACATATAGGGAAATGTTGAACAGGTTAGGACTTCATTTCCTGGAACATAGATGAATGAGGGAAGACTTGATAGAGGTGTACAAAATTATGAATGGTATGAATAGAGTAAATGCAAACAGATCTTCTCTACTGAGGGTGGGTGAGACTAGAACTGGGATCATAGGTTAAGAGTGAAAGGTAAAATGTTTAAGAGGAATCTGAGGGGGAACTTCTACACTCATTGGGTGCTGAGAGTGTCAGTGCAATTGGTGGATGTGCATTTGATTTCAAAAGTTAAGAGAAGTTTGGATAGATGCATGAATAGGAAACATATAGAGAGCTATAGCCTAGGAATGTGGGAGGAAACCAGAGCACCGACCTGGTAAATGAGAGAATGCACAAGCTGCTCCATTTTGACTTTCTCTCTTTATCCAAACACTATCTGACCTGTTGAGTTTTTCTAATATTTTTCTGCTTTTTCTATCATTTTAATAACTTTTTTGCTCCTTGTCTAGTCTGATGTCCTTTATTTGCATTAATACTTATGCGAGGACTTACACTAAGCGGCCACTTTATTAGGAATAGGAGATACCTAATATAGTGGCCACTGAGTGTATGTCTGTGGTCTTCTGCTGCTGCAGCCCATCCACTTCAAGGTTCGACATATTGTGCATTCAGTGATGCTCTTCTACACACCACTGTTGTAACGCATGGTTACTTGAGTTACTGTTGCCTCCCTGTCAGCCTGAAATAGTCTGGCCAATCCCCTCTGACCTCTGTCAATAATAAGGCACTTTCACCCACAGAACTGCTGCTCTCTGGATGTTTTGGTTTTGCTTTACCCAACATTCTCTGTAAACTCTAGAGACTACCATGTGTGAAAATCCAAGATCAGCAGTTTCTGAGTTACTCAAATCACCCCATCTGGCACCAACAATCATTCCACGGTCAAAGTCACTTAGAAGCCATTTCTTCCCCATTCTGATGTTTGGTCTGAACAACAACTGAACCTCTCGACCATGTCTGCATGCTTTTATGCGTTGAGTTGCTGCCACATGATTGGCTGATTACATATTTGTGTTAATGAGCAGATGTAGAGGTGTACCTAATAAAGTGGCCACTGAGTGTATTGAAAATCTGTGTATTGGAAGTTATGCTGTTATAACTTCCTTCTGTTGCAATTGCTGACCCTGAATTGAAGTGTAGTTGTCATACAGTATACCCTCATAACTATTCACGGCTCCACAGTTAATGCATTATTTCTCCGTCAGATACCACAGTAAAGGTTATGCTGAGATTATCTTCTTAATGAGCTGAATCAGCACGGTTGAGTAAAAGTAATCTTCATTTAATTAGAGCATCTCCATCGTTGGGTAAATAGCAGCCGTGCGTGCACACAAGAAAGATCTCTCTCAGCCTTTTAATGAGTTAAGTAATCTGATTATAATAAGCTTTCTCGTAGAAAATAGGCTTGATGTATTTAAATTTGTGTTATATTTCTTAAAATTCAATTATTCCATTTGTTTGGTTTTCTGCAAGTCGCTTCTTGTCTAAAAATATCGTTTAGCCTTCATCGGCTGTAACCAGCAAAAGCTGCAATGGCAACTCAAATTATAAAAATAAAAGACTCTTTGAATAAAAAAAATAGATTTAAAAAAAAGGTGCTATGGTAGCTTGGCAGTTAGCATGATGCTATTATGGTTAGGGCATTGAAGTTTGGATTTCATTTTCGGCATCTTCTGTAAGCAAGTTTGTACGTTGCTTCCCTTGTGTTTTGTCCAGGTGCTCCAGTTTCCTCCCACAGTGTGAACGTGTATCAGAGTCAGGCTGGGGGTTCTGGTGAGGGTTGCATGCCCTTGTCAAGGTTGGACTTTAACAATCAGGTGGCAGGCTGCAACAACACATTCATTGCAAAGTGTGCCAGGGTAGAAGAAAACTTTTCGAAAAAGTGTAAAAAATATTTACAGTGCAAAATTGGCAAAAATGGCAAAAATAACAAAAATAACAGAAAAAAAGATATATACCATCAGACCTTTAGGACTACAACTCTAACACATCAGTCTGAGTTAGTACACCTCACCTTACCATACCTCCCAACTCCAACCCCCCTCTCTCTCTCCCTTCCCCCTTCCTCCTCCTTTTCTCCCTCCCTCTCTCCCTCACTATTAGCCTAGCATGTACACCCGATCAGGATACTCTCAGCACTGCCAGACAAGAATTACAGGGCAACGGGTTTAGTAGGTTACTTGGTTAATTGTAAATTGTCCTGTGATTAGGTTACGGTTAAATAGGTGGGTTGCTGGTCAGTGTGGCTCATTGGGCTGGAAGGGTCTGTTCTGCACCATATCTCTAAATAAGTAATTGAAGGAGTTAAAGTGGCAGTGTACCAGAAGGAGAGAGACACCCACCATTCAGGAATCTTCTACAGATGGGTAAAACAGTGGAGAAGATGGTACTCGGGCATTCGGGCTCTCACGACCAGACTATGTAACAGTTTCTTCCCCCAAGCCATCAGACTCCTCAATACCCAGAGCCTGGACTGACACTAACTTACTGCCCTCTACTGTGCCTATTGTCTTGTTTATTATTTATTGTAATGCCTGCACTGTTTTGTGCACTTTATGCAGTGCTGGGTAGGTCTGTAATCTAGCGTAGTTTTTTTCTGTGTTGTTTTTACGTAGTTCAGTGTAGTTTTTGTACTGTTTCATGTAGCACCATGGTCCTGAAAAAAGCTGTCTCATTTTTAGTGTGCATTGTACCAGCAATTATGGTTGAAATGACAATAAAAAGTGACTTGACTTGACCTGACTATATGTAGAGTGATGTCCTCTGTGAGACACAGTAAAGGCATTAGCTAATTCTTTAATCTCTGGTACTACCTGTGAGCACACGCCAGGTTCCAGCTGATAACACTCCTAGGGAGAAATTAAATCCAATACAACTCCTTCATTGGGCCAAAATCTCACAACTTCACTCGCTGGCCACTTTATTATGTACACCTGCTCACTAATGTAAATATCTAATTAGCCAGTCAGATAGCAGGTTCTTGATTACTAAGGACATCAAGGTTTATGGGGAGAAAGCAGGAAAATGGTGTTGTGAGGGATAATGAATAAGCCATGTTCAAACATCAGAGCAGACTTGATGGGCTGAATGGCCTATTTCTGTTTCTATGTCTTATTATTGTCAGTTCAAAAACCTTATGGCGGAGGGCAGAAATTGTTCTTAAAACACTGAGTGTGTATCTTCAAGCTCCTGTGCCTCTTCATTGGTGGCAGTAATGAGAAAAGGGTGCGTACTGGAAGGTGTGGGTCCTTAATTATGGATGCTGCCTTCCTGACACATCGCCTTTTGCAGGTGTCCTCAGTGTTGGGAAGTGTTATGCATGTGATGGAGCTGGCTGAATCTACAACAAAATTACAATTAGAAATATATTAAACAATATAAATTCAATAAGTAGTGCAAAATAAGAGCAAAACATATTGAGGTAGTGTTGAGGGATTTATCGTCCATTGAGAAATCTGATGGCGGATGGGAAGAAGCTAAGCGTGGGTTTTCAGGCACCTGTACCTCCTCCATGATGGAGTAGCATGAGCTATCAGTTGCCAGCAGCATTAACTGAAGGTTCTACAGAAAAGATTCAAAGCTACCTCTGAATAACCGAATAAAGGTGATTTTACCACTAAAATCATCACTGGCATTCGTCACCTTCAAGAGAGATTAGATTAGATTAGCTTTATTTGTCACATGTATATCGAAACACTGAAACACATAGTGAAAAATGTCGCTTATGACAACAATCAAAATCAGGTTTAATATTCCTGGCATATGCCATGATGTTTGTTGTTTTGTGGCAGCAGTACATAGCAATACATAAAAGTATATAAATTACAATAAGATATATGTTAAAAATTAAATTAAAAAAGAGAGCAACAAAGTTCACAGCTTGTTCAGAAATCTGAAGGCAGAGAGAAGAAACTGTTCCTAAAATGTTAGATGTGTGTCTTCATACTCCTGTACCTCCTCCTTGTTGGTAGCAGTGAGAAGAGGTCATGTCCTGGATGATGGGGTCCTTAATGATGGATGCTACCTCTTTGAGGCGTCAGCTTTTGTTATTGTTTTGTTCCCTGTTTCACTGTGAAGTTTGTTTATAACTGGGTCTCCACCAGAAACATGAACTGTTAATTTCCCTCCATAGATGCTGCTTGACCTGCTGTTTGTGCCTATTGCTGACTCCAGTCACCATTTTTCAATCTAGTGAGCACCCGGGTCATGAGACATCTAGAAATTATTGGACAGGACCTAGTTGAATCCTTTAGCATGGGCTTGAACAATCTGTAAAGTGGTATAATATGTTTAAACATAAATAAATGGCTTTTGACACAGGCTAACCATGCTTTTTGATTGCTAACTATATTGTGATCTCAGAATACCATTACTGCAACAAGTCTGACCCTAACATTCACCTATGCTGCAATTAATTGCCTTTTAAAGTCTTGAATACTCATCCCAGCCTTTCATTGTCATAATGCAGGGAATTTATCATCACCATGCCTTCAGTAGAATCACCTCAGCTGCCAGTGAATTAATTTTGGCCCTGGAACTTTGCATTTCTATGAATACTTATCATCTGGATCCAATTCATGGTTAAAGACTAAATGATCCGAGTCATAACCAGTCACATCAACCACACATTAATAATACGATCCATCTTCCAACTACCATGAAGAGATTCAACCTGACGTGACATTGACCACTCCATTAGTTAACCATGGATGTTGTGTCCTAGCTGTATACATGAAACACAAGCTAGGGCGGAATGATATGGAGAGCAAACTGTTGCCCATGCAGCTGGCTCCCCCTCTGTAATGATATGGAGAGCAAGCTGTTGCCCATGCAGCTGGCTCCCCCTCTGTAGCGGAGGTTTCAGATCAGAGTTCTCCTTCTAGGCGAGTTGCCAACCACAGATGACGAGACCCATCTGCCCAAAGTATTGATTTTAAGGTGACAGTAACCTTCCTTTGCCCCTTTTCTCGTCAGTAGAAATAGCTCCACTGGGCTCAGTAGCTAAGCCACACATGAAGACCAGGAGCTGGGCTTGCTTGTCAGAGGCTATTTGAGATGCATTCCATTGGGAGCATTTATCAGGTAGTGGGAGCTTTTCCCCACTGCCTCCACCCCAGCTGGTACAACCTTAAGGAATCTCAGGATGTAAACAACATGAATATTCCAATGTCACGTTGCATTAAGTATGGAGAATGCGTGAAAGAAGGCAAAGCATATTCTCTGATCTATTGATATGTCAACTTCGCACCAGTAACTGTATAATTAAAGGAATTTCTAGAACATAGAGCATAGAATATTACAGCACTGTAAAGGCCCATCAAAAAAAACAAGATAAAAATATTAATAATAAGTGAAGAATTTCTCAATCATGAGAATGTGAGATGAAGAGTCCTTGAAAGTGAGTCCATAGGCTCTGGGAACAGTTCAATGATGGGGTTTGAAGTATTTGAGTAAATTGTTGGTGAAGGTTAATAAAAGAGGTAAAAGATGTTGGAACAATAGCCAGTGGTGGGCGCTTTTTCTGCAGGGATAGATGGCTGACTAGAAATAAGGTTCTGAGGGTGAACTTTAGCTAAAGACTAAAGTGAGTGTGACAGGTTGGGTGGAAACACCAGGGCAAATGAAACTGTGGGTAATGAGAGATAAAGGTCTTGTTTCATGATACATGATTCAGAATTGTTTAAGCTCATTTCCAGTATACAAGTGCAAAGAAGGGTGAAATAATTGTTACTCTGGATTCGATGCAGAACAAAAAAACCCCAATAAGATAAAGAACACAATAATTTAAAAACAAAATAAATATCTATACAGTTGATTCTGGTTAATTGGGCCATCGGCTTATCGGAGCAGCTACTTTTTTGGGACAACTCTTAAAGGACAAAAACAATGAAATGAAGATCTGGAGGATGCAGTCATCAACAGCGTTGTGTGAAGGCAGTCCATTACCTTCACCATATTATTCATTTACAGTCAGTCAAAAGTAAAAGATGCAGATGAATCCTTCCATCTATAACTTTAGGAACTTATAGAATTCTACAGTATTGTAGCAGTATTGATAGTATTCAAATACATGAATTGTTACTCCTTTAAATGGTAGTTTGTCTTTCTTAATTATTTCCATGAAATTTAATTGGGGCAGCCACTTTTGGGCCAAAATGTACTGTTCTCTATGTGCTCCAATTAAACAGAATTGATTGTACTTAATATAGCCTATATACATTGATTGTATGTCCTTAAAGTGACACTAGGCACTAGAGTGTCTGTACGAAAGGGGATGATGATAGGAAACGATAAAGGAGTGGTGGTTGGGGATGTGGAGGGGTGAGTTAGTAAGCGGAGGTGTTAATCAGCCTTACTGCTTGGGCAAGGTAACTGTTTTTGAGTCTAGAGGCCCTGGCGTGGGTGATACATAGCCTCCTCCCTGGTGGAAGTGGGACAAATGTCCATGAGGAGGGTTGGTGGGATCCTTCATGATGTTACTGAACTGTTTCTGGCACCTTTTTGTATGTATGTTCCTGATAGCGGGCAGGCTGGTGCTGGTGACGTGTTGGGGAGAATAGCTGTGCTTGTCTGGAAAAAAAGCTTAGATTTTCTCAAGTCAGAAACTTCTCAGATTCACCTTCTTGTTCCACTCTGTGACAACTTTCTCCACACCTGGGTGGTGGCTATGATCTGGTGCAATGTGATAAAATCAAAAAGTAGTTGTCTTCTGTGTTTTCTCACCTGTGTCAGATTGGGATTAGAGTCATAGAGCAATACTGCACAGGTACAGGCCCTTCAGCCCACAGTTCATGCCGACCACAGTGTCCATCCAGCTTGTCTCAATTTCCTGCCCATATCCCTCTAAACCCTGTCCCTCCATGTAACCATCCAGGTGCTTCTTAAACAATACTATTGTATCTATTATAGATCCATAGTCAGAGAAACAGGCCCTTCAGCCCATCTGGTCCATGCTGAGCCATTTAAACTGCCTACTCCCATTGATCTGCACCACGACCACAGCGCTCCATACCCCTACCATCCATGCACCTACCCAAACTTCTCCTTAACATTGAAATCAAGCTGGCACTTGCACTAGCAGCTCATTCCATGTTCTCACAACCCTCTGAGTGAAGAAGTTTCCCCTCATGTTCCCTTTAAACTTTTCACCTTTTCACTCTTAACCCTTGACCTCTAGTTGTAGTCTCACCAAACCTCAGTGTAAACAAAACTCTGTTTGCATTTACACTATCTATACCCCTTGTTATTAGCACAATTAATAGTATTATTAATTAGCACTATGACATAACAAACATGAGAAAACCTGCAGGTGCTGGCAATCCACACAGTGCTAGAGGAGCTCTGCAGGCTGGGCAGCACCTATGGAAAAGGGCAAACAGTTGGTGTTTTGGGCCAAGACCTTTCATCAGGACTGGAAAAAAGAGAAGTCAGACAAAGAAGGTGGGGGAGGGGAGGAAGAAGTACAAGGTGGCAGGTGATAGGTGAAACTGGGAGGGGGGAGGGGGGAAGTAAAGAGCTGGGAAGTTGATTGGTGAAAGTGGTAAAGGTCTGGAGGAGGGTGAGTCTGATGGAGAAGACCATGGAAGAAAGGAAATGGGGAGCAGGGAAGGAAACAAGAATTGGGAATGGTGAAAGAGAGGGGAGGGGGAAATTACTGGACGTTCGAGAAATCGATGGACTTGCCATCAAGTTGGGGACCAATCAGATGGAATATAAGGTGTTATAATATATAACGCTATTGTGCCTGGCCCAATCACTTCCTCTGGCAGCTCATTCCAAATGCTCACCACCTCCTGCGTGACAAATTTTAAAATCAAATCTATGTGTATATTTTTGTAAGGATTCCCCTCTTCAGTTGCAATTGCCTCCAGATGAAAAATTGCGCATGAAATGTAGAGCATCAGAGGAAGAGATTGTTCAAATGTAAACTTCAAGAAGGGCCACATACAATAGCTTCTGCTCCAGGCTACCACCCACTGTTAAATTCTCAGTCAGACCCGGAGGACACACCTGCTCAGAAAGCTTGGTTAGAATAGTAAGCAACAGGGATAATTGGTGCATTAGCAGCATATTCAGGCAGGAAATTTTAACTGCACACATGATGCAGGTGGCAGATCAAATTGCTCTAATTGACTGCATTTTTGAAACAGAAAACTGAGATTAAGTTTTCTTATAATTTCTCAAAATTAGCATCAGGTTTTTTTTTATCTCTGAACAACACTTCATAGAATCATAGATAATACAGCACAGAAACAGACCTTTCGGCCCAGCTAATCCATGCCAAACCACTTAAGCTGCCTAGTCCCAATGACCTACATCTGGACTGTGGCTCTCCATAACCTTACCAACTAAGTACCTATCCAAACTTCTCTTAAACATTGAACCCGAACCCGCAAGCACCACTTGTTCCATGCTCTCCTGACCTTCTAAGTGAAGAAGTTATCCCTGATGTTCTCCTTAAACTTTGGTAATTGTAGTCTCAGCCAACGTCAGTGGGAAAAACTTGCTTTCATTTACCCTATTTATACCCTCACAATTTTGTATACCTCTATCAAATCTCCCCTCATTCTGAGGAATAGACTCCAAACCTATTGAATCTTTGCTTATAACTCATGTCCTCATATTCTATCTATGTAGCCTCCAATCTGATGGCATAAACATTGATTTTTACTTCTGTTAATTTTTTTTCCTTTTCTCCCCCCCCCCATCCTTCTTCTTCTATTCCCCACTCTAGCCTCTTACTTCTTCTTCCCACTTGCCTCTCACCTCCTTCTTCCCTTTCTCCCCGATCTACTCTTCTCCTCTATCAGATTCCTTCTTTTCCAGCCCTTGACCTTTCCTGCCCACCCGGCTTCACCCATTACTTTCTAGCTTGTCCTCCTTCCCCCTCTCCCCACCCTTTCATTCTGGCATCTCCCCCCCCCCCTCCATTTCATTCCCAGTCCTGATGAAGGCTTGCCACTGTTTATTCCTTTCTGTAGATGCTACCTGACCTGCTGAGTTCCTCCGGCAAAGTGTGTTTCTTATTATCGCTAACATATGTTGTGAAATGTGTTTCATTGTGGCAGCAGGACAGTGCAAAACATTAAAGTTATTATGGGTTACAATAAGAACTAAATACAGGATGAGTACTCCTTATCTGAAATGCTTGGGGCCAGAAGCATTTCGGATTCTGGATTCGTTTGGATTTAGGAACACCTGTTGTGATAGCTTGGGACCGCCAACATTTCCAACAATTGTCTTACACTTGTTCATCACTCATATGTACTGATGCAGATATTCAGCGTGTTAGATTTTCATTGGTGACAGTCTTGGCAAACTCATCACCGAATTTCTTTGCTACTTCATGATCATCAGACCCTTTATCACCAAAAATCTTTAAAAATTTAATGTCGTGCCTTTTCACAAATTTCTGCAACCAGACTGCTGAATATTCACAATTACCATCAACTTTCAGTTTGTCGTTATAGATCTTTGCTTGTTTCATGATCAGCATACTGTTAAGTGGCATATGTTCACTCTGATGCTAATAAATCCACTCTTTCAGGTACATGTTCAAGATTTTTATTTTCTTCTAGTGCAGTGTTTTTGTATTTTTCATTAATTTCTGTTCATTGCATATGTGAGGTCACTTCTCAGAACTATCTGTGGTGTGCGGAAACCTGTGCGTGGCCTGAACCTTCCCAGCACATTTGTAATGTCAAGTCAGCGCTCAGTAGATTTTGGATATACTCCACCTGTACATGAAGTACCTAATAAAGTGTCCACTGTGTGCATGTTCACTGTCTTCCACTGCTGTAGCTCATCCACTTCAAGGTTCAACATGTGTGTTTGGAGACGCTCTTCTGCACACCACTGTTGTAAGCGCGAGATTATTTGAGTTACTGTCATCTTCCTGTCAGCTTGAACCACTCTAGCCAGTCTCCTCTGACCTCTCTCATTAATGAGGCATTTTGTTGATGTTCCAGGCCAAGACTCTACATCTTGAAGATTCTGAATCTTCAAGAGTTCTTGTGAAGGGTCTCATGGTGAAACATTGACTGGATGTCTTGTATTCCTCTATTGAAATCTGTTCATAGTTTTGTCCATTAGTATGCTTTGTAACTCTCTTCCTTAATCTAACCACTGATGGCGATCAATACTTTTATTTCTATAACAAGATTTCCCATCCTATCATAGAAGTAATTAACACACAGTAGTTGAGGGTCCCAGGCATATTCTGCGTGGATATGACTATTCACACCATGGTAAATAAAATACCTGCCTTTTGTCACTATGCTGTTTCCTGCCCTTGTTGCAAATTGTATAACTAGTTTAACAACTCACTTTAAATTCTGTTGCTTACTAGAATCAGAATCAGGTGTATTATCATTGATAAAAGATGTGAAATTTGTTACTTTGCAGCAGAACAGTGCAAAGACATAAAAATTACTATAAATTACATTAAGAAGTATAAAATTATAAATGGAGCAAAAAGAGAGCAAAATAGTGAAGTGGTGATAATGTGTTCATGATCTGTTCAGAAATTTAATGACAGTGGGGAAGAGGGCACATTGCAGTGTTGCGGTTGGCGTAATGCCGTTATAGAATACTTACTGTCCGTTACACCGCTGGCATTTAGGGTCCTCCATCTCTGGAGGTGTTCAAGGCTTCCTTTATCTTGTCTGTAACTCGATTTTCAGTCATGCAAGTCCTGGGTGGAGACTCAGGAATACCATCACACTCAGAAGTGGAAAGGTTCTTCTTTGCTGTTTCCGTAACAATTTTGTTTTATCAGTCAGGGTTGTTAGCCATAAACTGAACACCAAGCCTGGAAGACCTGTGGACCACTCTTAGTCTGGCCTCTACCCTTTGACCTGGTTTGCATGGGTGACCCTACCAAGAGCCGAAGCATAAAGCCCTGACTCCAGGCAGCATAGTTCTCAGGGTTATTAAGGCACAAAAGCCTCCAAGCCACAAGGTTGTGGTCCGCTTGGAGGCAGTACAGAATCGAATTGTCATTGCTCAGGAGAATGAGATTATGGTGCTACTCCAGTCTGTGTAAACTAGATATTTACAATGCATACAGTATAGCTTAAATTAAAATAAAAACCTCATTTGCATGCAACAAGTGACTTTGATAGACCATGACACTCAAAGGCCATTGGCAAGCCGGGTTGTACCATTATTCAGCTGCACAACAGCCCTCTGGAAGAAGCTGTTTTTCAATCTAACTCTCTTGGCTAAGAAGTTTCTGTATCTCTGACCGGACAGTGTCAGGGATTGGATGGATCTTTAGTGACTCATCCATAGACATTGAGAGTTATAGATCGTCTCCAGTTCCGGTAGTCGAGTCCCAGTGATATGCTGAGCCGTGCTGATCACCCAGTGGAGTGCTTTGTGACCTGCCCTGCTGCAGCTCGAGTACCGCACTGTCATTCCGTAAGTCAATATGCTTTCTATCACCCATCGATAAACGTTGGCAAGCACAACAGTTCAGTTCCCACCACACCTGTAAGGAGTTTGTACCTTCTCCCCATGACTGTGTGGGTTTCCTCTGGGTGGTCCACTTTCCTCCCGTGTTCCAAAGACGGACAGATTACTAGGTTAATTAGCCACATGGGTGTAATTGGGCAGTGTGGGCTCTTTGGGCTAGAAAAGCCTGTTACTGCGCTGCATCTCTAAATTACAATAATAAAGCTGCTATAAAACATTGTGTGTGGGTCTTCAGGCTCCTGCACCTCCTCTCTGAGGAGAAGGTGTGTCCTGGATGGAGGGCGATGGATCAGCCTCTTGGTATTCCACAGAAATAGCACTCATAGACATTCCGCTTGTCTTCCATAACATACACAAGCCTCAACCCCAGCCATCATCTTCCTGTTCGAGACAGGTTTCTGAATCACTTAGGCAAGCTGAGGTAGGGAGGCTGGTCATGAAATTAAAGGGATTGATATGATGATAGGCCAGAAAATCACACTGGAAGGTTTTCATAACAGTTGAACTGACTTAGTGATGGAGACAGATGATATGACAGAGCTTTAAACTAAATATATGGTGCCAAACGTGTGATGCAGGCCTCTCAGTGAATCAGATCAGTCACACCCATTTCCCTTTGTCCTGCACAAAATCCCTAACCAGCACAATCTGTTTCCTCTTTGCTGTTCTGTTTCATCCACCTGACCAGCCTGGACTGCAGTGCCTTCATGTTCTAATCACTTATACATTTAGTGGCCACTTTATTAGGTACCTACCTGTACCTAATAAAATGGCCACTAAGCATATGTTGGGAATTTCTGCCGATGTGCCAATCCACTTCAAGGTTTGACATGCTGTACATTTTCTGCATACCACTGTTTTAATGTGTGGTTATTTGAGTTACTGTCACCTTCCTGGCAGCTTGAATCAGTCTGGCCAATCTTCTCTGACCTCTCTCATTAACAGGGTGTTTTCACCAACAGAACTGATCCTCACTGGATCTATTTTTTGTTTTTTTTGCACCATTCTCTGTCACCCCTAGAGACTATGGTGTGAAAATCCCAGGAGATCAGCAGTTTCTGAGATACTCAAACCACCCCGTCTGGCACCAACAATCATTCCATGTTCAAAGTCACTTAGATCACATTACTTCCCCATTCTGATGTTTAGTCTGAACGACAACTGAACCTCTTGACTGTGTCTGCATGCTTTTATGCATCAAGTTGCTACCACATGATTGAGTAGATATTTGATTGATTAGATATTTGCATTACTGAGTAGGGTACAGGTATATCTAACAAAGTGGCCACGGTGTGTAAGTATATATTATGGTTAGGTACTTCTGCTCGCCTTTGGATAAAATGACTTGCTGACTCAATAATCAATCTCCAGTACAAACATGTCCAAATTGTCATTTTTTACCTTCAGCTTATAGAAGTGCTAAACAGTGGAAACACGGTGATAGTTTCCTTAGGATGACTTTTTTTAGATCCTTCTGCATTTTAGTGGGATTTAAAAAATTGCCATATTTAAAATCATAAAGAGGGGCCAGGTGGCGTAGGGGTTAGCACAATGCTTTTCAAAGCCAAACCTGGGTTCAATTCCAGCCGCTATCTGTAAAGAATTTGTACACATGACTGTGGGTTTTCTCGGGGGGGGTCCAGGTTCCTCCCTCACTCCAAAGAGGTAGAGGTTAGTGTTAATGAGTTGTGGACACGTTACGTTGGTGCTGGAAGCATGCAACACTAGTGGGCTGCCCCCAGCACATCTTGCATGGTGTTGGTCATTGATGCAAACAGCCCATTCACAGTGTATTTTAATATTCATCTTTGTAGTGAGAGTTAATGGTGTTATCCCTGTGCCACACACTGTACAAGCAGGGTTATCAATGAAGTTCAGTTGAGTATCCTGCATGCTGGTGATAAAAAGCTGAGAAGTCAATTGGTGAAAGAGATGAAGGGCTAGAGAAAGGGGAATCTGATAGGAGACGAGAGAAGACTATGGAATAAAGGGAAGGGGAGGAACACCAGAGGGTGGCAATGGGCAGGTAAGGAGATAAGGTAAGAGAGAGAAATGGGAATGGGGAATAGTGATGGGGGGCATTACTATAAGTTTGAAAAATTGATGTTCATGCCTTCAGGTTGGAGGCTACACAGACACAATATAAGGTGTTGTTCCTTCAACCTGAGTGTGGCCTCATTATGACAGTAGAAGAGGCCATGGACTGATATATCAGAATGGGAATGGGAAGGGGAATTAAAATGGGCAGCCGCTGGGAGATTACGCTTGTTCTGGCAGATGGAGCGTAGATGCTCGGTAAAGCGATTTCTCACTCTACTTTGGGTCTCACTGATATACAGGAGGCCACATGGGGAGCATCAGATGCAGTAGAGGACCCAAACAGAATCACAGGCAAGCTGTTGCCTCATCTAGAAGAACGGTTTGGGGCCCTGAATGGTAGTGAGGGAGGAGGTGTAAGGGCAGGTGTGGCACTTGTTCTGCTCACAAGTACCAGGAGGAGATCAGTGGGGATGGACGAATGGACAGGGGAGTCACATAGGGAGTGATCCCTGTGGAGAGCGGAAAGTGGGGATGGCAAGATGTGCTTCATGGTGAGATCCCATTGGAAATGGTGGAAGTTATGGAGAATTATGTGCTGGACGTGGAGGCTGGTGGGGTGGTAGGTGAGGGCAGGAGGAACCCTATCCATGGTGGGGTGGTGGGAGGATAGGGTGAGGGCAGATGTGCGCGAAATGGAAGAGATATGGGTGAGGGCAGTATTGATGGTGGAAGAAGGGAAGCCTCTTTCTCTGAGAGCATCCTCTGTCCTGCTGAAGGGTCTTGGGATGAAAAATCGACTGTATTCCCTTCTGTAGATTTTGCCCGGTAAGCATTTTGTGTGTGCTCCTGAGAGCAAATACAGCAGAAACGGAGGACCTGAGAGAAGGGGATGGCATTTTTACAAGCAACACATTGGGAATAGGTATAGTCCAGGTAGTTGTGTGAATCAGTGGGTTTATAATAGATATCAGTAGATAAACTCTGCAGAGATAGAGAGATCAGGAAAGGGGCGGTAGGTGTTGGAAATGGACCAGATGAGCTTGAGGGCAGGGTGGTAGTTGGAGGAAAGTTGATGAAATCAATGAGCTCTATGTGGGTGCAGAAAGCAGCACCAATGCAGTCGTTGATGGAGCGTAGGGCTAGTGAGGGAGTGATACCGGCATAGGCTTGGAACATAGACTGTTCCATGTAGCTGACAAAAAGGCAGGCATAGCTGGGACCCACACGAGTGCCCATGGCTACATCTAAAGGAGAAATTGCCATCCGCTTCTCTTAATTCCTCTTCCTCCGCTGCAAATGCTCTCAGGATGAGGCTTTTCATTCCAAAACTAATGAGATTTCCTCCTCCTTCAAAGAAAGGGTCTTTCCTTCCACCGTCATCAACACAGCCCTCACCCACCTCACTTCTATTTCACCCCATCCACTTGCCACTCCACCAGGGAAAGGGTTCCTCTTGTCCTTACCTACCAGTCCACTAGCCTCCATGTCCAGCACATCAGCCATCAGCCATCTCCGACGGGATCCCACCACCAAGCACATGTTTCCTTTCTGCATGGTCCGCTCCCTACACCATTCCCTCGTCCATTCGTCCCTCCCCACTAATCTCCCTCCTGGTACTTACCCTTGCAAGTGGAACAAGTGCTACACCTGCCCCTACACCTCTTCTGTCTCAACCATTCAGGGCTCCAAACAGTCCTTCCAGATGAGGTGGCAGTTAACCTGTGAGTCCGTTGGGGTCACATACCGTGTTCGGTGCTCCCAGTGTAGCCTCCTGTTTATCGGTGAGACCTGATGCAGTTTGGAATACAGCTTTGCCAAGCACCCATACTCCGTCCACCAGAAAAAGCAGGATCTTGTGGTGGCCACCCATTTTAATTCTATTTCCCATTCCCACTCCGACATGTCAACCCGTTGCCTCCTCTACTGTCACGAAGAGGCCACACTCAGGTTGGGTTCCATCTGGGTAGCTTCCAACTTGATAACTTGAACTTTCAGTAATTGCCCTGCCCCTCTCTCCATCACCGTGCCCCATTCCCATTTTCCTCTGTCACCCTATCACCTCCCTCTGGTGTTCATCCCCCATCCCTTTCTTCAGTGGCCTTCTGTCCTCTCCTATCAGTTTCCCCTTCTCCAGCCCTTTATCTCTTTCAGCAATTAAGTTTCCAGCTCTTTACTTAACCCCACCCACCTCCCTTTTTGACCTATCTCCTACCACCTTGAACTTCTTCCTCCCCTCCGCCCTCCTTCTTACTCTGACCTCATCTTTTTCTCTAGCCCTGATGAAAGGTCTCAGCCCAAAATGTCGACTATTTACTCTTTTTCATCGATGTTGCCTGAGCTGCTGAAGTCCTCTGTTTTTTTGTGTGTGTTGCTTAGACTTTCTACAACACTTACTTAAAGAAAACTATCTCAATAATCCTGAAGGGAATAAATAAAACAGATAATTTATAACTAAGCAGTCCTGTGACAGAAACTGAGGTCAGCAGGGAACAATTGCAACAGATTTAGTAAAAGGCCTGTCATTCTTGACAAAACTAATTGAACGTTTTGAGGAAACAACTGACTGAATATTGAAAGAGGATACAATGTGCAGTAGATGGCTGAAGTGGGCAGCCAGAGTCTTTTACCCAGAGCAGAAATGGGTAATACAAAGGGGGAGAATTTTAAGGTCATTGGAAAATATCAAGGGTGTGAGGGAGATGTACCAGGATTAGATAACATGTTGTTGAGGAAAGGTTGAGGGAGCTAGGGCCTTTCTCTTTGGAGTGAAAGAGGATGGGAAGTGACTTCAGGTCAAGTCACTTTTATAGTCATTTCAACCATAACTGCTGGTACAGTGCATAGTAAAAATGAGACAACGTTTTTTTCAGGAAAATGGTGTTACATGACACAATACAAAAACTACACTGAACTACGTGAAAACAACACAGAAAAAAAAACACTAGACTACAGACCTACCCTGGACTGCATAAAGTGCACAAAACAGTGCAGGCATGACAATAAATAATAAACAAGACAATAGGCACAGTAGAGGGCAGTAAGTTAGTGTCAGTCCAGACTCTGGGTATTGAGGGGTCTGATAGCTTGGGGGAAGAAACTGTTACATAGTCTGGTCATGAGAGCCCAAATGCTTCGGAGCCTTTTCCCAGATGGCAGGAGGGAGAAGAGTTTGTATGAGGGGTGCATGGGGTCTTTCATAATGCTGTTTGCCTTGCGGATGCAGCGTGTAGTGTAAATGTCTGTAATGGTGGGAAGAGAGACCCCGATGATCTTCTCAGCTGACGTCACTATCCGCTGCAGAGTCTTGCGATCCGAGATGGTGCAATTTCCGAACCAGGCAGTGACGCAGCTGCTCAGGATGCGCTCAGTACAACCCCTGTAGAATGTGATGAGGATGGGGGGTGGGAGATGGACTTTCCTCAGCCTTTGCAGAAAGTAGAGACGCTGCTGGGCTTTCTTTGCTATGGAGCTGGTGTTGAGGGACCAGGTGAGATTCTCCGCCAGGTGAACACCAAGAAATTTGGTGCTCTTAACGATCTCTACCGAGGAGCCGTCAATGTTCAGCGATGACAGAGCTGTACAAGATGATAAGAGGCAAGATTGAGTGGACATCTGCAGACTTCTTACCAGGGTGGAAGTGGCTAAAATGAAGGAGCATAGCTTTAAGGTGAGTGGAAGAACGTATTGCAGGAGATGTCAGAGGTAAGTTCTTTAAATATAAGTGGTGTGACCTGCCAGTGGTGGTGACAGAGGCAGATATATTAGGAGCACAGCAAGGACAGAAAAATGGGGAGTTAGATAGGAGAGTTGTGTTAGATTGATCTCGGACTAGGTTAAAAGGTCAGCACAATATCGTGGATGGAAGGGCCTGTACTGTGTTGTAACGTTCCATGGGGGATGTTTCGTTACGTTGAAAGTAGTGGGAGTGCGGAACACAGCACCAGGGATGGTGGTAGGTGTAGATGCATTACAGCGATTTAATAAACTCTAGGTAGGCACATGTATGATAGAAAAATGGAGGGGTATGTAGGAGGGAAGAGATAGGTTGACCTTAGGGCAGGTTAAAAGGTCAGCACAACATCTTGGGCCAGATAACCTGTGCTGTACAGTAGTGTCCAATGTTTAACTCCAAGAGATAATACAATCTAATAAGTTCAAGGTTCAAAGTAAATTTATACTCAGAGTATGTGGTGTCAGATTCTTCATTTTCTTGTGGGCATTCACAGTAGAACAAAGAAACACAATAAAATCAATGAAAAACTACACACAAACTGAGACCGTCAAACAACCAATGGGCAAAAGAAGACAAACTGAGCAAGCGAGCAAATAAATGAATAAGTATCATATAAATAAATAAATAAGGCCTTAGCAAGGTACTCTCAGTTATTCCTTGGATCCCAGGATCTCTTGCAAACCATTGAACATTAAGTCACACTTGTGAATTATTGATTTAGGGTTTTCATTCATAGGAACATAAAACCATAAGACATAGGAACAGGATTAGGCCATTCAACCCATCAAGTCTTCTCCACCATTCCATCATGGCTGATTCATTATCCCTCTCAACCCCATTCTCCTGCCTTCTCACCATAACCTTTGACACCTTAACTAATTAAGAACCTGTAAACCTCTGCTTTAAGTATACCCAATGACTCGGCTTCCACAACAGTCTGTGGCAAAGAACTTCACAGATTCACCCCCTTCTGGCTAAAGAAATTCCTCCTCATCTCTGAATATCTTTCTGTTCTGAGTCTGTGCTGGACTCCTCAGATATAGGAAACATTCTCTCCATGTGATGAAATATCTGCTGTGTGTTCTCTGGTCTGTTTTAATACCAATAGAATTAAAATAGAAGTCTAGCTGGACTAATGACGGTGGAATTCCTTCAGAAATTTAAAATTCAGATAATGGGTTCTATGTCTCCAATTTCCATCTTGGAAGCAAGGATTGTGTAAATTACTTTAGGATAATTTTCAAGCAGATCCTTACTATACTGAAACTCACAGTACAAACGTTATCACATCATATGGTCGCAGATTATAAACTTTGAGAGTAAAAAAACAATTCTCCCTGCAGTTTGAGAACTGCTAATTCCCTATTTATCGGCCTTCACCTTTTGTCTTGTAAGAGTATGAATGAGAAATATTAAAAAAAAATAAAGAAAAGACCTGGTGAGAATGAATGTAGAAGGCGTGCAGTACTGGGCAGGCATGGTGCTCCATGGTGATTGTGTGTTTTTGAAGATAACACAGAATCTGATAAGGCCTTAGCAAGATATTTTAATGAATTCTTGGAGCCTGTGCACTGTTGCAAACCACTGAACGTTATACCACATTTGTGAATTATTGATATAGTGAAATATCTGTTCTGTGGGCACTTAAAAAACGCTCTACGAATTAAACAAAACTCTATAAGAATAACAGGAGTCTAATATTATTCCATCAAAAAGCATAATTCCTTTTTTATTCAAACACCAAAATTTTAAACTAAATCCAATCTGAATTAAAATTTATACAATTATTTACAGAATACAACACCTTAAATTATTAATAAAATCAAAATTAAATCTACATCAAAACTCTATTAAATCTATATGAGGACACCAATGCCCTTGAACGAAAAATCTTATAAACAGTAGTGGATGTAGCCCAGTCCATCGCAGGTAAAGCCCTCCCCACCACTGAGCATATCTACATGGAATGCTATCACAGGAAAATCCATTATCAAGGACCTCCAGCATCCAGGTCATGCTCTATTCTTGCTGATACCATCAGATTTGAGGTACAGGAGCCTCAGGACACACACCACCAGGTTCAATAACAGTTATTACCCCTGAGGCTCTTGAACCAGAGGGGATAATTTTGCTCAACTTCATATGCCCCATCACTGAACATCTCCCACAACATATTGACTTAATTTACAAGAGTGCTTCATCTCATGATCTTGATATTTATTATTATTTTTTTCTCCTTTTTATGTGTGTACTGTTTGTTGTCTTTTGCACATTGATTGATTGTCCATCTTTTTGTGTGTGGCTTTTCATTGATTTTATTGTGTTTCTTTGCATTTACTGTGGAAGCCTGAAAGAAAATGAATCTCAGGGTAGTGTATGGTGAAATATATGTACTTCAATAATAAATTTACTTTGAACTTTTGAAATATCTTTTTTTCAAATACTAAACTAAATTCAATTCAATTCATCCAAATTTAATTATTATTGAACCATACATAAATACTCATCAATACAGCCAAATGAGGCAGAGCTACTATGGAGTCAAGGCGCAAAACACAGTACGAACAGTCACACACAGCACAAAGCACACGCAAGATAGCAAGCTCAAATGGTATCACAGTCATACAATCAAAAAGACCAAAGCTCAATCTACAGTCAACCACAATGGAGCCCGTCTCCCCTTCGAGGGAACACTGACTCCAGTCTCGATGCTGTGCCACACTGCTGTTGTTGGAGGGCACTGACCCTGATGCCTGCTCAACCACCCCCCACCCCACCCCATGTCATATGTGAATGTAAATCCAGTGCAAATTAGAAACTATACAGTTGTTTATAGAACACTTTAAGATATTAACAAAATCAAGATTAAATCTAAAAATCATCAAATATTGACTGCAGTTTTGGAAGAGAAATCCTGATCTGCTTTTTATTTGATAATGTTAATGTCACCTTTAAGTACACAGAGCTGATAAGGGTTCATGACATTTCACAGTAATTATAAAAATGATGTTCAGCTTATTTGACATAAATATTGTATCATGAATATTTTAAGGAACAGAAATGGTGACATCCCCCTACTCTAGCCTCTCTGCCTTCTGTCCATCCCCATCAAGCTCAGAGCAAAGCATTTACTGAATGCTAAACAGTTTAGGTGACTTTAAGAGCCAAAGGGTTTCTCCCTAATGATTAGATTTTTTAAATGAACTTTTAATTGCTTAATAATTAGCCTTTCTGTGGGGAGAGATTAAACTCCCACTTGGTTACTTGTCGAGCATAATGTGCCTCTCAGTTTTGCATTCTGAACAGCATATGTGCTTGCAAGAAGTAGCAGCTCTTATTCTTTCCCATGGGGTTGCTGACAAATAACTGCTTATTTTTCAGTCTTATTTCATTTCTACCAAGTTTGGGAACGTCAACCAGACAACCCTGTGCCTCTGGAAAATCTGGAAGGGCTTTGCTATGTATTTTTTCAGCAGTACTTTTGCTTCTGTCTGCCTCACTCGAAGGTTTTTATCTGCTGTCTTCTGATGTGATGCCCAGAGACTCTGAAGCTTCACCGACCCTCTGGATGTCACTCATGTTGTCATTTCTCACACAGCCTGAGACACTGCAGGACAATTGTTGGCGTTCAGTTCCAGAGAAAGATTAGAATGAAACCATTCCGATATCCTTTTCCAACCACAAGCACACTTTCTAGCGAAGACAAGGTACAGTTGTCATGCCAGTTTTTGTCAGTAAAGCCAGCTGTAACACTCCAAATGCTCTCTAGCAATGAACTAACAGTAAAGAACACCAAACAAACCTGGAACCAGCCAACATGGAGAATCAGATATTATACCTTTTACTTGAGCCACTTGGCCCTTTAGATTTTGAAAATTGCTTCTAATGATGTGCGACACAGTAGTGCAACCGGTGGCACAGTAACCTAGTGGTTAGCACATTGCTTTTCAGAGACTGCAACTCCGATTACTGCCGCTGCTGTGAGGAGTTTGTACGTTCTCTCCATGACCGCGTGAGTTTCCTCTGGGTGCTCTGATTTCCTCCCACAGTCCAAAGACCTACCGGTTAGCAGGCTAATTGGTCCCATGGGTGTAATTGGGTCATAAGGGCCGTTTACCCTGCTGTATCACTAAATAACAAAATAACTATCGTGTTTGAAAAGACAGAGGTGCATATTAACAGATTCACAACAAATAAACTTTAAAAATATTTACTTAAAACTTTCTGTATAATTCAATATAATTTCCCTGAATAAAAATGATTCCATGGGCTGACACACACACTGCACCTCATTGTTAATACACACAAAACGCTGGAGGAACTCAGCAGGTCAGGCAGCATCTATGGAGGGGAATTAATGGTCGATATTTCGGGCCGAGACCTTTCATCAGGGCTGGAAGTAAAGGGGAGGGAAGCCGGAATAAGAGTGTGGGGGGAGGGAATGAAGTACAAGCTGCCAGGTGATGGCTGAGGCTTCATGATGGGAAGGTGGGTGGGTGGGAAAAAGAGATGAAGTAAGAAGCTGGTGGGCGATAGGTAGAGGAGGTAAAAGGCTGAAGAATCTGCCAGTAAAGCACAGTGGACTATGGGAGAAAGGGATGAAGGAGAGGCATCAAGAGGATGCTATGGGCAGAAACCAAAACTGGGAATGGAAAAAGAGAGAAGAGGGAGGGGAGAGAAACGAGGTTAATTTGGTAGAAAGTGAGGGAGCACTTTAGAGAGGTTCATTTATGGAGGGGAATGATCAGTATGTTTATTCGTCTCCATAGATGATGCCTGACCTACTGAATTTTATCTGTGTTGCTCTGGATTTCCAGCATCTACAGAATCTTGTGTGCTTACTTCACTTGTGTGTCGGTAGGTTAATTGGTCTTTGTAAATTGTCCTGTGAATAGGCTAGGGTTAAAAGGGTGGCTTGCTGGGTGATGCAGCTCGTTGGGCCAAAGAGGCCTGCTCTGTACTATATCTCAAAATAAATTAAATTAACACAGTAGGTCCTACTGTGTAGAGATCAGTCTGCCCTTTGGGTCTAAACCAGCTCCCAGGAGAGCAAACCCATGTCATCCATTCTCTCTCTCATTATTTTCCAGAACAACTGCAAATTATTTTCTCTCACACATGCCTAACAAAATCCTTTTAATGCTTTATTTCTCTTGCAAGAGCAATTTACAGTCACCAATTCACATACCAAAGTCAAAATAAATTTATTATCAAAGAATGTAGACTTGTATCACCATATGCTATTCTGAGATTCATTTTCTTGCGGGCTACAGGGAAAGCCTGCTTGTATTTACTTTATCTATACCCCTCATAATTTTGCATAACTCTATCAAACCTCCCCTTAATCCTCTACGCTCAGAGGAATAAAGTCCTAACCTATAAACTCATTCCTTCTGACTCACGTCTTCCACTCTTGGCAACATCCTTGTAAATTTTCTCTGCACTCTTTCAACTTATTTACATCTTTCCTGGAGGTGACCTAAACTGCACACAGTACCCCAAATTAGGCATCGTCAATATCTTGCACAACTTCAACATAACATCCCATCTCCTGTACTCCTGATTTAAGAGAGCTAATGTGCCAAGAGTTTTCATTACAACCCTATCTAACTAAGACTCCACTTTCAATTAATTATGGACCCATATTCCCAGATTCTTTTGTTCCAAAGCACTCCGCAGTGCCCTTCCTTATCCACCCAGGTTCAGGAGCCTGATGGTTGAAGGGTAATAACTGTTTCTGAACCGGGTGGTATGGGACCTGAAGCTCCTGTACCTCTGCCTGATAGTAGCAGTGAGAAGAGAGCACACAAGGCCTGTATGGTGAAAGTCTTTGATGATGTGGAAGCACTGTATGTAAATTGAGAAATATAAAGGGGGCTTTGGTAAACGGTAAACAGCATGGTGAACTGGTTGGATGAATGTTCAGTTTCTGTCACATATTCCACACTGAGAATGAGGCTCATTCACAGACTCATCCCTGGTGACCCACAATTTTGCTTTACATGCAAATTAATGGAATTTCTAACCATCAAGTCATGGCATTAGACACCGAATTAAAGCAAAACTTCTTCCAATAAATTTGTTTGAAAATGATTCTTCAAGGTAAAGGAAGTAGAGGTTGAAGGAGATTATGAAAGCTGAGTCAGAGGGCAGAGCTGTAGAAAATTTCTCCTCAGCGTCTAATTCATGCATTTAATTGTTTAAAACCTTCAGCAGGTACAGCAACAAAGTATAAACTCCGTAGAAAAACCAGATGAACTGGGTTATCAAGGGAAAACAGGCTTTCCATTGCCTAGTGCATGCTTGAACGGACATTAGATAGAGTTATAGAAATTAAAGTGACAAAGGATGGTGTTGGTTCATTGTGGTTACACTAATTCCAGATGCTTCAAGTGAAGCTGTCTCATTTTACCTTCATTTTAAGATACAATTTTCTAATATACTTTTTTTCCATTTCAAATACTCTTGAAGGGATTTTACGCTTTCTGTCTGATATCCACGAATTGTAATAAAAGCCAAATTCTCTCATAATCCTGTCATATGATTTTTCTGAAGGATCAACTTTATTCGCTGTCTACATTTACATGTATTAGGAGTTCGCTGTGGCCTGTTGACATGGCATGCAACAAAAACACCATTCAACAATTCCAAACAATAAAGAACTATATGAAAACGAGTTGGAGGTTAAAGTATAGTTATGGAATAAAATGTGCATAAATATATAAACACCAGGACATCTGGTGGTTGTTCATCGTATCTGAGGAAGATGGGAAAAATTTGCAGGAGAAGTTTTTAAAGTGGAAAAGCCATTGCACTGGGACATTTCCACACTCTCAACCTCTGAGGTCTGGGTTCAGTTGTACGAGCGAGCATCACAAATTGGGGTCTTCCTTGGTTGCAGTAGATGATCCTGACTTCTTTTGTGCCTCGTCAAGCCCTTTGCCTTCCACGGAGCACTGTAGAGCCGCCTTCCTGGTTGTTGATCTTACTGTAGATCTCATTCACCCAGTCTGCTGGAGCTGACCTTTGCATGCTAGGACAGGCATGTCTCTGTCTCACCTGGGTACGTGGCTCGCTGGCTTCACTCACCTGGTTTAGCCTGCCCATCGAAGTGGCGGACGGGGCTGTGGCCGGCATGTGTTTACAATGTAAAGGACATTATAGAAAGTGGTTAAAAGTATTTTACAGTGCAGTGACTGAAGTAATAGTTGTGTAGGGGTGGCTAATTGTAATGGTTGATCAGATTAACTACCTGGGGGGAGGGGAATGTCTAAGGTGGCGTGGGTTTTGTTTTTGTAGCCCTTTACTCTAACCACTTCCAGGGATAATCTGGAATATTAGCAATTTGGAAAACATTTCCCCACTAAAGGAAACAATCTGACATTACTATAAACACAAGAGATTCTGCAGATGCTGGAAATCCAGAGCAACACACACAAGATGCTGGAGGAACTCAGCAGGTCAGGCAACATCTAGGGAAATAACATTTCAAGCTGAGACCCTTCTTCAGGACATTATTGATAGTTTTGAGGAGGTTTACAACTCAGGGGTGTAGCTGTCTACATAGAGTAAATGCCAATAACACAGAATGTGATAGTGGTGTGAATATTAATAAGGATCAGAAAATTAATCTAACATTAATTAACTGTCAGCTGCTTTCAACACAAAAGACTAATTGAGTGCAATGCGGTTACTACCTACAATATCAACATTCCAGAAGAGTATTAAGAGTAATTTATTTTTTCATTGCAGTGTCTTTATTAGATAGAATCCAAAGTAGATATTTCCATTTTGCATTTCAATCAAATTGTGTCTGATATAAAACAAAAGACTGGCTTCGAAAAATCGCTGCAGAAATGGGTAACCAAGAACAAGAATTACAAATAGATTTGGAATGCATCTTGGACATAATGCAGCCGTGAATGGTAATCAAGTGCTCGGAGTGAAATTGCTCAAGAGTACAGTGTGTAGAGAAGCAGTCACTGCAAATTGACAATGCAGATACAAGAGGTTCTGCAGATGGGGTGGCACAGTGGTATTGTGGTTCATACAACATTTTACAGTCCAGCAACCTGGCTTCAATTCCCACTGCTTCCTGTAGGGAGTTTGCACATTCTCCCTGTGATCACGTAGGTCTCCTCAAGGTGCTCCAGTTTCCTCCCACTGTCCAAAGACTTACCGGCTGGTGGGTTAATTGATAATTGTAAATTGTCCTGAAATTAAGCTAGGGTTGGAATTGGGGAAATTGTTGGGCGGTGTAACTCAAAGACCACAGGGGCCTACTCCATGCTGTATCTCAAAAAATAACTAAATAAAGATGCTGGAATTCTAGAGCAACACATGCCAACTGCTGGAGGAACTCAGCCAATCAGGCAGCATCTATGGAAATGAATGAACAGTCAACATTTTGACTGAATCCTTCAAAATGGAAGGAAAGGAAGGGGGAAGCAGCCAGAATAAGAAGATGGCAGAGGAAGAGGACTGCAAACTACTAGGTGAGAGTGGGTGAAGCAAGAAGCTGGGAGGTGACAGGTGGAGAAGACAGATACTTTATTGATTCCAAAGGAAATTACAGTGTGACAGTAATGTTACAAGTGCACAGATGTAAATATTAGAAGAGAAGTAGAAAGAATAAGAAAATAAGTTGCCACAAACAGTTGAACAGGAGGGGCTCATCACTTCCCCAGCTGTAGGTAACAGGCCGTGGTAAGAATGACCTCATATAGCTCTCTTTGGAGTTACGCAGTTGTCTTAGTCTATTATTAAAAGTGCTCCTCTGTTCAGCCAAAGTGGCATGCGAGGTAAAGGATGAAGAAGAAGTAATCTGATCAGAGAGGAGAGTTGAGAATGGGAGAAAGGGAAGGAGAGGCACTAGAGGAAGGTGATAGGCAGGTGAGGAGAAGAGGTAAGAGGGGAGCCAGAAGAGGAATTGAAAAAGAGAGAAGGAGGAAAGGAAGAGAAATTATCAGAAGTTAAAGAAATCAAAGTTCATGCTGTCAAGTCGGAGGCTGCCCAGACAGAATATGAGGTGTCACTTTTTCAGCCTGACAGTGGCCTCATTGGGGCAGTAGAGGAAGCCATGGACTGACATGTCGGAATGGGGATGGTGATCGGAATTAAAACAGGTGGGAATAAAATGGAAGTGTCACTTTCCACCCTGTATCAATATGCCAGCAGCTCTTTAGTTCACTGGAATCTGAGAACGAGAGATCAAAAGGACCTTCCCAATGAGGGCTCTCCACTCAAAATGCCGACTGTTTATTCCTCTCCATAGATACCGCCTGACCTGCTGAGTTCCTCCATGATTTTGCGTGTGTTAAATGTGATTATATGATAAACCTTGATAGGAATTCAGACTGCAGACCCTATTGCATCAATATTGTTATAAAGCCTTAAACTGCAAAATATGATAGTTGCTTGCACTCTGTCTCCACAAGCCAGCAGTTTACAAACCCTTCAGATTTCAGACTATTAGGAGATAAACATGGAAGGAAACATGTTCATAGCATTCATAAATGTCAATAAGATATCATTTTGCACTTTCTGGCTCCCAGAAGAGAAATCAAAAGCACAGTGTCCTCTAATTCTATAATGATACTGTGTGTGTGTGTGTGTGTGTGTGTGTGTGTGTGTGTGTGTGTGTGTGTGTGTGTGTGTGTGTGTGTGTGTGTGTGTGTGTGTATCTTTGCTTTGGAAATATAGGGGTAAGAAATCATCTTTTTAACGTTAAAATAGTTTTCAAAAGATGCAAAGAATCACAATGAAGCTCTAAGTGGTTTTTCGCTGCCTTTGCTAATGGTAGTCTCATTTCTCCTTGTAACTGTATCAGAGCTCTTTGAGTATTGTGTTCAGTTCAGGTGATTAGACCATAAGACCACAAAACGTAGGGACAGAATTAGGTCATTCAGCCTATTGAGTCTGTTCCACCATTCCATCACGCCTGATCCTGGATCCCACTCAACCCCATACACCTTTCTTCTTGCCATATCCTTTGATGCCCTGACCAATTAGGAATCTATCAACTTCCGCTTTAAAAATACCCATGCCAGTGCAGTCTGTGGCAGAGCATTCCACAGATTCACTACTCTCCAGCTAAAAAAAACCCCTCTTACCTCTGTTCTAAAAGGTCGCCCCTAAATTTTGGGGTTGCGCCCCCCAGTTCTGGATATCCCCCACCAGAGAAGACACCCTCTCCCTCTCCACATTCACCATATCTAGTCCTTTCAACATTGGGGTAGATTTCAATGTGATCCTCACCAACCCCCAACATTCTTCTAAATTCCAGTAAATACAGGCCCAAAGCTGCCAAACGCTCCTCGTATGTTAACCCCTTCATTTCCGGAATGATCAAAACCCGTGAGCTTCTTCTAGACTCTCTCCAAGGCCAACACATCCCTTCTGAGACAAGAGGCCCAAAGCGGTTGGCAATACTCCAAGTGCAGCCTGACTAGTGTCTTATAAAGCATCAGTATTATCCCCTTGCTTTTATATTCTATTCCCCTTGAAATAAATGCCAACACTGCATTTGCCTTCTTTACCATAGACTCAACTTGAAAATTAACCTTCTAGTAGTCTTGTACGAGTACTCCTAAGTCCCTCAGCACCTCTGATGTTTCAGTTTGCTCTCTATTCAGATAATAGTCTGCACTGTTGTTCCTTTTACCAAAATACAATTCCCAACACTGCATTCCATCTGCTACTTTTTTGCCCATTCTTTCAATTTGTCTAAGTGTTGCTGCAATTGCATTGCTTCCTCAGCACTACCTATCCCTTCACCTATCTTCATATCATCAACAAACTTTACCACAAATCCATCAATTCCATTATCCAAATCATTGACAAACAATGTGAAAAGTAACAGTCCCAATACTGACCCTGAGGAACACCACTAGTTACTGGCAGCCAGCCAGAAAAGACCCCTTTTATTCCCACACTGCCTCCTGCCTGTCAGCCATTCCTCTATCCATGCCAGTATCTTTCCTGTAATGCCATGGATTTTACCTTGTTAAGCAGCCTCATGTGTGGCACCTTATAAAATGCCTTCTGAAAATCCAAGCAATGACATCCACTGCCTCTCCTTTGTCCACCCTGCTTGACACTTCCTCGAAGAACTCTAGCAGATTTGTCGGGCAAGATTTCCCTTTACAGAAACCATGCTGACATTGACTTATTTTATTGTTAGTCTCCAATAACCCTGAAACCTCATCCTTAGTAATGGACTCCAACACTTTCCCAACCACTGAGGTTAGGCTAACTTTCTTTCACCTTCCTGTCTTCTTAAAAAGTGGAGTGACATTTGCAATTTTCCAGTCCTCCATGGCCTTGCCAAAATCAAGTGATTCTTCAAAGATCATGACCAATGCATCTGTATCTCTTCAGCAACCTCTCCCAGGACTCTGGGATGTAGTCCATCTGGTCCAGGTGTCTCATCCACCTTAAGACCTTTCAGTTTGCCTAGCATTTTTTCCTAGGTAATAACAATGGCACTCACTCCTGCTCACAGACCTCTGGCACACTGCTAATGTCTCCCACAGTGAGAACTGATGCAAAGTATTCATTAAGTTCATCTGCCATTTCTTTGTCTTCCATTACTACCTCACCAACATCATTTTCCAGTGATCCAATACTGACTGTCACTTCCCTTTTACTCTTTATATAAATGAAAAGGACTTCTAGTTTCCTGCTTTATATTATTGGCTAATTGGACCTCATATTTCATCTTTTAGTTGCCTTATGTTGGATTTTAAAAGAATTCTAATCGTCCAACTTCCCATTCACTTTTGCTACCTTTTATGTCATTTCCATGGCTTTTATGCAGTCCTTAACTTCCTTTGTCAGACACAGTTGCCTCCCCTGTCATTTGAGAACTTCTTCTTTTGTGGGACATATTTGTCCTGTGCCTTGTGAACTATTCAAAGAAACATCAGCCAGCTTTGCTCTGCCAACATCCCTTCCAGTATTCTCCTCCCATCCACCTGGGCAAGCTCCTCTCTCATGCCTCTGTAATTTCCTTTATTCCATCTTGATATTGATACATATGACTGTTGCTTCTCCCACTCAAATTGCAGTATGAATTCAATCATATTATGAACACTGCCTCCTAAGGGTTCCTTTACATTAAGCTCCCTAATAAGATCTGGATTATTACACAACACCCAGTCTAAGATGGGCCTTCCCTGAGTAGGATCAAGCACAAGCTGCTCTAAAAAGCCTTCTCATAGGGATTCAACAAATTCCCTTTCTTGCGATCCAACACAAACCTGATTTTCCCAATCCCCTTGCATATTGCCATGCCTTTTCCAGCAACCTTTTGCGATCTCAACCCCACATCTTGGCTGCAATTTGGAGGTCTATGTAAGATTCCTATGATGTTTTTTTCACTCTTGCAGTTTCTTAACTCCACCCACAAAGATTTGACATTCTCTGGCCCTATGTCACCCCTTTCTAAAAAATGTAATTCCATCTCTTACCAGCAGAACCACACCACCTTCTATGCCTTCCTGCCTGACCTTTCAGTACAAAGTATATCCTTTGATGTTAATCTTCCAGCTGTGGCCTTCTTTCAGCCACAACCTAGTGATGCCTACAACGTCATACTGACCAACCTTCTATTGCACCACAACTTCATCCATCTTATTCTGAATGTTAAGCGCATTTAAGTACAGCACCTTCCATCCTGCATTCTTTGCACTTTTGAATTTTGCCTCTGTAGTACAATTTGACTCCTTGCTCTGGCTGCATTTATATCCATTCATTGGTCCATCCTTCCTTATGCTCATCATCTACTAGTAAACCTGCTGGCTCATCCTCTATCATAGTGGTTCCCATTCATCTGCTATATTAGTCTAAACCACTCTCAAAAACTCTAGTAAACCTGCCCTCAAGAATATTGGGCCCCCTCAGATACAAGTGCAACCCGACCTTTTTGTACAGGTTCCACCTGCCCCAGAAGAGGTCCCAATTATCCAGAAATCTGAATCCCTGCCCTCTGCTCTAATTCTTCAGGCATGCACTTATCTGTCACCTCATTCTATTCTTATCTTCACTGTCGCGTGGCAGAGACAGCAATCCCGAGATTACTACACTTGAGGTCCTGCCTCTACTTCTGGCTGCTCACTTTCCCTTTTCAGGATATTGTGGGCGTGTTCAGAAACATCACGGAACATGTCAAGAAGGCATATGATGTGTTGCTTTCTTTGTTCGGGTGGTGGGGGGAGGTGGTGGATTTCTGTTCAATAACCACGAGGTAATGTTACAGCTCTATCAAGCTCTGGTTAGACCACACTTGGTGCACTGTGTTCAGTTCTGGTCGCCTCATTGTAGGGAGGATGTAGAAACTTTACAGAGGGTGTAGAGGAGATTGACCACAGAGGAGATGTTGCTTGGGTTGGAGAACAAAGGTTGAGTGAGTAGGAGCTTTTCTCTTTTGAGTGAAGAAGGATGAGAGGTCACCTTGAAGAGGTGTATAAGGTGATAAGAGGCATAAATGAAGTGAAGAGTCAGTGGCTTTTTCCCAAGGTGGAAATGGCTAATATGAGAAAGTGATTGAAGGAAAGAAGTATGACATATGTATTAGTGAAATTTAAGACTCTTAGATAAGCACGTGAATGAAAGAAAAATGGAGGGCTTTGTGAGTTAGGTTAAAAGGTTGGCACAACATCATAGACTGAAGGGCCTGTATTGTGCTGTAATGCTCTATGTTCTAGAATTCAGGGTTATGTCCTTCCCGTTAAGAGACCATGGGAATTCAGTCATGTATAAATTTTATCCATTTGACATATTCCCTGAAATTTCTTTCCTTTCTACCTAACAACTGACTCTTGCCATTCAACACTTTTCTGCAATGGTACAGTAGTGTAGTGGTTAACAGAATGGCATTATAGTGCCACTGACTGTGGGTTCAAATCCCACGGATGCCTGTAAGGGGTTTGCACTTTCTCATCATGACCTTCTGGGTTACCTCCAGGTGCTTCAGTTTCCTATCACATTACAAAGATATACGGATCAGAGTTAGTAAGATACGGGCTTGTTATGTTGGCACTGGCACTTGCAGACTGCCCCAGCTCATCCTTGGATGGTGTTGGTTGTTGACATAAAAGATACATTTCACTGTATGTTTTGATCTTTCAATTTACATGTGACATATCAAACTCATCTTTAATCTTTATTGGACATCTGAAATCTGAGATAGCTCTGCCACCATCCCCAACAACTACTACATCATACAATATACACCACAATAATAATAGTAATAGTAATAATAATAGTAATAATATGGGTTTCTTGCAGCAGTACAGGAACAGGTTGTTAATGAAAAATTATCAAAAAATACCCAATAAAAAACACAACAAATACAAGATGATAAATGCCGAAGAAAAACAAAAACAATTCAACACATTACAGGATCCTGTAGCAGTTTAACACAATCTGATTACTTACACAAGCACAATCAAGTGGCAAACATATTTAATTAAATACTTGCTTTTAAAATCCAAACTCAAGAATGGAATCACACCTTACTATAAATGCAAGTCTGATCTGGTTTTAGAGTCAGAATACCACAAATTATATTATGAATGATCAGTTATTACAGATAGGACAATCTGTAATAACTGTCCAGTTATAATATTACAGGATAAACAAGCAAGAACAACTTATTTAATAGATATAGCCATTCCAAACACACATAACTTACAGAAATCAATAAGTGAAAACACCAGAAATATACAGATTTAAAAGAGGAAATTGAAAGTGTATGAAATGGATGAAGTAGAAGAGTGGGTCAGTAAGTTTGCTGATGACACAAAGGTTGAGGGTGTTGTGAATAGTCTGGAGGGTTGTCAGAGGTTACAGCAGGACATCAATACGATGCAGAATTGGGCCGAGAAGTGGCAGATAGAGTTCAACCCAGATAAGTGAGAAGTGGTTTATTTTGGTTGGTCCAATCTGAAGACAGAATATAATATAAATGGTAAGACTCTTGGCAGTGCGGAGAATCTGAGAGATCTTGTGGTCTGTGTCGATAGGGTACTTAAAGCTGCTGCGCAGGTTGACAGTGTTATTAAGAAGGCTTACGGTGTGTTGGCCTTCATCAACCGTGGGATAGAGTTCAAGAGCCATGAGGTAATGCTACAGTTATACAAAACCTTAGTAAGACCCCACTTGAAGTATTGTGTTCAGTCTGGTCACCTCTCTACAGGAAGGATGTGGATACTATAGAGAGACTGCAGAGGAGATTTACAATGATGTTGCCTGGGTTGGAGGGTGGACCTTATGAGAATAGGTTGAGTGTATTTGGCCTTTACTCCTTGGAGTGACGAAGGATGAGAGGTAACCTGATATAAGTGTTTAAGGTGATGAGGGGCATTTATCGTGTAGATAGCCAGAGGCTTTTTTCCCCAGGGCTGAAATGGCGAACACGAAGGGGCATAGTTTTAAGGTGCTTGGAAATACATACAGAGGGGACGTCGGGGGTAAGATTTTCACACAGAGAGTGGTGGGTGCATGAATGCACTGCAGGGCCACAGTGGTGGAAGCGGATACAATAGGGTCTTTTAAGAGCCTCTTAGATAAGTACATGGAGCTTAGAAAAATGGAGGGCTATGCGCTAGGGAAATTCTAGGCAGTCTCTAGAGTAGGTTACATGGCCGGCACAACATTGTGGGCCAAAGGGTCTGTAATTTGCTGAAGCTTTCTAGGTTCTACGTTGAAACATGAACAGGGTATGCATTGTTTCGATAGTAATATCTACAACTGGTGTCATTCCAAAGTCACTACACAAAAGCATTAAGCAATTTGGGCTAGTCGGCAAAATCAGAAAGTCACAATACTAAACACCACAGAACAGTCAGAAAGCTCCTAGCAATTGAGAAGTGAGTGTGCTTGGCTATGCCTGTACTTCAGGTTTTACCAACTTAAGCTGAGAAAAAATAAATACTGATATTAACTTATTTATCGAGCACTTTTCATGCAAACAATGTAGTTCAAAGTGCTTTACAATGGGATAAAGGAATAAATATGAAAATAAAATAAAAAATAAAGATTAAAATGAATATGTAAATAAAAGATAAAAAGATGTTAGTTAAAAGCCATGTTAAATAAATAGGTTTTGAGTTGTAGTTTACCAAGTGACAACTGAGTATGCATACCTCAGAGCTTGAGGAATTGAATTCCACAGTTCAGGAGTGAAGTTTATCAAAGCCGACCTGCCAATTATCCTTTGAGGGCGATTGTTTAAATTGAAGAGGACTAGTCGAAGAGCTCAAGCAGGATTAGAAAACAAAAACAATTTGTGATGTACTCTGGTCCAAAGTGATTAAAAGCTTTAAAACAAGTAAAAGAACTTTAAGATCATTTCTAAAAAACACTGAAAACCAATGCTGAGTAGCTGGGATAGGAGTGATATGTTTCTTCAACCTGGTTTTGGTTAAATGTTGAGCAGCAATGTTCTGAATGAGTTCACGTTTGTCAAAACAGGATCTCAGTCCGAAGGCTTGGGGAAAGAAGCCTGTCATTATCAAATGTCAGTTGATGACAATGTAAAATCCATAGAGGAAAAGTTTAAAGTTTAATGTAAATTTATTATCAAAGTATGTACATGAAAATAAAGGAATACAATAGAATTAATGAAAACCTCTTGCTCACAGAGGCAAAGGTTAGTTGTAGATGGTTGGTATTTGGCACGGAGGACAGTGACCAGTGGTGTTCTGCAGGGAACTGTTCTGGGACCCCCTCGTCTTTGTGATTTTTATAAGTGACCTGGATGAGGAAGTAGATGGGTGGGTTAGTAAGTTTGCTGATGAGACAAAAGTTGGGGGCGTTGTGGATAGTCTGGAGGGTTGTCAGACGTTACAGTGGTACACCAATAGGATGCAGAACTGGGCTGAGAAGTTACAGATAGAGTTCAACCCAGATAAGTGTGTGTAGTGGTTCATTTCGGTAGATCAAATTTGAAGATAGAATGCTATATTGAAGGTAAGGCTCTTGGCAGTGTGCAGGATCAGTGAGATCTTGAGGTCCAGCTGACACTCAAAGCTGCTGTGCAGATTGACAGTATATTAAGAAGGTGTCTGGTGTGTTGGCATTCATCAACCGTGGGATTGAGTTCAAGAGGTGTTAGGTATGTTACAGCGATATAAGAC
This sequence comes from Hypanus sabinus, assembly GCF_030144855.1. Lineage (NCBI taxonomy): Eukaryota > Metazoa > Chordata > Chondrichthyes > Myliobatiformes > Dasyatidae > Hypanus > Hypanus sabinus. The sequence continues at coordinate 101,362,441 of NC_082719.1, read as the reverse complement.
CTTAGTTAGACCCCCACTTGAAGTACTGTGTTCAGTCTGGTCACCTAACCACAGGAAGGATGTGGATACTATACAGAGAACATAGAGGAGATTTGCAAGGATGTTGCCTGGAGAATAGGTTGAGTGAACTTGGTCTTTTCTCCATGGAGCGAGGGAGGATGAGAGGTGATCTGATAGAGGTGTATAAGATGATGAGAAGTATTGGTCCTGTGGATAGCCAGAGGCTGTTGCCCAGAGCTGAAATGGCTAACATGAGGGATCATAATTTTAAGGTGCTTGGAAGTTGGTTTAGAGGGAATGTCAGGGGTATTTGTTTCTCACAGAGGGTGGTGGGTGCATAGAATGCTCTGACAGTGATGGTGGTGGAGGTGGATACAAAAGAGTCTTCTAAGAGACTCTGAGATTAGTACACAAAGCTTAGAAAAATAGAGGGCGATGCGGTAGGAAATTCTAGGCAGTTTCTAATGTAGGTTACATGACCAGCACAACATTGTGGGCCGAAGGGTCTGTAATGTGCTGTAGATTTCTATGTTCTATGTTCTCTACAGAAACAAAGACTGATAAACAACCAATTTGCAAAAGAAGACAAATTGTGTAAATAAAAAATAAGGAATACTAAAACAAGGGTTGTCAAGTCCTCGAAAGTGAGTCTGTAGATTGTGGAACCAGTCCGGAGTTGTGGTGAGTGGAATTATCTGTACTGATTGAGCAACCTGATGGTTGAGGGATAATCACTGTTCCTGAATCAAGTGGTGTGGGATTTAAGGCTCCTGAACCTTCTGAATGATGGTAGCAGAGAGAAGAGAACACACATGGCCTGGATGGTGAAGGAGGCTTTGGTAAACAATAAACAGCAGCATAAACTGGTTGGACAAACAGTCAGCTTCGGTCATTGAGTCATAGAGCACTGCTGCACAGAAACAGGCCTTTTGGCCCATCTAGTCTCCAGTTTTAGTCTATTTCCCCTTCTGGAGCTTAGGCCACTGATGGCAGCCAACTAGAGTCCTCGTTCCTCAATGTCTTTCAATTTATCCCTAGGTGTAGCCCATCTTCAAAGATCCTCCCTCTCCTAGGGATGAGGTCTCTGGAAAATCCGTTGGCGTTTCTGTATTCCTGGGCTTTTTAAGGGTTGGGCACGCTAGCCCCATGCCCAACTCTCCTCCTTCTCAGCAGGACTAGGGACCATCCATGGCGGGTTTCATCTAATCCAGATCGAACTGATATTCTACCTACTCCCATCGACCCACACCTGGACATGTTCATCAGGTGAATTCTCCCCTCACAATATTTCTGATGCTCCATCTTTCAACACTCTTTTTGTAGTGATAGTTAATCATTTTAAACTCCCACCATCTTCTCCTCTTGCTGACGACTGAACATTGATTCCGAAGTAGAGTGTAAAACTCAAACCCAGTTCCCCTTCCTTATTTTTTTATTTTATTTTGAGATACAGCATGGAACATGCACTTTGAATTGTGCTGCCCCAGTATCCCCTGATTTATCCTCAGCCTAATCACAGGATAATTTATAATGACTAACTGATACATCTTTGAACTGTGGGAGGAAACTGGAGCACCCGGAGGAAATCCGTGCAGTCAGTGGAAGGACGTGCAAACTCCTAACTGACTTACTGCCTGTTATGCCACTGGCAGTTAGGGCAGCACTGAAGTTTCCCCATCACTGGCGGTGCTCAGGGCTTCATTCATTGTGCGAGTAGCTTCTTCTCGGTTCTCACTACTGACAGTTTTGCATGTCCCAGGTGGAGACTCGGGAATACCGTCACACTCAGATGTAGAAGGATTCTTCATTGCTGTTTCTGTCACAATTTTGTCTGTCCAGTCATGCATGTTAGCCCTGAGCTGAACTCACATACCTGGAGGACCAATGAGAGGATGCCAGGATTGAACTGTAAACTCCGATGTCATGAGCTGTAATAGCAACATGCTAACCACTACACTACCATGGTACCTAATTGTCCTTGTTTATCTATTTGCCGGATCGGCTTCTTAATAATTAAATCTTTAATCTAAATAGACTTGAAATTGTGAGCAAATGATATGATAACTCGAAGGCACAATGACTGCAGAGTTAATTACTCAACCAGCAATTTATTCTAATTATATTCTTTTTGATTAAAAACATATCGTCCCGATGCTCAGTCACACCCTGCTTTTAGAAGGACATTGTTATGTATAATCTGTATCAGCTGCTCTGTAAAAGCTGATAATTATAACCTTACTGAAGAAAGGAAAATGTCACCATGAAGTAATAATTAGTTGTTTAGTGCTTAATTGTAGACTTAAACCTTAAACTGGAACAATATATTATCAGCAAAGCACAATCAGATTATATTGAATCATTAACAATCGTTTAAAAAAAAGACATAATTGGAAAACAGAATAAAAGCAGGAAACTGGAGTGAGAAGTGAGTAGATCTGGTAATTAATCATCTGGAAAGTTAATTGATACTAAAATTGATGTAGAGCAGTACTAGTTCAAATGCATTCTAAATATTTTATACACTGATGGGAGTGTGTGTGGCCACTTTATTAGTAACCTCCTGTACGTAATAAAGGGGGCACTGAGTGTACGTTCATGGTCTTCTGCTGCTGTAGCCCATTCACTTCAAAGTTTGACATGTTGTGCATTCAGAGATGCTCTTCTGCACTCCGCTGTTGTAACGTGTGGTTATTTGAGTTACTATCACCTTCCTGTCAGCTTGAATCGGTCTGTCCATTCTCTTCCAATCTCTCTCATTAACAAGGGGTTTTCACCCACAGAACTGTCACTCACTGGATATCTTTTGTGTCTTGCACCATTATCAGTAAACTCAAGAGACTGCTGTGTGTGTAACTCCCAAGAGATCAGCAATTTCTGAGATATTCAAACCATCCTGTCTGGCACCAAAAGTCTTTCCACAGTTAAAACCACTTAGATTATATTTCTTCACCATTCTGATGTTTCAAGTGAACCTCTTGAGCATGTCTGCATGCTTTTATGTATTGAGGTACTGCCACATGATTGGTTAATTAGATATTTGCATTAACAAGTCGGTGTACAAATGTATCTAATGAAGTGCCAACTGAGTGTCTATGTGTGTGGGTGGTTTTGTGACAGGGGGCAGGGGGCAGGGGGCAAGGGGCAAGGGGCAAGGGGCAAAATGCAAGTGGCTGGAAGCTGGGAGTGCAGGTAATTATGATTGGATGACAGCATAAAGCAGCTCATGGAACATTAGAAAGCGTCTTCCATAATTTCCAAAGTTTTCTTCCGTTAAAATCCATGAGAAATGGTTTATTGATAGATCCCATTTTGATAAAAACATTAAGACATTTATATTAGATAGACAAATTGAAATTCTATCCTCTGTTTAAAGAATCCTAGTTGGCCAAAGATGATCCAAGGATGTCACTGGAACTTGAGGACTTGAGTTACAGGGAAAGGTTGATTAGGTTAGAACTTTATTCCCTGGACCATGGGAGAATGAAGGGAGATTTAACAGAGGTAAGACATACAAACAGAATTTGGCTATTCAGCCCATCAGGCCTGCTCAGCCATTCCATCAAGGCTGATTTATCATCCCTCTCAATTCCATTTTCTTGCCTTCTCCCCATAACTTTTGGCATCTTTACTAATCAAGAACCTATCAACCTCTGCTTTAAATATATCCAATGACTTGGCCTCTACAAACATCTGTGGCAACGAATTCTACAGATTCACCACCTGCAGGCTAAAGAAATTCCTCTTCATCTCTGTTCTAAATGGATGTCCTTCTATTCTGAGGCTGGGACCTCTGGCTCTAGACTCCACACCCCTCTTGCTAAAGGAAACATCCTTCCTACATCCACTCTAACAAGGCCTTTCAATATTCGATAGGTTTCAATGAGATCCCCCCCCCCCCCCATTCTTCTAAACTCAAGTGATTCAGCCACCTCTTTCAGAACCTTAGGGTGTAGTCAATCTGGTCCAGGTGACTTATCTACTTTCAGAGTTTTCAGGTTCTGAAGCACATTCTTCTTAGTATTAGCAATAACTCTCAGCTGCCCGGTGACACACTCACACTTCCGGCATTCTGCTAGTGTCTTCAACAGTGAAGACTGATGCAAAATACTTATTAAAATCCTCTTCCTTTTCTTTGTCCCCCATTACTACCTCTACAGTGTCATTTCCCAGCAGTTTGATATCCATTCTCATCTTTGATTTACTCTTTATATGTACTGATAAAACTTTTAGTATGCTTTTTTATGTTATTGGCAAGTTTACCTTCATATTTAATCTTTGCTGTCTTTATGGCTTTTTTAGTTTCCTTCTTTCAGTTTTTAAAAGCTCCTCAATCTTCTAACTTCCCACTAATTTTTGCTATATTATATACTCTGTATTTTCCATTTATACTGTCTTTGACTTCCCTTGTCAGCAATGGTTACCTCATCCTCCCTTTAGAACCCTTCTTCATCTTTGGGATGTATTTATGCTACACCTTCTGAATTGTTCCCCAGGCACTCCAGCCATTGTTGTTCTGTCATCATACCTGCTAGTGTTCCCTACCAATCAACTTTGGACAGCTCCTCTCTCATGCCTCTGTAATTCTCTTTACTCCACTGTAATACAGATATATCTGACTTTATCTTCTCCCTCTCAAACTGTAAGTTGAATTCTATCATATAATGATCGCTGTTTCCTAAGGGTTCCTTTCCTTTAAGCGGAGCCATCAAATCTGGGTCATTACAAAACAACCAATCCAAGATTTCCTTTCCCCTGGTGGGCTCAATCACAGGCTGTTCTAAAAAGCCAGCTTGTAGGCATTGTACAAATTCCATCTCTTGTGATCCAGCAACAAACTCATTTTCATAATCTACCTGTCATGCTGCATTTTTGGAGCCAAGGGCAGGATCACACATAGGCAAAAGCAAACAATAGAGCTTGGATAACTTGGGACAATTCAGTGAGAACTTTAGTATCAGGATGACCAAACAAACAAAATGTTGGCACTGCCCCTTTAAATACACTCCAGAGTATGAAAGAATCTGTGCTCAGCTGAGAATACCCCCAGACTAATTCCGATAATCCATAGAACACAGCACGTTACAGGCCCTTTGGCCCACAGTGTTGTGCCGACCTTCAAACCCTGCCTCCCATCTAACCTCCCACCTTAAATTCCTCCATATACCTGTCTAGTAGTCTCTTAAACTTCACTAGTGCATCTGCCTCCACCACTGACTCAGGCAGTGCATTCCACGCATCAACCACTCTCTGAGTGAAAAACCTTCCTCTAATATCCCCCTTGAACTTCCCTCCCCTAACCTTAAAGCCATGTCCTCTTGTACTGAGCAGTGGTGCCCTGGGGAAGAGGCGCTGGCTGTCTACTCTGTCTATTGCTCTTAATATCTTGTACACCTCTATCATGTCTCCTCTCATCCTCCTTCTCTCCAAAGAGTAAAGCTCTAGCTCCCTTAATCTCTGTTCATAATCCATATTCTCTAAACCAGGCAGCATCCTGGTAAATCTCCTCTGTACCCTTTCCAATGCTTCCACATCCTTCTTATAGTGAGGCAACCAGAACTGGACACAGTACTCCAAGTGTGGCCTAACTAGAGTTTTATAGAGCTGCATCATTACATCACGTCTCTTAAACTCTATCCCTCGACTTATGAAAGCTAACACCCCATAGGCTTTCTCAACTACCCTATCTACCTGTGAGGCAACTTTCAGGGATCTGTGGACATGTACCCCTAGATCCCTCTGCTCCTCCACACTACCAAGTATCCTGCCATTTACTTTGTACTCTGCCTTGGAGTTTGTCCTTCCAAAGTATACCACCTCACACTTCTCCGGGTTGAACTCCATCAGCCACTTCTCAGCCCACTTCTGCATCCTATCAATGTCTCTCTGCAATCTTCGACAATCCTCTACACTATCTACAACACCACCAACCTTTGTGTCATCTGCAAACTTGCCAACCCACCCTTCTACCCCCACATTCAAGTCATTAATAAAAATCACGAAAAGTAGAGGTCCCAGAACAAATCTTTGTGGGACACCACTAGTCACAACCCTCCAATCTGAATGTACTTCCTCCACCATGACCCTCTGCCTTCTGCAGGCAAGCCAATTCTGAATCCACCCGGCCAAACTTCCCTGGATCCCATGCCTTCTGACTTTCTGAATAAGCCTACCGTGTGGAACCTTATCAAATGTCTTACTAAAATTAATGTAGATCACATCCACTGCACTACCCTCATCTATATGCCTGGTCACCTCCTCAAAGAACTCTATCAGGCTTGTTAGGCATGATCTGCCCTTCACAAAGCCATGCTGACTGTCCCTGATCAGACCATGATTCTCTAAATGCCCATAGATCCTATCTCTAAGAATCTTTTCCAACAGCTTTCCCACCACAAAAGTAAGGCTCACTGGTCTATAATTACCTGGACTATCCCTACTACCTTTTATGAACAAGGGGACAACATTCGCCTCCCTCCAATCCTCCGGTACCATTCCTGTGTATAACGAGGACATAAAGATCCTAGCCAGAGGTTCAGCAATCTCTTCCCTTGCCTCGTGGAGCAGCCTGGGGAATATTCCATCAGGTCCCGGGGACTTATCTGTCCTAATGTATTTTAATAACTCCAACATCTCCTCTCCCTAAATATCAACATGCTCCAGAACATCAACCTCACTCATATTGTCCTCACCATCATCAAGTTCCCTCTCAGTGGTGAATACTGAAGAGAAGTATTCATTGAGGACCTCGCTCACTTCCACAGCCTCCAGGCACATCTTCCCACTTTTATCTCTAATCGGTCCTACCTTCACTCCTGTCATCCTTTTGTTCTTCACATAATTGAAGAATGCCTTGAGGTTTTCCTTTACCCTACTCGCCAAGGCCTTCTCATGCCCCCTTATTGCTCTTCTCAGCCCCTTCTTAAGCTCCTTTCTTGCTACCCTATATTCCTCAATAGACCCATCTGATCCTTGCTTCCTAAACCTCATGTATGCTGTCTTCTTCTACCTGACTACATTTTCCACTTCACTTGTCACCCATAGTTCCTTCACCCTACCATTCTTTATCTTCCTCACCGGGGCAAATTTATCCCTAACATCCCGCAAGAGATCCTTAAACATCGACCACATGTCCACAGTACGGTTCCCTGATAAAACATCATCCCAGTTCACAACCGCAAGTTCTAACCTTATAGCCTCATAATTTGCCCTTCCCCAATTAAAAGTTTTCCTGTCCTCTCTGATTCTATCCTTTTCCATGATAATGCTAAAGGTCAGGGAGCAGTGATCGCTGTCCCCCAGATGCTCACCCACTGACAGATCTGTGACCTGACCCGGTTCATTACCTAATACTAGATCTAGTATGGCATTCCCCCTAGTCGGCCTGTCAACATACTGTGACTGGAATCCATCCTGGACACACTTCACAAACTCTGCTCCGTCTAAACCCTTGGAACTAATCAAGTGCCAATCAATATTAAGGAAGTTAAAGTCACCCATGATAACAACCCTGTTACTTTTGCACTTTCCCAGTCTGCTCCTTGGTATCTCTGCTGCTATCAGGAGGCCTATAGAATACCCTCAGTGGAGTAACTGCTCCCTTCCTGTTGCTGACCTCCACCCATACTCACTCAAAAGAGGATCCTGCTAAATTACCCACCCTTCCTGCAGCTGTAATAGTATCCCTGACAAGTAATGCCACCCCTCCTCCCCTTTACCCCCTCTCTATCCCTTTTAAAGCACTGAAGTCCAGGAATATTGAGAATTCATTCCTGCCCTGGTCCCAGCCAAGTCTCCGTAATGGCCACTACATCATAATTCTGTGTATGTATTCTAGCTCTCAGTTCATCACCTTTGTTCCTGATGCTTCTTGCATTGAAGTACACACACTTTAGCCCTTCTACCTTACTACCTTTATACCCTTTATTCTGCTGCTCTTTCCTCAAAGCCTCTCTATATGTTAGATCTGGCACTCCATGCACTTCTTTCACTGCTCTGTCACTCCGGGTCCCATCCCCCTTGCAAATTAGTTTAAACCTTCCCGAACCGTACTAGCAAACCTACCAGCAAGGATATTGCTCCCCCTCGAGTTCAGGTACAACCCATCCAATCTGTGCAGGTCCCACCTTCCCCAAAAATCTAAAACTCTGCCCCCTGCACCAACTCCTGAGCCACACATTCAACTGCCAACTCCTCCAATTCTTACCATCACTATCACGTAGTACTGGCAGCAATCCTGAGAACGCCACCCTTGAGGTCCTGTTCTTCAGCCTTCTGCCTAGTTCCTGAAACTCACACTTCAGGACCTCATCCCTCTTCCTGCCTACATCATTGGTCCCAACATGTATCACGACTTCTGGTTGCTTTCCCTCTCGTACCAGGATGTCATGCACCTGGTCAGAGACATCCCGGACCCTGGCACCTGGGAGGCAACAAACCATGCAGATTTCCTTCTCACGTCCACAAAATCTCCTGTCTGCTCCCCTGACTATAGAGTCTCCAATGACGACAGCTCTCCTCTTCTCCATCCCATCCTTCTGCACCACAGGATAGGCCTTATTGCCAGAGGCCCTGCCACCATGGCTCACACCTGGTCAAGTAACTATTAACAAGTAACTATTGCAAAGTTTGTGGACGGTACAAAGATAGGTGGAAGCTCAGGTTTAGAGGAAGTTGAAAGGCTACAGAAGGTCTTCGATGGATTAGGAGAAGTGGCAGATGGAATACAATGTCAGAAAGTGGATGGTTATGCACTTTGTAAGAAGAAATAAAAGGGTTGACTATTTTCTAAATAGAGAGAAAGTTCTGAGATGCAAGGGGACTTGGGAGTACTTGTGCAGGATTTTCTAAAGGTTAATTTGCAGGTTGAGTCTGTAATGAGGAAGGCAAATGCAATGTTGACATTTACCTCAAGGATTAGAATATAAAAGCAAGGATGTAATGTTCAGTCTTTACAAAGCACTGGTGAGGCCTCACTTGGAGTATTGTGAGGAGTTTAGGGCCACTTAACTTACAAAGGATGTGCTGACATTGGAGAGAGTTCTGTTCTTATATCTTATGGTTCTATATCTTACGGTCTATCTATTCTTATAAGTGTTCAAGGATACTTAATTGGACACCTGCAGAATCTTGGAGTTAGAAGTATTCAAGGACAATTGCAACTTGACTGTAAACTAGTGAAGACCTAACAATAATACCTAAAAAACTCAAAGTGCAACAATACAGCTAATTATAATTAATAAAGCACAGAGATTACAAATTAAAAAAAACAGCCAGAAACTCAGAGACCTCAGAATACTCCACCAATGACCTGAAGTATTAACACTACTTGTGTACTGAAATCCCCTATGACTACCATATACAAAATTATGAGGGGTACAGTTCAGAGTTCAGAGTAATTTTATTATCAGTCTATACCATATCCAACCGTGAGATTCACTTTCTTGCAGGCAGCCACAGAAAAATAAAGAAATAATATAGAATTGAGAGATTCAGACAAAGCCGGGGGCATAGAGCTGGCAGTTAGAATATAGAACAATACTGTGCCAACTTTTTATTTTCAGATCAAGCTAATCTTTCCCTTCCACATAGCCCTCCATTTTTTCTGCCTTCCCCAGCACCCCCGCCAGGGTGTTCCTCGCACTAAACACTCTCTGTGAAAAACCTACTTCTAACATTCCCACGTACTTTCAAAGTCAAAGTCGATTCATTATCAAAGTGCGTAAACATATGTCACCATTCATTTTCTTGCAGGCATTAACAGGAAAATAAAGAAATCCAATAGAATCAACAAAAAAAAAACACACACACAAAGACTGACAAGCAACCAATATGCAAAAGTAGACAAGTTGTACAAGTAAAAATTTTAAAATTCTATCTTACAATCTCCTTAAAATGACGACCCTTGTATTAACCAATAATAGGTGATTTACCTATAGGTGGTAGGTGATATTTCAGTATGTTTAGGTTTATTAATATACACAAAATTCTGGAAGAACTCAACATGTCAGGCAGCATCTGTGGAAATGAACAAATAGTCCATGTTTCAAGCTGAAACCCTTCTTCAGGACAAGAAAAGAAGGGGAAGATGCCTGAATAAAAAAGTTGGGGGGGGGGCAGGGAAGGAGCGACAGTTTGGGTGATAAGTGAAGCCAGGTAGGTGGGAAAATTAAAGGGCTGGAGAGGAAGGAACCTGATAGGGGAGGAGAGAGGACCAGAGGAGAAAGGGAAGGAGGGGACCCAGGAGGAGGTGACAAGTAGGTGAGAAGAGGTAAGAGGTCAGAGTAAGGAAAAGAGGAAATGTGGAGGGGGAGGGAAAATTTGTTTTACTGGAAGGAGACATCAATATTTAAACGGAATATAAGGTGTTGCTCCTTCTCCATGAGGGTGTCCTCATCTTGGCAGTAAAATGAGGCCATGGGCCAACATTTTGGAATGGGAATGGGAATGGGAATTAAAATAATTGGCTAGCAGGAAGTTCTGCATTTGGTGGATAGACTGGAGGTTTCTTGATGAAGCGGTCCCCCAATTTATGACAGGTTTCACCAGTGATGCAGCAAGTGAAATTGAGTGAATTCATCCGCACTGATTCAGAAGCCTAATTGTTGAGGGGGAATAGCTGTTCCTGACCCTGGTAGTGTAATGCTATGTATTTGTCACTGTGGTGTTAGACTTGTTTATTATTATTACTTACTGTACCAATTTTTAAAAATGTCCCTTGCAATCATTGTTTCCTTGGGCCAAGAATTATCGAATTGCTTTGATACATCTTTAACTACAGTACAGTGCAAAAGTCTTAGGCACCCTAGCTCTATATACAGTGTGTGCCTAAGACATTTGCACTGTACTGTATGTGTTAGGCACTTACATCACCATCCTTTCCTTGCAGAATTTACAATGATATCTCTCGTACATGCAAACCCTTAGTTGTGTTTCCAGACACTGCTGCCAATGATTTTGGATCTAGCTTTCTGTCATCCAGATAATGGCAACCTGGTAAAGTTTGTGATTTGCAGTGAAGATGAGCCAGCTACAGTGTAGTGCAAAGATCAGACTGGTTTGGATAAACAACATGACCTCTTCTAGTCCAAGGCTAGAAAAACTTCAGGTTTATTGTCATCTGACTGTACATATACACAACCAAATGAAACAATGTTTTTCTAGACTACGGTGCACCCACAAATCATATATCACACTCAGCACATAAACCAAAATATTATACTAATGAAGCGGCCACTGAGCGTACGTTCATGGCCTTCTGCTGCTGTAGCCCATCCACTTCAAGGTTTGACATGTTATGTGTTCAGAGGTGCTCTTCTGCACACCACTGCGGTAATGTGTGGTTATTTGAGTTACTGTTGCCTTCCTTTTAGCCTGAACCAGTCTGGCCATTCTCCTCTGACCTCTCATTAACTAAGTGTTTTTACCCACAGAACTGCCACTCACTGAATCATTTTTGTTTTTCACACTATTCTGTGTAAATGCTAGAGACTGTTAAGTGAAAAAATCCCAGGAGATCAGCAGTTTCTGAGATCCTCAAACCACCCTGTCTGGCACCATCCATGATCAAAGTCATTTAGATCATACTTCTTCCCCATTCTGATGTTTGATCTGGACAGCTACTGAATCTCTTGACCATGTCTGCATACTGATATGTATTGAGTTGCGGCCAAATGATTTGCTGATTAGCTATTTTCAGTAACAACCACTAAGCGTAGATCTCTTCCTTATGGTCCTCTTTAAGGCCTTGTTGTTAGCTTTTTCTGTTTGGCTCAGTCTCAATTTTTCCCCCATCAGGATACAGAATTATAAATAGTTGTTGTGACTTGCCTTTCAATTAGTATCAAGGAGTCCTGTGGAGATGTATTCCAAGTCATGGAGCAGTTATACTGTATATATTGTGATTTGCAAGGAAGGTGAGCCAGCTATAGCGTATATATTTTTAAATTTTTATTTGGAGATACAGCGTGAAACATGCACTTCCAGCCCAATGAGCTGTACTATCCAGCAAACCACCGATTTAACCTTAACCTAACCACACGACTCTTCATAAGGACTAATGAACCTAAAAACCAGTACTGGAGTTGAAATCAGCACACCCGGAAGAAACCTATGCGTTCTCGGGGAGAATGCATAAACTCCTTACCGAAGGTGCTCTGAACTCCAGAACACCCCCGAGCTAAGCTCCTGTAGAGTCCCAAGGCGTTGTGTATATTCATAATGTCTTTCCTAAAGTTCAATGATCACAAAGAAGAAGCTAGTCATCCTACACTGGGTCCATTCCAGCTACACCACTAAACATTATGTTCCCCTGAGGAATTTTGCAATTAAAACAAACTCACAATTAAATGTTCTCTAAGCAATACTCCTACTGTAATACAGAATTGCCGTCTGGAATCAGAAATTATTAAGCAAAGAAAAAAATCCAATGTTGATAACTTCTGTGATTTCATTTTTTAATAATAAAAAGGTTACTTAGATCAGGATAAAATAACTTGAAACGTAATTGGATCCATATTAACAGAGCAGTTCATCCATCAGTCCACTTGCGCGCCAACAAATTGTGATTGTAATGATGTTAATTTCATGTGATTTGTATTGTGGGGAGCGTCCCTTGGGAAAATCTCTGCAGTACGTTGGGCTGCTACTCGATCATGTAGAGGTGACTGCTACTCCGAGCTGCCTCAGTAATCATAGTGGCAAACACTGAAGCGAATCGTGGCACATAATCTCCACATCCCTTGCTGGGAAATTGACCAACATTAGGGTGCTTTAATACAACCTGCAAAAGCAACACGTTCTCAAGGCACAGTAGCAGCTCCTAAATTGAACGTTTAACCTTTGCAGCGAGCTGGTAATCATCTTTCTTTTCACATCTAAATTTGCTTAATTAATGATTATATTTGATTCTCTTGCCTTTATTCAAGTCGTATTTAGTTTTTTAACATAGAACATTGTACTGTATAGGGGGCATGGTAGTGTAGCGATAAGTGTAACACTGTTACTGTGCCAACGATTACTGTCTGTAAAGAGGTTGTACATTCTTCCTGTGACTGTAAGGGTTTTCCCTCGGTGCTCCTGTTACCTCCCATCTTCGACGTTTCAAAGTGCATGTGACAAATAAAGATAGTCTCTTCTGTTCTTTCGATCTCTTCACCCCACAATGATATGCTGACCTATATAAAACTACTCCATGATCAATCTAATCCTTTTCTCCCATACAGCCCATAAACCTCCATTTTTATTTTCCATCCATGTGCCTCTCTAAGAGTCTCTTAAATATCCCTAATGCATCAGGCTCAACTACTACACCAGCAGCACGTTCCATGCACCCGTAATTCTGTCTAAAAATCGTACCTCTGATATCCTCCCTAAATTTTCCTCCATTCAACTTAAGTGGATGTCGTTTTTAACTAATAATACTTTGCTATACTTTCATAAGACCATAAAAACCACAGACATAGGATCAGATTTAGGCTATTCAGCCCATCAAGTCTGCTCTGCCATTGCATCATGGCTGAATTATCTCCCTCAGCCCCATTCTCCTGCCTTCGCCCTGTGGCCTTTCATACCATGACTCACCAAGAACCTATCAACTTCTGCTTTAAATATACACAATGACTGGACCTCTGTTGTTGTCTATAGCAATGAAATCCATAGATTCACACAATCTGGCTAAAGAAATTCCTCCTCATCTCCATTCTAAAAGGACATCCTTCTATTCTGAGTGATGCACCATCAATAACTCTCTGAGACGTGAGGTGAGAAATCGGCTTTTATTGGCTGGAAGATAGAACAAGCAGCAATTGACCACCACACTGCATCCTGGAGACTGAGACCGGGGTGGAGTCCCCAATCGCCTTTATACCGGGGTCCGTGGGAGGAGCCACAGGAGCAGTCAGCGGGGGGGGGGGGGTGTCCAGACAGGTATATGTAGTTCACCACAATGAGAACGTGCCCTTTGGTCCTAAACTCACCTACTATCTGAAAAATCCTCTCAATATCCACTCTATCTCAATCTTTCAATATTTGATGAGTTTCATTTTCTGAACCCCAGCGACGGCCTGGAGCCATCAAATACTCCTCATGCGAGAAGCCTTTCTTTCCCAGAATCATTCTCGTGAATATCCTTGGGACCCTCTCCAATTTCAGCACATCTTTTCTTAAACAAGAGGCCGAAAACTGCTCACAGTACTCCAAGTGTGGTCCGACTAATTCATTACAGAACTTTTGTATTCCAGACCTCTTGAAGGGAATGCTAACATCACATTTACCTTCCTTACCATGGACTCAACCTGCAAGTTTAGGGAATTCTGCATGAGAACTCCAATTCCCTTTGTACCTCTGATTTTTGAATTTTCTCCCCATTTAGAAAATAGTCCATGCCCTTATTCCTGCTACCAAAGTGCATAACAATACATTTTCCTACACTGTATTCCATCTGCCACTTCTTTGCCAATTATTCCAATCGGTCTAGTCCTTCTACATACTCCTTGCTTTTTCCCTGTACTAGAGGCTGACACAATAGCGACACTTGGAAGTCTCACAATGTTGTCCTGGCTTTCATAAACCGACTCCATGATTAAGCTAACCTACACAGACCATAACTCTGCATATTTTTACATCCTTGTGCCTGTCTGTGAGTCTCTCAAATTGAAATTGGAATTAATTTATTATTATCACAGTGAAAAGCTTGCCTTGCTAACATATTAATTAATGTGGGCCTATAAAACATCTTTGTATACTATTGTAATGCAGTTAATGCAGCATCTGCAGATTTCCTTGTGTTTGCAGTTAATATGCTGTTTGGTTTGCAAGGGAAATTGAGAACAGAAGACTTTGCATGAGGGAAATGTTGCTTTCCCACAACAATTCCTGTTTTTGTTTCTCTGAATGAGTTTTGTGTTTCATTGTTTGCTTAGATTGCGACTAATGGATGACTGTGAACTCATTCATTTTAACATACAGCAGAGAACATGGAACAGAGCATTTTCTTCGACCCACAATGTTGTGCCAAACCCATTAATTAGTAATCAAATCCCCTCTGCCTGTATCCTTCCATTTTCCTCACATTCATGTGCCTGTCTAAATGTCCTTTAGGTCTCTAATGTATTTGACTCTACCACCACCCCAGACAGCACATCCCAGGCACCCACCACTCTGTGTGTAAAAAAACTTGTCCCTCACGTCTCCTTTGAAATAACAACTCTCACCTTAAATACATGTACAGTATTAGACATTTTGATCCTGGAGAAAAAGATACTGTCTGTCTACTCTATCGATGCCTCTCACAATCTCTGTCAGATCTCCCCTCAGCCTCTATCGTTCCAGAGAAAACAACTCAAGTTTGTCCAACCTCTCATTATAGCACATGCCCTCTACTCCAACAATATCCTCATCAACCTCTTCTGCACCCTCTCCAAAGCCTCAACATCCTTTCTTTAATGGGGAGACCTGAACTGTATGCAGTAGTCCAGATGTGTCCAATAAAGCTGCAACATCTTGACTTTTGAACTCAGTGTCTTGACTAATAAAGGCAAACATGCCTTCCTAACCACCCTATTGAGCTGTTCATACAAATCAGATCATCACACAGTGCACTGAGGCAGTGCCAAGTTCAAATTAAATTTATTATCAAAGTACATATATGTCACTTTCTTACAGGCATACTCAATAAATCCATAGAATAATAACCATAACAGAATCAATGAAAGACCCCAACCACATGCAAAAGACAACAAACCGTGCCAATACAAAAAGAACGAAATAAGAATAATAATAAATAAGCAATAAATATCAAGAGCATTAGATGAAAAGTCCTTGAAGGTGAGTCCATTGGTTGTGGGAACAGTTCGCTGTTGGGACAAGTAAAGTTATTCCCTCTGGTTCAAGAGCCTGATGGTTGATTGTTAATAACTGTTCCTGAACCCGGTGGTGTGAGTCCTGAGGCTCCTGATGGCAGCAGCAAAAAGAGAGCATGTCCTGGGTGGTTGGGTTCCTGATGTTGGATGCTGCTTTCTAGTGCAAACACTTTGTGTCAATGGGGGGAGGGCTTTACCACTGATGGATTGGGCTATTTTCACTACTTACTGCAGGATTTTCCATTCAAGGGTGAGTTCATCTTCCTGAAGGCTGCTCGCCTGCCTCAGAGACTGAAATCATAGGGCTATCGGGGCAGAGGGAGTCCCTGTTTTGATGGTCAAAGCAAGCATAAAAGGCATTGAGTTCACCTAGAAGCAAAGTCCTGTTGTTGTCTGTGTCACTTGATTTAACTTTAGAAGAGGTGATAGTATTCAAATCCTGCCACAACTGTCAGGCATCTTCCATTGTTCAAGTTTAGTCTGGAATTACCGCTCTCACATGAGATGGTTTTCCAGAGATTGCACCTGGACCACTTGTAACTTCCTTGGTCAGCAGACCTTTTATTTTATTGAGGTACTGTGCAGAATAGGCCCCTCCACCCCTCTGAGCCAGCAATCACCCAATTTAACCCGAGCATAAATTGCAAGACAACTTACAATGACCAATTAATGTCTTTGGATTGTGGAAGGAAACCCATGCAGTCACAGAGAGAATGTACAAACTCTATAGGAGGAGCCGTGGAATTGAACCTATGTCACTGGTATTGTAAAGCACCACTACACTTCTGTGCCACCCCACGTCCCCTGATCTGTTAAAACAACAAGAGTTTGGAAGAAGAGTGACACCATTATAGAGAAAGTGCAGAGCAGACAGATAATAAGGTCCATGAGCATAATTTAGCAGATTGTAAGGTCAAGAGTCCTTGTACAAAAGATCCATTCCAGAGTTTGATAAAAGCTGACCTTGAGCCAGGCGCTGTATTTTCAGGCTTTTGCTTTTTTACCCGAAGGGAGAAATGAGAAACATCAATAACAATGAGAAATATTGGAGCATGTGAGGTTTCAGTAGTTGTCAGCAGATTGATACTTTGGGTGCAGGAGGCCTGTGGTCTTGGTGACAACAAAAATTCTGTCCCCAAATGACACAGAAGTATTTTTCTAAAGCTGTGCCCAGAGAGAAGTAGAAACTTAAAATACAGAATGAGAAGCCACAGCACATTCTTACGCCAGAGGGCGGTGAATCTGTGGGATTTGTTGCCACAGACGGTTGCAAAGGGCAACACAAGGGATCTCAGTGAAATCTACCAGAAGTTGAAAGGCCCAGAAAGAGTAGATGTGGAGAGGATGTTTCCTATAGTGGGGGAGTCTAGGATCAGAGGACACAGATAGAGTGGATGTGGAGAGGATGTTTCCTATAGTGGGGGAGTCTAGGACCAGAGGGCACAGATAGAGTGGATGTGGAGAGGATGTTTCCTGTAGTGGAGGGGGGAGTCTAGGATCAGAGGACACAGATAGAGTGGATGTGGAGAGGATGTTTCCTGTAGTGGAGGGGGGAGTCTAGGATCAGAGGACACAGATAGAGTGGATGTGGAGAGGATGTTTCCTATAGTGGGGGACTCTAGGACCAGAGAGTTCAGCCTCAGAATAGAAGGATGTCCCTTCAAAGCAAAGATAAGGAGGAATTTCTTTATCCAGAGCTTAGTAAATCTATGGAATTCATTGCCGCAGATGACTGCCAAGGCCAAGTCATAGAGTATACTTAAAGTGGAAGTCAATAAGTTCTTGATTAGTCAGGATGTAAACAATTATAGGGAAAAGGCAGGAAAGTGGGGCTGATAATAAATCAGCCATGATGGAATGGTGGAGGGGACTCAGTGGGCAGTTGGCCTAACTCTGCTCCATATCTTAAGGTCTTACGGTCTTATCACAAAGCTGTAGACTCTCTCCATTTTTAATGTTTTTCAAAGGTAGGTGCGGAAGCAACTGTGGTTCTTGATATCAAAATACTAACTTGGAAACAAGTTTGTTCTTTGGCATTTAATTGGGAAGGAAAAGGACATATGGCTTCACTTTGCATGCTAGAGAAACTACAAGCTTTTTAGCTTTGGAGAATGAGCTCACAGGAAAATATTAATTTGCAGAGTGAGATGCCACCTCTGGCAGTGGTTGCTGATGCTGTGAATTTGGAGCTAAGAAAGCTGAGAGTTTGTTGCTGTAGGAGCAAGCTGAACACGAATGCAAAACTATGCCAGTTGACTTGACACTTTTACAGATAGAGAATCAGGTGGTAATGACAGATGGGTGACTGATTCAGCAAGAATCAAGTTGGCCGATTTAACACGTATTCAGCTCACCGGGAAACTTTTAGACTAGAGTCATAGAGTCATAGAACACTAAAGCACTGAAAGAGGCCTTTCATCCCATCTAGTCTATGCCATACTATTATTCTGTTGAGCCCCCCCATTGACCTGCACCTGGACCATAGTCATCCATACTTCATCCATCCATGTACCTCCCCACATTTATTTTAAATGTAAATCAAACCCATGTCCACCACTTCTGTTGGCAGCTTATTGCACACTCACATCAACCTCAGAGTAAGGAAGTTTCCCCTTCGTGTTTCCTTGTGGAATTCATTGCCACAGGTGGCTGTGGAGGGCAAATCATTGGTTATATTTAAGGTAGAGGTTGATAGACACAAGAATCTAAAGTGATACACACAACATTCTGAAGACGATCAGCAGGTTGCGCAATGGGAATGAACAGTTGATGTTTTGGGCCGAGACCCTTCATCAGTCTTGGCCTGAAATGTCGACTGGTTATTCCCATCTGTAGAGGTTGATAATTCTTGATTCGTCAGGGCATGAAGAGATATGGGAAGAAGGCAGGAGATTAGGGCTGAGAAGGAAATGGATCAGCTATGATGAAATGGTGGAACAGACTTGATGGGCCAAATGGCTTATTTCTGCTCCTATATCTTATGTTCTTAATGAACTTATAGGAAGCATAGTTAGGACACAGAGCATAGAACAGTACAGCACAGGGACAGGCCCTTCAGCCACAATATTCTGGTGAATCAATCAAATGGCCAAGTAAACTAATCACTTTTGTCCACGGGCATAAAAAAAATTGGGAACTCCTGATCGACAAGATGTCCATATCTTTCCATTTTCCTCTCATTTATGTGCTTATCTGAATGTCCTTTATGAGCTTCTAATGTAAGAAACAAATATTCTTTTTGTCCTATCCATACCTGCTGCAAAGAAGCAAAGCCTGACAAAGCCGATGGCTGCAATCTGTTCCTTGAAAGACACCTACTGTGTCAGTGAGACAAGATTCTCTTTACCTCCATCTGTGTCTGCCCGCTGCTTCTCTTTCTTCTGCTGAGCTTTTCATTTCTCTAACCCTATACTTTATATCCTTTTGCTTTGATCTTGTCTTCAAACCATTGGTTTCCAAAACTTTCTTCTCCCTCATCCTTTCAAAAATGCATTGCATGTTTCATTTGTAACTAGTGCATCTATTCTTATACAGATTGAGACAATTCTTATTTCTCTTGTTTACTCTCTCAGTGCCTGAGCAATTTCTTCAAGGTTTATCTAGATTTCTGTGTCAAATGTTGGAGTGCCATGGTAGCGTAGTGGTTACTACGATGCTATTAAAGGTCAGAGTTTGGAGTTCAATTCCGATGTCCTCTGTAAGCAAGTTTGTACATTTCTGCCCAGGAATGATTGGGTTTTCTCCTGGTGCTCTGGTTTCCTCCTACAGTCCAAAGACGCACTGGTTAGTAGGTTAATTGGTCCTTGTAAATTGTCTTGTGATTAGGCTAGGATTAAATTGGTGGGATGCTGGGTGGCACTGCTCAAAGGGCTGGAAGGGCCTGTTCCAGGCTGTATTTCTACATAAATAAATAAAATATTGCTTAGTGTTTACCAGTAGGTGTCCTGATACAATCACAATGAGGTGGCAGGAGGTATGGACAGGACAAGAGGAATATTTTCTCCATCTATGTTCCTATTGTGGGTGAGACCAGGACCAGAGGACACTGCTTGAGAACAGAAGGATGTCCATTTAGAGCAGAGACGAGGAAGAATTTATTTACCCAAATGGTGGTGATTCAAAAGCCACAGGTGGCTACACAGGTCAAGTTATTCAGTATATTTAAAGTGGACGATGATAGGTCCTGACGAAGGTTCCTGGCCCGAAACGTTGACTGTGTTTCTCCCTATAGATGCTGCCTGGCCTGCTGTGTTCCACCAACATTTTGGGTGTGTCGTTCAAATTTCCAGCATCTGCAGATTTCCTCGTGTTTGATGATAAGTTCTTGATTAGTCCTAGTGTCAAAGGTTCTGGGGGGAAGGCAGGAGAATATGGCTGAGAGGAATAATAAATCAGCCATGATGGAATGGTGGAGCAGACTCAATGGGTCGAATTGCCTAATTCTGCTCCTATGTCTTATATCGGGGTTCCCAACCAGGAGTCCATGGACCCCTTGCTTAAAGGTATAGGTACATGGCATAAAAAGGGTTGGGAACTCCTGTCTTATGGTCTTACAGTCTTGAAGTATGATAAAATGAAAAAAATGGGTAATTTTACATTGGAGTAAAAGTGGCAAATGATTTGGACTGAGCAATGTTTATCTAGGATTCACTGCCAGATGTTGCCAACTCCACAAATGACCCTCGAGATGTGTCAGTCCCTCCAGTCTCCCCTCAGTTTCTTTTTAAGTTTTAATCAGTATTTTGGCCTTATTTTCCTTGCTTCAAGTATGATGCATCACTCCTGCTGGATTTATCGTTCTCTCCCCCGGCACCATCCTGCTTTCAACAGTTGGGTTCACTACTTTTCATGTTGTACGTTAATACAACACACTTGAAATGGTAGAGGAACTCAGCAGGTCAGGGAGCATCTAAGGACAGGAATAAACAATTGGCATTTCAGTCCGAGACCCTGTTAAGAACATAAGGCATAGCAACAAAATTTAGTCTCGGTGTGAGAAATGATTGCAAAGTCTGGAACAAGATCATTCCTATCTTTTCTGCTCTGACCTATCTGGGATTTTGGGAATGTTGGAATGCCACATTTTCAAAGCTTGCTAAGATTCGGCATGTCATCTAAAACTTTGACCAAGATGCACAGTGGAGAGTACACTGACTGGTTGCATCATGGCCTGGTATGGAAACATCAATGCCCTTAAATGGAAAGATTTATAAAAAGTGATGGATATGTCTCAGTCCATTACAGGAAAAGCCCCATCCCCCAACATTGAACATGTCCACATGAAGCACTGTCCCAGGAAATCATCAAAGGTCCCCCACCACCCAAGTCATGCTGTCTTCTCACTACTACCATCAGGAAGGAGGTACAGAAGCCTTAGCTCCCACACCACCAGGTTCAGTAACAATTATAACCCCTCAACCATCAGCTGCCTAAGCTAGAGTGGATGCCTTCAGTCACCTCAACACTGAGCTGATTGAATAACTTGGACTCACTCAAGTTCTCTACAACTCATTTTCTCAATATTATTTATCACTAATTTGCTGTATACACTATTACTATTTGCTTTTCCTTTTGTACTTGCACTTTGTCTTTTGCATATTTTTTGTTCTTTGTTTGTACTGAGGTTCTGTATTGATTCTATTTTGTTTCTTTTTATCTGCTGTGAATGCCTACAAGGGAGTGAATATGGGTTGTATATGGAAACATATCCTTACTTCGATAATAAATTTACTTCGAACTTTGAACATCCCTTGCATCTTTTGCCCCTTTGTCCACTTCTTTTGAGATGAGAGACCATCACATCCCAGGCATTTTCTGGTAGTCAATCCCTTGAGTTTATTTACTACAATTTCACTGGCAATAGATTTCTCCTTCTCTTTTGCTGCTGCATTTTTTGATGTAATTGAGTATATTTAGGAAAGCAGCCTCCATCATCAGGAATCCCCACCACCCAGGCTATATTGTCTTCTTGCTGCTGCCATCAGAAAGAACTGCGAGAGCCTCAGGACTCTCGCCACCAGGTCAGGAACCGTTATCGCCCCTGAACCATCAGACTCCTGAGCCAGAGGGGATAACTTCACTCACCCCATCACTGAACTGTTCCCACAACCTATGGGCTCACTTTCAAGGACTCTTCATCTCGTTTTCAATATTTATTGCTTATTTATTTTTAATTATTATTCTTTCTTTTTGTATGTGCACAGTTTGTTGTCCTTTGAACATGGGGTGGTGTGGTCTTTCATGGATCCTATTGTAGTTATTGAGTATGACTGCAAGAAGAGGAAACTCAGGGTTGTATATGACATATATATACTTGGATAATAAATTTACTTTGAACCTTGAACCCAGATCTTACAACTGTTGCTGTAAAGTGTTGTGCTAACTGCTAGGATCCTGTCCTTTATTGTACTTAAAGAACAGTGTTGCTGAAATAAAGTTCAGCCAATATAAGGTAAATCAAAAATCAATGATTTCTAAAAATACCGGATTGCCATTTTTCCTTTCAGTTTAGCAAACCTGTATACTTTTGGTTTAGTTTTATTGTGATTCCCATTGTTTGCTTTCCTGAAAAGAAATCTATCAGCAAACAATCTCTTTTCAGATGGGATAAACTGTCCACCTTTAGCTATCAAAGATTACTTTTAACCCATGTAAAGAACTGGATTTAAAAGCTGACATGAACATATTACTGAAGGCTTCTTCAGTGCTGCTTTAAAAGTATTTAGCACAAGAGAAAAGCAGTCCACTTTAAGGGATTAAAGATTAGCTCTATTTGCCATGTGTACATTGAAACATAGAGTGAGAAGTGTCGTTTGCGCCAACGACCAACGCAGACCGAAGATCCACTGGAGGCAGTCTGCAAGTGTTGCCACGCCTCTGGCACCTACATAGTATCCTCACAGCTCACTAATCCTAACCCTAATAATATATCTTTGGACTGTGGGAGGAAACCTGAGCACCTGGTGGAAACACACATGTCACGGAGAGAAGGTAAAAACTTCTTACAGACAGTGACAGGAATTGAACCCCAGTCAGAGATTGTTGGTGCTGTAAAGTGTTAAACTAACCGCTATGTTACAATGCATGGTTGAATGGTGAATGATCTCCAACAAAAATCAAGTTGATATTAAAGTATAAAAAAGTGTAAAAATAGGATATTAAAAAAATTATATAAAAGTATAAACAGTCCTGATGAAGCCTGAAAGGTCAACTGTTTACTCTCCTCTGTAGATGCTGCTTCACTTGCTGAGTTGGAGACACAGTTACAGAAAACTACAATACAGAAACCGGCCCTTCAGCCCATCTAGTCCATGCTAAACTATTATTCTGCCTTGTCTCATCAAATTGCATCTGGACCACAGCTCTCTATATCCCTCCCATCCGTGCATTCATGCAAACTTCTCTTAGATATTGAAGTAGAACCCACACCTACCACTTCAACTGGGAGCTCAGTCCACACTCTTACCACCCTCTGAGTGAAGGAAGTCCCCTTCATATTCCCCTTAAACGTTTCACCCTTCAACCATTGACCTATGATTTTTAGTTCTGTTCTCACTTAACCTCAATGGAAAAAGAGCCTGCTTGTGTTTACCATATCTATGTCCTTCATAATATTGTATATAAACTTTTTATTTCCTCCTGCATTTTGTGCATTTTGCTCAGGATTTCCAGCACCTGCAGAATCTCGTGTTTATAAACAGTGTTTAGTGCATGCAACATACTGTATTTCAGAGTCACATATATCATATTTTACACTCTTGTTGCCTTGTAAATTCATGAACCAGGTATGGAGAAGCAATGAACCAATTAGAGCAACATGCTGTCTTACTGGTACTTGAAGTCAAAGTGTAAAAATCATATTCAGAATTGGGTTTATTATCACTGTCTTGAAATCCTAATCCTCACCGGATATCTTTGGAATGTGGGAAGCAACTGAAGCAGCTGGAGGAAGCCCCCATGGTACAAACTCCATGAAATATGATGTGAAGTGAGTTGATTTGCATCAGCAGTACAGTGCAAAGACATGGAACTGCAGGCAGCATGGTAGCGTAACGCAACTAGAGCGTGAGCAATCACCGATTGGCGTTCAATTCTTACCGCTGCCAGTAAGCAGTTTGTACATTCTCCCCGTAACTTTCTTATGGGTGCCCTGGTTTCCTCCCACACTTTGAAGATGTACAGTTCGGGTTAGTGAGTTGTGGGCATGCTATGTTGACACCGGAAGTGTGGAGACACGTGCAGACTGGCCAGCGCTTTCCTCATTGATTTGATTTGACACAGATGGTGATGCAACCAGTCAGAATTTTCTCCACTGTACACCTGTAGAAATTTGCAAGGATCTTTGTTGACCTACCAAATCTCCTCAAACTTCTCATGAAGTATAGCTACTATCATGACTTCTTTGTGAATCTATCAAGGTGTTTGGCCCAGGACAATTCCTTGGAGATGCTGACAACCAAGAACTTGAAACCACTCACCCTTTTCACCAGTGACCGCTTTATGAGGACTGTTGTCTGTTTTCCTGATTTCCCTTTCTTGAAGTCTACAATCTATTCCTTTGTCTTACTGACATTGAGTATGAGGTTGTTGTTGTGACACCATTCAACCAGCTAATTTATCTCACTTCTGTACACATCCTCATTGTCCTCTAAAATTTTACCAACATTGGTCTCATCTGTGAATTTTGCATGCTGTCTGCACATTGTGACAGTCATGGGTGCAGAAAGAGTAGATCAGTGGGCTAAGCACACATTGAAGTTCGCCTGTGTTGATCGTCAGCGAGGGGGAGATGCTATCACTGTGCTGACCATGGTCTCCCAATAGATAAATCAAGATTCAAGATTGTTTATCACGTACTCATCAAAACATACTGTCAAAAGTGTCTTTTGCATTACCAACCAAAACACTCGAGGATGTGCTGGGGGCAGCCTACAAGGGTTGTCGTACATTCCAGCACCAACATGGCACCCAATCACAAACAAGTGAAAATCTGCAGATGCTGGAAATCTGACCAACGCACACAAAATTCTGGAGGAACTCAGCAGGCCAGGCAGCATCTATGGAAAAAAATTACAGTCGACAGTTTAGCCCGAAACCTTGTCGAAGGGTCTCGGCCCGAAACGACAACTGCGCCCTTTTTCATAGATGCCTGGCCTGCTGAGTTCCTCCAGGATTTTGTGTGCGTTAACCAACATAGCATGCCCACAATGTTTGGGAGACCAACATACAGCACAATAAAACAGTACACAACAAGCACCAAAAACAAGAACAGCAAAATAATCCCCTCTCCTTCCTCCCAGCCACGTATGCACGTATACAGTCCTCTAAACCGTATTGCTCAGCCGCTGCTTGCACAGAGATGCACAGAAGTGCAGGTTCAGAATCTTGGTGCTAAATTCTGAGGGAATGATGGTTTTGAACAATGAGGTAAAGAGCAGTCTGATTTATATATTGTTGTTGTCCAAGTGGTCCAAAGCCGTGTGAAGAAGCTGTACGATTGCATCTGCTGTAGACCAATTGTGGCCAAATGCAAGCTGGAGCAGGTCCAGGTCCCTGCTTAGGCATTATCAACCTCTCAAAGCATGTCTTCAGAATAGATGTGAGTGTCACTGGCTCATCCTGACCTTCTTAGGCACCAGTATGATTGGCGCCACTCTGAAGCAGGTGGGAACCTCTGAAAACAAAACTGAGAGATTGAAGAGGTCATCAAACACTCCAGCTAGTCAGTTGGCACAGGTTTTCGGTACCCGGCCAGATACACCACCAGGGACTGATGCCTTTTGAGGGTTCAGCCTCTTGAAAGCTATTCTGGCATCATTCTCTGAGGCAGGTATTGCACGCTCACCAGGCGCTGTGCAGATTTATAAAGGCATGGTATTATTTTCCCTTTCAAAGCATGCAAAAACTGTATTGAGCTCATCAGTCAATGCAACATCATAGTCATTTATCCATTATTGAAATGTGAAATAATTGTATTTATTTAGAGATACAGTGTGGAATGGGCTATTACGGCCCAATCAAATAACCCACCTATTTAATCCTAGCCCTAATCCCAGGACAATTTACAATTAACTTACTAACCAATATGTCTTTGAACTGTGTGAGGAAATGGGAGCAACCAGAGGAAACACACATGTTGACAGGGAGAATGTACAAATTACCTTCCAGTGGGTGCCAGAATTGAACTGCGAACTCCTTTGTCCAGGCTGTAATAGTATTACACTAACTATGCCAGCATGTTGCCACATGGTAATCTATGCATAACACACCGCATATTTTAATGGTTTGTTCCAGTAATGGGGAAGACCACTGAAAGATCAATGAAGGTATGGATTCAAAATGATATGAATGGGAAAGTATTTTATTATTGAAAGTAGAGGTAGACATATGGGAATGGACAGAGTGTTTTCATATTTATGGCTTATTACCAAGACAGGTTATTGTAAAAAGCTGGTCAAGAAATTCAGAAACAGACATGGTTCTTAGGTACCTAATAAAGTGGTCACTCAGTGTATGTTTGTAGCCTCCTGCTGCTGTAGCCCATCCATTACAATTTCTATGTGTTGTGCAATCAGAGATTATTTTCTGTAACGTGTGGTTGTTTGAGTTACTGTCACCTTCCTGTCAGCTTGAACCACTCTGGCCAATCTTCTCTGACCTCTCTCATGAACAAGGCATTTTCACCCACAGAAATGCCACTCACCGGATATCTTTTGTTTTTCACACCATTCTCTGTACACTCTAGAGACTATTGTGCATGAAAATCCCAGGGGATCAGCAGTTTCTGAGATATTCAAACCACAATGTCTAGCACCAACAATCATTCCAAGATTAAAGTCACCACGATCACATTTCTTCCCCATTCTGACGTTTGGTCTGAACAACAACTGAACCTCTTGACCATGTCTGCATGCTTTTATGCATTGAGTTGTTGCCACTTGATTGGCTGATTAGGTTATTGCGTTAATGAGCAGATGTACAGGTGTACCTAATAAACTGGCCACAGAGTGCATGATAAGATTATGTAAGTAGGTTGTAACTCTTCCCACAGGAAGATAGAAGAGGCATTCACTCTACATTCTACACTCTTGCAAAAACCTTTTAAAACCACCCTTGAAAATCCTGAACTAAATACCAGTTTATACATTTTCTGTTTTCAGTTTGAAAAACCTTACCTAAGCCAGCAAGCTGATGTTCAACACATTGCTAGATATATGCACACGGGCAATAAGTGACGCCTAATTAGTCTGATCACACTAACTGTTAATCCCACTGTTAGTTTGGAGACACCTACCGATACTGTTGTATGTCAGGGGTTTGCTTTTACTCTGCTCCAGAATAATTCATGTTGTTCTACATCATTATCACTGCAGCATGCACGACTGGACTTGTGTGAAGGCACAGTGGTTGCTGCTCAACTCAGTTGAAGTAGTCCTATTTGTAGTGACAGAGCTCAAATTCATCTCGTGGTTTCCTTCACAGAGCAGTATGTTTCATTTCAGACTTAGAGGTGCTTCAGAAGTTGAGAATGAGGCAGAAAACAGTGTTGTGGCTGTTTTATTCAGCATTACAAGAATAAAGATATCAGAATATTAGAATAAAAATCACAGGGTACATAGACAGATGGATTGTAGGGGTATGGCCTGCTATGATCCCGGTGCAGGTCGATGGGAGTAGGCAGCTTAAATGGTTTCAACATCGACTAGATGGGCCAAGGGGCCTGTTTCTGTGCTGTACTTTTCTATGACTCTACAATATTAATCTTTGAGGTCCCACAGTTAGAGTGATGCTATTGCAGCTCATTGTGAGTGCTAATTTATGTGCAGGTTAGGTCACCTTATCTGCAGGAAAGATGTAAATAAATTTGAAAGAATACTGAGAAAAATTATAAGGATATTGCCGGATTTGGAACACCCGAATTATAAGGAAAGATTGAAACGGTTAGGACTTCATTCCTTGGAACTTTAAGGTGAGCCTGAGGGAAAACTGCTTCACTCTGAGGGTCTTGAGAGTGTGGAATGAGTTCCCAGCACTAGTGATGCACAGAAACTCAATTTCAACATTTAAGAAAAGTTTGGATAGGTACATGGAATGTAAGGCTAAACAGGGCATTGGAAATAGGCAGTTTAAATTGATTCAGCATGGACTAGATGGGGTGAAGGGCCTGTTTCTGTGCTGTGCTTTTCTATGACTCTGTGAATCTATTATTCTAATTCTGCTGCCATCTGTAAGGAGTTTGTACATTCTCTCTGTAGCGGAATGGGTTTCCTCCAGATGCTCCAGTTTCCTCCCCCAGGCCAAGGACATATTGTTTAATAGTTTAATTAGTAATTGTAAATTGTCCTGTGATTAGGCTGGTGTTAAATAGGTGGGTAGCGAGTCGGTCCAGCTCGTTGGGCCAGAAGGACCTTTTCTGTGCTGTATCTCGAAAGTAAAAATAAACATTAGCTTAATTTTTCCTATGTATATTAAAACACACAGTGAAATGCATCGTTTGCGTCAGCAACCAGCCAGACAGAACATTGCTGGAGGCAACGGTAAGTGTTGCTGTGCTTCTGGTGCCAACATAACATGCCCACAACTTACCAACCTGTACGCCTTTGGGAGGAAGCTGGAGCACCCGGAGGAAAAGTAACACGGCCACAGGGAGACAGCGGCAGGAACTGAAATGAGGTTGCTGATCACTGGCGCTGTAATCACATTACGTTAACTGCTACACTACCATGCCCTCCGAGGATGAGCAAAGAATGAAGACAATGAAAAAGTTAGAGCCTCCAATCATCCAAAAGGGTTGCGTCTAGCGGTTGCTGATGTGATGGGAGAATGAACTGTTTAGGAGCTCAGGCAGGGTGAAATGAGAGGAGATTTCAAACGCCCAGTCATGAGAATGCGAGCTTAGATAATGGGGGGATGTCAGTCTTTGTGGGACACACACTAAATGCTGAAGGAACTCAAAAAGAGAAGCAGCAAATTAATAGAGGCAAATTAACAGTTTAGGTTTGAGATCCTGATGAAGTCTATTCCCCTCCGTAGATGCTATCTGACTTGATGAGTTCCTTCAGCATTTTGTATGTGTCTATCAAAATCTCCAGCATCTGTAGAATCTCTTGTGTTTTCATCTTTGTGGAGGAGTCTTGATGGTTGGGAAGAAGGGAAGCATTTGGGAAGAAGGTAGTTAAGTGGACGAGTGGGATCTTAATCTTTAAGTAAGTTTAGTTTTATTCCCTTTATGATTATGGAGATATTTTCTTCATGTAAGTGTTGTAGAGTGTCTAAACCATACCCATCAAATCCATTTACTGTCCATGTGATATTGTCATAAAATGCAGGAAAATATCTGAGAAGTTTTGCCTTAAAGATAAAGATAATGATTAGTTTTATTTGTCACATGTGCATCGAAACATTGAAACTGTGAAATGCGTCATTTGTATCAAGTGACCAACGCAGTCCAGGGACGTGCTGGGGGCAGCCCACAAGTGTCGCCATGTTTCCAGTGCCAGCATAGCATGCCCACAACTTACTGATCCTAACTGTACATCTTGGGAATGCAGGAGGAAACCTGAGCACCCAGAGGAAATCCACATGGTCACGGACAGGATGTGGAAACTCCTTAAAGAGGATGCCAGAATTAAACTCCAAACTCCTACATCTCAAGTGTCGCTCTAACTGTGTCACTACTGCGATGCCTCATGGTATAAAGTATTATTGTGTAATTGAATATAACCAAATATAAAATATGTTCACAGGGTAATGAGGAAGTCCAGTTCAAGTCCAGTTGAGTGTTACCAATAATGCTTGTTAGTTATTTTCGTTTATAGGAAAAATCCACCTAATATAATTTTTCTTCTTAACAATTATGGATTTCTTTCAGGATGTAAGTGTTGCAAGCAAAACCAGCATTATTATCCATTCTTAGTTGCTTTTGAGAAGGTGGTGGCCCCCACTTTCCTAAATCATGATAGTTATTTTGGTGTTAGGGAGGGAATCCTAGACTGCACGCAGAACAATTATGTCTTTCCAAATCGGTATGGAGGAGAATCTTTAATTATTTAATCTCCCCTGGAAGTGCATTAATTAATGTGAGACCATTAAGCATCATTTTACACTATTGTAATGCAGTTAATATGCTGTTTGGTTTGCAAGGGAAATCAAGATGTTCTTCTAAACAGAAGAATTTGTATCAGAGAAATTACACATTCCCACAACAATTCCCATTTTTGTTTCTCACAATGAGATTCTTGGCAGTTTTGTGTTGTGAATGTTTGCTTAAATTGCAACTATTGGACAACTGTGAGCTCATTAATTTTAACGTAGAACAGAGAACATGGAGCAGAACAGCAGAGGAACAAGCCCTTCAGCCCACAATGTTGTGCTGAACCAATTAAATTAGCAATCAAATGGGTAGCTAAGCTAATCCCATCTACACAATGTCCATATCCTTCCAGTTTCCTCACACTTATGTGCCTCTCTAAACATTCCTTAAAAGTCTCTAATATTTTGCTTCTGCCACCACCACTGGCAGTGCATTTCAGGCACCCACCACTTGGCCCTCATCCCTCCTTTGAAGTTACCCCCCTCACCTTAAATGTATGCCCTCTTGGATTAGACATTTCAACCACAGAAAAAAGATATTGACTTCCTATTTTATGCCTCTCATAATCTTATAAACCTCTATCAGATCACCCCTCAAGCTTTGCCAATCCAGAGAAAATAACCCGCATTTGTTCAACCTCTCATCATAGCACATTTTAAGTCTTCGCCTCAATAGTAACAAAATTAGTGTTGTCTGACTTCTGTGTGTCTCCTGATCATTTAGTTATGGCCACTATTAAATTATGTTAACTTTTGATTACTGATTTAATGATTGATTTATTGATTAGATTAAATTTCCCTAAGTTCCACTCCTCTCTATCCCTCCCCCTTTTCTTTTCCCTCATTTTGGCACCATGCTCACCCTTCTGTTCTCCTACCCCACTCTTATAACCTGTCCATCGCTTCCCTCAGCTGTCCCTCCTCCTTCCCTTTATCCCATGGTCCACTCTCTTCTCCTATCAGATTCCTTCTTCTTTAGCCCTTTACCTTTTCCACCTACCAGCTCCTTGCTTCACCATCCTTCCCAAACAACCTACATTTCCCCTCGCCTGGTTTCACCTATCACCTTCGAGCTTGTCGTCCTTCCCATCCCCCCACCTTCTTATTCTTGCTTCTTCCCCCTTCCTTTCTAGTTCTGATAAAGGGTCTCGACCCTAGACACTGACTGCTTATTCCTCTCTGTAGATGCTACCTGACCTGCTGAAACCATCCAGCATTTTGTGTTTGAATTCTATTCTGCACATTCTCACCATTTCTAACAAACATCTATCTGATTTATTTTTAGGCCCACTGAGATTTATCTCACAGTCAGAGTCAGTCGCTGCTTATGCAGGAGACGTCGCCGTGCTGAAATGTGAAGTGACTGGTGAGCCAATGCCATCGGTTCATTGGCAGAGAAACCGCATCGACCTGCAGCTGAACACAGACGACGTCCGCATGGCCGTTCTCCCATCTGGATCCCTGGTGATTAACAAGCTGCAGGCAAGTGACAGCGGGTCCTACCGCTGCCTTGCAGAAAACCCTGGAAGCTCGAGGACGGGAAACGATGTTGACCTTCAGGTTCTGTCGGGTAAGAGGAAGTTAGATGTTTGTTCTCAGAAGAGGAAGTTAGATGCTGGCATGTTGTCAGAAGAGGAAGTTAGATGTTGGCATGTTCTCAGAAGTTTATCTGTGGGTACAAATTACAAACTATGTTGCGGCCTGACTAACACACCACAGCAAATATTGATGTTCAAGAAGGTTTAATATCTTTTCCAGTACATAAGTGTAAAGCAGAAAGAAATAGTTGTTACTCTGTATCTGATGTAGAACAATAAAACACAGTACGATAAAGAACACAGTAGATATAAATACATAAGATTGCTTACATGCGTAGATTGATTGTATGTCCATAACATGACATTAGGCACACACAGGAGTGTCTGTACACAAGGTGACTCTCACAGGAATTGATAGGTGGTTGGGTGTGTAGAGGGGTGGGTTAGTGGGTGAAGGTGTTTATCAGTGTCATTGCTTGGGGAAAGTAACTGTTTTTGAGTCTGGTGGTCCTGGCGTGGAAGCTACGTAGCCCCCTCCCTGATGGGAGTGGAACAATTAGTGCATGAGCAGGGTCGGTGGGATCCTTCATGATATCATTGACCCTTTTCCGGCACCTTTCTGTATGTATGTCCTATGATGCATTGTGCAGTTTTGGCTAATACATGTATCCTGTTTTATAGCCTGTCAGCTATCTTAGCATTACCAGGGTAAATACGTAAGCCTATTCTAACATAAAAAGTGATACTCAATGGTCACCTGTTACACATCTAAAAGTAGATGGTGAATAAAGTTGATTGTTGGAGTTGATCCTTGAAAGCAGAGACTTACATCCATTGGAGGTTGTTTAGAAAATAGAATACTACAGCTCAGCACAGGCCATTTGGCCCATCATGCTGTGCTGACCTTTCAACCTACTCCAGGATCAATCCAACCCTTCCTTCCAACATGGACACCAGGATAACATAGCGGTTAGTGGAGCTCTATTACTGATTGGGGCATTTCGGAGTTCTGAGTCCAATTCCGGTGCTGTTCTGTAAGGAATCTCGGTACATCCTCCCCCCGGAATGTGTATGTTTTGCCTGGTGCTCCAGTTTCCACCCACAGTTCAAAGGTGTACTGGGTCTCTTGCTGTCCACTCAAACAATTTCTTTTATCATCTTGTACTCCCCTATCAATATCTCTCACCCTCCGTCACTTCAGAGAAAATCCCTAGCTTGCCCAACCCAACATGGCAGCATAATCCAGGCAGTGTCCTGGTAAATCTCCTCCGTGCCCTCTCTAAAGCTTCCACATCCTTTCTACAATGAGGTGACAAGAACTAAACACAGAACTCCAAGCGTTGACTAATCAGGATTTTATCGAGCTGCAACATTATCTCACAAAGCTGCATTATAGAGCTTTTTTTTAGGATAGGTCAAATAGAGACAGGAAGATTGCTTTCACACGTAGTTGAGACTAGGACTAGTGAACATAGCCTGATATTCCAGGGGAATAGATTTAGAACGGAGATAACGAGGAATTACTTTTCTTGGCAAGTAGTGAATGTGTGACACTCTCTGCCCAAGGAAGCAGTGGAGGCTACCTCCTTATGTTTAAGATAGAGTTAGAAGGATTGCATTGCAGGGTAATTAAGGGTTCTGAGGAAAAGGCAAGTAGGTGGAGCTGAGTCAATGGCCAGAGAAGCCATGATCTTATTGAATGGTGGAGAAGACGTGACAGGCAGAATGGTCAAACACTGCTCAGGTTTCTTATCTTCTTATGTATACTTATATTACACAGTAGCATTTGAATACATCTTAAACAAAAATGGGTGAAAGCCTACTTCTCTTCACAGCTGAATGATACAGTTGTACAGGTGGGCTCCCATCGAAGAAAAGAAATGAATGAGAAGTGTCTGGTGTCTCTGGGCCTGTACTCACTGGAGTTTAGAAGAATAAGGTTTGGGGGGTGGGGGGGCCTTCTCATTGAAACTTACCAAATACTGAAAAGCCTAGCTAGAGTGGATGGGGTGAAGATGCCCAGGGCCAGAGGGCACAGCCTCATGGTAGAAGGACATTTATTTAGACAGAGATGAGGAGGAACTTCTTTTGAGAGAGTTTAGTGAATCCATTGCCACAGACGGCTGTGGAAGCCAATTCATTGAGTGGATTTACAGTGGAGGTCGATAAGTTCTTGATTAGTTAGGGTGTCAAAGGTTACAGGAAGAAGGGAGGGGAATGGGGTTGAGAGGGATAATGAATCAGACATGATAGAATGGTTTAGCAGAGTCAATAGGCCAATTGGCTTAATTCTGCTTCAATGCTTTATGGTCTAATTTCTCAACATGAATGTTGTCACCGGCCTCACAGCTACACAGCAAAGCTCCTTCAGATCAACATCAGAATATTCCTTTGCTTGGAAAAACATCTCCATTCTACCCTAATATAGTTTTTCAATTTCCCAGAGGAAGAATCCTCCTGACCTTTCCAAGAGCCATTTTCAATAATGTGCCACATATGAAAGCCTGAAGCCACTTCACTTAAATCTGTTACATCCTGGTAGACAGAGCAAAGCTTCAGTCCAGTTCTGACATTGGAGACAGGCCCCAGAGATGGTAAAATGTGGCAGAGGTATTTCATTAGGCTCTGCAGTAATGGCAAAAATTTTTTTCATTACTATTGTTTTTGAACAGTGCCTTATATGAATGCATAGATACACAGGAGTTTCTGAACATCCTAAGCAACACACACAAACTGCTTCAGGAACTCAGCAGGTCAGCAGCATTTATGGAAACAAATAAACAGTCGACATTTTGGGCCAAGACCCTTCATCGGGACCTGAAAGGAAGGAGGACGATGACAGAATAAGAAGGTGGGGTGAGGGGGAGGAGGACAAGCTACAGGATGATAGGTGAAGCCAAATGGGTGGGGGAGGACGATGAAGGAAGAAGCTGGTAAAGGGCTGAAGAAGAAGGAATTTGATAGGAAAGGAGAGTGGTCCATGGGAGAAAGGGAAGAAGGAGGGACACCAGGTGGCCATGATAGCCAGGTGAGGAGAAGAGGTAAGAGGCAAGAGTGGAGAAATAAAAAAGAAGGAAGGGGGAGGAATCAATGTTCATGCCATCAGGTTGGAGGCTACCTAGGCAGAATAAAGATGAAAGATTAGCTTTATTTGTCTCATGTAAATCAATAGATCAATATTGACAGAAATGTGAGTTTTCTGTCAATAACCAACACAGTCCGAGGATGTGCTGGAGGCAGCTCATAAGTGTCACTAAGCTTCTAATGCCAACATAGCATATCCACAAATTACTAACCCTAACTGTACCTTTTTGGAATGAGAAAGGAAACTGGGGAACCAGGAGGAAACCCAAGCAGTAACGGGGAGAATGTACAAACTCCTTACAGACAGCAGCAGGAATTTAACCCTAAGGGCTAGTGGTGAGACCAGAGTTCAAGGCAAGTGTTTCAGGTCTTATCATTGATGTGTTTGTAGATCAAGGCCTGAGGTTTGGTCCTTGTTCATTTTCATTGGGAGTTCTAGGATGATATATCAGATGTCCAGATTGAAGACCAGAAATCAATTGGAATCCAGAAGCAAAGGCCCGATGGTTGGACCCCCTAGTCTATAAATCTTTATAACCATGTAACCATATAACCATATAACAATTACGACACGGAAACAGGCCATCTCAGCTCTTCTAGTCCAAGCCAACACTTACTCTCACCTAGTCCCACAGGCTCGCACTCAGCCCATAACTCTCCATTCCTTTCCTGTCCCTATACCTATCCAATTTTACTTTAAATGACAATACCAAACCTGCCTCTACCATTTCTACTGGAAGCTCATTCTCTGCCACTCTCTGAGTAAAGAAATTCCTCCTCGTGTTACCCTCACTTTGCCCCCTAACTCTCAAATCATGTCCTATCGCTTGAATCTCCCCTACTCTCAATGGAAAAAGCCTATCCAGTCAACTCAATCTATTCTCCTCATTATTTTAAATTACTCTATCAAGTCCCCCCTCAACCTTCTAAGCTCTGAAGAATAAAGACCTAACTTGTTCAGCCTTTTCCCGGAACTGAGGTGCTGAAACCCAGGTAACATTCTAGTAAATCCTCTCTGTACTCTCTCTATTTTGTTGATAACTTTCCTATAATTCGGTGACCAGAACTGTACACAATACTCCAAATTCGGCCTTACCAATGTCTTGTACAATTTTAACATTACATCCCAACTCCTATACTCAATGCTCTGATTTATAAACCCCAGCATACCAAAAGCCTTCTTCACCACCCTATCCACATGAGATTCCACCTTCAGGGAACTATGCACCATTATTCCCAGATCACTCTGTTCTACTGCATTCCTCAATGCCCTACCATTTACGATGTATGTCCTATTTGGATTATTCCTACCAAAATATAGTACCTCATACTTATCAGCATTAAACTCCATCTGCCATTGTTCAGCCCACTCTTCTAACTGGCCTAAATCTCTCTGCAAGCTTTGAAAACCTACTTCATTATCCACAACGCCACCTACCTTAGTATCATCTGCATACTTACTAATCCAATTTACCACCCCATCATCCAGATCATTAATGTATATGACAAACAACATTGGACCCAGTACAGATCCCTGAGGCACACCATTAGTCATCAGCCTCGAACCTAACAGTTATCCACCACTCTCTGGCATCTCCCACCTAGCCACTGTTGAATCATTTTTACTACTTCAATATTAATATCTAACAATTGAACCTTCCTAACTAAACATCCGTGCGGAACCTTGTCAAAGGCCTTACTGAAGTCCATATAGACAACGTTCACTGCTTTACCCTCGTCAACTTTCCTCGTAACCTCTTTAAAAAATTCAATAATATTTGTCAAACATATTCAATAAGATTGGTGAATCACATGATCCATTGTAGAAGTCTAAAGCCCAGTGACTGTGATTCCATGGATTCACTGGAGATTGGAGGCTGGGGTCTGAATATGGCCTCTCCTAGGGTGAGATGACCGTGTATGCGTGTATGTGTGGGTGGATGAAGCTTGTTTTGCTGTGTTGGTTTGTTGCTTGGTAAGTTTATTTAGTTATAATTATTTATTTATTAAAATATAGTGCAAAACAGTTTTAAGGTGCTTGGAAGAAGGTACAGAGGGGATGTCAGGGGTAAGTTTTTTACTCAGAGAGTGATGAGTGCTTGGAATGGGTTGCTGGTGATGGTGGTGGAGGCAGATACGATAGGGTCTTTTAAGAGACTCCTGGACAGGTACATGGAGCTCAGAAAAATAGAGGGCCATGGGTAACCCTAGGTAATTTCTAAGGTAAGGACATGTTCGGCACAGCATTGTGGGCTGTAGGTCCCTTCATGCTCCCTTTTTGCTGTTAATAAAAGCCTATCGTTCACTTCCAGTATCCTAGAGTTATTGTTGGTGCATCAATTTTATTAACAGTGAAAAGGGAACACGACATGTCGAAGACTGAGGGAGGAGCAGTGCCCCAATCGCCTTTCTACAGGGGTCTGTGGGAGGAGTCACAGGAGCAGTCAGCAGAGGGGCGTGTCCAGACAGGTATACTTAGTTTACCACAGATATCAGAACTGAACTATGAACTCTGACTCTCTGAGCTGTAATAGTGTTGGTACTGTGGCATCCAGTGCTCTGCGTCATTCTGCCCCACCTCGGGCCATGCTATGTTAGTGCCAGGATGTGTGGCCACACTTAAAGGCTGTCCCCAGCACATGCTGAGGTGTGTAATGCAGATGGGTGCATTTCGCTGTATGTTTCGGTGTACATGCGATAAACACACCTGAACTGGAATCTGATCACTAGTGCAATAAAGCATTACTCTAGCCACTACGCCACAGCGACAACATGGATTCAAGTCTACGATTCCCACGAGATCAATTTCCAGACTCTTGAGACGTGCCATAACTCACCTTGTGGCAGTCCCAGACATATTTTGCAGCTGTTCCTGAATATCATGTCCTTGTAGTGAGCAGCACTCTCAGTACTAACAATATACCTCCAACAGGGACGGGCTCTGAGTCAACGACATTGCTTCGATGCCTGCTTCACCGCGATAGCAGAAACCAACTGAGGAGGATAAAAAATATAACTCTGCATGCTTGACTGCCTTAAGCATTGATCTGTGCAATGACTTTTGGTTGCCTGCTGTTTGAAATCTCAAAGAATTCCACGTCCTGCTCTTCACAATCCTGCAATGTAGTTTTCAGCTTTCTGGAGGTACACTCAGTGGCCACTTTATTAGGCACACCTGTACTCCTGCTCATTAATGCAAATATCTAATCAGCCTATCGTGTGGCAGCAACTTAATGCATAAAAGCATGCAGACATGGACAAGCGGTTCAGTTGTAGTTCAAATTAAACATCAGAATGGGGAAGAAATGTGATCTAAGTGACTTTGACTGTGGAATGATTGTTGGTGCCTGACGGGGTGGTTTGAGAATCACAGAAACTGCGCATGTCCTGGTATTTACACACACAACTGTTTCTAGAGACTACAGCGAGTGGTGTGAAAAACAAAAATAAAATCACTCAGTGAGCGGGAGTTGTCTGAGTGAAAATGGGAGAGGTCAGAGGAGAATGGCCAGACTGATTCAAGCTGAAAAGAGGTTGATAGTAACTCAGATAACCACTCATTAAAGCAGTGGTGCATCTCTGAAAGCACAACACGTCGAGCCTTGAAGTGGATGAGGTACAGCAGCAGAAGACTACAAACATACTCTCAGTGGGCACTTTATTAGGTACAGGAGGTACTGAGTATGTGTTGTAATAATACTGCACTCTGTGCATTATGAAACACAATATTCTGAGTTAAATGCATGTCTTTTTTGAAGAAGTTCACATCCTAACATTGACAGTTGTCAGTTTTTAGAGTGGATGTGCATTAACTGGCTTTCAAAGCAGTTTTAGGATCACACATCTTATCTCTTTGAAAGGCAGTTTCTCCGATTTTGAATGTTAGTCGGACTGAATGCATTATTATTTTAACAGTGTCATAAATTAAACATTTGTCACTTTAATTAAATAAATTATTTATCAAGGAGCTTAACAACAGCATTTCTTCATACATTGTATAATCACAGCAGCAATGACTGGGTTCAAAGTTCAAAGTAAATTTTTATCAAAGTCCATATATGTCACCATATTTAGAACTCCAAGATTCATTTTCTTGTGGGCATTCCCGGTAAATATCAGAATCAGAATCAAGTGTAATATCACTGGCAGATGTTGTAAAATTTGTTAACTTTGCAGCAGCAGCAGTACAATGCAATTCATGATAACAGAGAAAAAAGAAAACTGTGAATTACTGTAAATATATATATATATTTATATATATGTGTGTGTAAATATATATATGTGTGTGTGTGTGTGTGTGTGTGTGTGTGTGTGTATATATATATATTTACATTCCTGATAAAGGGTGTCGGCCCGAAATGTTGACTGTGCTTCTTCCTATAGATTCTGCATTCCACCAGCATTTTGTGTGTGTTGTGTAAATTGAACTAGTGTAAAAAATAGGGAATGGAAAAAAGCAGTGAGGTAGTGTTCATGGGTTCCATGTCCATTCAGGAATTGGATGGCAGAGGGGAAGAAACTGTTTCCTAAATCATTGACTGTGTGGCTTCAGGGTCATGTACCTCTTTTCTGATGGCAGTCAACAGAATCAATAAAAGGCCAACACATACAATGTGCTGGAGGCACTCAGCATTGATGGATGGGAATAAACAGGACTGATGAAGGGTCTGGGCTTGAAACGTTGACTGTTTATTAGAAACTTAGAAACATAGAAAACCGACAGCACAATACAAAGCTGTACTGAACATGTCCTTACCCGAGAAATTATCTAGGGCTACCCGTAGCCCTCCATTTCTCTGAGCTCCATATACTTGTCCAGGAGTCTCTTAAAGGACCCTATCATTTCTGCCTCCACCACTGTCGGCAGCAGTCCATTGCAAGCACTCACCACTCACCACTCACTTACCCCTGACATCTCCTCTGTACCTACTTCCAAGCAGCTTAAACCTGTGCCCTCTTGTGCTAGCCATTTCAGCCCTGGGAAAAAGCCTCTGACTATCCACACAATCAATGCCTCTCATCATCCTATACACCTCTATCAGGTCACCTCTCATTCTCTGTCGCTCCAAGGAGAAAAGGCAGAGTTCACTCATCCTATTTTCATAAGGCATGCTCCCCAATCCAAGCAACATCCTTGTAAATCTCCTCTGCACCCTTTCTATGGTTTCCCCATCCTGTAGTGAGGTGACCAGAACTGAGCACAGTACTCCAAGTGGGGTCTGACCAGGGTCCTATATAGCTGCAACATTACCTCCCATCTCCTAAACTCAATCCCATGATTAATGAAGCCCAATGCATCGTATGCCTTCTTAACCACAGAGTCAACCTGTGCAGCTGCTTTGAGTGTCCTATGGACTCAGACCCCAAGATCCCTCTGATCCTCTGCATTGCCAAGAGTCTTGCCATTAATGCTATATTCTGTCATCATACTTGACCGACCAAAATGAACCACCTCACACTTCCCTGGGTTGAACTCCATCTGCCACTTCTCAGACCATTTTTGCATCTTATCAATGTTCTGCTATAATCTCTGACAGCCCTCCATACTATCCACAACACTCTCAACCTTTGTGTCATCAGTAAATTTACTAACCCTTCCCTCCACTTCTTCATCCAGGTCATTAATAAAAATCACAAAGTGTAGGTGTCCCAGAACAGACATCTGAGGCACTCCACTGGTGACCGACCTCCATGCAGAATATGACCCGTCTACAACCACTCTTTGCCTTGTGTGGGCAAGCCAGTTCTGGATCCACAAAGCAGTGTCTCCTTGGGTCCCATGGCGCCTTACTTTCTCAATAAGCCTTGCATGGGATACCTTGCTGAAATCCATATACACTGCTCTACCATCATCACTTCCTCAAAAAATTCAAACACGAGGAAATCTGCACATGGTGGAAATTCAAGCAACACATTCAAAATGCTGGTGGAACACAGCAGACCAGGCAGCATCTATAGGGAGAAGCGCTGTCGATATTTCGGGCTGACACAATAAATCCTAACAAAGGGTTTCGGCCCGAAACATTGACAGCGCTTCTCCATATAGATCCTGCCTGGCCTGATGCGTTCCACCAGCATTTTGTGTGTGTTGCTCAAAAAATTCAATCAGACTCAAAAGGTACGATCTGCCTTTCACAAAGCCATGCTGACTATTCCAAATCATATTACGTCTCTCCAACTGTTCATAAATCCTGCCTTTCAAGATCTTCTCCATCAACTTACCAACCACTGAAGTAAGACTCACTAGTTTATAATTTCCTGGGCTATCCCTACTCCCTTTCCTGAATAATGGAAAAACATCTGCAACCCTCCAATCCTCCGGAACCTCTTTTGTCCCCATTGTTGATGTGAACATCATCACCAGAGGCTCAGCAATCTCCTCCTTTGCCTGGGGTACATCTTGTATGGTGACTTATCCAACTTGATGCTTTCCAAAAGCCCCTGCACATCCTCTTTCTTAATATCTACATGCTTAAGCTTTTCAGTTCGCTGTAAGACATCTCTGCAATCACCAAGATCTTTTCCATAGTGAATACTGAAGCAAAGTACTCTAATATTAAATACCTCTGATATCTCTTCCAGTTCCATACACACTTTTCCACTGTCACACTTGATTGGTACTATGCTGTCATGTCTTATCCTCTTGCTCTTAACATACTTGTAGAATGCCTTGGGGTTTTTCCTTAATCCTGTCTGCCATGACCTTCTCATGGCCCCTTCTGGCTCTCCTAATTTCTTTCTTGAGATCCCTTCTGCTAGCCTTAAAATCTTCTAGATGTCTATCATTACCTAGTTTTTTGAACCTTTTGTAAGCTCTTCTTTTCTTCTTGACTAGATTTACAACAGCATTTGTACACCATGGTTCCTGTACCCTACCATCCTTTCCCTGTATCATTGGTATGTACCTAAGCAGAATTCCATGCAAGTATCCCCTGAACATTTGCCACATTTCTGCCGTCCATTTCCCAGAGAACATTTGCTTCCAATTTATGCTTCCAAGTTCCTGCCCTATAGCCTCATACTTCCCTAACTTGTCTGATCCTATCCCTCTCCAATGCTATGATAAAGGTGATAGAGTTGTGATTACTATCTCCAAAATGCTTTCCCACTGACAGTCATGACACCTGACTAGGTTCATTTCCCAATACAAGATAAAGTACAGCCTCTCCTCTTGTAGGCTTATCTACATATTGTGTCAAGAAACATTTTTGCACATATCTAACAAACTCCACTCCATCTAAACCCCTCGCTCTAGGGACATTCCAATCGATAATTGGGAAATTAATTTCTCCCACCACGACAACCCTGTTATTATTACACCTTTCCAGAATCTGTCTCCCTATCTGCTACGTGATGTCCCTGTTACTATTGGGTGGTCTATAAAAACAACCAGTAGAGTCATTGACCCCTTCCTATTCCTAACTTCCACCCACAGAGACTCCGTAGACAATCCCTCCATGTTTTCCTACTTTTCCACAGCCGTGACTCTATCTCTGATCAACAGTGCCACGCTCCCACCTCTTTTGCCTCCCTCCCTGTCCTTTCTGATCATTTATAGCCTGGCACTTGAAGTAGCCATTCCTACCCCCGAACCATCTGTCTCTGTAACGGCCACAACATCATATCTCCAAGTGCTGATCCACGCTCTAAGCTCATTGGCTTTGTTCATAATACTCCTTGCATTAAAATAGACACATCTCAAGCCATCAGTCTGAGCACATCCCTTCTCTATCACCTGCCTATCCTCCCTCTTGCACTGTCTCCAAGCTTTCTCTATTTGTGAGCCAACCACCCCTTCCCCGGTCTCTTCAGTTTGGTTCCCACCCCCCAACAATTCTAGCTTAAACTCTCCCCAGTAGCCATAGCAAATCTCCCCCCAGGGTATTGGTCCACCTGGGATTCAAGTGCAACCAGTCCTTTTTGTACAGGTCACACCTGCCCCAAAAGAGGTCCCAGTGATCCAGAAATCTGAATCCCTGCACCCTGCTGCAATCCCTCAGTCACGCATTTATCCTCCACCTCATACTATTCCTATACTCACTGTCACATGGCACAGACAGTAATCCCGAGGTGACTACCTTTGTTGTCCTGCTTCTCAACTTCCTTCTTAACTCCATGTAGTCTGCTTTCAGGACCTCCTCCCTTTTCCTGTCTATGTCATTGGTACCAATATGTACCACGACCTCTGGCTTGTCACCTTCCCACTTCAGG
This sequence comes from Hypanus sabinus, assembly GCF_030144855.1. Taxonomy (NCBI): domain Eukaryota; kingdom Metazoa; phylum Chordata; class Chondrichthyes; order Myliobatiformes; family Dasyatidae; genus Hypanus; species Hypanus sabinus. Next base: position 101,319,660 of record NC_082719.1, on the reverse strand, counting down.
ATATCGTGGATGTGATCTGAAACATCCTGGACCCTGGCACCTGGGAGACAAACTACTATTTGAGTTTCTTTCCTGCATCCAGAGAATCGCCTGTCTATCCCCCTAACTATAGAGTTCCCTATTACTACTGCCTTCCTCTTCCCTTCCCTACCCTTCTGAGCCACTGGCCAGACTCTGTGCTAGAGGCATGGCCACTGCTGCCCTTCCCTCTCCTGACTGTTACCCACTTATCTGTCTCCCGAGGCCCCGAAGTGACCACCTGCCTGTAACTCCTCTCTATCACCTCCTCACTCTCCCTGACCAGACGAAGGTCATCGAGCTGCAGCTCCAGTTCCCTAACCTGGTCCCTAAGGAGCTGCAGCTCGGTGCACCTGGCGCAGATGTGGACATCCGGGAGGCTGGGAGACTCCAGGACCTCCCACATCTGACACCGAGCACAGAATACCGGCCTCACACATGTACTTCCTGCCTGTACTCTACTCAGGCAACCTACCCGTTAACACTGAAGCCCCATTGAGGCAAAGCCTTCCTACTCTCTCTCTCTCTACTCCAACACCCGCTCCTCTGGAACCCATTCTATAAGGCTGTCTCCTTTTAAACTCTTCCTGATGTTCTCACTGGTTGACATCCACGCACTTGCAGTCACACCCCGATCCGACCGTTGAATAAATAACCATCTCCCTTTCAACACTTCTCGTTTTAAACTCTGCTCGCTGTTCTCACTGACTGACATCCATATGGTCATGCAGTTGTGCCCGGATCAAAATTCCCATTCATCAGTGCTGCCTGGCCTGCTGAGCTCCTCGAGCACAGTGTGTGTGTGTTGGTCTAGACTTCCAGTGTCTGCAGTACCTTTTGTATCAATGAGAGACCATACCCAACAGGACAGATAACAGCGAACGTACAAAAAAACAAAAGAAGGAGAAGAACAAAAAATAATAAATAAGGAATAATTATCAAGAAAATGGGATGAAGAATCCTTGAAGGTGAGTCCATAAGTTGTGGGAACAATTCAGTGATGTGGTGAGTGAAGTTATACAAACTGGTTCAAGAGCCTGATGGTTGAAAGGTAATAACTGTTCCTGAACCTGGTGGAGTGAGGCCTGAGGCTCTGTAACTTCTTGCAGCAAAGAGAAGAGAGCATGACCTGGGTGTTGAGGGTCTGTGATGATGGATGCTGCTTTCCTGTAACAACGTCCCATGTAGATGAGCTCAATGGTGGGGAGGACTTTACCCATGATGGAATGGACTGTATCCACTACTTTTTGTCGGCTTTTCCATTTATGGGCTTTGGTGTTTCCATACCAGGCTGTGATGCAGCCAGTCAATACACATCCCACCACACATCTGTAGAAGTTTGTCAAAGTTTTAGATGTCTTGCTGAATCTTTGCACACTTCTATGAAAGTAGAGGCACTGCCGTGCTTTCTTTGTAATTCCCATGTGCTTCGCAATATGACTTTGTTTCTCCTACCCTAGATGCTGCTTGACCTTGCTGAGTGCTTTCAGCAGTTTTTAAAGCAACACACACAAAATGCAGGTGAACTCAGCAGGTCAGGTGGCATCAATGGAGATGAACTAACAGTCAACATTTCTGAGCAAGGCCCTTCATCGGGACTCCCAGCCCCAAGGGTCTTGATGAGGGTGCTTGGGATGGATAATCAGAATAAATTTCTGTTTTTAATGGAAGGATGTAACTAATGCCTGAGGATCATAAACGGGAGGTCCTGCAGGTGCTGGACATCCAGAGTACCACACACAAAATGCTGGAGGGTCTCAGCATGTTCAGCAGCATCTATGAAGGGGAATAAACAGTCAACATTTCAAACCTCCCCTCTCCTAACAGACTCCTTCTCCTTTAGCCCTTTACCTTTTCCATCTATCACCTCCTGTCTTCTCCATTACTCCCTCTCCCCCACTCACCTGGCTTCACCTATCACCTTCTAGCTTGTCTTTTTCCTCTCCCTCCATCTTCTTATCCTGGCATCTTCTTCCTTCCTCTCCAGTCCTGATGAAGGGCTTCAGCCCAGAATGGGTTCTATTCATTCACTTCCTTAGGTGCTGCCTCACTTGCTGACTTCCTCTAGCATTTTGTGTGCATTAATCTGGATTTCCAGCATCTGCTGAATCTTTAGTGTTTATATTTTTTTTGTTTTGTTTTTATTTCTGAAACTGTTATATTTTGCTGACAAATTAATAGAGTGAGGATTTGACAGAGTAATTGTTCCTGCAGTGCAAGTGACGGTTACCTTTCATCTAATACAGAATGAACATTTAAACGCGGTGATGTTATTATAGTGTCGCTGCAGCTCCACTGCCCTCACAGTGCGTAGCGTAAAAAGCTAGGCAGGGAGTTAAACACCTTCTCAAAAAATCATCCGAGCTGGAAGCTTTCTTCAGAGTTTTTAATGAGAAAGCTATGAAACTGCAGAAATTGAAACACCTATTAGTATTGTTACGAACCCTGTAACTGGGTTACTTACCAGCAAAGATAGAGGCGTCCATTGGAGTCTGGTGATATTATTTTTAACAGTATTTATTAGTAAAAATACACAAAAATAATATCAATGCAAATATACAGATAATATACATCGTCAATACTAAACCTAAAAGTGCGGGTATAATAATAATCAATAAGAAATAAGCTCTATCGTTGTCTAGGGGATAATGAATTGTCCGATGGAAATCTAAAGTTCATTTCAGTTCATACAGGCTGCCGCCGTTGTTTGTTTGTCACTGTGTTGCAATTGTTGGAGAGAGAGAGAGAGAGAAATAAAGAATAACTTGCCGACTTTCTTTGGTACGATCTTGATCCGTATCCGTCCTTTAGCTAGACCGTTCCATGGAGGACTTGCCACCCAGGCAAGGGTGGACACCCACACAAGCCCCCCACCGGTCTCGTACGTTTCTCTTGGTGTGTCTGAGGGGTGTTCCCCAGACCCAACTTTTATCCTCACTCACGGGGTTTCAGATGTCAATCAGGTTGGGATGATGCAATCCCTCAACCAGACCACTCTGGTTGTCCCCTGAGGGGTTTCAATGATTAGTACAGTACTCAATACACAATTCCTTCTCCAAGAGACAATAGCAGTAATCAGTGGTTCCATACCACTTTTGTTAGGAGACATTGCACCTTGTTGTGTATTCTGCGTTGTCTATAACAACTGCCTTTGCTGTGATCCTGCGTCTCTCTCCCCCATTACTGACATGATGTGTACCTCTCTCATTTCCTGGGTATCAGACCCGAAATAATAGCGATCTTGCGATTCTCAAAAAAGAGGGGGCGACATCAGAGTTGCTCCACATTTGTAACAATATCAATTCAGAATTGTCACACACCTGAATATACTAATATTATCAAGTATTCTCATGATCAGAGTTAAACAAGGTCATGCACACATGCAGCATTCTATAGCTATGCCATGGGCTAGAGTGAATTCATGGCACAACAATTGCTTAATAGCAATTAACAATAAACATAATACTTACTTCAACATACGTAGAAACATGGAAAATCCACAGCATAATCCAGGCCCTTCAGCCCACAAAGCTGTGCTGAACATGTCCTTACCTTAGAAATTACCTAGGGTTACCCATAGCCCTTTATATTTCTAAGCTCCATGTACCCATCCAGGAGTCTCTTAAAAGACCCTATTGTTTCCTGAATGCAGTGATGTCATCATTAAGAATGGCAGCTTAAGTCACTAGCTCCTCTGGGAAAACACGTATTAAGCCCCATTAACCCGTCAAATATAGTATTTTTCGAAAAATATTTGAACTGAAAAGAGGGGCAAGAATGGGGAAAAAGAACAGATATTAAAAAAGTGACACTGCGGAGCCTGCGTCCAAGAGGAGTGCAGCGAACGGCTCTCCGACCCGATTGCGTGCGAGTGAGGCGGCTACTGGGCCTCGTTCAGCCGAAGCGGCAAATATGTTCAAAATCCTGAAAGAAGTAATGGAGGTCCAGAAATATATAAAGCAGCAGCTCTGTGATATTAAGGCAGAGCTCGCCAGCGTTAGTCAAAAAATAGTGGTGGCAGAGACTCGAATTGAGAAGGTGGAAGATCGCGTCCAAAACGTGGAATGGATACTGAGTAAGACAATAAAAATATTACATCACCAAGAAGGTAAACTGCTTGACCTGGAGGGAAGATCACAGCGGAGAAATATCAGAATCTACAACGTTCCCGAAGAGGCGGAGGGCTCGTCTATGATGGAGTTTGTCGGAAAGTTACTGAGGGACACACTGGAGCTTCCCCCGGCTATGAAGCTGGAAGTCGAAAGACCGCACCGCGCGCTCATTCAAAAACCTACTGGTGATAGAAAGCCACGATCAATTATAATTAAATTCCTTTGGTACAGCACCAAGGCGGCGATTCTACGAAGGGCCTGTGGTAAGGAGAGAGTGTTTTAGAGGATAAATTAATATATTTCGACCAAGATTACCCCCCCCCCCCCCGCGGTCCTCCAGAAGTGCAAAGAATACTCTGAAGTAAAGCGTGTACTGAAGCAAAATGAGATTAGATTTCAAACTCCGTACCCTGCTAAACTTCAAGTGTTTTATGACAACAGGACGCAGTTGTACCAGACAGTGGAAGAGGTGACTACAGACATGAAGGCCAGAGGGTTGTCTGTCAGCATGACCAAAACGAAAGAAAGCCCGGCTGAGGAATTGTCTCGCTCAGCTTGGGAAATAGTGCGAGAATTGAGAAGGCAGGAGACGGGAGGAAGCCGAGAGAAACATATCAGGAAGAGACCAGGAGTTTCCCAAAGACAGTCCTCACCCCTTTCAGAAGAGCCATAAGGTTTGGCTAACTTTGAAAATGCTGAGAAGCAGAAGTACACGGTGATATACCTATCTCGAGAAATACTTATTATAATGTGGATTTTATATTACTTAGTTGTTATTCTTTATTCGCTCACTTACTCCTTTTTACCCACCAAAATGATAATATATATATGTGTGTGTATATATATGTGTATGTGTGTAATGTGTGTGTGTGTGTGTGTGTATATATATATGCATGTGTGTGTATGTATGTACATGTATATATGTGTATATGTGTATGCATGTATATATATTTGTGTGTGTGTGTGTATATATATATATATATATATATATATATGTATGTAGGAGGAGTACAGAGGGAAATCTTTTCTGTGTAATGGATTTGTTCACTGACTTTTATGAATACTGCAATGGGGGCCCTCAACTCACAGATAGGAGGGGTTATCTCCCACAACTAGACATTTTCTCTAGCTCAACAGAGGGTCATTTACTAGAGACCTCGGGATCACATGTTTGTTGCCATTTTTGTTATTTTTGTTATTATTGGAGTTTCTTGGTTCTTATTTGTTCAGGGAGTAGATCGATTAAGTTTTATTCTAATTTCAATGATATATTGACAGATAAATACAGATGGCTAAGAACAAGGTAAAATTCATTTCTTTTAATGTAAATGGGCTATTAAATCCAATCAAACATAAGAGAATTTTATCCAAAATGAAAAAAAAGAACAAGCCCTTGTAGTATATTTACAGGAAACTCATTTAAGTGATAATGAGCATAAAAAACTAAAGAGAATGGGCTTCACTAATCTGTTTTTCTCCTCATATAAATCAGGACATAGGAGAGGAGTTGCTATTCTTATCTCAAGTAAGCTAAATTTTGAAAAAAAATATTCAAAATGGGAGATAAATAAGGCAGATATATTCTGGTAAGGGGGAATATAGATGGCAATTCAGTTACTCTATTGAATATATACGCACCCCCGGGAAGTGATATTGGTTTCTTTCAGAAAATTACTGATGTTATGGTAACAGAATCAGAAGGTCTCCTGATATGTGGGGGAGACTTAAATTTACAATTACAACCAAACTTAGACTCTTCCAATAGAAAAACCTATGAAACAAAATCTTTACATAAGAAAGTTAATACACTTTTTGAGGATGTTGGTTTAATTGATATATGGAGAGACCTTTTCCCTGACAGAAGGGATTACACTCACTATTCTGCTCCACATTCTGTATGTACAAGAATAGACTATTTCATAACATTTGGAAAAGGCAAAGACAAAATAAACACCTGTGGAATTGGGACAATAGATGTAAGTGACCATGCACCTATATATTTATCTGTTGATTTTGACCTGCAACCAAAGAATACTATTTGGAAACTAAATTCAAGTCTACTCAATGATCCATACTTTAAGGAACAAATTAAAAAAGAAATTGGTCTCTACTTAGAATTTAATGATAATGGAGAGGTTTCACCTCCCATTTTATGGGATACTCTGAAGGCAGTCTTAAGAGGGAAAATTATAGTGATATCTTCATATAAGAAAAAATAAGGAATAAGACATTGGAGGAAATACAAAATAGACTGAAGGAACTAGAGAAAAAACACAAATTGAATTTGGCACAGGATACATTAGGGGAAATTAAAAGAATTAGGAATGAAATAAATAATTTGGCTACGCAAGAAATCAGGAAAAACTTAATGTTTCTGAAACAGAGACATTATGAAACTGGATCGAAATCTATGAAAATACTGGCATGGAAACTGAAAAAGAAGAAAGCAGAAAATACAATTCATAGAATTAGGGACCCAAGAACGAAAATGATAAAAAGTAAGCTAAGTGAAATTCAAGAAGCTTTTGAAGTGTTTTACAAAACGCTATATTCCAAGGTTCCAGGGGGGAGCATAACCCAAATTGACACCTTCTTGAATTCTCTAGAGTTTCCCTCTTTAAGCAAAGAACAAAATAGAAGGATGACTGCTGACATAACTGAAGTTGAATTAAAAGCTGCAATTAGTAGGCTTAATTTAAGCAAGTCACCAGGATCAGATGGGTATACGGCAGAGTGCTACAAAGAATTTAAAAATGAGTTAATTCCTATTTTACTCCCCACACTGAACTGGGCTCTAAAAAAGGCACAAAGGCCACCCAGTTGGAAAGAAGTGATAATCTCAGCTATACCGAAAGAAGGCAAGGATAAAATGGAATGCGGATCATTTAGACCAATATCCATTCTTAATGTAGATTATAGGTTATTTACCTCCATCATGGCCAAACGATTAGAGGAGTTTCTACCCATACTGATACGTAATGATCAGACAGGTTTTATACAACAACGCCAGACTCAAGACAATATATGAAGGACACTTCACATTATGGATCATATACAAAAAAATAAAATTGAAGCAATAGTGATAAGCGTAGACGCTGAAAAAGCATTTGATTCAGTTAATTGGAATTTTCTTTATAGAGTTTTACATAGATTTGGTTTCCAAGACACAATTATTAAAACTATACAGACACTATATGACAATCCTACTGCTAGGATTAAAATCAATGGATATTTATCAAATCGTCTTACCCTAGAAAGGGGCATGAGACAGGGTTGTGCATGGTCACCACTACTCTTCATGCTATATCTGGAACCATTAGCTCAATAGATCAGACAAACTGAAGATATCAGGGGAATTACTATTAAAGGGACAGAGCATAAACTGGCTTGTTATGCGGATGACATTTTGATCTATCTAGGGCAACCAACATACTCTTTACCTAATTTGATGCAATTCTTTGAACAATATGGTTAATTATCAGGATACAAGATCAACATAGATAAAAACCAATTACTTTCATATTACTATAGCCCACCAAGAGAAATTGAAAGTCAATACCCCTGGGCATGGCACACAGAGTCTTTCAAATATTTGGGCATCATTATGCCAAAAGATTTGGCAAAACTATCAGAATCTAATTATCAGCCTTTATATAAAAAAAATTAAGGAGGATGTGGCAAGATGGAGCCTGATTCCTTTTCTCAGTCTCAGTTCAAGGATTGAGTCTATTAAAATGAATATACTGTCCAGACTGTTATATCTCTTTCAGATCCTACCAATAGAGATTAATCAAAATCAATTCAATGAATGGAACAAGATGCTATCAAGGTATATTTGGCAGGGTAAAAGGCTAGAATTCGTCTCAAAACTTTGCAATTAGCAAAGGAAAAGGGCTTGCCTTCTCTTAGAGATTATTATTTTGCAGCACAGTTGAGAGCTGTGATATGTTGGTGCAACCCGTCATATGATGCTCAATGGAAAAACATTGAGGAGCGGGTACTTTCCATGCAAGCAATTTTGGTTGATAACAACCTGCAAAGGTACATAAATACTATTGATAACCCATGGTGGAAATTGACTCTTAAAATATGGAAAACCACTATAAAAGAATATAATCTAGAGGGAGATACTGCAATTCTTAAATGGTGTGCATGTGACTCTGATTTTACACCAAATAAACTGGATGCTAGATTTAAGGACTGGACAGCTAAAGGAATAACAGTTCTTTGCAACATAATGAAAGAAGGAACACTGTTCAGTTTTGAAATGCTTAAAGAGAAACACTTATCAGAAAAACAAGATTTTTATTGGTATTTACAGATGCGACAATATGTTAATAAGATGCTTAAAAATGTAATCAAGGCAAATGCTTGATAGAGCTCTTTAGAAAAGCATATAATTCAGATAATGGTAGTAGAATCATTTCAAGAATGTATAAGGGGTTGTCAAATCTTAAAACACATTCGTCTTCATACATTAAAACAAAATGGGAGAAGGAAGGAGTGATACTTATATCCGAGGAAGAATGGACAACGATATGGAGATATCAATGGAAGTGTACCAATTCACAGAAATGGAGGGAGTTTGGATGGAAAAATTTGATAAGATATTTTATTACACCCTCTCAGAAATCCTGTTATGATAGTAACTCCCTGTTTGCTGGAGAAATTGTGGAAATCAAAATGCAAATCATTATCATATTTATTGGGACTTTCCTGTTATCAAAAACTATTGGAGGGGGATACACAAAGTCCTACAAGACATCTTTAAATATGAAATACCCTTGGAGAGTAAGACCATATATTTTGGATATATACCTCAAGAATGGTTGAAAAGAGATAAATATTTAATGAATATACTGTTGGTGGCTGGTAAAAAGTCTCTTACTAGGAAATGGTTATCACTGGAGAGACCAACTTTAAATACATGGATGGAAATTACAATGGACATTTACAAAATGGAGAAGATAACATCATCTGTTAATCTAAGCTGGAACAATTTGATTCATACTGGGAAAAATGGTTTAACTACATAATGCCTCATAGGCCTGAATTTATTCTCACAAATCAATGAATCTGTTGTAAAAAAAAGATCACTCCCTACTTGTATATAGTTATTTCCTTTTGCTTGTTTTTTCTTTCCACTCTTTTCTATAAGTGTATACCTCAGATAAATACTTTGTGGAGATTTGTGATATATATGATTATATGATGTATATGTACAATGTCTGAAATACATCTTATGGAAATGTTTGTTTGATGAACTTCAATAAAAAAAATTACAAAAAAAAAGACCCTATCATTTCCGCCTCCACCACTGTCGCTGGCAGCTCATTCCATGCACTCACCACTCTCTGCATAACCCTGATATCTCCTCTGTATCTACTTCCAAGCACCTTAAACCTGTGCCCTCTCGTGCTAGCCATTTCAGTCCTGGCAAAAAGCCTCTGACTATCCACATGATCAATGCCTCTCATCATCTTATACACCTCTATCAGGTCACCTCTCATCCTCCATCGCTCCAAGGAGAAAAGGCTGAGTTCACTCAAACTATTCTCATAAGGCATGCCCTGTAGTGAAGTGACTAGAACTGAGCACAGCGCAGTACTCTGAGTGGGTCTGACCAGGGTCCTATATAGCTGCAACATTACCTCTTGGCTATTGTGGTAAATATGTATACCTGTCTGGACACGCCCTTCTGTTGACTGCTCCTGTGGCTCCTCCCACAGACCCCTGTATAAAGGCGATTGGGGCACTGCTCCTCCCTCAGTCTCCGAGATGTCGTGCTCCCTTTTTGCTGCTAATAAAAGCCTATCGTTCACTTCCTCTCTCCAAGAGTTATTGATGGTGCATCAGCTATTAAACTCAATTCCACGATAGTTGAAGGCCAATGCACCGTATGCCTTCTTAACCACAGAGTCAACCTACGTAACAGCTTTGAGTATCCTATGGACTCAGACCCCAAGATCCCTCTGATCCTCCACACTGCCAAGAATCTTACCATTAATATTATATTCTGCCATCATATTTGACCTACCAATTCTGCCATCATATTTTACCTACCAATTCTGCCATCATATCTGACCTACCAATTCTGCCATCATATTTGACCACCCAGCATCTACTGTATATTTCCCAATATTAAGCAAGCTCACAGATAGTGCTTTTTCAAGGGTGATTAAAATAAAGAGTTCGTGGAGATGGATGACTTTCTTCCGTGTTTGCTCCAAGTTGTATTCCAAATCAACCCATGTAGGAAGTGACGTAAAAAGCAATTTACAAACAGGAAGTGATGTTTGTAGAAAACCAACTGTACTTTTTGAAGGGCCTGTTACGCTGTTGTATCTCTAAATAAATAAATGGATAAATATTGCAAAATAGGTTATCTAATACTAACCTGAATATAGAACATTACAACACAGTACAGGTCATCAGATCCACAACATTGTACTGTCCTCTTAACATGAAGATCAATGTAACCCTTCCCTCCTGTTCGCCCTCCTTTTCTATCATCCATGTGCCTATGGAAGAGTGTCTTATCCCTAACGTATCTGTCTCTACCACCTCTGTGGGTAGTGTGTTCCACACACTCACCACTCTGACCATAAGACCTAGGATCAGAATTAGACCATTCAGCCCAATGAGCCTACTCCACCATTCTATCATGGTCGATTTTTTATCCCTCTCAACCACATTCTCCTTCCTTCTTCCCATGATCTTTGTCACGCTGATTAATCCAGAACCTATCAATCTCCGTCTTAAATATACGTGATGACTTCACCTGCACAGCAGTTTGTGACAAATTCACCACCTTCTGGCTAAAGAAATATTTCCTCTTTTCTGTTCTAAATGGACATCCCTTGATTCTGAGGCTGTGTGCTCTGGTCCTAGACTCCCCCCACTCCACGTCCACTCCATTCAGATTTTTCCACGTTAGAGATCCCTCCCCCTCATTCTTTTCAATTCCAGCGAGTACAGCCTAAGGCCATCAATCACGCCTCATATGTTAATCCTTTAATTGCTGGAGGTTATTTCTGACATCCCCCGCCCCTCCCCTATATTTTCCTCCAATCACCTTAAAATTTTGTCTTCTGCTTACCTTGATCCTGAGCAGGAGCGCTCCCTGCCCCCAATGCCAGATGGAAATGCAGACAGTTAGAATGCTCTCCATGGTACATCTGTAGAAATTTGTGAGTGTTTTTGGTGACATACTAATTCTTCTCAAACTCCTAATGAAATGTACCTGTTATCATGCCTTCTTTTTAGCTGCATCGATATGTTGGGTCCAGGTTAGATCCTCAGAGATATTGACAACCAAGAACGTGAAATTGCTCACTCTTTTCAATTTTGCTCCCGCTATGAGGATTGGTTTGTGTTCCCTCATCTTCCCCTTCCTGAGGTCCACAATCAGCTTTTGTCTTACTGATGTTGTATGCATGTTGTTGCTGCGACGACACTCAATTAGCTGATATATCTCACCCCTGTATGCCCTCTTGTCACCATTTGAAATTCTACCAACACTGGTTGTATCACTAGCAAATTTATAGATGGTATTTGCACTGTCCCCAGCCATACAGTCATGGGTGTAGAGAGAGCAGATCAAAATAGAAGGAAGAAGTTCAGAGATTAAGAGAGGAAGTTCGTGGCCTTGACAGGTGTAGAAATGTCCACCAGTCGAGTACAGTTAAATTCTCAGGAGAACAGCAGTTAAAGTAAGTTATTATACATTACTGTGCAAAAGCTTCAGCCATGTATATATATCTACGCTGCCTAAGACTTCAACGTAATACTGTAGTAGTTTTATGTATTGCACCTTACAGCTGCTTTTGCAGAAAAACGCAAATTTCATGACATGTGAGTGATGATAAACCTGATTCTGATATGGGTCTCTATTGTGGACTGAGAGTGGGAAGGGGGCAGGGAGAGGGGAATCATGTTTGGGAAAAGGGGAAGGGAGAGGAGAGGGAGTGGGAAGCACCAGAGAGACAATCTGTAATTGTGAGTAAACCAGTTGTTTGAAATCAAATGATTTTGCCTGGCATCTGAGATCTGGGTGCGTCTGCACCCATCTCACCCCTGGTGCCCTCTTTTTCTGCCATCTGTCCCACACCCCTCCCACCCTCACCATTCTCAATATCCTTTGCTCCTGCCAGATTTAGAAACCCACTCTCTGCTCCACGTTGACAAATACAGTACTCTGCAAAAGTCTTAGGCACCCAAGCTATATATACAGAGTACGTAACCAAGACTTTTGCACAGTACTGTATGTATTACCACTCACTACACTGATTCATTTTCTTGTGGGTATAAGCAGGAAATTAAAGAAATACAATAGAATTTATGAACAATTATGCATGAACAAAGATTAAACAACCAATATGCAAAAGAAGACGTGTTGACTTCGCTTACAGTTAAATGTCTGCAGGAGACAATAATAAGATGGAAATTCAGAGCAATGGAAAGAGAAAATAGTTGAAAGTTGGAGGACACCAAGAATTGCTAACTTAGGAAATATTATTTTGCTTCAGTGATGGGCAGAATGGCAGTTTAGTGGTTAGTTCAACACTTTACAGTGTCAACAACCCAGGTTCTATTCTTGATGCTGTCTACAAGAAGTTTGTACTTTCTCCCTGTGACCATGTGGGTTTCCTCTGGGTGCTCCAGTTTCTTCCTACATTCCAAAGTCATACAGACTCGGGTTAGTAAGTTGTAGGCATGCTATGTTGCTGCTGAAAACATGATGAGAACTTGCCAGCTGTCCCTATCACAATTCTTGCAGATTTGATTTGATGCAAATGGCGCATTTTACTTGTTTTCGATGTACATGTGATAAGAGTTTTTGTGTTCTACCTGTGAGCACATGGGTTTCCTCCAGGTACCCTGGTTTCCTCCCACATTTCAAAGATGTATGGGCTATGGTCAGGGAGTTTTGGGCATGGTATGTTGGTGTCAGAAGCATGGTGACTGTTCCCGGCACGTCCTTGGACTGCGCTGGTCGGCTGTTGACACAAAAAGATGCATTTCACTGTATGTTTCAATGTACCTGTGAAAAAATCAAGATAATCTTAAAATCTTGAAAAGAATGTCTATCTTAAGGAAGGAAGAACTGGATGGAGAATTGTTTGGGCCAACACAATAAATAATCAGCTCGAGCCCAGAGAGAGGACTTAAATTATAAAGCAGCCACGATGAGTGAAGTGCCCTTTCTCTTCCTAAATTTCAATGCTGTTCTGGCACTCGGACATCACCAGCAGTTTAAGAATATTCCTTTTCGATTTTTAAGCATGAAATATCAGGAGACCAGAGCTGCGTTATTTTGAAGCACTCTGCAAGATGGATCAATAGGACTATTGACCATTTTGACAATCTTGGCAGCTGGTTGTAAATTCCCAGCTAGCTCACTATTTAATGCCAGTGAGCCTTTACACTGCTAATACCCTAATGCAATTAAACCTGAAGTTTAAAGGTCACTCAGTGCCTCGAGTCTTGACACTCTCCCTTCTTCACTCATTAGCATCTTCAATTTTACTTCTAGTTAGCATAATACAGGGACTTGGCCTCGGAGAGTGCTGTTAGCAACATTGCTGTTATTTTAGCCTCGTTTTAGCAATGGGTTTCTCTGCCTTTATCTTATACAACAAGAAGGATTATTTATATTATAAAATACTATGTTACTAAAATATAAATATATAATTAATATAAATAAATTGTATATACATATATATAACATAGAGTTAGCATATATTAAACATAATAATATATTTATAAAATAATATTTGTACATTAAAATACATTATTATAGTATCTTATTTATCTTCCCAAAGACTGCCCGGATTAGAGAGCCTGTCTTATGAAGATAGGTTGTACGAGCTAAGGCTCTTCACTTTGGAGTGAAGGAGGACTGGAGGTGACTGGATAGAGGTGTACAAGATGATAAGTAGCACAGGTTGGGTGGAGAGTCAGATACTTTTTCCAAGACATAAAGGACAAACACAAAGAGGCATAACTTTAAGGTGTTTGGAGGAAAGTAGAGGGGGATGTCAGTGGTGAGTGCGTGGAATGTATTGCTAGGGGTGGTAGTAGAGGCAGATATATTAGGCACATGGATGATAGGAAAATGGAAGGCTAAGTTGGAGGCAAGGGTTAGATTGATCTTAAGGTAGCTTAAAAGGTCAGCACAACATTGTGGGCTGTTCTGTGTTCTTAACAAACAGTATAAACATTATTATAAGGAACCTTTCAATCCTGAGATTGTTGATTCATACTGAGTAAATGTGAAAGCAGTATCTGAGATCACAAGAGAGCATCAAATCTTTAAATGGGTGATTGGTAGCTGAGCATAGATCAGCTGGAAGGATAATAGAGAAAAAAATCAAACTTAAGCCGCACACCAATTGTTGGAAGGAAGGGAAAACCATATAAGGTATGGATGGAGAAGGGTTGTCCTATTTTGCTGAGTGCCGACTGGCTCAACTGATGACCTTGAAGGCTCCATTGGATTTAGGAAAAACTGGTGAACCTCCTGAGCTTTTCTGCTGGACATTGAGGAGAAAGGATGCTCCCCAGTATTGCATGTGATATCCCATCGTCACCCTGGTCCAGTCATTCTGGACATCATATTTTGTTTTACATACCATGTGTGATATACTGTATGAATTGAGGGTTTGCTGTTGTACAGAGGAATATTGTTTCATTGGTTGTATATATGTGCAGTGAGATAACAATAAATTTGAACATGAACTTATTTCCAATTCTGACATGTCGGTTCATGGCTTCCAGTACTGTCATGATGAGGTCACACTCCATCTGGGGTAGCCTCCAACCTGATGGCATGAACATTTATTTCTGGTAATTTCACCCCTCTCCTTTCTCCCTTCTTTCATTCCCATTCTGGTTCCCCTCTCACCCCTTGTATTCCCCACACTTTCCCATCATCTTCCCTTTCCTATAGTCCACTCTTCTCTCCTGTCAGCATTCTTCTTCTCCAGCAATTTAGCTCATCCACCCATCACCTCCCAGCATCTCACTTCTTTCCCTTTTCTCCTCACCTATCACTTGTTATTTTGTACCTCTTCCCTCCCCCACCTTCTTAGACTTGCTTATCGGCCCCCTTCCTTTCCAGTACTGATGAAGCATCTCGGCCCAAAGCATCAACTGTTTAGTATACCATCATACTGATAAACACAAGAAATTCTGAGCAAATCTAGAACATCACACACAAAATGCTGGAGGAACTCAGCAGGTCAAGAGGTTTCCATAGAGAGGAATTAACAGTCAACATTTTGGGCTGTGACCTTTCATCAGGAAGGGTCACCACTGGTTTCAAAGAGTTCACCCCCTCATTTTTCTAAACTCCAGAGAATATAGGCCCAGAGCTATCAAACGCTCCTCACATGTTAACCCTTTAATTCCCCCCCCCAAAAAAAACAGCTCACAATACTCAAAGTGCCAGTCTGACCAATGGTAATGATCAGTCAGTGCTAATCCAACTCTTTGCTGCAAAAAGGACAAAGTTCCTTTCACCTGAGGTGTCTGTAAGTTTATTTTTAGATACATTACTTTAGGTAAAGAAACTTGAGCTTCGTTCTCTGAAACTAATTTGGTTTATATATGTCCCAAATGCTCCAGCTGATGGATTGTAAGTGTCACTACATGTTGGGATAATGTGACATCTCCCAAAGTGGGCGAGCCAGTCTGGCACGATACGTTGCTAGCTATAATGGGTCGCTGGCCAGCTCTGTTATTAAAGGCAGCCTTTCATTTATTAAAATGCCATTCAGAACACATAACTGGGATTATAAATTGAAAGATTTGCAATGCATTGGGAGTGCTGCCTCGGAAGAATCATTTAACAAGCAGCTGCTGGTAGTGATTGAGCAGATGCATGTACTATCTTAAAGGGTTAGCCAGAATGAAGTGATCTGTATTTGAAGTGTGACTCAGGCTAGTTCAGTACGCAAGTGTCATCGAGAAGAAGACACAGCAGCACCTCTAATTCCTTAAAAGTTTGTGTAGGTTTGGCATGCCTTCAAAAACTTTGACAAACTTCTATAGGTGCACAGTGGAGAGTCTCCTAAAGTTGCATCCCCTTCCTGATGAAAGGTCACAGCCCAAAATGTCAACTATTAATTCTTCTCTATAGAAGCTGCCTGACCTGCTGAGTTCCTCTAGCACTTTGTGCGTGATGCTCTGGATTTGCTCAGAATTTCTTGTGTTTATCAGCCTGGTATTGAAACATCACTGCCCAAGATTGGAAAAGGCTGCAGAAAGTGGTGGACACATCCCAGTCCATCACAGACAAAGCCCTCCCCACCAATGAATAGATTTACCATAAGAAAGTGGCATCCATCATCAAGGACACCCTCCATCCAGGCCGTGCTCTCTGCTCACTCCTACCATTGGGCATAAGGTACAAAAGCCTTAGGTCAGACACCACCAAGTTCAGGAACGGTTACGCTATGGCTAATAGTCTCCTGAAACAGCATGGACAACTTCAATCACCACACACTGATTCTACAACCTGCAGACTCACTTTCAAGGACTTGACAACTCATGTTCTCAGTGCTAATTATTACTTGTCATCTTTTACACATTGGTTGTTAGTCATAGAGAAGTACAGCACTTTGTATAGTCTTTGGTTATGTATAGTTGCTGTCCAAAGGAAACCTGGCTTTATCACACACTGCATTCTGTAGATAAACTCAAGAGATTCTGCCAATGCTGGAAATCCAGAGCAACACCCACAAAATGCAGGAGGAACACAGCAGATTAGGCAGCATCTATGGAAATGAATAAACAGTCAGCATTTCGGGCCAAGACACTTCATCAGGCTGAGGTGCTGACGAAGTGTCTGAGACGTAAACATTGTCTCGTTATTCCTCTCCATGTGCTTATGTACAGGGTGTAAATGCTCCCCCCGCTTATATTTCGTTTGTGTTGCTTTGCAGTTAAATCTCATGGCTTGGAAAATTCTGGTTTGGGCTTTGGGCGGGGGAGGTCAGACATTTGATTGCTGGGAAGGAAGTATTGATGAGTATGACTTGTAGACAGGAGATAGGTAACTGTGGTTACTGGAAAAAGGTCAGAGGCTTTTGATATGGGACGACAACTGCTGATCTGGTTTCATGATGCTTCGCTCACTGTTAGTGCCAGTTTGTCCTAAATGTGTCCAACACCTTTTGGAAACAGGTAGAACTAGACCTTTAGTATCCTGATCGAAGTAAATCTACTTGGGTTTACTAAAACTGTTCCCATATTAGGATCTTGCTGCATGCTCACAAAACTAAACCATTAATGATTTCTCAGCTCTAAGTATCTGCCTGCACTGAGCACCCAAACACACCTGGTTTTTCCGGTCTCCAGGGTAAATTGTTTAATTTGTTTTGTTTTATCTATCTATCTATCATTTCTTTCCTTTTGTATTTGCATAGTTTGTTGTCTTTTGCAGACTTAGATTGGTGCGGTTTTTCAATTATTCTGTTCTGGGTGTATTTCGTATACTCATAAGAAAATGAACTTGGGGCTATATATGACGATATATACATACTTTGATAATAAGTTTACTTTGAACTTTATGTTAAATGACCCATTATTCTGAAGACATTTAGCTACCGCTGATGGACAATGTGAAAATGCCTGATTCAAAGGGTTTCAACCATTTCAAAGACTGTGAAGCACTGCCAACATAATTGTCTTCAATCATCCTTGTATTGAAGATCATGTTTACAAGTGTCAGCTTCCCAGTGTATAAAATTAAGTTGGAACAACTGCTGGCTCTAGGAATATTTTTTGGGTTGGATTTTGTACTTCTGAATAGAATGGCCAGTAGACAATAGCCAGTTAGGTGTCACACCATTGTAGCGGTTAGAGTCAGACTTATTATGGCTCCCAAGTTCAATTCACTGCTGTCTGGAAGGAGTTTGTACATTCTCCCCATAATCGTGGTGCTCTAGTTTCCTCCCATATTCCAGAGATATGTTTGGTTAGGGTTAGTAAACTATGTTTGCACGGGAAGCATAGCAGCACTTGCAGACTATCTCGGACTGTGCTACTCATTGACACAAATGTACAGGGCAGTATATGTAATGTATGAAATGTACACTGTATGTTTCAATGTACATGTGAGAAATAAAACTAGTCTTTATATTTTTATCTTGTAATTGAAGGTGGTGTGCAGGCATTTTTTCAGCCAATGCAGACCACTTGTAATTATTACTTTTCATAGTATAGTTATACAACTGGATTATGTCAAAGGATGTTTGGGACTGAACCATCACACTGTTATGCATCTGGAGTTATCAAGTTAGTTATGAAGAGCAGACTTCCTTGCTTCTTAGAGAACCTATGTGTCTCATGATAATTTAGTTATGGTCACTATGTTCCTACCTAAGAATTTCTTAAAGGTCCCTCATATTTCTGTCTCTACCACCACTCCAGGCAGCACTTTCTATGCACACACCTCTCTCTGTGTAAAGAACCTACCTCTGCCGTCCTCTCCATATATTTTTTTCAATCACCTTAAAATGATACCTCCATTTATTGGCCATTTCTGTCCTGGGTAAAAGTCTCTGTTTGTCCACTCGTTCTTTGCCTCTTATCCTCTTGTTCACCTCTATCAAGTCACCTTTCATTCTCCTTTGCTCCAAAGAGAAAAGCCCTAGCTCACTCAGCCTATCATAAGACATGTCCTCTGGTTCAGGTAGGATCCTGGTAAAACCCCTTCTGCTGTAACACACAAAATGCTGGAGGAACTCAGCAGGTGAAGCAGCATCTATGGAGAGGAATAAACAGTCAAGACCCTTCATCAGTTTCTTGTTATGTTTGGAAACTTCAGAACATCAAACTAATTTAAAGGAAGACACTGGAGTCTAAAATATGAGTCTAATTTTGTGTTTACATTAAGCTAGTTGCGTACATATCATGTGGTGGTGTGATGACATATGCAATTCACATACTTACATATATAATCCATAATGAATGATTTAAGTAAACAAGAATGTTTAATCAAACAATATATACACAAGATTACACAAATATTGCTGAAATATTAAATACATACATAAAAAATATTAAATACTAAATCAGCAGTTCTAACCTGCTGATTTCCTCCAGAATTGTTGTGTGTTACTGTGGATTTCCTGCGTAATCTCTTGTATTTAAAATCTCCTCTGCCCCTCTCTAAAGCTTCCATATCCTTCCGATAATGAGGTGACTGGAACTGAACACAATACTCCAAGTGCGGTCTAATTTGCATCATTGTATATGTGTTACCTTGGATTTCCAGCATCTGCAAAATCTTTTATCTCAAGGCATCTGCACAGCTTGTTAACAATCTGCAGCTTGTGATAATCCACGGGACAGGTCGACCTAGCAAGTAAACAGGCTTCCAATGCAACAAAGAGATCCGGTCCAAAGAATTTCTTGATCAAAATGTTCTTTGCCCCAGGCAGGAGTTTGTGAAGAATTAACGTTATGACACATTGAAGGGAATGGCACAATCAGGACAGTTTTATCTCCTAATGCACTTGTTAATATTTAAAGGACAATTCAGTGAAACATGGTTGTTCTTTTAGAATGCATAAATAATACATTTGTACTTGGATGGCATTTCTTGGTTATATCTGGTGGTAGTTGTCTTTCCTGTCAGACGATGATAGGAAACTTGTGTGGGAGAGTTTCTAAAGTGGAAAAGCCATTACACCGAGGCAGTTCCACACTCTCGACCTCAGAGGTCTGAGTCCAATAGTACAAACAAGCATCTCAGACTGGTTGGCCATGACATCTTCAGTGCCTTGTCATGCCAGAGCATTGCAGTACCATCTTTCCAAGCGTTGCAACTCACTATACATAAATCTCATCTGCCCAGTCTGCCAGTGCTGACTTCACGTGCTAGCACAGGCAAGTTCCTTTTTCGCTGGGGCATGAATCTGCTGGCTACCGTCACCTGGTTTAGCCTGCCTGTCGAAGTGGTGTACTAGGGTATGGCCACTGTCACATGCAAAAAGCTACTTGAAGCCACAGGTGAGAGCTGAGTGTCTCACCAAAGGTCAGTGAGCTGTTCTGGAATGGACACAACAAGCCCCTTCACCAGAGGTGCTTCCCCTCCTTGGACACCACAGACACCCCTTATATTTGATGACAAACCTGCAGAGCCCTCTATCCAAACAACAAAGGAGATTATGCAGATGCTGAAGAAGAGTTTTGGCCAAAAATGTTGAATGTTTATTCATTTCCATAGATTCTGCCTAACCTTCATACCCACTCTATCTAGGCCTTTCAATATTCAATAGGTTTCAATGAAATATCCCTAAAATTGGTCCACTTGAAGATAATCTATATTAATGATTTGGATGATAATGTGGTAAAGTGAATCTGCAAATTGGAGAAAGGCAAAAGACTGGGGGGGGGGGGGGCATAGTAGACAGCGAGGAAGACTATCAAAGTTTCAGAATCAGGTTTATTATTGCTGGCTTGTGACATGAAATTTGTTAACTTAGCAGCAGCAGTGGGATCTGGACCAGCTGGAAAAATGGACTGATAAATGAACAATGGAATTTAATGCAGACAAGTGTGAGGTGTTGCATTTTGGGAAGACAAACTAAGGTAGGACTTGGACAGTGAACTGTAAGTACAGAGTAGTGTGATAGAACAGAAGGATCTGGGAATACAGTCCCACAATTCATTGAAAATGGTGTCAAGGTAGGTAGAGTTGTTAAAAGAAAGCACCTGGCACTTTAACTTTCAGTTCTCTTTTTTACGTTTGGTAAGCTTTTATAATATCTGTTAATCTCTGAGTAACAAAAAAGTCATTGTGCTGAGTTCCTCCAGCATTTTGTATATGTTGCTCTGGATTTCCAGCAGAATTAGAATCAGGTTTAGAATTACTGGCATATGTCATGAAATGTGTTGTTTTGTGGCAGAATACATTATAACAGAAAACACTAAATTACAATACAAATATGTTTTAAAAATTAAATTAATTAAGCAGTGCAAAAAGAGAGTAAAAAAAATTGAGATAGTCATGGGTTCACAGTCCATTTAGAAATCTGATCAGAAGCTGTTCCTAAAGTATTCAGACTCCTGTACCTCCTCCCTGATGGTCGAAGTGAGAAGAGGGCATGTCCTGTGTGATTGGGATCCTGAATGATGGATGCCACTTTTTTGAGCACGAGCCTTTTCAAAGCTGCGGAGGCCAATGCCATGGTGGAACTGGGTTCGCAGCTTCTTCAGATCCTGCGCAGTGGCCCCTCCATACCAGATGGTATCCCATGTGTTTAAAAAATCCTGCTGCTTCCTTTGACTCTTTGACCATTTCTTCACATAATCAGTATTTTAAACGTGGACAGAAATAATTTGCGGGTCATATATACTCTTCAAATTAATGCATCTCTTCACATTCTCACCTTATGTATTTAGCCAATTAACTGCAGGCTTTTTGCTTTGTCAGTGCAGGCCATTAGGAAGTAATGAATAATGTGCACAGAAAGACATAAAACTACTTTAGATCATTTGCAATGGAAACTGACTTGTTAATAACTAGGACAGAATATAGTCCCACAGAAATTATTCAGCAGTAGAAGCATCAGTGGTCACAAATTTATCACCATACCTGACTGTCAGCTTCAGTATGCCTTTAAAGTTCAAAGTTTAAAGTAAATTTATGATCAAACTACCTATATGTCACCATATACAACCCAGAGCTTCATTTTCTTGTGGGCATTCACAGTATGGACAAGAAACATAGTAAAGTCAATGAAAGATCTTACCCAACAGGATGGACAAACAACCAGTGTACAAAAGACAACAAACTGTGCAAATACTAAAAGAAAGAAAAAAGTAATAATAAATAAGCAATAAATATCAGGAACTTGAGATGAAGAGTCCTTTAAAGTGAGGCCATTGGTTGTGGAAACAGTTCAGTGTTTGGTGAGTGAAGTTATCTCCTCTGGTTCAAGAGCCTGATGGTTGAGGGGTAATAACTGTTCCTGAACCTGGTGGTGTGGGTCCTGAGGCTCCTGTACCTCCTGCCTGATGGTTGAGGGGTGATAATTGTTCCTGAACCTGGTGGTGTGGGTCCTGGGGCTCCTGTACCTCCTGCCTGATGGTTGAGGGGTAATAACTGTTCCTGAACCTGGTGGTGTGGGTCCTGGGGCTCCTGTACCTCCTGTCTGATAGTTGAGGGGTAATAACTGTTCCTGAATCTGGTGGTGTGGGTCCTGGGGCTCCTGTACCTCCTGCCTGATGGTTGAGGGGTAATAACTGTTCCTGAACCTGGTGGTGTGGGTCCTGGAGCTCCTGTACCTCCTGCCTGATGGTTGAGGGGTAATAACTGTTCCTGAACCTGGTGGTGTGGGTCCTGGGGCTCCTGTACCTCCTGCCTGATGGTTGAGGGGTGATAACTGTTCCTGAACCTGGTGGTGTGGGTCCTGAGGCTCCTGTACCTCCTGCCTGATGGTTGAGGGGTAATAACTGTTCCTGAACCTGGTGGTGTGGGTCCTGAGGCTCCTGTACCTCCTGCCTGATGGTTGAGGGGTGATAACTGGTCCTGAACCTGGTGGTGTGGGTCCTGAGGCTTCTGTACCTCCTGCCTGATGGTTGAGGGGTGATAACTGTCCCTGAACCTGGTGGTGTGGGTCCTGGGGCTTCTGTACCTCCTGCCTGATGGTTGAGGGGTAATAACTGTCCCTGAACCTGGTGGTGTGGGTCCTGGGGCTCCTGTACCTCCTGCCTGATGGTTGAGGGGTAATAACTGTTCCTGAATCTGGTGGTGTGGGTCCTGAGGCTCCTGTACCTCCTGCCTGATGGTTGAGGGGTGATAACTGGTCCTGAACCTGGTGGTGTGGGTCCTGGGGCTCCTGTACCTCCTGCCTGATGGTTGAGGGGTAATAACTGTCCCTGAACCTGGTGGTGTGGGTCCTGAGGCTTCTGTACTTTCTTCCTGATGGCAGCAGTGAGAAGAGGGCATATCTGGATGGCGGGGGTCTTTGATGATGGACCCCCACAATTTTAAAATCAAAACATTACTACAATTAGCAGTTAATGAAATCCTGTTACAGCTAATTAGATTTGGGGGTTCAGTTCCAGGATCCTCTGTAAGAAAGCTTGTATGTTCTATCCGTGTGCATGTGGATTTCCTCAGGGTGCTCTGGTTTCCTGCCATAGTCCAATAGCGTACCAGTTAGTAGGTTCATTGGTCATTGTAAGTTGTTCTGTGATGAGGTTAGGGTTAAATCGTAGGTTGCTAAGTGGTGCAACTCGGTGAGCTGACAAAATCTGTACTGCGCTGTATCTCAAAATAAAACTTAGTACAGAAACACTTCCAGTTCCCTCTGGGGTGACATCACTGATAAGGTGTTATTTTCTTATTCTAATTCAGCTGGAGGAAATACCAGTGTCAGTGATCTAAATCCAGATAATGAAATAGCAGTATTAATGAAATAAGGCTTTTATAATTAGCCATGAATATTTAAAGCATTAAACCCTATGAAAGGTTTAATGTTAATTACATTGCTCTTTTATTAAAGATAAAGATTAACTTTATTTCTCACAGGTACATTCAGAGATTAAAACACTGAGTGAAATGCATCGTTTGTGTCAATGACCAGTCACAGAGCAAAAATGTGCTGGGGACAGCCCACAAATGTCGCAATGTTTCCAGCAGCAACGTAGCATGCCTATAACTCTAACCCGTACATCTCTGGGAGGAAACTGGAGCACCCAGAGGAAACCGATATGGTCACGGGGAGAACATACAAACTCCTTACAGACAGTGGCAGAAATTTAATCTATATTGCTGGCTGTGATCGCCTATGTCATATGACATGCCATATGATGATGATGATGATGATGATGATGCAAAAATCCTTCTAACTGTGCCTTAAATCTATTTAAAGAGGTAGCCTGTACTGCTTCCATGGGCAGAGAATTCCACAGGTTTACTACTCTCTGGGAAAAAACATTTTCTCTTCATCTCTGCTTAATGTGAAAGGTGAAATATTTCAGGGATATCTGGAAGTTATTCAGACGATGTGCAGCTTGTGTGGTTGATCTTGGCAACTGACTTGCCAACGTTTCAGCACCATGAGAAGAGACACTGCCAGTGAGCTGTAGACTGTGGTGTGTCCTCTGAATGCTTGGCCTTTATATACTTCTCAATCAGATGATTGGACGTCATTTTGGAAACACAGTTGTGAAGTGGGGACGAAATCTCGCCACATTGGCTGTGTGGCAAACTTTGTGCGTTGAGTTCAAGAATTTTGCCCCGAATCAGCTCATAAATAGGATCAAGGTCTACATATTTGTTTACTAAATTGTTTGCAGATACCCACACTTCTAGGAATTCTCTTGCATGCTGCCTGTTCGCCTGTGCCGTGACTTTCACAGATGCCCAGTTGAATTTGTGCCCCTCTTGACTTCATGGGGCGATACTAGGGAGAGTTAGTCATCTGCTTCATAGCCAGTTGATGTTCATGGATCCTTGTAGATAGTTTTCTCCCAGTTTGGCCAGTGTAATGTTTGCTGTAGTCCCCACATTGGATTTTGTAGACCACATTGTTCGTGTCTAATTGTTTGGTTCATTCTTCAAGCATGTAAAGTGCTCTGCTCAATCTTATTGTTGGCTTATATACAATCTTTGTCACTCAGAGGGCGGCACGAGTGTAGAATGAGCTGCCCATGGAAGAGGTGGATATGGGTCCGGTTGCAGCATTGAGAAGAAGAAGTTTGGAGTGGTACATTGGATCAGTGAGCTTTGAAGGATATAGCCCAGGTTTGGAGGGATATTACCAAGGTGCAGATAGATGGCACCGGGCAGAAAACCAGACCAGCAGAGGTTAGAATGGCTGAAAGACTTGTTTCTGTGCTGTGCTCGTCTATGATTTAATTATCCTGCGTGTGCTTGCTCCACTGCAGAGCTTGACAAGGAGCTATATGCCAGATATTTCCCTACACCATCTGAGATTTGAACTGATATTTATATCTGATGATGTTTGTTGAGGAAAGTGTGTGGGATAATTCACATAAGAAGTGGTTTCTTCCTTTCTGCAAATAAGACCACCAAATATGTTGCATCCAACCATGCCACTATAAAATGGACTGCGGACCTCACAATCTAACTCCTTTTGACTTTACAGCTTATTGTCTATCTGCACTGCACTTTCTCCATTGCTCTTTATTCTGTTAATGTTTTACCTTGTACTACCTCAATGCCCTGTAATCTGCATAAATGATATGCAAGACAAGTTTTTCACTCAACCTCGGTATGTGTTACAATAATGAACCAATTCCAGGTCCAATTCCAAAGAGGCAGACGAATCTCAGTTTAATTTGTCCTTCGAGGGAGAAACCAATGTATATGATATCAACAGTAAAAACATTTTACAATAGCACCATTTAAAAGTCATTTGAACTGGTACATGGATAGATAAGTTGAGATGGATGTGTATCAAACAGGTGCATTTGGGACTAACAGATGTATAACTGGGTTAGCATGGATGAGTTGGGCTGAATGGTCTGTTTCTTTGCCATATAAAGACCATAAGACCATAAGATACAGGAGCAGAGTTAGACCATTTGACCCATTGATCTGTTCTGCCATTTCATCATAGCTGATCCATTTTCCCCTCTCAGCCCCAATCTCTTGCCTGCTCATTGTATCCCTTCATGCCCTAACAAATCAAGAATCTATCAACCTCTGCATTAAATATACATAAAGATGGACTCCACAGCAACTTGTGGCATATAATTCCACAGATTCACCACTCTCTGGCTAAAAAACAATTCTCTTCATCTCAGTTCTAAACGGACGTCCCTCTATTCTGAAGCTGTGTCTTCAGATCTTAGATTTTCCCACCAGAAGAATCATCCTCTCCACATCCACTCTGTCAACGCGTTTCATTATTTGATGGGTTTCAATGAGGTCACCCTTCATTTTTTTGAGTTCTAGTTAATACAAACTTAGAGCCATTAAGCACTATTCATATGACAAGCCATTCAATCCTGGAACCTCTTTTGAACCATTTCTAGTTTCAGCACATCCTTTCTGAGAAAAGGAGCCCAAAACCGCTCACAATACTCCAAGTGAGGCCTCACCAGAGCTTTATAAAGCCTCAACATTACATCCTCGCTTTTATATTCCAGTGTTCTTGAAATGAATGTTAACATTGCATTTGCCTTCCTTAACACAACCTGCAATTTATCCTTTAGGGAATCCGGCATAAGGACTCCCAAGTCCCTTTACACCTCAGTTTTTTGTATTTTCTCTCCATTTAGAAAATAGTCAACCCTTTCATTTCTTCTACCATTGAGCAAAACAGTACTCTTCTCGACTTTGTATTCCATCTGCCACTTCTTTGCCCATTCTTCAAATCTCTCTAAGTACTTCTTCAACCTCTCTACTCCCTCAAAGCTACCTGCCCCTCCACCTATCTTCATATTGTCTGAAAACTTTGTAAAAAAAGCCATCAATTCCATCATGCAAATCATTGACATATAATGTAAAAATAACAGGTCCCAACAAAGACTCCTGTGGAACACCACTAGTCACTGGCAGCCAACTGGAATAATTTCCTTTATTCCCACTTTTTGCCTCCTGCCACTTAGCCACTGATTTATCCGTGCTAGAATCTTTCCTGTAATACCATGGACTCGTGACTTGTTAAACAACCTCAGCTGTGGCACCTTGTCAAAGGCCATCTGAAAATTCAAGTACACAACATCAACTGATTCTTCTTTGTCTATCCTGCTCGTTATTTCTTCAAAGAATTTCAACAGATTTGTTAGGTAATATTTTCCCTTCAGGAAACCATAATGACTACAGCCTATTTTGTCATGTGCCTCCAAGTACCCTGAGACCTCATCCTTAATAATCGACACCAACGTCTTCTCAACCACTAGTTTCAAACTAACTGGCCTATAGCTCCCTTTCTTTTACCTCTCTCCCTCCTTGAAGAGTGGAGTGACATTTGCAATTTTCCAGTCTTCTGGAACTATTCCAGAATGTAGTGATTCTTGAAAGATCCTTGCTAATGCCTCCATGATCTCTTCAACTAACTATTTCAGAACTCTGGTGTGTACACCATCTGGTCCGGATGACTGATCTACCTTCAGACCTTTCAGTTACTCAAGACTCTGGTCACTAGTTATGGTAACTTCACACACTTCATGCCCCTGACACCTGGAACTTCAACCATACTGTTGGTGTCTTCCACAGTGAAGACTGACGCAAAATATTTATTCAGTCCATTTGGCCATTCCCTTGTCCTCCATTACTACCTCTCCAGCATCATTTTCCAACTGTCCAATATCCACTCTCAGCTTTCTTTTACACACTTTATGTATCTGAAGAAACTTTTGGTATCCCCTTTAATATTATTGGCTAGCGTACTTTAGATCTTAATAGCTATTCAAGTTGCCTTCTGTTGGTTTTTAAAAGCTTCCCAATCTGCTAACTTACCACTAATTTTTGCCCTTTTATATGCCCTCTCTTCTGCTTTTACTCTGTGACTCTACACTTACAGTGTAGCAATCCCTCAGGATCCTGCTGACATATCTTCTAGGTTCTCATATTAACATAAAATATTACAAAGTGCTTTTTTGCTGCTAAGGACAGCTTGATTTTTATAAAATTCATAGAGTCTTAGAGCAATGGAGCTTGGAAAACAGGCTCTTCAGCACAACCCATCAATGCTGACCAAGTTGTCAAACTTAACTAATCCAATTTAGCTGTTTTAACAATACAGTATAGGACAGGACCTTGGGTTCATCATCTGCATCACTGTCAGGTATAGGTGGGATGGGGGGTGGAAGCAACTGTACAGGATCGATTACAGCGGTAGAGAGTTGTGAACTCAGTCAGCTCTATCGTGGGCAGTGGCCTCCCCAGCATTCAGGACATCTTCAAGGAGCGGTATTTCAAAAGGGCAGCGTTCATCATTAAGGAGCCCCACCACCCAGGACATGCCTTCTTCTCATTGCTACCATCATGAAAGAGGTGCAGGAGTCTGAAGACACACACTCCACCTTTCAGGAGCAGCTTCTTCCCCTTATCATCTGATTTCTGAATGGACATTGAACCCATGAACACTATCTCTCTACTTTTTTGCACCAGTTTAATTTAACTTATTAGAATATATATAGCCTTATTACTGCAAATGAAGTTTTTATCATTGTGTTACAAAGTATTGCTACCACAAAACAAAACATTTCACACTGTATGCCAGTGATAGTAAACCTGATTCTGATGTTGTGCTGAACTTTTAACATACTCTTCCCTCTACAAAGCCCTTCATTTTTCTTTCATCCAGGTGCTTATCTGTGAATCTCTTAAATAATCCTAATGTATCTGCCTCTATCATCACCTCTGGCAATACATTCCACACATGCACTATTCACTGTGTAAAAAGAAAATACCTCTGACATCTCCACTATACTTCCATCTAAACAACTTAAAATTATGTCACTCGTATTAGTCATTTCTGCCCAGGAAAAACTCGCTGGCTGTCCACTTGATCTTTGCTTCTTATCATCTTGTACACTTCTATCAAGACCCCACTCATCCTTTGCCCTCTTCTTTCTCAACAAAAGACCCTAGCTCATCTCCATCTCTACTCTCTACCATCTGGCAGAGCTGGTCCTCACCCTCAACAATTACCCCCACTTGTCCAACCTCAAGGGATAGCCATTGGCACCCACATGGGCCCCAGCTATTGCTCCCCAACTCTTCCTGCACTACACTGACAATTGCATTGGTGCTGTTTCACACACCAATGCGAGCCCATCCATATCATCAACTTTGCCTCGAACTTCATCCACCCTACCCTTAAACTCACTTAGACACCTGCCTCCCATTTCTCTGTCTGCTGACATCTTTTATAAGCCACATGATTCCCATGGCTATCTTGACTGTACCTCTTCCCATCCCGTGTCCTGTTATCTCAGTTTCTTCAGCTCTGCCACATTTGTTCCTAGGATGCAGCTTTCCTTTCCAAGATATTAGAATGGATATCACTCCTTCAAAAATGGAGTTTCCCTTCCTTCACAATCGACACTGCCCTCATCTACAACTCCACTATTTCCCTTACATCTGCATTCACCCAATCTTCCCACTGCCTGAAGAGTGATAGAGTTTCTCTTGTCCTCACCTATCACCCCATGAGACCCCCATCCAACAATTACTCTCTGTCATCTCCAATGGGATCCTTCCACCAAGCACATCTTTACCACTGTCCCTCCCTCCACTATCCACAAGTATTGTTCTCTTCATGACTCCCTTGTCCATTTGTCCCTCTCCATCCTGGCACTCAACCCTACAACCAACCAAAGCACTACATCTGCCCATTTACCTTCTCCCTTGCCTCCTTCCAGGGTCATCTATTGTGCCTGGTGTGGCATCTTCTACATTGCTGAGACCCATCAAAAATTGAGAGACCACTTTGTTGAGCACCTCCGCTCCATCTGCTAATTCCCGATGGCCAACCACTTTAATTCCTAACCCCATTCCCATTCCAACATGACGGTCCTTGACCTCCTCTTTTGCCACGATGAGACCTCTCTCAGGGTGGAGGAGTAAAGCATCATATTTCATCTAGGTAGCCTCCAACCTGATGGCATAAACAACAATTTCTCCTTTTGGTTAAAAATAATATATATATTTCCCTCCCCTTCCATTCTTTTTCTATTCCTTCTCTGGCCTCATACATCTTCTTCTCACCTGCCTATCATTTTCCCCAGGGCCACTCCATTTCTCCCATGGTCCACTCTTCTCTCCTGTCAGATTCCTTTTTCTCCAGCCATTTACCTTTCCCACCCTCTTGACTTCACCTCTCACCTTCAAGTTTGTACTCTTTCCCCTCCCCCACCTTTTTATTCTGACATCTTCCCCCTTTCCTTCCAGTCCTTATGAAAGACCTCAACTGTTTGTTCATCTCCATAGATACCGTCTGACCTGCTGAGTCTCTCTGGCATCTTGTGTGTGGTACACCTCTCACCCTCCTTCACTCCAAAGAGAAAATCACTAGCTCACTCAAATTCTCCTCATAATAAGAAATACAGAAAAAAATAAATAGGTAGTGCAAAAAGAGAGAGAAATAGTGAGGTTGAATTTATGGGTTAAGGGACCATTCAAGAATCTGATAGCAGAAGGGAAAATTATGTTTCTAAAGGCTGTTGTGTCAGGGAGGAGGTACAGAAGCTTGATGGTACTAATGAGAAGAGGGCATGTGCCAAATGATGCTGGTCCTTACTGATGGAGGCCACTTTCTTTAGGTGTAGCCTTTTGAAGATGTCCTTGATAAGGGGGAGACCAGTACCCATGTTAGAAATGGCTGAGTTTACAACCCTCTGCTGTGTTTTCGGATCTTATGCAGTGGCCCCTCCATACCTGATGGTGATGCAACCAGTCATGGCATGGCTGTAGAAATTTGCCAGCGTCTTCGGTGAGATTCCAAATCTCCTCAGACTCCAAATTAAATATAGCCACTGTTGCACCTCTTTTCAATCGTATCAATGTGTTGGGCCCAGGATGGATTTTCAGAGATGTTGAGACACAGGAACTCCATCAGCAGGACTGCTTGTTTATTCTAGATTTATAAAATTAATAAGAAATTAATTCCTCTGCTGCTGCCTTGAATTTGGAACTTCTGCCATTGGATTAGTATCACAGCGAACTAAACCCTGCATTACCATTGATAAGAGACAGGAAGGAGAAATTTAAAAAAATATATATCTGAAACAGCTGGTTGTGATCTATCTGGTTTGACTGAGTGACTTCTTTTCAAGCAATACTCTTAACTATGGCACCAGGTCTTTATTTTCCTGTATTTTTCCGTAAGAAAATTAATCTCAAGATAATGGGTTCATGAAAATAATACCAGGAATTCAAGATAACTTATGAGGAACATTTCATGGCTCTGGGTTGCGGGAGTTCAGTAGAATGAAGGGGGATCTCTTTGAAATCTATCAAATATTGAAAGGCTTAGAAAGGTTGGAAGTGGAGAGGATGGTTTCTATAGTGGGGGAGCCTAAACCCAGAGGATGCAGCCTCACAAGACAAGGATGTCTGTTTAGAACAGAGAGGAGGAGGAATTTCTTTAGCCAGAGGACAGTGAATCTGTGGAATTCATTACCAGTGATGACTGCGGATGCCAAGTCATTGAGGAGAGCTTGATGATTCTTTACTGGTCAGGGTATCAACGTTAATGGGAAGAAGGCAGGAGGATGGGCTGAGGGAAAATAAATCAGCCATTAGACCATATGACATGGAAGCAGAATTAGGCCATTTGGCCCACTATTGAGTCACTTCCAGCATTCCATCATGGCTGATTATTCCCTCTCAACCTCATTCTCCAGTCTTCTCCCAGTAATCTTTGACACCCTGATTGACTAAGAACCTATCAACCTCCATTTCAAATGTACTCAATGACTTGGCCTCCACAGCCATCCATGGCGATGAACTC
This sequence comes from Hypanus sabinus, assembly GCF_030144855.1. Taxonomy (NCBI): domain Eukaryota; kingdom Metazoa; phylum Chordata; class Chondrichthyes; order Myliobatiformes; family Dasyatidae; genus Hypanus; species Hypanus sabinus. Next base: position 101,288,078 of record NC_082719.1, on the reverse strand, counting down.
CACAAATTCACCACACTCTAGCTAGAGAATTCTTCCTCTACTCTGTTCTAAATGAATGTCCTTCTGTTCTGAGGCTGTGCCCTCTGGTTCTAAACTCATCCACTTTAGGAACCATCCTTTCCATGTCTACTCTATCTAGACCTTTCAATGAGATAAGTTTCAATGAAATCTCTCCTCATTCTTCTAACAACAAGTACAGCCCTATCAAACATTCCTCATACATTATCCATTTCATTCCCGGAATAATTCTTGGTTACTCCTTTGGCCCTCTTATCTTTTCTTAGATAGGGGGCTCACAACTGTTCACAATACTCCAAGTGCAGTCTGACCAATGTCTAATAACGCCTCAGCATTACATCCTTACTTTGATATTCTAGTCCTTTCAAAATAAATACTAACATTGCATTTGCCTTCCTTCCAACTAATTAACTTGCAAGTTAACCTTTTAGGGATCATGCAAAAGATTCCCAAGTCCCTTTGCACCTCTAAATCTTGAATTTTCTCCCCAGTTAGAAAATAGTCTATGTCTTTATTCCTTCTACCAAAGTGCATCACCCAATGCTATATTCCATCTGCTATTTCTTTGCTCATTCTCCCAATCTGTCTATGTCCTTCTGTAGAGTCCCTGCTTCCTCAAAACTACCCAAACTTCCACCTATGTTTGTATCATCTGCAAACTTGGCTACAAAGCCATCAATTCCATCATCCAAATAGTTGACAAGAAGCAGTCGCAATACTGACCCCTGTGCACAGCACTTCTCCCTGGCAGCCAACCAGAATCGGCTCCCTTTATTCCCACTCTTTGCCTCCTGCCAGTCAGCCAATCTACTATCCATGCCAGTATCTTTCCTGTAGTACAATGGGCTCTTATCTTCTAAACAGCTTCATGTGTGGGGATGGAATGGCAGAGCAGACTCCCTTGGCCAAATGGTTTAATGCTGCTCCCGTGCTTTTATATGATAATAAATTTACTCAAAGTTGACTTTGATTTTGACATATTGCCCTTCTTCCACTTTACAGAGCCTGGCATTCACAGACAGTTTACATACGTTCAGCGGCCTCAGAACATAGCTGTCCTCGAAGGAAGAGATGGGGTAATGGAGTGTTGTGTTACTGGATTCCCAGCACCTACAGTCACTTGGAAAAAAGGGGATGAAATTGTTCTGATCAGGTAAGAGAGTCCATTATGTTTGTCCCTCAGCCCCAGATCAAAGGTTGAAAGTTCATTTATTATCAATGCTGGGATTCATCCTCCCACAGACAGGCACGAAGCAAAGAGACACCGTGGGACTCTTTGGGAACAAACATCAAACACCCAATGAGCAAAACAAAATTAACCACGCCAACAGCAAGAAGTGAACAACTAGCATGCAGAGTCCCTGAAAATGGTCCAGAAGTGACAGCTCTGTGTCGATGAACACAGAGCCAGTTCTGCGCCAAAGCGCCTCAATCAGATCATGCGAATAGCAAAAGAGAGTCACCAGAAGCATGTGGAACCTGAGCCAAAGGGTCTCCTAAAAGCAAATCTGCAGAGTGCTTTTAGCACTGGGGGCAGCAAACGTCAAACTGCATATCAACGAACCATTCGGATCTTCATGAAAAATACAAAATTGTGTGGCAGCTTCACACTTCACCATTTGTTAATCCTCTTCCCCACAATACGTAAACAATAAAGGCTGACTTGTTCATATCTGGTAACTGAGTCCATTATGTTTGTCTCCCCGGCCAAGATGAACAGTGGTGTAGCAATGAATGTAACGCCTTATACTGCCAGCTGTACTGTAACTTGGTGGTTCAATTCCAGCCATTGTCTGTTAGGAGTGTGTACACTCTCCCGGGGACTTGCAGCTTTCCCACACTTTCCAAAGACATATGGGTTAGGGTTTACAAGTTGTGGGCATGTTATGTTGGTGTTGGAAGCGTGGTGACACTTGACGGGGTGCTCCCAGCTCATTCTTGATGCAAATTACACATCTCAGAAGGCAGGAGAATGGGGTAGAAAAGGATAGCAAGGCAGTCATGATGGAATGGTGGAGCAGATTCGATGGGCCGAATGTTCTTGTAGTGGCAATTTGAACAAACCAGCTGATGCTGCTAATCAAGCACGGGGAGGTATCTTGTATCATGTGCTCTCCATTCAAATCCAAAATAATGTTCCAAAAAGTCATAGAAATTTATTCAGTCCTTTATTAGCAACTAAAAAACATACAATCTTGAATTCATGTAACTTATGAACCTAAAACTAGTGATATTAAAGTTACTTAAGCAGACTTAAGTGAGTTAAGCATTATTAAGCGGTCAACAAAAGATAAGGCACCCAGCGGTCCCAGTTCCAAGCCGTCCAGGACAAAGCATGCACGCAGTACATAACTAAACCCTTCACTTTTACTACACCCCTTCCCACGTGATTGGCTACCATAATAAACATAATGAATACACAACACAGAGTACAATATGGATGGAAAACAGATGCATGTCTTCTGCAGTCCCAGTTCTGCTCCTATGTCTTATGGTTTCGTTCCACTCAATATTTCAATGTTCTGGTGTACATGGAACAAATAAAGCTATTTTTTTTACTGTTAACCATTAGGATCTGCAGGAAAAATATGAAGTAGTATGACTACTTCACAATTTACAAATTCTTTTCCCACATTTTATACAGAACAAAGGGCAAACTTTAATTTGGTTTCCGCATATTGAACTCACTACTCATTACACCAACTTGTCCGACTGTTAATTATTTTCTCACAGCCAGGGTTACTACAGCATGGTTTCAGATGTTGAAGGTTTCACACTGGCCCGTTGATAGACATTGTAACATTTCTCAGAACCCTTTCTGTGCAGCAGGAAGCCACCCGTAATTACATCTGTGCAACATTTATCCTAGTTACGGCTTCTCCCCGACTGCGTCCCCTAAGATACTGCCACGACTGCACAAAATAAGCAGATTCCAATGCCTATCAGATATGTAGTCTGGATCAACTGCAAAACAAAGAGTGTAAATTTGTTGCCACGACCATGGAGTGTGTGATAATGCAAGCTGAGGATATTACGTTTGCCCATATTAAGACTTTTTCATCATCATGTGAGGGGGTTATCTCTTCCACCTATCACCTCTTAGCTTTTTATTTCATCACCCTTTCCCCAACTTACCCATATGCCCCCTCACCTGGTCTCACCTATCACCGGTCAGCTTGTATTTCTCCCCACCCCAAAACTTAATCAGGCTTTTGCCCCCTTTCATTCCAGCTCTCCAGTCCTTCTAAAGGATATCGCCCAAAATATCTACTGTTTATTCTCTCCAGAGAGGCTGCCTATCCTGCAGCATGTGTTTGTGTGTGTGTGTTGATCTCTTTAAATTCAGTGTGTTATTACCAGCGCATTGGAGTGCAGTTCAAGGTATTGGGTCCTCAGCTGTAGGAGTGAATTACTTGGAATAAGACCATAAGACATAGGAGCAGAGTTAGGCCACTCAGCCCATCAAGTCTGCTAACCATTCCATTATAGTTAATTTATTATTGTTCTGAACCCCATTCTCCTGCCTTCTCCCTGTAACTTTGAAGCCCTTTCTAATCAAAAACATGTCAATATCCACTTTAACTACACACTTTCACTACAGTGACTTGGCTTCCACAGCTGTCTGTGGCAATGAATTTTCGCAGGTTCACCAAACCCTGGCTAAAGAAATTCCTCCTCATCTCTACTCAAAATGGATGTCCCCCCATTCTGAGGCTGTGCTAGACTCCCCCACTATAGGAAACATCCTCTCCATGTTCACATTATCCAGACCTATCAATATTCAATAGGTTTCAATGAGATCCCCTCTTATTCTTCTAAACTCGAGCAATTAATGGGCCCAAAGCCAACAAATGCTTCTCGTGTGTTAACTTTTTCATTCCCAGGATCATTTGAAAATATGAAAATGCAAAAATTCCACAGCTGGTCAAACATTCTTTGGCCTTTCACTTGTAGTGCAAATTTGTCTTTAATTTGACAATTACATAAAAACATTCAGACTTCATTAAATCCCACATTTAAACTCACTTGAACCTCTGTTCAAATAATGAAGAAAGTAATTGGATGTCAGCAGATAAACATGTCTCTGATTATATTACACATTGGAATTTCCACCACTAGAAGTTCTGAAATTCAGGAATAGGCACTCTAAAAACTCCAGACATTAGAGTCAGGGAATAGTGTAATCTTGTTATACTTCAGTTCAAATGATCACTTCCTTTTTAAAAAAAAATATTTATTTATTTGTTTGTTTAGAGAAACAGTGTGGAACAGACCCTTCTGACCCAATGAGCTGCACCACCCAGCAGCCCACCTATTTACCCCTAACCTAATCACAGGACAACTTACAATGATCAATTAACATACTAACCTGTATGTCTTTGGGCTGTGGGAGGAAACCTGAGCTCCTAGAGGAAACACACACGGTTCACAGGAAGGAATATACAACCTCCTTACAGCCGATACTGCAATTGAACTCCCTAACTCCGATGCCCTACTCTGAAGTAGCATCGCACTAACAGCTACACTATCATTGCACCCTTTATCACTGACAAATATCGAGAAATTTGTTGTCCTGCAGCAGCAGAAGAATGTAAACACCTAAATATCTATAAATTACAAAATTAAATAAATAGTGCAAAGTAAAAGAACAGTGAGGCTGGGTTCATGGACCATTCATAAATCTGATGGTGGAGGGGAAGAAGTGGTTCCTAAGCTGTTCAATGTGGGTCTTCAGGCTCCAGAACTTCCTTCCTGATAGTAGTAATGCGAAGAGGGCATGTCCCAGATGGTGAAGGTGTTTATTCATGGATGCTACCTTCTTGAGACATTGCCCTTTGAAGGTGTCCTTGTGGTGGGGAGGGGTGTGCCCATGATGGAGCTTGCTGAGTCCACAACCCTCTGCAGCATCTTGTGATCCTCCACATTGGACTCTCCGTACCAAGTGATGATGCATTTAATTTGGTTAGTTTATTCATTGGTCAGCCTCCAGCTACTGTTGCTTTCCACTAGTTCTCTTCCCTGAGATGCTACTTTTCTGATCTCAAAGCAGAGAAATTTTTAAGCAAATCTCCGTGTTATTAAACCAACCATCCTGGAGGTACAGAGCAGGATAAGCTGTACTGGTGAAGGGAGAAAGACTCACCTTCAATATTTTTCTTTGGACAAGCATTTGCAAACACAGTGGAACAGTGGCACAAAGTTGTTGTTGGTTCCCATGTCCTGGGATTTTCACAAGATCAGCATGTAGCACTTGTGTGTGTTGATCTGAATTTCCAGCATCTGCAGAACCTTCCTCTTCTCCAGCCCATGACCTTTCACACCCACCTGGCTTCTCCTATCACCTTCTAACTGGCTCTCTTCCCTCCACCCATCTTCCTCCTTCCTTCTCAGTCCTGAAGAAGAGTCTCAGCCCAAAATGTTGAATGTTTATTAACTTCCATAGATGCTGCCTTTTCTGCTGAGTTCCTCCAGCATTTTGTGTGCGTTGTGTGCAGAATCTCTAGTGTTTATGGTATTGCACCTGCTGTGTTCTCTACTGTGTGCAAAACACTTGAAACATTCGTTTCAATAGATAATTGTAATGTTTTTCAGGTCCAGGAAGTATTCGCTATTGGCAGGAAGTAATCTTCTCATCAGAAGTGTAACTGAACAAGATTCGGGGTTTTATACCTGTGTCGCCAACTACGAGAATAAGACATTTGCTGCCTCAGCAGAGTTTATTGTAATGAGTAAGTCTAATTCAATTCATTCAACAGTTTTAAGATACACACAAACTCCACTGAGAACACTAAATGCTTATTGAGTTGTGTTTTAATAATTGTATTGATATCCATCAGATATGGTCAGTATGATTGTACAGTCACCACGATTTCTGTAAAGTTGCGAGTTAATGCTAGAAGATTTTCAGCATGTTTACTTGAAAAACAAGAAAACGCTTTACTGACAGGAAAAGATTTGGTCGTCCCAGACTTGTTGATTATCTGTTTAGTGAATTTTCAGCATTTGCTGAAATGAAGTATTTTGATTATATGTTCAATCGCTGTGATAGTACAGGGAAAAATTAAAGGCGTTAAAAATATTCTCAAGACGGTGCACTCAGGTGATACATCTTAGGTACCTCCTGTCAGCTTGAACAAGTGTGGCCATTCTCTTCTGAGCTTTCTCATTAACAAGGTGCTTTTGCCCACGGATTTGCTACTTACTAGAAGTTTTTTTGCTTTTCGTACTGCTCTCTGTAAACTCTGAAGGAGGAATTCCCAATCTAGGGTCCACAAACCACTTGCTTAATGGTATTGGTCCATGGCATCAAATGTGTTGGGAACCCCTGGTCGAGAGACTGTTACGTGTGAAAATCCCAGGAGATCAGCCTTTTTTAGATACCCAAGTCAACCCATCTGGCACCAACAATCATTCCAGGGTCAAAGTCACTTAGCTCACATTTCTTTGCCATTCTTATGTTTGGTCTGAACAACAACTGATCCTCTTGACCGTGTCTGCTTGCTTTTATGTATTGAGTTGCTACCATGTGATTGGATAATTAGAATTTGCATTAACAAGCAGGTGTACCTAAAGCCAATGAGTGTAGTGCCAAGGTAATAATTGCAAGCCTCAACAAATGCATTAAAGAGCTGATCAGTGACATAAATTCAGTTTAGGGTTAATGGCAGTATTCATAGCAGTGTAGAGGAAGAGGAGGATCTTTGGGTCTAAGTCGATAGATTCCCTCAAAGCAGCCACTCACATTGATAGGGTAGTTATGAAGGTGTATGGCATGTTAGCTTTCGCTGGTTGGGGTTTTGAGTTCAAGAACCACAAGGGAATGTTACAGCTCAATAAAACTCTGGTTAGAACACACTTGGAATATTGTGTCCAGCTCTGGTTGCCTCGGTGTAGAGAGGATGTGGAGGAGATTTACCAGGATGCTGCTTGTATTAGAGAATATGTCTTTTGAGGACAGGTTGAGTAAGTTAGGACTCAAGCTGAAGATGGAGTGGATAGCTAAAGACTTTTTCCTAGGGTGACAATGGCTAATGCCAGTGTTTAGAGTAGATGTCAGACATAGCTTTTTTTTACACAGGGAATAATTCGTCACATATTTAAGATACTCTTAGATAAGCACACTGATTTATTGGTGGATGGTGGGGGAACTGCGTGGCTTCGTTTGTAGCGACTACTAGGCCTCAAACCACAGTGTCGCCTGTTTACAGGAGAAAGGTGTCAGAGTCAGTGCACCACTGGAGGTGGTGCAGTGCAGAGTCCATGCTGGATTTGGTGCTGCCCCCTAGTGTTTGCTTGGCAGAAGACAAGCCATATTGTGTTCAACTGCAGACTGCTGTAACATTCAGGGACTCTGGGGCTTGAACTTTATATATTTTTTTCTGCTGGTATCTTATATATGTGCTTGCAATCTTATATGTGCTATATGTGCTTTGGTCTGTGTATGGCTGTTGGTTACTGTGTGTTGCATCTTGACTCTGGAGTAAGATTGGTGGTATTCTTGGATATTCATGTATGGTTGAATGACAACTAAACCTAAATGGAACTGAATGGATGATAAGAAAATGGAGAACCATGGGCTGTGTAGGAGAGAAAGGTTAGAATGATTGCGGAGTAGCCTTACATGGGTTGCCATGACACTTTGGGCTGAAGGGTCTGTACTTTGCTGCACTGTTCAATGTACTGTTTTACATTTGAAAGCAAAATGGAGGGATGGAACACATACTTGTTTTTGAACCAGCCTTCCATTGACATGAAAGGGACAGGAGTCCTTTAACATTCAGCAGCTACAGGATGGGAATAATTTCCAACCTTTCAGCCTTGATGTGACACAACAGCCGAGGGGAACTAAGATGCAGGATTTCAAAGTCAAAGTAAATTTATTTTCAAAGTACATGTTTATGCACAGTACTGTGCAAATCATAAACGTACAGTACTGCACACTCATGTCAGCATACCTGTGCAAAAGTCTTATGATTAGGGTGCCTCACACTTCTGCACAGTGCTGTATGTCAATATGAGGGGAGAGTCTGTTAATCTGGTAGGAGCAACGGATGTTGGGAATGGTGAGGGCAGAGCTCTGCCAAAGGGCTGTGGCAAGGTGGTAGGGAAGGAGTGGCAGGGGTGGGGCTGCCATAAGCGCAGATACACCCAGCCCTGAGACTCTGGCAAAGTTATTTGATTCCAAACAATTGGTATATTGATCATTACAGAATGTCTCTCTGGTGCTTCCCGTTCCCTCCCCTCTCCCTTCCCCCTTACCACTCTCAGTCCACAACAGAGACCAGTATCAAAATCAGGCTTATTATCACTCACATCTGTCATAAAATTTGTTTTTATTTGTGACAGTTGCACAGTACAATGTATAAAATTACTACAGGACTGTGGAAAAGTCTTAGGTGCCCTAGCTATAGAGTGCCTATAAAAAGTATTCACCCCCACCCCCCTTGGAAGTTTTCATGTTTTATTGTTTTACAACATTGAATCACAGTGGATTTAATTTGGCTTTATTGATACTGATCAACTGAAAAAGACTCCTTTGTGTTAAAGTGAAAACAGATCTCTACAAAGTGATCTAAATTAATTACAAATATAAAACACAAAATAATTGATCGCATAAGTATTCACCCCCTTTAACATGACACACCAAATCATCACTAGTTCAGCCAATTGGTTTTTGAAGTCACATAATTAGTTAAATGGAAATCATCTGTGTGCAATCAAGGTGTTTTATTTAATTGTAGTAAAAATACTGCTGTAATTGGAAGGTCTAACTGCTGGTGACTCAGTATCCTGGCAAAAACTACACCATGAGGACAAAAGAACACTCCAAGCAACTTCACAAAAAGATTGAAAAGCACAAGCAGGAGATCAATACGAGAACATTTCTAAGTCACTGAATATCCTTTGGAGTACAGTTTAGCTAATTGTCAAGAAATAGAAAGAATATTTCAAAACTGTATATCTACCTAGAGCAGGCCATCCTCAAAAACTGAGTGACCATGCAAGAAGGGGACTAGTGAGGGAGGTCACCAAGAGACCTATGACAACTCTGGAGGAGTTACAAGCTTCAGTAGCTGAGATGGGAGAGACTGCACATACAACTGTTGCCCGGGTGCTTCACTAGTCACATTAGTCACAGAGTGGTAAAGAGAAAGCCACAGTTGAAAAAAACTCTCATGAAATCATGGCTAGAGTTTGCCAGAAGGCATGTGGGAGACTCTGAAGTCAGCTGGAAGAAGGTTCTATGGTTTGATGACACCAAAATTGAGCTTTTTGGGCATCAGATTAAATGCTATGTTTGGTGTAAGCCAAACACTGTACATCATCAAAAACACACCATCCTGATCATGTAGCATGGTGGTGGCTTATCATGCTGTGGGGATGCTTCACTGCAGCAGGCCCTGGAAGGCTTGTGAAATAGGAGGGTAAAATGAATGCAGCAAAATACAGGGAAATCCTGGAGGAAAACCTGATGCAGTCTGCAAGGGAACTGTGACCTGGGAGATTTGTTTTCCAGCAAGACAATGACCCCAAGCTTAAAGCCAAAACTACACAGGAATAGCAAATCCAAACCCCAATCCATTTGAGGATTTGTGGCTGGACTTGAAAAGGTTTGTTCACTTACAATGCACATGCAATCTGACAGAGCTTGAGCAGTTTTGTAAAGAATAATGGGAGAAAAATCGGAGTATCCAGGTGGGCAAAGCTGATCCACACAGACTCAAGGCTTTATTTACTCGCAAAGATGCATCCATGATATTGGGGGGGGGGGAATTATGCAATCAGTTGTTTTATGTTTCATAATGGTAATAAATTTAGACAAATTTGTAGAAATTTGTTGTCACTTTAACATAAAAGAGTCCTTTTCTGTTGATCAATGTCAAAAAGCTAAATTAAATCCAGTGTGATGCAGTGTTGTGAAACAATAAAACATGAACATTTCTGGGGTGGGGGGGGGGCGGTGGTGAATGCTTTCTACAGGCACTGTATGTAAAGTATGTGCTTACGACTTTTTGTACAGTACTGTACTTTGATAACAAATGCTCAACTATACTTGCTTCCCATTATGCCCCTGCCATTTAGGGCAGCAATGAAGTCCCTCCATCTCTGGCAGTGTTCAGGGCTTCCTTCATCACGTTAGCAGCTTCCTTTCAGTTTTTGCTACCGTCAGTCACACATGTTCTGGCTGGAGACTCAGGAATACCATTGCAGATAGGTATAGAAGGACTTTTCATTGCTGTTTCCATAATAATTTTTTTTGACTGGTCAGGATTATTGGCCTTGAACTGAACTCTTGAATCTAGAGGTCCAGTGGACCACTCTTAGCCTGGCCTCTGTATTTTGCCCTGTTTAGCATGGGAGACCCAATCAAGAGCCAAAGCATACAGCCTCCAAGCAATGGCAAGACTGTGGTTCTCTTGGAGAATACTATACAATGGTGACATAATTGTGTGAATATACTATAGCTGATATTAGTATAGTATTATTGCAATATTCCAGTATTAGGTGCACTGTTATACCTAATGCCGTAGTATATGGTGATTCGTACAGAATCTGATAATAAATTCATTTTGACTTAGACCTCCTGTGCCTTATTTATCTGCAGCACCAAGGCTAGAAAATTGGAAATTAATCCCATTCAGGCTCTGCTCGCTGTTAATAGACGGCTCTTCGTGTTCTTACTTAAACAAATGGATGGTTCATAGACCCAAATGGGACTGTTAGATTATTTTTCCTTCTTTTGATTTAATGTAAAGAAAATTAGACAGGCTGTATTGCTGGTGAGCAAGCTTTCTCATCCATCTCAAATGTACGTGTTTCTGAAACAGCGTAAATTGACAGTCACCGGGAAATATGCCAGTAAAAGCCTTTTAATGCATAGACCTAATCTTCATCAAAGTTCAAAGTAAATTTATTGTCAAAGTCACTATACCGTCACCATACACAACCCTGAGATTCACTTTCTTGCGGACTTTCACAGTAAATACAAAGAAACACATAACAAGACGGACAAACATCAACTTCCCCTCTGCAACACACACAAAGTGCTAGAGGAATTCAGCCATCAACTTCCCCTCCGCCATCAGATTTCTGAATGGACGTTGAACCCATGAACAGTACCTCACTATACTTTGTATTACTTATTTAATTTAACAATACTGTATGTACTGACTGTAATTCAGTTTTTATTATGTATTGCATTGTATTGCTGCCACAGAAACACATTTCATGACAGTTGCCGGTGATATTAAACCTGATTCTGAAGCTACCGATGTGCAAAAGACAACAAATTGTGCAAATAAAGAAAAAAAGAGATTAGAATAATAATGATAAATAAATAAGCAATAAATATTGAGAACATGAAATGAAAAGTTCTTGAAAGTGTGTCCACAGGGTATGGGAACAGCTCAGTGATTAGGGCCAGTGAAGCTGAATGAATTTATCCCCTTTGGTTCAAGAGCCTGATGGTGGGGGGAGAATAACTGTTCCTGAACTTGGTGGTGTGGATCCAGCCCAGACATTATTATACTCATTGGAGAGAGCCAAGTTGCCATGAATAATATCTAATGGATGCCATCATAGAGAGCATCCTCACGTCAGCCATTACCATTGGGTTTGGTGCAGTGCCCTCTCACAGTATGCAAAAACTACAGCAAAAAGTCAGGTCAGCAGAAACTGTCACTGGCTGCACTCTTCCATCGCTGCAGGACTTGTATATGTCCAGGGGAAAGGAAAGGATGGGAAAAGTCATTGCATACACTACTCACCCTGCCAACTAACTTTTCCAAAAGCTCCCTTCTGGAAACTGCTATAGGGCTATTTAAACAAAAACTTTATAACACCTTAGGATTTTCTTCCCCAACAGTTGATCTGATCAACCTTTCTAGTTAGTCCACGCTACTCCCCTCTATCTATTATCCCAATCAATATACTGCACTGTAAACACTTTAAACCACTTTCAATAATGCTGTTTACATGGTGGCATTTAAGTATTTATGCATGTTTTATCCATATTTCTATTCTAACTTTGTATAATGCTGTTCATTGACTATAGCTCAGCAATTAACACCATCACTCCCACAAACCTAATTGATAAATACAGAACCTGGGCCTCTGTATCTTCCTCTGCAATTGGATCCTCAAATTCCTAACCAGAAGACCACAATCTGTGCGGATTGGTGATAACATATCCTCCTCGCTGACGATCAACACTGGTACACCTCAGGGGCGTGTGCTTAGCCCACTGCTCTACTCTCTCTATACCCATGACTGTGTGGCTAGGCATAGCTCAAACGCCATCTATAAATTAGCTGTTGGTAGAATCTCAGATGGAGATGGTATATTGGAGTGAGATATATCAGCTAGTGGAGTGGTGAAGCAGCAACAACCTGGCACCCATCATCAGTTAGATGAAAGAGCTGATTGTGGACTTCAGGAAGGGTAAGGCGAAGGAACATATCCCAATCCTCATAGAGGGATCAGAAGTGGAGAGAGTGAGCAGCTTCAAGTTCCTGTGTGTCTGAGGATCTAACCTGGTCCCGTATCAATGCAGCTATAAAGAAAGCAAGACAGTGACTATACTTCAGTGGGAGTTTGAAGAGATTTAGTTTGTCAACAAATGCACTCAAAAACATCTATAGATGTACTGTGGAGAGCATTCTGACAGGCTGCATCACTGTCTGGAATGGGGGAGAGGCTACTGCACAGGACTGAAAGAAGCTGCAGAGGGTTATAAATTTAGTCAGCTCCATCTTGGGTACTAGCCAACAAGTACCCAGGACATTTTCAAGGAGCAGTGTCTCAGAAAGGCAGCGTTCATTATTAAGAACTCCCAGCACCCAGGGCATGCTCTTTTCTCACTGTTACCATCAGGGAGGAGGTACAGAAGCCTGAAGGCACACACTCAGTGATTCAGGAACAGCTTCTTCCCCTTTGCCTAAATGGACATTGAACCTGTGAACACTACCTCATTTTTTTAATATATATTTTTGTTTTTACATGATTTTAATCTATTCAATATACATATACTACACGTATTTATTTATTTATTCTTTATTATGTATTGCATCGAACTGCTGCTGCTAAGTTAACAAATTTCACGTCACATGCCGGTGATAATAAACCTGATTCTGATTCTAATTCTTTATTTTACATAATTCTTAAATGTTGTTTTTTTGTTGAATGGAATGCAAACTCGTAAAATAGCAAATTCATAATACATCTCAGTTTTTATGGTAAATGCATGCAGGTTGAGTCGGTGATGAGGAAGACAAATGCAATGTTAACATTCATTTCAAGAGAACTAGAATATAAAAGCAAGGATATAATGTTGAGACTTTATAAAGCACTGGTGAGGCCTCATGGAGTATTGAGAGCAATTTTGGACCTTTATCTTAGAAAGAATGTGCTGAAACTGGAGAGGGTTAAAAGGAAGTTCACAAAAATGATTCCACGCTTGAATGGCTTTGGCCCTGTATTCTCGAGAATTCAGAAGAATGACAGGTGACCTCATTGAAACCTATTGAATGGTGAAAGGCCTTGTAATTGATTTACTTATTATTTATTATTATTATAACTTTTTTTTCTTCTATATTATACATTGTAGTTGAATTGCCGTTGTTAACAAATTTCATGTCACATGCCGGTGATAATAAACCTGGTTCTGAAAGTGGATAAGGAGAGGATGTTTCCTATGGTGGAAGAATCTAAGACCAGAAGACACAGCCTCAGAATAGACGGATGTCTATTGGAATGGAGATGAGGAGGAATTTCTTTAGCCAGAGAGTTGTGAATCTATGGAATTCTTTGCCACAGGCAGCTATGGAGCCAAGTTTTTGTGTATATTTAAGGCTAAGGTTGATAGATTCTTGATTGGTCAGGGAATGAACAGATACGGGGAGAAAGCAGGTGACTGAGGCTGAGAGGAAAATAGGATCAGCAATGATGAAATGGCGGAGCAGTCGGGAATGGGCAAATGGCCTAATTCTGCTCCTCTATCTTATGGCCTTATAGACATTTTGGACTGAGACCCTTCATCAGGACTGGAATGGAAGAGGGTAAAAGTCAGAATGAGAGGTTGGGGGAGGGGCAGAAGTACAATAGGCAGGTAATAAGTAAGATCAGGTGCAAGGGAATGTGGGTGTGCGGGGAGAATTTAATTGAGAAGCTGCGAGGTGAGAGGTGGAAGAGGTAAAGGGCTGGAGAAGAAAGAATCTGACAGAGGAGAATGAACCATTAGAGAAAGGGAAGGAGAAGCACCAGAAAGAGGTGGGCAGAAGGGGTAAGAGGGAAGCCAGAATGGGAAATAGAAGAAGAGAGAAGGAGGACAGGGAGAAGCAACACATAGAAAAATGCCGGCGTAACTCACCAGGCCAGGCAGCATCGACAGAAAAGAGTACAGTCGACGTTTCAGACTGAGACCCTTTGGCAGGATTTTCTCTTGTTTGTGAGGAGAGGGAGAAATTACCAGAAGTCAGAGAAATCAATGTTTGGGCCTTTAGGTTGGAGGTTACCTAGACTGAATATGGGGAGTTGCTCCTCCAATTTGAGCAAGTTTTCATTGTGTCAGTAGAGGAGGCCATGGAATGACAAGTCGGAATGAGAAGTAGAATTACAATGGGAAAACTTGTCTGTTGAATCGGATTCCGTAGGTGCTGGAAATCCAGAGCAACAGACTCAAAATGGCAGAGGAACTCAGCCGGTCAGGCAGCATCTGTGGGGGGGGGGGGGGGGGGGGAATGAATGGTCAACATTTTATGCTGAGACCTTTGATGAGCATACTCTTTCCATAACAGAACTGCAGTGAAATCTAAAGGAATGAGGAGAGGACAGGTAGATTGTACTGAGACCATAAGCCCTGCCCATCAGGTCTGTTCCTCCATTCTATCATGAATGAATTATTATTGCTCAACCGTGCTCTCCTGCCTTCTTCTCATAACTTTCAACGTCCTTACTGAGCAAGAACCTATCAACTTCTGCTTAAACTCTGTCCAATGACTGAGCTTCACAGACACCTGTGGCAATGAATTTCACAGATTCATTACCATCTGGCTGAAAAAGTTCCTCCTTATCTCTGTTCTAAAGGATGTCCTTCTATTCAGAGGCTGTGCCCCTTGACTTCCCCACTATAGAAATCATCTTCTCCATGCCCACTCTGTCTAGGTCTTTCAATATTTGAGACCCCCCCCCCCCACCCTTTTGTTCTTCTAAACTCCAGCAGGTACAGAGCTAGAGCCATCAAACACTCCTAATATGGTGACCTCTTCCTTCTCAGGATCATTCTGGGCCCTCTTCAATGCCAAGACATCCTTTCTTCAATAAGGAGCCCAAAACTGCTCACAATACTCCAAGTGTGGCCTGACAAAGCCTCAGCATTAGATCTTTGCTCTTTCAAACTGAATATTAACATTGCATTTGCCTTCCTCACCAACAACTCAATCTGAAAGTTAATCTTTATGGCAGGGGTTCCCAACATGGGGTTCACAGACCCCTCGGCTAATGGTATTGGTCCATGGCATATAAAAGTTTGGGAACCCCTGCTTTAGGAAATCCTGTTCAAGGACCCTTTCCACCTCCAATTTCTGAAATGTCTCCTCACTTTGAAAATAGTCTAGATCTTTATTCCTTTCACCAAAGTGCATGACCTTACAATTTCTTGCACTGTTGGAGTGGGTCAGCCATGTACTTGATCCGGGAGCATGATCACATGGACAACTGATCACTTCTCAACCTTGTTCTTTTGTTGTAATGAATTGGGTGCAGAATTATAGTAGGTAACAAAAGATCGGAAACAGAATTTGTGGCTTGTGGAATGGTCTGGGAGAACAAGGTTTCAGTTATGGGCATCTGAAAATATGTTTTCCATTTGCTTTTCACTGTTGGCACAATTTGTTATTTTCTCGAGTGTTGCATGTTTGATGTTTTCTTCAGCAGGTTCCATGGTCTTTGGAGTCTCAGGGTTGTATACTGTATACACACTTTGATAATAAATGTACTTTGAATCTTTGACAGCCGTACTGAGGAAAGAAGGAACAGGCTTGACTTTAGTCTCACTGGAATCAGTGACCTGACAAACCATGTAATTAAGGCTGTAGTTAGGACTCTAAATAACTTAGGAAAGCGGAGAACTCAGGTGTGAAGAATTGAAGAAGTTAGAGATTGGGCTGCTTGCATATGGTTAATGATCTAGTTAATAAGAAGCAAAATGTAACATAGATGGTCAAATGTAGCAGAAGAAAAGGTATAAAAAAAGAAAGAACAAAAACATTAAAAATCAAAATGAAAAGCTCTGTTTGATTTCATGTAGCATTCAGGAGAAGATGTATGAATTGATTTCCTGAACGGAGATTATTTTTATTTATTTAGATATATAAGATGGTAATAGACCCTTCTGGCCCAATGAACTGTGCCGCACTGTTACACCCGTGTCACCAGTTATCCTACTATCCTGCAGTAGTGTAGCAGTTCGTATGGTGGAATTACAGCATGGAACATCGGAATTCAGATTTTAGTCCCAGTAAGGAGTTTGTACATTCTCCCTGTGGACTGCATGGGTTTCCTCCACATGCTCCGGTTTCAATCCACAGTCCAATGATGCACTGGTCAGTAGATTAATTGGTCATTGTAAATAGTCCCGTGATTAGGCTAAGGTTAAATCGGTGGGTTGCTGGGGTGGGCATGCCTCTCGGAGTGCCAGAAGGGCTGGCTCCAGTAAGATAAATAAATATTTAAAAGCTGGTACATCACTGGAATGTGAGAGGAAACCAGAGCACCTGGAGGAAGCCCATGTGGGAGAATATAGAAACTCCTTACAGACAGTGGCAGGAATTGAAACTGGGTCTCCTTCAATGTGGGTGCTCCCCAGGACTATGTGCTGAGCCCATTGCTGTACACTCTGCTCACCCATGACTACAGGGCCAAACACCTGAGTAATCACGTTGTCATATTCACCAATGACATAACAGTGGAGGGTTTCATCAACAATAACAATGAGACAGCATTTAGGGAGGAGGTGAAAGATCTTGAGACCTGGTGCCAGGCAAGTAATCTCTTCCTCAAAGTCAACTAGACAAAAGAGATGGTTATTGACTTTGGGGAACTCACACAATTCACAACCCTTTGTCAACGGCACAGCAGCGGGAACTGGGAGTAGTTTCAAACACCTGGGAGCACACGTCTCTTACAACCTCCCGTGGTGCCTACATAATCAGGAATCAACATCTCTACTTGCTGTTCTCACGTCCTTCAACAGATGCTGTTACCCTTGGGTTCTTTTTCACCTCCTTCAGCATTGCACGTTGTGCTCTTGGTGTGATCTTTGCAGGATGCAAACTCCGAGGGAGAGTAGCAACAGCACTGAGTTTCCTCCATTTGTAGACAATTTCTCTTAACTGTGACCAATGAACTCTCAGGTCTTTAGAAATGCTTTTGTAGCCTTTTCTAGCTTCATGTATCTCTACAATTCTTCTTCTGAGGTCCTCAGAAAGTTGTTTTGATCGAGACATGGTGCACATAAACAGATCTTTCTTGAGAGGAGAAGACTTAGTCAGTAACCTGATCTTGTGTACTGTTTACTAAAAAAAGTGAGTTAGTGTCCAAAGATTCAATGTCCATTTAGGAATCGGATGGCAGAGGGGAAGAAGCTGTTCTTGAATCGCTGAGTGTGTGCCTTCAGGCTTCTGTACCTCCTCCCTGATGGTAACAGTGAGAAAAAAGCATGCTTTGGGTGCTAGGAGTCTTTAATAATGGACGCTGCCTTTCTGAGACACCGGTCTCTGAAGATGTCGTGGGTACTTATCGGCTAGTACCCAAGATGGAACTGACTAAATTTACAACCCTCTGCGGCTTCTTGCAGTCCTGTGCAATAGCCCCTCCATACCAGACAGTGATACAGCCTGTCACTATAGAAATTTTTGAGTGTATTTGTTGACATGCCAAATCACTTCAAACTCCAAATAAAGTATAGCTGCTGCCTTGCCTTCTTTATTACTACATCAATATGTTGGGACCTGGTTAGATCCTCAGAGATCTTGACACCCAGGAACTTGAAGCTGCCCTCTTTCTCCACTTCTGATCCCTCTATGAGGATTGGTATGTGTTCCTTCATCTTACCCTTCCTGAAGTCCACAATCATCTCTTTCATCTTACTGACGTTGAGTGCTGGGTTGTTGTTGCGGCACGACTCCACTAGTTGGCATGCAATCAATCTATGTACTGTATATGTTATCTTGCATTTTTATAGTATATTTATTGGTTTTATTATTATATTCTTTATCTTATTGTGATTCTTTTTGTGCTTTGTCAGATCCAGAGTATCAATTATTTTCTTCTCCTTTATAATTGTGTACTGGAAATTACATTAAACAAACTTGAATTTTCAATCTTGAGATTCAAGGTTCAGTTTTGAGTCTTGTGCGTGAGCTCTCTCTGAGAGCAGAGGATGGGATTCTGCCATGATGGGTGGATGACCCCAAGCACTGGAGAGCACTTTTTCCCCTTCCCAGTGACTTTCTTCCTCACCAGAGCAGCCTGACATGGTGGCCAGTTAATGGTGGCCATGGAAGAAGTTTTCCAAATCTGGCATTCGTCAGTGTGGCAATGTGGCTGCTGTCAACTTCGTGCACAGCTGCCAGCAAGAATTACACAAGTTGTGTTTTAGCTTGTCAATCTGGTCCAAAGCAATTTAGTGGTAGAACTAAGATTTGAGATCATTTTAGAGGATGTACAAATTCCTTGCAGGTGGAGGCGGGAATTAAACCCATTCTCTGGGTGGTTAATAGTGTTATGTTAACCAATGTGCTTCCACGCCATCCTCAAACATACAGTGAAATGCATTGCTCTGTCAAACAAAATCAGCAGACTTGTGTTGGGTAGTCCGCAAGCGTTGCCATGCTTCCAGTGCCCACATAACTTGCACACAATTCACTCGCCATAGCTTGTATGTGTTTGGAATGTGGGAGGAAACCAGAGCACCTGAAGGAAACTTGCATGATCACGGAGATAACGCACAAACTCCAACAGACTGTAGTGGCGATTGAATCTGGATTTCTGGCTCTGTAACAGCGTTTATGCTCACTGCTGTGCTACCATGCCATCCCCGAGCATATCCTGAAATTTGTGTCAACTCAAAGCAGCGAGGTTTGTGCCGATACAAGGATGCCCCTTTAGACAGAGATGAAGAGAGATTTATTCAGCCTGGGAGTGGTGAATCTGTGAAATTTGTTGTCACAGGCAGCAGTGGAAGCCAAGTCATTGGGCATATTTAAAGCAATGGTTGATACGTTCTTGATTAGTCAGGGTGTCAAAGGTTACAGGGAGGAGTCAGGAGAATGCGGTTGACTGAGAAAACAAATCAGACAGGACTAAATGGACTTGACGACAGAATGGCCTGATTCTGCTCTTAAAATAGTC
This sequence comes from Hypanus sabinus, assembly GCF_030144855.1. Lineage (NCBI taxonomy): Eukaryota > Metazoa > Chordata > Chondrichthyes > Myliobatiformes > Dasyatidae > Hypanus > Hypanus sabinus. The sequence goes on along the minus strand of NC_082719.1, from coordinate 101,268,650 downwards.
TAAAATCTTAGAGGTACACAGCAGGTCAGGCTGAGATTTTTTCAGAGAGTAATGGAATTCATAGCCCAGGAAAGCAGTAGAGGCTACCTTATTACTGAAGACACAAATAGATTTTTACATAGCTTTGGAATTAAAGGTTATGGGGAAAAGGTGGGTTGTTGGAGCTGAGCCCATGGGCAGATCAGCTATAACCTTGTAGAATGGCAGAGCAGGCTCAATGGGCCAGATAGCCCATTTCTTGTTGCTTAAGTTTTTAAATTTAAATCTAATAGGCATTACTTTTGTATGTATATTATGAATAGCCCCTCCCAATCCTTCCTTGGTAACAGACTCCGGAGATTCACCATCCCTTGAGTGATGATATTTCTCTTCATCTCAGTTCTATACAGTCTATCCCTTATTCTGAAATGATGTCTCCTGGTCCTTGGGGAAAGTATAGCAGATAGGAAGATAAATCACTTTGTGTTTAAATAAGTCAGTTTTTTCCTTTGAATGTTGGAAACTGGAATTTTAATTTATTAAGCCAAGGTACTTCCTTGATTCATGATGTAGATACCCTACAGATATTATACTGTTATTGGTGCACCTCAGGGTTGTGTGCTTAGCCCATTGCTCTGCTCTCTCCATACCCATGACTGTGTGGTTGGGCATAGCTCAAACGCCATCTATGAATTTGCTGATTATACTACAGCCATTGTTAGCAAAATCTCAGATGGAGATGAGAGCCTGTACAGGAGCGAGATAGACCAGCTAACTGAGTGGTTTCACAGCAACAACTTGCACTCAACATCAGTAAGATCCAAGAGCTGATTGTAGATTTCAGGAAGGGTAAGATAAGGGAAGACCAACCAATCCCCATAGAGGGATCAGAAGTGGAGAAAGTGAGCAATTTTAAGTTCCTGGGTGTCAAGATCTCTGAGGATCTAACCTGGTCCCAAAATATCAATGCAGCTATAAAGAAGGCAAGACAGTGATTGTATTTCATTTGGAATTTGAGGAGATATGGTTTGTCACCTAAGGAACTCTCAAACTTCTACAGATGTACAGTGGAGAGCATTCTGATGGGCAGCATCGGGGTCTGGTATGGGGGTGGGGGGGGTGGGTGGTGGCTACTGCATAGGATCGAAAGAAGCTACAGAAAGTTGTAAAATAGTCAGCGCCATCATGGGTACTATCCTTTGCAGTATTCAAGCTGCCTTCAAGGAGCGGTGTCTCAGAAAGGCGCCGTCTATCTTTAAGGACCCCTATCACCCAGGATAAATGCTCTTCTCATTGCTACCATCAGGAAGCAGGTACAGAAACCTGAAGGCACACTCAGTGATTCAGGAACAGCTTCTTCCCCTCTGCCATCCGATTCCTAAATGGACATTGAAACCATGAACACTACCTCACTTTATTATTTCTGTTTTTGAACTATTTTTAATTTAACTATTTTATATATATTGCAATTGATTTACAACTTTATTTTTGTTTCTTATATTGTCGCGTATTTCATTGCACTGCTGTCGCTAAGTTAACAAATTTCACAACATATGCTGATGATATTAATCCTGATTCTGATCCATTATCACTCCGCCATTACACAGCATGGTTAGGATGGGAAACAGCTTCTTCCCCCAGGCTGTGAAGCTACTGAACTCCCTGCCACCACCCGGGTCTCATCACGTATGAAGCGCCAGTAACATTATACTGTTTATTATTTAACGTGTTGTAAGTGCACTTTATTATTTATTTGTAATATTACTTTGAGTTGTTTTGGAGTGAAATATACTGGATGAATGCTGTTTCATTTCAAACATACGAAGGTACATTTACCATCAATGTATTTGTTTAGTATACAACCCTGAGATTCATCTTCCCACAGATGTAAACAACATGGAACCTGCTTAAAAGACACCCAATACACAAAAAAATAGAGCTAATCATGAAAACAGCAAAAAACGAGTGAATAACACACAGAATGTTAAACATCAAACTGCAGAGTCATTGAACAGTCCAGAAATGCTCAGTTCAGTTCAGTTTAGCACTATATCATTCGTTGACTGCAGGCCACTGTAGGCTGATCAAAAACTCACAAAATAGCAATTTTAAAAAAGGAGAAACTTGAAACACTTAACCTTAACTGCAGAGTCCTCTAAAAATGAATGCATCCCCCGAACTGCACTGATCAAGCTTTGTCCAAGACACAAGACTCCTGCACCTTCCTCTGGCAGCAGTGAGCATCAGGGAGAGGGAGACCAGTCAAACACAGGTAGACAAAAATTCAAAGATTCAGATGACACTGAACACCAGCTTTCCTTCTGCTCTCATCCTCCTTGATTTCAAACTTGCTGGAAGCTTTAATCAGCAAGCTGGTCGAGAATTGGAGCCAAACGTGGGTTTGCACTCCACCATCAGATACATACCATTCTCAACCTTGCTCACAGCCATGCCGTATTCTCTTGCAGACAGCAAAAGTAGCAGATCACTCAGTCAGCCCAAAAACACATTATCACAATGTAAATTACTGGCTTCCAAAGCCCTCAGATTAGTAGTAGGGTATGTTGAAGAGATGACTGCAGGATGTTGCTATTGGTCGTGTGGCGCCATCTTGCCCAGAAGATATTTGGCAGTATACATGTTCCCAATGGGGTGGTACTGCCTTCCAAGGGTGTGGTTATGTGTCCTAAGGGGGCATTAAGGGAAAGAGAAGTTCAAAATTCTTGGAGGGGTTGCAATAATTAGCACCCTAACTTGAGGCACAAGACCTGATCAACTGTTAGTAGAGCAGGCACTTCCAAAAAAAAGGATGAGGCATTGGAATGGGGAGTGTTCGTCGTCATAGCGTGACTGAAACTCAGCAATCTCATCCGTTCTTGCCAACCATACAGACATTATAGGGACATACAAACAAGCTGGGTGAAATCAGCAGTTCAGGCAGCATCTGTTGAAAGGAACAGTCAAAATTTCAGGCTGAGACCCTTCATTAGGGCTGTACTGACAAAGGGTGTCAGCCCGAAACATTGACTGCTCCTTTCAACGGATGCTGCCCGATCTGCTGAGTTCATCCAGCTTGTTTATACTGTTGATTTGACCACAGAATCTGCAGTGTATTTTGTGTTTACTAGACACTATTGGGGATGCATATATTAGCAACCAGGGTGCCCAACAGATCCTCTTGACTTGTGGCATGGAACAATTTCATGCAATTTAACAGTTGATAAGTCAAGTACACTGATGCACCATCAATAACTCTCTGAGACGTAAAGGCGAGATATTGGCTTTTATTGACTGGAAGAAGGAACAAGCAGTGGTTGACCACCATACTACATCCTGGAGACTGAGAGGCCGGGCTCAGGCCTTGATCGCCTTTATACAGGGGTCTGTGGGAGGAGCCACAGGAGCAGTCAGCAGGGGGCATGTCCAGACAGGTATATGTAGTTCACCACATACACCTTCTCAAGTTTCTCTTGAGTTATGGAAAACAGGGCGTGCAACGATAGAGTGCCGGCTGGAACAAAGCGGTGAAATAGAGCCAATCTTGAAGTGCTCAAAGGAACCTTGGTCAAGAACTAACTTTGTGAATTATGAGACCTCACATGATTGGTCTATCACACTAACTGGAGTAGTATAAAGGTAGCTTGCTGAACACCAGCTCTATCTCGATTAACATTCGGATTCCAATCTGAATCCTTGTCAACATAGTTTTCGCTGATGTGATCGTTTTCACCTTCACCTTGCCATTCCATTGCGCACTGCTACCATCATTGCAACCATTTCAACTCGCTGCCATTGTCAAAACCCAATAGGTATTCACAGTTTCTGTTAATTTTTTATTTTAACTTAGCCCCACTGTTGATGGATAAATACACATGGCATGATCCCTATGAGTCTGAAGGTGATGAAGCCTTGAATTCTAATCCTGCTAAGAAACAGAAACTACAGTAAGTGTATCAATACAATGCTACGTACCTGGAGTATGGTTTTATTCTGTTCCCATCAGATCAGCAATGCCCCATGTCTTATTGTATCATCTAATGAAGGCCATGAAACCATTAAGAATGCAGGAGCACTTCTATAAAAGACATCCTGAAAAGGCTACTTATGGCATTACCTAGTTCCAGAACAAGAAAGAAGCATTTGAAAAGCGTAGCAAACTTGAGTCATTTGCCAAGAAAGCTAAAAATGATCTTGATTGTGGTCTCATGGCTTCTGTAACATTTCCAAAATGATAGCAAACTGTGGAAAATTTCAAGATTAACAATGCCTGCTGTATCAGAAGTGCTTACACTGTTCTCAAATGGATATCGGTACTTTAAAATCAATTCCTCTGCATAATAACTCTGTAGTTCATCATATTGATGAAAAGAGTGAAGACATTAAGTACTGTATCAACAATGCACAAAGCTACAAAATTCAGAATTTAGGATACAAGTGGATGAGTCAAAGTGCGAGACAATGAAGCATTGCTAATGGCATATGTACGGTTTATCAAAAATGGAAACATTTATGAAGAGATTCTCTTCTGTAAGAAGTTTTAAAACAAATATCAACAGAATCATTCTATTGAGGATAAAAGTATTCTGATTAGGAATATGATTTCTTGTGCAGCAGATGTTGCACCATATATGGCAGGTCACCATGCTGGTTTAATAGCATTTATGAAAAAAACAATTCCAAATCTGTTTGCAATCCATTGTGTAATTCATCGTCAACATCTTGCAGCCAAAAATATTAGCCCATGACTTTTTCCAAGCATATCTCTTGTAATATCTGCTATCAACAAAATTAAAGCTCATTCTTTAAATAGCAGAATATTTCCCCAGTTATGCCAAAATAACAATCAAGAGTTTGCAGGCTTGTTTCTTCACACTGAAGTGTATTGGCTGTCAAAAGGGTGATGCATAAAATGTTTGTTTTATCTTTTTGACACTGGTTGAATTTTTGCTCAAAATTGACGAGAGCCTAGGAAACAAGATTGAACTTCTATGTGGAGATGTGGCATAATTAACTGATCTGTCTGACAAAACTAACATTCCAAATGTGAAACTGCAGGGTGAGAATTTCAATTTAATCCAGGCAAAAAGTGCAATGTCCACTTTCATTGGAAAATTGGAAATATATAAGCAAAACATTGGAAGAAGAAAGTTCTCACAGTTTCCCTGCATGGGAAGTATGGCACTCTTTCACAGACAGTGATTTGCAAGAGTACTGCTTACACCTGCAGTCACTGAAGAAGGATTGGAATGATTTGGAAATTCCAGACTGGGTAATTAACACATTTATTTGCAAGGTGGAAGAATAGAAAAAGAGCTTTCAAGAAGAAAATATCAGAACTGAGAATGATAAAGAAGCAAAAATGCTTTTCAAAAATCTTGGCTTTTGTGGTATGAGGCTACACAGTAATACAAAGTTTCCAAAAGAGCCAAACTGTTCTTCATTGCATTTCCATCTTCCTGCCTTGTTGAAAGAGGTTTTGGTGCAGTGAACCACATACTCAAAAAACAGTTGGACTTTATTACACATGGGAACTTAAAGCTTTACTGTCACAACTTCGACCATATAATTCAACTCCTTCTAAAAACCATCAAGCTCAAGGGTCACATTGATATCAAAGCTGCTGTACAGCATACAGTTACTGTGTAAGCCAGGTTTAAAGATAAATGGAAATTTAAAGCAGAGTCATTTTTCTCATGTTAGCATATGGTAGACATGTTTTTACACTTTGGGAACCCTGGAAAGTATATTGTGCCTAATTGGCAAGTATGAACGCGTTTTGGGAGGGCGTTGGGCTAAAAAGGTTGCGAAACACTGAAACAGATAGTTGAGTGACAATAAACTTGAACTCTTCTGTGCTGCATTTTTAGCTTGTTCAGTTTGTACACATTTCACCAAGCGACTTGGACAGGTACATGGATAGAAAAGGTTTAGGTACAGGAGTTCCCGACATTTTTATGCATTGGACCAATACCATTAACTGAGGTGTCCATGGACCCCAGGTTGGGAACCCCAGACCTGGGGCAAACTCAGGGAAAGGGGACTGGCTTTGATGGGAAGGTTGGTTGTCACGGACCCATTGGGCTGAATGGCCTCTTTCCCCACTGTATGACTGTGAATCACTCCTTCAGCAGGGAAGAAGAGAAAGTTGCAGGGTAAAACTATTTTCAGCATGAGTGAATGGGTGAATCGTGCAGATTTCAGATATCATTAAACCCCGCTGGGATGAATGCAGACACAAAGTGTAAGAAGGGATGAGCATGGAAAGAGAACAGAAGTACTTCGAATTATCAGAAACTGAGCAGATGATATTTCCTTCTGGCCACAACACTTCAGTAGACAACTATTGAAACGTGTTAAATGAAATTGTGTATTCTTCATTGCAAGGCATTTGCAAACTTCTGATATTTTCCTTACAGGATAATCTGCTTCCTCCCTGTCTGTATTATAATTACAATTAAATAAGTTAGGCTTCAAAGAGCCCAAGGCCTGAAGAAGTAATTTCATCCTTTTTGATTCTTATGCATATAATTGTTCATATAAATCTCCTCATGCTGAAGAAACAAAAAATTTTAAACAAAAGTTTAACACTGGCCTTACCTTGTGCAATGGCTTACAAACCTATTCATATTAATCAAAACAAACAATAAAATCCTGACAGATAATATGTTTGGAACATAATGAGAGTGAGAGGCCATTAAACACACCCTCAGAATGTTTCCTGTAGTGCTGGAGTCCAGCACCAGAGGCCACAGCTTCAGTATACAAAAATGTCCCTTTAGAACAGAGATGAGGAGGAATTTCTTTGGCCAGAGGGTGGTGAATCTGTGGAATTCATTACCACAGACACTATGGAGGCCAGTCTTGATAGGTTCTTGAGTAGTCAGGTTGTCAAAGATTATGGGGAGAAGGCAAGAGAATGAGGTTGTGTGGGGTGATAAATCAACCATGATGGAATGGTGGAGAAGACTTGATGGGCCAAATGATCTAATTCTGCTCTTATGTCTAGCTCCTATGTCATAAAGCTCTACAGCATAGAAACAGACCTTATTTTGACTAACTTTTATCACTTGTAACTTTGCTTTGATTACTTGCTTTCTACACAATAATGTTCTTCTTTCTAAAAAAAAAAGGTAATTTATTATTGTTGCTCCTCCTGTCATTCAAATATACATGAAATAACTTTAAACACAAGAGATTCTGCGGATGCTGGAAATCTGGAGCAACACACACATAATGCATGCTGTCTACATGGATTTTAGAGGCAGAGGATGATGTCTACATAGATGTTTGCAAGGCCTTTCACAAGGTCCCACATGGGAAGATGGTCAAAAAGGTTCAGTCCCTTGGCATTCAAGATGGGGTACCAAATTGGATTGGACTTTGGATTTGCAGAAGCCAGAAAGTGGTATAGAGGGCTGTTTCTCTGACCGGAGGACCGTGACTAATAGTGTGCTGCTGGGACCAGTGCTGGCTGCCTTGTTGTTCATCATCTGGATCAATGATCTCGATGATAACATTTAAACTGGATCAGCAAATTTGGAAATATGGGGTGTAGTGGACAGAGAGGCAGATGGAATTTAATGCAGTTGAGTATAAGGTGTTGCATTTTGGGAGTACAAACATTTTCTTTTCTTGCAGGTATAGTCAATAAATCTGATAATTGTAATCAAATCAAAGGAAGACCGCACCAACAGGGCAGACAAACAGTGTGTAAAAGACAATAAACTGAAAATACAAAATAAATAATAAATAAGCAATAAATTTAATGAATCTGAAATGAAGAGTCCATGCAAGTGAATGCATACATTGTGTGAACAGTTCAGTGATGGGGCAAGTGAAGTTGAATGAAGTTTTCCCCTCTGCTTCTGGAGGCTGATGTTTGAAGGGTAATAACTGTTCTAGAACCTGGTGCTGTGGGTCCTGATGCTCCTGATGGCAGCAGAAAGAAAACAGGATGACCTGGATGGTGGAGGTCCCTGATGATAGATGCTGCTTTCTCGCAACATTGCTCTGTGTAGATGTGCTCAATGCTGGTCTGGGCTCTACTCGTGATGGACTGGTCCGTTTCCACTACTTTTTGTATGATGCTCCCTTCAAGGGTTTTAGTGTTTCCATACTGGGCTGTGATGCAGCCAGTCAACATACTCTTCACTACACATCTATAGAAGTTTTTGATGTCATGCTGAATCTTTGCAAACTTCTAAAGAAGTAAAAGCATTGATGTACTTTCTTCGTAATTGCACTTATGTGCTGCACCCAGGACAGGTCCTCTAAAATGATTAACACCGAGGAATTTTAAACTGCTGGCCTTTTCCATATCTGCTTTCCCCAATGAGGACTGGCTCATGGACCTCTGGGGTCATCCTCCTAAAGTTATACAAAATTGTGAGGGGTATACAGAGGGTAAATGCAAACAGGCTTTTTCCACTTAGGTTGAGTGGGATTACAACTAGAGGTCATAGGTGGAAAGTAAAAGAAGAAATGCTTAAAAGAAACATGAGGCGGAATTTCTTCACTAGGAGGGTAGTCAGAATGTTGAATGAACTTCCAGCATAAGTGATGGATGCAAGTTCAACATTTAAGAGCATTATGGATAGGTATATGGATGGGAGGGATATGGAGGGGTATGGTCTGAGTGTAGGTCAGTGGAACTAAGCCAGGGGTCTATGGACCCCTTGCTTAATGGTATTGGTCCTTGTGATAAAAAGAGGTTGGGAACCCCTGGACTAGGCAGGTAAATAGCTTTGCATGGACTAGGTGGGCTAAAGGCCCTTTTTATATGCCATAGTGTTCTATGAGTCTAAATGCTGTAGGAATTCAGCATGTTAGGCAGCATCTATGGAGAGGAAATAACAGTTGACATTTTGTCCCAAGACCCTTCATCAGGACTAGAAAGAAGGGGGAAATAAGAGGACAAGTCGGCAGCTGATAGGTTTTACAGCCAAAACTGCCAACACATCACCAGAACCAGGCTTCCCACCATCAAAGACATATATACAGAAAAGTACCAGAAATGGGCCAGTAACGTCATAAAGGATCTCATCCTTCCTGCTCTCATGAACTGTTTGTTGCACTCCTATCAGAGAGGAGCCTACGTAGCATCCACGCCTGGACCACCAGGCTCAGAAACAGTTATTTTCCCCAAACAGTGAGGCTGATCAACACCTCCACCCACTAACCCACCCCTCCAACCCCTCCCCCCCCCCAACCACCAATACTTTATCATCCCCTGTCAGAGTCACCTTAGGTGCAGACACTCCTGTGCCTGGCATTACTTTATGGACATATCATCTTATTGTGTAATTTTTTTGTGTGCTGCATTGTACATGGAGTAACAATTATTTTGCACTTGTGTACAGGAAATGATATTAAACAATCTTGAATATTTATTGTGTTTACATCTGATGCTGGGGACATGCTTGATAATGCTTATTGTGTACCGTATAAAAATGAAAAAATGGAACATCTGGTTTCAGCCATTAAACCCCCAACAATGTTATCGATGGTCCTCTTCATCTGGGAAAGAACTACAAGTCAATCTGTTCAAACCCATTTGTTTATTTTCTTGGCCTACTTCTACTGTTTGATATTTGTTGTTCCTTTCCACATCTAGTGGTGCATCAGGTGACAACTTCACCATTTCTTTAGCATTTTCATTGGTTTTTATGAGACTGAGTTGCTCGCTTGATGCCCAACCCAGCCCGCATGGTAAGCGCGCAAGAAGCTGGCTGTATTCGAACCTAGGATCACTCGCCTCGAAGTTGTGAGGATGTCACTACATCAATGGCCGGCTACTGTTTGATATTGAAAGAGAAATAAGGATTAGCTTCATTTATCACATCTACACTTTCTAGGAGATTAGGTGCGCAAGGCTCCCCATTCTAACAAATTTGTATAGGACTACCACTGAGTGCCTGGCTGTCTGCATCGTTGTGTGGGACAGAAGCTGCAAGAACCTACAGAGGATAGTCAAAACCAGTGAGAGGGTCACTGGACTCCTCTCCTCCTCCTCCCCCCAACCTAATTTATAACATTTACTTGGAACCTCAAAATATAGGGATGTCTGTTCAGAACAGAGATTAGAAAGGATTTCTTTAGCCAGAAGATGGCAAATCTGTGGAGGCCAAGTTACTGAGTATATTTAAATCAAAGGCTGATAGACTGTTGATTAGTCAGAGCATCAAAGGTTAAGGAGAGAAGGCAGGAGAATGGAGTTGAGAGGGTTAATAAATCAGTCAGGATGGAATGGTGGAGAAGACTCAATGGGTTGGATGGCCTAATTCTGCGCCTGTGTCTTACGGTCTAACACACCAATCCATGTTTTCATCTTGGTTATTTATGTATATCACACACAGCAGATGTCCCAGTACAGATCCCTGTGGAACCCCACTAGTCACAGACCCCCAGCCAGAATAACTCCCATTAATCATTACCCTCTGTCTTCTATGTGCATGCCAGTTGTGAATCTAAAATTGCTGGTGTTTGATCTGTTTAGCCCATACAAACTAATACAATGGATTCTAGTTAATTGGGACACAGCAGGAAGAGCACATTTTGGCCCAATTAGGCAGCTGCCCCAATTGGCTGAATTTTCATGGAAATATTAAAAAACATGAAAAGACAAACTGCTGTTTAACTGAACAAGAAATTGTGTACTTAAGTGAAATACAGAACAATTTAGAACACTACCAATACTACCGGATTACTGTAACACTACATACTATTCCTGATAGTTATTGGCAAAGGAATTTGTCCAGTGTATTCTCTGTGTTCTTTTGATTGACTGTAAATGAAAAAAATCAGACACCTAGGATAATGTTATAACAAAAATGATCAAAAATCACTTCTTTTTAAATTGGCATCCATTGGAAAACATAACAGAGGCACATCCAGCCAACACTCTCGAAAAATTATTCACTCTAAGCACTGTGCAGTGTCTAATGACCACATAAGTGTACATGGCTGACGCTAGTTAGAAACTGTTCGGCAACTAGTTCCTGTATCAATTAAGTGCAAAATTTCCCAAATAAGTGATAGAAGTCCTTTCTACTTTCTGGATTAGTTTTTGTACTTTAGGAATTGTCCCAACTAAGTGGCTGCCCTGATTAAATGATGGCCCAATTAAGCAGAAACTACTCTATTAGCAAAATTCCCATGATTCCTCCTCTACCTCATCACAATCTGATGGCTAAGTGAAAAAAGCTATTCCTAAACTGTTGAATGTGAATCTTCAGTCTCCTTTAGCTGATCCCTGATGGTATTATTGAAGCATGTCCCAGATGGTTGTTAATGGACACAGGAGATTCTGCAGATGCTGGAAATCCAGAGCAACACACACAAAATGTTGCAGGAACTCAGAAGAATGGGCAGCATCTAAAAAGGGGAATAAACAATCAACATTTTGGACCAAAACCCTTCATCAGGTTTGGGAAGGAAGTGGACAGAAGCCAAAATAAGGTGGGTGGAGGGAAAGGAATACAAGGTGGTAGGTGAGACCAGGTGAGGAGGAAGCAAGATGGGAGGATGAATTTAAAAGCTTGGAGGTGATGGGTGATAATTTCTCCACCCACCCCTTCTGTTTTTTTCCATTTCCTCATTCTGGTTACCCTCTCACCCTTCACTTCTCCTCACCTCCCCATCACTTCCCTTTGGTATCCTCACCTCCTTTCTCTTATTCCATAATCCACTGTCCTCTCCTATTAGATTCCGTCTTCAGAATCAGAAGCAAGTTTATTATCACCGGCATGTGACATGAAATTTGTTAACTTAGCAGCAGCAGTTCAATGCAATACATAGTATAGATGAGAAAGAAAATAAAAATAATAATAATAATAATAATAATAATAATGAATAAATGAGTAAATCGATTACATATATTGAATAGATTTTTTTAAAGTGCAAAAATAGAAATACTGTATATTTTTAAAAAAGGAGAGGTAGTGTCCAAAACTTCAATGTCCATTTAGGAATCGAATGACAGAGGGGAAGAAGCTATTCCTGAATCGCTGAGTGTGTGCCTTCAGGCTTCTGTACCTCCTACCTGATGTTAACGGTGAGAAAAGGACATGCCCTGGGTGCTGGAAGTAATTAATAATGGATGCTGCCTTTCTGAGACACCACTCCCCAAAGATGTCCTGGGTACTTTGTAGGCTAGTACCCAAGATGGAGCTGACTAGATTTACAACCTTCTGCAGCTTCTTTTGGTCCTGTGCAGTAGCCCCTCCATACCAGACAGTGATACAGCCTGTCAGAATGCTCTCTATTGAAGTTTTTGAATGCATTTGTTGACATGCCAAATCTCTTCAAAACTCCTAATGAAGTATAGCCGCTGTCTTGCCTTCTTTATAACTACATTGATATGTTGGGACCAGGTTAGATCCTCAGAGATCTTGATACCCAGGAACTTGGAACTGCTCACTCTCTCCACTTCTGATCCCTCTATGAGGATTGGTACGTGTTCCTTTGTCTTACCCTTCCTGAAATCCACAATCAGCTCTTTCGTCTTACTGACGTTGAGTGCCAGGTTGTTGCTGTGGCACCATTCTACTAGTTGGCATATCTCACTCCTGTACGCCTTCTCATCACCACCTGAGATTTTACCAACAATGTTTGTACCCTTTGCAAATTTATAGATGATATTTATAGTCCTTTATGTTTTCCACCTATCATCTCCCAATTTCTTACTTCATCTACGCACTTCCCCCACCCACCTACCTTTCCCCTCATCTGTGTCACCGTCCTGTCAGCTTGAACCAGTCTCCTCTAACCTCCATCATTATCAGGGTGTTTTTATTCACAGAACTGCTGCTCACTGGATGTTTTTTCGCCTTCTTGCACCATTCTCTGTAAACTCTAGAGTCTGTTGTGCCTGAAAAACCCAGGAGATCAGCAGTTTCTGAGATACTCAATCCACCCCATCTGGCAACAACAAACATTCTAAGGTCAAAGTCACTTAGATCAGATTTCTTCCCCATTCTGATGTTTGGTCTGAACAACAACTGAACCTCTTGACCAAGTCTGTATGCTTTCATGCACTGAGTTGCTACCACATGATTGGCCCACTAGGAATTTGCATTAACAAGCAGATGTACCTAATAAAGTGGCCACTCAGTGTAAGTGTGAGGAGTGCATTAAAGTATTCTAGGGAACATGGACTAAGGTGTGATTCTGTTGAGGCACCTGCATTTGACTGTAAACCTGTTAGTGTTTTTTTTTAAGAATTGTATTAATTTCTTCTTTGATTTGCAGTAATCTCATTTTAATTGTAAAATAATTTATAATTTGTTCTAATTTCTGGTCATCACTAATTCTATTAGATAGTGTCAAATGCTCAGTTTTGCAACATTCAACATTCTAGATTGTTTAATGCCATTTCCTGTAGACAATTATAAATGAGAATGAAGTAATTGTTACTCTAGCTCTGATGTAGCACCAAAAAACATGTTAAGGTAAAGAACACTAAGGTAAAAAAAAAACAACTCAATAAATATATAATATAGCTTATATCCATAGATTGATTGGATGTCCATAAAGTAATGCTAGGCACAGGAATATCTGTAAATTGGCTGATTTAGAGTGGAAATGATAAAGTAGAAAGTGATTCCTAACATCTCGTTCTTGTACTCTCCCTCCACAAATAGCATGATAAAGTGCATTTTTTTAGCATAAAAAGCAGGCCATGAATTTGTAAGGAAGTGTTTTTACTGACACTTCTCAGCTGGTCATCAGCTTGTGAGATTGAAAGAAAACCTTTTTTAGAGTTCCAAGGTGCGTCAGGCTTGCTGTCAGCCCAATGCAAGAACACAATGATCGATTTCCTGACAAGAATATTCACAAGGGGCACCTGATGAACTCTTAGCCCTTCACTTTAATATTTTATTGAAGAACAATCTGGAGTGCAGCACCACTTTTTAAGTCAACCATTGAATATTCAGTTTACAAAACCGCTTTACAAATTTCAATGTGCAGTATACAATGGACAAAGGAAATGTTTTATTGAAGTTCATATACACACAGTGGCCACTTTATTAGGTATACTTGTACACCTGATCGTTAATGCAAATATCTAATCAGACAACAATAAGGCAGCAACACAATGCATAAAAGTATGCAGAATGGTCAAGAGGTCCAGTTGTGGAAAATGTCTTGTTAATGAAAGAGGTCAGAGGAGAATGACGAGACTGATTCAAGCTGACGGGAAGACAGCAGTAACTCAAATAACCACACACTACAACAGTGGTGTGCAGAAGAGCATCTTTGAATGCACAACATGTTGAACCTTGAAGTGGATGGGCTACAGCAGCAGAAGACCATGAACATACAGAAATACCCTGTGGCCACTTTATTAGGTATCTCTGTATGTTACGATACATCACCCTGAGATCATATTCTTGCAGGCATTCACAGTAGAACGAAAAATACAACGGGATCAATGAGACACTCCACACAAAGACTGATGAACAACCAATGTGCAAAAGAAGACAAACTATGTAAATAAAAATAAATAGATAAAAATACAGAGAACATGACCATCCTTGAATCACAGTTCAGATTATATTAGCATTTAATTACCACTCTGCATGAAATGTATAAATTAACCTCCTCTTGGCTGCAACCAAAGATGAAGTTTAACAACAGTTTCCCAGTGATACTGCTCTCCCGGGCCCAGCACATTGACCGACTCACAGAGAAATGCACGTCAGTGGCTCTACTTCATTAGGACTTTGAGGAGATTTGGTGTGTCATTGAAGACTGCAGAATATTTCTGTAGATATGTGGTGGAGAGCATTCTGACTGGTTGCATTATAGGTTGGTACAGAGGCTCCAATGGGCAGGGTCAAAAGTGGCTGCAGAAGATTGTGGACTCAGCCATAGACACAACTCTCCCCACTAACAAGTACTTCTTCAAAAATCTGTACTTCAGGAAGGCAGTATCCATCGTTAGAGACCCTCACCCTTTGAGACATGCCCTCTTCTCATTACTACCATCAGAGAAGAAGTACGAGAGATATCAACATGTAATGATTCAGGAACAGTTTTTTCCCCTCCAGCATCAGATTTCTGAATGGTGCTTGAACCAAAGAACTATACCTCACTGGACAAATTCTAGCTCCATCTAAAAAAATAACAACATTCCAATGATAACAACTAGCTTATATATCGTCAGATTCAGGTGGTGTGACACTTACTATAGGTCAAAATGTGAAGCATCTAAAAAAAATGCAGAAGCAACTATACTAAAATTATTGTAAATATCACTGAACACACACACTCAGTGGCTACTTCATTAGGAATAGCTGTATATCTGTTTGTTAATACAAATAATCAAATCAGCCAATCATGTGGTGGCATCTCAATGTAAAAAAAGCATGCAGACATGGTCAAAATGTTCAATTATTGTTATTATTGTTCAGTCCAAACATCAGAATGGGAAGAAAAGTGATCTGAGTATCTTCGACTGTGGAATGATTGTTGGTGCCGGAAGAGGTGGCTTGAATATCTCAGAAACTGCTGATCTTCTGGGATTTCATGCAGAACAGTCTCTAGAGATTAGAGAGAACAGTGTGAAAAACAATAAAAAAAAATTGAGTGAGCAGCAGTCCTGTCAGTGAAAATGCCTTGTAAATGAGAGAGATTAAAGGAGAATGGCCAAGACTGGTTCAAGCTGATAGGAAGGCGACAGGTACTCAAATAACCAGGCATTATATGGTATGTTTGTTTTCTATTGTGTTCTTTATGCTTATGTAACTCTGGCTTTGGCTAGCGGCTTAATATATGGGATGATAGACCCTGGCCCAGCCAAACTTAAGAAATCTCTTAAGTTTGGGTGGATACTGTGCGAAGTGACCCCGTTACAAATCAGTACCACGAAATATCAATCAGTACCCAATATGCGATTAAACGATTGAGTCTTATAATTCTTAATTTGACTATAGTAAAGAAACAAAAAATAAAAAGGGTCCATCTCAAGTCTATTATGCAAGGTTGGAACTCACTGATAAGACTGTTCGACCAGCATCGACCTCCTCCAATCGTCACTGACCTTCGGACCCTCGCTTCAAGTCCACTCCGTCCAGCGGTCTACCAACTCTCTCCATTCGCGACTTCTCATCTCCTCATCTCTCCCTGGCAAAAATACCACAAATTCCCGGCTCCCAGACACACAAGAAAGAACAACATCCTCCTCATTGGCTAGCATGCCTTGTTATCTCCAGTCATAACCCAAACTTTGCTGCTACAGAGAAACCATTACCTCAGCAGTGGAACATTACAGAGTTGCCATTACATTAACAGTGAAACCTTACAACGTGTTACAGTTATTTAAGCTGCATTAGATCTGGAGTAACGATCATCTTGGAACACAATGTTTCGATGGAGCTTTCATTATGTGCTGCGTCTGCGAGGCTGAGTCGGGCGGTGCCGTGGAAGTCTATAGCGGGAGTATTCCCTTCTGCCGCCGGCATGGGATGACGAGTCTATCGGGACCCTGGGGACTTGTGGAAACTGTGTGGTGGTTTCTTTTGAACTTATAGTCCTTTAACATCTTTGGACTATTTTTACTGTGCCCATGGTCTGTTTTTTTTTTATCAATTATGCTATTGTTTGCACTGTTGTAACTATATGTTGTAACTATGTGGTTTTGTGCAGGTCTTGAAGCTTTAGTTTTTGGTCTTGTTTTGTCTGGTGGGATTGGAGTTCCTTTCTGGGGAATGCGCTAAGATGGTAGCGCGATATTAATACGCAGCAGCCTCTCCAGACTCTGGATTGGGGATTGCCAAACGTTACGTGGATTTTCTGGTGTCATGTCATGTCATGTTTTGTCATGTGCTTTTGTGATATCATTCTGGAGGAACGTTGTCTCATTTTTTAACTGCATTGCATTTGTGGTTTCTAATGACAATAAACTGAATCTGAATCTGAATATTGAACCTTGAAGTGGATGGGCTACAGCTGCAGATCACAAGCATACCCGCAGTGGCCACACTATCCAGTACATGAGGGTCCTAATAAAGTGGCCACCACGTGTATAGGTGATTTTATAAAAATACAAGCAAGCATAGGAAAGTTAAACTATAAGAAAAATAACAACTTCATACCCAAAAATAAGAATAGCTCTAATGATTAAATGATATGCCAAAGGATGAAAAGCAAATCTAATGTGACTAATTCAGATTTTTTAATAAAACTAAATATGTGGCCTAATAAATATGTGGCAGAGAGTTACAAGCTGGTGAAGCAGTCTAAGACTAGATTGTGTAGCTGGCTGACAAAGCTGACAAGTCAGGTATTGAATACTAACATGGAATTACTGGGCATGAAATCAGCAGCTGGTCCATCTTGACTGCCCCAAACAAAGCTGGCCAGAGGATTGTGAATGAGATTGATTAAAGTCTACATGCATGTGAAATGAAATGCTTTCAGAATACAGGAGCTCAGTCCCTTTGTGCCAGAGATGCACTTTTCTGCAAAGATTAAATCTCCATTTCTGGTTTCTATTCCTTGGGCAATTTGTAGAACACATTATAAAGAAGCAGGTTGATTGAAAACAGAGAACCAAAATTGAGATTTAATGATGCATGCTTTCTGTCCTCAACTGCCAAAGAAACCTCTACAGGTCATTCCGTTTAAGTTATAGATTTTAGATGAGGCCAAATCTTAAGTTGTCAATCATCTCAACTAGCCCTGCTGAGATACAACGAGGCAGTGGATCCCAGATGTTCAAGTGACCTGATTGTGCCAATTTTTATTGATGCAGAACAACTTGGTATGGCATCTGCTCTACCCATGACGCAAAAACCTACAGAGAGTTGTGGACACAACTTTGAACATCAGAGCATCCAGCCTCCCCTCCATGGACTCTGTCTATATTTCTTGCTGCCTCAGTAAAGCAGCCAGCAATGACAAAGCCTCCAGCCAACCCAGACATTCTTTCCTCCGCTCCTCTTCCACTGGGCAGTAGGAACAAAAGCCGGAAACCATGTACCACCAGGCTCAAGGACAGCTGTTATACAGTTATTGAACAGTACCCTAGTACAATAAGACAGACTCAACCTCACAATCTACCTCATGATATTGCTCCTTATTGCTTGCCTCCACTGCACTTTCTCAGTAGCTGTTACACTTTCTTTTGCATTATGTTATTGCTTTATCTTGTTCTACCTCAGTGCACCGTGTAATGACGATCTGTGTGAACAGAGTACAAGATAAGCTTTTCGCTCTACCTTAGTACCTGTGACAAAATTAAACCCTTTCCAATTGCATTTCCTACCTATCAGGCCATGTTGATAAATCCAGTTTAACCGCTACATTTGTACAAGAGCAGAAAGCTTTTCCAAGCACCTTCTATTATAGCTACTCTGGTTATTTATCCCTGTGCTGCTCATGGGGCTTTGCTGTGTGATACATTTCCTACATTAGAACAGTGACTGTATTTTAAAGGCTATGCCATGCTTCCTTAAATCTAGAAGAAGGGATAGATCAGCCATGAGCATATGCTACAAAGATCAAAGTTCAAAGTAAATTTTATTATCAAAGTCACCATTTCCAACCCTGAGATTCATTTTCTTGTGGGCATACTCAACAAATCTATAGAATAATGACCATATCAGAACCAATGGCATTCAACCAGTATACAGAATAAAACAAACTGTGCAAATGCAAAAAGAAGAAATACTGATATATATAAATATGCAATAATTATTGAAAACGTGAGATGAAGAGGCCTTGAAAGTGAGTCCGTAGGTTGTGGGAACATTTCAATGATGGGGCAAATGAAGTTCAGTTAACTTATCCCTTCTGGTTCAAGAGCCTGATGATTGAGGGGTAATAACTGTTCCTGAACCTGCTGAGCATTAAGGCTCTTGTACCTTCTATCTGATGGCAGGAGTGAGAAGAAAGCGTGTCCTGTGGTGGGGTTCTCTGATGATGCATGTTGCTTTCCTGTGACAGTGTTTGATGTTGATGTGCTCAATAGTACAGCTGGCAACTTCAAAACTAAACTAATTTGAATAATTAGATGATAAGATATAGGAGCAGAAGTAGGCCATTTGGTCCATCCAGACACTGGAGTCCAAATGTGAGTCTAACTTTGTGTTACATTAAGCAAGACACACAGGTATCATTTGGTGGTGTGATGACATACTTATTCATATAACCTATAATGAATTACTTAAATGAGCAAAGATGCTTAATCAAACAATATGTATATGAGATTACTCAGATGTTACTGAAATATTAAATACAGAACAGGCAAGGCTTGAGAGGCTTTCTTATGGAGCGATACAGTTTTTCATACTTTTTTTATTTAGAGATACAACGTGAAACCAGCCCTTCCTGCTGAACGAGCTACATTGCCCCAGAAACCACCGATTTAACCCTAGCCTAATCGCAGGACAAATTACAATGATCAATTAACCGACTAACTAATATATCTTTGGACTGTGGGTGGAAACTGGAGCACCCAGAAGAAACCCACCTGGTCACGGGGAAAACATACAAACTCCTTTGCTGAAATTGAACTTCAACCTCCAACACTCTGAGCTGTAATAGTGTTGCACTAACCATGGTGCCACCTAAGTAGTATAGTGCAAAAACAGGCTCTTTGGCCCATCTAATCCATGCCAGCCTAGCTTTCTGATCCCATCTACCAGACAATACGCTACAGAACCACTGCCTTCCATGTACCTACCTAAACTTCTCTTCAATGTTACAATCGAACACACATCTACCACTTCCGTTGGCAGCTCATTTCACACTCGTACCACCCTCTGAGTGAAGAACCTCACCCTGAAATTCCCCATAATATTTTGCCTTTCACTTTTGCCTGACCTCTTGTTCCAGTCTCACTCAACCCCTATGGAAAAATCCAGCTTGCATTCATTCTATCTGTAACCATCATAATTTTGTGCACCCAATTCTCCTGTGCTCCACGGAATAAAGTCCTAACCTATTCAATCTTTCTCTATAACTCAGGTTCCCGGAAATTTTCTCTGCACTCGTTCAAGCTTAAAGATCTCATCGAAACCTATTGAATGTTGAAAGGCCTTGACATGGTGGATGTGGAGGGGATATTTCCTATATTGAGGGAGTCTAAGAAAGACAAGAGGACACAGCCTCAGAATAAAGGAACATCCATTTAGAACAGAGCTGAGGAGGAATTTCTTCAGCCAGAGAGTGGTGAATCTGTGGAATCTGTTGCCACAGGCGGTTGTGGAGACCAACTGATTGGGTATATTTAAGGCAGAGGTTGATAGATTCTTGATTAGTCAGGGCATGAAGTGTTATGGGAAGAAGACAGGAGATTGGGGCTGAGAGGGGAAATAGATCAGGCATAATGAAATGGAGGAACAAACTCGATGGATCAAATGGCCTAATTCTACTCCCATATCTTATGGTATTATTGATATCTTTCCTGGTGGTAGGTGACCAGAACTGCACACAATTGTTCTTAAACACAAAAGATTCTGCTGATGCTGGAAATCTTGAGAAACACGTACAAAATGCTGGAGGGAATGTTCTTGTATGTTCTTAAGTGAATGCAACAAGATCAGTCAAGTCAAGTCACTTTTATTGTCATTTCGACCATAACTGCTGGTACAGTGCATAGTAAAAATGAGACAATGTTTTTCAGGACCATGGTGTTAAATGACAGTACAAAAACTAGACTGAACTACGTAAAAAAAACAACACAAAGAAAGCTACACTAAACTACAGACCTATGCAGGACTGCATAAAGTGCACAAAACAGTGCAGGCATTACAACAAATAATAAACAGGACAATAGGACAAGGTGTCAGTCCAGGTGTCATTCCCAATCCAGGGCTTCAAGCTGAAACTTTGCTAGTTCCTTTCACTTCACGGATTCTACATATTGAATTTCTCCAGCAGATTGCTTGTTAATCCAAATTCCAACATCCGTCATCTCTTGTGTCTTGAAGATAAGTTGGTGTTGTGGGAGGGAGCCCAATATCCAAGCAACAAACATTATTTTTGCAGGAAGGATTACAGAAAGGATAGAGAAGCTTTAGAGTGGGTGTAGAGGAGATTAACCAGGATGCTGCCTGGATTGGAGACCATGTCTCGTGAGGATAGATTGAGCAAGCTAGGGCTTTTCTCTTTGGAGCAAAGGAGGATGGGAGGAGACTTGATAGCTGTATACAAGATAATACAAGACACAGATTGAGTGAACAGCTGGATTTTTTTTTGCTGGGGTGAAAATGGCTAATATGAGAGGGCATAATTTGAAGGTGATTGGTGCAGTATAGAGGGGATGTCAGAAGTAGGCCACAAAAAGTGGTGGGTGCTAGGAACGCGCTGCCAGTGGATGGTAGAAGCAGCTACATTAGGGAAAATTAACCAACTCTTGATGGGCGCACAGATGAAAGAAAAAAAGGAGGCTACATGGGAGGAAAGAGTTAGATTGATCTTAAGCAAAAGACAAAAAAAAACTCAGCAGGTCAGGTAGTGTCCTTGAAAATGAATAAACAGTTGACTTTTCGGGCTGAAACCTTTCTTCAGAACTGGAAAGGAAAAGGGAAGACGGCAGAATAAAATAAGTGGGGGGAGGGAAGTAGAATAGCTGGAAGGTGTTAGGTGAAGCCAGGTGGGTGGAAAAGGTCAAGGACTGGAGAAGAAGGAATCCGATAGGAGAGGAGAGTGGACCCGGGGGGTGGTGATAGCAGGTGAGAAGACATAAGAGGCCAGAGAGGGGGTTAGAAGGAGGGAATTATTTTACTTCAAGGAAAAATTGATATTCATGCCACCAGGTTTGAGGCTACTCAGACGGAATATGAGGTGTTACTCCTCCACCCAGTGGGTGGCCACTTCTTGCCACAAGAGGAGGCCGTGGACCAACGAATTGAAATGGGAATGGAAATTGGAATTAAAGAGTTTGGTCAACAGGAAGTTCCGCTTGCGGCAGATGGAGCGAAGGTGCTCGACGAAGTGGTCCCCCAATTTACAATGGGTATCACCAATGTAGAGGAGGCCACATCGGGAGAACCGAATGCAATAGATGACCTCAGCAGATTCACAAATGAAGTGTTGCTTCTCATGGAAGGACTGGTTGGGACCCTGAATGGAGGTGAGGGAGGAGGTGAGTGGGCAGGTGGAGCACTTAGGCCACTTGCAGGGATAAGTGCCGGGAGGGAGATTAGTGGGGAGGGACGATTGATCTTCAAGTAGCTTAAATGGAAGGCACAATATCATTCACCAAAGTGCCTGTACTGTGTGATTATGTTCTGTGTTCAAACATTTCCACACTGGTTACACATCTGTTCCTGGCTCGCCATTAGAGCTCTTGATCTGCACCTTCTGTCTGCTTCTCATGTACCTTGTCTTGAGCTGAAGAATATAAGAGTATTACCTTCAAACTCACAGCACGTTATTTATACCACTGATCAAACTTCTTTTCAATTTCAAAGTAGTTTTATTATCAAAGTATGTACATGTCACCATATGCTACTCTGATATTCATTTTCTTGCAGGCACGCACAGGAAAATAAAGAAATGTTATAGAATATATGAAAAACTGCACACAAACAAAAACTAACAAACAACCAAGGTGTAAATGAAGATAATCATGCAAATAAATAAAAAGATAAGTAAGTAGATAAGAAATAAATAGATCTATGCTGGATCAGGAGCCTAATGCTCGTAAGGCAGTAACTATTATGAGACTGAAGACTGATGCATCATCTGCCCGATAGTAGTGTTGAGAAGAGAGCATGTGCTAGGTGGTGGGGGTCCTTGTTGATGGATGCTGCTTTCCTATGCCAGTACTCCTTGTTGATGTGCAAACTGATGGGGAGGGCTTTGCCTGTGATGGATGAGTTGTATCCACCACTTTCTGTGGACTTCTCTGTTCCTGGGCACCGATGTTTCTCTGCCAGGCTGTGTTGCAACCAGTCAGGATACTCTCCACTGTTTATCAATGGAAGTTATAGAATTTGACTAGAGGATCACATCACAGCCTGTCATCAAGTGTGTTTCTGGCAACTTCACTGAAAGTAGAGATGACAGAAGCTCAGGTGTTGCCTGTTTAGCCTTGGGCCAGTGCCGGCATTGTCCAGTGGATTGTCTGTCGTATCTAAAGGTGTCAGGAAACCTGTGTGGGAGAGGTTTTAAAGTGGAAAAGCCATTGCACTGAGGCAGTTCCACTCTCTCAACCTCAGAAGTCCAGATCCAGTGGTATGAATAGTCATCACAGACTGGGGTCTTCTTTGATTACAGTGGATGACCATGAGTTCTCCAGTGCCTCACCATGTCTTGCACTCTCCATGAAGAGTGGAAGAACCGCCTTCCTGGCCATTGGACCTCACTGTAGATCTCATCTGCCCCATTCGCTGGAGTTGACTTCGCTAG
Source organism: Hypanus sabinus (assembly GCF_030144855.1). NCBI lineage: Eukaryota > Metazoa > Chordata > Chondrichthyes > Myliobatiformes > Dasyatidae > Hypanus > Hypanus sabinus. The sequence continues at coordinate 101,245,310 of NC_082719.1, read as the reverse complement.
GCACATCCCTATCTCACTAAGGTAGGAAGCCCACAGGCTACTCTCACTGCCTGTCGAAGTGGTGTACCACGGTGTGGCCACTGTCATATGCAAACAGCTACTTGGAGCCACAGGCTCGGTGGCCGGTGGGGATCAAAGGTGGGTGAGCTGCCCCAGAATGGACACAACAAGCCCCTTCACCAGAGGAGTCACACGTCCCTGTAGACTCCAAACACTCCTACAGATATTGTCTACAGTGGGAATCAGAAATGGTGAGATGTGCTTGAACCTCGAAGATGAGGGAGGATGGGGACAAGAGTCAGATTCATTTATTTATCACATGTATATCAAAACATACAGTGAAAAATGGTGTTGTTTGCCCCAGAACCACCATGCGGGGGCCACCATGCATTCCAGTGCCAACATAGCTGTCCTCACCATTCTTGGCAAGGAACAAAACAACAACAGTGAAACAAGCCCTCTTCCTCCTTTCCACCCTCCCATCCACATACACAGACACAGTCCTCTACTCTAGGACAGACCGTCTTCAGTTTCCAGCTTCTAGTGGACTTGTGGATTCGAAGACATGGTTCCCAATTGCCCACCAGATTTGTAAAGATTCACAGATCTGAGGTTCCAGCCACCGGGCCTGATATCCAAATACTCTTTTGGTCTTTGGGCTTCAACCTGGACCACTGATCAATCTTCAGCTTCGTCCTGGACTGCCAATCAACCTTTGGGCTTTGATCAAGAAAGTACAGATGGTATGTTTTGCACTTCAGAGGAGCATGAACTTAACTTAGCACATCTCAGTCGAAGTTCAAAGTTCAAAGTAAATTTATTGTCAAAGTACATACAGTAAAGGTCACCATATTCAACTTTGAGATTCATTTTCTTGCAGGCAATCACAGTAAATACAAGAAACACAGTAGAATCAATGAAAGGCCACACCAAACAGGATGGACAAACAACCCATGTGCAAGAAAAAAGTTACAAACTGTGGAGAAGGCGGGAGATTGGGGCTGAGAGGGAAGCTGGATCAGCCAAGATGAAATGGTGGTGCAGACTCGATGGGCCAAATGGCCAAATTCTGCTCTTATATCTAATGGTCAAATATAAAAAGAAAGTGATAAAAAGTAATAATGATAATACTAAATAAATAAGCAATAAATATCGAGAACAAGAGATGAAGTCTATAATTAATGAATAGAGCCTCACTAAGCTTGTTACTTAATTAAATGTCATATACACAAAAGTGTTTCGGAGATAAGAGAAAGTGCTAATAGGAGAAGCTTAAATATGGGTTTATCAGATTGCAGCGATGGTGTTGATTTGTATTTTCCCCATTAATCGAATATAAATAATAGATTTGATCACCCAGGAGTAGATAAAAGATGGTCAATTAATTCAACAACCATTCCAGCCTCATTAGCCTTGGCAGCAATTCAGAGCAATCACCTAATCGTGCTGTTGGCTCTCTGTCTCTCTGCAATCCATCCTGCATTGTAAAAATGCAAATCCGTGCTCGGAGGTGTCATAAGGGTTCCGCATCTCTCCCTGAATTCCAGAATCGGAATCAAGTTTCATATCACCGGCATATGTTGTGAGATTTGTTAACTTAGAAGCAGTAGTAGAATGCAATACATAATATAGAGAAAAAGAACTGTGAATTGAAGTATATGTATATGTATGTATATACAAACACACACAAAAGTTTGGGCACCCCTGGTCAAAATTTCTGTTACTGTGAATAGCTAAGCGAGTAAAAGATGACTTGATTTCCAAAAGGCATAAAGTTAAAGATGACACATTTCTTTAATATTTTAAGCAAGGTAACTTTTTTATTTCCATCTTTTACAGTTTCAAAATAACAAAAAAGGAAAAGGGCCCGAAGCAAAAGTTTGGGCACCCTGCATGGTCAGTCCTTAGTAACACCCCCTTTGGCAAGTATCACAGCTTGTAAATGCTTTCTGTAGCCAGCTAAGAGTCTTTCAATTCTTGTTTGAGGGATTTTCACCCATTCATCCTTGCAAAAGGCTTCTAGTTCTGTGAGATTCTTGGGCCGTTTTGCATGCACTGCTCTTTTGAGGTCTATCCACAGATTCTCGATGATGTTTAGGTCAGGGACTGTGAGGGCCATGGCAAAACCTTCAGCTTGCGCCTCTTGAGGTAGTCCATTGTGGATTTTGAGGAGTGTTTAGGATCATTATCCTGTTGTAGAACCCATCTTCAGCTTTTTCTTTTAAACAGACAGTGTGATGTTTGCTTCCAGAATTTGCTAGTATTTAATTGAATTTATTCCTCCCTCTACCAGTGAGATGTTCCCTGTGCCACTGGATGCAACACAAGCCCAAAGCATGGTGGATCTACCACCCCCCCTCCACCCCCTGCTTAACATTTGGAGAGGTGTTCTTTTCATGAAATTCTGCACCTTACAAATTCTCCAAACATACCTTTGCTTATTGTGCCAAAAATTTCTATTTTATCTTCAGCATTCCACAGGAATTATTTCCAAAATGCATCAGGCTTGTTTAGATGTTCCTTTGCAAGCTTCTGACACTGAATTTTGTGGTGAGGATGCAGGAAAGGTTTTCTTCTGATGACTCTTCCATGAAGGTCATATCTGTGCAGGTGTCGCTGCACAGTAGAACAGTGCACCACCACTCCAGAGTCTGCTAAATCTTCCTGAAGGTCTTTTGCAGTCAAACGGGGGTTTTGATTTGCCTTTCTAGCAATCCTACGAGCAGTTCTCTCGGAAAGTTATCTTGGTCTTCCAGACCTCAACTTGACCTCCACCGTTCCTGTTAACTGCCATTTCTTAATTACATTACAAACTGAGGAAATGGCTTCCTGAAACACTTTGCTATCTTCTTATAGTCTTCTCCTGCTTTGTGGGCATCATTTATTTTAATTTTCAGAGAGCTAGGCAGCTGCTTAGAGGAGTCCATGGCTGCTGATTGTTGGGATAAGGTTTGAGGAGTCAGGGTATTTATAAAGCTTTGAAATTTGCATCACCTGTCCTTTCCTAATGATGACTGTGAACAAGCCATAGCCCTAACAAGCTAATTAAGCTCTGAGACCTTGGCAAAAGTTACCTGAGAGCTTAAATCTCTTGGGGTTCCCAAACTTCTGCATGGTGCTCTTTTCCTTTTTTTCACTCTAAAATTGTACAAAACAAAAATACTACATTAATCTTGCTTAAAATGTTGATAAGAATGTTTCATCTTTAACTTTATGACTTTTGGAGATCAGTTCATCTTCTACTCATTCAACTATTCACAGTAACAGAAATTTTGACTGGGGTGCCCAAACTTTTGTATGCCATATGTATATAAATTGCATAAGTAGTGTAAAAAAAATAAAAATGTAGTGCGGTAGTATTCATGGGTTCAATGTCCACTCAGAAATCAGATGGCAGAGGGGAAGAAGCTGTTCCAGAATTGTTGAGTGTGTGCCTTCATCCTGATGTACCTTTGGTATCTCTGTCCTGATGAGAATAGGGCATGTCTTGGGTGATAGGGATCCTTAATGATGGACTGGCCTTTCTGAGGCACTGCTCTTTGAAGATCTCCTGGATACTATGGAGGGTTAGGGTTAGTCCTACCAAAACGCTAAGTGTTCCTGAACCTGGTGGTGTGAGTCCTGAGGCATTTGTATCTTCCGCCTGTTGACAGCGGTGAGAAAATAGCATGGCCTGGGTGGTAAGGATCTCGGAAGATGGGTGCTCTTTCCTGTAGATGTGTTCGATGATTGGGAGGGATTTACCCAGGATATAGTGGGCTGAAACCATTACCTTTAGCAGGATTTTCCATAAAAAGGCATTGGTGTTTCCCTACCAGGCCGTGAAACAGACAGTCAGTACACAGTGCCTGAGCTCGCTCTACCCATAGAACCATAGAACATTACAGCACAGAAACAGCCCTTTTGGCCCTTCTTAGCTGTGCTGAACCATTTTTCTGCCTAGTCCCACTGACCTGCACCTGGACCATATCCCTCCATACACCTCTCATCCATGTACCTGTCCAAGTTTTTCTTAAATGTTAAAAGTGAGCCCGCATTTACCACTTCATCTGGCAGCTCATTCCACACTCCCACCCCTCTCTGTGTGAAGAAGCCCCCTCTGATGTTCCCTTTAAACTTTTCCCCCTTCACCCTTCACCACATGCCAACTTTGATCCTGGACTGTGAGAGAATGCAGTTTCTTTTGTTCGAGTGTGTGTGTGTGTGGGGGGGGGGGGGTGGGGGTTGCGGATAAGATGACTTGATTAATCCACAGAGCGATCCATATCAAAATGAAACTGAGCTGTAAAGAATCTGAGTGTGCTATGAATAAAAGATATCATCACTGTTACCGAATGATTGAAGGCTGTTTTTAGTGCTTTGCAGAGAGAAGGCGTGCGGATAGTTTGAAAAAAATATGATGGATGATGATGGAATTTAAGTGATTCATTGATGGTTTTACTCACAACAATATTTGTTAGCACAAACAAAAATACATCACACACACACGTCAGGGCTGAAATCTCAACATCAAGACGGATGAACATGAATCAAATTGAGCACGGGTTTAGAAATAAATTTGTGAAAGTTCAGAAGATCACATTCAATTACACAACAGTCTGCAATGGAAGGGGTGCCATGGTAACGTAGTGGTTAGCGTGGCACTATTACAGCTCGGGGTGTTGGAGTTCAGAGTTCAATTAGACTATTACACCATAAGGTAGAGGAGCAGAATTAGGCCACTTGGCCCATCGAGTTTGCTCCACTATTTCATCATGGCTGATCCCTTTTCCTCTCAGCCCCAATTTCCTGCCTTCTCCCCGTATCCCTTCATGCCCTGACCAATCCCCAATCTCCTACCTTCTCCCCGTATCCCTTTATCCCCTGACCAATCCCCAATCTCCTGCCTTCTCCCTGCTTCTCCCGTATCCTTTCATGCCCCGACTGATCCTTAATCTCCTGCCTTCTCCCCGTATCCCTCCATGCCCCGACCAATTCCCAGTCTCCTGCCTTCTCCCCGTATCCCTCCATGCCCTGACCAATCCCCAATCTCCTGCCGTCTCCCCATATCCCTCCATGCCCCGACCAATCCCCAATCTCCTGCCTTCTCCCCGTATCCCTCCATGCCCTGACCAATCCCCAATCTCCTGCCTTCTCCACGTATCCCTCCATGCCCTGACCAATCCCCAATCTCCTGCCTTCTCCACGTATCCCTCCATGCCCTGACCAATCCCCAATCTCCTGCCTTCTCCACGTATTCCTTCATGCCATGACTAATCAAGAATCCATCAACCTTTGCCTTAAATGTACAGTGTCTGTGAAAAGTATTCATCCCCCCACCCTTGGAATTTGTCATGTTTTTATTGTTTACAACATTGAATCACACTGGATTAAATTTGGCTTTTTTGACACTGATCAGTAGAAGAAGACCCTTTCATGTTGAAGTGAAAACGGATCTCTACAAAATGATGTAAATTAATTACAAATATAAAACACAAAATAAATTGATAGCTTCAGTGTTCACCCCCTTCAAGTCAATATTTAGTAGATGCACCTTTGGCAGCAATTACAGCCTTGAGTCTGTGTGGATAGGTCTCTATCAGCTTTGCACATCTGGACACTGCAATTTTTCCCTATTCTTCTTTAAAAAACTATGTCAAATTGTGTGGGTTCTTGAGTGAAAAGCTTTTCAAGTTCAGCAACAATTCTCAATTGGATTGAGGTCTGGATGATAGAAAAATGGAGAGTTATGTTGGAGGAAAGGGTTAGTTTGATCTTAGAGTAGGTTAAAAAGCTTGTATTGTGCTGTAAGGTTATTTGCAAGGTTGGTATGAAATTGGTAACTTGGAGCAAAATGAGTTTGTGTAGGATAGTGTATGATCTGTTTGACTGAAGTTCCTGTTTTCTTCCTGTGTGACTCAATAGAAATAGCTAATGCAGGGGGCAGAACTTTAGGGTGCTTGGGGGAAAGTATAGGAGGGATATCAGAGTTAGGTTTGTTACACAGAGAGTAGGGAATGTGCGGTACGTCCTGTCAGGGATGGTGATAGAGGCAGAGACATTACTTATACTTATAAGTAGTGAATCTGTGGAATTGATTGCCACAGACGGCTGTAGTGACCAAGTCACTGGGTATATTTAAAATGAAAGTCGATAGATTCTTGATTAGTCAGAGCACCAAAGGTTATGGGCAAAAAGCAGGAGAATGGGAATGAGGGGGATAATAAATCAACCATGATTGAATGGAGGAGGAGACTCGATGGACCAAATTGCTCAATTCTGCTCCTGTGTCTTAAGGATGAAAGGAAACAGGAGGGTTATGTGGGAGGGAAGGGTTAGGTAAAAAGGTCACAACATCATGAGCCTGTACTGTTCAATGACCTATTTTCAATATTAAATGGTTTTCACAACTTTAAAAAAATACCATGATGATTTTAATTCTTGGCAGGTTCCTAAACAAATTCTATCTGTAAAACTCTAAGTCTCAAATGCACGCAATGATTCTTGTTAAATAGTTAGATGCCAGAAGCAGTCTTCTGCAAGATTATCTTCCCTGCGATTCATTTTCCATAGTCCAGAAAGTCAATATAAGCAGATGAATATATCATTTGTATGTATGACACTCCTTAGTCCATACCATCTTGATCGAGTCTGCTGGAAGCTGGAGGCCAAAGAAAGCCTGTCCTGGTGTTGGAGGACTGAGTCTGTGCAAGGGGGAAGTGGGTAGGAGGAACGGGGATTGTTTAGCTGTTGTTTTGTCTGTGTTTTCTCTTGTTGCTACTGTTTGTATTGTTCCGTCAACGTGTTGAGCATGCTGTGGTGGCTTCAGAATGTGCAGCAATGCTTGTAAGCTTGCCCCCCCACCCCCGCCACCCAACCCAGCACATCTTTAGTTTGTGTTGGTTGTGAACACAAATGATACACTCCATTGCATATAGATGTGATAAATAAATTAATTAATTACATGAAAGAAATGAAAAGAATCATTTTGGCATATTGGCCTACATAAATCAAAGTATTGAGTACAGGAGATGGGATTTATGTTGAAGTTGTGTAAGACATAGTTGGGGTAAATTTGGAATATTGTGTGCAGTTTGGTTCCATACCTACAGGAAAGATGTAAATAAGGTTGAAAGAGTACCAAGAAAATTTCTAAGGATTTCTGGGTCTAGAGGACCAGAGTTATAAGGAGAGATTGAATAGTTTAGACTGTTCTTTGAAATGTGGAAGACTGAGAAGAGATTTGATAGAGGTATACAAAATTATGAGGGGTAGAGATAGGGTAAATGCAAGGCTTTTTCCACTGAGGTTGGGTGGGACTGCAACTCGAGATCATGGATTAAGGGTGAAAGAGTGAAAGCTTAAGGGAAACTTAAGAGGATGGTGAGAGTGTGGGGTGAATTTCCAGCACAAGTGGTGAATGCAAGCTCAATTTTAATCTTTATGAGAAATTTGGATAGGTACATGGATGGAGGGCTATGGCCGCAGTACAGGTTGATGGGAGTAGGCAGTTTAAATGGTTCAGCATAAAATAGACTGACTGAAGGGCTTGTTTCTGTGTTGTCCTTTTCTGTGACTCTATGACTTGCAGACATTGAGTAATTTATTTAATCAAGAAAGCAATGTGAGACAAATCAATGGCCATAATTTTGGAGAAGAGTAGTCTTCTTTCCAAATCAATGAACCGCTGAGAAGACCAGTACTTCTCGTTGATCTCTGGTTGTCCTGAGCTGGTTGCTAGGCTGTTTCTAATTCAATGTCAATCTGAGGCTGCATAGAAGCCAGACGAGGAAAAGGCCCAAAGGCATCAATGAATCAATTGCGTTTTTTTGCAACTATTCAGTAGGTTTTTACCCAGTTTTATGAATGACATTGCATTTAAATCCAGATTTTTGAGTTAAAATTCCAAGCTGCCAAGAGCAGGCTTTCAATTCAGAAGTGTAGATTGTTCAGCCCTTGGAATTTCTTTTAAATCTTTAAAAATTAAAATAATGAACCTATTCTAGATCACTTTCTTGTAACCAATCTGGGACTGGATCAAGATGATTGTATTAAGGTAATGTCGGTGCAGGACAAGCAATGTGGTTGTACCATGTGTGACTAAGAGAGAGATTAGCTTTATTTGTCACACACGTATCGAAACGTATGGTGAAATGCATTGTTTGTATCAAAGACCAACACTGTTCACAGATGTGCTGGGGGCAGCTGTGGTGAACTACATATACCTTTCTGGACATGCCCCCCCCCCCCCACTGCTGACTGCTCCTGTGGCGCCTCCCACAGACCCCTGTATAAAGGCAATTGGAGGCACTGCTCCTCTCTCAGTCTCCAGGATGTTGTGTGATTGTCTCTTGCTGCTGATAGTGCTTTCTCTTCCAGCTAATAAAAGCCTATCTCTCGCCTCACGTCTCCAAGAGTTATTGATGGTACATCAGCAGCCATCGTACAGTGACAGTGTCACCATATTTGCTGTTTCTGTAATAGTTTAGTTTTATAGTTCTTTTAGCACTGAGCTTCACCCCCAAACCTGAAGAACCAGCAGGCCACACCAATTTTGGCCTCTACCATTTGACCCGTTTGGCACGGGTGACTCTAGCAAGAGCCAAAGCATAATAATGACACAAACAACATAGCTCTCCGGGTCTCTGAGGCACACAAGCCTCCAAACCCAACAACAAAATCGTGGTCGTCTTGGAGGATCAACAATTTGAGAAACTCTAACAATTGGCGAAGATAGAGGCCAAAGTCTGTAAATGAAGAAGCAGGTCACAATCATGTCAGTATTTGAATCAGAATCAGAATCAGGTTTATTATCACCGGCATGTGTTGTGAAATTTATTAACTCAGCAGCAGCATTTCAATGCAGTACATAATCTAGCAAAGAAAAAAAAACAAAAAATAAATAAGTGAAATTATTACCGTATACGTATATTGAAAAGAGTAAAAAATGTGCAAAATAGTACTGTATATTAAAAAAAAGTGAGTTAGTGTCCAAAGATTCAATGTCCATTTAGGAATTGGGTGGCAGAGGGGAAGAAGCTGTTCTTGAATTGCTCAGTGTGTGCCTTCAGACTCCTGTACCTCCTACCTGATGGTAACAGTGAGAAAAGGGCATGCCCTGGGTGCTGGAGGTCCTTAATAGTGGATGCTGCCTTTCTGAGACACTGCTCCCCAAAGATCTCCTGGGTACTTTGTAGACTAGAACCCAAGATGGAGCTGACAAGATTTACAACCTTCTGCAGCTTCTTTTGGTGCTGTGCAGTAGCCCCTCCATACCAGACAGTGATGCAGCTTGTCAGAATGCTCTCCACGGTACATCACAGAAGTTTTTGAGTGTATTTGTTGACATGCCAAATCTCTTCAAACTCCTAATAATGTACAGCTGATGTTTTGCCTTCTTTATAACTACATCGATATATTGGGACCAGGTTAGATGCTTAGAGATCTTGATACCAGGAATTTGAAACTGCTCACTCTCAGGGAGTAGAGGTACAGCCAGGTGGTCAGACTCCCAAAGTGAGGGTGTGGAATAGCACAATAGGCATTCTTCATGGTGGTGTAGTAATGGTTCAGTGTGTTGTTTCCTCTGGTATTGCAAGTGATCTGTTGATGGTAGTTGCTTAGTGATTTTTTTCAGACTGCCAAGTTAAAATCTCCCAAAATGATGGTGAAGGTGTTAGGGTGAGCTGTTTCGTGCATGTTGATCCCATTACTCAGATCATCTAAAGCCTGCTTGACATTGGCCTGAGGCAGAATGTATACTGCTACCAAAATGACCCCAGAGAACTCCTGTGGTATCTAAAAAGGATGGTACTTTACTGCTAAATCTTCCAGGTTTGGTGAGCAGAACTGAGACAACACTGATATATTTGTGCACCAGGAAGAGTTGATCATGAGTCACACTCCTCCACCTCTGCTTTTGAGAGACCCTATAGATCTATCCCGATTCAGATTTCTTTCGTCTTCCAACTCCTTTTCTTTTTCTGCTTTTCTGTCTTGTTGAGCCATTGAAGACAAAGATATGCACTACAAGTGCATATTTATTACAAGATTTAGCACTACAAGTCATCAAGCTGACTGTAATAATTGAGTTTTATGACTTTATTGATCATTTCATCCATTATACTATTACCAGCCACCAATGTCTCTGTTACTTACAGTACATCTGGATCTGATTATTCTAATATTAATTTGCATTCTGGAGTCTAAGCACAACAGTGGTACATTTATGTTTGTGTTGACAAATAACACACATGCCCATCCAAAATTACCTTCTCTGGAGATTCTATAGATTTGCCAATGTTAGAATCAGGATCAGAATCAGGTTTAATATTACTGGTATATATTATGAAACATGTTGTTTTATGGCTACAGTACATCACAATGTGCTAATAACAAAAAAAACCTATAAATTACAGTGAGAAGTGTATATATATTCTTGTTTGTATGAGGCCGAGTTGCTAGCTTGAAGTTCAACCCAGCATGGATGGAAAGTGTGCAAGGGAGCCAGCTGGATTCGAACTCGGGAGCCTTCGCTGATGCCACTACGCCACCAGCCTGCTCTCTCTCTCTCTCTCTCTCTCTCTCTCTCTCTCTCTCTCTTTATATAAATGATGCACCATCAATAACTCTTGGAGACGTGAATTAAGGTCGGCTTTTATTGGCTGGAAGAAAGCACCGTCAGCAGCAAGCGACCACCACACAACATCTTGGAGACTGAGGGAGGAGCAGTGCCTCCAACCACCTTTATCCAGGGGTCTGTGGGAGGAGCCACAGGAGCAGTCAGCAGGGGGGCGTGTCCAGACAGGTATACATAGTTTACCACAATAAATATAATAATTAGTGTAAAAAAAGAAGAAAAAAATAGTGAGGTAGTCTCCATGACTGTTCCGAAATCTGATAGCAGAGGGGAAGGAGCTGTTGCTAAAAAGTTGAGTGTGTGTGTCGTCAAATCCTGTATCTGACATACAGTATGCTGGGTGATAGGCTCCTTAAATATAGATGCCACCTTTTTGAGGCATCACTTTTTAGTGTCCTTAACACTGGGGAAGCTAGTGCCCATAAAGGAGCTGACTGAGTTTGTAACTTGCTTCAGCTTTTTCTGATCCTGTGCAATCACACCACCCCCCCACCCCCCACCACCCTCAACAGCCTGCAAGCAGCAGAAGTTTAAATGAACCAGCTGCATTGTTACTGGGCTTCAAGAAACTGTAATCTTGGGCTGAGCAGCTCAACTTTTAACCTATAACCCCTCAATCATTTACAAGGCATCAGTCAGCAGTGTTCCTCACATCCCTGACTGATTCAGATTCAGCTTCAGGTTCAGGTTCATGTTCAGATTCATTTTACGCATGTAAATCGAAATCTGCAGTGAAATCTGTCCTTTATGTTAAAACCAACATACCCAAGGATGTGCTGGGGTAGCCCACGCGAGTCGCCACACATTCCGGAGCCAAGAGAGCATGGCCAAAGTGCTTAGCAGAACAACACAGAATACAAGAAGTGACAACACAACAGAAAAAAAACAAGTGCCTTACTTCGCTCCCATCCACTCCCACACACATAAGTCACTTCTCCAACTCCAGGAAACACTTCCAGACTCCAGCCAAAAATCTACAGGATTTGGCCATCAGACTTTATCTTCCAGATTTCTGATTGACCTTTGCCTCCAATCATTGGCATGGATCCCACACTAGCAGACAATGAGACTCCAGACTCGAAACTGACCAGCTCTTGTGCTTCTTATAATGAGTCTAGCTCACACGGTACTCAAAAACACAGAACAGTACAGCACAGTACCCACCCTTTGATCCATGATGTTGTGTTGGCCTATGTAAACCTACTCCATGATCAATCCAACCCTACCCCGCCTACACAGACTCCATTTTCCAATGTCTATGTACTTTAGGGGTTGACTTTATTTCTTAGATCCTTCATATACTCGAGGAGTAAAAATCTTTATATTACTATTTAAAGTAATAGTAATTTACATTAAATAGTATGTATAACAGGACAGTCAGTATAACATAGCAATACAATTGTGTCAGCATGAATTCATCCCTCTGCTGGCCTGGTGAAAGAAGCTGTCCCGGAGCCTGTTGGTCCTGGCTTTTATGCTGCGGTACTGGTTCCTGGATGGTAGCAGCTGGAACAGTTGGTGGTTGGGGTGACTCAGGTCCCTAATGATCCTTCAAGCTCTTTTTACACGCCTGTCTTTGTAATTGTCCTGAATAGAAGGAAGTTCACATCTACATCTACAGACTGGGCTGTCTGCAACATTCTCTGCAGAGCCCTGCGATTGAGGGAAGTACAGTAGAGTCATTGAGGTATATTACCGCATTCTTTGTTGGAACAGGTGTGATTCAAGCCTGCTTGAAGGAGGTGGGTACCTCAGACTGCCACAGTGAGAAGTTGAAGATTTCCGTAAACATTCCTCCAGTTGATTAGCACAGGTCTTCAGTACTTGGCCAGGCATGCCATCTGGGCCAGATCCTTTCCATGGGTTCAACCTCCTGAAGGCAGAATTTCATTGAGCGTGGTATCAGGAAATTCCGGTGAGACCATGGGGAACCATTGAGCTGGTTGGAATCATATCTCACAAAAAAGGAACTTGTTATGTTAATTACAGGGCAATATCCCTATCACCACGCCATTTCTATAGGAGATCCAAAATCCAGGTGCTTCCACTTTGAACAGTGACACACCAGTGGTGGATGAACTGAGTATTAATGATGGTGAAAGAGGCACCAGAACGGCAGACTGTTCAATGCTGGATGGCACATGGACATCAGTAAAGTAGAGGGTTATGGGCTGTGTTGGGGAAAGGGTTAGATTGATAATAGAGTAGGTTCATATTGATTAGCACAACATCCTGGGCTGAAGGGTGGGTACTATACTGTACCATTCTATGTTCTTGAGTACTGAAGGAGCTAGCCTCATTGTAGGAAGCATGAGGAGGCACGAGGGTGGATCAGGCAGAATTCACTCTCAGTAAAGAGCCTGCAGGTCCAACAGCCCCCATGGGGAAAACAAGCTGTCAACAGTCTGGGTCGAAACCCTTCATCGGGATGAACAGTTTATTGATGAGTATGTACCTCGTGGTACCACTGTCAATGGCATCTTTAATTACTTCAGTGGTAGATTGATCAGGTAGTAATTAGCTGGATTGGATTTGTCCTTTTTTGTTGCATACAGCATCTTTCTCAATTGTTGAACAGATGCTGGTGTTGTAACCATATGGGAACAATTTAAGCTTATGTCATGACTATGTCTGAACTACAACAATTCTGTGCAGAAACGGGTTTGCTTTCTGCCTCCATAGGGTCAGAAGTATCTCGTATTTGAATCCTGTACAGTACTGTGCAAAAGTCTTCGGCACATATACTGTATATAGCTAGTGTGCTATTGCACAATTCTATTATTTTCACAGTACTTTTGCACAGTTTATTGCTGCCACAATAAAAAATATCATGACACGTGTGAGTGATGATAAACCTGATTTTGATAAGGGGTCCCTGTTGAGGACTGAGATTGGGAAAGGGGCAGGGAGAGAAAAATCATGGCTGCTCAAAGGGGAAGGGAGAGGGTAGGGAGTGGGAAGCACCAGAGAGATATTCTGTAATGATCAATAAACCAATTATTTGGAATCAAATGACCTCGCCTGGTGTCTCAGGGCTGGGTGCGTCTGCAAACCCCCCCCCCATCCCCCACCCATCAAGACTTTTACACTGTACTGTATTTATAATGTGTAGAATGTATTGAAGACTGACTTCTATATAGTAAAAAAGAGATGGGTTACTCTTGAACTCAAGGGGGACCAATATCCTTGGTTTTCTAGAAGAAGACATTGTTCCTAAAACATTGAGTATGTGTCTTCAGACTGCTGTACCTCCTCTCTGATGGTAGCAATGGGAAGAAGGCATGTCCTGGGTGAGGGAGGTCCTTCATGATGGATCTTGCCTTTTTGAGGCATCACTTTTTGAAGAAACCCTCGACGCAAGGGAAGCTAGTGTCCATGATGGAACTGGCTGAGTTTACATCGCTCTGTAGCTTTCTCCAGTCCTGGAGGGTGGCCCCTCCATACCAGGTGGGGATGTAGCCAGTTAGAATGTGACCTGGAGTTTAGAGTGATGTTGTGTTGTGCTGTGCTGGAGTAAAGGTAAGGCTCACACAGTGATGTGTGTTGACTCGCTCTGCCCAATTCTATGATTCTATGTGCTGGCAAAAAGGCTGGATCTGCTTCTCTTCTTCTGCTCTTCTGAGCAAATCAGGCAAGGCAAATGAGAAAACCTTGCCTGGAGAAAAATAACCAATGAACCGCTTTGCAACCAGACTGTTTATAGGCAGAATCATTATTAAATCTGACAGTGAAACTGAGCACTGGCACTGGTTTAAGAAAAGGAAAGGAGATTTGTAGTTTTCAGAAACTCATCTTTAACAAGGCTAGAAAAATGTAATGTTTAAAACTAAACATAGTTATGACTACATACTGCACTGAGAAAATAGAATTCCATTCACTTCAAGCGATCTGATTTTAGAGGCAATGTACAGTACACTGCCCATCCTGCACCCAGTGGCCACACCTGTACACCTGCTTGTTAGTGCAATTACCTAATCAGCCAATCACATGGCAGCATCTCAACATGTAAAAGCAAGCGGACATGGTCAAGAGGTTCAGTTGTCATTCAAACCAAACATCAGAATGGGGAAGAAATAACAAGTAGCTTTGACTGTGGAATGATTGTTGGTGCCAGATGGGGTGATTTGAGTATCTCAGAAACTTCTGATCTAGGATTTTCAGGCACAACAGTCTAGATTTTTCAGACAGTGGTGTGAAAGACAAACAAAAAAAAATCCAATGAGTGGCAGTTCTGTGGGCAAAAACTTCTTGTTAAAGAGACAGGTCAGAGGAGACTAGTGATACTGGTTCAAGCTGACAGGAACTCAAATATCCACACGTTACAACAGTGGTGTGCAGAAGAGCATCTCTGAATGCACAACATGTTGAACCTTGAAGAGGATAGACTACATCCCAACCTCAAGGAGAAAAGCCTGCTTGCACTTGCCCTATCTATGTCCCTCCAATTTTGTATTCCTCTATTCAATCTCCAAGATTTGAAGATGTGCATCACACTCATTTGGCTTCAATTTGAAGCCAAATGGAGGATGAACCAGAATTAGGATCAGAATCAGTTTTAATATCATTGGCATATATTGTGAAATATATACACACACACACACATATGTGTGTGTGTGTGTGTGTGTGTGTGTGTGTAATGAGGTAATGTTCATGGGTTCAATGCCCAGTTAGAAATCAGAAAGCTGTCCCTGAGTAGTTGAGTGTGGGCCTTTAAGTTTCTGTACTGAAAGCATCACAATGAGATATGAACAAGAATGAAAACATTTCCTCTAATTTTCTACCTCTGAATCTTGGAGTTCATGATCACAAACTTTACTTCAGTTTCCTCCCACTGTCTACAAGACGTACTGATCAGTAGGTTAATTGGTCATTGTATATTGTCCTGTGATTAGGGCTGTGTTAAATAGGTGGGTTTCTGGGCAGTGCAACTCATTGGGCCCGAAGTTCCAGGTCCATGCTGTATCTCTAAATTAATTAATTAATAGATAATTGCATCTGCTATGAAATGCAGGCACACAGCTCTAATGATTTGAGTTTTGATCTGACCTTTTTCAGTTTCTGAGGTTCAGCCCCCAAACAAAACTGTCAAATTTTGTTTTAACTGCATTGTAAGTTTTCTTCATGTTACAAGGTCTCTATAAATTAGAGGTGTCTTGGTAATGTAGTGGTTAGTATAATGCTATTAGAGCTCAGGGTATCTCAGTTTGGAGTTCAATTCTAGTGTCCTCTATAAACAAGTTTGTACATTCTGTTCAATGAGAGCACATAGGTTCACTCCAGATGCTCTAGTTTCCTCCCACAGTCCAAAAGCTTACCAGTTAGTAGGTTAATTGGTCATTGTCAATTGTCCTGTGACTATGCTGGGGTCAAATCGGGGGCTGCTAGGTGATGCAGCTCGTTGGGCCAGAAAGGCCTGTTCCATGTTGTATCTCAAAATAAATAAATAAAAACATCGCAGGCAAGAGAAAATCTGCAGATGCTGGAAATCCGAGCAACACACACAAAATGCTGGAGGAGCTCAGCTGGCCAGGCAGCATTTATGGAAAAGAGTACAGTCGACGTTTTGGTGAGGAGTAGATTTAACAGGTGGTGGAGGGGAAAGAGAAACACAAGGTAATAGGTGAAACCAGGAGGGAGGGAGGGAGGGAGAGGGATGAAGTAGATACCTGGGAAGTTGATTGCTGAAAGAGACGATCACTGCAGACTGCCATGAGATGCCGACACATAGCTGCAATGATCTGGGCTTCCTTTTCACTTTTTATGGCTCAGTCTAAAAATAAGTCTGTCAAATTTTGTTTAATGTAACTTGTATGATTCCATTAGATTAGAAGCACACTATGCAGTAAATGCAGATGGTTGTTGTCAGAATTGTTGACATTGTGGTTTATTGAGGACGGTATGATTCCCATGAGAGTTTGAGTTGGGACTCAGTGTGCATCAGGGTTCTGAATGAGCTCACTTTCACGTCAGTCTGCTGAGGTTATTACCAAGGTAAACTAAACACAATGGTAAACAGACTATCGCAAAGTTGCATTTACAGCCACAGTGATGAAATGTTTTGTGAGGCTGGTGATGAAATGTATCAGCCCCTGTCTCAGTGGTAACTTGGATCAACTCCAACCTGCCTGCTGGAGCAACAGATCCACAGCAGGGGCCGTGTCATTGGCTTGTCACTCAGTCCTGGAATATCTGGACAGCAAAGGGACAAACATAAGGATGCTCTTTTTCAACTACAGCTTAGCATTCAATACTATCATCCCTTTGAAACTAATCAGTAAACTCCAAGACCTGGGCCTTAAAACCCTCTTATGCAATTGGATGCTGGATTTCTTCACTTGCAGACCCAAGTCAGTTCAGATTGGCAAAGAACATTTCCCCCATAATCTCTATCAGCATAGCAGCACCACAAGGCTGTTGCTTAGCCCCCTTACCCTACTTGCTTTACACCAATGACTGTGTCCGGCTCCAACAGCTCCAACACCATATTCAATTTGCTGATGGCACCACTGTTGTGGGCCATACCAAAGGTGGAGATGAGTGAGCATACAGGAGGGAGATTGAAAATCTGGCTGAGTGGTGTCATAACAACAACCTCTCACTCAATGTCAGCAAGACCAAAGAACTAATTGTAGACTTCATGAGAGGAAAACCCGAAGTCCATGAGCCTGTCCTCATTGGAGAATCAGAGGTGGAGAGGGTCAGTAAGTTTAAATTTGTGGGTTTTACTATTTCAGCGGACTTGCCCTGGTCCGATCATATAAATGTAGTTGTGAAGAAAGCATGACAGCAACTCTACTTGATTAGGAGTCTGTGGGTATTTGGTATGATATCAAAAGCTTTGACAAACTTCTGTAGATGTGCAGTGGAAAGTGTATTGACTGGCTATTTACTGCCTAGTTTGGGAACAGCAATGCCTTTGAACAGAAAATCTGACAAAAGGTAGTGAATTCAGCCCAGTACATCATGAGTAAAGCCTCCCAGCCATTAAATGCATCAACTTGAAACATTGTCATAGAAAAGCAGCATCCATGATTAAAGACCCTCACCACCCAGGCCATGCTCCTTTCTCGCTGCTGCCAACAGGTAGAAGGTACAGGTGCCTCAGGATTCGCACCACCAGGTTCAAGAACGGTTACTACCCTCAACCATCAGGCTCTTAAACAAACTACTCTCATCTATTGAAATGTTCCCACAACCAACTTTAGGGCTCTTTATCTGGTTATTTTATGCTCTCGTTATTTATTTCTATTTATTCATGTTTGTTTTTGCACAGTTTGTTGTCTTCTATACTCTACTTGCTCTTTCACTTATCCCATTTGCGGTTACCATTCTATAGATTTGCTGAGTATGCTCTCAGGGTAGTATATGATGACATATATGCATTCTGATAATAAATTTTATTTTGAATTTTTGAACTTTGAACTTTGATCATCTCAATAATTTGGATTAAAGTCAGAACAAATTACGTTGACAATTATGGATCAAGACTGAGGTTTCTTCTGGCCTTAAGCATACAGACCTGATCACATTGATTCATAAAGGACTATAAGATATAGGAGCAGAATTAGGCCATTTGGCCCATTTAGTCTGCTCTGACACTTTATCGTGGCTGATC
Organism: Hypanus sabinus; assembly: GCF_030144855.1. Lineage (NCBI taxonomy): Eukaryota > Metazoa > Chordata > Chondrichthyes > Myliobatiformes > Dasyatidae > Hypanus > Hypanus sabinus. The sequence goes on along the minus strand of NC_082719.1, from coordinate 101,227,077 downwards.
CATTTCCCTCTTTGTCCCAATCTCCCTGTATCCCTTCATGCCCTGACCAATCAAGAATCTATCAACCTCTGCCTTAAATACATCCAAAGACTTGGCCTCCATAGCCACCTGTGGCAAAGAATTCCATAGATTCACCACTCCTTGGCTAAAGAAATTCTTTGTCATCTCTATTTTAAAAGGATGCCCTTTTATCAGGCTGTGCCCTTTGGTCCTAGATTCCCTCATGATAGGAAACATCCTCTCCACATCCACTCTATCTAGGATATCAACATTTGATAGGTTTCAGAGAACCAATAAACCATTACAGGAAGAATGTGGAAGCTTTCGAGAGGATGTAAAAGAGATTTTGCCAGGATGCTGCCGGCATTAGAGACCTTATATAGAAAGGTTGTATGAGCTAGGGCTTTTCTCTTTGTAGCAAAGGAAGATGAGAGGTGACTTGATTGAAATGTACAAGATGAGAAGAGGCATTGATAGAATGGACCACCAGGGCCTTTTCTCCAGGCAAAAATGTCTAATATGAGGGAACAGAACTTCAAAGCGATTGAAGGAAAGTGTGGGGAGGGGTTTGTCAGAGATAGGTTTTTTACACAGAGAGTGGTGGTTGTGTAGATTGTGTTGCCAGGGGTGATAATAGAGGCAGACACATTAAGGGGCATTTAAAGAGACTCTTAGATAGGCACATACTGTAGATGATAGAAAAATGGAGGCCTATGGGGAAGGAAGGGTTAAATGATCTTAGAGTAGGTCAGCATTATATTGTGGGCTGAAGGACTTGTACTGTGCTGTACTGTTCATTGTTTTATGAATCACTGACACCACAGGTCCACACAGCAAGAAACAGGCCCTTCAGCGCATCTTGTCTATTCTAATACAAATATTCTCATACTTCTTGGTCTGTAACTTTCTACACCTGGGTGATTTGAATGCTTGTTGTGTTACATGTTGGGAGAGTCTCAGCCTTCACCTTGCCCTCAGGCAATAACTATGATATCCAAACATTACCTTTTATTCTTGGCATGAACATTAACTTCTCCAACTTCTGATAATTACTGCCACGACCATCCTTGTCTCCCCTTTTTCTGTATTTTTCCATACCCTATTCTGGTTGCCCTCTCACCCCTTCTTCTCCCCACCCTTATGCCTCTCTCTGGCACCCCCTCCTCTTTTTTTCCCAGTGTCCACTCTTCTCTCCTATCAGATTCTTTCATCTTCAGCCATTTACCTTGTCCAGCTTTTGCCAGGATTGGTCAGAGAGCAGGGGTTTCAAGTCTTTTTTATAGAATGGAGCCTTGCCATTAACCTAGGGGTCAGTGGACAGTGAACATTACAGTGCTGTACAGGCTATTAAGCTGACAATATTGTGCCGACCTTTTGACATACTCCAAGATCAAACTAACCTTTCCTCGTAGATAGCCCTATAGCTTTCTATATCCTATGAATTCAGCAAAACACTGCAGGGTATTGTTACCTTTACCCGAGCACTGTTCAATGTAGCATGTTTTAGATGAATTCCTTTATCTTATTATTTTTGCTGTGTAGATAGTTTCATTCTTAAATTAGAGTTCACCACATAAATGTAATGATTAGAGAACAGATGTAGATGGCAACAGCAAGAAGAGAGCATGGTTTGGATGGTGGGAGTCTTTGATGATGGATGCAGCTTCTTTGAGGCAGTACTCCTTGTAGATGTGCTCAAGGGTGTTTGGGGCTTTACCTGTGGTGGACTGGAATATATTGATACTTTTCATAGCTTCTCACATTGTTCCCACTTCCCCTTCTCACCAGGTTCCACCCATCACCAGCCAGCTTGTGTTCCCCCCCATCTCCCACCCTCTTATTTTGCCCTTTTTCCTGGTGAAGAGTCTTGGCCGAAAACATCAATTGTTCATTTCTGTCTGTAGATGCTGCCTGATCAGCTGAATTCCTCCAGCATTTTGTGGTGGTGTTGCTGACAAGAAGTCACTATCTGGAGCAAAACAGGCAAAAAGTTGGAGGAACATTGGAGGAAATGTTGGAGCAAGTCGGGCAGCATCTATGGAAATGAATTTCAACCCTAACTATCGATTGTTCATCTCCCTCCAAAGATGCTGCCTGAATTTCTGAGTTCCTCCAACATTTTGTGTGTGTTCTTTTTTTTCATGTTGCTCCATCAGGTTCCTGGAGCTTCCTACTGTAAACACAAGGGATTCTACAAATGCCGGAAATCCAGAGCAACACACACAAAATACTGGCGGAACTGAGCAGGTCAGGCAGCATCTATGGAAATGAGTCAACAGATGACAATTCGGGCTGAGGCTTGATGAAGGGTCTCAGCCTGAAACGTCGATTGTTCATTCCTCTCCATAGATGCTGCCTGACCTGCTGAGTTGCTCCAGAATTTTGTGTCTATGTTACCTCTGTAAAATCTCTAATATTAAATATTAGCTTTATTTGTCACCTGTACATCAAAACATAGAGAGAAATATGTCACTTTTCATCAACAGTCAACAGTCTGAGGATGTGCTGGGGGCAGCCTGCAAATTTTCCCATGCTTCCAGTGCCAACATAACATACCCACAACTCAATAACCCTAACCCATACGTTCTTGGAATGTGGGAGGGAACCACGCAGTCACAGGGAGACAGACAGACATACTTTATTGATCCCGAGGGAAATTGGGTTTCATTACAGCTGCACCAAGAATAGTGAAGAAATATAGCAATATAAAACCATAAGAAAATTAAATAATAATAAGTTAATCATGCCAAGTGGAAATAAGTCCAGGACCAGCCTATTGGCTCAGGGTGTCTGACATTCCGAGGGACGAGTTGTAAAGTTTGATGACCACAGGCAGGAATGACTTCCTATGACACTCAGTGTTACATCTCAGTGGAATGAGTCTCTGGCTGAATGTACTCCTGTGCCTAACCAGTACATTATGGAGTGGATGGGAGTCATTGTCCAAGACGGCATGCAACTTGGACAGCATCCTCTTTTCAGACACCACCGTCAGAGAGTCCAGTTCCATCCCCACAACATCACTGGCCTTACGAATGAGTTTGTTGATTCTGTTGGTGTCTGCTACCCTCAGCCTGCTGCCCCAGCACACAACAGCAAACATGATAGCACTGGCCACCACAGACTCGTAGAACATCCTCAGCATCGTCCGGCAGATGTTAAAGGACCTCAGTCTCCTCAGGAAATAGAGATGGCTCTGACCCTTCTTGTAGACAGCTTCAGTGTTCTTTGACCAGTCCAGTTTATCGTTAATTCGTATCCCCAGATATTTGTAATCCTCCACCATGTCCACGCTGACCCCTTGGATGGAAACAGGGGTCACCGGTGCCTTAGCTCTCCTCAGGTCCACCACCAACTCCTTAGTCTTTTTCACATTAAGCTGCAGATGATTCTGCTCACACCATGTGACAAAGTTTCCCACTGTAGCCCTGTACTCCGCCTCATCTCCCTTGCTGATGCATCCAACTATGGCAGAGTCATCAGAAAACTTCTGAAGATGGCAAGACTCCATGTTGTAGCTGAAGTCCGAGGTGTAGATGGTGAAGAGAAAAGGAGACAGGACAGTCCCCTGTGGAGCCCCAGTGCTGCTGACCACTCTGTCTGACACACAGTGTTGCAAGTGCACGTATTGAGAACGTAGGAACTCCTTGCAGATGGCAAAGGGAATTGAATCCCAGATGGTGATCACAAGCACTGTAAAACAATGCGTTAACTGTTATACCAGCACGCTGCCATCTGTCAATCTACAGATAGTTTATTCAGAAACAGTAGGTCTGCTGCGGGAGATCTGGTCTGTTGAGTGTTTCCACCATTTTCTGCTTTTCTTACTTTCATGATGTTCCTAAGCTCTGCCTGTTCCCCATTGGCCGATCAGGAAACAGCAAGTTATAAAATTAATGTTTAAGTAGTTTCAGAAAATTTTCCAGAGACATCTCCTGGATATAAGACCATAAGTTAAAGGAGCAGAATTAGGCCATTTGGCCCATCAGGTCTGCTCCACCATTCCATCATGGCCGACCCAATTCCATGTCATCCACATTCTCCTGCCTTCTTCCCACAACTCTTCATGCCTTGACTAATCAAGAATCCATTAAGCTCTGCCTTAAATAAACTCAATGATTTAGCCTTCATAGCCACCTTGGCAATGAATTCCACCAGTTCATCACACTCTGGATTAAGAAATTCCTCCTCATCTCTGTTCTAGATGGATGTCCGTCTATTCTGAGGCTGTGCCTTCTGGACTTAGACACCCCCAACATTGGAAGCATCCTCTCCACATCCACTCTATCAAGACCTTCCAACATTTAATAGGCTTCAATGAGATCCCACCATTCTTTCTTCTGAATCCCAGCAAGTACAGCCCCAGAGCTATCAAACATTCCTCATATGATAAGCCTTTCGATCCCAGAATCAATTTTGTGAACCTCCATTGAACCCTCTCTAATGTCAGCACATCTTTTCTGAGCCCTAATGTTTTTCCGCCATTCATTCCTTGGGATTTTCTTCTGCTTCATGGATGTCTGTGAAGAGCAAGAATTCCAAGTTTTATACTATAGACATTCTCTGATATTAAACCATTGAAAAATGGCCCCTTGTATCTCAGTCCCTTGTTTATTTTCAGCCATGTTGAAATCTGACTTCTTGAATCCTAACTTTCAAAGAATAGGAAAAGATAATTAGGTTGGAAATTCTGCTTCTCTTTGCTAAAGTTAAGCACTGTCTACCAGTTTTCACACTTTTGCTATTAATCCCTTTTAACTACAGATAGACTCTTAAACCCTTTTCATGCTGTCCATTCCAATAACCTTTCCCATTAATTTAAATCGTAACACAATTATTTTAGAAAAAAGAAGTTCATTGTATCTGCACCTCTGTGAACAATTTGCCTAGAGCAGCTTCAATAATTTCTTTTATGAACTTGAACACTTTTATGATGTTACCTCAAAGCAATTCTTTATTAAAGAGAAAGATTAACTTGATTTTTCACATGTTCATTGAGGCATAGAGTGAAAGGGTGTAAGGCACTCCTTCCCTCTACTAGCCTGCAGGTCACCCTCAGCAAAGTGTAGCACCTGTTTAGCCCCCAATCAGGGTCACTTGAAGCCATGGGAGCAGGTGGTGGATGTCGTACGAGCAGCTGGTACATATCACAAGTCCTGGTTATGCGGCCACTAATGCCAGGTAGATAATCTCTGAAGAGTATTGATATGACTGGGGTCGCACGTCTTGTAAAGACACCACCCAAAAGAAGGCAATTGCAAACCATTTGTGTAGAAAAAATTGCCAAGAACAATTGTGGTCAAATAGACCATGCTTGCTCACATCATATAGCATGGTGAATAATTTATAGTTTTTATTATGTATTGCAATGTACTGCTGCCACAAAACAACACATTGACAAATGCCAGTGATATTAAACATGGTGCCAGGCAGTCAATTTCTGAATTCTATTGATCATGGCTGGGGTCACCCATCTGGCCAGAAGGCAGCAATGGCAAACCTCTTTTCGAGAAGAATTTATTCAGAGATTCTACACGTATAGGCCCCTTTGGCCCTTTGAGCTGCGCTGGCCAATAACACCCACGTCCCAAATTAGCCCTCACCTAATCACAGGACAATTTACAATGACCAAATAAGTTATCCACTACGTCTTTAGAAACCACAGGACCCAGAGAAATCCTATGTATTCCACGGGGAGGAAGTATAGAGACTCATTACAGAGGACGCCAGAATTGACCTCTGATGGCCTGAGCTGTAAACACTTTGCCCTAACTGCCATGTTCATCATGAGTTTAAAAAATGGTTTAAAGTGTTTACAGTGCAGTCAGTGACTAAGGTAAGGTAGAGGGGGATGAGGTGGGCTACCTCGAATGGTGGATCAGATTAACTGCCTGGGGGAAGAAACTTTTAAGATAGCATGAAGTTCTTTTGTTTTAATAGGCCAAAAGCACTTCTAATAGCCAGTTTGCAAGGTGGATATTGCTTGCAATATTTCCCACCTGCTGCTTTGACTTGGACGCATACAAGTCCTGCAGTGATGGTAGCCTGCAGCCAATTACTTTTTTCTGCTGAGCTAACATTGTGCTGCTGTAGTTTTTGTATATTGTGAGAGGATGCTGCCCCAGTTCTGAATCAGGTTTAATAGAATTGGCATTTGTCATGAAATATGTTGTTTTGAGATAGCAATACATAATAATAGAAACCAAGTCATCATCATCATTATGTGCCATATTGTATAATGTGGGCAAGCGTGGTCTTTGACCATGATTGTTCTTGGCAATTTTTTCTACACAAATAGTTTGGCATTGCATTCTTCTGGGCAGTGTCTTTCCAAAGATGGCGCTGTGTACAGCGGCCATGTTACAAGCTCTGTTCCAAATCTACAGTATACTACTAATTTCTACAATTTTCTGAGCATTTTCCATTCAAGTAGCTGATAGTTGCATCAGAAACGATAGACTGACCCTTCTGAACATTGGAAAGATGGCATTTAACCACTATGTGCCACCTTTCCTACACTGGGAACCCTGCTTGTGCGATCCATGGGAGATTCATCCCTTACACTGCCACTACCTCGGAGGAAGTGCCAGAGGTGAGGTAGAAGGGCTGATGTCCTGGTGAGGCTGAGACAGTGTGCTAATCGGTCGCCACTCCCTAGCATACTCCTGGCTAATGTTCGGTCCCTGGACAACAAGCTGGGCGAACTGAGAGCCAGAACTTCCTACCAGCAGGAAACAAAGGAATGTAATGTTCTGTGCTTCATGGAGGCCTGGCTGATGGAGGAGATACCGGACCATGCTATCGAACCCTCTAGGTTCTCCCTGTTCTGGGCGGACAGGTCAAAAAACCTCTCTGGGAGGAGTAAAGGAGAAGGGTTATGCTTCATGGTCAACAATGCTTGGTGCGCCCCTCAGAATGTGCATGCCCTGAAAAATTTTGTGCCCCAGACCTGGAGTACTTAGTGCTGCTGTGCAGACCCTAATGGCTGCCTAGAGAGTTCACGGCTGTTACCATCACAGCAGTGTACATTCTACTGCAGGCTGATACTGACCGGGCTGTACGAGACCTTCAACATGCTGGAAACTGCACACCGGGAGGCTTACTTCATTGTTGCCGGTGACTTTAATCGTGTGTCACTGACGAAAGTCTCTCTGAAGTTTTGCCAACATATCCAGGTGAGCAGTCATGGAGATACCATACTTGACCACTGTTACACTCCCTTTCATAATGCTTACAAAGCTCTCCTTTGCCCAGCTTCTGGAAAATCAGATCACTCTTCGATCCTGCTTTTGCTGACGTTCAGGCAGAAGCTGAACAAGAGGCGGCCATAGTTAAAACTGTCCTCTGTTGATCTGACCAATCGGTCTCCATGTTGCAGGACTGCTTCGTTGACGTCGACTGGAATGTCTTCCAGGATGAGGATGTCTTTGAGTTCATGGATGGAGTCACGTGCCTCATCCGGAAGTGCATTGATGATGTTGTCCTCCAGAAGTCGGTCAGGGTTTTCACAAACCAGAAACCCTGGATCAATAGTTCTGTGTGAGCAGCACTTACCATGCAAAGTAGAGCTTAAACTGCCGGCAATCAACGGGAGACCCATAGAGTTATCAAGGCTGCAAAACAACAATACAGGGATAAGATTGAGTCAAGATTCACAACGAATAGCACGCGTGACTTGTGGCGAGACCTGCATACCATCCCAGACTTCAAAGCCAAACGTTGTGGAGCCATCAATATCGCAGCCTCTCTCCCAGATGAGCTCAATCGCTTTTACACTCAGGTCGATGGCGCTAATTCTGAGCCTCTGAAAAAAACCATCACTGCAGTAAATAGTGCACGAGGAGAGGGAAAATACTGAGGTAGTGTTCATGGATTCATGGCCTTACTAGACAGTAATGACAGGAAAGGGGAGAAGAGTCTTTACTGCTATGTCAGGGAATTGGGGAATTTGTATCATTATTATTTGTGGGAATCTTCTGTACATAAAGTGGCTGCTACAGTATGTTTTACAAAACTCCAATATCAAGAACTTTAAATTAAAATTTCTTTGTTGTACAGCAATTTTCAACATCAGGAGGTCATGAAGGGGGAACATATTAACAGAAGCCTTTCATTTTTTAATAAATGAAACCCAATTTTATTTTAAATGAGTTACTATTTTAATGAAAGCCAGGCAATAATATCCGCAGAAAGGCTGCAAATCCGTCAGTACTTTCCCTTGTCATGATACATATCTTATTTGCTTGCGCAGACCGGAGTTAATTCTGCAACTACTCGGCATTTTGTCTTCTGTCTCAATTAAAATGTAAATTTCAGCAGCCCATCTTTGTAATTCAAAAAAAAGCTTAAGGCAGAAGAATTTAAACTATGGTAATAAACCAACTACTGATATTGCTGCAAGTTATGGTGTGACTCCCTGAAACCCACATTTCATTTTTTAAATGCCATGATTAGATTATATTTGTTCACACTATGATGGTGAAGTTTGCTTCAGTTATGAGCTGTGAGAGCTGGTATATGATTATTTATTTATTTAGAGATACGGTGTGGAACAGGCCATTCTGGCCCAATGGCTGCACTACCTCAGTTCACCCCAATTTAACCCGAGCCCAATTGTGGGTCAATTCACAATTATCAATTTACCGTGAGCCTGTCAGAGATACCAACGTGTTGGGTTATGGATTGTAGTTTTTTAATAGACTCTGAATCAAGGTCTCTTTGGGGCTTTGCTCTTGCTTGCACTGTTGGGGGAGTCGGTGCTTTCGCTGGAGCAGGTGGGGGGGATGTTGATACTTGTGTAAGGGAATAGGGAGGGGGTTTCTAACATTTCTGTCATTCATTCTTTGGGTTCTTTCTGTTTTGAGGATGTCTGTGAAGAGTAAGAATTGTATAGTTGTATAGTGTACATTCTCTGATATTAAATTAAACCATTGAACCAATTAACCTACTAATTGGTACAGTTATGGTCTTTGGGAGGAACCTGGAGCACCCAGAGGAAAGCCATGTGTACTTCAGGGAAGATCATACAAAATACTTATAGGTGACTTTGAAATTGGTCACTGAAATCTGACACCTGAGCTGTAACCACAGTGCTACAGTGATTATTTATACATTGTAAATGAAAACACTATAATAACTTTAGAGGGAGAGAGTTGTCAATGCATTATTCAACAAGCTATCACTCCAGCGCAATGTAACACACAGTTCATTACATTCATCACAATGATTCCAGGAATAATTCTAGGTTTAATGCATGAGGAGCACTTGATGGCTCTGGGTCTGTACTCGCTGGAATAAGGGAAATTTCATTGAAACCTATCAAATAGGTTTTGAGTGGGCTTGATGGGCCAGATGGCCTATCCCTGCTCCTATTTGTCTTATGTTCTTATGTTTTCAAATACTGAAAGGCCTAGGTAGAGTGGATGTGAAGAAGATGTTTCTTACAGTGGGTGAGTCTAAAACCAGAGGGCACCGCGTCAGAATAGAGGGACATTCCTTTAGAACAAAGATGAGGAAGAATTTCTTCAGCTACATGGTGGTGAATTTGCAGAATTGATTATTGCAGACTGTTGTGGAGGCCAAGTCTTTATGTATGTTTAAGGCAGAGGTGTATTTTTATTGTGGAGATTGATACGTTTTTGATTAGTCAGGGTGTTAAAGGTTACGGGGAGAAGGCAGGAGAAGGGGATTGAGAGAGATAATAAATTAGCCATGATGGAATGCGGAGTAGACTCGTTGGGCCAAATAGCCTAATTCTGCTCAATGTGAGATTGTTTTATATACATGCTTCAAAACCTCTTCATGGTGTCATTTATATTTTTGTACACTACAGTTCAGGGTAGGAATTTGCTATTGGGAATATGTTCGACTCTCCAATGAGATCTGTGGCTGCACTATACAACCACCATTTCATTTACCCCTTTGTCCCTTTTGTTAATAAACACAGAACATCAATTGCACATTCATAATCACATATTGTTCAAGTTTGGAGTCAATTGTCTTTAACTTCAAGTTCAGATTTATTGACTGTACATATATGGTATACAACCAAACAAAACCACATTCCTCTGGACCATGGTGCTCGCACAAAACATCTATTACACACAGCACATAAGACAAAACATTACCACAAAAAGTTAATAAAATATAACTCAAAGTGCATGTCGCGTACAGCAAGGTAAACAGTAAACAAGTCGCTATCCTAGTGCTTTATTATCAAAGCACATATATGTCACATCACCATATACAACAGTGAGATTTATTTTCTTGAGGGCAAACTCAATAAATCCATAATAAAATAATAACCATAATAGAATCAATGAAAGACTGCACTGACTTGGGCATTCAACCACTGAGCAAAGGACGATGAACTGTGCAAATACGAAAAGAAAGAAATAAATAAGCACTAAATGTTCAAAACATGAGATAAAGAGTCCTTGAAAGTGAGAACTTAGGTTGTGGGCACATTTCAATGATGGGACAAGTGAAGTTATCCTATTTGGTTCAAGAGCCTGATGGTTGAGGGGTATTAATTGTTCCTGAAGCTGGTGGTGTGAGTCTTAAGGCTCCTGAACCTTCTTCCTGATGGCAACAGTGAGAAGAGAATATGACCGAGATGGTGGATGTCCCTGATGATGAATGCTGCTTTCCTGGGACAACATTTCATGTAGATGTGCTCGATTGTGGGGAGGCCTTTACCTGTGATGGACTGGGTCATATCTTACATTTTGTAGGATTTTCCATTCAAGAACATAGGTGTTTCCATACCAGGCTGTGATGCAGCCAGTCAATACATTCTCCACTACACGTCTATAGAAGTTTGATAAAGTTTTAGGTGTCATGCCAACTCTTTGCAGAATTCTAAGGAAGGAGGCACTGCTGTTCTTTCTTCATAATTATATTTATCTGCAGGAAACAAGGCAGGTCCTCCAAAGTGATATATTCATTCAGGGTATTCATTCTTATACACTTCTCACTTAAGTATAACTTCTTACTTAAGGTTAGTGGTGTTGTGGATAGTGTAAAAAGTTGTTGTAGGTTACAACAGAACATTGACAGGATTCAGAGATCCGGGCTGAGTTGTGTCAGATGAAATTCAATCCAGAAAAGTGTGAAGCGATTGACTTTGGAAGGTCAAACTTAAATGCACTACGTGGGGTTAATGGCAGCCTTCTGAGCAGAATGGAGGAACAGAGTGATCTTGGAGTTCGCCTCGATAGATCCCTCAAAGTTGTCACACATCTCGACCGTGTGGCTAAGAAGGCCAATGCTGTGTTGGCCTTCATTACACAAGGGATTGAATTCAAGAGACTTGAGGTAATGCTGCAGCTCTAAAGAATTCTGGTTGGACTGAATATGTGTTCAATTCTGGTCTCTTTAGAAGAGGAAAGATTTGGTAGCTTTAGAGGAACAGAGGAGATTCACCAGGATGCTGTCTGGATAAGAGAGTGTGTTTTATGAGGAAGCATTGAACAAGCTAAGACTTTTCTCTCTGGAGCAAAGGAGGATGAAAGGTGGCTTGACAGAGGTGTACAAGATGATAAGAGACATTAATGGAGTGGATGGCCAGAGACTTTTTCCCAGGACAAAACTGGCTAATAGGTGAGGGCATAATTTTAAGGTGATCGGAGGAAAGTATAAGGGTGATGTCAGAGGTTTTTTTTTGAAAAACACAGAGTGGTGGGTGTGTGGAACACCCTGCTGGGGTGGTGATAGAGGCAGATACACTGGAAATATTTAAGTGACTCTTAGATAGGCACATGAATGATGTGTGGGAGAGAAGGGTTAGATAGGAGTAGGTTAAAAGGACAGCAGAACATCATGGGCTGAAGGGCCTGTACAGTCCAGCACTCTTTTCTATTCTATGTTCTATTTTCCATCAAGATAAGTTCTGATATTTAAACTGTCAGCTAGTCTTAGACAGCCCTTTTAGAGGAAGTCGTTTCTCTCTCTTACCCATATTTCTGCTCAGTATTTGATAATAAATTTCACACAAACCAAAAAGATGTCAAGTTTTAGTTCCCGAATTAGAGTCAGACATTACAGTCCATGCCAGCCCAGATGTCTATACAGACCATCGTGCATTCAATCCATTTTCCTGCATGTGGTGCATAACCCTCACTACCCAGGTAGTTGGATGCTCAGCTAGGGAGCATCTCTAGCTTGAGAGTACTGTGAGGGTAGTTGCCTTCACCTCCCACTTGGGCAGTCCGCTCGAGATTCCAGGTTCCTGCTGGGTGAAAACCTCCCACCTCCAATACCCTCCACCTGTCATTCCTTACAGTCAACCTGCGGCTTGTAGTTTTCTATATTGCTGACACTGTGCCTCATGTTGCATGTACATTATACAGAGAAACACACGCTCACACCTACACTCACATCATACACAGAGACACACACAGGCATACACACTCACATTACACACACACACACAGACACTAACATTCACACACTTGCATTGCGCACATACACACACACACACACACCGTAGCACGCAGAGGCGGATGCATTTCATACACTCACAAACACTGGGGGACAGACACACAGACATTGGAATGAGGATTCTGGGGTTTTACTGCCTGTAGCCCTTCATTTTCTCTCAGTCATTAACTTATAAAATAACATTTTACTGTTTAAGTTAAACTTATTTTCTTTCTGTGTCTGCGTGTGGTATGAGTGTGTGTGAGCCTCTGTGTTTATATGTGTATGTGGGTTCTGCTAAAGGAGCTAATTATATAATCCTTCAGATAAAGACGGGAGCAGCTCATGCTTTTAACAGCTAAAAAGTTTAACCTGGTTTTCAGCTACAAACGTCAGCAGAGGTTTAGTGGATGTCTGCGTGTGTGAAAATGTTATCTGAGCAGATGATCTATTCTAATAGTTTAATGCAGTTTTGAGAAGGTGCAGCACCCTTGGTGGTGCTGTCTTTCAAACAAGCTGCTAAACTGAAAATTATCCATCCTTTCCAGCAGCATAAAAGCTCCAAGACACAACTTAAAGTTGAGCTGGAGGACAACACGGTGACATTGTGGTCAGCATAGTGCTTTAAAATGCCAGCAATCAGTTTTTATTCCCGCTGCTGTCTGTGAGGAGTTGGCATGTTATCCCCATGACCATGTGGGTTTCCTCCTACATACACTTCAAAGGTATATTGGTAGTAAGCCACTGCAAACCAAGCTGGCGCTGTGAGCATGTCACTATCCTCAGTACTTCCTCAGTCTGTGTTGACATGAAGTCGCAAATCACTACAGTACAGAAACTGGCCGTTCAGCCCATCTAGTCCATGCTGACCTGTATTCTGTCTAGTCCGATCTACCTGCACCTGGACCATAACCCTGCATACCAAGTCCCAATCCAAACTTCAGTAGGAACATTTAATTTCAGAGAAATGCATAAAGTATACATCCTGAAATTCTTTATCTTCGCAAACGTCCATGAAAACAGAGGAGTGCCCCAAGGAATGAATGACAGTTAAACATTAGAACCCTCCACTGAGCATTCAAGCGTGCATCAGTAAAGACACGGACTTGCAGTATCCCTAAGACTACTCGTTCACCCGGTAATTTGACATACCACAGGCTCTCTCTCTCCCTAATAAGCAAAAAAGAGGTCTCCACTCCACAGCGAGAAGGGAGACATAACAAACAACTCGCTGGTTTACGATGTTGAGAGTCCGTTGCGTCACTTTCTCTGAGCTCTGCGGCCCCAGAGCTCAGGTTTCTGGACACACAGCCAGCAGCTAACCCACTGCTCCCGACGTTCCATGTTCTCCTGCGATGCCTCAGTCAGGGGCACTCGCCTTGATCACCCCATCTCCAGAGTCACGAAACTCCGGCATCTTGAATAAGTGCTAGTCTTCCAGGCCGCGTCCTTGAGATATCAAGAAGCGACCTGTCGTGATACCCTAAGAGCAGGTCCCGTTCCCAGAAAGAACCAAAGTCAGGGTGTAACTCCAGGTCAGGGTCATCAAAAGAACCTTGAAAAGGGAAAAAAAGAGATATTAAAGATAGAAGCAGAGCTGTTTCCACAGTTGCAAGCAAAGGAGTTGTTGTTTAGTTCCATCTTGACTTTGCTCTTAGATGTTGCAAATGAACCCGCATCCATCATTTCTGCTGGTAGCTCATTTCACACTTGCACCACACTCTGGAGAAGTTCCCCTAAAACATTTTACAGTTTGCTCTTAACCCAGAGCCTCTAGTAGTAGTCTTACACAACCTCAGTAGTATAAGCCTGCTTGCATTTACCCATATACAGTATACCCCTTTTAATTTTGTATACCACTATCAAATCTCCGCACATTTCACTGCATGTATCAGTGTTTCAATGTACACGTAACAGGTAAGGCTGAGCCCTTAAAGTCCTTTGTCATGGTGTTCATCAATCAATGAACCAGCTCTGCACAAACAGATGGCTTCTCGGTGGTGACATCATTGGATGTTTTTTTTTGGATGCACATTGGGGTCTCTTTCAGGCTGTGTATTCATGAACTATATATCTAACAAAAGAATATTGTGGACAAAATTATACATTGCAAAATATTTAAACACAGGTGGTTACATGTAGCATAACAGTCAACTCAACACTTGCAGTGCTGGTGATAGCGTTTGTGTCAAGATGCATGAGCAGGGATCCAGTCACAGACCCAGTACCATGCACACAGTGATACTAATTAAGTAACAAATTCCAAGGTGCAAACAAAGTCAGTGCCAAAGTTCAGGGAGAGATCAAAACATCCAGAGAAATCCAAAAACCAGAATCGGGGAACAGGCAGAGTCAATATTCAGTTGGACAGAGTACAGATACAAATGCTGAAAAGACTCAGGAAAACTCACTGGCATAATCTGGCAACAAACAGGTGAAAACACAGGACTGAAAGACACTGAGCAATAAACACAGAGGCAGGTGATAGGTGGAGCACAATGAGACGTGGGTGGCAGCAATACAGGTACAGATGAGAGACGGAGTACTCAGTGATATGGGGGCCGGAGTAGAGCAGGAGCAGGGACAGGAGCACATGGCAATACAAAACCACAGACTGACAGCTGGGGGGAAACACACAAAAAGATAACGTTCAGCTGGAGGTACTGACGGTTTGCTTCAAGAGCCTCCACCATCTGACTCTGGAACCAGAGGGGAAACTTCACTCGGGCCATCATTGAAATTTTCCTACAACCTATGGACTCACTTTCAAGGACCCTTCATCTCATGTTCTTGATATTTATTGTTTATTTAATTATTTTTATTATTTCTTCATTTTGTATTTGCACAGTTTGTTGTCTTTTGTGTTCTGGTTGAAAATCCTAGTTGGTCAATCTTTCATGATTTTTTATGGTTATTATTCAATAGATTTATTGAGTATACCCAGAAGAAAATGAATCTGGGGTTGTATATGATGACATGTATATACTTTAATTATAACTTCACTTTGAACCTTTTAATTCCCAGTGCCATCTGTAAGGAATTTGTATGTTCTGTGACCATGTGGGTTTCCCATGGGTGCTCCAGGTTCCTCCCATATTCTAAAGATGTACAGGTTAGGGTTATTAAATTGTGAACATGCTATGTTGGTGCCAAAAATATGGTGACATTTGCCAGCACAACTTCAGATTGTGTTGTTTGCTCATGCAAACAATGCATTTTGCTGTATGTTTTGATTTACATGTGACAAATCTTTCTTTCTTTCTTCATGGGGGTAGATGGCCATTTCTGCTGTGCATGTAGGACACACTGTGTTGGAAAATGCAGGGTATTGATTGGCTGTTTTGGATTGACGTATGAGAGCATGTTGAGCACATATCATCACAAGGAAAAGTATATGTTAGGAGGGAAATATTAAACTAGATCTTTTCAGCAGCTTGTTCATCTTCTCACATGCCCTTAAGACACACTTTTCTCCAGAAAAATATTGAATCTCCACAGCCCATTCGTGTTCTCCACGATAATGTTCCTCATTGTTAACTTCTTCAATAAGTCTTTCCCTTAAAGCTATTTCAGTTCCATCCTCTAATTCTCATTTTGTAGTGGTTTTTAAACAATTATCCCCAGTACTTGATCTTTTCAATGGCCAATTTTCCTCGATTAGCTCTGCTAATTCTTTCCAGTATCTTCTCCATTTCAAACTTTCCTCTAATTCAAAGAATAGAAGCCTCATATCTACCTAGACATGTATAAGATGATAAGAGGCATAGATCTAGTGGACAACCAGAGACTCTTGTTCCATGGTGGAAGTGGCTATTACAAAAGGGCTTAACTTTAATGTAATTGGAGAAAGGTATAGGGGTGCTATCAGAGTAAGTTTTTTACACAGAGTGGTGGGTGTGTGAAGTGTGCCACAGGGGTGATGGTAGAGGCAGATACATTAAAGACATTTATGAGCCTCTTAGATAGGCACATGGATGAGAGAAAAATGGAGGGTTATGTGGCAGGGAAGGATTAGATTGATCATAGAGTAGATTGAAGAGCCTGTACTTTGCTTCTTCTTTCTCTGTACGTGGGAGGAAAGTGGAGCACCCAGAGGAAAGCTTCTGCTGGACATTGTGGACAGGGACAAGACTGTGCAGAAGTCTTAGGTACTGTATTTGTTAACGTGGAACAGAGTGAGTTTGTAAATCGGGAGTGGGGGGGGGACAAAGGGCAAGTGTCAGGAAGGAGGACTGGTGCGGGTGCAGACTCACCCAACCCTGAAACACCGAATAACTGGTTTACGGATCATCACAGAATGCCTCTCTGGTGCTTCCTGCTTCCTCCCCACTCCCATCGACTTTTCCCAACCATGAACTCTCTGCCTGCTCCCTTCCCTTTCTCAGCCCACAATAGTGACCCATATCAGAATCAGGTTTATCATTATTCACATAGCTCATGAAATTTGTTTATTTTTGCAGCAGCAGCAGTACAAAGCAATCCATAAAATTAGTACAGAACTATGCAAAAGTCTTGGGCACTATATACACACGATATGGCTAAGACATTTGCATAATACTATATAATGACTTATTATCTAAATAATATATTTCTTACTGTAATTTGTACTACATTTTAGCAGCACTGTACTGCCACTGCAAAACACCAAATTTCATGACAAATGCCAGCGATATTAATCCTGATTCTGATTCCGATTCTGACTCTGTTCTACAACTCCTTAGTTCTTGGAGTACTGTACATAATCACACTCCCTCCATGCCAACAATATTCTTTCCATGATCCCCTTGGGTCCCATGGCAGCATAGGGGGCACCGCTATTGCATTTTGGGGCTTTGGAGTTTTTCCCAGGTGCGCGCAAGGGTTTCCTGTGGGTGCTCCAGTGTCCTCCCACAGTCCAAAGACGTATCAGTTAGTAGGTTAATTGGTCGTTGTAAGTTGTCCTGTGATTAGGCTGGGTTAAATCGGAGGTTGCTGGGCAGCAGAACTCATTGGGCCAAAAGGGCCTGTTCAGCGCTGTATCTCTAAATAAAAATAAAGCAAGATTCATTAACTATCACTTTGCCTACATATGGTGATCTGAACAAAGGTCCAGGTTTTACTAACAATCTACTTGCGCACACAGCATTCTTCCATTCCCCATGGCCTTTCTGTAAGCCTCAATTATGTCTGAGCCTGTAAAAAGCATTGCTGACTAATGGGTTTCTCACTGCAATGACAAAGTGGTTCCATACAGGGCTGGTGTGGGATCAATGAGTGGTTCGGTTGCAAGGCCGCCAGAAATTGAAGCCACGAAGTTAGTAAATGTAATTAACTCTGAAGTGATGTAAATGAAGAACTCACTTTATAACTAATTCCAGCACCACTGAGCACATGGAGAGCTGTCACAGGAAAGCAGCATCCACCATCAAGGACCCCAGGCCACGCTCTCTTCTCACTGCTGCCATCAGGAGGAAGGCACAGGAGCCTCAGGTCCCACACCACCAGGTTCAGGAGCAGTTATTGCCCCTCAGACATTAAGTTCTTGAACCAGAATGGATAACTTCAGTCGATCTCACTTGCCCTATCACTGAAATGTTCCCACTGAACTGGACTTATTTTCAAGGACTCTTTATCTCAAATTCTTGATAATTATTGTTTATTTTTTTTCTTTTCCGTTTTGTAATTGTGTAGTTTTTTTTCCATATTGGACATTGCCCACCGATTGGGAATGGTCTTTCATTGATTCTATTGTGTTTCTTGTATATATTTACTGTGATTACCCTCAAGAAAATGAATCTCAGGTTTGTATATGGTGACATATATGTACTTTGATAATAAATTTACTTTGAACTTTGAATTCCTTTTACTGAGTGTACGATTTTCGTAGCAAATGATATTAATGTGAAGAGACGGTACAACGTTACAGGAAAGATCCTAAAAGTGTTGTTGAGCAGAGGGATCTTGTAGTCCAAGTTCATAGCTCTCTGAAAGTGGCTACGCAGCTTGATAGGGTGGTTAAGAAAGTATATGACATGCTTGCCTTTATTAGTCGAGACACTGAGTTCAAAATTCAAGAAGTTATATTGCAGATTTATAAATCTCTAGTTAGGCTGCACTCTGGCCCTAACCCAAACGCGTGGCACATGGCAGCAGCTGCCTTTAGGATCTGGTGCTACTTTAATTTAGTTTTTAAATTTAATTTTAAGGCACAATTAGGGTTTAGGGCAATGGATAACTGAACAGCCATCTACCATCACCAGTTACTGTTACAATACAGAGATCGCCCAAAAACAAACCTTCATGAAAATCTGCTGGTTAGATTGTGTGACCTCAGCTTGCTGACGAAACCGGGCCTGCAGTCCTCGGAGTCGCCTGATGCCAGTGGCCGGAGGTGGGGACGTCGTAACCAGTGTGCGAGGAAGCGAAGCGAGGCGAGCGGGCAGGAGTCCGTGCCAGAAAAAAAGCCGGCTGTCCTGTCCATTCTGCTCACCAATGGACATTAAATTGGACTACATCTGTGGCAACGAAATACTCAGCGAGAGTACAGGAACAGATGAAATCCTGGATGCCGCCATTCAGCTGTTCACTTATGCAACAGATTTTCCCCCATGCCATCGGACTACCAAGCTACTGACCTCTGCTGTGCCTATTGTCTTGTTTATTATTTATTGTAATGCCTGCACTATTTTGTGCACTTTATGCAGTCCTGGGTAGGACTGTAGGCTAGTGTAGTTTTTGTGTTGGTTTACATAGTTCAGTGTAGTTTTTGTATTGTTTCATGTAGCACCATGGTCCTGAAAAACGTTGTCTTGTTTTTACCATGTACTGTACCAGCAGTTATGGTTGAAATGACAATAAAAAGTGACTTGACTTGACTTGGCATACAGTTCTGGTCGCCTCAATATAGGAAGGATGTTGAGGCTTTGGAGAGGGTGCAGAAGAGCTTTACCAGGATGTTGCCTGGATGAGAGGGCGTGTTCTATGAAAAGAGGTTGGATAACCCTGGGTTGTTTTCTCTGGAGTGATGAAGGCTGAGTGGAGATCTGATAGAGACTTATAAGATGACGAGGAGCATAGATAAGGAAGACAGATGGTTTCTTTTTCCAAGAGTTGAAATGTTTAATACTTGAGAGCATGTATTTAATGTGAGTGGAGGTAATTTCAAAGGAGATGTAAAGGGCAAGTTTTTAGCAGAGTGGTGGGTCCCTGGATGTGCTACCTGGAGTGGTGGTAGAGGCAGATACATTAGAGACTTTTAAGAGACCATAAGACCATAAGATACAGTAGTAGAGTTAGGTCATTTGGCCCATCAAGTTTGCTCTGCTGTTCATGGCTGATCTATTTTTCTTCTTAGCCCCAACCTCCTGCCATGCTCCCTGTATCCCTTCATGCCCTGACCACTGAAAAATCTATCAACCTCTGCCATAAATATACTTTCAGACTTGGCTTCCACAGCCGTCTGTGACAATGAGTTCCACAAACTCACCACTCACTGGCTGAGGGAATATAACGGAACTGGAAGGATATGGACATTGTGTCAGCAGAAGAGATTAGTTGCCCATTTGATCACTAATTTAGTTAGTTTGACACAACACTGTGGAGTGAAGGGCCTGTTCCTGTGCTGTACTATGTTATATTAAGATAATTGCTTAAAGCAACCACAGAGACAGGAAACATTGCCAAATTAAAGCATGGAGATGCTGAAGGTTGGAAACAGTCAAGCTGAAAGGATGTCAACATCGTCCACAATGGAAATAGCAAATTAAATCTCCAGTGATTGAAGTTGCTTTGTATCCCTTTCCTATCAGCATGAAGCAACAAGTAAGTAACTGGTTAAACAATGAAGCCTGTTCTCTTTTGTTAGGGTCTTGTATCTGTCGAAGTCTTTGTTCCTCTACTGGATCATTTGTCATCTTTACTGTGTCAAACAACACCTGGCAGAAGAAACTGCTGCAAATTTTGTGTATCGTTTGAGATAAAGTCAAGATATATAAAGACTGAAGTTAATTTAAGTGGCATAAATTATTGTTGAACTTCTCATCATTTCTTCGGAATATGCCTGAGGGCCCAAAGCCTCAATAGTTCTGACAACGCTGTCATTAGCGAATTACGTAATCCATTGTTCTTTAGCTGAAACAGAGAACAGATAAATACAGGGATATTCAAATTTATTATCTGAGTACATACATATATGTCATTATATACTACCCTGAGATTCATTTTCTTGTGAGCATTCATGGTATGTGTAAAGAAATGCAATAGGATCAATGAGGAGCTGCATACAAAAGTGGGATATCCAATGTACAAAAGACAACAAATTATTTTGGGCAGATTCCAGGTGAAAGGTCTCTGTCAGAAATGTCGACTATTTATTCTTTTCCATTTATGGAATACGTTGGGTTTCTCAGCCTCTGCTCCACTATTGCCAGACAAGAGTCATAAGGTCAAAGAGCAATACAACATAGACATGGGCCTGACAAATCAATAGTAACCACCCGGCTAATCCTAATTTCCTGCATTTGGCCCACATCCCTCTCAGCCCTGACCATAGGAACAGAATTAGTCTATTCAGCAGATCAAATCTGCTCCACTATTCCATCATGCCTGATTTATTATCTCTCTCTCAATCCCATTCTCCTGCCCGCTCCCTATAACCTTTGACACCCTGATTAATTAAGAACCTATCAATCTCCTGTTTAAATACACCCAATGACTTGGCCTCCACAGCCATCTGTGCCAATGAATTCCACAGGTTCAACATTCTCTGGCTAAAGAAATTCTTCCACATACCTGTTCTAAATGAATGTCCCTCTATTCTGAGGCAGTGCCCTCTGGCCATAAATTCCCCTACTACGGGAAACAGCCACTCTGTCTAGCCTTTCAAAATTTGATAGGAGTCAGTGGATCTCCATTTATTCTTCTGAACATCAGCAGATTCTGAATCTTCTAAATCTTCAGTACAGGTCCACTTCTCTAAGTGCTTCTTACATGATGTTATTATATCTGTTCCAGCCACTACTTCTGGCAACTCATTCCATTTATTTACCACCCTCTGTGCGAAAAGGTTGTCCCTCGGAACCCTTTTAAATCTATCACCTCACATCCGAAACCTGCAGTTTGGTCTCTCCTACCCTGGGAAGAAAACCGTTACCATCCACCTCTCAGTAGTGTCTCTCATAAGTTCCAACATTTCTATCAGGTTCCATGTAAACTTATTATCAAAGTACTTGTATGCCACCTTGAAATTCATTTGCTTGCAGGCATTTACAAGGAAAAATGAAGAACTGCAATAGAATTTACGAAATAACTGCACATGATAAAACCTGACCAGCAACCAATGTACAAAAGATTATAAACTATATAAATAAAAACAAAACAGAGGACACGAGTTGAAAGTGAGCCTAGAGGTCATAAAATCAGTCCAGCGGTGAAGTGAGTGAAGGTACCCACACCAGTTCGGGAGCCTGATATCTGGGTAATGATTTTTTCTGAACCTGGTTGGGTGGGACCCAAGCATCGGTGCCTTCTTCCTGACGGTAGTAGTGAGAAGGGAGCATGGCCTGGATGGTGGGGGCCCTTGATGATGGATGCTGTTTTCTTGTGGTACCAGTCCAACTAAATGTGCTCAGTGGTGGGGAGGGCTTTGCCTCTGATTGACTGGGCTGTTGCAGGGTAGTAACTTCCTCAAACTCAAAGCATCTCTCAATTGAAGAGAAAGTAATTTTTAATGTAAATAAGATACTAACATGCTGCAGTTTTAGAGTGAACTGGTATCAGAAATTATTTATTTATTGATCATAAACTTACTGAGTGTTCCAAATTATTATGAATATTTTGGCTATAAGGAAAGTCCATGCCCGGGATGGAGGGGGTCTTTGATAATGGATGCAGCTGTGATGTGGCAGTACTCCATGCTCACTGGAGGGGAGGGATTTACCTGTGATGGACTGGCTGTGACCACCACATTAAGTAGTTTATTCTGTTCCTGGGCATTGGTGTTTCTGAGTTTCCTTCATTCCAAGGAACAAAGACCCAGTGCTTCCAAAGCAAAATATAATCCATGCACCGTCTAATGTTGTGGTGAACTACATATACCTGTCTGGACACGCCCCCCCCCCCCCCCCACTTCCCGCTGACTGCTCCTGTGGCTCCTCCCACAGACCCCGGTATAAAGGTGATTGGAGACACAGCCCCGGCCTCAGTCTCCAGGATGTACTGTGGTGGTCAATTGCTGCTTGTTCTTTCTTCCAGCCAATAAAAGCCTAAATCTCGCCTCACGTCTCCGAGAGTTATTGATGGTGCATCAGATGTCCAGTATCAGTCTGTGGCTCTCTGGTCAGCACAGCAAGTCTGGACAATTAATAGCTATTGCTAATTAAGTCAAGCAAGGAAACCGGAAATGGGTTGGCAGGGTGGAGATACGTCTCTACCAAAGGAGGTATAAGGTGCTCCTTCCTTCTGCTAGTCTGCAGGTCACCTTTTGGCAGGTAAGGTGTAGCACCTGCTTAGCCCCTCCCACCCTGGTCAGGGTCACATGAAGCCAGAGAGCAGGTGGTGGGTGGTTGTTTGAGCAGCCGGTGCATATCACAAGCCCTGGTTATGCAACCACTGACACCAGGCAGGCAACCTCTGAAGAGTATGGACAGTGGCTGGGGTTACTTGGCTTGTAAAGGCTCTGCCCAGAAGAAAGCAATGGCAAACCACTTCTCTTTTTAACTCAGGCTGTCTAGTTTGTTTGTTATCAGAATGTACGGAGTATACACCCACACAAAACAGAAAAGTGTTAGAACCCAAAACCCTCTTCCCCCCTGCACCACACAAGCAGCCACAGCATCAACACATCAATCTCCCCCCAATAGTTTCAGAAAAACCCTCTGTGCCCACCACCCACCAAACAACAGCAAAGCACCCCAAAAGAGATCATGTCGGCAATCAACAAAAACAATTGTTTACCTGACAGTTCGACTTGCCACAGACTGTCTATCTCTTTCACCAACAAGAGACAGAGAGGCATCACCCACTTTCACAGTGAAAGGGGAGTCTGACAGTTACTGTTATGGGTTTACAATCTGACTTGATAGAGTGGTACACAAGTACACAGATAGCGTGCACAGCCAGTGTGTTTTACTCAGGGTGGCATTTAAGGTGAGTGGAGGAAGGTTTGGTGGAGATGTCTGAGGTAAGTTTCTTTTATACAGAGAGTGGTAGGTGTGGGGAAGGCACTACCAGGAATGGTAGTAGAGGCAGATACATTGGGGACGTTTAAGAGACTCTTGGATAGGAACATGGATAATAGAAAAATGGAGGCCCATGTGAGAGCACAGAGATTAGACTGATCTTAGCATAGGGTAAAAGGTCGGCAACATCGTGAGCCAAAGGACCTGTCAGTGGCCACTTTATCAGGTACACCTGTACAGCTCGTCAATGCAGAATCTATTCAGCCAATCACCTGGCAGCAACTCAATGCATAAAAGCATGCAGACATGATCAAGAGGTTCAGTTGTTGTTCAGACTAAACATCAGAATGGGGAAGAAATGTGATCTAAGTGACTTTTGCTCTGGAAAGATGATTGTTGGTGCCAGACGGGATAGTTTGAGTATCTCAGAAACTGCTGACATCCTGGGATTTTCACACATGCTAGTCTCTTTACTTCACAGAGAATGCTGCGAAAAACAAAACAAAAATGCAGTGAGCAGTAGTTCTGAGGGTGAAAACGCCTTGTAAATGAGAGCGGTCAGAGGAGAATAACCAGACAGGTTCAAGCTGACAGGAAGCTGCCAGTAATTCAAATAACCACATATTACAACAGTGGTGTGCAGAAGGGCATCTCTGAACACACAAGTTTAATTTCAAAGTGGATGGGCTATAGCAGAAAACCATGAACGTTCACTTAGTGGCCACTTTATCAAGTACAGGAGATGTACATTGTGCTCTACAATACTCTGTCCTCCATCAACCAACAATATTGGAAAACCATCACCACATGCACTGCAGAGATCGAGATGCTGACCAATTTTAGACAGGCAATAAAGGTGTCCCTTGTTAGGGGCACCAACAACACATGAATAAAAGAAAGACGGTAATCATACCGGTCTGGAAAGTGATCATCTCTGCAGCTGTTGTCTCATTCTCCAGGAGCCAAATACCTTGACTCAGCCAGGCTGTCAATTATAATTACAAATTCTTCCCACCTCGAGGAAAATAAAAGGACTGGGCACTTCTCCAATCAGACTGCCAGGAGACTTCATTTTCAAAATATGTTATAAATAATGAGCATTATTTAAAAAAAAAATCCCCAGTTGCATTAAAATCAGAATTGAATGGCATGACGGCCTCCTTATCCCAAGTGTAAGTCTTTTCCATTAATAAGATAACTTATGGGTGTGGGAAATGTTCTCAATTTACTATCCATAGTGAAATCGTGCGCACATTCTTCATACTCACATCTGTAATTTTCTGACGGGAGATGTCATGGGACAATCTTTCCATTCATGCTTGGTTTCCCTCTGAAATCAAGAGGGTATATTGCCACCGCTCAGGACATTCAACCCCATGTTGGATCAGGAGGTACCAGGAGCCTCAGATCCCATACATCTAGGTTCAAGAATAGTTTTTACCCCTCAACCATGGCTCCTGAACCAGCATGGATAACTTCATTCGCTTCAACTCTGAACTGATTCCAAAACCTATAGACTCACTTTCAAGGTCTCTACAACTCATGTTCACAGTTTTATTAACTTCGTTTTTTTTTATTTGCACAACTTGTCCTCCTTTGTTTATCCATCCTTGCTTTTGTGCAGTTTTTCATTGATTCTGTTGTCTTTCTTTGTGTCTACTGTGATTGCCCACAAGACAATAAATCTCAAGGTAGAATTCAGTGATGTATAAGTACTTTGATAATAATTTTACTTAAACATGAGAAATTGTGCAAATGCTGGAATTCCAAGGTGACACATGTAAAATGCTGTAACTCAGCAGGTCAGGCAGAATCTATGGAAATTAAAAAAACAATCAAAATTTCAGGCCAAGACTGTTCTTCACAACTGAGGAGGAAGGGGGATAATGTCAGAATGAAGAGGTGGGGGGTGAGGAGTGGAGGCTAGCTGCAAGGTGATAGGTGAAGCCAGATGGATGGGAAAGGTCAAGGGTTGGAGAAGATGGAATCTGATAGGAGAGGAGAATTTGAACATTGAACTTTTGAATTTTGAATGGCATAGCATTGGCGCATGTTGTGGATCAGAGGATACTGGGCGTACAAGCTAGCAGAAAGCAGGGTGTGAAGGAGATAATTAGCATGCAGGCCTTCATCAGTCGGATAAAGATTCTGATTTAATTATAATATGTGCAGTGAAATGCGTCTTTTACACTTTCAACCAACATGGCATCAAGCTTAGGAAAGGGACATCATGTGGCAGTGACACAAGTCATTGGTGAGGGCAATCTTGAGTATAATGTACAGTTTTGGAAAGACATTGAAAAGCTGCAGAGAGTGCAGAGGAGATTGACAAGAATGCTGCCTGGACTAGACAGCCTGAGTTATAAGGAGAGATTGGGAGAGGACCTGAGACAGGGAGAGGGTCTGAGTTACAGGGAGAGGGCCTGAATTTAAGGAAGAGGTTGGCTGTGCTGTATCTTTATTCCCTGGAGCACAGGAGACTGAGAGTAACCTCACAGATGTTTATACAATCATGAAGGAAGGGTATGGTTAAGGTCCCTGGATTGGGGAGTTCAAGCTAGAGACACGATCAGAGAGGAGAGATTGAAATCAGATGTGAGAGATAACTTCTTCATACAGAGGCTAGTGAGTAACTGAAATGAGCTGCCAGAAGAAGCGGTGGAGATGGGTACATTTCTGACACTGATGAGGCATTTTGATTGGTACATGGGGGAGAATGGGCTTGGAGGCTCATAGGCTGAACGTGGGCAACTGGGACGAACAGGGGGGATGCTGTATCCAGAGATGCTTGTTTCTGTGCTGTATTACTCAGTGAAAGAATCTCAAAGTAGTACATCCTGCATACAAACTTTGATCATAAATTTACCTTGACTTTTGACTTCGATGACTCTGTGATTATTTTTGGCGACACGGTAGCTGAGTGGTTAAAGTGATGCTGTTACAGCTTGGGCATCGGTGTTCGGGGTTCAATTCCAATATCATTTGTACGTTCTCCCTGTGGTTGTATGGATTTCTTCCCAGTGCTCCGGTTTCCCCCCACAGTCCAAAGATGTACCAGTTGATAGGTTAATTGTTCGTTGTAAATTGTCCCATGATTAGGCTAGGATTAAAACGGTGGGTTGCTGGGCGGCTGGGCTTGTTGGGCTGGAAGGGTCTGGACTGCACCATATTTCTAAATAAATAAGTAAAATTTTAAAGACAGGAGCTGAAGCCAGCCACCCACCCATTCACTAGATGCTAACTTCCAGGTGATTGTAGATTGTCAGACTGAAATGCCTGCTGATTGCATTTACAACAGGCTCTCAGCCAGCCAACAACAATCGCTGGAAGGAATGAAGTTAGAGTCATAGAAAGGTACAGCACTGAAACAGGCCCTTTGGCCCAACTAGTCCATGCCAAACCATTTAAATTGCTTGCTTCCATCAGCCCGCAATACCCCTGTACCCATCCACACTTCTCCTAAACGTTGAAGTAAAGCTCGTATGCTCCTCTTGCGCTGGCAGCTCATTCCACACTCTCACAATCCTCTGAGTGAAGGTTCCCCCTCACGTTCCCCTTAAACTTTTCACCTTGCACCTGTAAATCGGTTCATTCACACTGATATTCCTGAAACTTCAGACCTTTCTTGAAAATGGTGTCACAAATAGATAGGATTGTAACGAGTGCCAGTGGGTAAACACCTTGGGACTCATAAGTCAAAATATTGATTTCAGGAGCTGGAATTTTATTTTGAGTTGGTGTAAGACATCAGTGAGGCCTAATTTTCAGTGTTGGATGCAGTTCAGTTCACCTGCCTGCAGGAAAGATGTCAATAAGATTGAAAGAGTGCAGAGAAAATTTGCAAGGATATTACTAGGACTTGAAGACGTGAGTTATAGGGAAAGGTTGAATACGTTAGGACTTCATTTGTAGAACGTAGGAGAATGATGGGAAATTTGATAGGTATACAAAATTATGAGCGATATAGATAGGGTAAATGCAAGTAGGCTTTTAACACTGAGGTTGAGTGAGACGAGTCATAGGTTTTGGATGAAGTGTGAAATATTTAATAGGAACATGAAAGGGAACTTCTTCACTCAGAGGGTAATGAGAGTGTGGAACGAGCTACCAGTAGAAGTGACAGATGCAAGTCTGATTTCAACATTTAACAGAAATTTGGATAGATACATGGACGAGAGGGGCAGAGAGGGTTATGGTCCAGGTGCAGGCTGATGAGACTAGGTAGAACAGATCAGCATGGACTAGGTGGGAGGGAAGGACCTGTTCCTGTGCTGTAATGCTCTATGACTCTATGAAAGTCGATGGTGGATGAAACCTGGCAATTATAGAACCCACCAAATTCACCCTTCAGCTATCAATCAATGTCAGTGTCAATTGCAAAAGATAATGTTGCTTGGTTTGCCAGAGAGCCATTCGTCAGATCCACCTCAACCCATCTCTGTGGTAGCTGATTAATAAAAAAATCTGATTACTGTATCCATTTTCCATTCTGGCTTCTCTGGGTTCCACAGAATAGAGTGAACACACCGAGAGCCTCTGTATCAACAATGATACATTATACAAATGAAAAATCAAACGAGTTTGAAAGGAAATTATCTGCAGTCATCACTGTTAATCTCTGACTTCCCTCTCAATTACTGAGCACATAACAGATTTTCCAAGGGCTACGACTCGTGGGGATAGTAACTTAGGTTGAGATTCACATTCAGATTCTGTCATTTATCACAAGCACATCTCGTGCTGGACACAGCCCACAAGTGCCAATACACACTCCAGTGTGTTCACAATACTTGGCTGAGCATCACAAACAACAGCAACAACAACAAAACATCTCTTTCCCATCCCACCCACGCAGAATGACACCCAACCCTGGGACAGGCCACCTCTGGGCCTTTAGTTCTTGCTTGTGGATTTTCAGACTCACAGACATTTGGATTTACAGATTTCGACTTCTCCCCTGGGACGTTGATCATGTTCTTAACCTTTATGCCTCCATTCTTGGACACACGCAGGCTCAGGTGACCTGGCCCTCATGATTTTGTCATGCCCTCGTGATTTCTCCATGCCACTACGCTCAATGTTCAGCCTTCAGGCTTTGACTTTTGGCTCTGCCCTCCAGACCTTGCTGTGTTTGACCTTTGGGCCTCTACATCAGGACTACAGTGATCTCTGATCCTGGTGATCTTGGGGTGGTCACAAGCCCTCGTGACTCTGCCATCACTGGGACTTGTGGCCCCTTTGCTCTATGGGAAATTTATTGAGGTTGTTTATTGTGTCCGGTGCGCTCACTATGTCCTCCTCTGCACTGGTGAGACCTGTCATAAATTGGGGGACTGCTTTGTTGGACACCTCCGCATCATTTGCCATAAGCAGGACTTCCCGGTGGCCAAATATTTTAATTCCCATTCCAACAGGACAATCCATTGCCTCCCCTTGGGAAAAGATGTGGCCACCCTCAGGACAGAGGAGCAACACCTTACATTTTTACTTCTTCTCACCTGCCTATTACTTCCCCCTGGGTCCCCTCCTCCTTTCCATTCTCCTATGGTCCACTTCCCTCTCCTATCAGATTCCTTGCTCTCCAGCACTTGACCTTTCCCAACCACCTGGCCTCACCTATCACCTTCCAGGTATCCTCTTTCCCTCCCCACACCTCTTTATTCTGGCATCTTCCTCCTTCCTCCTCAGTCCTGAAGAACGGTCTCAGCCCGAAACGTCGACTGTTTCCTCTTTTCCATAAATGCTGCCTGACCTGCTGAGTTCTTCCAGCGCTTAGTGTATGTTGCAAACCTGAATGTGTTTTATTCATTTCGGATAAGAACATTTTCCAGTCATATACTCAGTGGAGTCCTGGTTCCTGAGCAGTCAGAACTGTTAACAGTAAATCATAAGCACAAGAAATTCTGCAGATACTGGAAATCCAGGACAACACACATAAAATTCTGGAGGAACTCAGCAGGTCAGGCGGCATCTATGGAGGAGACTAAACAGTTAATGTTTCAGACCAAGACCCTTCATCTGGTGCACAACAGAGTGAGCAACAGCAGATGTCAGAGGTTACACTGGTAGGCGTTATGGGCATAGCAGTTAGCACAACACTTCACAGCGTCAGTGAATCAGGTTCAATTCCTGCCACTGGCCGTACGAAGTTTGTATGTTCTCCCCATCAGCACATGGGTTTCTTCCTGGTGCTCTGGTTGCCTCCCATGTTCTAAAGATGTAAGGTGAAGGTTAGTAAGTTGTTGGTGCTGTGATCATGGAGACACTTTCAGGCTGTCCCCAGCACAACCTGGGACTGATGATCATAGATTCAAAATGATACATTGATTGTAAGTTTGATGACTCAATGTACAAATAAAGTTAGCATTTAAATCTTTAATCTTTACACTACATCTGGATCGCAGAGTTCTCAGTGATTCTCAGTGTTGTTATTTAAGGCAAATAGCAGAAATGGAGCTACTATTAAAATATCCCGTGGACAGCTAATTCACAAAGCCTGGTACGGCTGTGCATCAAACACTCTGACTCTACTGCCCTCGCTGTGCCTGCATACACAGCCATGCAGCGAGCTAAACAACTTCTCAAATATCACCCAAAATGGAAGCTTTCTTCAAAATTTTTAATGAGATTGCTTTTCTGTGAAAAGATCTTGCTGTTTCAAGGGCAAATAAAAAGTGGACAGAGATGTACAGTGCGGTGCAAAGAATGCTTCTGACACATTGGCCTTCATAGTATTGAATACAGAATGTGGGATGTTATGTTGATGTTGTATAGGACCTACTTTGGAGTACTGTGTGCAGTTTTGGTCACCTACCTACGGGAAAGATGTAAATAAAATTTACAGGGATGCTGCCTAGCCTGGAGAACCTGAATTATAATGAGAGATTGAAGAGATTAGGACTGTATTCCTTGGAATGTAGAAGATTGGGAGGAGATTTGAGAGAGGCATGCAAAGTTATGAGAGTATAGATAGGGTAAATACAAGCAGGCTTTTTCCACTGAAGTTGGGTCGGACTATAACTGGAGGTCATGGGTTCAGGGTGAAAGGTGAGAAGTTTAAGGGGAACATTGATTCTTGATTCTGCCGTGGTCACGGAAGACTGGAAAATTGCAAATGTCACTCCACTCTTTGAAAAGGGAGGAAGGCAAAAGAAAGGAAATTATAGGCCAGTTAGCCTGACCTTAGTAATTGGGAAAGTGTTGGAGTCTATTATTAAGGATGGGGTTTTGAGGTACTTGGAGTCTAATAGTAAAATAAGTCAAAGTCATGTTTTCTGTAAAGGGAGATCTTGCCTGAAAAATCTGTTAGAATTCTTCAAGAAAGTAACAAACGGTGGACAAAGGAGAGGCAGTGGATGTCATTTACTTAGATTTTCAGAAGATAGTTGATAAGGAGCCACACGAGGTTGCTCGACAAGATAAAATCCTATGGTGTTACAGGAAAGAAACTAGTATGGGTAGAGGAATGGCTGACTGGCGGGAGACACGAGTGGGAATAAAAGGGGCCTTTTCAGGTTGGCTGCCGGTGATTAGTGGTGTTCCTCAGGGGTCTGTATGGGACTGCTACTTTTCACAATGTTTGTCAACGATTTAGATAATGGAATTGATGACTCTGTGGCAAAGTTTGCAGATGATACAAAGATAGATAGAGGGGCAGGTAGTGCTGAGGAAGCAATTCAATTGCAACAGGACTTAGACAAATTGAAAGAGTGGGAAAAAAAGTGGCAGAAGTGGTGTTGGGAAATGTATGATAATTCATTTTGGTAAAAGGAACAATAGTGCAGACTATTATTTAAATGGGGAGAAGGTTCAAACATCAGAGGTGCAGAGGGACTTAGGAGTCCTCATGCAAGACTCCCAGAAGGTTAATTCACAGGTTGAATCTGTGGTAAAGAAGGCAATTACAATGTTGGCACTTATTTCAAGAGGAATAGAATATAAAAGCAAGGAGATGATGCTAAGGCTTTATAAGACTCCAGACATGAAGTATTGTCAACAGCTTTGGCCCCATTTCTCAGAAAGGATGTGTTGTCCTTGGGGAGAGTCCAGAGGAGGTTCACGAGGATGACTCCAGGAAAGAAGGAGTTAACAAATGAGGAGCATTTGGCAGCTTTGGGCCTGTACTCACTGGAATTTAGAAGAATGCAGGTGGGGGGGGGGGTGTGGAATTGGGGATCACATTAAAACCTACTGAAAGCTGAAAGGACAAGATGGGGTGGATGTGGAGAGGGTCTTCCCTATGGTGGGAGCAAGCAGGACGAGAGGGCACAGCCTCAAAACTGAGGGGTGGCCCTTTAGAACAGAGGTAAGAAGGATTTTTTTAGCCAGTATAGTAAATCTGTGGAATGGTCTGCCACAGACTGTGGTGGAGGCCAAGTCCGTGTGTATATTTAAGGCAGAAGTTGATTGTTTCCTGATCAGTCAGGGCATCAAAGGATATGGCGAGAAGGCAGGTGTATGGGGTTGAGTGGGATCTGGGATCAGTCATGATGGAATGGCGGAATAGACTCGATGGGCTGAATGGCCTAATTCTGCTCCTATGTCTTATGGTCTTAACATGAGGGGAAGCTTCACTCAGAAGGTCAAGAGGGCGTGGAACGAGCTGTCAGCACAAGTGGTGCAGGCAAGTTCAGTTTCAAGATTTGAGAAGTTTGGATAGGTATACGGATGGGAGAGGTATGGACAACTATGGTGCTGGTGAATTTGATGGAACTAGGGAGTTTAAATGGTTTTAGCATGGACTAGATGGGCCAAAGGGCTCGTTTGTGTATGGTACTTCTCTATCACTCTATGGTTTTATGTTTCAAATGCTACAAATAGAATAAAAATTAACCTGCCTAACCCAGGAAATGATATAAAAACAGCTTACTCACAGGAAGTGATGTTCATGCAAAACGAACCGCACCACGAGAGGCCAGAACACAAGCTCTTGCATATGCTACCTCTGTGAAGAAATTTGTTGAGAGTTCTGCCTCTGAAAGCAGCCTGCAGATTTGGGCGGCAGGGTAGCATAACAGTTAGCATAACGCCATTACAGCACCAGTGACCCACGTTTATTTCTCGCCACTGTCTGTAAGGCAGTTATACGTTCTCCCTGTCCTCACGTGTGCTTCCTCCAGGTGCTCCAGTTCTCTTCCTCTTTGTAAGGCCTGTTAACGACCTGTCTCTAATTTTAATTACAAGTACAGTGCAGAAAGAGCATTTCTGACCCAATGAACTCGCATTCACCACTGCAGTACAGAAACAGGGCCTTCAACACATCTAGTCTATGCCAAACTATTAACCTGCCTAGTTCCATTGACCTGCACTCGGACATAGCCCTCCATACCCCTCCCATCCATGTACCTATCCAAATTTCTCTTAAGTGTTTTGAATTGATCCCACAGTCACCGGTTAGAACATAGACACATAGAACATAGAAAAACCTACGGCACAATACAGGCCTTTTGGCCCACAAAGCAGCGCCGAACATGTCCCTACCTTAGAAATTACATAGGGTTACCCATAGCCCTCTATTTCCTAAGCTCCATGCATCTCTCCAGGAGTCTCTTAAAAGACCCTATTGTATCCATCTCCATCACCATTGCCAGCAGCCCATTCCATGCATTTACCAGTCTCTGCATAAAAAACTTACCCCCTGACATCTCCTCTGTACCTACTTCCAAGCACCTTAAAACTGTGCCCTCTCATGTTAGCCATTTCAGCCGTGGGAAAAATCCTCTGACTATCCACATGATCAATGCCTCTCATTAACTTATACACCTCTATCAGGTCACCTCTCATCCTCTGTCGCTCCAAGGAGAAAAGACCAAATTCACTCAACCTATTCTCATAAGGCATGCTCCCCAATCCAGGCAACATCCTTGTAACTCTCCACTGCACCCTTTCTATGGTTTCCATATCCTTCCTGTAGTGAGGTGACCAGAACTGAGCACAGTACTCCTTGTGAGGTTTGACCGGGGTCCTAAAGAGCTGTAACATTACCTCTCGGCTCTTGAACTCAATCCCATGGTTGATGAAGACCAATGCACCATGTGCCTTCTTAACAACAGAGTCAACCTGCGCAGCTGCTTTGAGTGTCCTATGGACTCGGACCCCAAGATCCCTCTGATTCTCCACACTGCTAGGAGTCTTATCATTAATGCTATATTCTGCCATCATATTTGACCTAACAAAATGAACCACCTCACACTTATCTGGGTTGAACTCCATCTGCCACTTCTCGGCCCAGTTTAGCATCGTATCAGTGTCCTGTTGTAACCTCTGACAGCCCTCCACACTATCCACAACACCTCCAACCTTTGTGTCATCAGCAAGTTTACTAACCCATCCCTCCACTTCCTCACCCAGTTGATCTATAAAAATCACGAAGAAAAGGGGTTTTGCACTAGCAGTTCATTCTATTTTAATTATCTCTAAATAAAATGAAAATAAAACTGAGTTCAGGCTTGTATACAATGGCAGCAAACTGCCTGCCACCATACCCTGTTTAGATTCAGAAGAACGCCAATTGTAGATTGATATCCAAGTCACGAACTTTAGTGGAGAAATGGGGGAATTAAAGCTGTGCATTCAAACTGTCAATCCCCCCCCAAAAAAAACCTGATGACATGCTTCCATTGTGATCCAAGATAATCTGCTCCTTTACGCTCTATAACACCAATAACAATCTCTGCAATACAGTATTCTACATAATAGTCAATCACAAATTATGTCATTTGATGTGATGCATTGCAGATGCATTGAAAAACAGACAGAGACAAAGTAAATGCTCCGTGCTGTCTCCCCGCAATATTATTGAATTTTAATTTTTTTGTAAATTAGTTTTCTTTTTGACTGATAATAAAATGGCTTATTTGAATGACTATATTACAATTGTAATATTAAATGCTGCAGTATAACAGAAAGCCATTCCTGCTACTGTGCTAAAATATCATACACATCATTGCCTCTGGATTTGTTTCTTCTGTGCTTTTTCTCCTGACGCCTGAGGCATTTTTCTTCACTTTGCAAATAGAAATATGCCCGAGTAATTAGAATCTTGCAATCCAGGGAAAACAATCTGTCCAATCTCACTGCTGCCAGTCGTTTCTAACACGGCTCAAATAAATGCATCATCAGCCTATCGTTAGCATCTGCAATCACATCACATCCCCATTAACTTCAGTGCTTTATGTCTGTTCACTTTATGCCTGTAAACAGCAGTTGGGTGGGTGGGGGGAACTGGCAATATTCCTCAAATGATCCACGCCCTGTAAAATAATTTATTTTCTCCACGTGGCTCGGGTGGTGCCCTTCATTAGATGAGATGGAATTCAAGAGCTGCGTGGTAATGTTACAGTTCTTGTTAGACACCAATACATAGTTACTCACAGGGTGCAGGAACAACACCTTATCTTCTGTCTGGGGACCCTCCAACCTGATGGTATGACTATCGATTTCTCCTTCCAGGGAACAAAACTCTCCCTTCCCTTTTCATTTATTCCCCACTCTGACCTTTTACTTCCTCGCACCTGCCTATCACCTGCCCCTGGATCCCCTCCTCCTCCCCTTTCTCCCATGGTCCACTGTCCTCTCCTATCAGATTCTTTCTTCACCAGCCCTTGACCTTTCCCCACCCACCTGGCTTCACCTATCACCTTTCAGCTCTCCTCTCCCCATCTCCCATTTTCCTTCCCAGTCCTGATGATGGGTCTCGGCCAGAAACATCAACTGTTTGTTCATTTCCATGGATGCTGCCTGACAATAGACAATAGACAATAGGTGCAGAAGTAGACCATTCGGCCCCTCGAGTCTGCACCGCCATTCTGAGATCATGAGATCTGACCTGCCGAGTTCCTCCAGTATTTTGATTGTGTTGCTTTAGACCAGACTTCTGTGTTTGTATTTAGTTTTATATTAAGTATTGTGTTCAGTTCTGGGTCCCTCATTATGGGATGAATGTGGAAGCTTTTGAGAGTATGCAGAGGAGATTTACCAGGATGCTGTCTGGATTGGAGAGCATGTCTTATGAGCAAAGGTTGAGCAAGGTAGGACTTTTCTCTTTGGAGTGAAGGAGGATGAGAGGTGACTTGATGGAGGTATACAAGATGAGAAGAGGCATAGATGCCTACACTGTCCTTCTGCATTTTCATATGTTTTTTTTAAGGTTGTTATAGTTGGGAGTGGTAGTGGAGATAAGCTCCCGCTGCATATTGAATGCTCCCAATGGTGTGCCTCTCAAATAGCCTCCAACAACCAAATCCAGCTCCTGGCCTTCATGTGTTCCTTAGCTACAAAGCCTGTTGGAACTGTTTTTATTGACAAGAGAAGGGGCAAAGGTAGGTTACTGGCATCCTAAAACCAGTCACTTCGGGCAGATGTGGCTCATCAGCCATGGTTGGAAGCTCATCTCTGAGAAGGAAAGCTCTGATCTCAAATCTCCGCTGCCTTGTGTCTCTACTAACTCGTGGGGAAGGCCTTGGAAGTAAATTCTGAGGAAAGATCTGGAGCTGGAGTCCCTGAGGCAGTCCTACATTAAATTCACTGCTGACCGGCAACTCCTGCGACATCACCGGTTGCTGCTGTTCCTTTGGATTCAAAGTACATTTATTATCAAAATATCTATGCAGTGTACAACCCTGACATTCGTCATCTCAGGAATTCATCAGCAGTATGGAGTGGGGAGCCGGCTGTATGGGCAACAGCTTGCTCTCCATATATTGTATTGACCTGCAGACTGGCCTACATATCGACTTCAATTGACTGTTGAGACACAATATCAATGCTCAACCCCAACCAATCTCATAGTGCTGCTACCAAGAGTTCCTCTTGCCAAGAACCACCCTGTCACTTTATACATATACAATCAGTCTGTTTATATAAGCTAATACTATGTACATATGATAACATAGAAGAAGTTACTTTCTTTTATAGGATTACCTTAATATTGATATTTATTGTGCTTTTTGCTTGTTTTATTGTGTTCTTTATCTTATTGTGTTTTTTTGTGTTGCATTGGATCTGAAGTAACAATTATTTCATTCTGTTTTACACTTGTGTACTGGAAGTGACGTTAAACAATCCTGAATCTTGAAGCAGCACGCACAAAATACTGGAGGAACTCAGCGGGTCAGGCAGGATCTATGGAAATTAACAAGCAGTCGATGTTTCAACATCAGTCCTGATGAAGGGTCTCAGTCAGATTGTTTACTCTTTCCCATAGGTGTTGCCTGGCCTGCTGGGTTCCTCCAGCACTTGTGTGTGTGTTACCCCGGATTTCCAGCATCTCCAGACTTCCTCGTGTTCTTGAATTTTGAATTCTGAATTGGGCTAAGGCTGAATCCAATCCCTAAGTACGTCTCAGTGCAACAGTATTTTTTTTCACAATGAGCCTCAAAATTATCAGTTCACTGGACAACCACTGACTTTTGCAGGAGCGAGTTCCGGACTTTCATCTCCACATCATGAGATTCAGAATCATTTATTATCCCTCAACCATCAGGCTCCTGAACCAGCACGGATAACTTCACTCACCTCAACAATGAACCGATCCCACAATTTATGAACTGACTTTCAAAGCTAAACAACTTATGTTCTCACTATTAATTATTTACTATTTATTTATTATTATGATACTGTTTATCTTTTTGTATTTGGACTATTTGTTGTCTTTTGCAGACTGGCTGTTTGTTCATCTTTGTGTGTAGTATTTCATTGATTCTACTGTGTTTCTTTATATTTACTATGAATGCCTGCAAGAAAACGCTATTGCAGCTTGCAGGAGGGGGGGGGGGGTTCAAAGTTCAATTCCAATGCCGTCTGTAAGCAAGTTTGCACTTTCCTTCTCATGTACATGTGTGTTTCCTCCCACAATCCAAAGATCAGCAGCCTGATTGGTCATTGTAAAATGTCTGGTAATCAGGCTTGAGTTAAACTTAATGGATTGGGGGCTAGCACACCTCAGTGGGCCAGAAGGGCCTGTTTTGCACTGTATCTCTAAATAAAAATAAGTCTCAGGGTAGTACATGATGACATGCTGTATGTTCCTAGATAATAAATCTACTTAGAACCATCACTGAATGGGTGCTTCCCAATTTTTTTCCCCAGGTAGTCAAGCTTTAATTTTATCATTCTTTTCTCTCGTTCTGGATTCAATCATCGGAATTTTACTAAATACCCCTTTTTGAATCCCTTTCTAAGATTACTATGGAGCCCTACAGCTCAGGAAAAAACAAGCCAAGTTCACGCTCATATCTGTGCCAATATTTCTGAAGAGCGTTGCCAAAACTGAACGCAGCCATCCAATCTGTTTGTGATCAAGTTTCCCGGCATCTGGCTCCTCATTTTTGAATCTCATCTCCTGCTGGAATTTCCACACATGTACTGGGTGTAAAATGGAACAGAGATATTAGGAGACAGTATCAAAGAGTCAGATTGTTCAAGATTGTTTAATGTCATTTCCAACACACAAGTGTAAAGGAAAACAAAATAATTGCTACCCTGGATCCGACACAACACAAAAAAACACAATAAATAATAACCCAGTTCTGACCTTGCATCTTACTTTCTCCCTGCCCTGCACTTTCCCTGAAAGCTAGAACACTTTATTCAAAGTTTCAAAGTTCAAAGTAACTTTATTATCAAATTATGCATATGTCACCATATACTACCTTGAGATTCATTTTCTTCCAGGCATTTACAGGAAAATATGAAATATAAAAGAATTTATGAAAAACTATAAATAACAAAACCTGACAACAACCAATGCACAAGGAAGACAAATAGTGCAAATAATTTAACAAGTAACTATATAATACTGAGTTGTAGAGTCTTTGAAAGTGAGTCCATTATTGAGGTTCCATTGAAGCCAAGTTTCAGAAGCAGAGATCTGCTTCCAGACACTGCAGTATAGCTCCAGTGATATGAGGACAAGTTTTGCCCCAAATTTCACAAGGTTCAAAGTTAAAATTAAATTTGTTATCAAAGTTTGAAGTAAATATATATCAAAAGTATTTATATGTCACTATATAGAACCTTGAGATTCATTTTCTTCTGGTTATTCATAATAAATAATTGAATTAATGAAAAAAACCTACTCACCAATGATGGACGAGCAACCAATGTGTAAAAGAGAACAAATTGTGCAAATACATAAAAAAACAAATTAAAGGTAATAATAGATAAATAAGTAAATAAATAAAACTGAGAACATGAGATATAGTCCTTGAAAGTGAATAGGTTCCATAGGTTGTGGAATCATTTCGGAGTTGTGGTGAGTGAAGTTATCCACACTGGTTGAGGAGCCTGAAGGTTGTATTCTGTTAGTGTTTTAGATATTATTCTGAAGTCTGTTACTGTGATACCTTGTACTACCTCGATGCCCTGTGTAATGAATTGATCTGTATGAACAGTATGCAAGGCAAATTCTTCACTGTACATTGATAACATGACATAATAAACCAATTTGCTATTCTATTCTATCACCTGGTAGCACTCACATTGACAGTGATGAAATGCTTTGAGAGGCTGGTCATGACTAGACTGAACTCCTGCCTCAGCAAGGACCTGGACCCACTGCAATTTGTCTATCATCACAACAGGTCAATGGCAGATGCAATCTCAATGACTCTCCACATGGCTTTAGACCACCTGGACAACACAAACACCTATACCAGGATGCTGTTTATCAACTACAGCTCCTCATTTAACACCATCATTCCCATAATCCTGATTGAGAAGTTGAAGAACCTGGGCCTCTGTACCTCCCTCTGCATTTAGATCCTTGACTTTCTAACCAGAAAACCACAATCTGTGCTGATTGGTGACAACATCTCCTCCTCGTGGATGATCAACACTGGTGTACCTCAGGAGTGTGTGCTTAGCCCACTGCTCTACTCTCTATATACCCATGACTGTGTGGCTAGGCATAGCTTAAATACTATCTATAAATTTGCTGATGATACAGCCATTGTTGGTAGATGGTGACCAGAGGACATATAGGAGTGAGTTATGCCAACTAGTGGAGTGGTGTCGCAGCAACAAACTGGCGCTCAACGTCAGTAAGATAAAAGAGCTGATTGTGGACTTCATGAAGGGTAAGAGTAAGGAACACATACCAATCCTTATAGAGAGATCAGAAATGGAGAGAGTGAGCAGTTTCAAGTTCCTGGGTGTCAAGATCTCTGAGGATCTAATCTGGTCCCAACATATCGATCCAGTTATAAAGAAGGCAAGACAGTGGCTTTACTTCATTTGTAGTTTGAAGAGATTTGGCATGTCAATAAATACACTCAAAAACGTTTATAGATGTACCATGGAGAGCATCCTGACAGGCTGCATCACTGTCTGGTATGGAGGGGCTACTGCACAGGACCGAAAGAAGCTGCAGAGGGTTGTAAATTTAGTCAGCTCCACTTTGGGTACCAGCCTACAAAGTACCCACGACAGGAATGTTGGAAAGATCCTCCAGCATTTTGTGTGTTTTGCTCTGGATTTCCAGCATCTGCATATTTTCTTGCATTTATAGATAGATTTTATACGACACATAGATTGTTGCATGTCCATAAAGTGACGCTAGGCTCAGGAGAGTCTGTGCTGAAGGTGGCTGACAGGAAATGGCAAAGTAGTGGTGCTTAGGGGCGTGGAGAGCTGGGTCAGTGGGTGGACACATTGATCAGCCTTGCTGCTTGGAGAAATTAACTGTTTTTGAGTCTGGTGGTCTTGGCGTAGATACAACATAGCCTCCTCCCTGACGGTGGGTAGGCTAGTGCCAGTGATGAGTTGGGCAACTTTGATTACTTGTTGTAGAGTCTTCCTGTCGGCAGCAGTGCAGCTTCCGTACAGCGCAGTGATGCAGCATGTTAAGATGCTCTCTACTGCACATCTATAGAATGACTTGCCGAAAGATGTGCATAGTCCAGTTCGCTTGAGCCTCTTCAGAAAGTAGAGGTGTTGAGGCAGCAAGAGATGATGCTAGCCAAAGGCTGTAACATTGACAGTGGGGTGAAGGGGGACGAATGTATGCTGTATAATAGGAAAGCAGGGAAGATCAAGTTCAAGATCAGTTGTCATTCAACCATACCTGAAATGGCAGGGATAGGCAACCTTAGTTGACAAGGGAAGTTAAGGACTGTGTAAAAGCCAGGGAAATGGCAATTCAGGTAGCAAAGTTAGTGCGAAGTTGAATGATGGGGAAGCTTTTAAAATGCAACAAAAGGCAACTATAAAAGCTATAAGAAGGGAAAAGATGAAATATGAGGGAAAAGTAGCCAATAATATAAAGCAGGATAACAAAAGTTTTTCAGTTATATAAAGAGCAAAAGGGAGGTGAGAGTCAATATTGGACCACTGGAAAATAATGCAGGTGAAGTAGTAATGGGGAGATAAAGAAATGTCAGCTGAATTTAATGGGCACTTTGATCTGTCTTCAATGTGGAAAACACTAGCAGTGTGCCAGAGGTCCATGAGTGTCAGGAAGCAGGTGTGAGTTCCATTCTAGGAGACCCCGAAAAGATCCCTGACTCACCCCACTGGTCACCGGCCTCCATATCACTATCATATGTCATCAAATTTGGTGTGTCAAGATGATGCTAGCAAACAACGGTGACGTCTCACAGGCAGTTCACAAAACAATTTCTCTTAATTTTTTTACTTCTCCTTTCAAATATGATTCTACTGCTAAGCTGCAAGTGATTGGAACCTGTGATCTATGTTTTGTGGTAAATTGAGCATTGGGTTTGATGTTTTCGTGAACAGGTTCCATGGTGTTTCTTTGTTTTGTGCCTGTCTGCAGGAGGCCAAATCTCAGAGTTGTATTCTGTGTGCACACTTTGATAATAAATGTACTGTGAATCTTTTTGTTTGCAGCAGTGGACATAATTTTAAGATGATTGGAGGAAAGTATGGGGGGATGACAGAGCTATAATTTTTTATACAGAAAGTGGTGTGTGGAACGTGCTCCTAGGGCTGGTGGTAGAGCCAAATATTTAGTATTTAGGGAGACTTGGATGGATGGTAGAAAAAACAAGAGCTATATAAGAGTGAAGGGTTAGGTGATCTTAGAATAGGGTAAAAGGTCAGCACAACATATAACCATATAACCATATAACAATCACAGCACGGAAACAGGCCATCTCGGCCCTCCTAGTCCGTGCCGAACTCTGAATCTCACCTAGTCCCACCTACCCGCACTGAGCCCATAACCCTCCACTCCTTTCCTGTCCATATACCTATCCAATTTTACCTTAAATGACACAACTGAACTGGCCTCTACTACTTCTACAGGAAGCTCATTCCACACAGCTATCACTCTCTGAGTAAAGAAACACCCCCTCATGTTTCCATTAAAATTCTGCCCCCTAACTCTCAAATCATGTCCTCTCGTTTGAATCTCCCCTACTCTCAATGGAAACAGCCTATTCACGTCAACTCTATCTATCCCTCTCAAAATTTTAAATACCTCGATCAAATCCCCCCTCAACCTTCTATGCTCCAATGAATAGAAACCTAACTTGTTCAACCTTTCTCTGTAACTTAAGTGCTGAAACCCAGGTAACATCCTAGTAAATCGTCTCTGCACTCTCTCTAATTTATTGATATCTTTCCTATAATTCGGTGACCAGAACTGCACACAGTATTCTAAATTTGGCCTTACCAATGCCTTGTACAATTTTAACATTACATTCCAACTTCTGTACTCAATGCTTTGATTTATAAAGGCCAGCGTTCCAAAAGCCTTCTTCACCACCCTATCTACATGAGACTCCACCTTCAGGGAACTATGCACTGTTATTCCTAGATCTCTCTGTTCCTCTGCATTCCTCAATGCCCTACCATTTACCCTGTATGTTCTATTTGGATTATTCCTGCCAAAATGTAGAACCTCACACTTCTCAGCATTAAACTCCATCTGCCACCATTCAGCCCATTCTTCTAACCGGCATAAATCTCCCTGCAAGCTTTGAAAACCCACCTCATTATCCACAACACCTCCTACCTTAGTATCATCGGCATACTTACTAATCCAATTTACCACCCCATCATCCAGATCATTTATGTATATTACAAACAACATTGGGCCCAAAACAGATCCCTGAGGCACCCCGCTAGTCACTGGCCTCCATCCCGATAAATAATTATCCACCAGTACTCTCTGGCATCTCCCATCTAGCCACTGTTGAATCCATTTTATTACTCCAGCATTAATACCTAACGACTGAACCTTCTTAACTAACTTTCCATGTGGAACTTTGTCAAAGGCCTTGCTGAAGTCCATATAGACTACATCCACTGCCTTACCCTCATCAACATTCCTTGTAACTTCTTCAAAAAATTCAATAAGGTTTGTCAAACATGACCTTCCACGCACAAATCCATGCTGGCTACTCCTAATCAGATCCTGTCTATCCAGATAATTATTAATACTATCTCTAAGAATACTTTTCATTAATTTACCCACCACTGATGTCAAACTGACAGGTCTATAATTGCTAGGCTTACTTCTAGAACCCTTTTTAAACAATGGAACCACATGAGCAATACGCCAATCCTCCGGCACAATCCCCATTTCTAATGACATCTTAAAGGTCTCCGTCAGAGCTCCTGCTATTTCTACACAAACTTCCCTCAAGGTCCTGGGGAATATCCTGTCAGGATCCAGAGATCTATCCACTTTTAAATTTCTTAAAAGCGCCATCTTGGGTCAAAGGGCATGTTGTGCATTGAGAGATCCTCTTCTGCACACCACCGTTGTAATGCATGGTTACTTGAATTACTGTCCAGTCTGACCATTCTGCCCTGTCCTTTTTCATTTACAAGGTGTTTCCACCCACAGAACTGCCGCTCACTGGATGCTTTTTATTGTTTTCACACCACTCTCTGTAAACTCTAGCGACTGTTGTGTGTGAAAATCCCAGGAGATCAGCAGTTTCAGAGATACTCAAACCACCCTGTCTGGCACAAACTATCATTCCCCGGTCAAAATCACTTAGATCACATTTCTTCTCCATTCTGATGTTTGGTCTGAACAACAACTGAACCTCTTGATTGTGAACCTCTTGAGTTGCTGCCACACAATTGGCTGATTAGATATTTACATTAACAAGTGTACAGGTGTACTTAATATTGTAGCCACTGATTGTATATTTCCATGTACATGGAATTCCATGACAATTAAAGCTAATCTTTATCAAATATGCACACAGGTAATAAATAATGTTTGTTCCATGCTGCAGTATTTAAGCGGGAGGGAAATTTTTCTTACAAATGATTAGGAAAAGATGATGATTACAAACAGAACGAAACAAGATGTAATATGTTTATTAAACATTCTGGAGGAAGTCAGCATCTGTGGAGCAGAATAAACAGCCGATTTCTTGGGCCGAGACCCTTCTTCAGGACCTTGGCCGTATGAAGTTTTGATGAAGGGTCCAGGCCCGAAACTTCAACTGTTTATTCCTCTCCACAGATGCTGCCCGACGTGCTGAGTTCCTCCAGCATTTTGTACGCTTTGCTCTAAATTTCCAATATCTGTAAAATCTTTTGCATTTATGAATAGAGGCATGTCACTTTGCTGTGGTGGGGATTAGCAAAATATTGCATTTATCATATTTGTGTGGGATACAAGGACAATGATATAAAAATTCATTTATTTCACAAAGCTAAGGGCTGTATTGTGGTGCTTTCAATTTCAAAGCTGCCAGAGAACAATCCTCCTCGAACTGAGAATGAGTCAGTGCCCCAGGCCTCTGAAGGGAAAGCTCCCTTAAGGCCTGATAGTTGGAACATTTCTGCCTTTGTTTGCTTCCAGCTGATTGAGACAAATCTAAAAAAAGCGACAACAATTACAGAGGCAGTCTCTCTGCTCTGGTGAATGATTGGGTTTAAACACTGATGCGCCCTTTAATGGTCCATGTTAGACAGCAATCCCAGTTTCTAAAATGCTATTGTGTGCCGCCGACGTTACTGAGAAAGCGAACAGTTGTTATTAAGAAAGGTGCAAGTGGATCGGGTCTAAAGGGATTCATTTATTCTCCAAAGCACACAGTACTTTACTATGGAAATCATTTGAGGATGATTGCACCTATCATACACAAATCATTTTGGTCAAAGGAGGTCACACTGAAGGGCATGGCAAGCTCAGATATATCTTTTTCTAAGTAGCATACACAGATAATGTTTTGAACCAGTTTAAATTCTTTTGAAAGAAATCTTGGCTTGCAGAAAAAATGTTCTTCTCCAAAAATCAAAGCTAATATTTCACAGGTTTTCACCACTTTTATGGTCAGAAAGAAATATATTTTCAGGTACATTGAACATAGGTTATATCGAATATTACAGCACAGTACAGGCCCTTTGGCCCAC
Organism: Hypanus sabinus; assembly: GCF_030144855.1. NCBI lineage: Eukaryota > Metazoa > Chordata > Chondrichthyes > Myliobatiformes > Dasyatidae > Hypanus > Hypanus sabinus. Next base: position 101,182,159 of record NC_082719.1, on the reverse strand, counting down.
AATACTGCGTCAACCTTTCAACCTACTCTAAGATCAATCTAAGCCTTCCCTTCTGCATTTCTGTCCATTTCTCTGTCATCCATATTCCTGTCTAAGAGTCTGTTACATGTCCCTAACGTTTCTGCCTCTAACACCACCCCTGGCAGTGGGTTCCACACACCCGCAATGCTCTTTGTTAAAACCTACCTCTGGCATCCCCATATGATGATATGACATGCAACATGTTCAAAGTTCAACATAAATTTATTATCAAAGTGCATATATATTATCATACACTACCCTGAGGTTCATTTTCTTGTGGGCATACTCAATTAATCCTATAATCATAATGGTGTGCTATGGCAAGAAGCCACGGCAAATTTCTCATACGTGTAAATGTCTATGGTGAATACATTTTATCCTTGATTCTATACTTTCCTCCCAACACCTTAAAGTTATAGCCCTTATATTAACCATTTCCACCCTGGGAAATATTGTCTGTCTGTCCACTCTATCCATACATCTTACCATCTTCTTCTTTTTGAGCTCTTACTCCCAGTGGAGCACACCCATTGATGACCTCCTGTCTCCATCATCAAAGTGAATGGTTTGGTTGGAGTTCAATGTTTCTGTAACCTATTGTATCTGCTGTACAGGGGATTGGCCTGTACAGCTTCACCAGAGCCCTGCTAGCTGGCCTTGCCTGCTTACCCCTCTCATGACAGGGACGTAAGTTTGGATTTTAAGAGGCGGCTTATCGTTTTGTACACTTTTATCAAGTCACCACTCATCTTCCTTGGCCCCAAAGAGAAAAGCTCTAGCTCACTCAGCCTATCCTCATAAGAAATTATCACTAATCCAGATAGGATCCTGGTAAATCCCATCTGCACCCTCTCTAAAACTGTCACATCCTTGCTACAATGTGGCAAGCAGAAGTGAACACAGAATTTTGGTGTTCTATTTTAGAACCATATTCATGCCATTAAGTTGCCACAGAGAAGGATGATGTGGGAAAGAGTACTGTTACCTTGATTGATTAGGCAATGCTGTTTTAATGTTGGGTGCACGTATAATCTTGGCGGTCTTTGAAAACGCTTGGGTGCCATGGTAACGTAATGGATAGCACGACACTACCACAGCTTAGGTCATTTTGGAGCTTGAGGTTCAATTCTATCACTATTCTGTAAAGAGCCTGTGTACATTCCACCCCGTGGAACGTGTGGGTTTTCTCCAGGTTCTCTGGTTTCTTCCCACAGTCCAAGGATCTACTGGGTAGGTGAGTTGGTCATTGTGCCGAGTAGAACTAGTTAACAGATGAGTCAAAGAGCTTTGAAAGGTGACGGAGGTGGAATGTGGCCGCTGATGATGCATGTTCTGCTATTCAGTACAGGATGATGATATTTCCAGTGATCAACAAGTTCTCATTAGAGGAACATACATACCTGTTCTTCCAGCACAACTTTGAGAAGTATGATGTCAGCGCCCTCCCTCCCAACTGAGCTGGAGTGTAGTAATCTTATACTGAACCACAGTGCAATGTTATTTATTTATTTAGCGATTCACCGCAGAACAGGCCCTTGGACCCAATGAACTGCACCGAACATTAACCCACCTATTCAATGCTAATCACAAGGCAACTTACAATGACCAACTAACCTACTAATCAGTACTTCTTTGGACTGTGGGAAGAAACTTGAGCACCCAGCAGATTTATTAACCCCTGAACCCCATTCCCCTGCCTTCTCACTGTAACTTTGGACACCCTGACTAATCAAGAACCTATCACCCTTCACTTTAGATATAATCAATGACTTGGCCTCCACAGTCATCTGCAGCAATGAATTCCACAGATACATCACGCTCTGGCAAAGAAATTCCTCCTCATCTCTGTTCTAAATGGAAACCCCTCTATTCTGAGGCTCTGCCCTCTGGTCCTAGATTTGCTCACTATAGAAAGCGACCTCTCTACGACCACTCTGTCTAGGCCTTGAACCAACCCCCTCATTTTTCTAAACTCCAGTGAGTATAGACCCAGAGTCACCAAACATTCCTCTTGTGTTAACCCTTTCATTCCTGAGATCATTCTCCTCTGGAGCCTCTCAATGCTAGAACATCCTTTTGTCACGTCCCTCTTCATCCTTGTTGCCACCTTCAGCACATTTCTCCAGTACAGCTTCTGAAATGGGGCAACATTGCAATATAGTGGTGAGCACAGTTGCCTTACAGCAGTCAGCTGGGGTTCAATTCCTACCGCTGCTTGTAAGAAGTTTCTACGCTCTCCCCATAAACCTGTGGGTTTCCTCTGAGTGTTCCAGTTTCCTCCCACATTCCAAAGACATACGGTTAAAGTTGTTGAGATGTGGGCATGCTATGTTGGCGGCAGTAACTCCTGGGCTATTGTCAGCACAATTCTCTCTGATTTGATTTGACACAAATGACGCATTTCACTGTGTGCTTCAATGTATATACGACAAGTAAAGCTAATCTCTGAAAACCCGGGGGTCTGCACTCTCCCATGCCGTGCCTTCTTTTGATTAATTTCCAAGTAGAGAATAGATTTCCGAACACCTTCTGCATGCTCTAGGCAAGCCCCCAGTCAGAGGTACAGTTAGTTTTAAATGGCTCTGGTCACTCACAGGACTGAGCCTGCCTCTGGGGAGAGGATTTCCACGGTTACCACTGCCTTGTGACTCCAGCTAAACCACTCTGCTTGTCGGTGTGAGAGCATTCTGTTCCCTGGTATTTCCCTCCCAGCTCACAGCCAGTTAAAGTCAAGTCACAGTAAATTTATTATCAAAGTGCATACATGTCACCATATACAACCCCGAGACTCATTTTCTTACGGACATTCACAGTAAATGCAAAGAAACACAGTAGACTCAATGAAAAGCTGCACTCAGCAAAGCCAGACACAGATCCAATGTGCAAAAGACAGCCAATTGAGCAAATACAAAAGTGAATTTAAAAATCTAAATAATAAATAAATGACTAAGATTGACAAGTAAGCAATATGCAAAAGAAGACAATCTCTTCAAAATACAAAACAAATAATAAATAAATAAATCAGTAGTACTCTGTTTACGCGGCCTGATGGTTGTGGGATAATAATGATTTCTGAATCTGGTGGTGTAGGATCTTAGGTTCCTGTATCTCTTGCTCGATGGCAGCATCACTGGGCAGCGATTTGATTGGACGACACTGGTGACTGAAAAAAAAACTCCCTGACATCAAACTGCTGATAGTGTTAGAATGTTTTTTATTATTATCCTCTCTCTCCCCCCTCTGTGTGTCTGAACCCCAAATTAGGACTTAGCTTCTTATTTCATCATCATCAATTTCCTCACCACCCAGCTCATGCTGTCTTCTCACTGCCACCATCAAGAAGAAAGTGTAGGTCCCACACCACCGGGTTCAAGGACAGTTATTACCCCTCAATCATCAGGCTGCTGAACCGGCAGGGATAACTTCACTCACCCCAACACTGAACTGACTCCGCAACCTATGGACTCACTTTCAAGGATTCGGCAACTCATGTTCTCAGTATTATTTAGAATTATTATTATAATTTGTTTAGTGTTTTGAAGAGTTAGTCTTCGTTTCACATTGGTTATTTGTTAGTCATCTAGACATAGAACACTAACATAGAAATAGGCCCTTCAGTCCATCTATTCCATGCTGACCTACTGATTTACCTAGTCCCATCAACCTACATCTGGACCATAGCCTCCATAACTCTCCCATCCATGTACCTATCCAAATTTCTCATTAATGTTGAAATTGGACCATTCACCACATCTGCTGGCAGTTTATGTGTAGTCTTCCACTGATTCTATTGTATCTCTTTGTTCTACTGTAAATGTCTGTACAAAATTAAACTCAGGGTGACATATACATATTTTGACAATAAATTAACTTTGAGCTTCAAACTACATATCATAGTGCTATCTCAGCAAACCTTTGATGGTGCGCTGGTGTCATTAGGAACTATAGCTAAAGATAAATATTTTTCTTTAAAGGTGAGAGAAGAATTAGAACAGGCATTGAACAAAAGATGGGGCTTTTATCTGCTCTCACTTAGGCTTAGGCAACCTCTTTCACCTTTATACAAATACAAAATAATACTTCCTAAATTGTTTGCCTAAGCCATCTTAAGCAGCTCCAAATGCATTTTGAAATTACATACTCCCAGTCTTTTTCAATAGGTACACATTTCCATTATTTCCATGGTTTTTGTGGAAATTTATCAAAAGTAAGAGCTATCAGCTTACTGGCAGCCAAGGCTGAGTATTCTTTGAGCAGAGCTATTGTATACATTGGAATGTCAATGGTTGAAGATACTTATGAAGATTGATTTAAGGAATTGTTATGGAACAATTAAAATAGAAAGCAGACTTCGGTGACAAAGAAATGTGGGAATCAGCTGCAGGAGGTCAACCAGCACCTGCAGGGGGATATAAAGAGTTAATATTCTAGTCTGATCAGAACATCATTTTCCGTTGTCAGTTCAGAATTCCAGTGTATAAGGTGAAAGACGAAAGAGATAAAGATTAGCTTGGTTAATCAAATGTATATTTAACATCAAAACCGACTCTGAAATGCATTGTTTACGTCAAATCAAATCAGCAAGTGTTGTGCAAGGCTGTCTGGAAGTGCCACCATGCTGCCGGAGCAACTGTAGCACGCCCACAACCGAGTCGCCCTAACCAGAACACGTTTGAATGTGGGAGGGAACAGGAGCATCTGGAAGAAACCTACACAGTCACCGGAAAGTGTACGAACCACTCACATTGGCAGGAATTATTGAACTCCTTCGGTGATCGCTGGCACTGTACGGAATCATCCTAACTGCACTGGTACCTTGTTATCCCAACTACTGTACTGTCCCTTAGGTTACTGTGACCCCCCCACACTACTGGACTGTCTGTTACGTTACTGTGACCCCCCCCCCACACTACTGTACTGTCTATTACGTTACTGTGATCCCCCCCCCACACTACTGGACTGACCGTTACGTTACTGTGACCCCCCCACACTACTGTACTGTCTGTTACATTACTGTGACCCCCCCCCCACACTACTGTACTGTCCATTACGTTACTGTGAACCCCCCACACTACTGGACTGACCGTTACGTTACTGTGACCCCCCCCCCCCACACTACTGGACTGTCCGTTACGTTACTGTGATCCCCCCCACACTACTGTACTGTCCATTACGTTCTGTGACCCCCCCCCACACTACTGTACTGTCCGTTACGTTACTGTGACCCCCCCCCCACACTACTGGACTGTCCTTTACGTTACTGTGATCCCCCCCACACTACTGTACTGTCCGTTACGTTACTGTGACCCCCCCCCACACTACTGTACTGTCCGTTACGTTACTGTGACCCCCCCCACACTACTGGACTGACCGTTACGTTACTGTGACCCCCCCCACACTACTGTACTGTCTGTTACATTACTGTGACCCCCCCCCACACTACTGTACTGTCCATTACGTTACTGTGACCCCCCCCACACTACTGGACTGACCGTTACGTTACTGTGACCCCCCCCACACTACTGTACTGTCCATTACGTTACTGTGACCCCCCCCCACACTACTGTACTGTCCGTTACGTTACTGTGACCCCCCCCCCCACACTACTGGACTGTCTGTGACGTTACTGTGACCCCCCCCCCACACTACTGTTCTGTCCATTACGTTACTGTGACCCCCCCCCCACACTACTGTACTGTCCGTTACGTTACTGTCACCCCCCACCCCTTCACACTACTGGACTGTCTGTTACGTTACTGTGACCCCCCCCACACTACTGTTCTGTCCATTACGTTACTGTGACCCCCCCCCACACTACTGTACTGTCCGTTACGTTACTGTGACCCCCCCCCCCACACTACTGTACTGTCCATTACGTTACTGTGACCCCCCCCACACTACTGTACTGTCCGTTACGTTACTGTGACCCCCCCCACACTACTGTACTGTCCGTTACGTTACTGTGACCCCCCCCACACTACTGTACTGTCCATTACGTTACTGTGACCCCCCCCCCCACACTACTGTACTGTCCGTTACGTTACTGTGACCCCCCCCCCACACTACTGGACTGTCTGTGACGTTACTGTGACCCCCCCCACACTACTGTTCTGTCCATTACGTTACTGTGACCCCCCCCCCACACTACTGTACTGTCCGTTACGTTACTGTCACCCCCCCCCTTCACACTACAGGACTGTCTGTTACGTTACTGTGACCCCCCCCACACTACTGTTCTGTCCATTACGTTACTGTGAACCCCCCCCCCCACACTACTGTACTGTCCGTTACGTTACTGTGACCCCCCCACACTACTGTACTGTCCGTTACGTTACTGTGACCCCCCCCCCCACACTACTGGACTGACCGTTACGTTACTGTGCCCCCCCCCCCACACTACTGGACTGTCCGTTACGTTACTGTGACCCCCCCCCCCCACACTACTGTACTGTCCATTACGTTACTGTGACCCCCCCCCCACACTACTGGACTGTCCGTTACGTTACTGTGACCCCCCCCCCCCACACTACTGTACTGTCCGTTACGTTACTGTGACCCCCCCCACACTCCTGGACTGACCGTTACGTTACTGTGACCCCCCCCCCACACTACTGTACTGTCCATTACGTTACTGTGACCCCCCCCACACTACTGGACTGACCGTTACGTTACTGTGACCCCCCCCACACTACTGTACTGTCTGTTACATTACTGTGACCCCCCCTCACTACTGTACTGTCCATTACGTTACTGTGCCCCCCCCCCCCACACTACTGGACTGACCGTAACGTTACTGTGACCCCCCCCCACACTACTGTACTGTCCGTTACGTTACTGTGACCCCCCCCCCCCACACTACTGGACTGTCCGTTACGTTACTGTGACCCCCCCACACGACTGGACTGTCTGTTACGTTACTGTGACCCCCCCCCCCCCACACTACTGGACTGTCCCTTACGTTACTGTGACCCCCCCCCCCCCCACACTACTGGACTGTCCCTTACGTTACTGTGACCCCCCCCCCCCCACACTACTGGACTGACCGTTACGTTACTGTGACCCCCCCCACACTACTGGACTGTCCCTTACGTTACTGTGACCCCCCCCCCCCACACTACTGGACTGTCCCTTACGTTACTGTGACCCCCCCCCCACACTACTGGACTGACCGTTACGTTACTGTGACCCCCCCCCCCCACACTACTGGACTGACCGTTACGTTACTGTGACCCCCCCCACACGACTGGACTGACCGTTACGTTACTGTGACCCCCCCCCACACTACTGTACTGTCCATTACGTTACTGTGACCCCCCCCACACTACTGGACTGACCGTTACGTTACTGTGACCCCCCCCCACACTACTGTACTGTCCATTACGTTACTGTGACCCCCCCCCCCACACTACTGGACTGACCGTTACGTTACTGTGACCCCCCCCCACACTACTGTACTGTCTGTTACATTACTGTGACCCCCCCTCACTACTGTACTGTCCATTACGTTACTGTGCCCCCCCCCCACACTACTGGACTGACCGTTACGTTACTGTGACCCCCCCACACTACTGGACTGACCGTTACGTTACTGTGACCCCCCCCCACACTACTGTACTGTCCATTACGTTACTGTGACCCCCCCCCACACTACTGGACTGACCGTTACGTTACTGTGACCCCCCCCCCCACACTACTGTACTGTCTGTTACATTACTGTGACCCCCCCTCACTACTGTACTGTCCATTACGTTACTGTGCCCCCCCCCCACACTACTGGACTGACCGTTACGTTACTGTGACCCCCCCCCACACTACTGTACTGTCCCCCCCCACACTACTGTACTGTCCGTTACGTTACTGTGACCCCCCCCACACTACTGGACTGACCGTTACGTTACTGTGACCCCCCCCCCCACACTACTGTACTGTCTGTTACATTACTGTGACCCCCCCTCACTACTGTACTGTCCATTACGTTACTGTGCCCCCCCCCACACTACTGGACTGACCGTTACGTTACTGTGACCCCCCCCCCCACACTACTGGACTGTCCGTTACGTTACTGTGACCCCCCCCACACGACTGGACTGTCTGTTACGTTACTGTGACCCCCCCCCCCCCACACTACTGGACTGTCCCTTACGTTACTGTGACCCCCCCCCCCCCACACTACTGGACTGTCCCTTACGTTACTGTGACCCCCCCCCCCCCCACACTACTGGACTGACCGTTACGTTACTGTGACCCCCCCCCCACACTACTGGACTGTCCCTTACGTTACTGTGACCCCCCCCCCCCCCCCCACACTACTGGACTGTCCCTTACGTTGCTGTGACCCCCCCCCCCCACACTACTGGACTGTCCCTTACGTTACTGTGACCCCCCCCCCCACACTACTGGACTGACCGTTACGTTACTGTGACCCCCCCCCCACACTACTGGACTGACCGTTACGTTACTGTGACCCCCCCCCCACACGACTGGACTGACCGTTACGTTACTGTGACCCCCCCCCCCACACACTACTGTACTGTCCCTCATGTTACTGTGACCTCCCCTCACATACAGTGACCCCCATCCCCACCCTACCGTCCTGTGCGTTATGCGACTCTGCCACCCTTCTGCTCTCAGGCTTATTGTCTGTATGCAAGTTGCTGTGATAGACGTTTAGCCCCTTTCTGCAGTTCCACAGCATCATGGAGTTGAAACTGTGGCTTTTCTTCTACCCCTATGTTCCTTTTTCTCAAATAAGGATGAACTTCTCTGCAAGTGACTATTTGTATTGGAAACAAAGACAAAGAGGACTATACAAATTTGATCACAACATATTTACAACCAACTGCAATTCAAGAGAAAGCAGTGATATAAAAAGGGTAGCAACAAGCAACCTGCTGTAGGAATCGGTATCTTCGTGAGAAAAGAAACTGTGCTATCAGTCAAATCTTTCAGTGACTCAGTAGCGACTGTATGCCATTACATTAAGTGATACAAAGCTAATTTTCTGAATTAGACAAAGTACAGTTGCCGAGATAGTGACAGGAGGTTTGGTATTTTTAATGTGCTTCAGACTTGACAAAGGGTCCAATGTAATTCTTCATCAAGCACTCTCAAAAGAGATTGTTTTTCTTATCTGTTTAGTCTGTGAATCTATCATTAGTTGCTGGCATTTAAGGAGCTGTATTCTGCTTCTGTGCTGTCAAGAATAGTCTAAATCTTCAAACACTTTGAACACGTGCTTTTAATTTTTTTTGATTTATGCCTTAATTGACTAGTAGAAAAGCTTAAATTGCTATATTTGGGAGCAGCATTATCAGAGTTGTGGGTTGTAACCATATTTCTGTGTGTTTTGAATAAACCTTTCTCCTGGCAGTGAAGGATTCACCATTGTCACTGTGTGTTTGACTACCCAATCATTATCAGCCATATGGTTCTTCCAGTTCTTAGTTCCCTCACCTTACGCGTCATGTTCTCTCCTCACTGCTGCCAACAGTAAGAAGGTACTGGAGCCTCAGGACCCACATTACCAAGTCCAGGAACAGTTATTACCCCCTCAGCCACCAGGCTCCTGAACCAGAGGGATAACTTCACTCAACCAATACCGAACTGTTCCCACAACCTATAGACTTACCTTACGGACTTTACAACTCATGTTCTTGATACTTAGTATAAACAGAAGAAATTCTGCAGATGCCAGAAATCCAAAGCAACACACACACACAATGCTGGAGGAACTCAGCAGGTCTGGAAATGAATAAACAATTGATGTTTCAGGCCGAGACCCTTCACTGGGACTCATTATTAATTTATTTCTTTGTTTCTTTTGTATTTGCACAGTTTGTTGTCTTGTGCACATTAGTTGTTTGTCCGTCTCCGTTGGGTGTGGTCTTTCATTGATTCTATTGTGTTCCTTTGTATCTACTGTGAATGCCCACAAGAAAATTAATTTCAGGGTTGTATGTGGTGACATATACGTACATTGATAATAAATTTATTTTGAACTATAAGCTTTTTGAACTAACTTTCTCCTGGCAAGCGAAGAATTCGTCACCGTCACAGTGTGCTTGACTACCCTATCATTATCACGGCTCTGACTCTTCCTGTTCTTTGTTCTCTGGCTTTTTGGAGACACTATGCTAGAGCTGTTTCTTTTGGCCTGACATTTCTTAATTGTTCCAGTTATTGATGTGATTTATTGCTCCAGGCATTGCCAAGTCATAGAATTATAGTCTAATACCAGGGCTAATTTAAATCAAAATAGCTCCAAATATTTCATGATTTATGGTGCAGTGGAATCCACATAGTTTTATGAAAATTGACTTGGCACATGTAAAAATAACAGTTTTCTTTTAATGTTGTCACGACCAAGGACTCTGCTGCAGATCTACACACCCGCACAGGCGGACTGTGGAACAGGTTCGGCAATCGCACTTGTGAATAGACGTGTTTCAGCTAATCATAAATAAGTGAAAATCTGCAGATGCTGAAAATCCCAGCAACGCACACAAAATGCTGAAGGAACTCAGCAGACCAGGCAGCATCTATGGAATGAAGCGACTCTACTTTTTTCCATAGATGCTTCCTGTCCTGCTGAGTTCCCCCAATGCTTCAACTAGTTACTGTTTCATTATGGTGGTATTTAACTCCCTTCTTTTGGTTCTAGTCTTGTTGACACGACAAAAAGCACAGTAACATTTACGCTCCCTGCTTACCCTAGTCCTTGTGCTGGTAAGAGGACTACCATTTCAATTAGTGATGTAAAGGAGCAGAGTGTATTTAGTATTCCTTCCGGCTGAGGTGCAGGCAGTTAACTTTAAGTTTGAGAGTTCAGTTAATGGCACTGCTGGCCTGCTGTTTATGTTTTTTTTCCTTTTAAATTCTGCAACAGTTCTCATTAAATTCAGTGAAAATGTCTACAGATATACCGTGGAGAGCATTCTACCTGGTGCATCACTGTCTGGTCTTGAAGATCTACTGCACAGGATCAAAGTAAGCTGCAGAGGGTTGTAAAATTAGCCAGCTTCATCCTAGCCTCCATCGTATCCAGGATACCTTCGAGGAGTAGTGCCTCAAAAAGGAGATGTCTTTTATTAAGGAATCCCACCATCCAGACCATGCCTTGTTCTCAGTGCTGCCATCAGGAAGGAGGTATGGTAGCCTGAAGGCCCGAGCTCAGCATTTCAGGAACAGCTTCTTTCCCTCTGCCATCTCATTTATGAATGAACATTGAACCCATGAACACTACTTCACTACTTTATTTATTTCTATTTTTGCACTACTTATTTAACTATTATATATATACACTTAATGTAATTCACAGTTTTTTCTCTATTATTATGTATTTCATTGTACTGCTGCAGCAAAGTCAAAAAAATTCACAATATATGCCAATGATATTAAACCTGATTCTGATTCTAATTCTGACTGTTGACCCACTTTGGTGTCTTTCGCTCCACACTTGGGCCATATGCAAATGTCTTGACAAATGTACATAGACCATAGAAACATAGAAAATAGGTGCAGGAGTAGGCCATTCGGCCCTTTGAGCCTGCACCGCCATTCAGTACGATCATGGCTGATCATCCAACTCAGAACCCTGTACCTGCTTTCTCTCCATACCCCCAATCCCTTTAGCCACAAGGGCCATATCTAACCTTCTCTTAAATATAGCCAATGAACTGGCCTCAACTGTTTCCTGTAGCAGAGAATTCCACAGATTCACCACTCTCTGCGTGAAGAAGTTTTTCCTCATCTCGGTCCTAAAAGGCTTCCCCTTTATCCTTAAACTGTGACCCCTCATTCTGGACTTCCCCAACATCAGAAACAATCTTCCTGCATCTAGCCTGTCCAATCCCTTTAGAATTTTATACGTTTCAATAAGATCCCCCCTCAATCTTCTAAATTCCAGTGAGTATAAGCCTAGATGATCCAGTCTTTCTTTATATGAAAGTCCTGCCATCCCAGGAATCAATCTGGTGAACCTTCTCTGTACTCTCTCTATGGCAAGAATGTCTTTCCTCAGATTAGGGGACCAAAACTGCACACAATATTCTAGGTGCGGTCTCACCAAGGCCTTGTACAACTGCAGTAGAACCTCCCTGCTCCTGTACTCAAATCCTTTTGCTATGAATGCCAACATACCATTTGCCTTTTTCACCGCCTGCTGTACCTGCATGCCCACCTTCAATGACTGGTGTACAATGACACCCAGGTCTCATTGCATCTCCCATGGAACAGAGAACAGTACAGACCCTTCAGCCCACAATGTTGTCCTGTCCTATATAAACCTACTACACGATCACAGTAGCACAGTAGTGTGGTTAGCAAATGATTTACATCAGCAGCAATCATGTTCGGAGTCCAATTCCTGCTGTCTGTAAGGAGTTTGTACGTTTTCCCCGTGAGTGTGTTGGTTTCCTCTGGGTGCTCCAGTTTCTTCGCACAGTCCAAAGACGTACTGGTTAGTGTTAGTAAAGTGTGGGCATGCTACATTTGTTCGGGAAATATAATGATACTTGCATATCCACAGAGTGTGTTGGTCATTGACGTAAATGGTGCACTTCACTGCATGTTTCAGTATTTCAATATATGTGTGACAAATATAGCTAATCTTTAATATTTAAAAATCTGTCTATCCCTTTCATCCTACACAGCACATAGACCTCCATCTGCCTTACATCCATGTACCTATTTAAGAGTGTCTTAATCCATCAGATTCTACCATTGTCCCAGCCATGCGTTCCACACACTTACCATTCGCTGTGTAAAAAAGTCTACCTCCATTATCTCCCGTATGCTTTCCTCCATTCACTTTAAAAGAATGTTTTCTGGGATTAGATATTTAAAGCACAAAGTACATTTATTATCAAAGTATGTATGCAGTATACATGGAACCAAACCATTCAAAGAAAAATACATAACCCTCTCTCTCCACATGTGTAAAAAAAAATCACACAAATGGCAACAAAACATAAAATATCAAAAACAGAATATAAAACACAAAAGGCATACTTCAGTGCAGTTCAGCTCTGACCACCCTTGGAAAAAGGTGCTGGGTGCTCACTCCATCATCATGGACCCCTACCATGCTCCCTTCGCACTGCTGTCATCAGGAAGGAGGTACAGGAACCTCAGGACTCACTCCATGTGAACATGCAAGCTCCTTCCAAACAGTGGCAGACTGAACCCAGGTCATGGCATTGTAAGCACTGCTCTACCGTGTCGCCCCACGGGCATCATGAGGTCAGGGATTGGAGCTGTTGTGTAGTCGAGGAGAGTTTGCAACAGAAAAGGGCGTTGCTTGAGGCTGGAGTTGATGCTAGGGTTGCTGATTCGTCATTTCAATATAGAGTGAGAACACTAAGATATGGGTGAGCCATTTTCAAAGCTTCTAGTCCAAGGTTCTGCTGTGACAGCCATTTTATTCCATGGGTGCACAACTTGGGCCATCCCAGGTTTCACCTGATCTGAGCTCCCTACTAATACTGCAAAACTGGAATTGGGTTATTATTGTCACACGTCAAAATCAGGATCAGTTTCAATACCACCAACGTACATCATAACGTTTATTGTTTACTACAGCACAATATATAAAGAAGTACTATAAGTTATAATAATGAAAAAATAAGTATTGCAGAAGAGAAAAAGAGTTCATGGCTGATGAACTGCTCAGAAAGCTGATGCTGAAGGGAAATAAGCTGTTCCTAAAATATTGCATATGGATCTTCAGGCTCCTGTACTTCACTGTCGATCAGAACAATGAGAAGAGAGCATGTCCCAGATGCAAAGGGTTCTTAATGATAGATGCTTCTCTCTTGAGGCATCGTCTGTTGAACATGGTGGGGATTCTAGTGCCCATCGGGCTCAGCTTGCAACCCTCTGCAGCTTTCTTCTGATCCTGTGCAGTGGCCCCTCCATGCCTGATGATGATGATGCAACCAGTCAGAATGCTCTTCGCGTTATGTCTAAAAATCTGCATGCGCCTTTGGTGACATACCACATCTCCTCAAAATGTAGCTGCTGGCATGCCTTCTTCAGCGTCACTGTACAGAGGTATGGTGAAAAGCTTGTCTCCCTTGCTGTTTATACTGATTTAATCATTGCACAGTGAATTGAGGTAAAACTATAACAAAGCATTGTGAGGTGTAACAGCTACAGAGATAGTGCAGTGCAAGTCGGCAGTAAGGTCATAGATGTCATGGAGCCATAGAAAAATACGGCACGGAAACATCTAGTCTGTGCCAGACCATTTACTGACCATAATGAGGTAGATCTCGATCAAGGATCAACTTTATTCACCATAAACATTTACAAGTATTAGAAACTTGCTGTGGTGTCTTGGTCAGGGCATGGCATGCAACAAAAATAACATTCATCAATTATACAGTACAGAATTATATAAAATTAAAGTTAGATGACAAAGTACAGATATGGAATAAAGTGTGTATTGATATTTCAATATCAGCATGTATTTACAAGGTAAACAACATTATAAAAAGTGGTTTAAAGTCCTTACAGTCCAGTGCAGTGATGGGGTAATAGATAGAGGGGGTGGGGGGGTCTAAGAAGAATAGTTGATCAAATTAATTGCCTGAGGGAAGGAACTTTTAAAATGTTGTGAAGTTTTTATTCTAATCACCCTATAAATAATTGATGAATCGGTTGTTAGGAATGGCAGCATCCCATTGTCTCCATGTGGGACATCTCAGATTTATCCTTTCAGTTACTCTGTTAGACTGTGGTGAAGAGCCATTATTTTAATTGACAAGCAGAGGTGCTTGATTTATATAAGAATATACACCATGAAACACAGATTTTCTACACAGTCTTTTTGCATAATGTACTCTGAAATAAATGTGTCAATAACAGAGAGAATTTGGTCACTTGCTATAAATCTTCTTAAAATGGCTGGCTCTAAAGCACCTGACTCGAGGGGCAATTAAGAATGGGCAATAAATGCAGAACGAGGACCAGATAAATAACCAATAATACAAATGCTACAAAAGAAAAGGTTAATATAATTTTTCATATGAGGAAACAAAATCAATTTTCAATTCCATAAAGCTGCAATAAAAAAAACAGAATTAAGCAATTAAATTTACAGGCAAACATCAGTTACCCTAATATCAATCAGAGGTTCTCACACAGTCAGTAAAGAACAACACACACAAAACTCTGGAAGAACTTGACAGGTCGGGCAGCATCCATGGAGAGGAATAAAGAGTTGCTGTTTCGGGCCGAGACCCTTCATCAGGTGTAAAGAGTAAGTATGTGTGCTGGTGGTATTGGGGGAAAAGCACTTGTTATTGATCTGTAAACTAAGAGACTTATAGGTAAAGAACTGTTATGTTTTGTGATTTCAAAACATTAAATTAATTCAAATTAAGATGTGAGTTCAGGAATACAGGTCTAGCTGAATTTACTTAAGTGAGGTGCATCCATATTATGTGGTAACATGATGATGGATGCAATTAACGTGTTTGTACATATAGCCAATATTTAATTCTTTAAATAAACTATATATACATATGTTCCTCAAATATTATTGCAATATCAACACACAACACAACAGTAACTTACACACTTGAAGTACAGAAAATATATTTTACTAGTTAATTCGCAAAGCCTTGGCATAATTTGTTCTAGATGTCACTGTAAGAAGATATATGCACCTATTTGTGACAGTTATAAATGTTATCAGCATCAATTCCACTAACTTCCAGTAATTTTCTCCATTCTGCCTTCCTTTTTCTTTCATTTCCCCACTCTAGCCTCTTACCTCTTCTCCTCATCTGGCTATCAATTCTCCCTGGTGTCTTCTCTTCTTCCCTTTCTCCTATGGTCTACTTACCTCTCCTCTCTGATTCCTTCTTCTCCAGCTCTTTCATTTTTCCACCAATCACCTCTCAGAATTTTACTTCACAACCCCCTGCCTTCCCCACTCACTTGGCTTTGCCTAGCAACTTCTAGCTTGTCCTCCTTCACCCTCCCCCCATATTTTAATTCTGCCTTCTTCCCCCCTTCTTTCAAGTTCTGGTGAAGGGTCTTGGCCCGAAATTTCAACTGTTTATTCATGTCCACAGATACTGCCTAACCTGCAGAGTTTCTCCAGCATATTGTTAGTCACATGTATGTCGAAACACGAAGCGATATGACCATTTGTGTCAATGATCAACACAGCCTGAGAATATGCTGGTGATAGCCCGCAGGTATCACCATGCTTCCATGATAAGTGTTACTTATCACCCCTCAACCACCAGGGTTTTAAACCAGAGGAGGTAATTTCTCTCAACTTCACTCACCCCATCACTGAAATGTTCCCACAACCTATGGACTCACTTTCAAGGACTCTATCTCATGTTCTCGATATTTTTTGCTTATTTATTATTTCTTCTTATTATTATTACTACATTTAAGTTTTTTTCTCAGTTTTCATTGATTCTCTTGTTTCTTTGTATTTACTGTGAATGCCTGTTTAAAAAAAAATGAATCCCAAGGTTGTGTATGGTGACATATGTGTACTTTGATAACAAATTTACTTTGAGCATAGCATGTCCGCAACTCATTAACTTTAACTTGTATATCTTTGTAATGTGGGAGGAAACCTACCCAACCATGGAAAGAAAGTACAAACTCCTTATAAAATTGAGCAGAATATCTCTGTTAATTCTATTGTAAAAAACACAGTGTAGGGCACAGATACGGTCAATGTCGCCAGGGTTGGGGAATCAAGAACAAGAGGGTACAAGTTTAAGGTGAGAGGGGAGCAATTTAATAGAAATCTAAGTGGCGTTTAATAGGAATGTGAGGGGGTGGTACAGCAGTGTAACAGTGCAGGATGGCAGCGTAGTGTTTACAGAGCCAGCAATCCAGCTCAATCCTAGAGGAGTTTGTACATTCTCTCTGTGACTGCGTGGGTTTCCTCTGGGTGCTCCAGTCTCCTCCCATATTCCAAAAATGTAGGGGTTAGTAGGTCAAATGGTCATGTGGGTGTAATTGAGTGGTGTGAGCTTGTAAGGCCTGAAGGTCCTGTTAGTGTGCTGCATCCCTAAATACTAAAATAAATCTCAGTAAGAGCAGCAGTTTTGGGTCTGGGTTCTTAAGCCTGCTCCATGGATCTGTGAAATTAGGGCTGATCCTTTCTTGGCCTAATGCTACTTTAGAAGAAGACAGTCACTATTCCTGTTGCATTCCTCTTGAAATGTCTGTCATTCACTGCATGGAATACTGTATACTGAATGATTTTACTGCCAAAATACCTCCAAGACAGGGCCCCAACCTTTTTTATGCTGTGGACAAATACTATTAAGCAAGGGGTCTGTGGACCCTTGGTTGGGAACGCCTGATCTAAGAGAGAAAAAATGTACTCCTCATCTCCATACAAAATAGCCAGCATTTTTGTCCAGCAAAATTTGCAGCTGAGAAGCTGCTGGTTATCAATTTTTTAGTGGCAGTATTTCATTATTTTAATTAATTAATTAGAGATTCAGCACAGTAACAGGTCCTTCCAGTCTAATGATCCCACGCAGCCCATTCACTCATGTGACCAATTAACCTAATAATTTACACACCTTTGAATGTAGGATGAAACTGGAGAATGCTGAGGAGGAAACACATATGGACCCACAAAGAGAACATAGAAACTCCTTACAGGCAGCAGCAGGAATTGCACATGGATCAGTGAAGCTAGCTACATTTGTGTGAAATTCCATAGGGAATTCCAGAATTTAGACCTGGTGGTCACCACAGATTTGCAAGTCTAGGTGGAGTATGATTTGTGGTGGAACCTTCAGATGGTATCGTCCGCTTGCATCTCATGCTCTTGTCCATCTGGGTGCAAGAGGTCTGGAGTTTGGGAGATGCTGTTGATGGAGCAATGATGAGTAACTACTAAGTATTTTGTGGATGATGCATACCACAACAATGTAGAGAGAGTTGATGCTTAAGATTGACATGGGATATGAATTAAATTAGAATCAGATTTATTATCACTGATACTTGTCGTATAATACTCTGTGGCCACTTTATTAGTTACCTCCTGTACCTCCTAGTATATGTTCAAAGTCTTCCGCTGCTGTAGCCCATCCCCTTCAAGATTCAACATGTTGTGTGTGCAGAGATGCTCTTCTGCACACCTCAGCTGTAATAAGTGTAAGACACTTCCTCCCCTCCACACCAACTTCTTGCTCTGACTTCTCATCTTTTTTTCTGGTCCTGTTGAAGGTTTTTGGGATGAAACGTCAACTGTTTATTCATTTCCATAGTTGCTGGCTGACCTGCTGTGTTCCTCCAGCATTTTGTGTGTTTTTCTTGGATTTGCAGCATCTGTAGATTTTCTTGTGTTTGTAGAACACTACAGCACTGTACAGGAACTTTGGTCCATGATGTTGTGCTGATATGCTAACCTAGTCTCAGGTCAACCTAACCCTTCCTTCACACATTGACCTCCAATTTTCTATCAGCTGTGTGCCTATCTAAGAATCTCTTAAATGGCCCTAATGTACCCGTCTCTCCCATCACCCCCAGTAGGATGTATTACGTATGTACTACTCTCTATATAAAAAACCTATCTTTCAAAGTTCAAAGTAAATTTTATTATCAACTTGTATATGTCACCATTAACAACATTAAGATTCACTTTCCTGCGAGCATACTCAGCAAATCTATTGAATAGTAACTACAACAGGATCAATGAAAGATCAACCAGAGTGCAGAAGACAACAAACTGTACAAATGCAAATATAAATAAATAGCAATAAAGCAGAAAAACATGAGATAACAAGATAAAGAGTCTTTAAAGTGAGATAATCAGTTGTAGGGACATCTTAATGGATGGGCAAGTGAGTGGAGTTATCCCTTTTTGTTCAAGGGCCTGATGGTTGAGGAGTAGTAACTGTTCTTGAACCTGGTGACGTGAGTCCTGATGCTCTTGTACAGTCGGCCCTCCGTATCTGCAGGTTCCGCATGCATGGATTCAACCAACCTTGGATCAGGAAAACCCAGAAGTTCTCTCTCCAGCACTCGTTGTTCGAGCATGTACAGACTTTTTTTCTTGTCATTATTCCCTAAACAATACAGTATAACAACTATTTACATAGCATTTACATTGTATTAGGTATTATAAGTAATCTAGAGATGATTTAAAGTACAGGCAGTCTTTAAGTTGGATTTGTATGTAAGTTGGAACAGGTATATCTGGTATGTATTATTTCGTGTCAGTTAGTCAAATATTTGCCTTGGTAAATAGTATATATTTTACCTTTTTATGCATATAAAACACTTAAGTAATGTATGTATTTCAATAATTAAACCATCGCGTTGTTTAGTAATAATCGTAGCTTTCATCAGGGCAGGGGCTTTCACATGCTCCATTATTCTCACTTTATCCTTTAAAATTGTTCTGGTCGTTGACCGACTGCATAGCACTTTTCCAATGACAGATAACGTTTCACCTCTTTCCGATTGCTTTATTATTTCCACTTTATTTTCAATTGTGATCGTTTTCCGTTAACGGAACAGAAACACTGTGGATTCAGCAGCAACCGCAGGTGGCGGGTCTAGGTATCCCTTGGGTCCTAAAGTCCACTGCACTGAGACAGGTTAAATAAGGGACTTGAGCATCCGTGTTATTTGGTATCCACGGGAGGGTACAAGAACCAATCCCTCGCAGATAAGGAGGGCTGACTGTACCTTCTACCTGAGCTCAGCAGCAAGGAAAGTGCACGGCCTGGCCAGTGTGGATCTCTAATGATGGATTCTGCTTTCCTATGACAGCATTTCATGTAGATGTGGTCTAATAAGCCAACAAGGCTATACTTCCCTTCGTAATAGCTGTCCCTATCCAGCTGTCCACTCTATGCCTCTGATCATCTTGTACACCTCTATCAAGTCACCTAACGACAACTAATATTGTCCTGCTGAACACTGATGTAAATTGCTTCATTTTCTAAGGAGCTGTAAACAGAATTTAACATCTCACTCTAGAATTATCCTGGAAATATTAAGCTTAGTTACATAAGGTCTAAATTAGCTTTAATGGCAAACTAAGCCATAATTACCACTTAGCAAAATCTCTGGCCCTATAAGACTAATTTTACCTAATTAGATTGCAATTTCCTCACATAACTATTTCAAAATATAATGGACTTTAAAATTTAAATATAATCAGAAGTTCTTTTGTATCATTTCAGCTTCTACGATATTCCACTCTCATTTCTTAACTTTTTTGTCACCAAGTTCAACTTTCATTTGTACAGCATATATACCAGTGGCTAATTTGTTAGGTACAAATTCTCTTCTGCTGCTGTAGCCCCTCCAGAGATGTTGTGATTTCAGAGATGCACTTCTGGACAACACCATTGCGACATGTAGTTATTTGAGTTAATGTCGCCTTCCTGTCAGCTTGAATCAGTCCAGCCATTCTGCTCTGACCTCTCTCATTGGCAAGGCTTTTTTTCCTCCCACAGAGCTGTCACTCACTGGATGTTTCTTGTTTTTTTTTGCACCGTTTTCTGGAGACACTAGAGACTTGAGTATGAAAATCCCAGGAGATCAGCAGTTTCTGAGATACACAAGCCACCCCGTCTGGCACCAACAATCATTCCATAGTCATTGCCATTTAGATCACGTTACTTCCCCATTCTCATGTCTGGTCTCTAGAATATTAAATTGTTGTATGCATTGAGTTTCTGCCACATGACTGGCTGATAAGATATCTGCATTAACGAGCAGGTGTACTGAGTGTAAGCATTTCCACTGCACGTACTATGTGCTTCTATACTTTTGTGATACAAGGGATTGGAGGTCTCTAATAAAATTTATTTTGGCTTTTTCCTTCCTCGTTTGCTATCTGTGAGAATCCTTTACAGTTCCATCAGCTTCACTCTATCACGATTGCTGGATGTTAGAAATTCCCTTAAACCGGGGTTGTCAACCTGGGGTCCACCTCAGTTAATGGTAGGGAGTCCATGGCATAAAAAATATTGGGAGCCCCTGCCTTAATCACTTGTAGTTCTGTGCTTTCAACACTTTCAGTACTCTTGGGAATGATAAATATGGAACAAAGTCCTTGGACAACTGGACTTTCAGCGTTATCAATCTGATCTTCCCTGTGCACTCAGAAATATTCTTGCTTTCCGCTCAAGTGCTATGGGTAATTGTCTGTAAATATATCCCTGAAGGCTGGTTTGGACAAAAACAATTTAAACCACTGCTGGATGTGAAAGGGAGAAATAAATAACCAAAGTGAAAAGAAATCTCAAGATCAATAAAAGCAAAGGTTGCTTCAAATTCCATATTGCTCCATTGCAAAGTGGCTGGCAATTAAAAGCTTGTTCAAAATCTGGCAAAATGTGCTTGCCTCTACTTTCTGAGGAAGTTGAAGAACATCATCAAGGATATACAGTAGAGAAACATAGAAAATAGGTGCAGGAATAGGCCATTTGGCCCTTCGAGCCTGTACCGCCATTCAGTATGATCATGGCTGATCATCCAACTCAGAACCCTGTACCAGCTTTCTCTCTGTACACCCTGATCCCTTTAGCCACAAGGGTCATATCTAACTTCCTCTTAAGTATAACCAATGAACTGGCCTCAACTGTTTCCTGTGGCAGAGAATTCCACAGATTCACCACTCTATGTGTGAAGAAGTTTTTCCTCATCTCGGTCCTAAAAGGCTTCCCCTTTATCCTTAAACTGTGACCCCTCATTCTGGACTTCCCCAACATCGGAAACAATCTTCCTGCATCTAGCCTGTCCAATCCCTTTAGAATTTTATACGTTTCAATAAGATCCCCCCTCACTCTTCTAAATTCCATTGAGTATAAGCCTAGTCGATCCAGTCTTTCTTCATATGAAAGTCCTGCCATCCCAGGAATCAATCTGGTGAACCTTCTCTGTACTCCCTCTATGGCACATACAGAAAGATGCCAGAAAAGGGTCAGTAATATCATGAAGGTTCCCACCCACCCTGCCCATGGACTGTTTGTCCCACTCCCATTAGGGAGGAGGCTACGTAGCATCTATGCCAGGACCACCAGACTCAAAAACAGTTACTTCCCCCAAGTAGTGAGGCTGATCAACACCTCCACACACTAACCCACCCCTCCACACCCCCAACCACCACTACTTTATCATTTCCTGTCAGAGTCCCCTATGTACAGACACTCCTGTGCCTAGCATCACATTATGGACATCCAATCAATGTATATAAGCAATCTTATGTATTTATATTTATTGTGTTTTTTATTAGGATTGTGTTCTTTATCTTATTTAGGTTTTTTTGTGCTTCATTAGATCTGGATTAACAACTATTTTGTTTTCTTTTACATTTGTGTGCTGGAAATGCCATTTAAATGGTTTTGAATCTTGAATCTTGAATTTTGACTATCCCATCCAAGTTGGAGCAATGGTAGGTGGAAATCTGTAGGGAGGAATGCAGTTGACATTTCAGGCCGAGAACCTTCCCAAATAAAAAGGGTGTCTCAGTCCATGTTGACTGTTTATTCTTCTCCATAGATGCTGCCTGACCTGATGAGTTCCTCAGGCAATTTGCGTGTGTTCCTAAGGAATTCCAGCTGTGTAGATATTCTATGTTATGTGTCAACTACTCAGGAGCACCTCAACAGCAACCTGTGTATGTGTTTGTATTTGTTAATGAAAATTCTTCGAGGTTCTTGGGGTATGGTATGAATGGGGGAAGGAGTGCCTCACTCTCTGGGTATTGATCTGTCTGAACAGTATGCAACAGAAGTTTTTCACTGTATCTCAGTGCATATGACAGTAACAAACCAATATTGATTAAATCTACTTCTTTTAAAGATTCCTTCATCTTTAGCTCTTTGCCTTTTTCAACTATCACCTTCCAGTTCCTTACTTCATCACCCCTCCTCTACACACTCAATTTTTCCCTCACCTGGTTTCACCTGTCACCTGCCAGCTTGTTCTCCTGCCACTCTTATCTGAGTTCTTCCTACTTCCTTTTCAACTCTAGTGAAGGGTCTGGCTCAAAAAAAACAACCACAGGTGCTGCCTGACCTGGTGACTTCCACCGTTATTTTGTGTGTGTTGCTCTTGCTTCCATCATCTGCAGGATCTCTTGTGTCCATGAATGGAAAGTACACCTTATGTAACTCTAGAACCTGTTTCTGTATTAATCACTACATCTCCCAGTTGTGGCAGCAAAGACTTGATCTGCACAGCCGTCTGTGGGAATAAATTCCACAGATTCAAAATCCTCTGGCTAAATAAATTCCTCTTCTCTGTTCTAAAGGAACATCCTCCTTTATCCTCTGGTCCTAGACTCCCCCACTATAGGGAACATACTGTCCACATCCACTCTATCTAGGCCTTTTGAAATTGGATGGGTTTCAATGAGATCCTCCCCCCTCATTCTTCTAAACTCCAGCAAGTACAGTCCAAGAGATCCATCATGCCAACCAGCGTAGCCAGCTCCAGCTCCATCAAGGGCACAAACTTTCCCAGCATCAAGGATATCTTCAAAGGAATATTTCTCAAAAAGTGTGGCATCCATCATTATGGAGCCTCATCATCAAGGACATGCCTTCTTCTCACTGGTACCATCAAGGAGAAGATAGTAGGCAGCCGTTGATCCCATGAGATCATGTGTTTGCACCTCTGGTGGACTACGCAAGCCTGGTGGGAAGATTTGAAGAACCAACTGTTGCCCATGCAGTGGGTTTCCCCTCATC
Source organism: Hypanus sabinus (assembly GCF_030144855.1). Lineage (NCBI taxonomy): Eukaryota > Metazoa > Chordata > Chondrichthyes > Myliobatiformes > Dasyatidae > Hypanus > Hypanus sabinus. The sequence goes on along the minus strand of NC_082719.1, from coordinate 101,158,433 downwards.
ACATCACTGATATTGTCCAAGGGAAGGGCAAGTGTTGATACAGCTTGGCACCAGTGTCGTCACAGAGATTGCCAGAGTGAAGGAAACAACATCAAACTGCCTTAGGGACCCCAGCTCCAGATTTCTTCTTCGGGGCTTACTTCCGAAGCCTTTCCCATGGGTGGGTGTGGCCACAAGGCAGCAGAGGTTTAGAATCAGAGTTTTCCCTCTCCTAGGTGGGCTGCTGTCCAAGGCTGATGAGCTTCATCTGCACAAAGCGACTGGTTTTGAGGTGCCAGTGGTCTGCCTTTGCCCCTTCTCTTATCAGTAGAAACACTTAAACACTTCTGCTGGGCCTAGTAGCTAAGCCAAGTATGAAGGCCAAGAGTTAGACTTGGCTATCAGAGGCTGTTAGTCACGCACACTATTTGAAGCACTTTATATGTAGTGGGAACTTATCCCCATTACTACCCAAGGCTATGACAACCTTAGGAACCAGGAGGAGTTACAGGAGCCCAAAGACACTCACATAACATTTCAGGAACAGCTTCTTCTCCTCTGCCACCAGATTTCTAAAATCCTACAGGAACTCAGAAGGCAAGGCAGCATCTACAGAAAAATGTACAGCCAACATCCTGCCGATGGGTTTCGGCCCAAAACTTTGACTGTAGTTTTTTCCATAGATGCTGCCTGGCCTCCTGTGTTCCTCTAGGATTTCCAGCATCTGCAGATTTTCTCTTGCTTGTGTTCTAGAAACATAGAAACATAGAAAATAGGTGCAGGAGTAGGCCATTTGGCCCTTCGAGCCTGCACCACCATTCAGTATGATCATGGCTGATCATCCAACTCAGAACCCTGTACCTGCTTTCTCTCCATACCCCCGATCCCTTTAGCCACAAGGGCCATATCTAACTTCCTCTTAAATATAGCCAATGAACTGGCCTCAACTGTTTCCTGTGGCAGAGAATTTCACAGATTCACCACTCTCTGTGTGAAGAAGTTTTTCCTCATCTCGGTCCTAAAAGGCTTCCCCTTTATCCTTAAACTGTGACCCCTCATTCTGGACTTCCCCAACATCGGAAACAATCTTCCTGCATCTAGCCTGTCCAATCCCTTTAGATAATAAGTTCTGCAACTTATTGTTTTATTATTATTATTGTTGTTATTATGTCTTTTTCTGTCCTGCTACTGCAGAACAACACATTTCACAACATATCCAGTGATATTAAACCTGATTCTGCTTGAAATGCTCCTTATTTACCCTGAACCCTGTCATTCTCAGAATTATTCTTGAGAACCTACTCTGGATCCTCTCCAATGCTGGCACATCCTTTCTTCGATAAGAATCTAGCACTACTAGATGAGCAGTAGATTGTATTGTGTATCTGGATTTCAGCAAGGCATTTGATAAGGTACCCCATGCAAGGCTTACTGAGAAAGTAAGAAGGTATGGGATCCAAGGGGACATTGCTTTGTGGATCCAGAACTGGCTTGCCCACAGAAGGCAAAGAGTGGTTGTAGATGAGTCACATTCTGCATGGAGGTCAGTCACCAGTGGACTGCCTCAGGGATCTGTTCTGGGACACGTACTCTTCGTGATTTTTATAAATGACCTGGATGAGGAAGTGGAGGGATGGGTTAGTAAGTTTGCTGATGACACAAAGGTTGGAGATGTTGTGGCTGGTGTGGAGGGCTGTCAGGGGTTACAGCAGGACATTGATAGGATGCTAAACTGGGCTGAGAAGAGGCAGATGGAGTTCAACCCAGATAAGTGTGATGTGGTTCATTTTGGTAGGTCAAATATGATGGCAGAATATAGTATTAATGATAAGACTCTTGGCAGTGTGGAAGATCAGAGGGATCTTGGGGTCCAAGTCTATAGGACAGTCAAAACAGCGGCGCAGGTTGACTCTGTGGTTAAGAAGGCATATGGTGTATTGGCCTTCATTAATCATTGAATTGAATTTAGGAGTTGAAAGGCAATGTCGCACTTATATAGGACTCTGGTCAGACCCCACTTGGAGTACCATGCTCAGTTCTGGCCACCTCACTACAGGAAGGATGTGGAAGCCATAGAAAGGGTGCAGAGGAGATACACAAGGATGTTGCCTGGATTGGGGAGCATGCCTTATGAGAATAGGTTGAGTGAACTCGGCATTTTCTCCTTGGAGTGACGGAGGATGAGAGGTGACCTGATAGAGGTATAGAAGATAATGAGAGGCATTGATTGTGTGGATAGTCAGAGGCTTTTTCCCAGGGCTGAAATGGTTGCCACAAGAGGGTACAGGTTTAAGGTGTTAGGGAGTAGGTACAGAGGAGATGTCAGGGGTAAGTTTTTTACTTAGAGAGTGGTGAGTGCATGGAATGGACTGCTGGCTACGGTGGTGGAGGTGGATGCAATAGGGTCTTTTAAGAGGCTTTTGGATAGAAAAATAGAGAGCTTTAGGTAAACCTAGTAATTTCTAAGGTAGAGACATGTTCGGCACAACTTTGTGGGCTGAAGGGCCTGTATTATGCTGTAGGTTTTCTGTGTTTCTATGCTGACTATGAATGCAGAGCAAGCATCCAGTAGACTCCCTGCTCTCAATTGCTTTCCAGGGTTGGGTTTGGGAAGCTGTACAGGTATGTAAGTGGCATGTCAAAATGCAATTAGATGTGACATTGAAGAATGTAAAGCCTAAGGACAGGCTTGGGACTTTATAAAGCAGCTACGGAGTATATGTTCATGGCTTTCTGCTGCTGTACCTCATCCACTTCAGGGTTCAACGTGTTGTGCATTCAGAGATGCAACACTGTTTTAATGAGAGATTATACTGTCACCTTCCCCTCAGTTTGAACCAGTCTGGCCATTCTCCTCTGACCTCTCTCAATAAAATGGCATTTTCATGCACAGAACTGCTGTTCACTGTATATTTCTTTGTAACACCATTCTCTGAAACTCTGAAGTGTGAGTTCCCAGCCTGGGGTCCACGGACCCCCTGGTTAATGGTAGGCATCTATGGCATAGAAAAAGTTTGGGAACCCCTGCTCTACAGACTTGTGTAGGAAAATCCCAGGAGATCAGCAGTTTCTAGGATTGTAATTTCCTGACATAAATTTTTCAAAATATAATGGACTTTAAAATTTAAAAATAATTAGAAGTTAATCTGTATTATTTCAGCTTCTACTATATTCCACTCTTAATTTCTTAACCTTTTTGTCACTTTAATCTGGCCACGTTATTAGGTACAGGAGTTATTAGGTAAAGTGTTTATTGAGCGTATGTCCGTGCTGTCTGCTGCAGTAGCTCATCTAGTTCAAAGTTTGACATGTTGTACATTCAGAGATGCTCTTCTACACACCATTGTTGTGACACGTGGTTATTAGAGTTACTGTTGCCTTCTGTCAGCTTGACCCAGTCTGGCCATTTTCCCCTGACCTCTGATTGACAAAGCATTTCTGCATAAAAGCTGCTGTACACTGGATGTATCTTTGTATTCACTGCATTCCAAGGTTTCCTGGACCCTTCGGTTAACGGTAGTGGTCCATGGCATAAAAAATGTGGGGAATCCCTGTTCTGGAAACTGTTGTGCTGGAAAGTCGTGGGAGATTAGCAGCTTCTGAGATACCAAAACCATCCTGTCTGGCAACAACAATCATTCCACGGTCAAAGTCATTTAGATCACATTTCTTCCCCATTTTGATGTTTGGTCCGAACTACAACAAACCTCTTGACCATGTCTGCATGCCTTTATGTCTGTTTGATTGGCTGATTAAATATTTGCATTAATAAGCAGGTATACCTTAAAGGGGGGCCACTGAGTGTATCCCAGCCAGAACCTTCAGGACAAGAGAAGACAATACTTAGCGAAGCAAATAATAATAAATGTCACTCTCCCTGTCAGTGTTATCATTTCCCTTCTGGGCCTGGGGGACATTTTCTGAAGGAAGCCATAATTAACACCACAGAGATGTACTTTTAGATGCACTGACAGATGTTTATTTAAATCAACTACAGCATGCATTAACATTTTAATAATCTGATTAGGCAGGGTCCTGTCATGTCACTCCATATAGATTTTTTTGTCATGGTAATGTAATTAATCTTAAAGAAAGGTGATGTCTGTGTTTTGAACTTCTCTGCAGGTAATCATTTCCTTTTCTTTCGGATTCAGGTTGCTGTAAATTATTCAGAGAGAGACTCATTGCTTACGTATTCTCATTTTTTAGACAAATGTTCCTTTGAAAACTTCATTAGATGATATCATGGCTACTCAATCTGACATTTTATATGTTCCTCATATATATTCTTACTCCAAAACTCCTTTTGCTTGTGATCAGATATTGGTTTATTTGTTATCTCAGTACACTTGGCCAGTAAGTTTTAATTATTCATATAGATGAGGCAGACTGCCCCTTTCTGGATTGATTTCCATTCTTGCAACAAATTACTGGAGATGAAGATATATAGTCATGGAATGTTACAGCACACAAACAGGCCCTTCAGCCCATCTAGCTTATATCATTCCATTATTCTGCCTAATCCCATGAACTCACAGCTGGACCGTAAACCTCTACATCCCTCCCCACCCCCATGTACTTATCGAAACTCTCCTTAAATGTTGAAATCGAGTCCGCATCTACCACTTCTGCGGGCAGTACATCCCACTCTCTCATGACTCTCCAAGTGAAGAGCTCACCCTCATCTCCCCCTTAAATATTTCACTTTTCACCCTAAATCAATAACCTCTTGTTCTTGACTCACCCAACCTCAGAGGAAAATGCCTGCTTGTATTTACTCTACATATACCCCTCATAATTTGGTACATCTCTACCAAATCTCTTCTCATTCTACTATGCTTTCAGGAATAAAGTCCTTATCCATTCAACCTTTCCCTCGCACTTAGGTTATTAAGTCCCGGCAAAATCCTTGCAATTTTTTTCTCTACTCTGTCAACCTTTCATTATAACTCAAGTCTGCCTTGAAAGTTACCTTGAAAATGATTGGCTTTCAACAGCTTTTCTTAGATCCCAACAAAGTTTACCCTGTTCTTTTGTGTGTTTACCTGTGTGTGTCACTCTGTTCCCTGTTGACTTCACCATGCTGAAATGAATTCTGGGACCTTTCCTGTTTATGGTAGATACTACCCACTCAGGTTGAATGAAGGAGGTTTGGTTAGCCTGTCAATGACACGGAGATTGTGAATGGATAATGAGGGATGCTGTCTAAGGTTATAGCAGGATATAGATCATTTGGAAAATTGTGTGGAGCATTAGCAATGGAATTTATTCCCAACAAGCTTTGAAGGGGATGCTGAAGAGGTTTATCAAGATACTGCCTGGATTAGGCGGCATGAGTTGTAACAAGTGGTTGGACAAACTTGGGTTGGTTTCTCTGGAGCCCCAGAGGCTGATGGGAGATCTGATAGAGGTTCATAAGAATATGAGAGGCATAGAAAGAGTAGACAGACAGTATCTTTTCCAAGGTTTGAAATGTTTAATACCAGGGGACATACATTCAAGGTGAGCAGGGATAATTTCAAAAGATATGTAAAAGGTATGATTTTTACACGGAGTGCTGGGTGCCTGGACTATGCTTCCTGAGGTGATGATACAGGCAGATACACTAGAGTCTTCTGAGAGGCATTTAAAAAGGGACATGAATGTGAGGAAAATGGAAGGATATGGACATTGGGTAGGCAGAGGGGATTAGCTAGGTTGCTCATTTGATTACAAATTAAGCAAACGAGAAAATCTGCAGATGCTGGAAATCCAAGTAACACACTCAAAATACTGGAGGAACTCAGCAGCCAGGCAGCATCGATTGGAAAAAAAGTACAGTTGACGATCTAGCTACCTCGTTATGATCCTGCATCTTATTGCTACCTGCACTGCACTTCCTCTGTAGTTGTTACACTTTATTCTGCACTCTGTTATAGTTTTACCTTGTCAAATGTAAGGAGAAAGTGAGCAGTTACTTGTAGAGCCTTTTGCTAGCATTGAGGTACAGAGTAACCGTGACGTCCATAATTCACTGAAAGGTGGTAAAGAAGGCACATGGAGTTTTATTTTAGTTTATTTTTATTGAGATGCAGCGTGAAATAGGCACTTTGGGCTCTTTAAGCTGTGCCTCCCAGCAATCCCCCAATTTAACCCTAGCCTAATCACTGAACAATTTATAATGAACAATTAACCTACCAACCAGTATATCTTTGGACTGCGGGAGGAAACCAGAACTCCCTGAGGAAACCCATGCGTTCACAGGAAAGTGCATACGAACAGCGGCGGGAATTGAACCCGGGTCACCTGTGCTGTAAAGCATTGTGCTAACCACTACATTACTGTGCATTTGTTAGATGGGGTGATGGGTATGAAAGTAAAGAAGTCGAGCTGCAGCTATGTAAAACTTTAGTCTGAGCAGAGTTGGAGTATTGCGTGAAATTCTGGTTGCCCCATACAGGAGAGATGTGGAGTGCAATGACTTGTCTTCCACAACGATCCATGACAATGAACTCCACTGATTCATCACCCTCTGGCTAAGGAAATTCCTCCTCATCTCTGTTCTAACTGGAAGCTCCTCTGTTCTGAGGCTGTGATCTGATCTTAAGGAACTCTAAGGAATTGCCTGGACGTTGGCAGGTCCAGGGGTTGATATCACAGGCGTGCAATCCTAAAGCGGAATCTCAAACTTACTTACCCACATAGAAAGATCTTGGTTTTCTTTTCTAAACTATGTAGTTCTTTGTCAAATTACACAGATGTTCTGGTAGCCGCAATTATTTCTATTCCCAGGAGCTTTACCCTGCAGAGATCTCAGCTCCAGTTGGTCTCCCCTTCCCATGAATGATTGTGCAGGTCCAGTGATTTCTCCTGCTTCTGTTAATGGGCTCCTGAATGTCTATTCCTTATGCCTGCCACTTGCTGGGACCATAAAGTGTTTGCATAACCTTGATCTATTGGCATCCTTTTATTTTGAAGACTGTAGTCTCTGCTTTCACAGTGAGAGTGCACATTGTAATTCAAGGAAATACCTTCATGAACCGTTAATACCTTTAGCTGCCAGAGCTAAACTCAGTCAAACAGTACTGTGCAAAAACCTTAGGACCATATACATCACTAGGGTGCCTAAGGCTTTGACACAGTACTGTTATTTGTCAACGTGGAGCAGAGAGTGAGTTTGTAAGTCTGGCAGGAGCAAAGAATTTTGGGAATGGCGAGGGAGGGGCACCTCAGGAGGGGAGAGGGACAGGTGGCAGAGGAGGAATGCTGGTGGGGTGGAGGGTGGGTGGTGTGTGTGCAGTCACACCCAGCCCTGAGACACCAGGTAAGGTCATTTGATTCCAAACAGTTGATATATTGATCATTACAGAATGTCTCTCTGGTGCTCCCCTCTCCCTTCCCCTCTCCCTGCCCCCTTTCCACTCTTAGTCTACAGTAGAGACCCATATCAGAATCACATTGATCATCACTCACACTCCACAAAATGTGTTTGTTCTTACGGCAGCAGCACAGTGCAATGCATAAAATTACTACAGTACTGTGCAAAAGTCTCAGGCACTGTAGTTAGGTATATGTACAGTACTGTACATTTGCCAAACATTTCATCCCTTGATTGTATAATGATCTGTTTCCATTGGGCATCATGCTGCTATCATGGTTTCGTGGCTTAGAAGTTATTCTGACTCTTTATTCTCTGTAGTTTGCAGTGCAGAGTAAACATTTGAAACCATTATCGCCACCTCACCATTCCTCTTTTGCTCTATCTATCTATCTATTTATCTAGATCAGCAATTCCCAAACTTTTTATGCCATGGACTCTTACCATTAACCAAGGGGTCTGTGCGCCTCCGGTTTGGAGCCCCTGATCGAGGTAGACCTCTCGCAATGAATGCTAACATTTTCTAGCATTCAATTTGAGAAGACTGGAATATTAAGGTAGGGACATGTTTGGCACAACTTTGTGGGCCGAAGGGCCTATATTGTGCTGCAGGTTTTCTTTGTTTCTATAAAAGCAAGGATGTAATGCTAAGGTTTCATAAGGCACTGGTCAGACTGCATTTGGAGTATTGTGAGCAGTTTTGGGCTCCTGAACTAAGAAAGGACATGCTGGCATTCAAGAGTGGAAGTATTTACATACAGTATGTGGAGCGTTTGATGGTGCTGGGCCAGTACTCACTGGAATGTCAAAGAATGAGGAGAGGATCTCATTGAAATTTATTGAATATTGAAAGGCCTAGATGAAGTGAATGTGGAGAGGATGTTTCCAATTGTGAAGGATTCTGAAACCAGAGGGCACAGTCTCAGAGTAGATAGACATCCCTTTCGATCGGAGATGAACAGAAATTTCTTTAGCCAGTGTGGTGAATCCGTCAAATTCATTACTATAGATAGCTGTGGAGGCCAAGTCATTGGGTATATTTAAAGCAGTGTTTGATAGGTTTTTGATTAGTCGTGTGTGAGACGTTACAGGGAGAAGGCAGGAGAATGGGGTTAAGAGGGAAAATAAATCAATCATGATGGAATGGTGGAGCAGACTCGATGGGCCAAATGGCCTAATTCTGTTCCTATGTCTTGTGGTCTTCCGGAAATTAAATTCCACCTCAGCCTAGTTCTTGATATTTTCCTCACTATTTTGAGCTTCTCCACAGATTGGCATCAAAAGTTTGTTATTCCTGTGAAATTTTGTGCTTCAGAAAATAGCCATCATTCAATAAAGAGTCTGCCTCTCTCGTAAGGGAGACTCTGTAACAAAGGAATATGTCAGACAGTTAAGACAAGTGTCATTTTTCTTTATCATGCTACCAATTCCCCAAACTTTCTGCTCTGTTCTGACTTCTTTCATGATAACTGATGGTGCAAAGTGACTTCATATGAAAAGTCAGAACAGATATTACCTGTTCATAACTGGCAGCTGTAGAATTTGTCTCTAAAGCTGAAGAAGATGGTGTATTTTGTAATGAGTGCATCAACAGCAAGGCTTGATGACTGTCCTTCGGTATTGACTAATTACAAGCATGGACATGGCAGTCGCAGGATGCAAGGAGAGCTGAATGGGCAAGAAAATGATTGGCAGTTCTGGGGAAAATGGGTTTCTGAAACAGGTGGAGGTAAGTGTAATGAAATTTGCTCACAGCTTGTTACCATAGAGGGTGCCACAAAAGTAGCATTCACCAATATGAAAGTTTGGTTAGGTACATGGATGGGGAGGGGTGTGGAGGGCTTATGCTCCGGGTGCAGGTTGATGGGACTAGGCATTTCAAATGGTTTGACACGAACTAGATGGCTTTGTTTCTGTGTTGTAGTTTTCTATGATTCTAAGGGATTCAGTCCCCTTTGTTTTTCCAGGTTCCAGTGCCCACCATCTATATCTGCATATCACTGGTGATAATCATTCTTTGTCTACAGTACTGTGCAAAAGTCTTAGGCTTGAGTCTAGGGAGCCTAAAACTTTTGCTCAGCACTGTCCTTGTCAATGTGGTGCAGAGGAGTTTGTAAATCTGACAGGAGCAAGGGTTGTTGGGAATGGTGAGGGTTTAGCACCACAGGAAGGTTGTGGAATACGTGACAGAGAAGGAGGGTCAGGGGTGGGGGTTGGCATGGGTGTGGACACACGCAGCCCTGAGACACCAGACAAGGTCATTTGATTGCAAACAATTGGTTTATTGATCATTACAGAATGTCTATCTGGTGCTTCCTGCTCCCTCCCCTCTCTCTTCCCCTCTCCCTGCTCCCTTCCAGAGAATCAAGTTTTTCACCACTCACATACATATGTCATGGAATTATATTTTTTGTGTGTATGTGTGTGTGAATATATATATATATATATACACACACACACACATACATACACACACACACACACACACACACACACACACACACACACACACACACACACACACACACACACACACACACACACACACACACAAACACACACTTTGCACTTTGTACAGGACTGTAATTGTGTAATTGATAAATTGATAGATAACTTGGTACATTGGTTTAGTATTGTCACGTGTACCGAGGTGGAGTGAAAACTTGTCTTTCATTCTATTCATACAGATCAAACCATTACAACATACATTGACGTAGTACAAGCTAAAACAATAACTATGTTGAATAAAGTGCAACAACTACAGAGAAAATGTAGTGTAGGTAAAAGATTCCAGAATGAAAGGGTTAATGTTTGATGGCTCTGGATCCCTACATTTAGAAGAATGAGGGAAGATCACATTGAAACCTACTGAATATTGAAAGGCCGAGATAGAGTGGATGTGGAGAGGATGTTTCATATAATAGGGAGTCTACGACCAGAGAGCAGAGCCTCAGAATAGAAGCACACCCATTTAAAAGAGAGATGAAAAGGAATTTCTTTATCCAGAAGGTGGTGAATATGTGGAATTCATTGCCACAGATGTCTGTGGAGGCCAAGTCATTTGGTATATTTAAAGTGGGGGTTGATAGATTATGATTAGTCAGGGTGTGAAAGATTACAGGGAGAAGGCAGGAAAGAGAATGAAGTTGGGAGGGATAGCAAATCAGCCATGATGGAATGGCCTAATACTGCTTCTATGTCTTATGATTCTTACAGAGGTAGTGAGAATAAAGACAGAGTCCATGGAGGCGAGTCTGGTTTGCAGGATGTGCTTACTGCATCTACAATGCACTGTTGTTCCTTACAGACAGACAGAGCAGTTGCCACACCAAGCCACTATGTATCCAGACAGTATGCTTTCTATGGTGCGTCAATAACAATTGGTAAGGGTCAAAGTGAATATGCTAAATTTCTTTAGCTTCCTAAGGAAGTAAGGTTTCTGGAGAACTTTCTTGGCTGTGGCATCACCTGTTTGGACCAGGACAGGCTATGGGTGATGTTCACTCTGGAGAACTTCAAACCTTGGTGTTTCCTTTTAAGATGCTGACTAGAATATCGTGGAACTATGATTTGCTAAGCAGAAAAAAACAAGGTAAAAATAAAACTTAATAAACAAACACCAAAGATTATGGAAATCCATAATAACAGACACAAAATGCTTGAAGAACTCAGCAGGTCAGGCAGCATCAATGGAAATGAATAAACAGTTTTAAGCCAAGATATTTCATCAGGAATAGAAAGGAAGAGGGAAGATGCCAGAATAAGAAGGTGGAGGGAACGGGAAGGAGAACAAGCTAGATGATGATAGGTGAAGCCGAGTAGATAGGCAGGGAGGATGAAGTAAGAAGCTGAGAAATGATAGGTGCAATAGGCAAAGGGTTGGAGAACAAGGAATCTGATAGGAGAGGAGTGACAACCATGAGAGAAAGGTAAGGAGGAGAGGCACCAGGGGGAATTGATAGGTATGTGAGGAGAAGAGAAAGGTTAAAAGGGGAGCCATAGGTGAAACCAATGGGTGGAGAAAGCAAAAGACTGAAGAGGAGGGAATCTGATAGGAGCAGAGAGTGGACAGTGGGAGAAATGGAAAGAGGAAGGGACCAAGGGGGGTGTAGACAGATAATATGGTCAAAGAGCAGAACCTGAATAGAGCTGACAATGGGCAATCAAACAGCTTGTTATAGTCTAGTGAGCGAGCTGTTTTCATTCAAATATATTTTTTTGACATTATGTTGTTTTGATCGTTAGATGGGGTAAGAGTTATTCATTATTGTCACAATAATGGCCAGTAATGATGATAATAATTTCTGTCATCATGCATGCGTTTGCAAACAAACCAAGTAGATTTGACAAGCCACTTTCAAAGAAACATGGCCATTTTTCAAATTTAATACAACATAATGCTCTGAAGTTGATGTGGTGAAATGACTAGTTTCTGATAAATGGAGGACACACAAATAGTATTAAGCAGGCAGAGATCAAGGCTTATTTTCAGGACTGATCTCTGCTTTGATCCCTTATTGAAGGAACAGATAGATAAAACATGATTTGGCAGCATAGGGTTATTGTATCGCTATTACAGCTTGGGGCGTAGAATACAGCATTCAATTCTAGCATCCTCTGTAAGAAAGCTTGTATCTTCTGTTCCATTTGTGCATGGGATTCCTCTGAGTGCAGCTGTTTCCTCCCATAGTCCAAGCAGGTTAATTATTCATTGTAAATTATCCCAAGATTAGGCTGGGATTAAAATTGGTGAGTTGCTGGTACTCTGGTGTGCAGTGAAAAGCATGTCTTGCTTACATTTCATGCAAATCAGATCATTACATAGTGGATTGCGTTAGAATAAGGTAAAACAATAACAATGCACATTAATGTGTAAAAACTATTCAACGAGTGCAGTGCAGGTAAATGGTAAAGTGCAAGTTCATAACAAGGTAGGTTGTGAGGCCAAAAGTACACCTTGACCTACAGCGGTTCTGTTCAGGAATCTGATAACAGAGGGATAGAAGCTGTCCTTGAGCCTGGTAGAAGATGCTTTCAGGCTTTTGTATCTTATGCTTGATTGGAAAAGGGAGAAGAGAGAATGTCTGAGGTGGGTGGGGTCTTTGGTGGTGCCGGCTGCTTTACTGAGGCAGTGAGAGTGCAGGCAGAATCCATGGAGGGGAGGCTGGTTCCTGAGATGTGCTGAACTGTGTCTATAACTTTCTGTATTTTTCTTGGGGTCATATACAGAGTGGTTGCTGTACCAAGACGTTCAGCATCCAAACAGGATGGTTTCAATGTCAAGTCAAAGTCCAGCTGTTGTTAACTATAGCTTCATACAGGGTTAAAAGAAATCAAAGTTTGATGATCAGGTATCTGGTATTAATCACTTTGCTCTTCTCAACATGAGAGATTTGATTGGGCTTGTATGTCCAATTGGATCTTTGGTTTACTCCTTTGTAGACCCCAGTCAGCATAGATTGGCAACATCTCCTGCTTGATCTCCATCAGCACAGGTGCACTACAAGGCTCCACTCAAGTCCAAGCTCAACTTCTAGTTCAAGTTTGTTGTCATTCAACCATACACACGTATACAGCTAAACGAAACATCATTCCTCTGAAGCCAAGGTGCAAAACACAGTACATGCAGTCACACAGAGCGCATACAGTCACGAAATAGTATTAGCACATCTTCTTTCGTGGCATGGCCTGAAGACTGTTGGAGAATGGGACGTCTTCTTGGAATCCCTCCCATCCATGTACCTATCCAAATTTCTCTGAAGTATTGAAATTGAACCCTTATCCACCACTTCCACTAGCAGCCCGTTCTACACTCGCACCACCCTTTAAGTGAAGATCCCACTCAGCTTCCCCTTTAATTTTTCACATTTCACCTTAACCCGTGACTTCCGGCTATAGTCCCTCCCAACCTCAGTGGAAAAAGCCTGCTTGCATTTACCTAGTCCGGAACCCTCATAATTTTTACACTCTATAATGTTATAAATAAAGCATGCCAGTCACAAACTGAGGCTTAAGGGGGCAGTTATTAATGTAAACACAAGATGCTGGTAATCTTGAACAGCACACACAAAGTGAAGAGTGAAGGCCCAAACCATTGACTGTTTATTGCTCTTCATTGATGCTGCCTGACTTGCTGCATTCCATTTTATTAATGTAAGCTGGCAGTGTTTCACGGAGCTTCTCCTACTCTCGTCACTATGGTGACAGCATTTGGCAACACAAGGGCCTTTTGCTGCTCAAGGCCTCATCTAAGATATGTCTGTCTAATGGAGCCAAGTATCTTGACCCACCTTGAGAACAGGATTGATCGGAGAGGATGTGGAATTGTTTTGGGACACTTTTGAATCAGAATAAGGTTTATCATCATTGGCAAGTGACGTGAGATTTGTTAACTTAGCAGCAGCAGTTCAATGCAATACCTAAACTAGCAGAGACAAAAAATAATAATAATAATAATAATAAAGTAAATTAATTATGTACATTGAATAGATTTTAAAAAGTGCAAAAACAGAAATATGGTCCATTTTTTTAAAAAGTGAGGTAATATCCAAGGGTTCAATGACCATTTAAGAATCGGATGGCAGAGGGGAAGAAGCTGTTCCTGAATCACTGAATGTGTGCCTTCAGGCTTCTGCACCTCCTACCTGATGGTAACAGTGAGAAAAGGGCATGCCCTGGGTGCTGGAGGTCCTTAATAATGGACGCTGCCTTTCTGAGACACCGCTCCCTAAAGATGTCCTGGGTACTTTGTAGGTTAGTACCCAAGATGGAGTTGACTAAATTTACAACCTTCTGCAGCTTCTTTCAGTCCTGTTCAGTAGCCCCTCCATACCAGACAGTGATGCAGACTGTCAGAATGCTCTCCATGGTACAACTACAGAAGTTTTTGAGTGTATTTGTTGACATGCCAAATCTCTTCAAACTCCTAATAAAGTATAGCTGCTGTCTTGCCTTCTTTATAACTACATCGATATGTTGGGACCAGGTTAGATCTTCAGAGATCTTGACACCCAGGAACTTGAAACTGCTCACTCTCTCCACTTCTGATCCCTCTATGAGGATTGGTATGTGTCCCTTTGTCTTACTCTTTCTGAAGTCCACAATCAGCTCTTTCATCTTACTGACATTGAGTGCCAGATTGTTGCTGTGGCACCTCTCCACTAGTTGGTGTATCTCATTCCTGTATGTCCTCTTGTCACCATCTGAGATTCTACCAACAATGGTTGTATCAGCAAATTTGTAGATGGTATTTGATCTATGCCTAGCCACACAGTCACGGGTATACAGAGAGTAGAGCAGTGGTTCATGTTGCATGTGTTCCTGGATTCTGGTTCCTCTCTTTGTTTACTGCTTTTGAGCTGTTTGTTTGGGGCAATTGATGCAGTCGAGGGCACTTGAGCAAAGAATACTTTGCCCTGCAGTCTGAGATGGGCTCCCAGCATGACACTGAACAGAACTAAACTGAATACCCCTGGACTGCTGTTTGATGTTTGATATTCTATTTCGCTCACTCACTCTTTGCCATTTGTGCAATTTGTTATTTTCTCTTATGTCGGGTGTTTGATGTTTTGTTGAATGGTTCCAGGGTGTTTCTTTGTTTTGTGGCTGCCTGCAGGAGGACGAATCTCAGAGTTGTATTCTGCATATATGCTTTGATAATAAATCTACTTTGAAACTTTGAATCTTGCAGTTGTAGAGTCATAGAGCACTACAGAACTGAAGAAAGCCCTTCAGCGTGTATAATCTGAGCTGACAGGTGATAAACCCATCCATTAACCTCCATTCAGGGCCCCAAGCTGAAAGGGGCAACACTTCACCTGTGAGTCTGTCAGGATTGTCCACTGAATGTGGCCTCATCTATATGAGTAAGACCAGACATAGATCAGGGTATCTCTTTGTCCTGCATCTCTACTCTGCCCACTACAAAAGGCAAGACCGTCTGGCAACTACCCATCTCAATTCACCTTTCTATTCCCATTTGAAACGTTGGTCCACGGCCTCCTCTACTGCCATGATGAAGCCAAACTCAAGCTGGAGGATCAAAACCTCATATTCCAGCAGGATAGCTTCCAACCTGATGGCATTGCTCAAACTTCTGGTAATACTACCTCCTCCCTCTTCCTCTCCTTTTCCATTTCCCATTCTGGTTACCCTCTCATCCTCTTCACGTGTCCATTACCTCTCTCTTTTGCCTCTCCTCCTTCCCTTTCTCCCATGGCCTCCTGTCATTTCCTAATAGATGCCTTCTTCCACCTATCACCTCCTAGCTTCTTACCTCATTCATTCTGCCCTCCCAACTACCCACCTTTCTCATCACCTCATCTCACATACCCTCTGTTAATTTGTTCTCCTCTCCCTTTCCTACCTTTTTATTCTGGACTCTTCCCCTTCCTTTCCAGTTCTTGAAGGGTCTCAGCCTGAAACGACAACACTTTATTTCCCTCCATCGATGCTGCCTGACCTGCTGAGTTCCTCCAGCATTTTGTGTGTGTTACTGTGGATCTCCAGCATCTGTAGAATGTGTTTATGTCTTGCACCCTTTACTTGGTCAAGGATTATGGATCAACTTTATTCAACATATATGATTACATGTGTTCGTAATTTGCTGTGGTGTGTTGGCAAGGCATGCAACAAAGAAAAACAATAACATTCAACCATTACAAAGAAATATATTAAAATAAAGTTAGAGGTTAAGTCCAGATATGGAATAAAATGTTCATCAACATATAGGCACCAACATTATTTACAATGTAAACACTATTAAAAAAAGTGATTTAAAGTGTTTGCAGTGCAGAGATGGGGGTAATAGACAGAGGGTGTGGATGGGCTATCTAGAATGGTTGAGCAGATTAACTCATTAGCAGTGGTTCCCAACCTTGGGTCCATAGACTACTTGGTTAATGCATCAAAAAGGTTGGGAATTCCTGGCTAAGGGGAAGAAACATTTCAGATGATGTGAAATTTTTGTTTCAATAGGCCTTCCAGAAAGGAGCTTTTGGAAAAGGCCTTTTTGCTGAGTGGGTAGTGTCCACAAGGGTAGGATTAATGTGATAGAAACTTTGCAGATATTTAATCCACCCTTCCATGGGTCCCAATTGTCACATCAAGAGATCATTAGCATGTTTCGAGAGCTGAAGTTAAAGTGCTCTTATTATTTTTTATTTTGGTTATTGAGCATTGCATTATCTGCCATAGCTGATGCATTAGAATAATAAGGGATCATTAGAATTCTATGCCATTAAAAATGTGGTTGTATGGCCAATAGAACGATATGTTCAGGACAAAATTCACACTTCACTGCCCTCAGAAGCAATTTCTAAGCTCAGATGAGCGAATAACAATTCCTGAAAACAAGAATAAACCTGAAGGCCAAACAAATTAATCTCTCCGTTTTAAGATCTTAAACCCAATGACCCTCAATCATACAATACATTTTCAGTCCTTTTCCTCTCTAGAAATGCAACCAATTTCTTTTCAAACAGTTTTTTTTTAATCTTTCACATATCATCTATTATCCGCCCTTCTCCTGTTTTTGGATGAGTAATCCTGGTTATGATAGTAGATGGAAGGACGTAGAACAACACACCATAGTAAAAGACTCTTCTGAGATATAGAAAAAGAGACACCATTTTAATTTTGGGATAGCAGCAAGTGTAGTAATCATTGCATATTGTTAATTGCCCTTAGATAGTGGTGGAAAGCCACGCTTTAGAACTGTTGCAAGCCTTCTAGAGAAGGGCTCTCACACCGTAGCTGGGTAGGGATATCAGGTGTTAAACCTCCGATGCTTTATTTCCAAATAATGGTGTATGTGTCATGACACAGAAAGCACAACAGTGCTTTTTCTTTCTTTGAAATTTGCATAGATTCAGCATATCACCCACAACTTTGACAGACTTCGACAGAACTGGGCTGAGAAGTAGCAGATGGAGTTTAACCCAGATAAGTGTGAGGTGGTTCATTTTGGTAGCTCAAATATGATGGCAGAATATAGTATTAATGGTAAGACTCTTGGCAGTGTGGAGGATCAGAGGGATCTTGGGGTCCGAGTCCGTAGGACACTCAAAGCAGCTGCGCAGGTTGACTCTGTTGTTAAGAGGGCGTATGGTGTGTTGGCCTTCATCAATGGTGGGATTGAGTTTAGGAGCCGAGAGGTAATGTTGCAGCTATATAGGGCCCTGGTCAGACCCCACTTGAAGTACTGTGCTCAGTTCTGGTCACCTCACTACAGGAAGGATGTGGAAGCCATAGAAAGGGTGCAGAGGAGATTTACAAAGATGTTGACTAGATTAGGGAGCATGCCTTATGACAATAGGTTGAGTGAACTTGGCCTTCTCTCCTGTGACAGAGGATGAGAGGTGACCTGAAGGAGGTATATAAGATGATGAGAGGCATTGATCATGTGGATAGTCAGAGGCTTTTTTCCCAGGGCTAAAATGGTTGCCACAAGAGGACACAGGTTTAAGGGGCTGGGGAGTAGGTACAGAGATGATATCAGGGGTAAGTTTTTTATGCAGAGAGTGGTGAGGGTGTGGAATGGGCTGCCAGCAATGGTGGTGGATGTGGATATGATAGGGTCTTTTAAGAGACTTTTGGATAGGTACACGGAGCTTAGTAAAACAGAGGGCTATAAGTAAGCCTAGTAATTTCTAAAGTAGGGACATGTTCGGCACAACTTTGTGGGTTGAAGGGCCTGCATTGTGCTGTAGGTTTTCTATGTTTCTAAATGTGCAATGGAGAGTATCCTAACTGGTTGCATCACGGCCTGGTATGGAAACATCGGTGGAAACCCAGCAACGGATACAGCCTAATTCATCACAATCAAAGCCCTCCGTATAATTGAGCACATTAACAAAGAGCTCTGCCACATGAAAGCAGCATCCATAATCAAAGACCCCCACCATCCAGTCCATGCTGTCTTCCTGCTACTACCATTGAGCAGGAGGTAAAGAAGCCTTCTGTTCCACACCACCAGGTTCAGGAACATTTATTACTCCACAATCATTAGGCCCTTGAACTGGTGTGGATAACTTCACTCACCCCAAAGCCAAGTTGTTTCTACAACCTACAGACTCACTTTCAAGGACTCTTTACAACTCATGTTCTCAATATTATTTCTTTTTTTATTTGCACAATTGGTTTTCTTTTGCAATTCTTTTTGTCAGTCTTTGTTTAGTTATAGTTTTTCTTAAATTCTATTGTACTTTATTTTTCTGTAAATTCTTTCAATAAAATGATTCTCAATGGCCTTAGTGTGACCAATAGGGTGGCATTGTAGTCTAGTAGTTAGCACAACGCGTTACAGTACAGGTGACCCGGGTTCAATTTCTGCCACTGTCTGCAATGAGCTTTTGCATTTCTCACGCATCTGCTCTGGTTTCCTCCCACAGTCCAAAGACGTACTGATTGGTAGGTTGATCATTGTAAATTGTCCTGTGATTAGGCTGGGATTAAATTGGGGGTTGTGCAGCTTGAAGGGCTGGAAGGGCATATCCATGCTGTATTTCAATAAATGAATGGAATAAATATATGTAGTTTAATAACAAATTTACTCGGTACTTTGAACTTCGAGTTTGTGTATAATCTAACTAATGGTGTTTCCATGAAACTACAGTTTAATTGTTTCTTAATGGCAGAGTTATGACGAGCAGTCAGAGTAGCATGGATGAAGATCTGCTATGTATTTAGTAGATTTGGGGTGCCGTGATCCCTGTGATCATGTGGGTTTCCTCCGGGTGCTCTGGTTTCCTCCCATGTTTCAAAGACCTGTGGGTTAGGGTTTGTGAGTTGTGGATATACTATGTTGGCTTTGGATGAATAGTGACATCTGCAGTCTTTGCCCAGCACAATCTTTGCTGAATTGATATGTTGCAAATGAGTCATTTCAGTGTATAGTACTGTGCAAAAGTCCGAGGTAAATACATACAGCTTAGGGTACCTAAGACTTGTGCACATTACTGAAGTAATTTTGTGTATTGCACTGTACTGCTGGCACAAAAGGAAACACAACTTTCATGCCATATGCGAGTGATCACGATCCTGATTCCAGTACGGGTCTCTGTTGTGGGCTGGGAGTGGGAAGGGGGCAGGGAAAGGGGAATCATCATTGGGAAAAGGGGAAGAGAGAGGCAAGGGAGCGGGATGCAACAAAGAGACGTTCTATAATGGTTAATAAACCAACTGTTGTTAATCAAATGACCTTTCCTGGTCTCTCAGGGCTTGGTGTGTCAGCGTCTGTGCCACCTCCATGACCCTGGCACTCCTTTTCTACCACCTCTCCTGTATCACTCCTCCCTCACCATTCCCAACATCCTTTGCTGTTGCCAGATTTACAAACTTGCACTCTGCTCCACGTTGACAAGGAGAGTACTGTGCAAAAGTCTCGGTACCCTGGTGATATATATGCGCTTCAGGCTTATGCAATGTTATGTATGTTTCAGTATACATGTGACAAATGAAGCTAATCCTTAGATGGTGCAGACTGTAGCTGTGATGGAATGCTATTGGATGGAATGGAACTAGATTGAAAGTCTTAGATAGAGTGAACATGGTTCTAATAGTGGGAGAGTCTCAACCCAGATGGCAGAAGGTCATCTTTTAGAACAGAGTTGAGGAGGAATTTCTTTAGCCAGGGGGTGGTGAATCTGTGGAATGCGTTACTACAGATGGCTTGGAGGCCAATTCATTGGGTATATTTAAAGCGGAGGTTGATATTTTCTGATTAGTCAGGGTGTCAAAGGTTATGGGGAGAAGACAGGGGAATGGGATTGACAGAGATAATGAATCAGCCATGATAGAATGGCAGAGCAGACTCGATGCGCCAAATAACCCAATTCTGCTGCTGTGTCTTATGGTCTTATAACCATTAGCTTTTATAAAACATCTGCTTTTGTCCTTCACTATATCTTCACTTTTCCTCATCACTTTCTTTCTGTAATTCCCAGTCTGGTCACTGAATTATAGGAAAAATGTCAACAAAATAGATAGAGTACAGAGAAGATTTACTAGAATGTTACCTAGGTTTCAGCACCTAAGTTACAGGGAAAGGTTGAACAAGTTAGGTCTTTATTCTTTGGTGCGTAGAAGGTTGAGGGGGTACTTGATAGAGGTATTTAAAATTGAGGGGATAGATAGAGTTGATGTGGATAGGCTTTTTCCATTGAGAGCAGGGGAGATTCAAACAAGAGGACATGAGTTGAGAGTTAGGGGGCAAAAGTTTAAGGGCAACACGAGGGGGAATTTCTTTGCTTGGAGAGTGGTAGCTGTGTGGAACGAGCTTCCAATAGAAGTGGTAGAGGTAGGTTCGGTATTGTCATTTAAAGTAAAATTGGATAGGTATATGGACAGGATAGGAATGGAGGGTTATGGGCTGAGTGCGGGCCAGTGGGACTAGGTGAGAATAAGCGTTCAGCATGGACTAGAAGGGCCGAGATGGCCTGTTTCCATGCTGTAATTGTTATATGGTTATATATTTCTTTGTCCAAACATTTGGTCATCCCTTCTAATGCTTTCTTCACCAACTGACTATCCAGGATATACTGAGTCTTTGTGAAGTACTTTGTTTTTCTATGTTCAAGTCTCGAGTGTTTTGGCTGTTATATATGGTAATAATACTTGTGCAGAAACGAAAATGATTTCTTACAAAAACCTAATCAGAGTATCTTGGGCCGTTGCACGACTGTGCCTTTTTATTACAGTCAATCAAATTGTCTGTTCATTTCAGCTACATAATCTTCTTTATAAAGAAATTTATAAAAATTTTTAGCCTCTATTGACTGTATATTCATTTATTTTATGCTTCAGTTTTGTAAAAAAACATTTTATAGCTCATTTAGATTGATAAATTTTACTTCTGACCTTGTTATTTACAAAATGCTTGTAGATTTATGAGTCACAGAAGATGGCCTCAATATGTGACATGGATAATGTGCTGTAGAGAGAAACAGTGATTAAAACATATACCGTGTTCTCAGCATTGTCTGAATCTCAAGCATTATTCTAATTGGGTGGTTCACAGTTTTTGGATCAACAGATTAACATCTATTAACCAGTGTTGACACTTGTATTAATGGAGCAGATATAAAATATATGTATTTAGAATATAGAACATGGACCAGTACAGCACAAGGACTGGCCCTTTGGCCTACCATGCTCCGACGAACCAATTAAATTAGTAATCAAATGGCCAATTAAACTAATCACCTCTGTCTTCACTATGTCCATACTCTTCCATGTTCCAGAATCCGAATCAGGTTTAATATCATTGGGATATGTTGTGAAATTTGTTTTGCAGCAGGAGTATGTTGCAATGCGCAGTAATCTTTATATGCCATGCCATATGATGTGGGTGATGTTGGTTTCATGACCATGATTGTTCTTGGCAATTTTTTCTGCAGAAGTGGTTTGACATTGCCTTCTTCTGAACAGTGTCTTTACAAGACGGGTGATTCCAGCCATTATCAATACTCTTCAGAGATTGTCTGCCGGGTGTTAGTGGTCGCATAACCAGGACTTGTGATATGCACCGGCTGCTCATGCGACCATCACCACCTGCTCCCTGGCTTCATATGACCCTAATCAGGGGGGGAGAGTGGGGGTCTAAACAGGTGCTTCACCTTGCCGAATGTCGGCTTGCAGGTCAGTTGAGGAAAGGAACACCTTACACCTCCTTTGGTAGAGATGTATCTCCACTCTGTCACCCAAAACATAGTAATTAAAACCATAACTTACAATAAGTATATTTTAAAAATAAATAGGTAGTGAAAAAAGAGATAAGATAAATACTGAGGAAATGTTCATTCAGAAGTTTGATGGTGCAGAGGAAGAAGCTGCTGCTGAATCACCGAGTGTGTGTCTTTGGGCTCCTGTACCTCCTCCCTGATAGTAGTAATGAGAAGAGGGCATGTTCTGTCTCACATATTTCTTGCTTCCACGTGTCTAGGCAAACATCTCTTAAAAGTCTCTAATGTTTCTGCCTTCCCCAGCACTCCAGGCAGCATATTCTAGGCATCCACCCATCACTCTCTGTAAAAAAAAACTTGCCCCTCACATCGCCTTTGAAACTACCCCCCCCACCTTAAATACATGCCCTCTGGCGTTAGACATTTCAACCCTCAAACAGATACTGTTTATCTACTCTATACTTATCTATCCATTAAATATATTCTCTTTTGGCTGAATCCTAACTTCCAGAAGTCTATGGGTCAAGAGAGATTGATGTGTAAAATATTTCAGGATGTTCTTTGACCTGGATCCTTCCAATTCCATGTACAAGTTCAAGTTTATCGTTATCTGACTGCACATAGATACAACCAAATGAAAGAATGTTCCTCCAGACAACAATGCTCCCACAAAACATATATCACACATAGTACATAAGCCAAAATATTACTATAAACAAACTAACAAAATTTAATCCAAATTGCGTGTAGTGTAAACAGTAAACAGCTTGCTGTTCTGGAGACAAGACCTTGGTGGTGGCAGTATATTCATTAGTCTGGCAGCCTGAGGGAAGAAGCTGGCACTCCTGTTGCTCGTGTACCTTCTTCTGGACATGCTATGTTGGTGCCGGAAGCATGGTGGCTCTTGTGTGCCTATCCACTGGTCAATAGCTCAAACTACGCTTCTCACGGTGTGTTTCAATGTACACGTGGCAAGTAAAGCTAATCTTAAAAAACATATTGAGATCACCGCTCCCCAGCAGAGCATAAGGTTTTTTTGGTCAAATGTGAAACCCTAATCTGCAAATCTCCTTTACCTCAACCGACCACTGCAAACGATCATGAACTTCATCGTTGATGTTATCCTTCAATGAGAGATTGCTCCGGAGACACGAGTATGAAAAGCTGCCACCTCATAAATGACTACACTTGCAAACTACTTGCTTTCTTTACTAACTACCATCAAAATGGTAATTTCATTATTTACATGTCGGCTCATTGCCACCGCCACTGCCATGATGAGATTACTGGAGCAACACCTCATACTTTGTTCAGGTAGACACCAACATGATGGCATGGACATTGATTACTCTAACTTCTGGTAATTTTTTACCCTCCCCCTTCTCTCTTCTTCTATTCCCCTTTATGATTCCCCTCTCACTCCTCTTCTCTTCCTTTGCCCAGACCTCCCTCTGGTTTCCCTTCTCCTTCCCCTTCTCCCACAGCTACCCTCCACTCCCGTCAGTTCCTTCTTCAGCCCTTCACCTTTTCCTCCTCTCACCACCCAGCTTGTCACCTCATACCATTCCCATTAACAATACCGTACTGGATACTGTTGATGGGGATGACCTACCAGGAATGAGTTGTAGTGGTCCTGCCTCTGGCACAGAGGTTGAACCCTCAACTAGGAAGGGGAGGAGGGAAGAGAAGAGAGCGATAGTTTTAGGGGATTCAATAGGAGATTTTGTGGGGCAGATCGGGAGTCTCGGATGGTATGTTGCCTCCCTGGTGCCAGGGTCCGGGACATCTTAGATCGGGTGCAGGCTATTCTTGAGAACGAGGGCATGAACCCAGATGTAGTGGTCCATGTAGGGACCAACGATGTAGGTAAGGTGAGTGAGGGGGTCCTGCTTAGAGAGTTCAGGGAGTTAGGAGTGAAGCTGAAAGGCAGGACCTCCAGGGTGACAATCTCGGGATTGCTACCTGTGCCACGTGCGAGTGAGGCGAAGAATAGACTGATTATGCACATTAATACGAGGCTGAGAGCATGGTGCAGGAAGGAAGGGTTCAGGTTTTTGGATAATTGGTCTTTGTTCCAGGGACATTGGGATCTGTTTCGAAGGGATGGTCTACATCTGAACCGGAGGGGTACTAACATTCTTGCAGGAGTGTTTGCCAGTGCTGCTTGGGGGGGGGGGGTTTAAACTAGATGTGCAGGGGGCAGGGATCCAGATCCAGAGGGTTGGTCAGAAGGTGCATGGGGTTAAATGTGTACAAGGTTTGGGTGATCTTGAGAAGGTCATCAAAATTCAGGGTGCAATTTGCCCGATGGAAGTTCAAGGAGCTGGGTTAGGTACAGTAGACAGTGTTTTAAGCAAAGAGAGGAGGAATGGGCTAAGAATTCTATACTTGAATGTGCGTAGTGTCAGAAGTAAGACAGATGAGCTTGAAGCTCAGATGAAAATGGGGAACTACGATATTGTTGGGATAACAGAGACATGGCTGCAAGGGGATCAGGCCTGGGAATTGAGTGTACCAGGGTATACGTGCTATCGTAGAGACAGAAATATGGGAAGAGGGGGTGGGGTGGCCCTGTTGGTGAGGAATGAGATTCAGTCCTTAGCAAGAGGTGACTTGGGAACAGGGAAGTAGAGTCTGTGTGGATTGAGCTGAGGAACAGTAAGGGTAAAAAGACCCTAATGGGTGTTGTGTACAGGCCTCCAAACAGTAGTGTGGATATTGGGTACAAGTTGATTAGGGAGTTAACATTGGCATGTGCTAAAGGTAATGCAGTCGTTATGGGAGATTTCAACATGCAGATGGACTGGGAGAATCAGGTAGGTGCTGGACCCCAGGATAGGGAGTTTGTGGGGTGTCTAAGGGATGTATTTTTGGAACAGCTTGTGCTTGAGCCAACCAGGAACGAGGCTATTTTGGACTTGGTGATGTGTAATGAACAGGAATTGATAAGTGATCTTGAAGTAAAGGAGCCATTAGGAAGTAGTGATCATAACATGATAAGTTTTTATCTACAATTTGAGAGGGATAGGGGCAGATCAGAGGTGTCGGTGTTGCAATTAAATAAAGGAGACTACGGAGCCATGAGGGAAGAGCTGGCCAAAGTTAAATGGGTGGATGCCCTGGCAGGAAAGACAGTGGATCAGCAGTGGCAGATATTCTTGGGCATAATACAAAAGATGCAAATGCAGTTCATTCCAATGAGAAGGAAGGATTCAAAGAGGGGGAAGGGGCCACAGTGGTTGACAAAGGAAGTCAGAGATTGTATAGCATTAAAGAAAAAGAAGTATGACAGGGCTAAGATGAGTGGGAATACAGATGATTGGGAAAGTTTTAAGGAACAGCAGATCTTAACTAAAAAAGCAATACGGAGAGAAAAAATCAGGTATGAGCTCAGTCTAGCCAGGAATATAAAAGGGGATAGCAAAAGCTTTTTTAGCTATGTGAAGAGAAAGAAGATAGTTAAGAACAATGTTGGCCCCTTGAAGAATGAATTGGGAGAAATTGTTATGGGAAACAGGGAAATGGCAACAGAATTTAATGCATACTTTAGATCTGTCTTCACCAGGGAGGACACAAGCAATCTCCCAGATGTATGGATGGGCCAGGGTCATAAGATATCAGAGGAATTGAGACAGATTGACATTAGGAAAGAAACTGTGATGAGTAGACTGGTAGGACTGAAGGCTAATAAATCCCCGGGTCCAGATGGTCTGCATCCGAGGGTTCTAAAAGAGGTGGCTCAGGAAATTGCGGATGCATTGGTAATCATTTTCCAATGTTCCTTAGATTCAGGATCAGTTCCTGAAGATTGGAGAGTGGTTAATGTTGTCCCACTTTTCAAGAAGGGAGGGAAGGAGAAAACGGAGAACTATCGCCCTGTTAGCCTAACATCAGTAGTGGGGAAGATGCTTGAGTCCATTATTAAGGACGAAATAGTGGCACATCTAGATGGCAGAAATAGGATTAGGCCGAGCCAGCATGGATTTACCAAGGGCAAATCATGCTTGACTAATCTGTTGGAGTTTTTTGAGGGTGTAACAAGGATGTTAGACGAGGGTAAGCCAGTGGATGTTGTGTACCTAGATTTTCAGAAGGCATTCGATAAGGTGCCACATAGGAGATTGGTGAGTAAAATCAGAGCTCATGGCATTGGGGGCAGGGTTTCAACATGGATAGAAAACTGGTTGGCAGAAAGAAAGCAAAGGGTAGCAGTGAATGGGTGTTTCTCAGACTGGCTGGAGGTGATTAGTGGGGTACCACAGGGCTCTGTATTGGGACCACAGCTCTTTACAATTTATGTCCATGATTTAGATGAGGGCATTGAAAACTATATCAGCAAGTTTGCTGACGATACTAAACTGGGTGGCAGTGTGACATGCGAAGAAGACGTTAGGAGAATACAGGGAGACTTGGATAGGCTGAGAGAGTGGGCGGATACTTGGCAGATGTCATTCAATGTGAATAAATGTGAAGTTATCCACTTTGGAAGCAGGAACAAGAGGGCAGAGTATTGTCTGAACGGTGTAGAGTTAGGTAAGGGAGAAATGCAAAGAGACGTAGGAGTCCTAGTTCACCAGTCAATGAAGGTGAATGAGCAAGTGCAACAGGCAGTGAAGAGGGCAAATGGAATGTTGGCCTTTGTTACAAGGGGAATTGAATACAAGAGCAAGGATGTTCTTTTGCATTTGTACAGGGCCCTGGTGAGACCACACCTGGAATATTGTGTACAGTTTTGGTCTCCAGGTTTAAGGAAGGACATTCTGGCAATTGAGGAAGTGCAGCGTAGATTCACTAGGTTGATTCCTGGGATGGCAGGGCTGTCTTACGCAGAGAGATTGGAGAGATTGGGCTTGTACACGCTGGAATTGAGGAGATTGAGAGGGGATCTGATTGAAACGTTTAAGATAATTAAAGGATTTGATAGGATTGAGGCAGGTAATATGTTCCAGATGTTGGGAGAGTCCAGTACCAGAGGGCATGGATTGAGAATAAGAGGTCAGTTATTTAAAACAGAGTTGAGGAAGAGCTTCTTCTCCCAGAGAGTTGTGGAGGTGTGGAATGCACTGCCTCGGAAGACAGTGGAGGCCAATTCTCTGGATGCTTTCAAGAAGGAGCTGGATAGATATCTGATGGATAGGGGGATCAAGGGATATGGGGACAAGGCAGGGACTGGGTATTGATAGTGAATGATCAGCCATGATCTCAGAATGGCGGTACAGACTCGAGGGGCCGAATGGTCTACTTCTGCACCTATTGTCTATTGTCTATACCACTTTCCCCATCACCTGTTCTCACCTACCACCTGTCAGTTGTACTCCTTCGCCTCTCCCCCTTCTTATTCTGGCTTCTTTCCCCTTCCTTTCCAGTCCAGATGAAGGGTCATGGCCTGTAACTTCAATTGCTCATTCCCCTCCATAGATGCTGCCTGACTTGCTGAGTTCCTCTCACACTGTACGAGTGTGTGTAGCTCTAGATTTCCAGCATCTGTAAAGTACCTTGTGTTTATCTCGAGAGATGCTGGGAATGAAGAATAGTACTTGTAAGTCTGGTGGAGCAGCTGATTTGAAAGTTCTCCAATGTTCCCTCAATTCTGAACCTCCAAGCTGCGTGATTATCTGAATATCACTGATGGTTGTGTGTTAAGTTTTGTGGAATACACTGGGGAGAAACTGCAGTTGTTTTGTTTTTCTGGTGACAACTATGAGAACAGATATCACCAAGTAGAACAATCTCCCATTCTTTTCCAGAGATATTCACAGATCATTTTAACCTCCATCTGAATCTCAGCACAGAACACAGAGGCAAATCAAAGTCAAAGTAACTTTATCACGACTTTGATAATTATTACTGAAGTTTATTGTTATCATTCCATAGAAGTTCTTATTTATTTAGAAATATAGTCTGGCCCAATAAACCGTGATGCCCAGCAACCCACAGATTTAATCTGAGCCTAATCACAGGACAACTTACAATGACCAATTAACTTACTAGCTGGTATGTCAGTGGACTGTGGGAGGAAACTGGAGCACCCAGAGGAAACCCACATGGTCATGGGGAAAACGTAAAAACTCCTTACAGACGTCACTGAAATTGAATGCTGAACTCTGATGCCCTGAGCTATAATGGTGTTGTGCTAACCACTACACTACTGTGGCACCCTAAGGTGAATATATGGTGAATAAAGTTGATCTTTAATCCTTAAAGGATAGAAGCATTCAATGACTAAAACACACTGAGATCCAGTTAGAGAGGAAAGCAGATGGTGCCCCTGCCTTTTTATAATGTAATGATTTCACAAATCATCTGGAACGCTGTGTGCCTGTAGAATTCTCAATGGACAAGCAGCTTAACACTGCTGCCTTGTAAATAAGCGTAATCTCCTTTGTGAAAGCATTCAGATCACTGGTGGAGATGACAGTTTTCCGTCAGGTGTGTTGAAGAACATTAATGACACTTGTTTTAATGAGCTTTTGACAAGCCTTCTCCTTCCTCCTTGATGGCAGTAACAAGGATAGAACATCTCCTGGATGGTGAGGACCTTTAATGATAGATGCCACCTGCTTGAGATATCACTTCTTGATGGTGCCCTTGATAGTGAGGAGGGTTGTGCTCATGATGAAACTGCCTGAGTTTCATCACTGCCTAGGTAATCAAAGACCCCACCTACCCCAGACATTCTCTCTTCTCCCGTCTCTCATCAGGCGGAAAATACAGAAGCCCGAAAGCATGTACTGCCAGGCTCAAGGACAGTTTCGACACCATTCTTTTAAGACTATTGAACAATTCCTGACTGCAGTACTCTGAACCTCGCAACCTTATTTACTGCCACAATGAGGTCATCTTCAGGGTGGAGAAGCAATTCTTAATATTCCAGCTGGATAACCTCCAACTTGATGGCATGAATACTGATTTCCATAACTTTCATAATTTTCCCCTTCCCCTTTCCTCTGTTTCCATTCCCCACTCTGGCTCTCCTACTCTTTCTTCTATCACCTCCCCCGGTACCCCTCCTCCTTCTCTTTCTCCCATGGTCCACTCTCCTCCCTTTTCAGATTCCTCCTTCTTCAGCCTTTTACCTTTTTCACCTCTCACCACCCAGCTTCTCACCTCATACCACTTTCCCCCTCACATGTTCTCACCCACCACCTGTCAGCTTGTACTCCTTTCTCTCTCCCCCTTCCTTTCCCACCCTGATGAAGGATCTCAGCACAAAATATTGACTGTTTATTCCTTTCCATAGATGCTACCTACCCTGCTGAGTTTCTCCAGCATTTTGTGTGTGTTACTTTCAACCTCTTACACTAACTTATTATGGTGGCTCAGCTATTGTCTATTTGCACTCCACTTCCTCTGTAGCTGTAACACTTTATTCTGTATCCTGTAATTATTTTAACTTGTTCTACCTCAATGCACTGTTGAAATTAATTGATCTGTCTAGACAGTATCCAAGATGTGTTTTCCACTTTATCTCAGTACAGGTACCATACTAAGCCAATTTAATAATTTACCAATTATGATTACTCTCATCGTTCTGGGAACAAAACACCAAATCTCCAACAAAAAGTGCATTTGACTTCTTTCAAAAACAATTACTTCCCCAAACAATAAGGCTGATCAACACCTCTGCCCACAAACCCGACCCTCCGTACCCCAAATCACCACTGCTTTATCATTTCCTATCAGTGTTACCTTATGTACAGACACTCCTGTGCGTAGCTTCACTTTATGGACACACAATATATGTATATAAGCTATCTTCTGTATTTATATTTATTGTGTTTTTTATGATTTTTTTTGTGCTGAATGAGATCCAGAGTAACAATTATTTCATTCTCATTTGCACTTGTGTACAGGAAATGACATCAAACTATCTTGAACCTTAAATATGTACTTTAGGTTTTTATTTTTTATTTAGAGATAGAGCCAAGGGCAGGCCCTTCTGGCCTTTTAAGCTATGCTGTCCCAGTAACTCCAATTCAACCCTAGCCTAATATAATGACCAATTAACCTGTCAACCGGTATGCCTTCGGACTGTGGGAGGAAACCAGAGCACCCGGAGGTAACCCCCACAGAGAGGACATACAAACTCCTTACAGATGATGTCAGAAATGATCTCCAAACCCCAACATCCCGAGTTGCAATAGTACAGCTCTAATTGCTACACTACTATTGTACCCGTGTAGGAACTTGCAAAAAAGGAGTGAAAATTCTCTGATGCTGGTTCCCAGCTGTTCTACACTGGGTGAAATAAAGCCTGGGCTCACAGCTGATTATTCCCATTCGAAGCAGCAGGTACTTGCATCTTTGGAGCTTGTCTGCATTATGGAATGGCAAGCTTTGAGATGGTTATAGTAGAGGCAGGAACATTATTTCCACTATTAAGTGAGACGAGAACCAGGGGGCATTGCCTGAAAATTCAGGGGAGAAAATTTAGGACAGAGATGAGGAGCGAGTTGTGAATTCTCTGCCTAGGAGAGGAAACCGGTACACCCGGAGGAATCTCACAGGGAGAGCATTCAATCTTCTTACGGGGAGCAGCTGGTGCTGTGAAGTGTTATGCTTATCACATGCCGCCCAATAACTCTGAATCTGAAATCTGAAATCTGAAATCATGGGGGGACCAATATCCTAGCAGGGAGGTTTGCTAGGGCTACAGGGCGGACTAGTAAGATGGGGGGGGTGGGAGACTATTTGAGGAGTCTATGGGAGAGGAGGTTAGTTCACCAGTGGAGCAAGTAAATAGACAGTGTGTGAGGGAGAAAAGGCAGGTGATGGAGAAGGGATGCGATCAGCCCGAAGATGTAGGGGAGAAGAAAGAAAAGGATAATAAATTTGAATGCATTGTTAGGGATGGAAAGAGAGGAGGAGATGGAGAGTATCTTAAATGTATCCATTTTAATGCTAGGAGCATTGTAAGAAAGGCAGATGAGCTTAAAGCGTGGATTGATACCTGGAATTATGATGTTGTAGCTATTAGTGAAACATGGTTGCAGGAAGGGTGTGATTGGCAACTAAATATTCCTGGATTTAGTTGCTTCAGGTGTGATAGAGTAGGAGGGGCCAGAGGAGGAGGTGTTGGATTGCTTGTCCGAGAAAATCTTATGGCGGTGCTTTGGAAGGATAGATTAGAGAGCTCCTCTAGGGAGGCTATTTGGGTGGAATTGAAGAATGGGAAAGGTGCAGTAACACTGATAGGAGTGTATTATAGGCTACCTAATGGGGCGCGTGAGTTGGAAGAGCAAATGTGTAAGGAGATAGCAGATATTTGTAGTAAACACAAGGTGATGATTGTGGGAGATTTTAATTTTCCACACGTAGACTGGGAAGCTCATTCTGTAAAAGGGCTGGATGGTTTAGAGTTTGTGAAATGTGTGCAGGATAGTTTTTTGCAACAATACATAGAAGTACCGACTAGAGATGGGGCAATGTTGGATCTCCTGTTAGGGAATGCGATAGGTCAGCTGACAGATGTATGTGTTGGGGAGCACTTCGGGTCCAGTGATCACAATAGCATTAGCTTCAATATAATTATGGAGAAGGACAGGACTGGACCTAGAGTGAGATTTTTGATTGGAGAAAGGCTAACTTTGAGGGGATGCGAAGGGATTTAGAGAGAGTGGATTGGGTCAAGTTGTTTTATGGGAAGGATGTAATAGAGAAATGGAGGTCATTTAAGGGTGAAATTATGAGGGTACAGAATCTTTATGTTCCTGTTAGGGTGAAAGGAAAGGTTAAAGGTTTGAGAGCACCATGGTTTTCAAGGGATATTAGAAATTTGGTTCAGAAAAAGAGGGATGGCTACAATAGATATAGGCAGCATGGAGTAAAGGAATTGCTCAAGGAATATAAAGAATGTAAAAGGAATCTTAAGAAAGAGATTAGAAAAGCTAAAAGAAGATACGAGGTTGGTTTGGCAAATAAGGTGAAAGTAAATCCGAAAGGTTTCTACAGTTATATTAAAAGCAAGAGGATAGTGAGGGATAAAATTGGCCCCTTAGAGAATCAGAGTGGTCAGCTATGTGTGGAACCGAAGGAGATGGGAGAGATTTTGAATGATTTCTTCTCTTCGGTATTCACTAAGGAGAAGGATACTGAATTGTCTAAGGTGTGGGAAACAAATAAGGAAGTTATGGAACCTATGACAATTAAAGAGGTGGAGGTACTGGCGCTTTTAAGAAATTTAAAAGTGGATAAATCTCTGGGTCCTGACAGGATATTCCCCAGGACCTTGAGGGAAGTTTGTGTAGAAATAGCAGGAGCTCTGACGGAGATCTTTAATAAGTCATTAGAAACGGGGATTGTGCCGGAGGATTGGCGTATTGCTCATGTGGTTCCATTATTTAAAAAGGGTTCTAGAAGGAAGCCTAGCAATTATAGACCTGTCAGTTTGACATCAGTGGTGGGTAAATTAATGGAAAGTATTCTTAGAGATAGTATTTATAATTATCTGGATAGACAGGATCTGATTAGAAGTAGCCAGCATGGATTTGTGCGTGGAAGGTCATGTTTGACAAACCTTATTGAATTTTTTGAAGAAGTTACGAGGAATGTTGACGAGGGTAAGGCAGTGGATGTAGTCTATATGGACTTCAGCAAAGCCTTTGACAAAGTTCCACATGGAAGGTTAGTTAAGAAGGTTCAGTCATTAGGTATTAATGCTGGAGTAATAAAATGGATTCAACAGTGGCTAGATGGGAGATGCCAGAGAGTAGTGGTGGATAATTGTTTATCGGGATGGAGGCCGGTGACTAGCGGGGTGCCACAGGGATCTGTTTTGGGCCCAATGTTGTTTGTAATATACATAAATGATCTGGATGATGGGGTGGTAAATTGGATTAGTAAGTATGCCGATGATACTAAGGTAGGAGGTGTTGTGGATAATGAGGTGGATTTTCAAAGCTTGCAGGGAGATTTATGCCGGTTAGAAGAATGGGCTGAACGTTGGCAGATGGAGTTTAATGCTGAGAAGTGTGAGGTTCTACATTTTGGCAGGAATAATCCAAATAGAACATACAGAGTAAATGGTAGGGCATTGAGGAATGCAGAGGAACAGAGAGATCTAGGAATAACTGTGCATAGTTCCCTGAAAGTGGAGTCTCATGTAGATAGGGTGGTGAAGAGGGCTTTTGGAACGCTGGCCTTTATAAATCAAAGCATTGAGTACAGAAGTTGGGATGTAATGCTAAAGTTGTACAAGGCATTGGCAAGGCCAAATTTGGAATATTGTGTGCATTTCTGGTCACCGAATTATAGGAAAGATATCAATAAATTAGAGAGAGTGCAGAGACGATTTACTAGGATGTTACCTGGGTTTCAGCAATTAAGTTACAGAGAAAGGTTGAACAAGTTAGGTCTCTATTCATTGGAGCGTAGAAGGTTGAGGGGGGATTTGATCGAGGTATTTAAAATTTTGAGAGGGATAGATAGAGTTGACGTGAATAGGCTGTTTCCATTGAGAGTAGGGGAGATTCAAACGAGAGGACATGATTTGAGAGTTAGGGGGCAGAAGTTTAAGGGAAACACGAGGGGGTATTTCTTTACTCAGAGAGTGATAGCTGTGTGGAATGAGCTTCCTGTAGAAGTGGTAGAGGCCAGTTCAGTTGTGTCATTTAAGGTAAAATTGGATAGGTATATGGACAGGAAAGGAGTGGAGGGTTGTGGGCTGAGTGCGGGTAGGTGGGACTAGGTGAGATTAAGGGTTCGGCACGGACTAGGAGGGCCAAGTTGGCCTGTTTCTGTGCTGTGATTGTTATATGGTTATATGGTTATATGATCTATATAAAATATACAAAAATATAAATTCAGATAATCTATTGTGCTGCCCAATAACTCTGAGTCTGAAAGTCCCAATATGTACATGGCAGGAGCACATTGCATTTGTAAGTAAGCCATTTTTGTCTTGGATACATTGATACCCCCCCCCCACCCGCAGTCAGGGTTGATCCCCCCCCCCCCCACCCGCAGTCAGGGTTGATGTATTATGCAAGCCAGGACAGTACAATATGTAGAGTAAGCTATTGCCCATGCTGTATGCTCCCCCTCGCCAAGCAACAGATGAGTCCAAAGGAACGGCAGAGACCGACACATCTTAGCACCAGGGGCATCGCAGGGGTTGTCAATCAGCTTTAAACTCAACGTAGGATTGCCTCAGAGTCTCCAGCTCCGGGGTTTACTCCTGAAGCCTTCCCCATGAGTGGGTACAGCCACAAGACAGCAGAGGTCTGAGACCAGAGTTTTGCTGCTTCTAGATAAGTTGCCAACCACGGCTGACAAGCCCCATCTGCCCGAAGAGGTTCATTTTAAAATGCCGGTAACCTGCCTTTCCCCTTTTATCAGTAGAAACAGTTCCACTGGGCTTAGCTGCTAAGCCATTTGCGAAGACCAGGAGTTGGACTTGGTTGTCAGAGGCTATTTGACAGGTATGCCACTGAGAGCATTTAATATGTAGTGGGAGCTTATCCCCATTACTTCTTCTGGGTATGACAACCAACATATCTGCGCTGAGATACACTGAGACAGGTTTGCCTCACATACTGTCCCTAAAGATCAGATTATGATACAGTGTTTTGAGGTAGGACAAAGATGGGAAGGGACTTAGCACCCGTCACCATCCAGGCCATGCTCTCTTCTGTCTACTACCGATGGGCCAGAGGTACAGGAGCCGCAGGTCTCACACCACTTGGTTAAGGAACAGTTATTACACTACTGCTATCAGGCTCCTGAACTGGCATGGATAACTGCACACACCTCAACAATGAACTGAATCCACAGTTCATATGCTTTATTATTCAAGCATAATGTGCTTTGGTAGCATAACTGTCTGGAGTTTGGAGTTCAATTCCAGCGTCGTCCTCCCACAATCCAAAGACATTCTGGTTCAAAATTGGAAGTACGGTTATCATAACTATACATGTATGTCACTATATGCTACCTTGAGATTTATTTTCTTGGAGGCATTCACATTAAATAGAAAAACACAACAGAATCAATGAAAAAGCCTCATACAACAAAGATGGATGAACAACAAAGTACAAAAGACAACACATTGTGCAAAGCCAATAATAAATACAAACTCTTGTAAATTGGTCATAATCAATTGTTCTGTGATTAGGCTCATGTTAAATCAGTGGGTTGCTGGCTGCTGTGGTTTGGTGGGCCAGAAGGACCTGTTCTGAGCTGTAACTCTAAATAAATACATCACAAAAGAGTAAAATAATAAACATAACTGCCGCAACACATAGCTAACATCTTTTATCACAAAAGGAATTCTACAAAAGAACAATTTAGCATTTTTATGAAACTGGAAGTATGATAAAAATTTCAAGGAAGCCAATGTTGTTGAGCCAAGCAGTGAATCCCTTGTACAGTGGCCTTTGAGAGATCATAAATTGCTTTGTCTTCCTCACTAATAGAAAAAAAAACACAAAAAAGATATGTCATCTCTGGGATCTAGTTTGATTTCACAGGCTTTGTTCTGTGCCTCTCAAACACTATTATAACGAAATGGCATTGACTTTTAATTTTGTTCAGTAATGCTGGCCCATTTTATGAACATTAACCTACTTGAAGGGGAGTAAATCATTCCTAATGATCAGTTGTAGCATACCAACCAATTTCCACAGCACTTTGGGTTATAATTGGTGGTGTGTGTGTGTGAAACAAACTGTCTAAAACCACTGCAAGTTCTTCGAGATCAAAGCACCTTAGAAGTCTGCAGGACCTATTTCTGATGCATCTTGGATAAAGCAGACATTAAGACCATAAGACATAGGAGCAAAATTAGGCCATTCTACTCATTGAGTCTTCCCTACTGGTTACATCATGCCCTGGTATGGAAACACCAATGCCTAGAATGGAAAAGCTTACAGAAAGTAGTGGACAAAGTACAGTCCATCACGGGCAAAGCCTTCACTGCCATTGAGCACATTTATAAGGAGTACTGCTACAAGAAAGCAGCTTCCATTAGCAATTACTGTTACCATTAATGGCATGCTTTCTTCTGACTGCTGAATTCAGGAAGGAGGGACTGAAGCCTTTAGTCTCAGACCACTAGATTGAGGAACAGTTGTTGTCCTTCAACCATCAAGCACCTGAACCACCAAAACTCTGAACTGATTTCACAACCCGTGGACTCAATTTCAAGGACTCTACAACTCATGCTCTATGTACAGTATTTTTTTTCAGTTGGTCTTCTTTTGCACGTTGAATGTTTGTGTGTAGTTTCTTACAGAGGACACCGGAATTGATGACCTAAGCTTAGGACATCAATTCCGGTATCCTCTCTAAGAAAGTCTGTACGTTTTCCCATGCCTGCACGGGCTTCCTCTGTGTGCTCTAGTTTCTTCCCACAGTCCAAAGTTAGTAGATTATTTGGTCATTCTAGATTGTCCTATGATTAGGCTAGAGTTAAATTAGTGGGTTGTTAGGCAGCATGGCTCAGTGAGCTGGAAGGGCTCGTTTCGTAATGTATCACTAAACAGCACAAAAAGAATCTACAGTGGTTAATTGACTAAGGCAACTGCACTGCTCCAAAGAACACCATGTGAGGTCATTCTTACCCTTGGCTATTAGGCTCTATAATGAGTCAACCTATTGCCAGGGAAGTGATGACCCCCTCCTGTTAGACTGTTTGTGGTAACTTACTTTTATTCTTTCTACTTCTCTTCTAGTATTTTTATCTG
Organism: Hypanus sabinus; assembly: GCF_030144855.1. Classification (NCBI taxonomy): domain Eukaryota; kingdom Metazoa; phylum Chordata; class Chondrichthyes; order Myliobatiformes; family Dasyatidae; genus Hypanus; species Hypanus sabinus. The sequence continues at coordinate 101,121,735 of NC_082719.1, read as the reverse complement.
TGCACTTGTAATATGACTGTGATACTCTAATTTCCTTTGGGATCAATAAAATATCTATCTATCCATCCCACCAAACCACCCGTTGTTGCAATTATACTTCTGCCAACTTAGGAGTTAGCAAAAAAAATAAGACCATCAGACATAGGAGCAAAATTAAGCTCTTCAGCCTATCAAGTCTGTTCTGACATAGCATCATGGCTGATCCCGGTTCACACTAAATGCCATACACTTGCCATCTCACCATATTCTATGATGCCCTGACTGATCAGGAAACTATCAACTTCCACATTAAATATTCCTATGGACTTGGACTCCACTGCTGTCTATGGCAGAGCATTCCACAGATTCACTACTCTCTGGCTAAAAATATTCCTCCTTACTGCTGTGCTAAAAGGTTACCCCTCAATTTTGAGGGTCTGCCCTGTAGTTCTGGATGCCCCCATCTTGGGAGTAATCTTCTCCACATCCACCCTAATTCCTGGAATCATCCTCGTGAACCAGCTCTGGACCCTCTACAATGACAACACATCTTTTCTGTGATATGGGGCCCAAAGCTGTTGACAATTCTCCAAGTGCCACCTGACCAGTGTCTTATAAAGCATCAGCATTATCTCCTTGCTTTTATATTCTATTCCCCTTGAAATAAATGCCAACACTGCATTGGCCTTCTTTACCACAGACTCAACCTGTAAATCAACCTTCTGGAAGTCTTGCATGAGGACTCATAGGTCCCTCTGCCCCTCTGATTTTTAAATTTTCTCCCCATTTAGATAACAGTCCACTCTATTGTTCCTTTTACCAAAATGCATTATCATACATTTCCCAACAATGTATTCCATAGGCCACCTTTTTCCCAGTCCTGTGGCACTCACATTGCTTCCTCAGCACTACCTAACCCTCACCTTTCTTCATATCATCCACAAACTTTGCCACAAAGCCTTCAATTCCATTCTCCAAATCACTGACAAGCAATGTGAAAAGTAGTGGTCCCAATACCAAACCCCGAGGAACACCACTAGTCACTGGTAACCAACCTGAAAAAGGCCCCCTGTATTCCCACTACCTCCTGCCTGTCATCATTCCTTTATCCATGCCAGTATCTTACCAGTAGCACCACAGGACTTTGTCTTGTTAAGCAACCTCATGTGTGGTACCTTATCAGATGCCTTCTGAAAATCCAAGTAAACGACATCCACTGCTTTATTTTTCCATCCTGCTGGTTACTTCCTCAAAGAACTTCCTCGAAAATGGAGCACTTCCTTCTTCCTTACTAGGGAGAGAGAGAATCTGGGGTATGTCAAATGCCAGGTGTAACGCAAAGTTTTTGGGGTAACTGCAAGTCTGTGTCTTTGCTCACGCCGAGTGCTCGGAGGCAGAGCCGATGCTTGCTTTTATTTTTGCTGGTGGGTGGGGGGGAATTGTTGCTCACTGCTGCTCACGTGCGGGAGGGAGGGGACCTGAGGGGGGGGGACTTTGTGGTTCTTACATTTAACTCTCTTCATTCTTTGGGGCACTTCTTTGTTTTGTGGATATTTACAAAGAAAAAGCATTTCAGGATGTATATTGTATACATTTCTCTGACATTAAATTGGACCTTTGAACCTTTAAACCTTTGAATCTTTGAACTCTAAAAGATTTGTCAGGCAAGAAGTCCCTGTACAGAAACCATGCTGATTTTGACTTATTTTATCATTAGTCTCCAAGTACCTCAAAACTTCATCCTTAATAATAGACTCCAACACTTTCCCAACCACTGAGGTCAGGCCAACTGCCCTATAATTTCCTTTATTTTGCCTTCCTCCCTTCTTAAAGAGTGGGGTAACATTTGCAATCTACCAGTCCTCCAGGACCATTCCAGAATCAAGTGAGTCTTGAAAGATCATGACCAATGCATCTGCTATCTCCTCAGCAACCTCTCTCAGGTCTCTGGGATGTAGACCATCTGGTCCAGGTGACTGATCCACCTCAAGACCTTTGAGTTTGATGAATACTTTTTCCTTTGTGATAGCAATGGCACTGACTCATGCTCCTTGACACTGTCAGACCTCTGGCACACTGCTAGTGTCGTCCACATTGAAGACAGATCAAAGTGCCCATTAAATTCAGCTGACATTTCTTTATCTCCCCATTACTACTTCACCTGCATTATTTTCCGGTGGTCCAATATTGACTCTCACCTCCCTTTTACTCTTTATATAACTGAAAAACTTCTGGTATCCCGTTTTATGTTATTGGTAGTCTGCCCTTGTTTTTTTATCTATTCCCTTCTTAAAGCTTTTTCTTTGCCTTTTGTTAAATTTTAAATGCTTTCAAATCATCCAACTTCACACTCACTTTTGCTACCTTTTATGCCCTTGGATTTTATGCAGTTCTTAACTTCTTTTGTCAGACACAGTTGCCTCCCTTGCCATTTGAGAACTTCTTCCTCTGTGGGACACATCTATCCTGTACCTTGTGAACCATTCCCAGAAACTTCAGCCATCTCTGCTCTGCTGTCATCCTCACCAGTATCCTCCTCCAATCCACCTGGGCAAGCTCCTCTCTCATGCCTCTGTAATTCCCTTTATTCCATTGTGATATTGATACATGTGACTTATGCTTCTCCGTCTCAAATTGCAGTACAAATTCAAACATATTATGATCATTGCCTCTTAAACATTCCTTTATGTTAAGTTCCATAATAAGATCTGTGTTACTGTTCAACACCCAGTCTAGGATACTCTTTTCCCGAGTAAGCTCAAGCACAAGCTGCTCTAAAAAGCCATCTCATAGGCATTTAACAAATTCCCTCTTCTGTGACCCGAAACCAGCATGATTGTTCCAATTCCCCTACATATTGAAGTCCGCATTGCAATTGTGACATTCCCCTTATTATATGCTTTTTCCTGCTCCCTTTGCAATCTCAACCCCACATCTTGGCTACTATTTGGAGGCCTATATATGATTTCCATAATGGGTTTTTTTCCCTTTGCAGTTTCTGAACTCCACCTTCAAAGATTCAACATTCTCTGACCCTATGTCACCTCTTTCTAAAGGTGTAATTCCATCCCTTACCAACAGAGCCGCACCATCACCTATGCCTTCCTGCCTGTCCTTTTGTTATAAAGTATATCATTTGATATTAAACTCCCATCCATGGCCTTCTTTCAGCCACGACTCCGATGCCCACAACGTCATACTGACCAATTTCTAATTGCCACACAATTTCATCCACTTTATTCCGAATGCTACGCACATTTAAATACAGCACCTTCAGTCCTGCATTCTTTGCCCTTTTGAATTTTGCTGCTGTGGTACAATTTAACTCTTTGCTTTGTCTGTATTTGTACCCAATCATTGACTTGTCCTTCCTTACATTCATGTTACATCCATCATCTACTTATAAAACTGCTGGCTTATCTTCAGCTCTATCATACTGGTTCCCATTCCCCTGCATGCTAGTTTAAACCACTCCCAACTCCTCTAGTTAACCTGCCCGCAAGAATATTGGACCTCCTCGGATTCAAGAGCAACCTTGATAAACTTCTATAGATGTGTGATGGAAAGTGTATTTACTGGCTGAATTACAGCTTGGGATGGGAAAACCAATGACTTTCTACAAAAGGTAATGGATTTGACCCAGTAGATCATGGGTAAAGCCCTCCCTACCATTGAACACATCCACATGAAACATTGTTATAGAAAAGCAGCATCCACCTTCACCACCCAGGCTACTTTCTTTCCTTTCTGCTGTCATCAGAAGATACAAATCCTCTGGACTCACACCACCAAGGTCAAGAACAGTTACTAGACCATCAGGCTCTTGAACAAAAGGAGATAACTACATTAATTCTATTTCTGGTGTTCCCACAACCAATGATCAAACTTTAAGGACTTGTTATTTCATCCTGTCGTTATTTATTACTCTTTATTTATATTTGCATTTGCACACTTTGTTGTCTTCTGTGCTCTTGCTCTTTCATTGATTTTGTTACTGTTCTGTAGATTTGTTGAGTACGCCAGAAGGAATCTCAGGGTTTGTGTGGTGACATTTATGTGCTCTGATAATAAATTTTACTTTGAACTTTGAACTCTTCCATCTTCTATTCCTTTCTGCTGCTTGATAACTTTTCCTGCTAGTTGAGGTCAGAGCAATCATGTAGATTCAAGTTTTTCCTTAGAATTTGCCAGTTGGGATGATGATGTGACGGAAAATGGCACCTTTGCCTAAGTATAACATTAAGCAGAACTGATTCAATAAAGAAATTCTATCTTGATTGAAGATCTGCTTTCATGAACCACAGAAATGGTGTAGGACAGAAAGAATACATTTAGCCTAGCAAATCTTTGCTGGTTCTCTACTGAATAATACTCACAAAATGCTGGAGGAACTCAGCAGATCAGGCAACATCTTTGGAGGGGAATAAGCATCAATGTTCAGAGCTAGGACCTGAAATGTTGACTGTTCAATAATTTCCAGATGCTGCCTGACTTGTGTTTCTCCAGCATTTTATGTGTGTTGCTCTGGATTTCCAGCATCTGCGGGATCTCTTTTCTTTATAGGGTAATCCAGCTTATTGAACTACTTCTCTCTTCCCTCCAATCCAGCAAACGTTCAGTTGTCCAGTTCCCAAACCAAACCCAGATTTTGAGATTCTCCATAAAATTACTGATTCAGGAATTGCAGAGATTGTGAACAAGGAATCTTGTGGATGAGGACCCTTACTATTTGTTAATAAGTAGAACGCAGAATATTACAGAATATCACAGAATTTTATTCACTAAGGAGAAGGATATTGAATTGTGTAAGGTAAGGGAAACAAGTAGGGTAGTTATGGAAACTGATGATTAAAGAAGAGGAAGTACTGGCACTTTTAAAGAATATAAAAGTGGGTAAATCACCAGGTCCTGACAGGAGATTCCCAAGGACCTTGAGGGAAATTGGTGTAGAAATAACAGGGGCTCTGACAGAAATATTTCAAATGTCATTAGAAACGGGGATGGTGCCAGAGAATTGGCGTATTGCTCATGTTGTTCCATTGTTTAAAAAGGGTTCTAAAAGTAAACCTAGCAATTATCGGCCTGTCAGTTTGACGTCAGTGGTGGGTAAATAAATGGAAAGTATTTTTAGAGATGGTATATATAATTATCTGGATAGACGGGGTCTGATCAGGAACAGTCAACATAGATTTGTGCGTGGAAGGTCATGTTTGACAAATCTTATTGAATTTTTTGAAGAGGTTACTAGGAAAGTTGACGAGGGTAAAGCAGTGAATGTTGTCTACATGGGCTTCAGTAAGGCCTTTGACAAGGTTCCACACAGAAGGTTAGTTAGGGAAGTTCAACCATTAGGTATTAATATTGAAGTAGTAAAATGGATTCAACAGTGGCTGGATGGGAGATGGCAGAAGGTAGTGGTGGATAACTCTTTGTCAGGTTGGAGGCCGGTGACTAGTGGTGTGCCTCAGGGATCTGTACTGGGTCCAATGTTGTTTGTCATATACATTAATGATCTGGATGATGGGGTGGTAAATTGGATTAGTAAGTATGTAAATGATACTAAGATAGGTGATGTTGTGGATAATGAAGTAGGTTCTCAAAGCTTGCAGAGAGGTTTAGGCCAGTTAGAAGAGTGAGCTGAAAGATGGCAGATGGAGTTTAATGCTGATAAGTGTGAGGTGCTACATTTTGGTAGGACTAATGAAAATAAGACATACATGGTAAATGGTAGGGCATTGAGGAATGCAGTAGAACAGAGTGATCTTGGAATAACGGTGCATAGTTCCCTGAAGGTGGAATCTCATGTGGATAGGGTGGTGAAGAAAGCTTTGGTATGCTGGCCTTTATAAATCAGAGCATTGAGTAGAGCAGCAAACATGAGGAAATCTGCAGATGCTGGAAATTCAAACAACACACACAAGATGCTGGTGGAACACAGCAGGCCAGGCAGCATCTATAAGGAGAAGCACTGTCGCTGTTTCGGACCGAGATCTTTCATCAGGACTGAGTATTGAGTATAGGAGTTGGGATGTAATGTTAAAATTGAACAAGGCATTGGCAAGGTCAAATTTGGAGTACTGTGTACATTTCTGGTCACTGAATTATAGGAACGATGTCAACAAAATAGAGAGAGTACAGAGGAGATTTACTAGAATGTTACCTGGGTTTCAGCACCTAAGTTACAGGGAAAGGTTGAACAAGTTATGTCTTTATTCTTTGGAGTGTATAAGGTTGACGGGGGACTTGATAGAGGTATTTAAAATTATGAGGGGGATAGACAGAGTTGAGGTGGATAGGGTTTTTCCATTGAGAGTAGGGGAGATTCAAACAAGAGGACATGAGTTGAGAGTTAGGGGGCAAAAGTTTAGGGGTAACACGATGGGGAACTTCTTTATTCTGAGAGTGGTAGCTTTGTGGAATGAGCCTCCAGTAGAAGTGGTAGAGGCAGGTTTGATATTGTCATTTAAAAAAAAAAATGGATAGGTGTATCGATAGGAAAGGAATGGAGGGTTATGGGCTGAGTGCGGGTCAGTGGGACTAGGTGAGAGTAAGCGTTCGGCACGGACTAGAAGGGCCGAGTTGGCCTGTTTCCGTGCTGTAATTGTTATATGGTTATATAGCACAGTACAGGCCCCTTGGTCCATGATGTTTGGCTGACCTTTTAACCTGCTCTAAAGTCAGTGTCTAAATATTTTCCTTCCTCATAATCCTCCATTTTCTTCCTAAGAGTCTGCTAAAAGTCCTTAATTTATCTGCCTCTACCATCACACTCAGTGTAAAAAAAATCTACCTCTGATGTCCCCCTATACTTTAATCACCTTAAAATTATGCCCACTCATTTAAGCCATTTCCACCCTGGGACAAATTCTCTGGCTGTCCACTCTATCTATGCTTCTTTTCATTTCGTAACCTCTGTGAAGCCTCCTTTCATCCTCGTTTGCTCCATAAAGAAAAGCCCTAACTCACTCATCTTATCTTCCTAACACATGCTCTGTGATCTAGACATATAAGGAAATGATGTGGATTTGAAACTACAAGAGATGGTCAGTAAGTCTGGAGATGACAATAGACAATAGACAATAGGTGCAGGAGTAGGCCATTCAGCCCTTCTAGCCAGCACTGCCATTCACTGTGATCATGGCTGATCATACACAATCAGTACCCCGTTTCTGCCCTCTCCCCATATCCCTTGACCCCGCTATCTATAAGAGCTCTTTCTAACTCTCTCTTGAATGCATCCAGAGACTTGGTCTCCACTGCCTTCTGGGGCAGAGCATTCCACATATCCACCACTCTCTGGGTGAAAATGTTTTTCTGCATCTCAGTTCTAAATGGCCTACCCCTTATTCTTAAGCTGTGGCCTCAAAAATGTGACACAAAAATAGGTGTTTGGGTGATAGTGTAGAGGATAGCCATAGCATATGTATGATCTTGACCAGTTGGTGAGATGGACAGAGAGAAAACAGACGGAATTTAAATGATGAATGTGAGAGACATATGTTCTGGAATCAACACAGAGAATTGGATGTCTAGACCAGGGGTCAGCAACCTTTACCACTGAAAGAGCCACTTGGACCCGTTTCCCACAGAAAAGAAAACACTGGGAGCCGCAAAACCCGTTTGACATTTAAAATGAAATAACACTGCATACAACGTTTTGTTTTGCCTTTATGCTATGTATAAACAAACTATAATGTGTTGCATTTATGAAATTGATGAACTCCTGCAGAGAAAACGAAATTACATTTCTGCATGCAACAAAAACATTTTGAACTCCGAAAAAAAGACGTTGGGTTGAAGGTTACTTTTAAGTAAAATACTCAACGTCTATTTGAGTCCTTCTTGTATTTATGAAAAACGCCAAACTTAAATTTGCCGCCAGCAGCAAACCAAAAATAACCTCAGCCAGCTGTCAACCTGAAAAATAAAAGGACTATTTCACTGAACAATGAAAACATATGAATATACGTAAAATAATACGCAATTAAAATATTTATCATACTTGTTCAGGTTGACTCACACCTGACAATGCAGTCGTATTCAGTAGGGATGGATCGATGCTTAGGGGAGTGACCGGGAAGGATAATGTGTTTTTTTCCTCTCTGAACTCACAGAAGCGTTTCCCAAACGATGTTTGCATTGCGATGATTGCAGAATGTAAATACTCCGAATTTATCATGTCGTGACATTGTTTGAACTCTCTCAAATTGGGGAAGTGAGACAATGTGCAGGTCTGAGTCCGCTGGAGTCTGGAGACCTGTCCTGGGGTTAATGGACTGGGTATGTGCGTGAGTGAGAGAGAGGAATGGGGATTGTTGCTGCTTGTGTTCTGTATTGTTCTGCTGAGCATTGTGGGTCTGCATGTTGTCTCTGGAGTATGTGGTGACACTTGCAGGTGCTCCCCAGCACACATGGTAAATGAACTTGTATCTTGAATCTTGAATTTGGGTGAACTAACAAGGGTCAGACATCCAATTTTTGCTGATATAATGTTTGTATCAGTTCTACTCGTGAGCTTTCTTGACTTAAGGATACAAGTGTTGGGATGGGCTGTAGTTTTGATTTTGAGGGACTCTAGACCATGGTCTGTTTGGGGGCTTTGCTGTTGCTTGCATGATGGGGAGGGGGTTCAGTGCCTTTGCTGGAGTATGAGAGGGAGAGGGGAAGGGTTGATGCTGTTGCCGCTGCTTGTGTGTGGGACATTGGAGTTCTGACATCTCTCTCATTCATTCATTGGGTTTTTTTCTATTTTGTGAATGTCTGTGGAGAGTAAGAATTTCAACATGCACACAGTTGTACATTCTCTGATATTAAATGGAACTTTGGGATGTTCCAATGTGCATTATGGTGAGAGGCCAATTTATACACAGTGTGAGACTTGTATGTAGTTATGAGGCAATTTCCCTAAGATATGGATTCTGGAAACTTGCCTCAGTTACTTGCGAGCAGCACACTGTGATATTAGCCACAATATCAGAAAAATTCTGCTGCACTTTGGAAAACTTTCAGGGGATAAATTATATCCAATTGAAAAGATAGTTTAACATCTCTCCAAGAAATGCATTTCTCTGACACTTCTGAATTGTAATCTAGAGTACTTACATTCCATAAAACCATAAGACATAGGAGCGGAATTTGGTATTCAGTCCTTTGAGTCTGCTCTGCCATTCCATCATGGCTGATTTATTATCCCTCTTAACCCCATTCTCCTGCCTTTTCCTCATAACCTGTGACACTGACTAATCAAGAACCTATCAACCTTCAATTTAAATGTACCCAATGACTTGGCTGCCACAACCGCTTGTAGAAATGAATTCCATAGATTAACCACCCTCTGACTAAAGAAATATCTCCTCATCACTGTTCTAAATGGACATCCCTCTATTCTGAGGCTGTGTCCTCCGGTCCTAGACTCCTCCTCTATAGGAAACAGCCTCTCCACATCCACTCTACCTACGCTTTTCATGCACCTGCAGAATCTCTTGTATGACTGCCTGATTTCAACTTTAAATCCCTACTAAATTAAACCATCTGCAAGGTAGTGTGAGTGGGATATGAGATCAGTCCATCTATGTAGGCCAGGGTTCACACCTCAGTGTCCACGGACCCTTTAGTTGATGGTCCATGGTATAAAAAGGGTTGGGAACCCCTGATCTATCAATACTCAATAGGTTTCAATGAGATCCTTCCTCATTCTTCTAAACGAGGGATTCCTAACCTGGGATCCATGGATCCCTTGGTTAATGGACAGGGTCCATGGCATAAAAAGGTTATGAACCCTTGATCTAAACACCTGCAAGTACAGGCTCAGACCCATCAAAGGAAGTCCAGATTAAGGTTTCCTAACATGAGATGGATAAGCCAAAAGGGCCATTTTTGCTTCCATTTCTTTTTCAATCATATTAAGTTGCTGATTCACTCAGGGAAAAACATGTATATTTTTGGGCATCACAGAACATACCACTGTTAGATCTCCAAACAATTCATTTTTTAAAAAAGCATTTATTTGCATACACAAGTATCTGATCATTTAGTTTTTATTTTAAGGGCCACATATTTACAGCTATTTCCCCCAATTCACATCTGAAACACATTTCTCAGCCTGTCTTTTTCAAGCCTAATGAATCATCTTAAGCCATCAGAGAGAAATTTCACAAACAATCCGTAGCAACTGACCTCATAACAGTCAATATTCAGGGACCTCATTATAGTTTTACACAGCAGATGCAGTTCTTAGTTATATTTCATCTTTAAAAGAGGAATCACAAACCAGGGAACCTGTTTAATGTATGTTGTAAATTGCTCATCTTATCTATACATTGTTTAATAAATCTGCTTAACAGTCCATTGTGAAAACTGAATTGCTATGTGCTGTAATAAGAGGTTGGACAAACCTGGTTTGTTTTCTCTGGCATGGCGGAGGCTGAGGGGAGATCTGAAAGAGGTTTATAAGATTATGTGAAGCATGGATAGAGTAGAAAGGCAGCATCTTTTTTCCCAGGGTTGAAATGTCTAATATCAGGGGTGAGAGGGGGTAATTTCAAAGGAGATGTGAGGGCAAGTTTTTATCACAGAGAGTGCTGGGTGCCTGGAATGCACTGCCTGAGGCAGTGGCAGAAATATCGGAGATATTTAACGAGGTTTAGTTATGTGGAACATGAGGACATTAGAAGGATATGAGCACTGTGTAGGCAGAAGAGAATAGTTTGTTTGGTCATTTGATTATTAATTGATTCAAGATGTTATACTTAAATGCACGCAGCATAAGGAATAAGGTGGATGATCTTGTTGTACAGTTACAGCTTGGCAGGTATGATATTGTGGCCATCACTGAGATGTGGCTAAAGGATGCATGTCTCTGGGAGCTGAACGTCCAAGGATACACGGTGTATCAGAAGGACAGGCAGGTAGGTAGAGTGGGTGTTGTGGCTTTAATGGTAAGAAATGATATTAAATCATTAGAAAGAGTTGACATAGGATCGGAAGGTACAGAATCTTTATGGGTTGAGCTCAGAAATCGCAGGGGTGAATTGCTGATGGCAGTTATATACAGGCCTCCAAACAGCTGCAGTGATGTGGACTACAAATTACAACAGGAAGTAGAAAAGGCTTGCCAGAAGGGCAGTGTTATGATAATTGTGGGGGATTTTAACATGCGAGTGGATTGGGAAAATCAGGTCGGCACTGGATCTCAAGAGAGAGAATTTGTAGAAGTCTACGAGATGGCTTTTTAGAACAGCTTGTTGTTGAGCCCACGAGGGGATCGGCTGTACTGGATTGGGTATTGTGTAATGAACCAGAGGTGATTAGAGAGATGGAAGTGAAGGAACCCTTAGGAGGCAGTGATCACAACATGATTGAGTTCACTGTGAAATTTGAGAAAGAGAAGCCGAAATCCGATGTGTCGATATTTCAGTGAAGTAAAGGAAATTACAATGGCATGAGAGAGGAACTGGCCAAGGTTGACTGGAAAGGGACACTAGCAGGAAGAACAGCAGAGCAGCAGTGGCTGGAGTTTATGCGAGAAGTGAGGAAGGTGCAAGACAGATATATTCCTAAGAAGAAGAAATTTTCAAATGGAAAAAGGATGCAACCGTGGCTGACAAGAGAAGTCAAAGCCAAATTAAAAGCAAAACAGAGGGCATACAAGGAAGCAAAAATTAGTGGGAAGACAGAGGATTGGGAAGTTTTTAAAAGCTTACAAAAGGAAACTAAGAAGGTCATTAAGAGGGAAAAGATGAACTATGAAAGGAAGCTAGCAAATAATATCAAAGAGGATACTAAAAGCTTTTTCAAGTATATAAAGAGTAAAAGACAGGTGAGAGTAGAAATACGACCAATAGAAAATGATGCTGGAGAAATTGTAATGGGAGATAAGGAGATGGTGGAGGAACCAAACGAGTATTTTGCATCAGTCTTCACTGAGGAAGACATCAGCAGTATACTGGACACTCAAGGGTGTTGGGGAAGAGAAATATGCACAGTCACAATTACAACAGAGAAAGTACTCAGGAAGCTGAATAGTCTAAGGGTAGATACATCTCCTGGACCAGATGGAATGCACCCTCGTGTTCTGAAGGAAGTAGTAGTGGAGATTGCGGAGGCATTAGCAATGATCTTTCAAAAGTCGATAGATTCTGGCCTGGTTCCGGAGGACTGGAAGATTGCAAATGTCACTCCGCTATTTAAGAAGGGGGCAAGGAAGCAAAAAGGAAATTATGGACATGTTAGCTTGACATCGGTGGCTGGGAAGTTGTTGGAGTCGATTGTCAAGGATGAGGTTACGGAGTACCTGGAGGCATATGACAAGATAGGCAGAACTCAACATGGTTTTCTTAAAGGTAAATCCTGCCTGACAAACCTATTGCAATTTTTTGAGGAAATTACAAGTAGGCTAGACAAGGGAGATGCAGTGGATGTTGTGTATTTGGATTTTCAGAAGGCCTTTGACAAGGTGCTGCACATGAGGCTGCTAAACAAGATAAGAGCCCATGGAATTATGGGAAAGTTACATACGTCGATAGAGCGTTGGTTGATTGGCAGGAAACAGAGAGTGGGAATAAAGGAATCCCATTTTGGTTGGCTGCCGGTTACCAGTGGTGTTCCACCGGGGTCCATGTTGGGGCCGCTTCTTTTTATGTTGTATATCAACGATCTGGATTTTGGAATAGATGGCTTTGTGGCTAAGTTTGCTGATGATACAAAGATAGGTGGAGGGCCGGTAGTGCTGAGGAAACAGAGAGTCTGCAGAGAGACTTGGATAGATTGGAGGAATGGGCAAAGAAGCGGCAAATGAATTACAATGTCGGAAAGTGTACGGTCATGCACTTTGGTAGAAGAAATAAACGGGCAGACTATTATTTAAATGGGGAGAGAATTCAAAGTTCTAAGATGCAACGGGACTTGGGAGTCCTCGTGCACGATAGCCTTAAGGTTAACCTCCAGGCTGAGTCGGTGGTGAAGAAGGCAAATGCAATGTTGGCATTCATTTCTAGAGGAAGAGAGTATAGGAGCAGGGTTGTGATGTTGAGGCTCTATAAGGCACTGGTAAGACCTCACTTGGAATACTGTGTGCAGTTTTGGGCTCCTTATTTAAGAAAGGATGTGCTGACATTGGAGAGGGTTCAGAAAAGATTCACTAGAGTGATTCCAGGAATGAGAGGGTTAACATATGAGGAACGTTTGACCGCTCTTGGACTGTACTCCTTGGAGTTTAGAAGAACGAGGGGGGACCTCATAGAAACATTTCGGATGTTAAAAGGCATGGACAGAGTGGATGTGGCAAAGTTGTTTCCCATGGTGGGGGAGTCTAGTAGAGAGGACATGACTTGAGGATTGCAGGGCGCCCATTCAGAACAGAGATGCAAAAACATTTTTAGCCAGAGGGTGGTGAATCTATGGAATTTGTTGCCACAGGTGGCTGTGGAGGCCAAGTCACTGGGTGTATTTAAGGCAGAGATTGATAGGTATCTGAGTAGTCAGGGCATCAAAAGTTATGGTGAGAAGGCGGGGTAATGGGACTAAAGGGGAGATTGGATCAGCTCATGATGAAATGGTGGAGCAGACTCGATGGGCCAAATGGCCGACTTCTGCTCCTTTGTTTTATGGTCTTACGGTCTAACGTTGTGGGCTGTTGGGCCTGTTCCTGTCTGTACTGACCATCAAGCACTGATCACTTCCTTCCCAATTTTCCTGCCATGCTCCTGCACTAAGGGCAATTTAATTGCCTAATTAACCTACCAACCAGTAAATCTTTGGCAATAAATCTTTGTTCATGTATAGATTCTATAAATTCTATTTTTTTTTAATTTTCCTGTAAATTCCTGCAAGAAAATTGCAATGTAGTATATGCTAACGTATAAAGTATGTACAGTGGATTCAGGTAATTGGAGCAGCCACTTTTGGGGCAGCTCTTAACGAACAAAAGCAATCAAGAAAATAGCCCGGATTCCCTTCTTTTATTTGGGACACCATGCCACTTACTTGTTACAGGATTCTAACTAGTGTTGGTCCTGTGTATTGTATGTCTGTTAGGCACTACACCATGCTTAGAACAAACAGTTTTTAAATTGAATCAGTTGTGTGTCTTTGTTTTCAAGAAGCGGTGCCTTTTGACACTAATAGTTGGTGAGAAATAAGCAGTAAGACAATCAGAACTGTTTTGCTCACTGTGGTTTTCAAGCATTGGGGCTTGGAGATGCCAGAAAGGGTTAGGAATAAAAATGAAACAACTTTACTACTTCAACAAGTTAGGAATTACTAAGAGTTTGAAGGTACCTACAATCATCTCGAATATTAAAATAAAAATAAAGATGTGGAGTATGCCATTGTTGATCGCATTGCATTTGATGGCAGACCATTATCTATGCTGAAGTGGCTGCTCTGATTTTGTTTATTTACAGTCAATCAAAAGAACACTGGATCAATTCCTCCATCGATAACTATCAGGAACTAATACACTTTTATAGTATTGTAGTAGTATTGGTAGTGGTTTAATTTTTTCTGTATGTCAGTTAAATACATAATTTATTACACAGGTCAAATAGTAGTTTGTCTTTTTCATAGTTCCTTAACTACTTCCATGAAGCCACTTAATTGGGCCAAAGTGTACTGGTCCCAATGAGTCCCAATTAACCAGCATCGACTGTATACTTCTAATTGTAATTTATAGTATTCTTTATGTATTGCACTGTCCTGCTGCGAATGAACACAGTTCATGACATATGTTAGTGATTCTAATTCTGATCTATCCCTCCAAATCATCATCGTATTTTAAACACCTCAAGCGGCTTTCCGTGCTACAAAAGCGCAGTAGAGAGCATCACTGCATGATGCGGAAACTGCGCTGTGGTGGGCGGGGGGGCGCGGTCTCACACAGTCACGGGGGAAATGTACAAGTTCCTTAGAGACAGCAGTGGGAATTGAACTCCAAACTCTGACACCGTGAGCTAGAATAGCATCGCACTAACCTCTGCGACACCCTAATATATATTAGGGAGATTTCAGAAACTCTCAGTTAGGCACACAGATGACATAAAAATGGAGAGCTATGCAAGAGGATTGAACTTTGAGCAGGTTAGAAGGTCAGGGCAACATTGTGGGTTGAAGGCCCTGTGCTGTGCCGTTATGTTCTAAAATGCAAACTCTCTTCTGTGCACCAAACACAGTCCTTCTGCTACCTAAGAGAAAGACCATAGGACTATAAGACATAGAGTCTTAGAGTCATAGACAAGTACAGCACAGAAACAGACCCTTTGGCCCATCATGTCTGTGCCAAACCATTTAAACTGCCTACTCCCATTGAATTGCTCTGGGA
Source organism: Hypanus sabinus (assembly GCF_030144855.1). NCBI lineage: Eukaryota > Metazoa > Chordata > Chondrichthyes > Myliobatiformes > Dasyatidae > Hypanus > Hypanus sabinus. Next base: position 101,106,440 of record NC_082719.1, on the reverse strand, counting down.
CCATAGCCCTCCAAATCCCTACCATATACCTACTCAAGCTTAAACATTGAAATTGAGCTTCCATGTACCACTTGTGCTGGCAGCTCATTGAACATAATCATGACCCTCTCAGTGAAGAAGTTTGCCTCATTTTCCCCTTAAACTTTGCACCTTTCACCTTTCACCCCATGAGCTCTGGTTGTAGTCTCACCTAACCTCAGTGCTTACCCTATGCAGATTCCTCATAACTTTGTATACCTCTATCAAATTTCCTCTCAGTCTTCTGTGTTCCAAGTCCTAATCTATTCAATCTTTCCTACAACTCCCAGCAACATCTTGTAAATTTTCAACCTTATGCACATCTTTCCTGCATGTTAAAAGGTCAGTACAACATCATGGGCCGAAGGGCTTGTACTGTTCTTTCCTACATCTGGAGTTGGACAAATCAACAGGGCCTGCACTTATCTAACTAATTTTTCTCCCATTTAGAATATTTCCAACACTTCATCGCCAGTGATTTAACTGTACTCAATATGTAACAGCAAGCTCGCACAGTGATTATGTTCTACCAGCAATCTTTTATGAGCAAGGTTTAATATATTCGGAATATGATTCAAAGCTTACGCAGTAGAAGATTACTCTGGAATAAAGTACAACTGCTTAACATTTACACTGGCAATCTTCAACTGTTGACGTTTCCAATTTCTTGATTCACCGTTTATTTGTTAATTTCACCATGAATCATCAATCCACACACCAGTTAAGATTTCTCGAGTGGTGCTCCCTCTGTTTTTTCCCACTGCTTTAGGACAAAACAGGAATGGAAATCCAGAGATTTAAACGCAATCAAGTCAGGTGGTCAATTGACGCAGATAAACTGTTCAAAACTGTTCTCTTAACAGATTATGCTTAGATAAGGATTCCCTGCAGATCCTAGTAATCAATTACCACAATATACCTACCACAACCCAATTAACATTGAATACTCCACTTCAATCTAAAGAAGACTAATTCAATTCACTTTAAACAAAACCCACATCTTACACAGCACTGATTACAGTTCTATAGTGTTGTACACTCTCTGTGTAGTGGCTGACTGTGGGCTAATGCCTAAAATGCTAAGATTTATCAAGTGGATAACTGAGTAATGTTTTATATTTAGTTCAGTGTTCTGTGCTGTATTGGGATAGGTATATGGAATTCTCTGTTGTATTAACTGTTCAGATTTTAATGAAAAAAATTATCAGAAAGCTAATTTATTTTCTGAGGGAATTGAAATAAAAATTATACATTATGATAAAATTGAACACAGAACTAATGTTGCTCTGCATTAATGCATCTGCATTCTTTGCAGGGGACAGAATGATTCAAGATTTAAGATTGCTTAATGTCATTTCCAGTACACAAGTGTAAGTGAGAATGAAATAACCGTTACTCTAGATCCAATGCAGCACAAAAAAACACTAAGATAAAGAACACAATAATAATAAAAATGCAATAACTGTAAGTATATAAGATAGCTTATATATATTGATTGTATATCCATAAAGTGATGCTAGACACAGGAGTGCCTGTACATAAGGTGACTGACAGGAAATTATATAGTGGATGGTGTTGTGGAGGGATGGATTAGTTGGTGGAGGTTTACTGTTTGGGGAAAATCTCAAACACAAGAAAATCTGCAGATTCTGGGAATCCAAAGCAATACACATAAAATACTGGAAAAACTCAGCAGGCCAGGCAGCATCTAGGAGAGGAATAAAGAGTCAATATTTTGGGCTGAGACCCTCTGTCAGGACCTGCTGAGTTCCTGCAGCACTTTGTGGTGGTTACTCTGGATTTCCAACATCTGCAGAATCTCTCGTGTTTACACTTTATTCTGTATTGGGTTCTTGTTTAACCTCAATGCACTGTGTGGTTGAATCGTCTGTATGAGCAGTCAGCAATATGAGCTTTACACCGTACTGGGGAAAGTAGGTTATAACTGCTACTTAAAAATAAATTTACAAAATAGGAAAAAACTTCTAAAAGGGTGTGAAAAGATATAGGGTATCAAAGGTAAAAGTTGGTCTCATGGAGAATTTTAATTCACCCATTACCTTCTAGCTAGCCCTCGTTCCTCTCCCTCCCCCGCCGCCTTTACCTGACATTTCCAGTCCCAATGAAGGACCTCAGCCTGAAAAAACTGTTTATTCATTTCTATAGGTGCTGCCTGGCCTGCTCAAGCATTTTGTGTGTGTTGCTCTGGAAAACTTAAAATGGGGATTAAGAGAATGATGGAAAGTTGAATGAATATTTTCGAGGATCAAAGATCAACTTTATTCACCATATACATACGTGTATTAGGAATTTGATGTGTGTTAGGGGAGTCATGCAATAAAAGACAACATTCAGCTGTTACAAAGAATAATGAATCTGCTTGCACTATGGAAAATACCAAATATATTCCAATTATAGCCAAAAATCCAGAAGCAAAAGAGAAGCTCAATTCCTAGTGAGAAGGTAAATGGATTGACAAATAGGAAATCCCCTCAATCTGATGCCCTACAATCTGCAGTCTTAAAAAAAAAGTGGCTGAAAGTATTATTAGAATATTTTTGCCTGAGGGTGGTGAAGCTCTGGAATTCATTGCCACAGACAGCTGTGGAGGACAAATCATTGGGTATATTTAGCATGGAAGTTGTTAGGTTCTTGATTGGTCAGTACGTCAAAGGTTACAGGGAGAAGGCAGGAGAATCGGGTTGAGAGGAATAATAAATCAGCCACAATGGAATGGTGCTGCAGGCTCGATGGGCCAAATGGTCTAATTGTGCTTCTGTGTCTTATGGTCTTACTGTGGATGTGTGGAGTTAGGCATTTCAACATTCCCAACATTCTGGATGAGATAGGAATGATCTTGCACTCTTCACTCATGATCTTCTGGAGGCTCGTGGTGTGGAATGAATACAACTTGACAAGGCCGCTCTCTGCCATGTGCCAGCATTCTGACTCATACAAGAGTGTGGACAGAACATACCTCTGGCATAGAATCACTTTGGTGCAGATGCTGTACTTGGTTGATTCTCCCATATGTTGCTTAGTGATAAGAAGAGGTTGTTTCCAAGTAATTAAGTGTCCTTGCCGAGCAGGGAATTTTGAAAACTGGTGAAAAGAATAAAAAATTAAAAACTCATGAGATTTTACAGATGCCGAAGATCCAGAGCATCACACACAAGATGCTTGAGCAGGTCAGGCAGCATTTATGGAAATGAATAAACTGTCGATATTTTGGGTCGAGACCCTTCTTCGGGATTAGAAAGGTAGGGGGAAGATGCGAGAATAAAAAGTTGCGGGCAGGGGAACTGAGGAACAGCTGGAAGGTATTAGGCAAATTAACCAAAGAAATAAACATTTAGAAAATGAAAGAGAATAGAACACGTAGAACTTGTTTCAAATGATAAAATATGCATGACAAAAAAGAGAAAAATAAATAAAATATAACATATATATATATATATATATATATATGACATGTAATATAATAGTATAAATGAAGAATCCAGCAAAGTGCAACAAAATTAGAGCACCTGGTGTTTGGAATAGTCCTCGTCGAGGGATCAGAAATGAAAAGTGTGAGCAATTTCATGTGCCTGGGTGTCAACATCTCTGAGGATCTATCCTGGACCCAACATATCAATGACGTTACAAAGGAGGCACGACTGTGCTTATATTTCATTAGGAATTTGAGGAGATTTGGTATGTCACCAAAGGCACTTACAGATTTCTACAGACATATTGTGGATAGCAAAAACTTTCAAAAACTGTATATACTTACCGTAATTTACAACAGATGCCAGTGATATTAAACCTGATTTGGATTTCTGATTTAAGGTAATATATCGGTTTCCATTGAGAATTGGTGAGTAGTCGAATTTTATGTTAATATTCTCTCCATCTCTCTTTTACAGTTCCACCTAGCTTTCTCAAGCGCCCTTCCAACCTGTATGCTTACGAGAGTATGGATATCGAGTTTGAATGTGCGGTCACTGGGAAGCCAGTGCCCACTGTGAGATGGATAAAGAACGGAGAAGTGGTCATTCCCAGTGACTATTTCCAGATCGTGGTAAGTAGTTCATTGCTCTCGACCAACACACACTTCTCTTCAGAGGGGGTGAGAGCGTACAGCGAGCTGCCAGCTCAATTGGTGGTTGTGGGTTCAATTGCAACATTTAAGAGCAGTTTGGATAAGTACATGGATGGGAAGGGTATGGAGGGCTGTGGACTGGATGCAGGTCAATAGGCAGGTTAATAGTTTGGTATGGACTAGATGGGCCAAAGGACCTGTTTCTGTGCTGTGGCATTCTGTGATTCTATATCAAAATATTGGAGGAACTCAGCAGGTCAGACACCATCTATGAAGGAAAATGACAGTTATCTTTTTTGGGCTGAAACCATTCAGCAGGCCTGCCAGCATTTAGTGACATACCAAATCTCCTCAAGCTCCAAGTGAAATATAACCACTGTCTTTGCAACTGCATTGATATGTTGGGCCCAGGATAGATCCTCAGAGAAGTTGACATCCTTAACCCTTTCCACTACTGATCCTTCAATGAGATCTGACGTGTGTGCCCTTGTCTTACCCTTCCTGAAGTCCACAATCAACTCTTTGGTCTTTATGACAGTGAGTGCAAGATTATTGCTATGACACCATTCAACCAGCTGATCTATCTCACTTCTGAATTATACCTGTGTTTGGAAATCCTTTGTAGTTTGTAATCTTTTGTAATTTGAAAATATGTAAGTCACAAATTTTCTGTGAGCGTTAGATGTGTGTGCAAGGAGTTATTTGTCTACAATTAAATGTGTATCCTTAAAAATAAAATTAACTGTGTTTAGCTGGAGGTTTCTCCTCTTCAGTAGGGAAGGGGGACCCACCACTCAAACTGTGAGTATTGTCAGCTAGACCTTGCTGCAGGGACTAGACAGTGAAGTAAACTAGTCTTTGAAGGGTAGGTTAATATGGTATAACCTCCCTGTAGTAAGGGTACCCGTAACTATCTTTATTGAATGGGTCTTAAAAGCTTCTTTAGAGTTTAGGGCTCTGCGGACAGTTCAAAGTAAATTTATCATCAAAGTACACTTATGTTGCCCTGAGATTCATTTTCTTGTGGGCATTCTCCGTAAATACACAGAAACACAATAGAATCAACACAAGACCACACTCAGGATGGACAAACAACCAATGTTCAAAAGACAACAAACTGGGCAAATACAAAAAGAAGCAAAATAATAAATAAATAAACTATAAATGTCAAGAACATAAGATGAAGAGTCCTTGAAAGTGAGTCCATAGGTTGTGGGACAGTTCAGTGATGGGAACAGGAACCCAATGCTATCACAAGTTCCTCCAGCATTTTGTGTGTGTTCACCTTTCATAACTGTTTGGTTATATGTGAGGTCTGTCAGAAGGAATCTAGTTCTTTCCTTCAGCTGTTTTATCAACTTAAAGAATTATTGGAGATGCAACGGAGTTAATCAGAAACTAAACTTAAGATTTAATAGTGAAGGTGCAAGGTACGTCTCAGATATTTTAAGAATACATTGCATCAGCGTTTAGTAAGGAATTTTATGCTGATAGACGATGTTACGAGACTGAACGAGGTAAACCTGGGTTAAAGGGAGGGACTGAGTGGACAAATGTCAAAGTCAAGATCAAGCTGCAAGTTTATTCATCTTGCCCTTGACATTCATTATATGTGTAGCCTTTTACAATTTTTTTTACCAACAGCAATTATTCCCAACAGTTCTGGAAATGAGGACACTATTGGGAAGATAGATGAGATTAAGGATAGGTAAAAAATAAGTGTCAAAAATTTGTCAAAATGGTTTTAAAGTAGGTGATCAGTTATGCTGGGTGTATTGCATCCCCTGTTGCTTTAGATGGCTGGTGGGGTGTAAAGAGCTGTAAAGAGCTCCTTCCCTTTGCTAGCCTGCAGGTCACCCTCAGCAAGGTGTAGCACCTACTTAGCCCCCAGTCAGGGTCACGTGAAGCCATGGGAGCAGGTGGTGGATGGTCGAATGAGCAGCTGGTGCTTATCACAAATTCCGGTTGTGTGACCACTGACACCAGGCAGACAATCTCTGAAGAGTATTGTTAATGGCTGAGGGCATCCACCTTGTAGAGACTCTGCCCAGAATTCAATGGCCAATCACTTCTATAGAAAAATTTTCCAAGAACAATCATGACCTTGGAAAGACCATGATCACCCACATCATACGGCATGGCACATAATGAACGAAAGAATGTTGCTTCAGCAAAGAAACATAACAATTGCAGAGATACAGGGCTAAATCTCCTGGTGCTCTTTAGATTCGAGGTTAGTGGTCTGAAAGCTTGCAAGTGTTTCTTCCCTTGTTTTGGGAAAAAGACAGGGAGAAATTTGGTAACCTCACACACTGGAGCTAGAGGTCAGCAACACTGAAGCTCTGAGCAAAGGTACAAAGCTTGGGCACAGCCATGATTCGATTTATTTTGCTGAGGGACAGCAGGAAGACTGGCTCTCTGCCAAGATTTCACACTAATAACGTGTTAGGAAAAGCAACAGTGATTTTAGTGTCTTGGATGTGATCCAGACTTGGCTGCCATATCAAACACTGTGTACTCAACTGTAAAGGGCATTGGATAGGATTCTGTTTCCCTGTCCCTAACTGCGTATTCTTGTTTGAAACCGCCATGAGCACTGTTCAAACATCATATTATTACACTTCTTTCATTAAAGGAAATCTGGAAATTAGTTTCTACCAGAACGACAACTTTCCAAATATAAACAATAGCTGTCCAAATCATTCATAAGACCTCAAGACATCAGAGCAGAGTTAGGCCATTCGGACAATTGAGTCCATCCACCATTCCACCATAGCTGAATTATCAACCCTCTGAACCCCCTTCTCTAACCTTTTTCCCAGTAACCTTTGACAACCTGGCTATCGATCAAGTCAGGAGATCATTCAGGTGGGATCTGAAACCACACGAAACAGAAGGTCCCGAGTTTGATTTCCAGGTTGCAGTTAGGTTCATGAGAATGATTCTAGGAATGAAAGGGTTAACATATGAAAAGCACTTGATGGCTCTGGACCCGTTACTCGCTGGAGTTAAGAAGAATGAGGGAGGATGTCATTGAAATTTATCGAATATTGAAGGGCTTAGAGTGGATGTGGAGACGATGTATCTTATAGTGGGGGAGTCTCGGAGCAGAGGGCCTAGAATAGAAGAAAGTCCATTTAGAACAGAGATGAGGAGGAATTGTTTTAGCCAGAGGGTAATAATCTGTGGAATTCATTGCCACAGGTAGTTGTGCAAGCTAAGTCATTGGATATATTTAAAATTAATGTTGATAGGTTCTTGATTAATCAGGATACCAAAGATTATGGGAGAAGGCAGGAGAATGAGTTTGAGAGGCATAATAAATCAGCCATGATGGAATGGTGGAGCAGGCTCAATGGGCTGAATGGCCTAACTCTATTCCTATGTTCAGGATTGCAGTCTTTGTGGTTAAAGTTAAATTTACTCTTTGCTCTTTGTTTTAGGGTGGCAGCAACCTGCGAATCCTGGGTCTGGTGAAGTCAGACGAGGGCTTTTATCAGTGTGTGGCAGAGAATGATGCAGGAAACGTGCAGGCAAGCGGACAGCTAATCATTCCAGAACCAGGTAGGGCAACCTGATCTCCAAATTACATCTGCTTGTGATTTCTCTTCTTGTTTTTTTTTTGCATTTTTAATGGAACAGCAATCATGACAAAAGAAAAGGCAATGCCCACTATTATTCTACAGGGATTCCCAAACTTGGGTCCACAGACTGCTCAGCTCCATGTTTGGGAATCCCTGTTCTAACATTATACTTTTTATTGGAATGTGCATGATACAGCAAAGTTGTTTCCATTGAAATCTTTAATTTTACTTACTGAATTCAGATGAACTGTTGCATTTTATGGGAGGATTCCCTTATTTACAGCTCTCGGCAGTTTGATTGTCTCTGAGTACTGATTGTTAGCCAAGCATCATTTGGAGAAAGGAGTTAGGGAAAAGAATAATGGCTCCAGAAGCTAATGGATACCGGCTGTATGCCAACTCTGGGTCACTCTGCAAAAGTGCCAGATTGTTAGAAAAAAGCAATTCCTTTATACAAAGTTTTTCAAGTCCCAACAGAACCTTGAAGGTAATTAAAGTATAGACCAGGCCTGGCTGGCCAACGTATGAGGTCAGTTCCACAGTCGGTGGTCCAGCTCAGTAACCAAACAGCTTGTAGTTCAAGTAAGTGCCCATTAGCGTATAAGAAATGTGTCACAACTGGGGGTTGTTTTTGAAGAAAATGGTATTTTTCTGTCAATTAGCACATGACCTGGATTTTCTCAGTAATCATCACTTGGGTATGCAATGTTCCTTTGATTGTTTACCTTTTATGTCTAATTTTTGTCTTTGGGCTGGCTCTGGATTTTCACTTTGTTTTGTAGGTGTCTCATTTATTTATCAGCTTTATTCAACTTGGGATAATTAAATTTCACAGTATTTTCAAGCTTTTCTATTGCTTTTGTTGTCTTTGAGGATTATTGCTTCGACTGGTCACTTATGTTATCTGATTGGCCTGGGACTCCAATGTGGTCCAGGGTGTAGTTCAGAGGGGCATGTCAACCTGTCTTCGTTGGGTCATTGTGGTTCCTTGCGTGTGAATCTCAGAACCGAGTTCTTCTGTGTATTGTCAGTGCAATCTGTTTGTCAACGTTCTGTATAGATTAGTGAGCTCTGGTTAGTTTTTCTATTAATTTTCTGTAATCATTTTTTAGTTTCGTTTGATTTGCCAAAGTCTCTGTAAATCCTGCACTTGAGTTTGCTAGTGACCCTTGCAGAATGAGTAACCAGCTTTGTATAACCATTTGTATAACCCCTGTAGATGTAGTGTATATAGCTTTCAGCAAGGCATTTGATAAGGTACCCCATGCAAGGCTTATTGAGAAACTAAGGAGGCATAGGATCCAAGGAAACATTTCTTTGTGGATCCAGAACTGGCTTGCCCATAGAAGGCAAAGAGTGGTTGTAGACGGGTCATATTCTGCATGGAGGTCAGTGACCAGTGCTGTGCCTCAGGGATCTGTCCTGGACCCCTACTCTTTGTGATTTTTATAATTGACTTGGATGGAGAAGTGGAGGGATGGATTAGTAAATTTGCTAATGACACAAAGGTTGGAGGTGTTGTGGATAGTGTGAAGGGCTGTCAGAGATTACAGCAGGACATTGATAGATGCAAAAATGGTCTGAGAAGTGGCAGATGGAGTTCAACCCAGATAAGTGTGAGGTGGTTCATTTTGGTTGGCAGAATATAGTATTAATAGTAAGACTCTTGGCAGTGTGGAGGATCAGAGGGATCTTGGGGTCTGAGTCCATTGGACACTCAAAGTAGCTGCGCAGGTTGACTTTGTGGTTAAGAAGGTGTATGGTGCATTGGCTTTCATCATTTGTGGAATTGAATTTAGGAGCTGAGAGTTAATGTTGCAGCTGTATAGGACCCTGGTCAGACCCCACTTGGAGTAGTGTGCTCAGTTCTGGTCATCTCACTACAGGAAGGATGTGAAACCACAGAAAGGGTGCAGAGGAGATTTACAAGGATGTTGCCTGGATTGGGGAGCATGCCTTATGAGAATAGGTTGAGTGAACTCGGCCTTTTCTCCTTGGAACAACAGAGGATGAGAGGTGACCTGATAGAGGTGTATAAGATGATGAGAGGTATTGATCATGTGAATAGTCAGAGGCTTTTCCCCAGGGCTGAAATGGCTAGCACGAGAGGGCTCCGTGTTAAGATGCATTCAAGTAGGTACAGAGGAGGTACCGGGGTAAGTTTTTTTATGCAGAGAGTTGTGAGTGTGTGGAATGGGCTGCCGGAGGTGGTAGAGGCGGATACAATAGGGTCTTTTAAGAGACTCCCAGACAGGTATATGGAGCTCAGAAAAATAGAGGGCTAAGGGTAACCCTAGGTAATTTCTCAGGTAAGGACATGTTCAGCCCAGCATTGTGGGCCAAAAGACCTGTATTGTGCAGTAGGTTTTCCATGTTTCTATGTCTATTCATAAATGTTTTCTTCATGCTGCCTGGATTAGAGAGCATGTCCTATGAGGTTAGGTAGGGTAAGCCAGGATTTTTCTCTCTGGAGCAAAGGAAGATGAGAGGAGATTTGATAAAAGCAGTCGAGATGATATAGATCAAGTTGTCAGCTATAGATCAGCATAGATCAAGTTGGCAGCTAAGGATCTTTTTTCTTTCAGGGCAAAAATGATTAATACAAGGGGCATAACTTTAAGATAAACACGAGAAATTCTGCAGATTGGAAATCCAAAGTGACACACACAAAATGCCGGAGGAACCCAGCGGGTCACGCAGTATTTATGGAAATGAATAAACAGTGGAAGTCTCAGGCCGAAACCTAAACCTGTGCTCAGAGAGGGGCAGCTTCATGGACTGTGGTGAACTATGTGCCTGTCTGGACTCGCCCCCTGCTGGCTGCTCCTGTGGCTCCTCCCACAGGCCCCTGTATAAAGGCGATCTGAGGCCTGACGCTCGGCCTCAGTCTCCAGGACATGGTATGATGGACACTCACTCCTGGTTCCTTCTTCCAGTCAATAAAAGCCGATATCTCGCCTTACGTCTCAGTGTGAGTTATTGATGGTGCATCATGGACACAATCTCAGAATAGAGGCGTGTCCTCTGAGAATGGAGATGAGGAATTTCTTTGGCCAGAGAGTGGTGAATCTGTGGAATTCTTTGCCACAAGCAGCTGTGGAAGCCAAGTCTTTATGTATTTTCAGGCAGAGGTTGAAAGATTCTTGATTGGCCAGGGCATGAAGGCATACGGAGAGAAGGCAGGAGATTGTGTCTAAGAGGAGAATCAGGTCAGCCAAGATGAAATGGCGGAGCAGACTCGATGGACCAAATGGTCTAATTCTGCCTTATGGTTTATAGAAAGCAAGACCAGGTGTGATGGTAGAGGCAGATACATGAGGGACATTTAAGAGACCCTTAGGTATGTGGATAAAAGAAAAATGGAGGGCTATGTGGGAGTATGGGATTAGATACAGTACTATGTAAATGTCTTAGGCATGTATATATTTCTGGGGTTCCTAAGTCTTTTGCAGAATACTGTAGAACTTAGAGATGGCACAACATTATGGCCTGAAGGGTCAGTACTGTTCTATGTTCTATGTTGACCTGCTTCTTCTAAACACACTACAGAAACAGACTGATATTTCTGAAGTGCAATAGAGAGTTTTCAATGCAAATGTGTTGCATCTATGCATCCTGAAAACTGTAGGAAGTCTTACTGCCCATTAAGCTGCTGGCACTTAGGGCAACAATGAAAGACCTCCATCTTGGCATCATTCAAGGCTTCCTTCATCGTATCAGAAGCTGCTTCTCTGTTTTCATTACTGTACCTCATGCAGGTTTTGGGTGGAGATTCAGGAATATTGTCGTACTCAGATGTAGAAGGGTTCTTCACTGCTGTGAGCATAACAATTTTATTTTACCAGTCAGGGTTGTTAGCCCTGAGCTGAACACCTGAACCTGGAGGACCAGTGACCACTGTTACTCTGGCCTCTACCCTTTGACCTGTTCGGCATGGGTGCATCTACTAAGAGTCAAAGCATGAAGTCTGACTTCAGCCAACATAGCTCTCCAGATCATTGAGGCACGCAAACCTCCAAACTACAGCAAGGTTGTGGTCATCTAAGACTTTTGCACAGTACTATGGACCTCAGAATAGGTTAAAGAGATGGCACAACATTGTGGGCTGAATGGTCTGTACTGTTCTGTGTTCTACGTTCTATGATGTTTTTGTTCAATTATGTACTGACCTGCTTCCTGAAAACACACTACAGAAACTGACTGACATTTCTGAAGTGCAGTAGAGAGTTTTCAATGCAAACATGTTGCGTCTCTGCATTCTAGTAACTATGGTGACAGAACCTCATAAATGGACAATCTAAAGGAAGATGTTTTATTCATTTGACAAAGTGAGGCTCCATGCCTTGCAAAGCAACACAATGTCTGTGAAGGATCCAGCCCTGATTGTTACTTGAAAAATTCTCAAGGGTTGCCAAGAGCAGCTGGCCTTACGATTTTCTGCTACAAATTACCCACTCACAGACTGGCAGATTTGAAATCTGTCCACCCAGGGATTCACAAGTAAATGGTCTATCCTCTTATGAGGCACTGAAGCAAGGCCTTCTAAAGAGCTGGCTGTTTTGTAGCTATTAGTTGTCGCCTAACTGGAAGAATACACTTAGTAGCCACTGTATGAGATACCTCCTGCTCCTAATAAAGTGGCTACTGCATCCGCCCACCCACTTCAAGATCTGGCATGTTGTACGTTCAGAGGTGTGCTCCTGAACACCACTGTTGTAACAAGTGGTTATGTGGGTTGCTGACACCTTCCCGTCAGCTTGAACCAAGCTGGCCAGTCTGCTTCGACTTCTCTCGCTATCAAGGTGGTCTCACCCACCGAACTGCCACTGCCCGGACGTTTTTCACACCGTTCTCGGTAAACTCTGGAGCAGGGTTTCCTATCCATAGAGCATAGTAATTAACCTCCTTAAGGGCAAAAGTTACTCAAACCATTCCGACTGGCACCAATAATCATTCCATGGCCAAAGTCACTTATATCAGAGCAAACAGAACAAGGAGGAAATGTGATGTCAATGGCATCAACTCACCTGCATCCATTTGATACAAGTTTCAAGTCTGTCTGGAGATTCACTCAGTGGCCACCTCATTAGCTATACCTGTACACCTGCTCATTAATGCTTTTATGCATTGCGTTGCTGTCACAGGACTACCTGGTGAGACATGTGAACAAGAAACCTCTGGGAGGAACGCAAGGAAAATCACATGGCAATCTTCTCTCTGCTTGAAAAGATCCCTCATGAACTTTGTGGGCCAAGGGTCTGTGCTATACTGTATTATTCTAAGTTCTATTATGGATGATAAAAAAATGGAGAGATACGCAGGAGGGAAGAGTTAGATTGGTCTTAGAATAGGTTAAACATTATTACAACATTGTGGGCCAAAGGGCCTGTACTGTGCTGTAATGTTCTATGCTAGTGAGAAATTATAGATGGAAAATGTGTATTCTCTCGTTCTGTAGACACCCTTCAGATTATTCCCTTAGATTTTTTTAGTTACTAAGGTCCTGATTTTGAATCCTCTAGTTGGACAGTCTAACTCCTCATTTTGACAGAGCTGATATGATAAATCCCAGGAATCACAATGTCACATGAGAGGCCATTTAAGTCATAAACCTTGGATTTGAACCTTCTTGATGCTACTGCTATTCTCCCATAAAACTTCAGTGAACATAGGTTCGAACATAGAACACAGAATAGAGACCATGGATAAAATGGCTAAAACCAGAGGGCATGCATTTAAAGTGAGAGGGGGTGATTTCAAAGGAGATGTGAGAGTTAAGTTTTTTTTACTCTGTGAGTGGTGGGTATCCGGAATGTGCTGCCTGGGGTGGTGGTAGAAGCAGATACGTTAGGGACTTTTAAGAGATAGGGACATGAATGTGAGGGAAGTAGATGGATATGGACATTGTGCAGGCAGATCCTGTGTTGTATTAGTCTATGTTCAACAACACAGAATATAGAGCATAGAACAGTACAGCACAATACTGGCCCTTCTGCCCACAGTGGTGTGCCGATCTTATAACCTAACTCCTGCCTCCCACAGAGTCCTCCGTTTTCCTATCATCCATGTGCCTATCTATGAATAGACAATAGACAGTAGGTGCAGAAGTAGACTATTCGGCCCTTCGAGCCTGCACCGCCATTCTGAGATCATGGCTGATCATCTACTATCAATAGATAGATAGATAGATACTTTATTCATCCCCAAGGGGAAATTCAACATTTTTCCAGTGTCCCATACACTTATTGTAGCAAAACTAATTACATATAGTATTTAACTCAGTATAAATATGATATGCATCTAAAATCACCCTCCCAAAAACCATTAATAAATAGCTTTTAAAAAGTTCTTAAATAGTTTACTAAAGTACATTGAGTGGTAACTTAAGCTCAGTCCTAACCTCGGCACTTTAACATGTCTTGCCCCTGGTGGTTGAATTGTAGAGCCGAATGGTGTTGGGGAGTAATGATCTCTTCATCCTGTCTGAGGAGCATTGCATTGACAGCAACCTGCCGCTGAAGCTGCTTCTCTGTCTCTGGATGGTGCTGTGCAGAGGATGTTCAGGATTTTCCATGATTGACCGTAGCCTACTCAGCGCCCTCCGCTCTGCCACCGATGTCATACTCTCCAGTTCAGTGCCCACGACAGAGCCCGCCTTCCTTACCAGCTTATTAAGACGTGAGGCGTCCCTCTTCTTAATGTTGCCTCCCCAGCACGTCTCCACAACTGACCGATAGAACATCTTCAGCATCTCACTACAAACATTGAATGACGCCAGCCTTCTGAGGAAGTACAGTCGACTCTGTGCTTTCCTGCACACGGCATCTGTGTTGGCAGTCCAGTCTAGCTTCTCGTCTAACTGCACTCCCAGATACTTGTTGGTCTTAACCTGCTCCACACATTCTCCATTAATGATCACTGGCTCCATATGAGGCCTAGATCTCCTGAAGTCCACCACCATCTCCTTGGTCTTGGTGATATTGAGGCGCAGGTAGTTTGAGTTGCACCATATCACAAAGTCCTGTATCAGTTTCCTATACTCTTCCTCCTGACCATTCCTGACACATCGCACTATGGCCGTGTCATCAGCGAACTTCTGCACATGGCAATACCCGGTTCCTGCCTTGTCCCCATATCCCTTGATTTCCCTATCCATCAGATACCTATCTAGCAATCTCTTAAGCGTCCCTATAATAGTGGTGGAAACACTACTGATCTTTAGTGAATCAATTTCTGCAGTTCCACCAAAGTCTCAGCAATGAGCAGGATCAAATGAAAATGCAAATGCCTGAAGTGCAATATCTGAGTTCAGCCAGTAGAGGGAGAAATACTATTTCCTTCATAATTGACTGGATTGCTCTAGTGTTTGAATGTACTGTTTCTGTGAGGCCCTAGGAGACCTGAGCTTAAAAATCCTGCAGTTCACCAATATTGCATATTTTCCTAATGGGAAATTGTAATGAGAAGGGATGAAAGAATGCTTGGTGGGATAAAAAAAAATACAGTTAACAGTTTTGAAAATGCTATGTCTAGGAAAGGACCATGAAATAATTCTGCCTTCTCTGTGATTCAACATTTCATATAGACATACAATGTCCAAGGTTCAAAGTAAATTTATTATTAAAGTATGTATATGTTATCATATACTGCTCTGAGGTTCATTTTTTTTTTTGCAGACATTCACAGGAAAAATACTATAGAATTTACAAAAGACTATACACAGACAGACAAAAATGGACGAACACCCAACATTGAAGACAAATTGTGCAAATGAAAATAATACTGAGAACAAGAGTTGTAGAGCCCTTGAAAGTGAATCCATAGGTTGTGAAGTCAGTTCAGAGTTGTGGTGAGTGAAGTTATCCCCTCTGGTTCAGGAGCCTGATGTGTTGAATCAGTTCAGAGTTGAGGTGAGTGAAGTTATCCCCTCTGGTTCAGGAGCCTGATGTGTGGAATCAGTTCAGTGTTGGGGTGAGTGAAGTTATCCACTCTGGTTCAGGAGTCTGATGTGTTGAATCAGTTCAGAGTTGGGGTGAGTGAAGTTATCCACACTGGTTCAGGAGCCTGATGTGTGGAATCAGTTCAGTGTTGGGGTGAGTGAAGTTATCCACACTGGTTCAGGAGCCTGATGTGTTGAATCAGTTCAGAGTTGTGGTGAGTGAAGTTATCCACTCTGGTTCAGGAGCCTGATGTGTGGAATCAGTTCAGTGTTAGGGTGAGTGAAGTTATCCACTCTGGTTCAGGAGCCTGATGTGCGGAATCAGTTCAGTGATGGAGTGAGTGAAGTTATCCACTCTAGTTCAGGAGCCTGATGTGTGGAATGAGTTCAGTGTTGTGGTGAGTGAAGTTATCCCCTCTGGTTCAGGAGCCTGATGTGTTGAATCAGTTCAGAGTTGTGGTGAGTGAAGTTATCCCCTCTGGTTCAGGAGCCTGATGTGCGGAATCAGTTCAGTGATGGAGTGAGTGAAGTTATCCACTCTGGTTCAGGAGCCTGATGTGTGGAATCAGTTCAGTGTTGGGGTGAGTGAAGTTATCCACACTGGTTCAGGAGCCTGATGTGTTGAATCAATTCAGAGTTGTGGTGAGTGAAGTTATCCCCTCTGGTTCAGGAGCCTCATGGTTGAGGTGTAAAAACTGTTCCTGAAGCTGGTGGCAATCCTTTCCCAAACTGCAGAAAAACTCATCCTAAAAAGGAAAGACGGGAAGGAAATAATCAATAATTAACAGGCAGACTGTGTTCAATTCGTTGACATTTGCTGGTTACGATAATGACTAAGAACAGCAAAGTTCTGACTAAAACACTAAAAATCTGGTGTGTGGGTGAAATTTCCATTCCGCTTTGTGTAGACTTGAGTGTTCTATGTTGATAACGTCCATGAGTTAGAATCCGAATCAGGTTTAATATCATTGACATGTATCATGATATTTATTGTTTTGTGGCAGCAGTACAGTGCAAGAAATAAAAATGATTATGAATTATACAATAAAAAAGGAAAAAAATCGAAAATAAGATAGTATTCATGGGTTCACGGAGCATTCAAAATCTGATGGCGGAGGGGAAAAGGCTGTTCCAAAAAAAGTTGAGTGTGTCTCTTCAGGTTCCTGTACTTCCTTCCTGATGGAAGTAATGAAAATAAGGCATGACTTGGATGGTGAGGATCTTCAGTGATGGATGCTGCCTTCTTGAAGCATTGTTTCTTAAAGATGTCCTCGATTGTGGGATTCTATCCCAGAAAGAGGGCAGGTCTTACAACAGTATCTTGAGTGAGCTAGGACTTTTCCGTTTGGACCAAAGGAGGATGAGAGATGACTTGATAGAAGTGCACAAGATAAGAGGCACAGATCAAGTGGACAGTCAGAGACATGTTCCCAGGACAAAAATAGCTATTACAAGGGAACATACATAACTTAAAGGTGATTGGAGGAAAGTATGGGGCAGGGGTTCCCAACCTGGGGTCCACAGATCCCTTGCTAACTGGTATTGGTCCATGGCATGAAAAAAGGTTGGAACCCCTGGTTTAGGGGGATTTTGGAGGCAGATTTTTTTTATACAGAGTGGTAAGTGCATGGAATGCCCTATCAGGTGTGGTGATAGGGAAAGGTATATTGTATTAAGTGTATCTAAGAAACTCTTAGATAAACACAAAGATGGTTAAAAAAATAGGGAATTATATAGGAAGGAAAGGTTAGATCAATCTTAGAATCAGTTAAAGGGTTATTATGATCCTGCATGTTACCCGACCTTTCTCTGTAGCTGTTGCCATTTATTCTGCAGTTTGTAATTGTTTTCTCCTTCGTGATGTAGGATGAGCAAAGACCTGATAGATGTATAAGATCACTAGAAACATAGATAGAGCGGACAGCCAACAACTTTTTCTCAGAACAGTAATGGCCAATACCAGAGGACATCGTATGAAGGTGATTGGAGGAGAGTTTGGGGGGGGGGGGTGTCAGAGGTTGTTTTTTTAACACAGGGAGTGGTGTGTCCCTGGAACACCTTGCCAGGGGTGGTGGTTGAAGCAGATACATTAGGAACATTTAAGAAACTTTTAGACAGGCACATAGATGATAGGAAAATGGAGGCTTATGTGAGAGGGAAGGGTTAGGTTGATATTGGAGTAGGTTAAAGGGTCCGCTCAACTTCATGAGCGGAAGGGCCTGTACTATTCTAGGTTCTATACTGTATGGTAATCCATATTATCAATTTTCAAAGCTTTATGCAAGAGGTTCCTTCAGGCTCCGCATGTTCAATTCCCATGGTGGTCCTCCTGCCTCTTATAATACGGAGAAAATACCATTCTTTTGCTTTAAGCGGTTTAATGATTATATGATCCAGGGATCAAAGCCAAAGGCTTTGTTGTACATTCTAGAGAGTGAAATGTTAAACCTGTTGTCGCATCCAGTCTCAGCTTTACACAAAGCTTACCAATGCTTTATGTTACTTGTTGCTAAAAATGACATTCTCTCTCAATTTAAGATTATCTCCTCAAGTACAATTTATACTGGATCATATTTAAAATTAAGACTACTTACACTGTTTCTCTAATAGAATTCTAAATTAGGGAAGTCATGGGAGGAGGAGAGAAAAAAGAATAGTGAGGGAGGCTCCTTAAATTTGTGTGATGTGGCATCCATTCTGTCAATCTCATGTGTTGAATTTAACAGCAGTCCACTGCTCCACTGTACAAACAGAGTTTAATAGCATTTGGATCTTTAGGTATAGGAAGGAGTTGTGGTTTCTGATCATAAACCCACAAGATTCTGCAGACACTGGAAATCGAGAGTAGCACACATACAACACTAGAGGAACTCAGCAGGTCAGGCAGCATCTGTGGAGAAGAATGAACAGTCGACATTTTGAACCAAGACCCTTCATCGAGAGCGGAAAGGATCTTAATTTCTGGTCCTGATCAAAGGTCACAGCCCAAAATATCAACTATTCATTTGTATACATTAAAGCTGCCTGGCCTGCTGAGTTCCTCCAGTATTTTGTGTGTGTGGCCTCTGAGAACAGCCTAAAATGTTTGAAATTAAAAATAACTCTTCCATGAATGTGTAATTAGCACTTCTTCACCATTTCAGTTCACAGTTTACTAGTGTGAACAAATTAAAGCCCCACGAAGTCAGAGACATAGCCCTTGTAAATTGAATCCAGCATTAGAACAATGGTTCCTTTATTCAGAGAACACCATCGAGATGATGATTCATTCAAGACACTTCTTCATGAATGTTAACAAGTAGAACGATCCAGAGGAGGTTCATGGGAATCATCCCAGAAATGTAAGGGTTAACATATGAGGGAGTGTTTGATTGCTGTAGGCCTGTACTCACGAGAGTTCAGAAGAATGAGGGGGAATCTCACTGAAATCTATTGAATGTTGAAAGGCCTAGACAGAGTGGACACGGAGGGGATGTTTCCTGTAGCGAGTGAATCTAGAACCAGAGGTATAGCCTCAGAATAGAGAAATGTCCCTTTGGAACAGAGATGAGGAGGAAGTTCTTTCGCCACAGGGTGTTGAACCTGTGGAATTCTTTCCCACAAAGGACTGAAGAGGCCAAATTGTTGGGTATACTTAAAGCGGAAGCTGCTATGTCCTTGATTAGTAAGAGCATTAACGGCTATAGGGAGATGGCAGGTGAATGGGTTGAGAGACTGTGATCAATGGAGGAGCAGACTTGATGGGCCAAATGGCTAATTCTGCTCCTATCTCTTATGGTTTGAACATGGAACATTACATTAGAAATGATTATACATTACAAAATATTTATTATTAGAAATTATATCATGTCATCCAAGAAATCATTGGTCAGACGAGCAGAAAATTGGTGGAAAAACTAATATATTCAGAAGTTTTAGGAGTTCTCTAATGCAGGAGAGAGGTAGTGAGATGAAAAGCTCTGTGGCCAGGTAACCCAAATCGCAGCTGATAACAGTGAATCAGTCGGGGTATACCATAGTAGTGTAGTGGTTATTGTGACGCTGTAACAACTCCGAGTTTGGAGTTCAGTCCTGGCATCCACTGATTCAGGTCAGTACCTCCTCTCTGGTGGAATGCAGGGGTTTCTCCAGGTGCTGCAGTTTCCTCCCACAGTCCAAAGGCAGACCACTTAGTAGTTAATTGGACATTGTAAATTGTCCTGTGATTAAGTTACAATTAAACCAGTTTGAAATCAGGTTAAATCACGAAGACCATCACACAGAGATATAGTAGGATTCTTCAATGCAGTTTCCATAACTCTTTCTTGACCAGTCAGGATTGTTAGTCCTGAGCTGAACCCCCCAAACCTGGAGGACCGGTTGTCCACCTTTGACCTGTTTGGAATGGGTGACCCTACCAAGAGCCAAAGCATGAAGCTCTATCTCCAGCCAACATAGTCATTGAGGCACACAAACCTCTAAACCCTACGACAAAGTTGTGATGCTCTTGGAGGATCTGGGCTGAACT
Source organism: Hypanus sabinus (assembly GCF_030144855.1). Lineage (NCBI taxonomy): Eukaryota > Metazoa > Chordata > Chondrichthyes > Myliobatiformes > Dasyatidae > Hypanus > Hypanus sabinus. The sequence continues at coordinate 101,086,308 of NC_082719.1, read as the reverse complement.
TGAGCCAAAAGACCTCAGAAAGCACAAGTGTGATGAACTGATAGTGTGAGTTTGTGGTGGAATTTGGGATTGTTTGAGTTTTACGTTGGCATGAAATGGCACACTGGATATGAGAGTAGTATCACCAAAATGACTGGAGTAGAGAAGTGGCTGAGATGATGTAGAAGATTTGCTGGACACTTCTTGACTTGAGTGTCAGTGACACTAATCCAACAGGTGAATAGATATTGAATCTGTGTCTCCTGATTAAACTGGTATTGGTTCTTTATTACCTGATTGAAATAGAGTTGTTATCACTTCAAAAGCAATATCAGTACATTAGACTGGGGTTATGGTAATGCAATTGGATATGTTATTGGACAAGGTAGCTGATTTCCAGAAACATAAATTTAGATCCCAATTGGTAAATTGGTTTATGTTATCAGAAGTACCAAGATACAGTGAAATGCTTGTCTTGCATGCAATTCATACAGATCAATTCATTACACACTGCATTGAGGTAGTACAAGGTTAAAGAATAACACAGAAACATAGAAAACCTACAGCTCAATACAGGCCCTTCAGCCCACAAAACTGTTGAACATGTCCTTTCCTTAGAAATTACCTAGGGTTACCCATAGCTCTCTATTTTTCTAAGCTCCATGTACCTCTCCAGGAGTCTCATTTCCGCCTCCGCCACCAACGCCGGCAGCCCATTCCACGCATTCACCACTTGCTGCATAAAAAAATTATCCCTGACATCTCTTCTGTACCTACTTCCAAGCACCTTAAAACTGTGCCCTCTCGTGTTAGCCATTTCAGCCCTGGGGAAAAGCCTTTGACTATCCACATGGTCAATGCCTCTCATCATCTTTATCACCTCTATCAGGTCAACTTAGTGCAGCTAACGTCAGAGAAAGTGCAGGTAAGTGAAAGCAAGGTGCCTTGTGAGTGCAAGAGTGCATCTTATTGTACTGTGGAACATTCAATAGTTCTAACTAAATTTACTATCATATATATTTCCATATACAACCCCGAGATTCATTTTCTTGCAGGCATATTCAATAGCTCAATAATAGAATCCTCATCATCATCATAATCATTATGTGCTGTGTTGTATGGTGTAGGTGATCATGGTGGCCATAATTGTTCTTGGCAAATTTTTTTAAGGAAGTAGCTTGCCATTTCCTTCTCTGGGCGGTGCCTTTACAAGATCGGTGACACCAGCCATTATCAGCACTCTTCAGAGATTGTCTGCCTGGTGTCAGTGGTCACATAACCAGGACTTGTGATATGCGCTAGCTGCTCATACAACCATCCACCACCTGTTCCCATGGCTCCACATGACCCTGATTGGGAGGCTGATCAAGTGCAACACCTTGCCCGATGATGGTCTACAGGCTAGAGGAGGAAAGGAGCGCCTTATACCTCCTTTGGTAGAGATGTATCTCCACCCTTCCGTGCAATATAATAACCATAATAGAATCAATAAAAGATTGCATCAACTTGGATGTTCAACCAGTGTGCAAAAGACAATAAACTGTATAAATACAGAAATAAATAAACAATAATAATAAATAAGCGATAGATATCGAGAACATGAGATGAAGCGTCCTTGAAAGTGAGTCCATAGGTTCAGTTTTGGGGCGAGTGAAGTCGAGTGAGTGGGTTGAGGGGTGATAGCTGCTCCTGAACCTGTTGTTGTGGGTCCTGAGGCTTCTGTACCTTCTTCCTGATAGCAACAATAGTCTTATAACAGTGAAGTTAAAGCTGTCTTTGGGCCCGGTGGTATGTGCTTTCAGGTTTTTGTACCTACTGCCCAATGGGAGAGGAGAGAAAAGAGAATATTCGGGTGAGTGGAGTCTTTGATGTTACTGGCAGTGAGCAGCCTAGACAGAGTCCACAGAAAGGAGATTGGTTCCATCATGTGCAGAGATGTGTTCACAACACTGTGTGATGCAAGTTCAAATAATTATATCAATAAAAACAAAGAATCTCAGTAATGTCAACTATAAAATGATTAGATTTAAAATAAACATGTGATTTAGTAAGACCCTTGAGGGCAGTAAACCTACCACATTTACCTTGTCTGACCTTGATGTGACTCCAGACTAGCCCTGTGGTTGATGTTTATCTGCCTCTGCAGTTCAGAGGCAAACAGGACTGGAATGAATCTGCCTTCATCTTTTCCATTCCAACCAGCTGGTCCATGGCCACCTCTACTTCCACAATGAGGCCACTCTCAGGGTGGAGGACCAATACCGCATATTCTGTCTGTGTAGTGTCCAACCTGGATGAACATTGATTTCTCGAAATCTGGTAATTCCTCCCACTTCCCCTTCTTCATTTTACCATTCCCCATTTTGGCTTCCCTCTTCTCTTCACCTCTCTATCACTTGCTCTTGGTGCCCTTTCTCCTATTTCCCACGGTCCACTCAGTTCTCCTATCAGATTCCTTTCTTCAGCCCTTTCCCTCTTCCACCTCCTTGTCCTCACATTATCCCATATCCCCCCTCACCTGGTCTCACCTTTCACGTAACACCTGGTACTACTTTCCCTCCCCTACCCTCTTTTCTGACTTCTTCCGGCTTCTCTTCCATTCCTGATGAAGGGTCTTGGCCCAAAGAAATGACTGTTTATTCCCCTCCATAGATGCTGCCTGATCTGCTGAGATCCTCCAGTATATTGTGTGCGTTACTTAAGATTTCCGGCATCTGCAGAACCTCTTGTGCCTATGCATTTGATTTAACTGACTATGATACTGTATGGCAGCATGGTGGCATTGTGATTAGCTCACCACTTTACAGTATCAGGGACCCAGGTTCAATTCCTGTCACTGCCTGTAAGGAGATTGTACATTCTCCCCGTGACCACATGGATTTCTTCCCAGTGTTCTGGTTTCCTCCCACAGTCCAAAGAAATATCAGTTGGTACATTAATTGGTCATTGTAAATTGTCCTTTCATTAGGCTAGGATTAAATTGGGGGTTTGCTGGATGGCACAGCTCGTAGGGCCTATTCCACACTGTATCTCAATAATAAGTAAATTGATACGACTGGTGGTGATATTTCTATCATGGTCACTCCCCCATCTACCCACCTTACCCCTCACCAGGTTTCCCCTACCAGCTGCCAGCTTGTATTCCTCCCCCCAGCCCACCTTCTTAACCTGGCTCCTTTTCCCTTCCTTTCCAGTCCTGATGAAGGGTCTCAGCCTGAAGTGCTGACGGTTCATTTCCCTTCATAGATGCTGCCTGACCTGCTGAGATCTTGCAGTATTTTGTGTGTGTATTATTTGAGATTTCCAGCATGTGCAGAATCTCCTGTGCCTCGGTACTTGATTTGACTGAATGTGATAGTGTATAATTCAATATGACTGGTGGTGATATTTCAGTCCCTGATTTAATTCATCAAATTTGACTGCCGACTCTGCTGCATTATTTGATTTGCCTGACACAGATACCAGAGTACTTGATTTAATTGTTCGAGGTTTCAGAGCATCAGCCTTAATTGGCAGCAATATTATATCAACTGATCGTTTTTCTGAGAGTGGTTTTATTTTATTCTGAAAATGGTTTTATCAACTTCTCTTATGTTGGAAAATTCAATATTTATATTGCAATAACACTATAGCACTGGATTTAATTTTAAAGCATGTTGACACACAAGAATAGTGCTCACTTTCTTTCAAAAGTAATACAGTGGATTACAGTTAATTGGGCCATCAGTTAATTGCAGCAACCACTTAGAGAAAATAGAGAATCTGATCAGCAGCAGGTCACTGAGTGTCCGAACCACTCTGGGTGCTGGCCAAAGGAAGTGAGAGGATGGGCTAGGTGGTATGGGCTAACACCTGACAACTACCTGTGACACTAGCCAACTGGGTGATTGTACATCTGCCTTATAAGTTATTAAAGCTTGAATGTTGCTCGGAGATGTGGGCAGGGCCCAGACTCCAGACCCTGTGCTCACCATGAAAATATCAGACTCTTGGAAGCTCTGTGTGAGTTCCATCACGGGCACAACCCTGTCCACCATCAAGGATATCTTCAAAAGGCAGTGCCTCAAGAAGGCAGCGTCCATTGCTGATGACCCTCACCATCCGGGGCATGCTCTGTTCTGGTTACCATTGTCAGGGAGGAGGGACAAGAATCCTAATCAGAATCAGGTTTAATAGCACCAGCATATGTCAAGAAACTTGTTGTTATGTGGCAGTGGTACACTGCAATATATAATAATAATAATAATAAAAAACCTGTAAATTAATGTTAAATTAAATAAATAGTGCAAAAAGAGAGAAAAATGTAGTGTGGTAGTGTTCATTGATTCATTGCCCATTCAGAACCTTGATGGCGGAGGGGAAGAAGCTGTTCCTGAAACATTGAGTGTGTGCCTTCAGGCTCCTGTATTTCCTCCCTGATGGTAACCATGAAAGGAGGTCATGTCCTGGGTGATGGGGTGTCCTTATTGATGGATGTCTCCTTTATGAGGCATCAGTCCTTGCAGATGCCCTGGACGCTGAGGCAGCTGGTCCCCAAGATAAAGCGGACTGTGTTCACAACTTTCTGCGGCTTACTTTAATCCTGTACAGTAGCCCCCAGCTGCCTCCCACACCACCCCCCCCCATACCAGACGGTAATGCAGCCAGTTATAATACTCTGCATGGTACGTCTGTAGATGTAGAGTGTCTTTGGTGATGTACCAAATCTCTTCAGACTGAGGACCTGCACTCAATCATTCCGGAGCATTTTCTTCCCCTTCTCCAACAGATTCTGAATGGTCTATTTACTTGTGAACACTCGCATTATTTATATCTTGCACTGTACTATTGCCACGAAGCAGCAAACTTTGTGATATGTATCAGTGATTATAAAGCTTCCGAATCTGTCAATGGGAGTTCACTACCTGAACTGCAGTCCATCAGGACAGAAAGTTTTTATTGCTCAGTCTGTAGTTTAGGAAATCTGACTGAGTTCAAAACCACATTAATGGAGTCACCAAACCTTTTATCCGAGTCTGCTCAGAGTAATATCTTTGCCCAGTCAGACAAGGGGATAGGTTTTAATGGTGGTGAGAAATTGACTTTTGATTACAACAGATGACTTACATAAACCTCGAAACATTAGAAGATCTTGTCAGAGGGGTGGCACAGTAGTGCAGTGGTCAGTATAATGTTATTACAACACCAGCAATCCGGATTCATTTCCCACCGCTCTCTGTAAGGAGTTTGCATGCTCTCCTCATGAGCTCATTGGTCCAAAGATGTACGGGTTAGTAGGTTAATTGTTCACAAGGGTTTATGCTTAGGCTCCTTGGGTCTGAATGGCCTGTTACTGTGGTGTATCACTAAACTGAAAGTTAAACTCAATCTTTGCAGGCTGAGATAGGAGTGGAAAAGTGGTAGAAGTGAGGCAAGAAGTAACATTTCTGTCTTTTGAAGCAGATTTTCAAAGCATGTAAACCTCAATGTATTCAGCACTCTGGCAGTTTGAGTGAAAGAACAGGGACAGATGGTTGTGAGGTTGTCCATAAAGATGTATAAGCAGGAGCCACTGACCCTAGTGGGAGGAACATGGCTCCTGCTGTCAGAACCCATTGCATCCATTCCAAGCACAGTGTGGATTCCTCACTGCGCAGCTGTTCATACAATTGCTACCCATTTGCCTGAAGCTGGGGATTCTCAGTGGAAACCTTACTAATTTACACCTCTCAGAAATAAAGAACAAGCTTTCTCACATCAGATCGTGTATGGGTGAGGAAGTTTAATACTGTTACCAACAAAGCACTATTGGCTTCGAAGACAGTTGCAATATCAACACTTGTCTTCTTACTCAGACATTTAAGGCCACTACTTTTATACATGTGGTGTCTGCAGCATCAAAGACCTTGTTGCTAGAATTGAATGTCAAGTCAATTGTGAATCTCAGAGTCTTAGATGAGGAGGCGTACAGGAGTGAAAGAGATCGGCTGGTTGACTGATGAAGCAACAGCAAACTTGCACTCAACATTAGTAAGATCAAATCCCTGACTGTGGGCTTAAGGAAGAGGAAGTCTAGAGAACGCACACCAGGCCTTGTTGAGGGGGCAGCAGTGGAAGGGCTGAGCAGTTTCAAGTTCCTGGGTGTCAACATCTCTGTGGATCTATCCTGGGCCCAACATATTGATGCAGTTATGAAGAAGGCACAACAGTGACTATATTTTATTTGGAGTTTGAGGAGATTTGGTATGTCAACAAAGATTCTTGCAAGTTTCTACAAATGTGACGTGGAGAGCATTCTGACTGGTTGTTTCAACGTCTGGTATGGAGGAGCCAATGTACAGGATTGTAAAAGGCTTCGAAAAGTTGTAAACTCAACCAGCTCCATCATTGGCAGTAGCCTCCCGTATATACAGGACACCTTCAGATGGCAACACATCAAAAAGGTGGCATCCATCATTAAGGTGGCATCCATCCCACCACCCAGGACATGCCCTCTTCTCATTGCTACCATTAGGGAGGAGGTATAGAGCCTGAAGACACACACGCAATGATTCAGGAATACCTTCTTCCCCTTCAATTCCAGATTTCTGAATGGACATTGAACCCATGTAACTTTTGTTGCTCTTTATTTTGCAATACATGTATACATATACGTATTTCTTACTGTAATGTAAAGTATATTCTATGTCGTGCAATGTACTGCTACTCCAAAACAACTTTCACAACATATCCAAAATGCTGGTGGAACACAGCAGGCCAGGCAGCATCTACAGGGAGAAGCACTGTTGACATTTCGGGCCAAGACCCTTTGTCAGGACTAACCAAAAGGAAAGATTGTAACAGATTTGAAAGTAGGAGGGGGAAGGGGAAATGTGAAATGATAGGAGAAGACCGGAGGGGGTGGGATGAAGCTAAGAGCTGGAAAGGTGATTGGCGAAAGTGATCATGGGATGGAGAAATATGAACAGGCTAAATATGTCTATAAACTAAATATGTCAGGGATGGGGTAAGAAGGGGAGGAAGGGCATTAATGGAAGTTAGAGAAGTTTATTGTCAAAATTAATCCAAACTCAGGTTGGAGGAATACACCTTATATACCGGCTGGGTAGCCTCCAACCTGATGGCATGAACGTTGACTTCTCTAACTTCCGTTAATGCTTTTGCCTGTTCTCCATCTCCCTCTGGTGCTCCCCCCCTTCTTTCTTTCTCCTGAGGCCTCCCATCCCATGATCCTTTTCCTTCTCCAGCTCTGTATCACTTTCGCCAATCACCTTTCCAGCTCTCAGCTTCATCCCACCCCCTCCTTTCTTCTCCTATCATTTCGCATTTCCCCCTCCCCCCACTACTTTCAAATCTCTTACTATCTTTCCTTTCGGTTAGTCCTGACGAAGGGTCACGGCCTGAAACGTCGACAGTGCTTCTCCCCAGAGATGCTGCCTGGGCTGCTGTGTTCCACCAGCATTTTGTGTGTGTTGTTTGAATTTCCAGCATCTGCAGATTTCCTCGTGTTTGCGCTTTCACAACATATGTCAGTCATAATAAACCTGATTTGGATTCAGAACAGACTTTGCTACAGTGCATCTTGATCATGGGTTTACTCTTCCTACTGAAATAACTGCAACCGTCAAGTGGTCCTTTCCCATCAACAAGATTGGAGGGAAGCTTATCCTAATCCAAAGTCTGCTCATTTGCAGTCATTTTCAATGCAGTCATTCTCAATGCCTGTAAGAAAATGAATCTCAGGGTTGTATGTGATGACGTATATATACTTTGATAATAAATTTGCTTTGAACTTTTGAACTCTGAACATCCTTTGGGGCACCACAGTAGTGTAGTGGCTAGCACAACTCTATAACAGCTTGGGGCGTCAGCTACGAAGAATTCCACAGATTCACCACTCTCTGGCTAAAAAAATTCCTCCTCACCATTTTAAAAAGACACCCCTATTCTGAGGCTGCATCTCAGGTCTTAGACTCTCCCACCATAGGAAACCTCCTCTCAACATCCACTCTATCAAGGCCTTTCACTATTCAATAGGTTTCAATGAGATCAGCCCTTATTCCTCTGAATTCCAGTGAATACGGGCCCAGGGCAATCAAATGCTCCTCATATGCCAAGCCATTTAATCCTGGAATCATTTTCATGAACCTCCTTTGAACACCCTCCAGTTTTAGCACATCCTTTCTAAATAAGGAGCCCAAAATTGCTCACACTGCCAAGTGAGGACTCACCAGTACTTTATAAAGTCTTAACATCTGTAAGGAGTTTCTGCATTCCAGCTCAGTGCATACGTTTTCTTCAGGTGCTCCGATTTCTTCCCACAGTCCAAAGACATACTTGTTAGTAGGTTAATTGGTCATTGCAAATTGTTCTGTAATTAAGTTAAATTTAAATAGGTGGGTTACTGAGTGATGTGACTTGGGCTGATCACTTTCATGTAACTGGGTGGCACAGTATCGTGGGCCGGATGGGCCTGCTTAATCTCTAAATAAAATTAAAAGTATATATCAAGGAATATACGTTCCTTTGCATCCACTAGTTGGCCTTGAAGCACAAGTCAGAAAATCTTCTTTGAATAATGGTTCTACTGCGGAACATAGCGTGTAATGCATTGTCGCTGACTACTTTCTGATGAGGTTAATTTGAGTGAATTTATGCACCTCATCTATATTGCATAGAACAACTTCAAATAAATGTGGTTGGCTGGTTGTGTCGGCTGCCAGAATTTCCTGGAATGTTTATCATTTGCAATACAGATTCACAGCACAAGCAACACCAGTACGGCTTCATTAACGTCGATTGCTGGGATGATGTGAATATTTTCGAGGCAGCAATTTAATTATCTGAGTCATTTCAAACTTGTAATTAGTTATTAGTTTTATTGTAGGGAAAAAAAATCAGCCATTTAATTCCAATGACTTTGGTGGTCACTTTGCTGTTGAGCCGCCATCTGTACAGTGTAGTGAATGCTTAGGTAAAGCCCCAGAAAGCCCCAGAAAGACATAACTATAAAAACTCTCATTCCCACGCTGACTTGTCAGTTCACAGCCTCCATGTGGCCTTGCTCTTTGGCAACTGGTTTGACTGATGCACTGTCCCCTTCACCATCAGGTTTGATTACGTGAGGGTGCGGGTGATTTGTTTTGGAAGGGATGAGTCGTGTAACAAGAATTAGCTGGAGCGTTCTGGGAATGGAAAATAGAAATTGGGACTGTGGATAAGGTGCTCTCTTTTTGTTAACTGGGAGGATTGTCGTCAAGCATGAGATGTTTTCAGGACTGCTATACTTGGCACAGGTGTGGCTCTCTCCCTGCTCCTCCATCTTAGGAATCACCCGAGCTACCTTCAGGTTCATCTGAGGATTGTTGGAGCTGATTGCTTAATTCTTAGATTAGAATATTTGGTCGGTATTTTCTTTGCAGTTTAACAAGTAATTAACTGTATTTTATATTATTTCTCATATACAAGTAACTGCTTACTATGCTTCCTAGTGGTCACAACAGGTATTTGCAAGTTCATTATGCTCCCCCTAGTGCTTGGGTACCCAACCTGGGTCCACGGACTCTTTCCTTACTGGTATTGGTCCATGGCATAAAAAAGGTTGGGAACCCCCGCCCTAGTGGTTATACACAGCATAATTCTGGAAACCTCTTGAAGTTTCTTTGGTATGCATTATTTGAATAAGAGCTACCTCATGACCTAACTTATCTACAAATTTGGATGGAATTTTCCTTGAGTACTGTATGCAGTGTAAAAGAGCTGCTCCATGCTGGGCACCATCTTCTTAACGTTAGTTCTTTTGCCTCTCTCTTTGCTTAGCAGACCTCTCTCACTGTCTGCTTCTGTTTTCTTTCCTTATTAAAATGAGCTTGAAGCAACGAGTTCTGTGCCTTTTCCCTGACTTCTGAAAGAACCTTGGATTAAAAACATCAGAATCCAACAGGTTCCAAGATGAAGGATGTCAGATGGATCACAACGCACATATCCCTGGAGACTGGGGACAAGAAGGTACCCAGTGTCACCCTTAGCCTGATGTCCATCTTTGTGTGTGGCTGCACCAGGCTGTGCATGGAACCTAAGTGTACAGGCACCAAGTACCACTGCGTGCCAAGGTTCTATCTGTCCCTGGCATTGCGAAGCATAGCTTCGGCCCTGCTGCCACGCAACATTCCAAGTCAAGTCAACTTTTATTGTCATTTCGACCATAACTGCTGGTCCAGTGCATAGTAAAAATGAAACAACGTTTTTCAGGACCATGGTTTACATGACACAGTGCAAAAACTAGACTGAACTACGTAATAAAAAAAAACACAGAGAAAGCTACACTAGACTACAGACCTACACTGGACTGCATAAAGTGCACAAAAACAGTACCGGCATTACAATAAATAATAAACAGGACAGTAGGGCAAGGTGTCAGTCCAGGCTTCGGGTATTGAGGAGTCTGATAGCTTGGGGGAAGAAACTGTTATATAGTCTGGTTGTAAGAGCCCGAATGCTTCGGAGCCTTTTCCCAGATGGCAGGAGGGAGAGGAGATTGTATGACGGGTGCATGGTTCCAGTCATTATTGCGCAGCCTGTCCTTCATGGAAAAGTTCTTCTGGACCAACACCTTTGACAAATGCATCAGGCAGTGGTCAGCACAAAATATCCTGCAAACACTGCAAAGAAAGACTTGATGGACACTGTGGGGTGGTTTCCTAAGCAGACAGTCCAGGCCATCTGCCAGTATGCTGCCAACTGCACATTCCAGGCTGTGGAATACACTGAGGGTTGATGCAACCACTGCAAGGGCTCAGAATCATGGCCTCTTCTCACTGCTGCCATCGGGAAAGAGGTACAGGAGCCTCAGGACCCACACCTTTCAGGCCATGATCTCTTCTCACTGCTGTCATCAGGAAGGAGGTATAGGAACCTCAGGACTCACCTTACCAGGCACAATTATTGTCCCTCAATCATCAGGCTCTTGAACCAGGGGGATAATTTCACTCACTCCAACACTGAACTGTTCCCACAATCTGTGGTCTCACTTTTAAGGACTCTTCATCTCATGCTTTTAATATTTATTTCTTAACTATTTAGTATTATTATGTTGCTTACTTTAATGCTTCTTTGTATTTACTATGAAAGCTCACAAGAAAATAAATCACAGGGTGGTATATGGTGACATATATGTGCTTAGATAATAAATTTGCTTTGAACTTTGAAGTTTCTGGACAATGGAGACAAAAGGATACGTAATATGACCACCTTTGTGTATGGTTGCATCAGGCTGTGTGTGGAACCTAAACGCGTGAGCATCAAGTACCACTATGTGCCAAGGTTCTATCTATCCCCAATGGGTCAGGCCCCGTTACTGTGCAATGCCCCCCTCGGCTGGATGGTCCTTTGTGGAAAAGTTCTTCTGGACCAACACTTTTGACCTTAAGTCCATCAGGCAGTAGTCAGCGTGGAACAGGAGAAGGACTCAATGGACACAGTGAAGTGGTTCCCAGTCCATCTGGCAGAGTGCCTTATCATCAGATCTCAGCAAAAAGAACCAAGCACTTGCCTGCACTGGTGGTGAAAGGGGCTCTCCTAGTTAGATCCTTTCTGCATGCCTAGACTATCACCCCCCTCTTCACACTGCCCACAAGACGAACTGTAATGGAGACAAGATGATTGCTCACATCTTGGCAAAGAGGCTGTGGAGAAGGATGCAAGGGCCTATGTCACGGTTCATCCTGAGCTGCTGCATGAGAGAGGACTCTCTGATCTACAGGCTACTTCCAGCGGCACACAGGGATGCAGACATCAAGTGCTGCTGCCAGCCCAGCAATTTGGTGGAAGATGTCCTTTGGTCTGCCCGAAGCTTATGGTCTGCCAACACATCGAGGTGTCCATGGAGGAACGCTGCCGACTGGCACGGTGCAGACTGCAGGAGCGCATGCCGATGGGCGCGCGGAAGCTCGGTGCAGTCACCACAAGAGCTCGGTGAGAAAGAACAGCAATGTAGGGTTCTTCTCCTACTGGAGAGGGAGGCGCCAAGTTGGGAGAGGAAACCTCTTAATTATTGTGGTCATGGGCCACATGAGGGTCAACAATCCTTTGGATTTTAATAGAGCTTGCAGGTTGAGTCAGTAGTAAGGAATGCAAATGCAAAGTTACAGTAGCATTAATTTTGAGAGGATCATGTTATAAAAGCAAGGATGTAATGCTGAGGCTTTATAAGGCATTAGTCAGAATGCACTTGGAGGATTGTGAGCTGTTTGGGCTCTCTTATCTAAGAAAGAATGGTCTGACTTTGTGGAGGGTCCAGAGGAGGTTCACACGAATGACCACAGGAATGAAAGGGTTAAAGTCTGAGGAGCGTTTGATAGCTCTGGGCCTGAACTCAATGGAGTTTAAAAGAATGAGAGATCACATTGAAACCTATCTAATATTGAAAGGCCTAGATAGAGTGGACGTGGAGAAGATGTTTGCTGTAGTGGGTGAGCCTAGGACCAGAGGATGCAGCCATAGACTAGAGGGACATTCATTTAGAACACAGATGAGGAGGAATTTCTATAGCCAGATGGTGATGAATCTGCGGAATTCATTGCCACAGATGGCTGTAGAGGCCACGTCATTGGGTATATTTGAAACAGAGGTTGATAGATTCTTTATTAGTCAGGGTGTCAAAGGTTATGGGGAGAAGGGGCAAAAAGAAAATTGGATCAACCATGATCAAATGGTGGGGCAGACTCAATGGCCAAATGGCCTAATTCTGCTCCTATACTTTATCGTCTCATGGTCTAATGGGACTGAGAGGTTTAATAAATCAGCCGTGATGGAATAGTGGGGCAGACTCGATGGCCAAATGGCCTAATTTTGTTCCTATACTTTATCGTCTTATGGTCTAAGGGGGCTGAGAGGATTAATAAATCAGCCGTGATGGAACGGTGCAGCAGACTCAATGGGCTGAATGACCTAATTCTACTTCTATGTCTTATGGTCTCATTTAACACATTGTTTATTAACATAGGAATGAAAAGACAATGCATTGAAGATCTTGGTTAGAATTGCGAAGCAGAGAAGTAAGTTAATTTTATTTGGCTGTTGATGAGGAGTGATGGACAGGATAAAGGGAATATCTCTGACACGGGTATGCTTATATTTATTTCTAATTCCACTCTCAGCTTGTTCCTATCAAATATTGACTCTTCATTTCCTCCTTTCATTCATTGTGTTACTTCTGTCTCACCTGCTAAATGTCTCTAGGATTTAAACTCTACTCCTTCCTTCCACAATCTGTTTAGCATTTTCTGTATTAATGCTTTTATCTCTTGCCTTGTGTCTTACCCTTGACCAACCTCTCTCTGCAACTTTGATACCTTGACCCCACAATCTAGACCATAGGACAGTAAGACACAGGAGCAAAATTAGCCCATTCAGCCCATTGAGTCTGCTCCACTATTCAATCATGGCTGATATATTTTCCTTCTCAGCTCCATTCTCCCTGTAGTCTTTGATGCCCTGACTAATCAAGAAACTCTCAACCTATCAACCCAGTGCCTTGGCCTACACAGCTTTCTGTGGCAATTAATTCCAGATTCACCAAATTCTGATCAAAAAAAATACTATGAATTCCTCTTGGTGTCCCTGGTAACACAGTTCAGTAGAACACTAGCTTTCTATGACAGAAACAGAAAAGATATTCTGTAGTTTTCAGATATTCAGCTTTGTCCCTTCTCTTGAAAATGTTTTCAGTTACCCTCCTCTGTCTCTGGAGTTCCCCTGGCAATTCTTCTTCACAGACAGGGAGATGAGGTTGTGAATTTGTGATTGAAGTTCCCCTCTGCCAAGTGGAGGTGTATCATCTGCTCCCGGGAAACCACTGCATTTCAGCGGCCCATTCACTTCTTGTCAGTCAGAGCTGGCGGTGAGGGTAGACCAAATATGAGCAATGGAGGCAAGGATATTTGAAAAATATGACTAGAGGCAAATCACTTTTGAGGGGCTCATCTCCTACTGTCATCCCACAGACAACCTGACAACCCCAATTAACATGAGCTGCAGAGTATCAACAGCATCTGCAATGCCCTATTGTCCTTGATAATTAACAGCTGTGATGAGACTGTAGGCTTCTCGATTAGAAACTTTCCAGGGCTCACTTGGTGAGAATGACCAGCAGATCCCGGAGGTAATTAACAGCCCATGCAAGGTTTACCTTGATTGGAAACGCCATCAAGCCTCAAGGGGAAGTTACTTCTCTAGACTTATCTGACAGCCCAAGTCCGATAGAAATCACATTAGTTTGAGGTTCAGCAACAACCTGATAACAATGACGCACATGGATCCTGCACCAGCTGTCAAACACCAAAGAACCAGTTGCCCATCAAAACTAGAATCAGCTTCATTATCACTGACATATGTTTGTGGTCAAATTTGGTGTTTTGAAATAGCAGTACAGTGCAATTCATAAAATATGCTACAAGTTACTATTAATAAATAGTGCAGAAGTGGTGAGGTAGTGTTCATGGGTTCATTGTCCTTTTAGAAATCTGATGGAGGAGGGGAAGGAACTGTTCCTAAAACATGGAGTGTGTGTCATCAGACCCTTGTACCTCCTCCTTTATAGTAGTGATAGGAAGAGGGTGATGGCGGTCCCTAATAATGGACGCTGCTTTTGTATGGCATTGCCTTTCAAAGGTGTCCTCGATGGTGGGGGCCTTGTGCCCATGATGGAGCTCCCTTGCATCTTTTTATGCTCCTGTGCAGTGGCACCTCCGTATCAGACGGTGATGCAAATGGTTAGAATGCTCTCCACAATGACTGTGTAGAGATTCACCAGAACCTTTGGTGAAGTGCCAAGTCTCCTCAAGCTCCTAACAAATTATAGCCTCCAGCATGCCCGTGGAGGAGAATGTATCAAAGACAGGAAGGTAGTTAACATCAGCTGGAAAGAGCACTTCAAAGAACTTCCACGTGGTGTCACACAGAGTAGTTACAAGAACTCAAACTCTACATGCAATACCAGGCGTAAAGTCCACAAAATTATAGGACAGTGGGAAAGGAAAAGGAACTTGGAAGTATATTGCAAACGAGAAAATCTGCAGATCCTGGAAATCCAAGCAACACAAACAAAATGCTGGAGGAACTCAGCAGGCCAGGCAGCATCTATGGAAAAAAAGTACAGTCAATATTTCAGGCTGAAACCCTTCAGCAGTACGTCTATTGATTTTTGGAAGTATATTGTTTTTTGAACACAAGATGTGAGCGTTAATGTCAAAGTCAACATCGAACAGTACAACAGTACATCACAGTGTAGACCCTTCAGCCCACAATGTTGTGCCAATTCTTTGACCAAATCTAAGATCAATTTACCCCTTCCCTCTCACATAGACCTCCATTTTTCAATCATTCATCTACCTCTCAATGAGTTTCTTAATTATCCCTAATGTATCTGCCTCTACCATCACACCTGGCAGCACACACCACACACCCACCACTCTCTGTGTAAAGAACCTATCTCTGAAACCCTATATTTTTTTCCAAACCACCAAAAAATCAGGATATCCCAGTGGCCATCAATTTTAATTCCACTACCCATTCCCATTCCAACACATCAATCCTTGGCCTCCTATGCTGTCATGATGAGTCCACACTCAGGTTGGAGGAGCAACACCTTATATTCCAACTGGGTAGCCTCCAACCTGATGGCATGAACATTGATTTCTCAAACTGCCAGTAATGGACCCCCTTCCCTTTTCCCCATTCCCTTTTCCCTCTCTCACTTTATCTTCTTACCTGCCCATTGCCTCCCCCTTGTGTTTCTTCCCCTTCTCTTTCTTCCATGGCTTTCTGTCCTCTCCTATCAGATTCCCCCATTCTCCAGCCTTGTACCTCTTTCACTGTTTAACTTCCCAGTTCTTTACTTCATTCCTCCTCCCTCCCAGTTTCACCTCTCACTTTGTGTTTCTTCCTTCCCCCACCCCAACCTTCTAACTATTGTCTGAACAGTGTCGAGTTAGGTAAGGGAGAAATGCAAAGAGACCTAGGAGTCCTAGTTCACCAGTCAATGAAGGTGAATGAGCAAGTGCAACAGGCAGTGAAGAGGGCAAATGGAATGTTGGCCTTTGTTACAGGGGGAATTGAATACAAGAGCAAGGATGTTCTTTTGCATTTGTACGGGGCCCTGGTGGGACCACGCCTGGAATATTGTGTACTGTTTTGGTCTCCAGGTTTAAGGAAGGACATTCTGGCAATTGAGGAAGTGCAGCGTAGATTCACTAGGTTGATTCCTGGGATGGCAGGGCTGTCTTACGCAGAGAGATTGGAGAGATTGGGCTTGTACACGCTGGAATTGAGGAGATTGAGAGGGGATCTGATTGAAACGTTTAAGATAATTAAAGTATTTGATAGGATTGAGGCAGGAAATATGTTCCAGATGTTGGGAGAGTCCAGTACCAGAGGGCATGGATTGAGAATAAGAGGTCAGTTATTTAAAACAGAGTTGAGGAAGAGCTTCTTCTCCCAGAGAGTTGTGGAGGTGTGGAATGCACTGCCTCGGAAGACGGTGGAGGCCAATTCTCTGGATGCTTTCAAGAAGGAGCTGGATAGATATCTGATGGATAG
Organism: Hypanus sabinus; assembly: GCF_030144855.1. Classification (NCBI taxonomy): domain Eukaryota; kingdom Metazoa; phylum Chordata; class Chondrichthyes; order Myliobatiformes; family Dasyatidae; genus Hypanus; species Hypanus sabinus. Next base: position 101,069,754 of record NC_082719.1, on the reverse strand, counting down.
GGGAAACAAGGGATATGGGGACAAGGCAGGGACTGGGTATTGATAGTGAATGATCAGCCATGATCTCAGAATGGCGGTGCAGACTCGAGGGGCCGAATGGTCTACTTCTGCACCTATTGTCTATTGTCTATTGTCTATAACTCTAACTCCTCATCATTTTTATCCAGTCCTGCTGAAGGGTCTCAGCCCAAAACTTCAACTGTACTCCTTTCCGTAGATGCTACCTGGCCTGCAGAGTTCATCCAGCATTTTGTGTGTCTTACCTGAAAGCTATGGCCTTTTGTATTAGTTATTTCCACCTTGGGAGAAAGTCTCTGGCTGTCCACTTGATCTTTGCCTCTTTTCATCTTGTACACCCCCATCAAAACTACTCTCATCATCCTTCACTCAAAAGAAAAAAAGCCCTGGCTCACTCAACCTTTCTTCATAAGACATGCCCTCTAATCCAGGCATCATTCTGGTAAATCTTCTCTGCACTCTCTCCAAAGCGTCAGCTCACTCAACCTTTCCATGTAAGGGAGTTTTAGTCCACCAATCCTCATGGTTAATTCCATTGTCAAAATCAGAAGGCTTGCACTTCAATAGCCTGAGGAATGATTAATACCAGGGATTTGTTCACCCCCAGGCATTCAGCATTGGTGAGGCTTTTCTGACAGAATTGAGTTGTACAGGTGCTATGGTAGCATTGTGGTTAGCGCAGCACTATTACAGTTTGCGCCGTCACAGTTTGGAGTTCAATTCTCGTGTTGTCTGTACATTCTCCCCATGATAGTATGGGTTTCCCTGAAGTGCTCTGGTTTCCTCCCACAGTCTAAAGACATACTGGTTAGTACAAAGTTCAAAGTAAATTTATTATCAGTACATATATGTCACCATATACAACCCCAAGATCTGTTTTCTTGCAGGCATACACAGTAGATGCAAAGAAACACCATCAAATCAATGAAAAGTCACACCCAACAGGATGGACAAACAACCAATGTGGAAACAACATCAATCTGTGCAAATACAAAAGAATAAAAAGTACGTTAATTGGTCATTATAAATTTTCCTGTGATTAGGCCAGAGTTAAATCAATATATTGCTGGGCCACTTGGCTGGAAAGCCCTGTTCTGCGCTGTATCTCTAAATCAATAGATATGGCAACCACGCTCTGCTGTAGGTATAAATGATATGACCATCTCTTTCCTGGTCATTCATATTGCCAATCTGCTGAAAAGTCGAATAAGAATTTCTGGGCCAACTTATCAATTTCCAGTCCTGATGAAAATTCTTGACCTGAAATCCTCCATTAATGCTGCCTGACCTGCTGAGTTCCTTCAGCATTTTGTGTGTGTCACTCTGAATTTCCAGCATCTGCAGAATCAACTTGACTTTATCGATTTCAAGTTTTGTTGACCACAGAAGTCAATGAGAGCATTACGACTCTGGAGGACAAACTGATAAGTGGAATTAGTTTTGTTTTAAACAACATGGAGTGTACACAGAGGTAGTAAGGTGAATGCTAAAGTCTGAGAAGGAAGAACAAGCTATATCCAACCTGTAATGTGAAAATATCTTTAATTATGTCTTTAATTTATTCTAATACTTATAGATAAGATTAGCTTTATTGGTCTCATGTTTATTTAAACATTGGAACATTCAGTGCACCATTTGTGTAAACAACACAGTCTAAGAAGAAGATAAAGATGAAAGATTAGCTTTATTTTTCACATGTATGTTGGAAATAATCGATACCTACAATGAAATCCATCATTTGCATCGTAGTCATAGAGTACTACAGCACAGAGACGGGCCCATCATCCTAGTTCATCTGTGCTGAACCATTAAGCTGCCTAGTCCCATCAACCTGCACCTGGACCACAGCCCACCTCCCACCAATGTACCTATCCGGGTTTATCTTCAACATTGAAATCAAACCTGCATCCACCACTTGCAACTTTCACCAACTTTCACCATCCTCTGAGTGAAGAAGTTATCCCTCATGTTCTCCTTAAATATTTTACCTTTCACCCTTAACCCATGATCTCTACCCGTATTCACGCCTATCCGCAGTGGAAAAAGCCTGTTGGCGTTTACCCTGTCTATACCTCCCATAATTTTGCATCACATCAAATCAGCAAGGATTGTGTTGGGAGGCAGTCTGCATGTCTCAACATGCTTCCCTACAGCTTCCTAACACTCCCCCATACATCTTTGGAATGTGATAAGAGTCTCATGTGATCACGGGGAGAACATTGAACCTCCTTGCAGACAGCAATGGGAGTTATAGACACATGGTACAAGCAGAATCATCTGCAGCTTAATGTGAAAAATACTAAGGAGCTGGTGCTGGACCTGAGGAGGGCTAAGGCACCTGTGACCCCTGTTTCCATCCAAGGGGTCAGTGTGGACATGGTGGAGGATTACAAATACCTGGGGATACGAATTGACAATAAACTGGACTGGTCAAAGAACACTGAGGCTGTCAACAAGAAGGGTCAGAGCTGTCTCTATTTCCTGAGGAGACTGAGGTCCTTTAACATCTACCGGACGATGCTGAGGATGTTCTACGAGTCTGTGGTGGCCAGTGCTATCACGTTTGCTGTTGTGTGCTGGGGCAGCAGGCTGAGGGTAGCAGACACCAACAGAATCAACAAACTCATTCGTAAAGCCAGTGGTGTTGTGGGGGTGGAACTGGACTCTCTGACGGTGGTGCCTGAAAAGAGGATGCTGTCCAAGTTGCGTGCCATCTTGGACAATGTCTCCCATCCACTCCATAATGTACTGGTTCGGCACAGGAGTACATTCAGCCAGAGACTCATTCCACTGAGATGCAACACTGAGCATCATAGGAAGTCATTCCTACCTGTGGCCATCAAACTTTACAACTCCTCCCTCAGAGTGTCAGACACCCTGAGCCAATAGGCTGGTCCTGGACTTATTTCCACTTGGCATGATTAACTTATTATTTCATTATTTATGGTTTTATATTGCCTTATTTCTACACTATTCTTGGTTGGTGCGGCTGCAACAAAACCCAATTTCCCCTCTGGTTCAATAAAGTATGTCTGTCTGTCTGTCTGTAAACCCTGATTAAAACCCAGCTCAGCTCTTTATATTAAATCGATTGCAACACGCACAAAATGCTAGAAGAACTCAGCAGATCAGGTAGTGAATAAACAGTTGACAGGGACAGGTAGTGTTGAGGAAACAGGCAGGGTGCAGAATGACTTAGTCAGATTAGGAGAATGGGCAAGAGAGTGGCAAATGAAATCCAATCTTGAAAAATGAATGGTCATGCATTTTGGTAGTAGAAATAAATGTGTAGACTATTTTCTAAATGGGGACAAAATCCAAAAATCTGAGATGTAGAGGGACTTGGGCATCCTTGTGCAGAACACTCTAAAGGTTAACTTGTAGGTAGAGTCTGGGGTGAGGAAGGCAAATGCCATGTTAGCATTTATTTCAAGAGGTCTAGAATGGAAGAGCAGGGATGTGATGCTGAGGCTTTATAAGGCACTGGTGAGACCTCACCTTGAGTATTATGAGCAGTTTTGGGTTCCTCATGTAAATAAAGATGTGCTGGATTGGAAAGAGTTCAGAGGAGGTTCACAAGGATGATTCCGGGAATGAAAGGGTTATCATACAAGGAAAGTTTGATAGCTCTGGGTTTGTACTTGCTGGGATTTAGAAGGATGAGGAAGGATCTCATTGAAGCCGTTCAAATGTTGAACTGCATAGACAGAGTAGATGTGGAAAGGGTGTTTCCCATTTTGTGAGACTCTAGGACAAGAGGGTACAGCTTTAGGATAAGGGGGCGTCCATTTAAAACAGAGTGTGGAGAAAATTGTTTAGCCAGAGGGTGATAGATTTGCAGAATTTATTACCACAGGCAGCTGTGGAGGCCAGGTTGTTGGGTGTATTTAAGGCAGAGCTTGATAGGTTCTTGATTGGACACAGCATCAACGGTTGTGGGGAAAAGGCTGGGGAGTGGGGCTGAGGAGGAGAAAATGGATCAGCCATGATTGATTGGCGAAGCAGACTGGATGGGTCAAATTGCCTAATTCTGCTCCTTTGTCTTATTGTGTGATGGCTTTATGAACATTTTGGGCTTAGACCCTTCTTCAGGACTGGAAAGGAAAGGGGAAAATGCCCAATCATTTTGAGGTTTCTGTGATGTGTGAACTTTTTAAATCTTCAAGTGAATTCTACTCAAGGATGTAAAACAATAAACACAGGTTTGTGAGGTCAAAGTATTTAATAGTTAACAGATATGGTACACAGATAAGAGTAATTCACTTTAATTACACACTATAGGGAAAATCTAAATACTTATGAAGCATGAAGATATGAGTGGAGTGTAGTAAAATCACTGACATACAAATAAACCTTGTCGTAACTGGAACGTAAGACATGGCAGGGCTGACAAAGGGTCATTTAGTTCACTGAAGTGCATCTCTCCAATACATTAACTCTGCTTGCATGCAATCTAATTGTATTTTGCATAACTCAGATGTTTTTGCCTCATTTGTCCCACAATTCAAAGATTAATCACTCATTTTCTCAAAAAGCTTTTTTTTTTAGACAAATAGGCTGGTTCCTCTTTAGTAACACACACAAAATGCAGGAGGAACTCAGCAGGTCAGGCAGCTTCTATGGAGAGGAATGAACAGTCAATGTTTTGGGCTAAGTCCCTTCTTCAGGACAGAGACAGAAGGGGGAAGACACTGGAATAAATTCCCTTTTTATTCTGGCGTACTCACCCTTCCTCCTCTGTCCTGAAGAAGGGTATTAGCCTGACCTGCTGAGTTCTTTCAGCATTTTGTGTGTGTTGGTTTGGATTTCCTGCATCTGTAGACTTTCTCGTGTTTATGGTTCCTCTTTAGTTGTTTGGTCCTATTTTCTTGTCACACTTTGGAATCATACTAATACATGGAGTGGCCTGGTAGCATGGCTGTTAGTGTAATGTTATTACAACCCTACTGATCAGCGATCAGGGTTCAATCGGCTCCACTGCCTGCAGTAGTTTTCACTGTGACTATGTGGGTTTCCTCCAGGTGCTCTGGTTTCCACATTTTATAGGTTAGGGTTAGTGAGTGGCGGGTGTGCTAGGTTTACCCTAGCACATCCTCACAGATTTGATTTGATGGAAACAACACATTTCATTTTGTGTTTCAGAGTTCTCATGACAAATAAATATTAATCTGAACCCAGACCATAAAGCATAGGCGCAGAATTAGGCCATTCAGTCTTTCAAGTCCACTCTGCCATTCCATCATGGCTGATCCCAGATCCCATTCAACCTCGTACACCTGCCTTGTCACTCATTCCATACGGGATGGGAAAAAGCAGTCATTCTGCTATCCACGCCAGGCACGATTTCCCTTTACAGAAACCATGTTGATTTTGACTTATTTTATTATTATTCTTCAAGTACCTTGAAACCTCATACTTAATAGTGGACTCCAAACCAGTCCCAACCACTGAGGTTAAGTTAACTGGCCTATAATTTCCTTTATTTTGCCTTCCTCCCTTCTTAAAGAGTAAAGTGGCATTTGCAATTTCTGGGGCCATGCCAGAATCAAGTGATTCTTGATAGATTTTGAGTAATGCATTCGTTACCTCTTCAGCAGCCTCTCTCAGGACTCTGGGCTGTAGTCCATTAGGTCCAGGTGACTTATCCACCTTAAGACCTTGAGTGTGTTTGGCACTTTTCTCTTTCTAATAGCAATGGCACTTGCTTCTGCTCGCTGACACTCACGAATCTCTGGCACACCACTAGTGTCTTCCACAGTAAAGACAGATGCAAAGTACCCATCAAGTTCATCTGCCATTTCTTTGTGCTCCATTACTACCTCACCAGCATCACTTTCCAATGGCCTAATATCAACGCTCACCTCCCTTTTACCCTTTATATAACTGAGAAAAGTTTTTGTATCCTGCTTTATATTATTGGCTAGTTTGCCTTCAAATTTTATTTTTTCCCATTTTATAGCTTTTTAGTTGCCTTTTGTTGGATTTTAAAAGCTTTCCAATCATCCAACTCACTTTTGCTACCTTATATGCCTTTTCCTTGGCTTTTATGCAGTCCTTAACTTCCCTTGTCAGCCATGATTGTCTACGCTTGTCATTTGAGCACCTCTTCCTCTGTGGGACATTTCTGTGCCTTGTGAACTATTCCAAGAAACTTCAGCCATTTCTGCTCTGCCGTCATCCCACCAGTATCCTCCTCCAATCCACCTGGGCAAGCTCCTCTCTCATGCCTCTGTAATTTCCTTTATTCCATTGTGATATTGATGCATGTGACTGTTGCTTCTCCCTCTCAAATTGCAGTATGAATTCAATCATATTATGATCACTTCCTCCCAAGGGTCCCTTTACATTAAGCTTCCTAATAAGATCTGGGTTATTACACAGCGCTCAGTCTAAGATGGCCTTTCATCAAGAGGGCTCAAGCACAAGATGCTCTAAAAAGCCATCTTGTAGGCACGAAACAAATTCCCTCTCTTGGACCCGACACCTACCTGATTTTCCCATTCCCCTTGCGTATTGAAGTCCCTCATTACAATTATGTCATTACCCTTATTACATGCCTTTTCCAGCGCCCTTGACAATCTCAGCCCCACATCTTGGCTACTCTTTGGAGGCCTATATGATTCCCATAATGTTTTTTTTACCCTTGCAGTTTCTTAACTCCAGCCACAAAGATTCAACATGCTCTAACCACATGTCACCTCTTTCCATCTCTTACCAGCAGAGCCACACCACCGGCTATGTCTTCCTGCCTGTTCTTTTGATACAAAGGTTATCTTTTGATGCCCACAATGTCATACCAACTAATCTCTATTTGTGCCACAAGTTCTTCCACCTTATTTGAAATGCTACGTGCATATAAATACAGCACCTTCAGTCCTGCAGTCTTCACCCTTTTGAATTATGCCTGTGTAGTACAATTTAACTCTTTGCTCTGTCTGTATTTGTACCCAATCATTGGCTTGTCCTTCTTTACATTTATTTACTTGTAAACCTGCTAGCTGATCTTCAACTCTATCATACTGGAATGCCTTATTAGTTTAACCACACCTAACAGCTCGAGTAAACCTGCCCACAAGAATATTGACGCACTTGAATTCAAGTGAAACCTATCCCTTTTGTACGGTTCCCACCTGCCCCAGAAGAGATCCCAATTATCCAGAAACCTTAATCACTGTCCCTTCTTCTAATTCTTCAGCCACACATTTATCTGCCAACCCATTCTATTGCTATCCTCACTGTCACATGACACAGGCAATAATCCTATAGTTATTACCCTTCAGGTCCTGCTTCTTAGCTCCCTTCCTAACTTCCTGTATTTGTTTTTAGGACCTCCTCCCCTTTTCTACCTACTTCATCGGTTCCAATATGAACCATGACTTCTAGCTGCTCTATTCAGGATATTATGGACGCATCCAGAAACATCGCAGACCCTGGCAGCTGGGAGGCCAACTACCATCCTTATTTCCTTTTCACATCCACACAATTGCCTATCTGTCCCCCTGATTATAGAGTTCCCTATTACTGCTGCCATCCTCTCCAGTTCCCAACCATTCTGAGCCACAGTGCCAGACGCAGTGCCAGGGGTACAGACGTTGTACCTTTCCCCAGATAGGTCCCCCCCCCATCCACCCAACAGTACTCAAAATACCTGATGTTCTCCCTTCCCTCACTTGATAGTCACCCATTTATCTGTCTCCTGTAACCTTGGCGTGACTACCTCCCTGTAGCTCCTGTATATCACTCTCCCTAACAAGCCGAAGGTCATCGAGCTGCAGCTCCAGTTCCCTAACTTGGTCTCTAAGGAGCTGAATCTCAATGCACCTGACACAGATATGACCATCAGGGAGGCTGGAAGTCTGGAAATTCCATGTCTAATACCCAGAACAGAACAGTGGCTCTGTAGACATACCCCCTATTCTCTCTACAGTTGAGTCAAAATAAGAAATAAGGAATGAACTTACCTACTTACCTTGCCTTCACCAGTTCTTGCCAAAATTTTGTTGAGCTAAACTCTTACTACTCTGCCTCAGACTACTCCGACAACTGCTCCCATGATGACCGCTCCTCTAGGCAGTACCTGTCTTTTCTAGAGACTGGGTTTTTGAAGCTCTTCACCGGACTTGAGAAGGAATGTTTCTGTTATGCCTTCTCAGTACTCCATCAATGACTCCCGTCAAAAAACTTACTGCTTTTCAAAGCTCTTTGACAGGCCTGCACGGGAATACTTTGATTGTGTCTGCACAGTACTCCAATCAACTTGGGAAAGTGCAAAGTTTAATAAGTAGGGGAATTATTTTGAATGTCTTTTAGGACCAGCAATGGTTTTTCATTCAAACAATTCTTTCGTAGTTCCCATCATAACACTATGTTAAGTGGAAAACACACAGAAAATGCTGGAGGAACTCAGCAGGTCAGGCAAAATCTATGGATATGAATAAGCAGCCAACATTTTGGGCTGAGACCCTTCATCAGGATTGGAAAGGAAGGTGGATGAATTCAGAATAAGGTAAGGAGGGCTAGCTACAAAGTGATAGGTAAAGCCAGATGGGTGGGGGAGAAGGGATGAAGTAAGAAGCTGGGAGGTGATAGGTGGAAAAAGTAAAGAGCTAGAGAAGAAGGAATCTAATAGGAGAGGAGAGTGGATCATGGGAGAAAGGGAAGGTGAAGAAGCACCAGGTAGAGGTCATAGGCAGGGGAAAAAAAGAGGTAAGAAGCCAGTGTGGGGAATTGAAAAAGAGCGAAGGGGGCGGGGAATGAATTATCAGAAGTTGATGTTCATGTCCTCAGGTTGGAGGTAACCTAGACAGCATATGAGATGTTGCTGCTCCATGCTGAGAGAACCTGACCATGGCAGAAGAGGAGGCCATGGACTGACATGTCGGAATGGGGATGAAGTTATGTTGCGGGACTGATAGGTCCAAAGATTTTGAGAGAACAGTACAAACGTGCAATGTCAGAAATAAAGAAATATACACCAAGGAACTGATGATTACTGAGGTTCCAGCCAGACCATGCCATCTAGTAGTGCAGTGGCATCCACACTGGACTTTGAGGTGAGTGGCCCCGTGTTTGAATCCTGTTGGCTTTTTGTATGCTTTCCGTTCATTGGGTTGAGTGTTGAGTTTGCAATTTGGCCTCATAAAAAACAGAAATGCTATAGAAACAGCAAGGTAGCTGCCCGATGCAACAGAAAGCGTGGAAGGGAACAACAACAACCAGACCATGGGAGCTAACTTCTCTGTACACACAACTGCAATTGGTACTACACCCTTGTAGCCTACTGCTCCTAGATTATATTCAGCTGAAAAATTATGTAACCCCCTGGGTCACCTCAGGCTCGCTCAGCTCGTTCTCATTTAGGGGGAGCAGCCTTCGGCCCCGCCAAAATGGGTAATCAGCTGGTGTGGATGCTGTGTGATGTCCCCGCCTCGCCCAAAAACAGACAGTACACCATAAGTGATTAAATGAGTACAATTTATAAAGGTTACTATAACTAAGTGATTAATAACGATACAGTATATATGAAGAGAAAAAAATAAAGAAAAGGCGCCAAACTTATCAAAGTCCAAACCACTTCATGCACAACCATTGGAGCTCAATTACTGAAGTCTTCTGGCCACCATTCGATCCCCTCCGAACTCCTCGACTCACAGCTCAGGACCCTCCAAGTGGTCAACCAAGCACATCTAGCTTCATCCCCCCTCCTCGGAGTACCTCCTGTCCTCGGACCCCTGCTTGGGGTCCGTTCCTCGCCCAGCTTACAGCATTGCGTCCTCTCTCTCAACCCCCTCACGCCGATCTGCCCAAATGCCCGTCAACAAAAGCTTACAGACTCAGAAGAAAGAACATTAATCCCCATTTGGTTTACAAAGGAATACAATTCTCATTATCAGTAAATTTTAACCCAAACAAGCTTCCAGCACTCTCTCGCAACAAAGGAGCATTCCTGCTTTTAACAAAACAAAGAAGCCCTTTCGATTACATACACAGTAACAAAGAAAAAAGAAGAAACCCCCTTTACAGTTAAAGATGACAGCCATAACTTCAAAGATTCAAAGATACAATTTAATGTCAGAGAAATCTATACAATATACATCCTGAAATGCTTTTTCTTTGCAACCATCCACAAAAACAGAGGAGTGTCCCAAAGAATGATTGACAGTTAAATGTCAGAACCCCAATGCACCCCCCCAGCTCCCCTCCCTCCCGTGCGTAAGCAGTAGTGAGCAACAATTCCCCCCTCCCCCCACTGGCAAAAATAAAGCTCACCCACTACCAGCACTCAAGCATAAGAAAAGCAATAGCAAAGACACAGACTTGCAGTTACCCCAAAGACTACATTGTTCACCTGATAATTCGACATGCTGCAGGCTCTCTCTCTCTCTCTTAATAAGGGAGAAAGGTGTGACTCCATTTTCCCATAACAAAAACTGGCTGGATTACAATGTTAAAAGTTCATTACATTGCTTTTCCAAGCTCTGTGCCTGGAGATCACAAGGATCCCGTCCCCAGGCACACAGCAGATGTTCCAACTCCCCCAGTGACACACGGGTCTCCTGTGGCGACACCAACCCTTGATCCACCCGTCTCCAGTCACTTGAGATCCGAGGCTTGTGAATCTGTGCTGAAATCTTAGGCCGAGACTTTGGCATGCCGAATAGCGGCCGATTGTCAAACCCCGAGAGCGGGTCCCATTTCCACAAAGAACCGTAGCCAGCATGTAACTCCAGGTCAGGGTCTTCAAAAGAACCCTGAAAGGGGAAAATAGAGATATTAAAGATGGAAATAGGACTGTTTTCAAAGATGCAAGCAAAGGAGTCACCGTTGGGCACATTAACTACTTAGCTCAATCTCTCCTTAACTTTCTTTGTTCTTTACATTGCAAAGATGAAGAAGTATGAAGAAGTAGATGAGGAAACTGTGGCTGACAAAGGAAGTCAAAGACAGTATAAAAGCAGAGGAGTGGGCATATGATATACCAGAAAGTAGTGGGAAGTTAGTGGATTGGGAATTTTTTAAAAAAACAACAGAAGGCAACTAAAATGTATTTAACAGAGATAAGATGAGGTATGAAGGGAAGCCAGATAATAATATAAAGGAAGATGCTGAAATGTTTTATCGGAGGTATAAAGAGTAAAGGAGATACGAGTGGATATCGAACCACTGAAAGTGTCGCTGGAGAGGTGGTAATGGGACACAAAAGTAGCAAAGGATCCTAATAAGTATTTTGTGTCAGTCTTCACTGTGGAAGACACCAGCAGAATGCCAGAAATGCGAGAGTATCAGGGGGCAGCAATGAGTATCGTTGCTATTACTAAGGAGAAGGTGCTTGGGAATCTGAAAAGCCTGAAGGTAGATACTGTAAGTCACCCATACCAGATGGTGTAAACCCTAGGGTTCTGAATGAGGAGGCTGAAGAGATTGTGGAGGAATTAGTAATGATCTTTCAAAAATTACTAGATACTGGATGGTTCATGAGGACTGGAAAATTGCAAATGTCCCTCCACTATTTAAGAAGGAAGGGAGGCAGAAGAAAGAAATTTATAGGCCAGTTAGCCTGACTTCAGTGGTTGGGAAGATGTGGAGTCTATTATTAAAGAAGAATTTTTGTCATACATGGAGGCACATGATAAAATATCTTAAGGTCAACATGGCTTTCTAAAGGGAAAATCTTGCCTGACAGATCTGTTGAAATTCTTGTGAGGAAATAACAGGCAGGATAGACAAAGGAGAGTAAGTGGATGCTGTTTATTTGGATTTTTAGAAAGCCCTTGACAAAGTGCCACCCATGAGCTCACTTAACAAAATAAAAGCCGATGCTATTATGGGAAAGATTCTAGAATGCATAGAGGATTGACTGAGTGGCAGGAGCTTATGGGTCTCTATTGTGAATTAGAGTATGATGGCGGTAGGGAGAGGGGATTCATGTTTGAGAAGAGGGGAAGGGATAGAGGGAGGGAATTTATGGTCAAATACAAGTAATAAATAATTGCATTTGTGTAGTCTTTAAAAGTGAATCCATAGGTTGTGGAATTAGTTCAGTGTTGAGGTGAGTGAAATTATGCACACGAGTCCAATGGCCTGATACTTGAAAGGTGACAGATGATATCTATAAATGTATTAAAAGATGGAACAGGCTGAAAGGGCCAAATAGCCCACGCTTGCTCCAATTTTCATGTTTAGTGAAGGGATGGTGTTAAACCCAAAAAAATTTGATAGAAGTAGCCCGAGCAAAATTAAGTCAATGAAAGTCAAGGTTATCGCTCTCCTTCAGTTAGTCATACCTTGGAGAAGGTGTAAAAGATAGTTGCGAATGTTGCCTGTCAATTATTTCAACTGAAGAGCATCAGCCAAGTCCCTCAGGGAACCAGACCTGGCCGTCTTAAACTGCCTCATCAATGACCCCTGGTCCACCTTAAAATCAGAAACATAAATACCCATAAGGTTGATATTTGCAGAGTTTTTCAAAACTTCAGTTTAAAGCAGACTATACCCATGTTAAGATTCAGAGTCATCACATGCACATCACAGTGGTAAGTGAAATGCATCATTTGTGTTAGCAAGCAACACACCAAACGATTTATTTACTTACCTATTATTTGTGTTTGCACAGATTATCTTTTATGCACTACATGCATTTCTGTTTATATTTATTAACTTTTTAACGGTAAGATGTTGTTTTAAGTGCTCTGTGTGATGTGTGTTGGACTGTGATACAGAGGAAGCTTGTTCGGTTTGGTTTGGTTGTATATATACGCAGTCAGTTGACAATAAACTTGAACTTAGTGTGCTCAGGGAAGCCTGCGAGGACCGCCACATGTTCTGGTGTCCACAGTGTTCATTAGAACAGCAATACAACACAGCTCACAACATAAACAACAACAACAGAGAAAAAAAGCAAGACAACAAAGGCAAACCACCCCTTTAGGTACAAAGGAGATCTCAAGGGTAAGTTTTTTACACAGAGAGTGGTGAGTGCATGGAATGGGCTGCCGGCAGCGGTGGTGGAGGCAGAAACGATAGGGTCTTTTAAGAGACTCCTGGATGGCTACATGGAGCTTAGAAAAACAGAGGGCTATGGGTAAGCCTAGGTAGTTCTAAGGTAGGGACATGTTCAGCACAGCTTTGTGGGCCAAAGGACCTGTATTGTGCTGCAGGTTTTCTACGTTTCTAGGTTTCTTCCCGTACTACCACCCACCTTCTCTCACACAGGACAGGCCACGTGCAATGAGACCTGAGCAATAGGTCTCATTGATAAATGGCAAGTAACATTTGTACTACTAATGCTTCTTGCCCATGAGCTCGAAGACAGTGGTTCCCAATGTGGGCTCCGTGGACATCATGGTTTTGGTCTATTCTTCCTTTCCGTGCCTTGCTGTGCATCAGCCAGCAACCTTGTTTTTTACAAGGCTGAGTTACTAGCTTGACACGCAACCCAGCATGGGTAGAAAGCATGTGAGGAGCTGGCTGGATTTGAACCCGGGACCACTCACATTGAAGCCTGGTGTGGATGCCGCTGCACCACAGGTTTTAGTCTGCAACATAATAAAGTGTCAAGAATCCCTGCTCTAAAACCTCTTAATATTCAACAACATTTTCCTTACCATTAAACCACTAACTAGAACCGTACAACCACATGCTTGCAATGTTGCTTTGAAACTAGGATTGGACATGGAGGGTTTTTCTGTCCTTATTTTGAGTGTTTCATTTGAACTAAAAAGAAACATATTGCTTGTGATCCAGATTTACAAGCAAGTTTTCTGGATCGGGGAGCATGCCTTAATAGGTTGAGCGAACTCGGCCTTTTCTCCTTGGAGTGACGGAGGATGAGAGGTGACCTGATAGAGGTGTATAAGGTGATGAGAGGCATTGATTTTGCGGATAGTCAGAGGCTTTTTCCTAGGGCTGAATGGCTAACACAAGAGGGCACAGTTTTAAGGTGCTGGGGAGTAGATACAGAGGAGATGTCAGGGGTAAGTTTTTTACTCAGAGAGTGGTGAGTTTGCAGAATGGGCTGCCAGCAATGGTGGTGGAGGTGGATATGATAGAGTCTTTTATGGAAGAGACTCCTGGATAGGTACATGGAGCTTAGAAAAATAGAGGGCTATGGGTAGTCCTAGGTAATTTCTATAGTAAGGACATGTTTGGTACAGCATTGTGGGCCAAAGAGTCTTTAGTGTGCTGTAGGTTTTCTATGTTTCTATATTGTTTTGTTATTTTAGAGATACAGCGTAAAACTGGCCCTTCCAGCCCACTGAGCAGCATCACTTAGCAACCCACCTATTTAACCCTAGCCTAATCACAGGACAATTTAAAATGACCAATTAACCTACTGACCGATACATCTTTGGACTGTGGGAGGAAACCAGAGCACCCGGAGAAAACCCACACAATTCACGTGAAGAATCAGCACACTCCTTTCAGAGAGCACTGGAATTGAACTCCAAAATCTGGAATGGCGTAGTAGCATCACACTAACTGCTATGCCACCATGGTGCCCCAGTGGTCCAACACTTAGATTTGTTATCTCCTGGTGGATGTCGACTATTTTTTATAATCAGGCAAATTGAATGTTCTCTGGAAATTAGAACATAGTATAGCACAGTACAGGCTCACGATATTGTTCTGACTTTAATGCTTACTCTAAGATCAATCTAACCATACCTCCTACACAACACTTCATTTTTCTATCATCCACACGCCTATCTAAAATTTTAAATGACCCTAATGTATCTGCCTCTACCGCCTTCCCTAAGACCGTAAGACATAGGAGCAAAATCAGGCCTTTATTAATCATGAACTTATCAATCTCTGCTTTAAATATACCCAAAGAATAGGACTCCACAGCCTCTGTGGCAATGAATTCCCCAGATTCTCCACTCTCTGCCTAAAGAAATTCATCCCTGGCAGGATGCCCCAGGCATCTGCCAAATCTACGATGTAGATGATAAAGCTTCTGAAAAGAATTTTCTTTTTCTTTCTTTCTCTCACCCCTCTCTCCCCCTTCTTCCCCCTCCCTCTACCCCTCCCCTCTCCCCCCTCCTGTCTCCCCTCTCTTGCCCCCACTCATTACTGTTTCACAACATTTACAAGATCGGTAGCAGGTAATTCACCTCTTGATACCCTAAACGCTTTCTACCATCAACAAGATACAAATCAGGATTTCAATTGAGTGCCTGAAAGAGTGTAGCTCCACAATACTCAAGAATCTTCATGCCATCGGGTACAAAGTAATTTTCTTGACATAAACCCTATTCACCAACTTAAGCATTCACTGATGCATTGTGACTACCGTATGTGCACGATATACTCTTCAAATCTTCCCTGTAATCTCTACCCCCCCACAACTCACTGAGTGGACCTCCTTTGGTCGGGGTCGACCATGGACGTTGCAGGCTAGCTGTCAGAGTCTATACGCAAACCCGGGCAGCGTGATATGGAGAACAAACTGTTACCCATGCAGCAAGCTCCCCCTCTCCACACAGCTGATGATTCCAAAGGAACGGCAGAGACCGATACAGTTTGGCAACAGTGCCATCACAGGAGTTGTCTTGAGTTCAATGTAGGACCACCTAAGCGACTCCAGCTCTGGAATTTACCTTGAGATTTTACTCTCAAAGCCTTCCCCATGAGTGAAGGTTGCGAAGGTTTGAGATCGGAGTTTTCCTTCTCTTAGATCAGATGCCGACTATGGCTGACGAGCCCCATATGCCCTGAGCATTTGGCTTCATGGCACTGGTAACCCACCATTGCCCCTTCTCCTGTCAGTAGAAATGGTACCACCGGGCTTAGTAGCTGAGCCACGTGTGAATGTCAGGAACTGGACTTTGTTGTCGGAGGCTATTTGAGAAGCACACCATTGGGAGCATTTGATAGTTAGTGGGAGCCTATCACCACCACCCCTCACCCCCAGTTATGACAACCTTAAAGAACCACAGTATGTCAGAATCAGGTTTAATATCACTGGCATATATTACTAAATTTATTGTTTTGAGGCAGCAGTACATTGCAATTCTGTACATAATAATAAAAACTAAATTATAATAAGCATATACTGTATATAAAATAAATGAAATAAGTTGTACAAAATGAGAGGATAAAACAAAGGTGAGGTGGTGTACATGGGTTCAGTGTCCTTTCAGAAATCAATGGCAGAGGGGAAGAAGCTGTTCCTGAATTGTTCAGTGTGTGCATTCAGACTCTTGTACCTCCTCAATAGTAGCAACGAAATAGGGCATGTCATGAGTGTTGGGATCCTTAATGATGGATGCCACCTTTTTGAGGCATCGTCTTTTGAAGATGTCCTCAATGCTGAGGAGGTTAACACCCATGCTGTAACGAGCTGAGTTTACAATTTTCTGCATCTTTTACCAATATGGTGGCTCCTCCATACAAAATGGTAATGCCACCAGTTAGAGTGCACTCAACAGTACATTTGTAGAAATCTGCATGTGCCTTTTATACCTATTCTTTTCAAACTCCTAATGAAACATCACCACTGCTATGCCTTCTTTGTGGCTTCTAGTTAAGGCGGTGTTACCAGAGGTGAGCGACAGCTTTCTAGTCAAAAAGTTAAGAAATCTGACTAAATATCTTTTCTGAATTAAGCTGTGTTGAATTATCACTGCAAGCAGTGAAGGGCGAGGCAAGTCTGGGGGATGAAACAAGATGGTGTTGCAGAATCATTGCAGATGAAGTTGCGATGCCTGTACAGCTGGTCCAGGGGTGAGTTTGGATTGCTCTGGGGCCAAAAGGAGAAGTCAGAGGAGATTGTGTGCCTGTAAAACTGGCACTTGTTGGATCGCTCTGGGCGCCGAGCTGATTTGAAGGGCTCGAGGCTGGTTTCCGGCTGGGCAGCAAAGCCTGGGCTGGGGCAAATTGTTGAGCAGTGTAGTCTGGGCCCAGAGCCTTTCGCAACAGCAGTCCCCGGGTCCTGGTGTGAGGTACGATATACTGTTTAGACATTTTAGAAAGGAGGCGAAAGCCGATTTCGCTTCTGCATTCCTTTCTCCAGGGCGCCGAAGCCTTTCAAGTCTCTGTTGTTGTGTCAATTTAAGCACTATCGCAGATAGACTGAAAAGGCAGGGTGTCGGTTAGGACGAGAGCCGATCTTGCGTGTTCTCCGCGATGGTCATCTCCATGGTGCTGAGGCTATGAAAGCTGCCCCAGCTGCTGTACTCCATACCTGCTCTATGATGAACTGACAAGCAAGGCTTTGTTCCTGCTCTGGAATTCCCACCTGAGAACTGAGTTCCGGTTTGCAATGCTGTTGTTCGCATGATTTGTGTTTTATTCCCTTTCTCTTGCGCATCAAGTATTGGTCTTTTATTTTTATTTTTATTCTTTTTTATAATTGAGTTCTTTTGGGTTTCTTGCTTTGTAGCTACCTGTGACCAAGAAAATCTCAAGGTTATATAATTTAGACAAGCATGAGAAAATCTGCAGGTGCTGGAAATCCAAGCAACAGTCACAAAATGCAGGAGGAGCTCAGCAGACCAGGCAGCATCGACGGAAAAGAGTAAACAGTCAATGTTTCCAGCCAAGTGCCTTCATCAGGCCTGGAGAAAAAAATATATACATATAATTTATACATTCTTTGATAATAAATATACTTGAATCTTAAATTTTGAATCTTTGTAATTACATCAATATGTTGGGCCTTGTATAGATCTTCAGAGATGTTGACAACAGGAACTTGACACTGCTCACCCTTTTCACTTCTGATCCCTCGATAAGGACTGGTGTGTGTTCCCTCAACTTCTCCTTCCTAAAGTCCACAATCAATTCCTTGGTCTTTCTGATGTTGAGTGCAAAGTTGTTGCAACAACACCACTCAAGCAGCTGATCTATCTTGCACCTGTATGCCTCCCCAACACCTTATGAAAATCTGCCAGCAATAGTTATGTCATCAGGTGTTTGAGCGGGACCTAGCCATGGGTGTAGTGAGAGTAGAGCAGTGGGCTGAGCATAGATTCTTGAGGTGTGTCAGTGAGGAGATGTTATTTCTGATCTGCACAGACTGTGAGGAAGTCACCGAGGGAGGTACAGAGGCCCAGGTTTTGGAGCTTGTTGAATAGAACAGAATCTGTGGTTGTGCTGAATGCTGAGCTGCCGTCAATAAACATCAGCCTGACCTAGGTATTACTATTTTCCAGGTGATCCAAGGCCAAGTGGAGAGTCAGTGAGATTACATCCACTGTAGACTTTTGTAGTGATAGGCAGATAGTAGTGGGTCTAGGTCCTTGCTTAAGTGGGAGTAGATGTTAGCCATTGGAAATCATTTAGAAGATGTGTAGCTCAGGAGGCTGACGGTTGGGTTGAGTTGTTCTTCGATGTTGGCAATTTACTTCCAAACATTTCGTCTCCTTGCAAGGAGACACTGTCAGTGCGCCATTGATTGTGGTGTGTCCTCCGAATGATTGATCTTTACATACATTTCAGTCAGCTGATTGGTCACCATTTCAGAAACTTAATTGTGATATGGGGAAGAAATCTCGTCGCTAATTGGTTGTGTGGCGACATTCATGTGTTGTAGTCTGGAATTTTGACCGCACCATCTCATTAAAGGATCAAGGTCTATGTGTTTGTTTACAGAATTGTTTGTGGAAAACCACGCTTTCAGTAATTCTCTTGCTAGCCATGTGTTGGCTTGTGCCATGACTTTCACTGATGCCCAGTCGAATTTGTGCCCCTCTTGATCTTCATGGGTAGACACTAGGGAGAGTTGGTCATGCTGCTTTACAGCAAATGTGCTGCAACTGTTACATAGGCCAAAGTGAGAATAAACTGTCCATGAACATCATCCGGCTGTAAAGGGCCCTCTGTGCATGGAAGGTCAGTGATGTGCAGACCTTCTCTTCCTGCTCTAAGACCAGCAATGTGGACTTGGAGATGAAAGACATCCATGACAGTCGGGCTGCCCAGGTTGGTGGATACCAGTGTGAGCAGAGACCGTGAGGAGGCACGCTTGGAGTTTCAGCCTAGAGTTTGGGATCCCAACACCCAAACGATCCCGAAGATGAAAGCTGAAGTCCAGAAGCTGTAGCCAGATGCCCAAGGCCTGGAGACTGCAGGCCCTATCCTATTCATGTGTGTGTGGGCGAGTGGAAGTGTCAGAGAGGGGAGTGGAGCTTGCTTTGCTGTTGTTTTATTGCTTGTTGTGTTCTGGGTTGTTCTGCAGAACATTGTGGACTTGCTATGTTGCAACCAGAATGTGTGGCAATGGTCGCACTTTACCCCCAGCAGATCCTTAGGTTGTGTCGGTTGTTAATGCAAACAACATATTTCACTGTATGTTTCAATGTACATGTGATCAATAAATTTAAATCTGAATTTCAATGAGGCATCACACAGTCCTAAACTATGGCTGAATTAAAAGCCAAGAATGAAGAGTTTTACCTCTCTGACTTCCCACAATTGACAGTAATTGCTTTGAAACATAGAAGCTTCTTCCACATATTAAACATCGGTAAAAAGCATTGAACTGATAACCATTTAAATTAATTCCATAACACAGGCAATTTATGAGCAAGGGGATTACTTAATAAGATCAAAACATGTATGCTCAAACAATGACAGATTTCAGAACAATTGTTGAGTTTTATATCCGAGAGGTAAGTCCATTTAATACTTCACAAGATCAAAATAAAAATGTATAGTAGAGTCCAGCAGTCTCTGTGGGAGATGTGTACACCTTTCCAGCAGTGCAAATGTCTTATCACTGTCTGACAGAATAGAATAGAATGTCTCTGCAGAAATATCTTTTGTTCAAATTGCAATCGAATTTACTTTATTTAAGCATTAATTATTTAGAGGTGCGATACGAAGATAATCCTTTAATGAAATTCTTCTGCTGCTCACAATGGAATTGGCAGATTGCCATCTTTTTTCACCCATTTTACATTCTAAGGGTGGCATGGTATGGTAGCGTAGCAGCTAGTGCAATGTTATTACAGCGCCAGTGTCTGGGGTACAATCCCCACCACTGTCTGTAAGGTGTTTGTACGTTCTCCCTGTCACCATGCACATTTCCTTTGGGTGCTCCAATTTCCTCCCAGAGTCCAAAGATGTACAGATGGGTTAGTAGATTAATTGGTCACATGGGTGTAATTAGACAACACGGGCTCATTGGCCCAGAAGGGCCTGCTACTGTACTATATCTCTAAATTAAGATAAATTATACCCTTTCTTTTATTCACACAGAAAGAGAGGGTGATCAAACTAGACTGGGGCAGGGATTTTTGGCATATTTAGTACGCAATTATCTCATTTTAGAAATTCATTTTTGAGGCATATTCTTTAATACATTCTTAATATATACTCAGTGGCCACTTTATTAGGTACATCTTCTTCTTAATGTAAATATCCAACTAGTCAATCACGTGGAAGCAACTCAAAGCACTAAAGCATGCAGACATGGTCAAGAGGTTCAGTTGTTGTTTAGACTGAATATCAGAAATGGAAAGAAATGTGATCTAAGTGACTTTGGCTATGGAATGATTGCTGGTGCCAGACAGGGTGGTTTGAGTATCTCAAAAACTGCTGATCTGGAATTTTCACACACAACAGACTCCAGAGTTTACAGAGAATGGTGCAAAAAATGAAAACACATCTAGTGAATGACAGACGACAACACACACAAAATGCTGGTGGAACACATCTATAGGGAGAAGCGATGTCGACGTTTCGGACCGAGACCCTTTGTCAGGACTAACCGAAAGGAAAGATAGTAAGAGGATAGTGAATGGCAGATCTGTGGGCAAATATTAATGAGAGGGCAGAAACAAATCTGTTTCAAGCCAACAGGAAGGTGACAGTAACTCAAATAACCACTCATTACAACAGTGGTGTGCAGAGGAGCATTTATGAATGTACAACACATTGATTTTTGAAGTGGATGGGCTACAGCAGCAGAAGACCATGAACATTCACTCAGTGGCCACTTGATTAGGTACAGAAGGTATCTAATAAAGTGGCCACTGAGTGTAAACCTGTAAAATAAGACCTGTTTTCTCAAAGCCGTATGATTGTAGAATTCCTTGCTTCTACCAGTGATCTCCCCCTCTGGCATGGTTTAGGCTAATAAAGTTCATTTTTATCTACTCTTCAGTTGCCAGACTATTTAATCTCCTATGAATTCTGCACAAGGGTCTTGATTCGACTCAGTGAAAAGTGAAAGATTCCCTTTCAGCTCTTCATTATTGATTTATATTTAGCTAAACGGCTTCCTTTAATCTTTGACACGGTTTGGCCGGGGCAGAAATCCAGTCGTTAAATCACCCAGAACTGTTGGATGGTAAGTTTGATATTGGTACTGGTTTATTATTGTAATGCATAGCAAGATACAATGAAAATGGCTGTGGAGTCCAGGTCACTGAGTGTATTTTCAAGCAGAGGTTGGAAGATTCTACAAAGATTAGTGAGACTATCAGAGAAAGTTATGGGAAGAAGGCTGGAGAATGGGGTTGAGAGGGATAATAAATCCGCCACGATTGAATGGCCGAGTGGACTCGATGGGCCAAATGGCCTGTTTCTGCTGCTATGTCTTATAGATATTATGGTCTAAAATCTTGCCTTCCAAACTGCTAATACAGATCAAGTCATTCAAGTCATTACACTGTGTGTGTGTATGGAAGGGGGTTTGTTTTGCTGTTGTTTTGTTTTGATGTCATTGTTGTTGCTTGTGTTGTTCTGCTGAACATTGTGGGCATGATCTGGTGGTGCTGGAATGTGCAACAACGCTGACAGGTCCCTGCACATCCTTGAGTTACTTTGGTTGTTAAAGTGGACGTGTATTTCACTGTACAGTAGGTTTCAAATGACATGTGATACATAAATGAATCTAAATCTAATGTCAGAAAGAGTGAAGCTAACTTATACACAGAAAGCTCCCAGAAACAGTGCCAATGACTGCATATTAACATTGAAACTGGATTTCAGTAGTGTTTGATGCACGAAACATGAATTACAATGATGGAAAACCAGCAGCTTCCCTCATGAATAAACTCATAGAGAACTGATGTACGGGAACATGCCATTCAGCTCACCTAGTCTGTGTCAAACTGTTATCCTGCCTCGTCCCATCAACCCTAACCTGGAACAGCCCTCCACACCTCTTCCTCCCCTGTACTTATCCAAGCTCCTCTTAAATACTGCAATCGAACCCACATCTGCCACTTCCTCCGGCAGCTCGTTCCACATCCGCACCACCCTTTTAGTGAAGAAGTTCCCACTCAGGTTCCCCTTAAATATTTCACTTTTCATCCCTAATCTATAACCTCTAGTCTTAACCTCACCCAACTTCTGTGGAAAAAGCCTGCTTGCAGTTACCCAATCTATACCCCTCATGATTTTGTATACCTCTGTCAAATCTCCCTTCATTCTCTATGCTCTACGGAATAGTCTTGATTCATTCAACCTTTCCCCATAACTCAGGTTCTCAAATCCTGGCAACATCCTTGTAAATTTTCTCTGCATTCCTTTAATCTTATTGATATCTTTACTGATTTTGTTATTTTTGTGAGCGAATAACAAATCTCTGGTTGCCTCTAGCGATAAATGAAGTTTTGTTTATAGGTTTGATCCTGAGAGTGAAATTGGGACTCATGTTTGGACGTGCTCATGCTAATTTCCCAATGAAATTGGAACTGGAAACAGTTTATTTATTTAGAAATGCATTGTGGAACACACTCTTCTGCCCCAATAAGTCACGACACAATAAGTCATAACCCACCTAATTAACTGTAACTTAATCACAGGACAACTTACAATGCCCTATTAACCTACCAACCAGTACATCTTTCAACAGTGGGAGGAAACTGGAGCACATCTAAGCAGTCACAAAGAGAACATACAAATTCCTTACAGATGGTGCTGGAGTTGAACTCTGACTTCGGGATGCCCTGAGGTGTAATAGTGTTGTGCTAACTGCTATGCCACCATGGTGCCCCATATTGGCACATGTACTGAGGTACAGTGAGAAGGTTGTCTTGCACACTGTTCATGCCCATCAAATCATTACAGCAATTCGTTGTGTTAGTACAAGTTAAAACAAGGTACAGAGTAAAGACAAGAGATTCTACAGATGCGGGGTATCCAGAGCAACAGACACAAAATGCTGGAGAAACTTAGTAGGTCAGACAGCATCTATGGAAATGAATAAACAAGTCAGTGTTTCAGGCTAACACCCTTCATCAGTACTGAAAAGGAAGGGGGCAGATGCCAGAATAAGAAGGCAGGGAGAAGTGGAGGAGGACAAGCTAGAAGGTGATAGGTGAAGCCAGGTGGGTGGGGGAGAGAGGATGAGCTGAGAGGTTGGGAGGTAATAGATGGAAAAGATAAAGGGCTGGAGAAGAAGGAATCTGACTGGAGAGGAGAGTGGACCATGGGAGAAAGGGTAGGAGGAAGGGCACCAGGGGTGCAGAATAAAGTGTTACAGTTCTAGAGAAAGTAAGGTGCAGGTTCATAATGAGGTAAATTAGAGGTGGAGTCAGTTTTATTGTACTTGGGGACTTAACCATTCAGAGTGGAATGTACTAGAGAAGAAGGTTACTTGACCTCACAATCTACCTTGTTGTTTATCTGTTCTTAACTTTTTCTGTCGTTGTTACACTGCAGAGCAACACACACAAAGTGCTGGAGAAACCCAGCAGGTCAGGTAGCGTCTATGGATAGATGTTTGGCTCTGTTCTATCTCTTTGCATTGTGCAATGATCTGATCTGTATGAACTGTTTCACTGTATCTAAGTAGATAATTTCTACCATTTTGGCTGCAGGCATTTAGAGCAGCAATGAGTGTCTGCCATCTCTGGCAGTGTTCAGGGCTTCCTTCACTGTACCTACAACTTCTTGATTTTCACTACTGTCAGTTATGAAGTCACAGGTGGAGACTCAAGAATACTGTTGTACAGATATAGGAGGATTCTTTATTTCTGCTTCTATAACAGTTTTGTTTGACCAGTCAGGGTTATTAGTCCTGAGATGAACCCCCAAACCTAGAGGACCAATGTACCACTCTTAGTCTGGCCTCTACCCTTTCACCTGTTTGGCATGGGTCACCCTACCAAGAGGCAAAGCATAAAGCCCTGACTCCAGCCAGCATAGCTCTCTGGGTCATTGAGGCACGCAAGCCTTCAAACAGAGCAACAAAGTTGTGGTCCTCTTGGAGTATCTCGTAGATGAGAAAATAAAAAACCATTACCAACTTTAATTTCAATACCAAAGTCTAATAAGTAAGGAGTCCATAACTGGATTTGAGCTCAGTCTCAGCTCAGAAGTTGAGGTAGATATCTGCTTGACCCATGGAGTTCCTCCAGCTTCTTGTGCAACACTCTGGATTCCAGTATCTACAGTCTTCCGTGTCTTTTTATTTTTATTTAGAGACACAACCTGGTAACAAGCCCTGTGATCCCATGCTGCCCGATTACATAATGTGACTAATTAACCTACTAACCCATACATCTTTGGAATGTGGGAGAAAACCAGAGCACCCAGAGGAAACCCACGCGATCATGGGAAAAATGTACAAGTTCCTACAGGCAGTGGCATTAATAGTGTTACCCTAACCTCTAGGATACCATGTCACCAGTAAACTGTGCCTAATGGGAACAGCTGACTCCTGTATGAAGAACAGGCAAAAATGAGGCCACTTCCCAAGATACAGAATCTAAGGCGGTTCTGATGGTCTCACATTTCAGTGAGGAACTCATTAAAGTATCTAGAGAGACAGCTGGTGCGAAACAAAGCAATTCAGACAGTGTAAATGGGAAAGAACTGCTAGTCCTGCTGCTAAATTATAGTCTTACAGTTGATGATAAAGAAAACAATTCAGACAGTTTAAAGGAGAAAGATTCAAGGCAGTGCACCATCTGTGTGGATCCAACGTCAGTAATGAAGAATCCAGCTAAAAGAATGTCATTTATAACACGGATCATGTTCTGTACTACAGTCTAGCCTTAACTGAGTACCATTATGAAAAAAAGATTCAACATTTAGGATGGTTTATTGTGATGTCCAGTACACACGTGTAAAGAAGAACAAAACAATTGTTACTCTAGACCTGATGCAGCACAAAAAAACCACAATAAGATAAAGAAAGTAATAATAACAAATCATAATAAATATAAATCCATAACATAGTTTATATGCATAGATTGATTTTATGTTCATAAAGTGACACTAGGCACAGGAGCGTCTGCACGTGAGGTGACTGTGACTCTGAGAGAAATGATCATTTGGTAGTTGGGGGGTGGGGGTTGGGGTAGTGAGTGGAGGTGTTGATAAGCCACCGTACCTCTTGGGAAAAGTAGCTGTTTTGAGTCTGGTGGTCCTGGTGTGGATGCTATGTCACCTGCTCCCTCTTGGGAGTGGGACAAACAGCCCATGAGCAGGGTTGGTAGGATCCTTCATGATGTTACTGTCCTTTTTCCAACATCTTTCTGTTTGTATGAACACAATATATTTATTATGTATTAATTTTTCAACATCAGTGAGAGAAAGTGAAGGTATGTTGTGAAATTAAAACTCTCACACCAGGTAGCAAAAGTTACCTCTGTTTTGAGGTGAGCTTCATTATGCACCTGTGGGGGTAACAAATGTGTGGGTGGCAGCAAGGGCTCCCAGCATTGTCCAGCTGTACCAAGTCTCAGAGCTCCTGTCGAAAAAAAGTCCATTTCAGTGTGATTTGGGTTTGCTGTCTTTTTTTAACTAAATCTATTTTGTCTATTTTAGGCATTATTGTCCAACATGTTAAATGATAAAATTACAATGTTCATGACTATTTAAAAAACAAAATCACAAAATCTGCATCAATAATTTTACTTCATACACTGCATCTCAGTCATAAAGATAACAGCAGGACTTGATTACCTTGGAAAGGAAATAATGTCAGTGCAGATACTTGCTGTGGACGGTATCTGAAAGTCTCTCTCTTAAGGACGCATATTATGCAAATAGTGAAAGTTACAACAACATATGCACGTTATTTAGCATTATAGATAGGCTACGAAATGTCCCTACCTATTTAAAAAAACTGAGCAATTGTGCATGTGATATGTTAACGCTGAACTAGCTCCCATGACTGATAGAATCAGAATCAGGTTTATTATCACAGATGAAGGATTTCAGCTCAAAACGTCAACTGTTCATTCTTTTCCATAGATGCTGCCTGACCTGCTGAGTTCCTCCTGCATTTTGTGTGTGTTGCTTAGTATCACTGACATATATCATAAAATTTGTTGTTTTGCTGCAGCAGTACAGTGCAAGGCATAAAAAGATTTACTAGAAATTACAAAAAGAAATTTAAGAAATAAATAAATAGAAAGAGAGAAGGAATAAACGCATAGAGAAATAGGTAAATAATAGACAGAGAGACAGACAAATAGATTAGATAGATAGACAGACTGTTAGGTAAATAGATAGATCAAAAACAAAATGGTTAGGTAGTGTTTATGGGTCTTGAAATCTAATGGCAGAGGGGAAGAAGCTGCTCCCAAAACAGTGAGTGTGTACCTTCAGGCTCCTGTACTACATATCTGATGGTAGTAATGAGAAGAGGGCATGTCCTGGATGGTTAGCGTCCTTCATGATGGATGGCGCCTTCTTGAGGCATCATTTCTTGAAGTTCTCCTCCATGCTGGGGGGGTGGGTCGAGTGCCTATGATGGTGTTATCTGAGTTCATAACTCTCTGCAGCTTTTTCCAGTCCTATGCACTAGTGCCTCCATTCCAGACAGTGATACAACCAGAAATGTAGGCAAATAGTACAGAAAAATATAGTGTGGTAGTATGTATGGGTTCATTGTTTATTCAGAAGCCTAATGGCAGAAGGCAAGAAGCTGTTCCTGATAGTTGAGCATGTGCCTTTGGGCTCCTGTACCTCCTCCTTTATGGTAACAATGAGAAGAGAGTATGGGGGTCCTTAATGATGGATAAAGCTTTCTTGAAGGATTCCCTTTTGGAGGAAACCTTGATTCTGGGAAGGCAGTAACCATGATGGTACAGATTGAATTTGAACTTTCTCTGCAATATTTTACGATCCTGTGCATTTTTTTAAGTGCATTTTTTATACCTCTTCATTTTTTATGGTGATGCAGCCAGTTACAATGCTCTCCATCTATGTATAGAACATAGAGCACAGAAAACTTACAGCACAATACAGGCCCTTCGGCCCACGGTGCCATGCCGGGCATGTACTTATTTTAGAAGTTACCAAGGGTTACCCGTAGCCCTCTATATTTCTAAGCTCCATGTACCTATCCAGGAGTCTCTTAAAAGCCCCTAGGTATCCACCTCTACCACTGTTGCTGGCAGCCCATTCCACGCACTCAACACTCTGGTACCTACTTCTAAGCACCTTAAACCTGTGTTCCGTTGTGGCAACCATTTCAGCCCTGGGAAAAAGCCTCTGACTATGATCAATGCCTCTCATCATCTTATACACCACTATCAGGTCACCTCTCATCCTCCGTTGCTCCAAGGAGAAACAGCCAAGTTCACGAAACCTATTCTCATAGGACATGGTCCCCAGTCCAGGCAACATCCTTGTAAATCTCCTCTGCACCCTTTCTATAGTTTCCACATCCTTCCTGTAGTGAGCTGACCAGAACTGAGCACAGTACTCCATGTGGGGTCTGACCAGTGTCCTACAAAGCTGTAACATTATCTCTTGGCTCTTAAACTCAATCCCACAGTTCATGAAGGCCAATACACCATATGCTGCCTCAACCACAGAGTCAACCTGCGCAGCAGCATTGAGTGTCCTATAGATTCGTACCCCAAGATCCCTCTGATCCTCCACACTGCCAAGGGTCTTACCATTAACACTATATTCTGCCATCATATTTGACCGACCAAAATGAACAACCTCACACTTATCTGAGTTGAACTCCATCTGCCACTTCTCAGCCCAGTTTTGTATCCTATCAATGTCCCGCTGTAACCTCTGACAGCCCTCCACTCTATCTACAACACCCTCATTCTTTGTGTCATCAGAAAATTTACTAACCCATCTCACCACTTCCTCATCCAAGTCATTTATAAAAATCATGAAGAGAAGGGGTCCAGAACAGATCCCTGAGGCACACCACTGGTCACCGACGTCCATGCAGAATATGATTCATCTACAACCACTCTTTGCCTTCTATGGGCAAGTCAATTCTGGATCCACAAAGCAAGGTCCCTTTGGATCCTCTGCCTCCTTACTTTCTTAATAAGCCTTGCATGGTGTATATTATCAAATGCCTTGCAGAATTCTATATACACTACATCTACTACTCTACCTTCATCAATGTGTTTAGTCACATCTTCAAAAAGTTCAATCAAGCTCTTAAGGCACGACCTGCCTTTGACAAAGACATATTATGTCTCTCCAAATGTTCATAAATCCAGTCTCTCAGGATCTTCAGGTTTCCAACCACTGAAGTAAGATTCACCGGTCTATAATTTCCCTGGGCCATCTATACTCCCTTTCTTGAATAAGGGAACAACATCTGCTACCCTGCAATCCTCCGGAACCTCTCTTGTCCTCATTGATGATACAAAAGTCATTGCCAGATCAGCAATCTCCTCCCTCGCCTCCCACAATAGCCTGGAGCATAATTCGTCTGGTCCTGGTGACTTATCCAACTCGCTGCTCTCCAAAAGCTCCAGCACATCCTGTTTCTTAATATCTATATGCTCAAGCTTTTCAGTCCGCAGTAAGTCATCCCTACAATCCCCAAGGTCCTTTTTCCATTAGTGAATACTAAAGCAAAGTATTTATTAAGTACCTCTGCTATCTCCTCCAGTTCCATACACACTGTCACACTTGATTGGTCCTGTTCTCTTACGTCTTATCCTCTTGCTTTTCACATACTTGCAAAATGCCTTGGGGTTTTCCTTAATCCTGCTTGCCAGGGCTTTCTCATGGCCCCTTCTGGCTCTCGTAATTTCATTCTTTAGCTTCTTTCTGCTAGCCTTATAATTTTCTAGATCTCCCTCATTACCTAGTTTTTTGAACCTTTCGTAAGCTCTTCTTTTCTTCTTGACTAGATTTACAACAGCCTTTGTACACCATGGTTCCTGTACCCTACCATCCTTTCCCTTTCTCATTAGAACGTACCTATGCAGAATGTCACACAATTATCCCCTGAACATTTTCCACATTTCTGCCATACGTTTCCTTGAGAATCTCTGTTCCCAATTTACACTTCCAAGTTCCTCCCTGATAGCTTCATATTTCCCCTTACTCCAATTAAACGTTTTTCTAACTTGTCTGTTTCTATCCCTCTCCAATGCTTTGGTAAAGGATATAGAATAGTGTTTACTATCTCCAAAATGCTCTCCCACTGAGAGATCTGACACCTGACCAGGTTCATTTCCCAATACCAGATCAAGTACAGCTTCTCCTCTTGTAGGCTTATCTACATATTGTGTCAAGGAACCTTCCTGAACACACCTAACAAACTCCACTCCATCTGAACCCCTTGCTTGAGGAAGATGCCAATCAATATTTAGGAAATTAAAATCTCCCACCACCATTTTATTATTACTCCTTTTCAGAATCTGTCTCCCTATCTGTTCCTCAATGTCCTTGTTATTATTGGAGGTCTATAAAAAACACCCGGTAGAGTTATTGACCCCTTCCTGTTCCTAATGTCCACCCATAGAGTCTCTGTAGACAATCCCTCCATGACTTCCTTCTTTTCTGCAGCCGTGACACTATCTCTGATAAACAGTGCCATGCCCCCACCTCTTTTGCCTCCCACCTTGTCCTTTTAGAAACATCTAAAGCCTGGCACTTGAAGTAACCACTCCTGCCCTTGAGCCATCAAAGTCTCTGTAATGGCCACCAAATAATAGCTCCAAGTACTGATCCACACTTTAAGCTCATCCACTTGGTTCATTATGCTTCTTGCATTAAAATAAACACATCTCAATCCATCAGTCTGAGCGTATCCCTTCTCTATCATCTGCCTATCCTCCCTCTCACATTGTCTACAAGTTTTCTCTATTTGTGAGCCAACCACCCCTTCCTCTGTCTCTTCAGTTTCCCCCCCCCCCAGCAATTCTAGTTTAAACTCTCTCGAAAAGCCTTAGCAAACCTCCCTGCTAGGATATTGGTCCCCCCTCAGATGCAAGTGCAACCCATCCTTTTTGTGCAGATCACACATGCCCCAAAAGAGGTCCCAGTGATCCAGAAATCTGAATCCCTGCCCCCTGCTCCAATCCCTCAACTACGCATTTATCCTCCACCTCACTCTATTCCTATATTCACTGTAGTGTGGCAAAGACAGTAATCCTGAGATTACTACCTTTGAGGTCCTGCTTCTCAACTTCTTTCCTAACTCCTTGTAGTCTGTTTTCATGATCTCCTCCCTTTTCCTGCCTATGTCGTTAGTACCAATAGGTACCATGACCTCTGGCTGTTCACCTTCCCACTTCAGGATGTCGTGGACACGATCAGAAACATACTGGACCCTGGCACCTGAGAGGCAAACTACCGTCCGTGTTTCTTTCCTGTGTCCACAGAATCGTCTCTCTGCCCCACCCCCCCCATAGAGTCCCCTGTCACTGCTGCCATCCTCTTCATTTCCCTACCCTTCTGAGCCACAGGGCCAGACTCTGTGCCAGAGGTCTGGCCACTGTTGCTTCCCCCAGGCAGGCTGTTCCCCACAACAGTACTCAAACAGGAGTACTTGTTGTTAAGGGGGACAGCCATAGGAGTATTCTCTAGTATCTGACTCTTGCCCTTCCCTCTCCAGACTGTTACCCACTTATCTGTCTCCTGAGGCCCTGGTGTGACTGACTACATTTCCTACAGCTCCTCTCTATCAGCTCCTTCTTCATACTTGCAGCAACTTGTTATGATCAATATAGATTTCAGAGATGTTGACACCCAGGAACATAAAGTCTAAAGCTTGAATAGCCTGATGCTGTATAGATTTTAATTATGTCAAGTAATGATTCTAGGAGTAAAGGAGATAATATAGACCTCATAATATATGAGGAACATTTGGCAGCTTTGGGCCTGTACTCAGTGGAATTTAGAAGAATGCTGGGGGGATCTCTTTGAAACTGACTGAATTTTCAAAGGACTAGATAGGGTGGATGTGGGAGAGGATGAGGGTATCCAAAACTAGAGGGCACGGCCTCAAAATTGAGGGGTGATCTTTTAGGACAGAGGTAAAGGGGAACTTTTTTTTAGCCATTGAGTAGTGAATCTGTGGAATGCTCTGCTACAGACTGTGGTGGAGGCCAAGTCCATGGGTATATTTAAGGCGGAAGTTGATCATTTCCTGATCAGTCAGGGCATCAAAGGATATAGTGAGAGGACAGGTGTTTGGGGTTGGATGGGATCTGGGATCAGCCATGATGTATTGGCGGAGCAGACTTGATGGGCTGAATGGCCTAATTCTTCTCCTATACATTATAGTCTTATGGAGCCCACCAAGGATTGTCCCAAGCCTGACTGTGAAAGCAGGAAAGTTGGGCATGGGATTAGCAAGCGATCCCCAAAAAACCGAGTGTAAAGAAATGCCAACAGAAGCTCCAAACACCTCAATTCTGAGAGAGTAAGTTTCTTCGATGGGCTACACTTTGAAGGCCTGGCCCAGAACAGAGGACTCTGGCGAGCTGCTGGTAGCGGCCTGTGCCCCGGTTGGAGTGATGGGCTTAAGAAGTATAAAAAGAAATAATTCCCCTGTTGAAAGCCCTTAGATTTAGCTGTTTTGTGAGAATTAAAAAGGAAACAGTTCCCACAGATGGTTGCCTATTGCCCAATGGACTTATAGTGTAGATGGTAGGCAGCCATATTTTATTTGTCAATGCAACCATCTGTGGAACTTAATAAATCATGTAAAACTGTTCAAGTCAGCAAGGACATTTTGCTATCCAGTGGGACACTTTGAACAATTACTATATATTCATTGGCAGCTAAACATTAATTAAACTAAAAAGGGCACCGAGAAAGCAAAGGAAAGATTGGATAAGTCTGCATTTACATTCTGCAATTCATTTTATGGTTAGAGTGCAAGTCCAGGATAAAATATGATTACTATGCAATTTTGTTTCATAGTGTGATTTCCATCAAGCTCATTATTGTGAACAAAAGTCAAATAAATATATTCTGACTGGTATATTGACAAACTTTTTATTATCATAGACTGGCCCTGTTTAATTATCAGTTCAAGATGGAAAAGCAAAGAAATGCAAAGGCGCATTGTGTTAATAATTTAAATTGATTACTTAAAATTGCTGCTGAAACTTATTTAAGTCTGGCAGTCTATTATTTTTATTTTGTCCCTCGAGAACTCCTTTTGCCAAAGACATTTTGACCTTGCTTTCACTGTTGTCTTCCACTGCATTGCTTTGATGAGCTTATGGGAATGTTTCCACATTCATGGGCAAAAATAAAATGCAATTAAAAAGATAATTTGATATATATTCAAATTAAATTAAACTGCAGCAAATTTTAGCATGATAGATTTCAGGGTGATTTTAATAATATTTGGACTGAATCAAGTTGGCTTCAGCCCATTCGACAGAGTATTGTCAAGGATGTCTGCTTGAACACTCCTATTTGGGTTGAATGTCAGAAGACAAATGCCAGCCCCACCTCCAGACCATTCCAAGTGACAGACAGGAGGCAAAGCTGGGGCAATAACTCAATTCCTGTCCTGACTAGAAACTATATTCAGTGGCCACATTAATACATATGGGAGGTATCTAATTGGCCACTGACTGTATTTCTGTATGCTTGTGGTTGTCTTCTGCTGTAGCCCATTCATTTCAAAGTTGGAAGAGTTGTGTATTCAGAGATGCACTTCTACATACCATTGTTGTAACACATGGTTATGAGTTACTGTCCCTTCTTATCAGCTCTAACTAGTCTCCCCTGACAATTTCCATCATTTTCAGAAACATTATAAAACCACAGAATGGTAGTTAGTTATACATAAATCATTTAAAATGTCTCCAATATATCCATTAAATAGTAAGATATAACTAAGATATAAACAAAAAAATGACGTAATTTACAAATTTCCTCCTCCTATTCATGTTAGCAGTCCCCATTTAGATAAATGTAAAATTCAGTCCTCCTCCAGGAATGGGTGTTGGTGTAAGACATAGGAGCGGAATGAGGCCAAGCAGCCCATCAGGCCTGCTCCACCATTCTATCCTGGCTGATTTACTTTCCTTTTCAACCGTATTTTCCTGCCTTCTCCCGTAACTTTGGACACCCTTACTAATCAAGGACCTATCAACCTCCGCTTTAACTTTACCCAATGACTTAGCCTCCACAGCTGTCTGTGGCCATGAATTTCACAGATTCACTCCCCTCTGCTTAAAAAAAATCATCCTCATTTCTGTTCTAAATTGAGAGTTTGTAAATTGACATCCCTCTACTTTGAGGTAGTGCCCTCTGGTCCTAAATATCCTCTCCACATCCACTCAATCTAGGCCTTTCAATATTCAATAGGTTTCAATGAGATCTCTCCCTCATCCTTTTAAACTCCAGTTAGATAGTGGAATCACTGTGGGGAAAAATGTTAAGCCTATGTACAAAGACAGGAACTGGATGGTTGAGCATGGTGAGGAGAATGTTTTGAGATACATCTATTGCAATGCAAGTAGAATTGTAGGTAGGTTGGATGAGCTTAGGGCATGGATCAACACGTAGAATTTTGTCATTGATTGTAGCTAATAGTGTGACATAGTTGCAGGAGGGGCAGGACTGGCAGCTCAGTATTCAAGGGTTCCTTTGCTGTTGACATGATAAGGCAGGAGGGATCATGGGGGAAAGGGACTGCATTACCAGACAGGGAAAATTGTCACGGTAATGCTTAGATAGGACATACTGGTGAGCTTGTCTGCATAGCAATATGAATGGAGCTGAGGAATAAGAAAGGGATGCCCATATTATTAGGAATATATTATAGATCACCCAACAGTCTCTGAGACTTAGAGGAGTAAATTTGTAGAAAGATCCCAGACAGTTGCAAGAAAACATGATTGTGATAGTAGGTGATTTTAACTTTGCACAGGTTGACTTGGACTCCCATACTGTAGAAGGACTCGATGGGATAAAGTTTATCATATGTATTCAGGAATGTTTCCTTAATCAGTCCATAAAGATCCCAGCTATAAAGATTGTGATACTGTATCTCCTGTAGAAGAACAACTCCTGTGCAGGTGACCAAAGTTTGTGTTGGGGAACACTTCGTATCATAATAGAAACACAGGAACTTAGAAAACTGACAGCACAGTGCAGGACCTTCAGCCCACAAAGCTGTGCTGAACATGTCCCTACCTTAGAAATTACCTCAGATACCCATAGCCCTCTATTTTTGAGATCCATATATCTGTCCAGGAGTCTTTTAAAAGACCCTATTGCATCCACCTCTACCACCGTTGGGGCAGCCCATTCCACGCACTCACTACTCTCTGTGTAAAAAACTTACCCCTGACATCTCTTTTGTATCTACTCCCCAGCATCTTTAACCTTTGTCCTCTTCTGGTAGCCATTTCAGCCTTGGGAAGAAGCCTCCATTTATCCACATGATCAATGCCTCTCATTATCTTGTACACCTCTATCAGGTCACCTCTCATTCTCCGTAGCTCCAAGGAAAAAAGGCCGATTTCACTCAACCTATTCTCATAAGGCATGCTCCCCAGTCCAGGCAACATCCTTATAAATCTCCTCTGCATCCTTTCTATAGTTCCACATCCTTCCTATAGTGAGGCACCCAGAACTGAACACAGTGGAGTCTGACCAGGGTCCTATATAGCTTTAGTATTACCTCTCAACTCCTAAACTCAACCCCACAGTTCATGAAGGCCAATGCACTGTATGCTTTCTTAACCACAGAGTCAACCTGCACAGCTGTTTTGAGTCTCCTATGGAATCAGACCCCAAGATCCCTCTGATCCTCCACACTGCCAAGAGTCTTGCCATTAATACTATATTCTGCCATCATAATTGACCTACCAAAGTGAACCACCTCACACTTATCTGGGTTGAAGTCCATCTGCCACTTCTCAGACCAGTTTTGCAGATGTCCCGCTGTAACCTCTGACAGCCCTCCACACTATCCACAACACCTCCAATCTTGTATCATCAGCAATTTTACTAACCTATCCCACCACTTCTTCATCCAGGTCATTAATAAAAATCGCGAAAGAGCAGGGGTCCCAGAACAGATCCCTGAGGCACACCACTGGTCACCACCCTCCATGCAGAATATGACCCGTCTACAACCACTCTTTGCCTTCTGTAGGCAAGCCAGTTCTGGATCCACAAAGCAATGTCCCCTTGGATCCCATGCCTCCTTACTTTCTCAATAAGCCTTACATGGGGTACGTTGTCAAATGCCTTGCTGAAACCATATGCATTAAATCTACTGCTCTCAATGTGTTTAGTCACATCCTCAAAAAATTCAGTCAGGCTTGTAAGGCACGACCTGCCCTTGACAAAGCCATGCTGACTATTGTTAATCATATTATGCCTCTCCAAATGTTGATAAATCCTGCCTCTTAGGATCTTCTCCATCATCTTACCAACCACTGAAGTAAGAATGCTGTTAGTTTCAAGATAATTATGGAGGATAGACCTGGTCCTCAGGATGAGTTTCTAAATTGGAGAAAGTCCAAGTTTTTGGATTGGGGAAGACTGTTTTCTGACAATGGAGCACTTGGTAAGTGGAAGGCCTTCACAAGTAAAATTTGGAGAGTACAATGCTTGTATGTGCCTGTCAGAATAAAAGGTAAATGGAACAGATTTAACAGACCTTAGTTTTCAAGAGATACTGAGGCTCTGGTCAAGAGAAAAAGGGAAGTACAGAGCAGGTATAGGCAGCAAGGAGCAACTGGAATATTTGAAGAATTTAAGAAGTACAACTGAAAACCTGAGGGAAATCATGAGGCAGAAAGTTGTTCTAGCAGACAAGGTGAAGGAGAATGCCAAGGATTTCCATAGATATATTAAGAGCAAAAGGATAGTAGGAATTAAAATTAGTCCTCTTCAGGATCAGCCATCACAGGTACGTATGGCACTGGAAGTGATGGCAGAGATGGATATTTGAAGCTTTATTTATTCGGGAGATGGATAGTTAGTCAATAGAAGTCAGTCAAAACAGCAGTGAGGTCATAGACCCTATACAGGTTATAGAGGAGGAGGGGCTTGATTTTCTGAGTTAAATTAGAGTGGATAAATCCCTAGGGCCTGAGAAGGTGTCACCTCAAATCTTGTGGGAGACTAGTTCAAAAATAGCAGGGGCTATTTAAAATATCCTTAGCCATAGGTGAGGTGCAGCAGGATTGGAGAATAGCTAATGTTGTTCTGTTGTTTAAGAAAGGCTCTAAAAATAAAAAGTAAAATTATAGACCGGTGACCCTGACATCAGTAGTGGTTAAGACGTACAAAAAAGCTGGAAGAACTCAGCAGGTCGGGCAGCATCTGTTGAAAGAAGCAGTCAACATTTCGGGTCAAGACCTGCTTCTTTCAATGGATGCTACCCGACCTGCTGAGTTCATCCAGCTTTTTTATAGGTCTTGATTTGACCATAGCATCTGCAGTGTACTTTGTGTTTAGTAGTGGTTAAGATATTCAAAGGTATTCTAAGGGACTGGGTATATAAGTATATTGATAGACAGGAACTTAATAGGGGTAGTCAACATGATTTTGTGGTAGACCATGTCTAACCAAACTTACAGAGTTTCTTGAGGAGGTTACTTGGAAAATTGCCAGTGGTGTTGTCTACGTTGACTTTAGCAAGACCTTTGACAAGGTCCCACATGGGAGGTTAGTCAAGAAGATTCAGTCACTTGGCATTCAGGCTGAGGAAATAAATTAGACTAGACATTGACTCTGCAGGAGAAGCTAGAGAGTGGTAGTAGATGGTTGCTTCTCTGACTGGTGCTGGGATCTGTAGGCGTTTGTCATCTATATCAACAATCTGGATCAGCAATTTTGCAAATGACACCAAGGTTAGGGTCATATATTGGATAGCGCAGTAAGCTATCAGAGTTATAGAAGAATTCCAAGTCCATTAGATGGAAAGCTAGAAATATGTAAAAGAATCAAATAGCTTTTTTAATGTAACAAAATAATGAGATTTTACAGAACCTCACGTGGGAGAACCATTTCTCCTTTATTAACAAAACATCTTTGCAGAAGATGTACTTCCTATGGCAGTTGCTAAAACTCTGTCTTCTCCTGAACATACTGGGGTGATATTACACTGCTATCATAGACAGTGTTCTCATATCAGCCTTTGCTGTCTGGGTTGGTGCAGCACCCTCTCACAATGTTCTTCCCCTAGGCAGTTAATCTGATCAAGCATTCTGGTTAGCCCACCCCACCCCCCTCTATCTATTACCCCCATCACTGCACTGGACTGTAAACACTTTCAAACACTTTCTGTAATGCTGTTTACATTGTAAATACATGTTGGTATTTATGTACCTATGTACATTTTATTCAACATCCATACTTTAGCATTTAACCTTTGATGATGGCATCTGTTAGTCTCGCAAGACCATGGATCTGTGCCTGGAAAGTCTCTAGAGCACAGGCCTGGGCAAGGTTGAATGGAAGACTGGCAGCGAGTCTGCCCCTCTCCTCGACACCGATGTTGTCCAAGGGAAGGGCAAGGGCCGATATAGCTTGGCACCGGTGACGTCGCAGGAGTTGCCAGAATGAGGTTGAAGGCAACGTCGGACTGCCTTAGGGACTCCAGCTCCGGATTTGTACTCAGGGTTTACTCCTGAAGCCTTTCCCATGAGTGGGTATGACCGCACGGCAGAGGTTTGAAATCAGAGTTTTCCCTCTCTTAGATGGACTGCCTTCCCAGGCTGACGAGCTCCATCTGCTATGGACTTTGCATTCTATCTTTCGTAGGGGTTTATTCCCAAAGACTTCTCCATGAGTGGGTAGAGCTGCAAGGCCTGAAGGTTTGAGATCAGAGTTTTCCTTCTCCTAGCTGAGCTGCCAGAGCTGAA
The DNA here is from genome assembly GCF_030144855.1 of Hypanus sabinus. Classification (NCBI taxonomy): domain Eukaryota; kingdom Metazoa; phylum Chordata; class Chondrichthyes; order Myliobatiformes; family Dasyatidae; genus Hypanus; species Hypanus sabinus. The sequence continues at coordinate 101,031,760 of NC_082719.1, read as the reverse complement.
GAGCACCATCCGCTTGCAGCAACTGGTTTTAACCCACCTTTGCCCCTTACTCCTGTCAGTAGAAATGGTGCTGCCGGACTTAGTAGCTAAGCCACATGTGAAGTCCAGGAGTTGGACTTGTTTGTCAGAGGCTATTTGAAATGCATGCCATTGGGAGAATTTAATAGATAGTGGGAACTTCTCCCCAATTCCTCTTCCCCTGGCAATGATAACCTTTAGAGAGCTTATAATATAATATAATAATATATATAAATTTTTAATATAGTTCTTTATGCTTTATAATTGTTGAGTGTTGTTTTTGTTGCATGTCACACCCTCACCAACACACCACAGCAAATTCCATACACATGTAAGTGTATATGGCGAATAAACTTGATCCTTAGTAGATCAGATATAACTGGAGGGTCACAAAGGTATTTCTTCTGGTATCTCAGTGAAATGCATTGTAAGCATATTAGCTGATTATGCCCAAGTGGGCAGTTGCATTTTCTACATTATAACAATAACTGCACTTGGTTGACTAGTAAAGTGTTTGGGGACATTCTAAGGTCATAAACACAATCTTTGTCATCCTCTGGAGACCAAGTTATAAATTAATTCATGAAGAAATTAGGAGTTGCAGTTAGAAAGCATATCACAATATATGAGGCCATCAAAAAGGACAGGTTTATTGGGCCTGATCGCCATTTCCTTCATCTGAAATCTCCTTCTGACAAGAAATACCTCCCTTGTTGCTGGCACTAAATGCACTATTTAGTCATGTCAGCACTTTGAACTTCTATTTCTGAATGGAGTGAATTCTAGGGACTGAGTAAAACATGCTGATACGACTGTATCGCGGGTCTAGTGCTTTTGGCTGTGATGAAATACTGGACATTTGTCTTCTCACCCTGACCATCCATTTAAACTGCTGATAAAGCTCAACCATCTATAATCTCATGAATATGGATATGGAACGTGGATGCCTGTGAGTATGAGCAAGCATTGATAAATAGTGAATCTTAAAATCTGTACTAATACATTTTTATTAATCATTTGAGTAAAGTACTAAAATTTTGCTGGTGTCCATGGAACAATAATCCAGAATGGATATCTGATGCCAGGAATAAGTGTTCCTTTCTGGAAAGGGCTATTAAAAGCAAAACCTCACTCCACCTTAGAAGTTTCCTCTGCCTTACAGTTAATTTGCTCAACCATGTGTATTTATGCACATTCTATTCATATTTGTGCTTTAACTTCTAACTTTGATGCTTATACAATTCTTCATTCTTTATAATTGTTGGATGTTGCTGTTTGATGTTGCATGCCATACACTAACCAACACATCACAGCAAATTTATAAACTAGAGAAAGTCTGCAGATGTTGGAAATCCAAAGCAACAGCTCCAACCACAAAGTGCTCAGCAGGTCAGGCATGTCTGAAGGCATCTAGGGTCATAAGAACCAGAACTGGCGGCACTGGAACCTGAGGTCTGGATCTGCCAGAACTACAGAGTTCCTCCAACATTTTGTGTGCCACTCTATTGAATGAGGCTGGGAGAAAATTAATATGAGGAAATTGCTTTGCAGTATTTTATGTACAGACACTCCTGTGCCTAGCGTCACTTTATAGACGTACAATTAATCTATGTATATAAACAATCTTACGTATCTATAGGTGGCATAGTAGCATAGTGGTTAGCACAGTGCTTTATAGTACAGGTGACCTAGTTCATTTCTCACAGTTGCCTGTGAGAAGTTTGTACATTCTCCCCGTGAATTCATGGGTTTCCTCCGGGTGCTCTTGTTTCCTCTCACAGTCCAAAAATGTTCCAGTTGGTTGTTCATTGTAAATTGTCCCATGATTAGGATAGGAATAAATTGAGAGATTGCTGGTCAGTATGGCTCAAAGGACCAGAAAGGCCTATTCCATGCTGTATCTCAAGAAATAAATAAGTAAATAAATATTTATTGTGTTCTCTATCTTCTTGTGTTTTTTTTTTGCTGCATCAGATCTGGAGTAACAATTATTTTGTTCTCATGATATTGTCAATCTTGAATCCTGAATAACATGATGTACGACTGAGGTTAGATGGCACACTGTTGTAACGGACTTCTTGCTATCAGTTGACACATGCTTGATGTTAAAAGTAATGATGGAAGTTAGAAGCCAGAAGACAGATTTTGATGATGTGGTGTAATTAAGTGATGAATAATTGAATCCAGGTGATTTATCAGTAATGTATTTCTTCATGATTTTTAAATACTGCAGTAAGATGAGGTGCAGGTGTAAAAACAGCAGATGATGGAGAAAGGTGCTTTATTATTGATGACAAAATCTCATAGAACATAAGAAAGGATGTGCTGGCATTGGGGAGGGTTGAGAGGAGGTTGAAAGAATGAACCCAGGAATGAAAGATTAATGTATGAGGAGTGTTTGATTGCTCTGGGCCTGTACTTGTTGTAGTTTAGAAGAATGAGGGGGATTCTCATTGAAGCCTAGCAGATATTGAAAGGCCTAGATAGAGTGAATGTTTCCTATAGTGAGGGATTCTAGGACCAGAGGGTACAGCGTCAGAATAGAGGAATGTCCATTTAGAATGCAGATGAGGAGGAATTTCTTTACCTGGAGGGTGGTGAATCTGTAGAATTCATTACCACTGATGGCTCTGGAGGGCCAAGTCACTGGGTGTATTAAAAACAGAGGTTGATAGGTTCTTTATTAATCAGAGCATCAAAGGTTACGGTGAGAAGGCAAGAGAATGGGCTTGGGAGGGATAATAAATCAGCCATAATGGAATGCTAGAGTAGTCTGGATGGGTCAAATGGCCTAATTCTGCTCCTATGTTTTATGGTCTACAGTCTTATAACAGAGGGGGACTGTGACCATATGTAAGACAGTATGAGACAGTTAGTAGTCCATTTGACACCAAATGGTCAGAGTTCATTGTTTTTGACTTCATTTTCAAAGTTCAAAGTTCAAACATAGTTTATTATCAAAGTACATATATGTCACCAAATACTACTGTGTTTTGTAGATTGAAATTATTGAGAAATTCAGATGTTACTTGTTTTAAATGCAAGATTCAGTAGCTGGTGCATCAAAAATTGAGGAATTTTTGTTCATGTCATATGTAAAATCGCTTCCACAAGCTCTAGACTCACTTTCAAGGACTCTACAACTCATGTTCTCAGCATGATTTATTTATTTATTGTTCCAGTGACAGGGTGGATACATCTCTACCAAAGGAGGTACAAGCTGCTCCCTCTCTCCACTGGCCTGCAGGTCATCCTTGGCAAGGTGTAGCACCCGCACCCTCCCACCCCCCCACCGATCAGGGTCACATGAAATCATGGGAGACGTTGGTAGATAGTTGTATGAACAGCTGGTGCATATCACAAGGTCTGGTTATGCGATCACTGATGTCAGGCAGACAATCTCTGAAGAGTATTGATAATGGCTGGAATCACCTGGTGAAAAGCCTTGATAAGGTAGATGTGGAAAGAATGTTTCCTATGGTGGGAGAGTCTCAGACCAGAGGACATAGCCTCAGAATAGAGGGAAGACCTTTTAGAACGGAGATGAGGAATTTCTTTAGCCAGAGAGCAATGAATAGAATATAGAACATAGAAATCTACAGCACATTACAGGCCCTTCGGCCCACAATGTTGTGCCGACCATGTAACCTACTCTAGAAACTGTCTCGAATTTCCATAGTGCGGTCCTCTACTTTACTAAGCTCCATGTATCTATCTCAGAGCCACTTAAAAGAGCCTATTGTATCAAAATTGTATCTGTATCTGTGTACCTGTGGAATTCTTTGCCAGGGGTAACTCTGGAGGCCAAGTCTTTATGAATATTTGAGGAAGAGGATGACAGATTCTTGATTGGTCAGGGCATGAAAGGATATGGGGATAAAGCAAGAGATTAAGGCTGAAAGGAAAATTGGATCAGCCATGATGGAATGGGCCAAATGGCCCAATTCTGCTTCGATATCTTAGGGTCTGATGGTCATGTAAAGCCACTGTGCAGAAGAGGGCAAATCACTTCTGTAGAAAAAATTGCCAAGAACATTCATGGTCAAAGATTATGATTATCTACATCATACGACATGGCACATAACGAATGAACATTATTATTATTTGTTTTTCTTATATTTGTCCCGTTGGTCTTCTTTTGTAAATTGGTTGTTGGTCAGTCTTTTTGTGTAGTTTTTTATTTCTTCTTGTAATTCATGGTGATGTTTTAATATATTGCACTGCACTGCTTCCTCAAAACAACAAATTTCACAACATAGGTCAGCAATATTAAACCTGATTCTGCCAGCTTCTGAAAAGAACTTCCAGATATTTCTGACCTTTAACCCCACTTATGCAGACGCTGAGTAGCCGTGGATGCTTGTTGTGATTGAATGGATAATCAAACAGGCCTATGTTGATATAAATGCCAGGAAACTGCACAATTGTCTTACTTGCATCATTGTGGTCTCATTTATAGACTTCAACTGAAAAGCTAGCAGCAACTTTGTCAGCACTGACACATAGGATTGTTGTATTGTTGACTGATGGAGGTCTGACATAAAACGACTCTGCCTATATTTTCCTTGGGTAATGGGCACGCGACACCCAATTATGAGGTAAAATGATTGAAAAATCTGCCCTTGGGTCCCTGAAATGAAAAATGTTCTATTCCCCGGCACCAACATCCTTCAAAATGACAGAAAAGATTTTCCTTTTTAAAATCCAGTTTTACGTTCTAAGTCTCACAGATAATTGTGCTCGTCACAGAGACAGCTACATTTTGTTTCCTAGTCTGTGATTTATCAGAACCTCAGATATTACATATATGGTTTTTCACCTCCTCATTAACGGACAAGTCACATCCAATACCTTGCAGTACAATACACCTTTTGCCCCAGTATATGTTTTTCATAACTTCTAATGACAGTATTTGATAAAGTACTGAGACTGTGCTTTGACCAAAATGCACACAGGCCAGGAAGTGGACTTTGATCAGATCTCATTACGAGTCAGAGGATTTTTCAGGGGTTATGCAGAATGATTATATATTTAGCAGCTCCAACCAACTTAGACTAATCTCCAGGTCCTCTATATATCTATCCTGTCACAGATATAGAATTACTTGCAATACGTTCTCATCCAGCTCCTCTGTTATTGCTGCCTCCAGGAATCTAACTATCTAACTTTGTCTGTTTCCTATTTATCATCTGTTCTCTCTCTCTCTCTCTCTCTCTCTCTCTCTCTCTCTCTCTCTCTCTCTCTCTCTCTCTCTCCCTCTCTCTCTCTCTCTCTCCCTCTCCCTCTCCCTCTCCCTCTCCCTCCCTCCCTTCCTCCCTCCCCAATATCATTCCAAAACCGTACTTTCAGGTGCACAGGCCACCCAGATCTCACATGTTAATGAATTTGCTGGCTCCGTATTATTTCCAAATTATTATTCTGTGTCATTGCATAGACCCACACCTGGGCTACACCCCTCCACACTCTCCCATACAAGAACTTACTCAAACTCCTCAAATGTTAAATTGAACCCCCATTCACCACTTCTATGGGCAGCTTGTTCCTCACCACCTGCTGATTGAAGAAGTTCCCCTTAACATTTCACCTTTCACCCTTAATCCATGACCTCTCGTTCCAGTCTCACCAGTCTCCCTGCTGTCTCCAGATCTTCAGTTTACAGGTGCACACCCAATACCAGGAAGCAGAAATTGCTTTCAGCCAAGCACTGGGAAGGCAGTTGATGGCTTTGTGGCTCAATTTGTGATGATAGGTAGAGGGGCACGAAGGCCTAGGAAGCAGGGAGTCTGCCCAAGGACTTGGACATACCAGCAGATTGGGTGAAGAAGTGGCAAATGGAATACCATGTAGGGAAGTTTATGGCCATGCACTTTGGTAGAAGGGATAAAGGCATAGACTACTTTCTAAATGGGGAAGAAATTCAGAAATCAGAGCTCAAAGTGGAAAAAATAGTCAAAGTAAATTTATTACCAAAATACCTATGTTATCCTATACTACTTTAACATTCATTTTCTTCCAGGCATTTATAGGGAAATAAAAAATACAACTTATGAAAAACTATGCACAAAGACTGTCAGCCAATGTGCAAAAGAAAACAAATTGTGCAAATAAAAAATAAATAATACTGAAAACATGAGTTGTAGGGTCGTTGAAAGTGAGTCTGTCGGTTCTAGTATCAGTTCAGAGATGAGGTGAGTGAAGTAATCTATGCTATTCAGAGGCCTGATGGTTGTAGGGTAATAACTGTTCCTGAACCTGGTAATGTAGGACCAGAGGCTCCTGTACTTGCGGCCCAGTGGTGGCAGTGAGAGCATGGTTTGGATGGTGGGAGTCCTTATGATGGATATGGCTTCCTTGCGGCAGTGCTGCTTGCTGATGTACTCAGTGATGGGAAGGGCTTTGCCTGTGATAGACTGGGCAGTCACCCAGGGGAGCAAAGGGAGTCCCAGAGCACAGCTTCTAAAGGTTAACTGGCAGATTGAGTCACGACTGAGGAAGGCAAATGCAATGTTGAGATGACTAGTATATACAGCAAGAGCAAGGATGTAATGTTGAGGCTTTATAAGGCATTGTTCAGCTAGTATTTGGAGTATTATAAGCAGAATCAGCATCAAAATCCAGTTTAATGTAACTGGCATCAATCATGAAATTTGCTCTTTTGTGGCAACAGTACATTGCAATGCATAATAATATAAAACTATACATTACAATAAGTGTGTGTGTGTGTGTGTGTGCATATACATTATATATATTGTATATAATATACCATATACATTAAATCAGTAGTGCAAAAAGAGAAGATAAAACAATAATGAGGTAGCGTGCGTGGATTCAATGCCCATTCAGCAATCTAATGGAGGAGAAGAAGCTTTTCCTGATATGCTGAGTTTGTGCCTCCGTACTCCTCCTTAATGGTAGCAATAAGAAGAGGGCATGTCCTGGGTGATGAGGAGACCTTAATAATGGATGCCACCTTTTGAGGTTTTTGAAGATGTCTTTGATCTTCAAGGGAGGCCAGGAAGGTTAGTGCCCATGATAGAGCTGACTGAGTTTACAACTTTCTGCAGCCTTTTCCAACCCTGCGCAGCATGTATGGAAAAAATTACAGTCGACATTTCAGGCCAAGATCCTTCAGCAGGACATACTGCCTGGCCTTCCGAGTTCCTCCCGCAATCTGTGTGTGCTTCTCAGATTCTCGGCACCTGCAGATTCTCTCTTGTTTGTTCACTATTAATCGCTTGGTCTTATTGATGTTGAGTCTAAGGTTGTTTCTGCGACATCACCCAAACAGCTAATCTATCTCACTCCTGTAAACCTGCTTGTCTCCATCTAAAACCTTGCCAACAGTAGCTGCGTCATCCACGAGTTTATAGATGCTATTTGACCTGTGCCTAGCCATGTGGTTTAGGATGTAGAGAGTAGAGCAGTGAGCTAAGCACACATTCTTGAGCTGTGCCAGTGTTGATTACCATTATGGAAGAGATGTTTGCTTTCATAAGACCATAAGGAATAGAAATAGAATTAGTCCATTTAGCCCATTGAGTCTGCTCCACCATTTCATCATGGTTGATTCATTTCTCTTTCAGCCCCGATCTCTTGTAGTCTCCCTGTATTCCTTCATGCCCTAATTCATCAAGAAACCTATCAACCCTGCTTTAAATATATCCAATGACCTGGCCTCCACAGCCACCTGTGTCAACAAATTCCACAGATTCATTACTCTCTGGCTAAAGAAATTCCTCCTCATCTCTGTTCTAAGTGGGCATCTTTCTATTTAGAATTAATTTGTTATTTCCAATCCACACAGTTTGGGGATGTCAAGGATCTACTTGCAGAGGAAGGTACAGAAGCCCAAGTTCTGGAGCTTGTTAATTAAAACTGAAGGCATGATTATGTTGAATGTTGAGCTGTGGTCAATAAACAGCACCTGATGTAGGTATTATTGTTGTCCAGTGATTCAAGACCAACTGGATTGCATCCAGTGTGATTGCATCTGCTGTAGGCAATAGGCAAATAGCAGCGGGTTCAAGTCTTTGCTTATACAGGAAATGATTCTAGCCTTTCCAGACAAAGCACTTACATCACAGTAAATGTGTTTGCCACTGTGTGATAGTCAGTCAGGTAGTTCATCCTTATCCCAAAGGTTTTGGGCTCCTCATTTAAGAAGGGTGTACCAGCATTGGTGATGGCCCAAAGGAGGTTCACATGAATGGTCCCAGGAAGGAAAAGGATTATAAAATTTGAGTGGGATGTCAGGAATAAGTTTTTTTACACAGAAAGTGGTGGGTGTGTGGAAGGCACTGCTGAGGGTGTTGGTAGAGGCAGATGCATTAGGGACATTTAAGAAAATCTTAGTTGGCACATGGATGATAGAAAAAAGGAGGGATATGAGGGAGGGAAAGGTTAGATTGTTCTTAGAGCGAGTTTAAAGATCAGCACAACATCAAGGGTTGAATGGCCTGTACTGTGCTGTACTGTTATAACTCATTAGTGGCTCATTATCAAATATTATTTGATAATCCTTCTGTGATATGTTTAGGTGATTTTACTGAACAAAGACAGGCTTGAATTTATATGACATTTTATTTTGAAAGCTATCCGGTATTTGATCCCAGAGATTATGAGCACTCTGTAATAAAGCTGTTTTTCATTGGTTAACAGCATGGTTGCTCAGTAAGTTTTAATTGTTTATTTATTTAGAGATATAGCGCGGAACAGGCCCTTCCATCCCAAAGAATTGCATCACCTAGCAACCCACCAATTGACCCTTAGCCTAATCACTGGACAATTACAATGACCAATGAGCCTACTAACTGGCATATCTTTGGGATGTGGGAGAAAACCAGAGCACCCGGAGGCAGACCACGCTTTCACAGGGAGTAAAGCACAAACTCCTTGCAAACGGTGTCAAAAGTAAACTTCAAACTCTGGTGCCCCAAGCTGCAATAGTGTCATGCTAACTGCTAACTACCATGGCACCCCTAAGTCTACTAAATCTAAAAACAAAACAACAAATTTCTCATCCATTTATCCAACAGGTTCTAAGCAAATATGTATGCATAAATAACTATTATTAAGGCTCCAAATTAAAGAATGACAAGGGGTTCAATTTCATTGCCAAAGTCAGCTAGGTTCTGTATTCAGTGAGCCAAGTATGTCATGGGCTGAGAAGCACAATTCAGTGTCAGCTCCTCTTACAGTCTTTGGACATGGGATGGATCTCCTCAGCACCCAGATGACCCACTGAAGATCAGAAAAGAAATCATGTATTTCAATAATACAACTGATAAAAATGAATCATCTGCACAAATTCTGAAGTGGTGGAGGCAGAGGGGAGATCTGATAGAGGTTTATAAGAGGCAAAGATAGAGTAGACAGGTAGTGTCTTTTCCTCAGGGTTGAAATTGTCTCATTCTATTCCAGGTGAGAGGGAGTCATTTCGAAGGAGATGAGAAGGGCAAGTTTTTTTACACAGAGAGTGGTGGGTACCTGGATTGTGCTGCCTGAGGTGGTGATAGAGGCAGATACATTAGAGACTTGGAAGAGATGTTCACATAGACACATGAATGTGAGGAAAATGGAAGGATATGGACATTGTGTAGACAGAAGAGATTCGTTTAGTTGGCCATTTCATTACTAATTTCTGAAGGGCCTGTTTGTGTACTGTACTGTTCAATATTCTTCCGTAGTTTTATTAATTATCTATGACGTTAGTGACCAGTTGGCCAAAACAAAGCAGAAATAAACAATGGACTAACTGGGATTTCTCCAGACAGGCTGATGCACCATCAATAACTCACTCTGAGACGTAAAGGCAAGATATCGGCTTTTATTGACTGGAAGAAGGAACAAGCAGTGAGTGACCACCATACTACATCCTGGAGACTGAGAGGCCGGGCTCAGGCCTTGATCGCCTTTATACAGGGGTCTGTGGGAGGAGCCACAGGAGCAGTCAGCAGGGGGCGTGTCCACAGGGGTCTGTGGGAGGAGCCACAGGAGCAGTCAGCAGGGGGCTTGTCCAGACAGGTATATGTAGTTCACCACACAGGCTCCACAAATCGCCTGTCTCCACACAAAACATGGCTGACTATTAGTTTGGAGCGTCGGAGTTTGAAGTTCAGTTCTGAAGTCCACTGTAAGGAATCTCTGTACACCACCCCACCTCCCTCCCCAGACTTCATGGGTTTTCTCTAAGTACTCTAGTTAACTGATCATTGTAAATTGTCTTGTGATAGGTTAGGGTTAAATCGAGGTTGTCAGGGGTTGCTGGGTGGTGTGACTTGAAGGGTCAGAAGGGCCTATTCTGTGCTGTATCTCTAAATAAATATAAATAAATAAAAAACCTCCCTGCATTCTGTGCAGCCAGTCCAGCGTTCATGCATGATCCTTTTTCTATTTTCTCCTTGGCTGCCACTAACATATGGTGCCCCTCAAAACTAAAGGGCATCATCTATTAGGCCTGACAGGTCTGTATTCAGTCACACTCACCACCTCCCAGCCCACTTCTCCGTCCTTTCTCTCCTCTCCCTTTTCCCAGTGCACAATCTGACCTTGCAGTGTCACCTTGATCACTTACTTCAGCACTAAACAACAGAGCAAGTACAAATATCGGCCTCATGCTTCCCGCCTGCTCCAGGAATCTATTTGTCTCTCAGACACGCTTTGGCAGTGAATGAGAATATAGCTTCAATACCAAGCAATCAATGCTTTTTTTTGAATTTGGGGGCGAATTTTGACCCATCTATAGTACACACTGGGTGGCGGTGTGGAGATACTTTTCTACCAAAGGAGGGGTAAAGTGCCCCTTCCCTCCGCTTGCCTGCAGGTCACCCTTGAGAAAGATGTAGTCCCCCGTTCAGGGTCATGTAAAGATGGTGGATGGTCACACAAGCAACTGGTACATATCACAAATCCTGGTTATGTGACCACTGATGCCAGGCAGACGATCTCTGAAGAATATTGATAATGGCTGGGGTCACCCGTCTTGTAAAGACACTGTCCAGAGGAAGGCAATAGTAAACTACTTCTGTTGAAAAATTTGATTTGAACTCCAATGGTCTGAGTGTTAACCACTACACTGCGGTGGTGCCCTATACTATACTACCTTCAGATTTACTTCCTTGCAGGTATTCACAGTAGGATGGAGAAATCAACAGTTTCAATGAAAAACTACGCATAAACAAAGATTGACAAACAACCTATGTACAAAAAACATAGATAGATTGATAGATCCTCTCCGAGAATCATCGCCTCGTCATGGTGGAAAGGCTTGTGATCCCGAGAGATGCAGGGAGTGATGCCTTCTTGAGCTTAGCTCCTGGTAGGGTCACCCATGGCAGCAAGATTGAGGGGGAGGTTCGAGACAAAGAGCGTTCCAAGTAAGATTGCAACACTGAAGCAGCTGGAAGCTGTTGGGACATCACAATGGCAGAGAAGCAGGCAGGCGGCAGCAGTGAAGGTTCATTCCATACCTCTGGACCCTGTTGATGACCATATGATGGCTGCCTGTACTTCAGCCTCCTCACATTAAACAAAGTTACACACAGGCATTCTCTATTAAGGAAATAATAGCTTTGCATAGATGGTAGATGGATAGATAGATAATAATGAGAACATGAGTTGTAGAGTCCTTCAAAGTGAGCCCATCGGCGTTGGAATCAGTGCAGAGTTGAAGTGAGTGAAGTTATCCATGCTGGTTCTGAGTAATCTGCAATGAGACACATTTGGATGGTGGATGAAATAGTGAGATCCTTTATGTAGCATTTCACACAATCTACAAATCTATTGCCATCACAAATAATACGCAGGCAAACACTTTGTTTTAATACTCTTACTTGATTTACAGTTTTTAAAAAAAATGAAAAAACTTCCCATCCTGTGTGAGAAGGGGAAGGTGACCTCACCAAATTCCAGCACAGTCACAGCAAGATTTTCTGATCTATCTCTTCCACTATCCTTGTAGCCTTCCTAATCAGTTGTTGCTTTTGCTTCCTAACATCGCATGTGATGTAACATCCCATCTTTGAGCACCTTCACGTGGAGCGGTGCCAGAGAAAGCAGTATTGATTATCAAAGATCCCCACCATGGCCTCTTCTCACTACCATTAATATTATAATGCTGCACCACATCTCAAAATATAAATTAAATATTCTGACATGTATGTACTTGCTAATAAATCTAGTTTGAACTTTGAAGTGTTATATTAGAGCCTAAGCTTAAGGAGTTAAATTTTTAGAATAGTTTTGTAAGTCATCCAGAGTCTCTCTCATCATCTGTGTACATTGTGCGATGAACCATGATTTCCGAGGCTGATGGCTGAGGTTCCGCTTTGTTGACACAAGCCTGAAAAATTTCTCTGACATTAATCCAGCAAATATTAGGTTTGCAGACAAGGTTTGAGAGGTCGTTCCCCATCCAGTTTCACATGTAATGACCTGGATAATTCAGTTCAATGAAAAAATACAGGAGCCAAGATTTCCTCTGTCTTCATAGTCAAAGTAAAATTTATTATCAAATAATTTACCTATATGTCACCATTAGCTACTTTGAGATACATTTTCTTGCAGGCATTTCCATGAATATAAAGAAGTACAATAGAATCTTTGAAATAAATAACGATACTAAAGATTTTCAAAAATCAATGTGCAAAATGACACAAATTGTGTAAGTTAAAAATACTGAGAACATTTTTTTTAGTTAGAGATTTGGTGCATTAAAAAGACCTTCTGGCCAATGAGCCTGCACCACCCAAGTGACCAATTAACCTGCTAACCCGTACATCTTTGGAATGTGGGAGGAAACCGGAGCACCCGGAGGAAACCCACGCGGTCACCTACAAGCTCCTTACAGACAGCAGAGGGGATTGAATCCGCCATGTTGCTGGCATTGCTAAGCATTACTCTAACCATTACAAAACTGTGCTGACCATAAGTCATAAAGAGTCCTTGAATGTGAGACTGTAGGTAGTAGAATCGGTTCAGGGTTCCTACAAAAACTTCTATGGATGTACCATGGACAGATTTCTAATTGGCTGCATCACTGCCTGGTATTTGGGGAGGGAGATGGTGGCAACTGCGTGGGATCAAAGTAAGCTGCAGAGAGCTGCAAACTTAGTGCTGTCACAAGCACTAGCCTCCATAGTAACCAGAGCATCTTCAAGGAGCGTTGTCTCAAAAAGGCGGCGTCCATCAGTTAGGACCCCTGTCACCCAGGACATGCCCTCGTCACACTGTTACCATCAGAAATGAGGTACAGCAGCCTGAAGACACACATTCAGTCACTCAGGAATAGTTTCTTCCCCTCTGCCATACAATTCCTGAATGGGCATTGAACCCAAGAACACTACCTCAATACTCTTATGCACTACATATTTAATTTAACCATTATATATATTTACTGTAATTCACTTTTTTTCTCTATGGTTATCTATTGCATTGTACTGCTGCCACAAAGTCAACAGGTTTCTCAACATGCGGTGGTGATATTAAATCTGATTGAGTTGTGGTGAGTGAAGTTATCCATGTCGGTTCAGTCAAACACATTTCTTTACCATTTTTTTGATTCACCAGAACCTCCTACCAATTGAAGTGTTAGCAGATGAATTGCAAATAAATGTATTGTACAAAGTATAATTTCAATCATGAACTATAATTACCGAGTGAATTGCTGGCATAGTTTCACTGAATAACCAATCTGCAACTGCATTTAGATGAAGGAACAAAAAGCACAACAGAACATCCAAGCAAAGTTCTAACACCATAACGAGCACCATTATGTTCCTCTCTCTATGGATCCAAAGTGAAGTGCTCTAAAGCAGTACAAATAACTCCCAATTATTAAAACGCCTCAAAATGGATCTAAAATGCTACCATGTGACTGGAAATTATATTATAAATGAATACAAATAGGTTAAGTAACTAGAAAAAGTATGGCATGTAGTGGAATGTAAGGCCACCATGCCCGATAGTGTAGTGGTTTGCGTGACGCTATTGCAGCTTGGCGTGTTCCAGAAATGGAATTCAATTCGGGTGCTTCTCTGTGAGGAGTCCCTGTCTGCTCCCCGGTTGAATTTGTATGCTTCCCTGGGTGTTCTGGTTTCCTCCCACAAACCAAAGACATACCAGGTAGGTTAATTGATCACTGTAAATTGTCCCATGATTAGGCTGTGGTTGATCCAGTTTGTCAGGGGTCGTGTGGCATAGCTCAAAGTGAAAAGCCTACCCTGCACTGTATTGCTAAATAAAATAAATAAAAGATTATGCACATTGGGAAAAATAGCAAGATAAAATATTGTTAAAATGCAGGGAGAGGACAGAATCCTGCATAGGAGACTAGTTGCTCTTTGATATTCAAAGATCAAGTTTAAAGTAAGTTTATTATTAAAGTACAAATATTATTTTCCTGCAGAAACATAAAGGAAAAATAGAAATACAATAGAACGTTATGAAAAATTACACATAAACAAAAACTGACAAATAACTAATGTGCAATAAAAGATGTACTGTGCAAAGAAAACTAATTCCAAAACATGAGTTGTAGAATCCTTGGAAAGTGAGTGTGTAGGTTGTGGAATCTGTTCAGTGTTGAGATGAATGAAGTTATCCACGCTGGTTCAGGAGCCTGATGGTTGAGGGATAATAACTGTTTCTTAATGTTGGGGTGCATGACCTAATGCTCCTGTACATCTTTCCTGATGGTGGGAGCATGTCCATAAGACATAAGAACAAAATTAGGCCATCTGGCCCATTGAGTCTGCTCCACCATTCAATCATGGCTGATCCTTTTCTTCTCCTCCCCAACCCCGGTTTCCGACCTTGTCCTGGGTGGTGGGGATCTTTGATGATGAACACTGCTTTCTTTTGGCAGCACTCCATGGAAAGGAGCTCAATGGTGGGATGGCATGTAACATGGAACGTCAGTAAGCAAAAACAGCAACTAATTAGGAAGACGATTGGAATGTTGGGCATTCAATATTCGATAGGTTTCAAAGATATCCCCATCATTCTTCTAAAGTCCAGTGAGTACATACCCAGGGCCATCGAGCACACCTCATACGTTAACCCTTTCATTCCCAGATCATTCTCTTGAACCTTCTGTCCTGTGTTAGCACATAATAAACAGGCAGAATGTGAAAGAATGTTTAAAATGTTCATATCTGCATTTTAAAATCTCACATGTTCTATCATTTATAATGTCTATACTGCCATTTCTCTGATTCCAGCTCCTTGTGCATCAGTTTATTGATCATTACAGAATGTCTCTCTGGTGCTTCCTGCTTCCTGCTTCCTCCCCTCTCCCTGCCCCCTTCCCACTCTCAGTCCACAACAGAGACCCATATCAGAATCAGGTTTATTATCACTCACATACGTCATGAAATTTGTTTTCTCTTGGGGCAGCAGTGCAGTGTGATACATAAAATTACTACAGTACTGTGCAGAAGTTTTAGCTATATATATTTGACTGTAAGACTTCTGCACATTACTGTATGTCAGTGATGCTAAACCTCATTCTGATTCTGAGTAATGAAAGGGCTAGATAGATAGGGGCAGGAAAGTTGGTTCCACTGGTATGTGAGAATAGAATAAGGGGACATAGCCTCAGTATTCAGAGGAATAGATTTAGTACAGAGATATGGAGAAATTGCATTTTTTTCCCCCTGAGAGTAGTGAATCTGTGGAATTCTTTGCTCAGGGAAGCAGAAGAGGTTATGTCATTAAATATATTTAAGACACAGTTAGGTAGAATTTTGCGTAACGGGGGAATTGAAGGTTTTGGGGAATAAGCAGATAGGTGGAGCTGAGTTTGTGGCCAGGTCAGTAATGTTCTTATTGAATGATGGAGCAGGCTCGATGGGCCAGATGGCTGACTCCTGCCCTGATCTTTTTCTGTTCTTATTATGTAGTCTGTAGGAGTGTTGATAAAAATCGACACGTGTGTAATTACTTCTAATGTACACTTTATCCCCACAGCAAACAAATGGCAATGTTGCATATATATAAGAAAAAACCCTGCCCCCAAAACATAATAATGTACAACGTAACTCGTAACAGTCACGGCAAACTTAACCCTTAACAGTCTGGGTGAATTCAGTCTATTGATATTAAGGCTTTCCTACAAGTCCTACATTTTTCAAGTTTGTAATCAGACTGTAAAAAGGAGATACATTTTAGGGTTGATTCACACTACCAGCAGGGTGTGGTGTCTCCTGGCAATGTGTTTGCAGATACCATCGTCATTGTCATTATGTGCTGTGTTGTATGATACAGATGATCCTGGTCTTTCCCTGACCACCATGTTGTGCCAAACCAGTTAAATTAGTCATCTAAAGGCCAATAAACTTCTCCTTACTTATCTGTCCATTTTCTAGAATCTGGATTAGGTTTAGTATCACCAGTATATCTCATGAGATTTGTTGTTTTGTGGCATCAGTATATTGCAATATATAGTAATCATTATCAGCAAGGTAGCATAGTGGTTCGCACAACACTTTACCTGGGTTCAATTCCTGCTGCTGCCTGTAAGGAGTTTGTACATTCTCCCTGTGACTGTGCATGTTTCCTCCAAAGACATACAAATGGGAGGGTTAATTGGGCATTGTAAATTGTCCAGTAGGGTTAAATTGGGGGGTTGCTTGGTGGTGTGGATTGAACAGACAGAAGCACCTACTCTGCACTTATCTCCCTCTACCTTAGACCACAAACTTATCAATCACCCCGATGAGTTATTAACTTCAAACTTTCTGCATAATCACTCTAAGATTGAACCGTGCGTGCATGCAACAAGAGCTGTATAACTCATCTCCTCCTACCTTAGGCCATGAACTTATCAATCACCCTTGCTATGGACCCTTTCTGGAGGTCCAAAATCCGTATGCTCCATGTCCACTGGACTAAGTGTGTAAATGTAGGAGGGGACTATGTTTGAAAAATAAATGTGCTAGGTTTTGTAAAATTGACTCCTTCTGCCTTAGGCCACAAACTTATTAATCACCCCTGGTACATGCTGGTCTCAGACAGACCCTTTTGAATGGTAGTGCTAATGAACATTAAATTACTGACCTGCTCTACCTGCAATCCCCTAATGAGGGCTGGCTCAGGGACTCCCCACCACCCCCAATTTGGTTTCTTCTTCTAGGGTGTGAGGTTGTTTTTTATGACCACCGTTCAAACAAACACATTTTTAATCTCACTCTTATTTGCTACTTCATCACCACTTTTGATTCGGCCAAAAACAGTGGTGTTATCAGCAAACTTAAATATGGCATCGTAGCTGTACTTAGCCTCAATGTCGCCAGTGCTGATGGGAATTGTGGAGGAGATTATGTTTTGTAAAAATGTGAAATCAAAAATGTGAGACTAACTTTGAGTTGACTTTTAGCAAGGCATGTATGTATCACATGGTAGTGTGATGACGTATGGGATTCACAAATTTATGCATATAACGTAATGCTTGTAATGAATTATTTAAATGAGCAAGAATGCTTAATCAACATACATATATAAATATAAAATTATTTACACACACACAAACTTACTTGAATATTGTTTAAATATTAAATTAAATACACAACAGAGATGTTGTTGACAATCCAAACTGACTGGGGTCTGCCAGTGAGGAAATTGAGGATCCTGTTGCATAAGGAGGTATCGAGACCATCTTGGTGTTTATTGATTAGTTTTGAGGGGATGATAGTGTTGAATTTTGAGCTGTGATCAATGACCAGCATCCTGATCTATGCATCTTCACAGTTTAATTGCCCGCAGCCACAATTTTACCTTTGTTTTCAAAATAGCTTGTTTAAGGCTGTCTTTGTCAGAAGGTACTAATTGAACAACAACTGAACAGAAAGGGGAGAGGAGGAGAGACAATTCGATTTCTTCAAATGACTGTCAGTTTAACCTTGAGACTGAGGTGCTTAGATTTTACCAGTGCTCATTAAATTGTTCGTTATTAATATTAACAAAACAATAACAGAAGCACAGTGACCTTGTTGCATCACATTTAATCTTCTTTTCTTTCAAATATAATAAAACCTTTATAATTGCAGAATCGTTTAAAAAATGTCATCAATGGGAAAAAAAATCCCACTGTCTTGAAATTGCACTCAACAATTAATTCACACATTACCATGCTTACACAAACCAGATGCATTGTGTCATGGCTAAACTGTAAAACAATTCCACTAATAAGGGGGATCTCACTGAAACCTACCAATAGTGAAAGGTCTAAATAGAGTGGATGTGGAGAGGATGTTTCCTGTAGTTGGAGAGTCTAGGACCAGAGAGGACAGCCTCAGAATAAAAGGATATTCACTTAGAACAGAGACGAGGAGGAATTTCTTTAACAAAACGCACAAAATGCTGGAGGAGCTCAGCAGGTCAGACAGCATCAATGGAAATGAACAAACAGTCCACGCTTCTTCAGTATTGGAAAAGAAAGGAGAAGATGCCAGAATAAATATGTGAAGCGGGGGGTGGGAGGGTGGGAGCTGATTGATGAAGTCAGGTTGATAGGAAAGGTAAAGGGCTGGTGAGGAAGAATATGAGAGGTTAGGAGAGTGGACCATAGAAGAAAGTGAAGAAGGAGGGTACCCTCAGGGGAGTTAGGGTGAGAAGAGGTAAGAGGCTAGAGTGGGGAAATAGAAGAAGAATTTCTTTAGCCAGAGGGTGGACAATCTGTGGAATTCATTACCACAGATAGCTGTGGAGGCCAACTCTTTGAGTATATTTAAAGCAAAGATTGACAGGTTCTTGATTAGTACGGGCATCAAAGGTTATGGGGAGAAGACAGAAGAATGGGTTTGAGAGGGATAGTAAGTCAGCCAAGATGGATGGATGCAACATCTCACTCATCACTCCAATTAGCGAAAATAAGTATAGCCCATTAAAGATCCTTCCTCTCCTAGGGACGAGATCTTTGGAGCTTCTTTGGGGGTTTATGATCAGCATTTTATTGATCATATCTACATTGAAAGTGAGATGGACAGTTAATGTACTGCATAGAGACATTCTGCCAGTGCTGATGGAGGTTTTGTCTTGAGGCCCATTGCCCTGCATAGTTGCTGCCTGACCCACAGGGTTTCTCTAGCAGTTTATGTATGTATTGATTGATTGAAATAAACACAGAATTCACCCTTCCAGCCTTCTGAGCCACACCGTCCAACAATCCCCCAAATTTATCCTAGCCCCATCACAGGACAAGTTACAATGACCAATTAGCCTACTACTCTTCGGACTGTGGGAGGAAACCAGAGCACCTGGATGAAACCCACATGGTCACAGGAGGAACATACAAACTCCTATAGGCAGTAGTGGGAATTGAACCTGGGTTGCTTATACTATAGTGCGCTGTGCTAAACACTGCACTACCATGCTGCCCCTACGTGGAGCACCTGAAGGGAACTCACATGGTCACAGGAAGAACATACAAACTTTCTTGCAGATGTTGCTGGAATTGAACTCTGAACCCCGACACCCCAAACTGTAATAGCATCATGCCAATTGCTACAGTATGGTGGTCCCTATAATTCTGTAGTTTAGTTGTCTGAAAATAGGTGTGTGGGAGGGCGGGAAGGGGCCTGTTCTATTGTTGTTGTCGTGTTACGTTCTGTTGTTATTGTTGCTTGCGTTATTTTTCTGAATATTGCGGGCACGCTATGGAATGTGTAATGATACTTGTGGGCTGCATTCAGCACAAACTACGCATTTCACGGTAGGTTTTTATGTACACGTCATAGATCTGAAATCTGAAACATCGAAACCTACAGTGAAATACGCTATTTTGTATCAAACCAGCTAGGATTGTGCAGTGGGCGTGAGGGTCAGTCCCCAAGTGTTGCCATGCTTCCACCAGCTACATAGCACGGCCACAGCTTAATAACTAAACATCCTTGGAATGTAGGAGGAAGCTGGTGCCCCCAGTGGAGATTCACACAGTCATGGGGAGAAAGAACAAACTCCTTGCAGGCAGTGACATGTATCAAAGCCTGATGTGTAACACGGGAGACTCTGCAGATGCCAGAAATCCAGAGAAGCACACAGGCACAGCCCCACATGCACATGTATATACACACACACACACACACACACACACACACACACACACACACACACACACACTTTGAGAAACTCAGCAGGTCAGACAATATCTAGGGAAAAGAACAAGCAGTGAACACTGGTCTGAGACCCTTCGTCGATGATTGCTGGCATTGTAACACGATCGTGCTAACCGTGACACTACAGTGCTGCCCTATCCATCCACTATTCAGTAGTTTGTGCCTGAGTCATGGATGGAGAGAAAAATCATTGATTTTGATGTACATTACAATTGAACTACAGAGAGTTATTGTGGACCCAGGCAACACAGAGGCACCATGGTAGTGTAGCGGTAACCACGACACTATTACTGTTCAGGGCATCAGAATTAGACCATGAGACCATAAGATATGGGAGCAGAATTAGGCCATTTTGACCCATCAATTCTGCTCCACCATTCAGTCATGGCTGATCCTTGTTTCCCCTCCTCAACACCACTCCCGGATTTCTCTCTATACCTTTGCTGGCGTGTCCAATCTATCAAGCAAAGCCTTGAATACACCAAGCAACCTGTCCGCCACAACTGCCTGTGCTAACAAATCCCATAAATTCACCAACATCCGACTAAAGAAATTTCTCCACATCTCTGCTTTAAATGGACTCCTCTCTATCCTGAAGCTGTGCCCTCTTGTCCTAGACTCACCCACCATGGTAAACATTCTTACCCCATCTACACTGTCTAGGCTTTTCAACATTCAAAAGATTTCAGTGAGATCCACCCCCCCCCCCCATCCTTCTAAATTCTAATGAGTTCAGGCCCAGAGCCATCAAATGTTCCTCATATGTTAACCCCTTCATTCCTGGAATCATCCTTGTGATCCTCCTCTAAACCCTCTCTAATGCCAGCACATCTTTTCTTAGATAAGGAGCCCAAAACTGTTCACGACACTCAAGGTGAGGCCTCACCAGCGCCTTATAAAGCCTCAGCATCACATCCCTGCTCTTGTATTCAAGACCTCTTGAAATGAATGCTAACATGGCATTTGCCTTCCTCACCACTTTCTCTACCTGCAAGTAAACCTTTAGGATGTTCTGCACACAACGTCCAAGATCCTTTGCGTCTCAGAATTTTGAATTTTCTCCCCATTTAGAAAATAGTCTTCACATTTATTTTTACTGCTGAAGTGCATGATTATGCATTTTCCAACATTGTATTTTCTTGCCGTGTGATGAGCAGACCAAGCTGAGATGGGGTCCAGAGTTGACCCACCTGTGAACTATGCTGCTAATGAGAGAGAGAGAGAGAGAGAGATGAAGAGGGGGGAGGCATCCCTCGCAGATGTGAGAGAGAGAGAGAGAGATGATTTAATATTATGGCTACTTTGCTGATTGTTTACCTTTGCTCCAAGGACACTTTCTTTGTCTGCTTGTAAGATTCTTGCAGAGACAGCAAGACGGAGCCAGTTTGATGGACAGCCAGTGTCCAGCAAGAGATGACAAAAAGCAGGTCTGCTGAGACACAGGCAGACACACAAGGGAGACATGCCACGGGAGACTGAAACAGCGTTGTGCACCCATGTGAAGGTGGGGGTTTGGAGGATCAATTCAGGGGAATCGATCAGAGGCGCACAGTGTGTGAAGGTGTGACCGGTGGGGACTTGTTGAGTGTCCACCCTCGCCTGGGTGACAGGTCTACCACTGAAGAACGGTTGTACAGGGTCATAGTCAGTGACCATAACTGGACAGGAAGACAACGGAAGGTTCAACAACAACTGCATCATCTCTCTCTCTCTCTCTCTCTCTCTCTCTCTTTCTCTTCTCCCCCCACCCCCCAACATTACACTAGCAACTACCTCAACCTAAACTGAACTGAACTCTTTACCATCGTAAGACTATCCATTTCTGCTGGTTCCTTTTTGTTTTCCACACAACCAAATCAGATTAGGGAATTTACCCCAATCAATTCAACAGCCCCCCAATTTGACATTCAAATATTTGTCACATACCCAGTGACCGGGTTACTGAACCAGCAGAAATGGAATACATGTTGGAGTCTGGTATTACTGTAACTAATAGTGTTTATTAGTAAACTAAGTAATGCAGTACTATAAAATGCAAATATATGAAACAGGTTAGCAATGATATATACAGAAGTGTGGAGATAGGAATCAAAACCAGGCTCTTTCAAAGTTTAGGGGTTAAGGGATAGTCTGACGATGGTGAAGAGTTCAGTTCAGTTTCTGCTGGTTCGGTAACCTGGTCACGGGGTACGTGACAGCCCATTCTCCTAATCTAAGTCCTTCTGCATCCTACCTGTTTCTTCAACACTACCTGCCCCTCCATCAATCTTGGTATCATCAGCAAACTTAGCAACATAGCTATCTATTCCATCATCTAAATCATTGACATACAGCATAAAAGGAAGCGGTCCCAACACTGACCCCTGCGGAACACCACTAGACACTGGCAGCCAACCAGAAAAGGATCCTTTTACTCCCACTCACTGCCTCCTACTAATCAGCCAGTAACTTTCCTGTAACACCATTGGCTCTTAACTTGGTAAGCAGCCTCATGTGTGGTACCTTGTCAAAGGCCTTCTGAAAGTCCAAATACTATATACAGCATCCACTGCACCCCTGTTATCTATCCTATTTGTAATCTCCTCAAGGAATTCCAAGGTTTGTCAGGCAAGGTTTTCCTTTAAGGAAACCATGGTCCTATCTTGTCCGGTGTCACCAAGTACTCCACAACCTCATCTTTAGCAATTGACTCCAAAGTCTTCCCAACCACTGAGGTCAGGCTAATGTCTATAATTTCCTTTCTGCTGCCTTCCTCCTTTCTTAAAGAGTGGAGTGACATTTGCAATTTTCCAGTCCACGCCAGAGACCATTGATTTTTTTTGAACGATCATTACTAATGCCTCCACAATCTCTACTGCTATCTCTTTCAGAACCTTAAGGTGCAATTCATCTGATCCAGGTGACTTATGTACCTTTAGATCTTTCAGCTTTTTGAGCACCTTCTCCCTTGTAATAGTGATTGCACTCACTTCTGTTCCCTCACTCCCTTCAACACCTGGAACACTGCTAGTGTCTTCCACAGTGAAGACTGATGCAAAATACTCATTCAGTTCATCTGCCATCTTCTTGTCCCCCATTATTATTTCTCTTGTCTCATGTTCTAGTAGTACTATATCCACTCACATCTCTCTTTTATTTTTTACATACTTTAAAAAGCTTTTACTATCCATTTTGATATTGTTTGCTAGCTTGCTTTCATATTTATCTTTTCCTTCCTTATGATTCTTTTAGTTGCTCTCTTTAGACTTTTAAAAGCTTCCCAATTCTCTATCTTCCCACTAATTCTTGTTTTTTTGTTTGCCCTCTCTTTAGTTTTTATATTAGTTTTGACTTCCCTTGTCAACCACAGCTGTACTATTTTGCCATTTGAGTACTTAATTGTTTTGGAATAAATCTACCCTGCACATTATTTTTCCCAACAACTCAAGTCATTGCTGGTCATCCCTGCTGGCATCTCCTTCCAATTTACTTTGGCCAACTCCTCTCTTGTACCACTGTCATTTGCTTTACTCCATTGAAATACTGCTACTTTATTGCATCAGATTTTATTTTCTCCCTAACAAATTTAAGTTGAACTCAATCATATCATGATCACTTTCTCTTAAGAGAGACCTTAAGCTCCCTAATTGCCTTGGATTCATTACATAACACCCAATCTAGTATACGGTAGTTGATCCCCCCCAGAAGGCTCAATGACAAGCTCCTCTAAAAGCAATTGTGTAAGCATTCAATAACTTCACTCTTTTGAGATTCATTACCAACCTGATTTTCCCAATCTAACTGCATGTTAAAATCTCCCATGACTATCATAGCATTGCCCTTTTTACATGCCTCTTGTATTTCCCATTGTAATCTGTAGTCCACATCCCATCTACTGCTTGAAGTATACAACTGCCATCGGGGTCCTTTTACCCTTGCAGTTTCTTAACTCAACCCACAAGGAGTCAACACCTTCTGATCCTACGTCACACCTCTTTACTGATTTGATGTCATTCTTTACCAGCAGAGCCAGCCACACACTTTGCCTACCTTCCTATCTCTCTGACACATTGTATAACTTTGCACATTCATCTCCCAACTACAACCATCTTTCAGCCATGATTCAGTGCTGGCCACAACATCATACTTGACCATCTGTAAAAGTGCAAGAAGATCATTCACCTTTTTTCTTATACTCCTTGCACTGAGATATAACACTTTGCGTACTGTAGTTGCTACCCTTTGTGATTCTGCATCCCTAATGCACTGATACTCAATTTGCTGGCTTCAATTTTGTGTTACATTTTCCTGCCCTTCCTGACTGCCTGTGCATGCTATTTTTGCTCTTTTGCCATCCATCCTATCCTGAGTCCTTTCACTCCAGTTCCCTTCCCCCTGCCAGATTAGATTAACCGCTCTTCTGTAGTTCTAATAAACCTGCTGGTGAGAATATTGGTTCCCCTCAGGTTCAGGTGCAACCTGTCCCTTTTGTACAGGTCATTTCTCCCCCGGAAGAGAACTTAATGATCCAAGAACCTGATGCCTTTCCCCCTGCAACAGCTTCTCAGCCAAGCATTAATCTACCACATTATTCAGTTTCTACCCTCCCTGGTGCATGGGACAGGTAGCTTTCCAGAAATTACTACCCTGAAATCAGAATCAGGTTTATTATCACAGGCACATGACATGGAATTTGTTAACTTAGCAGCAGCAGTTCAATGCAATACATAATATAGAAGAAAAATAAATAATAATAATAAATAAATAAATATATCAATAACAGGATATGTATATTGAATAGATTAAAAATCGTGCAAAAAACTGAAAAACAGAAGTACTGTATATTAATACAAGTGGGATAGTTTCCAAGGGTTCCATTTAGGAATTGGATGGCAGAGGGGAAGAAGTTGTTCCTGAATCGCTGAGTGTGTCCCTTCAGGCTTCTGTACCTCCTACCTGATGGTAACAGTGAAAAAAGGGCATGTCCTGGGTGCTGGAGGTCCTTAATAATTGAAGTTGCCTTTCTCTGGCACAGCTCCCTGAAGATGTCCTGGGTACTTTGTAGGCTAGTGCCCAAGATGGAGCTGATTAGATTTACAACCCTCTACAGCTTCTTTCGGTCCTGTGCAGTAGCCCATCTATACCAGACAGTGATGCAGCCTGTCAGAATGATCTCCACAGTACATCTATAGAAGTTTATGAGTGTATTAGTTGACATGCCAAATCTCTTCAGACTTCTAATAAAGTATAGCCGCTGTCTTGCCTTCTTTATAACTACATCGATATGTTGGAACTCGGTTAGATCCTCAGAGATCTTAACACCCAGGAACTTGAAGCTGCTCACTCTCTCCACTTCTGATCCCTCTATGAGGATTGGTATGTGTTCCTTTGTCTTACCCTTCTTGAAGTCCACAATCAGCTCTTTCGTCTTACTGATGTCGAGTGCCAGGTTGTTGCTGCGGCACCGCTCCACAAGTTGGTATATCTCACTCCTGTATGCCCTCTCATCACCACCTGAGATTCTACCAATAATGGTTATATCATCAGCAAATTTATAGATGGTATTTGAGCTATGCCTAGCCACACAGTAATGGGTATAGAGAGAGTAGAGCAGTGGACTAAGCACACACCCCTGAGGTGCACCAGTGTTGATCGTCAGTGAGGAGGATATGTTATCACCAATCTACACAGATCTTCTGGTATCGAAGTTGAGGATCCAATTGCAGAGAAAGGTACAGAGGCCCAGGTTCCGCAACTTCTCAATCAGGATTATCAAAAAGGTGGTACTACATTCTGAGCTATAGTCGATATACACCTGACATAGGTGTATGTGTTGTATGTATTGTCCAGGTGGTCTAAAACCAGGTCGTTGCTGAGGCAGGAGTTCATTCTAGTCATGACCAACCTCTCAAAGCATTTCATCACTGTCGATGTGAGTGCTACCGGGTAATAGTCATTCAGGCAGTCCATATTATTCTGCTTCTCAGCTTTCTGCCTAGCTCTCTAAATTCTCTCTTCAGGTCCTCGTCTCCTTCTGCACTATGGACGCATGCTCAGTTCCATTTACCTGGTCTTCGTGGCATTCCCCTGGGAAGTCATCCCCTACAACAGTATCCAAAACGGTATACTAACTATTGAGGGGAACGGCCATGCGGTGCTCTGCACTAACTGACTATTAACCTTCCCATTCCTTCTCCTGATGGTCACCTAGGTACCCGCCTCCTGCAACTTTGGAATGACTGCTTTCCTCCAAGTAACTCTGATTGGAGATCAATTCTGACACTATCTGTAATGAGTTTTGTAAGTCCTCCCCATCAACATATAGGTTTCCTCTGGATGCTCCAGTTTCCTCCCACATTTCCTAGGCATACTGGTTAGTAGTGATTGGTGATTGTAATTTGTCCTGTGATAGATTAGGGTTAAATCGGTGGTTGCTAAGCAGTGTGGCACATTGGGATCGGAAGGGGCTCCATGTGTATCTCTAAATAAATCAAAAATACAATACTGCATGGAAGTCCATGAACATTGGTGTAAGATGCAACATAGGAACAGAATTAGGCCATTTGACCCATCGAATCTGCTCCACAACTGCTGGTCCAAGTGCAAGAGCAACCTACAGACACAGGAGACAGAATGTTGTATTCAGTACCATGGGCCAGAATTAAAGCAACAGTCGTGTAGCGGTGAGTGTAACACATTACGCCGCTAGCAATCGGGGGTTAATTCGTGCTGCTGTCTATAAGGAGTTTGCACCTTCTGTCCAGTTTCCTCCCACACTCCAAAGACATATGGGTTAGGGTTAGTACATTGCTATGTTAGTGCCAGGAGCCTGGCAATACTTGTGGGCTGCACCCAGCTCATACTCGGACTTTCTTGATTGTTGAATCAAATGATGCATTTCACTATGTGTTTCGATGTATGTGTGATAAATAAAGCTAATCAGAACCAGGTTTAGTATCACTGGCACGTCGTAAAATTCATTGTTTTGCATGAGCAGAGCATTGCAATATGTAAAAATAGAGGAAAAAATGTGAATTACAGTAAACATATATGGCTTCTCCAGTTAAATAAAAATTTTAAAAAGTAGTGAGGTAGAGTTCATGGATTCAATTGTAGAGGGAAAGAAGCAGTACCTGAATCGTGTGTGTGTGTGTGTCAGTGCCATCTCATAACACCATAAGGTATATGAACAGAATTAGGCCATTTGGTCCCTAGAGTCCGCTCTGCCATTTCATCATGGCTGATCCATTTTCCCTCTCAGCCCCAGTCTCTTGTCTTCTACCCATATCCCTTCATTTTCATCTTAAAAATCTTAGTAATGCTACAAATGTAATAAAAAAATTACTGGAAATCCATCGCAATGACTTATAGCAATCATGCTTTTAAAATCTTTTTTGAAACTCCAGTGAGTAAAAAATATAATTTTTATAAAGATATGATAATTTATATATAAAAGTGTTAAATTTAAACTGCATGTAATGCCTGGAATGACAGCGCTGCTTTACTATGCCAGTGACAGTGGAAAGGATTCCGTGCTGTATGGTCTGTGAATTGATGGGGCTTGGATCTTTGCCCACCATTCCATCCTTTCGGGATGTCTCCTGCTCCCAGCGGGTCTGTGTTGGCACTGGAAGTGTTAGACATCCTCTCAGAAGGTGGGAGGGAATTTCAACCTTGTAAATTGATTGAATTCACAGATGATGCTAATCTGGGGGATGGCACAGCCAAGTGTGATGTGCAACCTCACGCTTACATCGAAGGATCGAGACAACATTTGCAAGTTGACAAGATTGTGGCAGATGCAATTTACTGCAATTAAGCAAAAGGGATTAGATTTGTGAGTGAGAAAGTAAACAGACATACCTTTACAAAAAATGCATGATGCATTGTCTGTATGAGAAGCAGAGAGAAAATTGCCAGTGTACATTAATGGTTACAATGGCTCATTGTTATACCTAGAACATAGAATATAGAATATTCAGTGGGCTGAATCAGCCCATGATGTTGTGCCATTCTTCTACTCTACTCTAAAATCAAACCAACCCTTCCCACCTACATAGCTCTTCATTTCTCTATTATTCATGTGCCTATTTAAGAGTGTCTTAAATGTCTAATTTATTTATCTGTACACTGGGAGGGAATTTGATTCACACACCGCTCTCTGCAAAAAAAAACACCTTACTCCTTAAATTTTTCTCCACACACTTTCAAATGATGTCCCCTTCTATTAGCCATTTCCACTCTGGGAAAGAGTCCCTGGCTGTCCTCCTGATGTACGTATTATAATTTTGTACATTTCTATCAAGTTACATAGTCACAGAGTCTTAGAAAAGTACAGTACAGAAACAGGCTCTACTCTGTGCCTACTCCCATCGACTTGCATTGGGACCATAGCCCTTCAAACCCCTACCATCCATGTACCTATCCAAACATTGAAATTAAGCTCACATGCACCACT
Source organism: Hypanus sabinus (assembly GCF_030144855.1). Taxonomy (NCBI): domain Eukaryota; kingdom Metazoa; phylum Chordata; class Chondrichthyes; order Myliobatiformes; family Dasyatidae; genus Hypanus; species Hypanus sabinus. The sequence continues at coordinate 101,003,194 of NC_082719.1, read as the reverse complement.
TCTGCTGGCAGCTCGTTCCAAATTCTCATGACCCTCTGAACGAAGACATTTCCCCTCATGCTACCCTTAAACTTTTCACCTTTCACTCTTAACCCATAATTTCTCATTGTAGTCCTATCCAACCTCCTGTTGAAAAAGCCTGCTTGAATCTACCCTATCTGTACCCATCATAATTTTATATACATCAATCAAATCTCCCCTCAGTCTTTTACATTCTAGGGAATAAAGTTCTAACCTATTCCATCATTCCATGTAATTCAGGTCCTCCAGTCCTGGTAATGTCCTTGTAAATTTTCTTTGTACTCTTTCAACCTTATTAAAACCTTTCATCCTCCTTTGCTCCAAAGAGTAAGTTTATTGAGGAATCAAAATCTAGGACAGCACCACTGTGTAGCTGTTAACATCATGCTTTACAGTGCCAGCGATCGGTGTTCAATTCCTTTTGCTGTCTGTTTGTATATTTTCCTTGTGTCCATGTGGGTTTCTGTTAGGTGATCCAGATTCCTCTCACATACAGAAATGTGTACAAGTCTTAGGCACATATGTATAGGGTGGGAGCCCAAGACTTTTGCACAGTACTGTATTTGTCAATGTGGAGCGGAGAGTGAGTTTGTAAATCTGACAGGAGCAAAGGAAGTTGGGAATGGTGATGGTGGAGCACAATGGGGGGCGGGGGGATGTGGGACAGGTGGCAGAGACACCCACCACTGAGACACCGGGCAAGGTCATTTGATTCCACGTAATTGGTTAATTGATCATTACAGATATCTCTCTGGTGCTTCCCACTCCTTTCCTTCTCCCTTCCCCTTTTCCCAACCTTGATTTCCCTCTCTCTGCCCCCTTCCCATATCAGAATCAGGTTTCTCATCATGCATACTTGTCATCAAATTTGTTTTTTTTTGGCGGCAGCAGTACACTGCAATAGATAAATTTTTTATGGTCCTGTACAAAAGTCTTAAGCACCCTAGTTATAAACATGTGCCTTAGACTGTTACACAGTACTGTACATTCCAAGGATGTGCTGGTATTAGGATCTGTCCATGCTGTTTTGCCATCAGATACATAATGACACTAGCACATCCTCAGACAGTGTGGGTCATTCAGGCAAATAGGGTATTTTACTCTAAGTTTCAATATGTATGTGACAAACCAAACTAATATTTATCTTTCTCTACCTTTACATGTATATCCTGTAGAAGGATTAATCTAAACACTCTTCCTATCCTTCCCCACATTAGTTCTTAGTTTTGATGGCGGTTGGCCCTGACCTTGAGCAATCCAGCAGAGAAATACATTGTCAAAAATAGGAATAAAGTGATATGAACAGGTTCATACCACCACAGTAATACAGTAGTAATCACAATGCTGTTACAGCTTGGAGTTCTGAGTTCAATCCCAGCATCCTTTGTAGGGAGCTCCCATACATCCTCCCCACAGAATGTTTGGGTTTTCCCTGGGTGCAATGGTTTCCTCCGAAATTCCAAACACGTACCAGTAGGTTAATTGGTCATTGTAAATTGTCCTGTGATTACATAAGGGTTAAATCAGGATTGTCAGGGATTGCTGAGGCAGCACAGCTTGAAGGGCCAGAAGGATTTGTTTGTCGTTGTACTTTCAAATTTAAAAAGATCTTTGCTTATTGTAATTCCCTTTTTCTAAAGCTTAGAATAGATTAAATCTAAGCAAGCCTAAGATTATAGATTAATAGGTTTTTGGAAGCTAGTGATATTGGAGGGACTCTTGATGGAGAGGAAGTTGGAGGTAGAGGTTCAATCCTTATCTTATTGAGTGGTGGGACATGCTCAGGGCAGCTGTTTCACCTTTTCAGGTTCAGAATGTCCTTTTTCTCAGGTTTCCATGATGCTTCAAGTATTCACCCAAAGCTTAAGACCATAAGATACAGGGGCAGAATTAGGCCATTTGGCCCATCAAGTCTGCTCTGCCATTTCATCATGGCTGATCCATTTCCTTCTCAGCCCCAGTCTCCTGCCTTCTCCCTGTATCCCTTCATGCCCTGACTGATCAAGAATCTATCAAATTCTGCCTTAAATATACATACAGACTTGGTCTTCACAACTGCCTGAGCCAACAAATTCCATAGGTTCACCACTCTCTGGCTCAAGAAATTCCTCCTCATCTCTGCTTTAAATGGACATCTCTCATTTCTGAGGCTGTGTCCTCTGGTCCTAGACTTCCCCTGTTAAAGATGAATGAGGAGAGAGAGAGGGTGAGAGGGGGAGAGAGTGAGAAAGTGCATGTGTGTGTGAGAGAGAGAGAGAGAGATAAAGAGAGAGAGATTAGCTTTATTTGTCAGATGAAAACATACAGTTATATGTGAAAATGACCAGCACAGTTTGAGAATGCTGCTGGGGGCCAGCTCAAATGTGTCACTGTGTTTCTGATACCAACATAGCAGTCCCACAACCCACTCATTCCAACCTTATGTCTTTGGAATGAACAAGAAACCCAGGCACCTGGAGGAAGCACAGACGATTATGGGGAGGGGGTACAAACTCCTTACAGGCATCAGTGGAAATGGATCCCCGATCGATGATCACTGATGTTGTAGAGCAATGATGGTAACCATTACATTACCGTGCTCACATCAGCAGCAAATATAATAAAATTGGAACAATAGAGAAAATGAAGTGGAGGCTACCTGCATATTCGAACTAAACCAGCCAATACTACAGTTTACCACTGCAGATCGGAAGACCGGTCATAAACTGGGGACTGCCTTGTTGAGCAATTATGTTCCATCCACCAAAAGTGAAACTTCCCGGTGGCCAAACGTTTGAACTCCAATTCCCATTCTGACATGTTCGTCCATGGCCTCCTCCTGTGCCACGATGAGGCCACTCTCGGGGTGGAGGAGCAACACCTCATATTCCATCTGGATAGCCCACAACCTGATGGCATGAATATCAATTTCTCCTTCAGGTAAATTTGTTTTAGTTTCCCTCCCCTCTTCTTCAATTCCCCTCTCTGGCTTTTTACCTCTGCTCATCTGCCTATTACATCCCCCAGTGTCCCCTCCTCTTTCCCTTTCTCCTATGGTCCACTATCCCCTCCTATCAGATTCCTTCCTATCCATCCCTTTATATTTCCTAAAAACATCCCCCCCACCCCCAGCTCCATCTATTACTTTTAACTATTCTCCTTCCTCTCTTTCAGTTGCCTCCTTTTCTTTCAGGCAACTTCCCTGTTCCTTTTCAGACCTTAAGTAGGGTTTTGACCCAAAACATTGACTGTTTATTCATTTCCATAGATGCTGCCCGACTTGCTGATTTCCTCCAGTATTTTGCGTACGTTGCTTTGGATTTCCAGCATCTGCAGACTCTCTTGTGCTCATAAATACTTTTGTGGTCCACAAGGGTAACCTATTATCTGGTTAGGAAATGAAGAAGCAGTTGGGAAAATCAAACTTCATAGATTGATAGCAAAGACGAAGCCACTTGTCCTGCTATGTGTCTATGAGTTCTAGGTTGACCTTTCTAATATGTCTCAGTCCCTTCTTTTTCTCTTAAGCCCTGAAATACTTCCTTGTGCAAATATAGTACACTGAATTTTCAGAATCACTGACATATAGTACTGTGCAAAAGTCTTAAGCACACATATATAGCTAGGGTACCTAAGACTTTTGCCCAGTAGTGTAGTGATTTTATGCATTGCACTGTCCTGCTGCAAAAAAAAATGACATGAGTGATAATAAACCTGATTCTGATATGGGTCTCTACTTGAACTGAGAGTGGAAAGGGGACAGAGAGAGGGAGAGTCATAGTTGGGAAAAGGGGAAGGGAGAGGGGAGGGAGTGGGAAGCACTAGAGAGACATTCTGTAATGATCAGTAAACTAATTGTCTGTAATCAAGTGACCTTACTTGGTATCTCAGGGCTGGGTGTGTCTACACCCACGGCACACCCCGCCCCAACACACCTTCTCTGCCATGTGTCCCACACCCCCATGGCACTGTATTCTCCCATTCCCAAAGTCCTTTGCTCCCACCTGATTTATAAACTCACTCGCTGCTTCATGTTGACAAATACAGTACCATGCAAAAGACTTAGACATCCTAGCTAGGGTACTGTATTTAGTACTGTATGACAGGGACGTTCATGGTCTTTCCATCACCATGATTATTCTTGGCAAATTTTCCAACCAAAGTAGTTTGCCATTGCTTTCTTCTGGGCAGTGTCTTTACAAGACAGTTGACCCCAGCCATTATCAATACTTTTCAGAGATTGTCTGCCTGGCGTCAGGGGTCGCATAACCAGGTCTTGTGATCTGCACCGGCTGCTCATTGGTCCATCCACCACCAGCTCCCGTAGCTTCACGTGATCCTGACTGGAGTGGGGGGGGGGGTGATCTACACCTTGCCCAAGGGTAACCTGCAGTGAAGGAGAGCCTGATGCTTCTTTTGGTCGAGACATATCTCTACCCCACCACCCAATAGAGCATACTACAAGGCATTATAAGGTGAACTGTAGTGCATTAAAATAAGGTGAAAAAAAAGTACCATAATGACCATAAAAATTGCTATAATTTGTTTGGTTTCGGTTCATTATTATTATCACATGTGCCAAGATCCTCTGACATGATACGATCCACTAATAAGGACTTTTGGTTTCTTCCACTTGTGGTCAATAATCTGCTCTTTGATTTTGCTGACTTTGAGTGAGAGGTTGTGAGAATCAGATTTTCAATCTCCCTCCTATATGCTGATTCATCACCACTTCTAATTCGGCCGACAACAGCTGTGTCATCAACAAATTTAAATATGGCACTAGACCTGTACTTAGCCTCATAGTTATAAATTTGCTCAGTTTACAGGGATGTAACATAATGGCTCCTGCTTTAAGTCATCACTCGTCTACCATTTTAAATATAGACAAGAGCTTTACTACTTGAAATATTAACTTTGATTTTAAAAACCTGATCAGGGAAGAAAGGCTCCTTAAACTCCAACTAAATCATGCCTGCCCTAGATACAACTAAAGCAGGTTGATCTAAATTTAAGACATGTTAATATCTACAAAACTAAACAGAAAAGCAATAAGAAAAGATTGCCTGGGATTTGTTCTTCATGGGATTTAGATGCCCCTGGGGAAATATATATGGATGGAATTTTCTACTGCCTTGGGAAGTCTTTCCTCATTCTTTGTTTTTGTCTTCCCAATACCAAATGCATTATGAAAAGTCACAAAATTTGAAGAAATACCGTTGGATCAAGTGACAGTTTTGAAGGTCAAAATGTAATTAATTGTACAACACTTAAATCACAAAGTTTTTATGATTTTCTTCATTGATTTCTGGTGATCTGCAGTTTAATTACAATAATTTTCAAGATATAAATTAATTTATTTAATTACATAAATTAAACCACTTGGTCTTCTTGAGTTTCCTATTGATTTTTTTATAGCCTAATTTATTTAAAGGACATTGCATTTTCTTGTTTGCAGTTAGGATACATAGTAGAGCAGCAGTTAGTGTGATGCTATTACAGCTCAGGCCGTTCGAGTTCTGAGTTCAATTCTGGCGTTCTCTATGAGCAAGTTCGAACGTTCTTCCCATGACTGCACGAGTTTCCTCCGGGTGCCCTGATTTCCTCCCACAGTCCAAAGACATACTGGTTAGTAGGCTAATTGGTCATTGTAAGTTGCTGTGTGACATGGCTCAAAGGGCTAGAGGTTTCTATGTTCTATTAATAAATAAGTAAATAAATAAATCATGAAACGGTCTTGCTACAATGAAGTAACTTTTCCAGAAGTTTCCCATTCTTTTGTGTTTGAGAAGGTGGCAGTAAACCATTTGAAGACCTATTATCTAAAGTAATTGCTTCCACAAAGCCAAGGTCACTTATGACAGGATCTAAATGTTTATGTATAACCAAGACTCTTAAGTATCATTTGAACAAGAGGATCTGGTTGTATTGCCTGTGCCTGTTAACTTAGAGTCACAGAGACATAGAACAGATACAGGCCCTTCAGCCCATCTTTGAAAGATCAGATAAGTTTTGCCTTTATCCCTTGGAATGTAGATGATTGAGAGGAGATTTGGTTGAGGTATACAAAATTATAAGAGCATAGATGGGTAAATACAAGCAGGCATTTTGCACTGTGGTTAGTGGGGCTACAAGGTTAAGGGTAAAAGGTGAGAGTTTAAGGGGAACATGAGGGAAACTTCTTCATACAGGGTGGTGAGAGTGTGGAACGAGCTGTCAGTGCAAATGGTACATGTGACCTCTATTTCGACATGTAAGAGACCTTTAGATAGGTGCATGGATGGTAGGGGTATGGAGAGCTATATTTCCAGTGCGGGTTCACGGGAATAGGCAGGTTAACCCAGGCAACCTGCTTATATTCTATACCTTCACAGTATGGTCCTGGTCAATTTTGACCTGGCCCGAGAATCCCCTCATAACAAATGTCTAGACCAAATTTTGAACCACAGATCTACTTAGAATGTATAAATAGCCTATCTGACATTAATAAATGGGTGATTAATCCTTAATCCATTTCAATAGATACAGGTCAATTATGACCCAGAACAGCCTTAATATGCAAAAATTTGTAGCACCTGTACAAAAGTATAAAATTTTTAAATATTTTCATTCTTGCATATTTTGGGTCATTTTAGGAAAAGTTATCAAATTTTGGCTTAAAAATGGCATTTAGGGTGTTTTTACTGCTGTCAAATGTCAAAAGTGGATCAAATTTGACCTGAACAATATGTAAGAGTTAAATGATTCAACATGGAATAGATTGTTTATATGCTGTACCTTTCTGACTCTAGACCATGCCAAACTATTAATCTGCCTAATACCATTGACCTGCACCCAGTCCATAGCCCTCCATACCTTGCCCATCCAGATACCTATCCTAATTTCTTTACGATGTTGAAATCAGACCCACATCCACCACCTCCACTGACAGTTCATTCCACACTCTCACCACCCTCTGAGTGAAGAAGTTCCCCCTCAAGCTCTCCTTAAACATTTCACCATTCGTCCTTAACTCATGACCTTTAGTTTTAGTCTCAGTGGAAAAAGCCTGCTTGCATTTACCCAATCTATATCTCTATCAAATCTCCCCTCTTTCTTCTACACTCCAGGGAGTGAAGTCCTACCCTATTCGCCCTTTAACTATTACTCAAGTCCTCTTGCATTGGCAACATCCTTGTGAATTTTCTTGACACTTTCAATCTCATTGTCATTTTTTCAGTCTTTCAGTGACCAGAACTGAACACAATACTCCAAATTAGGCTTCACCAGTGTATTAAACAAACATCAAGATTAGCTTTATTTGTTATATTGAAACACAGTGAAATGTGTGTTTTAGGTCAACAGCTAACTTCATAGGAGGATCTGCAAGTCTCACCATCCTTCTGACACCAGTGTGACATGCCCACAACCTGCCAACCCTGACCTGTACATCGTTGGAACTTGGGAGGAAATGGGAGCACCTGGAGGAAAGAGCATACAAACTCTTTACAGCCAGTGACTGGGATTGAACACCAGTCGTTGTTTGCTGTAAACTGCTACTCACCAAACCAGCTACAGTAGCTCAAGCTTAAGAACATAAAACAGTACAGTGCAATACTGGCCCTTCAGCCCTTCATCTTTTGCTGCCTCGTAACCTGCATTAAAATTAATAAAGGGTTAAGACAGTGGATTGCCGGGTGGCACAGGTTGTTGGCTGGAAGGGCCTATTCCGTACTGTATCTCTAAAAATGATTTAAAAAATGATGAAGGGTCCTAAATCAATAAAAAGGCTTCCCTCTTAGAAATACCCTCCAGTGTGGCCTTCCGAGCCACACTGCCCACCAACCCTGTAATTTAATCTGAGCCTAACTTACAATGAGACAATTTACAATGACCAATTGACCTACCAAATGGTACGGCTTTGAACTGTTGGAAGGAACCAGAGCACCTGGAGGAAACACATGTGGTCACGGGGAGAAGGTACGAAGTCCTGACGGGGAACAGTGGGAATTGAAATTGGGTCACCTGTACTGAAGAGCATTGTGCTAACCACTGCACTACTACGTCACCGCATAGGTTGATAGGTTCTTGATTAGTCAGAGTGTCAAAGGTAATGGGGAGAAGGCAGGATAATGGGGTTGAGAGGGATAATAAATCAGCCATGATAGAATGATGGAACAGATTTGGTAGGCTGAATGGCTTTTTCTGCTCCTATAACTTCTGTTCTTATAGAAGAGTTTGCAAATTGCATTGGCTTCAATTGTCATGGTCATGGGAAGGTATCCATTGATGAATAAAACTTACTTTAATAGGAGTGAGAGATGATACTTGTTTGCTGGAACTCTACTTGAATCTTTTGTGTTATATAGTGGAAAAATGGAATGGTGGAGTAGTCTTGGGCGGGGTGGGGTGAATGGCCTATTCGGCTCTTACATTTTATGGTATTGTGGTTAAATATTGTGCAAGACAAACTTTTTGCTCTTGTCTCAGCACATGTGACAATAATAAAGTCATTTATTGAATCGTCCTGCTTCTGGAAGACGTGTCAAGACTGAGAGTGGAAATCTGGCAAATTACATTTGGTACATATGCCAGGACACACCTTACCTGATGGATGATTCTTCATTTTTTATTCAAAGCTCAACAGCGTCTTGCCTGACTGTTTTAAAACACCTGGATTTTTAATGTTGTTGAAGACCCGTCATTATTGACCCTACCAGTTGTGAAACATGGTGTCCCAATGGTTTCCCATGGGGATAATTACTTCAAATGAATTAACTGAACTTGCATTTAAAGCTACTAGTTGGCTGAGATCCACATAATCAATTTTTAAGTTTATTTGGAGAGGAGTGAAGGCAAAGTATTTACATTTTTAACAAGTGAGTAATTTGAAAGTAAAACCCCACTAGCCTGAAAATGTACTAATAACAGAATATCCCTGGGGCTCCTTGGTAGCGTAACGGTTATGGTACTGCTCAGAGTGTCAGAGTTCGGAGTTCAATTCCGGCGCCATCTGTAAAAATCTTGTGTACATTATTCCTGTAACCATGTGAGTTTCCTCTGGATGCTCTGGTTTCCTCCCACAGTCCAAAGGCTTGCCAGTTAGGATAATGGATCACTGTAAGTTGTACTGTGATTAGGCTAGGGTTAAGACAGTGGGTTGCCGGGTGGCACAGGTCATTGGCTGGAAGGGCCTATTCCGTACTGTATCTCTAAAAAAGATTTTAAAAATGATGAAGGGTCCTAATGAAGTTTTTCGGCCCAAAATGTCGACTGTTTATAACTTTCCATAATTGTTGCCTGATCTGCTGAGCTCCTCCAGCATCTTTTGTGTGTTATTCTGGGCTTATGGTGTCTTAAACACAAGAGATTCTGCAAATGCTGGAAATACAGAGCAACACACACAAAATACTGGAGGAACTCAGCAGGTCAGGCAGCATCTATGGAGAGGAATAAACAGTTGACGTTTCAGACCGAGACTTATCATCAGGATTGGTCTCAGGCTGAAACATTGAATGTTTATCCTTTTCCATAGATGCTGCCTGACCTGTTGCATTCCTCCAGCATTTTGTGTGTGTGTGTGTGTGTGTGTATGTGTGTGTGTGTGTGTGTGTGTGTGTGTGTGTGTGTGTGTGTGTGTATGTGTGTGTGTGTGTGTGTGTGTTGATCTGCAAAATCTCTTGTGTTTAAAAACTTATCCAGTGCTATCTTTTCTGGATCTCTTGTGTTCCTGGATGTGGCCAGAATCTTTCATTTTCAAGTCATCCCAGGGTAGAGATGAGATGCTTCCATAATATCCATTATCAGAAAGGTTTTGAATGCATGTGAAGAGTTTTAAGTGATAAGAAAGAAGAAATGCAGAGAAAGGGAATGATTAATCAAAGGTACCTCCTCAGAGACAGGAGATAGATTCTTCATTTGTTATTTATAATTATATAAATATGGAAACACTTAGAACTGAACGAACTCCCTGAGGCTTTCCTTCTTTGAACATACTACAGTTATCTGATAATTCACAAACTTATTGACATTCTTAATTTCTCTTAAATTTTAACAATACACTGATAAAAGGCAGTAAGGCTGGAATTTTCTTCCTGAATTTTGTTTTTAAGCTCCTTGTTTAAGAAGATAAGTGGATGTGACATCTTTTCAAATGATATTGTAAATACAATGTAAGCATTAATTTCAAGAGGACTGGAATATAAAAGCAAGGATGTCACGCTGAGGTTTTATAAGGCACTAGTCAGACTGCCCTTGGAGTTTTGTGAGCAGTTTTGGGCCCCTTATCTAAGAAGGATCTGCTGGCAGTGGGGAAGGTTCATGAGAATGATTCCAAAAATGAAAGGGTTAACATATGAGGAATGTTTGATTGTTCTGGGCTTATACACGCTCGAGTTTAGAAGAATGAGAGGGGATCTCATTGAAACCTATTGAATACTGAAAGGGCTAGATTGACTGGATATGGAGAGGATGTTTCCCGTAGTGGTGGAAGTCTATGACCAGAGGGCACAGCTTCAGAATCACTGGATGGCAATTTAGAAATGAGATGAGGAAGAATTTCTTTAGCTAGAGGGTGGTGACTGTGTGGAATTCGTTGTCACAGACAGCAATGGAGGCCAAGTCATTGGATATATTTAAAGTGGAGTTTGATAGGATCTGGATTAGTAAGGGCATCCAAGGTTACAGGAAGAAGGCAGGAGAATGGGATTGACATGGATGATAAAACACTGTGACGGAATGGCAAAGCAGACTTGATGGGCCAAAAGGTCTCATTCTGCTCCTATGTTTTATGGTCTTATATTTTCCCTTAATCTAGAACCTGAAGAACCACGTTTCCACTCCTTTTCCCAATTAGGGAAGACGATGTCCATGGAAACCCAGGTTGTCATGTGGCAGAAAAGAATAGACAGTGTCCCAGCAGCTTCCTTCTCCCTGTCTTTACTTCCAGTATCAAATGCAGGCAGTGAGGCACTCCATTGATGTTGACATTCCAACCAAGGATGTTGCAGCCTCACAGTCTACGTGTCAACACACGACCTAGGGCAGTACAATATGCAGAGCAAACTGTTGCCTATGTAGCAAGCTCCCCCTCTCCACACAGCTGATGAATCAAAAGGAGCAGTGAGACTGATACAGTTTGGTACCAGCAGCATCACAGGAATTGACAGTCAGTCATACAGGACTGTCTTAGGGACACTAGCTCAGATTTTTCCTCGGGGTTTACTCCCAAAGCATTCAAGCCTTCCCCCTGGGTGGGTACAGCTGCAAGGCAGTGGAGGATTCAGATCAGAGTTTTCCTTTCCCTAGATGAGCTTTTCCTAGATGTCAACCATGTCTTACAAGTCCCATCTGCTTGAAGCAACTGGTTTTAAGGCATCGATAACCCGCCTTTTCCCTTCTTGTGTCAGTAGGAACAGACAGTAGTAGATGACTGGAAAAAAACATTAAAAATTTAAAAACATTAAAATGGGCATCGTTTCTGTCAACGACCAACACAATCTGAGGATTGAGCTGGGGGAAGCTGGCAAGTGTCACCAGACTTGGGCAGCATGGCCACAATTTACTGATCCTAACCTGTACATCTCCGGAATGTGGGAGAAAGCCCACACGGTCCCAGGGAGAGAATACAAACTCTTTACAAATGGTGGCATGATTCAAACCACAGTAGGTCTGTGAAGAGCAAAAAAAATACATTTCAGCTCAAAATGTTATACAGTATTTAAAAGTTCTAAGTAGATTTATTATCAAAGTACAATACATATATATCGCTATATACTACCCCAAAAGTTATTTTCTTGTGGGCATTCACAAATTAGCAAGGCAGAATCAATGAAAAACTGCACATGACAAAGGCAGACTGCTGATATACAAAAGACAACACCCTGTGCAAAAACAAACAATAATAATAATAATAATGATAATAATCCAGACTAGAAGGGCCGAAATGGCCTGTTTCCATGCTGTAATTGTTATATGGTTATATTATATTAAACAAACATTCACCAAAATCTTGCTTTAAAATACAAAACTCATAAAAAACACCATACTTTACCATAAATACAAGCCTGAACTAGTTTTAGAATCAAAGTCCCATAAATTATATTATAACCAATCAATTATTACAGATAAGACAATCCATAATAACCACCTGGATATAATATTACAGAATAAGCAAGCAAGAACAACATAAGTACGGAAAAGTACAGAAGAAATGTGGCAAATGTTCAGGGGATATTTGTGTGGAGTTCTGCATAGATACGTTCCAATGAGACAGGGAAGTTATGGTAAGGTACAGGAACCTTGGTGTACAAAGGCTGTAATAAACCTAGTCAAGAAGAAAAGAAAAGCTTACAAAAAGTTCAGAGAGCTAGGTAACGTTAGAGAACTAGAAGGTTATAAGGCTAACAGGAAGGAGCTTGAAAAGGAAATTAGGCGAGCCAGAAGGGGCCATGAGAAGGCCTTGGCGGGCAGGATTCAGGAAAACCCCAAAGCATCCTACAAGTATATAAGGAGCAGGAGGATAAGACGTGAAAGAAAAGGACCTATCAAGTGTGACAGTGGAAAAGTGTGTATGGAACCAGAAAAAATAGCAGAGATACTTAATGAATACTTTGATTCAGTATTTACTACGGAAAAAGATCTTGGTGATTGTAGTGATGACTTGCAGCAGACTGAAAAGCTTGAGCATGTAGATATTAAGAAAGAGGACGTGCTGGAACTTTTGGAAAGCATCAAGTTGGATAAGTCGCTGGGTCCGGATGAGATGTACCCCAGGCTACAGTGGGAGGCAAGGGAGGAGATTGCTGAGCCTCTGGCGATGATCTTTGAATTATCAATGGGGACAGGAGAGGTTCCGGAGTTTTGGAGGGTTGCAGATGTTGTTTCCTTATTCAAGAAAGGGAGTAGAGATAGCCCAGGAAATTATAGACCAGTGAGTCTTATTTCAGTGGTTAGTAAGTTGATGGAGAAGATCTTGGGAGGCAGGATTTATATTCATTTGGAGAGGTATAATATGATTAGGAATAGTCAGCATGGCTCAATCAAGGGCAAGTCCTGCCTTGCGAGCCTGAATGAATTTTTTGAGGATGTGATTAAATACATTGATGAAGGAAGAGCAGTAGATGTAGTGTATATGGATTTCAGCAAGGCATTTGATAAGCTACCCCATGCCAAGCTTTTTGTGAAAGTAAGGAGGCATGGGTTCCAAGGGGATATTGCTTTGTGGATCCAGAACTTACTTGCCCACAGAAGGCAAAGACTGGTTGTAGACGGTTTCATAGCCAAGAAAGCCAAGCAGAGTCTTTACTTTCTGTGAAGGCTGAGAAAAGTCCATCTCCCACCCCCCCCCCCCCCCCCATCCTCACCATATTTTACAGAGGATGTATCAAGAGCATCCTGAGCAATTGCCTGGTTTGGGATTTGCACCGTCTCGGATCGCAAGATGCTGCAGCGGATCGTGAGGTCAGCTGAGAAGATCATCGGGGTCTCTCTTCCCGCAATTACAGACATTTACACCACACGCTGCATCCGCAAAGCAAACAGCATTATGAAGGACCTCACGCACCCCTCATACAAACTCTTCTCCCTCCTGCCATCTGGGAAAAGATACCAAAGCATTCAGGCTCTCATGACCAGACTGTGCAACAGTTTCTTCCCCCAAACCATCAGACTCCTCAATACCCAGAGTCTAGACTGACATCTATATCATTTATTATTATATTGTAATTTGTCCTCTATTGTGCCTTTTGTCTCATTTATTATTTATTAATTATTGTACTGCCCTGCAATATTTTGTGCACTTTATGTAGTCCAGTGTAGTTTTTGTATTGTCTCACGTAGTCTAGTGTAGTTTTGTGTTGTTTCATGTAGCACCAGGGTCCTGGAGGAACTTCAATTCATTTTTACTGTGTACTGTACCAGCAGGTTATGGTTGAAATGAAAATAAAATTGACTTGACTTGAGATGGGTCATATTCTGCATGGAAGTCAGTGACCAGTGGTGTGCTCAGGGATCTGTTCTGGGACCCCTACTCTTTGTGATTTTTATAAATGACCTGGATGAGGAAGTGGAGGGATGGGTTTGTAAGTTTGCTGACGACACAAAGATTGGAGGTGTTGTGGATAGTGTGGAGGGCTGTCAGCGGGACATTGATAGTATCCAAAACTGGGCTGAGAAGTAGCAGATGGAGTTCAACCCAGATAAGTGTGAGGTGGTTCATTTTGGTCGGTCAAATATGATGGCAGAATATAGTATTAATGGTAAGACTTTAGGCAGTGTGGAGGATCAGAGGGATCTTGGGGTCCGAGTCCACAGGACGCTCAAAGCAACTGCACAAGTTGATTCTGTGGTTAAGAAGGCATATGCTGTATTGGCCTTCATCAATCGTGGAATTGAATTTAGGAGCTGAGAGGTAATGTTGCAGCTATATAGGACCCTGGTTAGACCCCACTTGGAGTACTGTGCTCACTTCAGGTCGCCCCACCACAGGAAGGATGTGGAAGCCATAGAAAGGGTGCAGAGGAGATTTACAAGGATGTTGCCTGGACTGGCGAGCATGCCTTATGAAAACAGGTTGAGTGAACTCGGCCTTTTCTCCTTGGAGCAAAGGAGGATGAGAGGTTACCTGATAGAGGTGTATAAGATGATGAGAGGCATTAATCGTGTGGATAGTCAGAGGCTTTTTTCCAGGGCTGAACTGGTTGCCACAAGAGGACACAGGTTTAAGGTGCTGGGGAGTAGGCACAGAGGAGATGTCAGGGGCAAGTTTTTTACGCAGAGAGTGGTGAGTGTGTGGAATGGGCTGCCAGCAACAGTGGTGGAGGCGGATACGATAGGGTCTTTTAAGAGACTTATAGATAGGTACATGGAGCTTAGTAAAATAGAGGGCTATAGGTAAGCTTTGAGGGCTGAAGGGCCTGTAGCATGCTGTAGGTTTTCTATGTTTCTATGCTTAATTAATAGATATAGCCATTCCAAACATACATAGCATACAGAATTCTGTAAGTGAAGAACACCAGAAATATGCTGAATTAAATGGGGAAATTGAAAGACTATGGAACATGGACAGGTATACATTGTCCCAGCAGTAGAAGCATAAAAACATAGAAAAGCTACAGCACAATATTTGCCCTTCGACCCACAAAGCTGTACCAAACATGTACTTACTTTAGAAATTACCTCGGGTTACCCATAGCCTTCTATTTTTCTAACCTCCATGTACCTGTCCAGGAGTCTCTTAAAAGATATTATTGTATCTGCCTCCACCACTGCCGCCGGAAGCCCATTCCACACACTCAACACTCTCTGAGTAAAAAACTTCCCCCTGACATCTCCTCTGTACCTACTTCCAAGCACCATAAAACTGTGCCCTCCAGTGTTAGCCATTTCAGCTCTAGGAAAAAGCCTCTGACTATCCACACAACCAATGTTTCTCATCATCTTATACACCTCTATCAGGTTCCCTCTTATCCTCTGTCACTCCAAGGAGAAAAGGAAGAGTTCACTCAACCTATTCTCATAAGGCATGCTCCCCAGTCCAGGCAACATCCTTGTAAATCTCCTCTGCACCCTTTCTATAATTTCCACATCCTTCTTGTAGTGAGGTGACCAGAACTGAGCACAGTACTCCAAGTGTAGTATGACCAAGGTCCAATATTGCTGTAACATTGCCTCGTGGCTTTTAAATTCAATCCCACAGTTGATAAAGGCCAATGCACCATATGCCTTCTTAATCTCAGAGTCAACCTGTACAGCAGTTTTGAGTGTCTTATGGACTCGTAGCCCAAAATCCCTCTAATCTTCCACACTGCCAGGAGTCTTACCATTAATACTATATTCTGCCATCATATTTGACCAACCAAAATGAACCACTTCACACTTATTTGGGTTGAACCCCATCTGCCACTTCTCAGTCCAGTTTTGCATCCTATTGATGTCCCACTGTAACCTCTGACAGCCCTCCAAACTATCCACAGTGCCACAACATTTGTGTCATCAGCAAATTTACTAAACCATCCCTCCACTTCCTCATTCAGAACAGATCCCTGAGGCACTCCATTGGTCACTGACCTCCATGCAGAATATGACCCATCTACAACTACTCTTTGCTTCAGTGGGCAAGCCAATTCTGGATCCACAATGTCCCCTTGCATCCCATGCCTCCTTACTTTCTCAATAAGCCTTGCATGGCTTTCTGAAATCCATACATATCTCTTTCTTCATCAATGTATTTAGTCACTTCCTCAAAAAATTCGATTAGGCTCATAAGGCAACACCTGCCCTTGACAAAGCTATGCTGACTATTCCTCATCATATTATGCCTCTCCAATGTTCATAAATCCTTCCTCCCAGGATCTTCTCCATCGACTTAACAACCACTGAAGTAAAACTCACTGATCTATAATTTTCAGGGCTAATCTCTACTCCCTTTCTTGATTAAAGGAACACCATCTGTAATCCTCCAATCCTCCAGAACCTCTCCCATTCTCATTGCTGATGCAAGGATCATTGCCAGAGGCTTAGCAATCTCCTCCCTTGCCTCCCCCAGTAGCCTAGGGTATATCTCGACCGGTCCAGTTGACTTATCCAACTTGATGCTTTCTAAAAGCTCCAGCACACCCTGTTCCTTACTATCTACATGCTTAAGCTTTTCAGTTCGCTGTAAGTCATCCCTACAATTGCCAAGATCCTTTCCTGTCGTGAATACTGAAGCATAGTATTCATTAAATACCTTTACTATGTCCTCCGGTTCCATATACACTTTTTCACTGTCACACTTGATTGGTCCTATTCTCTCACATCTTATCCTCTTCCTCTCACATACTTATAATGCCTTGGGGTTTTCCTTAATCCTATCTGCCAAGGCCTTCACATGGCCCCTTCTGGCTCTCCTCATTTCATCCTTAAACTCCTTCCTGCTGGCCTTATAATCTTCTAGATCTCTATCATTTTTGAACCTTTTTTTGAACCTTTCGTAAGCTTTTCTTTTCATCTTGACTAGATTTTTCCAGCCTTTGTACACCATAGTTTCTGTACCCTACCATCCTTTCCCTGTCTCATTGGAACATACCTGTGCAGAACCCCATGCAAATAAGTAATAACTTTAATTGGTATCATTCCAATAAGGGAGGGAAGTTTAGGGGAGACATCAGGGGTAAGTTTTTTACACAAAGAGTTGTGAGTGCCTGGAATGACTTGCCAGGGATGGTGGTAGAGGCTAAAACATTAGGAGTATTTAAGAACCTCTTGGACAGGCACATGGATGAAAGAAAAATGGAGGGTTATGGGGTAGTGTAGGTTTAGTACATTTTTTAAGGATTATATGGGCCAGCACAACATGGAGGGCTGAAGGGCCTGTACTGTGCCGTAGTGTTCTATGGTTCTATCACTACACAATCGCATTAAACATTGGACCCATGCAACAATATTTATGTAAATCTCCAAAAAGCCATAATATTAAACACCACTAGAATAGTCCTGAAGTTTCTAGCAATTGAGCAATTAGTGTATAAAAATATAAGAAAATACTTTTTTTCTTCTGTGGTTAATGATAGTAACTTATTTATAGAGCACTTTTCATACAGATGATGAAGTTCAAAGTGCTTTAAATGGGATAAAGTGTAAACATGTGAAAGATGTTAGTTAGGTTTTGAGTTGATATTTAAAAGTGTCAACTGAGCCTGCATCCCTGACATTTAATTGGATCCCTGATAGCAATTAGCGTACCTCAGATTTTACCAACTTGAACTGAGAAAAATTAAAATTAATTATAATAAATAAATAAGCAATAAATATTGTGAACACATCTTGTAGAGGCCTTAAGAGTAGGTGCATAGATCGTAGAATAGTTCAATGTTGATGTGAGTTAAGTTATTCCCTCTGGTTCAGGAGGCTTATGGTTGAGGGGTAATAATCATTCCTGAACCTGGTTGTGAGTCTTATGGCTACTGAATCTCCTCCCCGACGACAGCAGCAAGAAGAGATTTTATCCAGTCTGAAATGTTAGCTTTGTTTCTCCACAGAAAGTGCCTATCTCGTTGAGTATTTGCAGCGTTTTCCATTTTTATTTCAGATTTCTAGCATCTGCAGCATTTTTGCCTGAAATGTTTTGGTGTCTGCACATCACTTTCACCCCTCAGAAACATACGGCGAATTCCGGTGCTGCCCTCTGCAGACAAAAGCCTCTGAAATATTTTTTTCTTATGTGGTTAGTAATAATAGCTTGTTTATTGAGCACTTTTCATATAGATGATGAAGTTCAAAGTGCTTTAAATGGGATAAAGTATAAACATGTGAAAGATGTTAGTTAGGTTTTGAGTTGATATTTAAAAGCGTCAACTGAGCCTGCATCCCTGACATTTTTCTGTATTGTGTTCCATAGCTTAGGAGCGTAGTGCAGAGCTGCTGACCTGACAATTATCTTTTGAGGGAGGTTGTTTAAATTTAAGAGACCAATGGAAGAAGACCTGATAACTCAAGCAGGATTATAAAACAAAAACAATTCTGTGAGGATCTCCTAGCCCAGACCACTGAGAGCTTTAAAAATAAATTAAGAGATGGTGCAAATATCCGGTGCAGAAAGCACTGATTGCATTACAATCTGAAATTAAAATAAGTTGTCCTTTGGAAAGTTGTGTGATTGACATAAAAATGACTGTCAATGCAGGAATGACCAAAATGGGAACAATTACAGTATATCAAATGATAATTCACTGTGGAAGTACTGTACATATTATCAGTAATTAAATCACCAAACATCATAATCAACACACAAGTGCCTATTGCAGACTGTTCCATTTAAAATCTCATAAATTCATTACATCTCTGCCAAAATATGTTTAGGGTATACTTTCTGGTCACAATGGCCAGTAGTGGAGGAGCAGAATAAGAGGTGAGAGAGTAGGAAATCTACTCCAAACGTACAATTACGATCTGCTTTGCCGAAGAACTTTCTGTTTAGACAGGACCTCAGGGCAGAACAATGCATCACGAAGGTTGAATGGATTGGAGTTTTAGTTACACATTTACTTTTCAGAAACAGGTTAAAATATGATATAGACATAGAACATAGAACACTACAGCATTTCACAGGCCCTTCAGCCCACAATGTTGAGCCAACCCCATAACTTACTCTAAGATCAATCTAACCCTTCCCCGCCACGTAGTCCTCTATTTTTCTTTCATCCATGTGCTTATCTAAGATTCTCTTAAATGCCCCTAAATTATCTGCTTCCACCACCACCCCTGGCAGGGCATTCTATACATGTTAAAAACTAATAGCTCTGTCATCCCTTCTATTCTTTTCTCCAAGCACCATAAAGCTTCCCCCTCTGTCCCCTTCTCCTTTCCTTTCTCCTATGGTCCACTCTCTTCTCTTATCAGATTCTTCCTTCTCCAGCCCTTGACCTTTCCCACCCATCACCTTCCACCTAGCCTCCTTCCCTTCCCTCAAACTTTTTATTTAGGCATCTTCCCTCTTTCTTCTCAGCCCTGAGGAAGGGTCTCAGCCCAAACTATAAACTACCAGTTCATTTCCGTAGATGCTTCCTGTCCTGCTGAGTTCCTCCAGCATTATGCCCCTCATAATAGTCATTTCTGCCCTGGAAAGAAGCCCCAACCCATCAATGTAATCTATGCCTTTTATCATCTTGTACACCTCGATCAAAGTTGAAAAAAAATGTGATCTAGAATTGATTGATACCTTGTATGGCAGAGTTTAGTCAAAGTATAAAGGTTTCTCACCTCACACATTGGAAAGGTTGGACCTAAGATGGTAAAGGGATGGGGGTTAGACTGAGGTGTAATATGAGGGCTTCTGTTATAGAGGGAAACATCTCAATTACTCATTCTAAAAATTCTGATATCTAGGGTGTGAGAAGATTCAAAATTGTTTAATACCTAGCAACAACTGGGATCCATGGTCCCTTTGTTTAATGGTATTAGACCATAAGACCATAAGATATAGGAGCAGAATTATGTCATTTGGCCCATTGAGTCTGCTCCACCATTTCATCGTGGCTGATCCATTTTCCCTCTCAGCCTCAATTTCCTGCCTTCTCCCCGTGTCCCTTCATGCATGAGTAATAAGAATCTATCAACTTCTGCCTTAAATGATGTGGCTTACACAACCATCTGTGGCAATGAATTCCACAGATTCAACACTTTCTGGCTAAAGAAGTTTATCTTCAACTCTGTTATAAAAGAACACTTTTCTATTGGCTGTGTCCTCTGGTCTTCGACTCCCCCACCATAGGAAGCAATGTCTCCACATTCACTCTATTGAGGGCTTTCAACAATTGATAGGTTTCAAAGAGGTCACTCCTCATGCTTCTGAATTCCAGTGAGTTCAGGCCCAGAGCCTCACATAACAAGCATTTCATTTCCGGAATCATTTTCATGAACCTCCTTTGGACTCTCTCCAATGCCAGCACAATCTTTTTGAGATAAAGGGCCCAAAACTGCTCACAATTCTCCAAGTGAGGCTACACCAGTGCTTTATAAAGCCTCAACATTACACCTTTGTTTCCATATTCTAGCCCTCTTGAAATTAATGCGAACATTGCATTTGACTTTCTCATCATCGACTCAACCTGCAAATTAACTTTTAGGGAATCCTGCACGCGGACTCCCAAGTCACTTTGCACCTCAGATGTTTGAACTTACTTGCCATTTAGAAAATAGTCTACACTTTTCTTCATAGTCCGTGGTGTAAAAGAAGGTTGGGAACTCCTTGCTAAATGTCAATTCCAGAAGACAAGTGTAAAGGAGAATGAAATAATTGTTACTCCAGATCCGATGAAGTGCAAAAAACA
This sequence comes from Hypanus sabinus, assembly GCF_030144855.1. Classification (NCBI taxonomy): domain Eukaryota; kingdom Metazoa; phylum Chordata; class Chondrichthyes; order Myliobatiformes; family Dasyatidae; genus Hypanus; species Hypanus sabinus. The sequence goes on along the minus strand of NC_082719.1, from coordinate 100,982,405 downwards.
CAATAAAGAATGCAATAAAAAAAAACGTAAGATAGCTTATACACGTAGATTGTTTATATGTACACAAAGCAGCACTAGGTACAGAAGAGTTTGTACATAAGGTGACTGACAGGAAATGATAAGGTAGAGGTGGTTGGGGCTGAGGAGGGGTGGGTTAGTGGGTGGAGGTGTTGATCAGCCTCACTGCTTGGGGAAAGTAACTGTTTTTGAGTCTGGTGATCTTGGTATGGATGCTATGTAGCCTCCTCCCTGATGGGAGTGTGAGAAGTCAAGTTAATAAAGAATCCTGAAGCAATGTGTTAACGAAGTTAAACTGAATGAGTGGGTTGATTTTGAAATGTTCCAACCACAGCATTTCATGGTTGACAGGATAGAATGATAGAATGGCTTGGGAGGACAGCAATCAGAGTTGGATTACCTGCATGTATCAGTGCCAACAGCTGCACTGAAAGGCCGTGACACGCCTACCTAACATTGGCTCTGAACGACTGCTCCTGTGGATTCCAGATCAGCAGGCAGCCAGGATCGCAGATGTGCCATTAGCTACAAGGAACAACAGCCAACCAACAATATCAGGGGAAAAATCAAATGCCAATCAAGATCAAAATCCATGTCAGTATACTTGCTGCTGACTCCCTGGAGACTAGTGCTGATTTCTTCTTAAGTGTCAGTTGAAACAAGTGTCTGATTTTTTATTAGTTGCTTAGCATTTTTATTCCTTGTTCATTTGAATAATAATGGCAATCTTAAACGAAGTCACCAGACTGAATATTTGAAATGCATTAAGAGGTTGGACAAACTTAGGCTGTTTTAATCATCAAGGACCCCACCATCTCTCTTCTCACTGCTGCCATCAAGGAGGGAGGTACAGGAGCTTTAAGCCCCACACTGCCAGGTTCAGGAACAGTTATTACCCATCAACCATCAGGGTATTGAGGGGATAGCTTCACTCACCGTAACTCTGAACTGTTCCCAAATCCTATGGAGTCACTTTCAAGGATTCTTCATCTCCTATTCTTGATCTTTATTGCTTATTTTTAACTATAATTATTAATTTTATATTTGCACAGTTTGTTGTCTCTTGCACACTGGTTTTTCTGTCTTTGTTGTATGTTTTTATATTGATCCTATTGTGTTTCTTTGTATCTACAGTGAATGCCAACAAAGAAAATGTATCTCAGGGTTGTATCTGCTGACATACACAATTTGTACTTTGAATTTTGAGGGCCAGAGGAGGCTGTGCCAGAGACCAGAAAGAGGTTTATAAGATTGTGAGAAGCCCAAATAGAGTTAAACAGCTGGTGCATTTTTTTTTTGCCAGAATTGAAATATCTAATACCTGAGGGTATCCCACTCCCATCAGGGAAGAGAGCATGTAGCATCTACGCCAGGACAACCAAAATCCAAAACATTTACTTCCCCCAAGTCACCAGACTGATCGACACCCCTACCCATCCCACAACCAGTACATACTCATCACCTAGTGTCACTTTATGCACATTCAATCAGTTAATGTACGTAACAATTACTTGTACATTGTGTTTTATAGGATTTCTTTTATATTTATAATCGTTGTGCTTTTTACTATGTTTGTAATGGTGATTATGCTTTGATTGTACTACATTGGACCTGGAGCAACAATCATTTTATTCTCCTTTATACTAGTGTACGGAAGTATAACAATAAACAATGTTGAATCTTTTATTTATTTTTATTTTTATTTATTGTGTGAAAAATAGGCCCTCTGGCCCTTCGAGCCCGAGCCACACCACCTAACAACTCCTGATTTAACCCTAGCCTAATCACAGCAATTAACCGACTAACTGGTACGTCTTTGTAATGTGGGAGGAAGCCGGAGAACCCGGAGAAACCCCATGCATTCCAAGGGAAGGATGTTTGAATTCCTTATGGAAGGCACGAGGATCGAATGCCAAACTCAGATATCCTGAGCTGTAATAGCATCAGCAAACCACTACGCTTCCATGGTGGTGAGAGGGGACAGGTTCAAGGAGCATTTGGAAGGCGAGGCAATTTATTTTACACAAGGAGCGGAGGACGCCTGGAAAGCGCTGCCTGTGCTGGTGGAGGCATACGATCAGGGCATTGAAGAGGCTCTTAGATAAGCACATCAATGTGCGGGTAATTGAAGAAAATGGACGTTTTATTGGCAGAAGGGATTAGTTTAATTAGATTATTTTAGTTAATATTCTGTCTGGGCTTTCTCAAACCTGATGAAAGGAACATTGATTTTTCTAACTTCCAGTAATTTCTCCCCCTCCCAATTTTCTCTTTAACCATTCCGTACTCCTTCTTTCCTCTTTCCCCTTCTCTTCTCCTCAGCTGCTCTTCACCTCCCTCTGAATCCTCTCCTCCATCCCTTTCTCCCATGGTCCACTCTCCTCTCCTATCAGATTCCTCCTCCAGCCCTTTGCCTCTTCAACCTATCTTCTCCCAACTTCTTACCGTACCCCTCCCCCACACACCTACCTTCTTCCTCACCTGCTCTCACCTAGCATCTGTCAACTGGTACTCCTCCCCCTACCTCCTTATTCTGACTTCTTCCCCCTTTCTTTCCCGATGAAGGGTCTTTGTCTGAAACGTCCATAGATGCTGCTTGATCTGCTGAGTTCCTCTAGTATTTTGTGTGAGTTCTTCTAGGTTTCCAGCATCTACAGATTTAGTTGTGTTTACAGACTGTAACTCATATTTTGAAGCTTTATTATGTAAGGGATTACTTGAGATGGCCATTTGATTACTAATTTAATTGGTCTGGCACAATATTGTGGGCTGAAGGGCCAGTGCCTCTGCTGTACTGGTCTCTGTTCTACGTACAAAAAACAACATACCATGACATTAGTAAAGCAATATTGTGGGCTGAAGGGCCAGTGCCTCTGCTGTACTGGTCTCTGTTCTACGTACAAAAAACAACATACCATGACATTAGTAAAGCAATATTGTGGGCTGAAGGGCCAGTGCCTCTGCTGTACTGGTCTCTGTTCTACGTACAAAAAACAACATACCATGACATTAGTAAAGCAATATTGGTCCAGCTGTCCAGAAGCTTGGACGTAGGTGTAGCTTTAAGAAGCAGCTTTAAAAAGAAAGGTTGACAGGTGGCAAGCTCAAGGGAGAAATTCCGTGGCAAGAAGCCTTGGCTACTGGAAATATGACCACCAACAACACAACAAAAGGCAGCTCCAGAAAACTCTGGTTAGACCACACTTGGAGTTTCGTTTTCCGTTCTGGTTGCCTCATTATGGTAAGGATATGGAAGCTTTAGAATGGGCGCAGAGGATCTTTACCAGGATCCTGCCTGGATTAGACAGCACGTCTTATTAGGATAGGTTGAGTGAGCTTGGGCTTTTCTCTTTGGAGAGGAAGAGAATGAGAGGTGACTTGATAGAGGTATACAAGATGATAAAAATGGTAGATTGAGTGATGAGCAGAAATGGCTAGTACAAGTATAACTTTAAAGTATTTGGAGGAAAATATATGGGATGTTAAAGGTATGTTTTTTATACAGAGATAGGTTGGTACATGGAACATGGTGCCAGGAATAGTGGTAGAGTCAGATGCATTAGGAACATGTAAAACACTTAGACAGACACATAGAAGAAAGAAAAATGAAGTGCTACATAGGAGGGAAGGGTTAGATAGATCTTGGAGTAGGTTAAGGGGTTGGCACAATATCATGTGCTTGTTTTGCTGTTGTTCTTTTGCTTGCTTGCTTGTTTCTGTTTTGTAGTTTTCTGTCAAGCATGTGGGCATGATATTTAGTGCTGGAATTTGTGACGACGCTTGTGGGCTGCCCCCAACACATCATTACATTGAGTTGGCTGTTCACACAAACTATCCATTTCACAGTATGTTTTGATGTTCGTGTGCTAAATAATAGAACCTGAATCCAAATCTAAACGAATCTAAATCTTTACAGACGTACAGTGTTAGTAAGAGTGGACATGCTACTTTGGTACTGGGAGAAGCATGGTGACTCTGTGGGCGGCCTGCAACACGATCCTCAGACTGTGTTGGTCCTTGATGTAAACAATGCACTTCAGTGTAGATTTCAATGTGTCAATGTACATGTGACAAATAAAGCTAACATTTACCTTTAAAGTCCAGGAAGTAGTCAACAAGACAAAACGGATTTTGTTCCCAAGTTTTCTGCCAGGGAAACCACTGGCCCCTTCCACTACAAGGTCACCAGAAATGCAGGACAAAATAGGGACCAAAGTGCATTCAGTGGAAGTCACTGCCTTGTTAATTGATCCACTAATAGGCAGACACGTTAACTTACTATAATGTGTAAATGGATAATTAAGGTCAATGGCCAAGGATGTCTCATCTGGCAAATGAGTCTCTGCCTCACCTAGAATTGTCATGGACTTCCCTCATCTAAGCACTATAGCAGGCATAATTTTAAAATTAATTTACTGTGATTAAGTGTAAATAGACAACGTGAAGAAAATCTATTAATCGTTAGCAGGCGGACTGAGGGGGAGGATAGAGCTGAAATGCTAAGAGTGACCATAACACCCAGTGCACCAAAAATTAGTAAATCTTTGGAAGTCACTTTGAAAAGGAATATTCAAAGTGTATATTGGTTAAAATAGAAAGGTAGCTGGGAAGCAGTACTTAGTTTTGTATTAGCTCAGTAGTATTACACCATAGTAGTCTTAGGTACCCTAGTTATACATATGTGCCTATGACTATTGCACAGTACTGTACAACCAATTGAAACAGATGAATATTATACTCATGCATACATCTCACAGAAAATCAGAACCAGGCATATTATTTTATTTATTTATTTGTTTAGAGATACAGTGTAGAACAGGTCCTTCCAGCCTGTTGAACTGCGTTGCCCTGCAACCCTCCTATTCAACGCTAGCCTAATCACAGGACAATTTACAATGACCAATTAACCTACTAACTGACTACCCTTTGAAAAGTGAGAGGAAACGAGCACCCGGAGGAAACCCATGCGCTCACAGGACGGACATACAAACAGCTTCAGATTTAAACTCTAAACTCCGATGCCCCGAGCTGTCATGGCATCATGCTCACTGCTATGCTGTCATGGTGTTCCGGTACGCTTTCACTGACACACAGTATGTTGTGAATTCTGCTTTCTGGCAGCAGTACAGTGCAAGACATAAAAATATAAATTAGAAAGGTAAATAAATAGGGCAAAAGAGGAGTAAATGTTCATGGTTCATTCAGAAATTTCATGGCAGAGGAGAAGAAACTTTTCCTCAAATGTTGTGTGGGTTTGATGGAAATACTGAGAAGTGGACTTGTTTTGAATGGTGAGGGTCCTTAATAATGGATGATCTCTTCTTGAATTTGTCCTTGCTGGTGGAGAGGGCTATGCCTGTGGAGCCCCTTGTGTCTCTGTGCCTTGGTGCTTGCTTCCAGACAGTGATGCAACCAGTCAGAATGCTCTCCATGGTACATCCATAGAAATTTGCAAGTCTTTGATGATATACCAAATCTCTAAGTCCTAATGAAGTAGTGCCAATGGCGAGCCTTCTTTGTGATTGGATTATTGTGTTGAGCCCATGTTAGACCCTTTGAGATGTTGACACCCAGGAACTTGAAGCTGGTCACCTTTTCCACTACTGATGCCTCATTGAGTTTTGGTATGTGTTCTCCCAACCCCCTTCATGAAGACCACATTCAGTTCCTCAGTCTTGTTGACATTGAGTTCAATGTTGTTGCGACAATGCTCAAACAACTAATATATCTCTTCTTCTTCTTTTTCCTTAAGTTTTTACGGCAGTTGGCATCCACACTATTGCATTACTGCAATCTTCAGGATTTACTGTCCCTCATTGTCCATTCACTTGACTGCCTAAAGTTGTCTTTCCAGTCCCATCACTCTTAAAAAACTAAACAACCATTCCCCCCCCCCGATCACTCTCCCCACATTCCAATAAACCTTTAGCACTGTTCTCTACCAGTCCTATTTTGCATAATTGTTGTAGCATTTGTCGTCTTTCCTGTGCAAATTTCCTGCATGAGATAAGGATATGCTCTACTGTTTCAGTCTCCTGACATAGGTCGCAAAAACCTTTCAGATGTTTATTTATGATGGCTAGACTAATATATCTCACTTCAAAATATTTAAAAATCGATAAATTAAAATAGGATTATTGTGGTAGACTCAACAGTTTCTGCAGATGCTGGAAATCCAGAGCAAACACACACAATGCTGGAGGAACGCAGCAGGTCCAGGAACATCTATGGAAATGAATCAACAGTTGATGTCTTGGGCTGAAACCCTTCAACAGGACTGGAAAACAAGGGGGAGAAAGCCAGAATAAGAAGATAGGGAGAGGGGAAAGAGTACAAGCTAGAAGGTTGTAGCCCTCCCCACTCACTTGGTCTCACCTGTAACTTGTTCTGGCTTCTGTCCCTTCCTTTCCATTCCTGATGAATGGTCTAGCCCGAAACGTTGACTTTTCCATAGATTCTGCCTGACCTGCTGAGTTCCTCCAGCATTAGTGTGTTGCTCAGGTTTAATATCATTGGTATATGTCGTGAAATTTGTTTTTTTGCTACACCAGCACAGTGCAATACATAAATTATAAATTACAATAATATATACAAAAAATTAAATTAAATATGTAATTCCAAAACAGCGCAAAAATAGTGAGGCTGGCTCATAGTCTGTTCAGAAGTCTGATGGCAAAGGCACAGAAGCTGTTCCTAAAGCTTGGAAAGTAAAAGTTTATATTTGCATTATGTATTCATCCATTCATTTATTTATCCATTTGCTTCTTGTCTGTTTGTTTGTCGATTTATTTAGAGATACACCTCTATAACAGGCTTTTCTGGCCCAGTGAACCTGTGCTGTCCAATTACATACACGTGATCAATTAATCTACAAACTATGCTATATGTCTTTGGAATGTGGAAGGAAACCAGAGCACCCGGAGGAAACCCACACAGTCATGGGAAGAACATGTAAACTTCTATAGACAGCAGCGAGAAAGGAACGCAGGTCATTGGCACAACAATAGCATTACGCCAACCATTACACTACCGTGCTCTCTAATCCAGGCAGCATCCTGGTAAATCTCCCTTGCACCCTCTCTAATCCAGGCAGCATCCTGGTGAATCTCCTCTGCACCCTCTCTAATCCAGGCAGCATCCTGGTAAATCTCCTCTGCACCCTCTCTAATCCAGGCAGCATCCTGGTAAATCTCCTCTGCACCCTCTCTAATCCAGGCAGCATCCTGATAGATCTCCTCTGCACCCTCTCTAATCCAGGCAGCATCCTGGTAAATCTCCTCTGCACCCTCTCTAATCCAGGCAGCATCCTGGTAAATCTCCCTTGCACCCTCTCTAATGCTTCCACATCCTTCCTATAATGAGGTGAGCAGAAATGAGTACTTGAATACTCAAGTGTGGTCTAGCCAGGGTTTTAACAAGCTGCAAGATTACCTCATGGCTCTTGAACTCAATCCCCCGACTAACACACTGTACACCTTCTTAACCACCCTATCAACTTGCCCTGCAACTCTGAAGGATCTCTGGATATGGACCTCAAGACCCATCAGTTCCTTCACACTGCTAAGAATCCTGCCGTTAACCCTGTATTCTGCCTTTAAGTTTGACTTTCAAAGTGAACAACTTCATAAGATACTCCAATAATGCAAGCAAACCAAGCCACTGGCTTTGGTTTCACTTTACCAGTTCACTGGTATGCCAGCAGAATATCTGACTGTTTGAATCTGATCACCTACTGGAAAGCTGGCTAGACACTCGGAACTTGTGTGTCCATGCGAGTGCTTTCATTCTCTTTGCTGGGATGGGGCGAAGGTTAATTAATTAATTGTGTAGATTTATTTAGCTTGGGTGGCGGAGTGGAGATACAATCTTACCAAAGTAGGGGTAAGGTGCTCCTTCCCTCCACTAGCCTGCAGGTCACCCTTGGGCAATGTGTATCCCAGCCCCAACCCCGGTCAGGGTTTCTGGAAACCATGGGAGCAGGTGGTGGGTGGTTGTATGAGCTGCTTGTTCTGCAACCACTGACACCAGGCAGACAATCTCTGAGGAGTATTGATAATGACTGGGCTCACCTGTCTTGTAAAGACACTGCCCAGAAGAAGGCAATGTCTGTAGAAAAATTTGCCAAGAACGGTCATGGTCAAAGACCACGATTGCCCATGTTGTATGTCAGGGAACATAATGATGATGATAGTGGTTTATTTAGAGATATAGTGTACAACAAGACGTCCCAGCCCAATGAGCCGCACTGCCCAGCAGCCCACCTATTTAACCGTCCCCTATTCACGGGACATCAGAAATATTCTGTGTGTGAAAAAATTAGGTTGGATTGTGCAGGCTTTGTTGCCCAGGATAGATTCAGCAGTCACAGAAACATGATGTCTAATTGCCCATAACGAACTCGATGAGTTTCAGTCCGCTAGAATCCAGCAGTGTCCTGCCAGTTTCAGGAATGTCCGCCCCAAATGCAGCTGATAGCCCTCGACTGCTGGCAAAAAAAAAACAGGGGAGCAGTGTTTTTGGCTGTGAAAGCAGCCATGGATCTTAATAATGTTAAAAATGATTTGGACTGTCAGATGTTATTTGTTTTCAACATGATTAAAATCTGCAATCACTTTTTTAATTCGTAATCATTTTATCCAATATTAATCGTTTAGAATGCTACTGATATTCTGAATTATTAAAATTGAAGTAATTGATTGCAAAATAAAGAGATTATTGTACAGTCTAAGGAAAGTTACAAAAAATGCCCATGATCACATGGAAAATGGACTGAAAACCGTCAGCTGGAGTTTAATATAGATGAGTGTGATATGTTGCACTTTGTGCGGACAAACCAGGGCAAGTCAGTCAGTATCAGAATCAGACCAGGTTTAGTATCACTGGCATTGTTGTGAAATTTGTTGTTTTGCAGCAGCTTTACATTGCAAGACTAAATAATGAAAACTATGAATTACAATATGGGTGGCGGGGTTGAGGTTTAAGGTAACATAGGTTACCTTTGTTAACTTGCAGGTCATTGTTGGGCAAGGTGTAGCACCTACTTAGCCATTCCACCCCTCCCACCCCTCTGGCTCATGTGAAGCCAGGGGAGCAGGTGGTGGATGGTCGTGTGAGCAGCTGGTGCCTATCACAAGTCCTGGTTATATGACCATTGACACCAGGCAGACAATCTCTGAAGAGTACTGAAGAGTGGCTAAGAAGATTAATGTGGGCTGCCTTAATGACTATTGTCCAGTAGCACTCACATCAACAGTGATGAAATGCTTTGAGAGGTTGGTCGCGACTGGACTGAACTCCTGCTTCAGCAAGGACCTGGACCCATTGTAATTTGCCTATCGCCACAATAGGTCAATGGCAGACACAATCTCAATGGCTCTCCACATGGCTTTAGACCACCTGGACAACACAAGCACCTATGTCAGGATGTTGTTCATAGACTATAGCTCAGCATTTAATACCATCATTCCCACAATCCTGATTGAGAAGTTGCAGAACCTGGGCCTCTGTACGTCCCTCTGCAATTGAATTCTCGACTTCCTAACCGGAAGACCACAACCTATGCAGACTGGTGATAACAGATCCTCCTTGCTGATGATCAACACTGGTGCACCTCAGGGGTGTGTGCTTAGCCCACTGCTCTACTCTCTATCTACACATGACTGTGTGGCTAGGCATAGCTCAAATACCATTTATAAATTTACTGATGATATGACAATTGTTGGTAGAGACTCGAGTGGTGACGAGAGGGCGTACAGGAGCGAGATATGCCAACTAGTCAAGTGGTGCCGCAGCAACAACCTGGCACTCAACATCAGTTAGACGAAAGAGCTGATTGTGGACTTCAGGAAGGGTAAGATGAAGGAACACATACCAATCCTCATAGAGGGATTAGAAGTGGAGAGAGTGAGCAGCTTCAAGTTCCTGGTTGTCAAGATCTCTGAGGATCTAACCTGGTCTCAACATATCGATGTAGTCATAAAGAAGGCAAGACAGCAGCTATACTTTATTAGGAGTTTGAAGAGATGTGGCATGTCAACAAATACACTCAAAAACTTCTATAGTTGTATTCTGGAGTGCATTCCGACAGACTATATCACTGTCTGGTATGGAGGGGCTACTGCACAGGACCGAAAGAAACTGCAGAAGGTTATAAATCTAGTCAGCTCCATCTTAGGTACCCAGGACATCTTTAGGGACCGGTGTCTCAGAAAGGCAGTGTGCATTATTAAGGAACCTCCAGCACCCAGGGCATGCCCTTTTCTCACTGATACCATCATGTAGGAGGTACAAAAGCCTGAAGGCACACACTCAGCGATTCAGGAGCAGCTCCTTCCCCTCTGCCATCCAATTCCTGAATGGACATTGAATCTTTGGACACTACCTCACTTTTTTTTCAATATATACAGTATTTCTGTTTTTGCACTTCAAAAAAAATTCAATATATGTAATTCCTTTACTTGTTTATTTATTAATATTATTATTTATGTTTTATTTTTTTTCTCTGCTAGATTTCTTTGCTGCTGCTAAGTTAACAAATTTCATGTCTCATTCCAGTGATAATAAACCTGATTCTGATGGCTAGTGTCACCTGTTTTGTAAAGACACTGTCCAGAGGACAGCAATAGCAAGCCACTTCTGTTGAAAAAATTTGCCAAAAACTATCAGGGTCATGAAAAGATCATGATCACCCATGTCATATGACACAGCACATAATGAATGAACAAAATTACAATAAAAAGTATACATAAAAAAGAAAAGTAAGTGAAATAAGCAGTGCAAAAAGAGAGGGAAAAATTACTGAAGTAGTGTTAATGGGCTTATCGTCCATTCGGAAATCCAGAAATCTGATGGTGGAGGGGAAGAAGCTGTTCCTGAAACATTGAGTGTGTGTCTTCTGGCTCCTGTATCTCCTGCTTGATGGTAACAATGAGTAGAGGGTAGATCCAGGGTGATGGGGAAGCTTTATGATGGATTTCGCTTTTTTGTGATACCATCTTTTGAAGATGTCCTCGATGGTGGGGAGGTTCGTGCCATGATGCTGTTGGCTATGTTTACAACTTTGTACAGCTTTTTATGATCCTCTGCAGTTGCCCCTCCATACCAGTTAGTAATGCAACCAGTTATCCCAGGCAACCTGTTCATATTATGCTTCACAGTATACTCTGGGACAATTTTGACCAGGCCCAAGAATCCCCTTATAGAAAGTGTCAATACCAAATTTTGAACCACAGATCTTTTTAGAGTGTATAAATAGCCTATCTGACATTAATAAATGGGTGATTAATCCTTAATTAATGTTTCAGAGATCTAAAATCCATTTTAATATATGCAGGTCAAATTTGACCCAGAACAGCCTCAATGTACAAAAATTTGTGGCACCAGTACAAAAGTATAAAATTTTTATATATTTTTATTTTGCCCATTTTGGGTCAGTTTAGGAAAAGTCATCAAATATTGTCTTAAAAAAATGGCTCTTAGGTGTTTTTCCTGCTGTCAAATGTCAAAACGGGTCAAATTTGACTCGATCAGTATGTAAAAGTTAGAATGCTCTCCACGGTACAGCTGCAGAAATTTGTGAGTGCTTTTGGTGAGATACCAATTCTCCTCAAACTCCTAATGAAATGTAGTTGCTGTTGTGCTGTCTTTGTAATGGCATCAATATGTTGGGCCCAGGATAGATCCTCAGAGATGTTGACACCCAGGAACATGAAACTGCTTACCTTTTCCACTGCTGATCCTTCAGTGAGGACTGATGTATGTTCCCTCAACTTCCCCTTCCTGAAGCTCACAATCAATTCCTTGATCCTACTGACGCTGAGTGCAAGGTTGTTGTTGCGACACCACTCCACCAGCTGATCACAGTGTGGTAAACTATGTATACCTGTCTGGACACGCCCCTCTGCTGACTGCTCCTGTGGCTCCTCCCACGGACTCCTGTATAAAGGCGATTGGGGCTCTGCTCCTCCCTCAGTCTCCGAGATGTAGTAGGCTCCCTTGTTTGCTGCTAATAAAAGCCTATCGTTCACTTCCTGCCTCCGAGAGTTATTGATGGTGCATCACACAGTGAACGGTAGGGCGCTGAGATGTGTGGTTGACCAAATGGATTTGGGAGTACAGATCCATAATGCCATGAATGTGGCATCCCAGATAGATGGGATCATAAAGGGTGCTTTTGGCAAATTGGCCTTCTTTAATCCAAGCAATTGAGATGTTATATTGAAGTTTTAAAGGGTGTTAGCGAGACCTAATCTGGAGCATTGTGTGCAATTATGGTCACCTATCCGTGGGAAAAGATATCAACATGATTGTAGTGAAAACTTACAAGGAACTTGCTGGGACTTGAGTTATGGGGAAGACTGAGTAGGTTAGGACTGTATTCCCTGGAGCATTGGAGAATGAGGGGAGATGTTTAGAGGTATATACAATTGTGAGATGCATAAATGTGTGTGAATACATGCAGCCTGTTCTCCTCAGTCTGGGTGAGACAAGACCTCTAAAGGTCATACGTTGAGGGGGAAAGGTGAAATATTTAAGGGGAACCTGACGGGGAACTTCTTCACTCAGAAGGTGGTGTGAGTGTGGAACGAGCTGGCAGTGGAGGTGGGCTCAGTTGAGGTTTGGTTAAGTGCATGGGTGGGGGTGGTGTAGAGGGCTATGGTCCGGGTGCAGGTAGATGACACCAGGCAGAAATGCAGGTCGCCACGGGCTGGATGGGACCCAAGAGCCTGGCTCTATGCTGTAGTACACTATGACTCTATAAACATTTAAAAATAATTAAAATCTTTAAAATAATGGAGGCTGATTTTAAAAAGAACTCCAGGCTCCCCCTCGCCTATTAGTTCTTCGCTTTCCAGCTCAGATTGAAATTGATTGACCCTTGGCATGTCTGGAGCAAGGTTCAAGAGGTGATTTCCCAGAGAGAACTTGGCCCTACCAATAAACTCCATGCTGAGTGAACTAACAGATATCAGCCTTCAAAATATGTCAGGGAGTCCCAGACTTCATAGTACGACAGTAAATTCCTGCAAGTCTGGAACAGACAGATGTTTATACAGCTGATTTTTACAGCTGGCAGTAGCTTTCCATCACAAGTCAGAAGTGTAGCAGCTAGTGCAATGGTATTGCAGCTCAGGGCATTGGAGTCTGGAGTTCAGATCCAGTGTCATCTGTAAATAGTTCCTGTACACTCTCTCCGTGGGCTGCATGGGTGTTTTCCACGTGCTCTGATTTCCTCCCACAGTCCAAAGATGTACCGGTTAGTAGGTTAATTAGTCATTGTACTTTGTTCCGTAATCTGGTTTGGTTTAAATCAGGGTTTCAGGTAGATGGGGGTTGTCAGTAGTGGTTGGAAGCTCATCTAGGAGAGAGAAAACTCCGATCTCAAACCTCTGTTGGCTTGTGGCTATACCCACTCATGCAGAAGGCGTTGGGAACAAACCCCGAGGAAAAATCTGGTAATAGAGTCACTAAGGCAGTCTCACATTGAGTTCAAGCTTGACTCTGATGCTGCCGTTCCTTTGGATTCATCAGTTGGGTGGAAAGGGGGAGCCTGCTACTTGGGCAACAGCTTGTCTCCATATCATACTGCCCTGACTTGCCTATGATTACTAGGATGCAACATCCATGGCTGACCCCACCTTTGTAATCACCGGTTGCTGGACGTCATGTCTCAAAGGGCTAAAAGGGCCTAGTCCACATTGTATCTCAATAAATAATAAATAAATTAATATCATACAGCCTCTGTTCTAAATCTCTTTCATCTAGGGGTCATTCAGGTCTTGATACTTGTTAGTCAAAAGTTCAAAGGTCCAATTTAGTGTCAGAGAAATGTATACAATATACATCCTGAAATGTTTTTTCTTCGCAACAATCCATGAAAACTGAGGGGTGCCCTAAAGAGTGAACGACAGTTAAATATTAGAACCCCAAAGTCCCCACCAGCTCCCCTCACTTCCGCATGTAAGCAACAGCAAACAACATCCCCTCTTCCCCCATCGACTAAGAAAACGTTGGCACCCGCCAACAAGCACTAAAGCATGAGCGAAGTAATAGCAAAGACACAGACTTGCAGTTACCCCACAGACTTGCATTTCACCTGGTATATATGACATACCACAGGTTCTCCCTCTCTCCCTAATAAGGGAGAAGGAGGTGTTTCCATTTTCCCAGAGAGTGGGTAGACAATACAAACAACTCGCTGGTTTACGTCTATTAAAAACCCATTACGTCGCTTTTTTTCAAGCTGTGTGACTGAAGATCTCAAAGATCTCAGGACTCCGGGCACACAGCCATAGATATTTTGACTCCACCAATGCCTTTCCCCCAAAATCTGCTTTCATCCTTCCCATTTAAGGCAGAAGTTGATCATTTCCTGATCAGTCAGGGCATCAAAGGATATAGCGAGAAGACAGGTGCATGGGGTTGGATGGGATCTGGGATCAGCCATGACGGAATGGCTGAGTAGACTTGATGGGCTGAATGGCCTAATTCTGCTCCTATATGTTATGGTCTTATGGTCATATGAGCGGAATTAGGCCATTCAGCCCATCAAACCTGCTTTGCCTTTCCATCATGGCTAATTTATTATCCCTCTAAAATACATTCTTCTGCCTTTCCCCCCACAACCTTTGATGCCCTTAATTATCAATGACATATGAACCTCTGCTTTGACTTGGTCTCCACAGCTGTCCATGGCAATGAATTCCACAGATTCCTAAATGGACATCACTCTATTCTGAGGCTGTACCCTTTGGTCCTAGACTCCTCCACCACAGGAAACATCCTCTCCAAATCCACTCCTTCTCGGTCTTTCAATATTTGATAGGATTCAGTGAGATACCCCTCATTCTTCTAAACTTCAGTAAGTACAGGGCCAGAGCTGTCAAATGCTCTTCATATATTTAACCATTTCATTGCCAGGAACATGTTTGTGAACCTCCTCTGGACTCTCTCCAATACCGACATGTACTTTCTTTGATGAGAGGTCCAAAACTGCCCATTACACACCAAATGTGGTCTGACCAAAGCCTTATAAAGCTTCAGTTTTACATTCTAATCTTCTCAAAATGAATGCTAACATTGCATTTGCTTTTCTCACCACTGACTAGACCTGCAAGTTATCCTTCTCAACCCCATTCTCTTGTATTCTTCCCGTAACCTTTAACATCCTTCAACTATCAGGTTCTTGAACCAGAGGGGATAATTTCACTCACCCCATCACTGAATTGTCCCCACAGCCTATGGACTCACGTTCAAGGACTCTTCATCTCATGTTCTCAATATTATTGCCTATTTATTTATTATTATCATTATTTTTTCTTTATTATATTTCTTTCCTTTCTTTTTTGTATTTGTACAGTTGGTTGTCTTTTGCACATTGGTCATCTGTCTTGTTATGTGTGGTCTTTCATTGATTCTATTGTGCTTCTTTGTATTCACTGTGAATACCTGAAGGAGAATGAATTTCAGGGTTGTATAAGGTGGTGTATATGTACTTTGATAATAAGTTTACTTTGAACCCTTACTAATCATAAACCTATTAACCTTTTTTTTTAGATATAATCAATGACTTTTTTTAGATACAATCAATGACACAACCAACCATGGCAGCGAATTGCATAGATTCACCACTCCCTGGCTAAAGAAATTCCTCCTAATCTCAGTTCTAAAAATACTATATATTTTTTAAATTGGATACATAAAACGTTGGTACTATTTGTCATCTTACGTGGATTTCAGAATCCAAATCTGAATTCAAATCCACATCTGAATCAGGTTCAGTACATATATAGAAATATATTGTGGAATTTGTTGTTTTGCAGCAACAGTACAATGCAATACATAATAAGAAATATATATATATATATATATATTTATATAAAATTAAACTAAGTAAGTAGTGCAAAAAGACAGCAAAAACCAATAGTGAGGTAGTGTTCATGGGTTCACTGTTCATTCAGAAATCTGATGGTGGATGGGAGAAGCTGTTGCTGAAACATTGAGTGTGTATCTTCAGGCTCCTGTACCTCCTCCTTCATGGCAGCAATGAGAAGAAAGCAAGTCCTAGATGACGAGGGCGCTTAATGATGGATGCTGCCTTTTTGAGTCATCGGCTTTTGAGGGTGTGCATAGTGTCCTAGGGCATTTGGAGAAAGGATGAGAAGACATGTTATCCCAGTTTCATATCTTCTTTGCTATTTGCAGGAGCTTAATCTGACCATATTGCCTGCTGCGTTTTGTACGTTAAAAGAAACAGCATCATTGCCTGCAAAACATTTTGAGTTATCGTGGGATTGTGTCAGTTGTGATTTATATGCAATTCTTTGAATATCTTTTCTGAAAAGGTCAGATTTATTGGACTTTGGTTAATCCAGAAACAGAATTGTGTAGGAATGCAATCTTCTATATTCAGCAGTCTGCCTTTGGTGATTTGTATTTTCAATGGATGCAAAGTTCTATTATATTTGTTTGTCTGCCATAATCTTTGCACCAGTATGTTTGACTGAACAGTGTGACTGGAAGTTTATTATTGGTATTCACAGCTAGCTTCCTCTTGAAAAGCAATAAAAAAAACCAGGAGTGGACATAGAGAGGATTTTTCCTGTAATGGGGGCGTCTAGGACCAGAGGACAGAGCCTCCGAATAGAGTGACATCCATTTAGAACAGAGATGAGGAGGAATTTCTTTAGCCAGAGGCTGGTGAATCTGTGAACTTCATTGCTGCAGATGGCTGTGGAGGCCAAGTCATTGAATATATTTGAAATGGAGGTTGATAGGTTCTTGTAAGAGGGTTAAAGGTTACAGGGAGAAGGCAGGAGACTGGGGTTGAGAAGGGTAATAAGTCAGCCATGATGGAATGGTAGAGCAGACTCAATGGGCTGACTGGCTGAATTCTGCTCCTGTGTCTTATGGTCGTATTTGGCACACTATCGGAAATGTAGGTGATGCCGATAAAGCTTACCGCAGCTGAGCAAATTCCCTGCTTCTGCACAGAATTACCACTAATTGGTTCTAAATGCATATCCTGGTCACGTGGCCTGATTTTCAATAAAATTGATTAAAGAAAATTATAAACAAATATACTTACTGATTAATGATGTATGTGGTTAGTCTAAGTGTATGTTCTGCAAAAAGAATCTTAATTTATTATCTTTAATCTTTAACTGGTAATATCATAGGGCAGGAAATAATTTATCGATTTATGCACAGAGTCATAGAGCTATACACCATAAACACAGGCCTTTCAACTCAACTGTACGAGAATGAGAAGTCATGAGTTAAAGAGGAGCATGTTTCAATGTACAACACATCAGACCTTGAAGTGGATGGGTTACAGCAGCAGATAACCATGAACATACACTCTGGGATCTCTTTACTAGGCATGAGAGGTACCTAATAAAGTGGCCGCTGAGTGCACCTTTACAGGTATTCGGGAATTGCTGAGGCGTGTTGGTCAGGGTTAGTGCAACATGCAACTTCTCGTTCCCCCAGGAGCCTCAAGACACATGCTCAACATTTTAGGAACAACTTCTTTCCCTCCGCCACCATATTTATGAATCCATGTACAAATGAACCCATGTACACGACCTCACGATTGTTTTTTTGGCTCTCTTTTTGCAATAAGCCATATTTCTTATTTTAATTTAGATTTTCTATTATTGTGTATTACACTGTACTGCTGCCACAAAACAACAAATTTCATGACATATGAAATTTGATTTGTTATTAATATGATATTAACCCTGATTCTGATGTCCAACATGTATTCCCTAAGCATCTCATTAAACTCATTATCTAGCTATTATTGGATAAATATACAGTATACAAGAAAGATGAAATTTCATTTGAGAAACCCGACTAATTTCTTTATCATTAACTTCTCAATCCAATGTACCAATGTTAATTGGTATGACTGTATTTAGTGTCATTGTGTCGTTGACAAATTCCTTCCATTGTCTCTTTACGTTGGTTCCCTGCTTTTGGAGTACCAAGGTGCAGTGTTTAGTTTATTAGATCTACAGTAGTGAAGTGGTTAGCTCAATGCTCTTACAGATCAGGATGTCAGAATTCAGAGTTCAATTCCAGCATCCTCTGTAAGGAGTTTGTACGTTCTTCCCATGCGTGCTTCGATTTCCTGCCACATTCTAAAGACGTACCAGTGAGGTGGTGAATTAGTCATTTACAAATGGTCTTGAGATTAGGCTAAGGTTAAATCAGTGGGTTTTCACACCACTCTATCTACCTGTAATACTACTTTGAAAAAACTGTACTCCCTAATCCCACTGTTCCATTACATTCCCCGGTGATAATACAAATCCTACTCTGGTTAGGGCTGTAAAATAGAGCTGGAGAAAAATGAGCTCATGCTGCAAGCTTGTTGTTAATACAAGTGAGAAATGGATTGATTACAAACAGTTCAGAGCACAATTTAAAAAATTTAATGAAGCAAGAAATAGAGTAATATGAATATATCAGTTTATATGGGGCGTCACTGTAGCATAGCGGTTAGTGTAATGCTATTGCAGCCTGGGACATCGGAGTTTAGAGTACAACTTCCAGCATCATCTCTTAAGAAGTTTATATGTCCTTCCCGCGCGTGGTCGGTTTCCTCTGGGTGCTCCAGTTTCTTTCCACAGTCTAAATATGTATGGGTCAGTAGGTTAATTTGTCATTGTAAATTATCCAGTGATTAGGCTTGGGTTATTATTGGCGGGCTGCTAGATGGGGAGGCTTGGTGGGCCAGAATAGCCTGTTCCGCTCTGTATCTCTAAATAAAATTAAACGAATAAAAAAGAACTCTCATAAAAAAGAAGCATGGATAAAGCAAAAGAATTTAAGAGAGGCAGCCCACGTAGATGGAGGTGAGTGCATTCTTCCAACTTCCAGAGATTTTTTTATAGATTGTGCCAGTGAAGAGCACAGATGAACAAGTTTCCTTCCTTCTACCAACAGCATATCTTGACCACTCTTTGACAATGTTGGCATTGGTCAGCCTACACTTGGAGTATCATGAACAGTTTTGGGCCCCTTAGCAAAAGGATGCACTGGCATTAGAGGAGATTCATGAGAATGATAACAAGAATAAACAGGTTAACATATGAGGAGTGGTTTATGGCTCTAGGCCAGTATTCAATAGAGAGGATCTTCCCTGGCTTGCGTATCATGTAATCAGCTGGGGTGCAACATTCATCATTGACCGACCAACAGAGAGTCCCCAAACAAACAAAGATGAAGAGGCGAAAAAATTGATAGGGTTCTGGAAGAATATGTTAGGCTTTGGTGTGTAACAGAGCAAAATGCATGAAGGGCAAGAATGAAAGGCAGCTGAAGGGCCTGATGAAGGGCCTTGGCCTGAAACAATGGCTGTTTATTCCCCTCCAGAATAACAGACCTGCTGACTCCTCTGGAATTTTGTGTGTGTTTCTCTGGATTTTCAACGTGCAGAGTCTCTTGTGTTTATGAAAGCCAGGGGTGGAGGTTGGAAGCCCGATGTCTGCGAGAGTGTGAGTCCAGGGCCAAGCACCTAAAGCCTAGAGGGAGCCTGCCCTGTGGTAGGAGTCCTGTCTGTGTGTGTGTGTGTGTGTGTGGGTAAGGAACTAGCTTTACTGTTGTCTTGTTTTGTTGTTATTGTTGCTGCTTGTGTTGTTCTGCTGAACATTGTGGAAATGCTATGTTGGCATCAGAATATGCGGAGACATTTCCTTGGGTATGTCGGTTGTGAACACAAATAATACATTTCACTGCATGTTTTGATGTCCATGTGTTAAATAGGTAAGTAATAAATCTGAATCAAATGGTAGAGAATGCTGCCAATCGTCATACTGACCTCCACAGTTGATGAGTTGGGAGTGTCACGAGAGCAAAATGAAACCCTTGCTGTGGAAGATTGTCCTCAAGACCATGACATAGGAGCAAAATTAGGCCATTTAGCCTATCCAGTCTACTCTGCCATTCCATCGTGGCTGATGTATTATTCCTCTCAACACCATTCTTCTGTCTTCTCCATGTATCTTTGACACCCCGATTAACCAAGAACCTATCAACCTCCACTTTAAATATATTCAATGTCTTGGTGTCCTCAGCCATCTGTGACTAAGAATTCCACAGATTCACCACCCCCTTGCTAAAGATATTCCTTCTCATCTCAGTTCTAAATGGATGTTCCTTTATTCAGAGGATGTGCCCTCTGGTCCTAGACTTCCCAGCTAGAAGAAACATCCACTCTATCAATATTCAATAGGTTTCAATTCTTCTAAACCACAGTGAGTACACACCCAAAGCCATCAAACGCTCCTCATATGTTAACCCTTTCATTCCTGGGACCATTCTCATGAACCTCCTCTGGACCAATTCCACTGCCAACAGATCTTTGAGTCTTTGAGTCATAGAAAAGTACAGCTCAGAAACAGGTTTTTTGGCCCATCTGATCCATCAAAACCATTTTAAACTGCCAACTCCTATTTCTTAAATAATGGGCCAAATCTGCTCACAATATTCTATGCAGATATTGACTAAAAAAGCCTCAGCATTACCTCCTTGCTTTTATATTCTATTCTTCTCAAAATGAATGCTAACATCGCATCCGCCTTCCTGAACACTGACTCAACCTGTAAATTAACCTTTACTGAATCCTGCACAAGGACTCCCAAGTCCCTTTGCACCTCAGATTTTTGAATTTTCTCCCCATTTAGAAAATAGTCAAGGAACCAGAAAATCAGCATTAGTGTTAGAGCAGGAGTTATCAATCAAGATTAGTTTCAATTTTAGCTTAAAAAGTCTGAGGTTTACCAGGATGCCTGGTTTAGAGGAAAAGTGCTATTACAAGAGATTGGATAAACTTGCGTTGTTTTCTCTGGAACGATGGAGGCTGAGGGAAGATCTGATTGAGGTTTACAAGATTGTGAGAGGCATCGATTTAGTGGACAGAGAGCATCTGTTTCTGATGCACCATCAATAACTCTCTCTGAGACGTAAGGCGAGATATCGCCTTTTATTGACTGGAAGAAGGAACAAGCAGAGAGTGACCACCATACTACATCCTGGAGTCTGAGAGGCCGGGCTCAGGCCTCGATCGCCTTTATACCGGGGTCTGAGGGAGTAGCCACAGGAGCAGTCAGCAGGGGGCGTGTCCAGACAGGTATATGTAGTTCACCACATTCACCCCCCCCACCTTTGTTTTAAAAAGAGTTCCCATGTGGTGAAGTTTCTTACAGGTTAAGTCTATCAGGTGGTCGAATCAGTCGCTGCGATCTATGTAGCACTGGCTGTGATTGCACAGGTGCCGGTGGTGGTGATTGGACAGGAGCTGGTGGTGGTAATTGCACAGGTGCCGGTGGTGGTGATTGCACAGGAGCCGGTGGTGGTGATTGCACAGGTGCCGGTGGTGGTGATTGCACAGGAGCCGGTGGTGGTGATTGCACAGGAGCCGGTGGTGGTGATTGCACAGGTGCAGGTGGTGGTGATTGCACAGGTGCCGGTGGTGGTGATTGCACAGGTGCCGGTGGCTGTGATTGCACAGATGCTGGTGGTGGTGATTGCACAGGAGCCGGTGGTGGTGATTGCACAGATGCTGGTGGTGGTGATTGCACAGGAGCCGGTGGTGGTGATTGCACAGGAGCCGGTGGTGGTGATTGCACAGGTGCCGGTGGTGGTGATTGCACAGGTGCCGGTGGTGGTGATTGCACAGGAGCCGGTGGTGGTGATTGCACAGGTGCCGGTGGTGGTGATTGCACAGGAGCCGGTGGTGGTGATTGCACAGGAGCCGGTGGTGGTGATTGCACAGGAGCCGGTGGTGGTGATTGCACAGATGCCGGTGGTGGTGATTGCACAGGTGCCGGTGGTGGTGATTGCACAGGTGCCGGTGGTGGTGATTGCACAGGTGCCGGTGGTGGTGATTGCACAGGTGCCAGTGGTGGTGATTGCATAGGTGCCGGTGGTGGTGATTGCACAGGTGCCGGTGGTGGTGATTGCACAGGTGCCGGTGGTGGTGATTGCACAGATGCCGGTGGTGGTGATTGCACAGGTGCCGGTGGTGGTGATTGCACAGGTGCCAGTGGTGGTGATTGCACAGGTGCTGGTGGTGGTGATTGCACAGGTGCCGGTGGTGGTGATTGCACAGGTGCCGGTGGTGGTGATTGCACAGGTGCCGGTGGTGGTGATTGCACAGGTGCCGGTGGTGGTGATTATGCAGGTGCCGGTGGTGATTGCACAGGTGCCGGTGGTGATTGCACAGGAGCCGGTGGTGGTGATTGCACAGGTGCCGGTGGTGATGATTGCACAGGAGCCGGTGGTGGTGATTGCACAGGAGACGGAGGTTGTGCTGGTTCCGGCCTAACTGGAGGTGTCAGCCCACTAGGCGTCAGTGATCCCTCACGCATGTGCGAGGCACCTGGTATATATGCGTACGAAACGCCTGGTATATGAGTGTTGTGAGGAGTCTGTGTAGGGCCTGGTGTGCGCGGTGTCACCTCGGGTATAGGGTTCATAGTTACCGGAGAGTGTTCAGGGTAGTGGTCTGCTGCTCCTGTGGGCGCCAGGTCGCGGACGGAGACCGTGTCCTCCCGCCCATCAGGTAAGACCACGTAGGCATACTGGGGCTTCGCATGTAGAAGGTGAACCCTCTCGACCAGCGGGGAGTATTTATTGCTCCTCACATGTTTCCGGAGCAGCACTGGCCCTGGGGACGTCAGCCAAGCCGGTAGGGTGGTCCCAGTGACAGACTTCCTGAGAAAAGAGAATAGACGCTCGTGAGGGGTGGCATTGGTAGACGTACATAACAGGGAGGGGATAGAGTGGAGTGCCTCAGGGAGGACCTCCTGCCATCGAGAGACCGACAACCCTTTTGACTTAAGGGCTAAAAGTGTGGCCTTCCACACTGTGGCATTCTCCCTCTCCACCTGTCCATTTCCCCAGGGATTATAACTCGTGGTCCAACTAGTAACAATGCCCCTAGCTAACAGGTACCGGCGCAGCTCGTCACTCATAAAGGAGGACCCTCTATCACTGTGGATATAGCAGGGATATCCAAACAGAGTGAAGAGCTGGCGCAGGGCTTTTATGACGGACGTGGTAGTGGTGTCGGGGCAGGGGATGGCAAAGGGGAACCGCGAGTACTCGTCGATAATATTGAGAAAATAGACATTGCGGTCAGTGGAGGGAATGGGGCCCTTAAAGTCAACACTCAGTCGCTCAAAAGGGCGGGTGGCCTAGACAAGTTGCGCCGTTTCAGGACGGTAGAAATGCGGTTTGCACTCAGCGCAGATTTGGCAGTCCCTGGTCATCGTCCTGATGTCCTCCAGGGAGTACTGCAGGTTCCGGGCTTTCACGAAATGGTAAAATCGGGTGACCCCCGGATGGCAAAGATGTGCATGAAGGGCGTATAGCTGGTCAAGCTGTGTGCTAGCACACGTTCTCCGGGATAGGGCATCAGGGGACTCATTGAGTCTGCCAGGCCAGTACAGAATATCATAGTTGTAGGTGGAGAGTTCTATTCTCCACCGCAAAATCTTATCATTTTTGATTTTGCCCCGCTGTTGGTTGCTGAACAGGAACGCAACCGAGCGCTGGTCGGTCAGCAAGGTGAACCGTTTGCCAGTGAGATAGTGCCTCCAGTGCCTAACAGCCTCCACTATGGCCTGGGCTTCTTTCTCCACCGCAGAGTGCCAAATTTCAGAGCCTTGATGGGTACAAGAAAAGAATGCTACTGGCCTGCCTTCCTGATTGAGGGTAGCAGCCAGAGCGAAATCGGAGGCATCACACTCCACTTGGAAGGGAGCGGTCTCGTCCACCGCATGCATCGTAGCTTTGGCAATGTCCTCTTTAATGCAGCTGAAGGCCGCGCAGGCCTCAGCAGAGAGGGGAAAAGTGGTAGACTTGACCAGGGGGCGGGCCTTGTCTGCGTAATGGGGGACCCATTGGGTGTAATAGGAAAAAAACCCAGGCACCGCCTGAGGGCTTTGAGAATGGTGGGAAGAGGGAGTTCTAACAGGGGGCGCATACGGTCGGGATCAGGGCCAATGGCCTCGTTTTCCACGACATACCCAAGGATAGCGAGGCGGGTGGTTCCGAACACACACTTGTCCCTGTTATAAGTAAGGTTCAGAGCTTCGGCCACTTGGAGAAATCGTTGGAGGTTGGCGTCGTGATCTGGTCCCCATTTGGCGAAGTGCCTGGTATATATGCGTACGAAACGCCCGGTATATGAGTGTTGTGAGGAGTCTGTGTAGGGCCTGGTGTGTGCGGTGTCACCTCGGGTACAGGGTTCATAGTTACCGGGAAGTTTTCAAGGTAGTGGTCTGCTGCACCTGCGGGCGCCAGGTCGCGGACGGAGACCGTGTCCTCCCGCCCATCGGGTAAGACCACGTAGGCATACTGGGGCTTCGCATGTAGAAGGTGAACCCTCTCGACCAGACACGTCCCCTGCTGACTGCTCCTGTGGCTCCTCCCACAGACCCCGGTATAAAGGCGATCGAGGCCTGAGCCCGGCCTCTCAGTCTCCAGGATGTAGTATGGTGGTCACTCACTGCTTGTTCCTTCTTCCAGTCAATAAAATTGATGCACCATCAATAACTGAGACGTAAGGCGAGATATCGGCTTTTATTGACTAGAAGAAGGAACAAACAGTGAGTGACCACCATACTACATCCTGGAGACTGAGAGGCCGGGCTCCGGCCTCAATCGCCTTTATACAGCGGTCTGTGGGAGGAGCCACAGGAGCAGTCAGCGGGGGGCGTGTCCAGACAGATATATGTAGTTCACCACAGTTTCCCAGGGTTGAAATGTCTAATACCAGAGGGCATGTATTGAAGGTGAGAGGAGATAGGTTCAAAAGGGATGTTAGTTTTTTAGTCAGAGAGTCATGGATGCCTGGAATCTGGTGCCTGGTCTGGTGG
This sequence comes from Hypanus sabinus, assembly GCF_030144855.1. Taxonomy (NCBI): domain Eukaryota; kingdom Metazoa; phylum Chordata; class Chondrichthyes; order Myliobatiformes; family Dasyatidae; genus Hypanus; species Hypanus sabinus. The sequence continues at coordinate 100,957,497 of NC_082719.1, read as the reverse complement.
TAGAGGGAAATACATTAAGGATGTTTAAGAGACGCTTGGATAGGCTCATGGATGTGAGGAAGATGGAGGGATATGGACATGGTGTAGGGAGGAGGGATTAGTGTTCAGGTATTATCGATTTGTTTTTTAGCTGGTTCGGCTCAACTTTGTGGGCTGAATGGCCTGTACCTGTGCTGTACTGTTCTGTTCTATATTCAGTCTTTGGTCATCTGAAATGGCGGAAAGTAAGATTTCAGCTGCTTTGCTCACGAGTCTTCTACCCCTTTTTAAGAGTTGTATTAAGAGATTTTAATCTCTTTTATATTTAATTCATTTTCAAGCTTCAATATTCAAGGCTATTTATCACGTGCACATGGAAACATAGTGAATCGCGAAATTTGCGTAAACAACCAACACACGCAAGTGGCCTGCACGTGTTGCCACACATTCCGGTGCCAAAATAGCATGCCCACAATGCCGAACATAACAAATAACAAACACCAAGAGCAAAAGCAATGCCCATTCCTCCCTCCCACCCACACACATACATCGCCGTCATCATCATCATCATGCGCTGTGTCATATGACATGGGCGATCATGGTCTTTCCGTGATGATGACTGTTCTTGGCAAATTTCTCTACGTAACTGGTTTGCCATTGCCTTCTTCTGGGCAGTGTCTTTACCAGATACTTGAACTGCGCCATTATCAATACTCTGCAGAGTATTTTAATGCTCCTGGCGTTAGTGGTCACATAACCAGAACTTGTGATATGCACCAGCTGCTCATACGACCATCCACCACCTTCTCCCATGGCTTTACATCATGACCCTGATCGAGGGGCTAAGATTCTGAATCTGTTTTTGAATTGTGAATGGTGAAATGTTTAAGGGGAATCTGATGGAGCATTTCCTCGCTCAGAGAGTGGTGAGAGTGTGGAATGAATTGCCAGCAGAAGTGGTGGATGTGGGTTTGATTTATTATTGTCATATGTACCAAGATACACTGAAAAGCTTGTCTTGCATACTGTTCACACAGATCAAATAATTACACAGTGCACTGAGGTAAAATAAGGTAAAACAATAACAGTTATAGTTAAAGTAAATTTATTATCAAAGTACATACGGTATATGTTACCATATACTACACAGATTCATTTTCTTTCAGGCATTTATAGGAAAATAAAGAAATGCAATAGAATTTTTGAAAATAATAAATGACAAACATCAGATGTGCAAAAGAAGACAAGTTGTACAAATGATAACAAAAGTAAATACAGAGAACGAGTTGTCGAGTCCTTGAAAGTGAGTCCATAGGTAGTGAAATCAGTTCAGTGTTGAGGTGAGTGAAGTTATCTACACTGTTTCAGAACCCCGATAGTTGAGGGGAAGTAACTGTTCCTAAACCTGGTGGTGTGGAACCTGAGGCTCCTGCACCTCCTTCCTGAAAGTGGTAGTGAGGAGAGTGCATGGGCCGGACGTTGGGGATCCTTGCAGAGCAGCTCAATGGCGGAGAGTGCTTTTCTTGTGATTAACTGGGCTGTATCCACTTTTCTGTACTTGGGCATTGGTGTTTCCATACCAGACCATGATGCAGCCAGTCAGGAAAATAAGAACGCTGAGGGCAATCATAGACACGGATGTTGGATACTGCTTTCTTCTAAAGCAGGTAACTGATAAATTGCAAGATCATAGCAAGGTAGGACCTAAGGGTACAGCCTCAAGAAGGACATCCATTTAGAACAGAGTTGAGGAAGAACTTATTAGCCAGGGAGTGAAGAATCTGTAGAATTCATTGCCACAGGCAGCTGCGGAGGCCAAGTCATTGGGTGCACTTAAGGCGGGGTTGATAGTTTCTTGATTAGTCAGGGCATGAAAGGATGTGGGGAGAAGACACAGAATGGGGATGAGAGGGAAATGGATCAGCCATAATGAAATGGTGGAGCAGACTCAATGGGCTGAATGGCCTAATTCTGCTCCCACATCTTATGGTCTCAGGTAGATGGTTTATAACCATTGTGCAGGTATTCTATTCCGTTATTACTGTGTGATGATGAATTGTTTTATTGTAGATATTAAATGCTAAGTTCTTATGTTTTCTGAAATTATCAGTTATTTTTTCCAATTTTCTCTTGTTTTTCCTTTCCTGTTGGCTCACATTTTGTTATCGCACTCTCTAACCCTATACTGACATGGCTCATTCCCAAACCCTGACTGTCCGGCCAGTCCCCACACTGAGAATTTTGTGCCTACCTCCCATACTGACCAGTTCCTCTCCTCCTCAATCCTCAGCCTTACCGAGCTTCAGTGTCCTTCCCTCTGCCCCTCGTGACGTGGTGCCCGTCCTGGTCTCCAGCCGCTTTGTCCGACTCAGCTGGCGTCCACCTGTCGAGACGCAAGGAAGTATCCAGGCCTACACCGTTTACTTTGCCAGGGAAGGTGTTAACAGGTAAGTGCCAAGTGAAAATGTACACAGACACTCCCCTTAAATTAAATTGGGTAAGCCTACTTAGTATGTCCCCTTGGAACTGGAATTGGAATTGGTTTATCACTGTTATATGTACTGAGATAAAGCGAACAACTTGTCTCGATTACTCTTCATGCAGGTCAAATCATTTCAATAATGCATTGAGGTAGAATGAGAAAAACAATAACAATGTGTAACAGCTACAGAAAAACTACAGTGCAAGTAGACAACATGATGAAAGATCACAAGCAGAGTAGGGTGTGAGGTCACAAGCCCATTTTATCATACTAAAAAACCATTCAATAGTCTTATAACAGTGGGGTAGAAGCTGTCCCTGAACCCAATGGTATGCGCTTTCAATCTTTTTGTCTCTCTATATCTCTCTACTATCTCTATCTTTATCTCTGTCCCTATCTGTCTCCGCCTGTCTCTATCTCTCTATCTCGCTATCTCTCTGTCTCTGTCTGTCTGGGAAAAGGCCCTTCTGGCCTTTCGAGAAGTGTCACCCAGCAACCCTCAATTTAATGCCAGCCCAGGGGTTCCCAACCTGGTGTCCATGGACCCCTTGCTTAATAGTATTGGTACGTAACATTAAAAAGATTAGCAACCCCTGCCCTAGCCTAATCATGGGGCAATTTACAATGACCAATTAAACTACCAACTTTGGACCCTGCGAGGAAGCCGGATCATCCAAAGGAAACCCACGCAGTCACAGGGAGAATATCCAAACTCCTTTCAGGTAGCAGCAGGATCTACCCCTATGGGAGAGGGGTGAAGAGAGAATTGCCAGGGTGGGTGAGGATGTTGATTATGCTGACTGCTTTACTGAGGCAGTGAGAATAATTTTCTGGGCATCGCTGTGTTTTCTTCTTCCTTAATAATTCATCTGTGTAGCTTAACCAAGTTCTCAAACAATCCATCTTCAGTTTTGTATTTCAATCATATTTTTTTTCTGTGGCTGGTCTCTGATGCATTTTTAATATTCCTCTCTGGTCAAGACAATTAATTTGTGTTATTAATCAATGTGTTAATGTTAATTTACTGCCTACAATTTTGCACCACATCTTTGTTTCTGTACGTGTGCCTCTTTTAATCTGTGCTTTTCTCCCCAGCTCACTTCATTCCTTTTCATTTGTTCCTTGTTATTATGATTCTTTCACTACCATCAGGGAGGAAGTGCAGGAGCCTGAAGATCCACACTCAATGTGTTAGTGAGGCTTCTTCTTCCTCTCCATCATCACATCAATGGACAAGGAACCAACCCATGGACACTACCTCAGTATTTTTTATTATTTAAGGCTGATCAACACCTCCACCCACTATCCCACCCCTCCACACCCCCCAACCACCACTCCTTTATCATTTCCTGTCAGTGTCCCCTATGTACAGACACTTCTGTGCCTAGAGTCACTTTATGGACATACAATCTACGTATATAAGCCATCTTACGTACTTATACAGTATTGTGCCAAACTAAGACCTTTGCACAGTCCTGTAGTAATTTTAGGTGTTGCACTGTAATGCTGACACAAACAAAAAATTAATTTCATGACATATGTGAGTTATGGTATGGGTCTCTATTGTGGACTGAGAGTGGGAAGGGGGCAGGGAGAGGGGAATAATGATTGTGAAAAGGGGAAGGGAGCGGGGAGGGAGTGGGAAGCACCAGAGCGACATTCTGTAATGATCAATAAACTAATTGTTGCAGATCAAATGAGCTTGCTTGATATCTCAGGGTTGGGTGTGTCTGTACTCACACCACCCCGCCACTGACACTTCTTCTCTACCACCTATCCCACATCCCTCCCGTGACTCACTCCGCACTCCATGATGACAAATACTGTGTGTGTGTGTGTGTGTGTGTGTGTGTGTGTGTGTGTGTGTGTGTGTGTGTGTGTGTGTGTGTGTGTGTGTTATCTCACCCCTTATGGGTGATGTGTATGTGTATTTTTCCCACAGTATTAGACAATAGACAATAGATAATAGGTGCAGAAGTAGACCATTCAGCCCTTCGAGCCTGCACCGCCATTTTGAGATCATGGCTGATCATCTATTATCAATACCCGGTTCCTGCCTTGTCCCCATATCCCTTGATTCCCCTATCCATAAGATACCTATCTAGCTCCTTCTTGAAAGCATCCAGAGAATTGGCCTCCACTGCTTTCCGAGGCAGTGCATTCCAGACCCCCACAACTCTCTGGGTGAAGAAGTTTTTCCTTAACTCTGTCCTAAATGACCTACTCCTTATTCTCAAACCATGCCCTCTGGTACTGGACTCTCCCAGCATCTGGAACATATTTCCTGCCTCTATCTTGTCCAATCCCTTAATAATCTTATATGTTGCAATCAGATCCCCTCTCAATCTCCTTAATTCCAACATGTACAAGCCCAGTCTCTCTAACCTCTCTGCATAAGACAGTCCGGACATCCCAGGAATTGACCTTGTGAATCTACACTGCACTTCCTCTACAGCCAGGATGTCCTTCCTTAACCCTGGAGACCAAAACTGTACACAATACTTCAGGTGTGGTCTCACCAGGGCCCTGTACAAATGCAAGAGGATTTCCTTGCTCTTGTACTCAATTCCCTTTGTAATAAACGCCAACATTCCATTTGCCTTCTTCACTGCCTGCTGCACTTGCTCATTCACCTTCAGTGACTGATGAACAAGGACTCCTGGATCTCTTTGTATTTCTCCCTAACCTAACTCTACACCGTTCAGATAATAATCTACCTTCCTGTTCTTACTCCCAAAGTGGATAACCTCACACTTATTCACATTAAATGTCATCTGCCAAGTATCTGCCCACTCACTCAGCCTATCCAAGTCACCCTGAATTCTCCTAACATCCTCATCACGTTACACTGCCACCCAGCTTAGTATCATCAGCAAACTTGCTGATGTTATTCTCAATGCCTTCATCTAAATCGTTGACGTAAATTGTAAACAGCTGTGGTCCCAATACCGAGCCCTATGGCACCCCACTAGTCACCACCTGCCATTCTGAGAAACACCCATTCACCGCTACCCTTTGCTTTCTATCTGCCAACCAGTTTTCTATCCATGTCAATGTCTTCCCCCCATGCCATGAGCTCTGATTTTACCCACCAATCTCCTATGTGGGACGTTATGAAATGGATAAGGTCCTCTACCAGAGGCCTGGGGGCTTGAAGGTTCGGCACTGATTCCTTGCTGTTCCTAGTAGTGCATTCTTATGGACCAAGATCTCAATGTTGTCCCTGGGATTTGACACCCAGTCCAGGTGTCACAGCTCCAAGTGCTCCTGTCACCATCGGGATTACTCTGGCTTTAACCTTCCACATCCTTTCTATCTGCTCTTTCAAGCTCTGGTGTTTCTCCAGCTTCTCATGTTCTCTCTTCCTGATGTTACTGTCTTGACCACATTTATTACGATTGCTTTCTTCAGTTCCTTGTCCAGTGTTACTATGTCTGGTTGGTTGGCCAGTACCTGCTGATCAGTCCCACAGGATCTTAGCTGTTCCATTCTCCATACCTTCTCGGGCTTTTCCCTTTGGGACTGGGGGGTGTCCAATCCATACTCAGCGCAGATGTTCCTGTGCACAATTCCTGCAACTTGGTTGTGCCGTTCAGTGTATGCTGTCCCCGTTTGCGTCTTGCACCCTGCTACTATTTGCTGGTTGGTTTCAGCGGATTCCTTCCACAGTCTGAATCTGAATCTTGGGTCTTGCCTGGTGTGGTGGACCCCTGCTTCTATTGCTCATGTTTAGCGCCTATTCTCGTGCAGCCATGAGCAGCCCCTCAGCCCTGCCATTTCCAGCCATTGGTAGGAGTTTATAATGTCAGCTCCCTCTGATATCTGGCGATGGTACATCCCATGCAGTGGCTTGTCCTGCCATGGCCACTGGTCCCCCGGCTCTACATTACCCTCTTCCATTTCCATATCGCCCGCCTGCTGCCTGAGGTATTCTCCTAGCAGGTCATCCTTGGGGGCCATCTTCCCGAAATACTCATGGATGTTCTGCATTTCTTCCGAGGACTGTGGCCTTGACACTTCCAGATCCCCGTCCTCTATTCTGGCAGGTGTACAGTTACTTGATGTTGGACTTTGGATGGAGTCCTGCATGTATTGTTAGTAGTTTCTGAGTATCAATATCAGCAGCTTCAAGTTTGTTCCTTGGTCAGCACATTATTGAGGCAGTATATCTGATGACTAGTAGATGGATCTGATCTTGTTCTTCCCATTCAACTGGCTTTTTAGGACCTATCTCACTCTTTGGAGGTGCTTGGATATTGCAGCCTTAGAAACATAGAAACATTGAAAACCTACAGCACAATACAAGCCCTTTGGCCACAAAGCTGTGCTGAACATATCCTTACCTTAGAAATTACCTAGGGTCACCCATAGCCCTCTATTTTACTGAGCTCCATGTACCTGTCCAGGAGTCTCTTAAAAGACCCTGTCGTATACGTCTCCACCACTGTCGCTGATAGCCCATTCCTCGCACTCACGACTCTCTGCGTAAAAAACATAACCCTGATATCTCCTCGGTACCTGCTTCCAAGAAACTCAAAACTGTGCCCTCTCGTGTAAGCCATTCCAGCCCTGGGAAAATGCCTCTGACTATCCACACAATCAATGCATCTCATCATCTTATACACCTCTATCAGGTCATCTCTCATCCTCTGTCGCTCCAAGGAGAAAAGGCCGATGGAGAATGTGCCTTGTGTCCTTGTTGTGGCTTCCATGCACCTGCAGGATCCCCAGGTATTTGAGCTATCCTGTACATCTGGTATGAGGCCTTCAGCTAACTCAACTCCTTCAGTCTGAGTTTGGCCCTTCACTGGTTGGGGTCAGGAATGAATGTTGTGTCCCAGCCGTCTACATAATATACAAGCTAGTATGCAAGTCAGGGCAGCACAATAGGAAGAGCAAGCTGTTGCCCACGCAGCAGGCTCCCCCTCCCCGTTCAGCTGATGAATCCAAAGGAACAGCAGTGACCGATACAGCTTGGCACCAGCAGCGTGGCAGGAATTGCCAGTCACCGTTGAATTTAACGTAGGATTGCCTGAGGGACTTCAGCTCTGGATTTTTTCCTCGGTGTTTACTCCCGAAGCCTTTCCCATGAGTGGGTGTAGCCGCAAGGCAGTGGAGGTTTGAGATCAGAGTTTTCCTTCTCCTAATTAAGCTGCCAACCACAGCTGATGAGACCCCTGTGCCTGTAACCCGCCTTGGTCCCTTCTCCTGTCAGTCCTGCCAGGCTTAGTAGCTGAGCCGCATGTGAAGGCTAGGAGCTGGACTTAGTAGTCAGAGGCTATTTGAAGTGCATGGCATTGCAAAAATTTAATAGGTAGTGGAAGCTCATCCTCACTACCACCTCTGGAATGATCATCTTAAGGGATCAACATACAGTATATGTTTTTTTTCAGATTTGCTGCAGCTACTCATCAGAAAGCCAGTGTAATAAGATTGTAAATGGGCTGAGTAATGGATTGCTGGCAGAGACAATGTGTATGAAGGTCCTGTTTTTATGACTCTTTGACTCTAATTTGCATCTTTCCACTTTTTCAATTATACCCTCATTTTATTTATCTGTGGAATTCTCTGCCCAATGTGACAGTGGAGGCTACTTCAGGAAATATATTTAAGACATTTGGATAGATTTTTGCATAATAGGGGAATTATGGATTATGGGGTAAAGGCAGGTAGGTGGTGATGAGTCCATGGGCAGATCAGACATGACCTAATTGGATGGCAGAGAGGGCTCGGTGGGCCTGATTGCATACTCCTGCTCCTATGTCTTATGTTTTTATTTAACTGAGTTAAAGAGCTTGCATGGAATTTTCTGGCAGCCTTTACACAAAAGCATTCCACAATGCTCTATTGCTAACTGTAAGACCAAAAGACTATAAAACATTGGAGCAGAATTAGACCATTCAGCCCATCATGTCTGCTGCACAATTCCATTATGACTGATCCCTCTCAACCCAATTCTCTTGCCTTCTCCCCGTAACCTTTGACATGCTTATGAATCAAGAACCTGTCAACCTCAGCTTTAAATATACCCATTGACTTTGTCTCCACAGCTACCTGCGGCAATGAATTCCACAAATTCAACACCCTCTGGCTAAAGAAATTCCTCCTCATTTCTGTTTTAGGGGAAGATCTTGTATTCTGAGGTTGTGCCCTCTGGTCTGAGATTCTCTCACTATAGGAAACATCCTCACCATGTCTATCCATCTAGGCCTTTCAATTTTCTCTGGTTTTCAATGAGACCTCCAGTCATCCTTCTAAACTCCTGCAAGTACAGGGCCAGAACAATCAATACTTCTCATATGTTAACCCTTTCATTCCTGTGATCATTCTCATGAACCTCCTCTGGACTCTCTTCAATGCCAACGTATCCTTTCTTGGGTAGCAGGTCCAAAACTGCTTACAGTACTGCAGATGTGGTCTGACCAATGCCTTATAAAGCTGCAGCATTGCACCCTTGCTATTTAATAAAAAAAATACAGTTATCATTTACATTGAACTGTGCTATAGTATTGTTTATACATATGCAAAAGACTCAAAAAGGTGCTGTTGAGCTCTTAGTATGATTTATTGCTAGTAACAGGCAATTTTCCAGTTAAGCAATATAAGTAAACAAGATTTCATTGTTTATTATTAATCCCCTGATTCAGAATAGAAATCTTGGGTAATTTGTTGTTTCCCTAAAGCTAGCTAATTATGCATTGTAACATATTTTGGAATAACCTTGTGCTACTTAGAAGCTTTTACAAGGTGGTAAATATAATTATTTGCTGGAACTTTGCCACCAAACATATTATCACTCCTACAAACTGCTGTAAGTCTGGGATTAGGAAAGAATAATGTAATCAGTTGTAACAGTGATGGTACATCACATTTCTGTAAAATGAACACAGAAAAAGCCAGAAGTAAACGGTCATTTGGTTTTCAATGATCAAGGCTTGTTTATCATAGTGCCAGACCAGAGATGTTCCCATGCAGTTCTTTTCTGTGTGATGCCTGTTAGGCCCACCAGACTCAAAAACATTTACTTCCCCAAGCAGAAAGGCTGATCAACACCTCCACCCACTAACCCACCCCTCCACACTCCCAACCATCACTTTTCTGTCAGTCATCTTATGTACCTTTCATGTACATAAAATCAATCTATGTATATAAACAGTCTTAAATAATAACATTTTTTTAAATTTATTATTGTATTCTTTATTTTATTGTGTTTTTTGTGCTACATTGGATCGGAAGGAACATTTATTTTGTTCTCTTTTACACTTGTGTACTGGAAATTAATTTTAACAATCTGGAATCTTGAAAATAGCCAGTGCCTATTGGTCAGCTGTCAACCAATGCCAGGCTGGCTTTCTCTGATTGCTCGTTGTTCCTGTCAATATCTCAAATATTCTTCTATCTCCACTCCCTGGGTCTCATTAGTAGTTATAGGCTAGCAAACACAATACCTCGATGTAACAAGTTTAGGGCTGAGATGAATTTCTAGGTAACTTTGAGTTTGATATTCAGCATTTGGAATTCCTTTTTTTTATAATTTTAGAAGCCTTATTGTCTATAGGAGCCAATATAAAATTCTGAAGGAACTTGGGAGATTATTTAGCATCTACGAAGAGGAACGAACTGCTACTGTTTCGGCCCAAGACCCTGATGAAGGGTTTCAGCCCAAAACATTGACTGTTCATTCCTCTCCATAAGGTCTCGGTTTGAAACATTAAGTATTCATTGTTATTCATAGATGCTACCTGATCTGCTGAGTTCTTCCAGCATTTTGTATGTGTTCTTCTGGATTTCCACGATCTACAGAAACTATTGTGCCTATTCTTCACCAAACACATCTTAACTTTCCCCCTAATCTTCACTTTCCACAGGTATCACTCCCTCTGTGATCCCCTTGTCCCTTCCCACTAATCTCCCTCCTAGCACATATCCCTGCAAGTGAGAGAAAAGCTGCACCTCCTCTCTCACTTCCACTCAGGGCTGCAAACAGTCCTTGCAGTTGAGACAACACTTCACCTGTGAATCTGTTAAGAGTCGTCTACTGAATCGAGTACTCCCCATGCAGCCTCCTGTACATTGGTGAAATCTGATATTCTTCCATTCCATCTACCAAAGGGAAATTGTCCCAGTAGTTAACTATTCATGGCCTCTTCTGCAATGATGAAGCCACTCTTAGTGTGAAGGAGCAGCACCTCATATTCCATCTCTATAGCCTCCAACCTGATGGCATGAACATCTACTTCTCCTTACAGTAATATTTTTTTCTCATTTTTATCTTTTCCTCTTCCCTTTCTTTCTTCTTCCATTCCCCACACTAGTCTCTTACCTCTTCTGCTCACCTGCCTATCACCTCCCCCTCGGTACCCTACTCCTTCCCTTTCTCCTATGGTCCACTTTCCTCTCCAATCAGATTCCTTCCTGTCCAGACCTTTAACCTTCGCACCCACCTATCAGCTTCTAGCTCAGGAGTCCCCAACCTGAGGTCCATGGACCCCTTTCTTTAATGGTACCGGTCCATGGATTATAAAAAAAAGTTTGGGAACTCCTGTTCTGGCTAGTCCTCCTTCCCCTCCCCCTACCTTTTCATTCAGGCATCTTCCCCCTTCTATTCCAGTCCAGAAGAATGCCTGAAACGTCGTTCCTCTCCATTGATGATGACTAACCTGCTGAGTTCCTTCAGCATTTTCTGTGTTACCCTTATGTTTAATTCATTTATTAATTTTGCTTTCCATTATTTATATTGTCTCTCTATTAATTTTTAACTGTCTAATATTTTATTTCTCTTCATCCCCTTTAAGAACAGATACAGACATGTCAATTGAGATTTTCACAGCCAAGGTATAGTGAGGAGAAAGAGTATTGAATATTGCCTGGAGGCAATAGAAATACCCAGGGGTGCTTAAAACTACTCAGTGGGGAAAGCTAGTACATTATTTTAACACAACAGAACATGATTACCACTGATTCAGTTAAACTGCTGCCGACAAAGATCCGAAAGCTATTACATAGATCTTAAAGGATATCTCATGACTATGCTTTGATTCTTTCCTTGCTGTTCAGAGTTGTCTGTCTAATCAGACTTGTGGTGAAATATTACATGGAGACATTAGTAAGTCGTATTTCCATGGTGCGTATTGAGATTCAAGATTCAAACTGTTTAATGTCGTTTCCTGGACACAAGTGTAAAGCAGAACAAAATAATTGTTATTCTGTATCCAATGTAACACGAAACACTCTCAATAAGATAAAGACCTCAATAATAATAAAAAAACTTAATATAGACAATACTGTGCAAAGTCTTAGGCATATATATACAGCTAGGGTGCTAAAGACTTTTGCACAACACTGTATTTGTTAACAGGGAGTGGAGAACGAATTTGTAAGTCTGGTCGGGAGCAAAAAATATTGGGAATAGTGAGGGTGGAGTGCCATGGTAGAGGTATGGGACAGGTGGTAGAGAAGGAGTGCCAGGGGTATGAGGTGGCACAGGTGCAGACACACCCAACCCAGAGACACCAGGCAAGGTCATTTGATTCAAAACATATGGTTTATTGATCATTAAAGAATGTCTCTCTGGGGCTTCCCACACCCTCCTCTCTCCCTTCCCCTTTACCCAACAACAGTTCTCCTCTCCCTGCCTCCTTCCCACTCTCAGTCCACAATAGAGACCCATATCAGAATCAGGTTTATCATCACTCACATATGTCATGAAATTTGATTTCTTGCAGTAGCAGTACAGTGCAATGCATAACATTTCTACAGCACAGTACAAAAGTCTTAGGCACCTTAGCTATTTACACATGTTCCTAAGACTTTTTACAGTACTGTACAAATACATGAGATTGCTTATGTACATCGATTGTATGTCCATAAAGACACACTGTACATAAGATGACTGTCAGGAAATGATAAAGTACTGGTGGTTGGGGGTGTGGAGGGGTGGGTTAGTGGGTGGAGCTGTTGACCAACCTCACTACTTGGGGAAAGTAACTGCTTTTGAATCTGGTGGTCTTGGTATGGATACTACATAGCCTCCTCCCTGATGGGAGATTTCAATATTCAGCAGCAGAGTCTTACTCTTTTTTTTTCTTGAATTCAGGGAGCGTGCTTTAAATACTTCACAGTATGGAGACTTGCAGCTTACTGTTGGGAATTTGAAGCCAGAAGAAACGTATGCATTTCGGATCGTAGCCTACAATGATTTTGGACCTGGGCAGAGTTCACAATCAATTAAAGTTGCTACTCAGCCTGAACGTAAGTATAGGAGACAGTTGTTGTAAACTCTCTCCCATGATCCTCAATACTCAAAACCTGGTAAAGCTGAGTTATTAACTCAGTGCTTTTCAGAACTCAGGTCAAAATTGGTAACAGTTTTGTTATTACTGTCGCATGAACCATGATGCAGTGAGTGAAAATCCTGTTTTACCACTGTTCACACAGTGTATTGAGGTGGAACAAGGTAAAACAATAACAATGCAGAATAAAGTGTAACAACTACAGGAAAAATGCATTGTAGATAAACAATAAAGACTCAAGGTTAGTTAATATAATTTACAGTACACAAGTGTAAAGGAGATTAAAATAATTGTTACTCTGGATCCGATGCAGCACAAATTAAACACAATAATAAAGACTTAATAAATGAAAATACAAGATAGCTTATGTATACGTATATAGACATAAAATGACACGAGGCACAGGAGTGTCTGTGCATAAGATGACTGACAGGAAATGATAAAGTAGTGGTGGTTGGGGCTGAGGAGGGGTGGGTTAGTGGGTGGAGGTGTTGATCAGCCTCGCTCTTTGGGGAGAGTAACTGTTTTTGAGTCTGGTGGTCCTGACATGGATTCTACATAGCCTCCTCCCTGATAGGAGTGGGACAATCAGTCCATGAGCAGGGTGGGTGGGATCCTACTGGTCCTTTTTCAACACCTTTCTGTATCTATGTCCTTGGTGGCAGGGAGGCTGCAAGATATAATGAGGTAGATTGTCAGATCAGTGTAACATTGGGTTTATTTGTCAAATGCACATTGAAGTGTGTTGTTCGTGTCAATGACAAACATAGTCCAAGATGTGCTGGGAATTAAATTGTGTAACAGTATTAAAGGAATAATGTTGTTGTTGAGTGCCGTCGAGTTGTTGCCGACAAAAGGTGGCCCTTTGGGTAAGGTGGTAACATAGCATGCCCACCATTTAATATCCTAACCCATACTTTGGACTGTGGGAAGAAACCAGAGCACCCCAAAGAAACTCACGAGGTCACGGGGAGAACATGCAAATTCCTTACAGACAGAGGTATGACTGAACCCCAAACACACAGATGGGAGGCCAAGATGCATCTTATTGTGGAAGAGGTCCATTCAAACACATTGATGAAGGTGGAGCCATTGATATATTGTATATAGATTTCAGCAAGGCATTTGACAAGATACCCCTTGCAAGACTTATTGAGAAAGTAAGGAGGCATGGGATCCAAGGGGACATTGCTTTTTGAATCCAGAATTGGCCTACCCACAGAAAGCAAAGAGTTGTTGTAGATGGGTCATATTCTGCATGGAGGCTGGTGATCCAGGGATCTGTTCTGTGACCCCTACTCCTAGTGATTTTCATAAATGACCTGGATGAGGAAGCGGAGGGATGGGTTAGTAAATATGCTGATGACACAAAGGTTGGGGGTGTTGTGGATAGTGTGGAGGGTTGTCAGAGGTTACAGCAGGACATTGATAGGATGCAAAAATGGGCTGAGAAGTGGCAGATGGAGTTCAACCCAGATAAGTGTGAAGTGGTTCATTTTGGTAGGTCAAATATGATGGCAGAATATAGCATTAATGACAAGACTCTTGGCAGTGTGGAGGATCAGAGGGATCTTGGGGTTCGAGTCCATAGGATACTCAAAGCTGCTACGCAGGTTGACTCTGTGGTTAAGAAAGCATACGGTGCATTGGCCTTCATCAACCGTGGGATTGAGTTCAAGAGCTGAGAGGTAATGTTGCAGCTATATAGGAACCTGGTCAGACCCCACTTGGAGTACTGTGCTCAGTTCTGGTTGCCTCACTACAGGAAGGATGTGGAAACCATAGAAAGGGTGCAGAGGAGATTTACAAAGATGTTCCCTGGATTGGGGAGCATGCCTTATGAGAATAGGTTGAGTGAACTCTTTGGAGCGACGGAGGATGAGAGGTGACCTGATAGAGGTGTATAAGATGATGAGAGGCATTGATTGTGTGGATAGTCAGAGGCTTTTTCCCAGGGCTGAAATGGCTAGCATGAGAGGGCATAGTTTTAAAGTGCTTAGAAGTAGATATATATGTCAGGAGTAAGTTTTTTATGCAGAGAGTGGTGAGTGCCTGGAATGGGCTGCCGGCGGTGGTGAAGGTGGAAGTGGAAGGATCTTTTAAGAGACTCCTGGTTGGATACATGGACCTTAGGAAAATGGAGGGCTATGGAGAAGCCTAGGTAGTTATAAGGTAAGGACATGTTCAGCACAGCTTTGTGGGTTGTAGGGCCTGTATTGTGCTGTAGGTTTTCTATGTTTCTGTGTTTCTAAGTGTCTGTTTACAGTGGAATAAAAGCTGTCCTTGAGCATGATGTTACATCCTTTTGTACCTTCTGCCCCTTTAAGAAAATAAAAAAATAAAAGCAGGAGTTAGTATTTCATTTAGATGTCACTTCCATAAGACCACAAGACCATAAGACATAGGAGCAAGATTAGGCCATTTGGCCTATCGAGTCTGCTTTGCTATCATAGCTAATTTATTACCCTTCTCAACCCCATTCTCCTGCCTTCTTCCCATGTTCAACGAGCAAAGTAAGTTTATTATTAAAGTATACACATGTCACCACACATACTCTGAGATTCATTTTCCTGTGGGCATACTCAGAAAATCTATAGAATAGTAACTAAAACAAGATCAACAAAAGATTAGCTAGAGTGCAGAAGACACCAACTTATGCAAATGTAAGTAAATAGCAAACAGTAACAAGAACATGAAATAGCAAGATAAAGAGTCCTTACAATGAGATCATTGATTGTGGGAACTTCTCAATGGATGGACGTTTATCCCCTTTGTTAAAAAGCCTCTGGTTGTACTGCACTGCTGACCCAAAACAATAGATTTCACAGCTTATGTCAGTGACTATAAACTTGATTCTGATTCTGAATATACTGTTGTGTCCAAGGAATCTCAGAATTAGCTTTAAGTGTACATCCTGTCAAATGAAGTTCCACTTTCCATTTTCAATCTGTCCATCTGGGTTTTACATATTATGAAACATTTATAAACATGAAATTGAGGATTCTTTGCTCAAAAGCCAAATAAAAAGCTAAGACTTTTTCTTGTGTTGAACCAGGCTGAAAAAGATCATCCTAATCAGGACTTTATCAAATATCCCCGTTTTTTGGCTGAAAAGAGATTGATTTTTTTTTATTGTTGTAACTCTTATACTGTACATTTGGCTGCCCAATATAAAAGTATTATTGTTCAGAAATCCTATTGATTATGATATCCTTGCAATTCCTTATAGCATAATTATGTTATTTTCTGTAGTGTAAATTCAAATACCAAGTGTCTGCATGAGACTGTAATCCATTTGAATGGTGTATTCTGTGAAAGCAATTGCCTATACATGCTGGGAGGATTACCAGTAGATATCAGTGATCCGTATGGCAGTATGTAAAGGTAACCACAGTGACCATTGCTTTAATCAATTTAAGAGCTGATATACAGATCCTCTTTTTCAAAGTAATCATCTGAAGTGTAGAAATAAAAAATTCTATGAATGTTTTGTGTCAAGAGATTAAAATGTTCACCATGAAGTAGCTGGATCATAGTTTAAGGAGAAGGATAATGAAATTTCAATCTGATTACCCCAGTTTATTCTCTGTATTCCACATGAGGTAACTTTGTGAAATGTTGTCTTTTCAATAAGATGTTATCAGACCTTATCTGACCATTACAGAACATGAAGGCAGAAGCCATTCTTGGTTTAAAGGGACAGGAATATAATTAAGATTAAAAAATAATAATTTTCCACTTCCTGTCACGTAAGTTACTTGTGTTTGACTGCTCTTGTAGCTATGGAGTTATACAGCATGGAAACTCACCCTTCGGCCCAGATTCTCTATGCTGTCTAAGAGATGTTTATCTGAGTAACTCCAATTTATCTGCATTTGATACACAGCCCTCTAAACCTTTCCTATCTACAGTATGTATAGTAATTTGCAATTGTCTTACATACACACACACACCACCCTCCCCCCCCCCCCCCCCCCGGAGATACAGAATGTCTGAGGGCGGAGGGAGCTTCCCGCTCGCTCCCCTTTCCCTTCCCCTTTTCCCAGCCATGATTACCCTCTCCTTGCCCCCTTCCCATTCTCAATCCACAACAGAGACCCATATCAGAATCAGGTTTATCATCATTCACATATCTCATGTAACTTGTTTTTTTGCAGCAGTATAGAGTGCAATACATAAAATTACAAGAGTTCTGTGCAAAGGTCTTAGACACTATAGTTATAAACATGTGCCTAATACTTGTGCACATTACTGTACCTGTCCAGATATCTTATAAAGATTGTGATGACTCCATTGCTGCCACTTCCTCTGGCAACATATTCCATACACCTACCATGGTGAAAAACTTCCCTTTTCTTCAAAGAAAAGAAAAGCCCTTTTCTTCTTGATTGCAGGCTATACCTTCTTCTTAAAGAGCTTTTTAAAGTTCTGTTAGGGAGCGAGTTTAGCACTTAGACTGGGTAACACTAAAGGACTAGAGATATTCTTTCACGTCATATAGTTCAACAAAATTGAGTTGAACGTATAATTGGTAGTGTTTCCAACAAATGTTACCATTCTCAAACTTCAAAGTAAACTTTATTATCAAAGTACATGTATGTCACCATATACAACTCTGAAAGATGAAAGAGCTGATTGTGGAAGGGTAAGATGAAGGAACACATACCAATCCTCATAGAGGGATCAGAAGTGGAGAAAGTGAGCAGTTTCAAGTTCCTGGGTGTCAAGATCTCTGAGGATCTAACCTGGTCCCAACATATCGATGTAGGTATAAAGAAGGCAAGGCAGCAGCTATTGGAGTTTGAAGAGATTTGGCATGTCAGCAAGTACACTCAAAAACATCTATAGATATTCTGTGGAGAACATTCTGACAGGCTGCATCACTGTCTGGTATGGAGGGGCTACTGTACAGGACTGAAAGAAGCTGCAGAGGGTTGTAAATCTAGTCAGCGCCATCTTGGGTACTAGCCTACAAAGTACCCAGGACATCTTCATGGAGTGGTGTTTCAGAAAGGCAGTGTCAATTATTAAGGACCTCCAGCACCCAGAACATGCCCTTTTCCCACTGTTACCATCAGGTAGGAGGTACAGAAGCCTGAAGGCACACACTCAGTGATTCAGGAACAGCTCCTTCCCCTCTCCCGTCTGATTCCTAAATGGACATTGAACCCATGAACATGAACTCACTTTTAAAATTTATATTATTTTCGTTTTTTCCATGATTTTTAATCTATTCAATATACGTACAAGGGGTGATTGATAAATTTGTGGCCTAAGGTAGAAGAAGTAAATTTTAGAAAACCGAGCACATTTATTTTTCAATATAGTCCCCTCCTACATCTACACACTTAGTCCAGCGGTCATGGAGCTTACAGATCCCTTCTTTGTAGAAGTCGGCATCTTGGACCTCCAGAAGTGGTCCACAGCGGGGGGCCATTGATAAGTTTGTGGCCTAAGGTAGAAGGAGATGAGTTATTAACTTCAAACTTTCTGCACAACCACTATATATATATAGCGAGTGTACTTAAGGTTTTACACCACTGTATTTGTCATCGTGGAGCAAAGAGCGAGTTTGTAAATCTGGTGAGAGCAAAGGATGTTGGGAATGGTGAGAGTAGAGTTCAGCACGAGGAGTAGTGGACAGATGGCAGAGGAGGTGTGCCAGGACAGGGGGTGGCGCTGGTGCAGTCACACCCAGACCTGAGACACCAAGCACGGTCATTTGCTTCCAAATAATTAATTTATTGGTCATTATGGAATGTCTTTCTGGTGCTTCCTGCTTCCTCCCCTCTCCCTTCCCCTTTTTCCAACCATGATTCCTCTCTCCCTGCCCCCTTCCCACTCTCAGTCCACAATAGAGACCCATATCTGTCCAGTGCAATATATAAGATTAGTACAGTACTGTGCAAATGTCTGAAACACCCTGGTGCTATCTATGTGCCTAAGACTTTTGCACAGTACTGTATGACTGCTTGTTTTATTGCAACATTATACTGTCTTGCATAACCATGCACCATGCACTTTATGTCAACCAGTCAATCTTCTGGTCACATCAATCAGGGACATGCAAATACTATTTTGTGTCTGTATGTGCTGGGCTGTCACTATATGTTCTGTGTGTGACTGTATGCATTGTGTTTTGCACCTTGGCCCCAGAGGAACAATGTTTTGGTTAGCTGTATATATGTCTATGGCTGAATGTCAATGATCTTGAACTGCACTCTGTTTAAGTGCCAGGAAGAAAATCAATAATCTTATTAAAGCAAGCTGTAAACTCTCAGACTACCCTTCCCACCCCAGCTGCCTAGTGGTCCCTAAACATTATTGGATCCTTGTGTTTTAATGGTCCGGAAATTCAGAAATGAAGAAGAGGGTCATCTGGTTCGGAGGCAAGTGGGCCACACGGGGATTGTCCTGGTCAGTTTGCTCTTGAGCCTGGGCATGGTGAGTCCAGGTGGCGTGCAGTCGAGGGTTCTGCTTCAGCCAACTGCCGGCCTCGCTTCTGGGATTATGTCCGTGCCCAGGTGTCACTGGAGACCAAAGTGCATTATGGGAGATTTCCAGGAATAGCAGGTCAATTGGGCTTGAATTTGTTTGTTGATAATAAAAAATGTATTTTAATTTGAAACTGTAAGTAGTTTATGAAGCTCAGGTTATTATACAGAGTACTGCTCTGCTGTCATAGTCATAGAGTCATAGAATCATCAAATCATACAGCAATACAGCACAGAACCAGGCCCTTCAGTCCATCTAGTTCATACTTAACTGTGACTTAGCCTCATCCCATTCACACACTCCTGGAATATAGCCCTACATACCCCTCCCATCCATGTACCTATCTAAACTTGCAGCCGAACCTTCATGCACCACTTCTGCCAGCAACTTGTTCCACACCTGTGCCCCCTCTGAGTAAAGAAATTCCCCCTCAGGTTCCTCTTAGGTATTTCACCTTTCACCCTTAACCTATGACCTTTGGTTCTAGTCTCACCCAACTTCAAGGGGGAAAGAAAGCCTGCATACATGCCTGCATTTACCTTATCTATACCCCTCATACCCCTATAATTTTTACACCCCTGATAATTTTGTATACCTCTATAAGATCACCCCTCATTCTCCAACACTCCAAGGGAATAAAGGCCTGAACTATTTAACATTGCCCTATGTCTTGGGTCCTGAAGGCCCAGCAAAATCCTTGTAAATTTTCTCTGTACTCTTTCAATCTTATTGATAATCTTCCTGTAGGTAGGTGACTAGAACTGCACACAACACTCCCAATCTGGCCTCACCAGTCTTATACAACCTCAACATAACATACCAATCTCCTGTACTCAATATTTTGGTTTATTAAGGCCTATGTGCCAACAGTTCTTTTTACCACCCTACCACACTTCCAAGGATCTGTATTCCCAGATCTCTCTATTCTGCCACAGTCCTCAGTGCCCTATTGTTCAATGTGTAAATCCAACCCTGGTTGGTCCTCCAAAGGTACAACACCTCACACTCATCTGTATTAAATTCCATCTGCCATTTTTCAGCCCATTTTTCCAGCTGGTCCAGATACTGCTGCAAGCTTTGATAGCCTTCCTTGTCATTAAAAACTCTATTGTTTTTTTAAAAAAAAGTTATCAGGATTGTAAATTCAGAGAAAATTCCATGTACGAAGCATTGAAACAATGAAAACTAGAATTCAGATTTTTTTAAATAAAATTAATAGTGCTTATGTTAAAAAAAAATGCACTTTAGGATTATATTTTACAATGATAGGATTTAACTTTAATTTGTGCTAATGTATTTAAAATGTTGATTTGAGGAGGATTAAGATGTTAACATTACAAAGAAAAATCTAATACTTATTAAAATCACTTTGGAGGGAGTTTAATAAGTGTCATTTAATATGTCTTCTGCAAAAAGAGTCTAAAAGGATCATCTGCAGTTTAGCCCAGAGCTTTCTCATCTTCTCAAAATGTAAAATTTCACTGTCGTTTTGGGATTTGTAGTGGGGTTGGCTGTCCTGTAGGTTAAGTTTGGATGTAATAAGATTGGGGATTGTAAATCCTATTTATAATTATAAATTTTACACTTTTGAGAAGAGTGTATTAGCATAGCGGTGGGCAGTAAGGATTCCATTAATTCATACGTAACTCTGTTTGCTCGTACAGCAGGGTCCAACATTTTCAACGCTCATTACAATTCTAGCTGGTAGCATTATTAACATCCAATACAAACTGCCTTGTATAAAGTGTATGTCGCTGGAAATTAACCTTTCCAGTAATATTAACAACGTGCTCTAGAGAAATTGTGACATGCATCAAACGAAAATCTTATTGAAAATTTATACACGTATTCAAACATAGATCTATTTCTCTCGCTGTCTTGATTTGAGTTGATTACTCGCATGCCCAATCGTTCAGAGTTTACGTAGTTGTTTTTCTGACTACACCAGGTTGGGGAATCTATATCTATCTATATATAGGTAGATATAACTCGGGTGCCTAAGACTTTTGCACAGTACTGCAGTAATGTTATGTATTGCACTGTACTGCTGCTACAAAAATAAACAAATTTCAAGATGTATGTGAATGATGCTAATCCTGATTCTGATATGGGTCTCAGTTGTGGACTGAGAGTGGGAAGGGGGCAGGAAGAGGGGAATCATGGTTGGGAAAAGGGGAAGGGAGAGGGGAGGGAGTGGGAAGCACCAAACACACTTTCTATAATGATCAGTAAGCCAATTGTTCAGAATGAAGTCTCCTTGCCTGGTGTCTCAGGGCTGGGTGTGTTGGCACTGTTGCCACCCCCAGCCCCTGGCATTCCTTCTCCACACACCCCACACCCATCCTGAGTCACTCGACTCGCAACAAATACAGTATTGTGTAGAAGTCTTAGGCACTATATATTATATATATTTTGCTCAGTACTGTAGAATTTTTACAGTAGCATAGAAAGAAGCATGACAATTTGTATTCTCCTCTCATATTCTCCCTCAGTGAAATCCACCATTCCTTCTCTCTCAAATTCTTATCAAGTCTCCTACCACAGGCAGCTTCCCTGTCCAAAAGACTATAAGATGTATGAACAGAAGTAGGCCATTTGGCCCATAGTCTGCTCTGCCATTCAATCATGGAATGATCCAATTCTTCCAGTCATCCCCACTCTCCTACCTTCACCTCATACCCCTTGATGCCCTGGCTAATCAAAAACCTATCTATCTCTGCCTTAAATGCATCTAACAACTTGGTCTCACAAGATGGTAACAGATTCCATATATTTACCAACCACTGACTAAAGTAATTTCTCCACATATCTGTTCTAAATGGGCATCCTTCAATCCTGAAGTTATGCCCTCTTGTCCTAGACTCCCCTACCATGAGAAATAACTTTGCCATATCTAATCTGTTCAGGCCTTTTAACATTTGGTATGTTTCTATGAGATCTCCTCTCATTCTCCTGAACTCCAGGGAATACAGCTCAAGAGCTGCCAGATGTTCTTCATAAGGTAACCCTTTCATTCCTGGAATCATTCTTGTGAATCTTCTCTGAACTCTCTTCAACGTCAGTACATGCTTTCTAAATTAAGGATCCCAAAACTGCACACAGTACTCCAAGTGTGATCTCACGAGTGTCTTATAGAGCCTCAACATCACATCTCTGCTCTTATGTTCTATACCTCTAGAAATGAATGCCAACATTGGATTTGCCTTCTTCACAACTGACTCAACCTGGAGGTTAACCTTTAGGGTACCTTGCCCAAGGACTCCCAAGTTCCTTTGCGTCTCTGCATTTTGATTTTTCTCCCCATCTAAATAATAGCCTGCCCGTTTATTTCTTCCACCAAAGTGCATGACCATACACTTTCCAACATTGTATTTTATTTGCCAGTCATCTTGTTGGATTCTGGTGTTTTTAATCAGAGGTTCTTTCAGAAGTCAGGAAAGAGATATAAAACTATTACTTCACAATCATTTTATTAAGTGTTAATAGAACAAACAAAAGTAGAAAATAGACAGTAATTGAGGTCTTATAATAAAGAGAGGGAGAGACAAGTGACCAACGAAGAAGATGGCACTGCCTTGTGATCATCTCTATTTGTACAGATGGATAAGAAACATTCCGTGAGAGTCCGTCAATCTGAACCCCCCCCCCCCCATTCAAATAATGCAGCACCAGTGAAGTTTCCAGAGCTTTCCAGAATCTTACAAATGTAATCCCCTGGGACACATAACTTCTGTATATACATTGGTGACTGCTAGGAAATATGCTAAACAGTAATATGTGTAAAAGTAATTATATAAAATACTAACAGACAATTAATTAATTAATTGTTAAGCTGCAAAGAAAATAATAATGAAACATTCTAACCCAAGAATTAAATGATCTGCTCCAACAACCTGAATGTGCAACAGAGAAACCGTGACACGGGCCTCCATGCTGGTAGTAGTGAGCAGAGGGCGTGCCATGGATAGTGAGTGTCCTTAATAATGGATGCCGCCTCCTTGAGACCCGGCTCTCGAAGAGCTCCCAGCGGAAACCCACCCCACATGGTGACGGGGAAATATACAAATATACCATCTGCTTACAGGCAACACCGGAAACTGAACCCGGGTGAGTGGTGCTGTAACAGCGTTGCGCTATCCTGGTAGTGCATTCTATGCACCCATCACTCATTATACCTGCACTGTACTTCTTGGTAGCTTTTACATTTTATTCTGCATTGTAATCGTTTTACTTTTTTTGTTGCTCAGTGTAGTGGTTTGATCTGTATGAACAGTGCACAAGATGAGCTTTACGCTGTATTTTGGTACATGTGTGATGCACCATCAATAGCTCTCGGAGACGGGAGGCGAATAATAGGCTTTATTAGCTGCATGAGACCACGATTAGTAGCAAGAGACCACCACACAACATCCTGGAGACTGAAGGGGGAGCGGTGCCTCCAACAGCCTTTATACAGGGGTCTGTGGGAGGAGCCACAGGAGCAGTCAACAGAGGGGCGTGTCCAGACAGGTATATGTACTTCACCACAATGTGACGTTGATAAATTGATCTTGGAGCAGCTGTAAAGATTGGCACAACATTGTGGACGAAGGAGCTCATACTATGCTTCACTCTTCTATGTTTACTGTTCTATGAAGAGCCCCGAAGGTCCACAAAGTTCCACAGATCTAATTACGTTATTAATCAAATGCTCAATCAGAGTAACGCCCTCTGCCTACACAGTGCCCATATCCCTGCATTTCCTGCACATTTGTGTACCTGTCTGGGAGCCACTTAAATGCCTCTGTCGTATTTGTCTCCTCCACCATCCGGACAGCACATTTATCATTCCGTTCTAGGAATCCCCGTTTTAGCAGGACAGAACACACAGTCCAGTTATTCCTTGGGATAGAGACAAAGGATCATTGTACCGAGCAATACGCCAGCTGAGGGTGTTTGAACCCTGGCCTGCTGTCAGTGCCATTGTCTGACCTTCCTGTGCAGTCCTGATGTCTGCAGGTGGTGAAGTCAGTCATCTATTGACCCAATCATGCAGTTAGATTTATTTTATTTTATTTATTTAGGGGTGCAGTGTGGAACTGGCCCTTCTGGCCCAATGAGCTGCACTGCACAGCAACCCACCTATTTAACCCTAGCCCAATCACAGGGCAAATAACCCACCAACCGTTACGTCTTTGAACCGTGGGAGGAAACCAGAGCACCCGGTGAAAACCCATGTGGACGTGTAGACTCCTTCCAGACAGCACCAGAACTGAACTCTGAACTGCGGAATGCCCTGAGCCGTGATAGAGACGTGCTGCCTTCCACACTACTGCAGCGCCCACAGTTGCACTTTAGAAATTGTCGCCATTTGACTAATAATCAGTGCGACTCAGTCCCTCTTATTGCCAGTTACAGTACTGTGCTAAAGTCTTAGGCTCATATATGTAGTTAAGCAGCCTAAGACCTTTACACAGTACTGTACATTGGTTAAAAGAGGAAGGTGGTTGCTAAACAAATAAGAGTACTTAGCTTTGTATTAGCTCAGTAGTATTGAGTGTTAAGTGTTATTTGGAAAGACAAATTACAGTACTGTATGCTATACCATGAACATTAAATTCCCCATTTTCAGGAAACCCACAATCCCTGGGCTGCTTTCTCTTTCCTCTGTTTCTCCCTATGCCCCCACCCCATCACCCTCCCCACCTGCTTCCACCTGCCCTCATATCTCTCTTATATTGTTTCATCTGTCTGTGTAGGCAAGTTATTGGGTATATTTTTGGCGGAGGTTGATAGGTTCTTGATTAGTCAGGGTTTCAAAGGTTACAAGGAGAAGACAGGAAAATGGTGATGAGAGGGTTAATAAATCAAACATGATGAGATGGTGGAGCAGACTCGATGGGCTTAATGGCCTAATTCTTCTCCTAAGCCTTATAGTCTAACGTTCTTGTGGTGTTTTGTTTTACTCGCTAGAGCTTAGAAGAATGAAGGTGATCTCATTGAAATCTATGAAAGGCCTAGAGAGGATGTGGAGAAAATGTTTCCTATAGTGGACTACCCTGGTCTGATGTTATTGATAAAGATTGTCAGTGAAAGAGGAATGAATTCACAATCTTCAATTACAAACATTGGCTTCTTGATCTAAATAGTCCTGAATGGTACAGGGTTTTAGGGTGGCAGAGTGGAGGTACATTTCTACCAAAGGAAGTGTAAGGTGCTCCTTCCCTCTGCTAGCCTGTAGGTCGCCCTTGGGCAAAGTATAGCACCTGCTTAGCCCCCCGATTAGGGTTATGTGAAGCCATAGGAGCAGGTGGTGGATTGTTGGATGAGCAACAGGTGCATATCACACCACCTGGTTATGCGACCACTCCACCCTCTCTTATATACTGCCAGTCTTCCCTCTATCCTCTCAGTCCTGATGGGTCCTGCCTGACCCATTGAGTTCCACTAGCAGTTTGTGTTTTTGCTCCTCAACTTCTGGTATATTGATCTTTTTCAATAGTTTATTACTTTGTACCTTACCAAATGATTATTGAAAATCTTTAGAGACTATATCTACTATGTTGCTCTGGTGTAACCTCTGCCTCTGTCTATATCTCAGTTAAGACTGAGTCTTCTCACTACTGCCATTGGGAAGGAGGTATTGGTGCCTTAAGTCCCACACCACCAGCTTCAGGAACTGTTACTACCCTTCAACCATCAGGCTCCTGAGCCAGTGCAGATAACTTCACTTACCTCAGCACTAACTCCACAATATACAGACTCACTATCAAGGACTCTACAAATCATATTCTCAATAATAATGAATTGATTTATTTATTTCTGTTTTATTTGCACAATTTGTCTTCTTTTATTCCTTTATAATTCCATACTGACTATTCATTATTATATTAGTTGCATGAAGATTTTTTTCATTTTTTCTCTTTCAATTTCGTTTCCATAATGCTTTCCACAATTAGTGCCAAGGCGATTTGTCCAAAATTTTAACTCCCTTCTTCAACATGGGTCTAATGTTAGTGTTCCCACCATTCCTCTGGCATCAGACTTTTTTCTCGTAAATTATTAATATGTGCACTTGATCCTCTACCATTGGTTCCCTTGATTCTTTTAAAATGCATGAATGCAAACTGTCAAGGCTATGGATTTTAACTTCTTTGGGTTTATTCAAAGTTTTGTCACTTTTTCATTCAAATATTTCGTTCATACCGTGTCCATTTGATCTAAATGTCAACTAACCTCTGGAACTAGTTGATTTCAACACTCCTCGTTGTCTGACAAATTGCTTCTTTATTTCATTGTCTTGTTC
The DNA here is from genome assembly GCF_030144855.1 of Hypanus sabinus. Taxonomy (NCBI): domain Eukaryota; kingdom Metazoa; phylum Chordata; class Chondrichthyes; order Myliobatiformes; family Dasyatidae; genus Hypanus; species Hypanus sabinus. The sequence continues at coordinate 100,930,964 of NC_082719.1, read as the reverse complement.
TGTCAATTACTCATTCCCTACTGTCCATGCAGCTTTTTAATCTGAAATCCACCCTCCCCCCCCCCCATCTTTACTCGGATCGGTTTTATTTGCATTATACATTTGTTGTACAGTACATGTGTTAGGAATTTGCTGTAGTGTGCTGGTCAGGGTGTGACATACAACAAAAACAACATTCAACAATTATAAAGTATCATATAAAAATGGAGGTAAAGGAGCAGATATGGAATAAAATGTGCATAAATATATAAATACCAGCATTTATTAACAATATAAAAATAACATTATAAAAAGTTGTTCACAGTGCAGAGCAGTAAAGGGGTTAGTACAGTACTGTTCAGGAGTCTTAGGCACATATACAGTATATACTGTAGCTAAGGTGCCTAAGACATGGAACATACAAATCTACAGCACATTACAGGCACGTTGGCCCATAATGTTGTGCCGACCATGTAACCTACTCTAGAAACTGCCTAGAATTACCCTACCATATAGTCCTCTGTTTTTCTAAGCTCCATGAACCTAACTAAGAGCCTCTGAAAAGATCATATTGTAACTGCTTCTACCACCATCTCTGGCAAGATATTCCATGCGTCCACCACTCTCTGTGTACCTCAGACTTTGCACAGTACTGCACGTTATGTTTTTCCAGTTATCAAATGACACTTAATACTACACTTAATACTACACTTAATACTACTAATTGCAGCCTTATTTCAGTTTCCCAAACCACCTTCCTATTTTAGCCAACATAAATACTGTGCTAAACTCTTAGGCATCTTAGTTCTATTCCAACCTCCCAGCATAAATCTCCTTTGTCTTTATCACCTTTCTGCCTTTCCCTTTAATAAGGACAAACTGGATGACATGATGTACAGTCAGTGACCATATTTTAAGGTACTTTCTTTCTCTTCTTAACCCCTTTACTGGTTCACCAGAGTTGTCTGTGCTGGGCCGAAGCATTCACTTTACCACACATCTTCCAAGTGAAGACACTCCCTCTCCCTGATATGAGGTCTTTGAAGCTTCTGTTGGCAATTTTGTAGCGCTTGGTTTTTAGGGGATGGGGTTGCTAGCCCAAAGCTCAATCCCTTGCTTTCATAGCCGGGCCATGGAGCATCCATGCTGAACTTTATTTCCTGTAACTAATAAAATAGCCTCAGAGTGTATGTTCTTGGTTTCTGCTGCTGTAGCCAATCCACTGCAAAGTTCAAGGTGTTGTGCATTAAGATGCTCTTCTGTATAACACTACTGTAACACATGGTTACATCAGTTACTGCTGCCTTCCTGTCAGCTTGAACCATCTCCTCTGACATCTCTCATTAATGAGGTGTCTTCACCCACAGAACTGCCATTCACTGGATTTTTGTTTTGTTTCTCGCACCATTCTCTGTAAACTTTAAATACTGTTGTGCATGAAAATGTCAAGAGATCAGCAGTTTTTGAGATACTCAAACCACCCTGTCTGGCACCAACAATCATTCCATAGTCAAAGTCACTTACATCACATATCTTACCCATTCTGATGTTTGGTCTGAACAACAACTGGACCTCTTAACCATGTCTGCCTGCTTTTATGATTGAGTTCCTGCCACGTGATTGACTGATTAGGTATTTGTAATAACAAGCAGGTGTACCTAATAAAGTGGCCACTGAGTGGATGTTTCACTTTATTTAGTCTGTCTCGTGCCTTCCTGTCATCCTTTTATGTTTCAGTTTGTTTCATTTCATTTTGAAATCTATAGCTTCTCAATCTCTCCATTCTTCTGTTCTTCCTCATTGCTTAGAGTTCTGACAGTAACCCTGTACTCAACCTTCAGAATGATCTTCCAAAGTGAATCACTTAATGCCTTTCCAGAATGAACTCCATCTGCCACTTCTCAGCCGCTCGGTATCCTACCAATGTCCTGTTATAACTGAGGACACCCAAGTCATGGTTGCCCAGTTCTCAGTTTTCATAATTTGTTCCAACTCATCAAGTTAAGTTTATTGTTACTTAACTGTATACATGTATATCGTCAAACAAGACAACGTTTCTCTGAACCGAGATGTTAAGCACAGTCATACACCTAACACTCATAATGTATAACACATAATAACCTATGAAAGTAAGGATGAAATCTACTGATATATTACACATAAATAAACAAACTATAGTGCATAAATTAAATATTGTAAGGTGCAGAACGGATTAACCAGTGACACTTTGAATGCAATGCCACAGTAAGTTCAGAAGTCTAAGGGAGGGAAGAAACTGTTTCCCATCCTAACTGTTCTTACTGTTATATGTCAGAATCGTCAGCCTGATGGTAAAATGTCAAAGAGGATGACGGTTAGGTGGGATCCTTGATAATACTAAGGCCCCTGCATTTACAGTGTTCCTGATAAACATACCCAATGGATGGTAGGGAGACCCCAATTGTCCTGTCAGCCATTCTCAGTCCTTTGTATGGCCTTCTGGTCTAATGCTCTGCAGCTCCCGTAGAAGATAGAATGTAACTTGTCAGGAGGCTCTGAATGTAAAACGCAGTATTGATGGGTGAAGGGAGCCTCTCTTTCCTCATTTATCTTAGGAAGGAGAAATGCTGCTGTGCCTTTGTGTTCAGGGAGGTGATATTAAAGGTGCAGGTGATGTAATTCGAGATGTGAACTCCTAGGAACTTGGCGCGCTTAACTCTCTCCATGGAGGAGCCATGTATTCACAGATGGGGGTGGTTCATCTGCACTTTCTTGAAGGCCACAATGATTTTCTTGGTCTTCTCCATGTTCAGACTTGGGTTGTTCTCACATCAATCTACTGGCTGCTCCATTTCTCTATGCTCTATCTCATCATCATTGTAACCACTGTTATGTCATCTGCAACACTATTCCATTTAGCATGTGGTGGAACCACACAGAAGTTTGAAGAAGTCCTATATCTCTACATAGATAGATTCTGTTGTGGTGGTCACCCATACCCATACTACCATGGACAGATGTATCTGCCATAGTTGAATGGATGATGAATAGATTATATTGGGTATTTTTGTGCATCTCATTACAAGTAGTGAGTAACTGAAGATGTTAGACAGTGTTGGGGTCTGTGGGACCTCCTTCTAAACATTATTATCCAAATCATAGAGTTATAGAGAACCTCAGCATAGAAATAGGCCCTTTGGCCCATCTGGTGCATGCCAAACTGTTTTTCTGCCTAGTTCAACTGACCCACAGTTGACCGTAGCCCACTGTACACATCCCATCCATGTACCTAACCATATTTCTCTTCATCAAACCCACTTCCACCATTTGCACTTGCACCTTGGCCGGCAATTGTATCACCCCCTGAGTGAAGAAGCTCCCCCCTCAGCTTTCCCTTAAATATTTGATCTTTCACTCTTACCCCATGAAAATCCTCCCCTTCCTCTGATTTGTGATAATGCTCTGCATAAAACTGTCCTGAAATTCATCCCTCTCCTTTATATTTTGGAATTAGAAGTTAAACTGAAAGACAGTACCTTTGCAGATAATTATTTTTCTTGCTAATTAAAGTACTTGCTTGTTAGTGCGATGGAATGTCATTACCAGTTGAGAGAATGGGATCCTTTTCTGCTTATTCATTTGGGTACATAGGAACTTAATTGGCTAATCACATTCAATTCTAAGTTTTAGTTGTTAGCCCTACAAATCATTCCAAACTAACTGGGAAAAATGCTCCCTTTTTTAATGTAAGTCCCAATGAAAAATTATTTTGAGAAACTTCAACTGAGTTCCCAGCAATCAAGGGCTGAATGTAATGAGGAAATTTAATCTAATTAGCATTGCTTCAAACAGCCCATAGGATGCTAAGGTGAAAAATAGACTGCTGGGAGAGGAAATTTAATTCTGGAGATATAAAACTACCCAACACATCACTGGCACCAGCCTACCTGCTATCAAGGCAATATATACAGAAAGGTGCCAGTACCATCATGAAGGACCACTCTTACTCTGTTCATGGACTGTTTACCCCACTTCCATCAGAGAGGAGGCCATGTAGCATCCACACCAGGACCACCAGACTCTAAAACAGTTACTTTCTCCAAGCAATAAGGCTGATTAACAACTCCACCCACTAACCCACCCCTCCACACCCCCAACGACCACTACTTTATCATTTGCTGTTAGTCACCTTATGTACAGACACTCCTGTGCCTGATGTCTCTTTATGGATATAAAATCAATCTATTCATATAAGCTATCTTATGTATTTATATTTATTGTGTTTTTTTTATTTTTATGTTCTTAATTGTTTTTGTTTATTTTTTGGTGCTGCATTGGATTTCCTTTACACTTGTGTACTGGAAATGGAACTTGAACCTTGTGCAGAGAGGTGGAAATGTTTTCTGTCAAAGGGCAAGAAATATGAACTTGATCCCTTTTTTAATGAATATGTGGTTCACGTACAGTTCTGAGAGCCCTTTGTCTATTGTACAGTCCAGTTGATAGAAAAGATTCAATGGGGAAATCGGTGAAATGGCACAAACAAAAGTGGCACAGTTAGTAGAACTGCTCCCTCATAGCTCCAATGATCCCGGTTCAGTCCTGCCCTCTGGTACAGTCTGTGTGGATCTGCTCGTTCTTTCTGTGAATCTCTAGGCTTCTACTATGTGTTGTGATCTTATTTCACATCTCAAACATGTGCAGGTCGTTCAGCTAGTTGACCATGGTTAGTGAACATAGCCGAGTTGTGGATCCTGTTGAGAATTGAAGGGACTGTGGGGAGAATGAAGTGGGTTACAAAGGATGGGTGTATGGACTTTGTGGGCTGAGGGGCCTTTTTCCATACTGTCTGTCTCTAAAAGCAGGAATTGCACCTCGGGGCATTCATTGTCACAGAGAAACAGAAATAAAAGGCTAAATGTTCTGGGCAGAGAAAAACAGATAAAAGGGTAAATATTCTGAGGTGAAAACTTTCATCAGAAGTCCAGCATACCAGATAGTTTACCTGCCTTTTATCTCTCTAATACCAGTGCAATGAGGGAAGATCTCTTTAAAACCTACCTAGACTGAGTGGATATGAAGAGGATGTTTCCAATAGTGTGAAAGTCTAGAACCAGAGGGCATAGCCTCATAATATAAGGTCATCTCTTTAGAACAGAGATGAGTAGGAGTTTCTTTAGTCAGAATGTGATGACTGCAGAATCCATTGCCACAGGCAGCTATGGAGTCCAAGTCATTAGGTATTTAGAAACCGGAGGTTGATAGATTATTGTCAAAGATTACAGGGAGAAGGCTGTAGAATAGAGTTGGGAGGGATAATAAATTGGCCATGATGGCATGGTGGAGCAGACTCAATGGGTTGAACAGTCCAATTTTGTGCTGGTATCTTAAGATTTTGTGGTCCAATTGCACACTTTTATTATTATTTTATAATTAGTTTTACATTTGACACCACTATCTTCAAAGTTTAAAGTAAATTTATTGTCAAAGTGCATATATGTCACCATACATAACCCTGAGATTCATATTCCTGCAGGCACACTCAATAAATCCAATAATCTTAATACGATATAACCATGAAAGACCACACCAAAAGGGGGACAACAAATGTCAAAGACCGATAAACTGCAAATACAAAATAAATAAATAAATAGATAGATAGATAGATAGATAGATAGATAGATAGATAGATAGATAAATACATAAATAAATGAATAGATAAATAAACAAACAAACAAACAAATAAATAAATAAATAAATAAATAAATGAGCAAGCAAGCGAGCAAGAAATATTGAGAACATGAGATGAAGAGTCCTTGAAAGTACGTCCACAGGTTGTGGGACCAATTCAGTGAGGAGACAAGTGAAGTTATCCACACTGGTTCAAGAGTATGATGGTTAAAGAACTGTTCTTGTACCTAGTGATGTACCTCCTTTCTGATGGCAGCAGCGAGAAGAGAGCATGACCTGTGTGATGGAGGTTTTCGTTGATGGACACTGTTTTCCCATTGCTCCGTGTAGATGTGCTCAATGGTGGGGAGGGCTTTATCTGTGATGGATTGGACTGTAGACACTACTTTTTGTAGGATTTTCCATTCAAGGGCATTGGTGTTTCCATACTAGGCTGTGATGCAGTCAATCTATATACTCACCACCACACATCTATAAAGGTCCGTCAACGTTTTAGGTGCCATGGCAAATCTTTGCATACGTCTAAGAAAGCAGAGGAGCTGTAGTGATTTCTAAAAAAATAATTTGTATTTCTTTTCTATGCAGTGCAAGTTCCAGGACCAGCAGATAATTTTAAAGTTCTCCCCATTTCACCAAGCTCCATTTTAGCATCCTGGGAGCCACCCGCCTATGCTAACAATCCAATCCAAGGCTACAGGCTGTTCTGGACAGAGGACAATGGCAAAAAAGAACAGGTGAGCTCATTTTCAAATTTCTGCAGATGCTGGAAATTCAGTGTAACACACACACAAAATGCTGAAGGAACTCAGCAGGTCAGGTAGTGATCTTTGAGCCAAGACACTTCATCAGAACTGAAAGGGAAGGTGGGAGGGTTCCAATGTGGTTAACACAATGCTATTATACCTAGGGGCATTCCAGAGCTCGGAGACCAATTCAAGTGCCTGTAAAGAGCATGTACGTTCTCCCCATAGAATGCATAGGTTACTCCGGTTTCCTCCCATGGTCCAAGGACATACTAGTTAAGTTAATTAGTCATTGTAAATTGTCCCATGCTTAGGTTAGGGTTAATTGGGGTTGTCAAATTGCTGAGGAAGTGCGGCTGGAAGAGCCTACTCCATGCTGTATCACCAAATAAATAAATAAGAATGTGAGGGGAGGGGAAGGATTATTAGCCGGTAGGTGATAGGTGAGACCAGTTTGGTGGGAAGGAGGGTGGGTGTGGGATGGGGAATGATGTGATAAACTGAGAAGTGGTAGGTGAGCTAATTTAATGACTTTGAACTGCATTTAATAAGTTGGTCATGGTTTCTCATCAAATTTATAAGGCATTCTGCTAATGTCACCTTTAGTGTACTTGACATCTTAAAAAGTAAGTTAGATTCCCTCTACTGATGCTGAACTGGGCTGAGTTTGGGTACCATCTGCATCTGCCAAGATTTTAAACAACACACATGCAAAATGCTGAAGGAACTCAGCAAGCCTGGTTGCAACTATAGAGAGCAACAGTCAACATTTTGGGTCAAAACCCTTCAGCAGGACCGGAAAAGAAGGGGGAAGATGGAGGAAGGGAAGGAGAATAAGATAGAAGGTGACAGAAGAAGCCAGGTAGGTGGGGGAGGAAGGATGAAGTAAGAAGCTGGGAGGTGATAGGTGGAAGAGGTAACAAGCTGAAGGAGGAATCTAATAAGAGATTAAAGTGAACCATGAAAGGAAGGGAATGAAGAGGAGCATTAGGGAGAGGTGATGAGAAAAGAAGGGGTGAAAGTGTAACCAGAATGGGGAATAGAAAAATGAGGAGGAGGAGAGAAACTACTGGGAGTTGAAGATCTCAATGTTCATGTCATCAGGTTGGAGTCTATGCAGACAGAATATGAGGTGTTGTCCCTCTAGTCTGAATTTGGCCTTGTATAGCAGGAGAGGAGGCCATGGATACACATGTCACATTGGGAAACTCAAATTGAAATGGGTGACCACAAGGAGATGAGTTTCAATTTTCTCAATAAGACCAGGATTGATTTGATTGGTCATAAGACCACAAAAACACAAGATATAAGAGCAGTATTAGGCCATTTGGCCCATTGAGTCTGCTCTGCCATGTCATAATGGCTGATTCAATTTTCCTCTCCGTGCGAATCTCCTACCTTCTCTTCATTCCCTCCATACCATGACAAATCAAGAAACTATCAAGTTCTGTCTTGAACATACCCAATAACTTAGCCTTCACAACCACCTGTGGCAACAAATTCCACAGATTCACCACTCTCTGGCTAAAGAAATTCTTCCTCATCTCCCTTCTAAAAGGACACCCCTCTCTTCTGAGGCTGTGTCTTCTGGTCTTAGACTCTCCCACCACAGGAAACATCCACTCTATCAAGACCTATCACCATTCAATAGGTTTTAATGAAGTCTCCCCTCATTCTTCTGAGTTCTAGTGAATACAGGTCCAGAGCCATCAAACGCTCTTCATAACTTCTTTGAATAGTTATGTTGATTGTATGAAATAACATTGTACTTCAGCATAAACAAAAGATTCTGTAGATGCTGGAAATTCAGAGCAACACACACAAACTTAGCAGTCGACATTTCAGACTGAGACCTTAATGAGGGGTCTTGTCTGAAATTACTATTTCATGCCTCTCCATAGATGCTGCCTGACTTGCTGAGTTCCTCCAGCATTTTGTGCATGTTGTACATCAGCAGACAGCAGCTACTAAAAAGCAACACTACGTCAGGATGTTCTATGCATATTTCTACAATAACTACATGGTACTGAAGTTGTCAGGGTTTGATTGAATGTGGTGTGGGGCCAAACTGCTATAAGGGGACAAGCTCGATAAGCAGCTGTACTCATAGTTGAGCACCTCCACCGCATCGGCCAGAAGTGGAATTGCTATTCTCACTCCCGTTCCAACATTCCAGTCCAGAGCTTCCACTTCTGCCATGATGAGGTCACTCTCAGGGTGGAGAAGCAACACATCATGGTCCATTGGGGTAGCCTACAACCTGATTTCACCTTCTGGTAAAAATATATATCTTTTTCTCTTATTTTTTCTCTGGCTTCTTATTTCTTCTCTTCATGTACTTATCATCTTCCCCAAGTGCCCCCGCCTTCTTCCCATTCTCCCATGGTCCACTCTCCTCTCCTATCAGCTCCCTTCCTCTCCAGCCTTTTACCTTTCCCACCCACCAGGGTTCACCTATCACCTTCTAGCTTGTACTCCAATCCCTCCCCCGACATTTTTATTCTGCAATCTTCCTCCTCCATTTCCAGTTGTGAAAAAGGTTCTCATCCTGGAACATCAACCGTTTTATTCATTTTCATAGATGCCGCCTGATATGCTGAGTTCCTCCAGCAGCTTACCCAATTCTCCAGTGAATTTATATACATCCGAAATAATGTTGATGCTCTTGCATAAAATTGCTTTTGACATGCAAGCATCCAATGTTTGAGTCAAACTCTCAAGCACAATTCAAACCGTGCATTGCATGCTGAAGGCGGTGTGGGGGAGAGCAGGGGCAGAACGGGTGCAAAGAGTCCATGCTGGGTTGGGGGCTGGCTCCTTTCATCAGTGCTGCTCTCCAGTGTTTGCTCAGTGGAGGACAAGCTGGATTGCGCTTGTCTGCAGCTGTACTAATGTGCGATGAAGACTGCTGAGGGTTTGTTCTTGACTACAACATCCTGCACCATCAATCTACATAACATGACTCTCAGGCAATTGGGCTATGTTGTATATTTGTATGTGTGACTGTTGGTACTGTATTTTGCATCTTGGCCCCAGAATAACATTGTTTCATTTGGCTGTATTCATGGCTATTCATGTATGGTTGAATGACAATTGAACTTGAACTTATCTACATCAAGATGTTAAGACACATTGATTGAACAGTGGTCAACTTACAATCCATCCACCATTTTCCAACCATTATTCCTGCACAAATATCCCTTTAACATTAACATACAATGAATTTATGCTGACACCAGAATGTGTGGCAATACTTGTGGGCTTTCCTAAGCAGATCCTTGGGTGTGTAGGAAGCTAACACTAATGATACATTTCACTGTATGCTTCGATGTACCTATGATAAATAAATATCACTTTCCATAAAATGATATGAGGCATAGATGGAGACAACAGCCGGAGATTTTATATTTTGGCCAGAGGATGGAAATATGATGAGGCATAAATAGAAGATGATTGGAGGGATGGGGTGGAGGAATGTGAGATGTGGGTTTTTTTTTACATATGGAGAGATGGTTGAATAGAGGCTTTAGATTTTTAAGAAACTCTTAGATAGGCACATGGATAATAGAAAACTGGAGAGTTATGTGAGAAAGAAGGATGTTCTAAGTTCTGTGTTTAAAAAAGACTGTACCTTTCACCAAATCACTTTAGTGAGCTACTTTTGAAGTACTGTCACTCTTGTAACATAGTAAAATGTTGTTGGTAAATTATGCACAGTTAACTCCCATAAAGAGCAAAGCTGAATGACACAATTTTAGGCAATGTAACTTGAGAAAATCCTTCAGGTCACCTGGCAGTCAGATTGGGTTTCAACCTCTGTACCACAGAATAACCATGTCAGCACATTGTCTATTTCTTTCTAAAATCCTTTCCACTGAAGTCAATTGAGTGGATTACACAGTCAGAATATGTCATATCAGTCTGATTCATTGGTGTATAGTTCTATTGATGTCTAGTGATCATCAAGATTTGCGTCGCCAGCAGGATAAATAAACTCTTGTGCTCAGGTGTCTGGAATGTGATTTAAATATAGTACACCACCTAAGCTTGAAATGATAAAGATTAGTTTTATTTGTCACATCTGGCTGAGTGCTGCAACAACAACCCTCACTCAGTGTCAGCATGACCAGAAGACTAATTGTTGACTATAGGAGGAGGAAACCAGAGCTCCATCGGCCCATCCTCATTGGGGGAACAGAGGTGGAGACGGACAGCAACTTTGGATTCTTTGTTGTTATCATGTCAGAGGATTTGTCCTGGGTCCAGCACACAGTGTCATCACAAAGAAGGCAAGGCAGTGCCTCCTCTTTCTTAGAAGTTTACAAAGATTTGGTGTGTCATCTAAAGCTTTAACAAACTTCTATAGATGTGCAAAGGAAAGTATATTGACTGGCTGCATCATAGCCTGAAATGGAAACCGCAATGGAATGAAAAAGCCTACAAAATGTAGTGGGTACATCATGGATACTTTGATAATAAAGTTACCTTGAATTTTTTGAACTTTGATATACATCAAAACATACAATGAATTGCATCATTTGTGTCAACAACCTGATTAGTCAGTGCAGCAAAGTTTATGGGAAGAAGGCAGGAGAATGGGGTTAAAAGGGATAATAAATCAGCCATGATGGAGAGGTGGAGCAGACTCAATGGGCTGAATGGACTAATTCTGCCCCTATGTCTAATCGCCTAAACAACGCAGTCTGAGGAAGTGTGGAAGTCAGCCTCAAGTGTTGCCATGCTTCCAGCGCCAACTTAGCTTGCCCACAAATTATTGGCTCTAATATAACAAGGGAGGAAGCCAGGGCACTCGCAGGAATAAACGCTGTCACAGGGAGAATTTACAATCTCCTTACGGACAGCAGCGGGAACTGAGCTCCAATCGGTGATCACGGGCACGGTTTAAGTGATGCACAGAACACTACGTTACTGCAACGCCCATAGACAGGGTGTTGACTGCACTGGCGAGAAAAGACCAGAGAACTGTGAGCCTCTCAAACCAATGAAAATAAGCCATGGCAACGAACAATGTGACAAGCCAAAAATAATCAGAACTTGTCAAGTAACTAAAAATTCAAACTCTATTACAACTTTGCAGTGACAATTAAATTATATAAATCACTATTTTTTAAATTACTAAGTTACACATTATTAATACTGAATACCAATTTGGCTTAAGTCTTGTTTGCACACCTTTTTTTAAATGAGTCCAAACAGCACAGACAACACCAGTCATTTGCTGCTCTGAGACTCCTGATGTCCTTCCTAATGCTTCCAGTTAGATACTTGCAGATCACTTACCTGCCCAAATACCAATCAAATGCCAATGCCTATCTGCAGTCAGAGGCCACTGTATTAGGTACAGCTGTTCACCTTCTTCCTAATGCAAATATCTGATCAGTCAATCATGTGGCAGCAACTCAATCCATGAAAGCATGCAGACGTGGTCAAGAGGTTCAGTTGTTCAGACCAAGCATCAGAATGGGGAAGAAAAGGGATCTAAGTGGTGCGAAAATCTAAAAAGGAATCTAGGAGGAGCAGTTCTGTTTGCAGAAGCACCTTGTTAATGAGAGGTCAGAGGAGAACCAGACTGGTTCAAGCTGACAGGAAGGTGACAGTAACTGAAATAACCACACGTTACAACAGTGGTGCTCAGGAGAGCACAACACGTCAAACATTGAAGTGGATGGGCCACAGCAACAAAAGAGACTGAGCATTGAGAAATACACTTAGCGCCACATTATTACATCCCCACTTATTGGTCAGACTGTTCTGGGAGTGTTTGGAGCAGCTTTGGGCCCCATATCTAAGAAAGGAAACATTGGCGTTGGAGAGGGTCCTGTGAAGGCTTATGAGAATGATCCCAGGAATGGAAGGATTCACGTATGAGGGGCATTTGATGGCTCTGGGCCTGTACTTGCTGGAGTTCAAAAGAATGAGGGGGGAATCTCATTGAAATCTAATGAAAATTGAAAGTTAGGGTGGACATGGAGGGAATGTTTCCAATATTGGGAGGGTCAAGGAAGCCGTGAACAACGCTAGAGGTGGAGAACCTTTCTGCTCTAAGCACCAGTGGTGTAATGGAAAAGAGAGAGAAGGAGAGTGAGAGAGAGAGAGAGAGAGAGAGAGAGAGAGAGAGAGAGAGAGAGAGAGAGAGAGAGAGAGAGAGAGAGAGAGAGGGGGGGGAGAGCGAGAGAGAGAGAGTCTAGAGGGGGAGGGCACTGCCTCAGAATCCATTTGGAACAGAGATGAGGAGGTATTTCTTTGCCAAAGGGCGGTGAATCTATTGAATCATTGCCAGAGCCACTTATGGAGCCAATCCCACTGTTGAAAATATCCTCTGCCCATCCACTCTCTCTCTCGGCCTTTCAGCAGATGAACAGATGGATATATTGAAAGATATCCTGATGAACTAGGGTTCAGGGAATTTGGAGCATAAAGACCAATGTGGATCAGTTAGACCAAATGGCTTGTTATCGTGCTGCAAGTCCCATGTAATGGTGCATAATTAAAGAGCTCAAAGTGAACGTTGCAAATACAGCTTTCATCTAAATTGGTGCCTCACTTGCAAACCATCAGGCAGATGGATGGGATATGGCACATCACTCGAACGATAATCCAGCAACAAGCAATAAGCAATAAACAGGCTGCAAAGTGGTTCTGACTCACTTATCAAATGCATCACGTTATTATCCACGTGGTCCATATGTTCACCGTCTTCCATGAAACTGCAGAGGCAGAGGGAAAGAAGGGATTAAATAAGAGAAGGTTTGGAACAGATAGAACATGGAACATCGAACAGTCTAGTACAGAGTCGGGCCCTTTGGCCCTCGATGTTGGCTGAACCAAATTAATTAGTAATCAAATGGCCAACTAAGCTAATCCCTTCTGCATACACAATGTCCACATCCTTCCATTTTCCTCACATTCACGTGCCTATCTCAATGTCTCTTAAAAGTCTCTCGTGTATTTGCCTCTACCATTGTACCAGCAGCGCATACCAGGCTCCCACCACTCACAGCTCCTTTGAAATTACCCTCAGTCACCTTAAATGAATGCCCTCTGGCATTAGACATTAATAACTCTTGCTTCGGCTAGTGGCTTAATATAGGGAGTGATAACCCCCGGAAAGGACAAACTTAAGAAATCTCGTTTGGATGGATGTTGCACAATATGTCCCCTGTTACATATCAGTACCCCGAAATAACAAACAGTACACAATATGTGATTAAATGACTCAGCTTTATAATTCTTAGTTTGACTATACGGTTAGTAAAGAAAACAAAAAAGGAAAAGGGCCCATTCTCATGAAACAGTCTAATGCACAATGTTGGAGCTCACTGATAAGCTGTTCATCCACTATTGACCTCCCCCGATTGTCGCTGTCCTTCGGACCCTCGCTCCAAGTCCTCTCCGCCCGGTGGTCTACCAACTCCCTCCATTCACATCTTCTCTCCTCATCTCTCCCCGGCGAAAGACCGCAAAAATCTCTCTTCCTGTCTCACAAGGAAGAACAACATTTCTCTCATTGGATAGCCTCCACATTCCAGAACTCCGTTATCTCTAGTCTTAACCCAAACATTGCTGCTACAGAGTGGCCATTACATTAGCAGTGAAACCTTACAGCATGTTACACTTGGAAAAAATAAATTGTCCGTCTATTCTATTTATGTCTCCCTAAATCTTATAAACCTCTATCAGCTCTCCCTTCAGCCTCTGCTGCTCCAGACAAAAGAACCTAAGTTGTCCAACCTTTCATTATAGCACAAGACCTCTAATCCAACACAAGAGGTAACATTGCAGAAATTCAGTGTTAAGAATCCAGCATTTTTTTTTCAGAAATAACAATCAAAAACAATTCCTTCAATCACAAACAAGAGAAAACCTGCAGATGCTGGAATTCTAAGAACACGCACAAAATGCTGGAGGAACTCAGTAGGCCAGGCAGCATCTATGGAAAAGAGTACAGTCAATGTTTTGGATTGAGACCCTTCAGGACTGGAGAATAAAAAAAGATGGTTAGAGTTAAAAAGTGGTGAAGGGAAGGGAGAAACACAAGGTGATGTGAAACTGGCAGGGGGATGAGTGAAGTTGATTGAAGAGAGAGATACAGGGCTGGAGAAGGGAGAAGGGAGAATCCAACAGGAGAGGATTGACGTCTAGTTCAGTGATGTATATTTTCTATACACTTTAATGATAAAAATGGCAGAGTTTGTCATTGAAACGTTGGTTAAGATAGATACTTGTACCTGACTGGAAGCCAGAGAAGATTTTATTCATTAGATATGCCAGGAAATCACTAGATCCGTTCTGTAATGGTTTGTACCACTGAAAGCCAGAGCCTTTTGTGCAGGGTGGAAATGTCTAATACCAAGGGGCATAATTTTATGGCAATTGAAGGGAAGTATAGTGGGATGTCAGAGGTTAAGTTTTTCACACAGAAAGTGGTGAATGTGTAAAACTTGCTGCTAGGGTTGGTGATGGAGGCAGGTGCATTAGGGACATTTAAGAAACTCTTAGGTAAGCACATGGACAACAAAAGATATGTGGGATGGGATGGTCGGCTTGATCTTAGAGCAGACTAAAATGATGTGACACATAGATAGAATGAACAACTAGAAACATTTTCGCAGGGGGCAAACGGCCAATATGAAGAGATATAATTGTAAGGTGATTGGAGGGAAGTATAGAGGGGATGTCAGAGGTAAGTCTTTTGCACAGAGAGAGGTGGGTGCGTGAAAGATCATGTAGTGATTCACTTGTTTCAAGGTTTGATCTTTCACGCACTCACTATTCTTGATAAATATGGTCTGAACAACATAGCCCGCATATTTTATAATTACAGTCATTTCATTTAGGGGTTTCACTAAGCTAAAGTTGCAGATAATCTTTGCATTGTCTGTTCATAATTCCTAACCAGTAATTAATATGCCAGCCACATTTCTGAGATTGTTTAATGTTAGCTCCAAGTTTCTATTAATATGTTGGTTGAATGTAGCCACTTTATTAGGTATGCCTGTACACCTGCTCATTAATACAAATATCTAATCAGCCAATTATGTGGCAGCAACCTAATGTATAAAAATACGTAGACATGGTCAAGGGGATCAGTTGTTGTTCAGGCCAAACATCAGAATAAATTGAATTGAATTTATTACTTACATCCTTCATTCTACATGAGGGGTAAAAATCTTTACGTTATGTTGCTGTCTAAAATGAAATGTGCAATTATAGTAATTTAAAATAAATATTATGCACAACAGGATAGTCAATATAACATAGAAACACAACTGTGTCAGCATGAATTAAGCAGTCTGATGGCCTGGTGGAAGAAAGTGTCCCGGAGGCTATTGGTAGAAACATAGAAAACCTGCAGCACAATACAGGCCCTTCAGCCCACAAAGTTGTGCTGAACATGTCCTTACCTTAGAAATTACTAGGCTTACCCTTAGCCCTCTATTTTATTAAGCTCCATGTACCTGTCCAAAAGTCTCTTAAAAGACCCTGTCGTATGCGTCTCCACCACCGTTGCCAACAGCCCATTCCACACACTCACCACTCTCTGAGTAAAAAACTTACCCCTGACATCTCCTCTGTACCTACTCCCCAGCACCTTAAACCTGTGTCCTCTTGTGGCAACCATTTCAGCCCTGGGAAATAGCCTCTGACTATCCACACGATCAATGCCTCTCATCATCTTATACAGCTCTATCAGGTCACCTCTCATCCTCCGTCACTCCAAGGAGAAAAGGCCGAGTTCACTCAACCTATTCTTATAAGGCATGCTCCCCAATCCAGGCAACATCCTTGTAAATCTCCTCTGCACCCTTTCTGTGGCTTCCACATCCTTCCTGTAGTGAAGCGACCAGAACTGAGCACAGTACTTCAAGTGGGGTCTAACCAGGGTCCTATATAGCTGCAACATTACCTCTCGGCTCCTAAATTCAATTCCACGAATGATGAAAGCCAATGCACCATACACCTTCTTAACCACAGAGTCAACCTGCGCAGCTACTTTGAGCATCCTATGGACTCAGACCCCAAGATCCCTCTGATCCTCCACACTGCCAAGAGTCTTACCATTAATACTATATTCTGCCATCATATTTGACCAACCAAAATGAAACACCTCACACTTATCTGGGTTGAAGTCCATCTGCCACTTCTCAGCCCAGTTCTGCATCCTATTAATGTCCCGCTGTAACCTCTGACAGCCCTCCACTCTATCCACAACACCTCCAACCTTGGCTTTTATGCTGCAGTACTGTTTAGCAGATGGTAACAGCTGGAACAGTTTGTGATCCGGAGGACTCAGGTCTGCAATGATCCTTCAAGCCCTTTTTACACACCTGTTTTTGTAAATGTCCCGAATCATGGGAAGTTCACATCTACAGATACGCTGGGCTGTCTGCACCACTCTCTGCAGGGTCCTGTGATTGAGGGAAGTACAGTTCCCATACCAGGCAGTGATGCAGACAGTCAGGATGCACTCAATCAGGCTGCAGTAGAAAGTCTTTAGAATCTCGGAGGCCACACCAAACTTTTTCAGCCGTCTGAGGTGAAAGAGGTGCTGTTGTGCCTTTTTCACCACACGGCTGGTACGTACAGCCCACGTGAGATCCTCGATGATGTGGATGCCGAGGAACTTAAAGCTGTTTACCCTCCCAACCCCAGATCCAATGATGTCTATAGGGGTAACATGTCCCCATACCTCCTGCAGTCCATAACCAGCTCCTTAATTTTTGCGGCATTGATGGAGCATTTGTTTTCTTGACACTGCTGTGTCAGAGAGATGACTTCCTCTCTGTCAGCTGTCTCATTATTATTTGAAATTAGGCCAATCATTGTAGTGTCATCAGCAGATTTAATTAGCAGTAGAAGGGAAGAGTTCGATTGATCATGGAGTTGGTTTATATAGATTGGCACAACACTGTGGGAAGAAATTTTTCCATGTTTTAGGTTCTGTGATTTATGCAGACAGCACAGATTTATGGTCTTGAAGAAGGCTCTTGGGCCAAAATTTTGAAAGTTTATTCATTTCCATAAAATAAAACCTGACCTGCTGAGTACCTCCAGCATTACATGTGTTGCTATAGATTTAAGGGACAGGTCAAAGATTGAAAGGGGACCTAAGTAGTAAGTTCTTCAGGCAGATGGTGGAGTGTATATGAAATGAGCAACTGGTGAATGCATTGATCCAAGTGCAGTGACAAACATTTAAAAGATTCAAGATTATTTAATGTCATTTCTGGCACACAAGTGCAGGGAGAATTAAATTATTGTTTACTCCAGATCTGGTCCAACACAAACAAACCCACAAAAGATAAAGAATATAATAATACTTAAAAAAAAACAGACACTAAAAAAAAAACAAAAACATAAGATAGCTTCTGTACATAGATTGACTGTATGTCATTAAAATGACCTAGGCTATACATAAGGTGACTGACAGGAGATAATAACGAAGTGGTGGAGCTGTTGATCAGCCTTACTGCTTGGGGAAAGTAACTGTCTTGAATCTGATGGTCCTGGTGTAGATGCTTCCTCCCGGTGGGAGTGAGACAAACAGTTTATGAGCAAGGAGGGTAGGAGACATACGTGGACTCCATGGTCGGCATGGATGAGTTGAGCTGAAGAACATCTCACTGTGACCAAATGTGAGGCTTCCTCCAGCACATCCTTAGGTTGTGTTGGTTGCTAATACAAACTGTGCATTTCAATATACATAAATCTGAATCTGTATCACTCTCTGATTGATACCTTGGTCAGACTGCACTTGGAGTATTGAGTAGCTTTGGGCCCCTTGTCGAAGAAAAGGTGTGCTGGCATTGGAGAGGCTCCAGACTAGGTTCACAAGAATGATTCTGGGAATGAAAGACTTAACATATGGGAACTGTTTGATAACTTGCTGGAGTTAAGAGAAAGAGCAAGGATCTCATTGAAACCTGTTGAATATTGAAAGGCCCTGAAGAGTGGATGTAGACAAGATGTTTCCTATAGTGAGGGACTCTAAGACCAGAGGGCACAGCCTCAGAATAGCAGGACTCCATTTAGAACAGAGATGAGGAGGAATTTCTTTATCTGGATGGTGGTGAATCTGTGCAATTTATTGTTACGGATTGCTGTAGAGGCTAAGTCAGTTAGTATTTATAAGGTGGACATTGCTAAGTTCTTGATTAATCAAGGCATCAAAAGTCATGGAGAGAATGCAGGAGAATGGGATTGAAAGGGATAATAAATCAGCCATGATGGGATGGCATAGTAGACTTGATGGGCTGAATGGCCTAATTCAGCTCCAAAGTCTTATGCATGCTATGTTTGATTTGTATTGGTGGCTGTGGCAAGATTGGAAACCTGCTGTTAAGGGATTCCCAGATTTCCTGTTGGAAAAGATTTCTGTCATCTGTTACCCTTGTCAGTGTCTCCACTAGTCTAAGTTAGATCATCATTGAATACAGAATTTAATACTGACATGTCAATGCACAGGGAGTTCTGAGGTGTCGTTCAGAGCAGTTTCAGACCAATGTAAACCATTCCTAGGTGTCAGTGTGAGGAAAATCAATAGAGCTTTATCTGATAAATTGGCAAATATTCTTCAATCATACATACAGATGTTTTATTAATAACTATATTGCCCTTTGGACAAGTTTAGTGTGCTTCTGTTAACTGCTGCCTTTTACTAAGTTACAGCAATGACTTCACTCTTTACAATGACTTCTTGACTTTTAGAACGTTCTGAGAATCTAAGAGGTGCTTTTGGGTGTAGGCCTGTGTTGTGGATTCCCCATGAAGTAGAATTGTTGGATAAACTTGGCTGGGAATGTCAGGAAATTGCAAACTCAGCCAGAACCATCATGGGATCTAGCTTCCCAGCACTGAGGACATCTCCAAAAGGTGATGCTTCAAAAAGGTGGCATTCATTATTAACAACCCCATTACCCTCTTCTCATTCTCAAGGAGGAGGTACAGGAGCCCGAAGACACACACTTGATTGTTTAGGAGCAGCTTTTCCTTCTCAGCCATCAGATTTCTGAATGGACAAAGAACCCATGCCTCACTATTATCCTTTTTACACTGCTTACTTAATTTATCCTGTATATATTTAGTGTATTTTATAGATTTTTAGTGTATTACACTGTAGTGATGCCACAAAATAATAAATTTCACAACACATGCCAGTGATCTTAAACCTGATTCCAATTCTGATCATGACCAGACCCTGTTCTCAAAAGAAGCTCTGTCAGAGAAATACACTTGTATGTCATATGTACAGTACCTTATCTGTAAGTGAAGTGACTGCATTCTGTTCTTCATTCCTCTTACTGTTCATAAGATCCAAAGTATTGAGAGATAATGGTTGGAAAAAACTGAAGTGGTTAGCACATTGCTTTGCACCGGGATTTGATTCTCACTGCTGTCTGTACGGAGTTAGTTTGTTCTCCCCATGACTGCGTGCATTTCTTCCCGGTGCTCCGGTTTCCTCCCACATTCCAAGTGATGTACGTGTTAGGGTTAGTAATTGTGGACATGCTTTGTTGGCACCAGAAGCATGTTGACACATGCGGGCTGCCCCCAGCACAATCCTTGCTGATTTGCTTTAATGCAAATGATGCATTTCGAGGTTTCATTGTACATGTGACAAATAAAGCTAATCTTTAATGTTTTTG
This sequence comes from Hypanus sabinus, assembly GCF_030144855.1. Classification (NCBI taxonomy): domain Eukaryota; kingdom Metazoa; phylum Chordata; class Chondrichthyes; order Myliobatiformes; family Dasyatidae; genus Hypanus; species Hypanus sabinus. The sequence goes on along the minus strand of NC_082719.1, from coordinate 100,910,905 downwards.
TCTTTTTAAAAAGAGGAGTGAAAATACAAAAAAAAGCCGTTTTGATGAAATAACGTCATCCTGTTTGTTTTATGATGCCCCTTTGTAACTGTGTCATGAATTCAGTCATAAGAATTGGTCCAATTGATAATGATGGTTTTTGCCTGTTTCAGAGCATCGATGTGGATAATTTGTATTATAAGCTGGAAGGATTGAAGAAGTTCACAAAGTACAGTTTACGGGTTTTGGCTTTCAACCGACATGGGCCAGGCGTCTCTTCCCAGGACGTGGTGGTGAGCACATTCTCTGATGGTAAGCACAGTAGTTACTGACTTAATTGTGCAGATTTTATGATACAACTTCTGTTCCAGAATTCTACTCCATGCTTGGCAATGTCATAGAGTCACAGAAGGGAAACAGGCCATTTGGCCCATCTGTTCCATGGTGTCCACAGCATCCTGCCTGCCAGTCCCCATTGCCTATGTGAAACCCATAACCCTCCAAGTCAGTCACTTCCATGTACCTATCCAACAGCCTCTTAAACATTGCATTTGTATCCATCTCAACCACTCTCTCTTGCAGTACATTCTAGGTGCTCACCATCCACTGTGCGAAGAAGGTACTTCTCAAGTCTCTTTTAAATTTCTCCTCTCTTATCTTGTGTCTTTGCCCTCTAGGTTTGGACTCCACACCCCAAGGAAAAGACTATGATTGTCCACCTTATTCACACCCTTCACAATGTTATAAACTTCTGTGGGTCCATCCCTCATTCTCCTGCACACCAGGGAATCAAGGTCCAGCATGGCCAACCTCTCCTTATAACTCAGACCCTCTCCAACCCTCTCCCAACCTTTCCCTATCTCAGACCATCTCTCAACCTCTCCCTATAACTCAGACCCTCTCCAACCCTCTCCTTGTAACTCAGACCCTCTCCCAACCTCCCCCTATCTCAGACCCTCTCATAAACTCTCCCTATAACTCAGACCCTCTATCCCAGGCAGTTTGTAATTCTCTTCTGTACCCTCTACAGTTCGACAATGTCTTGTCTATGATAGGGTGAGCAAATGATCTCTCTTTACGGGCTCTGTCTCATTATCTCATATTCTCACTATTTGTTTATATTTATTCATGTGTGAATTTACATGGTTTTGTTGTCTTCTGCATGCTGGCTGATCTTTCATAGATCCTGTTATATTTACTATTCTAAAGATTTGCTGAGTATTCCTGTAGGAAAATGTATCTCAGGGTTGTATGTGAGACATACATGTACTTCGATAATAAAATTTACTTTGAACTTTGAAAACTGTAGGCAATACTTCAAGTAATCATCTTCTCTTTCATCCTTTTTATCATGGAAGATGGTCTGCAGTAATCCCAAAGGCCATACTGAACTATTATCTCTTCGAAGGATAATATTGTTCAGGAATTTAGGGATAATTTTTCTTCCTTTTTCTACCAGATATGGTTTGGGTTTTCTCAGACTGAGGGGGCAAATATAGTTTCAAATTAATATGTTATCGTAAAGATAAAATTCGAATTAGAACGGGTATTGGGTGACAGGGTGGAGATACGTCTCGACCATAGGAGGAATGAGGGGCTCCTTCCCTCTGTTGGCCTGCAGGTCACCCTTGGAAGAGGTTTACTACCTGCTTAGTACTCTGATCAGGGTCACATGAAGCTTTGGGAGCTGGTGGTGGATGGTCGTATGTGCAGCTGGTGTACATCACAGATCCTGGTTATGTGACCACTGATGCCAGGCAGACAATCTCTGAAGAGTATTGATAATGGCTGGGGGTCACCCGTCTTGCAAAGACACTGCCCAGAAGAAACCAATGGCAAACCGTTTGAGACCATGATCACCTACATCATACGACACAACACATAATGATGATGATTGATTTATTATTGTACTGAAGTGCAATGAAAACTTGTCTCACATATTGTTCATACAGATCAGATCACTACACCAATGCACTGAGGTAGGAAAAGATAAAGAAAGTACAGTAGCAGAATGCAGAATAAAGTGTAACAGTCTCAGCAAAAGTGCAGTGAGGATAGGTAATCAGGTGCAGGTCATAATGAGGTGGATTTTGAGGCCAAGAGTCCCATCTTATTATTCCAGGGAATCATTTCCTGGTCCTATAAGCCTCGAGGTAATGTTTCAACTCTTTAAACGTCTGTTTACAACACACTTCGAGTACTGTGTTCAATTCTGGTCACCTCATTAGAGAGAGGATGTGGAAGCTACAAGAAGGGGCAGAGCCATCTCTATTTCCTGAGGAGACTGAGGTCCTTTAAATCTATCCAATTTCCCTCAGGATCAATAAAGTATGTCTGTCTGTCCTTAGGGAAAGTGCAGAAGAAATTTACCAATATGCTGCCAGGATTGGAGAGCATGGCTTATGATAAAAGGATGGGCGAGCTATGGCCCTTTTCTTAGGCGAGAAGCAGGATGAGATGTGTCTTGATAAAGATGTACGGGGGGGGGGGGGGGGTGTCAGAGGCAGATATTTTATGCAGAGAGTTATGGGTGCATAAAAACCTCTGCCAGGGGTGCTGGTGAAGGCAGATACATTAGGGACATTTAAAACACTCTTGGATAGGCAAGTGGATGACAAAAATAAGAACAGCTATGTCAGAAGGAATGGTTAGATTGATCTTGGAGTAGGTCAAACTGTTGGCACATTATGGGCTGAAGGGCCTGCATTGTGCTGTAATGTTCTATAAAGCCTATATACAGTTGCCTTATTGTAGAAGCTGGCCTTGAGCCTGGTGCTATAGACTTGCAGCCACTGTCCGTGAGGAGTCTGTACATTCTCCCCATGACAGCATAGGTTTCCTCTGGGTGCTCCGGTTTCCTCCCAAAGTCCAAAGATGTACCTGGTGGTAGGTTAATTGGTCATTGTAAGTTGTCCCATGATTAGGCTAGGGTTAAATCGTGGGTTGCACTACGTGGCTCGTAGTGGTGGAAGGAATGGAAGGCCCTGTTCAGCGTTGCGTCACAATAAATAAATAAATAAATAAATAGGTTGCTTTACTCAGCTCTCAGGAAAAGGATGTAGACCAATGACCATGTAATACAGAACAGGGAGTTCTACCAATTGTACCAAGCTGACAACAAAACAGATTGAGGCCTATTGTAGAACCTGGTCCAACTTTCTTATTTTGAAGTCAATATATTGAGAACTTAGAAACTTCTATAAAGTTTGTTTTTTCTTCCTTGCAGTCTGACCCAAATGTTAGCATACTTTTCTCTTTGGAGCGAAGGAGAATGTGGGGTGACTTGAAAGAGGTGCCTAAGATGAGAAGAGGCATCCATCAAGTGGATAGACAGAGTCTTCTCCCCAGTGGAAATGGCTAATATGAGGGGGCACAATTTTAAGGGGATTGGAGGAAAGTATAGAGGGGATACTGTAGTCTTGGAACACTACCCATTTTGAATACCAATTATGTCGAGGGTAGTGTTTTTCCACACAGAGAAAACTGGGTGCATGGAACACACTGCCAGGATGGTGGCAGAGACAAATATATTAGGGATATTTAAGAGTCTCTGAGATAGGCACATGAATGAAAGAAAAATGGAGAGTTATTCAAGAAGAAATATTGAAAGATCAGCACAAGTTTGTGGGCTGAAGGGCCTGTAGGTAAGTTAGTAAGGGTCAGTAAGTTGTGGGCATTTTATGTTGGCATTGAAAGGATGGCGAAACCTGGGGACAAACTCCAGCACATCCTCAGACCGTTTTGGTTGTGATGCAAAATGACACTTTTCACTGTCTTTGTTTTAATGTTTTATGTACATGTGACAAATAAAACTAATCTCTTTATCTGTACTGTTCCATGTTCTATGATTTATGTTATAGAAATAGTACGGTGCAAAAGTCTTAGGCCCATTATATAGCTAGAGTGCCTAATACTTTCACACAGTATTTGTCAACTTGGAGCAGAGAGTGAACTAGTAAATCTGGTGGAAGCAAAAAGTGTTGGGAATGGTGAGGGTGGAGCGCCATGGGAGGGTTGCGGGGTAGGTGGCAGAAGAGGAGTCCCAGGGGAAGGTGCAGACACACCCAGCCCTGAGACACTAGGCAAGGCCATTTGATTGCAATTAATTGGTTTATTAATCATTACAGAATGTCTCTGGTGCTTCCGACTCCCCCCCGCCCCCCCCCCCCAGCTTTTCCCAATCATGACTCCCCCTCCCTGCTGCTGCCTTCCCACAATAGCGACCCATATCAGAATCAGGTTTATCATCGCTCACATGTGTCATGAAATTTGGTTTTTTTGCAGCAGTACGGTGCAATACATAGAATTACTACAATACAGTGCAAAAGTCTTAGGCACCCTAGATATATATATATGTGCCTAAGACTTTGCACAGAACTGTACCTATTCTGAACATCCCAGAGAGGTAAAAAGGATGTTTTGCCTTACTTATATAAATATTATATCCTCATCTGCATTTTCCTTGTAATCTTGTGGTTTCCAAATGGAAAGCATATCAGGTTTGAGGTTTTTCAAATGGGTGGCGTGATTTGAACTTGATGCTTGCTAATCACACCCATGGATAAATATTGCAAGGAGACAGCCAAGCAATTGTACCCTTCATAATCTTCAAGGTACCTGACCCTGTAGAACCACCGGCACATCTATAATTCATTCTAACAATCCATTATTTATATTCTAAAGCACAGATTTGCTCCCAGTTATTAAAACTTGACATTTGGAGCGTTTTCACTGACAAGAGGGAGGCGGGATGCAAGCTCATGATTAGTTTACTTTGCAGACTTAAAATCCGAAGGGATTTTGGGAAATCATTGAGTCGAAGAAGGTTTAAGTCTTAAGAAGCAGACTCTGGGGGATTCAAAGCTTTTGAATATTGATTTACAAGCCACTAAGACTTATGAGATATACAGGGAAAAATTGTGTCTGCAACACCATTAACCCTTTACACTCAGAGCACATATTTGGCACAGCGGCTAACACTATGCTATTACAGCTCGGGGCATTCCCGAGTTGGAGTTCAATTCCAGCATTGCTCCCCCAAGGAACCTCTGTAATCCGCCCTGTGGAATGCATAGGTTTTTCCTGGGTGCTCCGGTTTCCTCCCACAGTCCAAAAACGTACTGGGAGGTTAATTGGTCTTTGTAAATTGTCCTATGGTTAGGTTAGGGTTAATCGGAGTTGCTGGGCAGAGTAGTTCAAACGAACAGAAGAGTCTACTCCATGCTGCATCGCTAAATAAATAAACAAAAAAAAAATACATATAATAAATGAATCTATATGGAATGCTGCTACAAGAAAGCTGAATCCATCATCAAGGACCTCCGCCATCGAGGCCATGCTCTAATCTTGCAGCCACCATTGAGAAAGAGAGACAGGATCCTTGAGTCCCACACCACCAAGTTCAGGAACGGTTATTACCACTCAACCATCGGGTTCCTGAACCAGCATGGATAACTTCACTCAACTGAATTGATTCCACAACCTATGGACTCACTTTCAAGGGCTCTATTTGTTTATTTTTTTTATTATTTGATCGATTTGTCTTCTTTTACACATTGGTTGTTTGTCAATCATTGTTATTTGATGTAGCTGTTCATAAATTCTGTTGTACTTTTTATTTTGCTGTAAATGCCTGCAAAGAAATGAATCTCAAGGTAGTATTTATTGATAATACACTTACTTTGAACTTCTTCATAATCTAACTCGCGAAGCCCCTTCATTTATTTCTGAACTACAATTGTCACCCCTCTGGATAGGGCAAGACTCTTTCTTTATAGTCATTGAGTACAACAGCATAGTACAACAGGCATGTCAGCCCTTTTAATCCATACTAACCTGGTCTTCTGCCTAGTCCCATCAACCTACCATCTAGACCATTCCATCCAAGCCCACTCCATCCATGTACCTATACAAAGTTCTATTGTGCGTGGAGGGATGGTGGTATGAAGCCATAGACATTTAAGAAACATATGAATGAAAGAAAAATTGAGGACTATGTGGGAGGGAAATGTTAGATTGATCTTAGTGTCATGTACTATTCAGCTAGGTCTCCTAAGTATATAGTAACAGACTACAACAAACTCAGAGTGGATCCAATTTTAAGCTCAATTATTATTTGCAAGGGAAAGTCTACCTCCATACATATAGTTATTGGTAGGTAGCTTCAATCTTACAGCTCAAAGCAGAACATTTTTACAGAGTCCAGTAATTCATCCGTAATTACATTCCTCCCTTATCTGATTCATCTTAAATGTGTTGCATTTGTCTTTAATTAGTCCATTTTTCTCTGGAGGTTTTTCCCTGCAATAGCAGTGTCCTGTTTTTCTCTATTTTCAAAACACTCCCTGCCATAAAATACGCACCCCGCTATGAATTACATCCCCCTTCTTACAAGCCTTCCATCCAAACCGACCAGCAAAGCACTGTGGGATCACCAGGTTCCATTTTGTCACATTACATTTTTAAAACGTTATATATTCATTGGCATACAGCGCAGAGTAGGAGCTTCCGGCCATTCAAGCTGTGTCACCCAGCAATCCCCCAGTCCTATCCTAATCATGGAACAATTTACAATGACCAATTAACTTACCAACCAGTAAGTCTTTGGACTGTGGAAGAAACTGGAGCACCCAGAGGAAACCCACACAGTCATGGGGAGAATGTGCAAACTCCTTACAGACTGTGGCGGGAATTGAACCCTGGTGGGCTATGTAAAGCATTGTGCTAACCATTACACTGCCGTTCCACCCTAATACAGATGTATTACAGATGTATTTCCACAGTAAGCTAAAGAGTTTGCAAAACATCGTGGGCTGAAGGGCCTGTACTGTGCTTCAGCTGTGCTTCAGTTATTTTCTGTAACTGACCTGCATCTACTGCATCCACTTGCAGCTTATTCCACACTCACACCAACTTCTGAATGAAAAAGCTCCCCTTCAAGTTCACCTTAAATATTTCACCTTTCACCCTAAACCTGCAACCTCTAGTTCTAGTCTCTCCCAACCTCGGGGGGTGGGGGGCTTGCTTGTATTAGCCCTATCTATACACCTATTCTTGTGTACTTGGTTTCTTTGAGATTTACTGGACAAATATTCCTCATGACTTGTCTAGAAAATATCAAGGAAGACATCAGATGCACAGATATTAAAAAGGCCGATAGCATCCCACTCATGTCAAGGTATCACTGTGGTCCTTGTTTTTACTTCATTTTCATTACTTTTGCATATTTAGATTATTTATTGAAAAGGCTGAAGAGCAAAAGTAATGTAAAACTAGAAAGAATGAGTCACTGTCTTCTCTGCTTTCTTAATCCATGATGAATGTTTCTCTTAATGCACTTAATTCAGTTTCTTCTGCCACAGGTCAGGGCTCCCAATCTCATTTCTAATCTGATTGCTAAACCACTTGCTTTATATTGTCCCTTTGCATTATTGTTGATGTCACACCTGCTGAATGACTTTGACGGCTCTTATTCTTTTCCAGACTTAATTAATATCAAACAGCACTTTAATCAAATTGTGTAACGTGACTTATTCTGTGTGCAGCAGTGGCCAATTTACAATCTATCCACCATTTACCTACTATTATCCCTGCACAAATCTCTTTTAACAATAATAGACCATAAAAGAGATAGGGGCAGTATTAGGCCATTTGGCCCATTGAGTCTGCTCTGTTATTTCATCATGGCGATCCATTTTCCCTCAGCCCCAATCTCCTGCCTATTCCCCATATCCCATCATGCCCTGACCAATCAAGAATCTATCAACCTTTGCCTTAAACATATGCAATGACTTGGCCTCCACAGCTGGCTGTGGCAACAAATTCCACAGATTCACCACTCTCTGGCTAAAGAAATTCCTCCTCATCTCTGTTCTAAAAGGACATCTCTCTATTCTGTGGCTGTACCCCCTTGTCTTACATTCCTCCACCATAGGAAACATTCTTTCCACATCCACTCAATCAAAGCGTTTCAACATTCGATAGGCTTCAATGAGGTCACCCCTCGTTCTTCTGAATTTCAGAGAATACAGGTCCAGTGCTGTCAAACTCTTTTCATGTGACAAGCCTTTCAATTCTGGAATCATTTTTGTGAACTATCTCCTATGTCAGCTCATTGTTTCTTAGATGAGGAACCAAGAACAGCTCACAATACACACCTCTATTGAGGCCTTTCAATATTCGATAGGTTTCAGTGAGGTCACCCCTCATTCTTCTGAATTCCGGCGATATATAAAGAATTTCTGTTGGCGCCTGAATATGTGGCAATGCTTGCAGGCTGCCCCCAGCACATTTTTGGGCGTGTTGTTTGTTGACACAAATGATGGATTTTCGATATACATATGAGAAATAAATGAATCTGAATCTGAAACAGGTCAGTTTGTACAAGATGGTAAGAGGCACCGATTGAAAGGACAGCCGGAGACTTTCTCCTGGGGCAGAAATGGTTAATACGAGGCAGCATCATCTGAAGGTGATTGGAGGAAAGTACAAGCGGGATGTCATGGGTAGAGTTTGCACACAGGGAGTGGTGGGTGCATAGAACGCACTGCCAGGGTTTGTGGTAGAGGCAGATACATTAGGGCCAGTTAAGAAACTCTTGGATAGGCACAGGGATGATATAAAAATGGAAGGCTATGTGGAGGGAAGGGTTAGATTGATCTTAAAGTGGATTAAAAAGTCAGCAGACATCGTGGGCTAAAGGGGCTGTACTGGGCTGCCTTGTTCTACGGGGATGACAGGGTGGAGATACGTCTCTACAAAAAGAAGTGTAAGATACTCCTTCCCTCCTCTAGCCTGCAGATCACCCTTTGGCAAGTTATAGCACCCGGTTAGCCTCCCCACACACCCTAATCAGGGTCAAGTGAAGCAGGTCGTATGAGCAGCTGGTTTCAGTATAGAAACGTAACTATGACACACTTGATTCACCCACTATCTAATGGTTAACATATTTAATGGAATGCCCTTTTCTGTAATAGTTTCACTCTTGCTCTGCCTCTCCCCTACTCTTTAGGTATTCATCTCTGAATATTTATATTTCACCTAGGATATTTATATTTCTTTGAGGATGTCAGTTTTAGGTATTCATCTCTGAATATTTATATTTCACCTAGAATATTTATATTTCTTTGAGGATGTCAGTTTGCAGTGCCTTGCTTTTCGAGTTTGTACAGGCCAGCAGCTCATGAAAGAAAGTTGCACTCCAATGAGCCCATTTGCCAGGAGCTCTGCCACAAGAAAGCAGCAGGCATTGCCAAGAAGCCCCAACATCCAGGCCATGCTTTCTTCTCACTACTGCCATTGGGCAAGAGGTACAATAGTCCTTAGTCCCACAGCATCAAGTTCAGGAACAGTTATTACCCTTCAACCATCAGGCTCCTGAACCTGTGTGGATAACTTCACTCACCTCAACACTGAACTGATTTCACAATTTACAGACTCACTTTCAAGGACTCTACAAAGATTAAAGTAAATTTATTATGAAAGTACATATACGTCACCATTTTCAACCCTCAAATTAATTTTCTTGTGGGCATTCTCAGTAAATACAAGAGACACAATAGGCCACAGCCAACAGGATGGACAACCAGTGTGCAAAAAAAGAAACAACAAACTGTGCAAACAAAAAGGAAATAGTAATAATAAATAAATAAACAATAAATATCAATGAAGGGTCATTGAAAGTGAGTCCACAGATTGTGGGAGCCATTCAGTGTTGGGGTAAGTGAAGTTACCCCTTTGGTTCAAAAGCCTGATGGTTAAGATGAAAAAAACTGTTCCTGAACCTGGTAGTGTGTGTCCTGAGACTCCTGTACCTCCCTCCTGATGGCAGCAGCAAGAAGAGAGAATGGGCTGGATGATGGGGGGTCCTTGATGCTTCTCTGAGAGAGCATTTTGGATAGTTGTGTTCAATGGTGGGAGAGCTTTACCTGAGAAGGACTGGGCCATATCCAATGCTTTTTGATGCGTTTTCCATTCAAGGGCATTGGTATTTCCATACCAAACTGTGATACAACCAGTGAATATTCTCTCCACTGCACATGTACAGAAATTTGTCGAAGTTTTAGCTGACAAGCTGAATCTTCGCGAGCTTCTCCGAAAGTAGTGGCACTGCCATGCTTCCTTTGTAAGAACTCTTATGTTCAGGAACCAGGACAAATCCTCTGAAATGATAATACCAAGGAATTTCCAGTTGTTGACCCTCTCCACCTCTGATCCTCCGATCAGGAATGGCTCATGGAGCTCTGGTTTCCTCTTCCTGAAGTCATTAATAGCTCCTCGGTCTTACTGACATTGAGTGACGGGTTGTTTTTGCGGCACCATTCAGCCAGATTTTCAATCTCCCTCCAATACGTTGATTCATCACAACCTTTGATTCAGCCTGCGACAGTGGTGTCATCAGCAAATTTATGTTCTCTGTACTATTTAATTTTTTGTTTGCACCATTTGTCTTCTTTTGCACATTGGTTGTTTGTCAGTCTTGGGTTATGCTTAGTTCTTCATAAATTCTATTGTATTTCTTTACTTGCAAATGCCTGCAAGAACAATTAATCTCAAGGCAGTACATTGTAACATAAACATGCTTCAGTAATAAATTTACTTTAACTACTCTTTAAAAAGCACAAAACATGTGAGTACGTCAGAAACCAAGGCCTCAGAAGGAGCCCTTTATGATTACTTCCACTGCAGTCCTCAAAGAGGGATCAGAAGTGGAGAAGGTGAGCAACTTCAAGCTCCTGGGTGCTAATATCTCTGAGGATCTATCCTGGGTCCAGCAGTTACAAAGAAGGCATGACAATGGCTATATTGCGTTAGGAGTTTGAGGAGATTTGGTATGATACCAAAAAAACCCACATGTTTCTACACATGTACCGTTGAGAGTATTCTGACTGATTGCATCACCGTCTGCTATGGGGGAGGGGGGTGGGGAATGGTTGGCTACTCATAGAGTCAAAGTAAGCTGCACAGAGTTGTAAACTTAGTCAGCTCCCTTGTGGGCACTAGCCACTGTAGTATTCAAGATCCTTCAAGATATAGTGCCTCAGAAAGGCAGTGTCCATTAATAAAGGCCTCCAATGCCCAGGGCATACCCTCCTCTCACTGTTACCACCAGGAAGGAGGTACAGAAGCCTGAGGCACACTCTCAGCGATTCAGGAACAGCTTCTTCCCCTCTGCTATCCGATTTCTGGCTGGACATTGAACCCAAGAACACTACCTCACCACTTCTTAATTTCTATCTTTGTACTAATTTAATTTAATCATTTTATAAATATATATATATTTACTGTCATCACAGTTTTTTTCTATGTTATCATGCCTTGCATTGTACTGCTGCTGTAAAGTCAACACGTTCCATGTAATGCTGGTTCTGATTCTGATTTTATTTTTATTTAGAGATACAGTAGGGTAAAAGGCCCCTCGGCCCATCGTCAGCCAAATTACTATTCTGCTGAGTCTCATTAATCTGCACCCAGACAAAACCCTCCATATCCTTCCCATCCATGTACCTTTCCAACTTCCTCTTAAATGTTGAAATTGAGCCTGCATCCACCACTTCTACTGGCAGCTCATTCCACACTCTCACCACCCTCTGAGTGAAGAAGTTTCCCCTCAAGTTCCCTTTAAATATTTCACCTTTCACCATATAACTTCTAGTTCTTGTCTCACCCAACCTTGGTGGCAAAAGCTTGCTTGCATTTACCCTATCTATCCCTGATAATTTTGGATACCTCTGTCAAATCTCCCCTCATTCTCCTACACTCCAGAGAATAAAGTCCTAACCCATTCAGCCTTTCCCTGTAACTCACATCCTCAAGTCCCGACAACATCCTTGTAAATTTTCTTCGCGCTCTTTCAGTCTTACCTGTTCCCAAAAGTGGGTAACCAAAATTACATCCTACAGGAAAGTACATCTTTCCTGTAGGTAGGTAACTAAAATTAGACCCGTGTGACCAACTAACCTGCTAAATAAACAATGTATTTGGAATGTGGGAAAAATCAGAGCACACAGAGAAAACCCTCGTGGTTATAGGGAAAACATGCAAACACCTTACAGACTGTGGTCCAACTGAACCCGGGTCACTGGTGTAACAGCATTACACTAATCATGATACTACCACACCACCCTTCTTAATTTCTGAACAGGATATATACTGAAATTGGAGGGTTTCTTCTTTAAATACACATCTGCTATTGGACAACAACATAAGAATTAGTTTCAACTTAACCTGAGCATGCTTCACCATTTGCTCAGTTTTAACCCAATCTATTTACAAGCTATTTCCTGCATGCATCCATCACACACTTCCATCACTTAGCCAAAACATAATAAAGAATCAATTTAAGATAATGTGCACAAAACATTCCTTTATGATATAAAAGAGGAAATATAACTCATTTACCCTCTTGTGTGCTCTATTGAACATTTTTCTAAAGTGTGTTTTTGTAAATACTGTTTCTTGGAACCATGCCTCAGCTCATTAGAGAGATTAGCTTTATTTGTCATACGTACATCGAAACATCGAACTGTATAATGAAATGTGTCATTTGCATCATTGACTAACACAGTCTGAACATGTTGGCATGCTTCTGGAACCAATGTAGCATGCCCACAACATTTAACCTACCCTAAGATCATTCTAATGCTGACTTCCTTCATTCTTCTCTTTCAATAATCTCTGAAGTGTAACGTACCTGCTTTTCGAACCACTCCTGACAATGCACTCTACATACCCACCACTCTCTGTGTAAGAAACCTACCCTGGACATCGCCACCATACTTTCCATCAAATACCTTAAAGTTATATCCCCCCTCATTTCTGCTATTTCAATCCTGGGGAAAAAAATCTCTGATTGTCCACTATACCTCTTATTATCTTGTACGCCTCTATCAAGTCACCTCTTAGCCTACATTGCTGCAAAGAGAAAAGCCTAGCTCACTCAACCCATCCCCATCAGACACACTCTGTAATCCAGGGGCTATTTGATAAAAATAAAGATTAGTTTTAGTTGTCACACATGCATTGAAGCATTAAGTGAAATATGTCCCTTTGTATCAAATCAAAACAGTGTGGATTGTGCTGGGCAGCCCACAAATGTCATTGTGCTTCTAGCACCAACAGAGCATGCCTTTAACTTACTAATCCTTATAAACCCATATATCTTGGGATGTGGGAGGAAACCCGTACACTTGCAAGAAGAACGTGCAAACTCCTTACAGGCAGTGGATGGAATTGAACCCCAATTAGTGAACACTGAAGTTGTAAAGCATTTACGCTAACCACTACACTATCACATCTTTTGTTAATCCAACCCGTTTATCCCTTACAAACTGGTTCATTATAAGCTTTTTTCATGAAAATAGGTTTCTTGAATTCACTCTGGATTTCTAAGATTCAATCTTACCAATATGAAAATGTTAGATAATGGGACATGAAATATGTATGTGTTTCAAAGCAAAGGCCATTTAGAATCCGTAAGAGGGAAACATTGACTGAAAATTTCTATTTAGTACAAAGCTGCCATCAACAAAGATAACCATATTATTATGGAATTTAACAAAAAATGATGAAGGCTTTCATAACTTTGCATATATCACCAGTAAGCTCGCATTTGCTCTGTAAAAGGCAATTTCATTTCTATTCTTTAACTATAAAGGCTTGTGTTACTTTACTTGGCTTCATTTGAGAAGATTAGATTGATCAAGGGAGGATTCTGAACAGGTTTGACAGTACAGTTTCTGATAGATTCCAGTAACGCAGGTTGCAAATTTCCAATTAGGAAGATGCCAACTACTTACAATATGTATCAGGAATTTCCTTGCCCTGGTTACAGATATGTCTCAATCAAACCCTTGAATACTATCTTTTTTATTTGTCACCTGTACATCAGAGCATTGAAATATACGGTGTAATGTGTTGTCTGCATCATGTGAAGATGTGCTGGGAGCAGTCTGCAAGTACTGCCTCACTTCCAGCACCAACGTAGCATACCCAGAAGTTACTAACTCTAATCCGCACGTCCTTAGAACGTGGGAGGAAACCAGAGCACATGGAGGAAATCCTTGTGGATCAAGGGGAGAACATACATACTTCTTCCAGACCACAGTGAGAATTGAGCCCTGATTGTTGGCACTGTAAAGCACTATGCTACCACCACACAGTATGCTACAGTCTTGCATTTTGTTCATACCAGTCAACTCATTGCAACAGTGCACTGGCGTAGGGCAAGGTAAAAGAATGCAGTATAAAGTTTTGCAGTTACAAAGGAAATGCAGGTAGACAATAATGTGCAAAGTCATTGCTAGGTAGAATTTGAGGTCAAGAGCCATCTTATGGTACCAAGGGACCATTCATTGCTTTTCTCAGGGTACTCCAGTTCCCTCACACATTCCAAAGACATATGGGTTAGATTTTGTGAGTTATGTGCATGCAGTTGGCACCATAAGATGCATGAATTAGTAAGTTATGTGCATGTAGAGTCCTTGAAAGTGAGTCCATAGGTAGTGGATTCAATTCAGAGTTGAGCTGAGTGAAGTTATCCCCTTTGCTTCAAGAGCCCGATGGTTGGCAGGTAATAACCGTTCCTGAACCTGGCCATGTGGGACCTAAGGCTCCTATCGTCTCCTATCGTAGGAGTGAGAAGAGAGCTTGGCCTGGATGATGGGGGTCCTTGATGATGGATGTTAATTTCTTCTGGCAGTGCTCCTTGTAGATGTGCTGAAAGGCAAATAAGGTTTTAGCAAGTATTTGATAATTTAACAGAATTTCTGATACCAGTTCTCCTACTTATTAGAACTTAATTGAATTTACATTTCATTGCATTTAAGTTCCCCAGCTGCTGTGCTAGGAAATGAACTAATGGTGGATTTGGACAAATGACGCATTTCACTGCGTGTTTCGATGTACAGGGTACACGTGACAAACAAAGCTAATCTTTATCTCTTTAAAGTCCAGTGACTCAACCAATAAGCAACTCTATACTGCACTAAATGTGACTGAAGATTGTTTAATGTTTACTGTAATTTCCAGTGCTCAAGCGTAATGGAGAACAAAATAACCATTACTTCAGATCCAATGCAGCACAAAAAAACACAATAAGATAAAGCAATAATAATAAAAAAAAACACAATAAATATAAATACATAAGGTGATTGAGAGGAAATGATAAAGTAGTGGTGGTTGGGGATGTGGAGGGGTGGGTTAGTGGATGAGGTTCAATTCGGCCTTACTGCTTGGGGATAGTAATTATTTTTGAGCCAGGTAGTCCTGATATGGATGCCCTGTAGCCTCCTCCTTGATGGGAGTGGGACAAACAGTCCATGAGCAGGGTGGGTGGGATCCTTCATGATGGTACTGGCCTTTTTCTGGCACCTTTCTGTACCGATGTCACTTATGTTGGATGGACCGGTGCCGGTGATGTGATGGCCATTGTGATTGTCTGTTGGAGAGCCTGATATGCTGAGTTCCTCCAGCATTTTGTGTGTGTTGGATAAGATTAACTTCAACTTGCTCCATCTCTTATTATTTTCTTATTTCTTACTCTCTCCCTCTCTCTCTCTCTCTCTCTCTCTCTGCTTCTGTAAATACCTGCAAGAAGACGTATCTCAAGATAGTATGTTTGTAATAACATATCCGTGCTTTCATAATAAATTTTACTTTGATGTTTGACTTTGCCTGTGACTTGTAAACATTTGCCTGAACTTATCTGCTTTAATGTCCTGTGAGTCTGAGGCCCACTGTTGGTTGGGGTTGAACAGGGATATTGTGTCTTGGTTGTTTGCGTATGCAAGCCAGGGCAATACAAGATGGAGAGCAAGCAGTTCCCCGTGCACCAGGCTGCCCTATCCGCTCAGCTGATGAATCCAAAGGAACGCCAGAGACCATTACAGTTTAGCACCAGTGGCATCACAGGAGTTGCCCGTCAGTGTTGAACTCAACGTAGTTCTGCCTTGGGGACTCCTGCTCCGGATTTTTTCCTTAAGGTGTACTCCATAAGCCTTCCCCATGGGTATGGCCACAAGGCAGCAGAGGTTTGAGATCAGAGTTTTCCTTCTCCTGGATGTGATGCCAACCACAGCTGATGAGCCCCATCTGCCCAAAGTGACTGGTTTAAGTTGCCAGTAACCTGGCCTTGTCTCTTCTCCTGTCCGAAGAAAATGTTCCACCAGGCTTTGTAGCTAATCTGCACATGAAGGCCAGGAGCAGGGTTTGGTTGTCAGAGGCTATTTGAGATGTCTGCCATTGGGAGAGTTTACTAGGTACTGGGAGCTTGTCCTCACTACCGCCTGGCTATGGCAACCTTAAGGAACCTATTTTCTGGAGGCTTAAAAAAATCATCACAGGATGTGGCTATAGTTAGAAAAGGCAGTTATTGGTTCTATGCATTTGGAAGTTTATGAGAGTTCCAATTCTGAGTTTAAATTTGAGATACTGGATGATGTCCAAAAAAAATAGTGGGTACCGCTCCTCAGTCAGAATCAGAATCAGAATCAGAATCAGGTTTATTCTCACCGGCATGTGACGTGAAATTTGTTAAATTAGCAGCAGCAGTTCAATGAAATACATAATCTAGCAAAGAAAGAAAATATAATAATAAATAAAATAAAACATGATCATAAATAAACAAGTATATCAATTACGTACATTGAATAGATTTAAAAGAATGTGAAAAACAGAAATACTGTATATTAAAAAAAGGTGAGGTAGTGTCCAAAGCTTCAATGTCCATTTAGTAATCAGATGGCAGAGGGGAAGAAGCTGTTCCTGAATCAATGAGTGTGTCTCTTCAGTCTTCTGTATCTCCTACCTGATGGTAACAGTGAGAAAAGGGCATGTCCTGTGTGCTGGAAGTCCTTAATAATGGACGCTGCTTTTCTGAGACACCACTCCCTAAAGATGTCCTGGGTACTTTGTAGGCTAGTACCCAAGATGGAGCTGACTAGATTTACAACCTTCTGCAGCTTCTTTCAGTCCTGTGCAGTAGTTCCTCTATACCAGACAGTGACGCAGCCTGTCAGAATGCTCTCCACAGTACAACTATAGAAGTTTTTGAGTGTATTTGTTGACGTACCAAATTTCTTCAAACTCCTAATAAAGTATAGGCACTGTCTTGCCTTCTTTATGACTACATCAATATGTCCATCTACACTTAGTTCTGATGCAGGCCCTCAGCACAAAATATCACCTGTCTTCCAGTGGTTAGTTTTTCAATGAAGTATCTGGGGCTGAGCTCACACTGAACAGAAGGACGGTAGTAAAGGCGTGATGGTCTTCTGTTGCTGTACACAGAATCACGTCATCCTCATGCTGTTGGATAAATACAGAGAGATCTGGAGTTTGGCAACCACTTGTACAATGGTTAATGTCTTCAACTTTCTGTTCATGGACATTTTCTGAACAATAATACTCTGAACATTTTCTCCTCTGTTGTTTAATTATCTGCTCTCCTTGTGGTTTTTTACAGTGCCCAGTGCAGCGCCTCAAAATATTTCACTGGAAGTGGCAAATTCACGAGTGAGTATAAAATCCTCTTTTATCTCTGCATTCTTTGCTGCAAAGAACCTCTGTAAAGTACTGACTTCAGCTAAATGTGTAAAATCAATCAATCTTCCTATGTGTGTGTGTAGCCTGTGTGTGTGTTTGTAAGTATGTGTGTATAGTCTGATATGTGTGTATGTTCTGAGTGTAGCCTTTACATGCACACAAGTGTAGTGCGGGTGTGTTTGCATGTTTCTGTTGACTATGGGGGTGCACATGTGTGTTGTCTGCGCATGTTTGTATGCATGTGTAGACTGTGCATTTGTATATACGTCTGTGGAGTCTGGGTGTGTGCATATGTATATTGTGTGGTCATATATATATACATCTATATATGTGTGCTCTGTGTGCGGAGGAGCAGTAGAGAGAGAGAATCATTCATATCTGACATACTGCTGTTAGAAATGTTTAATTAAATTGCCTAGTATTTTGACCTGGGGGTCTTAAGAATTGACTTATATTATAGATGGAATTGATTGCTTTTAACTTCAGTTTAACGGTGATGTATTGTAATAGATATTACAATTGGTCCATTTGAGATATCTTTTCACAGGGAAGTGAATAAAGGTTGTGTGGGACAGTAACAGGTTCACACACTGCAGTATCCGTGCGGTAGCATATCAAACTTAGATGTGGTTAATCAAGTGGATCCTTGACCACTATTCTTTTCTAAAGCATGTAGCAATGTTTGCACTTTAACAGCTGAAAGGACAGACATTGACACACTCAATGGCCACTTTATTTGCTGCACCTGTATAGCTGCTTGTTAAATGCAAATACCTAACCAGCCGATCATGTGGCACAATTCAATGCATAAAAGCATGCAGACATGGTCAAGAGGTTCAGTTGTGGTTCAGACCAATATCAGAGTGGGGACAAAATATGATCTAAGTAATTTTGACCCTGGAGTGATTGTTGGTGCCAGATGAGGTGATTTGAGTATCTCAGAAACTGCTGATCTGGTGGGTTTTCATGCACAACTGTCTCGAGAGTTTACAGAGGATGGTGCAAAACAAAATCCAGTGAGTGCAGTTCTGTGGACGAAAATATCTTGTTAATGAGAGAGGTCAGAGGAGAATGGCCAAACTGGTTTCAAGCTGACAGGAAGGTGACAGTATCTCAAATAACCACACATAAGAACAGTGGTGTGCAGAAAAGCATCTCTGAATGTACAGTATGTCAAAACCTTGAAGTGGCGTCAGAAGACTATGAACATAGACTCAGTGGCCACTTCAGCAGACACAGGAAGTAGCTAATATAGAGGTCACCAAGTGTAAATGTTCCTGCTTTAATTTAGCTGGACTTTTAAACTATGTTTCTGGAACCAAGGCATACCTTACTTTAAAGAGTCTGAACATAGAACGCAGAATATTGCTGCACAATACAGGTCCTTCAGCTCACAAAGTGCTGACCTTTTATCCTATTCTAAGATCCCTCCTATGTTTCTATCATCCATGTGCTTCTCTAAGAGTCTTATAAATGCCCTAACCTATTTGCCTCTACCAACACCCTTGGCAGGGTGTTCCATGCACTCAACGATCTGTGTAAGAGAAAACTACTACTGACATCTCCCTCCCCCCCATACTTTCCTCCAATTATGCTCCCTTTCAGTAGGCATTTTGGCCCTGGGGGCAAAGTCTCTGGCTATCCACCCTGGTACACCTCCATCAAGTTACCTCTCATCCTCCTTCTATAAAAACATGATTCAAAGTAATGATGTCATTAAATGATAACTAGGAACTAAAAATAACTCTGAGAGCATGAATTTTCCATCATGGTCCCGTGCTGAAGTAGTGAGTGGAGGGTTGGAGATAGGTCTCTACCAAAGGGGGTGTTGGGCACCCCTTCCCTCCACTAGCCTGCTGATCACCCTTGGGCAAGGTGTAGCTCCTGTTAAGCCCCCTGATCAGAGTCACAGAAAGCCATGGGAGCCGGCGGTGGATGGTCGTGGAGCAGCTGGCGCATATATCACAAGTCCTGGTTATGCGACCACTGACGCCAGGCAGACAGTCTCTCAAGAGTATTGATAATGGCTGGTGTCGCCCGTCTTGAAAAGTCACTGCCCAGAAAAAGGCAATGGCAAACCACTTATGTAGAAAACATTGCCAAGAAGAATCATGCTCATGAATCATGATCACCCAAGTCAAACAACACAGCACCTTTAGTTCTGGTCTCAATCAATCAGAGAGGATTACCCTATCTATACCACTTATAATTTTTATATACCTTTATCAGATCTCCTCTCATTCTCCTATGCTCCAGGAGATAAGACACTATTGCCATTCTGAAAATATTCTGATCTATTCTACATTGACCCTTGAAAGGTTATTTGATCCACCAAGCCCATAAATGGAAGTTCATGTTGGTTGTGCAAAGATTGTTCTGAGGTGGGCAAACAATAACTATATTACCCATGGTAAAGGAATCATTGAATATTCCGCTTGGACACCAAAATAATTACTCAGGTAAGGCAATGTAGTATTGCTTGTTGTCTCAGAACAAAGAACATTACAGAAACCATACAGGCCCTTCAGCCCACAATGTTGTGCTGGCATTTTAACCTTTCCCTCTATCATAGCTTTCCTGATGTCTGAAATGAAAACTGAAAATTTGGTAGTGTATCAGTTAGCTGGGCATTATTACTGGTCAGGGCATCGGAGTTCGGATTTCAACTCTGGCGTCATGTGTGAGGGGTTTGTACATCCTCCTTGTGGAACGTGCGGGTTTCCACTGGGTGCTCTGATTTCCTCTCACACTCCAGAGACTAATTGGTTTTTGTAGGTCTTTGTAAATTTTGCCATGATGAGCCTAGCATTGAATCGGGGGTTGCTGGGGTGGCGGGCTGGAAGGGACAACTCCACACTGGAGTTGTCTTTAAATAAATTAATGAATTCATTAGTTAAATGCTGGTCTGGGAAAGAGACAGTTAACGTTTCATGTCAACATTCCTTTATCAGTATTTTTTTTGGAAGTTTTGTGTTTATTTAGAAATCCTTCAACTTCAGTGCTTGGGGTTCAGTGAACTTCTATCACTATTCTCCCTGCAGACCTGAATGCAAATTATAAACCCTTTCCCTTACAGAGATTTCTAGATTAAAAAACATAATTCTATTCCCATATACTGTATTCATGAAGTATGACAACTTCCTTTATTGGAGAATTTTTGGCAATGAGTGTGCAATTCCATTTGCTTCTGGGACCAGAGCTGCATGCAATTGGAATTGAATTATTTTAAATGCATTTTAGTTTAAATTTGCTTTGGTGAACGATCTCTGAGGTAAAATTGTTACTGGAGTAAAGTCAATGTAAATTCTTCCAGACAGCAAACCAGGAATAATATTCAATTTCATATTAAGCCATTTCTGATTGACCTGCATGGCTTTTCTGTAAATTTACCCCGTTTCCCCCATTTCTCTGTAACTTTAGGGCTGGAATTTTTCACAGACCTTCAAGATTAAAAGTTTCTCTGGTGGTCAAATTCCAGTATGGGAGAAAAGCAATGTGAAGTACAAACTACTCAATGGCCACTATATTAGGTACACTTGCTTGTTAATACAAGTACCTAATCAGCCAATGACGTGGTAGCTAAATACATAAAAGCATGCAGATGTGGTCAAGAGGTTCACTTGTTGTTCAGACCAAACATCAGAATGGGGAAAAAATACGATCTAAGTGACTTTGATTGTTGAATGATTGTTGGTGCCAGATGGGGTAGTTTGAGTATCTCAGAAACTGCTGCTCTCCTGGGATTTTTGCCCACAACACTCTGTAAAGTTTACAGAGAATGGTGTGGAAAAAAAATAATTCCAGACAGCAGCAGTCTTGTGGATGGAAATGTCTTGTTAATGAGAGAGGTCAGACGAGAATGGCCAGACTCGTTGAAGCTGACAAGAAGGCGACAGTAGCTCAAATAACCATGTGTTACAACAGTGGCGTGCAGAAGAGCATCATCTCAGGCAGCATCTCTACAGGGAAATAAATAAACAATTGATGTTTTATGCCAAGACTAATCATCAGGGCCCTCAAGAAGCAGGGCTTCCCAACCTGGGACCACGGACCCTTTGGTTAATGGTAGGGGTCCATAGCATTAAAAAATTTGGGAGCCTCTGTCTTGAAGGGTCTCAGCCTGAAACATTCAGTGTTCATTCCAGGTGAAACCTACATTTCTTTACTTGGTGATACAGCATGGAATAGGCCTTTCTGGCCCTTGAAGCCACACCACCTCAGCAACCCACGATAAGCCTGATTAATCCTGATCTAATCATGGGACAATCTACAATGACCAATTAACCTACCCCGCACATCTTTGGATTGTGGGAGGAAATCGGAGTTCCTCGGAAAACGCAGATTCCACAGGAGGACGCTCATTGGGACTGAACTACCAGAACTGGAAACAATCTACAATCTAAGTGCCTATGGCATGCTCATATCATTACTAAAGACCCATTCAATTCTGGATTCTGCCCAAGCTCCTGCCTTCTGGTAGGAGATACAGAAGCAACTTAGCCAAGACAGTAAGACTAAAAACAGTTTCTTCCTGAGGGCTGTTGTGCAGCTGAATAATGCTACAGTCCCGCTTGCCAATGACATTTGAGTGTTATGGACTATCAAAGTCACTTGTTGCATGTAAATATGGGATTTTTAAAATTAAGCCGTACTTCATGCATTGTATATATTTGTTTTGCACAGACCGGAGTTGTACCGCAATCTCGTTGTCCTGAGCAATGACAATGCAGTTCCATTATATTCTATTCCTTCTGGAAGAGTGCTGGAATTGAACTCTGAACTCCAGAACAGCCTGAGCTGTATTCGCATCGTGCTAACTGCTATGCCTATGGCACCCAACAGATAGAAGTGCATCAGATGATAAGAGTGATAGATCGAATGGACAGCCAAAGACTTTTTCACAGGGTGGAGGCAGCCTATACAAGGCAGCATAACTTGAAGGTGATTGGAGGAAGATGTTAGAGGTATGTTTTTTGCACAGAGTAGTGGGTGTGTGTGTAATGCGTTGCCACCAGTGGAGGCAGATACATTGAGTATATTTAAGAGACTTTTAGATAGGCACTTGGATGATAGAAAAATAGATGGCTATGAAGGAGGGGAAAATTGGATTAAACTTGGAGCGAGTTAAAAGGTTGGCACAATGCTGTGGGCCGCAGAGCCTGTATTGTGCTGTACTGTTCTATGTTCCATGTTGAATATTGAAAGACCTAGATAAAATGGATGTGGAGAGGATGTTTCCTATAGTTGGGGTGCCTAGGGCCACAGAATAAAGGGTCATCCACTTAGAGCAGAGATGAGGAGGAATTTCTTTAACTAGAGGGTGGTAAATCTGTGGAATTCATTGCCACAGTTGGCTGTGGAGGCCTAATCATTGGGTACATTTAAAGCAGGGATTGGTAGGTTATATATTAGTCAGGGCATCATAGACTATAGACAGAAGTCAGAAGAATGAGATATAGAGGGATAATAAATCTGCCGTGATGGAATAGTGGAGCAGACTCGATGGGCTGAATGGCCTAATTCTGCTCCTATGTTTTACAATCTATTACATTTAGTGTAAAGCTCAAATAAGAATGTAATCATGAATAAACAAGGCAGTGAGCAAGTATGCAGATGGAGAAGGAATTGAGTTTTGTCATAAATAGGAGCTGGCTGCGTGGTAGGTGGTTAACGCTTCACTAATTTATCTTTATACTCAGCCGTATTCAGGCCAGGTCGTTTGTGTAGTAAGTGAATTCTTTGATGGTGACAAGAGTTAACACAGTGTATTGATAGTTTCTTTTTCCATTATCTCTCAGACTGCAGCACCACCAAGCCATTGAATCAGTTGATTAAGGCTATTGATTTCCTTCTGGGACCAAACACTATTTATCCTGTAACAACAATAAAGAAGTTGCTTAAAATTCTCAGTAGGTGAGGCAGCTTCTTTGCAGAGGGAGGTGAAGTTAGTGCTCTAGATTAGGAACACAGGAGATTCTGTCGGAACACCAGAGCAACACATACAAAATTCTGGAGAAACTCATCAGGCCAGCCAGCATCTGTGGAAAGGGATGAACAGTTGATGCTTCCAACCAAGATGAAGGGTCTCGACTGTTTATTCATTTCCAGTGGATGCTAGCTGATTTGCTGAGCTCTTCCATCATTTTGTGTGCGCTGCTCCAGATCATTGACTTAATGTGTCAGCAACAATGCCCAATAGGTCAGGCATCATCTGTGGAGGGAAACGTTTCGGGTCAAGACCCTTCATCAGGACCGGGAAGTAAGAGGGCAACGAAAAAGAGTGGGGGATGGGGGGGGAGCACAAGCTGGCTGGTGATAGGTGGATCCAGGTAAGAGGGGGAAGACATAGGTGGGGAGTGGGAGAAGTGGGAATGACGTGAGAAGTTGCAAAAAAGTGGTAGATGCAGCCCAGTCCATCACAGGTAAAATCCTCCCATCAATAAGTAGTATCCATTGTCAAGGGCCCACACCAGCCAGTCCATGCTCTCTTCTTGCTGCTGCCATCGGGAAGGAGGAACAGGAACATTTAGTGATATAGTACAGAGTCAGCGCTTCGAACCATGCTGCCCCAGCAAACTCACAACCCTGATTAACCCTAACCTAATCAAAGGACAAGGTACCATGCATGACCAATTAATCTACACGGCACACCTTTGTACTGTGGGAGGAAACTAGAGGACCCAGAGAGAGCCCACATGTTCCATGGGGAGGAAATATTTATTAATTAATTTATTGTATTTGCACAGTTCGTCTTTTCTCGCACAATTGTTTGACAGTTTTTATTTGTAGTCTTTCATTGATTCTGTTGTATTTCAGCAGAACTCCCAGGACAAAAGGACCCTCAGGGTAGAGTACGATGACCTGTGCTTACTTTTGATGATAAGTTTACTATGAACGTTGGACTTTAAAGCTGGGAGGGGCAGGTGTAGGGGTGGTGTGAAGAAAGTTGTGTTAATGGTTAATCAGTCACAAATATGCTGGCCCTTAATTTTACATCAATGCATAACCTGGCAAGTGTTTGGAGACCTTTAATGATATATTTAGATATCTAGCTTTGCCTTTTGTAGTGCAATTGTGGATATGATTTACACTCAGTGGCCATTTTATTAGGTTCCTCCCATACCTAATAAAGTGGCCATGGAGTGTATGTTCATGGTCTTTTGCTGCTGCAGCCCATCGCTTCAGGGTTTGACATGTTGTGCATTCAGAGATGCTCTTCTGCACTGTTGTAATGCGAGATTATTTGAGTTGCTGTCTGCTTGAACCACTATGACTATTCTCCTCTGACCTCTCTCGTAAATGAGGCACTTTTGCCCACAGGACTACTGCTCACTGGATGTGTTGTTTTTTGTGTTTCACTCCATTTTCTGTGTACTCTACAGACTGTTGTGACTGAAAATCCCAGGAGATCAGTAGTTTCTGAGATACTCAAACCACCCCGTCTGGCGCCAACCATCATTCTACAGTCACAGTCACTCAGATCACATTTCTTCCCCATTCTGATGTTTGGTCTGAACAATAACTGAATCTCTTGACCTTGTTTACATGCTTTTATGCATCGAGTTACTGCCACATGATTGGCTGATTAGATATTTGTATTAACGAGCAGATGTACAGGTGTACCTAACAAAGTGTCAACTGAATGTATATGACACATAAAGTTGATGAAGATTGTCTCTCATTTTCCCCCAAGAAACTAAGCCTTCAGCCTTCGCTCTTTTCTGTTTGGTGTTTCTATGCATTTAAAACATCCTCTCTGCTCTGATCATCAGCCTTCCTCCCGCAGGATAAATTCCACTTCCTCCTAAGCTTTGACACCAAACCCTATTCTCGATGTCTTTTTTTCACCTCCAAATGTTCAACCAGATATCTTTTTCCTTCAAAATCACACAGTAATTTGACTACTGTCAAGCTGATAACAGAAGAAAAATATTGTAATGAGACCTTGTTTAATTCAACATGACCTCAGTGTTCATGCCCGTGGCATTCCTTTGCTATTTTTGTGTTTTATTCCACTTTTGACACCTAGAAGAAACTCTTGAGGCAACTATCTCATAACTGTCTCTTGCTACAAATCACTCTCTATGAACCTGTGGTATGTTTTTAGGCTGAGGAGGAGGGTAGAAGTTTTTGGAGGGGTGGTAAAGTGATTGATCATCCAGGCTGCAAGGCCTCAGCATTTCTACTGTAGTGCTGTTGTTCATGGGCGGCACTGAACAGCAGCGGGTATATACATTCTGTGGCCACTCTCTGAGGTATCTCCTGTACTTGACAAGGTAGCCACTGAGTGTATGTTCACGCAGCTGCTGCTGTATCCCATCCACTTCCGACTTGACGTGTTGTGTGTCTGGAGATACTCCTCTGCACAACACCGCTGTAACACATGGTTATTTGAATCAGAATTAGAATCAGGTTTGAAATTTGTTAACTTAGCAGCAGCAGTTCAATACAATACATAATCTAGCAAAGAGAGAGAGAAAAAATAATAAATAAAATAAAACACAATAAATAAACAAGTAAATCAATTACATATATTAAATAGATTTTTTTTAAAAACGCAAAAACAGAAATACCATATATTAAAAAAGTGAAGTAGTATCCAAAGCTTCAATGTCCATTCAGGAATTGGATGGTAGAGGGGAAGAAGCTGTTCCTGAATCGCTGAGTGTGTGCCTTCAGGCTTCTGTACCTCCTACCTGATGGTAACAGTGAGAAAAAGGGCATGTTCTGGGTGCTGGAGGTCCTTAATAATGGACACAGCCTTTCTGAGACACTGCTCCCTAAAGATGTCCTGGGTACTTTGTAGGATAGTACCCAAGATGGAGCTGACTAGATTTACAACACTCTGCAGCTTCTTTCGGTCCTGTGCAGCAGCCCCTCCCTACCAGTGATGCAGCCTGTCAGAATGATCTCCATGGTACATCTACAGAAGTTTTTGAGTGTATTTGCTGACATGCCAAATCTCTTCAAACTCCTAATGAAGTATAGCTGCTGTCTTGCCTTCTTGCTGTCTTAACCTGACAACTTGAACCAGTCTGGCCATTCTCCTCTGACCTCCCCCATTAACAAGGTGGTTTTGCCCAAGGCACTGCTACTCATTAGATATATTTTTGTTTCCCGCACCATTCTCTGTAAACCCTCGAGACTGTTGTTCATGAAAATCTTGGGAGATCAGTAGTTTCTGAGACACTCAAGCCACCCCATCTGACACCAACCATCATTCTACAGTCAGTCACTTGGATCACATTTCTTCCCCATTCTGATGTTTAGTCTGAACAACAACTGAACCTCTTGAATGCTTTCATGCATTCAGTTGCTGCCACATGATTGGCTGAGTAAATATTTGCATTCACAAGCAGGTGTACCTAAGCCATTGACTGTATCTCAGTTTCGTTCCTGTATAGTATGGTAGCATAGTGTTAGGACTATAATTTACAGTACTAATGACCTAGGTTTAATTCCCGCCACTGAACGTAAGGAGTTTTGTACGCTTTCCCCATGATCGCATGCGTTTCCACCAGTTGCTCCAGTTTCCTCCCACCATCAAAGGACATACGGGTTGAAAGGTTAATTGGTCATTGTATATTGTCCCATGATTAGGCTAGGGTTAAATTGGGGTTTGCTGGGTGGTGCAGCTCTGAGAGCTGGAAAGGCCTATTTTGTGCTGTATCTCAATAAGTAAAAATTAATTAATTTATTAATTAACTTCCCTGAATTTGACATAGAGCATCTTAAGCTCTTAGGATGTGAGAAGCTGCTATATTCCTTTTTCTTTTTATTTTTCTAATGTGGCAGATGGGGTTCAATCTGGAAAAGTGAGAAGTGATTCACTCTGAAAGGTCAAATTTGAAGGCAGAGTACAGTGTTAGCAAGATATTTAGCAGTGTGGAGGAACATCTTGGGGTCCACATTCATAGATTCCTCAAAGTTGCCACACAATTTCATAGAGTGCTTAAGAAAGTGTATGCAGTGTTAGCTTTCAATAGTCATGGGATTGAGTTCAAAGCCCTCGAGGTAATGTTGCAACTTCATAAATCCCTGGTTAGACCACACTTGAAACATTGTCGTCAGTTCGGGTCATCTCATTGTAGGAAGGATGTGAAAGCTTCAGAGAGGGTGCAGAAGAGATTTACCTGGATTAGAGAGCATGTCTTATGAAGATAGGTTAAGCAGTCAAGGGCTTTTCTCTTTGGGGTGAAGTAGAATGACAGGCGACTTGATAGAGGTGTTCGAGATGATGGAGTGGACAGAGAGAGAAATGGCTAATATGGGAGGGCTAAATTCTAACATGATTGGGGAAAGTATAGAGGGATGTCAGAGGAGGCTTTCACACAGAGAGTGATGGGTGAATGGAACACACTGCTAGAGGTGCTGGTGGCAGCAGAAATATTAGAGACATTTTATAGACTCTTATATAGGCATGTGGAGGGTTTCAGGGTTTCATAGGCGGAAGGGGCTATATGGATGTTAGAGTGGATTGAAAGATCGGTACAATATTGTGGGCTGACTGTGCTATGCTGTTCTGACTGTGCTATGTTCCATACTTTTCACTGTCAGTTTCCAGTGGTCCGATGACCACTCTTAGCCCTTTTGCTTTATATATATATCTGAAGAATCTTTTCGTATCCTCTTGTTATTATCAGCTAGCTTCCCTACCTTACCTTTTGTTAATGTTTTACCTTGTTCTACCTCACTGCTCTATATAACGTGTGATCTGTATGAACCGTGTGGAAGACAAGCTTTTCACTGAATCTTAGTACATATGCCAGTATGAAAACAATATCACATACCAATACCAAGGGATAGAAATATGCTTCTTATCATCTTGTACACCTCTATTGGGATGGCCATGGTTAGCGTAAAGCTTCACAGAGCCAGTAACTCCGGTTCCTTTCACGGTGCTCCCTATAAAGGAGGCTATATGTTTTGCACGTGACCGCGTGGGTTTTGTCTAGGTGCTCCGGTTTCCTCCCTAATCCAAAAGACATATGAGTTAGTCGGTTACTTGGTCACATGGGTGTGATTGGGTGGTGCGGGCTCATTGATCTGGAAGGACCCATTTCCGTGCTGTATCTCTACCAAATATATTCACAAGGGGCAGATATCTATTCATTGATGATTCAGTTCCTGTTATGAGAGTCTATACCTCCACCATCTCTTCAGACACTTGAAGGCCTGTGCAGAAGTTTGCCTTGCATGAGGAAGTACAGTACTGTGCAAATGTTTTAGGCACGCACATACATATATATATCATGTGCCTAAGTCCTTTGCACAGTACTGTTTTGGTCAACATGGAGCAGACAGGGAGTTTGTATATCTGGCGGGAGCAAAGGATGTTGAGAATGACAAGAGTGGAATGCCTGTGGAAGATGTTGGATAGGTGGCAGAGATGGAGTGCCAGGGCCAGGGGATGGCATGGGTGCAGACATGCCCAACCCTGAAACAGCAGGCAAGGTCATTTGATTTCAAACAGTTGGTTTACTGATCATTACAGAATGTCTCTCTGGTGCTTCCTGCTCCCTCCTCTCTCTCTTCCCCTTTTCTCAAACATGATTCCCCTCTTCCTGCCCCTTCCCACTCTCAGTCCACAATAGAGACCCATATCAGAATCAGGTTCATTATCATTCACATATGTCATGAAGTTTGTGTTTTTCGGGCAGTGCAATACATAAAATTTCTCAGTACAGTGCAAAAGTCTTGGTCACTCTAGGTATATTCAGCAACATACACAAAATGCTGGAGGAACTCAGCAGGACGGTTGTAGTTGGGAGCTAAATATCCAAGGTTTCATGTTGTACTGGAGGGATAGTAAGAAGGCAGAGGAGGTGGCATGGCTCTGCTGGTAAAGAAGGGCATCAAATCATTAAAAAGATGTGACATAGGATTGGAAAATGTTGGATCTTTGTGGGTTGAGGTAAGTAACTACAACAGTAAAAGGACCCTGATGGCAGTTATATACAGACCTCACAGCAGTAGCTGGAATGTTGATTACAGATAACAAAAGGAATAGAAAAGATGTGTCAAAAGGGCAATGTTATCATAGTCAGGGGAGATTCCATTGAAACCTTTTGAACACTGACAGTAAATGTGAAAAGGATGTTTCCCATGGTGGGGGAGGCTAGGACAAAATGCGGAGAAATTTCTTTAGCCAGAGGGTGGTAAATTTGTGGACTTTATTACCACAGACCCCTGTGGAGGTCAAGTCATTGGGTGTATTTAAGGCAGAGATTGATAGGTTCTTGATAGGACAGCATCAAAAGTACGGGGAGAAGGCCGGGGAGTGGGGCTGAGCAGGGGGGAAAGGATCAGCCATGGTTGAATGGCGGAGCAGACTCGACGGGCGAAGCGGCCCAATTCTGCTCCTATGTCCCATGTTCTTATGGTAAGGCAGCGTATATGTAAACAGTTGCCATTTCGGTCCAAGTCCTTTCTTCCGGATCTAGCTCTCTGTATATAGTACTGTACCACATTTGGGAAGTTATATAATTTTGTTCAGTAATGCTGTGCCAAAGTGCTCAGCAGCGGGTGTTGGTGTTAAACCATTCTAACAGCAGGGGGACTATTGAGAATGGTAAACTATTAAGTCCAGTTGACTGCGTTTGTTTTGGTTGCTCTGATACAGACAATGCGGTTTGATCATTCTCTTTCTAAACATCTGGGCTCTGGAGCGCGCTCCGCCATCTGGTGTTTTCGAGATGTGAGATCGAGTAAAATTCAGTCTCCAAGCTGTTTGCTTGCCGGAGTCTTCCGTTCTCCACCCCCTGCTCTCCATTTCAATGTGGAAACATGCTGCCGATGCATAACAGAGTCTTCCGTTCTCCACCCCCTGCTCTCCATTTCAATGTGGAAACATGCTGCCGATGCATAACAGAAGACACAGAAGGGTTTAAGGTCACTGATGCAAATTTCTGGATCTCATTGTTTCTTTATTGAAATGTAAATGAGGCTTTAATATTGTGACACAAGTGCGCTGGAAGCAGCGGCTTCTGAAGTTGTGCTTTGCTCTATGCCGTGACTGTTACACATTCTCTTCAATTCTATATGGGCACTAATAGAGAATGGAGTTGCTCGGTTATTTACGTGGTCACAGCAGAACACAACAACATCTCGTGGGGCAGTTCACAATTCTTGTATTTTTTTATTGTAAGGGTTGCTGTGGTCTATAGGGTGGCGGGTGGAGATATGTCTCTACTGAAGGAGGTGTAAGGTTCTCCTTTTCACCGCTAGCCTGCAGCTCACCCTTGGGCAAGGTATAGCCCCTGCTCAGCCCCTCTCCACCCATGATCAGGGTCACGTGAAGCCATGGGAGCAAGTGGTGGACAGTTGTGTGAGTATCTGGCCCATATCACAAGACCCGGTTGTGCAACCAATGACACCAGGCATATAATCTCTGAAAAGTATTGATAATGGCTGGGGTCATCTGTCTTGTAAAGATACTGTCCAGAAGAAGGCAATGGCAAACCACTTCTGTAGAAAAATTTGCCAAGAACAATCATGGGCAAAGACCAAGATTGCCCATGTCATATAACATGGCACATGATAATGATGCTGTAGTCTAAAGGGAATTTCTCCTCCTCCCCTTCGATTTCTCTTTCCACTAATTTTCCCCTCTCCCTTCCCTCATCTTCTATTCCTCACTCTAACCTCTTACCTTATTTCCTCACCTACCTATCACCTACCCCTTATGCACCTCCTCTTGCCCTTTCTCACAAGGTCCAATCAGATTCCTTCTTCACTAGCCCTTTACGTTTCCTACCCACCAGACTTCATCTATCAACTTCTAGCTATCCTCCTTCCCCTCCCCGTACCTTTTTATTCTGGCAGATTTCCATTTCCTTTCCAGTCGTGAATGAGGGTCTTGGCCCGAAGCATCAGCTGTTTACTCATTTCCGCGGATGCTGCCTGACCTGCTGAGTTCGTCCAGCACTTTGTGTGTGTTAATCTGTCACTTTAGTGTTTACCTGCACTACACATTCCCTCTACCTGTCTCACAGCACCAAGTTCAGGAACAGTTATTACCCCACAACCATCAGGCTCCTGAACCAGTGTGGATAATATCACTCATCTCAACACTGAACAGATTCCACAACCTACAGGTTCACTTTCAAGGACTCTACACCTCATGTTCTCAGTACTGATGTCACTTGCACTGTCTGTATTCTTTTACACATTGACCAAAGAGCTGCTCCTCGAATCAGCGAAGACCCTGTCCATTTCAAGAAACAGTGGACAGTAGTGTTCCAGTGCATACCTCCAAGACAAATGTAGTGAGCAGTATCAACTACAATTTACTGTTGTCATTGATGCCACCAATGTGGAACTTAATCAACTAAAAGGACTTCAGATGATTGGTATTAATATTGGTAGTTGTCCATCATGTCTGATGATGACATGAGACCTGTGTGTAGAGCTTTTAAAGTGGAAGTGGTGTATTTCCATTCTCTGACCTCAGATGTCAAGTCCATTAGTACAAGTAAGCATTACATACTGAGGACATCCTTGATTGTAATGGATGACCATAATGTCTTCTGTGCCTTGTTATGACCTTCACTCTCCATGGAGTGTAGCAGTTGGCCGTTGGACCTCACTGTAGATCTTATCCACCCATTCTACCAGAGCTGATTTTTGCATGCTAGGACAGACATGTCCCTACCTTACTGGGCTGTGAGACCTGCTGGCTACTCACACTTGGATTAGCCCACTTGGTGAGTGCCATACCAGAGTGCAGCTGCTGTCGTATACAAACAGCTACTTGAAGCCACAGGTGAGAGCTGAATTTCCAGTGGGAACTAAAGGTAAGTGAAATACTGCAAAATGGACACAACAAGCCCCTGCACCAGAGGTGCTACCCCTCCCTGAACACCCCATTGAAAGCAGTATTGCATTATTATTGTCATATATACCAAGTGAAGACCTTGCCTTGCTTACTATAAGACCATAAGACATAGGAGCAGGATTAGGCCATTTGTCCCGTCGAGTCTGCTCCACCATTCAATCATAGCTGGTCCTTATTTCCCCTCCACAGCCCTACTCCCCAGCCTTCTCCCCGAAACCTTTGATGCCGTGTCCAATCAAGAACCTATCAATCTCTGCCTTAAATACACCTGGTCTCCACAGATGCCTGTGGTAAAAATTTCCACAAATCACCACCCTCCACCTCAAAAGTTTTACTGCATCTCTGTTTTAAATGCATACCCTTCTGTACCTAGGCTGTGCCCTCTTATTCTAAACTTCTCCACCACAGGAAGCATCCTTTCCACATCTACTTTGTCTAGGCCCTTCAACATTTGAAAGGTTTCAATGAGATCCTCCCTCATCCTTCTAAACTCCAGCAAGTACAGGCCCAGAGCCATCAAACATTCCTCATATGATAACCCTTTAATTCCCGGAATCATCCTTGTGAACCTCCTCTGAACCCTCTCCAATGCCAGAACATCTTTTCTTAGGTGAGGAGCCCAAAACTGTTCACGATACTCAAGCTGAGGCCTCACCAGTGCCTTATAAAGCCTCAACATCACATCCCTGCTCTTATATTCTAGACCTCTTGAAACAAATGCTATCATTGAATTTACCTTCCTCGCTACCAATTCTACCTGCAAGATAGCCTTTAGGATGTTCTGCACAAGGACTCCAAGTCCCTTTCCGTCTCAGAGTTTTGAATTTTCTCCCCATTTATAAAATAGTTTGCACATTTATTTCTACTACCAAAGTGCATGGCCATGCATTTTCCAACATTGTATTTCATTTGCCACTCTCTTGCCCGTTCTCCTAATTTGTCTAATTTCTTCTGCAGCCTACCTGTTTCCTCAACACTACCTGACCCTCCACCTGTCTTCATGTCATCTGCAAACTTGGCAACATAGCCATCTATCCCATCATCTAAATCATTTATGTACAGCATAAAAAGAAGCAGTTCCAACACCGACCCTTGCGGAACACCACAAGTCACTGGCAGCTAAGTAGAAAAGGATCATTTTATTCCCACTCGCTGCCTCCTACCAATCAGTCAATGCTCCAGCCATGCCAGTAAATTTCCTGCAATGTTATGGGCTCTTAACTTGGTAAGCAACGTCATGTGTGGCACCTTGACAAAGACCTTCTGAAAGTTCAAATATACAACATCCACTCCATCCCCTTTATCTATCCTATGTGTAATCTCCTCAAAGAATTCCTATAGGTTCATCAAACAAAATATTCCCTTAAAGAAACCATACTGACTTTGTTCTATCTTGTCCTGTGTCTTCAAGTATTCCATAACCTCCTCCTTAACAATTGACTCCAACATCTTCCCAACCACTGAGGTCAGGCTAACAGGCATGTAATTTCCTTTTCTGCTGCCTTCCTCCTTTCTCAAAGGGTGGAGTGACATTTGCAATTTTCCAATCTTCATGCCCAAGTCCAAAGATTTTTGAAAAATCATTACTAATGCCTCCACAATTTGTACTGCTACCTCTTTCAGAACCCTAGGGTGCTTTTCATCTGATCTGGGTGACTTATGTACCCTTGAGTCTTTCAGCTTTTTGAGCACCTTCTCTCTTGTAATAGTAACTGCACCTACTTCTCTTGCCTTGCACCCTTCAACATCTGTCACATGCTAGTGTTTACAACAGTGAAGACTGATGCAAAATACTCATTTAGTTCATCTGCCATCTCCTTGTCCCCTGTTATTATTTCTCCAGCCTCATTTTCTAGTGGTCCTATATCCACTCTTATCTCCCTTTTATTTTTTACATACTTTTACTATGCACTGTAATATTGTTTGCTAGCTTGCTTTCATATTTCATCTATTCCCCCTTTATGATTCTTCTAGTTGTTCTCTGAAGGGTTTTAAAAGCTTCCTGACCCTCTGTCTTCTCACTAGTCTTTGCTTTGCCCTCTTTTACTTTCTCTTTAGCTTTGACTTCCCATGTCAGCAATGGTTGTACTATTTTGCTATTTGAGTATTTCTTTGTATTTGGAATACATCTGTCCTGCGCCTTCCTCATTTTCCCAGAAACTCACACCATTGCTGCTCTGCTGTCATCCCTGCCAGCATCTCCTTCCAATTTACTTTGGTCAACTTCCATCTCATACCATTATAATTTCCTTTACACTGAAATACTTCTACGTCAGACTTTACTTTCTTCTTATCAAATTTCAAGTATCTAAAACTCAATCATATTGTGATCACTGGCACCTAAGGATTCCTCGACCTCAAGGAGATGGATCACAAGAGAGTGAGTTTGTTGAATGCTTACAAGATGGCTTTTTAGACCTCTGTTTCCTCAATACTATCTGCCCCTCCACTTATCTTTTTATTGTCTACAAACTTAACCAGAAAGCCATCAATATCATCATCCAAATCGATGAAATACTATGTATAAAGTAGTGGTTCCTACACAGACACTGTGGAACACCACTAGTCACTGGCAATCAATCCAAAAAGGATCCCTTTATTCCCACTCCTTGCCTCGTACCAATAAACAATTGATGCTTCAGGCCCAGACCCTGTTTATCACACCATTTGCCATTCAATAGTGCAAAGAGGATAATCACTTTCTTCATATTATGTGCTTAACTTTCCCATCTTTCATAAGGCAGGAAATTATAAGCATTAGAGATTCTGCAGATGCTGAAAATCCAGAGCAGCACCCACAAAATGCTGGAGGAACTCTGCAGGTCAGGCAGCTTCAATGGAGAGGAGAAACAGTCAACATTTCAGGCTGAGACCCTTCATCAGTACAAAAACCATTTTCATTAGGATACTGAGAGCACTGTATCACTAGGATAGTTCTGTGTACTTTTCAGAGTCCTGTCCATGAGTTCAATGGGTCAGTAACCTGGTGTGAGGGAATGGTTGTGCCTGATGGAGTGGGTGGCCCAAGTCAGTATCAATCTGATGCTTTTGGCACAGGATTAGTGAGTCAGCACTGTACTGGTGATTGAATAGTCCATGAAGATCTGCATGAGATCTATGGTTATTCTTATTGTCAAGCTGCAAATTCTCTCTGCAATTGTCTTAAATTTGAAAATGCCCAGGAAATCTACTGTTACCTACTAACTCACTAACCTACCTACCTATAAGTCTTGTCACACACAAAGAAGACAAAATGTATTGTGTTCATCTGTGGCTGCATTTGTGTGCTTGTTCTTGCAAAAACGTAGCTCCAGGACTATATCCCAATCACCATCAATCTACAGGCCTTTTCTTCATGTTTCATGTTTTATTTGTTTTTAAGTTTTTCTGCTAGTACAATTACTGTATATATACAAATGGTAATGGACGCAGCCCAGTCCATCATGGGTAAATCCCTCTCCACCACTGAGCATGTCAAGACAAAGTGCTATCACAGGAAAGCAGCATCCAGGACGAGGGACCCCCACCATCCAGGACATGCTCTCTTCTCACTGCTGCCGACCGCAAGAAGGTATGGGACCGTCAGGACTCACATCACCATGTACACGAACAGTTATCACCCCTCAACCATCAGGCTGTTGAACCAGAGGAGATAACTTCACTGAACTTCACTTGCCCCATTGGTCCCACAACCTATGAAATCACTTTCAAGGAATCTTTATTTCATGTTCTAGATATTTATTACTTTTTTTTCTTCTTCAGAATTTGCACATTGTTGTCTTTTGCACATTGGTTGTTTGTCCATCCTGTTGGGTGCAGTCTTCCATTGATTCTGTTATGGTTCTTGGACTTTCTGAGTATGCCTGCATGAAAATGAATCTCTGGTGACATATGTGTAAGAGAATACATTGAACTTTGATGTGTTATTTGTTTATAGACATTAAGTAAAGGAATGAGCTGGAGCTTTTGAAAAACATTAAGTTAGTTAAGTCGCTGAGACCAGACGAGATGTACCCCAGGCCACTGTGGGAAGCGAGGGAGTAGATTGCAGAACCTCTGGAAATGATCTTTGCATCATCAATAGGGACGGGAAAAGTACCAGAGGATTGGAGGATTGCAAAAGTTGTTCCCTTATTCAAGAAAGTGAGTACGGATAACCCAGGAAATTATAGACCAGTGAGTCTTATTTCAGTGGTGGGAAATTTGTTGGAGAAGATCCTGAGAGGCAGAATTCATGAGCATTTGGAGACATAATCTGATTAAGAATAATCAGCATGGCTTTGTCAATAGCAGGTTGTGTCTTATGAGCCTGATTCAATTCTTTGAGGATGTGACTAAACACATTGATGAAGGTAAAGCAGTTGATGTGGTGTATATGGATTGCAGTAATGCATTTGATAAGGTACCCCATGCAAGGATCATTCATAAAGTGAGGAGGAATGGGATCCAAGAAAACCTTGCTTTGTGGATCCAGGTTTGGCTTGCCCACAGAAGGCAGATAGCTGGAGATGGTTCATATTCTGCATGGAGCTTGGTGACCAGTGGTGTTCCACAAGGATCTGTTCTGGGACCTCTCCTCCTTTATAAATGACCTGGATGAAGAAGTAGAAGAGTGAGTTAGTAAGTTTGCTGATGACACAAAGGTTGGGGGTGTTTTGGATAGTCTGGAATGCATTGTTGGTGATGGTGGTAGAGGCGAATACAATAGGGTCTTTTAAAGAGACTCTTAAATAGGTACATGGAGCTTAGAAAAATAGAGGGTTATGCAGTAGGGAAATTCTAGGCAGTTTCTAGAGTAGGTCACATGGACAGCACAACATTGTGGGCCGAAGGGCCTGCAATATACTGTAGATTTCTATGTTGTCCATATTCTATATGTGCTGTGTGCTGTGTGTGACTATTGGTACTGTGTTTTCCACCTTGGCCCAGAGGAACACTGTTTCATTTGGCTGTAGTTATGTGTATGGTTGAACGATAATTGAGCTTGAACTTGAGCTTAAATTTAAACTTGAATTTTGAAATGTGGAAGGACACCAGAGGATATGGAAGAAACCCAGGGGGTCACGGGGAGAATGTTAATCTCTTTACAGACTCCAGCAGAATCGAGTCACTAGTGCTGTAATAGTGTTATGCTAATCACTATGCCACCTTGTCACTTGCAAATATATTCATGAAAACAGAGGAGAAGCCACTGAATGCCGGTGCTTGGAAGTAGGTACAGAGGAGATGTCAGGGGTAAGTTTTTTACGCAGAGAGTGGTGAGTGTGTGGAATGGGCTGCCGGCGACGGTGGTGGAGGCTGAAACGATTGGATCTTTTAAGAGACTCCTGGATGGCTACATGGAGCTTAGAAAAATAGAGAGCTATGGGTAAGCCTAGGTAGTTCTAAGGTAGGGATATGTTCGACACAGCTTTGTGGACCGAAGGGCCTGTATTGTGCTGTAGGTTTTCTATGCTTCTACGTTTGTATGAACACTGGAGATCCAAATTCATGTCCAGTCCAATACACCCAGCATTCTCAAAGTCTCTGTGAAAATAAAATATAAAGTTTCTCACCAAGTCCTAAGTCCAACTGGAAAATAAGCATTGAGGAAGGCACTAAAAGCTAAAAAGTCTTCAAAAGGAACACAAAGGCAATTTCAAGTTGGGAAAGGAGCACCCAACTGTTTGGAGATAAGGAAGATGAAAAGTGATTTGATAGAGCTGTACAAGATGATAAGAGGCATAGACTGAATGGACAGCCAGAGATTTTTCCCAAGACAGAAATGGCTAATATTACAGGGCATAATTTTAAGTTGATTGGAGGAAAGTACTGTTCTATGTTCCATAGTCTAAATCCCAGCAATCGAACATCAGACATCAGTCATCAGAATATCAAGAACTACAGTAGAAATACTGTACATGACCATCTCCCCTGTGTGTCTGTCTGAAACGGTCCCTGCTACGTTCTATAACGTAGAGATGGGGGCTGCAGGCAATCTGTAATCTGCATTTCTTAGTTCTTAGAGAAGGGGAACTATGTCCTTGATATCAAAGCCATAGCAACATCTTTCATAATAAAGTTAAATGAGTCAACTTTATTTGA
Organism: Hypanus sabinus; assembly: GCF_030144855.1. Classification (NCBI taxonomy): domain Eukaryota; kingdom Metazoa; phylum Chordata; class Chondrichthyes; order Myliobatiformes; family Dasyatidae; genus Hypanus; species Hypanus sabinus. Next base: position 100,872,465 of record NC_082719.1, on the reverse strand, counting down.
AAATCATGAATTTTTAATTGTTGCCATCAGAAATGTAATATTAATAATTCTGTTACCAATGATATCAGTCAGTGTTTGACTTTAAAAGGACTTTATCTTTGCTTAGTTTTGTTTCTATGAGTTTTTAAAACTCTTCCAAGGAATGAAGACTTCTCGTTGAAGAAGAACTTAATGTTGCAAAAGTTAAGAACCATAGAGTTTGGGTTGCACAGGAGCACAGAAGCAAGCTCTTTGACCATCTAGTCTGCACCGCACAGAACTATTATTCTGCTTAGTCCCATTGACTTGCACCCAGACCACAGCCCTCCATGATTCTTCCATCCATGTACCTATCCAACTTTCTCTTAAATGTTGAAATCAAACCCACATCCACCACTTCTGATGTCCTTCTGTTTTAACGTGAGTAAAGGGACAAGCTTAAAAAAGTATACAAATGGATCTGAATGTACTGGTTCAGAAGAAAGAGAAAACATTCATGGTCCATGCTGTAGTTTGGAAGACAAGCATTCTAACCTCACTATCTCAGAGCACATTGCTCCGCACTCTCTCCTTGAAGGGTCACAGCCCAAATGTTAGACTGTTCATTTCCCTCTGTAGATGCTGCCTGACCCATTGAGATCCTCCAGCACAATATGTGTGTTGGTACAAGGCTGACTGGGGTAGGGAGGTCTTGCCAGCATTGTTCAGACCTTCATTGAGACCTCCTTTGCGAGTTGTTGTTCCATGAAGGAAGAAAGACTTACTTGCCTTGAAGGCAGTGCAGCTTCAATCTCTAGATTTAGTCCTGGAAGGAAGGAATAATCCTATGATGGAGGGTTGGGGAGATCAGTATTGGTATTGATTTATTATTGTCACATGTTACAAAGTTCAAGGTTCTAGGTGAATTTATTATCAAAATATGTATACAGTATGGTACCATATACAAAACTTGAGATTCATTTTCTCACAGGCTTTTATAGGAAGAATAAAGAATACAATAGACTTGATGAAAAACAATACATACGCAAAGACCAGCAAACAACTGATGTTCAAAAATGGCAAATTGTGCAAAAATACACTGAGAATGAGTTGTAGAGTCCTTGAAAGTAGGTTGTAATATCAGTTCAGAGTTGTGGTGAGTGAATCTATCCTAGTCGGTTCAGGAGCCTGAAGGATAATAGCCGTTGCTGAACCTGGTGGTGTGAAATCTAAGGCTCCTGTACCTCTTGCCTGATAGTAGTAGTGAGAAGAGAGCATGGTCTGGATAGTAGAGACCTTTGATGATGGATGCTCTTTTCTTATCGTGTGCTCCATGTAACTGCGCTCACAGTGGGAAGTGCTAAGAATGAGTGAAGAGCTTGTCTTGCGTACAGTTCATACAGATCAAATCATTGCACAGTACATTGAGGTAGAAAAGGTAAAACAATAACATAATGTAGAATAAAAGTGTAAAAGCTACAGAGAAAGTACAGTGCAGGTAGACAATTAAGTACAAGATCAAAACAAGTCAGATTATGAGGTCAACTCTCTACAGATGTGCCATAGAAGGCATTCTAACTGGCTGTATCACCCTTTGGTATGGGGTGGTGTCTACTGCAGACGATTGAAATAAGCTGCAGAGAGTTGTAAACTTAGTCAGCGCCATCATGGCCAGTAGCCTCCATTGTATACATAGCCTCCATTCAGTCCTTTGCAAGGGGAGACATAGGATCAGGAGAAGTAGAGTCTGTGTGGATAGAACTGAGGAACAGTAAGGGCAAGAAGACCCTAATGGCTGTTGTCTACAGGCCACCAAACAGTAGCATGGATATTGGGTGCAAGTTGAATAGGGAGTTAACATTAGCATGTGGCAAAGGTAATGTCACAGTAGTTATGGGGATTTCAACATGCAGGTGAATTGGGAGAATCGGGTTGGTGCTGGACCCCAGGATAGGGAGTTTGTAGAGTGCCTACGGGATGCATTCTTGGAACAGCTTGTACGAGAGCTGACCAGGGACAAGGCTATTCTGGATTTAGTCTTGTGTAATGAACAGGATTTGATAAGCGATCTTGAAGTAAAGGAGCCATTAGGAGGTAGTGACCATAATATGATAAGTTTTTATCTACAATTTGAGAAGGATAAGGGCAGATCAGAGGTGTCAGTGTTGCAGTTGAACAGGGGAGACTATGGAGCCATGAGGGAGGAGCTGACCAAAGTTAACTGGACGGATATCCTAGCAGAAAAGACAGTGGAACAGCAATTGCAGGTATTCTTCGGAATAATGCACAAGGTGCAAAATTAGTTCATCTCCCGGAGAAGGAAGGATTCAAAGGGGGGAAAGGGGCCACAGTGGTTGACAAAGGAAGTCAGAGATTGCATGGCATTAAAAAAAAGGAAGTATGACAGAGCTAAGGTGAGTGGGAAGACAGATGATTGGGAAATTTTTAAGGAAAAACAGAACTTAACTAAAAAGGCAATACGGGGAGAAAAAATGAGGTACAAACGCAAGCTAGCCAGGAATATAAAGGAGGATAGCAAAAGCTTTTTTTAGGTATGTGAAGAGAAAGAAAATAGTTAAAAACAATGTTGGGCCCTTGAAGAATGAATTGGGTGAAATTGTTATGAGAAACTGAGAAATGGCAGAAGAATTTAATAAGTCCTTTAGATCTGTCTTCACTAGGGAAGACACAAGCAATCTCCCAGATGTATGGATGGGCCAAGGACAAAGGGTAACAGAGGAAATGAAACAGATTGGCATTAGGAAGGAAACGGTGATGAGTAGACTGATGGGACTGAAGGCTGACAAATCCCCAGGTCCAGATGGTCTGCATCCTAGGGTACTAAAGGAGGTGGCTCTGGAAATTGCAGATGCACTGGTAATCATTTTCCAATGTTCCTTAGATTCAGGATCAGTTCCTGAGGATTGGAGAATGGCTAATGTTATCCCACTTTTTAAGAAAGGAGGGAGGGAGAAACCAGAGAACTATCATCCTGTCGGCCTAACATCAGCAGTGGGGAAGATGCTAGAGTCCATTATTAAAGATGAATTAGTGGAATATCTAGATAGCAGTGATAGGATTGGGCCGAGCCAGTATGGATTTACCAAGGGCAAATCATGCTTGACTAATCTGTTGGAGTTTTTCGAGGATGTAACCAGGAAGTTAGACAAGGGAGATCCAGTGGGTGTAGTGTACCTCGATTTTCAGAAGGCATTTGATAGCAAGGAAATTCTTTTGCATTTGTACAGGGCTCTGATGAGACCACACCTGGAGTATTGTGTACAATTTTGGTCTCCAAGGTTAAGGAAGGACAGCCTGGCTATAGAGGAAGTGCAGCATAGATTCACAAGGTTAATTCCTGGGATGTCCGGACTGTCTTACGCAGAGAGGTTAGAGAGACTGGGCTTGTACACTTTGGAACTAAGGAGATTGAGAGGGGATCTGTTTGAAACATATAAGATTATTAAGGGATTGGACAAGATAGAGGCAGGAAATATGTTCCAGATGCTGGGAGAGTCCAGTACCAGAGGGCATGGTTTGAGAATAAAGGGTAGGTCATATAGGACAGAGTTAAGGAAAAACTTCTTCTCCCAGAGAGTTGTGGGGGTCTGGAATGCACTGCCTCAGAAGGTAGTGGAAGCCAATTCTCTGGATGCTTTCAAGAAGGAGCTAGATAGGTATCTTATGGATAGGGGAATCAAGAGATATGGGGACAATGCAGGAACCGGGTATTGATAGTAGATGATCAGCCATGATCTCAGAATGGCGGTGCAGGCTCGAAGGGCCAAATGGTCTACTTCTGCACCTATTGTCCATTGTATCCAGGGCATCTCCAAGGAGTGATGCCTCAAAAAAATGGCATCCATCATTAAGGACCCCCATCACCCAGGTCATGCCCTGTTCTCATTGCGATCATCAGGAAGGAGGTACAGGAGCCTGAAGACACACACTCAATGATTCTGGAATAACTCCTTCCCCTCTGCCATCCAATTTCTGAATGGATATTGAACTCACGAGCACCTTCTCACTACAATTTTATTTCTATTTTTGCACTTTTTATTTAATTTAACTATTATCTATTTATACATATTTACAGTAATTCATGTTTTTTCTATTATGTACTACAATTTACGGCTGCTGCAAACACAACAAATTTCATAACATACGCTAGTGCTATTAAACCTGATTCTGACTCTGATTTGATTGTACAAGAGATCAGTTCAAGAATCTGATAACAGTGGGATAGAAGCTGTCCTCGAGCCTGGTGGAATGTGCTTTCAGGCTTTTGTATCTGATGGGACAGGGGAGAAGAGAGAATATCCAGGAAGGGTGGGGGCATTGATGATGCTGGCTATTTTACTGAGGCAGTGAGAAGTACAGACAGACCCCTGAGAGGAAAGGCTGTTTTCCATGATGTAGTGAGCTGTATCTCTGCAGTTTCTTGCGATCGCATGCAGAGCATTGCCACATCAAGCCATTATACGTCCAGATAAAATGCTTCCTGTGGTGCATTGATAAAATTTAGAAAGGATTGATGGAGACATGCCAAATTTCTTTAGCCTTCTGAGGAAGCAGAGGTGTTGGTTGTTGAACTTTCTTGGCTGTGACATAAAAGTGGTTGGCTCCGTTCAGGCTATTGATGATGATCACTCCAAGGAACTTGAAACTCTCAACCTTCTCAACCTTAAATCCATTGATGCAGACAAGAGTAGGTGCATCTCTTTGCTGATGTTGACGGGAAGATTGTTGTCATAACACCATGTTACTAAGTTCTCTCTCTCCTTCCTGTACTCTGACTCATCACATCATTACTTGGGATACGGCTCGCCATGTTGGTACCATCTGCAATCTTGTAGATGGAGTTGGAGCAGAATCTGGCCACTCTCTCATGAGGACAGAGTAGAGGGTAGGGGGTTGAGGATGCAACTTTGTGGGCACCAGTGGTTATAGAGGCAGAGAAAGAGGAGGAGAGAGAGAATGGGAGGGAGAGGTTGAGGCTATTGGTTTAGTATTGTCACATGTAACGTGGTCAGTGAAAAAGTTTTGTTTGCAAAGTTTAAAGTAAGTTTATTGTCAAAGTACTTATATATAACCATATACAACCATGAGGTTCATTTTCTTGTGGGCATAGTTAATGAAACTATAGAATAAAAACTACAACAGAATCACTGAATGACCACCGAACTAGGGCATTCAACCAGAGTGAGGAGACATCAAACTACAAATGCAAAAGATGAAATTATAATAGTAAATAAATATTGAGAACATAGGGTGAAGAGTCCTTGAAAGTGAGTCCATAGGTTGTGGGAACATATCGTTGGTGGGGCAATTGACATTGAGTTCTCCCCTTTGGTTCAAGAGCCTGATGGTTGAGGGTCAGGAGCAGTTCCTGACCATGGTGGGGATGCATGTCATTCAAATCGAACATGCCAAGGAAAAGTATATCAAGGTAGTACCTGCAGAATATGGTGTTTCCATTACTGAGAAGGAATGGTGCAAGTAGATAAAGGCCAAGGGACGTGACAAGATGGAGAGAGCAAGATTTCTGTACTCTGTAAGTGGTCCATTCTAATAGCAATGGAATAGAAGCTGTTTGTGAACCATCTAGGCCATGCTCTTTTCTCACCACTATCCTCGAGCAAGCCTTAGGTCCCACATCATTCAAATTAAGGAATGGTAATTAGCCTACAACCATCAGGCACCTGAACCAGCATGGATAAATTCACTCACCACCATACATTCTATAGGCTCACTTTCAAGGACTCTTAATGGCTCATGTTCTCAGTATTACTTTTTTCTGTAACATAGTTTTCTTTTGCACTTCGGTTGTTCATCAGTCTTTCTTTAGATACAGTTTTTTGTAGATTCTATTCTATACTTTCCTGTAAATCCTTGCAAGAAAATGAAACTCGAGGTTGTATATGGTAACATACAGCTTTTGTGGCCTCCATTGGTCATGGTCAATCATGGGTACTGTGCCTCCGGTAATCACTGGTTTGTCGAGCAGCATTGACCATGGCTATTGAGGTTAATCCTGGAATGGTCGGGTCTGCCACAGTTGCTGCATGAGTAGGGTGTCGTAGAATTGTTGTCCGCTGTGCTCTCCGTTTAGCTCTCCGCTCCTCAAACTGACTCAGGATCACTCTTTCACCTTGCTCTAGGTGTTGCTGGAGAGTACGTCGCCATTTGTTGCGGTCATCTGCTGTACCCTCCCAGCACTCTGTGTTAACATACACGTACTTTGATAATAAACTTTATTTGGATTTATTTTTTACCAGAAGTTGGCTGTTTTTGCCATCAGGAATACCTAGATGGAATATTAGTTGTTGCTTCTCCACCCTGAGAGTGGCAACATCATGGTAGTAGACCAACATGTCAGAATGGGAATGGGGATAGGAATTGAAATGGTTAGCCACTGGGGAATCAGAGCAACCCGCACAAAAGGCTGGAGGAATTCAGCAGGCTGAGCAGCATCTATGGAAGAAAGTACAGTCGACGTTTCCAGCCAAAGTCCTTCAGCAGGACTGTACTTTTTTCCACAGATGCTGCCTGGCCTGCTAAGTTCCTCCAGCATTTTGTGTGTGTAGCTTCTGCAGATTTTCTCTTGTTTGGTCTCTGGGAAATTCTGCTTTTGAGGATGGAGCTGAGAAGCTCGACAAAGCGGTTTCCCAATCTACAATGGCTCTCACCAATGTAGATTCTCCTTTGTTCACAGAAATAGAGTCATTGAAAATCTACACACAGACAACAACCAATATGCAAAAGACAACAAATTGTGAAAAGACAAAAAGAAAACTAATAATAAAAACAGATAAATACAGTGGTGCTAGAAAGTTTAGGAACCCTGTATAATTTTCTCTATTTCTGCATAAATATGACCTAAAATGTGATTAGATCTTCATGTCAGTTCTAAAACTCGATAAAGTGCATGAGAGGGCACAGGTTTAAGGTGCTTGGAAGTAGATACAGAGGAGAAAAAAGGGGTAAGTTTTTACGCAGAGAGTGGTGAGTGCGTGGAATGGGCTGCCCCAATGGTGGTGGAGGTTTTTTAAGAGACTTCTGTTTTTACTTTTCCAGTTAATTTTTTTTCTTCTCCGCGAAGTTTTAGATTTGACCAGAAGGATTTTTCCTTTTTTTTAAACTGTATCCTCAACATGGACTGCCCAGTCCCTTTTTTTAGTTTTAGGTTAGTTTAGTGTTTTTAGTGGGTTTTTTTTCCCTCAATAACAGTAATTTTGAATCTTCTTTTTTTATGAACTGTTAAGAGGAAATGTGGCTCTTTTTTCTTTATATTAGCTTAATACTATATATGATTTTGACAGTGTACATTCCTTTCATTGTTTGTACTAATATTGAAATATGTATTTGAGATAACCTCTCCTCTGATTTGAATTTATCCTTATTCTTTTAAAACAATAAAAAAAGATTGAAAATGAAAATGAGACTCATGGACAGGTACATGGAGCTCAGAAAAATAGAGGGCTATGGGTAACCCTAGGTAATTTCAAAGGTAAGGACATGTTCGGCACAGGTTTGTGGGCTGAAGGGCCTGTATTGTGCTGCAGGTTTTCTGTGTTTCTAAGAGAACCCAATTAAATAAATAACACAAAGTATTCTTCTTGTTCATTTATTGAGAAAAATGATCCAATATTACATGTATTTGTTGGAAAAAAGTATGTGAACCCTTGCTTTCAGTAACTGGTGTGATCCCTTTGTTCAGCAATAACTTCAACCAAACATTTATGATAACTGTTGATTAGTCCTGCACAGCGGCTTGGAGGGATTTTAAGACATTCCTCCTTACAAAACCGCTTCAACTCTAAGATGTTGGTGGGCCTCCTTGCATGAACTGCTTGCTTCAGGTCCTTCCACAACATTTCTATAGGATTAAGGTCAGGACTTTGACTCAGCCATTGTAAAACACAAATGTTCTTTTTTAAACCATTCTGTTGTTGATTTACTCTTGTCTTTTTGGATCATTGTCCTGTTGCATTATCAAACATCTAGTAAGCTTCGGATGACAGATCGTTACCCTGACATTTTCCTGTAAAATGTCTTGATACAAATTTGAATTCATCATTCCCTCAACAATTGCAAGCTGTCCGGGTCCTGAGGCACCAAAGCTCCTTCCACCATGCTTCATCATTGGGATGAAGTGTTGGTGTTCATGTGCAGCGCGCTTTATACTCTAAACAAAGAGTTCAGCTTCTATCTCATCTGTCCACAGAACATTTTCCCAGAAGCATTGTAGAACATCCAGTTGGTCTTTTAAAAACTTGAGATGTGCAGAAATGTTTTTTTTGGAGAACAGTTGTTTCCTCCATGGTGTCCTTCCTTGAACATCATTCTTGTTCAGTATTTTTCTTACAGTAGACACATAAACAGAGACTTTAGCAAGTTCTAGAGATTTCTGCGGATCTTTTGCTGTTACCCTTGGGTTCTTTGTCACCAACATTGCACGTTGTGCTCTTGTTGTGATCTTTGCAGGATGCCCACTCCGAGAGAGAGTAGCAGCAGTATAGAGTTTCCTCCATTTACAGACAATTTCTCTTACTGTGGGGACTGATGAACACTCAAGCTTTTCCAAGTGCTTTTGTAGTCTTTTCCAGCTTCATGCCTCTCTGCATTCTTCTTCTAAGTCCTCTAAAAGTTGTTTTGATCGAGGCATGGTGCACATAAAGAGATCTTTTTTGAGAAAAGCAGGATCTGTCAGTAACCTGACAGACCCTGATGGTTGAGGGGTACTAACTGTTTCTGAACCTGGTGGTGTGGGACCTAAAGCTCCTGTACCTCCTTTCTGATGGGAGCAGTGAGAAGAGAGCGTGACGTGGATGTTAGGAGTCCTTGTTGATGGATGCCGCTTTCCTGTAACAGTGCCCCTTGTGGATGTGCTCAGTGATGGGGAGGGCTTTTTCCTGTGATGTGTCTTAGTGAAGATCATAATAAGCCAAAATGGTCTCCTCAAATTTAAAAGGCAGAAGATACAGACATGAAAATTAATTATTGTAGTATTCATAGGTATTTAATGGTATTGTTATTTATTGGATTTAAATGAAGACAGTAGCCACATCTAGTGGCAGAAATTCAGTATCACAAGGGAGGGTTTGGTTTGGAATTTAGTACTGATTGATACAGGCTGTTAAATCAAACCTGTTATTCCTCCAAGATAATAATATGAAACCTCTGGCATCCGCATGTGAACACACAGTAAATCTGGTATTACAAGAGGTAGGGTTTGGGGATGAAGCTTGTTGCAAATTGATAAGATTGTTATGAAGGCATACAGTGTGTCAACCTTCATTAGTCAGGAGATTGAATACAAAAGTTGTGAGGTAATGTTGTTCTATAAAGCTCTGGCTAGACCACACTTAGAGTGTTATGTTTGGTTCTGGTCACCTCATTATAGGAAGGAGGTGGAAGCTTTAGAGAAGATGCAGAGAAGATTCACCAGGATGCTGCCTGGATTAAAGAACATGCCTTATGAAGATAAGGGAAGAGGTGTACAGGTGTTATGAAGTGTATAACTACAGTGTGAGAACTAATTACAATGCTCGCAGCCACATACAGTATCTTCTGGATTACTTGGGTGTCATACTGAAAGGTTTGCACCATCAGAGGAAATCTGCTATGAATCACAGAAAAAAATGGAGAAAACTTTTAAAAAAGATTGCATTCAGTAAACATACAAGGATGCTGCTGAGTATTGAGGAACAGAGAGTATAAGGAAAAGCTGAGCAGATTAGCACTTTATTCCCTAGAGGATAGAAGATTGAGGAAGATTTGATGGAGCTATCCAAAATTGTGAGGAATATAGTTAGTGTAAATGCAAGCAGGCTTTTTCCACCGAGGTTGTGTGAGACTAGAATTAGAGGTCATAGATTAAATGTGAAAGATGAAATATTTAAGAAGAATCCTTCCCCTTAGAAGTTGGGGAGAATATGAAATGAGCTGCCAGTGGAAGTGATGGATACAGGTTCAGTTCAACATTTAAGAGAAGTCTGGGTAAGTACGTGGATGGGAGGTGTATGGAGGGCTATGTTCCAGGGACTGGTTGATGGGACTAGGCAAAATAACAGTTCAATCTTTGTAGCACTCTATAATTCTGTAATGGGTTCTTCCCTATAGGTTCACCTTTCTTCAGGTTATGCAATATTGTGCCAAACATCACATTAGATTAGATTAGGTATATTTATTAATCATATGTACATCAAAAATAGTGAAATACGTCATTTGTGCTACCAACCAACAAACCCGAGGAAGTGCAGCTGTCAGCCTGCAAGTGCTACTTTCTCACCCTGAAACCACTCACATGGATGGGTTTTCAACCCCAGGACAGGATAAACCCTTCCACGATTTACTTGCACATTGTCTACATTGTTCCTTCCTTGAAAACAATGGTGCCCATCCAAGCAACAGCAGTGAACACTCTGATCTTTGCCACATTTTGATAAACTTCTATAGGGGCACAGTGGAGTGTGTGCTGACTGATTGCATCACAGCCTGGTGTGGAAACACTAATGCCCAGGTATGGAAAAGGCTCCAGAAATTGATGGATTCAGCCCAATCCATCACAGGAAAAGCCCTCCCCATCCCTGGCACATTTACAAGGAGCACTGCCGCAAGAAAGCAACATCAATAACCAAAGAAAACCATTATCCACCCTGTGACCTACTACCATCAGGTGGAAGGAACAGGAGCTTTAGGTCCCGCACTACCTGGTTCAGGAACAGTTATTACCCCTCAGCCATCAGTCTCCTGAAAGAGAGTGAATAAACTTCACTCATCCCCGCATTGAACTGATTCCACAATCTACAGACTCACTTTCAACCATTCTACAACTCATGTTCTCAGTATTATTTATCTGTTCATTTATTTGTTATTTTTAATTTGTACAGTTGTCTTCTTTGGCACTTTATTGCTTGACAGTGTTTTTGTGCCGAATTTCTCTAATTCTCTCGTACTTCTCACTTCTACTGTGAGTGCCAAGGGAAGGTTGTGGGACAGGTGGCAAAGAAAGAGTACCAGAGTGGGGGGTGGCATGGGCACAGAACACATCGAGTCCTGCGGCATCAGGTAAGGTCACTTGATTCCAAACAGTTGGTTTATTGATCATTACAGAATGCCTCTCTGGTCCTTCCTGCTCCCACCCCACTCCTTTCCCCTTTTTCCAACCATGATTCTCCTCTCCCTGCACCCCTCCCAATGTCAATCCACAATAGAGACCCATATTAGAATCAGATTAATCATCACTCACATTTGTCATGAAGTTTGTTTCTTGCAGCAGCGGTACAGTGTAATGCATGAAATTACTACAGGACTGTGCAAAAGTCTTAGGCTGTGGTGGTGTGCTACACGCAGCGCTGCAATAATGACACAGAGTCGGTGAGCGGCAGTTACAAAAGAGGTTTATTCAAACTTTGCAACCTTGCTTTAAAGCCTTCCTGATCCCGCCTTCCCCGGGTGGGAATACTGTAGGGGGGCGTGTATTTACAGTCCCGTCCCACGCGCGGGCTTTTCCCCTTGCTGGTGAAGCAGGCTTGGTGCCCTCTTTGAGACCTGCCTCAATGCCGGCGCGCACCACTTTGTGAGCCGGTTCGAGTACGCTGGGAAGTGGGTCGCCACATAACCCCCTCCCAGAACCACCGATACACCCCCCAATGTCCACAGTCTGGGTCGGACTCTGTTTGGGAGGTCTGCCTCTGCGCCGCGGTGCCGGAATCTCGACCGGCTGCGCCACGTCCACATGGGCCAGTTTAAGTCGGTCTACCGTGAAAACCTCCTCTTTCCCCCCAATGTGCAGCATGAATTTGGACCCGTTGTTCCTGATCACCGTAAACGGCCTCTCGTAGGGCCACTGTAGCGGTGCCCGATGTCTGCCCTGTCGTACAAAAATGAACTTACAGTTTTGCAAGTCTTTGGGTACGCAGTTCGGGTTCTGCCCATGCTGTGAAGTGGGTATGGGGGCCAGGTTACCGAGCCTCTCGCATAGTCTGCCCAGGACTGCTGCGGGTCCTTCCTCTAGGGGCCGGTGTGAACTCTCCTGGGACAACCAGGGGTGCGCCGTACACCAACTTGGCCAACAAGGTGTGCAGATCCTCTTTGGGCACCGTGCAGATTCCGAGCAGGACCCAGGGGAGCTCATCCACCCAGTTAGGCCCTTTGAGGCGGGCCATGAGAGCCGACTTCAGGTGACGGTGGAAACGCTCCACTAGCCCATTCGACTGCGGGTGGTAGGCAGGTGTGTGGTGCAGCTGTGTCCCCAAAAGGCTGGCCATAGCTGACCACAGGCTGGAGGTGAACTAGGTGCCTCTGTCGGAGGTAATGTGGGCCGATACACCAAAGCGAGATACCCAGGTGGCAATCAGTGCCCGGGCGCAGGATTTGGAGTTGGTGTCGGTGAGCGGGACCGCCTCTGGCCATCTTGTGAACTGGTCCACGATAGTCAGGAGGTGCCGCGCTCCTTGCGACACTGGCAGGGGCCCACGATATCCAGATGAATGTGGTCAAAAGACCAGCAAGTGGGGTGGAACTGCTGCGGCAGAGCTTTGGTGTACCGCTGCACCTTGGCCATCTGGCAGTGCATGCACGTTCTGGCCCATTCACTGACCTGCTTGCAGAGTCCGTGGCAAACGAACCTGTTGGCTACTATCTGGACGGTTGTCCTGATGGAGGGGTGAGCTATGTTGTGAATGGAGTTGAAAATGTGCCATCGCCAGGCTGCCGGGATGACGGGGTGGGGTTGGCCGGTGGTGATGTCACAAAGTAGGGTCCTCTCACCTGGGCCTATGGGGAGGTCCTGGAGCTGCAAACTGGAGACTGCAGTCCTGTAACTAGGGATCTCCTCGTCTGCCTGCTGCTGGGGTTAGCAGGCTTTGCGGCCTGGCCTGGTCTAGTTTGCTGCTGGGAGCGTGGCCTAGTGATCTGTGCGACGGATGCCCCACTCTCCTTCTTGGTTTTCCACAGCACGTCCGCCCGGGCCGCCATCTGCCGGGTGTCGCTGAAATCCGCGTTGGACAGCGGCAGGCGTATGTTCTCAGGCAGCTGCTCCAGGAATGCCTGCTCAAACATGAGGCAGGGCTTGTGACCTCTGGCCAGGGACAGTATCTCATTCATTAAAGCCGACGGTGGCCTGTCCCCCAAACCATCCAGGTGCAGTAAGCGGGCAGCTCGCTTGGGCCGTGAGAGTCCGAAAGTCCTTATGAGCAAGGCTTTGAATTCTGTGTATTTGCCGTCCGCTGGGGGTGATTGTACGAACTCCTCAACCTGGGCGGCTGTCTCCTGGTCGAGGGAGCTCACCACGTAGTCGTAACATGTGGCGTCCGAGGTTATCTGCCGAAGATGGAATTGGGCTTCTGCTTGCTGGAACCATAGGTGAGGTTGCAGTGTCCAGAAGCTTGGCAGTTTTAATGAAACTGCATGAACAGATGCGGCGTCGTCCATCTTTGGCCCAAATATCGTTTGGGCCGTCGGGGTCACCAATTGTAGCGGTGTGCTACACGCAGCGCTGCAATAATGACACGGAGTCGGTGAGCTGCAGTTACAAAAGGGGTTTATTCGAACTTCGCGGCCTCGCTTTAAAGCCTTCCTGATCCCGCCCTCCCCGGGTGGGAATGCTGTAGGGGGCGCATATTCACAGTCCCGTCCCACGCGCGGGCTTTTCCCCTTGCTGGTGAAGCAGGCTTGGCGCCCTCTTTGGGACCGGCCTCAATGCAGGCGCGTGCCGCTTTGTGAGCCGGTTCGAGTGCGCTGGGAAGTGGGTCACCACAAGGCTATATATATAGCTCAGACTTTCGCACATTACTATATGTACTTTTTATTTTTTATTAACCATGATGACAGGAATCTGTCTGGTTCCTTGCTGAAACATTTTCCCGTTCCACAGCTCTACTGGTAACCTTTTCCACACAATTTTAGAATGGTTTTATTTGCATTTCTTAGATTCTTTCAATGCTCTTAATTTCAAATATGTCCTTTTTATTGTGTTGCTCATAATTTTAAAATTATGGATGGCATAGTAGCTTTACGGTACCAGCGACTCGGGTTCGATTGTGCCACTGCCTGTGAGGAGTTGGTTCTCCCCGTGACAGTGCGGGTTTCCTCCTGGAGCTCCAGTATCCTCCCATACTCTAAAGATGTACAGGTTAGTAAGTTTATTGGCCACATGGGTATAATTGGGCGGCAGGGGTTTGATGGGACATGTTAGAACTCAAACTCTTCTTCCTACCTGAATAGATACTGCCTGTCCTGCTGAGTTCCTCCAGAATTGGGTTTGTGTTACTCATGATTTCCAGCATTTGCTCAATTTCTTTTGATTCTAACACGGAATAGTTAAACTTTCAACATCAAAGAATGTGCCAGTGATATTTTATAATAAGTAAAAATCTATGGAAGTTGTTAAGCTTTCAATTTTGAAAGATGGAAACACTCCTGAGTCTCACTAACATGCTTTGATAAAAAATCTGTCATAACACATAGCTAACTCTGTTGAATATTGCTGTGGCTTCAATGCTGAAAAATTCAATCAATGGCCTATTTCCCCTTAGTATATTTTATTTAGAGATACAGCAAGGTAATTGGCCCTTCTGGCTGAACTATCTTTTTTTCCCAAGGATTGAAATGTCTAATACCAGAGGTGATGGGGTGGAGATGTGTCTCTACCGAAGGAGCTCCATCCCTCCACGAGCCTGAAGGTCAACCTTGGGCAAGGTGTAGCATCTGCTTAGCCCCTGATCAGAGTTACATAAAGCCATGGGAGCAGGTGGTGGATGGTCGTATGAACAGCCAGTGCAAATCACAAGTCCTGGTTATGTGACCACTAACACCTGGCAGACAGTCTCTGAAGAGTATTGATAATGGCTGGAGTCACCCATCTTGTACGAAGGCAATGGAAAAGTATTTGTGCAGAAAAATTTGCTGAGAAAATCATGGCATGGAAAGACCATGGTGGCTGACATCATACTACACAGCACAAAATGCATGTGTGAATACCAGAGGACATGCATTTAAAGTGAGAGGAGGTCATTTCAAAGGAGATGTGAGGGGAAAGTTTTTTTACACAGAGTGGTGGGTGCCTGGAATGCGCTGCCTGGAGTGGTGGTAGAGGCAGAAACATTTAGACACCTTTAAGAGACTTTCGGATAGGCACATGAATGTGCCTACTTTTTTTAAAACATTGATAAATCAGGGATGACTTAACACGTCTTTGATATTAAACTTCGAGGATTCCAGATCAAGATCCAAGATCAAGATTGTTACAACTCTATCAAATCATACAATGGAATGTGTGGTTTGCACCAGCGAACAACACATTCCAAGTTTTGTGCGGGGGGCTGCCCGCAAGTGGCACCCCACTTCCGGCACAAACGTACAGTGAGTAGCGTGACCACAATGTTCAACAGAACAACATGCAACCTACATACAACGACAGACACAGCCCCTGTTTCACCACCAGCCCACCACATCGTAAACAGATCCAGAGACTCTGAAATCTGGACTTGTCGAGCTCAGGCCACTTTCAGCGTTGTTATTGTTTGGACTTGTTCTACCTCAGTGCAATGAGTAATGAACTGATCTATGTGAATAGTATGCAAGACAAGCTTTTCAATGTACCTCCGTGCAGGTGATGAGAATACACCAATCACAATTCCAATTAGTGTATATTACCTCTTTTACCATGCATAAACAACAGAGAAAATAATTGGCTATTATCAGAGAATCAATTTCCCTAAATTACTGCTGTTTTATTTTGTCAGGGACAGGAGTTACCCTTTGTAAAACCATCTCCAAAGCTTCCTTGAATGCTACAATTTCAAAGTATTGTGTAATTAACTACTATTTTCCCGTATACACTCAGTGGCCACTTTATTAGATACACCTTTCTACTACTGGGTAGGATCATGCTGTTGTAGCCCATCCACTTCAAGTGTTGTGTGTTCAGAGATGCTTTTCTGCACACTTCTGTTGTAACGCGTGATTATTTGAGTTATTGTCACTGTCCTGTCAGCTTGAACCAGTCTGACCATGCTCCTCTGACCTCTCTCATTGGTACTCACAGAACTGCCACTCATTGGATGTTTTATTTTCATTTTCACACCATTTTCGGTAAACTCTAGAAGTAGCTGTGCATGAAAATCACAGGAAACCAGCAGGTTCTGAGATACTCAAACCACCCCATTTGGTACTAACACAGTCAAAGCCACTTAGATCACATTTCTTCCCCATTCTGATGTTTGGTTTCAACAATAAATGAACCTCTTGACCATGTCTGCGTACTTTTATGCATTGAATTGCTGCCGCGTGATTGGCTGATTAGATAGTTGCATTAATGAGCAGGTGCAAGGTGTTCTGAATAAATTGGCCAGTGAATGATCGTTCCATATTTTCTAATGGCATAAATGGTGGTCTAACTGGTCTCAAAGTAATCCCATTCACCACCTACCTCATTCTCTGACACATACCACTAACCCTGTTCTGATATACACACAAAATGCTGGAGAAATTCACCAGGTCAGGCAGCATCTATGGAGGGAAATAAATAATTAATGTTTTGGGCCGAGACCCTTCCTCAAGACTTAGAAAGGAAGGGGCAGAAACCAGAATAAGAAGATAGGGAAAGGGAGGGAGGAGAGTAGAGTGAGATGTAGAGGCATGTCCAGAAAACTATGAACTTTGTTTGTCAATCTTTGTGTGTAGCTTTTCACTGATTTTATTGTATTTCTTTGTTTTACTGGGAATGCCCTCAAGAAAATGAATCTCAATTTAGTATATGGTGACATGTTCAATTTTATGATAATAAAATTACTTTGAACTGTTAACTTTGACCGAAGAGCTAATAACTATATAACCACTGCCTGTACTATAGGTTACTTCAGACTTTAATCAAATGACAACAATGCATCAAAACTGTGGCATCCATTATTAAAGACCGCCCCCCCCCCCCCACACCCAGGTCATGGTTTCTTTTCATTGCTCCCATTAAGGAGAATGTACTGAGCCCAAAGACGCACACTCAACATTTCAGGAACAGCTTCTTTCCATTCACTATCAGATTCCTGAATGGACAATGAACCTATAGACTCTAAAATAAACTGTTCTCGGGCTTCCAGCTGGGTACAGGTATCGATTATAACCAGCGTTTCGATGACAAGCTCTGCCATCTTCTTTTGAGATGCTACCTGGGCATATCTAGTTTGAACCTCCTGATTGGTTAATCCTCATCCAATCAGGATTCCACTCTTCCACCTTGGTTACAATTGAATTCCAGTTCTTCCTCAGACTGAGACCTTCTTCTTTATTAAAATTCTTTTCCTCTATTTGATTTCAACGGCTGCCTTTACCAAGCAGTCCCAAAAGCCATTGGCAAGGTGGGAGAGTGGAAACCTGATTAGATGAGAACTAGACATGCCTAAGCATTATCCTTGAAGAAGATGGCAGGGCTGATCATCAAAATGTTAGTTATAATCGATACCTGTACCAGGCTGGAAGTCCAAGAAGAGTTTATTTGTCACATATGTTTCTAAAGTACTAGATCCTTTTTCCATAAATACTAACTTACTATTATAGTCATAGAGTCATAGAAAAGTGAAGTGACCCGTCCAGTCCGTGCTGAGCCATTTAAACAGCCTACTCCCATCAAACTGCACTGAGACCACAGCCCTCCATACTGCTAACATCCATGCATGTCCTCCTAAATGTTGTAATGGAGCTCACATCCATCATTCGCGCTGGCAGCTCATAACACACTCTCACAACCCTCAGAGTGAAGA
This sequence comes from Hypanus sabinus, assembly GCF_030144855.1. Lineage (NCBI taxonomy): Eukaryota > Metazoa > Chordata > Chondrichthyes > Myliobatiformes > Dasyatidae > Hypanus > Hypanus sabinus. The sequence goes on along the minus strand of NC_082719.1, from coordinate 100,854,742 downwards.
AGTTTCCCCTCATGTTCCCCTTAAACTTTTCACCTTTCACCCCTTAACCCATGACCTCTATTTCTAGTCTCACCCAACCTCATTGGAAAAAGCCTGCTTGCAATTTACCCTATCTATACCCGTCATAATTGTGTATACCTCTATCAAATCTCCCCTCATTCTTCTAGGTTCCAATGAATAAAGTCCTATATTATTCTTATAGTAATTTACAGTTTTTATTACATATTACAATGTACTACTGCTGCAAAACAACAAATTTCACAACATACGTCAGCAATTTTGAACCTATTCCGATTCTGAACCTCAATCTAAACTGATACATGTGTTGCAAACAACTAGGCTTCTCCCCTGTGTTATATCCACCTGCAATAGAATCAGGAACAATATCATAAAATCAATTAAAATCCCCACTCAGCTATAAGTGACCCTAATTGTTAATCAATGGTCTGTCTAATTGCTCTAACCTGTTTTTGTGTCTCTTTGATTGCCTGCAGAGGAGCCCATCAAATCTTCAAGTGGCCAGGGAATATCTTAGCATCCCTGTAAATTCGAATGGAAAGCTGCCAACTAGCTGAGCAAAGTTAGAGAGTTTCTCAGTGTGTCCTCAAAAGCCTTTTTTTTTAATGTTGATAGCATGACTGCCAATCATATGTTGAATTTGAGTTGGTATATTTGCATGTTAACAGGCTACTTGCTGCAGATGCTCGCTGAGATCTCACTCGTATACAGCTGGCGTGGTCCAAATGTTCTGCTGAGCTAATGTGCCAGTCATTAAGTGATGATAGGATTCGTATATCGCCAGGAGGCACTAGCCAGTGTCAATGTCAAATTGATGATTAGCCTTTAGCAGGGTTAATCAGCCTGAATTCATGGAGCTCTGTGAGGGTGGCACAGTAGTGTAGTGGGTTAGCATAACACTTTACAGCACAGATGACCGGTGTTCAATTCCTGCCACTGCCTGTAATTTTATACGTTTTCCCAGTTGGTTTCCTCCAGGTGCTCCGGTTTCCTCCCACAGTCCAATGACGTACCATTGTACATTGCCCCCTGATTAGGCTGTTGTTAAATCGGGGGCTTGCTGGGTGAAGTGCGGGGAAGACCTACTCCGCGCTGTATGTTAATAAATAAATTTAAGAAGTGTTAGACCACAAGACTTAGGAGCAGAATTAGGCCAATTCAGCCCACTGAGTCTGCTCCACCATTCCATCATGGCTGATTTATTATCCTTCTTAACCACGTTCTCCTCCCTTCTCCCTGTAACCTTTATTCATTTATTGAGATACAACGTGGAGTAGGCCCTTCCAGCTGCTGATGTAATCCTAGCCTAATCATAGGACAATTTACAATGACTAACTAACCTACCATCTGGTACATATTTGGACTCTCGGAGGAAATCGGAGCACCAGGAGGAAATCCATGCAGTCACGGGAAGAACGTACAGACAGAGTCGGAAAATTTATTTATTGAGATACAGCGCAGAACAGGCCCATCGAGACACACTGCCCAAGAATCCGCCAATTTAACCCAAGTCTACAACAGAACAGCTCACAATGATCAATTAATCTACCAACCAGTGGGAGGAAACGGAACACCCAGTGGAAATCGAGACAGTCATGGGGAGAACATACAAACTCCTTACAGACAGCAGTGGCAATTGAATCTGCATCATCTGTACTGTAAAGTGAGTTAACCACTACAAATTAAGGTCAGCAAATTGTGGGCATTCTGTGTTGGCACTGGAAACATGGCGCCACTTGTGGCCTGTCCACAGCACATGCTCTGACTCTGTCGATTGTTGATGCAAAAGGCTCCTTTCACTGCATGCTTCAATATACATATGACTAATGAAATTAATCTTTAATCTTTTAATCCACTCCTCTCATCTTTTAAAAGAATTTATCACCAAATAAAAGCTAAAAGGTTTGCTCACTACGTTCATACTTTTTTTCATCAAACTTTCAGGGTTTCATAGTAAATTTATTATCAAAGTACTGATACAGCATGCTCTCATATAATACCATGGGATCTAATTTCTTGCAGGCATTCACAGGAAAATAAAGAAGTACTATAGAATTTATGAAAAATTGCACAAAATTACAAATATGAAAAAGACAAATAATGCAAATAAAGAAATATGAATAAATAATAATTAAATGAATAAATAAGCAATTGCCTAAATGAATAAAATAAATAAGTATCCAAACTTCTCTTAAACATTGCAATGTTATGTTGAAGTTGTACAAGATAGTGGGGAAGCCTAATTTTGAGTATTGTGTGCAATTTTGGTCACCTACCTACAGGAAAGGTGTAAATAAGATGGAGAGAGTGCACAGAAAATTTGCAAGGATATTGCTCAGTCTGAAGGACCTGAATTATAAGGAAAGGTTGAATAGGGTAAGATTTTATTCCTTAGAATGTAGAAAATTGAGAAGAGATCTTATACAAAATTATGTGTGGTACAGATAGAATAAATGCAAACAGGCTTTTATCACTGAGGTTGGGTGGGACTAAACTAGAGGTCATGGGTTAAAAGTAAAAGGTAAAACATTTAAGGGGAACATGAGGAGAAACATCTTTTTTCAGAGGGTCACGAGAGTGTAGATTAAGCTGCCAAGTGATGCAAGCAAGCTCAGTTTCAATGTTTAAGAGAGTTATAGGGATGGAGGGCTATGGTCCTGATGCAGGTTGATGGGGGAGTAGGCAGATTAAACAGTTTGGTATGGACAAGATGGGCCGAAGGGCCTATTTCTGTGCTATATTTTGCAATTACTCTATCACTAATAAATAAATAAATAAATAAATAGATAAATAAATACTACTGGGACATGAGTTGTAGAGTTCTTGAAAGTTATTTTCTAGGTTGTGGAATCAGTTCAGTGTTGAGGTGAGTGAAGTTATCCACATTATATTTCATCATGTTTAGGTGATACTGGGAAACTGGCTTTGAGCAATTATTGATGTCTTGTGACTTTTGTGTCTCTCAATTTGACTTCATGCTCGGTCAATGGAATATTCAAGAGGTAAACTCACAGATGGTCAGGAATGCTATTAGGGGATGGAAAAGATAAGTAGGGAGCTCTGTTTTAAATTATATTTTGCAAGGTGACACTGGACAAAATTACCAAAACAAAAATAAATGCCTGATGTCAGGAAATACTTCTAACAAAGGCAGATCGCTTTCAAAGTGTATTCCAGGTCAGATACCAGAGTAACAACAGGACAAAAATGCTTTAGCTCTGACTTACGGAAGTTGAGGCTCACAATTAAAGTTGAGCTCAGAGATAGAGTTTAGATTTAGGGCTGGGTTTATGGTTACAGTTAGGTACAATGTCTAGTTTTATTGAAAGTATGTAGTTACTTCATAATGGTCGGATGAGTGTGCTGCAGTAGTGTTGGTGTGATTGTTCGAGTTGAGTTTGATGTTCTCCTTACGGGTTGTCTATTGGGGGGTCCTCAGGTGACTACAGAGGCCACTCCAGGATCCACAGTGTGCAGTGTGGGCCAAAGTAAGTGGTGTCTGTGGTTAGTAGTTGGGTCGTTTGGGTGTTGAGAATCTCCTTTTGCAGCTGCCGCCTGTTCTCTGCGGCACAGCAGAGCTTGTTCTCGTGTAGCACAGCTCCCTCTTGTACAGAATAAACATTATCATACTTTTAATAACCTCTTTACATATGTCATGTCCATTCTGGGGCAGCTCACTCACCTTTGGCTCTCACTGGACACTCAGCTCTCACCTGTGGTTGCTGTTTGCCACACCCCGGTACACCGTTTTGACAGGCGGACTGAACCAGGTGAGGGCAGTCGACAGTCCTCATACCCCTGTGAGATAGGGACACGCATGCAAAGTCAGCTCTGTGAACTGGGTGGCTGATATCTACAGTGAGATCTAACGGTGGTACAACCAGATGACAATAAACTTTGAAATTCAAAGTTCAAAAATATTATCAAAATATGTATACAATATACAGCCTTAAGATTCATCTTCTTGCAAACACTCACAAACAAAGAAACACAATAGAATGCACTAAAAAACACACACAAGGAGAACGCTACATATCCAATTTGCAAAAGAGTACGCATCACACAGATAGTGGAAAACAGAAAACAGAAACATATGGAACATGAACAGCTGTGGAGCCTGTTCAACGCTGAGGGAAGTGAAGCCCGTCCAGGAGCCTGATGGCTGGCAGCCCGGGACGCTAGACTCCAGCGCCACTGCCCGACAGCAGTTGCAAGAAGACAGGGAGCTCGGTCAAACGCACGCAGACAGCACTGAGCATGCGTCATTTTCCGCTCTCATCCTCAACAATCTTAACCTTGCTTGATGCTTTAATCAGAGCAGAGTAATGGAACCAACCATGGGTTCATCTTCCACTATCAGGCCTCAATGCCGTGTCCACTTTCAGCAATGGCCACACCAGCCGTACCTGCACGCTTGAAAGTCTAGTTCATCAAATGCCCCAGGACATCACAAAGCACCAGATCATTCAACTGGTTCAAAATTACATCCTTAAAAGGGCAATTACAGGCTGTAGCCTGCAGCATTCGCAGTTCAGAAGAAGTCTATCCATAGAGTATCTAGTAGTTTTGTAAGCTGCCTGCAAAACATCATTGTTGGTCACTGGTGCCATCTTGCCCCACTTGAACTTATTATTATCTTGCAGTTTATTGCTCTGCCTCTCTCTGTAGCTGTTATACTTTATTCTGCATTCTATTATTGTTGTGATTTGTTATACCTAAATGCACTGAAAACAAAAGGATTAAAGATTAGCTTTATTTTATCACGCGTACATTAGTATAATGACAGTGAAATCCATCGATTGCATCCAATCAAGCCAGCGAGGATTGTGCTGGGCAGTCTGCAGGTGTCGCCAACACAGCATACCCATAACATTCTGACAATCGTCTCTACATCTTTGGCAGGTGTGAGGAAACCAGAGCTGATGAACTGATTTCAGTTCAGTTTTCTGTTTTCAGGAGAGAACTGATGTGGTCATGGGGGGAAAGTACAAATTCCTTACAGATAGCGGTGGGAATTGAATGCCAATCTTACATTCAACGCTGTAAAGCATTGTGCTAACCGTCTCACTACCATGTCACTTTGACATGATTTGACTTAGATGGACAGTATGCAGACACATTTTTCACGATATTTCAGTACATGTGACAATAGAAACTCAATTCCAGCTCCATTTCCAATCAGCTACAAGTTCACGACCTTGCACCTTATTATCTGCCTGCAGTGCACCAAGTTTGATGGGGTTGACCATAGATGTTGTGTCCTGGCTGTCTACGTGATAGGGAAGCCAGGGCAGTATGATACGGAGAGCAAGCTGTTGCCCATGTAGCGGGCTCCCATCTCATGCAGCCGATGAATTCAAATGAACAGCAAAGACTGATGGAGTTTGGCTGCAGTAGCATCAGTCAGTGTTGATCTCAATGTAAGACTGGCGTGGGAACTTCATCCCCAGACTCTTCCGCAGAGTTTACTCCCAAAGCCTTCTCCATAAGTGGGTGCAGCAGAATTTTCCTTCTCCTCGGCAAGCTGCCAGTCACAGCTAAGCTACACATGAAGACCAGGAGCTGGACTTGATTGCCAGAGGCTGTTTGAAATGCACGCCATTGGGAGAATTTAGTAAGTAGAGGGAGCTTATCATCACTCTCCCTCCCCTGGCTATGACAACTTTAAGGAACCTAACTGTGACACTCTATTCTTTTTGGATTCTAGTATTGCTCTGCCTCAATGTGCTGAAGAACTTATATGATCTTTATGGATAGCATGCAAAACGAAGATTTTCACAGCACCTTGGTTCATGAGACAATAGTAAACAAATTTCCATGTTATTGTAATGGCAGGAAATAGGAAATCCATGATAAACCTAGAATATAACTAATACGCACGGTTGTGTAGTGATTAGCGTAACGCTGTTCCACCAGCAGTGACCAGCGTTCAATTTTAGCAGAGTGCAAGGAGTTTGTATCTTCTCCCCGTGACTGTGTAGGAATCCTCTAGTGCTCTGGTTTCCTTCCACATTCCAAAGACCTGTGGGTTAGTAGGTTACTTGGTCACATGGGTGTAACTGGGTAGTGTGGGCTCATGGGGTGAGAGGGCCTCGTGCTGTGCTGTATCTCTAAATTATTTCAAGGTCAAGTTCAAGTTTAATGTCATTCAACAATACACCACCAAACCAAACAAAGTTCTTCCAGATCAAGGTTCACAACACAGTGCATAACACAAAGTAATACTAATGAAAGTAAAAGAAATCTGTTAGTAATAATTTTATGCACTGTACTGCTGTCATAAGCAAAAGATACAAATTTCGTGACGTATATGAGTGATGATAAACCTGATTCTGATATGGGTTTCCATTGTGAACGCAGAGTGAGAAAGGGGCAGGGAGAGGGGAATCATGGTTTGGAAGAGGGGAAGGGAGAGGAGGAGGGAGCAGAAAGCACCAGAAGGATGTTCTGTAATGGTCAATAAACAAGTTGTTTAGAACCAAATGGCCTTGCCTAGTGTCCTATAGCTGGCTGTGTCTGCAGCCCCACCACCCTCTAATCCTTGCATTCCTTCACTGCCGCCTGTCCCACACCATTCCCGCGGCACTCCACCCTCACCATTCCCAACATCCTTTGCTCCCACCAGATTTACAAAGTCTCTGCTCCACATTGACAAATCCAGTACTGTACAAAAGACATAGAGACCCTAGCCATGTATATATATACAGACATATAATGGGTGCCTAATGCTTTTACACAGTACTGTATATATTTATATAAATAAAAAATAAAATGGGATAGGTTAGAACAGCACAGAACAGGAACAAGTCCTTTGTCTACGACACGGAATTTTGACTGGTCATTTCCCTCTGTAGATGCTGCTTGACTCCATCAATTTGTGCATGTTGCTCCAAATTCCAACATTAGCAGAGTTTCTTGCATCAAATTCTTTAGTGCCAGGGTGCACAACCCGGTTTCCACAGACCCCTTGGTTAATGGTAGGGGTCCATGGTATTGAAAGGTTGGCAACCTCTGCTTTAGTGAGAGATCGCCAATTTTGAAGAGCAGCTATGTTTTTCATCTTTACAATACAATTCTGACCGAGTGTTTCTTGTATAAATGGAGGTCATTGCTTATGGACTAAAGTATTACTGTGTGTATATTTTATGTAATCATTCTTAGAATGGGGTGCTCCAATAACGGAGTGGTTAGCGTGATATTATTATAGCTCAGGACATCAGAGTTCGGAGTTCAGTTCAGCTGTCCACAGTAAAGAGTTTGTATGCTCCTGTCTGTGGTGTGCACGGGTTTCCTCCCACAGTCGAAAGGATTCAAAGTGCATTTATTATCATATGTATGCAGTATTCATCCCTGCGATTCATCTTCTCCACAGACAGACAGACATGAAACAAAGAAAACCTAGAAAGTAAACCATGAAACCCGTCCAAAGAATAAACATCAGCCCCCACATGAAACAAAACAAATTGTGCAAATGGCAACAAGAACGTCAACACCCGTATATTAAAAAAATCACGGAAGCAGCAGCAAGAACGTCACCATCACCACCCCTCCTCCCCTACACACTGAGACGTACCAGTTAGTAAGTTAATTGGTAAATTGTCCTGTAATTAGGCTAAAGTTAAATTGCTGGTTGCTGGGTGGTGCAGCTTATTGGGCCAGAAGGGCCTGTTCCATACTGTATCTCTAATTAAATAAAATAAATAAATAAATAAACAAATAAATAAATAAATTTATAAATAAATAAACAAGTCCAAAGACTTAAATAGTCCTTCCAATAAGGACCCGATGTAGGGTTCAGCCTGAAATGTTGACAGTTTATTGACAATGTTGACAGTTGACAGCCTCCATGGACGCTGCCTGACCTACTGAGTTCCTCCAGCTTTTTGTGTGTCATGCTCTGGATTTCCAGCATCTGCAGAATCTCCTGTGTTCTATAAATAGAGGCCAATACTTGTGGGCTAAAATATTACTGTGTGTACATATTTTATGTAATACTTCTTAGAAAAATTTTGACTTTCATTGCTTCTGCTTTGAAACGATTTGCAGAAACACATTCTGCAAAGCAGAACCAGCATGCATAATTTATAGATGAAGTATTGACGGGGATTTTTTTTTTTCTTTTAACATGAATAGCTCTTAAGCAACCAGCAAAAAGCGACCTTTTATTAATTCTGACAAGCAATGAGTCTCATGGGGAAGCATTTCTATTACTTTACAGAGTCGCGTGAGTCAATATCTTCAAATGTTTCAATCAAGGGGAAGGTTGTTGTCATGTATTACAACAGAAAGAGAATGAACTAGACTGGGGAGGGAAGGAGAAGCACAGTGAATTTTCAATGAAAATCAGGAATAACTTTAAAATTTTATTCCAAGAAGACTTGATACTTCCGACTTATTCAGAATCAGAATCAGAATTAAAATAAGGTTTAATATCACAGGTGTGTGTCATGAAATTCGTTAACTTTGTGGCATTAGTACATTGCAATTCCTAATAGCAGAAAGAAAACTGAATTGCAGAGTATGTATATGAAACCCCGCTGGTTTCCTTGGTTGTGAGGTCTAGGGAATATACACTTCAGTCCCACCAAACCCGTGAGATTGAGACGCCTCTCCGACCCCAAGCCCCGGTTTGTGTGGATGCTGTGTAACTTTCTACCCTGTTACAACTCAGTGCCAAGAAACAACAGACAGCATTCTGCATATGATTAAAGAAATTATATTTATGAATTTTAACTAAAGGGCTAGTAAAGAAAAGAAAGAAAAAACAATAAACGCCCATTATAATTAAACAGTCCAGTTGGAGCTCAATTCACCAATCCTCAGTCGATCTTGCCGTCCAACTCCATCAAATCACGATCTCCCCACCAGGTCGTACCCTACAACTGGTTCTCTCCAGCATCTTCCCTCTCCGTCTCTCGCTGAACAGAAGACCCAGCTCACATTCCAAAGCATCCATCATCTCTAACCGTAACCCAAACACTGCTTCTACAGAAAGACCATTACGTTAACGTTAGCAAGGAAACCTTTCCTAGGGTGTTATTTCTGTGTGTATGGATATATATAAAATAGCTAAATGAAATAAGTAGTGCAAAATAGAAAATAGTGAGGTAGTGTTCACGGTTTCAATGTCCATTCGGAAATCTGATGGCAGAGGGGAAGAAGCTGTTCCTGAATCATTCAGTATATGCCTTCAGACTTCTGTACCCCTTCCTGATGGTAACAATGAGAACGAGGCATGCCCTGCATAATGGGAGTCCTTAATGATGGATGCCACCTTTTTGAGGCATTGCTCCTTGAAGATACCCTTGATACTACAGAGACTAGTGCCCATGATTGAACCGACTAAGTTTACAACTCTCTACAGCTTACTGTTATCCTGTGCAGTACCAGTCAGCGACATATGTCATGAAATTTGCCTTTTCGTCACAGCAGAATAGAGCAAGATAAAAAAATTACTGTGTTATAATAAGAAGCATAAAAACTTAAATAAGTAGTGCGTAAAGAGAGCAAAATAGTGAGGTAGTGTTCATGGATTCATGGATCCAGAGATATGATGGTGGAGGGAAATAAGTAATTCCTGAAACTGTGTGTGTGTGTGTGTGTGTGTGTGTGTGTGTGTGTGTGTGTGTGTGTGTGTGTGTATTCAGGCTCCTGTACCCCTCCCCAACAGTGGTATGAGAAATGGACATATCCTGGATGGTGAGGGTCCTGAAGTAATGGATGCTGCCTTCTTGAGGCATCACCTTTTGATGATGTCTTTGATAGTGGGGAGGGTAGTGCCTATGATGAAGCTGGCCAAGTCTATCTGCAGCTATTCCCAATCCTGTGCATGGGTGCCTCCATACTAAATGATGATGCCATCTGTCGGAATGCTCTCCACGGTATGTCCGTAAAAGCTTGCTAGTCTTTGGTGAAATGCCAATCTCCTCAAGCTTCCTTGTGGAATACAGACACTGGTGTGCTTCCTTCATTGTACATTGAAATGTTGGGCCCAGAGTCGACCTTCAAGGGGTGACAGTGTAGCGTGGTGGATAGCACAATGCTTTACAGTACAGGTAACCTTGCCATTGCCTGTAAGAACTTTGTACATTCTCCCTGTGGCCACCTGGGTTTCCTTTGGGTGCTCTGGTTTCCACCCATAGTCCAAAGCCGTACCAGTTGGGAGGTTAACTGGTCATTGTAAGTTGTCCTGTGATGGGGCTAGGGTTAAATCGGGGACACCCGGGTGCTGAGGCTCGAAGGGCCGGAAGGGCACATTCTGCACTGTATCTCAATAGATCATTAAATAACAATGTTGGCACTCAGTAACTCGAAGCTGCACACCTTTTCCATGGCTGATCCCTCAGGGGGACTGATAAATGTTCCCCTGACTTCCCCTTCCTGAAGTCCACAACCACTCCAGTAAGTGGTTTTACTGAAATGAGTGCAAGGTTGTCAATTAGACTTTGATTGCCTCCAGAAAGGGAAGTTTGAAGTAGAATCGAAATTTATTTTCAATGCTCAAAACAATGAGGTCTCCCCTCACCAGTCCCATCATGGACAGATCTCTGGACCAGTCTGAACATCCTTCTTCCTTTCAATTAAACCAAAAACATACAACTCATTATCTGATTATTATTCCGGAGCCTGCAAAAGTACTTACAGTAAGGGAAGGATTAATTTGTCATTTAACTCTCAGCAAGAATTTATCCTAACGACTTTATTGCCCAAGGTGATAAATATTGAATTAATCTGCATGTTGTGCTATGGAAAATTTCTGCAATTGAAAAAGCAAATTGCTCATTTGTGAATTTATTACACTCCGTGAAATACAGCAATTTTACGAGATGCCTCCTCTTTTCAGGCTCAATTATTGTTGTGTAGATTTAATCCTACTAATTTCAGTGGAGAAAAGGTGGCCCTGGATTCTCCTTGTAACTGATGTATATGTAGCTTACAACGTGTCAGTCTGTGGTCTCCTCTCGTGTCAAGATGAGGGCACTCTTAGAGTGGTGGAACAACACCTTATATTCTGCCTGGGTAGCCTCCAACTTGATGTCATGAATATTGATTTCTTCTTCCGATAAAAAAAATTCCCTCCTCCTCCCCTCTTCTATTCCCCACTCTGGCCTCTGACCTCTTCTCACTTGCCTTTCACCTCCCCCAGGTCCCCTCCTCATTCCCTTTCTCCTTGGGTCCACTCTCCTAACAAATACTTTCCTTTCCAGCATTTTATCTTTTTCACCTGTCATAATCTAGCTGTCTTCCTTCCCCTCCCCCCACCACCTGTTTATTCCAGCGTCTTCCCTCTTCCTTTCCAGCCCTCAAGAAGAGGCGACTGTTTATTCATTTCCATGAGTGCGGCCTGGTCTGCTGAGTTCCTCCAGCGACACAAACAAAATGTATCTTTTTTCTTCCTGCTTACTTGTAGCTTTGGTCAAATTCCTGAGCTGCTTATATACTTCGATTCATAAATTCATATTTATATGGCATAGAATAAGCCATTCAGCCCAACTGGTTCATTCCAACCAAGCTGACAATCCACGCAAATTTGATTTCCCTACATTTGCTGTATCCCTCTCAACCAGGGTACCCAACCCTTTTATATGCCCCGGAGCCCTGTCATTATCACTAAACCTTTTCTATTCATGTACCTGCCAAACTATCATCTTGCAACTTGTTCCTTGTAAAAATTTTACCCCACAGATCTGCAACGCTTCAGGACACCTATCAAAATCTAATTAATTCCAGCGCGTGTCCGTGAGGAGTTTGTACATTCTCTCTGTGATCGTGTGGGTTTGCTCCAGGTGTGAAGGTTTCATCCCACAGTCCAAGGATATAAGGGTTTCGGGCGAGTATGTTGGGAGCAAGCTGTTTTGGTGTGGGAAGCATGGCAACGCTGTCGGCTGCCCCCAGCAAATCCTTGGATAGTGCTGGTTATTGATGCACACAATTTATTTCACTGTAGTTTTGATGTTTCAAAGCTCATGTGGCCATTTCAAGGTTCAAGGCTGTTTATTGTCATTTCCAGTATACAAGAGCAAAGGAATATGAAATGATTGTTACCTCCGGATTCAATACAGCACAAAAGGAAACACAATACAAGGCATTGGTAAGGCCAAATTTAGAATATTGTGTGCAGTTCTGGTCACTGAATTATAGGAAAGATATCAATAAATTAGAGAGAGTGCAGAGACGATTTACTAGGATGTTACCTGGGTTTCAGCACAAGTTACAGAGAAAGGTTGAACAAGTTAGGTCTCTATTCATTGGAGTGTAGAAGGTTGAGGGGGGATTTGATCGAGGTATTTAAAATTTTGAGAGGGATAGATAGAGTTGACGTGAATAGGCTGTTTCCATTGAGAGTAGGGAAGATTCAAACGAGAGGGCATGATTTGAGAGTTAGGGGGCAGAAGTTTAAGGGAAACACGAGGGGGTATTTCTTTACTCAGAGAGTGATAGCTGTGAGGAATGAGCTTCCTGTAGAAGTAGTAGAGGCCAGTTCAGTTGTGTCATTTAAGGTAAAATTGGATAGGTATATGGACAGGAAAGGAGTGGAGGGTTATGGGCTGAGTGCGGGTAGGTGGGACTAGGTGAGATTAAGAGTTCGGCATGGACTAGGAGGGCCGAGATGGCCTGTTTCCGTGCTGTGATTGTTATATGGTTATTGTTATATGGTTAATAAGATAAAGAACACCAAAAATAAAAAAGCACAATAAAAATAAACATTTTTTTACTTCTTTATTGAAATACAGTGCAGAATAAGCTCTGTGGCCCTTTGAGCTGCGCTGCCCAGGAATCCCCTAATTTGATCCTAGCCTAATCTTGGGACAATTTGCAATGACCAATTAACCTACTAACTGGTACGTCTTTGGACTGTGGGAGGAAACCAGAGCACCTGGAGAAAACCCATGTGGTCATGAGGAGATCGTGCAAACTACTTATGTGCAGTGGAACTGAACCTGGTTCACTGGTATTGTAAAGCGTTGTGCTAACCATTATGCTACTCTGCTGCCTCATAAGCTTGCTTGTGTGCATAGGTTGATTGCATGTCCAGACAGTGACACTAGGCATAGGAGCATCTGTACTCAAGGTGACTCTGACAGAAAATGATAAAGTAGTGGTTGGTGGAAGTGTGGTGGAGTGGGTTAGTGGGTGGAGGTAATGATCGGCCTTACTGCATGGGGTAAGTAACTGTTTACGAGTCTGGTGGTCCTGGTGTGGATGCTACATAGCCCCCTCCCTAATGGGAGTGGGACAAACAGTCCATGAATGGGGTTGGTGGTATCCTTCATGATGATACTGGCCCTTTTCCAGCAGTTTCTGTATGTATGCCCTTGATGGCGGGTAGACTGGTGCTGGAGATGTGTTGGGTAATTTTGACTCCCCATTGTAGAACTTTCCTGTCCACGGCAGTGCAGTTTCTGTACCATGTAGTGATACAGCTTGTAAGGATGCTCTCTACGGCGCATCTTAGAATGGCGTGAGTATGATCTATGTGGGCAAATAAATTTAATCTCCCATAAAGGTGAGATGATTGGTCACCAAGAATGCCTTCCAATAACTTTCACATCAATGATTTAAAGCTCATCAGTCTGTATTCTCTGCATGCTCGGATTTGATTTTCCTCCAAAACCGCTTGGAAATGCAACCTGTTTGGATTGAACTGTTGTACCCAAGTCATACGTTCAAGTTATTAATTGTGAGGTTTCCAGTAATATCTCCTTTGGCATGCAAATCAATTCTGATGATTCAACATTGTTCAAAGTAAATTCATTATCAAAGTACATATGTTACCATGTGCAACCCTGAGATTCATTTTCTTACAAGCACTTACAGGAAAATAAAAAAAATACAATAGAATTTATGAATAAAGCTACAGATGACAAAGTCTTGGTAACATCCAATGTGCAAAAGAAGAAAAATTGTGCCAATTATAAATAAAACAGTGAATAAATAATTCTGAGAACGTGAGTTGTGGAGTCCTTGAAAGTGTATCCATAGGTTGTGGAATCAGGTCAGTTATGGTGAGTGAAGTTATCCAATCCAGTTCAGGAGCCTAATGGTTGAAGGGTAATAACTGTTCCTGAATTTGTTGGTCTGACCTAAGGCTACTGAACCTCCTTCTCAATGGTAGTAGTGAGGACAGAGATGATGGGAGTCCTTGATGATGGATGCTGCTTTCTTGTGACAGTGCTCCTTGTAGATATCTTCAGTGGTAGGGAGAGTATTTCCTGTGATGGACTGGCCTATATCCACCCCTTTTTGAAGACTTTTTTGCTCCTGGGCACCAGTGTTTCCATACCAGTTTAAAAGAGTCATCATGGACTAGATGGGCCAAATGGCCTGTTTCTGTGCTGAACTTTCCTATGACTCTATGAAACAACCAGTCAACATACTCTCCACTGCAGATCTATAGAAGTTTCTCAGTTTTAGATGACAATGATACGGCTTCCAAAGCAAGGTGATATATCTTTATGATGTAAGTATGTTTTTATTATAATGTTAAGTGTAATATTGATCACTACTTTATGAAAGCTGAATATTTACATGAAATCTTTAGGATGGGTAAAGGAAATAGTTTCTACCTGGCGTGAACTCTTTGATATTTAAAGGTGATTGTTTGTAACAGACTTATTAATACAATTCGTAAGGTTTATAATAAGAAGAGAATATCTAGTCTAATTGTGGGTAAGCAGAATTTAAATAACTGAAACTAATTTTAAAAACATCTTGAGAAATGTTTGCATTCAGTTCTTGTTGCCTCATTGTAGGAAGGATGTAGAAACTTTTGAGAGAATGTAGAGGAGATTTTCCACAATGCTGCCTAGACTAAAGGCCATATTTTATGAAGATAGGTTAAATGAGCTGGGGCTTTTCTCTTTGAATTGAAGGAGAAGGTGAGATGACTTGATAGAGGTGTACGAGATGATAAGAGGCACAGATGGAGTGGATAGTCCGAGACCTTTTCCTGGGTGGAAATGGCTGATATGGGGAGCATGATTTTAAGGTAGTATAGAGAGAAGTATCAGACGTATGTTAGGTTTGTTTTTTACATAGTGATTGGTGGGTGCATGAACACACTGCTGTGATGGTGCTAGTAGACACAGATACATTAGGGGCATTTAAAAAACTCTTAGATAGGTACATGGATGATAGAAGAATTGAGGCCTTTCTAAGAGTGAAGGGTTAGATCGATCTTAAAGTAGATTAAAATTCTTGCATAGCATTGTAGGTCAAATGGCCTGTACAGTGCTGTAGTGTTATATGTTTTGTGATAAGCTAATAGCGTCATAGAGTCATAGCAAAGTACAGCACAGAAGCAGGCACTTCAGCCCATCTAGTCGATGCTGAACAATTTAAACTGCCTACTCCTATTGACCTGCACTGGGACCATGGCTCTTCATGCCTCTACCATCCATATACCTATCCAAACTTCTCTTAAATTTTGAAATTGAGCTCGCATGCACCACTTCGGAACAAAGAGTTTACCCTCATGTTCCTCTTAAAATTTTCACCTTTCACACTTAACCCAGGACCTCTGGTTATAGTCCCAACCAACCTCAGTCGAAAAAGCATTCTTGTATTTACTCTATCTATACCATTCATAATTCTGTATATCACTATCAAATCTTCCCTCAATCTTCCACATTCCAAGGAAGGGTTGGAGTCCTAATGAACAGTTACCCTTAGAATCCTTTAAACTATGAACTAGAATCCCCACACCCTGGAACCAATTTATGATTGGAGCTCACATAAAGGCCCATCTATAATTAGTGTTGGCTGAGGGTATTTCAGTTTGGTTTTGTGACCAAAGATATTCTTCAACATAGTATGTCTTAAAACACTGTAAAGTGTGATGCTCAAAGAGGGATCTGAAGTGCAAAGAGTGAGTAATTTCTAGGTATCAATATCTCTGAGGATCTAGCCTGGACCCAAGGTATCGATGCAGTTATAAAGGAGGCAAGACAGCCGCTATATTTCATCAGGATTTTGAGGAGATTTGTTTTGTCACCTAAAGCACTTGAAAACTTCCACAGATGTGCCACGGTGAGCATTCTGACTGGCTGCATCACCATCCGGTACAGCGGCAGGGGGAGGGGTGTTGGGCCACTACACAGGATCGAAGTAAAGTACAGAGGATGGTAAAATTAGTCAGCTCCATCATAGGTAGTAGCCTCCACAGTATCCAGGACATCTTCAAGGAATGATGCCTCAAAAAGGTGGCATCAATCAGTAAATATCCCAACACCCAGGACATGCCTCTTCTCATTGCTACCATCAGGAAGGAGGTACAGAAGC
The DNA here is from genome assembly GCF_030144855.1 of Hypanus sabinus. Lineage (NCBI taxonomy): Eukaryota > Metazoa > Chordata > Chondrichthyes > Myliobatiformes > Dasyatidae > Hypanus > Hypanus sabinus. The sequence goes on along the minus strand of NC_082719.1, from coordinate 100,838,443 downwards.
CGAAAAGCCTAAAAGTGATTCAGGAACAGCTTCTTCCCTTCTGCCATCCAGTCTCTAAATGGACATTGAACCCATGGACACTACCTCACTACTTTTTTTTTAAACTTCTGTTGTTGCACTACTTAATTTAACTATTTAATATACATATATTTACTGTAATTCAGTTTTTTCTATATTTATGATGTATTGCTTTGCACTGCTGTCACAGAGTTAACAAGTTTCATGACGTGCCCCAATGATATCAAACTAGATTCTGATTCAAACAGTGCAACTTATCGATACAAAAATTGTGTTTAAAGTTCAATACTCCAGGTTATTCAGTTTTACGTGAATTCTACTGAAAGAATTCGCTTAAACCCAGAAGAAACTCTTTATCCTATAGCAAATAATGACTTAAAAGATTCTTTATACAATTGAAAATGGAAGAGGAAATAAATGCATTTATTTTCCATCGAATTATTATCAACGTAGCTGTTTCAACATCTGAGTCCAAATGAGACAGTAATAAGTTATTTTGTGAAAGATGAGAGGTTTCTTCACTAATCGTTTTCAGCCAATTTTGTTACCAACTACTCCATTACCACCAATTTGAGTTGTTAAATGGTTGTCATGGTAACAATGTGGAACTTTATTACTATAATCAATCAAATCACCCTAAAGAATCATGGGAGATCTTGGCTTCTTTACAGCAGATCACTCCTCTCTTTGCTCAGACCAAAGATCTTCAAAGATAAGATTTTATTTGGTTTTATTTATTAAATATCTTTAATCTATCATTCTTCACTTTTCATCTTTCTTAATTTCCTAGGTAATATTTATTTGAATGCAGTACCAGATTTTAAATTAGTGCTTCTTTTTAGCTTGCAGAATTCACAATGCCAATTTTTTGATAACGTACCTCTTCAACCTTTTATTATCATTGGGATTGGCTTTCTTCATGACATCTGCTGATTTCCTTTATAATCCAAATACAGATTAGGTAGTTATTAAACATTGGTTCAAGAGCAATGCCAAAATGAATATTATGTGAATTTGGGTAAATTTAGTTTCCATGTCAAACTTATTTTTCTTGTTATTGCATTGCCTCTCCAGTTCAAGTGCAAGTTAACGGTCATTTGCCTCTACATAACCAAATGAAACAATGTTTCTCTGGATCACAGTGCATCTATAAAACATACTGTATATCACACAGCACATAAAACAAAATATTACCACAAATAAGTAATAAAGTATAAATCAAAACGTGGAATGCACAGCAACGTCAGTCGTGGGGAAGATGCTTGAGTCCATTATTAAGGACGAAATAGTGGCACATCTAGATGGCAGAAATAGGATTAGGCCGAGCCAGCATGGATTTACCAAGGGCAAATCATGCTTGACTAATCTGTTGGAGTTTTTTGAGGGTGTAACAAGGATGTTAGATGAGGGTAAGCCAGTAGATGTTGTGTACCTAGATTTTCAGAAGGCATTCGATAAGGTGCCACATAGGAGATTGGTGAGTAAAATCAGAGTTCATGGCATTGGGGGCAGGGTTTCAACATGGATAGAAAACTGGTTGGCAGATAGAAAGCAAAGGGTAGCAGTGAATGGGTGTTTCTCAGACTGGCTGGACGTGACTAGTGGGGTACCACAGGGCTCTGTATTGGGACCACAGCTCTTTACGATTTATGTCAATGATTTAGATGAGGGCATTGAAAACTATATCAGCAAGTTTGCTGACGATACTAAACTGGGTGGCAGTGTGACATCCGAAGAGGACGTTAGGAGAATACAGGGAGACTTGGATAGGCTGAGTGAGTGGGCAGATACTTGGCAGATGTCATTCAATGTGAATAAATGTGAAGTTATCCACTTTGGAAGCTGGAACAAGAGGGCAGAGTATTGTCTGAACGGTGTCGAGTTAGGTAAGGGAGAAATGCAAAGAGACCTAGGAGTCCTAGTTCACCAGTCAATGAAGGTGAATGAGCAAGTGCAACAGGCAGTGAAGAGGGCAAATGGAATGCTGGCCTTTGTTACAAGGGGAATTGAAAACAAGAGCAAGGATGTTCTTTTGCATTTGTACAGGGCCCTGGTGAGACCACACCTGGAATATTGTGTACAGTTTTGGTCTCCAGGTTTAAGGAAGGACATTCTGGCAATTGAGGAAGTGCAGCATAGATTCACTAGGTTGATTCCTGGGATGGCAGGGCTGTCTTACGCAGAGAGATTGGAGAGATTGGGCTTGTACATGCTGGAATTGAGGAGATTGAGAGGGGATCTGATTGAAACGTTTAAGATAATTAAAGGATTTGATAGGATTGAGGCAGGTAATATGTTCCAGATGTTGGGAGAGTCCAGTACCAGAGGGCATGGATTGAGAATAAGAGGTCAGTTATTTAAAACAGAGTTGAGGAAGAGCTTCTTCTCCCAGAGAGTTGTGGAGGTGTGGAATGCACTGCCTCGGAAGACGGTGGAGGCCAATTCTCTGGATGCTTTCAAGAAGGAGCTGGATAGATATCTGATGGATAGGGGAATCAAGGGATATGGGGACAAGGCAGGGACTGGGTATTGATAGTGAATGATCAGCCATGATCTCAGAATGGCGGTGCAGACTCGAGGGGCCGAATGGTCTACTTCTGCACCTATTGTCTATTGTCTATTAACAGCTCACTGCCTTAGTGACAAGACTCCAGTGGTGACAGGGTATTCATTAGTCTCACATCCTGAGGGAAGAAGCTGTTACCCAGTCTGGAAGTTCTAGTCCTGATGCCCCTGTACCTCCTTCCTGATGGTAGTGGGTCAAAGAGATTGTGGAATGGGTGGTGGGATCCTCATCAATACTTGTATAAAAAGCTCCCATTAATGGAGGGGAGGGAGATGCAGTGAACCTTTCATCTAAATCCATCCTTTCCATACAACAGGACAAATGTTAGTAATAGTACCTTCCTCTACAACCTGCTCTGGCAGCTTCCTCTGTGTGAAAAATTTTCCTCTCAAATCGCACTTGAGTCTTACCTCCCTCACCTAAACCTGTGCGCTTTTGTCTTAGATAGCCCGACTATGGGACTCTTCTCTGTACTTTCTCTAGTTTTCTAGCCAGAAATGCACATGACCCTTCAGGTATGGCCTAACCAACTATTTCTACAGTTGTAACATGACATCTCACCTTCTCTCCTCAGGGCCACAAGTGATGAAGGCAACTATATCAGCTTCCTTCATCACCACTATGCCTACTAATTACAATAAATTGCAAAATGAGTAAATGGTATGGAGAAAAGAAATAGTGAGGTAGTGTTCATGGGTTCATGGACCATTCAAAATTCTGATGGCAGAGGGGAAGAAACTGTTCATGAATCATTAAGTGTGAGTGTTCAACCTCTTGTACTTCCTCTTTGATGGTATTCATGAGAAGAAACTGAACCTTAGGGGATAACTTCACTCATCTTCACTTGCCCCATCACTGAACTGTTCCCACAACCTAGAGATTCACTTTCAAGGACTCTTCATCTCATGTACTTGATAGTTATTGCCAATTTATTTATCTTTAATATTTTTCAGCTCAAGCTGGCAAACCCAGAAGTATAGGCATAGCCAAGCACACTTATTTCTCAATTGCTAGAAACTTTCGGACTATTTTAGTGTTGTTTAGTATTGTATCTTTCTGGAGGTTTACATATAATGCTGTGTAGCCCTAATTGTTTAATGCTATTGTCTCGTGACATTAGGATGATACGAGTTGTAGATATTACACTTGGGACAATATATACCCTGTTCATGTTCCATAGTCTTTCAATTTCCTCTTCTAATTCAGCATATCTCCAGTGTTTTTCACTTACTGATTTCTGAAAGTTATGTGTTTGAATGGCCTTATCTATAAAGTAAGTTGTTCTTGCTTGTTTTTCCTGTAATATTATATTCAGATTAATAATTATTATTATCACTATTATTATTATTTCTTTTTTTACTTTCTTTTTATATTTGCGCAGTTTCTTGTCTTTTTCACACTGGTTATCCTGTTGGTTGCAATCTTTCTTTGATACTGTTATGATTATTGGATTTATTGAGTATGCCCACAAGAAAATGAATCTCAGGGTTGTATATGGTGGCATATACAGACTCTGATTACAAATGTACTTTGAATGTTGTTCTTTGAGAAGGTGACATGCGCTGGAAGGTGAGGTTCCTTGGCGTTTGATGCTGCCTTCTGGAGACACCACCTCTGAGAAGGTGTCCTCGATGGTGGAGAGTGTTGTGGCAATGATGGAGCATTTAACAACAATATTTAATTGATACTTTGGCACTTACAGGGATAGAAATGGTTGAAAAAGACATGGGGCAAATCCTGGTGAAAGGGAGTGGTGTTGTTGGGTATCAACAAGTTGAATCAAAAGGCTTCATTCTGTACGGTGCTCCTCCATGTAGTTAACTACTAATCCGAGTACATCTCAGTCACAGCACACTGTTCTCATTAGCCTGAGTTGTACTTCTAGCACAGGCAGTGACATCGTCAATCAATGCCTTCTCCATCTAATGACATTCTCAAATTGGACCGTGACAGCTACAAAATTCAAATTAAATTGAATACGTTTGGAATTTGAAAACTCTAAGATCAGTAAAGATGATCATGAACCTGTTGAATTTTCAACAGAACCTTAGAGGCTTATTCGATATCCTTCAGGGGAGCCAAGAGAGCAGATATGGTTGAATCTTACTGATCCTGTGTGACAGCCTAGTGGTCTTTTAGAAATGGACGTTAATGACTCATTTTAGTCATTATGTTGAAAGCCATCAATGAATAAAAAAACTAAACAATCCTAGTTTATAAAGTATTATATTTTTATGAGAGTTACCTGACTTAGACTTTACCTACATACTTGGTCTTGATAAAGGGTCTTGGCCTGAAATATCAACCTTTATTTTTTACCTCTCTTGCACAGTACAGGACCTCCCACCAACAATGTTGTTTACTCAAAGATCAATCTAACTCTTCCCTCCTCCATAACCCTCCATTTTTATATCTTCCATGTCCCTATCTACTTAAATATTCCTAATGTGTCTGACTGCACCACCACCCCTGCAATATGTTCCACGTATCCACCACTTTCTGTGTAAAAAAATCTACCTCCGATATCCCCCCTATACTTTCCTCCAGTTACCTTAAAATTATGCCCAATTGTATTAGACATTTTTGCCTTGTGAAAGACATCTGAAGCTCTCCACTGGATCGAGGCCTCTTACTTATTTTAATTACAAATACTTGTTTTGTTTCCCTAAATTTCATTTATTCAGTAAAGATGGCGTTTTTCTTCGTCCTGTTTCACAACATTGATTCCTTAATCCTAATATTGTTCATCACTGAGCTCATTCAATTTCTGTCATTGTCCAACATAGCGCATAAAATGGTCTTAACCAGTGTCCTGTCCCAACACCAAATCAGTTCAGTAAATCTCTTTGGCGTCACTGCAAAGCTGGACAACAAAGAGGCAGTATAGAGTAGATTTCCTCTCCTTCTTAAGCCCCTCCTTCTTAAGCCCTTCACTCCTTCTGGGGCAAAAGCTGCTGAAAGCAGCTCACCAGAGTCCTCTGTCTTGAGCTGAAGCTTGATCGGCCCTGTTGCTAGGACATGACTTCATATGTCCTTCCGCTCCCATTGATGGGGTCTTTGGAGCTCTTGTTGGGGTTTCTGGAGTTCTGGGTTTTTATGGGATGGGGTTGTAGCCCCATGCCCAGCTATCTTCCATGGCAGGGTTACAGAGCAGATTTAACAAAAGGGAATCATTTTGTCATCATTAAAGATGCATGTAGAAATGGAAAGTCAGTCAGCAGAAAGAAAGGGACAAGGTCATAGAAGGCATATAGATTCATAAAGGCCCACCTGCAACAGATGCTGGAAATCCAGAATAACACACACAAAGTGCTGGAGGAATTCAATAGGTCAGGCAACATCTGTGGAGAGGAAATTACATTTCTTACATCCTTCACACACATGAGGGATAAAAATCATTACGTTACGTCTCCATCTAAATGTGCAACGTGCAGTAATAGTAATTAATGATAAATTATAAATTTATTACAGTCAGTGTAACATAGAATAAACTCATATCAGCATGAATTAATCAGTCTGATGTTCTGGTGGAAGAGGCTGTCCTGGAACCTGTTGGTCTTGGCTTTTATGTTGCAATACTGTTTCCCGGATGGTAGCAGCTGGAATAGATTGTGGTTAAGGTGACTCGAGTCCCCAGTGATCCTACAGGCCCTTTTCACACACCTGTCTTTGTAAATGTCCTGTATCATGGGAAGTTCACAACTACAGATGCATTGGGCTGTCCGCACCACTCTCTGTAGAATCCTACGATTAAGGGAGGTACATTTCCCATACCAGGGAGTGATGCAGCCAGTCAGGATGCTCTCAATTGCACCCCTGTAGAAAGTTCTTAGGATTTGGGGGCCCATACCAAACTTCCTCAATCGTCTGAAGTGTAAGAGGCATTGTTGAGCCTATTTTACCACATAGCTGGTGTGTACAGCCCACGTGAGATCCTCGGTGATGTGGATGCCGAGGAACTTAAAGTTGTTCACCCTCTCAACTCCAGATCCACTGATGTCAATAGGGGTTAACCCGTCTCCATTCCTCCTGAAATCCACAACCAGCTCCTTTGTTTTTGCAACATTGAGGGAGAGGTTGTTTTCTTGACACCACTGTGTCAGAGAGGTGACTTCTTCCCTGTAGGCCACCTCGTTATTGTTTGAGATAAGGCCAATCAGTGTAGGGTCATCTGCAAATTCAATTAGCAGATTAGAGCTGTGGGTGGTGACACAGTCATGGGTCTCCAGGGAGTAAAGGAATAAACAGTCTATGTTTCAGGCCAAGTTCTGAAGGGTCTCAGACAGAAATGCCATTTGTAATTCCCCTCCAGCATGCTGGCTGACCTGCTGAGTACCTGCAGCACGGGCAATTAATTAGTTCTGAAGTATTAGTCAAAGCCTCATAGGCATTACATGAATAAAATGACCAGACACATTCTTTTGCTCCTAAAAAAAATTAGCTTTTTTGTCACATGTACATCAAAACACATAGCAAAAGAAATAATTTGCATCAACAACCACACAGTCCAGGATGTTCTGTGTGCACCAACATAGCATGTCCACAACGTTCTAACCCTAACCTGTACATCTCTGGAATGGGAGAAAAGGAGAGCACCCAGAGCAATCCTACATATCCAAGGGGAGAACGTACAAACTCCTTATAGACGGTGGTGGGAATTGAACGCTCCTGATCGCTGGCACTGTATAGCATTACGCTAACTGCCATGGTACCGTGTAAATAGAGATGGTACAATAGGATAAGTATTGGTTGAGATATTTCATTTGTACAGAGAGAAACAAGAATCTTTCTGCCTACCAGGATAGATAAATCATACGATTAATGCCTCACGAATAGCAACTTTGAAAATGCAACAGTCCATTACTGTAAGGTTGAAAGTTTCCCTTACTATCCAAGTATGTATGCAGTGTACTACTCTGAGACTTATCTTCTCCAGAGGGCCATGAAACAAAGAAAACTATGCTAGTCGCTCAAAGAAAGATAAACATCAACACCCCTACACAAAAAAACTCGCAAATTCCAAACTCCCAACCCTCTTCCCTCACACAAAAAAAACTAACAGATCGCTCCACATGGAAAACGGATAACAGAACATCAAACCCCAACCCCCAAATCATAATGCACCAATTGGCAACAAGAAAGAATGGGCATAAACACAGAATACCAAAAAAGGCACAGAACTGAAAGAGAGCATTTGAACTACAGTTAGTTTGAACTACTCTTATATTAAATGCTCATATTCCAGAATCGGACTTGAAATCACCCTATTACAATTTTGATGTATTCATGCTGTGAAGCATCTCCAGGTGCACTTTGCAGTAAAGATACAAAAGAAAGCCACGTTATAGCTGCTTTTGCCTACAGCTGCTCGATACAGGATTGGACTTGGCTGAGAAGGTTCCCCACTGAGCCAAACCCAATCCCGTAGTTGACTTTCAGCACTCACTGCCAAGGTTCAACTTGAACAATGACCACTGGGTGATCTGCTGAAGGGCAATTACTGCCTGGCACCTATTCATCAAAAAGAATTTGATGGCTTCGAGAAAGTAAAGAGGAGCACTCGAATGAGAAGCTTTTGAAAGATTAATATTCAGTGCTCTGTGATCCATGATAAGGTTCAGATTGCTAATGGAATCAAGCCCTATCTTTAATTAATCTGAAAAATGAGAAAAATTAGATTTTTAATGCATTCTATCGAGGAAATTGAGTTAGCAAATAGCTCGGCATCATGCTTTCAATCTAGCAAAAATGAAAACGAAGATGATGTTAAGTCGCTGGATGGTGCAATTGTTAAATAAGCCATCTGCCACAACTCAGTTCAGGCACACAGATCATAAAGATCTCAAGATAAATCCATGCTCTATGCCAACATCATTGATCTCAGAACAGCTAGCAATCGGTCTGCTGCCTACTTTCTAGAGGGAGAAAATGTTATCCAGGGTTCCTGGTCACTTGATTATGTCCCCACAGGAGACTCACAATACAGTCATTGGGCACTTTATTAGGTTACTTCTGTGCCTAATAAAGTGACCCTTGCTGCTGTAGCCCATCTACTTTAGAGTTCGAAATGTTGTGCATTCAGAGATGCTCTTCTGCACACCACTGTTGTAACACGTAGTTATTTAAGTTACTGTCATCTTCTTGTCAGCTTGAACCAGTCTGGCCTTTCTCATTGATAAGACACATCACAGGAGATTAGCACTTTCTGAGATACTTGAAACTCCCCATCTGGCACCAATAACCATTCGACAGTCAAAGTCACTTTGATCACATTTCAATGAATATCAGAGAATGTATACAGTATACAAACTGAAATTCTCACTCTCTGCAGACCTCTATGGAACAGAAGAAAACTCCCCAAAAAATGAATGTCAGGAAAATGTCAGCACCCCAAAACCCCCATCCCTCCTCCCATGAACAAGCAGCAACAAAGTGTCAGCAAAAGCATCAGCCCTCCCCCTACCACCCACCGTACAAGCTATAGTGAAACCCCCAAAGAGACCATAATCTCCCCATTCTGATGTTTGATCTGAACTTCAACTGAACCTCTTGACCACGTCAGCATGCTTTAACGTATTAAGTTGCTGCCACATGATTGACTGATTAAAGATTTGCATTTATGAGTGAGCATACAGCTGCTCCTAATAAAGTGGCCACTGAATGCATAACTACAGCATGAAAACTAATTTTGAGTCTTGCTGTCACGCACGGTATCTACGGGATTACTTGGGTGTCATACCGAAGGGTTCGCACCATCAGAGAAATTTTGCTGTGCCCCCAACACATTGTTAGGTTGTGTTGGTAATACAAATGATATATTTCTGCTGAAAAGAAGGCAGGACTTCTTGTCAGAGCGGGCAGCGGAGTCCGTGGAAGCAGAGTCCTGGGCTTTGGCTAAGTGGGCTTCGGCGTAAGGGGACTTCGGTAAGCTTGTGTGATTGCTCACTGAGGGGAAGAAGGTAAGGTCGCTAGGTGCTTTTTAGACTTATTCTATTAATCCAGTTCAGGTATGGGGGAGACAGTCAGAGCAGTGGTGTGCTCCATATGCAGTATGTGGGAGGTCAGGGTCAACACAGTTGTCCCTGATGACCACACCTGCAAAAGGTGCGTCCAGCTGCAGCTCCTATCAGACCGAGTTAGGGAGTTGGAGCAGGAGCTGGATGAACTACGGATCATTCGGGAGGTGGAGGCAGAGATAGATAGGAGTTATCAGGAGGTAGTCACACCAAAAAACCAAGAAGTAGGCAGATGGGTGACAGTCCAGACAGGCAGGGGGAGCAGGCAGAGAGAGCAGAGCACCCCTGCGGCCATTCCCATTAACAATAAGTATACCGTACTGGATACTGTTGATGGGGATGACCTACCAGGAATGAGTTGTAGTGGTCCTGCCTCTGGCACAACTAGAAAGGGGAGGAGGGAAGAGAAGAGAGCAATAGTTTTAGGGGACTCCATAGTCAGGGGGGCAGATAGGAGATTTTGTGGGGCAGATCGGGAGTCTCGGATGGTATGTTGCCTCCCTGGTGCCAGGGTCCGGGACATCTCAGATCAGGTGCAGGCTATTCTTGAGAGTGAGGGCATGAACCCAGATGTAGTGGTCCATGTAGGGACCAATGATGTAGGTAAGGTGAGTGAGGGGGTCCTGCTTAGAGAGTTCAGGGAGTTAGGAGTGAAGCTGAAAAGCAGGACCTCCAGGGTGACAATCTCGGGATTGCTACCTGTGCCACGTGCGAGTGAGGCGAAGAATAGAATGATTATGCACATTAATACGAGGCTGAGAGCATGGTGCAGGAAGGAAGGGTTCAGGTTTTTGGATAATTGGTCTTTGTTCCAGGGACATTGGGATCTGTTTCGAAGGGATGGTCTACATCTGAACCGGAGGGGTACTAACATTCTTGCAGGAGTATTTGCCAGTGCTGCTCGGGAGGGTTTAAACTAGATGTGCAGGGGGCAGGGATCCAGATCCAGAGGGTTGGTCAGAAGGTGCATGGGGTTAAATGTGTACAAGGTTTGGGTGATCTTGAGAAGGTCATCAAAATTCAGGGTGCAATTTGCCCGATGGAAGTTCAAGGAGCTGGGTTAGGTACAGTAGACAGTGTTTTAAGCAAAGAGAGGAGGAATGGGCTAAGAATTCTATACTTGAATGCGCGTAGTGTCAGAAATAAGACAGATGAGCTTGAAGCTCAGATGAAAATGGGGAACTACGATATTGTTGGGATAACAGAGACATGGCTGCAAGGGGATCAGGCCTGGGAATTGAGTGTACCAGGGTATACGTGCTATCGTAGAGACAGAAATATGGGAAGAGGGGGTGGGGTGGCCCTGTTGGTGAGGAATGAGATTCAGTCCTTAGCAAGAGGTGACTTGGGAACAGGGGAAGTAGAGTCTGTGTGGATTGAGCTGAGGAACAGTAAGGGTAAAAAGACCCTAATGGGTGTTGTGTACAGGCCCCCAAACAGTAGCGTGGATATTGGGTACAAGTTGATTAGGGAGTTAACATTGGCATGTGCTAAAGGTAATGCAGTCGTTATGGGAGATTTCAACATGCAGGTGGACTGGGAGAATCAGGTAGGTGCTGGAACCCAGGATAGGGAGTTTGTGGAGTGTCTAAGGGATGTATTTTTGGAACAGCTTGTGCTTGAGCCAACCAGGAACGAGGCTATTTTGGACTTGGTGATGTGTAATGCACAGGAATTGATAAGTGATCTTGAAGTAAAGGAGCCATTAGGAAGTAGTGATCATAACATGATAAGTTTTTATCTACAATTTGAGAGGGATAAGGGCAGATCAGAGGTGTCAGTGTTGCAATTAAATAAAGGAGACTACGGAGCCATGAGGGAAGAGCTGGCCAAAGTTAAATGGGTGGATGCCCTGGCAGGAAAGACAGTGGATCAGCAGTGGCAGATATTCTTGGGCATAATACAAAAGATGCAAATGCAGTTCATTCCAATGAGAAGGAAGGATTCAAAGAGGGGGAAGGGGCCACAGTGGTTGACAAAGGAAGTCAGAGATTGTATAGCATTAAAGAAAAAGAAGTATGACAGGGCTAAGATGAGTGGGAATACAGATGATTGGGAAAGTTTTAAGGAACAGCAGATCTTAACTAAAAAAGCAATACGGAGAGAAAAAATCAGGTATGAGCTCAGTCTAGCCAGGAATATAAAAGGGGATAGCAAAAGCTTTTTTAGCTATGTGAAGAGAAAGAAGATAGTTAAGAACAATGTTGGCCCCTTGAAGAATGAATTGGGAGAAATTGTTATGGGAAACAGGGAAATGGCAACAGAATTTAATGCATACTTTAGATCTGTCTTCACCAGGGAGGACACAAGCAATCTCCCAGATGTATGGATGGGCCAGGGTCATAAGATATCAGAGGAATTGAGACAGATTGACATTAGGAAAGAAACTGTGATGAGTAGAGTGGTAGGACTGAAGGCTAATAAATCCCCGGGTCCAGATGGTCTGCATCCGAGGGTTCTAAAAGAGGTGGCTCAGGAAATTGTGGATGCATTGGTAATCATTTTGCAATGTTCCTTAGATTCAGGATCAGTTCCTGAAGATTGGAGAGTGGCTAATGTTGTCCCACTTTTCAAGAAGGGAGGGAAGGAGAAAACGGAGAACTATCGCCCTGTTAGCCTAACGTCAGTCGTAGGGAAGATGCTTGAGTCCATTATTAAGGACGAAATAGTGGCACATCTAGATGGCAGAAATAGGATTAGGCCAAGCCAGCATGGATTTACCAAGGGCAAATCATGCTTGACTAATCTGTTGGAGTTTTTTGAGGCTGTAACAAGGATGTTAGACGAGGGTAAGCCAGTAGATGTTGTGTACCTAGATTTTCAGAAGGCATTCGATAAGGTGCCACATAGGAGATTGGTGAGTAAAATCAGAGCTCATGGCATTGGGGGCAGGGTTTCAACATGGATTGAAAACTGGTTGGCAGATAGAAAGCAAAGGGCAGCAGTGAATGGGTGTTTCTCAGACTGGCTGGAGGTGACTAGTGGGGTACCACAGGGCTCTGTATTGGGACCACAGCTCTTTACGATTTATGTCAATGATTTAGATGAGGGCATTGAAAACTATATCAGCAAGTTTGCTGACGATACTAAACTGGGTGGCAGTGTGACATGCGAAGAGGACGTTAGGAGAATACAGGGAGACTTGGATAGGCTGAGTGAGTGGGCAGATACTTGGCAGATGTCATTCAATGTGAATAAATGTGAAGTTATCCACTTTGGAAGCTGGAACAAGAGAGCAGAGTATTGTCTGAACGGTGTCGAGTTAGGTAAGGGAGAAATGCAAAGAGACCTAGGAGTCCTAGTTCACCAGTCAATGAAGGTGAATGAGCAAGTGCAACAGGCAGTGAAGAGGGCAAATGGAATGTTGGCCTTTGTTACAAGGGGAATTGAATACAAGAGCAAGGATGTTCTTTTGCATTTGTACAGGGCCCTGGTGAGACCACACCTGGAATATTGTGTACAGTTTTGGTCTCCAGGTTTAAGGAAGGACATTCTGGCAATTGAGGAAGTGCAGCGTAGATTCACTAGGTTGATTCTTGGGATGGCAGGGCTGTCTTACGCAGCGAGATTGGAGAGATTGTGCTTGTACACGCTGGAATTGAGGAGATTGAGAGGGGATCTGATTGAAATGTTTAAGTTAATTAAAGGATTTGATAGGATTGAGGCAGGAAATATGTTCCAGATGTTTGGAGAGTCCAGTACCAGAGGGCATGGATTGAGAATAAGAGGTCAGTTATTTAAAACAGAGTTGAGGAAGAGCTTCTTCTCCCAGAGAGTTGTGGAGGTGTGGAATGCACTGCCTCGGAAGACGGTGGAGGCCAATTCTCTGGATGCTTTCAAGAAGGAGCTGGATAGATATCTGATGGATAGGGGAATCAAGGGATATGGGGACAAGGCAGGGACTGGGTATTGATAGTGAATGATCAGCCATGATCTCAGAATGGCGGTGCAGACTCGAGGGGCCGAATGGTCTACTTCTGCACCTATTGTCTATTGTCTATTTCTCTGTACATTCCTCTGACATACACCCCCCCCCCAATACTTTCCTCCAATCACCTTAGAAATGTTTCATATTGTATTAACCATTTCCACCCTGGAGAAAGGTATTGTCTATGCAGTCAGTCAATGCCTCTTATCATCTTAAACACTTCTATCAAATTATATCTCATCCTCCCTCTCTCCAAAGAGAAAAGACCTAGCTCACTCAATCTCCCTTCATAAGACATGCTCTCTAATCCAGGCAGCATCCTGGTAAATCTCCTCTGTGCCCTCTCTAAAACTTCCACATCCTTCTTTTAATGGAGAACTGAAAACCGTATTCACATATGATCCGATCAGAGTTTTATAGAGCTGCAACATTACCTCGTGGCTCTTGTCACAGAGGCAGGCAGCACGGGAAAGGTGATTTGATCCACCAAGCCCATCAATGGAAGTTGATGTTGGTAGCTCAAAGATTGTCCTGAGATAGGCAAACAGCTAACTCTATGCTCCATGATAAAGGAATCATTGAATATTCTCCTTGGACTCTAAAATGGTCATTTAGGTAAGGCAATGAGATATCGCTTGTGGTCTCAGAACAGAGAGCATAGGAAGCACTTTAAATAAGAATGTATAATATTCTACTGTGATTGCATTTTTTCTTCTTTTACCATTAAATATTACATAGCTTTTTTTGGAATGTATGTGAGTTCCTCAGTGTATTCCTAATATAGCAATAGCTCACTATTTTTAAACTCAGGTCAGATAAATACTCCAGTTAAGTGTCAATTTCCTTAATGTGGTTTAACCATGTCCTTAATTAACAGGGACATTCCCCTAACTGCCCTTCAATGTAATCTGTCTTGTTAATTTTATAGCCTGCAATATTACGCTATGCAGGGAGCCTCCTAACAAGCTGCATTTCTGCATGATATGAAAACTGCACTGCAGTAGACAGGAGGGCTCTGTAATGGGTAGCCAAAATTGCCCAATGCATCACCAGTCTACCCGCCATCAAGAACATATATACAGAAAGGGCCAGTAATATCATGAAGGATCCCATCCACCCTGCTCGTAGACTGTTTGTCTCATTCCCATCAGAGAGGAGCCTATGTAGCATCTACACCAGGACCACCAGACTCAAAAACAGTTACTTTCCCCAAGCAATAGACTGATCAACACTTCCATCCACTAACCCACCCCTCCACACCCCCAACCACCACTACTTTATCATTTCCTGTCAGTCACCGTATGTACAGACACTCCTGTGCCCAGTGTCACTTTATGGGCATACAATCAGTCTATATAAGATAAGCTACCTTGTGTATTTATACTTATTATGTTTTTATCATTAGTGTGTTCTTTATCTTATTGTGTTTTTCTATGCTGTATCAGATCTGGTGTAACAATTATTTTGTTTTCCATTATACTTGAGTACTGAAAATGTCGTTGAACAAGCTTGAATCTTGATCTCGGTCTTGTCCCAGCCTTAAGCAGTTCCAGTAAGACTGCAATGTCTTTCCAGTATTGATTAAAAATTCTAACACTCTGATATTATTTCAGATGTTTTTATTTCTCATTTGCAAATAAATACTGCAGTTCTGGTTCATTTACATTCAACACCACACTTTCTTCCTTTTGTTTACTCTTTTCTCAACCATTTTGGCTGCTAACACCTCTCCAGTAACATCTTTAGTAAATATCTTGGGATTTAGAGTGTACAGATTCACCCTCAAAATCAGAATCAGATTTGGGTTCAGATTCAAGTTTATTATCACTTACAGCACGAACTACAGCACAATACAGGCCCTTTGGCCCACAATGCTGTGCCAAACATACACTTACATTAGAAATTATCTAGGGTTACCCATAGTCCTTTATATTTCTAAGCTCCATGTACCTGTCCAGCAGTCTCTTAAAAGACCCTATTGTATCCGCTTCCACCACCGTCAGTGGCAGCCGATTCCACACACTCACTACTCTCTGCTTAAAAAACTTACCCCTGACATCTCTGTACCTGCTTCTAAGCACCTTAAAACTGTGCCCTCTCATGTTAGGGCCATATTAAAAAAAATAAATAATTAGTGCAAAAAGTGTTCTGAAACAGCAATATGGTATTCAAGGTTATATTGTCCATTTAGTAATCTGTTGGCTGAGGGGAAGAAACTGTTCCTAAAATGTTGAGTGTGTGCGTCTGGTTCCTGCACAACCTCCCAGATGAGAAGAGTGCGAGTCCTGGGTGATGCAGATCCTTAATGATGGATTCGGCCTTTTTGAGGCATCACCTTTTGAAGTTGTCCTAATTGGTGGGGAAGCTAGAGCTCATGATGTTGCTGGCTGAGTTTGCAACCATCCTTTTACAAAAAAAAAGCACAATTAGAATTTTTTTTAAAGTTTATTGCAGTCCAAGGTGGTCATAGTATTTCTGAACTGCAGTGATTAGGGGTGTGTCAGTTGGTTCAAGTACCTACAGGTTGAAGAGAAGTAGCTGTTCTTAAACCTGATAGTGTGGAACTTCAGGCTTCTGTACCTCCAGTGCGATGGCAGCTGTGAGAAGACAGCATGGCTTGGATGGTGAGGATCTTTGATGATCGATGTTGCCTCCTTCGGGCAATGGTGAATGGATGAGGAATCAGAGTAAGAAGGTGGGGAGAGGGGAGTTAAAAAACAAGGTGATAAACCAGGAAAAAAACCAGGAGGTGGGGGGGGAGGATTGAAGTCAGGAGCTGAGAAGTTGACAGGTGAAAGAGATACAGGACTGGAAAACGGAGATTCTGATAGGAGAGGACAGAATACCATAGAAGAAAGAAAAGGCGGAGGAACACCCAAGGGAGGAAAGAAGATAAAGTGAGAGAGGAAAATTGGGAATGTGGAATTGTGAAGGGGGGGAAGCAGCGTTACCGGAAATTCTGGGATTATAGCCACTGAAATAAAGTCAATCCAATTCAATTCAAATTCACTGTGGGATCCCGCATTTTCTGGCAGATGGACTGTAGGTGCTTGATGAAGCGGTCTCCCAGTCTACGTCTGGTCTCGCCTTTATACGGGAGGCCACACAGAAAGCACCAGACAGAGTTCATGACCTCAACAAACTCACAGGTGAAGTGTCGCCTCAGCTGGAAGGACTGTTTAGGGTCTGGAATAGTAGTGAGGGAGGAGGTGTAGCACTTGTTCTGCTTGCAAAGATAAGTGCCAGGAGAGAGATCAGTGTGGAGTGATGGGTAGATAAGGGAGTAGTGTAGGAAGCCAGTCCTGCAGAAAGGGGGGAGGGAAAGATGTGTTTGATGGTGGGAGTAATGGGGTATTATGTGCTGGACTCAGCTGGTGGAGTGGTAGGTGAGGATAAGAAGAACACTATCCAGCTGGTGGGGTGGTGGGAGGACGGGGTGAGGGTAGACGTGAGTGAAATGGAAGAAATGTAGTTGAGGGCAGCGTTGATGGTGGAGGAAGAGAAGCCCCTTTCTTTGAAGAAGGAGGACATCTCCTTAGCCCTCGAATGAAAAGCCTCACCCCGAGAGCGGATGTGGCAGACATGAAGGAATTGGGATGGTGTTTTTACAAGTAACCATTTGAAGAGGTATAGTCCAGGTCTCTGTGCGAGTCTATCTAACTGTGCTCAATGATGTGGGGGGAGTTTTTTCTGTGATGGACTGAGCTGTCCCCTTCTACAAAAATGCAGGCAGTCTATTGGTTTTTAGACCATAAGATATAGGAGCAGAATTAGGCCATTTGGCCCATTAAGTCTGCTTTGCCATTTCATATAGCTGAACCAATTTTCCTCTCAGCCCCAATCTCCTGCCTTCTCCCCATATCCAATCATGAATCTATCAGCCTGTGCCTAATTATACATAAAGACTTGGTCTCCACAGCGGCCTGTAGCAAAGAATTCCAAAAATTCGCCATCTTGATTGGCTGAAGAAATTCCTTATTTATTTATTTGTTTGTTTGTTTGTTAGTTAGTTTATTTATTGGTTGTGATACAGTGCAGAACAGCCTTTCTGGCCCTTGGAGACATTCCACCTAATAATCCTCTGATATAATCGTAGCCTAACCACAGGACAATTTACAATGACCAATTATCCTAATAATTGGTACATCTTTGGAATGTGGAGGAAACTGGAGCACCTGGAGGAAACTCACACAGCCACAGAGAGAATGTGCAAACTCCTTACAGGCAGCGGCAGGAATTGAACCCAGTTGCATGTACTATGAAGTGTTGTGCTAACTAGTACGCCCTTATCCCACACAATGTTTATGTACAACATGTTCTCCCTGTGACCACGTGGATTTCCTTCAAGTTCTCTGGTTTTCTCCCACATTCCAAAGACATATGGGTTAGGAAGTTAATAGGGCACATGTTATTGGGTGGTGCAAGCTAATTGAGCTGGGACGGCCTGTTACCGTGCTGTATCTCTAAATTTAAAAATAAGTAAAGTTAATACTTAGGGTTGAAGACCCCTCATTTCCAAAATAGAATCTGCTTCTCTTCTCACAGCTGCAGCCCGACCTGTTGAGTATTTCCGCCTTCTGCTCTGTTTAGATCTTCAGCAATCACCATCATTTTTGATTTTCACAACTGAATTAGCTGATTAGATACCAATTTTGTGCCTGAAATACAGTTGATTTATCCAGTCTCTTTGCCTGAAGAGTGCACACTATTGTGCATGGGACAGAGATGAAAGATCAAGACAGTTATTTGCGGTCTTTCAATAGATGTCTCCACACCATAACATTAATCAGACCATATTGTAATAACAACTTGTCTTTTCCATTCTCCTGTCCTGGATGGAAACGTTAATGGGCCAATACGGAAATCTTGCTGAAAGCCTAGAGTGTTCATTTGAAATGACTATCATTATTTGATCTTGCAAGTAGACTGTATTTAATAGCAAAAGGATAAAGGAAGACTGGTTCATCATTGATAGCTACCTGCAATCTGTGTAATTGTCTATGATATATTGAAGTTATGCTTCAATGACTGTAATTACAGCTGTTAGCTGTTGGAATCAGTGACTGCTTCAGCTCCAGCTTACTGCTGCTGCTGAGACTCGAGCATTTGTACCACATTAGAGCCATGATTGAGAGAATGCTCCCTTCTTTGTGTGGCCATGGGAAATCACAGAGAATATCCTGAATTCAGCAGATTGTAGCTTTCGGTCAGTGGTTGTCATTTGTTACACCTTGTATTCTGTCGTGTTAGCCTGCAAACTGATGGTATCAACATTGATTTCTTCTTCCAGTAAATGTTCTCCCTCCACTTCCGTCTTTTTCTATTCCCCATTCTAACCTCTTACTTCTTCACCTCACCTGGATAACACCCGCTGCTGGCACTCACCTCCTTCCTTTTCTGCCATGGTCGAATCTCCTCTCCGATCCGATCTCTCCTTCTCCAGCCCTTTGCCTTTCCAACCTATCACTCCCGGCTCCTTACCTTATCTCCCTTCCCCACTCACCTGGATCCAGTTCAAGGTTTAACGTGTTGTACATTCAGAGATGCTCTTCTGCACACCACTGTTGTAACATGTGGTTATTTGATTAACTGTCTCTTTCCTGTCAGCTTGAACCAGTCTGGACATTCTCTTCTGACCTCTCTCATTAACAAGGCATTTTTGCCAACAGGACTGCCGCTCACTGCATGTTTTTGTTCCTGACATCATTCTCTGTAAATTCTAGAGACTGTCATGCATGAAAATCCCAGGAGATCAGCAGTTTCTGAGATACTCAAACCACCCCATCTGGCATCAACAATCTTTCCACAGTGAAAATCACTTAGAACACATTTCTTTCCCATTCTGATGTTTGGTCTGAACAACAACTGAACCTCTTGACCATGCCTGAATGTTCTTATGCATTCAGTTGCTGCCACGTGATTGGCTCATTAGATTTACATATGAGTCATGCTGAAAGAAGGCCACAGTTAGGAGCTTAACATCAAAGGATATTCTTTGTATCAAAAGAACAGACAGGAAGACATAGGCAGTGGTCTGGCTCCGTTGGTAAGAGATGGAATTACTTCTTTAGAAAGGGGTGACATAGGGTCAGAGAATGTTGAATCTTTGTGGGTGGAGTTAAGAATAAGGAAGGGTAAAAAAACCATTATGGGATTCATATATAGGCCTCCAAGTATTAGCTAGGATTTGGGGTTGAGATTGTAAACGGAGCTGGAAAAGTCATGTAATAAGGGTAATGACACAATTGTAATAGGGGAGGAATTTCAATATGCAAGGGGAATGGAAAAACAGGTTGGTGTCAAATCACAAGAGAGGGAATTTATTGAATTCCTACAAAATGGCTTTTTTGAGCAGCTTGTGCTTGAACCTACTCAGGAAAAGAATATGTTAGACTGGGTGTTGTGTAATAACCCAGATCTTATCAGGGAGCTTATTGTAAAGGAACTTTTAGGAGGCAGTGATCATAATATGATTGAATTCATACTGCACTTTGAGAGGGAGAAGATTAACTCACATGTATCTGTAGTGCAATGAAATAAGGGGAGTTACAGAGGCATGAGAGAGGAGCTTGCCCAAATGGATTGGAGAGGGATACTGGCCAGAATGATGGCAGAGCAAAGACGGCTGAAGTATCTGGGAATAGTTCACAAGACCCATGACAAATATGTCCCACAGAAGAAGAAGTCCTCAATTGGCAGGGGTAGGCAACTGTGGCTGGCAAAGAAAGTTAAGGACTGCATAAAAGCCAAGGAAAAGCCATATAAGGTAGAAAAAGTGAATTGGAAATTGGATGAAATAGAAGATTTTCAAATCCAACAAAAGGCAGCTAAAAAGGCTAAAAGAAGGGAAAAGATGAAATATGAGGGCAAATTAGCCAATAATATAAAGCAAGATACTAAAAGTTTTTTCAATTATATAAAGAGTGTAAAGGAGGTGAGAGTTGATACCGGATTGCTGGAAAATGATGCTGGTGAGGTAGTAATGGGAGAAAAAGTAATGGCAGGTGAACTTACTGAGTACTTTGCATCAGTCTTCACTGTGGAAGACACTAGCAATGTGCCAGAGCTCCATGAGCATCAGAGAACAGGAATGAGTGCCATTGCTCTTACAAAGGAAAAGTCACCTGGATCAGATGGACTACATCCCAGAGTTCTGAGAGAGGTTGCTGAAGAGACAACATACATTTATCATGATCTTTTAAGAATCACTTGATCCTGGCATGGTCCCAGAGGACTGGAAGATGGCAAATGTCACTCCAAAAGAAAGTACAGGCCATTTAGGCTAACCTCAGTGGTTGGGGAAGTGTTGCAGTCTATTATTAATGATGTGGTTTTGAGGTACTTGGAGACTAATGATAAAATAAGTCAACATCAGCATGGTTTCTGTAAAGCGATATCTTGCCCAACAAATCTGTTGGAGTTCTTTGAGAACGTAACAAGTAGAGTGGACAAAGGAGAGGCAGTGGATCTCATTCACTTGGATTTTTGGAAAACATTTGATAAGGTGCCACATATGAGGCTGCTTAGCAAAATAAAATCCTGTAGTTTTACAGGAAAGATACTGGCATGGATAGAGGAATGACTGACAGGCAGGAGGCAACAAGTGGGAATAAAGGGGGCCTTTTCTGGTTGGCTGCCAGTGACTAGTGGTGTTCCTCAGGGGTCAGTATTGGAACTGCTGCTTTTAACTTTGTTTGTCAATGATTTGGATATTGGAATTGATGGCTTTGTGGCAAAGTTTGCAGATGATACGAAGAAAGGTGGAGGGGTAGGTAGTGCTGAGGAAGCAATACAATTGCAGCAGGACTTAGAAAAATTGAAAAAATGGTTAAAAAAGTGTCACTCTCTGTATACCCATGACTGTGTTGCCACTCACAGCTCCAATCAGCTAACTAAATTTGCTGACGACACTACACTGATTGGCATAATTTCAAATAATTATGAAGCAGCCTCAGAGAAGAAGTCATCTCTCTGACACAGTGGTGTCAAGAAGATAAACTCTCCCTCATCGTCACTAAAACAAAGGAGCTGGTTGTGGACTACAGGAGGAATGGAGACGGGCTAACCCCTATTGACATCAATGGATCTGGGGTTGAGAAGGTGAACTGCTGTAAGTTCCTCAACATAAACATCACCGAGGATCTCGTGTGGTCTGTACATACTGGCTGAGTGGTGAAAGGACTCTGCAGAGAGTGGTGTGGACAGCCCAGCGCATCTGTAGATGTGAACTTCCCACTTTTCAGGACATTTACAATGATAGATGTATAAAAAGGGCCCGAAGGATCATTGAGGACCTGAGTCACCCCAACCACAGACTGTTCCAGCTGCTACCATCTGGGAAGCAGTACCACTGCATAAAAGCCAGGACCAACGTGTTCCAGAACAGCTTCTTCCATCAGGCCATCAGACTACTTAATTCATGCTGACACAACTGTATTTCTATGTTATATTGACTGTTTTATTGTACATACTATTGATTATAAATTACTATAAATTGCACATTCTACATTTAGACGGAGATGTAACATAAAGATTTTACTCCTCATGTATATGAAGGATGTAAGTAATAAGGTCAATTCAATTCGGATGGAATACTGTGTTAGGAAATATTCAATAACACATTTTGGTAAAAAGGAACAATAGCGTGGACTGTTATCTAAATGGGGAGAAGGTGCAGAGGGACCGGAGTCCTCGTGGAAGACTCCCAGAAGGTTAGTTTACAGATTGAGTCAGTGGTAAAGAAGGCAAATGCAATAGAATATAAAAGCAAGGAAATAATGCTGAGCCTTTATAAGACACTAGTTAGCCTGTACTTGGAGCATTGTCAACAGTCTGGGCTTCATATCTTAAAAAGGATGTGTTGTCATTGGAGAGAGTCCAGAGGAGATTCACGAAGATGATTCTGGGAATGAAGGGGTTAACACATGAGGAGCGTTTGGCAACTTTAGGCCTGTATTCACTAGAATTTAAAAGAATGCAGGAAGATCTTATAGAAACCTATCAAATGTTGAAAGGACTAGATAGTATGGATGTGGAGAGAATGTTTCCTATTTTAGTGGTATCCCGAACCAGGGGGCACAGCCTCAAAATTGAGGGATGACCTTTTAGAACAGAGGTAAGGAGGATTTTTTTTTAGCCAGAAAGTAGTAAATCTGTGGAATGCTCTGCCACAGACTGTGGTGGAGGCCAAGTCCATGCGTATATTTAAGGCGGAAGTTGATTATTTCCTGATCGGTCAGGGCATCAAAGGATATGGTGAGAAAGCAGGTGTATGGGGTTGAGTTGGACCTGGGAGCATCCATAATGAAATAGTGGCAGAGGCTCAATGGGCTGAATGTCTTAGTTCTGCTCCTATGTCTTATGGTTTTAATGTGTAAGCTATTTATGTATTTTTATTTATTGTGTTTTTATTTTAGTATTCTTTATCTTATTGTGTATTTTTGGTGCTGCATTGGATCGGACTAACAATTAGGTTTCTATAGGTACATTTAATGTCAGAGAAATGTATACAATATACATCCTGAAATTGTTTTTTTCTTTGAAACATCCATGTAAACAGAGGAGTGCCCCAAAGAATGAATGACAGTTAAACATGAGAACCCCAAATCCCCCCCAGCTTCCCCCCACACACAAGCAACAGCAAGGCAACAAATCCTCCCCCACCCCCACCAGCAAACAAGGCACCCTCCATGGAGCACTCAAGCATGCAGCAAAGCATCAATAAAGACACAGACTTGCAGTACGCCTAAGACCACTCGTTCACCCGGTATTCAACACACCACAGACTCTCTCTTTCTCTCTCCCTAATAAGGAAAAAAGAGGTGCCCCCATTTCACAGTGAGATGGGAAACATAACAAACAAGTCACTGATTTACTATGTGAAAAGTCTGTTGCATCGCCTTTTTTGAGCTCTACGCTGAGAGTCGGCCCCAGAAAGGTGCAGTTCTCTGGGCACACAACCCACGGCAGCTAACCCAGTCTTCTGAGTTCTCCTGCGATGCCTCAGTTAGGGGCACCGGCCTAGAATCAGCACGTCTCCAGAGCCATGAAAATCCGGAACCCTGAAGTGCACTAATCTTCCAGGCCGCATCCTTGGGGTATCAAAAAAGCGGCCGGTTGTGAGGCCCTGAGAGCAGCTGCCATTCCCACAAAGAACCAAAGTCAGAGTGGAACTCCAGGTCAGGGTCTTGAAAAGGAGAAAAAGAGATACCAAAGGTAGAAATAGAGCTGTTTCCGAAGAAGCAAGCCGTTTAGCGCCATCTTGACTTTGCTCCGCCTCTGCTAATAATGTTCTGCTTTACATTTGTGTACTGGAACTGACATTAAACAATCTGGACTATTTGCATGAAGGAGAAAGTGTACCTCTGTACTTAATAAAGTGGCCACTGAGTGGAAAACGAAAGGATTTTGAGCCATTCAGACATGGAAGATTTAGATATTATAAAGATAAAGATGGAAGATAAGTTTTCCATGTCACATGTGCTTTGAAACATCACAACATACAGTGAAATGGTTTGTTTTTCTCTGCAACATGCTAACCCAAACCATATTACTTTGGAATGTGGGAGAAATTGGGGAAACTGGAGAAAATCCATCTAGTCACAGAGAGAACGTACAAGCTCCTTATAGACAGCAGGAAGAATTCAAACAACACACACAAAATGCTGGAGGAACTCAGCAGGCCAGGTAGCATCTACTGAAAAAATTCCAGTCGACATTTTGGGCTGAGATGAATTCAATCCTGATTCATGATCTCTGGTGCTGTAAAGGAATGTGCGGATTTCTTTGCTACCTTGTTGTCCCAGCCATTAATCAAGATCAAGGTTAAGATTGCTTAATATAATTTCCATTACACAAGTGTTATGGAGAATGAAATAATTGTTACTTTGGATCCAATACAGCACAGAAAAGGACACAATAAGATAAAGAACACAATAATGAAAAAACACAATAAATATAAATACATAAGATAGCTTATACATATAGACTGACTGTATGTCCATAAAGTGACACTAGGCGCAGGAGTGTCAGTACATAAACTGACTCTGACAGTAAATGGTAAAGTTGTGGTGATTGGGGGTATGGGGGGGCAGTGTGTCAGTGGTGAAGGTGTTGATCGGTCTTACTGCTTGGGAAAGTAACTGTTTTTGCTTCTGGTGGTCCTGGCATGGTTGCTGCATAGGACAAACAGAAGGTGAGCAGGGTGGAAACCTTCATGATGCGACTGCTCCTTTGTGGCACCTTTCTGTATATATGTCCCTGATGGTGATTAGGCTAATTTGCTCACAGGATCAGAGTACACCAGAATGTAACAGATACATTGCATTAGGTTCCAAAATTCAATTATGGTGATTTTCAGTTAGACTAAGGTTAAGTTTCTATGGACTTTCTCCTCATTCTGAAATTCACATAACACTTTTTGCATACCTTGCATGCAACATAAAATACATAACAGCTCTTTATCTTCTTTTGCTCAGCCAGGCAGGTCCAGTAAATCTGCAGGTATTTGGTTAGATCATTACTACAGCCCAGTTATACATCTTGCAGCATAGCCACAAGTGTACACTACTACAGTGCCAGCGATCACCATTTCCCACCACTGTCTGTGTTGACTTCGTGCAGTGCGCATATTCTCCCCATGACTGTGCGAGTTTCTTCCTCGTGCTCTGGTTTCCTTCCATGTTACAAAGGGCTATAAGTTAGGGGTGAGGAAGGCCGGTGAGTTGTGGGCATGCTATGTGTGGTGACACTGCGGGCTGCTCAGCACAATCCTCGTTGATTTGTTTCGTTGCAAACAACCCATTTTACCGGATGTTTCCATATTTTGATGTACATGTGTCAAATAAAACTAATCACATCTTATTTTATAATCTTAAACTCACTAAGTGGACCACAATTGAGGCCCTTTTCCGGCACAGTTCTGTGTACATTTCCTCGATGGCGGGCAGGTTAGTGCCAGTGATGCGATGCCCAGTTTTGGCTATCTATTTTAGAGCCCTCCTGATCACCACAGTGCAGTTTCGGTACTACGGAGTGACGCAGCTTATTAGAATGCTTTCTGCTGTGCATCTGTGAAGTGACGTGAATATAGATGTGCGTATCCAACTCTCTTCAGCCTCCTCAGAAAGTAGAGGTACCGGTGAGTTTTCCTAATACTGTAGAGTGTGTTCTGAGACCTTATGTGAGAAGATCAGGAAATACTGGAATGAAGCATCATTGTTTGGCTTGCTTCAAACCTTATTCCACCTCCCATTTTGCTTACCCCTGCACTAGATTCAGATTTAGGCTAGATTTAGATTTATTTATGATGTGTACATTAGTGTGCAGTAAAATTCTCTATTTGCTTTAACAACCCACACAGTCTAAGGATGTTCTGGGTGTAGCCCTGAAAGTGTCGCCACACATTCCGGTGCCAACATAGCAACGGATGAATAGGGTAAGAGAAGGAAGTATAAATCAACCATGATCAAATGGCACATCAGATTCCATAACCAAATGGCTTAATTCTGCTCCTGTGTCCAATGGTCTTATAAATTTACTCACTGCAGTAGAACCTAAGAAGTGATGGGGACAGGTTGGAGTCAAAGGATGTCCCACACATGATCCAATTGATGTCACTGAAATTATGGAATCAGAGCAGAAATGGTGATGAGGGTTTGACAGACGTGCCTACATGTTTAAGCTGTTTTGCACTATTTGTTACTCTAGTAAACTGAGAGCCAATTTAACAGCCATGACTTAAGGATGGAAATGTTTGTGTTTTCCAGAGTATAAAGGTCAGCTGGCTGCCACCACCATCCAATATGCAGAATGGCTTTATTACTGGATATAAAATCCGTCACAAAAAGATTGGCCGCAGAGGTGACATGGAGACCCTGGAGCCTAATAACCTATGGTACCTCTTTACAGGTGAGATTCTGTCTTTGCAAAGGAGAGAGTGTTATTTCCTTGACAATGGTACCACTCTGCTGCACACAAACTTTGCATGTACAAAGCAAGGTGGTAGAAGTGTCAACCATTGTCTTTGTTGCCTTGCATTGATTCTAGACAGCCTACAGATTTGTGCCTATCTGGAACCAAGCTCATTCCCAATTGCATGAATTTTGTATGCTGAGCTCTAAACCATCATCGATTCCAAGAAGGAGACATTTCAGAGGACAGGCCACACACTAAACAACTAGGAATTGCTTAGAAGTCCAAAAGATATAGGAGCTGAATTAGGCTATCTGGCCCAGTATGCTCCACCATTCCATCATGGCTGAGCTTCATCCCTTCTCAACCCCATTCTCCTGTCTTCTCTCCATAACCTTTGACACCATTAATAACCAAGAACCCATCAACCCCCACTTTAAGTATGCCCATTGACACAGCCTCTGTGACAATGAATTCCACAGATTCACCACCCTCTGGCTAAATAAATTCCTCCTCATCTCAGTTCTAAAGGGATGTTCTATTCTAAGGCTGTGCCCATTGGTCCCAGACTCCCCCACTGTGGAAACATCCTCTCCACATCCACTCTCTCTAAGCCTTTCAATATTCCACAGGTTTCAATGAGATCCTCCCTCATTCTTTGAAACTCCAATGCATCGAGACCCAGAGCCATTAAATGCGCCTCATGTGTTAACCCTTTCATTACCATCCCTAGAAGAGTAAGCCCCCAAACTGTTCGTCCTTTCGACATCTGTGTGCTCCCCCTCTTGTCTGAGTCAACTGCATGAACAGTCTGTAGCTGGTGCTTCAAAAGACCAGTGAAGCACTTTTCATATTTCATCCTTAAAATTCCACAGGGTTATCAAACTAAAATCATTTTGTAATTCCAGGCCAACGCTCACCTCATTAAACTCACATTCAGATTTATTTATTCATCAGATGTACATCAAGACATACAGTGTTTATATTAACAACCAATGCGCTCAAGGATATGTTTGGAAGCAACTGGCAACTTTTGCCATAGCCACCATAGCATGTACTGCAGAACAACACCAGCGGTAACAACCACAATCATGAAGCAACAAGACAGCAACAGCAAAACAAGCTCTTTTCCCACCTCTCCCATCTATATCATTCAAAAAGCAAAAGAAAATATTATAGAACATAGAACACCACAGCAGAGTACAAGCCCTTTGGCCCATGATGTTGAGCCAAACTTATAACGTTTATTCATTAGTCTACCTAAGAGTTTCTTCAAAGTCTCTAATGTTTCTGTCTCTGCCACCGACCCAGACACTGCATTTCAAGCACCCACCACACTCAGTGTAAAAACAAAACACTTGCCCCTTACATCTGCTTTTAAATGTTCCCCTCTCACCATAAATGCATGCCCTCTGGCATTAAATATTTCAACCCTGGACAAAGATACTGTCTGTCTACACTATCTATGCCTCTCGTAATCTTATAAATCTCTTATATTTCCCTTTCTTCTGTCATTCCATGTGCCTATTTAAGAGTCTCTTAAATCTCCCTTATGTATTTGCCTCTACCATCACCCCTGGCAGTGCATTCCATGCAATTACAACTCCCTGTGTAAAAAGCCTAACGTCTCACCTGTAATTTCCTCCTATCTCCTTAAAAGTATGCCCTCTCATATTAGTCATTTCTACCCTGGAAGAAAGTCCACTGTCTGTCTGAATCTTATCATCTTGTCACCTCTATCAAGTCACCTCTCATCCTGCTTTGCTCCAAAGAGGAAGTCCTAGCTCACTCAAGCTTTCCTTGTAAGACATGCTTTCTAATCCAGGCAGCATCCTGATAAATCTCCTCTGCACCTTCTCTGAAGCTTCTGCATCCTCCCTATAATGAGGCAACTGAACACAATACTGCAACTGTGGCCAAACTGGTTTTCTAGAGCTGCAATGTTACTTCATGGTTCTTGAACTCGCCACTATAGTGTAACAGTTAGTGCCACAATACTACAGCTCAGAAGTCAGAATCTGGAATTCAGTCTGATACTGTCTGTAAGAAATTTGCTCCTCTTTCCTATAAGCATATGGGTTTCCATAAAACCATAAGACATAGGAGCAGAATTAGGCCATCTGGCCCATTGAGTCTCTTCCACCATTCAATCAAGGCTGACCTTTTTCTTCTCTCCTCCTCAACCCAAGTTCCTGGCCTTCTCCCCTTAACCTTTGATGCCATGTCCTATCAATCTGTGCCTTAATTATACCCAACGACCTAGCCTCCACAACTGCACGTGGCAACAAATTCCACAAATTCACCACCTTCTGGCTAAAGAAATGCCTCCACATCTCTGTTTTGAAAGGGCGCTCCTCTATCTTGAGGCTGTGTCCTGTTATCCTAGATTATCCCACTATGGGAAACATCCTTTCCACATCTGCTCTGGCCTTTCAACATTTGAAAGGTTTCAATGCGATCCCCTCACATCCTTCTGAATTCCAGCGAATACAGACCCAGAGCCATCAAACGTTCCTCATTTGGATTCCTTCGTGGCATTATCATTGCGAATCTCCTCTGGACCCTCTCCAATGCTAGCACATCTATTCTAAGATGAGGGGCCCAAAACTGTACACCATACTCGAGGTGAGGCCTCACCAGTGCCTCATAAAGCCTCAGCATATCCTTGCTCTTGTACTCTTGACCTCTTGAAATGAACGGGTTTCATCCAGGAGCTCTGGTTTCCTCCCACGTTTCAAAGATGTGCCAGTTATTAGGTGAATTGGTCATTGTAAATTGTCCTATGGTTAAATAGGTGGGTGTTGGGTTGGAAGGGCTTGCTTTGCACTGTATCTCTAAAACGTAAATAAAATCATTCCTCGGAATAATGACGGCCAACACACCGTACACCTACTTATCCACGAAGCATGAGACATGAGTTTTAATGATGACTGATCATGTTATTGAGCTGGGAGTGATTATCGCTTAATTTATCTGCAGTGCAAGGTAAAACGTGGCTTGGTCTGTAGTACTTCAATCCCTCACACGTCATATTCATAGTAAAAAGTGACATCTACTATGTGTAAAATATGCACAGGTTATATTTGTAAACCTAACTGTGGTAAATGTGACACTAATAGACTCATTATATGCATTAAACATATGCTTGGAATTGTTATGTTGTTCACACAGGAGAGGTAGACTGGCAAGTGCAAGATTTATACTCGGAAATCAGAATCAGGTCTAACATCACTGGCAAATGTCGTAAAATGTGTTATGGGGCAGCAGTACATTGCAATACGTAATAATAAATCTGTAATTTACAGTAAGAAAATATATATATATTTTAAAAAGTTTAACTAAAGTAGTGCAAAAGGGGGAGAAAAGTAGTGAGGCAGTGTTCATGGGGTCAATGCTTATTCAGAAATTGGATGGCAGTGGAGAAGAAGCTGTTCCTGAATCATTGAGTGCGTGCCATCTGTACCTCCTCCCTGATGGTAGCAATGAGAAGAGGGCACATCCTGGGTGATGGTGGTGGGAGGAGAGTCATTAATGATGGACACTGCCTTTTTGAGGCATCCCTCCTTGAAGATGTCCTGGAGGCTGGGGAGGGTAGTGCCCACGATGGAGCTGACTGAGTTCACCACTTTCTGCAGCTTATTTTGATCCTGTGCAGTGGTCCCCACCCATCAGGTGATGATGCAGTCATGTGAATGCTCTCCACGGTTCAGCTGTAGAAGCTCGTAAGTGTCTCTCATGACATACCAAGTCTCTTCAAACTCCTAATAAAATATATCCACTTCTGTGCTTTCTTTGTAGCTACATTTCTATGTTCAGCCAAGGATAGATAGCTACGTCTTATAATAATATATAGCATACTCACAGTTCCCCTGTGCCAGTACACTTAGTGGCAACTTTATTAGGTACCACCTGTACCTAACAAATTTTGCCACTACCAATGAGTCCTGACAGATCGCCAGCAGGTGGTAAGAGTGAGCTCCCTCACCTCCACCCCTCTGACTCTCAACACAGGAGCCCCTCAGGGCTGTGTACTAAATCCCTTCCTTTACTCCCTGTATACCCATGACTGTGTCGCCACCCACGGCTCTAATCTGCTAATTAAAATTGCCAATGACACTGCATTGATTGGCCTACTCTCAAGCAACAGGGACAGGGAAGGAGTCATTCTCTAACACAGTGGTGTCAAGAAAACAGCCTCTCCCTCAGTATCGTAAAAACAAAGGAGCTGGTTGTGGATTACAGAAGGAATGGAGACGGGCTAACCCCTTTTGACATCGAAGGATCTGAGGTTGAGAGGGTGAACAGTTTTAAGTTCCTCGGCATCCACATCACCGAGAACCTCACGTGGTCTGTACACACCAACTATATGGTGAAAAAGGCACAACAGCACCTCTTTCACCACAGACAGTTGAAGAGGTTTGGTATAGGCCCCCAAATCCTAAGAACTTTCTACAGAAGCACAATTGAGAGCATCCTGACTGGCTGCATCACTGCCTGGTATGGGAACTGTGCCTCCCTTTATCACAGGATTCTGCAGAGAGCGGTGTGAGCAGCCCAGTGCATCCGTAGTTGTGAACTTCCCATGATTCATGCCATTTATAAAGACAGGTGTGTAAAAAGGGCCCAAAGGGTCATTGGGGACCCGAGTCCCCCCAATTCCAGCTCTGAAGGATGTAAGAAATAGTCAATTCAATTCAATTCAATGTTCGTGGTCTTCTGCTGCTGTAGACCATCTATCCAGGGTTTAATGCATTGTGCATTCAGAGATGCTCTTCTGCACAACACTGTTCTAATGTGTGGTTGCCTTCCTCTCAGCTCGAACCAATCTGGCCAGTCTCCTCTGACCTTTCTCATTAACAAGCCATTTTCACCCACAGAACTGCTGCTCACTGGATGCTTTTTTTTTGCAACATTCTCTGTATTTTCTATGTTTCTAAACTAGAGAGTCTATTGTGCATGAAAATCCCAGATCAACAGTTTCTCAGATACTCAAACCACCCCATCTAGCACCAATGGTATGTCCATGGTCAAATTCACTTGGATCACATTTCCCCCCATTCTGATATTTGATCTGAACAACAACTGAACCTCTTGACCACATCTGCATGCTTTTATGCATTGAGTTGCTGCCACATGATTGGCTGATTAGATATTGTTGTGGTCAATATTGAGGGATAGTGCAGAGCACACCAGTATACCAGCATGCAGGATAGTCAACTGAATTTTATTGATAACCCTGCTTGTACAATATGTGAACTGCTCCCATGTTGGAGTGGCTAACTGAGTTGTTTTGGATTAACCTATTAACTGTCACAATGCATTAACGAGCAGTGTGCAGTTGTACTTAATAAAGTGGCCACTGAGTGCATCTCATTTTAAATATAATTTGTTTCTCCTGTTCTCAATGGTTTTAATGCTGACATCAGTTTATCCTAGAGAGTTTAAAAGCTGGAAAGACATGCTTCCCTCTGTCCTTAGCCTAGATTTTATGACCCAGCCTGAATAACTATCGATGTTCCCCGCACAATAGCTGTAAGCATTATGCTGACTGCCGCTGTCCTAGTGAGTTTGTACATTCCCCCCCCCCCACCCCCTGAGACTGTAGGAATATACAAACTTGCTTACAGAGAGGATGTCGCAGGTGAACTCTGATGCTCTGAGCTGTAATCGTGTCAGGAAATCGCTACGTTACCGTGGCACCCCATCCTTGGGTGTGTTGTTTGTGAATGCGAATGATGCATTTGTATGTTTCAATGTACATGTGATAAATAAATCCGAATTTCAATGTTAGACCCCCGTTCAAATAGATGAATTGAATCTCAGGATCAGAATTAGGTCTACCACCACTGACGTACAGTATGTGTTGAAATTGGTAGTTCTGGGGCAGCAGTACATTACAATACATAAAACTTATTACAAATTGCAA
This sequence comes from Hypanus sabinus, assembly GCF_030144855.1. Taxonomy (NCBI): domain Eukaryota; kingdom Metazoa; phylum Chordata; class Chondrichthyes; order Myliobatiformes; family Dasyatidae; genus Hypanus; species Hypanus sabinus. Next base: position 100,806,077 of record NC_082719.1, on the reverse strand, counting down.
TCGTTCTTTCGCTATGTGCCATGTCATATAACATGGGTGATCATTGCCCTATGACCATGATTGTTCTCAGCAAATTCTTCTACATAAGTGGTTTCCTATTGCCTTCTTCTGGGCAGTGTCTCTTCAATACAGGTGACCCCAGCCATTATCAATACTCTTCAGAGATTATCTGCCTGGCGTCAGTGGTCACATAACCAGGACTTGTGATATGTACCAGCTGCTTGTACGACCATCCACCACCTGCTCCCATGGCTTCACATGACCCTGATCTGGGGATAAGCAGATGCTACACCTTACCCAAGAGTGATCTGCAGGCTAACAGAGGGAAGGAGAGCCTCACAGTTCCTTTGATAAAGATGTATCTGTACTCCACCACCCAAAATTTACAATAAGAAATGTAAAAAATAAATAAAGTAGTGCAAAATATTTCATGGGTTCATGGACCATCCAGAAATCTGAAGGTGGAGGGAAAGAAACTGTTATGAAATGTTGAATGTGTGTTCTCATATGGATATTGCAATGAAAGGCAACATCTGCTGATGTAACCACTCCTGTGACCTCTATTAACAGGTCTGGACAAAGGTGCACAGTACAGCTTTCAGGTTGCAGCCATGACCACGAATGGAACTGGACCGTCCTCGGACTGGATCACAATACAAACACCAGAGAATGATCTGGACGGTAATAATCCTTTTACAAATAGGATATTGCACTATTTACTGTGCTGAGTCGTGGCAATGGATGTGGTCAAACCATTATCAGTAATTAGACAATACAGATGAAAGATCATGACTTTGGGTGAACCTAGAACATAGAACAGCACAGCATAGCTCACAATGTTGCGCAAACCAATTAATTTTTTTTTATTTAATATGTTTGGAAGTACATCACAGAACAGGCTCTTCTGCCTTACTGAGCCTTGCCACCTAACCTCCCACATATTTAACCTTTATTCAATCACAGGACAATTTACAATGACCAATTAACCTACAAACTTTACCTTTTTGGACTGTGGGAGGAAAACGGGGATCGCGGAGGAAACACGCGTGCACATGGGAAGAATGTACAAACTTTCTTACCGAGGACACTGGAAGTGAACTGTGAACTCTGACGCCCCCGAGCTGTAATAGCATTGCCCCAACTGTTACTCTACTGTGACACCAAATTGGTAATCAAATGGGTATTTAAGCTAATCTATTCTAGCTACACTGTGTCCATCTGCTTCCACTTTCCTCACATTCACTGGCCTATTTATAAAAGCTAAAGAGGATTTAATCTGTAACAACTTCACACAAAGGATATACTAATGGTGCCAGATTCATGACCCTGTAGGGGAAAGGTTCCCAACCTGGGGTCCATGGACCCCTTGCTTAACAGTATCAATCCATGCCATAAAAGCATTTGGGACCCCCTGATGTCACTGTTGGATCACAAGCCATGAGTATTAATAAATTTATGAGAGAGTAGATTGTATATATTGTAGTATTTTTCTGTAGTATACTGTTTACACTTCCAACTGATTCAGTAGAGCAGCCAGCTTAATCAATATCCCCACCCACCCTGTATATTTTCTTTTCTGCCCCTCTCCCATCAGGCAGGAGATACAAAAACCTGAAAGCACACGCCACCAGGCTCAAGGCAGCATCTAGCCTGCAGTTCTAAGACTATTGAGTGGTTCCTTAGATGGGTTCGAGGGAATGGATGGATGAATACTTGACCTTACAACGTGCCTCAATATGGAAACATCCTCTCCTTGTCCTGTCTAGGCCTTTCAATATTTGGTAGGTTTCATTCTTCTAACCTGCAGCAAGTACAGGCCCCGAGCCATCAGACATTCCTCATGTGTTAACCCTTTCGTTCCCGGAATCATTCTCATAAATCTCCTCTAGCCCTCTCCAATCCCAGAATATCCTTTCCTTTGTACCGGAGCAGATAATACCCTTCAACCTGCAGGCTTCTGAATTGACATGGATAACTTCATTCACCTCAATACTGAACTGATTCCATCGCCTATGGACTCACTTTCAGGGGCTCTTCAACTCTTGATCTCCATGTTATTTATTTATTATTATTTGCTCAATTTGTCTTCTTTTGCACATAGGTTGTTTGTCAGTCATTGTTTTAGTGTAGTTTTTCATCAATTCTATCGTATTTCTTTGTTCTAGAGTGGATGTCTGCAGAAAATGAATCTTAGGTATACTTTGATAATAAATTTACTTTCTACTTTGAAGCTTGAACTTTGAAATGGGGCCCAAAATTGCTCCCGACAAGGATTTGTTTTGTGTTTCAAAGGACCCACTCTGTGGCCCCTGCTGTGACAACGTCCAAAGACTCCCGCTTCCTTGTCACAATCTGTGACTATGCGGAGCTAGTTCATGCTTTAGGATCTCTCCACACATGGTTAGCACACAACAGCAGAAAGGGTATTTATGGCTAATACGGGGGGGGGGGGGGCTTAATTTTAAGGTGATTGGAGGAAAATATAGGGAGCTGTCAGAGGTAAGTTTTTTACACAGAGTGGTGGTTGTGTGGAATGCCGTGCCAGAGGGGGTGGTAGAGGCAGATACATTAGGGGCATTTATGAGACTCTTAGTTTGACATATTCTTTTATTTCTGAACTAAAATTGTCACCCATCCAGATAGGGCAGAACTCTTTCTTTATAGCCATAGAATGGAACAGCACAGAAACAGGCCCTTTGGCCTTCTTAATACATACTAACTTGATCTTCTGCTTAGTCATATCTACCTACATTCCAGACTACTTCCTTCCGGACCACTTCCCTCCAAGCTCCTCCCATCCATGTACAGTTTCTAGTGCATGGAACATGCTGACAAGGGCAATGGTAGAGGCATAGGCATAAGGGACATTTAAGAAACTTAGATAGCCACATGAATGAAAGAAAAATGGAAGGCTATCCGGGAGGAAAACGGTAGATTGATCTTGAAATAAGTTACTAGGCTGGCAAAACACTGGTCACCTAGTGCTGTTCTATGTTCTATGTTTTATGAACGTGAAGAATATTGCCAGAGTTGGTGAGTGAATGGGGATTGTGGTGGGCATGAATGGTGATGGTTGTTGGAAGCTGGGGATATGTCACTGCATTTTCATGGTACAGCATCCTTGAACACTGAGAATCAGAATCAGAATCAATTTTATTATCTCTGACGTATTTGATGTGAAATTTGTTGCGTGCCATATAAGGGCTGAAGATATGTCTCTACCAGATGAGGTTATAGGGTGCTTCTTCTGTCCTCTGGCCAGCAGGTCCCCCTTGAGCAAGATGTACTTACTTACTGCCTGTTACACTGCTGATGTTAGGGCAGCAATGAAAATTCATCATTGCTGGTTCTGTAACAATTTTTTTTACCAATCTGGCCTCTACCCTTTGACCTGTTTGGCATGAGTGACCCTTCCAAGAATCAAAGCCCAAGGCCCTGATTCCACCCAACATAGTTCTCTGGGCCATTGAGGAATGCAAGCCTCTGAACCCCACAACAAGGTGGTGGTTCTCAAAGAGGTGGGCAAGGTGTAGCACCTTCTTAGCCCCCTGAGCAGGGTCACATGAAGCCATAGGGCTGGGGGTGGATGGTCGTATGAGCAGCTGGTGCATATCACAAGTCCTGGTTATGCTCTGTCACCAGGCAGGCAATCTCTGAAGAGTATTGATAATGGTTGTGGTCACTGCCCAGAAAAATGCAATGGCAAAACACTTTTGTGAAAAAATTTGCCAAGAACAATCATGCTAATGATGATGTTGATGTGTCAGCAATAGAGTGCAAAGAAATAAAATGGATACATATTATAAAATAAACAATTAGTGCAAGAAAAAGAACAATGAGGTAGGTAGTGCCATGGGTTTAACAACCATTCAGAAATCTGATGGCGGAAGGGAAGAAGCTGTAGATGCTTAATACCATACTTCATAAATTCTACTCCTGGGTTCAGGAGTTAAATCCTCTAAGAGAGGTAGCAAAATGGCACAGTTTGTAGAGCTGTTCTTCCACACTTGAGACAAAATGCAAGACATTCAGAAGATGCTGGAAATCTAAAGCAACACACATAAAACGTTAGAGGAACTCAGCAGGTCGGGCAGCATCTACAGAAAGAAATCTCTCAATAGATGCTGCCTGACCTGTTGATTTCCTTCAGTATTTTTGCATGTTGCCAGGGCTTCAGAATCAGAATCAGGTTTATTATAACCAGCATGTGACATCTGTTAACTTAGCAGCAGCAGTTCAATGCAATATCTAGCAGAGAGAAAAAATAATAATAAGTTAAATAAAACATAATAATAATAATAATAATAATAAATAAACAAGTAAATCAATTACTATATTACATAGATTTTAAAAAGTGCAAAATCAGAAATACTGTATATTAAAAAAAGTGAGGTATTGTATAGGAGTCGGATGGTAGAAGGGAAGAAGCTGTTCCTGAATCGCTGAATGTGTGTCTTCAGGCTTCTGTACCTCCTACCTGATAGCACCAGTGAGAAAAGGGCATGCCCTGGGTGCTGGAGGTCTTTAATAATGGACGCTGCCTTTCTGAGACACCGGTTCCTAGAGATGTCCTAATTACTTTGTAGGTTAATGCCCAAGATGGAGCTGACTAGATTTATAACCTTCTGCAGCTTCTTTCAGTCCTGTGCTGTAGCCCCTCCATACCAGACAGTGATGCAGCCTGTCAGAATGCTCTCCACGGTGCAACTATATGTTTTTGAGTGTATTTGTTGACATACCAAATCTCTTCAAACTCCTAATAAAGTATAGCCACGTCTTACCTTCTTTATAACTGTGGTACATCAATATGTTAGGACCAGATTAGATCCTCAGAAATCTTGACACCCAGGAACTTGAAGCTGCTCACTCTCTCCACTTCTGATCCCTCTATGAGGATTGGTATGTGTTCCTTTGTCCTACCCTTCCTGAAGTCCACAATCAACTCTTTCATCTTACTGACATTATGTCAGGTTGTTGCTGCGGTACCATTCCACTAGTTGGCATATCTCACTCCTGTACATCCTCTCGTCACCAGCTGAGATTCTACCAATAACCAGTGTATCATCAGCAAATTTGTAGATGTATTTGAGTTCTTGGGAAAGTACCCGAGTTGTTGGGAAAGTTTGAATAGGTTAGGAATTTATTTCCTGGAGTGTAGGATAATGACGGGAGATCTGATAGGGATATACAAAATTTTGAGAGGTATAGGTAGGGTAAATGCAAGCAGGTTTTCCACTGAGGTAGGTTGAGACCTGAGCTAGAGGTCATGGGTTAAAGGTGAAAGGTGAAATGTTTAAACAGAACTGAAGGGAAACCTTTTTTCACTCAGTGGGTGGAAACAATATGGAATGAACTGTGGTAGTGGTAGAGGTGGGTTTGATTTAGGGTGGATGTGGAGAGATTGTTTCCTGTAGTGGGGGAGTCGGGGACCAGATGGAGCAGCGTCAGAATAGAGGGAGATCCCTTAGGATAGAGGTGAGGAGGAATTTCTTAGGCCAGAGGGTGGTAAATCTATGGAATTTATTGCCCATGGACGTCTGTGGAGGCCAAATAATTAGATATATTTAAAGCAGAGAATGATGGATTCTTCATTTATAGGAGTTTCAAAGGTTATGGGGAGAAGGCACGAGGCTGGGGTTGAGGGGGATAATAATCAGCCATAATGGCATGGTGGAGCAGATTTGAAAAGCTAAGTGGCCTAATTCTGCTCCTATATCTTATGGTTTTATGGATTTTAACATTTAGGAGGTTTAGATAAGTACAGGGATGGGAGGGGTATGGAGGGCTTTGGTCCTGGAGCAGGTCAATGCAACTTGGCAGAGTGACAGTTGGGCATGCATATGATGGGCTGAAGGGCCTTTTTCTGTGCTGTGGTCTAAGTCCTAATGACTCCATCACAAGCAGAATGGATAACTGATAATTTGCTTCTTGAACGTTGTAGGCAGACAGCTTCACAGGAATAGAACTTGTAGGTCTAAAGTTGAGAGTTTCATGCAAAATTTGTACACTGACAACTACCAGCTATGATCTGATATTAATTTTTTTAAAAGCTGGTTAAGACTCTGATTTAAAAGGTCAAAAATGAAAAAAAACTTACTCTGAGCATCAAGAGGCCATGAATTCCGTGAACTGTGATTATGCAAATTTGAATTCCAACATTGAGACTCTGGAGTCTAATATAAATCAGTTCATCTCACCAGTTGCTCTCAGGATTGCTATAATACTGCTGAACCTGTGCAGCTGGCAAAGACCTACAGCAGTGCCATTTACCGAGGCACAGGAAGCTCTCCCATCACCTCCCGATACACGATGCCTTAAGGCCTGTTTCCACACCAGGACTGTTCATTTGAAAACTCAGCTTAAAAGTCTCAAGCTGAAATCCTTTTCTTTCTGTAGATTTTAAAGGTTAATGCGGCTACTCAAAAAGTTCTCTAAATGGCAATGCTATAGAATATGGAACATAAAGCATAGAAATCTGCGGCACATGACAGACCCTTCGACCCACAATGTTGTGCTGACCATGTGACCTACTCTAGAAACTGCTTAGAATTTCTGTACTGCATAGCACAATATTTTTCTAAGCTCCATGAACCTACCCAAGCGGCTGTTAAAAGACCCTATTGTACCACCACCACTGCTTCCACCATCACCGCTGGCAGCCCATTCCATGCACCCACCACTCTCTGTGTGAAAAACCACTCCTGACATCCTCTCTGTACCTACTTCCAAGCACATTAAAACTATGCCCCCTTGTGTTAGCATTTCAGCCCTGGGAACAAAACTCTGGCTATCCACATGATCAATACCCCTCATCATCTTATACACCTCTACCAAATCACCTGTCATCCTCCGTCACTCCAAGGTGAAAAGGCCAAGTACACTCAATCTATTCTCATAAGTTACGCTCTCAAATCCAGGCAACATCCTTGTAAATCTGCTCTGCACTCTCTCTATAGTATCCTTAACCTTCCTGTAGTGAGGAGACCAGAAATGAACACCACACTCTAAGTGGAATCTGACCTAGGTCTTGTATAGCTGTAACATTACAGCTATAGAAGAACTCCATCCCACGGTTGATGAATGCCAACACTCCATACACCTTCTTGACAATAGACAATAGGTGCAGAAGTAGACCATTCGGCCCCTCGAGTCTGCACCGCCATTCTGAGATCTTGGCTGATCATTCACTATCAATACCCAGTCCCTGCCTTGTCCCCATATCCCTTGATTCCCCTATCCATCAGATATCTATCCAGCTCCTTCTTGAAAGCATCCAGAGAATTGGCCTCCACCGTCTTCCGAGGCAGTGCATTCCACACCTCCACACCTCTCTGGGAGAAGAAGCTCTTCCTCAACTCTGTTTTAAATAACTGACCTCTTATTCTCAATCCATGCCCTCTGGTACTGGACTCTCCCAACATCTGGAACATATTTCCTGCCTCAATCCTATCAAATCCTTTAATTATCTTAAACATTTCAATCAGATCGCCTCTCAATCTCCTCAATTCCAGCGTGTACAAGCCCAATCTCTCCAATCTCTCTGCGTAAGACAGCCCTGCCATCCCAGGAATCAACCTAGTGAATCTACGCTGCACTTCCTCAATTGCCAGAATGTCCTTCCTTAAACCTGGAGACCAAAACTGTACACAATATTCCAGGTGTGGTCTCACCAGGGCCCTGTACAAATGCAAAAGGACATCCTTGCTCTTGTACTCAATTCCCCTTGTAACAAAGGCCAACATTCCATTTGCCCTCTTCACTGCCTGTTGCACTTACTCATTCACCTTCATTGACTGGTGAACTAGGACTCCTAGGTCTCTTTGCATTTCTCCCTTACCTAACCATTCAGACAATACTCTGCCCTCTTGTTCCTGCTTCCAAAGTGGATAACTTCACATTTATTCACATTGAATGACATCTGCCAAGTATCTGCCCACTCACCCAGCCTATCCAAGTCTCCCTGTATTCTCCTAACGTCCTCTTCGCATGTCACACTGCCACCCAGTTTAGTATCATCAGCAAACTTGCTGATATAGTTTTCAATACCCTCATCTAAGTCGCTGACATAAATCGTAAAGAGCTGTGGTCCCAATACAGAGCCCTGTGGTACCCCACTAGTCACGTCCAGCCAGTCCGAGAAACACCCATTCACTGCTACCCTTTGCTTTCTATCTGCCAACCAGTTTTCTATCCATGTTGAAACCCTGCCCCCAATGCCATGAGCTCTGATTTTACTCACCAATCTCCTATGTGGCACCTTATCGAATGCCTTCTGAAAATCTAGGTACACAACATCCACTAGCTTACCCTCGTTTAACATCCTTGTTACACCCTCAAAAAACTCCAACAGATTAGTCAAGCATGATTTGCCCTTGGTAAATCCATGCTGGCTCGGCCTAATCCTATTTCTGCCATCAAGATGTGCCACTATTTCATCCTTAATAATGGACTCAAGCATCTTCCCCACGATAGTTCCCCGTTTTCTCCTTCCCTCCCTTCTTGAAAAGTGGGACAACATTAGCCACTCTCCAATCTTCAGGAACTGATCCTGAATCTAAGGAACATTGGAAAATGATTACCAATGCATCCGCAATTTCCTGAGCCACCTCTTTTAGAATCCTCGGATGCAGACCATCTGGACCTGGGGATTTATTAGCCTTCAGTCCTACCAGTCTACTCATCACAGTTTCTTTCCTAATGTCAATCTGTCTCAATTTCTCTGATATCTTATGACCCTGGCCCATCCATACATCTGGGAGATTGCTTGTGTCCTCCCTGGTGAAGACAGATCTAAAGTACGCATTAAATTCTGTTGCCATTTCCCTGTTTCCCATAACAATTTCTCCCAATTCATTCTTCAAGGGGCCAACATTGTTCTTAACTATCTTCTTTCTCTTCACATAGCTAAAAAAGCTTTTGCTATCCCCTTTTATATTCCTGGCTAGACTGAGCTCATACCTGATTTTTTCTCTCCGTATTGCTTTTTTAGTTAAGATCTGCTGTTCCTTAAAACTTTCCCAATCATCTGTATTCCCACTCATCTTAGCCCTGTCATACTTCTTTTTCTTTAATGCTATACAATCTCTGACTTCCTTTGTCAACCACTGTGGCCCCTTCCCCCTCTTTGAATCCTTCCTTCTCATTGGAATGAACTGCTTTTGCATCTTTTGTATTATCCCCAAGAATATCTGCCACTGCTGATCCACTGTCACCCTGCACAGAGGCCTTGAGTGTACTATGGTCACAGACCCCAAGATCTCCCTGATCCTCCAAACTGCCAAGAGTCTTACCATTTATAATCTAAACCAACACCACAACAGACTGAAAACCGCAACAGGCAGGATTTCCCAGTGGCCAACCATGTTAATTCCACTGCCCATTCCCATTCTGACATGTCGGCCCATGGCCTCCTCTACTGCCACAGTGGAGGAACAGCAGCTCATATTCCATCTGCATAGCCTCCCAGCTGATGACATGAATATTGATTTCCACTACTTCTGTTAATTTCTCCCCCCACTCACTTTCTCTTTTTTCCACTTCCCATTCTGCCTCTTCTCTGATGCCTTAATTTCTCCTCTCCTGCCTTTCACCTCCGTCTAGTTTCCCCTGCCCCTTCCATTTCTCCAATGACTCACTCTCCTCTCCTATCAGATTCCTCTTTCTTCAGCCTTTTACTTTTCTCACCTATCACCTCCAGCTTCTTGTTTGATCCCCCATTCCCCATCCACCTACCTTCCCCATCACCTGATCTCACTTTTCACCTTCCCTTCCCCCACCTCTTGTTCTGGCTTCTTCCCCCTTCCTTTCCAGTCCTGATGAAGGGACTGAAAAGTCTCAGCCTGAAAGGTCAGCTCTCCATAGATGCTGCCTGACCTGCTGAGCTTCTCCATCATTTTGTGTGTGTTACTATGGATAATTTCACTGCTGCCATATTTTTCCCTCACTACTATTATCACTCAAATGTCTGTCAATGCACAGTGGAGAGTATCCTAACTGCCTGCATCATTGATAGGTATGGAAACGCCAGTGCCCAGGAACAGAGAGTGGTGGATACAGCCCAGTTTATCACATAGAGTCATAGAGAAGTTCAGTAGAGAAACAGGCCCTTTGGCCCAACTAGTCCATGCCAAAACCATTAAAATACTACCTACTCCAGAACCACAGCCCTCCATATATCCACTATCCAAGTAGGACTTCTCACCGTTCACCCTTAACCCTTGACCTCTGGTTGTAGTCCCACCCAATCTCAGTGGAAAATGCCTACCTGCATTGAACCTATATATACCCCTCGTAATTTTGTACACCTCCACTAAATCTCTTCTCTATCTTCTATGTTCGAAACAATACAGTCCTAAACTATTTGATCTTTCCTTGTAACTCGGGTCCTTCAGATCTGGCATCATCCTTGTGAATTTTCTCTGCACTCTTTCAACCTTGTTTATGTCTTTCCAATGGATAGATGACCAAAACTGCACACAATACTCCAAATTAGGCCTCATCAATGTCTTACACAACTTCAATGTAACATCTCATCTTCTGTACTCAGTACATTGATTTATAAAGGCCATTGTGCCAAAAACATTATTTACAACCCCATCTACCTGTGACACCACTTTCAGCAAATTATGTACCTGGTATTCTCAGATCCCTTTGTTCTACCATACTCTTCAGTGTCCTACCATTCACTGTGCAAAACCTACCTTGGTTTTTCCTACCCAAGTACAAAGCCTCGCACTTGTCTGCATTATATTGCATCTGCTATTTTCAGTCCATTTTTCCAGTTGATGCAGATCCCTCTGCAAGTCATGATAGCCTTCCTCGCTGTCCACTACACCTCCAATCTTGGCATCATCCACAAATTTGCTGATCTAATTAACCACATTATAATCCAGATCATTGCTATAGTTGACAAACAACAAAGGACCCAGCATCGATCCCTGCAGCACACCACTAGTCACAGGCCTCCAGTCAGAGAGGCAACCTTCTACATCCACTCCCTGGCTTCTCCCACAAAGACAATGTCTAATCCAATTTACTACCTCATCCTGAATGCTGAGTGACTGAGTCTTCTTGACCAGCCTCCCATGCAGGACCTTGTCAAATCCCTTGCTGAATTCCATGTAGGCAACATCCGCTACCTTGTCTTCATCCACTTTCATGACCTACCATGCACAAAATCATGCTGACTGTCCTTAGTCAGTCAATGTCTATCCAAATATTTATATATCTGGTCCTTTACAATACCTTCCAGTGACTTTCCAACAACTGATGTCAGATTCTCTGGCCTATAATTTCCTGGTTTCTATTTAGAGCCTTTTCTAAGCTGCAGAACAACATTGGCTACCCTCCAATCCTCTGGTACCTCTCCTTTTACTAAGAATGTTTTAAATATATCTGCTAGGGTCCGGCAATTTCTGCATTTGCTTCCCATTGACCCCGAGGAAACACCTTGTCAGGCCCTGGGGATTTATCCATTCTGATTTGCTTCAGGGTAGCAAACATCTCCTCCTCTGTAATCTATACAGGGTCCATGGAATTGATGTCGCTTTGCCTCACTTCTATAGACTCTGTATCGATCTCTCCTGTAAATACAGATGCAAAGAATGCATTTAAGATCTCCCCTACTTGTTCTGGCTCCACGCATAGATTATCATTCTGGTCTTCCAGGGGACAAATTTTGTCCCTTTCAATCCTTTTATTCTGAACACACCTGTGGAATCCCTCACCTTGTCCTCGAGAGAAACTACTGGTGAGTCAGTATCCTGGCAAAAGCTACACCATGAAGTCAAAAGAACACTTCAGGCAACTCTGCAAAAAGATTGAAAAGCACACAAGTCAGGAGATAGATAGAAGAAAATTTCCAAGTTACTGAATATCCCTTGGAGTACAGTTAAGATAATCATCAAGAAATGGAAAGAACATGGCACAGCTGTAAATCTGCCTGAATCAGGCCATCCTCAAAAAACTAAGTGACCATGCAAGAAAGGGACTTGGGAGGGAAGCCACTAAGAAACTTATGACAGCTCTGGAGGAGTTCAGTGACTGAGATGGGAGAGACTGCGCATACAACAACTGTTGCCTGGGTGCTTCACCAGTTGCAGCTTTATGGGAGAGTGGCAAAGAGAAAGCCACTGTTGAGAAAAAACTCATATGAAATCTCAGCTAGAGTTTGCTAGAAGTCATGTGGGAGACTCTGAAGTCAACTGGAATAAAGTTGTATGGTCTGATGGAACTAAAATTGAGCATTTTGGCCACCAGACTAAACATAAACCGAACACTGCACATCACCAAAAGCACTCCATCCCTACCGTGAAGTATGGTGGTGGCTACATCATGTTTGGGGATGCTTCGCTGCAACAGGCCCTGGAAGGTTTGTGAAGGTAGAGGGTAAAATGAATGCAGCAAGATACAGGAAAATCCTGAAGGAAAACCTGATGCAGTCTACATGAGACTTGAGCAAAGATTTGTTTTCCAGAAAGACAGTGACCCCCATGCATAAAGCCAAAGGTACACAGGAATAGCTTAAAAACAAAGTTAATGTCTTGGAGTGGCCATGTCAGAGTTCAGACCTGAATTCAACTGAGAATTTGTGGCTGGACTTGAAAAGGGTCCCCATGTAATCTTGTAGAGCTTGAGCAGTTTTGTAAAGAAGAATGGGGAAAATTTCAGTGTGCAGATGTGCAAAGCTGATAGAGACCTATCCACACAGACTCAAAGCTGCAATTGCTGTCAAAGGTAGATCTACTAAGTACTGACTTGAAGGGGGTGAATAATTATACCATCAATTATTTTGTGTTCTACAATTAATTTAGATCATTTTGTAGAGATTTGTTTTCACTTTGACACAGAAGAGTCTTTCTCTGTTGATTGATGACAAAAAAAACAAATTAAATCCTGTGATTCAATGTTGTAAAACAATAAAACATGAAAACTTCCAAGGGTAGGTGAATATTTTTGATAGGCACTGTATTTCTTATTCTAATGTATAGCTATTATTACTATGTTCCATGATAATAATAACAATAATAAAAACTATAAATTACAAGAGATTGTAATTACAGGTGAAGTCATGGAAGCAGGTGGTAGATGATCTTACGAGTGGCTGGTGCATGTCACATGCCCTGTTTATTCAATCACTGATGCCAGGCAGACAATCTCTGAAGCACATTGATAACGGCTGGGGTCACCCATCTTGTAAAAACACTGCTCAGAAAAAGGCAATGGCAAGCCAGTTCTGAAGAAACATTTGCCAAGTACAATCATTGTCATGGAAAGACCATGGTCACCCATGTCATACAACATGGCACATAACGAACAAGTGATTGCAACGTACTGCAGCCACAAAACAACAAGTTTTCACCACGTGCTAATGATATTAAACGTGATTCTGATTGTGATTTCTTTATTTTCCTGTGAATGTCTGCAAGAAAATGAATCTCAAAGTAGTAAATGGTAACATGTACATGCTTTGATAAATTTTACTTTGACTTTTCTTTGAGCTAACAGATATTGAATGGCACTATGGTAACTCTATATATAGTAACTTGGAGCACAGATCATTTGAATGGTGAAAGGTAAAATTTAAGAGGAACCTGAGGGGGAATTCTTCACTCAGATGGTGGTATGAGTGTGAAGAGAGATGCCAGCAGTGGTGGAAGCGGGTTCAATTGTAACATTTAAGAGAAGTTTGGATAGGTATGTGGATGACAGAGATACGGAAGGCTGTGGTCTGGGTACAGGTAACTGGGACTAGGCAGAAAACTAGGTCAGCATAGACTAGATAGGCCAATTGGCCTGTTTCTATGCTGTACTGTTCAATGACTCTATGTTTTATGTTTCTACTGCATTGTAAAATAATCACACATGAAACATCTTAAGACACACACAGGCATAAAATCCATTTTTTAAATTATAAAACCTAGTAAATATAGCCTAGTCTGTCACAGGTAAAGCTCTCCCCACCACTGAGCAGATCTACATGGTGTTATCGCAGGAAAACAGTATCTGTCATCAGGCAACCCACCAAGCAGGACATGCTCTCTTCTCGCTGCTGCCATCAGGAAGAAGGTGCTGGGGCCTCAGGACTCACACCACCAGGTTCAGGAACAGTTATTACCCCTCAACCATTAGGTTCTTGAACCAAAGGAATAACATCACTCAGCTTCACTCACCCCATCACTGAACTGTTTCCATAACATATGAATATACTTTTCAGGAGTCTTCATGTCATGTTCTTGATATTTATTGTTCATTTATTATTAATATTATTTTTTTTTAAATTTCTTTTTGTATTTGCACAGGTTGATGTCTTTTGCATACTGGTTGAATGCTCAAGTTGGTGCAGTCTTCCATTTATTTTGTTATGGTTATTATTCCACAGATTGAGTATGCCTGCAAGAAATGAATTTCAGTGTTGTATATGGTGACATATATGTACTTTGAACTTTGTACTAAGCCTGTCTTGAAATGACCATGTATATTGAGTGCAATGGCAACAACAGTTATTGCAATGCTCTCAAAGTGATGCGTCCCAGGTTTAAATCTGCTGCAGTAGGTATCAAGTTTCTGCATTCTCCGCATGACATTGTAGGTGCTTCCGTTTCACCCCATTCTCCAAAGATGTACAGGTTAGTAGGTTTTGAGAGCTGCTCACAAAATGTCACTACGTGGTGCCAGTGCCATTGTGGATCTCAGTTGGTCACATGGGTGTAATTGAGTGGCATGGGCTTGTTGGACTGGTAGGGCCTCGAAACACACTGTATCTTTAAAATTAAAAAAATAGAAGTTATAAAAGACTCTTTCTGTACCAAACAACAATGGTTGAAGAATCTGCCAGCTTGCTTTTGACAATGTTGAAAGATGACTTTATAAATTACATTTGCTAATAAAAGTTTTTCTGCTATCTATGACAGAATCCCAGGTTCCTGACCAGCCAAGTTCTCTTCATGTCAGACCTCTGACAACGAGCATTGTAATGAGCTGGACACCACCATTAAACCCTAACATAGCAGTCCGAGGTTACATCATCGGTTATGGAGTGGGCAGTCCCTACGCTGAGACAGTACAAGTCGACAGCAAACAGCGGTACTTTTCTATTGAAAACCTAGGTAAATGTCATCTGAACCCCGCTTTTATAGATTCAGATTAATTTATTTAAACTTGTACATTGAAATACATCACATTGACATTGAAACATACAGTGAAACACACAGTCAGGGGCAGCACATTAACATAGCGGTAGTATGAGGCAATTAGAGCACCAGTGACCCGGGTTCAATTCAATTTGTAAAGGATTTGTACATCTCCTCATGAGCACCTGGATTTCCCCCGGGTGCTCTAGTTTCCTGCCACATTCCTTAGACATACGGGTTAGTAGATCAGTTTGTCATACGGAATTGTTGCACCAGAAGGGCAATATTGTATTTCTTTTTTAAAAAATTGTTTGAATTAACAACCAACATAATTTAAGGAAGTACTGAGGTCAGTCTGCATGTGTTGCCACACAAGAAAATTAAGAATGTCTTTATAAAAGGAATAAACTGATAATAAAGGAATAAAAATTTAATTGTGATTCAATAATGTTAGCAAGAACTTGCCATATGGAAATATTTTAATAGGCAAAGTTTAACATTATAAATATTAGCCTGATTTATCACATGTACATTGAAATATTGACACATGGTGAAATGAGCTGTTTGTGTCAAAGACCAACATAGTCTGGGGATATTCTGGAGGCAGCCTACATGTGTTGTCATGTTTTTTTAAATGGGAAGAAAATTCAAAAATCTGAAGTACAAAAGGATTTGGGAATCCTCATGCAAGATTCCTTAAAGGTTAACTTGCAGGGTGAGTCAGTGGTGAGGAGGGCAAATTCAATGTTAGCATTCTCTTCGAGAGAACTAGAATGAAAAAGCAAGGATGAAATGCTCAGGTTTTATGAGGAATTGATTGGTCGGCGCAGATCATTGTGAGCAGTTTTGGGAGAGTTGAGAGGACATTCAAGAGAATGACTCCAGGATCAAAAGGGGAACATAAGAGGAATGTGAGAGGAGCTTTTGATGGCTTTGGGACTGTGCTCGCTGGAGTTTAGAAGAATGAGGGGGAATCTCATTGAAAATTACGGAACATTGAAAAGTCTGGATAAGGTAGATATGGAGAGAAAGCTTTCGATAGTGAGGGAGTTGAGGACCTGAACGCCTATTTGAAACAAAGATGAGGAAAATTTTCTATAGCTAGAAGATGGTGCATCTGTGGAATTTATTGGGACAGATGGCTGTGCAGGCCAAGTCATTGGAAAAATGGGCAAAAAGGTGGCAGACAGAATGTTGTGACTTATATGATAATGCACTTTGATAAAAGGAACAATGGTGTGGACTATTTGGAGTATTGTGTACAGTTCTAGTCACCAAATTATAGGAAAGATGTCAACAAAATAGAGGAGATTTACTAGAATGTTACCTGGGTTTCAGCACCTAAGTTACAGAGAAAGGTTGAACAAGTTAGGTCTTTATTCTTTGGAGCATAGAAGGTTGAGGGGGGATTTGATGGAGGTATTTAAAATTATGAGGGGGATAGATTGAGTTGATGTGGATAGGCTTTTTTCCATTGAGTGTAGGGGAGATTCAAACAAGAGGACATGAGTTGAGAGTTAAGCGGCAAAAGTTTAGAGCTAACACGAGGGGAACTTCTTTACTCAGAGAGTGGTAGCTGTGTGGAACGAGCTTCCAGTAGAAGTGGTAGAGGCAGGTTTGATTTTGTCATTTAAAAAAAAATTGGGTAGGTATATGGACAGGGAAGGAATGGAGGGTTATGGGCTGAGTGCAGATCAGTGGGACTAGGTGAGAGTAAGCATTTGGCACGGACTAGAAGGGGTGAGATGGCCTGTTTCCATGCTGTAATGGTTCTATGGTTATTATTTAAATGGAGAGAAGGTTGAAACATCAGAATTGCAGAGGGACTTAGGAGTCCTCGTGCAAGACTCCCAGAAGGTTAATTTACAGTGGTCTCTGGTAAAGAAGGCAAATGCAATGTTGGGAGTTATTTCAAGGGAATAGAATATAAAATCAAGGAGATAATGCTGAGGCTTTATAAGACACAAAACAGGCTGCTCTTGGAGTATTGTCAAGAGTTTTGTGCCCCATATCTCAAAAAGGTTGTGTTGTCATTGGAGAAAGTCCAGAGGAGGATTACAAAGATGATTCCAGGGAATGAAGGAGTTAACATATGAGGAGCATTTGGCAGCTTTGGGCCTGTACTCATTGAAACTTAGAAGAATGCAGGGGGATCTCTTTGAAACCTATCAGATGTTGAATGGACTGATAGAGTAGATGTGGAGAGGATGTTTCCTACGTTATGGCTATCCAGAACTAGAGGGCACAACCTCAAAATTGAGGTAACAGACATTTTAGAATATGGGTAAGGAGGAATTTTTTAGCCCGAGTGTTGTGAATCTGTGGAATGCTCTGGCACAGTCGATGGTGGAGGGCAAGTCAGTGGTTATAATTAAGGCGAATGTTGATAGTTTCCTGATCAGTCAGGGCACCAAAGGATATGGTGAGAAGGCAGGTGTATGAGGTTGAGTGGGATTTGGGATCAGCCGTGATGGAATGGCAGAGCAGACTCAATGGGCTAAATGGCCTAACTCTGCTCCTATGTTTTATGGTCTTAAGGTCTCATTGGGTATAATTAAGGCAGAGGTTGATAGATTCTTGACTAATCTGGGCATCAACGTTTATGGAGAGAAGGCAGGAGAGTGGAAACAATATACTGCATGCATTCAAGTATAAACACTTCAGTCCTGTATTTATCACTCTTTTCGATTTTCCCCGCATGTTGCACTTCAACACATCCCACTAACTAAAATTTTGTCCTTCCTTTGTCTCATTGCACACTGCATCGACTTGTACAGTATACAAGATGCCCCATCACTCTGGTCCCTCCCCAACTGCTCTAGCAAAGCTGCCCACAAGGATGTGGGTCTCCCTCAGGTTCAGGTGTAACTCATCCTCTTTGTAAAGGAATCATGGCAGACTATGTGGTCTTCTTAGATTCAGTCTGGCACCAGGATCCCCCCCAGTTGGGCCATGCCCTGTTCTCTATGGTGCATTTGTTTCTCTCTCAATCTTGACCCTTACCAAATATATTCAATGCTCAGTGGAAATCAAACCACTTGGTTTTGTAACTGTGTTGCACGTAACCACAGAAATAGCAGAGGCTTGTGGACACAGCTTAGCACATTATCAAAACCAGCCTCCTCTCAATGGACTGTGTCTACACCTCTCACTGCCTCAGTGAAACAGGCAGAGTAATCAAAGATCGCACCCACCCCAGAAAATCTTTTTCATTCCTGTTCAAGCACATACCATCATCCTCAAAGACAGCCTCTCTGCCACTGTTATCAGGTTCTTTAACAGACCTCTTCTTCAATAAACTGGTCTCTTGGCTTCAAAATCTATGTCGTTGTGATCTTGCACTTTATCATTTATCTTCACTGTACTTTCTCTGTACAGGTAGCTTCATTCTGCATTGTTGTTCGTTTACTTCATTTACAATACACTGTGTAATGATCTTATCTGTATAAATGGTATGCAACACAATGTATCTCAGTACGTGACAGTAACCAACCAACTGTGCTGCTGAGAAAAGATTATTTTCATGGGATTTATAACTTGGGTAAACATGCCTACCCTTAGGGTTCTTGTTTTTGTGGACTGTCACTTTAAAATGCTGGGAGAATGAGACTGACTTTTGGACACTGTTTGAGCTGCTCTAGAGAGAGAGAGGTGGAGTTATTTGATGGACAATCGATGTTATGGTTTCTCTATAACTTGTTTATTTTTTACATGGACAGTCACAGACAGACAGTTAGAGTCAAGATGGATTCGGTCAATGAAAGACACCAGTGAGTCGGTGGCTGGTTTAAACTTTCAGTAGCCCAAGAGGGGTGAATTGAGATCGATCCAGGGTATTGATAAATGACTCTCACAAGTTCTGCAACTAGAAGAAGTTTTGCAGAGAGAGGAGAGGAGAGGAAGGTTTGAAACAGAAGAAACCTAGTGACAAAGAGATCACTGTTTGAACTCTCCAAGAAGCCCGTGAGAGTGAGTTTGTTTCCGTTCGGATAAGAAAGTGTGTTTGTCACATAGCTAATCTGCAGGAGCAGGTTCTCTGGTGAGGGGAAAATCTTTGTGAATACCACATGTGTGTTTATTCTTTGTCTGGGTGTGGTAGTTCACTGAAGAAAGGCAGCCCTGTGGTAAATCACTGTTGGAGTATGTCTGTGGAACTGGATAAGTGGCTATCACGTTGTGTGTGATTGGGGTAACCTTGTGGAATCTACTGGTGTGTTGACCCTTGCCTGGATGATGGTTCACTTGGAGATGGTCCCCTTTTTGATAAGCTACTGTTGGTGATAATCCATATGTGGATTCTGTTTGAGTATCCTGTGGCCACCACTTTGAGATGTCCCGTAGCTGAATTTGGGTGTGCTACCACCACTTGTGTTGAAAGGATGTTTGTTGAAGATCACTGTCAGTGATACTT
Organism: Hypanus sabinus; assembly: GCF_030144855.1. Classification (NCBI taxonomy): domain Eukaryota; kingdom Metazoa; phylum Chordata; class Chondrichthyes; order Myliobatiformes; family Dasyatidae; genus Hypanus; species Hypanus sabinus. The sequence goes on along the minus strand of NC_082719.1, from coordinate 100,786,535 downwards.
CGTGTGTGGAGTGGAACAACTTTGGAGATAAAACCTACTGCTATTGTTATTTTGTATTGCTGTCGTGGAATCTGTGGAATATTGACATGCCTTCTCCCAACATTCGCCTTTGGATTACAAACATCTCGCATTAATTAAACTGTGCATCCAAATTGAACTTTCTTACCACACCATCGTGAGGCTGTGTCACTTACTACCCAAGCTTGAAGCAGTTTGGGGATTTATATATTTACACTTATATATGCATAAAACTGTTAACTCTTGATTTATCTGGTTTAAGTTACTATATGATGTAGTTACTAATAAAATAGTGTTTTGTTAACAGAAAAACTAGACTCCAGGTGTGTTCTATTGCTGCTGATACTTTTACAGGGTTGAATTACGTAAACTTAAATTGGGGGCTCATCCGGGATATGAACAAATTGTTGGAGCCATTTTTAAACTGTTGGGGGCTTAACTGATTGATTAACGGTCGATCTGATTGGGGAAATCCTTTTTGATGTGCTTGAGTAGGAAATCAGCAGCAATGGATGTTGATAAATTTCTAGAAATGCCAACCTCTGAGGCATTAGAGGATGCCAGAAGGTTTGAGTTTTTGAGTATTGTTAAAAAGTTGAAACTTACTAAGGTAAAATCGACAATGAGGAGGTCGCAGCTGCAGAGAAACCATAACATCATCCATCAAGTAACTCCATCTCTCTCTCTCCTCAAAGTGTTCAAAAGTCAGTCTCATTCTGCCGGCATTTTAAAGTGACAGTCCACAGAGAAAATGAACCCTAAGGGTATATAACTGTGTGTGTGTGTGTGAGAGAATGTGACCTTGCTACTTCACCATGTCTCCCACAGCCTGCTGCCCCATAGGTGCTCTCGGAAGGTCGTCCTCACTCTGGTAGCAATTGCCACCTCAACTTACCTGCAAGACCTGAGCTGCAGGATGGCGCGGATTGGAAGGGACATGGGGTGGGGGGTGAATGGAGGGACTTGCAGACCCTCAGTTCCAGACTAGGAGCACCCTTGTGTTCAGTACATCAGCCAAAACAATAGGAGGTCCTGACTGACTTAGACTGGCTTCCAAAGGCTGGGGGTGGGAGGCTCTTGGGAAGCTTCCTTTGGGATAACCAGCAGGGAGGGAAGGTTGAAAGGGAATCCCTAGGAGCAGGGATGAGGGTGGCTATCCAGGTCCAAGCTCACAAATACAGGGGTTGAAAGTATTCAACCCTTGCCACAAGCCCCTGCTACTTGGGGAAGATGCCACTGGGGCCCATGTACCCTCCCTGGGTGTGCCAGCCCTAGGAACTCAGATCCCTCCAGAAGAATAGTGGAGTGCGGCTTCGGGTGGGTCCACATTGGGAAGGGGGAGTCACATAAAGGGCCAATCGAGACCCGTGACTGCCTTCCCCAAGGCCCAACCCACCCACAACACATGCATCTGAGTTGGGTGGAGTCCAAGAGGGTAGTTTCCCCAGAGGAGTTCAGGAGACCAGGATCTTGGGGCTGGTTTGATGCCACCAGAGAACAAGATGTGTGCCCCTGGTGAAGGACGCACCAACATCTGGAAGAATCGGCCTGATTCTGGTACCAGCGGGCAGACTCCTCAGAGCCTGCTGGTGCCAGACAAGGATCCTTCCTCTGTTCTGAGAGATCTTGGTACTAGTGTGTACCGAGGTTTACCCGACAAGGAGGCCCGGGAGGACAGTGACTGTTTGCCGAGTGGCCTTAAACTGCCCCTCCCACTCTACACCACTGGGTGGAACAATTAAGGGATCCTCGGAAACTCTGTTTGCCTCAGTGCCAGGGTGGAGCCCCAGCCTCCATTGCCGGAATTGACCTCATGGACTGGGCCCTCTCCAGTGCCAGCGTGGTAATGTCAAACAATGCTGAGCTGAGCCTGGTGTTTTAGCAGGGTTGGTTCCTGAAGCTGATGCAGGGATATGGAGACGGGACATGAAGGTCGCTCCTGGAGGAAGATTTCACCAAGAAACATTCAGACCAAACAATTTCAGGCAGAACTGGTCGGGTCAAAGAACACCCACCGACACACAGAAAAAGGCAACTTTTTAAAATTAGAAATAAAACAACGTAAGAACAAAATTAGAGGTGGAAGTGTGAACCCTCAGACCCCAGGTTAGAAAAGGTCGTGCCGTGAGAGAGATAGTTTCCCACCTGAGTCAGACCCAAGCGATTATGTTCAGTTAACCTGTAGAGGGGAATGGTAGCAATTGTCAAGTTTAACACTGAGAGATGGATGGGATACAGAGGGACTGGCATGGGAATCATTGGTTCAATTGCAATCGGGAGCTTATATTGTCTTGAGCTTATATTATGGACTGACCTTTCATTGGCTCACACAGTTTCCCTGCACTCACCCCGAAGCCATGGTTTTCAGCAATCTTGTCTTTATCGAAGAAGAAAGAGTAAGTTCACCAGCTTACAACCAGACAATGACTGGACCAATTACACTTTGATTTACGCAGCATGAGAAACTGTCCACTCCTTTACTACCCTGTCTACCTGTGTCACCACTATCAGGGAACTTTCTCCTTGTACTCCTCAGTCTCTCGGTTCTACAACACTCCCTGGGCTCCCTCATTCATTTTGCTCTGGTTCACATTCCCAGAATCTATCACGTAGTAGTCATCCAGTGACGTTCCACCTGCCATTCCTTGGCCCACTTTCCCAGTTGGCCTCCATCCATTGTAACTTTAGACAATCCTCACTTCCACCACACACCAATTTTGGTATAATCCACAATTCACGAATTGTTTGACTTACATTTTCCTCGAAGTTGTTAACACATGTGACAAACGACAGATTTCTACAAGACAACAAGATCATTTACACTTCTAGGTTCAGACTGAGGGGAAAAAGTTGCCCTAGAATTAAAGGTTACTATCTTTTCTCTTACTATCTTTTCTTTCAGTTAGTCCTGATGAAGGGTCTCAGCCCAAAACGTCAACATCACTTCTCCCTATAGATGCTGCCTGGCCTGCTGTGTTCCACCAGCATTTTGTGTGTGTTGCTTGAATTTCCAGCATCTGCAGATTTCCTCGTGTTTGCGCTAGAATTAAAGGTGGTGGGTTTCCCAGACTGCAAGTGAACATTGGTTCACATCTTCAGACAGGCCCAAGGGGTTCAAGCTGACATCACTGAAGGGCCTTTGTTAACATAACCTTGGGATCTGCTCCCTAACAAAGGCTCAGAATCAACAAAGACAGTGGGCCCCACATAGTAATTACCCATGTTTACCCAGAGTTTACCTCCAAAATCCAACAACTAATTTATTATCTCTCCCAAAGATAATCAGTCTAATCATTGCCCACTGAAGGAATGGAAGGAATCAGAACTTTGTATCACTGTTGCTGGAGTTTCCTCTTTCTCAGGGAGATTCTCCATTTTGTGCAGTTCCTTCTTTTACTTTCAGACAACGCTACCTATTCTTCATGTCGGTCTGTTCTCAGAGGATTGATGTGGAAGATTTAGTTCAGGAAAGTCGATCATGTCTGGGAAGTCCCACCAAGGACCAGGTTCCTGAATCTCAGGAAGAGGCCTTTCGTCCCATTGTGGTGCTGCTACAATGAATTCTCCACAGATCCTCCATGTTCTTCTCTGTCCTCTTTCTCTCCATCTCTAACTCAAGTCTCTCAGCACCTTCAGCCAGTCGAAAGAATGTGTTCTCCTCCACATCCGTTTCACGGTTTTCTGATGTGGAAGGTGCAGTTTGGGAAAAGTATTTGAGGCCGCAATGAAATCCCATGGAGGAACGAATTCCAGAATTCAAGATAAAACCTTTAGGCTTATTATGGTGCAGCTACATTGTAAGTTTGAATCCACCAGATCCTGACTTGATCAGTGGCACTTCGTTGGGAACAATGGTGAGATATCAATCCAAAAACCAGATTTGTCAAATAGAGACGAGGAAAATTTCAACATCACTGTCTGAAGATCAGCAAAATCTGATGCCGTGTCTACACCAGTCTCCTGATCAGCAAACCATCCTTCAGGCACGCTGAGGGTGGTTGTTCTGCCTCTGGTCTCCAGGGGACCAGAGTTTAAATCCAGTCATTATGCTGAATCTCATTGTGACTGTCCCACTGATGTCATAGTGGCCTTGTGATGTCAGGGTTTGCCTCTCCCCGAGTGGCTGCACCTCAACATCTCTGTATTAGTAAACCCTTGGTCATTGGCTGGGCTACAATGATGTAATGTGGGTGAAAGGAACAACTGGTTTCCATGGTGACCCTGGGTCTGTGACTTCAGGAATGGATGAGGTGGGATTGTTCATTTTCCTTGTCCTTTGTCTGGGTAAATGAAAATTCAGTGTTAAAATGCTGCATGGGAACAGGGAAACAGCTGAGACAGGACAAAATATTTTGAATTATTCTTCCTACTTGCACCTTAACTGAAAGAATTGGGAAATAAAATGGAATATTGAAGGGAGAAATATAAATGAATCATGAAAATGACATTTGCAAGGTCTTCATGTGAACAAAGTCCCACTCCCCATTGTCCCTTGGAAAACACACTGATGTTATTGATGACTTCTGTAAACACAATCCCACTCCCTGCTGACTCCTTGAATACATGCTAATGCTTGGGACCCCTTGTGAGCACAGCCACACTTTCTGGAAGCTTCCACACCTGGAATCCTGCATCAAACACTCCCACTTCTCACAAATGTCATGCAATTCCCAAAGGTCACTTGCAAACTTTGTCCTTTCCAAGTGCACTGTCCATAAATAGTGTCCCAGTCATCAGTGTCACATTCCTGGTGAGTCCTTGGTTTACTGCCACTCTAGGGCAGGGGTTCCCAAACTTTTTTTTATGCCATGGGCCCCTACCGTTATCTGAGGGGGACTGTGGACCCCAAGTTGTGAACCCTTGCTCTATGGTGAAGGTAACATATGAATTTGTCTCCATTATTCTGCTCAGGCATTTACCTACAGACCTTAAATAGATAACAAAGTTCTGTAGGACAGTAACGAGTTTATACATTCTCTGCATGATCACTTTTTTTTGAAGACAGAGTAGGAGACAGAAAACCCAGTTGCAAGTGTGCTTGCTTGTGCAGGCAACATCACTGCCTAATTCAAGAAAGAAAGAAAGATCACCTTTATTTGTCACATGCTCAGTATATTGAAACACTGAAGTATACAGTAAGATGTATTCTTTCACATCAATGACCAACACAGTATGAGGATTGAGCTTGGGGCAGCCAGCAAATGTCACCACTCTTCTAGCGGCGACATAGCATGTCCCAAATTCATTACTGTACACCTAACAGTAGAACACCCAGAGGAGAGCCACGCGATCACGGGGAGAATATACAAACTCCTTACGGTCGCGTGGGAATCAAACCCCAAATAGTGATCGTTGGCAGTTTTCATCAATTATACTATACGTACAGCCCCTCATTGTAATGGATGATCACGTGACTGAGATTCTTATGGTCTCCAGGCACTCATAGTAATAATAATAATAATAATAATAATAATAATAATAATAATAATTGAATTACAGACCACCATGTACACCTAACAGTCGAACACCCAGTGGCTTCAGCAAAAAAGGCTGGAACAAATGAAGGGATATTTCTTAAAAAATTCAAAAGGATGCAATTTACCAATAGATGTGAATTCATTATGGGGTTTAGAAAATAAATTGTTCTAAAGCTGCAAAATGGATCAAAGCAAGCTCATATTTTATACTCGTAAAATAATCTGAGGTTTTTGGTGAAAGCTGGCAGTAGTGGGTACTAAGTGATCTAATTGTACATAAATTTATATTGTCTTGATGCTTCATGTTGAATATTGGAACAGTTTATATTCTGTAGATATAAAATGTTTCAATATTAAATATAAATATATAAATTCTCTCACACACACACACACACACACACACACACACACACACACACACACACACACACACACACACACACACACTCCCAATATATATGTATATACTTATGCACAGTACTGTATTTGTCAATGTGGATCGGAGAGAGAGTTTGTAAATCTAGCGGGAGCAAAGGATGTTGGGAATGTAGAGGATGGAGTGCTGTGGGAGGGGTGTGAGACAGGGGACAAAGAAGGAGTGTCAGGGACGGGGAGTGCTGTGGATGTAGACATACCCAGCCCTGAGACAGTAGGCAAGGTTATTTGATTCTAAACAATTGGTCTATTGATCATTACAGAAGGTCTCTCTGGTGCCTCCCATTCCCTCCCCTTTGCCCCCCCCCCTCTTTCCCAATAATGATTTCCCACTCCCTACCCCCTTCCTACTCTCAGTCCACAAAAGAGACCTATATCAGAATCAGGTTTATCATCACTCACATATGTCATGATATTTGCTTTTCATGACAGTTGTACAGTTCAATACATAAAATTATTACAGTACTGTGCAAGAATCTTAGGCAACTTAGCTATGTATGTGCCTAAGACTTTTGTAAAGTATTAAAGCTGAAATATTAAAGGTGGCATTTTGCATTATCAGACCACCAACCTATTTTGAGTCCACCATTTGGTATTCGATATTGTTAAGTGTTTCACACCCCTTGACACCAGCTCTTTGTCATTTCCTGTCAGTCACCTTGCACACAGACACTCCTGAGCCTAACATCACTCTATGCACATACAATCCATCAATGTATATAAGCTATCTTATGTATCTATAGTCATTGTGTTTTTTATTATTATTGTGTTCTCTGTGCTTTTTTGATCTACGTCGGATTCAGAGTAACATTTATTTTATTCCCTTTACCCTTGTTTGCTAGAAATGACATTAATCAATCTTGAATCTTGATATATTACCTGTGTGTTAATTAATTTCACATATATTTAAAATATAAAATATATTATTAATTAATTTAATATGTATTGAAATATAATATTTATGATAAATTTACAGATTAAACTTTGGTATAAATCTCTTTAAAATTCATAATTAACTAGATTGCACTATTTAGCCTGGCAGCTTAGTGTCTCACTATGAAGAAGAATAAGAAAAGCTGAAGCTAATCATGTGCTTTCCTTCGCAGAGCCGAGTTCCCACTACGTCATTTCTTTGAAGGCCTTTAACAATGTGGGACAGGGAGTCCCTCTGTATGAAAGTGCCACTACCCGGGCATTGTCAGGTAGGTTCTATTTGGACAGATAAAGGAGACATCATCTATAAGCTGATGACACACATACAGGTATACAGGCCTTGTTATGTGGAGTAGTAGTAGTAGTAGTTTATCGATTTTATTTCGAGATACAGCCCGGAACTGGCCCTTCCGGCCCAATGAGACATGCTGCCCTGCAACCTACCAATTAACACTAGCCTAACCACAGAACAGTTTCCCATCACCAATTAACCTACTAACTGTAACATCTTTGGACTGTGGGAGGAAACTGGAGGAAACACATATGGTCAGACGAGGAGAACATTCTTACAGACGGTGTTGGAAATGAACTCTGAACTCCAGAACAGTCTGAGCTGTAATAGCTTCACATTAACTGCTATGCTACCATGGCACCCCCTCAATCACTCAAGTCGAGTATGATGTTCTCCCTAAGAGGTTGTCTATTGGTGGGAGCTTAGCTGGCTGTAGCAACTGATCTGGGATCTGCATATTCTGATGCATTGTGGGCAATATTAATTGGTGGCAATGTAGAGTACCTAGTATATAGTAAGAATATTCTTCGATGGGAACTAGTCATGGAAGTTTGTCTTGAGATGGAGTGCATTTCATCAACTACAAGTGAATTTGGAAATGTTCTGTGATCAGTTATTTGATACATGTACTTAACATGCTGCTTGATAAATGTTTTGAGAGTATCTGCCTCGATCGTCTCCTCAGGCAATACACTTCCGTCTCCAACCACCCTCTGTCTGAATGGTTCAGTACATGTGTGTACTGAGAAATTACAGTAAACAACCTTGAATCTGGAATCTTGAAAAATTCCATCTCCTAGCTTGTCTTCCTTCATTCCCCCACATTCTTATTCTGGCTTCTTCATTCCTTTCCTGTCCTGGTGAAGTGTCTTGGCCTGAAATATCAACTGTCTATACATTTCCATGGATGCTGCCTGGTGTGCTGAGTTCCTCCAGCATTTTGTATGTAATGCTTTGAAGAATTCCTTCTCAGAATCCCTCCAATTACCCGATCTTTCACTTAAAACTATGAGGGGTGATTGATATGTTCATGGCCTAAGGTAGAAGGAATCAATTTTAGAAAACCTAGCACATTTATTTTTTGAACATAGTCCCCTCCTACATTTACACACTTAGTCCAGCGGTCGCAGAGCATACGGATCTTGGACCTCCAGAAAGTGTCCAGGGCATACATAATTGATAAGTTTGTGGCCTAAGGTAGAAGCAGATGATTTATACGGCTCTCGTTACATGCACATGTAGGTCAACTCTTTGAGTGATAATGCAAAAAGTGTGAAGTTAATAACTCATCTCCTTCTACCTTAGGACATGAACTTATCAATCACCCCAGAAACAGACCCTTCAGCCCATCTAGTCTGTGCCATAAGACCATAACACCATAAGACAGAGAATCAGAAAATCATCAGTCAGCCCATCGAATCTGCTCCACCATTCCATCTTGGTGGATCCCAGTTCCCACTCAACCCCATACACCTGCCTTGTTGCCATATCCTTTGATGCCCTGACCAAACATGAAACAATTAACTTCCACCTTAAATATACCCACGGACTTGAAATCCACCACAGATTCACTACACTCAGGCTAAAAAAAATCCTTCTTACCTCTGTTCTAAAGGGTCACCCTTCAATTTTAAGGCTGTACCCTCTAGTTCTGGATAGCTCCACCACAGGAAACATTTTCTCCACATCCATCCTATCTAGTCCTCTCAACATTCGGTAGGTTTCAATTAGATCCCCCAACGTTCTTCTAAATTCCAGTGAATACAGGCCCAAAGCTGCTAAACACTTCTCATATGTCAACCATGGATTATCTCCAATGATAACACATTCTTTCAGAGTATGGGGCCCAAAACTGTTGACAGCACTCCAAGTGCAGCCTGACTTGTGTCTTATAAAGGCTCAGCATTATCTCCTTGCTTTTATTTTCTATTCCACTTGAAATAAATGGCAACATTGCATTTGCCTTCTTTACCACAGACTCAGCCTGTAAATTAACCTTCTGGGAGTCTTGTTCGAGGACTCCTAAGTCTCTCTGCACCTCTGATGTTTGAATTTTCTCCCTATTTAGATAATAGTTTGCACTATTGTTCCTTTTACCAAAATGCGATATCATACATTTTCCAACACTGATTCCATCTGCCACTTTTTTAACAATTCTCTCAATTTGTTTAAGTCCTGCTCCAATTGTATTGCTTCCTCAACACTACATACCCCTCCAACTGTCTTCATATCATCAGCAAACTTTGTTACAAAGCCATCAATTCCATTATCTAAATCACAACAAACAATGTGAAAAGCAGCAGGCCCAATATGGACCCCTGAGGAACACCACTAGTCACTGGTAGCCAACCAGAAAAGGCCCCTTTTATTTCACTCACTGCCTTCTGCCTGTCAGCCATTCTGCTATCCATGCCTTTTCTGTAAGGCTATAGGATTTTATCTTGCTAAGCAGCCTCATGTGGCACCTTATCAAGTACCTTCTAAAAATCCAATTAAATAACATCCACTGCCTCTCCTTTGTCTATCCTGCTGGTTACTTCCTTGAAAAACTCTAACAGATTTGTCAGGCATGATTTCCCTTGATAGAAACCATGCTGACTTTGACTTACTTTATCATTAGTCTCCAAGTACCTCAAAATCTCATCCTTAATAATAGACTCCAACACTTTCCCAACCAGTGAGATTAGACTAACTGACCTATAATCTCCTTTTTTAATAAACTCCCTTTTTAAAGAGTGGAGTGGCCTTGGCAATCTTGCAGTCCTCCGGGACCATGCCAGAATCAAGTGATTCTTGAAAGACCATGACCAATGCATTCATTATCACTTCAACAACCACACTCAGGACTCTAGGATGTAGTCCATCTGGCCCAGGTGACATATCCACCTTACGACCTTTGAGATTGCCTTGTATTTTTCCTTTGTAATAGCAATGGCACTCACTCCTGCTCCCTGACACTCACGTGTCTTCCACAGTGAAGACAGATGCAAAGTACCCGTTAAGTTCATCTGCCATTTCCTTGCCCCATTACTACCCTATCAGCATCATTTTTCAGTGATCCAATATCAACTACCTCCTCTCTTTTTCTCTATGTAACTGAAAAACTTTTAGTATCCTGCTTTATATTACTGGCTAGTCTGCCTTCATATTTCATCTTTTCCCTTTTTATGGCTTTTTTATGGCTTTGTTGGATTTTCAAAACTTCCAGATCATCAAACTTCCCACTCACTTTTGCTACCTTACCTTTCCTTGGCTTTTATGCAATTCTTAACTTCCTTTGTAAGCCACAGTTGCCTACCCTTGCCATTTGTGGAACATATCTCTCCTGTGCCTTGTAAACTATTTTCAGAATCTTCAGCCATTTCTGCTCTGCCATTATCCCCGCCAGAATCCTTTTCCAATCCACCTGGACAAGCTCCTCTCTCATGCCTCTGTAATTCCCTTTATTCCATTGCAATACTGATACACGTGAGTTAAGCTTTTCCCTTTCAAATTGCAGTATGAATTCAATCATATTATGATCTCTGCCTCCTAAAGGTTCCTTTACCTTAAGCTCCCTAATAAGATCTGGGTTATTAGCAACACCCAGTCTCAGACAGCCTTTCCCTGAGTAGGCTCAAACTTAAACTGCTCTAACAAACAATATTGTAGACTTTCAACTCTCTTGCAATCCAACACCAACCTGATTTTCCTATTCCCCTTGCATATTGAAGATCTCCCTGCATTATAATCATGTCCTTATTACCCTTATTACATACTCCCTTTGCAATCTTAATCCCATATTTTGGCTACTATTTGGAGGCCTGTATATGATTCCCATAATTTTTTTTATTTTTGCAATTTCTTAACTACATCAACAAAGATTCACCATTCCCTGACCCTGTGTCACCTCTTTTAAAAGATGTAATTCCTTCTCTTCCCAATAGAGCCACAACACTGCCTATGTCTTCCTGCCTGTCCTTCCAATACAAGTATATCCTTTGATGTTTAGCTCCCAACTATGATCTTCTTTCAGCCATGTCAGTGATGCCCATAAAGTCACACAGACCAATCTCTAATTGCGCCATGAGTTCGTGCACCTTATCCCAAATGCAACATGCCTATTTCACCATGTATTTGCAATGTAAACAGCATTATGAAAAGAGGTTTAAAATGTTTATGGAGCAGTTCAGTGACAGAGGTAATACATGGGGGGGATGGGGATGGTTAACTAGAATGATTGTTCAGAAGCACTTCACCTTTCACCTTTAAGCTATGATCTCTAGTTCCAGCCTCAGTGGGAACATCCTGCTTGCATCTAACCTGTCTATTCATTCATTAAGTATCATGTTGTATGATGTGAGCAATCGTGGTTTTTCCATGAACATGATTGTTCCTGGCAAATCTTTCTACAGAAGTGGTTTGCCATTGCCTTTTTCTGAACAGCGTCTTTACAAGACAGATGACCCTGGCCATTATCAATACTCTTCAGAGATTGTCTACCTGGCATCAGTGGTCACATAACCAGGACTTGTGATATGCATCAGCTGTTCATACGACCATCACCACCTGCTCCCATGGCTTCACCTGAACTTGATCGGGGGCTAAGCAGGTGATACACCTTGTTGAAGGGTGACCTGCAGGCTAGTGTTGGGAAGGAGCACCTTACACCTCCTTTGGTTGAGCTGTATCTCTACCCCACATCCTATCCATACTCCTCATCATAATATAAGAACAGAAGAAATAGGAGCAGGAATAGGCCATCTGACCCATCGAGCCTGCCCCACCATTCAATAAGATTATGGCTGATCTGTCCGTAAACTCAGCTCCATCTACCTGCCTTTTCCCCATAACCCTTAATTCCCTTACTATGTAAAAACCTATCTAACTGTATCTTAAATATATTTAGTGAGGAAGCCTCAACTGCTTCCCTGGGCAGAGAATTCCACAGATTCACCACTCTTTGGGAAAAACAGTTTCTCCTCATCTCCATCCTAAATCTTCTCCCCTGAATCTTGAGACAATGTCCCCTAGTTCAAGTCTCACTTACCAATGGAAACAACTTTCCTACTTCTATCTGAACTATCCCTTTTAAAATTTTGTATGTTTCTATAAGATCCCCTCTCATTCATCTGAACTCCAGAGAGTATAGTCCCATTTTGTATACCTCTCTCAAGTCTCTTCTACACTCCAAGGAATAAATTCCTCACATATTCGACCTTACCCTATAACTCAGGTCCTCGTGTCCCAGCAACATCCTTGTAATTTTCTCTGAACTCATTTTCAAACATATTTATTTGTACCAGGTTTCCTCAAAGTACCATCTTGATAAACTTTATTTTTCTAAATTTCAAAGAAATCAAAGAAAGTAAAACAGCATTATGTCCCAGCTTATTCTTTCATCCCCCTCCCCTATCACTTACCACCTTCCAGCTTGTCTTCCTTCCCCTCCCCTCATCTCCTGTTCTAGGATCTTCCCCTTTCCTTTCCAGTCCTGATGAATGGTCTCAGTCCAAAGCATCGACTATTTAGACAGGTTTCACGGATGCTGTCCGAACTGCTGAGTCCCTCCAGCATTTTGTTTGTGTTGCTCTGGATTTCCAGCATCTGGAAAGTCTCTTGAGTTAGGTAAGTAATTACGCTGCTTTAAAAACAGGGAAAAAGTAATTCTGGCCTGAAGGAAATAAATGACCTCCTCTGGCTGGTGAACAGTAAAAGTCATTGGTGATGACAGAATGAATATCAAGATTACTTGAACCTCTTATTATCCTTGAAATATTTAACACTATCTCTGAGTTCAAAGGATGTCTCTTGCTATTAATATCTCCAACTTCATCAGCTCCAGTAAAATTTCAGCATGTATTCATCTGAAGCAGAACCCATTTGAATAACAATGCTGGTTCAATGGGAAAAGAGGAGATGTCATTTGAAAATAAATTACTTTTTCAGCTCCTACCATGCATCAGATAAAATTATTTTATTATATATCTAATCATTGTGGACGGGACCTGTTTAATCCATTGAAGTAATTCTTCCAAATGGACCTACATTCGCTTCTTAAGACCACAAGACCTCAATATCAATAAACACTTTGGTTCCCAGAACCAAATACAGTTCTTCAGATGGAGTGTGACCAGAAATATAATTATGGCAATTTTTAACATTTGTTTTCCGAGTGCTGCCAATGAAGGCCTGACTGTCATTAGCTGTAAAAATAGTTTCTGTACTTACCCATTAGTTTTTAAAGATGTACTAACCTAAATCCTTAAATCCCCTTTTGTCATAGAGTCATAGAGAAGTACAGCATAGAAACAGGCCCTTCGGCCCATCTTGTCCAAACTGAAACTATTTAAACTGCCGACATCCATCAACCATAGGCCTCCATACCCCTACTATTCATCCAAAATTCTCTTAAATGGTGAAATCAAGCTTGCATGCACCACTTGTGCTGCAACCTCATTCCACACTCTCCTGACCCTCACCTTCCACACTTAACCCATAACCTCTGGTTGCAGTCCCACCCAACTCAGTGGAAAAAGCCTGCTTCCATTTACTCTGTCTATACCCTTATCAGATCTCCTCTCAGTCTTCTATACTGTATTCCAAACATACAGTCCTAATCTATTCAATCTTTTCTTGTAACTCAGGTCCTCCATACCCAGCAACATTCTTGTAAAATTTTTTCTGTACTCTTTCAAATTTGTTTACATCTTCCCTGTAGGTAGGTGACCAAAACTGCACACAATGCTCCAAATTAGGCCTCGCCAATATCTAATACAACTGCAACATAACATCTCATCTCATGTACTCAATACATTGATTTATGAAAACCAATGTGCCAAAAAATTTCTTTCTGATTCAATCTACCTGTGAGGCCACTTTCAACAGTTATGAAGCTATATTCCCAGATCCCTTTGTTCTAACGCACTCCTCAGTGTCCGGTCGTTCACTGTGTAAGACCTATACTGGTTGGTCCTACTGAAGTGTAAAACCTTGCACTTGTCTGCACTAAATTCCATCTGCCATTTTTCAGCCCATTTTTCCAGCTGGTCCAGATCCCTCTGCAAGCCATGATAGCCTTCCTCGCTGTCCACTACACCTCCAATCTTAGTGTCATGCACAAATTTGCTGATCCAGTTAGCCACATTATCATCCAGATCACTGATATGGATGACAAACAACAACGGACCCAGCACTGATCCCTGTGGGACATCACTAGTCACGGAGAGTCAGAGAGGCAACCATCTACTACCACTCTCTGGCTTCTCCCACAAAGCCAATGTCTAATCCAATTTACTACCTCATCTTGAAGGCTGAGCAGCTAAATCTTTTTGTCCAACCTCCCATGTGGGGCCTTGTCAAATACCTTGCCAATGTCCATATAAACAACATCCACTGCCTTGTATTCATCCACTTTCTTTGTAACTTCCTCGAACAACTCAATAAGATTGATTAGACATGACCTACCATGCACAAAGCCATGCTGACTATCCTTAATCAGTCCATGTCCATCCAAATACTTATGAATCCAATCCCTTAGAATGCCTTCCAATAATATTTCCACAACTGATGTCAGGTTCTCTGGTCTATAATTTCCTGGATCACATTTAGAGATGTTTTTTTATGAGTGGAACAAAATTGACTGTCCTTCAATCCTATGGTACCTTCCCTGTCATTAAGGATGATTTAAAATCTCTGCAAGGACCCCACCAATTTCTGCACTTGCCTCCTATAGGGTCTGAGGAAACACCAATCCAGGCCCTGGGGAAGTTATCCACCCTGATTTGCCTCAGGAGCACAGACACCTATTCCTCTATAATTTGTATAGGGTCCATGATAGACACTGTGTCCACCTCTGTAAAAACAGATGCAAAGAATTTATTTAAGATCTCCTCCATCTGTTTTGGCTCCACAAAGTGGATTACCAATCTGGTCTTCCAGAGGACTAATTTTGGGCCTTGCAATCCTTTTAGACAATAAGGCCATAAGATGTAAGAATTGTGCCATTGGCCTATTGAGTCTTCTCCACCATTTCATCATGGCTGATCCAATTTTCCTCTCAGTTCCAATCTCCTGCCTTCTCCCCATATCCCTTCATGCCCTGACCAAACAAGGCATAAAGATGCCTTAAACATACATAAAGACTTTCCCTCCACAATTACCTGTGGCTAAAGAAATTCATTCCCATCTCCATTCTAAAAAGACTCCTCTATTCTCCACATCCAATTTATCAAGGCCTTTCACCATTCGATAAATTTAAATTATATCACTCATTATTCTTCTGAATTTCAGCGAATATAGACACAGATCTATCAAATACTCTTCATATGAAAAGGCATTCAATCTTGGACATCAGTTTTATGAACTTTCTTTGAACCCTCCCCAGTTTCAGCACATGCTTTCTAAGATAAGGGGCCCAAAATTGTTCACAATACTCCAAGTGAGGCCTCGCCAGTGCTTTATAAAGTCTCCACATTACTTCACAAACAAGTGAAAATCTGCAGATGCTGGAAATCTGAGCAACACACACAAAATGCTGGAGGAACTAAACAGGCGAGGCAGCATCTATAGAAAAAAGTACAGTCGACATATCAGGCTGAAACGCTTCGGCAGGACTCAATATTACATCTTTGCATTTATATTCCAGTCCTCTTGAAGTAAATGTTAACATTGTATTTGCCTTCCTCACCACAGACTCAAGATGCAAAATAACTGTTAGAGAGTCCTTCACAAGGACCACCAAGGCCCTTTGCACCTCCGTTTTTTGTATTTTCTGTCCATTTAGAAAATAGTCAACCCTTTCATTTCTTCTAGCAAAGTGCATGACCATACACTTCCCAACACTGTATTCCATCTGCCATATTTTTGCCCATTCACCTAACCTGTTTAAGTCCTTCTTGTAGCCTCTCTATTTCCTCAAAACTATCTGTCCCTCCACCTATTGTCATATCATCTGCAAACTTTGCAACAAAGCCACCAATTCCATCATCTGAATCATTGACATGTAACGCAAAAAGTATCAGTCACAACACAGACCTTAGTGGAACATCACTCGTCACCAGCAGCCAACGAGAAAAGGCACCCTATATTCCCACTCTTTGCCTCCTGTCAATCAGCCACTGCTTTAACCATGCTAGAATCTTTCCTGTAATACCATGGGCTCGTAGCTTGCTAAGCAGCCTCATATGTGGCACTTTGACAAAGGCCTTCGGTAAATCCAAGTATACAACATCAACTGATTCTCCTTTGTCTATCCTGATTGTTATTTCTTCAAAGAAGTCCAACAGATTTGTTAGGCAAGACTTTCCCCTGAGGAAACCATGCTGACTATGGCCTATTTTATCATTGGCCTCCAAGTAACCCAAAACTTATTCCTTCACAATGGACTCCAACATCTTCCTAACCACTGAGGTCAGACTAACTGGCTTATAATTTCTTTTCTTCTGCCTCTCTTGCCTTCTTAATGAGTGGAATGACATTTGCAATTTTCCTGTCTTCCAGAACCATTCCAGAATTTAGTGATTCTTGAAAGATCATTGCTATTGCCTCCACAATCTCTTCAGCCACCTCTTTGAGAACCCTGAGGTATACACAATCTGATCCAGGTGACTTAGCTACTTTCAGACCGTTCACTCTCCCAAGAAACATCTCCCTAGTAATGGTAACTACACATACGTCATGATCCTGAACACCTGGAGCTTCCAGCATATTGCTAGTGTCTTGCACAACAAAGACGAATGCAAAGTACTTATTCAGCTCTTCTGCCATTTCCTTGTCCCCCATTACTAGCTCTCCAGCTTTGTTTTCCAGAGGTCCGATATCCACTCTAGCCTCTCTTTTACACTTCTTAATGACTTTTTTAGTTGTCTTCTGGTTGATATTTAAAAGCTTTCCAATCCTCTAACTTCCCACTAATTTTTGCACTATTATATGTCCTCTCTTTGGCTTTTAAGTTGGCTTTGATTTCTCTTGTTGGCCATGGTTGTGTCATCTTCCCTTTAGAATACTTCTTCCTCATTGGGATGTATATATCCTGTGCCTTCCAAATTGCCTTTTATGTTGCAGCTCATCCTGTTGACTGCAATTTTGCCCCTATCAATAGCCTCTCCTCACTACCCATTACCTCTGTAAACCAGCTACCTCATCTTTAGCAGTATGGTACCTTTCCTATGATACTTCTTGCATTGAAATATATGCAGCTCATGACACTAGTCACACCATGCTCAACCTTTTGATTCCTGACTTTGTCTGAGGTCTTACCAACATCTGCCTTCACAACTTTTCTACTAACTGTTCTGGCACTCTGGTTCCCATTCCCCTTGCAATTCTAGTTTAAACCCACCATACAGTATTAACAAACCTTCTCACTAGGATATTAGTACCTGTCCAGTTCAGAGACAAACACGCTCTTCTGTACATGACTCACCTTCCCTGGAAGAGAGACCAAGGATCCAAAAATCTTATGCCATCCCTCCAACACTAACTCTTTAGCCACGTATTAAACTGTAGAACCCTCCTAGCTGTAGTCTCACTAGCACGTGGCACAGGTATCAAACCTGAGATCACAGCTCCTGGAGATCCTTCCCTTTAACTTGGCACCTAACTCACTGAACTCCTTATGCAGAACCTCATCACTCATCCTACCCATGTCACTGGTACCTACTTGGACCATGACTTCTGACTCTTCACCCTCCTGCTTAAGAATGCTGATATCCTGGACCCTGCCACCCAGGAGGCATCGTTCTTGCCTACTGAACCTCCTGTCCGTTCCCCTAACTAATGAATCACCTATCACCACATTGTGCCACTTCTCCATCCCTTCCCTGTTGAATCACAGAAGCAGACTCAGTGCCAGAGACCCGACCTCTGTGACTTTCCTCTGCTAGGTCATCTCCCCCGAATGTGTCCAAAGTGATACACCTGGTGTTGAGGGGATGGCCATAGGGGTACTCTGCACTGGCTCCTTAACCCCTTTCCCCTCTTGAGTGTCATCCTGTTTCCAGTGTCCTGCACCTTGGGAGTAATTATCTCTCCATATGTCCTATTATAAGACACTAGTCATGCCACATTTGGAATATTGTCAACAGTTATGGGCCCTTTATTTCAGATAGGATGTATTGTCATTGGAAAGAGTCCAGAGGAGGTACACAAGGATTATTCCAGGAATGAAGGGGTTAACATATGAGAAGCATTTGGCAGCTTTGGACCTGTATCCACTGGAATTTAGAAGAAAGCGTGGGGATCTCATTGAAACCTACCAAATATTGAAAGGACTATATAAGGTGGATGTGGAGAGGATATTTCCTATGGTGTGGGTATCCTTTTAGAACAGAGGTAAGGAGGAATACTTGAAGTCAAAGTGCAGTGAATCTGTGGGATACTCCGTCACAGACTATGGTGAAGGCCAAGTCTAAGGGTATATTTAAAGCGGAAGTTGAAAGATTCCTGATTGGTCGGGGTGTCAAGGGATATGGTAAGAGGGCAGGTCTGTGGGGTTGAACGGGATCCAAATCAGCCGTGATGAAATGGCAGAGTGGACTTGATGGGTTGAATGGCCTAATTCTGTTCCAGTGTTTTATGGTCTTATGGTCTATCTATCACTTCTGAATAATCCAGAGTTCATCCAGTTCCAGCGCCAACTCCTTAATGTGGATTGTTAGAAGCTGCAACTGGATATAGTTCTGGTAGTTGTAGTTGTCAGTGATACTGGAAGTGTCCCTGTCTTCCCACATCCTGCAAGAGGAGCACTCAACTATCCAGCCTGGCATCTCTACTGTCCAAACTGAGCAGATATAAAGAAGGGAAAGAAAAAACAACTTAACCTTGAGTTTCTCCTTTCTTTTTCTTTCTCTGAATGAATTGTCTCCTCATTGAAGCCCCATAAAGCTATAGCCTCAAGATGAAACTGGAGAGAGTTCAAAGGGGGTTCATGAAAATGATTCCAACTGAAAGGCTTGTTATATGAAGAGTGCTTTCAGGCTCTAGCCTGTATTCACTAGAATTGAGGGGTGAGGGGTGACCTCATTGAAACCTACAGAATGGTGAAAGGCTTGATATAGTGCATGTGGGAGGGTCTAAAACCAATAAACACAGCCTCAGAATAGATTGGTGTCCTTTCAGAATTGAGATGAGGAGGTCCTTCTTTAGCCAGTGGATGTTGAATCTCTGGAATTCTTTGCCACAGACAACTGTGGAGGCCAAGTCTTTATGTATACTTAAGGCAACAATTGATAGATTCTTGATTGGTCAGGGCATGAAGGAATATGGGGAGAAGGCAGGAGATTGGGTCTGGGAGAAAATTTAGCTTAGTCGTGATGAAATGGCAGAGAAACTCGATGGGCCAAATGGCCTAGTTCTGCTCCTACCTCTTATGGTCTTATCAGCACTCTGACTCTGTCCACTCAGTCAATGGCCTGTGCAACAGCTTTTGCTCTTAATCTACCGGTAGAGTCCCTTTGGATTCTCCTTCACCTCGTCTGCTAGGGCAACGTCATGCCTTCTTTTAGCTTTCCTGATTTCTTTCTTCAGTGTTCTTGTGCATTTCTTTTACTCCATAAGCACCTCATTTGTTCCTGCTTGCTGATGCCTGCTACGTACCTCATTCTTTCCCTTAACCAGGGCCTCAATACCTCTTGAAAACCAAGGTTCCCTACACTTGCTATCTTTCCCTCTCATTCTGATAGGCACATGCAAGCTTTGTTCTTTTGAACTTTCATTTTTGAAAGTTTCCCACTTCCCAAGTACACCTTTGCCATAAAACAGCCTGTCCCAAACCACACTTGTTCCAATACCATCAAAACCGACCTTTCTCCAATTTAGAATCTCAGCTCGCAGACCAGACCAATCTTTTTGTGCATTTACTTTGAAACTAATGACATTGTGGTCACTGGACGCGGAGTGTTCCCCTACACAAACTTCTGTCACCTGCCCTGTCTCTTTCCCTAATAGCAGATCCAGTATCACATTCCTCTCAAGCCGTAAGACATTGGAGCAGATCTGGGCCACCGAGCCCACCGGGTCTGCTCCGCTATTCCATCATGGCTTATCGTCTTCACATGCACTCTGTCTGGGCCTATCAATATTCAATAGGCTTCAATCAACTGTATTTCATTTTTCACCACATTCTTAGAAAATTCATGATTTAACATTCTCATGATTCATCTCTCAATAGGTGCTGTGCAAAGATATTGCATGGGAGGATAACATGCTTTGTTTGATCTGCTCCTCTGATGCCCTTGTTCTTTTCACATGACCCAGTAGATCCTTGCCTTTCAATTTTAGAAACATAGAAAACCCTCAACACAATACAGGCCCTTCGGCCCACAAAATTGTGCAGAACATGTCCCTACCTTAGAAATTACTAGGGATACCCATAGCCCTCTATTTTTCTAAGCTCCATGTACTTATCCAAAACTCTCTTAAAAGACCCTATCGTATCCGCCTCCACCACCATTGCTGGCAGCCCATTCCACACACTCACCACTCTCTCTATAAAAACTTAACCCTGACATTTGCTCTGTACCTACTTCCAAGCACCTTAAACCTGTACCCTCTTGTGGCAGCCATTTCCGCCCTGGGAAAAAGCCTCTGACTATCCACACAACCAATGCCTCTCATCATTTTTTACACGTCTATCAGGTCACCTCTCATCCTCCATCGCTCCAAGGAGAAAAGGCCAAGTTCACTCAACATGTTTTCATACGTCATGCTCCCCAATTCAGGCAACATCTTTCTGATTATCTTCTAACTCTTTCCACATGTCTTTCAATGAGTCCAGCTGAACTCAGTATGGAGTGAAAGGAGGTAGGCTGGGATTACGTAGGAACAGTGAGGAACCAGCCAAGCAAAGCTGCAATGCTTGTCTAACAACATGGCAGAACTGAGCGATGTCACAGCCAATGGATCAGATGTCGTTAAAAGAAAACCCGAGTGATTGGGGAAGTTTGAATAAGTCAGAACTTTATTCCCCAGAGCACAGGAGAATTAGAGATTTAATTGAAGTATACAAAGCTATGAGGGGTATAGGCAGGGTAAAGACAAGCAGGCTTTTTACCACTGAGGTTGGGTAGGACTGGAACTAGAAGTTAGGGGTTAAAGGTGGAATAATTAAGGGTAAGAAATATTTCAGTCGGTGGCTTGAGTGCCAAATGAGCTGCCAGCAGAAGTGATAAAGCAGATTTAATTGCAACATTTAAGAGAGGTTTAGACAAGTACATGGATGGGAGTGGTATGGAGGGCAATAGTCCAGGTGCAGGTCAATGGAATTAGTCAGAATAACAGTTTGGCATGGACTAGATGGGCTGAAGGGCTGGTTTCTGTGCTCTATGACTGTATGACTCTAACATTCTAGTCAGAGTAACAGTTTGGCATGAACTAGATGGGCTGAAGGGCTGGTTTCTGTGCGGTAGTGTTCTATGACTCTAATATTCTAGTCAGAGTAACAGTTTGGTGTGGACTTGATGGGTCAAAGGGCCTGCTTCTGTGTTGTAGTGCTCTATGAATCTGTGACTCTAACATTCTACCTGAGAGTGAGTCCAACTGTTTTACACACTAGACTGTGAATCAGGCAACATAATTAATCATAGTTAGTGAATATTTTATGACAAGTCATTGTATGCAAAGATCAAGTTGTTTTTAATCAATAATGATTAAAAGTGTGGAACTGATATAAAGATCAAATGTAACCTTGCATTCTTCTGGCAAGAACATGTGTGTACAGAGCAGTGGTGAAGTTACTGGACCAGTGCTCTTGAAGCCCAGACTAAAGACCAAGCAATATGGGTTTAGTCTGAACTTAAATTCCGTTGATGCATTAAGCCGGAACTAAACACAGAACATAAAACATTACAACAGAGTAGACCTTTGGCCTACAACCTTATAACCCACTCTAAGATCAATCTAATCCTTCCTTCCTACAAAGCTCTCCATTTTTCTATTGTCCATGTGCCAGTCCAAGAGTTTCTTAAATGCCCCGAATTGTAACTACATTACCTCTGTCAGTGCATTCCACACACACACCACTGTCTGTGTAAAATATTTACCTCTGATATTTCTACACCCCCCCCCATATCCCCATATTTCCCTCCAATCTTCTTAGAATTGTGTCCCCTCATATTAGCCATTTCCACTCTGGAAAAAATCTGACTGTCCTCTCAATCTATCTTGTACAACTCTAACAAGTCACCACCAACCTGCCCCCTCCATTCCTCATGTGCTCCAAAGCCCCAGTTAGCTTAACATCCTCATAAGACATACTCCCTAATCCAGCTAACACCCTAGTATATCTCCTCTCCATCCCCTCTAAAACAACATCCTTCCTATAATGAGGCAACCAGGAAAACTCCAAGTATGGTCTATCCAATGTTTTATAGAGCTGCAACATTACATCATTGCTCTCATGCTCAATTCTTCAAAAGAACTTAAAATACTTACTTCTGACATACCCCTTATATGTTCCTGAAATCACTTTAAAAATACGCCCCCTTGTATTAGTTATTTTTACCCTGGGAAAAAGTCACTGGCTATACTCAATTGATGCCTCTTATCATCATATACGCCTATATCAAATCACCTCTCATCCTTTTTCACTCCAAAGTGAAAAGCTCTGGTTCACTCAACTTATCTTCTTTAAAGTCAGAGTAAAATTTATTATCAGAGTACATACATGTCACCACATACAACCCTGGGATTTATTTTCTTGTGGTCATACTCAACAAATCTATAGGATAGTAACTGTAAACAGTATCAATGAAAGAGCAAGATCATAGAAGACAACAAACTGTGAAAACGCAAATATAAATAAATCACAATAATTAACAAAAGCATGAAATAATTAGATAAAGAATCCATAAAGTGAGATCATCAGTTGTGGGAACACCAGAAATAGAATGAGTGTAGTAGTTAACTCCATGTTCAAGAGCCTGATGGTTGAGGGGTAGTAACAGTTTTTGAATCCAGTGGTGTAAGCCCTGAAGCTCCTGTATCTTCTACCTGATGTCATTAGCACGAAAAGAGCATGGTCTGGGTGGTGAGGATCTTGATAATGGGCGCTGCTTTTCTATGACAGCGTTTCATGTAGATGTGCTCAATGATTGGGAGGGCTTTACCAGAGATGTACTGGGCCAAGCCCACTACCTTAGACTACATTAGACATAAAAAGAATGTCTAATTAAAGGTGCATTAAAGGTGGCAAAAATATGGTGGATCTGTTGAAAGTGTAGGGTGGTGGGACAGTGAGTGAAAATGAAGAGAGCCCTATCCTTGTTCTGGGTAAGGAGTCAGGAAAACAGGAATATACATCAGTAAGGGTCCTGTGGACTATGACCAAGGAGAATTCACAGCCAAAGAAAATGGAAGACATTATATGAAGGTCCTGCAGGAGATTCATGAAAAGAGTGGAGTCAGCCCTATTTCTCTCAAAAGTTCTTGCTTCAATACAATAATGAGGATTCCCAGCCCAAATCTCTAACTGTTTATTCCCCCCCCCCCCATAGATGCTTCTTGACCTACTGAGTTCCTCCAGCAGTTTGTGTGTGTTAACAATAAACATGGACCTCTACAGCACTGTACAGGCCCTTTGGCCCATTATGTTGTGCTGACCTTTTATGTAGTTAAAAATCTTACTAACCTTTCCCTCCTACATAGCCCTCCATTTTTCTATCATCCATGTGCCAAACTATGAAGTTCTTAAGTACCTGCTTCTATTAACACCTTGGGAAGAATCTTCCATGCACTCACCACTCTCTGTGTAAAAAGCTAGCTCTGCTATCTCCCTATAGTTTCCTTACAATTATCATTTGTTCATTCATTCATTAAGCACCTGGTGTTCATGCATACGGCTGGCCATGCACCACCTACTTCCATGGCTTCACATGACCCTGAATGGGGGCTAATCAGGTGCTGCACCTTGTCCAAGGATGACCTGCAGACTAGTGGAGAGAAGGAGCGACTTGGAGACGTATCTCCACTCTAAAATTATGTTCCCTGTATTAGCCATTTTTGCTCTGGAAAAAATTTCCAGCTGTCCGCTCAATTTATGCCTCTTATTATTTAGTACACCTCTATCAAATCACTCCTCATTCTTCTTCACTCTAAGGAGAAAAACATCAGCTCTATCAACCTATCTTCAGAAGAGATGTCCTCTAGTTTACACAGCAGCTTGGTAAATATCCTCTGCACCATCTCTAATGTTGTGGATTTCCTGCATCTGTCAAATTCCTTTGTTAATACCCTGTTTGTCTGTCCAAAGCTGTTGCCTGGCCTGCTTTATATCAGACATTATGCTTTACAAAACGGAATCATAACATACAATCCAATCCAATCCAATCCCAATGGAAACCAGAACAAAAAACAGTGTAAGCGCAAGAGATTCTGCAGAAGCTGGAAAACCAGAGCAACTGCCACAAAATGCCAGAGGCAGCGTCTGTGGAGAGGAAAAAGCAGTTGGCATTTCAGGCCAAGACCCTTCATGAGGACTGGAAAGGAATGGGGAAGAAGCCAGAATAAGAAGTTAGGAGGAGGGGAAAGAGGACAGGCTCAAAGGTGATAGGTGAAGACAGATTGTTGGGTGGGGGAATGAAGCGAGAAACTGGGAGGCGATATGTGGTAAAGGCAGAGGTAAAGGGCTGAAGAAGGAATCTGGAGAAGTGAGTGAATCATTGGAGAAAGGGAAGGTGGAGGGGTACCAGAAGGAGGTGAAAGGCCGGTGAGAAGAGGGGAGCCAATTGCAGGATGGAAAACATGAGAAAAGGGAGGAGTGAAGGGAGTAATTTATAATTAAGGCATTCTTCATTAAGGACCCCATCACCTAGGACATGCCCTCTTCTCATTGGTATCATCAGGGAGGAGGTACAGGAGCTTGAAGACCCACACTCAATGATTCAGGAATAACCTCTTCCCTGCCCCTGTGAATGAACCCTTGAACACTACCTCACTACTTTTTTCTCTTTTGCCACAACTTATTTGATTTAACTTTTTAAATATATATGTACTGCAAATTACAGTTTTTATTATTATGTATTGCTATGTATTGCTGCTGCATAACAACAAATTTTACAGCATTTGCTAGTGATATTAAACCTGATTCTAATTACCGGAAGCTAGAGAAATCAATGTTCCTGCCATCGGTTTGGAGACTTCCCAGACAGAACATAAGTTGTTGCTCCTCCGAAATCCACATCATGACCATAGTGTTGGGCATGGATCGGTATGTCAGAATTGAAATGAGTGGCCATTGGGAAATCGTGCCTTTTGTAGAGGATGGAGGCAGGACTCCCCAGTGATGAGGAAACCACATTGGGAGCATTGGATACAGTGGATGATCCCAGCAGGATTGCAATTACGTTGTCATTCCATGTTTGCATTTTCTTAAATAAGTAGATTGAAAGGAATGTGCAAAGAATAATCGTTTCAATTTTTTCTTAACAGGGTGACTGGAACAAAATCAATATCTTTTGCTATAATTTCTTAAATTTGGGTATTATCATATTATTGCTAAATTGCAGAATTCTTTGTTTTTAACTTTTTTGTTAAACCCCTTTGTGTTTGTCTCTTTGCCCAATTATTTCTCTCTGTCATCCCTTCCTTGCCACACTTATTACCTCAAGTAATTCTGGCAGTCTCAGCTAATTGCTCCATTAGCTTCATAGTTCAATTATCCCCTCAATTCATTCCATTCTCCGAGAGTCCCTTTGTTTCTTCTTCCCCTATCAGAAACTCATTAGAAAACTAAGTTGGTAAATCAAAACTCAACTGGCCTATTACACTTGTGAATCTGCAAACTAAGATATTTGAATGGTCACCATCTCCAGTCCCCTCCATTGATGCCGCCTGAATTACTGAGTTCCTGCAGCATTTTCTGTGTGTTGCTCAAGATCTCCATATCTTCTTTTATGCATTCCCACTTCTGGCCCTATCCAGCTCTAGTGGAGCATGTGGGATCTGGACAGGGCTAGAGATAGGGGTGCATGAAAGAAGAAATGAAGATCTTAAACAAAATCCACAAAATACTTAGCAGATTAAATAAGTACAGACTGGATTTCTATACTGAAGATCTCATCCTCAGCAACAGCTCTTTCTTCCTCTGCAATACTATGAGGCCTAATGCCCGAATCAAACTTCAGGTCATCAGCACTTTTATCTCCTGTTGCGGTTCACCATCAATTATTAATGAGACAACACTTGTAACGTATTTTGGGAATGCATGCATTGTTAAAGCCACTATATCAGTACAAATTCTTAGCAACACACACACAGAATGCTGGAGGAACTCAACTGGTCAGGCAACATCCATGGAAATGAATAAACAGATGGCGTTTTGGGCTAAGATTCTTCATCAGCACTGGAAAAGATGGGAGAAGAAGCTAGAATAAAACGGCGGGGGGGGGGGGGAAGAGGACAAGCTAGAAGGTGATAAGCGAAGCCAGCTGAATGGGGGAGGTGGGGATTGAAGTGAGAACTTGGGAGGTGATGGGTAGAAGAGGGGGAAGGGCAGAAGAAGGAAGAATTTGAGTGGAGAAGAGAATGGAGCATGGGAGAAAGGGAAGGAGGAGAGGCACAAGGGGTGAGACGATATTCAGGTGAGGAGAAGAAAAGAGGTTAGAGGGGAGCAAGAGTGGAATGGACGACATGGGAAGGTGGCACAGGAAAAATTACTGGAAGTTAGAGAAATCAAGAGTAACACACACAAAATGCCAGAGGCAGCATCTATGTAGAGGAGTCGTAAGCAAATGACATTTCAGACTGAAACCCTTTTTGAGGACACGTGAATATTATTCATGTTAGAAACACAGATGGCTTTCACATGAATTCATGAAAGATTGCTCCATTATTCATCAAAATTGGATTAATCACGTTTGCTGATCCTGGTATTTTGATGTGTTAATGAATTAACATGATTTTTTTCATAATTTTCTCTTTCATTTCATACCATTTTATTTTGTATTTTTCACTTCTTGTATATTGGCACTGTTTTCTGTTTCTCTGCTCCTCGATGCATGGTTTTGTTTACTGTCATGTCCCAGACCCTCTCGATCCCTTAGATGTTGATTTATTTCATTTGTTCGATGACCTCCCCACCTCAGTCCCAGACACCTCCACCCCCATGCTACCACCTGTAGGTGTCCAAGCGGTCGCAGTCAGTCATGACTCCGTCAGAGTCAGCTGGGCGGACAACGCCGTGCCCAAGAACCAGAAGGTAACATCAGACATCCGCTTTTATACCATTCGATGGAGAACGAGCTACTCAGCCAATGCCAAGTACAAAGTAAGTGTTAGTTCATATTTCCTTACAGCCTATAATTCTTATACAACACACACACACATTCAAAATTCTGCAGGAACTCAACAGGCAGTCTATGGGGGCAAGGGTCTCAACTTGAAACATCTGCTGTTTGTTCCTCTCCATAGATGCTACCTGACCTGCAGTGCTCTGAATTTCAGCATCTCCTTTGTTTCAAACTGCAGGTTTTCACATCTGTAGATCAGTTTTTTGATTGCCTTTCCTTTGGGTTCACATTGTCACTGTCGAGCTGAGGAAGCTCGACAATAACATCACCAGGTTTAAATCTTCGTTCTGTGTTCGATGAAAAGTAACCTTCACTTGCACTGCAGGAACAATTACTCAGTCAAATTCCCACTCTATTAGTTCGTCAACGAAATATGAGTGTCTAAGAAATTAAAACAAAACAAAAAAAAAATCTGAAACAGAAGAAATTGTGCAAATGCTGGAAATCCTGAGCAACACACACGAAATGCTGGAGGAACTCAGTCATAATGAAGGGTCTCTGACCAAAATGTCAACTGCTTATTTTTTCTATAGTTCTTTTTGTAACATTTACTAATTTTTTAATGGAGTACACTGTACTGCTACCGTAAAACAACAAAATTCAGAACATATGTCACTATGTTGACATATTGATTTATTGATTGTTGACATATGGATGTTGAACCTGATAACCTGATTCTGATTCTGATTCTGTTGCTGACAAGAAACATTTTAGGAACTAAAGGGTAACACACAAAATGCTGGAGGACCTCAGCTAGTCAGGCAGCACAGGGGCTCTCAACCGTTTTTACGCCATGGATCGATACCATTAAGCAAAAGGTCTGTCAATCCCAGCTCTGGAAGGATATTGCAGAGGAATAAACATTCAGAGTTTCAGACTGAGACCCTTCATCAGTCCAAATAGAATAGACGGGGCTGATTCTCATAGATGCTGAGAAGATAATCTTCCTAGAATCAGAATCAGGTTTATTACCACTGGCATATATCATGAGATCTAATCTCTGATATCCTGTTGAAGGGTCTCAGTCCAAAATACGACTATTTCCATAGATGCTGTCTGTCCTGCCAAGTTCCTCCAGCAATTTGTGTGTGTTTCCAATATCTGCAGAATCTCATGTATTTTATTCTTATAAATGTCCTAAGAGATAGCTTGGTTTGAAGCTAAAAACTTTTGTTTTTTCCTTTAATCATAGTAATTAATTTCCATTGTGGAGGAAGGGAGTGAGATAAGGAAACCATTCTGGTGTCTTATCAGATAAATGTATTCCTGTTAGAGTCAGGTTCACTTTTTGAATTTTATTTAGAGTTAGAGTACAGTGACAGGCCCTGCTGGCCAAATGATCCCACATTGCCCAATTACCCCTATGTGACCAACTAACCTACAAAACCATATGTCTTTGGAATGGAAACTGGAGCACCCGGAGGAAACCCGTGTGGTCAGGGAGAGAACATACCAACTCCTTACAGATGGAATTGAACCTGGACTGCTGGCATTGTAATATGGTTATGCTATCCTTCCGTGCACAAATTATTTATCACATGTACATCAAAACATACAGTGAAATGCGCCATTTGTGTAACAACCAAAAAAATGCAAGGATGTTCTGGGGGGGGGGGGGGGGGTAGCCCACAAGTGTCACCATACATTCCAGTGGTTACAGAACAACAAAAGCAACACCAATAACAACACAACAATAAAACAAACCCCATTTTTCCCTCTCACACATTCGCCCACAGTCAGTTCTCCAACCCAGAGCTCCAGTGTTACGTCATGCATAATATACAGGTAGAGAACCCAACATTCATGGTGGTCTGTACTGTTAATCACACTCAACTGGTCTACCAGCAGGACTTGCTCAGAAATTAATTATCTGCAGAACGTGAATTTCCTTGTCCTCTGGTCTCAGTTGCCCAAAGGTGACCTGCAGGCCAGTGGAGGGAAGGAGTACCTTACACTTCTTTATTATCTCCACCCCGCAACCCAAGGTGCGGTATAATAGGTGCCAACCCCGTTATACTTGTGGGCTGCCATCAGCACACTGGTTGTTAACACAGTTGGCACCTTTCACGAAGGGTCTCGGCCCGAAACGTCGACAGCACTTCTCCCTATAGATGCTGCCTGGCCTGCTGTTGTTCCACCAGCATTTTGTGTGTGTTAACACCTTTTGCTATATGTTTTGATGTACATGTGCTGCATTGTACATCCAAACATACTCCTGTACGCAATGAAGTGGCAAATGAGTGTATACTCATGGTTTTCTGCTGCTGAAGCCCATCCACTTCAAGGTTCAGTGTGTTTTGTGTTCAAGTATGCTCTTAAGCACATATCTGTTTTAATGCGTGGTTATTTGAGTTACTGTTGCCTTCCTATCAGCTTGAAACAGTCTGGCCATTCTCTTCTGACCTCTCTCATTTTCAAGGCAATTTTGCCCACAGAACTGCTGCTCAGTGGATGTTTTTTTCTGTTTTGCACATCATTCTCTGTAAACTCTAGAAACTGTTGTGTGTGAAAATCCCAGCAGATCAGCAGTTTCTGTGATACTCAGACCACCCTGTCTGGCACCAACAATCATTCCAGAGTCAAAGTCACCTTGATCACATTTCTTCCCCATTCAGATGTTTGGTCTGAACAACAATTGAACCCCCTAACCATGTGCACATTCTATTATTCATTTGGAGTTAGAGCACAGTGACAGGCCCTGCTAGCCCTATGATACCACACTGCCAAATTACCCCATGTGACCAACATGATTGGTTGGTTAGATATTTGCATTAACGAGCAGTAATGTGTGCCTAATAAAAATTGGCCACTGAATATAAATTCCATGAGCATGAAATTTCAAAGTTCAAAAGATCAAAGTAAATTTGTTAGCATTGCATATATACATCACCATATACAACCCTGAGATTCACCCATATGTTAGTGATTTGTGCATTCTATAAAGGCAAGTTTCTGTTCATTGAATGGTCATAATGCAGAGTAGCCTGTATTAACTTTTGTCAGTGGATTCCACCATCTTTACTGGTGGTCATTAATCGGTTTTCTGTCCTTTTCTTGTACAGTCCGCTGAGGCAACAACATTGAGTCACACAGTGACGAATCTCAAACCCAATACCATGTATGAATTTTCGATCATGGTGACCAAAGGTCGGAGGTCGAGCACATGGAGCATGACAGCACATGCTACAACATATGAGGCTGGTAAGTCTTTGCAAATTATCTTAATTGTGGAAAGCCCAGTTGTTCTAATCATCTTGGTACGTCTTCTTGGACAAACGCAGGCTAATGAAGGGTCTCAGCCCAGAACGTCAACTGTTTAACCCCCACCGTAGATGCTGCCAATAGATGAGTTCTTCCAGCATTTTTTGTGCATGTCAAACTCATGTTCAGTCATGAAACATTAATTGTCTCTTTATTCACCAAATATATGGACAGTTCAAAATGCAAATGTAAAATATAGTTGTACCCTGTTACAGCTTTACCTGGAACTAGAGAAGTTAGAACCAGAGAGCACAAGAACAGTTTGTCTTCCACTCCCGGGCCCAGGCAATGGTAAAGTCTGCACAATTGTATCTGCATTTGGGTCCAGTTTGTTAGAGGTCCGTCCTTCTCCTCCAAGAGATCGACAACCTTTGCATAGAGTTTGGAGGCTTTTGTGCCTCAATGATTGAAAGATATATGCTGGCTAGAGTCAGGGCTTTATGCTTTGACTCTTGGTAGGGTCACCCATGCCAGACAGATCAAAGGGTAGAGGCCAGACCAAGAGTGGTCCTCCAGGTCAAGGGTTCAGCTCAGGGCTAACAACTCTGACTGGTTATGGAAACAGTAATGAAGGATGCTTCTATATCTATGTGTGACTATATGGACAGACAGAGATGGGGGACCTTTATTACTGCACTATTTGCCATCAATAGAGGCACGACTAAAAATGAAAGCAACATTTCAATGTTAAACTGTAAACCAGACCCAATTTTGAGCAAATTTATTTTGGCTGTAGATCATATGAGAAGATTATTCATTCTCTGTCATTTATATAGGAAAGTGCTTCAGCCTCTGAGCATGTGTTCACAATGTTGGTGATCTTGACCATTAGTGAAAAGATATCATTGCTACACTTGCAAATTAATTCAATCATACATAGAACATCGATGGCTCTGGGCCTGTACTCTCTGGAGTTTAGAAGAATGAGGGGAGACCTATCAAATATTGCAAAGTCCTAGACAGAGTAGATGAAAAAGAAGATAGTAAAGTTGTTTGCACTGTTAGTGATAAACAGAGAGTAAGAGATGGAGAATTTCCTAAATGCATTTATTTCAATGCTAGGAGCATTGTAAGAAAGGTGGATGAGAGAGCATGGATTGATACCAGGAAATATGATGTTGTAGTTATTAGTGAAACATGGTTGCAGGAGCGGTGTGATTGGCAACTAAATATTCCTGGATTTCGTTGCTTCAGCTGTGATAGAATCGAAGGGGCAAGAGGGGGAGGTGTTGTATTGCTTGTCAGAGAAAATATTACAGCGATGCTCTGGCAGGATAGATTAGAGGGCTCGTCTAGGGAGACTATTTGGGTGGAATTGAGGAATGGAAAAGGTGTAGTAACACTTCTAGGGGTGTATTATAGACAACCTAATGGGGAGGGAGAATTAGAGGAGCAGGTTTGTAAGGAGATAGCAGATATTTGTAGTAAGCACAGGGTTGTGATTATGGGAGATTTTAATTTTCCACACATAGACTGGGAAGCCCATACTTTAAAAGTGCTGAATGGTTTGGAGTTTGTAAAATGTGTGCAGGATAGTTTTTTGCAGCAATACATAGAGGTGCCAACTAGAGAAGGGGCAGTGTTGGATCTCCTGTTAGGGAATGAGTTAGGACAGGTGAGGAGGTATGTGTTGGGGAGCACTTCGGGTCCAGTGATCACAATGCCATTAGTTTCAATATAATTATGGAGAAGGATAGGTCTGGACCCAAGGTTCATATTTTTGATTGGAGAAAGGTTAACTTTGAGGAGATGCGAAAGGATTTAGAAGGAATGGATTGGGACAATTTGTTTATGGGAAGGATGTAATAGAGAAATGGAGATCATTTAAAGGTGAAATTTTGAGGGTACAGAATCTTTATATTCCTGTTAGGTTGAAATGAAAGGTTAAAAATTTGAGAGAGCCGTGGTTTTCAAAGGATATTGGAAACTTGGTTGGGAAAAAGAGAGATATCTATAATAAATATAGGCAGCATGGAGTAAATGAGGTGCTCGAGGAATATAAAGGATGTAAAAAGAATCTTAAGAAAAATTAGAAAAGCTAAAAGTGTACACACTGCTTTGTATTTAGAAGTGTTCTGATGGGAATTGTGACTCATTTCACTTGGTCTTGCCAGTATCATTACCATTGTTCAGCAGTAGTGATCCACAGTTTGTATAATGCTGTTCTCTCTTTCCAATCCTCTGTTTTGCACTTCAATAATAGCTCCTACCTCAGCCCCGAAGGACCTGACAGTTATTAACAGGGAAGGAAAGCCTCGAGCCGTCATCGTAAGCTGGCAGCCACCATTGGAGGCCAACGGAAAAATTACAGGTAAAAGCAACACTTCATTTCTAATAAACTGTTACCCTAGGTACAATTCAGAAACAACTTTACAAATCCCATTGGCCAAAACTTAAGGAAAGCAATTAGAAATTAAATCATACCTTTTCCTACTTGTTTTATTTTTAATAAAATTCTACTTAATTATTAATTTCAAATTCATGTTTCCAAATATTGTGTTTAATATCACTTCATTTTCCAGTTGATTCTTCTCCTAAAAACTTCCCAAATAATATTTGCACCTCTGATGGATCTTTTGGATAGTGAATTACAGCTAGTAACTCCCGAAATGTAATAAAATGTAATAAAATAAGACTGATAGAGGGGAACAAACAGTGGAATTAATATCGCTGCGTGACTTACACACACACACAGTATATCTGCAGAAAGACATATATATATATTGTATAGAAAAATGCCGGGGAAGGGCCAACAACAGCATGAAGGATCCCACACACCCTGCTCATCGACTGTTTATCCACTCCCATCAGGGGGAGATTATGTAGCATCCATGCCAGATGCAAAAACAGTTATTTTCCCCAAGCAGTAAGGCTGATCAACACCTCCATCCAATAATCCTCCTATCTGCACCCCCAACCACCAGTACTTTATCATTTCCTGTCAGAGTCACCTTATATACAGACACTCCTGTGCCTAGAGTCACTTTATGGACATTCAATCAATCTATATATAAGCTATCTTATGTATTTATATTTATTGTGTTTCTTTTGTTATGTTCATAATCTATTTTGTGTTGTATCAGATTTAGAGTAACAATTATTTTGTTCTCCTTTACACTTGTGTACTGGAAATGACAGTAAACTGTATTGAATATTGAATTTTGATAAAGAAAGGTTGGCTTAATTTATCACATGTACAGTGAAACATTGATACATACAATGAAATGTGACATTTTCTGTCAACTCTTAGATAGGCACAGAGATGAGGATTGTTCCGTTTCTCTGATGAGGGGTCTCAGCCCAAAATGTCAGCTATTACTTCTTCTCTGTTCATGCTGCCCGACCTGCTGAGTTCCTCCAGAATTTTGTATGTGTTTTGCTCTGGATTTTCACCATCTGCAGAATCTCTTGTGTTCATTATTTTCAGAATCAGATCAGAAATCAAAATTAGAATCAGGTTTAATATCTCTGGCATATGTCATGAAATGTGTTGTGCTGTTGTAGCAGTACATTGCAATACATAATAACAGAAGTATAAATCACATTAAGAAATATATGTACATGTATAAAGTCTGCACATGCTGGAAATCTAAAGGAACACACACAAAATGCTGGAGGACAGGTCAGGTCAGACAGCATCGATGGAAATGAATAGAAAGTTGCCGTTTCGTGCCAAGACCTTTCTTCAGGACTGAGGAGGAATGGGTAAGATGCCAGAATAAAAAGTGGTGGGAGGGGAAGGAAGCTAGCTGAAAGATGATAGGTGATGCCACATGGGTGGGAAAGGTCAAGGGCTAGAAAAGAAGGAATTTGATAGGAGAGGAGAGTGCACCAGAGGAGAAAGGGAAGGAGGATCCAGGCAAGTGAGAAGAGGTAAAAGGTCAGAATGGGGAATAGACAGGGTGGGGGGGTTGGGGGGGGTGACATTTTGTTTACTGGCAGGAGAGTCAAGTGCCCATGATGGAACTGGCTGAGTTTACAGCTTTCTCCAACTTTTTCTGATCCTGTGCAGTGGCACCTTGATGCCAGACAGAGATGCAACCAGTCAGAATGCTCTCCAAGGTACATCTGTAGAAATCTGTGGAGTACAACAGCATGGAAGTATTGAGTACTGCTGAGACTATACTTGGTCTACAGTGTATATCTGGTCTCCATATCCAAGGTAGCACAGAGAAGGCTCATCAGTTGATGTCAGAGATGGACTGTTGAGGTTAGAAGAGGGGAGAGATTAGATCGATACTCATTGATGATGAGCGGGCTATCCTCTTAGAATCAGAATCAGAATCAAGTTGATTATAACTGATGTATGCCATGAAATTAGATGTTTTGTGAGAGCAGTGCACTGCATACGTAAAAAGAAATTACTCCAGTTTACAATAAGAGATTAAATAAATAAATAGTGCAAAAGGGGAATATTGATGTAGTGTTCATGGGTTTATGGACTGTTCAGAAATCTGATGGCAGAGGGGAAGAAGCTGTTCCTAAATCTTTGAGTGTGGGCCTTCAGACTCCTACTGGCAGTACTGTTAGTATCTAGAACAAGAGATGAAAATAAATATTAGCTTAATTTGTCACATGTATGTCAAAATGTAAATGCATACAGTGAAAAGCATAATTTGTGTCAACGACCGCCACAGTTTGAGGTTGTGCTGGAGGCAGCCCACAGGTGTGGGCAAGCTTCCAATGCCAACCTAGCATGCCCACAACTCACTAACCCTAGGGCAGAGTATCAGAGCCAGGGGTTATGCATTTCAGTCCAAGGTCAAGTGGAATTTCTTCTTTCACGGGGATTTTAATCACCAGGATTTTCTACAACAGAAGCTATGGAGCTGGAATTATTTAATATATTCACGGTGGAGACTGACAGACATTTAAACAACATTTGAATTCAGCCGTCTGGATTCTGACTAGCTTCCCCATAGAAGACAGAGTAGAGGTCAAAGGGACTTACACTGGCTTGTAGCCTGTAATCGGTGGTATTCCACAGGGATCTGTACTGGCACCTCCACTGTCTGTGATGTACATAAATGACCTGAATAACAATGTGGATGAGCGAGTTGGTAAGTTTGCAGATGATACGAAGACTGGTAGTGTTGCGGATAGTGTAGAAGACTGGCAAAGAATATGGCAGGATAAAGGTCAGTTATAGATATGGACAGAAAAATGGCAGATGGAGTTTAACCCGGCCAAATGTGAAGTTTTGCACCTTGATAAGTCAAATGTAAAGAGTTGTGAAGGACAAGATCCTTAACAGTGTTGATGAGCAGAGGGATCTTGGAATCCAAGTTGATAGCTCCCTGAAAACAGCTACACAGGTTGATAGGGTGGTTAGGAAGACATATGACATGCTTGCCTTTATTCATCAAAGCATTGCGTTCAAAGGTCAGTAAGTTATGTTGCAACTTGACAAAACTCTAGTTAGGACACATCTGGAGCACTGCATATAGTTCTGGTCACCTTGTTATAGGAAGGATGTTGAGGCTTTGTAGAAGGTGCAGAAGAGGTTTACCAGGATGTTCCTGGATTAGAGGTATTGTGCTATAACTAGAGGCTGGATAAACTTGGGTTGTTTTCTTTGGAGTGGCAGAGGCTGAGCAGAGATCTGATAGAGGTTTATAAGATTACGAGAGCGTAGACAGAGTGGACAGAGTATCTGTTTCCCAGAGTTGAAATGTCTAATACCAGAAGGCATGTATTTAAGGTGAGAGGAAGTAATTTCAAAAGGACAGGTGAAGGGCAGGGTTTTTTTCACACAGAGAATGGTGGGTGCCTGGAATGCACTGATACAGATACATTAGGGAATTTTAAGAGATGTTTAGATAGGCACATGAATGTGAGGAAAATGTAAGGATATGGACATTGTGTAGGCAGAGGAGATTGCCCATTTGATTAATAATTTAATTGGATCAGCATAGCATTGTGGACCGAAGGGCCTATTCCTGTGTTGTACTGTACTACATTGTGTGTTCTCTGGTTAACGTGGGATTCATCATGGGAGCCAAGTGTAGAAAGAGAATGTAGGATTGTTTATAAGTCAGGACCAGATCAGGCTATTAATTGGTGGGAATACATTTATGAGCTGACCTACTTCTCTCTTACTTATGATATTGAAAATCCCCTCCATTAAAGAGAAAACTTGTAGTGTGATAATATTGTATTCCCGTCCGCAATGTCAACACAGCGAGCTTCACAGAAAGGAAAGGCGTGACCCCATCATGTTCCCTGTGTGGATGCTGAGTCTACAAACCCCCTAGAATCAGAATCAAGTTTATCATCACTGACATGTATCGGGATGGCTACAGTACATTGCAAAACATCAAAATACTCCAAGTTATTGTTGCAGTACTGTGACTGAGTACCATCATATACAACACGTAAGTGCCATGGCGGAGAAGTCACGGCAGCACCTGTACTAGATCAGAGCTTTGCACATATTCAGCATGTCAAACTTCTACAGTGGAGAGAACTGTGACTGCTTCCATCACAGCATGGTATGGAATCACCAATACCCAAAAATGGAAAATCCTAGAACAAGTAATGGATACATCCCAGGCAAAGCCCTCCTTATCAAGGATCCCTGCCACTAGAAAGCAGCCTCCATCATCAAGGACTGCCACCATGTTTTCTTCTCACTACTACCACCAGGAAGGAGGTACAGGAGCCTTAGATCCTACAACACCAGGTTCAGGAACTGCTTTCACCCCTCAACCATTAGGCTCTTGAACCAGAGGGGATCACTTCACTCAACTCAACACTGAACTGATTCCACAAACTACAGACGCACAGAAGGATTCTACAACTCATGTTCTCAGTATTAATTTTATTATTATTATTATTATCCTTGTTTTGTACAATTTGCACAATTTGTTCTCTTTTCTGTATTGATTGTTTGTGTATAGTTTTTCATAAGTTATATTATGTTTCTTTGTATTTACTATAAATTCCCAAAAGAAAATGTATCTCAGGGTAGTGTATGGTGACATATACATATTTCAATAGTAAATTTACTTTGAACTGAGTAATCCTAATCACTCTTTTACCTTTAGGATATACGTTGTTTTACACGATTGAGAAGAATGCGCCGATTGATGAATGGTTAATTGAATTGGTCAGTGGTGACAGACTGACCCACCAGATCATGGACCTCAACCTGGACACTGTCTACTATTTTCGGATCCAGGGACGAAATGCCAAAGGCCTGGGACCGCTGTCTGATCCTATTCTGTTCAAAACACCCAAAGGTTAGGTCAGATTGTTTTTTTTTTGTTGTTTGTTGGTTGTCTATCGTGTCCGATGATGACATTAAAACTCGTACGTTAGAGTTGTTGAATTGGAAAAGCCATTGCACTGAGACAGATTCCACTCTGGACCTCAGAAGTCTGGATCCAATGGTATAAGTAGTCTTCCTTGGTTGCAGTGGATGACCATGGCTTCTTCTGTGCTTTTTAATGCTTCAGTAATGAAGGTCTTCCATCACTGGTGGCGTTCACAGCTGCCTTCATTATGTCAGTAGCTTAGTCTCTGTTTCCACCACTGTCAGCCATGCAAGTCCTGGGTGGAGACTCAGGAATACCGTCACTCTGAGATGTAGAAGGATTCTTAATTGCTGTTCCCACAAAAGTTTTGTTTGACCAGTTTCAAATCTGCAGGACTAGTAGACCACTCTTGGTCTGACTGCTACCCTTTCACCTGTTTGGCATGGGTGACCCTACCAAGAGCCAAAGTATAAAGCCCTGACTCTAGCCAGCATAGCTCTCCAGGTCATTGAGGCACACAAACCTCAAAACCACAACAAGATTGTGGCCCTCCTCGAGGAATATGTAAATAAGAAACTATAAATTACAATAGGAAATATATATTAAAATTTAAATTGAACAAGTAGTGCAAAAAAAGAGTAAAACCAAAGTTTTTATGGGTTCAATGTCCATTCAGAAATCTGATGGCAGAGGGGAAGAAGGTGTTCCTGAATCATTGAGTGTGTTCAGGCTCCTGTACCTCTTCCTTGATGGAAACAATGAGAAGGGTGCATGTCGATGGATGTCACCTTTTTAAGGCATTGCCTTTGAAAATGTTTTCAGTGCTGGGGAGGCTAGTACCTATGATGGAACTGGTTAGTTTGGCATGCATATATTTGAATGTTTTCAGTCTTTTTTTTTAAATAGAATTTTGCTCTGTGCAACTTAATAAAATTAGCATAAAGTAGCATCCCTTGTGACCCATTTTAGTAAGTGAATAATGTTTCAAAGCCCTTTAAGCTGTTTATGCATCTATAGGCATTTTGAATAGACATCCACAGACTTAACATAATACCAAACCAGACCTGCATTTTATAATAAATCTGTACACAAGTGGTAATCAGTGATAATGATAAAATCAACAAAGATAGATGTATCTTATACATTAGTGAGAAGCAATTACACAGACATTTGCAACAAGCTGTGTCGCAGTCTCAACAGGTTTATGGAATTTTAACCCTGCTCAGAAATTCATCTTCCCTTTCAAGATGTGATTCATCTCTAACATTTAGTTCAAAGTAAATTTATTATCAAAGTACATATATGTCAGCATATACAACCCAGAGATTCATTTTCTTGCAGTCATTCACAGTAGAACAGAGAGCTACAATAGAAGCAATGAAAAGCTACACACAAAGGCTGACAAACAATATGCAAAAGACAAACAGAGCAAATAATGAAAAATAAATAAATAGTACTGAGAAAATGAGTTGTAGACCCTTTGAAAGCAAGCCCATAGATTGTGGAATCAATTCAGAGTTGAGGTGAGTGAAATTATCCTCGCTGGATCAGGAGCCTGATAGTTGAGGGGTAACAACTGTTGCTGAATCTGATGGTGTGGGACCTAAGGCTTAGAGCCAACATTAAATTTTCCACTTGAAAAGCATTCAGGTAAAAGATGCAGAATGGATTAGATTTGACTTGGGAATTTTTACTTTAGAAAGATTTTTCCCTAAGATTATTTTTATTTTGCTTTGCAAATCTGAAGGCTTTGCTTTGTAGTCAGGTTAGGCCCAAAGTGTTTAATGAAGTCTCTCAGGTGAGCCCGGTGATGCATATTCTCTGCAGCTGACTACATATTTTGTTCTCATGAGTCTATCTGAAGTGCAAATGAAGAACTGCTCCTGTTTCCTTTGTGTTAGTTACTAGGGTAACATTTCTGGCAATATGTGATTCATCTCACTTTATTTCTGTATTGAGGCCTGTGTCTTAAATGTCACATTCTAATAATGTTGTCTTTTCTTACAGTTGAACACCCTGACAAAATGGCCAATGACCAAGGTAGAGTGATTTCTGTCCATCTACTTTTCAGATTGACTGAGAAATGTGCAATAAGAAATGATGAATTCCATTGTCTGACATTGTTTAACACCGATTCTGCAAAACTATTTATAGAAAGGAAAAGCCACTCTCCTGGTGTTTAATAAAAATGTTTATTTATTTGGAAATCATTTGTAAGATATGTAGCTCAGTGTACTGATGATGTCTCCTCGCATAGTGACAAAATTTTGCAAGTAAATTGCTAAGATTGGACAACAACCCAACAAAACATTTATCTGAGCAAACACGAGGAAATCTGCAGATGCTGGAAATTCAAACAACAACACACACAAAATGCTGGTGGAACACAGCAGGCTAGGCAGCATCTATAGGGAGAAGCGCTGTCGATGTTTCGGGCTGAGAACATTTATCTATTTATTTAGTGATGTGGCGTGGAGTCCTTCTCACTGCACCAACCAAGCAACCCCCAACAACTCCAATTTAACACCCTGTTCTAATCATAGGACAATTTACAATGACTAATTAACCTACTAGATATGTGAATTGTGGGAGGAAACCTGAACAGCCAGGGAACGCTCACACATTCCACAGGGAGGACATACAGAGATTCCTTATAGAGGACACTGGAATTGAACTCTGAGCTTTGACCACCCCAATCTACAATAAGATCGTACTAACCACTATGCCACCAAGCTGAATCTTGATGCTTACCAAATAGGTAGTCTTCATCAGCAGAAGATGGTTCTTCTTCTTGCCAGTCAGATGCTTCAATAAACTGATTTCCTTTCAGTCCTCTTACAAAAATGCAATTTACGAATAATCCTTGAATGAGTGCATATGATAGTCAGATAAAAGCTCTGGATTTTGGTTGTTACGAAATGAACCACTCTTTTATCTACTTTCCCCTTGTAATCAAAGATCTTTGAATTAGTGTTATTAAGGTATGAACAAGTATATACTGTGCATATCATGCACACAATCCAATTATCTTAAACATCAAAGGAACAAATCACTTTCTAAAATGCTTCCTGTCAGAATCAGAATTACGTTTATTACCACTGACATATGTTGTGAAATTTGTTGTTTTGTGGTCACAGTACAGAGCAAGACATAAAAAACTATAAGTTATAATATGGAATACATCTTAAAAATTAAATCAGTAGATCAGAAAGGGAGCAAAATAGTGAAGTAATGTTTATAGATTCATGGAACATTCCAAAATCTGATTGCAGAGGGGATGAAGCAGAGGAGATTTAGAAGGATGTTGCCTGGATTGGGAAGCGTGCCTTATGAGAATGGTTGATCATGTGGATAGTCAGAGGCTTTTCCCCAGAGCTGAAGTGGCTAGCACGAGAGGGCACAGTTTTAAGGTGCTTGGAAGTAGGTACAGAGGAGAAGTCAGGGGTAAGTTTTTTACACAGAGAGTGGTGAGTGCGTGGAATGGGCTGCCAGCAGCAGTGGTGGAGATGGAAACGATAGGGTCTTTTAAGAGACTTTTGGATAGGTACATGGAGCTTAGGGAAAATAGAGGGATATGGGTAAGCCTAGGTAGTTCTAAGGTAAGGACACATTCGGCACAGCTTTGTGGGCCAAAGGGCCTGTATTGTGCTGTAGGGTTTCTTTGTTTCTGTGTTTCCATTTCAGCCTGATACAGCTAAAAAATCAAAACTGCTTTCAAGGGCAGCACAGTCAACAAAGGTGTCTTAATGCATTTAAACGAACTATCGCTGCTTAAAACTGACAGAAACAACACTGATTGTGGTTGGAAGGGCCCACGGAGGACACCTCAGAGGAAGCGCAGGTGTAGATCTGGGTTACGAGCGCATTTAAGGAAACATTTAAACTCCATATACCAACTATCTTGCTGGTGAACGTGTATAGTTTCTGGTGAATAAAATCGATGACCTAAGAGCCAGGGTGCTGTGTCCTTTGCTTCATGGAATCCTGGTTAACCCCTTCCGTACTGGATGCAGCAATTCAGAGCGACGGGTGTACTATACACCATCAGGATAGATCTATAGAGTCTCTCAAAAGCAGATATGGAGGGGTATGCCTCATGATCAACTCTTCTTGGTGCACAAATATATCAGTGCTGTCCCAATTTTGCTCACCAGACCTGGAATATCTTGCAGTAAAGTGTCATTCCTTTTACCTACCACAGGAGTTCTCTGCGGTCATTTTGGTAGCAGTTTACATTCCACTTCAGGCCAATGTCAAGCAGGCTTTAGATGATCTGAGTAATGGGATCAACGTGCACGAAACAGTGCACCCTAATGCCTTCACCATCGTTTTGGGAGATTTTAAACATGCAGTCTGAAAAAAATCAACTACCACCAACGGATCACTTGCAGTACCAGAGGGAACATCACACTGGACCATTGCTACACCACCATCAAGAATGCCCTCACTTCGGAAGACTGATCACCTGGCTGTACTTCTACTCCCTGAGTACAGGCAGAGACTGAAGACTGCAGCATCAGCAGTGAGGACCAAAAAGGTATGGACAAGAGAAACAGAGGAACACCTACAGGACTGCTTTGAATCAATGGACTGGACTGTATTCAGGGATTCATCTTTGAACCTGTATGAGTATGCTGCAGTTGTTACCAACTTCATTATACCCTGTGTGGATGAGTGTGTGCCTACAAAGACTCGCTGTACATTCCCAAAGCAAAAGTCATGGATGAACCAGGAGGTACATCATCTGCTGAAGGCTAGATGTGTGGCATTCAGGTCTGGCAACCCAGGCGTGTAGAAGAAAACCAGGTTTGTTTTGCAGAGGACTATTTCAAGAGGAGACAATTTTGAATGAGGTTGGAGGTGACATCGGATGCACGGCAACTCTGGCAGGGTCTGTAAGACATTACTTCCTACAAAGCGAAACCCAATAGCATGAATGACAGCGATGCTTCACTACCAGATGAACTCAATGACTTCCATGAACACTTTGAGAGGGAGAACACAACTACAGCTGTGAAGATCCCTGCTGCACCTGATGACCCTGTGACCTCTGTCTCAGAGGCTGATGTTAGGCTGTCTTCAAAGAGAGTGAACCCTTGCAAGGCAGAAGGTCCCGATGGAGTACCTGGCAGGGCTCTGAAAACCTGTGCCAACCATCTAGTGACAGTATTCAAGGACATTTTCAACCTCTCACTGCTACGGGTGGAAGTTCCCACTTGCTTCAAAAACTCAACAATTGTACCAGTGCCTAAGGAGAATAATGTGAGCTGCCTTAATGACTGACTATCGCCCAGTAGCACTCACATCGACAGTAATGAAATGCTTTGAGAGGTTGGTCATGACTAGTCTGAACTCCTGCCTCAGCAAGGACTTGGACCCATTGCAATTTGCCTTTCGCCACGATAGGTCAATGACAGACATAATCTCAATGGCTCTCCACACAGCTTTAGACTACCCCGACAACACAAACACCTACATCACAATGCTGTTCATAGAATTATTGCTCAGCATTTAATACCATCATTCCCACAATTATGATTGAGAAGTTGCAGAACCTGGGCCTCTGTACCTCCCTCTGCAATTGGATCCTCAACTTCCTAACCAGAAGACCACAGATTAGTGATAGCATATACTCCTCACTGATGATCAACATTGGCGCACCTCAGGGGTGTGTGCTTAGCCCACTGCTCTACTCTCTATATACCCATGACTGTGTGGCTAGGCTTAGCTCAAATACCATCTATAGATTTGCCAACGATACAACTATTGTTGGTAGAATCTCAAGTAGTGACAACAGGGCAAACAGGAGTGAGATATGCCAACTAGTGGAGTGGTGTCGCAGCAACAAACTGGCACTCAGCGTCAGTAAGATGAAAG
Source organism: Hypanus sabinus (assembly GCF_030144855.1). Lineage (NCBI taxonomy): Eukaryota > Metazoa > Chordata > Chondrichthyes > Myliobatiformes > Dasyatidae > Hypanus > Hypanus sabinus. The sequence goes on along the minus strand of NC_082719.1, from coordinate 100,742,722 downwards.
AGCTGATTGTGGACTTCAGGAAGGGTAAGACGAAGGAACACATACCAATCCTCATAGAGGGATCAGAATTGGAGAGAGTGAGCAGCTTCAGGTTCCTGGGTGTCAAGATCTCTGAGGATCTAACCTGGTCCAACATATTGATGTAGTTAAAAAGAAGGCAGGACAACGGCTATACTTTATTAGGAGTTTGAAGAGATTTGGCATGCCAACAAATGCACTCAAAAACTTCTATAGTTGTACTGTGGAGAGCATTCTGACAGGCTGTGTCACTGTCTGGTATGGAGGGGCTACTGCACAGGACCAAAAGAAGCTGCAGAAGGCTCTAAATCTAGTCAACTCCATCTTCGTACCAGCCTACAACGTACCCAGGACATCTTCAGGGAGCGGTGTCTCAGAAAGGCAGCATCCATTATTACGGATCCAGTACCCAAGACATGCCCTTTTCCCACTGTTACCATCAGTAGGAGGTACAGAAGCCTCAGCAATTCAGGAACAGCTTCTTCCCCTCTGCCATCCGATTTCTAAATGGTTATTGAATCTTTGGACACTACCTCACTTTTTTTTAAATATACAGTATTTTTGTTTTTGCACTTTTTTTGTAGTCTATGCAATATATGTAATTAATTGTTTATTTATTATTATTTCTATTTTTTTTTCTGTGCTGGACTATGTGGACTATGTATTGCATTGAACTGCTGCTGCTAAGTTAACAAGTTTCCCATCACGTGCCGGTGATAATGATTCTGATGTCTGTCACTCTAGTGCTGGAGTCTGAGCTGCACAACCTTTCTCAGGTTGGAGAGGGGTTCATAGTCTCAGGAAAAATGGTGGAGTACTGAAATAATGAGATGATTCTTTACTCTGACAATCCCAGTCACAGAGGGTTATTGATGCTCATGATAGATTTTAGGATGATGCAAGAAAAGAACAACTTATTGTATTCATTTATTGAGATGCCGTGCAAAATTGACCCTTACGGCCCTTCGAGCCTCTCCGCCCAGCAATCCCCCGATTTAATCTGAGCCTAATCACAGGAAAATTTACAATGACCAATTAACCCACCAGCTGGCACTTCTTTGGATTGTAGCAGGAAACTGGGGCTCACGGAGGAAACCCACATGGTCACGGGGAGAACCTACAAACTCCTTACAGCCAGCAGCGGGAATTGAGCCCAGGTCGCCTGTACTGTGGAGAAGAATGAGAGGGAGATCTCATTGAAACCTACTGAATATTGAAAGTCCCAGATAAAGGTGATGTGGAGGGGAAATCCCCTATAGGATCAGAGGGTACGGACTCAGAATAGAAGGACATCCCTTTAGAACAGAGAGGAGGGGGAATATCTTTAGTCAGAGGGTGGTGAATCTGTGGAATTCATTGCCACAGACAGCTGTGGAGCCCAAGTCAATGAATATAGTTAACACAGACTTTGATAGTTTCTTCATTAGTAAGGGTGTCAAAGGTTATGGGAGAAGACAGGGGAATGAGGTTGAGAGGAAAAATAAATCAGCCATGATGGAATAGCAGAGCAGGCCTGATGGGACAAATGGCCTAATTCTACTCTTATGTCTTATGGTCTTATTTTATTGAATGAGACAGGCTCATTCCGCGCTGGCTTCAGGGGCCATAAGATCTAGTCATAAAGTCATAGAACCATAGAACTGTAACAGGACAGAAGGGTTTATTTGGCTGATTAACTTCATGTCAGTTCTGTGTAGACTAATCCAGTCAATTTCTCTCTCTCTCTCTCTCTCGCTCTCTCTCATTCACACACTCTCCCTCTCCCCTTCCTTGTTTCCCTCCCTCCCTTTCTCTTCTCTATTTTTCACCCTCTCTCTCTCCCTCTGTCACTCTGCCTTTCTATCTTTGTGAGTGTCTCTACATCGTTCTTTTTGTCTGTTTCAATTCCTCTCCCCTCTTTCTGTCCTCTCTCTCTCTCCCTCCCTCTCCACACCTCTTTGTTGCTCTCTCTTTCTTTCTCTCTCTCTCCCTACCCCCTCACCCCATCTCCATCTGTCTCACTTCTTTCCCTCTCCCCCTGCATCTTGTCTCTTTCTCTATCACTATCTCTCTCTTGCTCTCATTCACACACTGTCACCCTCCTTCCTTGTCTCCCTCCCTCTCTCTTTCCCTCTAGTTCTCACCCTCTCTTTGTCTCTCTGACTCTTTATCTTTGTGTGTGTGTGAGAGAGACCCTCTCTTTCTGTTGTTGTTTCTATCTTTCTCTCTCTCTACTCCCCTCCATCTCTCTCTTTTCTTTCCCTCTTCCCCAGTCTTCTCAGTCTCTCTCACTCTCTCTCTCCCTCTCTCCCTCCCCTTTTCTCTGTCTTCTCTCTCCTCCCTCTCTTTCTGTCTCTGTCTCACTCTTTCTCCCTCTCTCTCTCAAACCCTGTGCATTATTTAGCCTCAAGTACCAGTCCAAATCCTGCTTTGAAAGACCCAGTCATTGCAGTTTCTGTTTAAGCTCTTGTGTTTGGAAGGCATTGCTGTGAAACCAAACACTGTGGTAAATGAACCACAAATAATTTTTGGAGAGGGGATAGTTAATGCGATCTCAGCAGTTTTCACCACTCACAGCAGTTTTATTATTTTCAGTGTGCACTACTTTCCCCTTTGTCAGCAGAAGTTCCTGTCCAGTGAAGACTCAGCAAAATGTCAAAAATACCAGTTGAGAAATTGAGTGAAATGGCGTTTGTCAGAGACAAAAAGTGAGAGAGACGCAAGAAAAAAAATGAAAGATTTACAAAGAGAAAGGGGAATCAGAATGTGAAAGGCACAACACAGCTGGACATTAATTCAATTGAATTTAGCTCGATGAACTCCACCTTGACTCTTTATTATAACCTTTATATTTTCCCTTTGAAGAGAAAGTCTTAAGCAAGTAATTGTCGCAAATGGAGGAATGCAAATGAAAAGAAAGAGTGTACTAGGCACAGAGTGAGGTAAAATCACCAGAGGACACATAAATCCAACTTTTAAAATACTTTAGCTGTGAGCAATTAAGTTTGTTCAATGTTATACACTCAACTTTATTGGGTACGCCATTAGAAACTGCTCCTTATTGCAAAAATCTAATCTGCCAATCATGTGGCAGCAACTCAATACATAAAAGTCTGCAGACATACTTATACTTATACTTTCTATTTTACTTTATTGTCACCAAACAATTGATACTAGAGCGAACAATCATCACAGTGATATTTGATTCTGCACTTTGCACTCCCTGAAGTAGAAATCAAAGTAAATATAATAAAAATTTAAATTATAAATCATAATTACAAAATAGAAAAGGGAAAGTAAGGTAGTGCAAGTCAGGTCCGGATATTTGGAAGGTACGGCCCAGATCCGGGTCAGGATCCGTTCAGCAGTCTTATCACAGTTGGAAAGAAGCTGTTCCCAAATCTGGCCATATGAATCTTCACGCTTCTGAACCTTCTGAAGAGGGAAAAAAATTGTGTTGGCTGGGTGGGTCGTGCCATGGACAAGAGGTCTAGTTGTTCAGACCAAACAACAGAATGAGGAAGAAATTTGATTTCGGTGACTTTGACTACAGAATGCTTGTTGGTGCCTTGTGGGGTGGTTTGAGTATCTCAGAAACTGCTGATCTTTTGAGATTTTCATTCACAGCAGTCTCCAGAGCAGGAATTCCTTTGGATAGATTGGGCTCATCGGCCTCATCTAGGAGTAGGAAAACCCTGATCTTAAACCTCCTATCCCTACACCCACTCGTGGGGAAGGCTTTGGGAGTAAACGCCGAGGAAAAGTCCGGAGCAGAGATCCCTAAGGCAGTCCTATGTTGAGTTCAACGTTGACTGGCAATCTTGTGATGCCATTGATGCCAAACTGCATCAGTCTCTACAGTTCCTTTAGATACATCAGCTGCATGGGGAGGAGGAGCCTGCTACATGGGCAACAGTTTGATCTCCATATTGTACTGACCAGGTTTGCCAATCACTATCAGAGATGTAACTGTCATTGTTGCCCTGGACCGACAAAGGGTCTTGATGGTCACATGATGTAATTGGACAGCACATGTTCATTAGTCCTGAAGAGACTGTTATCATGTTTTATCTCGAAATAACATTCAACATGTCACATCTCTTACCCTGCAATCTCATTCAGAGGTAGCAAACTGATCTAGGAATAAAGAAAGGTCAGATAATAGTTCATGGAATCAGTCCTGGGAGGAATATTTTAAATCAGTTGATAAAGGGCATCCTTATAATTCCAGTGAATTTGGCAAAGAGCAGATATCTTCTTCAAAATTGGAGTATTTGTTTATCCACTGAGGTCTCATTGGAATTATTTTCCCTCTGTGCAGTAAGATGGCACATCATCAGTGCCATAGAATTAATTAAAGTCGAAACCAAAGTCAAACTCAAAGTAAATTTATTATACAAGTATATATTACCATATACTACCTTGAAATTCATTTTCTTATGAGCATATACAGGAAGATAAAGAAATGCAATAAAATGTTAACACAAACAAACGGCCAATGTGCAAAAGTGGATATAAGACCATAAGACAATAAAATGTCGGAGTAGAATTAGGCCATTTGGCCCATTGAATCTGCTATGCCATTTCATCATGGCTGACCCATTTTTCCCCTCAGCCCCAATCCCCTGCCTTCTTCCCGTATCCCTTCATGCCCTGACCAATCAAGAATCTACCAAACTCTGCCTTAAACATATATAAAGATCTGGCCTCAACAGCTGTCCATGGCAATGAATTCCACAGATTCACCATTTTCTGGGTGGAAATTCCACCTCATCACTTCCCAACACTGTATTCCATCTCCGATTTCTTTGCCCATTCTGCTAATCTGTCTAGGTCCTTCTGTTTTCTCTTTTCTTATGAATGCTGCTTGACCTGCTGAATTCTTCCAGCACTGTGTACTTATTCTTAGCTCCTTCTGTGTCTCCCTACTTCCACAAAAGTCCTTGTCCCTCCACCTACCTTCAAATCGTCTGCAACCTTTTCAGCAATAAAGCTATCAATTCCATCATCCAAATCATTAACATATAATGTAAAAAGAATCGGTCCCAACACAGACCACTCTGGAACACCACTAGTCATGGACAGCCCACCAGAAAAAGCTCCCTTTATTCCCACTCTTTGCTTCCTGCCAATCAGCCACTGCTTTATCTAATTTAGAATCTTTCCTGTAGCACCATGGGCTGGTAGCTTGTTAAGCAGTCTGGTGTGCACCTTGTCAAAGTCCTTCTGAAAACTCAAGTGCACATCAACCAATTCTCCTTTGTTTATCTTGCTTGTTGTTTCTTCAAAGAGTTTTCAGGCAGGATTTTCCTTCAAAGAAACCATGTTGCTATGGCATATTTTATCAAGTGCCTGCAAGTACCCCTAAACAACATCCTTAAAATCCTTGTTAGCCATGGTTGTGTCATCTTTCTTCCTCTTTGAGATGTATACATCTTTTGCCTTCTGAATTACTTCCAGAAATTCCACCCATTGCTGCTCTGCTATCAGCCCTGACAATGTTCTTTTCCAATCGATTCTAGCCAATTCCTCTCTCATGCCTCTGTAATTCTCTTTACTCTACTGTAATACTCTGACTTCAGCCGCTCCTCAAATTTCAGGGTGAATTTGATCATAATATGATCACTTGCCCCTTAGATTTCTTTTACTTTAAGCGCTCTAATCAATTCCAATTCATTGCACAACGCCTAATCCAGAATAGTTGACCCCCCGCAGTGGGCTCAACCATGAGCTGCTCTAAACATAAGCCATTTTGTAAGCATTTTAGAAGATTTCCCTCTTGGTATCCAGCACCAAACTAATTTTCCAAGTCTTCCTGTATGTTGAAATCTCCCATGACTATTGTAACATTACCCTTTTGGCATGCATTTTTCCATCTCCCATTGTAATTTGTAGAACACCTGTATATTGTGCAAATAAAATTAAGTACTATTGAGAACATGGGTTGTACAGTCCTTGAAAGTGGGTCTGTAGTTTGTGGAATCAGTTCAGAGTTGTGAGTGAAGTTATCCATGTCAGCTCAGGAGCCTGATGGTTGGAGGGTAATTACTGTAACTGAGCATCCTGAACTCTGCTGACCATCGGCCCAGGTGCACCACAGGGCTGTGTGCCTAACCCCCTGCTCCACTCGATTGATACTTATGACTGTGAGGCTAAGTACATCTCAAATGTCATGTTTTAAGTTTGATGACATACCACTGTCATTATCCGAATCAAAGGTGGTGGAAACATAGAACATAGAACAATATAGCACAGTACAGGCCCTTCGGCCCACAATGTTGTGCCGACCCTTAAACCCTGCCTCCCAAATAACACCCAACCTTAAATTCCTCCATATACCTATCTAGTAGTCTCTTAAATATCACTAGTGTATCTGCCTCCACCACTGACTCAGGCAGTGCATTCCACGCACCAACCACTCTCTGAGTTAAAAAACCTTCCTCTAATATCCCCCTTGAACTTCCCTCCCCTTACCTTAAAGCCATGTCCTCTTGTATTGAGCAGTGGTGCCCTGGGGAAGAGGTGCTGGCTGTCCACTCTGTCTATTCCTCTTGATATCTTGTATGCCTCTATCATGTCTCCTCTCATCCTCCTCTCCAAAGAGGAAAGCCCGAGATCCCTTAATCTCTGATCATAATCCATACTCTCTAAACCAGGCAGCATCCTGGTAAATCTCCTCCATACCCTTTCCAATGCTTCCACATCCTTCTTATAGTGAGGCAACAAAACTGGACACAATACTCCCAAGTGTGGCGTAACCGGAGTTTTATAGAGCTGCATCATTACCCCTCAACTCTTAAACTCTATCCTTCGACTTATGAAAGCTAACACTCCATAAGCTTTCTTAACTACCCTATCTACTTGTGAGGCAACTTTCAGGGATCTATGGACACATACCCCCAGATCCCTCTGCTTCTCTAGACTTCCAAGTATCCTGTTATTTACTTTGTAACATGCTTGTAGTTTGTCTTTCCAAAGTGTACCATCTCAGACTTCTCTGGGTTGAACTCCATCTGCCACTTCTCAGCCCACTTCTGCATCCTATCAATGTCTCTCTGCAATCTTTGACAATCCTCAACACCACCAACCTTTGTGTCATCTGCAAACTTGCCAATGCCCACACTTCTACACCCACATCCAAGTTGTTAATAAAAATCACGAAAAGTAGAGGACCCAGAACCGATCCCTGTGGGACACCACTAGTCACAACCCTCCAATCCAAATATACTCCCTCCACCACAACCCGCTGCTTTCTGCAGGCAAGCCAATTCTGAATCCACCTGGCTAAACTTCCCTGGATCCCATACCTTCTGACTTTCTGAATAAGCCTACCGTGTGGTACCTTATCAAATGCCATACTAAAATCCATGTAGATCACGTCCACTACACTACCCTCATCTATATGCCAGGTCACCTCCTCAAAGAACTCTATCAGGCTTGTTAGACACGATCTGCCCTTCACCTGATGGACCAGATGGACTAATTCTACTCCTGTGTGTTTGGAATACTCCTTGAAGCGGAGTAGCCCACATAGCATACATATTATTATTTAAGAGAATTAATTACTTCATCTCACCCCTCTCTATTATTCAATTGCAGATTTTTTATTATGCTCAAGATAATGCTAATGGGTTTATTTCTATGATTAGTTATGATGCTGTTAGCTATCTCTGTCTGGAAGCTCTGACACGCTTTCTTTGCTCAGCAGGAAGGAGTATACATGGAGATGGATCCTTCTGGCCGGCGGACACCAACCTAATCGACAGAAGCAGCTTAAATGGTGAGTTTTTGTAACATCCAAACAAAACAGTGTTGTTTTCTTCTCTCTGTAAAGAAGCTCTAGGATTGGTTCCACAAAATGCGATTGCTCGCTGGTGCAATGCTCTCCATATGAAGGCTTAAGCACGGAATATTGATAAGCAATTCTGAGATCGCAAATCTCACGCACGGTATCAGAACCAGAATGAGAACCAGAATTAGGTTTATTATCACTAACGTACATCGTGAAATTTGTTGTTTTGTGGCAGTGGTACTGTGCAATACATAAATTACTTTCTGTAAGTTACATTAAGAATTAGGTGACAGGGTGGAAATAAATCTCCACCAAAGGAGATATAAGGCACTCCTTCCCTCCACCAGCCTGCAGATCATCCTTGGTTAAAATATACCACCTGCTTAGCACCCCCCACCCCCAATTACAGTCACATGAAGCTGTCGGAGCTGGTGGTGGGTGGTTATCTGAGCAGCTGGTGCAGATCACAAATTTTGGTTATGCGACTACCGTCGCCAGGCAGTATTGATATTGATAAAGAGTAAAGATTATTGATATTGGCCGTCTTGTAAAGACACTGCCCAGAAGGTGGCAATGGCAAACCGCTTATGTAGAAAAATTTGCCAAGAACAGTGATGGAATGGAAAGTCCATGATCTCCCTATGTCATATGATATGGCACGTAATGAACAAAGGAACAATAAGCAATCTAAAAAATAAATAGGTAGTGCAAAAGAAAGCAAGAACGGTGAGATGGATTCATGGACTGTTCAGAAATCAGATGGCGGATTGGAAGAGGCTGTATTTGAATCTTTGAGTGTGGCTCCTGTATCTTATCCTCCATGGAGGCAATGTGAAAAAGGCATGTTTCAGATGATGAGAGTCCTTAATGACAGGTGCTGTCGTGCCTCAGTCTGAGCACCTGGAGGTGCCTGAGTCCCCCAGACTCCTACATTTCTCCTGCCCTGATTAATAGTTGATTATTTTCACCAGAGTCTCATTTTCATTGTCAGAGCACCTGTGCCTTGTTTTATTTGTCTATTAAATTCCCTCTCTTTTGTTCATCTTTGCTCAATCCTAACTTCTGTTCTCTATTAAACTCTTTGTCTGTGCTCTCCTCTGCATTTGGGTCTACCTGGTTTAAGTCTCTTTAAGAGTCCAGTGTTTGAAGATACTGACCATCACCATGACAAACCTGGTTAAAACACAGTCTGGCAAAAGCCCCTGTTACAGGATGCATTCTTGAGGCATCTGTGGAGGGAAAGATGCTACCTTGGAATCAAAATCAGAATAACAACCAGAATGATGTTTCATATCATTGACTTTTTGCTGCCTGTCACACCCCTGACTTTTAGGGCAGCAATGAAGGTTCTCCATCTCTGGTGGTGTTCAGCGTCAATAGCTTCCTTTCAGTTTTCACGTATGTTCCAGGCAGAGATTCAGGAATAGCTTCACCTTCAGATGTAGAAGGATTCTCCTTTGCTGTTTCTGCAACAATTTTGTTTTACCAGTCAGGATGGTTAGCCCTGAGCTGAACCTAGAGAACCGGTGGACCATTCTTAGGGGTGACACTACCAAGAGCCAAAGCATAAAGCCCTGACTCCAGCCAATAACGCTCTCCAGGTCTTTGAGGCACACAAGCCTCCAATCCCAATGATAAGATTGTGTCCTCTGTGATGCATAAAAAATTACTATAAGCTACAATGACAATTAGATATAATGATAAGTAGCGAAAGAGAGAGCAAAAAGTGTGCTAATGTTCATGGGTGTCTGGTCTGTTCATGGAGAAGAAGGTATACCTGAAACATCGAGTATGTATTCATCCATGATGACAGCAATGAGAAGAGTATATGACCTGGACAGTGAGGGGCCTTAATGATGGATGCCATTTTCTTGAGACATCACCTTTTGAAGATGTCCTCAACTAGTAAGACTCACATCCTCTGTGATGAAGTACATTGAGAGGATGGTTATGGCTAGAATTAATTCCTGCCTAAGCAAAGACCAAAGTTGATTTGAAGGGGGCGTGAGCAGGGAGTGTTGACAGAACTGCAATGGCTGGTGTGTCTGGCAGAGATTTGGAAGGCTCAGGTATGATACATTCCAAACATGAAGTACAGTATTCCAAAGGAAGAATGTGGCTGTCACGGGAAGTCAAAGACAGTATAAAAGCAAAAGAGAGGGCATCTAACAGCAAAAATTAATGGGAAGGTAGAGGATTGGGAAACTTTTAAAAACCAACAGAAGGGAAGTAAAAAAGCCATAAAGAGAAAAAAGGTTAAATATGAAGACAAGCTAGTCAATAATATAAAAGAGGATACAAAAACTTTTTGTAGGTGTATTGTATAAGGAGTAAAAGAGAGACAAGTGTGGATATGGAACCACTGGAAAATGATGCTGGACAGACAAAGAAATACTGGAGGAATGTAAGTATTTTGCATCAGTCTTCACTATGGATCATGCTAGCAGATTGCCAGAAGTGCAGAAGTGTCAGGGGGCAGAAGTGAGTGTCATTGCTATTACTAAGTAGAAGGTGCTCGGGAAGCTGAAAAATCTGAAAGTAGATATGTCACCTGGACCAGATGAACTACACACCAGTGTTCTGAAAGAGTTGGCTGAAGAGATTGTGGAGGTATTAATAATGATCTTTCAAGGATCACTAGATTCTGGAATGGCTCTGGAGGACTGGAAAATTGTAACTGTCACTCCACATTTTAAAAAGGGAGGGAAACAGAAGAGAGGAGATTATAGGCCAGATAACCTGATCTCAGTGGTTGGAAAGATGTTGGAGTCTATTTTTAATTATGTGATTTTGGGATAACTGGAGGCACATGATAACGTAGGCCAAAGACAAGCTTGGTTTCCTAAAGGGCAGATCTCGCCTGACTAATTTGTTAGAATATCTTGAGGAAATAACAGGCAGGTTATACAAAGGATATTCAATGGATGTAATTGATGACCACAAGACAAAGGAGCAGAATTAGGCCATTTGGCCGATCGAGTCAGCTCCACCATTTCATCATAAACTGATCCAATCACCTCTTTAGTCCCATTCCCCCACCGTTTCACCATAACCTTTGATGCCCTGACTACTCAGATACCTATCAATCTCTGTCTTAAATATACCCAATGACTTGGCCTCCACTGCCGCCTGTGGCAACAAATTCCATAGATTCACCACCCTCTGGCTAAAAAAAATTTTTTTGCATCTCTGTTCTGAATGGGCGCCCTGCAATCCTCAAGTCATGCCCTCTCGTACTAGACTCCCCCATCATGGGAAACAACTTTGCCACATCAACTCTGTCCATGCCTTTCAACATTCGAAATGTTTCTATGAGGCCCCCCCTCATTCTTCTAAACTCCAAGGAGTACAGTCCAAAAGTGGTCAAACGTTCCTCATATGTTAACCCTGTCATTCCCGGAATCATTCTAGTGAATCTTCTCCAATGTCAACACATCCTTTCTTAAATAAGGAGCCCAAAACTGCACACAGTATTCCAAGTGAGGTCTTACCAGTGCCTTATAGAGCCTCAGCATCACATCCCTGCTCCTATACTCTAGAAATGAATGCCAACGTTGCATTTGCCTTCTTCACCACCGACACAACCTGGAGGTTAACCTTAAGGGTATCCTGCACGAGGACTCCCAAGTCCCGTTGCATCTTAGAACTTTGAATTCTCTCCCCATTTATTTCTTCTATATTGTTTATTTGGAGTTTCAGAAGGCCTTTGACAAGGTGTCACACATGAGCACATAAAGCCGCTTAACAAGATGAGAGCCCATGGTATTACAGGAAAGTTACTGAAATGGATAGAAGATTGGCTGACTGGCAGGAAGCAAGAAGTGGGAATAAAGGGCATCTTTTCTGGTAGGCTGTTGCTGACTAGTGGTGTTCTGCAGGAGTTAGTGTTGAGACCACTTCATTTCACTTTGTATGTCAATGATTTGGATGAAAAAATAGATGACTTTGTGGCCAAGTTTGAGAACGATGCAAAGATAGGTCAAAATGCAGGTATTGTTGTAGAAGCAGAGTGTCTGCAGAAAGACTTGGACAGATTGGGGGAAGGGGCAAAGAAGTAGCAGATGGAATATCTGGAATTAAGAAGATTGAGAGGGGATCTGATTGAAACATATAAGATTATTAAGGGATTGGACAAGATAGAGGCAGGAAATATGTTCCAGATGCTGGGAGAGTCCAGTACCAGAGGGCATGGTTTGAGAATAAGGGTTAGGTCATTTAGGACAGAGTTAAGGAAAAACTTCTCCCAGAGAGTTGTGGGGGTCTGGAATGCACTGCCTCGGAAGGTAGTGGAGGCCAATTCTCTGGATGCTTTCAAGAAGGAGCTAGATAGGTATCTTATGGATAGGGGAATCAAGGGATATGGGGACAAGGCAGGAACAGGGTATTGATAGTAATTGATCAGCCATGATCTCAAAATGGTGGTGCAGGCTCGAAGGGCCAAATGGTCTACTTCTGCACCTATTGTCTATTGTCTATTAATATAGTGTACGGAAGTGTATGGACATGCTCTTTGGCAGAAGGATAAAAGGTATAGAATATTTTGTAAATGGGGAGAAAATTCAAAAATCAGAGGGACTTGGGAGTTCTTGTGGAGGATTCCCTGAAGGTTAACTTGCAGATTGAGTTGGTGGTGAGGAAGGCAAATGCAATGTTAGCATTCATTTCAGAAGGTCAAGAATACAAAAACAAGGATGTGATGCTGAAGTTTTAAGGGATTGGTCAGACCACACTTGGAGTTTTGGGTTCTTTATCTAAGAAAAGAGATACTAGCATTGGAGAGAGTCCAGAGGAAGTGCAGGAGAATGGTTTGAGGAATGAAAGGGTTAACATAGGAGGAGTGTTTGATGGCTCTAGGCCTGTACTTGCTAGATTTTAGAAGAATTCAAAGAATCAAAGTACAGTTATTATCAAAGAATGTATAAATTATACAACCTTGAGCTTTGTCGGCTTACAGGCAGCCACAAAACAAGAAACCTAAAATAATCCAATTAAAAAAAATAAAGACCTATTCTCAGTGTCCAGAAAAAGAGAAAAAAAACACAAATCAAACAAAAAAATCGAAGCCAACGATGGCATTCCAAACCAAATTGGGTACTTATATCAGAATCCCTGGAGTAGGCCTAAAGCCTCAGTCTCAGTTCATCATATTAAGGGGCAAATTGCCATGAAACTCACAAACACAAAGCACAGCAGCCGGTGCAATCTCACAGCACATCATGGAGAGAGGAGCGAATATTGTGGGAGAGCACTTCAAAATCAGACAATCTCTCACCTCCAGTGCGGATACCCTGCCTTTCCAGTTTACCTGGGCTGGCATTCAAATTGTCCAAGCAGTGGATTGTGCCTCGCATTAAGACCTGGACCCTGCTGGAGCTCTGGCCTAGACAATGGCATTCAGCAACTTGCTCTGGGTCTAAACCTCTCCAGTCAGCCCAAAGCTGTTTTCAAGCCCTCCAAATCAGCTCAATGCTTAGAATGTTCCAACCTTGCACCCAGGTTAGTAGGACAGGCATCAAAGCTCCTCTGCCTTACTCCAATGACATCTGCATCGATTTTGCAACACACCAGCATGGCTCATCCCTCAAATTTGCTCACCTCTTCATTGTCTGCGTTGATAGTTTACCACAATTTACTTCAGAAAAGGTGTTATTCACAATGCTTTTAATTGATTAAGAGTTATCTCATTGAAATCTATCGAATATTGAACAGCCTAGATAGAGTGGATGTGGAGAGGATGTTTCCTGTAATTGGAGAGTTTAGGAATAGAGGGCATAGCATCAAAATAGAGGGACATCTATTTAGAAAAAGAGGTTTAGCCAGAGGTTGGTGAATGTGTGACATTCTTTGCCACAATTAGCTGTGCAGACAAAGTCATTGGGTATATTTAGTGCAGAAGTCGATAGGTTCTTGATTAATCAGGGTGTCAAAGGTTATGGGGAGAAGACAGGAAAATCAGATTGAGAGGGATGCTAAATCAGCCATGATAGAATGACAAAGCAGATTCATTAGGTCTTATAGCTTATATGTGGGGGCATAATTTTAAGGTGATTGGAAGAAAGCCTAGGGGGGATGTCAGGGGTAGGTTTGGGGACATAAAGTGATAAGTGTGCGGAATGCCCTCTGGGAGTTGTGGTAGAGGCACATATATTAGAAACATTTAAGAGACTTCCAGAAACATGTGGATGAAGGAAATGGAGGGCTGTGTGAGAACAATGGATTAGATTGATCATGGAGCAGGTTAAAGGTTGGCACACCTTCATGGCCCAAAGGGCCTGTACTGTGCAGTCATGTCCCATTTTGTATTTTCTGTGTTCTAGTAGATGGCATCACACAACTCTAGCTCTGATCTTCTATCCTGGTCAACTTTCTACGGGGTTGAGTGGGATCCAAGATTAACCATGATGGAATGATGGAGCAGACTCGATGGGCTGAATGGCCTAATTCTGCTCCTATGTGTTATGGTCCTATGGAATTTCATGCTTGGATTAAATGATACTGTTACATACTGAGTTGAGAAAGAATAATAAATCAGCCTAGATGATATGGCGAAGCAGACTTGATGGGCTGAATGGCCTAATTCTGTTCCTAAGTACTCTGCAACAGTCTTAGGCACATACATATCAGTAGGCCGCCTAAGACTTTTGCACAGTACCATCGTAATTTTATGCATTGCACTGTACTGCTGCAAAAAAGACAGATTTCATGATATATGTGAGGGATGATAAACCTGATTCTGATATGGATCTCTATTGTGGGCTGAGTGGGAAAAGGGGAAGGGAGAGGGGAGGGAGTGCGAAGCACCAGAGAGACATTCTGTAATGATCAATCAACCAACTGCTTGGAATCAAATGACCTTGCCTGGTGTCTTAAGGCTAGGTGTGTCTACACCCACAACAACCCCTGTCCCTGGCACTGCTTCTCTGCCACCTGTCCCACAATGTTCCACACTCACCTCTCCATACCAGACAGTGATGCAGCCTGTCAGAATGCTCTCCATGGTACAACTGTAGAAGTTTTTGAGTGTATTTGTTGACATACCAAATCTCTTCAAACTCCTAATAAAGTATAGATGCTGTCTTGCCTTCTTTATAACTACATCAATATGTTGGGACCAGGTTAGATCCTCAGAGATCTTGACACCCAGGAACTTGAAGCTGCTCACTCTCTCCGCTTATGATCCCTCTGAGGATTGGTATAAGTTCCTTCGTCTTATCCTTCTTGAAGTTCACAATCAGCTCTTTTGTCTTACTGACGTTGTGTCAGGTTGTTGCTGCAGCACCATTCCACTAGTTAGCATATCCCACGCCTGTATGCCTTCTCATCACCACCTGAGATTCTGCCAAAATGATTGTATCGTCAGCAAATTTATGGATGGTATTTGAGCTATGCCTAGCCACACAGTCAAGTATATATAGAGAGTAGAGCAGTGGGCTAAGCACACACCCCTGAGGTGTGCCAGTGTTGATAATTAGCGAGGAGGATATGTTATCATCAATCTGCACAGATTGTGGTCTTCCAGGTAGGAAGTCGAGGATCCAGTTTCAGAGAGAGGTACAGAAGCCCAGGTTCTACAACTTCTCAATTAGGATTGTAGGAATGATGGTATTAAATGCTGAGCTATAGTCAACGAACTACATCCTGACGTAGGAGTTTGTGTTGTCCAGGTTGTCGAAGGCTGTGTGGAGAGCCATTGAGATTGCATCTGCCATTGACCTATTGTGGTGATGGGCAAATTGCAGTGGGCCCAGGTCCTTGTTGAGGCAGGAGTTCAGTCCAGTCATGACCAACCTCTCAAAGCATTTCATCACTGTTGATGTGAGTGCTGCCAGGCGATAGTCATTAAGGCAGCCCACATTATTCTTCTTAGGCACTGGTATAGTTGTTGACTTTTTGAAGCAAGTGGGAACTTACACCCATTGCAGTGAGAGGTTGAAAATGTCCTTGAGTCCTCCTGCTAGTTGGTTGGCACAGGTTTTCAGAGCCTTACCAGGTACTCCATCTGGACCTTCCGCCTTGCGAGGGCTCACTCTCTTTAAAGACAGTCTAACATCAGCCTCTGAGACAGAGATCACTGGGTCATCAGGTGCAGCAGGGATCTTCACAGCTGTAGTTGTGTTCTCCCTCTCAAAGTGTTCATAGAAGGCGGTGAGTTCATCCGGTAGTGAAGCATCGCTGCCATTCATGCTATTAGGAAGTAATGCCAGGCTGGCTGGTGGCGCAGTGGCATCAGCGCCGGACTCCGGAGCGAAGGCTCCTGAGTTCGAATCCAAGTCCGTCCATCCCCAAGCACGCTCTCCATCCGTGCCGGTTAGAGCGTCAAGCTAGCCACTTGGCCTCAAAACAAAAAACAGGGTCAAGTCAGGAATGTTCTTACAGACCCTGCCAGAGTTGCCGTGCATCCGATGTCACCTCCAACCTCATTCAAAATTGTCTCCTCTTGAAATAGCCCTCCACAAATCATACCTGGTTTTCTGGTACAGGCCTGAGTTGCCAGACTTGAATGCCACAGATCTAGCCTTCAGTAGACAATGTACCACCTGGTTCATCCACGACTTTTGGTTTGGGAATGTACAGCAAGTCTTTATAGGCACACACTCATCCACACAGGGTTTAATGAAGTTGGTAACAACTGCAGCATACTTTTCCCGGTTTGAAGATAAATCCCTGAATACAGACCAGTCCACTGATTCAAAGCAGTCCTGTAGGCACTCCTGTGTTCCCTTTGTCCATATCTTCACTACTGGTGCTGCAGATTTCAGTCTCTGCCTGTACTCAGGGAGTAGAAGTACAGCCAGGTGATCAGACTTCCCGAAGTGAGGGCGTGGAATAGCACGGTAGGCATTCTTGATGGTGGTGTAGCAAAGGTCCAGTGTGTTATTTCCTCTGGTATTGCAAGTGATCGGTTGATAGTAATTGCTTAGTGATTTTTCAGACTGGCCTGGTTAAAATCTTCCAAAATGATGGTGAAGGCATTAGGGTGTAGATTCATCTGTAGATCTTCAGCTCAAATTAAATCTATCAATGAATTACTCTCACATACTGTAGGATTAAGCTGATTCATAGAATAAATTTTTAAAGTACTTTTAAAACTCCCAAACAAATTAATGAAGGACTTTGAATTTTCCAGCTACCTGCAGCCAATCTTTCTGAATGAGCTTTAAGAACCTGCCAGCACCACCACAGGTTCCATATTCAACCACGATGTACTCGTGGAGTCATTCCGTGTGAATATGCCCTTCAGTCCTTCAAGTCCACTTGTTCTTCTCCCCAGTTACAGTAACCCGACTAATCCAACCATAATCACCCTCTTCTCTCCACACGTGCCTTCTGTGAGGGCAAGTTAGAGTGGCCAATTAGTTGACTGATCCGCATGCCTTTGTGATGTTTGAGGAAACGAGAGCAGTTGAGAAAGGTCAGCATGATGACAGAGAAAGCACAAATTCTACATGAATAACGCTGGAGATCAGGATTCAAACGCCGCACCTTGAGCTACACCACTCTGCTGCTGTGACACTTTTAATTATTTACTGTTCTATGTTTTCTCTGCTTGGTTCTGTATGTGCAAAGAGCATTGCTGAAGGAAAACAGCTGAGCAACTGTTTCCATGTGGTCTGTAGTGATGCACTAAGACCAAGCACCAGGATTACACATACATTCTGGGATGATAGCTACACGGAGTAAGTTAGTATTTCAGATTTAGATGCAGATTTACTTGTCACATGTACATTGAAACATACAGTGAAAAGTGTCATCTCTGTTAACAACCAACACGACCTAAAGCGACAGACACAAAACACTGGGGGAACTCAGCAGGTCAGCCAGCATCTATGGAATTGAATAAACAGTCAATGTTTTGAGCCGAGACTGGACTGGAAAGGAAGGGAGAAGACACCAGAGGGAGGAGAGCTAGAAGGTGATAGATGAAACCATGTGGGTGGGAAATGTAAAGGGCTGGAGAGGAAGGAACTTGATAGGAGAGGAGTGGACCATGGGAGAAAGGGAAGGAGGAGGAGACCCAGGTGGAGACATTTGAGAAGATGTAAGAGGACAGAGTGCAGAATGAAGAGGAGGGGAGGAGGAAGGATTTTTTTTAACCAGAAAGAGAAATCGTTATTCATGCTGAAGGCTACCCAGAGGAAATACAAGGTGTTTCACCTTGAGGGCAGCATCATCCTGGCACAAAAGGATGCCATGGACCAACATGTCGGAACAGAAATGCAGACAGGACTCAAGATGTTTGGGAAGTTCTGCTTTTGGTGGATGGAGCAGAGGGGCTCTACGGTATCTAAGGATGCGTTGAGGCAGCCCGCAAGTGTCACTGCACATTTCAGTGCCAACATAGCATGCCCACAATGCTCAGCAGAACAACACAAAACACAACAAGCCCCTCTCCTCCTTCACACCCACGCAGATGACACAATTCTCAAATCCCAAAACTGGGTTAGTGAAAATCTGCAATTCTTCACAAAAATTCAGTAAGGCCTGGTAAACCAAACATTTAAAACTTCTGATTCATTTAATTATCGCATGTACAGTATATCAAAACAGGTTGGTGCGTGGCCAAGTGGTTAAGGTGTTCGTCTAGTTATCTGAAGGTCACTAGTTCGAGCCTTGGCTGAGATGCATGTGTGTCCTTGAGCAAGGCACTTAACCACACATTGCTCTGTGACAACACCTATGGTTCCTAATGCCCTTCTCTTGGACAACATTGGTGGCATGGAGAGGGGAGACTTGCAGCTTGGGCAACTGCCGGTCTTCCATAAAAAAAAAACCTTGCCCAGGCTTGTGCCCTGGAAACTTTCCAAGGTCCAAATCCATAGTCTATCGAGATTAACGGAGGCCTACATACATATCAAAACAGACAGTGAAGTGTGTCATTTGCATTAGCAACCAACACAACCTAGGGATGTTCAGAGGACAGCCCACTTGTTACACGGGGCGACTGAGGAGAACCCAAGTGCAGGACACTGGCACGTTGATTGAGTTGGGAAAGTTGGCATAGACCTGAATGTAGAACAGGAAACTGGAGGAATCTTGACAAGGGGACAGGATTCACAGGGACTCTCTAGAAACTAGAGCAGAACTTAGAACTAACAGTTCTAATCAGACAAGGGAACAAAGTATCACCCAAGAATTGACCAACAAACTGGCAACCTGTGATAGTGATGCCATCGTATTTATTCCCCAGTCTCTGATGAGAACCAGGTGTACAGTAATTGGGTAAACTAACAGCAAATGGAGGTCAAATGACTGGAATTGGGGCATAATCAGGGAGAAAGAAGTGTTAAAGGGGAACGGCCAACCAGACCCATGACACCGCTAGTGTCACCACACACTCCCACCCACCCACACATACAGATCATAGGGTGATGCAGCTTTAAAATAGACTTTCAACTTCCCTCTCCAATACTTAAGCCAGATATCAGTTGACATTGTTATTCCTATTGTTCATCACCTAGCACACAGCCATCTATGACTATTGGCAGGGTGTTTCACTATTTGGACTAACCACTGCTTAAGTGTGAGATTATCCATTCAGGCAATGCATTCCAGATTCCTGTTGTCTTGTTGGTAAAACTCCTTTTCAAATTCTCTGTCTCCTACCACTTATCTTCAAGTTCAAGTTTAATTGTCACTCAGCCATACACAGTACAAGGCACATAAAGACAAAATAAAAATACATTCTAAGTCCCTCAGTCCATGAATGTTGCAGTAGTCTGTATAGTCATAGGTTATGGATACAAGCTATCTTATGTATTTAAATTTATAATCAAAGTACATATATCTGTTCAGGTTCACATTCAAGTTCAAGTTTAATTGTCATTCAGCCATACATGGGTATCCATGAATACAGACAAATGAAATGGCATTACTCGAGGGCCAAGGTACAAAACACAGTCACACAGAGCATAAAGCACATATAGCGTAACAGTAAACATGCAGCCCTAGTCCCTGAGTGTCATGGCCTGTAGATTGATAGTGCATGGGATTTTGTTGGCAAGAACATGCCTGCAGCAGTCTGATCATCATGCGCTATAAAGAAGTGTAGCTGCAGAAGGACGTAATCTTGCTTACGTTCCTTTGAGCAAACACTGGAGGGTAGCACTGATGACAGAGGCCGCCCACAATCCAGCATGGACTCCAGCAAGCTCACCAGACCTCCAGCCTCTCCCCACGACCTCCAGTGTCTCCCCACGACCTCCAGTGTCTCACCCTGAACGGCTGCAACAGGTGAGCCCACTGCATGAGGGCCTAGTCCGCACTACAGCCAAGTCCACACAGCTTTCTCTGCCGTCAGTCTCACCAATGAACCAGTGAACTAGATTTAACCAATGTCCAACAGGGTCTCGTGATCACAAGAAAAATGTCGAAGACAATCACTCACTCCGTTTGTTAGGCAAAATCTGTTGGTCAAAGGCATCGCTGCTGAGGGGAAAAGTTTCTCAGTATCTACTTCATCAATGCCCCTCACAATTTTGTTTCCCTTCAGCTTTTTTCAATACTAAACCCATCCTATCCTTCGTAGAACATAGATATCCACAGCACATTACAAGCCCTTCAGCCAACAATATTGTGTTGACCACATAACCTACTCTAGAAGCTGCCTAGAATTTCCCTGCTGTATAGCCCTCTATTTTTCTAAGCTCCATGTACCTAAGAGTCTCTTAAAAGACCCTATTGTATCCATCTCCACCACCGTCATTGGTAGTGTATTCCACACACCCACCACTCTGTAAAAAACTTATCCCTGATATCCCCTCTGTACCTTCTTCGAAGCACTCTAAAACTATGCCCTCTCATGCTAGCCATTTCAGCCCTGGGAAAAAGCCTGTGACTATCCACACAATCAATGCCTTTCATCATCTTGTATATCTCTATCAGGTCACCTCTCATCCTCCGTCGCTCCAAGGAAAAAAGGCTGAGTTCACTCAACCTATTCTCATAAGGCATGCTCCCCAATCCAGGCAACATTCTTGTAAATCTTCCATGATAACTGAAATGTTTCATTCTGGGCAGTATCCTGGTGAATCTCCTCCACACCTTCTTGGTGCAATACTAACCTTCAGGTTCAGATTCTAGTTTCGATTCAGATTTTGTCTTAACCTGAATCTGAATTCTAGATTGTGTTGGTTGTTAATACAAATGATGCTTCTCAGTGTACGTGGAGGCATATAGTGAAATGTGATATTTGCACAGCCTCGGGATTTGCCTGGGGCCAGCCTGCGAGTGTCTTCACACATTCTGGGACCAACATAGAATATCCACAATGCTTGGAGAAACAACACAGAATGCAGCAAGCAACAAAACAAGCCCCTTTCCTCCCTCAAACCAACCCACCCCTCCCATACACACGGGTGATAGAGTGCTGCAGCATCAGAATGGGTTTATATCTCTCACCCCGACACCATAGTAACCTACGACTCTGAGTCCTGATGAAACCAACATAGATACCTTGAAACCAGAGGCTTCCTTCTGCACTGTACAAGGCAATGATCCAACATGTCTTTGGCCAGTTTGATAAGTAGATTTGCCATTTTCATAAATAATGCATAAATCCTCCCGGGATCCTGTTATTCTGTCTCCTTTGAGCATATTATTTAATGTGTATTTATTTTCCTCATTCTTTGCAGTTACATATTACTTTATGTTTCACAGTGAGGCTGAGACTGCAGACTGAGATTCAACATACACACCTGAGATGTACCTATTGAATAAGACTTTTCTATTCTTCAAGGCTTAAATGCTCTGATATTTATCTCTCTTTCAGTTTTACTAATTTAAAAGCTCCAGCCTCTATTTGTTCTCTCTGTAGAAGCTTTCGTTCTGGTTCAGTTTAGACAAAGCCATTTCCATCTTTATAATATTCCATGAGTTCTGTCTATGAAGGTTCTCAATCATCAGATCATTGTATATCAAGCAGCAGTAAATCAAGACAACTGGACTTGGTGTGTTGTCTCGAAGATGTTTTGCTACTCGTCCGAGAGGCTTCTTCAGTTCTGATCCAAGGGGGGTAGTTTGATGGGTAGAAAACCATCCCTGAACTGAGGGGTGGGTTACCACACCACCTAGCAGCTACTTACCATGTAGTCCTAACATCATTGTAGTCTCTATCTCTATGACACTTAACGACCCTCGTGTGATGACTATACCTTTAAACAACTCAGAATTTATAAATTTATAAACCGGAAAACCTACCCACTATGGATTAGAACTGCAGAAGCCTCTCGGATGAGTGGTGAAACGTCTTCTGGACAACCCAGCACAGTCCAGTTGCCTTGATTTACTATTGTTTGATATTCTGTGCTTTCACGTTTTCTGAATAAAGTAAGAAAGCAAAGCTCCCTTCCTTAAATCAAAATCCTAAAATCTTGTACTGTTTTCCCTTCTTTCTTGTTAAGAAGAATAGCTGGTATATATTTTTTTTGGAAATTCCACATATCTCCTGCTTATATCATAGCCTGAGACAATCTTCATTGAAAGGCCCGGATAGAGTTAATGTAGAAAGGATGTTTCCTGTAGTAGGAAAGTCTAGGATGAGAGGGCACAGCTCAGAATAGAGGGATGTCCATTTAGAACAGGGGTGAGGAAGAATTTCTTTAGCTGGGGTGGTGAGTCTGTGGAATTTATTGCCATAGATGGAGGGCAAGTCATTGCATATATTTATCTATAAATCAATCTGTCTATCTATTTATTTATTTATCCATCTATTTTATTTATTTACCTATCTATCTTTCCATCTGTTCATTATCCATCTACTTATTATTTATTTAGAGATACAACACCGTAACAGACCCTTCCTCAATTACACCCAAGTGACCAATTAACTGACCCCACAGCATCTTTGGAGAAGACCAGAGCACCCAGAGGACAGGCGAGCAGTCACAGGGAGGACGTACAAATTCTTTCCCAACAGCAGCGGAATTTAATCCAGGTCACTGGTCCATGATGACCTCACACTAACTGCCAGCCTACATTTAAAGCAGAGGCTGATAGCCCCTTTGTTTGTATGCAATGAGCTCGAGTAACCCAGAGATCTATGGTCAGAAGATATTCTGTCCTAAGTGAATGTTGATTCTGATGTTGTTGATCCAGGGTTCTTCTGGAAGTTAGGCAGAAGGCATAAAACTTGTTGCTTCACAGTCATTTTATTAAGTGCAAAGAGAATTGGAAATGCAGAGCAAATGTCTGGGAGCTAAGAACAGAGCAACTAAAAAAAAGAAAGCTCTTTATATACTATAGATAAGAAACATTCCATTCAAATTTAGAGATAAGAGTTAACCAATCAGATAGCTCTTATGCAAATAACACAAATTCCAAGAGAACCCTACAGAATGATGCAAAGAACTGTGACCACTAGGGGACACTCTGGACAATTGGATATACATACTGTGACCACTAGGAAACATACCAAACAAGAGGTTATAAAAATCCAAGCAGGTATAAAGGCGAAGCTGCAAAGAAAATAACAATTAAAGGGTCTAATCCAGCTGGGGTGATAACTGACTACAGCAGATGTTGATGAAGCTGTACAGATGGAATTTTTGGATTAAGTTGTTTTCTTTTCAAAAAAAAATTAAATTTGTGTGTAAATGATGTGCAAATTAACATATGGCAGATGTTTGGTTTTACTCAGCCAAGATGACTTCATGGATATCTGTAGGTTAAACACTCCACTCGTCAAATAGATTGTTGTCCTTCATTGTGTATGCTTGTTGCCCTGTCAGTTGGAGGATGTCTTCATGGACTGTTTCAAGCCCCACATATCAGGCATCTACTCAAATAGGGAAAAATACAGCAATTCATTGCATAAGCATGAAGCTGAATAAATAGATAAATGAGTGCATCAGAGTCAGAATCAGACTTGTTATCATTGACAGCGGTACAGAGCAAAGATGCAAGTTACAGTAAGGTAGGACTCCATAGCAGCATGACAATTAGCACAACGCCTTTACAGCTCGGGGCATCGAAGTTCAAAGATCAATTCTGGCCTCCTCTGTAAGAAAGTTTGTATGTTCTTCCAATGTGCACATGTGTTTCCTCCAAGTGCACTGGTTTCCTCCCACAGTCCAAAGACGTACCGGTTAGTAAGTTAATTGCTCATTGTAAGTTGTACTGTGATCAGGCTAGGGTTAAATAGGTGGGTTGCTGGGTGGTGCAGCTCGTTGCAGTGGATGGGCCTGTCCCACACTGTATCGCTAAACAAATAAATATGAAATATATTAAAAATACAGAGTGAAAAATTGGAGCAATAGAGGGGGGCAATGTGCATGTGATTATGGACCATTCACAAATATGACGGCAGGAAGGAAGAACCTGTTCCTAAAATATGTGTGGGTCTTCAGGCTCCTGTTCCTGCTCCCTGCTGGTAGCAATGAGAAGAGGGCACAGAATTGTTGGTTAATGACAGTCAGGACAAAAGCAGTCGAGGTTGTGGTTGATGGGGCATGGGAGACAAACTATGGATAATAATCTAGCCACGATACAGTTGTCACTGAGAGATTCACTAGTAAATGAACTGAGACAGGAGGGATGTGTGATGGTGAGTCATAATTAGCTGGTCCAAAAAGCTGCAGGGAGTTATCAACTCTGCCAGCTCTATCATAGGCACTAGCCTCCCCACCATCGAGGACATCTCCCAAGGTAATGCCTCAAAAAGGCAGCGTCCATTACTAAGGACCCCCAACACCCAGAACATGCCCTCTTCTCATTGTTACCATCACAGAGGAGATACAGGAGACTGAAGACATGCTCTCACATTTTAGAAAAGCTTTTCGCCCTCCACCATCAGATACATGAATGGCCAATGAACTCATGTACACTACCTCACTAATTTTTGCTCTCTTTTGCTCTACTTACTTAATTTACATTTTAAGATTTATTTCTTGTTATTTATAGATTTTTTAAATTCTTATTATGTATTGCACTCTACCGCTGGCACAAAACAAGTTTCAGGACATGCACCGAGGGTATTAAACCTGATTCTGATTATGTCTAGTCAATGAAGTACACTTAGTGGCCATTTTATTAGTTACTTCATGAACTGATAAAGTGGCTACTGTGTGTATTCTTGTGATTGTTTGCTGCTGTAGCCTATTCACTTCACAGATGCTCTTCTACACACACCACAGTTTTAATGTGTGGTTATTTGAGTTACTTTCATCTTCCTGTTAGCTTGAACCAGTTTGGCCATTCTCTTCTGATCCCTGGCAAAAACAGGGCATTTTTTGCCCATAGAACTGCCACTCAGTGGATTTTTTTTTGTTTCTCACAGCCATTTTCTGTAAACTAGAGACAGCTTTGTGTGAAAGTCCCAGGAGATCATCAGTTTCAGAGATACTTGTTTTGAGAATCTGCAAGGTAGATATGTACAGATGATAAGCCACCTAGACCAGATGGACTACACGCCTGGGTTCTGGGAGAGGTAGCTGAAATGATTGTGGAGGTATTAGTAATGATCTTTCATGAATCACTGGATTCTGGAATGGTTCCAGAAGATTGGAAAATTGCAAATGCTACTCCTTTTTTTAATAAAGAAGGGAGGCAGAAGAAAGGAAGTTATAGGCTAGTTAGTCTGGGGTCTATTATCAAGGATGAGATTTCAGGGTATTTGGAGGAGACCAAAGTAGCAATCATTCACTTAAGATGATATCTTGCCTGACAAATCAGTAGTTCCATTAGGTGCATTTAATGTCAGAGAATTAAACCCTGAAATTCTTTTTCTTCATAAACATCCATGAAAACAGAGGAGTGCACCAAAGAATGAATAACAGTTAAACGTTAGAACCCCCAAAGCCCCCCTGGCTCCCCCCTCACAAGCACAAGCAGCAGCAAGGCAACGATTCCCCCCCCCCCACCACCAGCAAAAAAGCATCAGTGCCCTCCACCGAGTACTCAAGCACGCAGCAAGTATTAATAAAGTCACAGACTTGCAGTAGCCCAAAGACTATTCATTCACCCTGTAATTCAACATACCACAGGCTCTCTCTCTCCCCCTAATAAGGGGAAAAGAGGTGTCCCCGTTTCACAGTGAGAGGAGAGAGATATCAAACAACTCGCTGATTTATGATGTTAGAAGTTTGTTGTGTCATTTTTTCCAATCTCTGCGCCCAGAGAGTCAACTCCAGAAAGACTCAGGTCTCTGGGCACACAACACCCAGCAGCTAACCCACTGCTCCCGACATTCCGTGCTCTCCCACGATGCTTCAGTCAGGGGCACCTGCCTAGAATCAGCACTTCCCCAGAGCCATGAAAATCCTGAACCCTGAACGTGCGCTTGCCTTCCAGGCCACGTCCTTGGGATATCAAAAAGCGGCTGGTCATGAGGCCCTGAGAGCGGGTTCCATTCCCACAAAGAACCAAAATCAGAGAGTAACTCCAGGTCAGGGTCCTCAAAAGAACCTTGAAGAGGAAAAAGAGATATTATACTCATTATACTTTATTGTCACCAAACTATTGATACTAGAGCGTACAATCTTCACAGTGATATTTGTTTCTGTGCAAATTACAAATTGAAGTAAATATAAGAAAAATTTAAATTATAAATCATAATTATAAAAATAGAAAAGGGGAAGTAAGGTAGTGCAAGTCAGGTCCGGATATTTGGAAGGTACGGCCCAGATCCGGGTCAGGATCTGTTCAGCAGTCTTATCACATTTGGAAAGAAGATAGAAATAGAATATTAACGATCGAATTAGAGCTCTTTCCAAAGATGCAAGCAAAGGAGTCACCATTTAATGCCATCTTGACTGTGCTCCATCCCTTCTGTTGGAATTCTTTGAGAAGTAACAGGAAAGATAGACAAGGGGAGAAGTTGATGTTGTTTACATGGGTTTTAAGAAGGCATTTGACAAGGTGCCACACATGAGACTGCTAAACATAATTGATCTATTATGGGAAAGATTCTAGTATGGATTGAATATTGGCTGATTGGCATGAGGAATGAAGGAGACCTTTTTTCATTGGCTGCCAGTGACTAGTGGTGTTCCATAAGACATAGGAGCAGAATTAAGCGATTCAGCCCATCGAGTCTGCTCCACCATTTCATCATGGCTGATCTACTTTTCCTCTCAGCCCCAATCTCCTGCCTGCCCCCCCCCCCCCACCCACCACATATCCATTCATGCCCTGGCCAATCAAGAATCAAGTTCCACAGGGGTCAGTGCTGGGACTGCATCTTTTCACATTACATATCAATCATTTTGATACGGAATTGATGTTTTTGTGGCCAGGTTTGGGATGATACAAAGATAGGTTGAGGAGCGGGTAGCTTTGTGGAGGCAGAGATTCTGCAGAAAGACTTAGACAGATTCGGAGAATGGGCAAAAACGCGGAAGATAGAATATAGTGTCAGGAAGAGTGTGATCATGCATTTTGGTGGAAGGAATAAAGGCATAGAGCACTTGCTAAATGGAGAGTAAATTCAGAAATCAGAGGCGCAAAGAGACTTGGCAGTCCTCGTGCAGGACTCCCTGAAGGTTAACTTCCAGGCTGAGTCAGTGATAAGGCATGCGGTGTTAGCATTAATTTCCAGAGCACTAGAATGTAAAAGCAAGGATGTAATGTTGAGGTTTTTTAAGACGCTGGTCTAGCTATCCTTGGACTGTTGTGAGCAAGTTTTGGGACACTTACCTAAGAAAGGATGTGCTGAAATTGGAGAGGATCATGAAAATGATCCTGGGTAAACATATGAGGAACATTTGATGGCACTGAGCCTGTACTTGCTGGAGTTTAGAAAAATGAGAGAGCATCTCAATGAAATCTATCTTGTATTACAAACCTGACTGTCCAGTTAGGCCCACTATCTCTGCCTGCTCCTGCCTCACTGAACTATGTCTTCATTCCTCAGCTCCATTCTATTCCCACTTGGTTCAGTCCCTTCCCACTGATAACTGTGACACTTCACATGCTCTCGATCTCCTCACTAACTTTCAATTCACAGGCCCTAACCACCTCACTTTCGCCACAGATGTTCCGTCCTTGTACTCTTCTATCCCCCATCAAAAATGGTGTCAAAACTCTGCTCTTTCTCAGCAAAAGTACCAACTATTTCCCCTCCACCACCACTCTCCTCCATCCACTTGTCCTCATCCTCAACAATTTTACTTCACTTCCTCTCACTTTCTCCAGAATCGAAGAGTAGCCATGGGCACTTGCATGGGCCCCGTCTATTCCTGCCTTTATGTTGATTATGTAAACCAGTCCACGTTCCAAGCCTTCTACAGATGCTCCCCAAATCCTCCTCTGCTACATTGACAACTGCATTCGTGCTGCTTCATGCATCCATGCAGAGCTCCTCAATTTTATCAACTGTGTCTCCAACTTCTACCTTTCCCTTAAGTTCACTTGGTCCATTCCTAACACCTTCCTCCCCTTTCTCAATCTCATTGCCTCCATCTCTGGAGACAAGCCGTCAACCGACATCTTTTATAAATCTACCAAATCCCAAGGTTATCTTGACTGTACCTCTACCCACCCTGTCTCTTGTAAAAACACTATCCCTTTTTCTCAGTTCCTTTGTCTCTGCTGCATCTGTTACCAGGTTGCAGCTTTCCTTTCCAACATTAGAGATGTCCTTGTTCTTCAAAGAACAGGGGCTCCTTTCCTCCATTATTGATGCAGCCCTCACTGACATCTCCTCCATTTCCCAGACATCTGCAGTCACCCCATCTTCTTGCTGCCTTAATAGTGAAAGGGTTCCTCTTGTCCTTACCTACCGACCCATGAGCCTCCGCTTCCAATACATCTTTCCGGGCAACCTCAAAGGGATACTAACACCAAACATGTCTTTACCTCCCTCCCGGCACTTACCCTTGCAAGTACCCGAGCACTACATTTGTCCATTCACCTCCTTCCTCACTTCCATTCAGGGCTCCAAATAATTCTTCGTGTGAGGCAACATTTCACCTGCAAATCTTCTGGGGTTGTCTATTGTGTCTGCTGCATCCAACGTGGTCTCCTCTACGTTGGTGACACACGTCATGAATCATGGAACCGCTTCATCGAGCACCTCTGCACCATCTGCCAGTAGTGGAATTTCCTGGTGGCCAAGCTTCTTAATTCCTAACCCCATTCCCATTCCACCACGACCTCTTCGTTTAACATGATGAGGCCACTTTTAGGGTGGAGGAGCAATATATCATATTTCACCTAGGCAGCCTCCAACCAGATGGTATGAGTATAAATATCTCCTTCTGGTAAATACAGAATTTTCCTACCCTTCCCTCTTCTATTCTCCACTCTGACCCCTGAACGATCCTCACCTGCCTATCACCTCCCCCTGGGTTTCCTTTTCCTTCCCTTTCTCCTTTGATCCACTGTTTTGACCTATCAGATTCCTTCCATGCTGGTCCTTTACCTTTCCTACACACCTATCACCTTCGAGCTATCCTCCTTCCCCTCCCCAAACCTTTTTATTCTGTTGCCTTCCCCCTCCCTTCCCAGTCCTGAAGAAGGGTGTTGATCTGAAACATCAACTGTTAGTTCATTTCCATAGATGCTGCCTGACCTGCTGAGTTCCTCTGGCATTTTGTGTGCGTTGCTCTGGATTTCCAGCATCTGCAGAATTTCTCACGTTTAAGAATATTGAAAGGTCTGGATAGAGTTCATGTGGAGAGGATGTTTCCTATAGCGGGGGAGTCTGGGACCAGAGGGCACAGTCTCATAATAGAAATATGTCCCTTTAGAACAGAGATGAGGAGGAATTCTTTCAGCTGGAGGGTGGTGAATCTGTGGAAGTCGTTGCCATAGACAGCTGTGGGGATCGTGTCATTGGGTATATTACAGAGGAGGCTGATGGGTTCTTGATTATTATGGTTGTCAAAGGTTATGAGGAGAAGACAGGAGAATGATGGGCTGAGTGGCCTAATTCTGCTCCTATGTTTCATGGTCTTATTTCACTGTGTGTTTTGATATTTTAACATACATATGACAAATAAAGCTAACCTTTAAAATCTCTTGTGGCTCCAACTCAGTGCCAGCCTTATCTCCCCACTACAACTATAAGATTAGTATTGGTTAACAGCTACAATCTTTTGGCACTGCTTTAACATGTTAGGGAGAGAGTTATATAATTTGATGCTGCGTCTTTAGGGCAAGATTTATTGCTTTCTGTTATTTACTTTCCACAGTGGTACAACCTTAGGCTTGGAACTGGCTGAACAAAAACCTTTTAAAATTAATCCACTAGTCTCCAGTGTGCTACAGATTTCTCTCCACATGAGCTGCACTTGGGACTGCTTATTCGCTTCTTATTTCTCTGGCATCTCCGAGTCCATGGCACTTTGAGCAGTGATTGTTATAAACTGCATATTCCCATTCCATTATCAGTACCCATTTCATTTATTCATTCTCCACTGAGCCACTGAGTGCAAATGTGCGCAGTTCGGTTCACCTACCTACAGGAAAGATGTCAATAAGATTGAAAGAGTGCAGAGAAAATTTGCAAGGGTGTGGCCAGGACTTGAGGACCAGAATTATGGGGAAAGGTTGAATAGGTTAGGGCTTTATCAGCATCTGAATCAGGTTTAATATCACCGGCATATGGCAGCAATACAATGCAATACATGATAAATGTAGAACAAACTGAATTACAGTAAGTATATATATGTATATAAAATACTTAAATTAAATAAGTTGTGCAAAAACAGAAACTAAGAAATAGTGAGGCAGTATTAATGGGTTCAATGTCCATTCAGAAATTGGAAGGCAGAGGGGAAGAAGCTGTTCCTGAATCGCTGAGTGTGTGTCTTCAGGCTCCTGTACCTCCTCCCTGATGGCAGAGGGGAAGAAGCTGTTCCTGAATCGCTGAGTGTGTGTCTTCAGGCTCCTGTACCTCTTTCCCGATGGTAACAATGAGAAGAGGTCATGTCCTGAGTGGAGAGGGTCTTTAATGATGGGCACCGCCTTTTTGAGGCACCGCTCCTTGAAGCTGTGTTGGATGCGACAGAGGCTAGTGTCCATAATAGTGCAGAATAAGTTTACAACACTCTGCAACTTACTTTGATCCTAGAACATAGGAGAATTAGGGGAGATCTGATAAAGTTACACAAAATTATGAGGGGTGTAGATAGGGAAAATGCAAGCAGGCTTTTTCCACTGAAGTTGGGTGGGACTAACACTTGAGGTCATGGGTTAAGGGTGAAAGGTGAAATGTTTAAGAAGAACATGAAGGGAAACCTCTTCACTCAGAGGGCCATGCAGGTGTGGAAAGACCTGCAAGCAGATGTGGGTTCGATTTCAACATTTAAGAGAAGTTTGGGTAGGTATATGGATGGGAGGGGTATGAAAGGCTGTGGTCTGGGTGCAGGTCGATGCGACTAGTTAGAATATTGGTTTTGACAGATTAGATGGGGCAAGGCCTGTTTCTGTGCTACAGTGTTCTATGACTTTATTAAGTACCTCCTGTACCTAATAAAATGCTGTTGTGACCAAAAAATAACTGGTTCTTTGAGTCTCAACAGTAGAAGCCTGGAAACACACAGTTTTAATAATAAGGAATTTATTATTAAAGGGGAAGTTCGGTCAACACAAGCAACTACAATACACAGGAAGTGGCGTGGGGACAGGGTACGGTTACACAAACAAAGAACAAGGGAAAAGCACTACAACAGCTATCCCCCTTGACCTTGGATAGCTGTGGCTCCCTTACCAGGACAAACGATAGACCTTCCCAAACATAAATCAATGCACTTACCTCCAATGAGGTGGTCTGTAAGAGAGGGCGATCCAGGGACAAGTCTCACCTTTTATAGCATGGGGCTGGGCGAGATAATCCAGTTAAGGTGACCAATAATTTAGGTGTGCATAGATTAGTTGGGAGGGACCAAATGTTGATTGGCGTGTGGTGTGTCCTCCGACCAGCCCGGTAGCAGTGCATCTGTCACATGGCCGGTATCTCTGGATACAAATGCCTACTGTGTATGTTTGTGGTCTTCTGTTACTATAGACTGTATGATATAGGAGCAGAATTAGGCCATTCAGCCCATTAAGTCTGCTCTGCCATTCTATTATGGCCGATCCTAGATCTGGCTCAACCCCATACACCTGCCTTCTCACTATATCCTTTGATGCCCTGACTGATCAGGAAACGATCAACTTCTACCTTAAAAATAGGAACTGTAGCTCATCCACTTCAAGTTTTGACATCTTGTGCATCTAGAGATGCTCTTCTGCACACTACTGTTCTGTAATGCATGGTTATTTGAGTTACTGTTGCCTTCCTGTCTACTTGAAATAGTCTGGCCATTTTCCTCTGACCTCTCTCATTAACAAGGTGTTTTTGCCAACAGAACTGCCGTTCATTGAATGTTTTTAGTTTCTTACACCGTTCACTGTAAACTCTAGAGTCTGTATGAAAATCCGAGGAGATCAGCAGTTTCTGAGATACTCAAACCACCCTGTCTGGCACCAACAATCATTCCGTGTTCAAAGTCACTTCGATCACATTTCTTCCCCATTCTGATGTTTGGGCTGAACAACAACTGAACCTTTTGACAATGTCTGTATGTTTTTATGCATTGAATTCCTGCCATGTGATTGGCTGATTAGATATTTGCATTAAGGAGCAGGTGTTCAAAATGGCGACCGAGTGTAGGTTACATTAAGATATGGCAGAATCTTGCATTTTGATCTTTTGTAATTAAGGATTCTGGAATTCACATCCTAAAAGGACATTCAAAGCAAGTAAAATGAGATTTTTTAATTATGTTGTAGGATTTTATTCAAAGGTTAAAGAAAGGCATTTGTGCCTGGGGCAGATTACTCGAGAGGATTAGAATCTATGATGGACAGAATTTGAGCAAGATAAAATGAAAATTGAATAGCAGAATAGGCACACCGCATTATAGATGTTTGGGATAACAGAGAAATGAAATTATAGTTAGATAGATATGTAGTATAATAGATAATAATGACAGCAAGTCATACATTATTATGTTTTCATTATTTCTTATTCCTGTATTTTGTCTGATCTTGTTACAAAGATTGTTGTGGTTGTTATTGGGGGAGAGTGCAGAGCACATCAGGACGCTAGTATGCAGGATATTCCCCTCTACTTTATTGATAACTCTGCTTAAACAGTATGTGACTGCCTGCCATGAGGGCATAGCTGACTGAGTGGTAAAAAGAATAACACTATTAACTGCCACTACAAAGGTGAGTTGGCATAATTTTTCCAGAACAGATTCTACTATGAAGTTCTCTAGCTAATAAGAGACTGCCCAAAATATGTACATATTAAAGTCAAACATTATGATGTTTTCATTTTTTCTTATTCCTATATTTTGCATCATCTAGTTAAAGAGATAAGTTGTCATAATATTTCCAGACTGGATTCGACCGTAAAGTTCTCTAGTTATTAAGGGGCTGCCCAGACTGACAGTACTCTGCAAAAGCTTTGGACTCATACTGAGCCAGCAAACCTCAGACTTCTGCATGATACTGCGCCTGGCTACACGGAGTGGAGAGCCAGTTTGTAAATCTGGCAGGAGCTAAGGATGTCGGGAATGCTGAGAATGGAGCATCGCGGGAGGGATGTGGGGCAGGTGGCAGAGAAGGAGTATCAGGGGTGGGGGATGGTGTGGGTATAGACATACCTGGCCATAAGGCACCAGGCAAAGTAATTTGATTCCAAACATTTAGCTTACTGATCATTACTGAATGTCTCTTGGGTGCTCTCGCTCCCTCGGTGCTGTCAGAGCAAGGTTTAATCGACAGGGATTGTAATTTGGACCTTAACTCAGTTTTTATGATATGTTCTAGTTCTAGCTATGCTCCCTCCTTTTTGTTACTGCTATTGGGCAATTTTTGATCTGGACAGCCTGTATATAATGAACATTGAGCTAAATTGCACTGAAATATGCCTTATGATTCTTATATTCTGTGTTTTAATTGTTTTATATTGTTTACGCAATGTTATTTTGTGTGTGGGGGGAAGGGGGTCTGATGTTTGATGTGTTTCTTTGAATGGGTTGGATCCATGGTTCTTCTTTGTTTTTGACTGTCCGTGGGGAAGACGAATTTCATGGTTGTGTACTGCATACATACTTTGATAATAAATATTCCTTGAACTTTGCTTCCCGCTCCCTCCCCTCTACCGTACCCTTTTCCCAACCATGATTCCTCTCTCCCTGTCCCCTTCCCACTCTCAATCCACAATAGAGACCCGTCTCAGAATCAGGTTTATCATCACTCACATACTGTATTTTTTTTAAGGGCAGCCATATGGTGCAATATATAAAATTACTGCATTATTGTACAAAAGTCTTAGGCACCCTAGCTATATTGTATATATGTGCCTAAGACTTTTGCACAGTACTATATGTAAAGTTTAAGCTAGAAATTTGAATACATTTTTATAAAATTTCCACAGATATGTTGATAAAGTGTGTTGTGGAAAACCTCTTCCTG
This sequence comes from Hypanus sabinus, assembly GCF_030144855.1. Classification (NCBI taxonomy): domain Eukaryota; kingdom Metazoa; phylum Chordata; class Chondrichthyes; order Myliobatiformes; family Dasyatidae; genus Hypanus; species Hypanus sabinus. The sequence continues at coordinate 100,708,527 of NC_082719.1, read as the reverse complement.
ATAATCTCCATTAGGAGGATATTACATTACTGCATTCCTGACTCAAGTCCCCTGTGACAGGAATACAGATTGGGAATTCAATCTCAGCCCCACTCACATTTCTTAGAAACAACACATAAATAACTTTGAGCACATCTACAAGGAGGGTTGCCACAAGAAAGCAGGACCCCTCACAAGGATCCCCACCATCCAGGCCATATTCTCTTCTCACAACTACCATCAGGGAGGAGGTACGGAAGCCTTAGGTCCTACACCAGCTGGTTCAGGAACAATTATTACCCTACAACCATCAGGCTCCTGAACCAATGTGGAAAACTTCACTCACCTCAACACTGAACTGATTCTACAACCTACTGACTCACTTTCAAGGACTCTACAAATTATGTGCTGAGTAATTTTTTTTGCATAATCTGTCTTCTTTTGCACCCTGTTTGTATGTCAGCCTTTGTTTTTATGCGGTCGTTCATAAATTCCATTGTATTGTTTATTTTCCTGTAAATCAGTGGTCCCCAACCACCGGGCCGCAAAGCATGTGCTACCGGGCTGCGAGGAAACGATATGATTTGTCGGTATGAAATGATATGAGTCAGCTGCACATTTCCTCATTCGCTGTCATCCCCACTGTTGAACCTGAATGCACGTGAGTTCATCAGCCGCCTAAACAGCCTCGGGTAACCGGCCGCCTTGCGCGGCTGCCGAGAAGTGCCATTGTACTGGCCTGGTGCACGGACAGATGGACTCCTCCTCTAAACCTGTTTACCACACCAAAAGTTCGTGGGGAACCCAGTGCTAAAATATTCGCAGATGACCTAATTCGGGCTCAGGGTTTTATAAGTAGCAGAGTAGCAACCTCGCTGCGATCTACTGAAAGTCATCCCTTGAACCAAACTTTGGTCGGCTGATAGATACTACCTACCTATGAGGGGGGCGGGCGCGAGCCCTGTCTCACTCCACGCTAGGTCAGTCGCTCTCTCCGGACTACGAACTCCGCGGCCCTGGTACGGGGACCTCCGGCCCTTACCTCGTCCTCTCACTGGTGTGTTGCAATGATTTTATATGTTGATACGAGGAAAATATGCGCTATGTGTTTAATATCCAAACGTTACTTAAAATGTTATGATGCTATTGACTTATAAGTGAGTTACAATTGACTTATCACTATGTTCATGTGAGGAAAATATGCGCTGTGTGTTTAATACTAAATTCATTAGATAAACCCATTTAGAACCAAAATTGAGTGTATTAGCCATTTATAAGTGACTTATAGTTGATTTATCACCTATATTCCGGTCGATATTAACACCCACACCACCCCCCAGCCGGTCCGCAAGAATATTGTCAATATTAAACTGGTCCGTGGTGCAGAAAAGGTTGGAGACCCCTGCTATAAGTGCTTGCGAGAAAATGAATCGCAAGGTAGTATATGGTGCCATGTACATACTTTGATAATAAAATTACTTGAAGTTTGAACTTCAGAAAATAATGCATCATGACTTACACATCCAAACTTTCTGATATATTTCAGAACAGCATTTTTGGAAAGATGGAGTGACATTAGTAAAATATATTTCATATCCTTTGTGTTCAGTTCTGGTCACATAATTTGGAAGCTTAGGAGGATACAGAGAAGATTTACTAGGATGCTGCCTGGACCAGACAACATGTTATATGAAGATAGGTTGAGCGAGCTGGGGCTTTTCTCATTGGAGTGAAGCAGAATGAGAGGTGACTTGATAGAGGAGTACAAAGTGATAAGAGGATTAGATCAAGAGGACAGCAAGAGACTTTTTATTTGGGTGGAAATGACTAATATAATGGCATAGTTTTAAGGTGATTGGAGGAAAGTACAGAGGAAGATGTCAGTGATAAGTTCTTTACACAGAGAGTGGTGAGTCTTGAAGTAATGTTGCAGCTGTATAAAACCCTAGTTAGACCACTCTTGGGGTATTGTGTTCAGTTCTGGTCACCTCATTATAGGAAGGATGTGAAAGCTTTAGAGAGGATGCAGAGGACACTTAGCAAGATGCTGCCTGGATTAGAGAGCATGATTCAGTAGGATAGGTTGAGCAAGCTAGGGCTTTACTCTTTTGAGCAAAGGAGGAGAAGAGATGACTTGATAGAGATGTTCAAGATGATAAGAAGCATATCTTGAATGGACAGACAGAGTATTTTCTCCCAGGGTGGAAATGGCTAGTATGAAAGGGTATAATTTTTAGGTGACTAGAGGAAAGTATAGGGGTTTGTCAGAGGTAGGTTTTACAGAGAGTAGTGGATATGTAGAGCATTTTGCCAAGGGTGGTGGTAGATGCAGATATTTCATGGATTCTTAGGCTGATGGAATGCCTAATGAAGGTAATGAAGGTCTATGTAGGAGGGAAGGGTTAGATTGATCTTAGAGTGGGTTAAAAGTTTGGCACAATATTGTGGGCCAAAGGGCTTGTACTGTGCTGCAGCATTTTAAGTCCTTTGTTTTATCAATTAATAGTGTACATTTGTGGTCAAATAAAGGGATTTGTGAATGATGATCCATAATTCCTTCAAAGGGGCATCATGGGTAGATAAGAGTCGTAAAGCAATCCTATGGCGCATATCATCATCATCTTTATGTGCCATGTTATTTGACACAGGCCATCATGACCTTTGAACATGGTCTTTGAGCATGATTGTTCTTGGCAATTTTTTCTATAAAAGTGGTTTATCATTGCCGCCTTCTGGGCAGTGTCTTTACAAGATGGGTGACACCTGCATTATCAATACTCCTTAGAGATTATCTGCCTGGCGTAAGTGGTTACATAACCAGGACTTGTGATATGCACCAGGGATTCACCACCAGCTGCCCTCATGGCTTCACGTGACCCTGATTTGTTGGGAGGGGGTGTTGCTAACCAGGAGCCGCACCTCGTTCAAAGGGTGACCTGTAGGGTTGCAAAGGGAAGGAGTGTCTTGCATCTCCTTTGGTAGAGATATTTCTCCACCCCGCTATCCAATTTGGCACATAGGCCTTCAAAAGTTATTGAGCAACAGAGATGAGATGTTCTGTTAGAGTTGTATAAGACGTTAGTGAGGCCAATTTGGAGTACTGTGTGCAATTCTGATCAGTTACCTATAAGAAAGATATCAAGTTTGAAAGAGTGCAGAGAAAATTTACAACACTATTGCTGGGACTTGAAGATGAGGCATACGGAAAGATTAAATAGGTTAGGACTTCATTCCTTGGAGCATAAGAGAATGAGGAGCGATTTAACAAAGGTATATGAAATTATGAGGGGTATTGACAGGATAAATCCAAGTGGGCTTTTTCGACTGAAGTTGAGTGAGACAAGAAGTAGAGATCACAGATTAAGGATGAAATATTTAAGGGGAATCTGAGGGGAAACTTTTTCATTTAGAGTGTGGAATAAGTTGCCAGTGGTGGATTTGGGTTCGACTGCAACATTGAAGAGAAGTTTGGATAAGTACATGGATGGGAAGGTTCTGGGAGTCCAGCCCCCAACCTGTCCCACACCCTTCCCGTGGTGCTGCACACCTGCTATTCCCAACGCTCTGTGCTCCCTCCAGCTCAGGTCGATGAGACTTAGCAGAATTTTAGCATAGATTAGATGGGCCAAAAAGGCCTGTTTCTATGCTGAAGTCCTCCAGAACACTCTGATTCTCGGACTTCATGAAATTATTTTTCAAGTACAATCACGATCAAAGCATGACGAGTAAAGAATCACTTCTACATGCAGCCAAGTACCAATGGCATTGACAGGAATAGCATACTTTTGAACATGAGAGATTCTTCAGATGATGGAAATGCTGAACAACACACACAAAATGTTGGAGAAATTCAGCAGGTCAGGCAGCATCTATGGAGAGAAATAAAGACTCAACAGTTCAAGATGAAGGTTTCAGTCAGAAGCATTGACTGTGTATTCATTTCTATAGATGTTGCCTGTCCTGCTGATTTCCTTCAGGTTTTGTGTGTGAGCTGGATAAACATCCCCAATGTTGTTTGTGCTATAACGTTTGGATCAGGGCAGGAAAATAGTTCCCCAGTTCTTGTACACACAACATCAAAAGAATCATCTGAGAGAACATGTATCTCTGGAGGGTGATTTGATTGCACAGTCTGTTGAACCAGAGATGAAGACAATGCAGCTACAATGAAGCAGATGCCTTCTCTCCATCGGAACAGGAAAACTGTGAAAGCATTCCTGTTTCTGGATTAGACACAAGCTAGTTTTTTCACTAAATGCTCAGGCACCGGAGCAGCCACCCAGACACACCTGTGTTCTGAGAACAAGCGACTCAAATCTAATTCAAGTTTAGTTATCATTCAACCATACATGAATACAGCCAAACAAACAGCCAGGGTGCAAAGCATACACAGCACATTCAAAATAATGAGCACACGCACAGTCAGGCAAAAAAAAAACATATATAGCCCAAGTCCCTGAGCGATTTGTCCCTCAAACGGACGGTGCAGTTCCCAGCAGTGCGCAGACGAGCGTGTGCAAGCAATCCAGCCTGTCATTTCACTGATCGAACACAGGAGGGCACTCTGATGGGAGAGGCCACCCTTAACATATTACACAAACTCTGGCATCTCCTCTCCTGGATTTTGCATCAAACTGCACAGTTTAAAACATCACAGAAATTTGAACTCAAACGTATTATCAAAATATATATTGGACTGACTTAAGCCTTATAAAGCCTCAATATTATGTCCTGTTATTATCCAAATATGTACTTTGGACAATATATATGGTGGGGTGGAGATAAGTCTCAACCAAAGGAGGTGTAAGGCACTCCTTCCCTCCATTAGCCTGCAGGTTACCCCTTGGGCAAGGTGTAACACCTGCTTAGCCCCTCCAATTAGGGTCACATGAAGCCATGGGAGCAGGTGGCAGATAGTCGTATGAGCAGCTGGTGCATATCACAAGTCCTGGTTTTGTGACAATCACTGATGCCAGACAGACAATCTCTGAAGAGTATTGATAATGGCTGGGGTCGCCCGTCTTATAAAGGCACTGCCCAGAAGAAAGTAATGGTAAACAACTTCTGAAGAGAAAATTTCCAAGATCAATCATGGTCATGGAAAGACCATGATCACCCACATCATATGACAGGGCACATAATGAATGAATGACATATGTTATCCAAACTACTAGCAAGGCATAATATGAGAATTATAAGGCATAAGGCATTGGACAGACCACCTTCGGAGTACTATAAACAGCTCTGGATCCCATACCTAAGAAAGGATATGCTGGTATTGGAGAGGACCCTGGGGAGATTTACAAGAATGATTGTGGAAGTGAAAGGGTTAATTTCAGAGGAGTGGTTGATGGTTCTGGTCCCCAATTCACTGGAGCTTAGAATGAGGGGAATCTCAATGAAATGTACCAAATATCAAAAGCCCCAGACAGGACATGGAGAGGATATTTCCAACAGCAGAGGAGTCCAGGGCATAGCCTCAGAGTAGAGGGGTGTCCCTTCAAAACAGAGATGATTAGGAATTTCTTCAGCCAGAGGGTGGTGAATCTGTGTAATTCATTGCCAGAGATGGCTGTGGAGGCCAAGTCATTGGATGTATTTATAGTGGAGGTTCTTGGTTAGTTAAGGGTGTCTAAGGTCATGTGGAGAAGGCAGAAGACTGTGGTTGAGAAAGAACATAAACCAGCCATAATGGACTGGTGGAGCAGACTCGATAAGCCAAATGATCCATTGAGTGTTACGGTCTTATCTACACGGTGCTCAGGATTTGTCTACCTGTGTAATCCATTCCTCAATCTCTGACTGAGAACTGCTCTCCACCTATGCAACTAGACCAGGCCCTCCAGTCTGGATATCCCCCGGTTGTGCTTCTAATCTCCATCTCTCCAGAATCGGAACTGGTGAAAGCTAATCAGACGATGCGCACTGGGCAGTACTGCAGGGAAGAAAAGAAAGGAGAATGCCAAAGTGATTCTTATATTCCTGAGGCCATGGTATTGTTTAAACACTTTGTGAAGCTACTGCCTTGTTTTTTATCAGATTCCTGTTGTTTATGATGGTCAGGATTTCAGAATCAGAATCATGTTTAGTATTACTAGCATATATCATGAATGTTTCTGTTCTGTGGCAGCAGTACATTACAATACATAATAATTTTTAAAAACCAGAAATTACAAAAAAAGTATATATTACAAGTAAATTGACTAAGTAGTGCAAAAATAGAGCAAAATGATAGTGAGGTAGTGTTCATGGGTTCAGTGTCCATTCAGAACTCTGATGGTGGAGGAGAAGAAGCTGTTCCTGAATCGTTGCGTGTGTACCTTCAGGCTCCTGTGCCTCCTGTAATTGATATTTTAACCCAGCAGGAGGCCATTATTCAATCACAGTTTTTATTTCAGAGCAGCTTTATGTTCAACACAATGAGGTGCAGTATACTCTAACTTTCTATTTCACTTGATGGATTTTCTGACACTGCTATTAATCAGGTTAAAAACAAAACGGTTAGTGTAATACACCAGTGACACAGGTTCAATTCTGTCCCTGCCTGTAAAGAGTTTATATATTCTCCCCACGACCGTGTGGGTTTCCTCTGGGCTCTCCGGTTTCCTCCTGCATTCCAAAGACGAAGGTTAATTGGTCACATGGGAGTGATTGGGCGGTGTGGGCTTGCTGGGCCGGAAAGGCCCATTACTGTGCTGTATCTCTTAATAATATGAAAATAAAATTTAAAACAGTAGAGCTGCACTGTCCCAATTACAGGCGTAAAACAGGCCACAGCTGGTCTCGTGAACATGAAGGCTAAGTAATTGAGTTATAAGGTGTGAGGCAGAATCTTGCTGGGTTTACCGAATATCAGTTTATAATTCCTTTAAAGTCAGGAAGATTCCCGGGCCTTTCTTGACCATTAGACCAATGATCAATAAGGCGATACTGATTGCAAATACACAACTGTATCACTGTCAGTACTGACAACAGACATTCTGCAGATGCTGGAAGTCCAGAGCAACACACACACAAAATGCTGGAGGAACTCAGCATGTCAGGCAACATCTGTGGAAATGAATAAACAGTCAACATTTCAATCTGAGTCCCTTCTTCAGGACTGGAAAGGAAGGTTGAAGGTGCCAGAATAAAAAGGTTGGGGAAAGGGAAGGAGGACTAGCTAGAAGGTGGTAGGTGAAGCCAGATGGGTGGGAAAGGTAGAGGGCTGCAACAGAAGAAATCTGACAAGAGAGGAGAGTGGACCATAAGAGCAAAGGAAGAAGGAGGGGCATCAGGGGGAGGTTACCAGGCCACAAATGACCACTGAAGAGATGCAAAGCAGTATCCCAATTTTTAAAAAGCCTCAGCAGTGACTGTATCAATGGGTTCCTTTGATCTGGTAACCCTGTAACATTGCACGATTCATTACTGTTGAAAGTGAAATAGCAAATGACTAAAAGCATGCAGTAGACTGTTAGGGAATTTAAATGAGTTCCATTGCTGAGATATTGACCAGTAACCTGTGAAGGACAAATTTCCCTTTGATGTTTGGGGATTTATTTGCATCTCTTTAGTTCAAACAGTGACCCAGTTAGCAAACCTTGTCCCGGACTTTGCCAGGGATAAGCTGCTCCAGAGGACAACCTACCTGATGGGATCATAAAGTTTAATTTTCTTTAGTGTTGTGGGAGTTTAGTGCTGTCTAATTTCATGATACTAATTACACTGATAGCTGGAAATTGTCCTTTAGATGCACATTGAGTGTGCTTTGCCTCACTGACTCATGCGTACTCATGGAAAATCGTGTGAGTAAGGAAGAATTCCAGGGCATGACGATTTAACATGAAGAGATGCATAAAGCCCACCTGGGAGATGTAATAATCTGATGCATATCTTGCATGTAGAATTTAAAACAGATTACTTTCTATACTTGTGCTTCTGAAAAGGGCAAGGGGAATAATATCAGATTATTTCATCTTCAGCCCTTTGCCTTTTCCACCTATCACCTCCCAGCTTCTTACTTCATACCCCCACTCTCCCAGCCACCTGGCTTCAACTATCCCCTTAAAGTTTGTCCTCCTTTCCCTCCCTCGCCTTCTTATTATGTCATCTAATCTCTTCATTTTCAGTCCTGATGAACCATCTCGGCCTGAAACGTCAGCTGTTTGTTCATTTCCACAGATGCTGCCTGACCTGCTGAGTTCCTCCAGCGTCTTGTGTGTGTTTCTCTGGATTTCCAGCATCTGCACAATCGCTTGTCTTGCAAGAGGACCGCAGTCTTGTATGATTTGGTGGCCTGTGAGCCTCAATGACCTGGAGAGCTATGTTGGCTGGAGTCAGGGCTTTTTGCTTTGGCTCGTGATAGAGTCACACGTGTCAAACAGGTCAAGTGTGTCACATGTGTCTTGTATGTCAGACTAAGAGTGGTCCAAAGGGCCTCCAGGTCTGGCGATTCAGCTCAGGACTAACAACCTTGACTGGTAAAACAAAATTGTCATGGAAACAGCAGTGAAGAATCCTTCTACATCTGAGTGTGATGGTATTCTTGAGTCTCCAGCTGGGACTTGCATGATTGACAATAGCTAACACTGAGAGGAAACTACTGATATGATGAAGGAAGCTCTAACATCACCAGAGATAGAGGACCTTCATTGCTGCCCTCAATGCCAGCAGCCTAAGTAAGAATTCCTTGTATTTGAGTCCTGGCCTAACTCTGCTCTTTTGTCTTATGGTCTAACTTACTTGTAGGACAAATGAGCTTCCTCTCGAGTTCATGTTTCAGGTGCGTGATGCTACAGTAATGTGGTGGTTAGGGAAATGCTATTACACTGCACTGATCTCACAAAGCTACAAGTTTCATGATATACGTCAGTGATAATAAACCTGATTCTGATACTTCAACTTAGGATGGTGTTTGTCCTGGAGCACTATCCCCTCTAAGCTGTGCACGTGTACAGCCATGCAGTAACTGAAATTCTCCCCTGCACGTAGCCTTCGTTGCCGTGTAGCTAGAGTTTTCTTACTCAGCTACTGGTACAAGCTATGACAAAATTATTGCCTCAAAAATATCACAGCAATACTGTGATCTCAAATTTGTAGTTTCTGAGAAAGTTAGAACTAGTTATGATAAGGTCTTTTAAGAGGCTTTTGGATAGGTACATGGAGCTTAGAACCCTAGTAATTTCTAAGGTAGGGACATGTTTGGCACAACTTTGTGGGCCGAAGGGCCTGTATTGTGCTGTAGATTTTCTATGTTTCTATATAATTAAGATGTGCATTGATATGTTAAACTATGTGCTTAGAAACAAAGAATTTGAAGAGCTGTCAAATCTTGTTGGTGTTATTAGAACATTTCAGGCTTCTAATGCTGACTGTGAATGTGAATTCAGTCTTATGAATTCAATCAAATGTAAATCCAGAAGCAGACTAGAAGTGGAACATTTGGATGATCTAAAGAGAATTAAGACACATCTTTCATCTGCATGCAAAATTAATCTGGACAGTATTTATAGACAATGGATTTATAATGAAGACAGACGAGAAAATGTTATGAAATGTGGAAGATTTTCTTTGTTGTATTGTATTTCATTATACTCTTTAATTAATAAAATCAGAAGTTCGTAATTTTTCAATTTTCATTCTAAATGTTTATAGTGTGCGTATTACAAAAAAAAGTTTAATTGCCAGCAGTTTTCAGGCTGTGTAAAAATTTCCTACTCAGAGCAATGCATGCAGCTGTAAAACATAATGTAGAGGGAACATCGCTTAGAGCTCAATATCAAGGTGGTGATTTTGACTCTGTTAGCCTTCCATTTGGTAGCTGTGGTGGGATTGGAAGGTGCTTTCTAAGGAGTTTCGGTGTGTACTGCAGTGCATCTTGTAGAAGGTACTTACTGCTGCTAGCATGTGTCAATGGTGGACTGAACTGTGGAAAGGTTGGGCATGGCTCCCAATCTATCAGTATCCATTCATATCATCACATTATGATTACTCTTCCCCCAAAGCCCCTTTACTACCTGGTTGTAAATTGGCATGTTGTCATTACATGGGGTATTCATTGATTGGTTCCTCTGGAAAACCGTCATATACGTATATGAATCGTATTGGATCATTTGCAAGAATGTGGCAAGTGCTTATGCAGCTGATTGATTATGCGGTGAATTGATTGGCCCTCCCGCCATCTCTTTTTGCACGGGAATTCAAGTGCACATGCTTTTTTCATCTTCGTGGGCTTGGGTTCGTCGCTCCTACACTGTAAGTTGCTCAGTGTGTACCATAGCTGACATGACTCAGTAAACACATTTAATTCTACTATCCCATTTTCACTCATGTATACAACACTACTCTTGCGGATGATTGTCCATTTTATCTGACAGTGACAGGAAACCTGTGCCGGGGTGTTTTTAAAGTGGAAAAGCCATTGCACTGGGTCAGTTCCATTCTGTCAACCTGAGACGTCCGGGTTCAGTGGCATAAGTAGACATCACAACTGGGGTCCTTGGTTGCAGTGGATGACCATGACTTCTTCAGTGCTCCCCGCTGAGCGTTGCAGACTGCCGTTCTGGCATTTGGATCTCATCCGCCTAATCCATCAGAGCTGACTTCACATGCGAGGACAGGGGTGTCCGTATCTCACCAGGTATGAGGCTGTCGGCGGCCCTCGCCTGGTTTAGCCCGCCTGTCGAAGCGGTGTACCGGAGTGTGGCCGCCGTCGCTTACGAACGGCTACTTAGAGCCCCAGGTGAGAACTGAGTGGGGGAACCATCACTGGAGTGAGCTGTCTGAGAACAGACATGACAAGCCCATTCACCAGAGATACTACACCTCCCTGGACATCTCATACACACCATACGTGCATATGCCGGTCGATTGATCACATGGTGAATCAATTGGGCCTCCTGTGTGCGCGAGGCCCTTGCTTTTTAATGTGTTTTTGAGTTGTATGTTTTCATCTCAGCTGACCTGGTTTGTTGCTCCCTCAGTATAAGTCGCCAAGTGTGTACTGTGGCTAAGGTGACTCAGTAAAAGCGCTTAATCCTGTTATACTGTTGCTTCATGAATAAATAAGAGGATACTTGTGACAAAGTAGTAAAGAAACATCTGGCCAAGCAACGTGCCAAAAATGACTGCTTTGAATTTATAATCCTTTACCATGAGCTTTACAACAGCACTGCCCAACCCTCCAAATGGATGCTTGTGGAATTGTGAACAGCAAGTTGGGCAACAAGATAATCTAATTCCACATTTGAAATCGCTGAGGGAGCTATGAAATCTGTTAGAATCTCATCGCCTTTCCCTCTACCCAATCCATGTCAGTTTCCTCCTTCAGTTGCTTAAAGGTCATTGTTCTAATTCAATTCACCTCATACCCAAGATTTGGATATAAAATGAGATAAGCTATATGCCATTTTTGTCGTGAATGTTTTCACATGTTGGGTGCTTATATAACTGGGTATTGTGAAGAAAATATCCCTGAAGCCATGGACATGACAGGTCCTTATAAAATCAGAATCAGGTTTAATAGCACAAACAAGAGAAAATCTGCAGATGCTGGAAATCAAAGTAATAAGATGATGAGAGGCAGTGATCGTATGGACAGCCAGAGGCTTTTTCCCAGGGATGATATAGCTAACACGAGGGGGCATAGCTTTGAGGGGCTTGAAAGCAGGTACAGAGGCGATGTCAGGGGTAAGTTTTTCACACAGCATGGTGGGTGCACGGAATGAGCTGCCGGTGACGGTGGTGGAGACGGATGCTCTTTAAGAGCCTCTTAGATAGGTACATGAGCTTAGAAAAATAGAGGGCTGTGCGGTGGGGTAATTCTAGGCAGTTTCTAGAGTAGGGTTACGTGGTTGGCACAACATTGTGGGCCGAAGGGCCTGTAACATGCTATAGATTTCTACATTGTAACACACACAAAAATGCTGGAGGAACTCAGCAGTCTAGGCAGCATCTATGGAAAAGAGTAAACAGTCGACGTTTTAAACTGAGACCCTTCAGAAATGCTGCTCGGCCTGAGTTCCTCGAGCATTTTTGTGTGTATTACTCAGGTTTAATGACACTGGCATATAAACTCTTCACAGGCTTCCAGCCAGGTACAGGTACCAATTTTAATGGACATTCTGACAAACTCTGCCATCTTCAGGGAAATTGATGCCTGTACCCAGCTGAAAACCTGAGAAGAGTTTATTTGTCATATACGCCGGGAGTGCACTAGATCCTCTTTCACTGCCACATGTTGTGAGATTTTTTTTGTTTTTGTGGCAGCAGTATGATGCCATACATAATAATAAAAACAGTGAATTACAGTAAATATATATATAATAGTTAAATTAAATAAGTCGTGAAAAAAAGGAGTGAGGTAGTGTTCATAGGTTCAATGTCCATTCAGAGGGGAGAGAAGCTGTTCCTGGACCACTAAGTGTGTACCTTCAGGCTCCTGTACCTCCTCCCTGACGGTAGCAATGAGAAGGGGGCATGTCCTGGGTGATGGGGGTCCTTAATGATGGATGGAAAGGGAATATTATGTTCCATTTTAGTTGCCTCGTTATAGAAAGGATGTGGAAGCTTTACAGAGGGTGCAGAGGAGATTTATCAGGATACTGCCTGGATTAGAGAGGGTGCAGAGGAGATTTATCAGGATGCTGCCTGGATTAGAGAGGGTGCAGAGGAGATCTATCAGGATGCTGCCTGGATTAGAGAGGGTGCAGAGGGGATCTATCAGGATGCTGCCTGGATTAGAGAGGGTGCAGAGGAGATCTATCAGGATGCTGCCTGGATTAGAGAGGGTGCAGAGGAGATTCACCAGGATGCTGCCTGGATTAGAGAGGGTGCAGAGGAGATCTATCAGGATGCTGCCTGGATTAGAGAGGGTGCAGAGGAGATCTATCAGGATGCTGCCTGGATTGGAGAGGGTGCAGAGGAGATCTATCAGGATGCTGCCTGGATTAGAGAGGGTGCAGAGGAGATTTACCAGGATGCTACCTGGATTAGAGAGGGTGCAGAGGAGATTTACCAGGATGCTGTCTGGATTAGAGAGAGCGTATGAAGATAGGGTGAGTGAGCTTGGGTTTTTCTCTTTGGAAGGAAGGAGGATGAGAGATGGCTTGATAGGGGTGTATAAGATGATAAGAGGCATAGATTGAGTGGACAGCCACCACCTTCTTTCCAGGGAGAATTGGCTAATATAAAGAAGCATAAATTTAAGGTATAGGGGAGATGTCAGAGGTGTGAGTGCATGGAATGTGCTGACAGGGGTGGTGGGTATTGACAGATACATTAGGAGCATGTAAGAGGCTCTTAGTTTGGCACATTGATGAAAGAAAAATAGAGGGTTATGTAGGAGGGCCAGGTTAAATTGATCTTGGAGTAGGTTAAAATATCAGCACACCATTGCATGCCGAAGGATCCATACTGTGTTGTAGCGTTTTATGTTCTGTTCTATGCTCTTTATTAAATATCAATGAAGACAAAAGTGCACTGGAATTTTGACCATTACAGAAATGAGATGAATGCAAATATTTGCTCTCTTACCCTCGGCGATTACCTCTGGAGTTCTGAACTGAAATTATCTGTGAGGAATCACCAGGTTGCTGCTGGCATTTGCTAGTACATAAAATTATTATTCATAGGTTCAAATGAAGGTCACTTGTGGATTCACATGAAAAGATAAATAGGCCGGTGACATAATGAAGGTAGGTGTAAACTATTAGAACTAACAAATGTCAGTAACCAGTGTGTGTGCATACATTATGAGGTGCAAAGCACTGCATGCCAATTGACATTAGACAATATTTGTGCAGTAGCTATTACAGCAACTCAGGTATAATAATAGTTCCCATTTAACATTGCCATCATATATTTATACAACAGATGTGACAAAGGCCATAGTTTAAATGAATCCAAATCAGAAAAGAATTTATTATTTTTTTTATTTAATAATACAGCGTGAAACTGGCCTTTCCAGCCCTTTGAGATACACCGCCCTGCATCTCCCGATTAAGTCTAGCCTAATCGCAAGACAATTTACAATGACTAACTAACCTCATAACTAGTATGTCTTTGGGCTGTGGGAGGAAGCCAGAACTGCCAGGAAAACCCACACAATCCATGGGAACAACATACAAACTCCTCACAGATGACTGTGGATTGAACTTTGAACTCTATCACCAAAAGACCTTAAGACATAGGAGCAGAATTAGGCAATTCATCCCATCGAGTCTGCTCTGCTATTCCATCATGGCTGATACCGGATCCCACTCATCCCCATACACCTGCTTTCTCGACATATCCTTCGATGCCTTGACCAATCAGAAAACTGTCAACTTCTGCCTTAATTATACCGACAGACTTGGCCTCCAACACATTCTGTGACAGAGCATTCCACAGATTTACTATTCTCTGGCTAAAAAAAGTCTCACTATCTCTGTTCCAAAGGGTCACCCCTCAATTTTGAGGCTGTGCCCTCTAGTTCTGGATACCCCCACCAAAGGAAACATCCTCTCCACATCTACCCTATCCAGTCCTTTCAACATTCAGTAGGTTTCAATTAAATCCCTCTTCATTCTTCTAAATTCCAGTGAGTACAGGCTTAAAACTGCCAAATGTTACTCATATGTTAACCACGTAAATCCTGGAATCATCCTTGTGAACCTCCTTTGGAGATATGGGGCCAAAACTATTGAAAGTACTCCAAGTGTGTACTGACTAGTGTCTTATAAAGCCTCAGCATTATCTCCTTGCTTTTATATTCTATTCCCCTTGAAATAAATGCCAACATTGCATTTGCCTTCACCTGAGCCCTTAGCTTGTAATAGCATCATGTGAAATGCTACACCACTGCGATGCCTGGATTACTGGCTTAGATGATGCAAAACTATTTGTTGTTTATTTGTTTGGTTCAAGATTTGTTTATTGTCATACTGCAATACCCAAGTGTAAAGGGTGTAAATGTTTGCTGCTCCGGTTATAACGCAGCATAAAAAACACAATAAATCTACACTCGGTGCCACTTTATTAGGTACAGGAGTGGAACCTGGTGTGGTCTTCTGCAACTCTGGATATCCACTTAAATGTTCAACATGTTGTACATTCAGAAAAGCTCTTCTGCACGCCACTGCTGTAACATGTGGTTGCATGAGTTACGGTAGCCTTCCTGTCAGCTTGAACCGGGTTGTACATTCTCCTCTGACCTCTCTCATTAACAAGGCATTTTTGCCCACAGAACTGCCACTCACTGGATGTCATTTGTTTTTTGCACCATTCTCTGTAAACTCTGGAGATGTTGTGCCTGAAAATGCCAAAAGATCAGCCGTTTCTGAGATACCACCCCAGCTGGAACCAACAGTCAAAGTCATTTAGATCACATTCTGATGTTTGGTCTGAAAAACAACTGAACCTCTCGACCATGTCTGCATGCTTTTATGCATTGAGTTGCTGCCACATGATTGTCTGATTACGTATTTGTATTAGCAGGTGGTGTACAGGTGTACCTAATAAAGTAGCCACTGAGTGTAAATATAAAGCAATTCTATAAAACACAATATACAAGTAACTGTGTGAGTGTCTCTGTATATACATAAGATTAGCTTTTAAGCACAGACTGATTGTATGTATATAAAGTGCAGGAAGGTGATTCTGACAAGAAATGATAAAGTGAAATGTATTGTTTAGCAGCAGTAGTACAGTGCAAAGACATAAAACGTTACCAATTACAAGAAGTAACTAAGTAGTGAAAAAAATAAATAATAAGGTAGTGTTCATGGGTTCTTGGACCATTCAGAATTATGATCAAAGAGTGGTGAAGAAGCTGTTCCTGAATCAGGCTCTGGTGTGGATCTTGGGGCTCCTGTACCTCATCCCCAATGGTAATAAACTGGTACAGTGGTTTATTATTGTACTGAGGGACAGTGAAAATAAACTTTGTTTAGTATGCCATTTGGAACATACTGATCATTTCATCACATCTGTATACTGAGATCAACATATGTGAGGGTCAAGGGCCAGTGGCATAACAGGCAGTAAGTACATTGAGGTAATACAAAGGGGAAAGCAATAACAGAAAACAGTGTTATAGTTCCAGAAAAGGGTAGTGCAGGTAGACAATAAGGTGTAAGGCCAACACAGGGTAGGCTGAGAGGTTAATAAACCATCTTTGAGCACTTTCAGGCTTTTGTATCTTCTGACCTATGGGAGAGGAGAGAAGAGACAATGTCTGGGGTGGGTGGGGGTCTTTGATTATGTTGGTTGTTTTACTGGGGCACTCAGAAGAGTCGATGGAGGGAAGGCTGGTTTCCAAAATGTGCTGAAATGTGTGAACAACTCTTGCAGTTTCTTGCAATCTTGGACAGATCAGTAACTGTACCAAGTCATGATGCATCCAGACAGGGTGGTACAACAATACCTGGGCTGGGCTGACAGGGACAGGCCACATTTCTTTAGCCTCATGGGGAGGTAAAGTTTTCTTGGCCATCACATACATGGCTGGACCACAGAAGGCAACATGGGTAATGTTCACTCCATGGAACTTGAAACGCTTGACCCTTCCAACCACAACACCCTTGATGTAGAGAGGAACAAGTGAACCACCCCCACCTTCTCTCCTGAAGTCCACGACATTGAGGAAAGGCTATTTTCATGGCACCATATCACTAGGCTCTCAAGCTCCTTCCTGTGCATGGTATATCCCATTGTGGTGGTACTCTCTGAGAACTTGCAAGTGGAGTTAGAGTAAAATCTGCCCATGAGTCTTGAGTGTACAGGGAGTAGAATAGGGGCTGAGGACTCTAGTTCCCCACTGTGGAGCACCATTGTTTAGAATAATCATGGCGGAGGTGTTGTTGCCTACCCTTACTGATTGTTATCTGATGGTCAAAAATTCAAGGGAGGCAATGACTCCCAGGTCTAGGAGTCTGGAGATTGAAGATTAGCTTTATTTTTTCACATGTGCATCAAAATATCAAAACATCAAAATATATGAACTGCATTGTTTGGATCAAATAAAATCAGCAATGATTGTGCTGAGCAATCCACAACGTGTTATGATGCTTCAGCACCAGTTTAGGATGTCCACCGCCCACTAACCCCAACCACAGGTCATTGTAATGTGGGTGGAAACCGTAGAACCCAGAGGGGCCCTTCACATTCACAGGGAGAGCATACCAACTCCTACAGATGGTGGCAGGAATCAGTGATCAGTGATCGCTGCCACGGTTAACCATTATGCTAAATGTTACTCCACCATGCCTCAGAGTTTGCTTGGAATTATGATAATGATGAAAGAATAATCGTCAATATACAATTATCTGACATTTAAGTTCAAATCCCTCTGGCTTCTCAAAGGCTGCTTGACCTTGTGAGTCTGTTTAGCTCTGCTTTAGTCATTGTGATCAGTTTGCTAAATGCCATGTGCAAATCAGGCATGGTAACACTGCAGCTAGCATTGTATTCTGCGTCTTTTACAGCTCAGAGCATTCTCGATTTCAGAGTTCAATTCCGGTGCCCTCTATAAGGAGTTTGTATGTCCTTCCCATGAACACATGGGTTTTCTCTGGGTGCTCGGGATTCCTCCCATGGTCCAAAGACATCCCAGTTAGCAGGTTAATTGGCCTATGATTAGGCCAGGGATAGATATAGGTGGGTTGCTGGGCAGTGTTGCTCGTTAGGCCAGAAAGGCCTGTTCTGTGTTGTACCTATGAATAAAAAAAATTCCAGCAACGTAGATCTCAAAGTGTGAGTTCAAACTCTTGATGAGTAATTCGCAAACACGCCATCTGCACTCACACAGAATGACTGGGTCAGATGGCAGCAATTTTCTTTTAGACCCCGGCTCCAGTTTGTGACCTCCTTCAAAAGAAAGAGTTGTGATTCCAAGCAGTGGGCTTATGTCTTCATGCCAGTCAGAAATCATTACAATAAGAGCTGAAATATTAAAGGTGGCACATTGCATGATCAGTACACCAACCTATTTTGTATCCACCATTTGGGACTCGATATCGTAAGATGTTTCACACCCCTCAACACCACTACTTTGTCATTTCTCCTCAGTCGCCTAATGTATAGACACTCCTGTGCCTAGCATCAATCTATGTATATAAGCTATCTTATGTTTTTATATTGTTGTGTTTCATTTTACTATTATTGTGTTTTATCTTATTGTGTTTTTTGTGCTGCTTCAGATCCAAAGTAACAATTACTTTGTTCTCCTTTCACTTGTGTACTGGAAAAGATATTATACTATCCTGAATCGTATTGTACAACTATGCTCATCTCCACAGTGGAAATGGAAATTATTTCATCAATGACAAGTAACAGGATTGATTTGTTTAAATCTTCCTCAGATTAGTACAGGCACAACAAAGATAAAGACACAGCAAGAATTCGGGAAAACATTTCAATTGATATTCATATGTTCACATTGGTTTAGTGGGCTGATATCCTGCTGTGCTTTAGAGATAGAACATTAGTTCAAATTTCAAAGTAAACTTATTACCAAAGTACATATATGTCACCATGTACTACCCTGAGATTAATTTTCTTGCAGGCATTCACAGTAGATAAAGAGAAACACAATAGAATCAATGAAAAATTAGGCAAAAACAAATACTGATGAATAACCAATGTGCAACGGACAACAAACACAAAAATAAAAAACAAATTAGTATTAATAAGTTAGGGCTGGGTTGTGTTATTCTCCAATCTTGGCACACTGATGATGTCTCCTCGTATGGTGATAAAACATTTGCAAATGGATTGCCAAGATCAGAGAACAACTCAACCCAACCATCAAGCACCGGAGCTACACAGTTATTTGCAGTGATAAATAATATTGAGAACATGAGTTGTAGGGTTTTTGAAAGTGAGTCCATCAATTGTGGAATCAGTTCAGAGTTGTGGTGAGTGATGTTGTCCACTCTGGTTCAAGTTCTGGTTGAGGAGCAATAACTGTTCCTGAACAACACGCACAACACTCTGGAGGAACTCAGCAGGTCGGGCAGCATTCCACGGAAATGAACAGTCAACGTTTCGGGCCAAGACCCTTCGTCAGGACTGAAGAGGGAGGGGGAAAGGGCCTTATAAAGAAGGTGGGAGAGGGTGGGCAGGAGAAGGCTGGTAGATACCAGGTGAAAAACCAGTAAGGGGAAAGATCAAGGGGTGCGGGAGGGGAAACAGGAAGGGATAGGCAGGAAAGGTGAAGAAGGAATGTAAGGGGAAAGCATTATGGGTAGTAGAAGGAGGCGGAACCATGAGGGAGGTGATAGGTTGCTGGAGGAGGAGGCAGAGGGAAACTGGGAAGGGGGAAGAGAGAGGGATGGAATTACCGGAAGCTGGAGAATTCAACGTTCATGCCAAGGGACTGAAGACTACCCAGACAGTATATGAGGTGTTGTTCCTCCAACCTGAGTTTGGCCTCATCAAGGCAATAGAGGAGGCCACGTATGGACATATCCGAATGGGAATGTGAAGCAGAGTTCCAGAACTCTGTTCCTGAAGCTTGTGTTGTGGGAATCTAAGGTTGCTATATCTCCTTCCCGAAAGCAGCAGTGGGAAGAGAGCAAATGATTCCCTGATCTCTGCTGGAACTGTCTTGAAAAGTGCACAGAGAATACACATTCCTGTCCTTAAAGATGTAAGCAACTGTTTGCCTGAGGGAAGAAAATACCCAGCTGTCAATATGTGATGGATGTTTGACATCACTGATATCTTTAAAAAGAGTAGAACTCTTATTAATATTCATTTTTCTTATTGACGGAACTCCTGCCCCACTGGAGATGAGAATCTGATTTGAAAAATTGTTGAGCAAGTATATGAATTAAAATTAATTGGCGTCTTCTGAACTCTGGCAAGCAAAGATACAAGTAATATTAAATCTCCTTTCCATATGAGTGATATATACACCTGACATAACTATTAATTTTGCTCTGTTCATCTAAAGAACTGCATAAATACTTCAAAACATAAATGTGTTAGAACACAAGAAATTATGGGAAGGGAGTAGTCGATTTTTTTTTTCAAATCAGCTTTCTCTTTCAGAGCATCACTTACAAAATGCTGAGGGAACTCAGCAGGTTAGGCAGCATCTATGGAAATGAATAAACAGTCAACATTTCAAGCCGACACCCTTCAGCAGTTATGGAAAAGACCATAGACCATAAGAAAAAGGAGCAGAAGTCGGCCTTTCAGCCCATCGAGTCTGCTCCACCATTTCATCATAAACTGATCCAATCTCCCCTCTTGTCCCATTCCCCCACCTTCTCACCATAACCTTTGAGGCCCTGACTACTCAGATACCTTTCAATCTCTGCCTTAAATACACCCAGTGACTTAGCCTCCACAGCCGCCCGTGGCAACAAATTCCACAGATTCACCACCCTCTGGCTAAAAAAATGCTTTTGCATCTCTGTTCTGAATGGGCGCCCTGCAATCCTCAAGTCATGCCCTCTCGTACTAGACTCCCCCACCATGGGAAACGACTTTGCCACATCCACTCTGTCCATGCCTTTTAACATCCGAAATGTTTCTATGAGGTCCCCCCTCATTCTTCTAGACTCCAAGGAGTACAGTCCAAGAGCGGTCAAATGTTCCTCATATGTTAACCCTCTCATTCCCGGAATCATTCTAGTGAATCTTCTCTGAACCCTCTCCAATGTCAGCAGATCCTTTCTTAAATAAGGAGCCCAAAACTGCACACAGTATTCAAAGTGAGGTCTTAACAGTGCCTTATAGAGCCTCAAAATGGAGACTGGTCAGAATAAGAAGGTGATGGGAAGGGATCGGTGGAAAAAGTAAAGCACTGATAAAAGATGGAATCTGATAGGAGAGGAAAGTGGGCCTTTGGGAGAAAGGGAAAGCTGTCATTTTCACTTCATCTCATCACTATAGATTAAGAACAAATATTCCTAATGAGCATGATACAGTGGCTCGGTAACTTCACTGCCTAGTCCTGAGGTGGTGACCAACCACAGACAAAATCTATAAGAGAAATCAGATATCTCCTTAAAAACTAAAAATCTTTTAAGCTTAAGGGGTGGGACAGGGGGGAGGGTAGGAGCATTTAATGACAATTCATTCAGCGAGCCAGCCAGCAGAGGCAGGAGGGAATGAATGGCTTCCTCCTCCCGTCTCAAAGTTTTAAGCTTAAAAGGGCGCCACAGTGACGTAGTGGTTGGCATGTCGCTTTTACAGCTTCGAGTTCAGAGTCCAATTCCGGAGCCAGCTGTCTGATCACGCAGGTTTCCTCCATGTGCTCTGGTTGCCTCCCACAGACCAAAGATTGATTGGTCATTGTAAATTGTCCTGTGATTGGCTAGAGTTAAATAGGGGGTTGCTGGTTGGTTCAGCTCATTGGACCAGAAGGGCCTGTTCCACACTGTATCTCAAATTAAATAAATAACTGAAGTTAATTTATTTTCAAAGTATATATATGTTACCAAATACTACTTTGAAATTCATTTTCTTGCAGGCATTTACAGTAATTAAATAATAGAATCTACAAAATAGTACGTAAAGAAAAAAACAACCAATCTGTAAAAGTAGACAAACTGTGTAAATGAAAAATAATACTGAGAACATGAGTTGTAAAAGAATCCTTGAAAGTGAGTCTGTAGGTCGTAGTGTTGGGCTGACTAAAGCTATCCATGCCAGTTCAGGAGCCTGATGGGCCAGAGGTAATAACTGTTCCTGAACCTGGTGGTGTGGTTCCTGAGGCTCCTGTACCTCCTTTCCAATGGTAGCAGTGAGAAGAGAGCATGGCCTGGATGATAGGAATCTTTGATGATGGACGATGCTGTCTTGTGGCAGCACTCCATGCAAATGTGCAAAATGGAGGAGAGGGCTTTGCCTGTTAAGAACTGGGCTGTATCCATCACCCTCTGTAGCATTTTCTGTTCCTGGCCATTGGTGTTTCCTTACCAGGCTGTGATGCAAACAGTTAGGATACTCTCTTCTGTGCATCTATAACATTAAGATTGAGGAAGGTGAGCAATGCAGTCATCCACAAGTCTGAAGTCTTTTTCCAGATCTTTCCTGCTGTCCAGCCATGAGGTTGTGTGGTGAGATCCTGAAAAGTGTGGACTACATCCCATATCTTGGGAACAGCAGATATCAATGATTAAATTCATCATTATCTTCTGCCTTTGGTCAAAAGAGAGGATCAGTACTTCTCACTTATCCCCTTCCTCCACTTCAACAAGAACTACATCGGCCTGACAGAACGTAAGCTCTCAACTTGCTTACGGGAACACAAACTGGCAGCATGGAGACATGATCCACAGTCACTGATCTTGGTTCCTGAAGACCGAGAGGGACACCACAGAGGTTCCGGTGCAGGCAAGCATGAAGCAGGCATGTGGATTTTTAGAAGTATGGTTCTTTTCTGACAACTCCGTAGACAAGCATGTTGAAATAAACACCATTTATGAACCCCTAGAGCCAAAGAAATGCGAACCAATAGAATTCAAAAATCAACGGAAAGGATAACCAATCACGACTGGAGCAGGCAAACGGGAGCCTATATAAATGCAAGCACTCCCAGAAAGAAACACCAACAACTGTGCACTGAGGATGTCACCTCAACTGGTGATGAAACGTCTGCAAGCTAAATGCCAAGCTCGGAGAACACCACAACGTCAAACACCTTAACCTATGAAGTCACCTCTCATCTTCCTTCGTTGCAAAGGGAAAAGCCCTTGCTTGCTCAAGTTCTCCTTATGAGACTATGCGGCAGAGACTGTGTGGGTGGTATTGTTCAGTGTTTTGAGATGTCTGATGTAGAATTGCCAGGCCTCAGAAGCATAAGGAGGGACAGAGATTTTATTTTATTTAGAGATATAGTGCGGAATAGACCCTTTCAGCCCAGTGAACTGCAATGCCTCAGCAACACACTGATTTAACCCTTGCCTAATCACGGGACAATTTACAATATCCAACTAACGTACCAACTGGTAGATCTTCTGCCTGTGGGAGGAAATAAGAGCATCTGGAGGAAACCCATGCACTCATGGAAGAATGTACAAAATCCCTACAGAGTCGGTACTGAGTTCCGACTCCTCAACCTGTAATATTATCCCGTTAACTGCTATGCTATTGTGGCATCAGGTCACCGTAACCTTGGAGAAATCATGAGTCATGTGGTCTCCGCAGGCAATCCTGTACACCACATTGCTTTTGTCTTTTTTCTTTACTGGTACCTTGGTTCCTGAGACTTCCATGTACTTATAGTAATTTATAGTTTTTATAAATGATTATGTATTGCATTGTACTGCTGCCACAAAAGGACAAATTTCATAACATATGACAATAATATTAAATGTGATTCTGAATCTCATTCTGAAATCCTGACCATTGTAAGCAGCAGGAATCTGATAAAAAGCAAGGCAGTAGCTTAACTTCATAAAGTGTTTAAACAATACCTTGGCCTCAGAAATGTAAGAAGCATCATGAATCACTTCTGCATCCTCCTTTCTTTTCTTCCCTCACAGTACTGCCTAGAGCGCTTCATTTGATTAGCTTTCACAGCTCCAAGTAGCAATCTGTGATTAATTATTCTATTTCGGTTCCAGTGAGTGTGTTTTACCTGCTGCACTAACAACCTTTGATGATGATTGCAGTACTTGTACATATTACTCAGAACAGCAGATTTCATCTTGCTGGCTGATGTTGGTTGTCTGTCGTATCTGACGATGACAGAAAGCCTGCGCTGGGACAGTTTTTGAACTGGAAAATCCATTGCACTCGGGTAGTTCCACTGTCTTGACCTCAGAGGTCTGGCTCCAGTGGTACAAGTAATTGTCACAACTGGGGTTTTCCTTGGTTGCAGTGGGTGACCATGATATCTTCTGTACCTTGTCATGCCCTTCAGTCTCCATAGAGTGTCGCAGAACGGCCCTCCCGGCCATTGGATCTCCCTGCTGAGCTCATCTGCCCAGTCCACCAGAGATGACTTTGCATGCTGGGACAGGCATGTCCCTATCTCACCTGGGTATGAAACCCACTGGCTACCATCACCTGGCTTAGCCCGACTGTCAAAGTGGACGTGGCTGCTGTCACATGCAAACAGCTACTTGAAGCCGCAGATGGGAGCCGCGAGTCCTGAAGGGATCAAAGGTTTGTGAGCTACCCCAGATAAGGCACAACAAACCCCTTCACCAGAGGTGCTACCCCTTACACCCCTCAGGCTGATACTTATCCATGAAAAATTATGCTAATTTCTCTTACAAATAGTGCGTTTCACCTCTCTGATATGAGTGCATCCCACCGTACTACTGTGTGTGACACAACAGTTTCTGTTATGTCACACACAGTGACTCTGGACCACTGAAGAATGCTACTATTAAATATAGTATATCTGATGCAACAACCTATTTCATTTTACAAGGGGTATGGTCCGGGTGCAGGTCATTGGGATGAGGCAGATTAATAGTTTGGGATGGACTAGATGGGCCGAAAGGCCTGTTTATGCGCTGTAGTGTTTTATGACTCTACAATTGTGAGGATTCATTTATGCAATACATTACAACTTAGTTCTGTAAATATGCCTAATAAAATCTGGGTTTCAGAATCAGAATCAACACAGGAGGTTCCAGAGATGCTGGGAATCCAAAGCAACGAACTCAAAATGCTGGAGGAGTTTGAGAGGTCAGGAAGCATCTTCAGAGGGAATAAAGAGTCAACTTTTTAGAAGCATTGAAAACCTACAGCACAATACAGGCCCTTCGGCCCACAAAGCGGTGCTGAACATACACTTACTTTAGAGATTACCCATAGCCCTCTATTTTGCTAGGCTCCAGATACCTATCCAGGAATCTCTTAAAGGACCCTATTGTATCTGCCTCCACCAACGTCACCAGCAACCCATTCCATGCACTCACCACTCTCTGAGTAAAAAACTTGCCCCTGACATCCCCTCTGTACTACTTCCAAGCACCTTAAAACTATGCCCTCTCGTGCTAGCCATTTCAGACCTGGGAAAAAACCTCTGACTATCCACATGATTAAAGTCTCTCATCATTTTATACACCTCTATCAGGTCACCTGTCATCCTCCATCACTCCAAGGAGAAAAGGCCAACTTCACTCAACCTGTTCCCATAAGGCATGCTCCCCAATCCAGACTACATCCTTGTAAATCTCCTCTGCACCCTTTCTATGGCTTCCACATCCTTCCTGTAGTGAGGCGACCAGAACTGAGCACAGTACTCCAAGTAGGGTCTGACCAGGGTCCTATATAGCTGCAACATTACCTCTCAGCTCTTGAACTCAATCCCACGATTGATGAAGGCCAATGCACTATATGCCTTCTTAATCACACAATCAATCTGTGCAGCAGCTCTGAGTGTCCTATGGACTCGGACCCCAAGATCCCTCTATTCCTCCACATTCTGATCCTTTTTAGGCCAAGACCCTTCATCAGGACTGAAAAGGAAGGGGGGAGAAGCTTTCTGACATCCTGAGTTCCTCCAGCATTCAGTGTTTGGTACTCTGGTTTATTATCACTGACATATGTCAATTTTTTTTTGTTTTGTTAGGTTTGAAATCTCAGCTATCAACAAAAACCATATTCTTGTTTAGTTAGAATCAGTGATATTCATTCGAAAAACCTTTGTTATTCCAATTTCTCTAACTAATTAGATGTAGTTATTTCCTATTTAAAGGTTTACAGACTAACCTTCCCTATATTTGAAAACTAATTGAATTCCCATTCTTGAGTATTATGTTAACTTCAGTTTCAGTTCAAGTCAATATGTCTACAAACTGAAATTCAAATTCAGAAGTTATATATCTATACAGCTTAACTCCTTTCACAGCAATTCTCCAACATCACAACTTTTAAACAAAGTAAATCTCGTCCAATAACTTATCAGAGTCTATGCAAAAATAGTGAGCTCTTACAGAAAGTCAAATTCAGATCCGTCAAATGAAAAATAAACATACACATCCAGCCGTATTAAATCCTGTATGTCATGAAACATTTTGCTCCCACGCTGGTTTCTCGATCTTGGGTGGTTCACCATCTTGTTTCTTGGTTCATTGAATGAAGTCGTCGATCATCCATTGAAAGCCATTCACAAGCCTATACAAAAAAAACCTGACCAAGTTCCTTGGTGTGATTTAACAGAACTAAGTTCTCAGTTACATGGTAGAGATCTTGGACATTCGTCTCTGCCGATATTGTCTCGTTATAGATGCTGCTTGTTATAGCGGTTGCTTCAGTAGATCTTTTCTCGTTATCATCTCTCCTCCACCCCGAGGTTTTCAGGTAAGTAGGGTAGAGATACCAACTGCTAATTCCACTTTTAATGACTTATATCTTTAGTTTCTAATAGTTTATTACGTTTCTCTCGCTTTCCCACGCTGCATCACCACGCCTCACTCTCGCATTACTTTTTTTATCCAAGTTTTCTATTTTTTTAAGTTCTGTAAATCTCGTTTTCATCTCTCCACAGATGGAGCTTTCTAACATTACATCTTTGGGTTTAATTAACCTGAGTTACATAAAACTTTTGCATAGTCCTGTAGATTTCTTTTGCTGCAGACTCCAGCTTCTGCAGTTTCTTGTGTCTCTATCTCACTGTCAGTATAGTTCTTTGACTTAGCAAAAAGAGGGTGCCATTTCAATATCAGTACTGCTGCGCAATTTCCAGTTCAACTCTGAAATCTTTTACTCAATTTGGAACTGGTTCATTATTGTCACATACACTGAGATACAATGAAAAGCTTGTCTTGCATACTGTTCATGCAGGTCAAATCTTTATTGCATTGAGGCGGAACAAGGTAAAACAATAACAATGCAGAATAAAGTGTAACAGCTACAGAGGGAGAGTGCAGTACATCATCGTTATGTGTCATGTCGTATGACATGTCAATCATGGTCTTTCCATGACCACAATTGTTCTTGGCAAATTTTTCTACAGAACTGGTTTGCCATTACCTTCTTCTGAGCAGTGTCTTTACAAGACAGGTGATCCCAGCCATTATCAATACTCTTCAGAGATTGTCTGTCAGGCGTCAGTGGTCACATAACCAGGCCTTGTGATACGCATCATCTGCTCATGCGACCATCCACCACCTGCTCCCATGGCTTCATGTGATCCTGATTGGGAGAAGGGGGTAAGAAGGTGCTATACATTGCTCAAGGGTGACCTGCAGGCTAGTGGAGGGAAGGAGTCACTCCGGTAAAGATCTATCTCCACCCCCCACCCAATCAATGCTGTGCAGGATCATAACAAGGCAGATTAAGAGATCAAGGTTCCATCCAGTGCTTTTTTTGAGTTTGATAACAGTCAGACAGAAACTGTCCTTGAGCCTGGTGGGACATCCATTTGACTTCAGCAAAATATTCACTGCATGAATTGTAAACCTTTCAACATAAGAGACATCACCTGCCATGACCTGTCTCCTGACTTCCATATACTACCTTCTGAATATCTTCTGTGGATTGCAAATCAACCAAACTTACTTCTAATATTTACCGCTTCATTCAAACTGATTTCAATGACGAGCATGAGCACTGCTCAGGTGCAAGAATGAGGATTCTCTTAGCAACACACACAAAATGCTGGAGGGACTCAACAGACCAGGCAGCATCTATGGAAAAGAGTCAACAGTTGACATTTCAGACCGAGACCCTTCATCGGGACACTCTTGTCAGACGATTCTCTTCTTGGTATGGGACGTTGGAGTTGAGATGATATCAAAATGGGTATTGTCAATTTCCTTGTATTTGGTACTGTTCAGACTTACCCTGGCTGCCCCAAATTTCAGATCAGATTGCTGGTATTTCTTCCTCCAAATGTAATGGGACAGTTAGCTACTTTCAGTATCCTGGAAATGTGACACTGGCAATAATAAAAGGCATATCTTTTTGTGGGGAGAAATGGTGAACACAAGATTCTGCAGATATTGAAAAATTTGGAACAACACACACAAAAGGCAGGAGGAACTCCGCAGGTCATGTAACATCTATTTAGAGAAATAAACAGTCCATGTGTCAGGCTGAGGTCTTTCATCAGGATGGGAAAGAAAGAGGGATGACACCAGGATAAGAAGGTGGGAAAGTGAGAGGAGTATAACCTTGTAGGTGATAGGTGAAGCCAATGAGTGGCAGGGGGGAAGTGGTGTAAGAAGCTTGTATTTGATAGGTTTAAGAGGTAAAGGGTTTAATAAGAAGAAATCTGATAGGCAAGCTCAATGGAGCATGGAAGAAAGGGAAGGGAAGGGCACCAGAGGGAAGTGATAGGAAGGTGACGACAAGAGAAGAAGGTGTGATTTGGGGAGCCAGAATGGGGAATGATAAAAGAGAGGGGGGGAGGGGGTGAAGAATTACCAGAAGTCAGAGAAATCAATGTTCATTCTGCCAATTTGGAAGCTACCCAGATGGAATATGAGACATTGCTCCTCCAACCTGAGTTTGGCCTCACCATGACAGTAGAGAGGGCCAAGGACTGACATGTCAGAATGGGAATAGGAAGCTGAATTGAAATGGATGGCCACTGGGAGATTCTGTCTTTGAGGGGGAGAACAAAGATGCTCGGCGAAGACTTCCTACTGGACAAGCTGATTCTGAAAAGGTGCTCACAAAACAATGTCTTGGAAAAACAACAGAATTCTTGTTTTTTTTTTAATTTATCCGTTGTTCTGTGATAACTCACTTTCTGCAGAATGATTGAATGGAAAAGGCTGGTTGTTACAAGCCTGTTGGCAATCTGTCAATGAGAGATCAGCAGTTCTTGGAATGTAGCTGAAATACAAAAAGAACAAAGTGTTGTACTAATCCGGCCTGCCACTCCATCACTATCAGTGGTGCTGTGGCTCAGTGCATTAGAAATGCTCACCTCACGTAGCCTGCCTTATCCTGAACTTCCTGGCAATTTTACCTGTTACAGCAAGCAGCCAGCGAATCGTGGTTGTCAGTCTGAAGCTGAAAATCTTTCACAAGAAAACTCTACTCTGTTCTCCAGTTGGCAGTGTTTGAGAACTTACTCAACAGAATGTGAAAAAGAAATACAGTGAAGAAGGCAGAAATGAAAGCTAATGCATGATATGAAAAATTAGACCGGCTTAAAATATTAATGCTATAAATTTCCCTCACTCTTCACCAACTTTTTTTTTTCATTTAGAGATACAGCAAGATTACAGGTCCTTCTGGTCCAATGAGCTTGTAGCACCCAACTCTACCTATGTGACCAATTAGCTTACATCTAACCGTACAACTTTGGGATGTGGGAGGAAACCAGAACACCTGGTGTAAACCCAACCAGTGGCTGGAAAAACGTACAAACTCTTTACAGACAGCAACAATATTTCAATGCAGGTTGCTGCTGCTGTAATAGTGCACTGCTTCATATAGATTATTGTTATTATTTTCTGTACCATCCCATTATTTTTTGATAATTAAAATGTAAACTTGCCCTGGACTCTGTTGACATTGCAAACTGAATGTGGTGTCTTTTCAGATAATTACATTAAAGTATATTGATGCAGAACCTTTAGGTATACAGAGGATGCCTTTTCAGACCAGCATACGCTCTCATACACAGCTCAACAGCAGAATCCTTTACTCAATTTGGAATTGGTTTATTATTCTCACATGTACCGAGATACAGTGAAGAGCTTGTCTTGTATACTCAGAATCAGAATCCCACGATCCTGATTGATAAGTTACAGAACCTGGGCCTCTGTACCTCCCTCTGCAATTGGATCCTCGACTTCCTAACAGGAAGACCACAACCTGTGTGGTTTGATGATAAAATATCCTCCTCACTGACGATCGACACTAGAGCACCTCAGGGTGTGTGCTTAGCCCACTGCTCTACTCTGTCTATGCCCACAACTCTGTGGCCAGGCATAGCTCAAATCCCATCTATAAATTTTCTGATGAAACCCCCATTGATGGTAGAATGTCAGATGGAGATAAGAGGGTGTACAAGAGTGAGATATACCAACTAGTGGAGTGATGTCGCAGCAACAACCTGGCACTCAAAGTCATTAAGGTGAAAGAGCTGATTGTGGACTTCAGGAAGGGTAAGATGAAGGAACACATACCAATCCTCATAGAGGGGTCAGAAGTGGAGAGAGTGAGTGTCAAGTTCCTGAGTGTCAGGATTGCTGAGGATCTAATCTGGTCCCAGTACATCGATGCAGCTATAAAGAAGGCAAGACAGCAACTATACTTCATTAGGAGTTTCAAGAGACTTGGTATGTCAATAAAAACACTCAAAAACTTCTATAGATGTAACGTGGAGAGCATTCTGACAGGCTGCGTCACTGTCTGGTATGGAGGGGCTACTGCACAGGGCCGAAAGAAGCTGCAGAGGTTGTAAATTTAGTTGGCTTCATCTTGGATACTAGCCTACAAATTACCCAGGACATCTTCAAGAAGTGGTGTCTCAGAAAGGCAGCATCCATTATTAAGAACCCCCAGCACCCAGGACATGCCCTTTTCTCGCTGTTACCACCAGGTAGGAGGTACAGAAGCCTGAAGGCACACGCTCAGCTATTCAGGAACAGCTTCTTCCCCTCTGCCATCCGATTCCTAAATGCACTTTGAACCCGATGAGCATCACCTCACTTTTTTATTATATATTTCTGTTTTTACACAATTTCTAATCTATTCAATGTATGTATTCTGTAATTGATTGATTGATTTCTTCTATATTATGTATTGAACTAAGTTAACAAATTTCACAACACAGGGCAGTGATAATAAACCTGATTCCGATTCTGATCTTACTGTACAAGAGGTCTGTTCAAGATCTGTTAACAGTTGGATAGAAGCCATCCTTGAATCTAGTGCTACATGTTTTCAGGCTTTTCTATCTTCTACCCTTGTGACATTTTGTGGTATTGTACTTCTGGAAGAAACTCATTATCAGAACAATGTGGAAGCTTTAGAGAGGGTGCAGAAGAGATTTAACAGAATACTGCCTGGATTAGAGACCATGTTTTATGAGCTAGGGCTCTTCTCTTTGGAGTGAAGGAGGATGAGAGGTGACGTGATAGAGATGGACAGGATAATAAGAGGCACAGATCGAGTAGACAGCCAGGGTGGAAGAATGTATGGGGGGGGGGGGGGGATGTCAGAGGCAAGTTTTTACACAGAGGGTGGTGGGTGTATGGAACGTGTTGCCAGGGGTAGTGGTAGAAGCAGATACATTGGGGTCATTTAAGAGTCTCTTAGATAGGCACATGGATGATAGGAAAATGGAGGCCTATGTAGAAGGGAAGGGTTAGAATGATCTTAGAGTAGGTTAAAAGTTTGGCGTAACTTCATGGACCAAAGGGCCTGTGAAGTTCTATGATTTCTGAAGCTAAGAAAATTCTTCCAATGTCCTCAGTTTATATTTTTGGGACCAATTAAAATTTTTTGAATGATTATTTCATGCCATTTTTTTTTCTTCCAGAGCCTCCAATTGGTCAAATGCATCCACCTCATGGCAGCGCGACCCCTCAAAAGAACGGTAATCTGCTGGTGATCATCGTGGTCTCCATTGGAGCAATAATGGTCGTGGTGGTCATCGTCGTTGCTGTGATTTGTACCCGTCGATCCTCAGCACAGCAGAGAAAGTATGTTTGCATTTCATTAGCTACTCTAATGCCTGATTGCTGTTTACTTACGATCACTCTCATAGTGTGGTAACATTAGAAGGAAGTCATCTGATGTTCAACACTAGAGATTCTGCAGATGCTGGAAATCCAGAATAAAACAGACAAAATACTGGAGGAACTCAGCAGGTCAGGCAGCATTAATGGAAATGAATAAACAGTCAACTTTTCAGGCCAAAACCCTTTATGCAGAGTTAATGATAAACGGTTCTGATGAAGGATCTCGGCCTGAAATGTCGACTGTTTTTTCATTTCCACTGATGCTGCCTGACCTGCTGAGTTCCTCCAGCATTTGTGTGTATCACCTGATGTCTACGTGCTAACCTGCCTGTAACTGAGACAACTACACCCAAAAGGACAGCGTGGTGGTATGGCGGGTAGCACCATCGCATTACGACACCATAGATAGGGGTTCAATTCCCTCTACTGTCTGTAAGGAGTTTGTACATTCTCCCCGTGACCACATGGGTTTCCGCCCCACTTTCAAAGATGTGGCACCACTCTGCCAGATTTCCAATCCCCCTCCCATAGGCTGATTCATCACCACCTTTGTTGCACATTTGAACCACCCTCTCAGTGAAGAGGTTCCCCGTCATGCTCCCTTTAATGTCTCACCTTTCACCCTTAACTTATGACAGATCAATATTATGTACAGAACCCTGCGGTACACTCGCAACTGTGAGGTGTCTCCTTGTTAAATCGTGACTCGTAATGGTCAAATATTCCTGAAGCATGAGTTCGAATCCCACAGAGGCATGGGTGGAATTTAATTCAATTAATTAAATAATCTGGCATTAAAAATAAAGCCTTAGTAACAACAAACTCAAAACAGCTGGAAAATACAGTATTATACAAATGTGTTTGGCACAAATATAAAGTGAAGGTGCCAACGACTTTTGCACAGAACTGTATTTGTCAACGTGGAGTGGAGAGCGAGTTTGTAAATCTGGCAGTAGGAATGGATGTTGAGAATGGCAAGGGTAGAGCACTGTGAGAAGGGTATGGGACAGGTGGCAGAGAAGGAGTGCCAGGGAGTGGCACGGTGTAGGTGCAGACACACCCAGTCCTGAGACACCAGGCAAGGTCATTTGATCATTACAGAATGGCTCATGTGCTTCCCGCTCCCTTTCCTCTCTCTTCCACTTTTTCCAACAGTGATTCCCCTGTCCCTGTCCCTTTCCCACTCTCAGTCCACAATAGAGACCCATACCAGAATCAGGTTTATCATCACTTGCATATATCATGAAATTTGTTTTTTTTTTGCGTCAGCGGTACAGTGCAATACATTGGAAGTAAGTACAGAGGAGATGTCAGGGGTAAGTTTTTTATGCAAAGGAGGTGAGTGCATGGAATGGGCTGGAGGTGGAAATGATAGGGTCTTTTACGAGACTCCTGGATGGATACATAGAGCTTAGGAAAATAAGAGGGCCATGGGTAAAGCCTATATGTTCTAAGGTAGGGACATGTTCGGCAAAGCTTTGTTGGCTGAAGGGCCTGTAGTTTTTCTATGTTTTTATGTTTGTTTTAAATTTGGATAGGTAAGTGGATGGGAAGGGTAGAGAGGGCTGTGGTCCAGGTGCAGGTCGATGGGACTAGTTCAATATGGATTAGATGGGCTGAAGAGCCTGTGATTGTGTTGTAATGTTCTATGACACTATGACTCTAATTAAATCAGTCTATTTAGAGCAGGGGGATCCCAAACTGAAGTCCCTGGATACCTTCCTTAAAGGGATTGGTCCATGGCATAAAAAGGGTTGGGAACCACAGATGTAGAGGTATTAAAACTATCTTTGTTATCTCTGAAATTTGTACAATATTTTCAGATGACAGCTCAGTTCTTCTAATATTCTGTTAATAGAGCATAGAACATAGGACATATTTATGATCTATGAAATTATATTTTTTTTGACATGATAAAAATCAAAGATAAGTGTAGTTTATTTATTCATAAAGTATGTTCTGATGTATTTCATCTTAATTTATTTGCTATATTCAAAGGACCTATTATTTGTCTTAGCCATGGGAGATATTAATTTTGTTATACAAATATTGAAGTGTGAATTGTAAAGACAGTCCAAGTAAGGCACTTATATCCACGGTACCAAGGCAGCGTTATATATAATAGCTTTGTGCGAATTGTTTAATTGCGAAATGACTAGCGCACCACTTGGTACAATTAAACAACTTGCATTTACATTGGTCCTGTGCTGTAATAAAACGTCATATGTGCTTCACAAGAGTGACTATAAAACGTAATTTGACATCAGGTTACTTTAGGAGTTATTAATGCAGGTGACCTGCACGGTAGTCAAAGATTTTACATGGAGAATGAAAATAGCATTCAGTTGAGTCAGGAAATTCCAGTCAATTGTGGAACGGCTTCCAGTGAGGCGAGAAATTACACTCAATTGTGGAATGGGTTCTAGTGAAGCAGGAAATTCCACTCAACTGTGGAATGGGTTCCAGTGAGGCAGGAAAGTAAACTAAAGTTAAGCATGGTATTAGAATTGGAGAAGGCAAAAATTGCCAATGTGTGTGTGGCTTTAGAAGGCTCATAAGCTTGGTCTGGCCCAAACCGCAGTTGTCAGAGTTATAGAATGCTACATCACAAAAACAAGCACTAGGGCCCATCTAGTCCATGCTGAACTGTCATTCTGCCTAGTTCCATTGGCTCACATCTGAGTCGGCCATCATACCTCTCCCATCCATAAACTTACCAAAACTTCTCTTAAATGTTGCAATCAAAGCCTCATTACCACTTCTGCAGGCAGAGTGCTTGAGAAATCATGAGATGTCTTCTACTGTCTGCTGGTCTAAGAACCCAGGGGAAAGGACTGCGGAGCTGAAAATGACCTGTCCTGGGATTGGTGGGCTGTCTGAGTATGTCAATAGGTTTCAATAGATGCATTTAATGTCAGATAAATGTATACAATATACATCCTGAATTTTTTTTTCTTCGCAAACATCCACAAAAATAGACGAGTGCCCTGAAGAATGAACGGCATTTAAATGTTAGAACCCCGAAGCTCCCCCTCCCACACAAGCAGCAGCAAAGCCATGACCCCCCTCTCCCACCAGCAAGAAAAGCATCGGCACCCCCTGCTCCCACAGAGCTCTCAAGCATGCAGCAAAGCATCAATAAAGACATAGACTTGAAGTACCCCAAAGACTACTCTTAATTCAACATACCACAGGCACTCTCTCTCCATATTTAGGGAAAAAGAGATGTCCCCATTTTACAGTGGGGGGGGGGAGACATAACAAATCAACTCACTAATTAATGGTGTTAAAAGTCTGTTGCATTGCTTTTTTCAAGCTCTGTGCCCAAAGAACTCGGGTCTCTGGGCACATAACCAGCAGTCAGCTTGTTGCTTTCGAACTTCCGTGTACTCTCACAACTCGTCAGGCGGCAGCACTGGCCTTGAATCCGCCCGCCACCACAGCCACAAAAATCCTGCACCCTGAACGCATGCTAGTCCTCCACGCCACGTACTTAGTGTATTGAAAATCAGCCGGTCGCGAGGTCCTGAGAGCGGGTCCCATTCCCGCAAAGAACCGAAGTCAGCGTGTAACTCCAGGTCAGGGTCTTCAAAAGAACCTTGAAAGGGAAAAAAGAGATATCAAAGATGGAAATGTTTCTGAAGATGCCAGCAAAAAAGTTGCCGTTTAACACCATCATCCTCCTAAACTCCTCCCAGTGGGTAGAGGTTGGGAAGAATGGGAAAGGGTCTTGTCTACCTATTCTCATTTTGTTTTGCTGTTGTCGTTGCTTGTGTTGTTCTCCTGATCATTGTCAGCATGCTATGTTGGTGCCAAAATGTGTGGTGACTATTTCAGGCTGCCTCAGCATACTTGGTTTTTAACACAAATGACTCAGTCCACTGCACGCTTTGATATACATAACTAAATCTTAATCTGAAACAGATGGTCCCTGTAAGGAAAGTATTCCTGTAATGCTCACAAACATGAGAAAATCATGGATCTTCAATGTGCAAGCAGATTGGGGAAATCAGGCTGGTGCTGAATTCCAGGAGAGTGAATCTCCAGAGTGCCTACAAGATGGCTTTTTAGAGCAACTCGTGGTTGAGCCCGCTGGAGGATCAGATATTCTGGACTGGGTGTTGCACAATGAACCAGAATTAATTAGAGTGCTTAAAGTAAAAGACCCTTAGGGCAAGTGATCATCATATGATCGAATTCTCCTGCAAATTTGAAAAGGAGAAGCTGAAGTCAGATGTGTCAGTGGAGTGAAGGGAATTACAGAAGCATGAGAGAGGAGTTGGCCAGAATTAACTGGAAAAGACCACTGGCAGGGATGACAGCAGAGCAATAATGGCTGGATTTTCCGGAAGCAACTCGGAAGGCACAGGATATAGACATCACAAAGAGGAAGAAGTATTCTAAAGGCAAGATTAAATCAAAGCCAATATAGAAGCCAAAGAGAGGCCATATAATAGAACAAAAATTAGTGGGAAGTTAGAGGATTGGGAAGCTTTTAAAAACCAACAGAAGGCAACTAAAAAAGTCATTAACAAGGTAAAGATGGAATACAAAAGTAAGCTAGCCTGTATTATTAAAGAGGATACCAAAAGTTTCTTCAGATACATTGAAGTGTAAAAGAAAGGTGAGAGTGGATTATCAGACCACTGGAAAAAGATGCTGGAGAGGTGGTAATGGGGATAACAAAGTAGTGGGCAAACTGAATAAGTATTTTACATCAGTCTTCATTGTGGAAGATACTAGCAGTATGGTGGAAATTCCTGGTGTCAGGGGTCATGAAGTGTATGAAGTTACCATTATTAGGGGACAAGATTCTTGGGAAACTGAAAGGTCTGAAGGTAGATAAGTCACCTGGACAAGATGGTGTACACCCCAGGGTTCTGAAAGAGGGGGCTGAAGAGATCATGGAGGCATTAGTAATGATCTTTCAAGAATCACTAGTGGCTGGAATGGTTCCAAAAGAATGGAAAATCGTAAATATCACTCCACTCTTTAAAAACTGAGTGAGGCAGAAGAAAGGAAATATAGGCCAGTTAATCAAACGTCAGTGACTGGAAAAATGTTGGAGTTGATTGTTAAGGATGATGTCTCAAGATACTTGGAAGCACATGGTAAAATAGTCTATAGTCAGCATGGCTTCCTCAAGGCAAAATCTTGTCTGACAAATCTGTTGGAATTCTTTAAAGAAATAGCAAGCAGGATAGGCAAAGGAGAATCAGTTCATGTTCTGTACTTGCATTTTCAGAAGGCCTTAGACAAGAGCCACATGTGAGGTTGCTTAAGTTACAACCTCATGGCATTACAGGAAAGATTTCAGCATGGATAAAGCAGTGATTGATTAAGAGAATGGGAATATGGGGAACATTTTCTGGCTGGCTGCTGGTGACGAGTGGTGTTCCACAGGGGTCCATGTTAGGACCGATTCTTTTTACGTGGTGTGTCAATGATTTGGATGATGGAATTAATGGCTTTCTTGCAAAGTTTGCAGGTTGTATGAGGATAGGTGAAGGGGCAGGTAGTTTTGACGGAGTAGAGAGACCACAGAAGGACACAGACAGATTAGGAGAATGGGCAAAGAAATGGCAGATGGAATACAGTGTTGGGAAGTGTATGGTCAGGCGCTTTG
This sequence comes from Hypanus sabinus, assembly GCF_030144855.1. Lineage (NCBI taxonomy): Eukaryota > Metazoa > Chordata > Chondrichthyes > Myliobatiformes > Dasyatidae > Hypanus > Hypanus sabinus. The sequence continues at coordinate 100,671,342 of NC_082719.1, read as the reverse complement.
GTGGAAGTAATGAAAAGGTTGACTATTTTCTAAATGCAAATTGACCTGCAAAGGGACTTGGCAGTCCTTGTGCAGGATTCCCTAAAGATTAATTTTCAGGTTGAGTCTGTGGTGAGGAAGTAAATCATTTCAAAAACAAGGATGTAATGTTGAAACTTAATGAAGCAGTGGCGAGGCCTCGCTTGGAGTATTGTGAGGAGTTCTGAATTAGAGTTTATTTTGAATCTTGCATTCATCCCACAGCTTGAGACAGTAAAAATCTTTGCGTTATGAATCTGTTGCAATGTACAGACATGTGAATTTATAAGTCTAATGGCTTGTGGAAAGAAACTGTCCTGTAGCCTGTTGGTTCTGGCTTTAATGCTACAGTAGTGTTTGCCAGGTAGAAGCAGCAGAATCAGTTTATGGTCGGGGTGACCGGTGTCCCGATGATCTTCCAGCCTTTTCTCAGCACCTGCTGTTATAAATGACCTCAATGGAGAGAAGTTCACATCCACAGATATAATGGGCTCTCCATACCACTCTCAGCAGAGCCCAGAGATCGAAGTTGGTGCAGTTCCCATACCAGGCAGTGATACAGCCAGTCAGGATACTCTCAGTGGTGCCCTGTAGAAGGTCTTGAGGATTTAGGGCTCATACCGAACTTCTTCAGTTGCTGTTGTGTTTTTTTTTGCCACAAAGTCAGCGTGAGATCATCGGTGATGTGCATACCAAGGAGCTTGAAACTACTCACCCTCTCAACTGCAGACCCATTGATGTTGATCGGGCCGAGCCTGTCTCCGTTCCTCCTGTAATCCACAATCAGCTCTTTAGTTTTTTGGACATTGAGGGATAGGTTGTTATCCTGGCACTTCTTTGTCAGGGTGTCAACCTGTCCTCTGTAGGCTGTCTCATTACTGCCAGAAATAAGGCCGCTCAAAGTTGTGAAATCTGCGAATTTGATCAGCAGATTGGAGCTGTGTGTGGCAGCACAGTCGTGGGTGTAAAGGGAGTAGAGAAGTGGACTCAGAGACAACACTAGGGGATACTGTGTTGAGGGTCAGAGGGGCAGAGGTGAGGGAGCCCAGCCTTACCACCTGTCAGCGATCTGATAGGATGTCTAGCATTCAGCTGTACAAGGTGGGGTGCAGGCCGAGGTCTCTGAACTTCCTGTCAAGTCTGGGCTTCTATCTCTAAAAGGATGTGCTGAAACTGGAGAAGATTCAAAGGAAGTTCACAAAAATGATTCCAGGATTGAATGGCTTGTCACATGAAGACTGATTGATGGCTCTGGGCCTGTATTCACTAGAATTCTGAAGAATGAAGGACGGTCTCTTTGAAACCTATCACATGCTGAAAGGCCTTGATAGAGTGCATGAGGAGAGGATGTTTCCTATGGAGGGAGAGTCTAGGACCAGGGGAGACAGCCTCAGAATAGAGGAGTGTCCTTTTAGAATGCAGATTAGGAAGAATTTCTTTAGCCAGTAAGTGGTGAATCTGTGGAATTCTTTGCCAAGGCAACTGTGGAAGCCAAACCTTTATGTCCATTTAAAGCAGAGGTCGATGGATGCTTGATTGGTAGCCGCATGAAGGGATACTGGAAATAGGCAGGAGATTGAGGCTGAGAGAAAAATTGGATCAGCCATGATGAAATGTCAGAACAGACTCGATGGGCCAACTGGCCTAATTCTGCACCTATATCTTATGGGCTTATGGTCTAAAATCTGTAGATGCTGGAAGTCAAGAGCAACATACACAAAATGCTGGAGAAACTTAGCAGGTCAGGCAGTATCTATGGAAAGGGTAAACAGTTGACATTTTGGGCCAAGGCTCTTCATCGAGGGTGGATAAATAGATGAGAAATCAGAATAAGAAGGTGAGGGGAGGAGCAGAAGAAATACAAGTTAGTAGGTGATGGGTGAAACCAGGAGTGAGGAAGGGGTGAAGTAAAGAGCTGGGAAGTTGATTGGTGAAAAAAAATGAAGGGTGGGAGAATTAGGAATCTGATAGGAGAGGGTAGAAGACCATGGAAGTGGGGGTAGGGGAATGAGCACCAGTGGGAAGTGACAGGCAGATAAGGAGATAGGATGAGAGAGGGAAACGGGAATGGGGAATGGTGAAGGGGGTAGGAGGCTATTAGGGAAAGTCTGAGAAATCATTCATGCCATCAGGTTGGAAGCTACCCAAGCAGAATATGAGGTTTATATAGGATATACAGGAGGCTACTCCAAGATCACCGGATAGAGTAGATGACCCCAACAGACTCACAGGTGAAGAGTCGCCACACTTGGAAGGACTCTGGGGCCCTAAATGGTAGTGAGGGAGGAGGTGTAGGGGGAGGTGTGACACTTAATTTGTTTGCATCCCTATAATGCTCTTAGGGAGGTATCTGCAGGAATTTAATCCAGTGACAAAGAAGGAAAGGTGTCACATATCTATGTTATGTAATTCAGAAGCATTCTAACAGGTGATGGCACTGTTACAGTCGGCCCCCTGACTGCTTGACAAGGCAGGTATAGGAGTGTTGTATATAAGCAGCCTTGGCAGATGTATTCTGTAAATGGTGCACCCCTACTGTCCCCCTACATCAGCAGCAGAATCAGTGAATCTTTGGTTGGTGGTTAGGGTGCTGCTCAAGTAGACTGCTTTGATCTGAATAGAGCCAAGGCTCAAAGTTCAAATAAATTTGTTGTCAAAGTACATATATGTCATCATATACAACCCAGAAATTCATTTTCTTGTAGGCATACTCAGTAAATACAAGATACACAATGATAGACTGCACTCAACAGGACGGACAATCAACGTGCAAAAGCCTGTGGGAATACAAAGGGAAAAAGATGAAATAATAATAATAATAATAATAACTTTATTTTTATTAAAAACTCACCCAGCTCCATCATGGTCACTTGGCCAATGTAAATTCTTGCTGTTAACAAATTTCTACACATGTAATCTGGAGAGCATTCTGACTGGGGTCTAGAAGCACTAATGCACAGGATCAGAAAAAGCCGAAGATGGTTGTAGACACAAGCACCTCCATTATGGGCAGTAGCCTCCCTACCACAGCCTTAAAATAGAGGAATGTCTATTTAGAAAGGCGATGAGAGGAAGTTTTGACTCAGAGAATGGTGAATCTGTAGAATTCGATGTCACAGGCTGATGTGAAGGCCAGATCATTGAGTATATTTGAGGCAGAGGTTGATAGATCCTTGATTGGTCAGGGATGAAGAGATATGGGAAGAAGGCACGAGACTGGGACTGAGAGGGAAATAAATCAGCCATGATGAAATGATAGAGCAGACTCAATGGGCCAACTGGCCTCATTCTCCTCCTATATCTATGGTCTTGTGGCGACCCATTTCCTGGCACATCCGAACCGGCTCACAATTAGATAGCCTACGGGGGTTTGCGAGCACAGAGCTTGGGAGCCTCTGCGCCACGGGGGGCAGGTTGAGGGAGGCTTAAAAGTGAGGCTGAGGATTTTGAATAAAGTTTTTTCCTTCGACTGCAGTTACCGACTCTGTGTCGTAATTTTAGCGCTGCATGTAGCACACCGCTACAGTCTAATATTTACTTTTCAGGCCCACTGGGACTTACTTTAATTAGCTTGCAGCAAACCAGACAACACAAGCTAAGCTATTTGCATCATTGTCACAGAGTTCAAAGAAGCTTGCGTCCAACAGTGATTTTGTCGCTTAGCACATTAAACATGGTTACAGGTATAGCTGATCGATCCGTGGTTGGGATATTTGTGTACTCAGAGAATCACACCTCACAGCATTATTTTTTTCTCCAGGATCCCTGTCAATCAGTATGAATTACTTTGTCCCAGCAAAATATCTCATGCAGGTGATGTCAGCCAGTATCTGGAAGTATCTCCTCCTTGGTAGGGAGGGGAACCAACCACTCAAGCAGCTAACCCTGTTGTAGAGACAGGGGAGTGAGTTGGTCTTTATAATGTAGGTGGGTACAGTATAACTCCCCAGAGAGAGGGTACCCGTAGGTACGTAACTCTTCTTTTGAGTTTAGGTCTTTGCAGACAGTGAACCCCCAATTCCATCACAAGGGGTTCATGAATCCATGACCACTATCTCACTATTTTGATCTCTTTTTGCATTGCTTGTTTTTTACATTTCTTATTGTATCATTTTTTTGTGTATTGCACTGTATTGCTGACGCAAAACAATAAATATCACAACATTTGACTGTGATAATAAATCTGATCCTGATTCTGAGTAATTTTCTTCACTACACAGAAAACGGGCTGCACACAGTGGTGGCAAGCGAAAGGGGAGCCAAAAAGACTTGAGACCACCTGACCTCTGGATACATCATGAAGAAATGGAGATGAAGAATATTGAAAAGCCTTCAGGGCCTGAACCGTCCGTAAGAGATTCACCCATGCAACAAAGCTGCCAGGATATAACCCCTGTCAGCCATAGCCACTCGGAGAACCAGCTCACCAGCAAAAGCGGTTCCCATTCAGGTAGGCCCAAGTGCTTTTATAAGATCCTTAGAATCATAGTGCACTTACTTACTTACAGCCCGTTATGCCACTGGCATTTAGGGCATCAATGAAGGCCTTCCAACTCTGGTGGTGCTTCCTTCATTGTGTCAGTAACTTCCTCTTGGTTTTCAACACTGTCGGTCAGGCAAGTCCCAGATGGAGACTCAGGAATACCGTTGCACTCAGATGTTGAAGGATTCTTCATTGCTGCTTCTGTAACAATTTGTTTGACCAGTGAGGGACGTTAGCCCTGAGCTGACCTCCTGAACCTGGAGGACTGGTGGACCACTCTTAGTCTTGCCTCTACCAGCTGTCCTGTTTGGTGCAGGTGATCCGACCAAGAGCCAAAGCATAAGGCCCTGACTCCAGCCAACATAACTCTCTGGGTTATTCAGGCATGCAAGCCCCCAAACCCAACTACAAGGTTGTGGCCCTCTTGGAGGTCATAGTTCACCACAGCACAGAAAGTGTTATCTTGCCTAATCCCATTGACCCACGCCTGGACCACAGTCCTCTGAACGCCTCTCATCCATGTACTTATCCAAACTGCTCAAATCAAACTCACATCCACTGCTGCTGCTAGCAACTCATTCCACTCTCACCCTCTGAGTGAAGAAGTTACCCCTTGTATTCCCCTTAAACAGTTTGCCTTTCACAGCAACACAAGCAAAATGCTGGAGAAACTCGGCAGGTCAGACAGCATCTGTGGAAATGAATAAACAGTCAATATTTCAGGCTGAGACCGTTCATCAGGACTGGAAAGGAAGGGGGAAGTTGCAAGAATGAAAAGGTGTGAGAGGGTGGAGGGGAAGGAGACTAGCTAGAAGATAATAGATGAAGCCAAATGGCTGGGAAAGACAAAGGGCTGGAGAGGAAGGAATCTGTTAGGAGAGGAGGGTGGACTATAAGAGAAAAGGAAGGACAAGGGGCATCAGGTAAGAGATCAGAATGGGGAACAGAAGAGGAGAGGGATATTCATGCCATCAGGTTGAAACCTAACAAGACAGAATATATGGTGTTGCTCCTCCCCCCAGAGTGTGGCCTCACCTTTCACCCTTAATTCATGCCCTCTAGTACAAGTCTCTCCCAACCTGTGTAGAAAAAGCCTGCTTACATTTACCCTGTCTAAGCACTCACAATTTTGTATACCTCTCCCTCAATCTCCTATGATCCATGGAATAAAGCCCTAAACTATTCACCCTTTCCCTAGAACTTGCCAAGTATCCAATCACGCAAGTATTATGAATTCATAGGTTCAGCTGGAATTTCATGCACTGGGAGATCCTTGTGAATTTCTTGCATTCTAATTTAGTGTCCTCTTGAGCCCAATATATAATGTGGTGAGGTCAACTACGAAAGATTGTAAAATGAGTCATGCACAGAAAGCTTAACATTATAATCACGCTTAAGGTAAAATTTAGCTTTCAAGAGAAAGGTTATTTCATCTGCTTAACAACATCATGGGGGGGGGGGGGGGGGATGGGGGGAATTATTCCCAGCCTCTCTGCCTTCCTACAAAGACCTGTAAAGAAAATCCATATTATTCTAGGTTTCTCAATAATTTATTTCACAGCAAAACAAGGCATTTCTTGCTCTTCAATAATCGCAGTCAAAGAAAGACCCAGTACAGGAAGTGGCTCTTCGGCCTTAATATCACTTCCAAACCCAAAGCCAGATTAAATTTAATCACTTGTGCCTGCATGTGATCCACACCCTTCCAACCCTACATATTCATGTGCGTATCTAAAAGCTTCTTAAACACCACCATCATATCTACATCCACCTTTGCCCCTCCAGCCAGAATAATACCTTTCCTCTATTACGCCCTGTCTTCTGTGAGTAAGCCAATTCTACAGAGGATCCTGTATACACTATCCGGTATATCAGAATCAAGTTTCGTACCACAACAATATGGTACTGTGCAAAAGTCTGAGGCACATGGATTCAGCTCGGGAAGAGAGTGGGGAATTCTGGTTGGGAAAAGTAGAAGGGAGAAGGGAGGGAGCAGAAAGTACTAGAGAGTTATTCTATGATGATCAATAAACTAATTGAATGAAACCAAATGACATTGCCTGATGTTTCAGGATGGGTGTGTCTGAACCTGTGCCACTCATGCCCCAGCACACCTTCTCTCCCACTTGTCTCACACGCCTCCCGCAGCACTCCACCCTCACCATTCCCAACATCCTTTACTCCCACCAGATTTACAAACTGTGCCCCATGTTGACAAACAGAGTACTGTGCAAAAGTCTTTGGCACCCAAGCTATATATACATGCCTAAAACTTTTGCATGGTACTGTATATTGTGAAATCTGGTGTTCTGCAGCAGCAGTGCATTGCAATATATAATAATAAAAACAATAAATTACAATAAGTATATATAAAAAAGAAAAATTGATTAAATCAAATAATGCAAAAAGAGAGTAAAAAAAATAGTGAGGTAGTGTTCATGAGTTCAATGGTCATTCAGAAATCTGATGGCAGAGGGGAAGAAGCTGTTCCTGAAATGCTGAGTGTGTGTCTTCAGACTTCTGTACCTCCACCCTGATCGTTGCAATGAGCAGAGGACATGTCCTGAGTGATAGGTCCTTAATGATGAATGCCACTTTTTTTGAAACATCGTCTTTTGATGGTATCCTGGATGCTCGGGAGCCTCGTGCCCATGATGGAGCTGGCTGAGTTTACAACTTTCTGCAGCTTTTTCCGATTCCATGCAGTGCCTCCTCCATACCAAATAGTGATACAACAGTTAGAATGTTTCTGGACCAGCCAACCATCACAGACCTTGTTACATTTCCTTACTAAAATCCATGTAGATAATTTTAACTGCCCTACAACACACACAAAATGCTGCAGGAACTCAGCAGGTCAGGCAGCATCCACGGAAAAGAGTACAGTCAACGTTTTGGGTCAAAATGCTTCAGCGGGACTGAAGAAAAAAAGCTGAGGTGTAGATTTAAAAGGTGGGGGAGTGCAGAGAGAAACATAAGGTGACGCGTGAAAACTGAAAGCGGAGGGATGAAATAAAGAGCTGGGAAGAAAGGAGGCAGCCAGTGCTTCCGGTGTGGCATCTTATATATTGGTGAGACCTGATGTAGGTTGGAAGACCGCTTTGCCAAGCATCTATACCTTGTCCACCAGAAAAAGTGAGATCTTCCAGTGGCCATACATTTTAATTCCAATTCCCATTCCCATTCTGATATGTCTATCCATGACCCCTTCCACTGTCAAGATGAGACCACATTTAGGTTGGAAGAACAACAACTTGTATTCTGTTTGGGTGGCCTCCAACCTAATGGTATGAACATCAATTTCTCAAATTTCTGTTAATTCCCCCTACCTTCCCCCCAACTTCACCATTTCCCATCCCCTTTTCCCTCTCTCACCTTATATCCTTGCCCGCCCATCACCTCCATGTGGTGCTCCTTCCCCCTCTTTCTTTCTTCCATGGCCTTCTGTCTCTTTCACCAGTCAACCTCCCAGCTCTTTACTTCATCCCTCCCCCTCCAGGTTTCACCTGTCGCCTGATGGCTCTCTTTCCTCTCCCCCCACCTTTCAAATCTACTCCTCAGCATTTTTTCTCCAATCCTGTGGAAGTGTTTCAGCCCAAAACGTCGACTGTACTCTTTTCCACAGCTGCTGCCTGGCCTGCTGAGATCCTCCAGTATTTTGTGTGTGTTGCTTGGATTTCCAGCATCTGCAGATTTTTTCTTGTTCGTCAACTACCCTACCCTCATGTAGCACCACCCACTTATTGAGATCTATTCTACATTATTCCTCTTTCCACTGCTTCACCCGTGAATCTGTCAGTGTCATTTATTGCAGCTCGTGCTCCAGTGCTGCCTCCTCTACATCGGTAAGCCTAGACGTAGATGTGGGGACCACTTACTGCTCCAGCACATCCTCAGACTGTGTTGGTCGTTGATGCAATTTCACTGTTTCAATGGTACATATGACAAATTAAGCTAATCTTTATCTCTTCTTTCTTATTGCTTTGTCCAAAGGTCATGATCCTGACGAGGCTGGAAGCAGCATGTCAACTCTGGAACGTTCTCTAGCAGCTCGAAGAGGAACCCGACCTAAACTGATGATCCCCATGGATTCACAGCCCAGCAATCCATGTAAGGAAACTGATGTTTTTTTTGACTCGGCACAATGATTGCATGGAAATATACAACATGGACTCCATGGTCTTCTGCTGCTGTAGCCCATCTAATTCAGGGTTCAATTTGTGATGCTTTCACAGATGCCCTTCTGCACACCGTTGTTGTAATGTGTGGCTGAAATAAAGTCACTTCCCTGTCCAAGTTTTAGGTGACATGCTTTAAAAGGCTTGAACTTATCTGGCTATTCTCCTCTGACCTATCTCATTGACCAAAACTGCAGCTCACTGAATGTTTTATTTTGTTTTTCACTCCATTCCCTGTACACTTTAGAAGTAGTATATGAAAATCCTAGGAGGTCAGCAGTCTCTGAGAAACTCAAAACCATCCTGACTGGCACCAACAATCGTTCAACAGTCAAAGTCACTTAGATCACATTTCTTCCCCATTCTGATGTTTGAATTGAACAACAACTGAACCTCTTGACCACGTCTGTAGGCTTTTATGCATTGAGTTGCTGCCACATGATTGGCTGATTAGATATTTACATTAACAGGCAGGTGCACTGGTGTACTTAATTAAGTAGCCACTGAGTGTATTCTGGGCAGAGAAAAACCTTGGCGGGCTGTCCAATGTTGACTCGTGATGGGGATGTCACAATCACGGAGGCAATTTATACTGTCACAGACCCGAGAGATTTTTCAGATAATGGATATCTTGAGCAACAAACCCAAAATGCTGGAGGAACTCAGCAAGTTAGGCAGCATCTATGGAGAAGAATTCTGACTCATCTGATCTATGGAGAGGAATAAACTGTCAACATTTGGACAGAGACCTTTCATCAGGAAAGGAAGGGGCAGAAGCTAGAATAAAATGATGAGACAAGGGGGAGGAGTACAAACTGACAGATTAGAGATAAGACAAGGTGAGGGGGAAGGCATGCTGGTGGGGGAAGGCCCCTCCCTGGTTTTTTCATTCTACATTCTAATTACCTACTCACCTCTTCTCCTCATCTCCCTCTGATTCCCCCCCCCCCCCCCACTCTTTCCCTTTTTCCCATGGTCTACTCTCCTCTTCTCAGTTTTCCTTTATCTCTAGCCCTTTGCGTTTTCCATCTATTATCTCCCAGCTTCGTACTTCATCCTCTCTGGCACACCACTCCCCTTCTCCATCACCTGGTCTCAGCCTATCACTGGCCATCTTGTACTCCTTCCCCTCCCTGTACCTTCTCATTCTGGCTACTTCCCCCTTCCTTTCCATACCTGATGAAGGGCCTCAGCCCGATATGTTGACTGCTTATCCCCCCCCCCCACCATAATTGCTGCCTGACCTGCTGAGTTCTCCAGTAGTTTGTGTGTTCAGCATAACCAGCACGTGATATGGACCAGATGCTCACACAACCATCCACCACCTGCTCCCATGGTCTCATGTGACCTGGCTGGGGAGGGAAGGGGAGTGGCAAAGCAGGTGCTACATCTTGTCCAAGGATGATCTGCAGGCTAGTAGAGGGAAGGAAAACCTTACACCTCCTTTGATAGAGACGTATCTCCACCCGACCAGCAATCAGCTCATACTACCTACCCTAAACTTTAACTTGAGAGGTTGATGATGAAAGGCATTCTTGAACCATGCTGAGAACATCAACGCAATGTTTTTAGGAAGGAACTTGCACAATATTTTATTAACAGTGATAAATGAAAATTGAAAAGGTGTGTAGTTTACAGAGGAATGTGTAAGCAGTTGTTCCTCCAATGTTCTTTGACACTTCAGCAGATAAGGGTTATGAGTCTGGAATCTGATATTGAAGATCTGCTTATGAAATAATTCAAAGCATTTTGTAAACCGCATAACTTTACAACCCTGAGGCATACAGCATAAATATTTAACTTGCTATTGGATACAAATTAAGCGACTGTTTTATTAGGGGTAGTGTTGAGTCTCTTGAGCATTACAGGAATGCCATTCATCATGTTAAGTGGAGAGTTTCTCTTATCCTCCTGGCCTGAATATTGCATTTGAAAGAAAATGCCCTTGGGCAATAAGGAGCTACTGTTTTTGCAGTAAGATTAAGTTTCTAGTTAATTGCTGTCTCCCAGTGAAAACATATTGGAGGATTTAGTGATTTTAAGGGGCTAATGAGTAATAGAGGCATTGGACACTACAGCACAGGAATAGGACCTTTGGCCAATCAAGTCTCCATTCTCCCATTGACCTGTACCAGGGCTATGGTCCTCCCCACCTCTCCCATCTAAATACCCATCCAAATTTCTCTTAAATTCTCTTTTAAAGCCTCTCTTAAAGGGGCACCAGGGTAGAGTAGCAGTTAGCACAACATTATTACAGCCTCGGGCGTTTGGAGTTCAATTCCAGTGTCTTCTACTAGGAGCTTTTGTACATTCTCACTGTGACAGAATGGCTCTCCTCCAGGTGCTCTGGTTTCCTTCCATAATCCAAAATTGTACCAGTTAGTGGGTTAATTGTCATTGTAAGTTGTCCTGTGATTAGCCTAGTGTTAAATGGGTGGGTTAGTGTGCGGTGCGCCTCATTAGGCCAGAAGGGTCTGTATCTCCAAATAAAATGAAACAAGTAACAATTATTTGTCGGAAACAAACCACAATCACCACTTATGCTGGCAGCCCATTCCACACACTCACCACCCTCTGAGTGAAGAAGCTCCCCCTCGAGTGGTCTCGTGTCCACTCTTACGAAGGATGAGTTTAGTTATTGCTTAATTGTATATTATCACTCACAGGAGGTAATTGTGCTATCAAACAAGTCAATCTGTTTCAGATATAGAACATAGAACATAGACCATTGCAGCACAGCCCTTCGGCCCACAATGTTGTGCCAACATTTTAACCAACTCTAAAATCAATCTAACCCTTCCTTCCCCCATAACCCTCCATTTTTCTATCATCCATGTGCCTATCTAAGAATCTCATTAATGTCCCTAATGTATCTGCCTCTACCACTAGCCCTGGCAGTGCCATCCATTCACCACCACTCCCTGTGTAAAAAAAACCTCTGTCATCCCCTTACGCTTTCCTCCAGTTATACCATAGCTATTTCTCACACATGCATTTTCTGCATGTTGTGTATGTGTGCCTTTCTTATTAACTGAATCTGGCAGGACAGAGTCTTCAGTGGGGCTTGAAGATGTGTTGTTGCCTGTTATGCTACTGGTGTTTAAAGCACTGATGAACATCTTCCACGTCTGGTAGTGTTCAAGGGTTCCTTCAATGTGTCAGCAGCTTCCTCTCTCTTTTCACTACTGTTCCTCATTTAAGACCTGGGTGGAGACTCAGGACTACCCTCGCACTCAGACGCAGAAGAATTCTTCTTTGCTGGTTCCTTAACAATTTTGTTTTACTAGGTAGAGTTGGTAACCCTGAGCTGAACCCCTCTTAGTGGTCCCTCTCAGTCTGGCATCTACCTTTGACTTGTTTGGCATGGGTGACCCTAGCAAGAGCCAAAGCACAAGGCTGTCTCTCGTCGACATAGCTCTCCGGATCATTGAGGCATGCAACCCTCCAAACCCAATGATAAGGTTGTTCTCTTGGTGGACTTGAAAATATCAAATGTTAAAAAGCAGAGAGCTGATTTAGTGTAATAGGCATTTTGTTATTCCATCAGTCTGTGTAGCTCACATTACAGATGATGAAAGACATGCTCTCTTAACTAAATTGAGCATAATAGTGGACAAACGAATGCCCATATCTGAGTGAAATCTAAATGAGGGAATATAAGTGAACATTTTGTGCTTGACTCTCAGTGTCATCTGAGCATGCACTACACTAGCAAAGAGTCAAATCCAATGCAGAGATGTAATTTTCCTAACTGTTGTAGTTTAACAAGCGACATCAGAACATCATAAATTTTCTCTGAAATTTAAGTGTCTATAGAACAAAAAACATCATACAACATCTGTATCAGATCAACAATCATTTTGTCCTCTTTTACACTTGCGTACTGAAGAATGACAATGAGCAATCCTGAATCTTGAATCACAAGGGATAGAACATAGAACACTACAGTGCTATACAGATTCATCAGCCCACAATATTATGCCAACCTTTTAACCTATTCTAAGATCAATCTAACCCTTCCCTCCTACATACTGGTTATCGATTGGCACGTGATTAGTTCCAAGGGTTTAGATGGAGCAGAGTTTGTTAAGTATGTCCAAGATAGATTCCTGTCACAGTATGTTGACAGACCAACTAGGGGGAATGCCATACTAGATCTAGTACTAGGTAACGAACCGGGTCAGGTCACAGATCTGTCAGTGGGTGAGCATCTGGGGGACAGTGATCACCACTCCCTGACCTTTAGCATTATCATGGAAAAGGATAGAATCAGAGAGGACAGGAAAATTTTTAATTGAGGCAGGGCAAATTATGAGGCTGTAAGGCTAGAACTTGTGGGTGTGAATTGGGATGATGTTTTTGCAGGGAAATATACTATGGACATGTGGTCGATGTTTAAGGATCTCTTGCAGGATGTTAGGGATAAATTTGTCCCAGTGAGGAAGATAAAGAATAGTAGGGTGAAGGAACCATGGGTGACAAGTAAAGTGGAAAATCTAGTCAGGTGGAAGAAGGCAGTGTACATGAAGATTAGGAAGCAAGGATCAGATGGGTCTATTGAGGAATATAGGGTAGCAAGAAAGGATCTTAAGAAGGGGCTGAGAAACGCAAGAAGGGGGCATGAGAAGGCCTTGGTAAGTAGGGTAAAGGAAAACCCCAAGGCATTCTTCAATTATGTGAAGAACAAAAGGATGACAGGAGTGAAGGTAGGACCGATTAGAGGGAAAAATGAGAAAATGTGCCTGGAGGCTGTGGAAGTGAACAAGGTCTTCAATGAATACTTCTCTTCGGTATTCACCACTGAGAGGGAACTTGATGATGGTGAGGACAATATGAGTGAGGTTGATGTTCTGGAGCATGTTGATATTAAGGGAGAGGAGGTGCTGGAGTTGTTAAAATACATTAGGACGGATAAGTCCGTGGGGCCTGACGGAATATTCCCCAGGCTGCTCCACGAGGCAAGGGAAGAGATTGCTGAACCTCTGGCTAGGATCTTTATGTCCTTGTTGTCCACGGGAATGGTACCAGAGGACTGGAGGGAGGTGAATGTTGTCCCCTTGTTCAAAAAAGGTAATAGGGATAGTCCAGGTAATTATAGACCAGTGAGCCTTACATTTATGGTGGGAAAGCTGTTGGAAAAGATTCGTAGGGATAGGATCTATGGGCATTTAGAGAATCATGGCCTGATCAGGGACAGTCAGCATGGCTTTGTGAAGGACAGATCATGCCTAACAAGCCTGATAGAGTTCTTTGAGGAGGTGACCAGGCATATAGATGAGGGTAGTGCAGTGTATGTGATCTACATGGATTTTAGGAAGGCATTTGATAAGGTTCCACATGGTAGGCTTATTCAGAAAGTCAGAAGGCATGAGATCCAGGGAGGTTTGGCCAGGTGGATTCAGAATTGGCTTGCCTGCAGAAGGCAGAGGGTCATGGTGGAGGGAGTACATTCAGATTGGAGGGTTGTGACTAGTGGGGTCCCACGAAGATCTGTTCTGGGACCTCTACTTTTTGTGATTTTTATTAACGACCTAGATGTGGGGGTAGAAGGGTGGGTTGGCAAGTTTGCAGACGACACAAAGGTTGGTGGTGTTGTAGATAGTGTAGAGGATTGTCAAAGATTGCAGAGAGACATTGATAGGATGCAGGAGTGGGCTGAGAAGTAGTTCAACCCAGAGAAGTGTGAGGTGGTACACTTTGGAAGGACAAACTCCAAGGCAGAACACAAAGTAAATGGCAGGATACTTGGTAGTGTGGAGGAGCAGAGGGATCTGGGGGGGTACATGTCCACAGATCCCTGAAAGTTGCCTCACAGGTAGATAGGGTAGTTAAGAAAGCTTATGGGTTGTTAGCTTTCATAAGTTGAGGGATAGAGTTTAAGAGACGCAAGGTAATGATGCAGTTCTATAAAATTCAACTTAGGCCACAATTGGAGTATTGTGTCCAGTTCTGGTCGGCTCACTATAGGAAAGATGTGGAAACATTGGAAAGGGTACAGAGGAGATTTACCAGGATGCTGCCTGGTTTAGAGAGTATGGACTATGATCAGAGATTAAGGGAGCTAGGGCTTTACTCTTTGGAGAGAAGGAGGATGAGAGGAGACATGATAGAGGTCTACAAGATATTAAGAGGAATAGACAGAGTGGACAGCCAGCACCTCTTCCCCAGGGCACCACTGCTCAGTACAAGAGGGCATGGCTTTAAGGTAAGGAGAGGGAAGTTCAAGGGGGATATTAGAGGAAGGTTTTTCACTCAGAGAGTGGTTGGTGCATGGAATGCAGTGCCTGAGTCAGTGGTGGAGGCAGATACACTAGTGAAGTTTAAGAGACTACTAGACAGGTATATGGAGGAATTTAAGGTAGGGGGTTATATGGGAGGCAGGGTTTGAGTGTCAGCACAACATTGTGGGCCGAAGGGCCTTTAATGTGCTGTACTATTCTATGTTCTATGTACTATAAGCTTCCATTTTTCTCTCATGCATGTGCCTAAGGGCTTCTTAAATTCCCCTAATGTATCTGCCTCTATCACCACCACCTTGCAAAGTGTTTCATCCATCCACCACTCTGTTTAAAAAACCTACTTCTGACACCTCTTCTCTTCTTTTCTCCAAACACATTAAAATCATGCCCCCTCATACTAGCCATTTTCACTCTGGGAAAATGTTTCTGTCACATGATCTGTGCCTTTTATCATCATCATGTGCCGTGTCATTTGCTGTGGGGCATCATGGTCTTGACCATGATCGTTCTTGGCAAATTTTTCTACAGAAATAGTTTGCAGTGCCTTCTTCTGGGCAGTGTCTTTACTAGATGGGTGACCATAGCCATTATCAATACTTTTCGGAGATCGTCCACCTGATGTCAGTGGTCGCATGACCAGGACATGCTATGCACCAGCTGCTCATATGGCCATCCTCCACCTACTCCCCTGGCTTCACCTGACCCTGATTGGGGTCGGGGGGGCTAAGTAAGTGCTACACCTTGCCCAAGGGTGACCTGCAGGTTAGCAGAGGGAAGGAACGCCTTGCAACCCCTTTGGTAGAGACGTATCTCCACTCCACCACCCTTATCATCTTTATACCTCTATACAGACACCTTTCATCCTCCATTTCTCCAAAGATAGACTGAACAAGCTCGAGCTCACTCAACCTCTCCTCATAAGACATGCTCCCTAATCCAGGCAACATCCTAGTAAATCTCCTCTGTACTCTCTCTAAAACTTCCACATTCTTCCGAGCAACACATACAAAATGTTGGAGGAACTCTGCGGGCCAGGCAGCATCAATGGAAAAGGGTACAGTCGACGGTTCAGGCCGAGACCCTTCGGCAGGTCTCCCAAATTCTTCCTCTAATGAGGTGATCAGAATTGAACACAATACTCCAAGTGAGCAACTGCAAGCTCCTTTCTGCCTGCATCTTATGGACACTGAATTGAAGGACAGATTTGTCTCTCAATACCCAGCCAAGTTTATAACAAAAGTGTTGTGTTTAGAAGATGCTCAGATTCAGTTTTAGTCCGATTCAGATACAGATTTATTTAAATGTACATCAAAACATACAATGTAATTTACAGCCAAAACACGTAAGGATGTGCTGGGGGTAGCACATATTCCGCACCAACACAGCCTGCCCACAGTACTCAGCAGAATAACAAAGAACACAGCAAGCAACAGAAACGAGCCCCATTCCTCTCTTTCACT
The DNA here is from genome assembly GCF_030144855.1 of Hypanus sabinus. Taxonomy (NCBI): domain Eukaryota; kingdom Metazoa; phylum Chordata; class Chondrichthyes; order Myliobatiformes; family Dasyatidae; genus Hypanus; species Hypanus sabinus. The sequence continues at coordinate 100,654,964 of NC_082719.1, read as the reverse complement.
CTCCCACCCACACACACACAGACAGTCCTCAAACTCCAGGTCAGGCTTCCATTGCTCTATTATTTTCCATTCATAAGACCATAAGGCATAGGAGCAGAACTAGACCATTCGACCCATCAAGTCTGCTCCGCCATTCCAAGTGGCTGATTTATTATCCCTCTCTACCCCACTCTCCTGCCTTCTCCCCATAACCTTTAACAGTGACTAATCAAGAACCTATCAATCCCCGCTTTAAATACTCCCAGTGACTTTGCCATCACAGATGTCTGTGGCAATGAATCCTCTGTTTAAAGAAATTCCTTCTCCTTCATTCATAAGGTTGACTTTTTGCTCAAATTAAATAGATTGATTTCAGATTTATTTATTACGAGATACAGGACAGAACAGGCTCTTCCAGCCCATTGAGCTGCACTACCCAACAAATCACCTATTTAACCCTCGCCTAATCACTGAGGAATTTACAATTTAAAATTTACAACTTGCAACTGGACTGGAGTAACACCGCAATCTTGTTGCATTGAGCAATGACAATAAAGTTCTATTCTGTTCTATTTACAATGACCAATTAACCTAGTAACCTGTACATATTGGACTATGGGGGGAAGCTGGGGTACCTGGAAGAAACCCATGTGGCTCACAGAGAGGACATACAAACACCTTGCAGAAGACATAAGAATTGCCAAACTCCAATACCCTGGCAAATTGAACTCTAAACTCCGACGCCCCGATCTGTAATAGCGTCGTACACCACCCACATTGATGCCATTAACTCTGAAAATGGCCATTAGTCACAAACCCCACTTTAACCCAATAAAAATCTGTCATGTCTCCAACTGATAGACAAATGCAGAGCTGCCATTAGAAACAACATTGCTGTTACTGGTCAGTGTGGAAAAGATTACCTCTTACCACTTGCCACCGTATTTAGAGTAATTTTATGTTTTCATAATGTCTTAACTTACTTGATTGAACTTACTCTATCTTCTTCAGTGGAGGTTTAGCCTATTCAATAGAGTGTCGGCTCTGCATGAGTGTTAAAACCAGACGCAGGGAAAATTAATTCAGTAAGAAGTCTTCCATATACTAACTTGCTATTAATTTCACACTAACATTTTGCAAGTGCTGTATTCTGGAAAAGCTGTGATCATCACTTTCCCATGTTGAATGATGAATAATGGACACAGCTTTCAACTGAAATTATGATTCATTTTTAAGGAAAGAGTGAATGGATGAAATTGTCAGCGTAATCTTTGACAATTAAGGGAACCAGCTCAGTGTATTGTTGTGAAAGGATAAATCGCTGCAGTCTCAACAACTAACCAATTGGCATGCAAAGTTAAAGATTGATGATATCAGCCATCTGGCTATTTTCAATTATAAAAGTTATTTTTGTCTGTTCATTCATTTATACATTTAAAGTCTTGATGTTGACCACATACTTCTATTGTTCATGTCTCTCTCCCAGCACTCATCTGTGGCAATAAGGCATATGGATTGCTTTAGTTGTGCAAAAGCCAAAGGCTTTATGATGACTAATGGTTTTCTTCATATTCCTAAGCATCCTTGAGTTCTTATGCAAAATGTTACGAAAGGATAATACTTTTAACGAGAATCAAAATGCCTTAGCCTTTTACAGAGGCTATCTGTTAAATTCTGATGAAGGATTGCACCTTAGAAATTACTTCCCAGTTTTTTGACCCAGATGCAGATTGGCATGTTATGTACACTCTGTTGCCACTTTAATAGGTATACCTGGACACCTGCTCATTAATGCAAATTATGCATTAAGTGACAGCCAATCATGCGGCAGCAACTCAAAGCATAAAAGCATGCAGACATGATCAAGGGGTTCAGTTGTTCAGACCAAACATCAGAATGGGGAAGAAATGTGATCTAAGTGACTTTGATCATGCAATGATTATTGGTGCCAGACAGGGTAGTTGGAGTATCTCAGAAACTACTGTCTCCTGGGGTCTTCACGTACAACAGTCTCTGGAGTTTACAGAGAATGGTGAGAAAAATGAAAAAAATTATCCAGTGTGTGGCAGTTCTGTCTGGAAAAAATGCCTTGTTAATGAGAGGTCAGAGGAGAATGGCCAGACAGGTTCAAGCTGACAAGAAGGCAACAGTGACTCAAAGGGGTTGAGGGGTATAATAATTCAGCATGTGGGAATAGCAGAATGTAGAATGGCCTAATTCTTCTCCTATGTCTTATGGTCTTATGGCTTTATGGACAATTCCTGATGAGGACATGGTGGACTGTAAGTGTGTGACTCTTCAAATCTATGATTTTTCTGCCAAAACACTTGTGAAGAAGAAAATCTTTGGAAAATTTCACTCCAAAATGATTCAATAGAGAATTATCTGTACTACTACTGCCCATTATGCCACTGGCATTCAGAGCACAATGAAGGTCCTCCATCTCTGGTGGTGTTCAGGGCTTCCTTCATTGTGTCTGCAGTTTAGTTTCCACTACTATCAGGCATGCAAGTTCTGGGTGGAGACTTAGGAATACCACCACACACAATCTTGTTTGACTGGTTAGTGATGTTAGCCCTGAGCTGAACTCGCAAACCTGGAGGATCGGTCGACAACTCTTAGTCTGGCCTCTACCCTTTGACCTGTTTGGCATAGGTGACCCTACCAATAGCCAAAGCATAAAGCCCTGACTCCAGACAACACAGCTCTCCAAGACATTAAGGCATGCAAGCCTCCAAACCTAATAACAAGGCTGTGGTCTGTTTGGAGGAAAAGATTATCAATTCCTCTAAAATGGACAAAATTAGGCCATTTATGGCAAATTGCATTGCATGTTAATTCCATTGATTTAGAAATTAAGGACTTCTTAGGGCTAAGAACCAATACTGACATTTATCATCCTTGGCTTCCGTTTATAAAGTCAATCTATTTTCCTTTAGAAATACAGTTTGTTGTTTTTTAAACTCATTGGGGTACAGATTTCATTAGTTTTTCCATTACAATATGCTTAAGAAACAATATCCTAATAGACTGAAACATTTTTTAAGTGCAAATTGCAGTGGCTGTGATAATTAGCTTTTGTTCAAGAAACATCCCTCTGGAAGCTCCCCACAGATCTATACATTATTTTGAATTAATTACCATTGCAAGTTTCTACTAATTGCATATGTTTCCGAGAAGACTCCACTAATTAATCTTTCTGAGACCATAAGACACAAGAGTGGAATTAAACCATTTGGCCATTCAAGTCTGCTCCCCTATTCCATTATGGCTGATTCATTATCGTTTTCAACCCCATTCTCCTGCCTTCTCCCCGTAACCTTTGACACCCATACAAATCAAGAACCTATCAACCTCCACTTTAAATATATCCAATGGACACCTCCAAGCTGTCTCTGGTTATGAATTCCATAGTCTCACCATCCTCTGGCTAAAGAAATTCCTCCTCATCACTGTTCTAATAGGACACCCTTCTTTTCAGATCTTAGACTACCATACTATAAGAAACATCCTTTCTACATCCACTCTTTCTAATCCTTTCAGTATATAATAGGATTCAATGAGGTTCCCCTCTTATTCTTCTAAAGTACAAGCTCAGAGCCATCAAATGCTCTTCTTACATTAACTCTTTCATTCCCAGAATCATTCTGAGAACCTTCTCTGGACCCTCTCCACTGCCGGCACATTCTTTCTTAGATAAGGGCCAGTAACCTCTCACCATAGTTCTGTTTGACCAATGCCTTATGCCTTGGTTTTCTTCGTGAGACTGAACCTTTGAGGTATTTAAGAATTGATAGGCACAATAGAACCTATTAAAATAAAAGACTGTCAAATGTCCAATGTGCAGAAAGAAAAAAAATCAAATCATACAAGCAATAAAAGTAAGCAAATATCATTCAAAATTGAAATTCACTAAAGGGAGTCCACAGCCAGGCATCACTGCAGCTGATGCAGGAGCCAGTTTTTGGCAGGCCACAGCCTCAGTTCAGTGCAGAGATAAATAGACCTCGTGGAGCAGAGAGCTGTCCCTCTCCCCCAATCCTGACCCCTGACTTTTTCAATCTGATCCAGCACTTAAATTGTCCAAACTTCAGGTTGTTCCTCACTCTCAGATGCAGGCCTTACCGCTTCGATATGCTCTCGGGACAATCAAAACAACTACAAAAAATATGTATGTATAATACAGAGGACATGAGTTACAGAGTTCTTGAAAGCGAGTCCACAGGTTGTAGATTCAGTTCAGACTTGAGGTGAGTTAAGTTATCCATGCTGGTTCAAGAGCCTGAAGATTGAAGGTATGTGGAAGTTAAGGCTCCTGTATCTTGCACATTAGCAGCCCAATGGAGACTTGATAGAGCTGTATTTATAAGATGAAAAGAGGCTAATGATGGTGTTGACAGTTAGCACCTTTTTTTTCCCCAGAGCAGGAATGGAGACAAGTTACGAGGAGACACGTTTTTGAAGCGATTGGAGGAAAGTGTGTTGGGAGGTAGTTTTTATTGAAACAGAGAGTAGTATGTGTGTGGAATGTGCTGCAAAGGGAGTGACTCTTAAGAGACTTGTATATAGATACGGGGATGATAGAAAAATGGAGGGCTATGTGGGAGGAAAGGGTTAGATTGATTTGGAATAGGTTAAAAGGTCAGTACAACATTGTAGGCCGAAGGTCCTCTACTATACCATTCGGTGCTCTCCATGTTCTAAATTTTCAGCACCATTTGTGTCCACGTCACCGGTTACAAATTAAAGTGAAATTCTTTCCCCATTGTTTCAATGGTATTCCCTAGGCATATGTGTCTCAGTTCTTTTCCCTAACCCAGAGCAGCATGGTGGCACAGTAGTTAGTGCATCGGTTTACAGCGCCAGTGAAAACGGATCAGTGTTTTCACTGGTGTTGCCTGTAAGGAATTTGTATAGTATATTCTCATCATTGTCTCATGGGTTTCCTCCAGGTGCTCTGGTTTCCTCCCATTTTCTTGCGAGCATACTCAGTAAATCCAAGAATCGTAATAGAATCTATGAAAGTCTGCACCAGACAGGATGGACAAGCAACCAATCTGCAAAAGGCAATAAACTGTGCAAAATAAAAGGGAAAAAAGGAAATAATAATAATAAATAAATAAGCAATGAATATCAAAAACATGAGATGAAGAATCCTTGAAAGTGAGTTCATAGGTTGTGTGAACAATTCAGTGATGGGACCATAAGACATAGGAGCAGAATTAGGCCTTTTGGCCCATCAAGTCTGCTTCACCATTCAATCATGGCTGATCCTTTTTCTTGCTCCTCAGCCCCATTCCCCAGCCTTCTCCTCATAACCTTTGATGCCCTGGACAATCAAGAACCTATCAAGCTCTGCTTTAAATACACCCAACAACCTGGCCTCCACAACTACCTGTGCTAGAAAATTCCACAAATTCACCAACCTCTGGCTAAAGAAATTTCTCCACATCTTTGTTTTAAATGGATGCCTCTATGTCCTGAGGCTGTGTCATTTTAACTTAGACTGCCCCACCATGGAAAACATCCTTTCCATATCTACTCTCTCTAGGCCTTTCAACATTTGAAAGATTTCAATGAGAAACCCCCCCTTCATCCTTCTAAATTCTAGCAAGTACAGATCCAGAACCATCAAATGTTCCTCATATGATAACCCTTTCATTCCTGGAATCATCCTTGTGAACCTCTTCTGGACTTTCTCTAATGACACCATATCTTTTTTATGGTAGCGTAGTGCTTAGCACAATGCTTTACTGTACGTGTGACTGGGTTCAATTCCCACCACTGCCTGTAAGGAGTTTGAATGCTCTCCCCGTGCTTTTAAGGGTTTCCTCAGTGTGCTCTAGTTTTCGGTTTCCCTCCACAATCCAAAGTCACATTGGTTGATAGGACAATTGATCATTGTAAATTGTCCTGTGATTTTGCTAAGATTGAATCATATGTTGCTGGGCAACATGGCTCAAAAGGCCAGAAGGACCTTTTCTGTATTGTATCACCATAACTTTTTTGTAAAAACCTGGTTGTGTGGGGACTGAGGTTCCTGTTCCTCCTTCCTGAATTATTTCCTATTGAATAAAAGATTATTTTGTGTCCTGGCTTTGGGTCTCATTAATAGATATGGAGAAGGGAACAGAACACCTTGACTCAATATAAAGATGTAGGATTGCAATAGAGTCACTAGATATGATGTTGACATCCCATAATCATCTAAACTGCTGTTCATGTCTTCTAAGTTTCAAAGGGTTTTGGAGAATTTGTTTTTTTATTTTAAGGGATGTTTTCATAGAGTGTCCTCTAATGGAAGGTGACTCTTTGTTCATCACAATTAATGTGGGAAGTAGATTAATTACAAGAATACACTGCATTAATACATCATAATTATGAAACAAAACTGCATTAGCTTATTGTTCATTTGCACTCAGTGAACATTTTATTACATACACCTGCTCAATAATGCAAATATCTAATCGGCCAATCATGTGGCACCAACTCAATGCATAAAAACATGCAAACATTGTCAAGCGGTTCAGTTGTTGTTCAGACCAAACATCAGAATGGGAGAAGAAATGTGATCTAAGTGACTTTGACAGTGGAATGATTGTTGGTGCTAGATGCAGTGGTTTGAGTATCTCAGAAACCGCTGATCTCCTGGAATCACAACAGTTTCTAGAGTTTACAGAGAATGGTGCTGGAAACAAAAAAAAACATGCAGTGAGCCAGAAATTCTGTAGGCAAAAATATTATGTTCATGAGAGACGTCGGAGGAGAGTGGCCAGGCTAGTTCAATCTGTCAGGAAGGCAACAGTAACTCAAATAACCACACATTACAACAGCGATGTGCAGAACAGCATCTCTAAAGGCGCAACGTGTCGAACCTTGATGTGGAGGGGCGGCAGCAGCAGAAGACCATGAACAAACACTCAGTGGCGACTTTATTAGGTGCACAGCACACAGGAGGTACATAATAACATGGCCACTGGAGTGTAAGCACATCCAGTGTTTTACGTTTGGGGTATTTGTTTATTTGTTTGCAATGTAACCAAACAATGTTGTACAATTTTCTATTTGTAGCTGTTGTTAGTGCGATTCCTGTTCCAACGTTGGAAAGTGCCCAGTATCCCGGCATCCTGCCATCTCCAACATGTGGATATCCACATCCACAGTTTCCACTGCGTACCATGCCATTCCCAACACTAGCAGTTGATCGTGGATACGGACCAAGTAAGAATCTTTACTTATTAAACATTAACAGAAGAGTGGCACCAAAAGAAACCTAGCGCATTATCTCTCTTCAAAATAAGTGTGATGCATTGTAAGTTTTAATATTTATCTTCATGGGGTAGATGTAGGAGAAAGAGGGGGACCTCAATGAAGCATAACAAATATTGAAAGGCCTAGGTGGAGTGAATGTGGAGAGGATGTTTCCTATGGTGGCGGGAGTCCAAGACCAGGAGGCACGGCATTAAAATAGAAGAACATCCCTTTAGAACAAAGTTGAGGACAAATTACTTTATCCAGAGGGTGGTGAATCTGTGGAATTCATTTCCACAGGTGGCTGTGGAGGCCAAGTCATTAGGGTATATTTAAAGCAGAGGTTGATAGGTTTTTGATTAGTAAGGCTCTCAAAGGTTACGGGGAGAAGGCAGGAGAATGGGGTTAAGTGAGATAATAGTTCAGCCATAATAGAATGGTGGATAGAATTGATGGGTCAAATGGCCTAATTCTGCTCCTATGTCTTTTTGGTTTTATGGAATTTGGGAAAAGTATACCTACAATCTTTTTTGCGGGTTAAAATCGGTAAAACATTGCATTGGTTTTGGAATTTTGCAAAAATAGTCAACCAAGGAGCAAAGCCAGCATTTGTTAAGAGGGCAGAGCCAGCCCCAGTAACTTCACAATTTTATTTTATAATTGTCCAGAAAAAATACTGTTCATAGTGGATTAAATGGAGGACTAATTATGGCAGAATTAAATCCTTGGGAACTGGTGCAGAAGTACTAGTTGCTTGATTTCCTACCATGTGTGATTGGACATTGAGATTGTAAGTTTAAAGTATTTGATGGAAAGATGAATAAAAGATTGAAAAGAATATTTTTCATTTTGGGATGGTAAACTATTGAAGTTCATCACCTAAATGAAAACAGCAAATGTTGGTTAAAAAAATGAAACAACAGTTAGAAACATAGAAAACCTACAGCACAATACAGGCACTTTGGCCCATAAAGTTGTGCCAAACATGTCCCTACCTTAGAAGTTACTATGCTTGCCCATAGCCTTCTATTTTTCTAAGCTCCATGTACCTATCCAAAAGTCTCTCCAAAGACCCTATCATATCCGCCTCCACCACCGTCGCCAGCAGCCCATTTCACGCACTCACCACTGTCTGAGTAATAAACCTGCCTCTGACATCTCCTCTGTATTTGCTCCCCAGCACCTGTGTCCTCTTGTGGCAACCATTTCAGACCTGGGAAAAAGCCTCTGACTATCCACACGATCAATGCCTCTCATCATCTTATACACCTCTATCAGGTCACCTCTCATCCTCCATCGCTCCAAGGAGAAAAGGCCGAGTTCACTCAGCCTGTTTTCATAAGGCATGCTCCCCAATCCAGGCAACATCCTTGTAAATCTCCTCTGCACCCTTTCTATGGTTTCCACATCCTTCCTGTAGTGAGGCAACCAGAACTGAGCACAGTACTCCAAGTGGGGTCTGACCAGGGTCCTATATAGCTGCAACATTAATGTTGTTCAGACAAAATAAACACAAGAGATTCTGCAGCTGCTGGAAATCCAAAGCAATTCACACAAAATGCTGGAAGACCTCAGCAGATCAGATAACATGTATGGATGTTAATAAGCAGTTGACATTTTGGGCAGAGGTATTTCAGGTCTGGAAAGGAAGGGGAGAGAAGACAGAATAAGAAGTTGTGGTGAGGTGTACAAACTAGGAGGTGGGTAGGGAAGGGAGGATGAAGTGAGAAGCTGGGAAGGGATAGGAGGAAAAGGTAAAGGGCTGAAATCTGATAGGAGAGGAGAACAGATCATGGGAGAAAGGGAAGGAGTAAGGGCACCATAAGGAGGTGATAGGCAAGTGAAGAAAGAGAAGCGTTAAGAAGGGAGTCAGAGGGGAGGAATGGAAGAAGGGGTTTGAGAAATCAATGGTCATGCTATCAGATTGGAGGCTACCCAGACGGAATATGAGGTATTACTCCTTTAACCTGAGAGTAGCCTCATTGCAGCAGTAGAAGAGTCCATGGCCCAACATGTCGGAATGGGTCAGGCAACGTCAATGGAAGGCGCTCTGAGACTGTTCATCAAGAAGTCTGCAGGCTGGGCAACATCTGTGGAAAGAAATATAGTGTATCAGGTCCGGGCAGTCTCTCTCCACAGATGTTGTCTAACTGATCTGGTATTTCAACATTTTCAGTAGTCTTAATAAAGAAGGCCTCCAAACTGGAGCTTGGAATTGTTTTCCTATAGATAACTCTCTTCTGGCTGATGTCTCACTATCTTGGAGTGCCATAGTAGTGGAGCATTTAGCACAACGCTATTACAGCACGTAGTATCCGTGCTAGGAGTTCAGTTCCAGCATTTCTCATAAACGTGTGGGTTTCCTCTGGGTGCTCCAGTTTTCTTCCACAGTCTGAAGGCGTACTGATTAATAGGTTAATTAGCCATCGTAAACTGCCCTGTGATTGGGCTAGAGTTAAATAAAAGGGTTGCTATGCACTGGCAGCTCAATGGACCAGAAGGGCCTGTTCCACACCGTATCTCTAAGTAAATTAATTGATGAAATTTTGTTTTTTTTTTATTTGTTTGCTACTGTTCTTATTACTCAGTATAACTTGGTTTATCCTTTGGTTTCTCAAAGCCATGAGTGAAGTTCAAACAACGCACCTCCAACAGCCTGCCGTGTTAACTCAGACACAACCCGAGCATCCTTCAGGGGAGGAGGCCCCAAGCAGAACAATTCCTACAGCGTGTGTCCGCCCCACTCATCCTCTGCGCAGCTTCGCAAACCCCCTGCTACCCCCGCCCATGACCGCAATGGAGCCCAAAGTCCCCTACACACCCCTTCTCTCTCAACCAGGTGAGTGGATATGAGTCTTCTGTTGGTAAATTGATGTTGACTGGGTTGATAGTTCGTTGCAAATGGGATCAATCTAAACACGGGAGATTCTGCAGGTGCTGGAAATTCCAGAGCAACACACACAGCATGCTGGAGGGACTCAGCAGGTCTGGCAGCATCAATGGAAGGGAGTAAACAGTCAATGTTTCAGGCTGAAACCCTTCATCAGGACTGGAAAAGAAGTGGGGAGAAGCCAGAATAAGAGGGTGGGGGAGGAGAAGTACAAACCTGTAGGTAATAGGTGAGATCAGTTGGAGAGGATGTTAGGTGGGTGGGGGAGGGGGTAATAGAGTGAGAATCTGGGCAGGGATAGGTTGTAGAGGTAAAGGGCTGGAGAAGAAGGAATCTGATAGGAGAGCAGAGTTGATCATGGGAGAAAGGGAAGGAGGAGAGGCACCAGAGTAAAGTGAGGAAAAGAGAAAGTGTCCAGGTGCAAGTCAAAGGGAGTAGGCAGAATAATAGTTTAGCACAGACTAAATGGACCAAAGGGCCTGTTTCTAAGCTGAAATGCTCTATAACTCTGACTAGATGAACATTGGGATTACAGCATAGAAATTAGGTAGTAGATGGAGGACCATTTTAAAGATATATTTCGCCTGACTGACTCAGAAGACTGGATAAGATGATTTACAAGTGGTTCAGATCAGACCAACCTGTGACCAGGCAGTGATATTTTACAATCCAGCATGAATATTTCAGCGTCTGTAGGATCTCATATCCTAGTCCCTTATTTGCCTGATCTTTTACTGTCTGTATGTTTATGAAAGGATTTTTCACTCCTCCTCATGATACCAGCTAACTTAATCACGTGACTTCCTTTTGCAGCTTGAGTTGCTTTTGTCTTTGCTAACCTTTGGCAGAAAATCTCAGATGTAATTTAATCAATCTGGTTTGGTCTCAGACATAAGTAACTTAAAGATTCAGGGTAATTGTAAAGGAAACGTAATGGTACAGGTGCAGGTTGAAGGGATGAGGCAAAATAATTGTTCAGCATGGACTAGGTGGGCTGAAGGGCTGATTCTGTGCTGCAGTACTCTTTGATTTGAGTTATCGTGACACAGTGGAGTAGCAATTAGCACAATGACTTTACAGTGCCAGCGATCACTGACTGGGCTCCAATTCCCTCTGTAAGGAGTTTGTACTTTCTTCCTGCGACTAGGTGTGTTTCTGCCGAGTGCCCTAGTTTCCTGCTGTTAAGATGTATTCTGGAGTGAGGGTACATAGCAAATATTAATTTCAGCAACCGATCCTCGGATGTGAATGTGGATTGTAAATTGAATTTAAAATGCAGCTCTGAACAGTAGTCTTCCTGGAGCTACAGATCGCGGCTGATTACAAACCGGGAAGCATGCATTCACTTGATGTCTGCATGCGCATGAATTCAGAGTGAGACAATGCTGATTATTGTTCATTTTGGGTGTCTGGAGTGTGGATGGGAAAAAGGTGTTTGAGAATTATATGTAATTGGTGCCAGAAGTGTAGCAATCCCTGCAGACTTCCTTGGGCAGTGTTGGTCATTGACGCAAAATGTTGCATTTCACTTAGTTTCGATGTACATGTGGCAAATACAGCTAGTCTTGTCTTTAAAAGAGCGTCTGTTAAATTGGAGTCCATATAATTTGTGGGATTAATGACTCAGTGCACTTTGTCTAAATGCAGATTAAACAAACATTTATCTCAGACTGTCACTGTGGGTCAGCTGGAAAACAGGCTTAGTTTCAACTTGCCAGCTAAGTTATCAATTGATGACTGGAAAAGATTTCACCCATCAAACATTAAGAAGTACAGCCAGACAGATATTCATCTGTGTAATCCATAGAGAAGGCAGGAGATTGGGGCAGAGAGGGAAAATGAATCAGCCATGATGAAATGGCGGAGCAGACTCAATGGGCCAAATGGCCGAATTCTCCTTCTGTCTCATGATCTAATATTCTTTTCTCCAGTTACTCCAAATGAATAAACCATCTGCCCATGGTATGGTGTCCCTCTTACAAGTGAAATGTGGGCAACACACACAAATTGCTGGAGAAACTCAGCAGTCAGGCAGCAACTGAAGAAATGAATGAACATTTGATGTTTCAGGATGCGACCCTTCATCAGGACTGGAAAGGAAAGACTGAATGACTGAATTGATGCTGCAATTTGAGAGGGAGAAGCATAAGTAACATGTATCAGTATAGCTATGGAATGAAATGTTTGGTCACTGGGAAATTTCAGAGGTGCTTGACAATGTGGCCTCCCCAGTCTACATTGAGTCTCACCACCTCTTTCCCTCCTGCGCAGGCAAGAAATTGTTTAATTTTAAAACACCAAAACTTTAATTTTAAAACATCTTGCAACCAAATGTTTACATTGTCAGCTGCTATGTCTTCATTTGTCTCATCATTGATTCTTGTATTTACTGAGTGCCCACAAGAAAATGAATCATAGTGTGACACATATACATACTCTGATAATGAATTGACATTGAACTTTGAATCATATTATTGACATTGACAATTTAGAAGCAGCCATTAGAAGCTAGCAGAGACCTGCCACCAGAGACCCTAAAGAGCCTACGGACAATGGAAATTACTACCATTCAGATTCTGATACTGTAGAATGCACTAGAACCCACAAAATACAGGAGGAGTTCAGCAGCCCATGCAGCATTTATGGAGAGGAATGGTCATTAGAATCATGGACATGTGTCCTGAAATTTGTTTTGTGGCAGCAGTACAATGTAGGACATTAAAATTACTATAAATTGCAAATCCTGCATCACGCAATTTGCAAGTGTCTTCAATGACCTACCAAATCTTCTTAGGCTCCTAATGAAGGAAAGCTTTCATGATTACATCAGTGTGCTGGGTCCACGACAAATTCTCTGAGATGATGATGCCCAAAAACTTGAAACATCAACATTTTGGGCCGGCCCCCTTCAGCAGAGAGCTATCAACATTCAGAAGACCTGGCCAGCTGCTGTTGGCCATAGTTCCATTTGCAGTATCCTACCCTGGAGGCAAAATGTCATAGTTTAGGAAATGAAACACAAAAGCTCTGTGGGATACTTAATGTTCTGTTCAGAGAGCAAGTTTTATCATTGCTTTTGTCGACTATGTTTTGCTGATATTTATCAGTGCCTTATCTTCACTCAGTGGCCATTTTATTAGGTACCTCCAGTTTCTAATAGAGTAGTCACTGAGTGTGTGACTACTGAGGTGTTCTGCTGTTGTAGTCCATCCACTTCAAGGTCTGATGTGTTATACATTCAGAGATGCTCTTCTGCACAGCACTGTTGTAACACATTAGTTGAGTTACTATCGCCTTCTGGTCAACTTGAACCGGTCCAGCCGACTTCCTCCAACCTCTCTCATTTTCGTCCACAGAACTGCCACTCACAGTTTTCTACACTGTTCTCTGTAAACTCTAGCGATTGTTGTGCATGAAGATCAGCAGTTTCTGAGATACTCAAGCCACCCTATCTGGCACCAACAATCATTCCATGTTCAAAGTCACTTAGATCACTTCTCCCCCCATTCTGATGTTTGGGCAGTCTGAGCAAGTGGATCGCTTGACCATGTCTGCATGCTTTTATGCACTGAGCTGCTGCCGCATGATTAGCTGATAGATATTTGCATTAATGAGCAGGTGTACTTATTAAAGTGGTCTCTGAGTAGCCACAGACGTAAGAGGAGGAGGGCAGTGCACCTAGTCAACGTGAGTAATAATTTGGTGTATGTCGAGGGAATGTATATTAAATAGCCATTTACCTTGTGCTGACAGTCTGAGATAGAAGAGGCAACCACCACCAGCACAAGCACTCTCTGTGTGCAGTTTTTCACTCTGCCTTTCTTTTATTAGCAGGTGCTGTTTTTCCAATATCACAGTGATTTCAGAAAGCGCTTCACTCCATTGCAATCTTTCAGCAATCGATATGTCAGCGAGTACGACAGGGCTAAAAAGCACTTCACAGCACTGCAGAATTGAGTTTCTTTTTTTTTTGTCGCACCTCACAAACTGCATAATGGTCCAAATCTTCTCAACAGAAGCTCAATCGAATAAGTGGGTAATTGATCTGTGTTAGCCTTCCTTGTCAGAACGTTCTGCATTCCTGAAAATTAGCTCTATTCTTTCTGCCAGGCCCCAGCAGAACTGTCAACAACAAAGAGATTAAGGAACTATATCAAAGTCATGACAACATATCAGAGAATCTGTCCTGGGACCAGCACATAAGTCCAGCACCTCTACCTTCTTAGAAGTTTGCACAGATTCAGCATGTCATCTAAAACTTTGACTAGCTTCTATAGGTGTACAGTGGAGAGGAGCTTGACTGCTTGCATCATGCCCAGGAACAAAAAAGCCTACAAAAATTGGTGGATACAGCCCAGTCCATCACAGGTAAAGTCCTCCACAGCACTGAGCTCATCTACAAGGAGAGCTGCCACAAGAATGCAGGCCTCCATCATTAAAGACTTCATCACCCAGGCCATGCTCTCTTCTCACTGCTGCCATCAGAAAGAAGGTACAAGAACCTCAGGACACACATCACTAGGTACAGGAACAGTTATTACACCTGACCCACCAGGCTCCTGAACTGACATTGAGAACTTTACTCGCCTCAACACTCAACTGATTCCATTAACTTATGGACTTGCTTTCAAGGACTCTACAACTCACGTTCTCAGTGTTATTTATTTCCAGTTTTGAATTATCTACTTTTGCACATTCGTCGTTTGTCAGCCTTTGAGTGTAGTTTTCCATCGATTCTATTGTATTTCTTTCTTCTGCTGTGAGTGTCCAAAAAAAAATGAACCTCCAGGTATTATATGGTGACATATACGTACTTTGATAATAAATTTACTTTGAAACACACTCCTAACATTTCAGAAACAATTCTCTGACCTTTCTGAACCTTGACAATGTAGATGGAACATAAGTGTGTACTTTTCCTTAGTCCCTGTGATATAGCTTTAGCCTAAGAAAGAATTTATCTGAAAAATGGTCCTGTCCTGAAACATCAACTGTTTACTCATTTCCATGGGTGCTGCCTGACCTACTGAGTTCCTTCAGCATTTTGTGTGTGTTGCTCTGGATTTCCAGCATCAGCAGACTTTCTCGTGTTTAAAGAATTGATCTAATTCGCCCTCACAAATGAAACACTCCATGCTAGGTAACATCCTGTAAAGCTCCTCTGCATCCTCTCCAGGGATGTCACAGTTTTCCTATGGTACACTGAACAGAACTGTATGCAGGCCCCCTTGCAACATTGCTCGTTCACTGGTAAGGCACCAGATTTTGGAGCACTCACCTGCTTATCTACATTCCCAATTGATACCAATTCATAACACACACTTGATAGCAAAGGCATAAATCTCTTTGTTTTTTTTCTTCCCAATTGAGTCTCACTATAAAGATATACTGATAAAGTCCGCGGTTATTACATTAACCATTAACGCAATGCTGTTGCGGCTCGGGGCATCAGAGTTCGGATTTCAGTTCTGCTGCCGCCTGTAAGAAGTTTCTACATTCTCCCCATAACTGCCAGATACTCTGGCTTCCTCCCATATCCCAGTTAGAAGGTTAGTCGTTCATTGTCTGTGCTTAATCATCATAATGTTCCATGTGGTATGACATAGGTGATCATGATTGTTCTTGGCAAGTTTTTCTATAGAATTAGTTTGTCATTGCTGCCTTCTGGGCAGTGCCTTTACAAGACGGGTGACCCCAGCCATTATCGATACCCTTCAGAGATTGTCTGCCTGGCGTCAGTGACATGCACCGGCTGCTCTTACGGCCATCCACCACTTGCTCCTTTGGCTTCACATGACCCTGATTGGGGTGTTAAGCAGGTACTACACCTTGCCCAAGGGGAACATTCAGGCTAGTGGAGGGAAGGCGTGACTTTGATAGAGTTTATCTCCTCCCCCCCCCCCCCCGTCTCCCCCATGTGATTAAGCAAGGGTTAAGTAGTTTGGTTTCTTCGGCGGTGCGGCTCGGAGGGCTTGAAGAGCCTGTTCCACGCCGCATCTCTAAATAAATAAGCAAATGAAACAGGAGAGAAATAAATTAGCTTTGAGCCTGCTTCAGCAATTTTCAGGATCATCCCCCACCTCAGTAACATTTTCTGGCATTACTCCCAAGTCCCTTTGTTCCCTTACTGCCCAGAAAAGGCACGTACAGTAGCATAACAGTTAACATAACGCTGCTACAGCGAACGGGGCTCAATTCCCACCATTGCCTATAAGCAGTTTATATGTTCTCCCCTTGACTGTCTCTGTTTCCTCCCACATTCCAAATACAGTAGGTTAATTGGAATCAGGTGATGTGAGCTTGTTGCACCAGTAGGGCCTGTTATCATGCTGTATCTCCAAGTAAGAACATAAGACCAGAGCAGATTTCACCACTCGGCCCATTGAGTCTGTTCCGGCATTCCACAGATTCACCACACTCTGCTAAAGAAATTCCTTCTCATCCCATATCCTAAATCCTCTCATTTTATTGAAATCTGATGACAGGTGGCAGGATGGAGATAAGTCCACCCCGTACCAAAGGAGGTGGAAGGTGCTCTGTCCCTCCACTAGCCTGCAGGTCACCCTTGGGCAAGGTATAGCACCTGCTTATCTCCCCGATCAGTTTCATGTGAAGCCATGAGAGCAGGTGGTGGATGGTTGTATGAGTAAATGGTGCGTATCACAAGCCCTGGTTAGGTGACTACTGACTCCAGGAGAGAATCTCTAATTTTCTCTGCACTTCTTCAATCTTATCTGTGATCGATATCTCTTATCATCTTTTACATCCCTCAAAATCACATAGAGTCATAGAGAAGTACTGCAGGGAAACAGGCCTTTTGGCCCATCTAGTCCATGCCAAAACCATTTAGTCTGCCTATTCTCATCAACCTGCACCAGAACCATAGCTCTCCATACCCCCTACCACCAATGTACCTATCCAACTTCTCTCAAACATTGAAATCAAGCTCGCATGCACCACTTGTGCTGGCAGCTCATTCCACATTCTCATGATCCACTGACTGAAGAAGTTTCCCCTCATGATTCCCTTAAATTTCTCACCTTTTGCTCTTAACACATGACCTTTGGTTGTAGTCACATCTAACTTCAGCAGAGAAAGCTTGCTTGCATTTACCCTATTCATTCCCCTTATAATTTTGTATACATCTTTCAGATCTTCTCTCAGTCTTCTACATAATAAAGAATACAATCCTAACCTATCCAATCATTCCCTCTAACTCAGCTCTTCCAAACCCGTCAGCATCCTTGTAAATTTTCTCTGTACTCTTTCAACCTTGTTTACATCTTTCCTGTAGGTAGGTGACCAAAACTGCACACAGTACTCCAGAGTAGGCCTCACCAACATCTTACACAATGTCAACATAACATCTCATCTTCTGTACTTAATACGTTGATTTATGAAGGCCAATGTGCCAAAAGCTTTCTTTACGAACCCTTCTACCTGTGACGCCACTTTCAATGAATTACGAACCTGTATTATTCCCAGATTCCTTTGTTCTAACACACTCCTCAGTGCTCTACCATTCACTGTGTAAGACCTACCCTGGTTGATCCCAGCGAAGTACAAAACCTTGTGTTTGTCTGCATTAATTTCCATCTGCCATTTTTCAGCCTCTTTTTCCAGCTAATGCAGACCTCTCTGCAAGCCACGATAGCTTTCCTAACTGTCTGTTACACTCCCAATCTTGGTGTCATCCGCAAATTTGCTGATCCAGTTAATCTCATTATTATCCAGATCGTTGATATAGATGGCATACAATAAAGGACCCAGCACCAGTCCCAGTGGCACACCACTAGTCACAGGCCTCCGGTCAGAATGTCAAATCTCTACTACCACTCTCTGGCTTCTCCCACAAAGCCAATGTCTAATCCAATTTACTACCTCATCCTGAATGTTGAGCGACTGAACCTTCTTGACCAACCTCCCAAGCAGGACCTTGTCAAATGCCTTATTAAAGTATATGTGGACAACATCCACGGCAATGACCGGAATCACCCGTCTTGTAAAGACGCTGCCCAGAAGGCAATGGCAAACTACTTCTGTAGAAAAAGATGCCAAGCATTCTCAGGGTCATGGAAAGACCATGATCATGCGACTTGGGACATAGAGAATGAATGACGAACAATGAGGGGATGCAGTTCCTGCTGTCCATCCTGTCATACGTCTCATTACTCTATACTCCTCCACTCTTAAGACTCTTAGACTCTTAAGCTCCTCCACTCCAGGGAAGATAAACCAAGTCTCGCTGATACTGCTTCGTAAATGAAACACTCTATCCTAGTTACCATCCTATCCAGTGACACCATATCTTTCCATTTATGGCTTGTTCTGGTAGCCAATTTATCGCCAGATAGCCCTGGTTCCCCAACCATAGGCACGGCCCTTGTCACCTCGGGGTGACATCCAAGCTGGCATGACTCTTCTTGTTTTTGTCACTCTCACAGCCGGAGGTTTTTGTTGCAAATGTAGCATAAGCATGAGGTGTCCAGCCCAAGACCCGTACCAGACTGCCACCGCTGGGACCAAAACCTCGGACCCCGACACCGGCACCATGGCGGGCAGTGGGATGGAGCCCAGACCATTCCCGGTGTCAGCCTCCACTCCCGGCGGCCTAGGGCCCGGCCCGAGTGCCAAAGGCATCCTGCTGATACTGGCACTCCGTGTCCTTGCAGGGGCCCACGTTACCTGCATTTTCTGAGGCTGCAGCTGCCTGCAAGGTCATCTCAGAGAGTGGACATGGGTCCAGGTACAACAGTGGAGAGACCACTAGTCACCTCCCATACATGGATGACATCAAGCTGTATGCCAGAAATGAAAGAGATGCTGATTCACTAGTCCACCAGACAAGGGTGTAGTGAGGTAGTGTTCATGGGTTCAATGTCCATTCAGAAATCTGATGGCTGAGGGTAAGAAGCTGTTCTGATTCGCTGAGTGTGTACCTTTAGACTCCTCTACTTTCACTCTGATGGTAGCAATGAGAAAAGGACATGTTCGAGGTGATGGGGGTCCTTATTGAGGGATGCTGCCTTTTTGAGGCATTGCTCCTAAAACTTCGAGCTCCAACATCTCGAGCTGTAATAGCTTTTCCCACTAATTGCTATGCAACTGTGGCACCTCTGCTTTTCTATTTGGTACCCCAAAAGGCCAGGATTCCTTGCATTTCCTTTCTATCATCTACCTATAGTGGCGACTTTAAGCAACCGTGTACTCTCAGTCCATTTCTCCTCACCATCCTTTCTCTGCTACCGGGTAAATCCACACTGCATAAAAAACAATGTGTCAAATTGTACACTCAAAGCATGTGCAAATGTGTCGATGTGTTAAATGGCCATTTGACTGTCTTCATATTTAAAGAGAACTTCAAAAGGGAAGAGTGTTATTCTCAAATAAGCTTACTTGTAAAACTTTAATTGAAAATACATGCATCCTTCATGCCTTTTTTTCATATTCTGTGACCCAGGGAGACAGACAAGAGTCATCATCCTATTCCCCAGAAGGAAGGAAGTTGATAGAGATTTTCTCTTGAATATAAATGTTCTCTGCTGTTGCATCCTGCTGAGACCCAGGAGCAATAGAAGGCATTGCAAACCAGTCTGAAAATAACAAAAGCAATCCAGACTGTCAGGGTAAAAGCTTCAACGTTGACATGTCCCCTCAGTAGGGGATCAGAGATGGAAAGGGTCACGAAACTTTAAATTCCTTGGCAATATTATATCTGAAGATTTGTCCCAGGTCCAAAATGTAAGTGCTATCACAAAAATAAACACACCGGGGCTTCTACTTTCTTGGAAGTTTGAAAGATTCAACACGTCACTTTGACAAATTTCTATAGAGGCACAATAGCGGGTATTCTTACTGTTTGCTTCACGGCCTGGTATGAAAACACCAGTGCCCAAGAAAGCATTGATGAAAGGTCTCTGCCTGAATCATTGACTCTTTAATCCCCTCCGTAGGTGCAGCCGGACCTGTTGAGTTCCTCCAGCATTTTGTGTGTGGTTAGTTTGTGTGTGTGGCAGAATCTCTTGTTTTTATTATCTGATGCTGCAGTGTATACCTGTGATACTGCTGCAGGTATGTTTTTCATTGCAGCTCTGCATATCGTTAATTATGGCATATCTATGGCAGTAAACTTTGACCTTGACTCTGGTCACAGGTTCCAATCTCTCGCTGAGTCACGGTAAGACAGCCTCACTGGGATTGGCCGGGAAGGCAAGATCACCGCTGCTTCCTGTTTCTGTCCCCACAGCCCCGGAGGTCACAGAGGAGAACAACAGGACAGAGGAGCAATCTAATGTAAGGTCAATAGAGTTGGTTACATTTTGAAAACAAAACTGCTGACGGTGGAGGCACAAAATATGATTGGTCTCTCACATACTGGCTGTATTTTCCTTTCAGGGAGATTATTACTGGTATCAATGAAGTTAATAGACTGGTAGCTCGATGACAATTCTCTGCTGTTAATTTATATGGAGAATCAAATTTTGTGATAAGGTTGAGCAGGAATCATGTATGTGCAGTTTCCAGCTGCAAATTAACACAACAGGCAAAATATCAATTGGAGTTCGTATTTCTGTTTCAATCATATTTTAGACATATATAAAATGTAAAGTCCACAGAGTCATAGAGCACTACATCACAGAAACAGGCTGTTTGGGCCATTTAGTCCATGTCAAACTGTTATCCTGCCTGGTCACATCAACTTACACCTGGACCATAACCCTCAATACCCCTCTCATCCATGTACCTATCCAAATTACTCCTTTCATCCTTAACCCATGACCTCTGTCTGTAGACTCACCCAACCTCAATGGAAAAAGCCTGCTTGCTTTTACCCTATCTATGCTCCTCAGAAATTTGTACGCTTCTATAAAATCACAGCTCCAGAGAATAAAGTCCTAACCTATTCGACCCTTCCCCATAATTCAGGTCCTCATCCTGGCAGCATCCTTGTAAATTTTCTCTGCACTCTTTCGATCTTTCCTGTAGGTAGGTGACTTGAGCTGAACACAATACTCCAAATTAGGTTTTATAGAATTTCAACATGACATCCCAACTCCTGTACTCAATACTTTGATTTATGAAGGCCAAAGTGCCAAGAACTTTCGTTATGACCCTACCTGCCCCTGATGCCACTTGTGTTCCATTTAATAACCCAACCAATTACAAGGATATTTGGATTTGACTCAGGATTAGTTTAGAATTGTGCAGTCACCATCATGAGCAAGTGGTCTCCATGTTACCTTACGTTAGGTCTGCCTTCATTGTGGCATTGCCACAGTTATTGCCCTTGGCTAAATGCCCTTGTATTTGAGTGGCTTGCCAATGCAGGGGGGCAGTTAAGACTCAGTCACGGTGCTGCCAGTTTGGAGTTACATATCCAGTACATTAAACAAGATATTGACAAAATAATTGCTTCCCTGATGGGCATTGGTAAATTGGGTGGTTTCTCAATCTGCAGCATTAAGGTTACTGTTGTTGACATTCGCGTTTGAATTCCCAGCTCTTTTGCAGGATTTTAACTTGCTCCAGGCCTCTGGATTGGTAGTCTGGTAAATTAGTCATTATGCTATCATACCCCCTCATGTTTCATAGCATCATAGAGCACTACAGCACAGAAACAGGCCCTTTGGCCTGAACAATCCATGCCACACTGTTAATTCTGACTAGTCCCATCAACCCACACCATACCCCTACCATCCATGTACTTACCAAAATTTCTCTTAAGTATTCCAATCAAACCAATATCCACCACATTTTCTGGCAGCTTATTCTACACCCTCACCACCCGCTGATTGAAGGTGAACCCCCCCCCCCCCCGCCCCAGTTTCCCCTTAAATTGAGTGGTTCCATTTAATATCAGAGAATGTATACAGTATACAACCTGAGATTCTTACTCTTCACATACATCCTCGAAGCAGAAGAAATCTGCAAAGAATAAATGACAGAAAGCACCCCTTCCCCATCCCTCCTTCCATGCACAAGCTGCTCCTCCATCTTCTTTCATCCTTAACCCATGACCTCTAGGTCAAGTCTCATCCGATCCCAGCAGAAAAAGTCTGCTTGAATTTACCCTGTCTATACCCTTCATAATTTTATATGCTTCTATCAAATCTCCCCCCATTCTCCAATGCTCCAGGGAGTAAAGTCATAACCTTATAGATTCATAATGAACTTCAGCTCCGAAACAAGCCCTTCAGGCCATCTAGTCCATGCTGAAACCTACTCTGCCTTTCCTTATAACTCAGGTCCTCAAGTCGCAACATCATTCTTGTAAATTTTCTCTGTACTTCTTCAAACTTATCTGTCATCTCTGCCTCTTATCATCTTGTACACCCCTCATAGTCACATATTTTACATAAAACATTATACTGAGCTAACTGAAAATGTATCTTAGAGAAACAGGATACTATACTACACGACAGTTTACAACTTTGGTAACTTGTACAATGCTATTACAGCACAGGGTGTCAGAGTTCAGAGTTCAGTCCCAATGTCTTCCATAAATGTGAGGATTTAGGATAAGGGACAGAAGTTCAAGAGTTTGAAGTTAGAGGGCAAAATGCCAATATGGAATAAAATGTGCAAAAATACATAAATGCCAGCATGTATTTGCAATGTAAACAACATTATAAAAAGTGGTTTAAAGCGTGGCTTGAAGGGGAAGATGGGCTTATTCCGTGCAGTAACTCTAAATAAATTTCAATTCACAACTTGAAAGGTGATAAGTCAGTCACGAGGTATGTTATTAACCAAGTTTTGAACAGAGCTGGAAGCTTTAAGAGCCCTTGAAGTGAAAATGTTTTGTATTTTCCATACTTCAGAATGTATGCATGATATAAAATATGGCTGTCATGTCTCTTCATTCAGGTTTATGAGCAGAATGACTTGAGTGAGCAAATGGCCAGTCTGGAAGGCTTAATGAAGCAGCTGAATGCTATCACAGGCTCAGCGTTCTAAACACCATCACTACCTGCTAGAGATATGTCCACCAGGAGTCAGGTAGCATGCCAGTATTTACGTACTCACCTTGGGGCACCCAAAGTGCCCCCTTCCTCTTCAGCAACTTTCAGGTCAAGCAAGGAAATGCCTCGAAGGGACATTGTTCATCTCGTCAACCATTCCATTGTTCATCTGTATATACCACCCTGTCTTCTGGTCACGCACTGCGATTTTGTTCATGCCTCGTTCAGTATTTTAATGTCAATTCACCAAGGCAGCTTAATCAGAGAAGGTACAAGCCTGGCTGGCATAAGGAAGGGAGATGGGATGGAGTGGGGGGGTGGGGGGTGGTATGCGGTTTGAAGGTTGGTGGTGAGGGGTGGGTGCGATGCGGGGCAGAGGGGTGGAAGGTTTGGTGAGAATGCCCCGACCCTGTCATGGACAAATTCTTCCTCTGCCTCTAACTTGAGAATGTAAATGTAGAATAGTCTTTGTGAACACTCTCCCTCCAGTTAGAAATGAAAAAAGGGTAGGGCAAAAGCAGGGGAAATTATCAGATTTTAGCTCATCTTTCATGATCACTAGATTATTAGCACATAGAATAAGGGAAGAAGAGTAATTTGATACTGGTAAATAAATATTGATAATTTGAAAAGAATATGTCTAGGTAGGATGTCAACATGAGGTAATACTTAAATAACTCCAAGTGTATCAGCTTTCATTTAAGAGGGTTATTTAGTCTCGGAAACCATAAGACCATAAAATATAGGAGCAGACTTAGGCTATTTGGCCCATTGATTCTTCTATACCATTCCATCATGGCTGATTTATCATTCCTCTCAAACCCATTCTCCTGTAACATTTGACACCCTGACTAATTAACCTCTTCTTTAAATATACCCAATGACTCTGTCTGTGGCAATGAACTCCACAGATTCATCGCCCTCTGGCTAAAGAAATTCCTTCTCATCTCCGTTCTGAGGGACATCCTGAGGCTGTGCCCTCTGGTCCTAGGCTATTGTTAAATTAGTAGGCTACTTAATGGTAGCATAGTGGTTAGCATTATGCTATTACTGCTTGGGGCATTGGAGTTTGGAGTTCAGTTCTCCCGCCGTCTGTAAGGAGTTTGTACATTCTCCATGTAACCACGTGGGTTTCTTCTGGAAGCTCCAGTTTCCTCCCACAGTCCAAAGATGTACCAGTTAGTAGGTTAATGGCTGATTATAAATTGTCCTTTGATTAGGCTAGCAGTAAATAGGTAGTTTGTTGGCCCGTGCAGCTCGTTGGGCCGGGCAGGTGTGGTCTGCGCTGTATCACTTGTTGAATAATCACTTTAGGCTAGACTAGAGAAAGTCAATATTTCCTCTCTGCGTTGGTATGTGCTGTGAGCTCACCACCCCTGCCAGAACGGTTCAGTCAACCTTTCCCACCTCCATTAGCACATTCATGTTCAACCTCCATTTGGTTCCATTGAAGCCAAGTTTCAGAAGCAGAGACCTACTTAAAGAATTGCACATATAGCTCCAGCAACCTAAAGGCAAATTTTTCCCTAAATTTCTTAAAGTTTAATGTTTCAACTGAATTTACTAGCAAAGTGCACGTACGGTACGCCACCATATGCTACCCTGACATTCGTTTTCTTACAGACATTCACAATAAATAGCAGGAAGCACAAAATCAATGAAAAGCTGCACACAGAGATGGACAAACAACCAAAAGACAACAAACTGAGCAAATACAAAAAGAAAAACAAAATAATAGATAAATAACTCATCAATAATATTTAGAATATGAGCTGTAGAATCCTTGAAAGTGAGTCTGTAGGTTGTGGAATCTGTTCAGTGTTGATGTTATCCAATCTGGTTCAGTTATTACTCAGGTTGAAGGGTAATAACTGTTCCTGAACCTGTTGGTGTGGGTTCTGAGGCTCCTTACCTCCTTACTCTCTTGGTATTGCATGTACCGTATGTACCATGACATATTCATCAGCAGTTTTACTGCCAGTTAATTATATTCTCTACATAATTCGACCACAAACATGTAGCCGTAAAAGTTTTGATGTTTTGTTTGCTGTATTCAGTTGATAGTAACAAGAGGCTTGCGTCTGTATTGTGGAAACATTAATGCTAACAATGACAGAAAATGCTCAGTACTGGACATTTCATCACCTTGCAATCTGCACCATTAGGATGCTGCTGATATATTTTCTTCACCTTTTAAGGTGCCACAGTAGCGTAGCCATTAGCAGGAAACTATTACAGCTCAGGACATTGGAATCTGGAATTCAATTCCAATGCTGTCTGTAAGGAGTTTGTAAGTTCTCCCTGTGACCATGTGGGTTTCCTGTAAGTGCTCTGATTTCCTCCCAGTGCTCCACAGTCCAAAAACATACCGGTTTGTAGGTTAATTAGTCATTATAAATTGTCCTCTAATTAGGCCAGGATTAAATTCTGTGCTGCATCTCTAAATAAAATTTTAAAAACTGAAATCAATATTATCAGTCTATAAACAGAGCATATAAAAACACTTTAATGTGTTTCAGGCATTGATTCAATTTCCATGTTTAACTTTCACCATGTGGCTACACCATGACAACTGCTGAAATGAATATGTGGCCCATTACAATATATAAGCTGAGGCTGCATAATTGTATATTTTAGGGCCCTTTCGGGATAATGACGTCTAAGAGCCTTTTAGAACATTATATTTATGATAACCCACAGGGAAAAATATTGGCAAGAGAAAGCTATGTGAGGCTGTGATATTTAATAGGATCCCTGGCTTCATTAAGTATGTCCCTGGACAGAAGGGAGATTTGAATCAGTTTCTAGTAGTTCATCAACTTACCCTCTAAGGTAGATGTAACACCATTCTCTACGCTGGTTCTTGCTAAGGAAATGTCGTGTTGTTAGAATATTACAATTGCTACCCCTCAGAACAATAATCTCCAAGTTCTCTAGGAATGAAAACTCCCTGAAGAAGGGTCTTGGTTCAAAACGTTGTCTGTATATTCATTTCCCTAGATGCTGAGTTCTTCCTTTCTTTATTTGGTGATTTATTGCGATACAGTACGCCTTTCTGGCACTTCTAAAACTTCGGCAAATGTCTACAGATGTGTTGTTATTCTTTTCCACACATTGTGGTGCATTGGGTAGATGCCACTGCACTAGATAGAAAATAGAACATAGAATAGTACAGGCCCTTCGGCCCACAATTTTGTGCCAACCCTTAAACCCTGCCTCCCATATGATCCCCCACCTTAAATTCCTCCATTTACCTGTCTAGTAGTCTCTTAAATTTCACTAGTGTGTCTGCCTCCACCACTGACTCAGGCAGTGCATTCCACACACCAACCACTCTGAGTAAAAAACCTTTTTCTAATATCCCCCTTGAATTTCCCACCCCTTACCTTAAAGCCACGCCCTCTTGTATTGAGCAGTGGTGCCCTGGGGAAGAGGTGCTGGCTGTCTACTTTATCTATTCCTCTTAATATCTTGTATACCTCTATCATGCCTCCTCTCATCCTCCTTCTGTCCAAAGAGTAAAGCCCTAGCTCCCTTAATCTCTGATCATAATGCATACTCTTATCATAATGTTTTACAAAGCTGCATCATTACCTTGCAACTCTTAAAATCTACCCCTCAACTTATGAAAGCTAACAACCCATAAGCTTTCTTAACTACCCTATCTGCTTGTGAGGCAACTTTCAGGGATCTGTGGACATGTACCCCCAGATCCCTCTGCTCCTCCACACTAGCAAGTATCCTGCCATTTACTTTGTACTCTGCCTTGGAGTTTGTCCTTCCAAAGTGTACCACCTCACACTTCTCCAGGTTGAACTCCATCTGCCACTTCACAGCCCACTTCTGCATCCTATCAATGTCTCTCTGCAATCTTCGACAATCCTCTACACTAACCACAACACCACCAACCTTTGTTTCATCTGCAAACTTTCTACCCACCCTTCTACACCCACATAATAAAAATCACGAAAAGTAGAGATCCCAGAACCAATCCTTTTGGGACACCACCAGTCACAACCCTCCAATCTGAATGTACTCCCTCCACCATGACCCTCTGCTTCCTGCAGGCAAGCCAATTCTGAATCCACCTGGCCAAACTTCCCTGCATCCCATGCCTTCTGACTTTCCGAATAAGCCTACCGTGTGGAACCCTACCCCGGCTTACTATTAGAAGTGTGATGGAGAGTATATTAACTGCTGCATCACAGCCTGATATGGAAACACCAAAGCCCTGAAAGGAAAATCCTGTAAAAAGTATCAGATAAGTCTATCACGGGTAAAGCCCTCCCCACATTGAGCACATCGACATGCAGTATTGTTGCAGGAAAGCAGCATCCATCATCAGGGACCCCCAACAGTCAGGTTAAACTCTCTTCTCACTGCTGCCATCAGGGAGAATGTTCAGGAGCCTCAGAAAACACACCTCCAAGTTCAAGAATAGTTATTGTACTTCAACCATCAGACCCTTGAACCAGAGGGGATAACTTCACTCAATTTCACCCACCCCATTCTTAAAATGTTTCCACAACCTAAGGACACACTTTCCAGGAATCTTCATCTCTTGTTCTCAATATATATTGTTTATTTATTTATTATTATTTTTCTTTCTTTTTGTATTTGCATAGTTTGTTGTGTTTTGCACACTGGTTGTCTGCCTTCTTGGTATGCTCTTTCATTGATTCTATTATGGTTTTTGGATTTATTGATATGCCCTCAAGAAAATGAATATCAGGGTCCCAACAAATATGTACTTTGGTATTACATTTGCATTAAGCTTTGAACTTTGAACAGTCTAGGCAGCACTATAACAAGTGGTTGAAATTGCTTCTACTGCAGTGACAGGGATAAAGGGATAGAAGGGGATGGCAGGATGCTAACTAGAATGATTGATCAGATGGAGTGCCTGGAAGAAGAAACATTTGAGATGCATAATTTTTTGTTTTACTAGTTCTAAAATGTTTCCCAAAAATAACAAGTACTCAGCTGAGAGAGGTGAGTGGTGTCTGGTAATTAGCCTAATTTTGACAGGAATGGTGTTCAGTGGTGAGAGTGTAAGATAAGCAGGAGTTCTGTACAATATCTGCTGCAACATCACAAGCTCATGCATTACATGATATACCCATCAACGTGAAACAGCACACTAATGGAACCTTATGAGCTTGTGTAGCAAGACAGAGGATTTGTGCTTATTGCAGATTGGTCACCTGGTTTGAGATTGTGCATGACTATGAGACTATAACACATAAGAACGGTATTAATCTATTCTGCCCATTGAGTCAGCTTCGCCATTCCATCATGGCTGACGTATTATCCCTCTCAATCCCATTCTCCTGCCTTTTTCTTATAACCTTTGATGTCCTTGCTAATCAAAGGGTAGAGGCAAGACTAAGTGTGATCCACCAGTCCTCCAGGTTTGGGAGTTTAGCTTAGGGGTAACAACCCTGACAGGTAAAACAAAATTGTTACGGAAACAGCAATGAAGAATCCTTCTACATCTGACTGTGATGGTATTCCTGAGCCTCCACCCAGGACTAGCAAGGCTGACAGAAGTGAAAACCAAGAGGAAGTCACTAACATATTGAGGGAAGGCCTGAACACGCCAGAGATGGAGGACCTTCATTGCTGCCCTAAATGCCAGTCAACCTCTGCTTTAAATATACCATAAGACTATAGATATAGGTGCAGAATTAGTTCATTTGTCTCATCGAGTCTCCTCCGCCATTTCATCCTGGTGATCAATTTCCTGCCTTCTCCCTCTATCTCTTCATGCCCTGAGTAATCAAGTCTATCAACCTCTGTCTTAAATATACCCGATGACTTGCCCTCCACAGCTGTCTGTGGCAATAAATTCACACATGCACCACCCTATAGCAAGACAGGATTAATATTAGTGCCAGGATGAGGAAGATGGCATGGGAATGAGGGGATGAGGCAGTGGGTATTAGTGTGGAGAATGTTGAGTATGGCATGGGTGAAGTCAGAGATTGGGTGCAATAGTTGTGGATAGAGCGTGCGGTTGGAAAAGGGAGAGTATTGGTTTTAAATAGCTCAAGGTTGAGCCAGGAGTTACTGAAGATATAGAACAGGGAACATTATGGCACTCTACAGGTCCTTCAGCCCACAATGTTGTGCCAACCTTTTAACATACTCTAAGATCAATCTTACCCTACCTAGTCCTCCATTTTTTCATATATCCAAAAGATTCTTAAACGTTCTCTGCCTCTACCACCACCCCCAGTAGGGTGTTCCACACACCCACTGCTCTCTATGTAAAAATCTTATCTCTGACATCCCCCTATATACTTTTCTCCAATCACTTTAAAAATGTCCCTTGGTTTTAGTCATTTCCACCCTGGGGAGAACCTTTGTCTGTCCACTCTACCTATGCCTCATCTTGTATCATCTTGCACACCTCTATTGAGGTTGTCTCTCATTCAATCTTCACTCCCAAAGGAAAAGCCCTATCTTGTTCAACCTATCCTCATAAGGCATGCTCCCTAATCCAGGCACCATCCTGGTAAATCTACTTTGCTCCTTCTCCAAAACTTCCAAGCTCTTGCTATAATGAGGTGACCAGAACTGAACACAATATTCCAAGTGTGGTCTAACTAGAGTTTTGTAGAACTGCAACACTAGTATTAGATATGCAAGATATCCATTAGAAGTTTTAACACCGAGCCCTTGCCACATCATTAAAAGTTGTCTTGCACATTAGCCAGGTCCATGGGATGGTGGATCTCCTGAACATGTTGAGTAGTTCTTTCGAGCTCAAGTTCAAGATTAATTAATAAAGCATACATGAATATATCCAAACGAAACAGCATTCCTCCAGGGCCAAGGTGCAAGACCTCAAAACATCCTCCTTAAGAGATAGTGCTTTTCAATTAGTACACAAAAACCCCATATTTGCAGAGCTGAGTGGTCAAGCTATCATGAAAAATATCCAACTGGTGCTAAGTGCCTCATATTAATAAAAGGTTCATGACTAATTTTATTTGTAAATACCATCCTCTCAAAGCAACATGCAGTGCTAGGAAATTTCCTATACAGGGTCCAAGAAGGCAATCATTTTTTCAACTTCCAGAAGTTTGAAATCTGAATCATTATTGACAAATCCATGGGGAATGTGTGGTTCCATGGATTAGTCAGCCATTATACAATCCAAAATAGAAGAAATGTAAGTGCAATTATAGGCTGAAATTTAGGTCTATGCATCCGGATACTCTGTAGATCCTGAAGACCCAGAGCAACACACACACACACACACACACACACACACACACACTTACACACACACACACACACACACACACACACACTCACTCACACTCACTCACTCACTCATACTCACACTCACACTCTCTCTCACACACACACACACTCACTCTCACACACTCACTCACTCACTCACTCACTCATACTCACACTCACACTCACACTCTCTCTCACACACACACACACTCTCTCTCACACACACACACACTCACTCTCACACACACACACACAAACACACAAACACACACACACACACACAAACACACACACACACACACACACTCACTCACTCACTCACTCATACTCACACTCACACTCACACTCTCTCTCACACACACACACACACACACACACACACACACACACACACACACACACACAAAGCAAGATAGCTGAAGCCAGGTGGGTGGGGGAGAGGGGATGAAGTAAAAAGCTGGGTGGTGATAGGTGGAAAATGTAAAGGGCTGGAGAAGAAGGAATCTGATAGGAGAGGAGAGCGGACCAAGGGAGAAAGGGAAGGAGGAGGGGCACCAGGGAGAGGTACGAGGCCACAGTGGGGAATGGAAGCAGGGGGAAGGGGAAAGGACAAAAATAAAAACATGAGAAATCAAAGCCTTACACACAAAATGTGATGCTTTGGATTTGTTGTGTTTTCATTTTTTTCCTCCCCCTCCTCTCTTCTTCTATTCCCCACTCTGGCCTCATACCTCAGCTGGCCAGGCTGCATCTATGGGAAAGAGTAAACAGTTGACGTTTTGGACCGAGACCCTGATGAAAGGACTCAGCCTGAAACGTTGATTGTTTATTCTTTTCCATTGATGCTGCCTGGCCTGTTCAGTTCCTCCAGCATCTTGTGTGTTACTGAGGGTGAGGGGAATTTTTTATTGGAAGAAGAAATCAATATTCATACCATTAAGTTGGAGGTTACTCAGGTGGAATATAAGGTGTTGTATACCATCAGGCTGTTTCTTGTCTCATATAATTTATCATTAAAAAGTCACAAGTTATTATTTGGGGACTACTGAACATACTGCATCTTGCAGCTATTAAATTTTTATGACCACTTTCAATAATTTCTGTCAACTAACTTTCAAAATGTTGAAATCTACTTGAATGACCTGACCAAACTCTGACACCAAATATACACGCAGAGGCCGCCTAATTAGATACACCTGTATGCCTCCTCGTTAATGCGAACATCTATTCAGCCTATCACGTGGCAGTAACTCAATGCAGTCAAAAGATTCAGTTGCTGGTCAAATCAAACATCAGGATGGGGGAAGGAATGTGATCTGAGTGAATTATAACTTTGACCATGGGCTGATATGAGTATCTCAGAAACTGCTAATCTCCTTGGAATTTTCATGCACAATAGGCTCCAGAGTCCTTAGAGAAACAATAAGCATCATGTCAGGGGTATTCTTTGTTATGAGAGAGGTCAGAGGAGAATGGCCAGACTTGGTCAAGCTGACAGGAAGGTGACAGTAGCTCAAATAACCTCGTGCGTTACAACAGTGGTGTGCAGAAGATCATCTCTGAATGCATATACTGTTGAACCTTGAAGTGGATGGGCTACTGCAGCAAAAGACCACACCAGGTTTGAAGGTATACCTAATAATGTGGCCGTTGAGTGTAATGCTTCCATACAGTTGAACTGGGATACAGAGGAAAGTCTACTGACAGCAGCAGGTTAGTGTTGAATGGTTGAAATGCCGAGAAACTCAGCAGGCCAGGAAGCATCGATGGAAGGGAATAAAATAGGCGACAGTTCAGGGAGAGACTCTTCATGAACTCCACCAGTTCTTTGTATGTGTTGCAAGGAATACTCAATGCATTAAAGACCAGGAGTGTCACCAAACCCTGATAACTGGATATGAAGAAGCATCTACCTTTGTGCCTTTAGAAATGAGTGACACCACCTTTAGTCACAATTTGAGGCCAGTATAAAACCATAAGAGATTTTCTTCTGCATCCTACTGTTGCAAAGTGAGACCATTTAAGTTACTTTTTATTCCACTCCATATCCTGACCTGCTGAATTCCACCAGCATTTTGTAGGTGTTGCATTTGGCAGGATTACCTGCATCTAAACATCTACATGTATTATTCTAGGCCAGGGTTTCCCAACTTTTTTTATGCCATGGACTCCTATCATTAACTGAGGGGTCCATGGACCCCAGGATGGGGACCTCTGCTCTAGTTTGAGAGGAGACTCCTAGTTGCAAATGTTCATAGCCTCCTTGTAAATCAGCCTTAACAGCAAATGACCTCCTCATCCTTACCTCACATCACATCATGCTGTATCAAAAGCAGCATTATTATCACCGGCTGTTAGAAGACAATAACACACACGAGCAGATGGCCCATCGAGCCATCTCTGGCATTCTGTCGTGGCTGATTTATTATCCCTCTCAATCCCACTCTCTTGCTTTCTCCCCGAAACCTTTGACGCCCTGAATAATCAAAAAATTATCAACCTTTGTTTCAAATATACCCAAGGACTCCACAGCAGTCTGTGGTAATGAGTTCCAGGTTCATCCCCCTTTGTCTAAAGCAATTCCTCCTTATTTCTGTTCTAAAAGGATACCCTTCGATTCTGAGGCTGTGCCCTCTGACCCCAGACTCCCCCAAGCTACAGGAGACATCCTCTATATGTCCCATCTATCTATGCCTTTCAATCTTCAATAGTTTTCAATGAATTCCCCCCTTAGAAGAAGTGTTTTTTCTAAACTCCAGTGAGCATGGGCCCAAGGCCATCAAATGCTCCTCATAGGTTAGCCTGTTCATTCTCAGGATAGTGATGCCCTGTTTGAACAGTCAGAATGCGTTCCCCAAACCAGATCCGATTTTTTTAGTAAACAGAAGAGATTCTGCAGATGCTGGAAGTCTTAAGCAACAAATGATTTTTTGCATATGGTGTGTGTTGCCTACATTTTAACTGTTACTCTTCTGAGGAAAGGATGCACATGTGAAAAATAAAGAGAATCTCTTTACTGATTTTTTCTTCCTGAAGCTATCTGTAATCTGCGTGCAACCTATTCTAATCATCTGTGACAAACATTAACACGTTTCTGTCAGCGAACTCAATTTGTTTTTGGCTCTTTGCCACTTCATCTCTAAAAGAACACAAGAAGTTTGTCACCAATCACCAGTGCTAACTATGCATTGCAGTAGCAACCGCATTCAGCTCCTCACGTTCCATCCCACAGACAACAATGGAACTGATTTCCATTGTTGGGTGCAATGCTATTACAGCTCAGGGCACTTGGGAATTTGGAATTCTGTAAGGAATCTCCATACGTCCTCTGTGTGGAATGCGTGGGTTTGAACTGGGTCCTCTGGTTTTTCCGACAGTCCAAAGACAAGCCGGGTAGGTTAACTGGTCATTGTAAATTGTCCTGTGATTAGGTTGGAGTTAAACAGGTTTGTTGAGGGCTGCTGGACAGAACAGCTTGAACCCACACATTCCGCACAGAGACTTCTTACAGAGCAGCACCAGAATTGAATTCCAAATTCCCAAATGCCTTGAGCAGCTTGAAGGACTGGTAGGGCATACTCTGTGCTGGATCACTAAATAAATAAAAATTATAAAGTACTTCTAGTGCGAGAGGCTAGGAGCAAATTTCTACCTCACAAACAGGCTATTTTGGTTTGCAGATGTTGGACCAGTCTCTAAGTATGACAACAACATCTGTAATAAAATTATAAGGCAGAATGACATTATTTTAAGGTTCAAAGGTTGAATTTAATGTCAGACAAATGTATATAATATACACCCTGAAATGCTTTTTCTTCACAAACATCCACATGAACAGAGAAGTGCCCCAAAGAATGAACGACAGATAAACGTAAGAACCCCAAAGCCCCCCCCCCAGCTCCCCTCCCCGAGCATAAGCGGCAACGAGCAACAACCCCCCTCCCCCACCAGTAAAAAAAAACACGACACCATCACCGAGCCCAAGCGCGTGCTAAGCAATAGCAAAGACACAGACCAAAGTTAACCCAAAGGCTTCGCATTTCATCCAACATTCGACAAACCACAGGATCTCCCTTTCCCTGGCAAGGGAGATGGAGGTGTCCCCCATTTTCATAGCAAGCGGGAGACATAACAATAACCAGATGGTACACAATGTTAAAAATCTGTTTTGTCGCTTTTTTCAAGCTCTGTGTCTGAAGATCGCAAAGACCTTGGGTCTTCAGGCCCACAGCAAAAGATTTTGCGGCCTCCCCAACGACACACGAGTCTCCTGCCATGACACCGACCCTCGATCTGCCCATCTCCAGAGCCATGAGATCTTAGGCTTCCGAACACAATTG
This sequence comes from Hypanus sabinus, assembly GCF_030144855.1. Classification (NCBI taxonomy): domain Eukaryota; kingdom Metazoa; phylum Chordata; class Chondrichthyes; order Myliobatiformes; family Dasyatidae; genus Hypanus; species Hypanus sabinus. The sequence continues at coordinate 100,620,291 of NC_082719.1, read as the reverse complement.
AGACTCTCAGGCCAAACCCCGGCAGGTCAAATAACGGCCAGTCGTGGAACCCCAGGAACGGGTTCCATTCCCACAAAGAACCGAAGTCTACGTGTAACTCCAGGTCAGGGTCTTCAAAAGAACCTGAAAGAGCAAAATAAAGATATTAAAGGTAGAAATAGAGCTGTTTCTGAAGCTGCAAGCAAAGGAGTCGCCATTAGGCGCCATTAGCCCTACTAAACTCATGACAAAGATTTCTTAAAATATCTATCTCTAGCCTAGTAACAAAATTAAATATACCAGAACTTAAATAAAGCACACAGTATTGTACTGATTGCTTCATTTTCAAGTTCAAGTTTATTGTCATTCAACCACGCACATGTATACAACCAAACCCAACGTTGTTCCTCTGGGCTCAAGGGCAAAACACAGTAGATATAGTCACACACAGCAAAGAAAGTTACTATCAGCACCTACCGTCACAGGAAAGTCTGCAGATGCTGGAAATCCAACACATCAGCCACAAAATGCTGGAGGAACTCAGCAAGGACAGACTGCAGCTATAGAAATGAATAACAGTTGAAATTTCAGGCTGTGAGCATTCTTTGGGTCTGGAAAGGAAGGGGGGAGAAGAGGGAGGAAAGCTTGAAGGTCATAGGTGAAGCCAGGTGGGTGGGGAGGGTAAAGAGCTAGATAGGAAGGAATCTTACAGGAGCGGAGAGTGGACCATGGGAGGAATAGAAGGAGGAGGGGACCCGGGAGGGGTGATAGGTGGATGTGAAGAGGTGAGAGACCAGAGTGGAGAATAGAAGAGGGGGAAAGGTGACGAGAAAATTTTAAATAATATTAGCACAAATCCTTGAGAAGCAAGGCCTGAAGATTGACATGAAGTGCAAGCTTCCCCTTTATGTAAGATGCTATAACATTAATGGCACTGTTTGATGCACCATCAATAACTCACTCTGAGACGTAAAGGCGAGATATTGGCTTTTATTGACTGGAAGAAGGAACAAGCAGTGAGTGACCACCATACTACATCCTGGAGACTGAGAGGCCGGGCTCAGGCCTCAATCGCCTTTATACCGGAGTCTGTGGGAGGAGCCACAGGAGCAGTCAGCAGGGGGTGAGCCCAGACAGGTATATGTAGTTCACCACACTGTTATAATAAAACAAACAGTCATATAAACATGTGAAACAGTCACAATAAAAGATGAGAAGTTACTGGTGCAGGATGAGAGTGTGTCTGTGAGTTGGGGAGTGGAGGGGTTGGGCAGCAGGACAGCCATACAGGATGTACACGAATGCTGGGTAATAGCAGGGTCATACCTTTTAACCAAATAGGAGAAAAAGGGGAAAGAAGAACTATAAACACAAGGCATTCTGCAGATGCTGGAAATCCAGAACAACACATACAAAATTTTGGTGGAATTCAGCAGGTCAGGCAGCATCAATGGATAGTTGACGTTTCAGGCTGAGACCCTTGATCAGCACTGGAAAGGAAGGGGGAAGACACCGCAATAAATAAGTCAGGGAGAGGAAGGGGAGGTGATAGATGAAGCCAGGTTGGCGGGAAAGAAGGAATCTGACAGGAGAGGAGAGTGGACCATGTGAGAAAGGGAAGGAAGAAGATATTGCTCAATTATTGAGACCATCTTGTATTACAAAGACGGTGTAAAATACAAAGCAACATCTCTGAAACCTTTCTCTGTGAAGAGTGTTCAGCGTAATATTTAAATTTGTGTCAAACAATAAATCAGACACAGACAGGGAAACATTTATTTCGGCGCCGATCAGGTGGGTGACACTCATTAAATGAACTGAGGCAAATGATCCTAGTCATTTGCTCCTAGAGCTGAATTTATCATCTTGTACATGAGCTGAGCCAGTTTTCACTACTTCGAATTCAATTAACAATCGGTTTCATTTTTTTTTACTATTTTTCATGTTGTCTTGTTTCAGGGAAAAATGTATTTGCAGATTAGCAAATTTCAGACCATACGAAATACGCTCAGTGGCTGCTTTTATTAGTTACCTCCTGTACCCAATAATGTGACTATTGAGTGTATGTTCATGGTCAGCCCATCCACTTCAGGGTTCAGCGTGCTTGCTCAGAGATGCTCCTCTGCACACCACTGTTGTAACACGTAGTTATTTGAGTTATTGTTACCGTCCTGTTAGCTTGAGCCAGTATCTTTCCTGATCTGCCTTTTAGTATTTTAGTTGGAAAAAGTAAATTCTCATATTTCACAGGAAAGACTATTCTTTTACAAAGCTATTAGATTTATTTTGATCCTTTGAAGTGATTTCATTAATTTTATATAGATGGCTATGGTTAGTGAATCACCTGATGGCTTGATATTAGGACCATAAGTCATACAAGCAGAATTAAGCCATTTGGCCCATCAAGTCTGTTCCACCATTCCATTATGGCTGATTTATTATCTCTCTCAACCCCATTCTCCTGCCTTCTTCCCATAATGTTTGACACTCTAACTAATCAACTTTTTCATTAAATATACCCAAAGACTTGGCCTCCACAGCTGTCTGTGGCAACAAATTCCACAGATTCACCACCCTCTGGCTAAAGAAATTCCACTTATCCAATCTAAAGAAGCGTCTTAGTATGCTGAGGCTGTGCTCTCTGGCCCTGGACTCATCCACCACAGTACCATAGTCATCCAGGAACTGGGTCCAATAACCTAAATGGTGTGAGTTCAAACACTAGCATGGTGGGTTGAGAACTGGATAGAGACATTGATTAATTGGTAATGTTGGGAATGTTCAAATGGCTTACATGCATGATCAATCACCAATCACATTACAATAATACAGGTGTTAAGAATCTACGCAAATAATACTTCAGAATTAGTAAAGCAATTGACCAATAGTAACTGTCATCCTGGAATCCTTTATTTGCATTCTTGGTTTGCCTAATGGTTCCAGTCCTCAGCTGGGCAAAGGGGAGCTCATCATCTTTATGGTATGACATGGGCAATCATTATCTTTCCATGACCATGACAGCTGTTGGCAATTTTTTCCACAGAAGTGATTCCTTTTCTTTTGCATAGTGTCTTAACAAGACAGGTGACTCCAGCCATTATCAATACTCTTAAGAAGCCCCATTCTGCCTGGTGTCAGTGGTCGCATAAGCAGGACTCGTGATACGCACCGGCTGCTTGTGAGACCATCCCACATCTTATCCCATGGGTGCACGTGACCCTGATCGGGAGGTTAAGCAGTTGCTACACCTTGCCCAAGAGTGATCTGCAGGCCTTTGGTAGAGACCGCCCCCCCCCCCCCCCCCCACCAACCAACTATGGTCTTCAACTACTTTTCTTGCTTGGGTTGACTGTACACTGTCCATTAACTGGATGTTATCAGAACCCATGGCTTGTCGTGACATCCACAATGCCACAGAGTATGCTGACTGTATATGCCCCAAAACAGTGGAATAAAGAGAAAGGAACACCATTCAAATCCACAATATGTGGTTGATGGCATATGCTTTGAGTCAAAGAAACACGTCCTTCGGCACAATTAGTCTGTGATCATCCTTACCACTGAATTTACAGCAATGGATTCTCACCACCCACTGAGGATGCAATGAGGGGCAGCTAATAGGAACTTCATTTCCAGCACCAAATAAAGTTCTTTAAAAAATCTGTTACACAGCTGCAAGAAACAACTGGTATTAAAAATTTAATCTTTCCCAAAGGAAGTAGCAATTAGATCAACTTGCTAATTTTGGGTCAATATCAATATTCACAAACATAAAAATGAATCAGATAAAAAACTTGCCCAAATTAATAATTGTTAATTAAAAGTGGGTATACAGACAACAGGAGACTGACAAACAACATTAATTTATGTTTATTCCCTAATGCCTGTACTAACTTCAATAAAAATTTATTATTACCTCTCAACTTTGCTTAATTAATTGACTGAACAGTACCAAGCCATTTGCTGAATTCAATAAAGTAACTGCTATTAAAGGAACATAATAGGAGCTTATGAAGCTGCATTTAAAGCGATCAATTTATTCCAATGGAATTAGTAATTAAGAACGGGGAAAACAGAAACAAAATGAATGACTCATACAGACTCAGCTATTGCTCTTTTGTTTTCCCTCATTTTAAAATAAATAAATATGCCAAAATAAAAATGCAATGCTTATTCTCTGAATGAAATAATTTTATAACAGATTATTTTCTCACTGCTTTTCCACCTTTTCTCGTTGTTACAAATGTTGAACCATCATAGGAACAAACTGAAAAGCCACACAGCAATGCAACTTAATATAATGGGTAATTTATTAAAAACTGGTGGGCACCAGGAGTCCAGACAAAGCTGATCTCTCTGAAAATGAATTTGGTACAGCTTCTGCATTCTCAGTTGACAAGATTTTTATCTTTTTTTGTACAGTGCAGAGTAAGCCCTACTGGGTGCCGTGCCACACAGAAAACTCCAATTTAACCCTAGCCTAATGACAGGACAGTTTACAATAATCGGTACAATTAATCTACTAACCAGTACTTCTTTTGACTGGTTAGAAACCAGAGCACCCGGAGGAAACCCATGCATTCCATGGGGAGGACGTGCACACTCCTTACAGAGGACACTAGGATATGCCAACTACTTTTGGACATAGACCGTCACTATAGAGGGGACAGAAAACACTAGTTAATGGGAAAACTGCTTGGATTTTAACAGTAGCTCTGATTTCCAAAACACTGAAGCTTTGCTCCAACAGAAGTTCAAATCACTCTATTCATTGAATGAACCTCAACAAATTATTCCACAGACTTAAATTCATCTGAAAGTAATTTATCAAAAGAAACACACGCAAAATGCTGCAGGAACTCAGCAAGTCAGGCAGCATCTATGGAAGTGAATAAACAATCAGCATTTTGGGCTGAGACCCTTATTCAGGACTGCAAAGGAAGGGGGAAGATGCTAGAATAACATGGTGGGGGAGGGAAATGGAAGGGAGTCGAGTCTGGTTGGGCGCACTCTCTCTGACTCTTCGTCTATGTGCTCACCCTGGCTCGACACCTCCCACCCACCCCCACCCCCACCTTCTTACTCTGGCTTCTTCCCCATCCCTAAAAAAAAAGTAATTTTTACTTACCAAAGGCCAATTCAGCTATGTTAAATTTCACTGAATGAAATTGGAGAGAACATCTTGTGAGAAAATCTGAAGGAAAGACAGCACTGTGAAAAACACATTGTAACTCATACTCAGGAGAATACCATCCTCACACTCTCTTATACAAAACTGGCAAAGGGTTCTCAGCAGAGTGTTGATTTAAAGCATGTTTTTGTGTGATGAGGAATGTCTGGATCTTTAGTTTTCTGTTGTGAACATTCCTTCCACATATACGTAGTCCTCAAACAAAATGGCTCCCAGCATATGACACTGGTTTTTCAGTACCAAATATAACTAACCATTTTGTGACACTTTTGCCAGCACATTTCCTATCATGTTCATCGAAGTGAAAGCTCTCTGCATGATCCTTCGTGCCAAATTGCAATTCACCATCACAAGGCACCAATAAAAAGACACAGAGCCAAATAACATAGCAAAGCTGTCCAGTCCTGAAATGTCAACTGTTTATTCATCTCCATAGATGCTGCCGGAGCTGCTGAATTCCTCCAGCATTTTGTGTGTGTTGCTCTGGATTTCCAGCATCTACAGAATCTCTTGTGTTTATGAAAGTCATTAATTTTCTATTTTTAGATTACAGGTTTATGATTTAAATTTAAAAGGAAACAAGGCAGGAAGGCAGTGAATTATTCTTTCCGAATTCATAGGCCATAGGTAGATCTATTACACCCACTATGAAATGGAAATTTGCAGAAACAATAATGTGTGTAATCAATAAAAAAAACTTATATGATTTGCAGCAAGAAATCTGGAAAGTTCTGCATGAACATCACCCTGACTCAATAAAAGTCATTTTATTGCCCAATTTCCTATATTAAATCTATTAAAATGTAGAGGATTAGCATAAGAACTGAGGAAGGCACATTTTGCAAGTGCTTCTTCTCCATTAGTGATATAACTGCACATACTTGTTCCGCATAGGTCTACTTTCTCTAAATGTTTATTTCTTCACGTTATAAATGGATGAAATGGTCTGTGTTAAGAATTGTTGCTCTGTTTCCTGTGCTTATATTCTAAATGTCCCCATTGGAAAGTTACCACATATGGTTGCCGTGGTGACCATTACATCATCTCATTCAATGTAGCTTGACTTTATTGTGGTTGCTTTCCATTCTAATGGGGCATCTTGTTTAATAGAAACATGGCTTTTCATTAAAAGAAACAATCTATATAAAGAGTCAAGGTTCACAAACCCGGGCAAGGTTGCTGCCATGATATCTTTTACTGATCAATATGCAGATGATTGGCTCTTGGTTGAGAAGAGAACTTGTGTTTTTGAACAATTTTATTGATCAATGTTAGTTTGCAGCTGATCACGCAAAACAACTTGAATTTTCAAACATTGGCTAATTTTTTTTGTGTTTAAAATTTGTAACAATAAATTCATTGCCTGCTGGTAAGAAAAAAATCTCTTATTTGGCTATTGCGTTGAATGTTGAGTAATTGAAGAATTGCAGAATTGTACCTTATTAACATTCATATTCGTATGACCTTGTGTTAGACAATGTGGAGCACATGCAATTAGGTTACTAATGGGGTGGACTGATTAATTTTGACTAAGATTATGCAAATATTCACAAATGGGATTTTTTACCAGGTCACCCATTGGGATGAAGATGAATGGGTTTGGATAGGACCCAGGCTGGGTTTGGATGGGAACCAAGATGTATTATCTCTATGGTATAAGATTACCTGTTAAACCTATAATGTTGCCAGTTAGATATCTTTTCTAACAAAATGTTAGAAAAGAGTACAGTCCCTTCAGTCCTCAGTAGTGTGCTGACCTTCTAACTAACCTACTCTAAGGTCAATCTAACCCTTTCTTCCCACATAGCCCTCCATTATTCTATCATCCATTTACATAACTCTCCATTGTTCTATCTTACATGTGCCTATCTTAAAGTCTCTTAAATGTTCCTAATATATCTGCCTCTACCTCCCCCCCCCCCCTCTGGTAGGGCATTTCACACATTCACCTCTCTCTGTGTTAAAAAAAACTTTCTCCCCTAAACTTTCCTCCATTCACTTTAAAATTATGTATCCACTTATCAGCCATTTCCATCCTGGGAACAAAGTTGTTGATTATCCTTTGAGGCTAAAATAATTCATGAAACATTTGAAAGAGAAAAGATATTCTTTTGCTTCGGAGACACTTAGTGAGTGATGGTAACAAAGGAATTGAAAGGGACTATTATCAGTATAGTCCGAAGAAATGGAATGAGAGAAATATTACTGGAAGCTGCCTTTTGAGAGAATAAAAAATTTTAAAAAATATTGAAAAATATGCCTTACATTCTCAAGATTCAAAATTCAAGATAGAAGATTGTTTAATGTTATTTCTAGTACACAATGGTAAAGGAGAACAAAATAATTGTTTCTCCAGATCCAATATGTACAAAAAAACACAATAAGATAAAAAAACATAATAATTTAAATAAACACAATAAATATTAAAAAATAAGATAGATTTGATACATGGATTGATTATAAGTCCTTAAAATGATGCTAGGCACAGGAGTGTCTGCATGGAAGGCAACTCTGACAACAAATGACAAAGTAGTTTGGGTGGGGGTGTGGAGGGGTGGGTTAATGAGTGGGTGTTGATCAACTTTACCAGGGGAAGGTTAGAAACATAGAAAACTGACAGCACAATACAGGCCCTTCAGCCCAAAATGTGTGCCAAATGTACTTACTTTAGAAATTAGCTTGGGTTACCCATAGACATCCATTTTTCTAAACTCCATGTACCTATCCAGGAGTCTCTTAAAAAACCTTATTGTATCTGCTTCCACCACCATTGCCAGTAGCCCATTCCACACACTCACCACTCTTTGCTTTAAAAACTCACCCCTGACATCTCCTCTGTACCCTCCTTCCAAGCACCTTAAAACTGTGTCCTCTTGTGTTAGCCATTTCAGCCATGGGAAAAAGCCTCTGACTATCCACACGATCAATGCCTCTCATCATCTTATACACTTCTATCAGGTCACCTCTCATCATTCGTCACTCCAAGGAGAAAAGGCCAAGTCCACTCAACCTGTTCTCATAAGGCATGCTCCCCAATCCAAGCAACATCCTTGTAAATCTCCTCAGCACCCTTTTCTATGGTTTCCACATTCTTCCTGTAGTGAGGCGAACAGAACTGAGCACAGTACTCCAAGTGGGGTCTGACCAGGGTCCTATATAGCTGCAACCTTACCTCTCGGCTCTTAAACTCAATCCTATGATTGATGAAGGCCAATGCACTGTATGCTTTCTTAACCACAGAGTCAACCTGCACAGCAGCTTTAAGTGTCCTATGGACTTGGTCCCCAAGATTCTTCTGATCCTCCACACAGTCAAGAGTCTTACCATTGATGGTCTATTCTGCCATCATATTTGACCTACCAAAATGAACCACCTCACACTTATCAGGGTTGAACTCCATCTGCCACTTCCCAGCCCAGTTTTGCATCCTATCGATGTCCCGGTGTAACCTCTGACAGCCCTCCACAGTATCCATAATACACCCAACCTTTGTGTCATCAACAAACTCACTAACCCATCCCTCCACTTCCTTATCCAGGTCATTATAAAAATCACAAAAAGAAGGGGTCCTAGAATAGATCCCTGAGACACAACACTGGTCACTGACCGCCATGCAGAAAATGACCCATCTACAACCACTCTTTGCCTTCTGTGGGCAAGCCAGTTCTGGATCTACAAAGCAATGTCCCCTTGGATCCCATGCCTCCATACTTTCTCAATAAGCCTTACATGGGCTACCTTATCAAATACCTCGCTAAAATCCATATCCACTACATTTACTGTTCTACCTTCATCAATGTGTTCAGTCATATCCTCAAAAAATTCAATCAGGCTCGTAAGGCATGACCTGCCCTTGACAAAGCCATGTTGATCATTCCTAATCATGTTATGCCTCTTCAAATGTTCATAAATCCTGCCTCTCAGGATCTTTTCCATCAACTTACCAACCACTGAAGTAGGACTCACTGGTCTATAATTTCCTGGGCTATCTCTACTTCCTTTCTTAAGTAAGGGAACAACATCCGCAACCCTCCAGTCCTCTGGGGCCTCTCCCGTCCCCATTGATGTTGCAAAGATTAAAGCTTAGCGATCTTCTCCCTTGCCTCCCGGAGACTTATCCAGCTTGATGTTTTTCAAAAGCTCCAGCAAATTCACTTCTTTAATGTCTATATGCTCAAGCTTTTCAATCTGCTGTAAGTCATCCATGCAATTGCCAAGATCCTTTATCGTAGTGAATGCTGAAGCAAAGTATTCATTAAGTATCACTGCTATCTCCTTCTGTTCCATATACACGTTTCCACTGTCACACTTGATTAGTCCTATCCTTTCACGTCTTATCCTCTTGCTCTTCACATACCTGTAGGCTGCCTTGGGGTTTTCCTTAATCCAGTCTGCCAGGGCCTTCTCATGGTCCCCATGTTTCTTTCTTGCATCCACAGAGTCACCTGTCTGACCCCCTAACTATAAAGTCCCCTACTACTGCTGACTTCTTCCTTTCCGTACCCTTCTGAGCCTCAGGGCCAGACTCTGTGCCAGAGGCAAAGCCACTGTTGCTTCCCCTAGGTAGGCCGTCCTCCCCAACAGTCCTCAAGCAGGAGTACTGATTGATAAAGGGGGATAACTACAGGGGTACTCTGTAGTATCCGACCCTTGCCCTTCCCTCTCCTGAATGTTACCCACTTATCTGTCTCTCGAGGCCCCGGTGTGACCACCTGCCTAAAGCTCCTCTCTATCACCTCCTCACTCTCCCTGACCAGACGAAGGTCATCAAGCTGCATCTCCAGTTCCCTAACACAGTCCCTAAGGAGCCGCAGCTCGACACACCTGATGCAGATGTGGCCTCCTGGGAGGCTGGGAGTCTCCTGGACATCCCACATCTGACGCTCAGTACAGAATACTGGCCTCACAGACATATTTCCAGTTTCTATTCTACACAAGCAGTCTACCTTGCCTCGACACATTATCATCGCAGCCTCATTGAGCCAAAGCCCTCCTACTTTGTCTACCTCTACTTCGGCATCCCCTCTATAAATCTGTCTTTTTTAACTCTTCCCGCCAGTCTAACTCGCTGACGTCCACACGCCTGCGCAGTCACTCCACAATTGCACAGTTCTGAGAGGCATTGTATCATTTTGTAAAAAATGTCTTTCCGTAAAAAATTCATTAAGGTCAGAGAGTAGATATTCAAAATAGCATAAAACATCAAATAACCAATAAAGCTCTAGAATCAAATATAAGCAACTTTTCGAATGGATATCTGTTGTAATTCTATTATGGGAAGGAAATTGAATTTTTAAAAAACATTATCTGCCTCTAACCTAAGTACCCTTTAAAGTTTTAACTTTGGGACTAACTGAGTCTGCAGGAAGTGAGGCAAAGTCACAGGTAGTTAGGGTTAAAAAAATGCTTTTGGCCCATTGGCCTTCATACAGAAAATCAATGTAATGAGAACAGGAGTTGAGATGTTATGTTGAAGTTGTATAAGATGTTGGTGAGTCCTAACATCCACTTTTAGTCACTTACCAGCATGAATGGTGGAAATAAAGTGGGAAGAGTACAGAGGATATGTACAACGATGTTGCCAGGACTGGAGGACCTGAATTATAAGGAAGGACTGAATAGTTAGAACTTTATACCTTAGAATGCAGAAGACTGAGGAGTGGGGGATTTGATAGTGGTATACAAAATTATGAGAGGCATAGATAAGGTAAATGCAAGCAGTCTTTTTCCACTTGTGTTGGATGAGACAACAACTAGAGATCATGGGTTAAGGGTGAAAGGTGAAATGTTGAAGGGGAACATGTGACGGTGACAATGTGGAATGAAGTGGCAGTGAAAATGGTGGAATCAACTGTGATTTCAGCGTTTAAGGGAATATTAGATATGTACACTAATGGGAGGGGTATGGATGGCTATGGTCTGGGTGCAGGTTGACAGGGGTAGGCCATTGAGGGCTCAGCATGGACTAGATGGGCCAAAGGATCTGTTTCTCTGCTGTTATTTTCTATAACTCCATTGTCTCTTTCAAGGTCATTGGTATAGTCATAACAGTATTCAAAGCCAGAAATCTTCCTCCCCACCAGGGCTGCTGCATTCAATGAGTCCCCTTGCACCTCTCCACCAAAAGGCAGGAGGAATAAGAATAATGATTGTTGTCTGTCTACTTTGTCAGGCCTTACTGTTAAGGGTGACCCTTAATTTCGGTGAAAGAAGTTATTCCTTGGCAATACACTCTTGTGAAAGTATTTTGCTCCTTCTCCGAATAAAATTAAAACCATTCAAAATTTCACATAGGCTGAATTTTCCCTTTTGCTTGTTCAGAATCCAACTGGTGATGTGTCTTTTCTGCATTCATGTGATCAAGAATATTGTAACTCTTGATACACTATGTTGTGTAACAATAACCCTTCAACGGTAACATTACACTGCATTTGCAGGTTAAAGTAATGTTTGTAGAAGACGGTTTCCATTTTGCCTAATTTGCTCCATGTTCTTGTGCTGCTCATTTGTAACTGCAGTTTCCTTGTGGAACTTGGTTGGTTTCCTGTCACAGGAGAAGCCTTTATCACATAGGCCACTTTGGGGGTATTTCATTACCATTGCAAAAATGTACACTTGGTTAAACTGGCATGAACCTGATACTATATACTGTAAATTAAGGCAAACTGAATATATGTGATTGCAAAAGAACAACACCATTTTTATTGTACAATAATGTTTAGTAGCTCCTTTCTTTGTGAGTTGCTAACTGGGGATTGGTGGGAGGTTGGGAACTGTATCTTTTTATAATTATTATTTAATTTATTAGGCTGTCTTTTTTCAATAATTTATGAAGGAAGAGTCAACATACTGGTGGGTCTGGAACAGGATCTTTTGTGTCAAAGATAAAGGTGTAATACACACACACACACACACACACACACACACACACACACACACACACACACACACACACACACACACACACACACACACACACACACACACACACACACACACACACACACACACACACCAGACCCCCAGTCTGTCTCATGTTGAAGTATAGACAATGTTAACCAAATTAGATTAGCAACTACGGTATTAAGTGTACAATTGACTTGCAAATGGTAAATGGTTGAAAGGAAAAAGATAGAATGACTGTTTCTACATAAAACTTGTACACAGAAAAGGGTTTTTGTAATACACTGTGGAACAGTCATATGTTCGTTTTTTTATAGAAATGTTATTACAATGGTGCATTTTTGTTTGATAAATAAAATTTTGATACAAAACATAATTGACTTGAGTTTAATTCATTATATTACCTGTTAAAGACTGGATTTTTATATATGTGAACTCATTTGGAGTACCTCAACTCCTTTTTATCCCCTTGGTTCAGTCACTACCCACCTACATCTGTGACCTTCATATGATTCAAAGGTTCACTTATTATTGAAATATGCAATTCCGTGATTCATCCTCTCCAGATGCTCTTGATCTCTTCAACAACTTTCAGTTCCTTGGTCCTGATCACACCATTTTCATTATGGATATTCAGACCTTATGCACTTGCTCCCCCCCATCAAATTAAGCAGTCCTGATGAAGAGTCTTGGTCCCAAAATGTCAATACTTCATTCCTCTCCTTAGATTCTGCCTGACCTGCTGAGTTCCTTCAGCATTTTGTACGTGTTGCTCTGGTTTTCCAGCATCCACAGAATCTCTTGGTTTGGACTTTTATGACACTTTACATGATCCTTATAAAGGTTGACCTGAGGATCAAACATTGAACATCTCATGTCAATATATTAACAATAACTCAAATTAAGGAAGAAATCTTCACATGTGCCCTGTCCATGGTGTTAATTTCCCTTGTAATCATTTTCAGGTCCCACCATAGTGCTAGAGAACCGCAAAGAATGAGCATGACTGACCATTTCTTCTGGGTTTTGATGGATGTACCGTGTAGAAATTGTACCTTACAATGTTGATATCCATTTCCTAGAAAATCAGCAAGGAGTATATTGTCTCTGTCTACCCCATCGTAAACTACAGTTTGGTTTATCTTTGAAGAGAAATATGAAACTTAGTACATGCTCGGAAGATCACACTTGCTAAAGAAACTGTGAGAGGCATAGAGTTTGAAGAAATGAGATTGATATAATTTTTGTGGCTGTTTGTCCACAATAACAGAAATGGAGGCTCCAGAGAAGGGAATAGTCAACGTTATTACCTACAGCCAGCAACAAACAACTGAACTTCCCGGTGGAATTCACTAAAACACCATGATGAGATCTAGGGAAGGTATCATTGTCCAGGGGTGGAGCGGAAGAGCAAAGTAAAAGTAATGTTATTATCAGGGTACATACAATATATTGTGGCAAGCATTTGGTCCATAATGACAAATAAGGAAGCTTGTTAAACTCAACAACCGTTTTTATTGGGATAAACACAAAAACAGACTGGGCAACTTGACCAGGGGAGAGAACCCCTTCAATCATGTACAGACAGGGGAGGTGATTACACACTCCACTTACAGTCAGAATGACCTACAACCACACATGCCTCAAGCTAACTGTATAACCCAAAGTAAAATGTATAATTATATAACCTTGAACATCCCACCATAATCACACAAAAGCATTTTAACACAAGAACAATGAATAGCGCTGGTCATAAGGAATGTTGGGGCAGTCCATTGACCACGCCTTCCCTCCCCCGCCCCGCCCGTGGTGTCACAATATGTAACCAGAACAACCTTGAGATTCATTTTCTTGCAGACATTTACAGGGAAAAAAGAAATACGAGAAAATTTGATGGGGTGAAGATACTTCTCCACCAAAGGAAATGTAAGGCACTCTGTCCCTGCACTAGCCTACAGGTCACCCTTGGGCAAGGTGTAGCACCTGCTTAGCCCCCGATCAGGATGTACGTGAAGCCATGGGAGCAAGTGGTGCATATCACATCCTAGTTATGCGACCACTGACACCAGGCAGACAGCTTCTGAAGAGTATTGATAATGGCTGGGGTAATCCATCTTGTAAAGACACTGCCTAAAAGAAGGCACTTGCAACTCAATTTTGAAGAAAAATTTGCCAGGAACAATCATGGTCATGGAAAGACCATGATCGCCCACATCATAGGACACAGCACATAATGAACGAATGATAAAATTTCCAAAGAACTATAAATAGAACAGTGCAGCAAGGAACAGGCCCTTCAGCCCACAATGTTGTGCCTAACCTGTAAATTAGTAATTAACTGGACAATTAAACCAATCTCTTCTGCCCACACAATGTCTATGTCCTTCCATTTTCTTCACACCATGAGCCTATTTAAATGTCTCATAAATGCCCTAATGAATCTTCCTCTACCCTGGCAACATGTTCCACACGCCCACCACTCTTTGTATAAAAAACTTGCCTCTCTCAAAAGAAGAATAACTATGCAAATAAAATTAATGCTGATAACATGAATGTAGAGTCCTTGAAAATGAATCTGTAGTTTGGTGTTGACGCTTTTGAAGTTATCCAAACTGGCTCAAGAGCCTGATGGTTGAAAGGTAATAACTGTCCCAGAAGCTGGTGGTATGGGACTTATGGCTCCTGTACCTCCTTCCTGATGACAGCAGAAAGAGGAGAGCATGGGCTGAATTATGGGGGTTCTTGATGATGGACCTGCGGCTGATCTTTGGCATAAGTTGGAATCCAAACAAGTTCTTAGGTTGTCTAAGCTTGCTCATGGAAAGTTACTGCTCTTTACACTTGAAAAATATGTAATTCTCAGGCCTCCTACATACCTCCTTCCCCTTCATTCGTCCTTCAGACAGCCAGGTAAGACAAAACAGCCAGGCCTGAGTTAAAAATTTGTCAGGATCCAAAATATATCATTGGTCACATTAACAATATTGAAGGAAAATACAGCTAACTTTAGTGAATGCTTTTCCAGCCTGTCCTGAAGACCATGTAAGCATCAAGCCCTATAAAATCCAATTAATTTTCAGAATCAGTATTAAAATAAGGTTTACTGTCACTGACTGTGGTGAACTACATATACCTGTCTGGACATGCCTCCCCTGCTGACTGCTCCTGTGGCTCCTCCCACAGACCCCTGTATAAAGGCGATTGGAGGCACTGCTCCTCCCTCAGTCTCCAGGATGTTGTGAGATGGTCTCTTGCTGCTGACTGCTCTCTTTCAGCTAATAAAAACCTATCTCACCTCACATCTCCGAGAGTTATGGATGGTGCATCACTGACATTGATGAAATTTATTGTTTTGCAGTAGCAGTACTGTGCAATACATAAAAAATTACGTTAAGTTACAATGAATATTTTATATATAAGAAATAATTTAGTACAAAAAGAGAGCAAAATAATGAAATGATGTACATGGGTTCAGAGTCTGCTCAGAAATATGATGGCAGAGGGGAATAAACTGTTCCTAAGATGTTGAGTGTGTATCTTCAGGTTCGTGTGTCTCCTCACTGATGGTAGTAATGAAAAGAGAGCATAAACTGGATGGAGGATAATTAATGATGGATGCCTATTCTTGAGACACAAGCTTTTGAAGATGTCTTCAATGGAGGGTAGGCTAATGCTCAGGATGGAGTTGGCTGAGTCTACAACCCTCTATAGCTTTCTCCCGATCCTGAGCATTTGAGCTTCATACCAGGCGGTGATGCCACAAGTCAGAGTGCTCTCCACAGCATAATAACAGAAGTAAATTGCCAAAATATTTTAAATGTCGCGCTGCTATTTTGAGCCAAAGATTGTGGTTTGAAATTTCCCCCATCACATTGTTTATTACTGCTGGCTGGTGGTGTAGTGGCATCAGCACCAGACTTTGAGACAAATGGTCTCGGGTTTGAATCTGGCCAGCCCCTTGCACACTTTCCATCCATGCTGAATTGAGGGTTGAGCTTGCAACTCAGACCGGTAAAAAAAAGTCAAATGCTAAGGAAACAGCAAACAAGAACTGTCCAATGTGCCACAAAGTATGAAAAGGAACAACAACAACAACATTGTTCAACGTCAGTCTAAATTCCAGGATAATGTTTGCATGAACATCAATGGGATTTAATCATAATGGTGCTTCCCAATAATGCACCTTTCATAACCTACTTCAGCTTTTGAGGGGTCAATATTTTATCAGTTAGTTCAAAAGTCAAAGATTAAAGACATGGATCAACTTTATTTGTTGGAGTTCTTTGGGGGAGATTACAAGTTGGATACATAAGGTGGATGCTGTATATTTGGATTTTCAGAAGGCTTTTGACAAGGTGCCACACATGAGGCTGCTTACCAAGTTAAGAGCCCATGGTATTACAGGAAAGATAATAACATGGTTAGAGTATTGGCTGGTCGGTAGGAGGCAGCAAGTGGGAATACAATGATTCTTTTCTGGTTGGCTGCCAGTGACTAGTGGTGTTCCACAGGGGTTGGTGTTGGGAATGCTTCTTTTTATGCTGTATATAATTGATTTAGATGATGGAATAGATGGCTTTGTTGCCAAGTTTGCAGCTGATATGAAGATTGGTAGAGGGGCAGGTAGTGTTGAGGAAATAGGTAGGATGCAGAAAGACTTAGACAGATTAGGAGAATGGGCAAGGAAGTGGCAAATTCAATACAATGCTGGAAAATGCATGGTAGTAGAAATAAATGTGCGGACTATTTTCTAAATGGACAGAAAATCCAAAAATCTGAGGTGCAAAGGGACCTGGGAATCCTTGTGCAGAACACCCTGAAGGTTAACTTGCAGGAAGAGTTGGTGGTGAGGAAGGCAAATACAATGTTAGCATTCATTTCAAGAGGTCTTGAATACAAGAGCAGGGATGTGATGCTGAGGCTTTATAAGGCACTGGTGAGGCCTCACCTTGAGTATTGTGAACAGTTTTGGGCCCTTCATCTTAGAAAAGATGTGCTGGCATTGGCGAGGATCCAGAGGAGATTCACAAGGATGATTCCAGGAATGAAAGGGTTATCATATGAGGAATGTTTGATGGCTCTGGGTCTGCACTCGCTGGGATTTAAAAAGATGAGGGGGATCTCTATTCTAGGGATTCTAGGAATAACTGTGCATAGTTCCCTGAAAGTGGAGTCTCATGTAGACAGGGTGGTGAAGAGGGCTTTTGGAACGCTGGCCTTTATAAATCAAAGCATTGAGTACAGAAGTTGGGATGTAATGCTAAAGTTGTACAAGGCATTGGTAAGGTCAAATTTGGAATATTGTGTGCAGTTCTGGTCACCGAGTTATAGGAAAGATATCAATAAATTAGAGAGAGTGCAGAGACGATTTACTAGGATGTTACCTGGGTTTCAGCAATTAAGTTACAGAGAAAGGTTGAACAAGTTAGGTCTCTATTCATTGGAGCATAGAAGGTTGAGGGGGGATTTGATCGAGGTATTTAAAATTTTGAGAGGGATAGATAGAGTTGACGTGAACAGGCTGTTTCCATCGAGAGTAGGGGAGATTCAAACTAGAGGACATGATTTGAGAGTTAGGGGGCAGAAGTTTAAGGGAAACACGAGGGGGTATTTCTTTACCCAAAGTGTGATAGCTGTGTGGAATGAGCTTCCTGTAGAAGTAGTAGAGGCCAGTTCAGTTGTGTCATTTAAGGTAAAATTGGATAGGTATATGGACAGGAAAGGAGTGGAGGGTTATGGGCTAAGTGCGGGTAGGTGGGACTAGGTGAGATTAAGGGTTCGGCAAGGACTAGGAGGGCCAAGATGGCCTGTTTCTGTGCTGTGATTGTTATATGGTTATATATGGTTATATATCTCATTGAAACCTTTTGAATGTTGAAAGGCCTAGACAGGGTAGATGAGAAAAGACTGTTTCCTATGGTAAGAGAGTTTAGGACAAGAGGGCACAGCCTCAGAACATAGGGGAATCCATTCAAACAGCGATGCAGAGACATCTCTTTAGCCAGAGGGTGGTGAATTTGTAGAATTTGTTGCCACATGCAGCTGTGGAGGCAAAGTCATTGTGTGTATTTTAGGCAGTGATTGATAGGTAAGAACCTATTGGACATGGCATCAAAAGTAATGGGGAGAAGACCGGGAGCTGGGGTTGAGGACAAAGAAAGGAAAAAAGATCAGCCATGATTAAGTGGCAGAGCAGACTCAATGGGCCAGATGGCTGAATTATGCTCCTATATCTTCTGGTCTTATTTGCCATGTATATTTACATATATAAAGAATTTGCTGTGTTGTGTTTGTCAGGGTGAGACGTGCAACAAAAAACACCATTCAACAAATATAAAGAATAAAGAATTATAAAGATTAAGACCATAAGACCTTGGAGCAGAACTGGCCGTTCCATCCATCGAATCTGTTCTGCCATTCCATCAAAGCTGATATATTATCCCCTGTACTGCATTCTACTGGCTTCTCTCCATAACCTTTGATGCCCTGAATAATCAAGAACCTATCAACCTCCACTTTAAATGTACCCAATAACTTGCCCTCCACAGCTTGCTGTGGGAATGAATTCCACAGGCTCATACACCCTGGCTAAAGAAATTCCTCTTCATCTCTGTTCTAAATGGATGTTCTTCCATCCTCAGGTGCCCTCTGGTCCTAGCTTCCTCCCTCCCCCATCCTCTCTCCATCCACTTTATCTAAGCTATTCAATAATAAACCAAATCCAATAGCAATACCATTATGAGCTCCAGTCTCAGCAGTGGTGATCATGGAATTACTGGATTATTATAAAAACCCTTCTGATTCACTAATAGCTTGCAATGAATTACATCTGCACTTATTCACATCTACGGAAATGGTTTAGTCTTAAATGACCCAGCAAGCCACTTAGTTCAGATAGAATTATCAAATTTCAACGTACATTTATTATCAAAGTATGTATACCAGCTGGTGGTGTAGTGGCATCAGCACTGGACTTCGAAGCAGATGGTCCTGAGTTCAAACCCAGCTGGGTCCCAACCTGAGCAGCAGCAGTATCTGCGCAGAAGAAAAGCCTGGCAGTCTGCATCCATATCTTGCCGCCAAAATTCTATGGTCACGAAGAGTCAAACTTGACTAAACGACTACTGACTAACAACAACAACATGAACAACCTTGAGATTTTTGCAGGCAGCCACAGAACAAAGAAACACAACAGAAACCATTTAAAACGCCCACACACAGCAAAGACCATCAAACACCCAATGTGCAATGAATGAATAAATTGTACAAACAATAAAAAGCAAGGAAATAACACACAGAACATCAACTACGGTTTTCCTGAAAGTGAGTCCACAGCCACAGAACCAGTTCAGCATTGCAGCCGGTCTGTGGAATTATAGACAAGCAATAAATCCTGACCTTGGCACTGATGCTTATTTCTTTTAGACAATAGACAATAGGTGCAGAAGTAGACCATTCGGCCCTTCGAGCCTGCACCACCATTTTGAGATCATGGCTGATCATCTACTCTCAATACCCGGTTCCTGCCTTGTCCCCATATCCCTTGATTCCCCTATCCATAAGATACCTATCTAGCTCCTTCTTGAAAGCATCCAGAGAATTGGCTTCCACTACCTTCCAAGATAGTGCATTCCAGACCCCCACAACTCTCTGGGAGAAGAAGTTTTTCCTTAACTCTGTCCTAAATGACCTACCCCTTATTCTCAAACCATGCCCTCTGGTACTGGACTCTCCCAGCATCTGGAACATATTTCCTGCCTCTATCTTGTCCAATCCCTTAATAATCTTATATGTTGCAATCAGATCCCCTCTCAATCTCCTTGCTTTCTGAAGCCCCATAACCCCTAGTGGAGCTCCATCCTGGGCCAGTCTTACATTGTCTCCAGGTGTTCTTGGTGTATCTTTCATCTTTGGAGCTTCTGTTGATGTTTCTGTTGCTCTGGGTTTTTACGGGATTGGGTTGCTAGCTTCATACTCAACCCTCCTCATTTTGCAACCAGGCTTGGGACTGTCCATGACGGAGTTTCTTATCAGAATTTGAATCCAGTTTATTATCACCAACGTGAAATGTGTTAACTTAGCTGCAGCAGTTCAATGCAATACATAACATAGAAGGGAAAACTAATAAATGCATCAATTACAGGATACAAATATTGAATAGACAAAAAGTAGTACAAAAGCAGAAAAAAATATATGTATTAACAAAGTGAGGTAGTGTTCACAGGTTCAATATCCATTAAGGAATCGGATGGCAGGGGAAGAAGCTGTTCCTGAATCGCTGAGTGTGTGTCTTCAGGCTTCTGTACCTGATGGTAACAGTGAGAAAAGGGCATGCCCTGGGTGCTGGGGGTCCTTAATAATGGATGCTGCCTTTCTGAGATACCGCTCCTTGAAGACGTCTTGGTTACTTTGTAGGCTAGTACCCAAGACGGAGCTTCTTTTGGTCCTGTGCAGTAGCCCACCCCAACCCCCCCCCCCAATACTCCCATACTAAACAGTGATGCAGGCTGTCGGAATGCTCTCCACAGTACATCCATAGAAGTTTGAGTGTTTATATTAACATACATAGAACACAGAAAACCTACAGCACAATATGGTCTGTCCATCGTCGTCGATGAATCACTTTGAGACTGGATGCGGTGTGTCCAAAGATGACTGGTCAGGCCAATTCGGGCAAGGAATGTCCTGGCACGTGTTGGGCAGACATGTGTAGGCACTGCAGTTGTTGCGCTTGTGGCTCTGGATTTGCGCAGCTGGCGCTTATGTTGTGTTTCAGCAGTGCACCTTGCGTCGTAAACGACAGCCTTGTGGATGAGGCCACGCCTGGTAGGGCGGGTTTGTGCCAGTATTTCCCAAGTGTCTATGTCAAGCGACTTCAGGGGAGGCCTTTAGTGTGTTTTTGTAGCGTTTCTTCTGCCTCCATGTGAGCATCTTCCAGCAGAGAGTTCCCCAAAGAGGAGCTGCTTGGGAATGCGCTTGTCCAGCATGCGGATGACATGACCTGCCCACCGGGTCTGTGCTCTCATCAGCAGTGAGTGGACTGATGATAGACCTGCTCTAGAGAGAACTTCGGTGTCTGGTACTTTGTCTTGCCATCTGATGCCTAATATTCTGCCAAGACAAGTCATGTGGAAGTGGTTGAGCTGTCTTGCATGCTCTCGATGCACAGTCCACGTTTCACAGGCCTACAGGAGGGTAGTGAGTAAGTACCCCGGCTCTGTAGATCTTCAGTTGTGTTGCTGGGCTGACTCCTCGACGTCTCCATACAGTGGCGTGCAGTCTACTGAAAGCAGAACTTGCCTTTGCTATTCTGCAGGTAACTTCTGTATCAACAGTCACTACTCGGGAGAGGGTGCTGCCACGGTAAGTAAACTGGTCCACGGCCTGTAGCTTCTGTCCTTTGATTGTGATTTTGGGTTCTGAGTACAGTGCATGAGGAAAAGGCTGGTGCATGACTTTGGTCTTTTTGATGTTGATGGTGAGTCCAAAGTTGTCACAAGCCGTGGAGGATTTGTCCATATTGACTTGCATCTCAGGCTCTGAACCAGCATACAGGGCGCAGTCATCGGCAAAGAGGAAGTCTCTCAGAACAGTCTCCTTCACTTTGGTAATAGCTTGAAGTCTCCTCAGGCTGAAGAGCTTGCCATCGACTCTGTACTTGAGGCTGATTCCAGCATCATTCCATTGGGCGTATAGGGTATCAGGAAGGGATAGCACCTCTGGTGTGGGAACATGTCACATCCTTTTCCGGTGGTTTGCCCACCTTTGGACTCACCTGACACTCAGCTCTCACCTGTGGCTCCACGTAGCTGTTTGCATGTGACAGTGGCCACACCCCGGGCAACGGCTTTGACAAGCCGGTTAAACCAGGTGAGGGTAGCCAACGGGTCTCAAACCCTCGGTGAGATAGGGAGTTGTCTATTCCAGCATGTGAAGACAGACTCCGGCGGATTGAGCGGACAAGACCAATGGAAGGTCCAACGGTCAAGAAGGCGGTCTCTGCAAGTTTCGTGGAACACATAGAGCACGACAAGACAGCTCAATACAGGCCCTTCGGCCCACAAATCTGTGCCAAACACGTCCTTACCTCAGAACTACCTAGGTTTACCCATAGCCCTCTGTTTTTCTAAGCTCCATGTATCCATCCAGGAGTCTTTTAAAAGACCCTGTCATTTCCACCTCCACCATTGCCACTGGCAGCCCATTCCACGCACTCACCACTCTATGTGTAAAAAACTTACCCCTGACATCTCCTCTGTACCTATTTCCAAGCACCATAAAACTCTGCCCTCTCGTGCTAGCCATTTCAGCTCTGGGAAAAGGCCTCTGACTATCCACACGATCAATGCCTGTCATTATCTTGTACACTTCTAACAGGTCAGCTTTCATCCTCCATCGCTCCAAGGAGAAAAGGCCAAGTTCACTCAATTTATTCCCATAAGGCATTCTCCCCAATCCAGGCAACATCCTTGTAAATCTCCTTTGCACTGTTTCAATGGTTTCCACATCCTTCCTTTGTGAGGCGGCTAGAACTGAGCACAGTACTCCAAGTGGGGTCTGACCAGGGTTCTATATAGCTGCAGCATTACCTGTCAGCTATTAAACTCTGTCCCATGATTGATGAAGGCCAATTCACTGTATGCTTTCTTAACCACAGAGTCAACCTGTATAGCAGCTATGACTATCCTGTGGACTCGGACCCCAAGATCCTTCTGATCCTCCACACTGCTAAGAGTATTACCATTAATACTATATTCTGCCATCATATTTGACCTACCAAAAATGAACCACTTCACACTTATCTGGGTTGTACTGCATCTGCCACTTCTCAGCCCAGTCTTGCATCCTATCAATGTCCTGCTGTAAACTCTGATAGCCCTCCACACAATCCACAATGCCCCCAATCTTTGTGTCATCAGCAAATTTACTAACCCATCCCTCCACTTCCTCATCCAGGTCATTTATGAAAATCACAAAGAGAAGGGGTCCCAGAACAGAGCCCTGAGATACAACACTGGTCACCGACCTCCATGCAGAATATGACCTGTCTACAACTACCCTTTGCCTTCTGTGGGCAAGCCAGTTCTGGATCCACAAAGCAATGTCCCCTTGGATCCCATGCCTCCTTATTTTCTCAGTAAGCATTGCATGGGGTACCTTATCAAATGCCTTGCTGAAATCCATATACACTACATTTACTACTTTTCCTTCATCAATGTGTTCAGTCACATCCTCAAAAAATTCAATCAGGTTCGTAAGGCACGACCTGCCCTTGACAAAGCCATGTTGACTATTCCTAATCATATTATGCCTCTCCAAATGTTCATAAATCCTGCCTCTCAGGATCTTCTCCATTAACTTACCAACCACTGAGGTAAGACTCACTGGTCTATAATTTCCTTGGCTACCTCTACTCCCTTCCTTGAATAAGGGAACAACATCCGCAACTCTCCAATCCTCCAGAACCTCTCCCGTCCCTATTGATGATGCAAAGATCATCACCAGAGGCTCAGCAATCTCCTCCCTCACTTCCCAAAGTAGCCTGGGGGACATTCCATCTGGTCCCAGTGACTTATCTAACTTGATGCTTTCCAAAAGCTCCAGCACATCCTTTTCCTTAATATCTACATGCACAAGCTTTTCAGTCCACTGCAAGTCATCCTTACAATTGCCAAGATCCTTTTCCATAGTGAATACTGAAGCAAAGTATTCATTAAGTACATCTGCTGTCTCCTCCAGTTCTGTACACACTTTTCCACTGTCACACGATTGGTCCTATTCTCTCATTTCTTATCCTCTTGCTCTTTACATACTTATAGAATTGCTTGGGGTTTTCTTTAATCCTGTCCATCAAGGCCTTCGCATGGCCCCTTCTGACTCTCCTAATTTCCTTTTTAAGCTCCTTCCTGCGAGCCTTATAATCTTCTAGATCTCTGCCATTATCTAGTTTTTTGAACCTTTCATGAGCTCTTCTTTTCTTCTTTACTAGATTTACAACAGCCTTTGTACACCATGGTTCTTGTACCCTACCATCCTTTCCCTGAATCATTGGAACATATCTACACAGAACTCCATGCAAATATCTCCTGAACATTTGCCACATTTCTTCCGTACTATTCCCTGAGAGCATCTGTTTCCAATTTATGCTTCCATGTTCCTGCCTAATAGCTTCATATTTCCCCTTACTCCAATTAAACATTTTCCCTAACTTGTCTGTTCCTATCCCTCTCCAATGCTATGGTATAGAATTGTGATCACTATCTCCAAAATTCTCTCCCGCTGAGAGACCTGACACCTGACCAGGTTCATTTCCCAATACCAGATCAAGTACAGCCTCTCCTCTTGTAGGCTTATCTACATATTGTGTCAAGGAACCTTCCTGAACACACCTAACAAACTCCATCCCATCTAAACCTCTCACTCTAGGGAAATGCCAATCAATATTCAGGAAATCAAAATCTCCCACCACAACAACACTGTTACCATGTGGTGAACTACATATAGCTGTCTGGACACGCCCCCCCCCCCCCCCCCCGCTGACTGCTCCTGTGGCTCCTCCCACGGACCCCGGTATAAAGGTGATTGGAGACACAGCCCCGGCCTCAGTCTCCAGGATGTAGTGTGGTGGTCAATTGCTGCTTGTTCTTTCTTCCAGCCAATGAAAGCTTATATCTCGCCTCACGTCTCCGAGAGTTATTGATGGTGCATCATACCATTACTCCTTTCCAGAATCTGTCTCCCTATCTGCTCCTCGATGTCCCTGGTACTATTGGGTGGTCTATCAAAAACACCCAGTAGAGTTATTAACCCCTTCTTATTCCTAACTTCTGCCCACAGAGACTCCGTAGACAACCCCTCCATGACTTCCTCTTTTTCTGCAGCCACGACACTATCTTTGATCAACAGTGCCACACCACCACCTCATTTGCCTCCCTGTCTGTCCTTTCTGAAACATCTAAAGCCTTGTACTTGAAGTAACCATTCCTGACCCTGCACCATACAAGTCTTTGCAATGGCTACAACATCATAGCTCCAAGTGTTGATCCACTCTCTAAGCTCATCGACTTTATTCATAACACTCCTTGCATTGAAATAGACACCTCACAAGCCATTGGATTGAGCGTGTCCCTTCCCTAACACGTGCCTATCCTCTCTTTTGCACTGTTTCCAAGTTTTCTGTATTTGTGAGTCAACCACCCTTTCCTCAGTCACTTCAGTTCAGTTCCCACCCCCCAGCAATTCTAGTTTAAACTCTCCCCAGTAGCCTTAGCAAACCTCCCCGCCAGGATATTGGTCCCCCTCAGATTCAAGTGCAACCCGTCCTTTTTGTACAGGTCACATCTGTCCCAGAAGAGGTCCCAATGATCCAGAAATCTGAATCCCTGACCCCTGCTGCAATCCCTCAGCCACTCATTTATCCTTCACTTCATTTTATTCCTATAGAATGACCTTTCAGGACCTCCTCCCTTTTCCTGCCTACGTCGTTGGTACCAATATGTACCACAACCTCTGCTGTTCTCCTTCCCACTTCAAGATGTCATGGACGCGATCAGAAACATCCCGGACTCTGGCACCTGGGAGGCAAACTACCATTCGCGTTACTTTCCTGCGTCCACAGAATCACGTGTCTGACTCCCTAACTATAGAGTTCCCTATCACTGCTGCCATACTCTTCCTTTCCCTACCCTTCTGAGACACAGGGCCAGACTCTCTGTCACCTCCTCACTCTCCCTGACCAGACGAAGGTCATCGAGCTGCATCTCCAGTTCCCTAATGTGGTCCCTAAGGAGCTGCAGCTCAATGCACCTGGTGCAGATGTGGCCATTCAGGAGTCTGGGAGTCTCCAGGAACTCCCATATCTGACACCAAATCTGATGCCAAATCTCTTCAAACTCCTAATGAAGTATAGTCGTGGTCATGCCTTTTTTATAGCTGCATCGATGTGTTGGGATCAGGTTAGGTCCTCAGAGATCTTGACACCTGGGAACTTAAAACTGCTCACTCTCCCTTTCTGATCCCTCTATGAAGATTGGGATGTGTTTCTTCACCTTACTCTTCCTGAAGTCCACAATCAGCTCTTTTGTTTTAATGACACTGAGTGCAAGGTTGTTGCTGCAACACCACTCCACTAGTTGGTAATCCAGCTCCTGTATGCCCTCTCATTTCCATCTGAGCTTCTACCAACAAATCAGCAAATTTACAGACAGCATTTGAGCTATACCTAGCCACACAGTCATGAGTGTAGAGAGTGTAGAGCAGTGGGCACCAGAGTTGATTGTTAGCAAGGAGAAGATATGATGCACCATCAATAACTCTGAGACGTGGGTTAAGGTAGGCTTTTATTGGCTGGAAGAAAGCACAAGCAGCAAGTGACCATCACACAACATCCTGGAGACTGAGGGAGGGTCTGTGGCTCCAATCGCCTTTATACCACCGTCAGTGGGAGGAGCCACAGGAGCAGTCAGCAGGGTGCGTATCCAGACAGGCATATGTAGTTCACCAAAAGATATTATCAACAATCTGTACAGATTGTGGTCTTCCTGTTAGTAAGTCAGGGATCCAATTGCAGAGGGAGGTACAGAGGCCCAGGTTCTGCAACTTCTCAATCAGGATTGTGGGAATATTGGTATTAAATGCTGAGCAACAGTCGATGTACAGCATCCTGGTATAGGTGTTTAGTGTTGACCAGGTAGTCTAAAGCCATGTGAAAAGACATTGAGATTGCATCTGCCATTGACCTATTGTTGCAATGGGTCCAGGTCTTTGCTGAGGCAGGAGTTCAGTCTAGTCATGACCAGCCTCTGAAAGCATTCTATCACTGTAGATGTGAGTGTTGCTGGGCGATTCTTCTTAGGCAATAGTATAATTGTTCCTTTTTGAAGCAAACTTATGAAGAGCTAAATTAAAATTCCCCTAACCAAAATGGTAGGAAAGAGGTGACACATTCACCATAATGAAGAGATGTTAAACAGTTAGCCAGAGAAAAGGGTAAAAAATTAAATTAGTGTCAAAAAGTGAGCATTAGCCATCTGTTGATCATTTGTTTTCCATTTTTCTGTACTCCCAGTGGGTAGAAAATACATTTATATAGGGCCTACAAGACATCCGCTGATCCCAGAGTGCTTAATAGCCAATGGAGTACTTTTAAAGTGACAACAAAAGTTAGAAACTGATTTAGAGATTTTGGTTCAGGAGATGAATTGAAAATTTGTGAAAAAATTTAAATAGTCAACATGGCAAACTGTGATGGGGATTACAGGAAGGAAAGAACCAAATGATATGGTAGGTGGTGACAGCAAAAGGTTAATACAGACCAACGTGGATTCCTTGACCTGTTCCCTTACACTCAACCCTTTTTGAACCTTTTAATTGTGAAGCTACTGATGTTCTATTGTAGCTTTGGTTAAATGTTACTTCTTCCTGTTGACTATTATTTCAGCCTGGCTTGTATGTGCCCAGCACAAAGAAGCAAGTGGGAAAAATCAGTGCGGACACAGCACATTGCCTTTCCTAAAGCCACATTCTGGTAAGCACTGTAGGGCTATTAATATAATAAATATGAATATTAATTAATTATATCATGATTTTTAAATTATTGTTGGGATATAGCCATCAACATAGTGCTGAAGTGACTTATTTGGTGGCTGTAGCCACGGCCGTTGGCTCCTGGAATGGACTTACTCCCCATAGCTTTTGGCTATGAACTCACTGTTGGGGACCCTACAGTTTGAAGGCATCAAAATTTAAGGAGAGAAGGCAGGAGAATGGTATTCAGACGATTAATAAATTAGCAATGACAGAATTTTGGAGCAGACTTCATGGCTTGAATGGCCAAATTCTGCTGCTATGTCTTAAGATCTTATGGTCTTATTACTGTCACATGCACCAAGATACAGTGAAATGCTTGTCCTGTATCTTGTTTATACTGATCAATGCAATACACAGTGCATTGAGATAAAACAAAGTAGAACAATAATAATGCAGAATTAAGTGTAAAAGCTGCAAAAAAAAGCGCAGTGTAGGTAGGCAATAATGTGTAAGATCATAGCGAGGTAGATTGTGAAGCCATCTTATTGTACGAGAAGCCCGAACAAGAGTCAGCCAGCAGTGGGTTAGAAGCTGTCCTTCAGCCTAGTGGAATGTTCTTTCAGGCTTTTGTATCTTCTGGCCATTGGGGCAGGAAAGAAGAGAGAATATCCAAGGAGACTGGGGTCTTTGATTACGCTGGATGCTTTACTGAGGCAGCGAAAAGTTTTGTCAGAATCCATAGAGGGAATAATGGTAATATGAAATTCAAAAAATGAAACACATGTGAATGAACTTCAACATCATATTTTAAATAGAACGTAGAAGAGTACAGCACAGGAACAGGTCCTTCAGCTCACAGTGTTCTGCTGAACCAATTAATGGCTAACTAATCTCCTCTGACTACACAATATACATATCCTTCAGTTTTCCTCCTTTTTCTAAGAGTTTCTTCAAAATTTTCTGCTCTAAACTATATCTGTTTCTAATTCTGTACCTGAGCTTGAAACTTTTAAGTTATCGGGGAGAGTTCTCTCTGTAGCTGACAGAAGGTGCTCTTCAATGCTTTTAGATCAGGTATTTCAGCCTTCTGCCCAGGGGCTACTGAAGGAGCCTAGAGCAGCTGACCAAAGTGGTTATTTATTTATTGTTTGTTTGTTTATTTATTTAGAGATACTGCACAGAAATAGACCTTTCTAGTCCAATGAGCCCCATTACACCTATGAGATCAACTAATCTACTAGTCCATTAGAATATGGAAGGAAACTGGAGCCCCAAGAGAAAACCCACATGGTCACAAGCAGGATGTACGAACTCCATACAGGGAGTGATGGACACTGAATCTGGCCTCCGCCATGTAAATGAGTTATGCTGACCACCATGCCGCCGTGCCACCCCCAGGTTCTCCAGCCTGTCGCCTTTTCTTGCAACCATGGTGTTTAAATAGCTGATCTAATTGAGTTTCTGGTCAATCTACAACTCACAATGCCTAAGGCATGACTGTAACATCATTAAAGACCCATCCCATTCCAGATACTGTCTCTTCAAGCTCCAAGTCGTCTGGTATGAGATACAGAAGCATCTTAAACAAGTGTAGGGACCCCTACTCTTTGTGATTTTTATAAATGATCTGGATGAAAAAGTGGAGGGAGGGGTTAGTAAATTTGCTGATGGCACAAAGGTAGGGGGTGTTGTGGATAGTGTGGAGGGCTGTCAGAGGTTACAGCAGGACATTGATAGGATGCAAAACTGGGCCGAAAAGTGGCAGATGCAGTACAACCCAGATAAGTGTGAGGTGGTTCATTTTGGTAGGTCAAATACGATGGCAGAATATAGCATTAATGGTACAACTCTTGGCAGTATGGAGGATCAGAGGGATCTTAGGGTCTGAATCCATAGAACACTCAAAGCTGCTGCACAGGTTGACTCTGTGGTTAAGAAAGCATACGGTGCATTGGTCTTCATCAATCGTGGGATTGAGTTTAAGAGCTGAGAGGTAATATTGCAGCTATATAAGACCCTGGTCAGACCCCACTTGGAGAACTGTGCTCAGTTCTGGTCACCTCACTACAGGAAGGATGTAGAAACCATAGAAAGGGTGCAAAGGATATTTACATGGATGTTGCCTAGTTTGGGGAGCATGCCTTAGAATAGTTGAGTGAACTCAGCCTTTTCTCCTTGGAGTCACAGAGGATGAGAGGTAACCTGATAGACATGTACAAGATGATGAGAGGATATTGATTGTGTGGATAGTCAGAGGCTTTTTCCCAGGACTGAAACGGCTTGCACGAGGGAAGTAAGTACAGAGGAAATGTCAGGGGTAAATTTTTCATTCAGAAAGTGGTGAGAGCGTGGAATGGGCTGCCAGTAATGGTGGTGGAGATGGAAATGGTAGGATCTTTTAAGAGACTCCTGGTTAGGTACATGGAGCTCAGAAAAATAGAGGGCTATATGTAACCCTAGGTAATTTCTAAGGTAAGGACATGTTTGGCACAGCTTTGTGGGCCGAAGGGCCTGTATTGTGCTGTAGGTTTTCTATGTTTCTATGTTTTAAGAGAGTTAGACTGAAAACAGCTTTTTCCCAAGGGCCATTGTGCATCTGAATGATGCTAAACACCAGCTTGACAATGGCCTTTGAGTGTTATTGACTATCAAAGTCACTTATTGCATGTAAGTGTGGGATTTTTTTTAATTAAGCTGTACCACATACATTGAAAATATCTGTTTTGCATGAACAAATATCTAATACACAACGTTTAATCCAAATTACTACGTCATCCTGAATGACAAGAGATTGGACATTCTGAACAAGCCAGCAGCCTTACATATGTCCATGCAGACAGCATTCACGGCCTTGTGCTTCTTCAACTTTCCTGGTGAAATCCTCAAAAAACAATATAAGATTGGTTGGATATGACCTACCAAATGCAAAGTCATATTGACTTTCCCTACTGAGTACCTGTGTTTGGTGCAGATCATTAAAACCCTGCTCTCATGCAGAGACCTCCATTTTCCCATCATCCATGGGCCACCTTACATGTCTCTAATGTATCTGTCTCCTCCACCATCCCTGGCAGGGTGTTCCACTTACCACTCTATGTACAAGTTTTACCTCTGACATTCATACTTCCTGTACTTTCCTCCAATCACCTTAAAGTTATACCCCCTCATATCATCCATTTCTGCCCTTTTTTTGCAAGACTACTTTTATTACAAATTCAAATCATTACGGTAATGTATCATCATATTGCAAAACAAGACCAGTCAGATCAGAAGTAATATATTTTAAACTAACACATTCCCATCCTTATCAAGGAGGGCATAATTAACTAAAATGTCGCTATGTATGGTTATGCAAGATGTTGGTAATGGAAAAGGAAATGCTAAGATGGCAATAACGTAGAATTAAGGGTGCAACAACATGGCAGCACCGCCGGGAAGAGGTCGTGAAAGAAGTGATTTGTTTGGAAAGCTGATATCAGTGGGAAAGGACCTATTCTTGAGTCCAAATGTCCAGACATTCAAGCTCCTGTATCTCCTGCTGGAAAGGGTCTGTCTGGGAAGTCAGGCACCCTTGATGTTACCCTTCCTGATCCATTGCACTGTGAAGATAAACTGAATGGGGGTGGAGGTGATGAGCCTGTGATGAACAGGGTGTTGTGTATCAATCTCTGCAGGTTCCAATAGAATTATCAAGTTCAATTTCAAGTTTATTGTCATCTGACTGTACATATACACAACTGAATGTGTCAAAGTTCCTCTGGACCACAGTACACCCACAAAAAATACATCACACACAGCACATAAAACAAAATATTACCACAAATAAGTTAATGAATATAATTGAAAATGCATCTGATGTACAACACATGTAAATAGTGAACAATAAATAGCTTGCTGTCCTAGTGATAAGACCTTAGTAGTGGCAAGGTACTCATTAATCTCATATCCTGAGAAAGGAAGCTGTTACCTAGTCTGGCAGTTCTAGTCCTGATGCTTCTGTACCTCTTTCCTGATGGTAGTGGGTCAAAGGGATGGGTGATAGGAATCAAAAATACTCTGGACTCTTCATCTACAATGCTCCCAGTAAATGTCACACATGGGGGGGGGGGGGGGGGAGCCAGTGTTCTTCTCCCTGGTTTTTCTCTGTAGGATTTTGCAGTCTGATGCCTTATATCTTCCTTACCACACAGCGATGCAGCCAGACTGGACACTTTCTGGCTGCATCATTAGATCGGTTTATACTTTAACCCAAGGATATGTGTGAATCAATCCAGCCCTTTATACCCACTGATTTATCTTAATGTTGGATACTTCAGTATCGATTTTCCAATCTTTAGCCTTTAGGGTTATACTGCCAGTCAGGGACTGAAATGAGGAGAAATGTCTTCATTCAGAGAACAGTACCTCCTCCACCCTGAAGCATCCTGCAGGCTTAGTAATTGACTGCATTCCAGTTTGAGATAGATAGATTTATAGAGGTTAGATAAATCTAGAGATTTGAGGATTCGGAATGGAAGTGGTGTTGATGTGGAAAATTAGCCATTTTTTTGTTGAATTCTGGAGTGGTCTTCAGGGAGGAATGGCCAACTCCTGCTCCACTCCCTTAGTTTCGAATTTTATGTTGCTCAGGCTCAAATAAACAACTTATTTCTGGCAAACTGTCAGCAAAACAAAAGAGACAGTCATTGACTTCAGGAAGGTGGATGGAGGGAAGGAGGAAGTGATACACATTGTGCGATGCTAAGGTGGAGAGGGTTGAGAGCTTCAAATGATCGTCACCTCTCCTGTCCTGATCCAACCACATTGTTGTCATGGCAAAGAAAGCTCACTAATGCCTCTGTTTCCTCAGGAGACTAAATAAACTGGGCATCTCCCCTTTGACCCTCATCTATTTTTATTGATGCATCCTAGCTGTAGTATCCATTAAACATATCAGCCTGTTTTATGCTGCCCTCACAAAGTTAGGGTACCTCTTACTGGTAAATATCTAAGCAAAGTAATAATTGAGGACCTCCCTACATCCTCACATTCCAGGCACATGCTTCCTGATTGGGCTTTCCCTCACTCTAGTCATCTTCTCGCCATGAAGTTTCCCTTAACCCAACTCACCAAGACCTTCGCATGCCCCTTCTAACTGTCCTGAGTCAATTTTTCAGATACTTTCTAGCTACCTTACAGTTCTCTAGAGCTCTGTCTGATCCTTGATCCCTAAACATGAAATAAGCTACTTTCTTCTTTTTGACTAGATGTTTCACATCCCTTGTCAGCTACGGTTTCTTTAGCATCCTTTACCTAATTCAATGGGACAAATGCATCCACCATGCAAGAACCACTGAACAATGTCCACTGCCCATTGTGCAATTCCCTGAATAAATCCATTTCCAATCTATGCTTCCAAGTTCCTGCATAATTGCATCATAATTCCCCTCCTTCAATTCAATTATTTCCTAGACCGCCTGCTCCTATCCCCATCCAAGTCTATGTTAAACTTCAAGGAGATGTAGCAGCCCAGCAGCAAGGTCCACACACCCATCATTCACTGTGTGAAAAACTTACCTCTGACATTTCCCCATACTTTCCTCTAATCAGCATAAAAATATAAGACATAGGAACATAATTAGGGCCTGATCCAGCATTCCATCATAACTAATTTATTATCCCTCTCAACCCCATTTTCATGCCTTCTTCCTGTAACCTTTGACATTCTGACTAACCAAGAACCTATCACCTCCACCTCCAATTTCCTAGTTCTCCACAATCATTCCAGAATCTACTGATTCTCGAAAGATAATTACTAATGCCTCCACAATCCCTTCAGTTACCTCTTTCAGAACCCTCGAATGGTCTAGGTAATTTATCTACCTTCAGAACTTTCAAGCACCTTCTCCATGGTACCTTCACCTAACCTGCAACTACACTCACTTCTGCCCCCTGACATTCTTGAATTTCTGGCATACTGCTGGTGTCTTCCACAGTGAAGACTGACACAAGATATTTAGGTTCAGCTGCCATTTGTTTGTCCCCTGTTATTATCTCTCCAGCATCATTCTCCAGCTGTCCAACATCTACACTTGCCTCTCTTTTACTCTCTATACTACATATCTGAAAAAAGTTTGGTACCAACTTTGACATTTTTTGCTAGCTTACCTTCATGTTTCATTTTTTTCTCCTTATAGCCTTTTAGTTGCCTTCTGTTTGTGTTTAAAAGCTTCCCAATCCTTTAATTTCCCACTATTTTTTGCTCTATTATACATCTTCTCTTTTGCTTTTATTCTGTCCTTAACATCTATTGTTGACTGCAGTTGCCTCGTTCTCCCTTTTTACTTTTTCATCCTTGGGTTGTATCTATCTTGCACCTTCCGAATTGCCCCCAGAAACTCCAGCCATTGCTGTTCTGCATCATGCCTGCTAGTGTTCCCTTCCAATCAACTTTGGCCAGCTCCTCTCTCATACCTCTGTAACACCACTTACTCCACTATAATACTGATATATCTGACTTCACTCTTCTCCCTCTCAAACTGCAGGGTGAATTCTATCACATTATGAACACTGCTTCCAAAGGGTTACTTTAACCTTAAGCTCCCTAATCAAATTTGGTTAATTCCAAACATCCAGTCCAGACCTGACTTTCCAAAGATGAGCTCAACCACAAACTGCTCTACAAACCCCCCTCTTGGGATCCAGCACCAATCTGATTTTCCCAATCTGACTGCATTTTGAAATCCCTAATTACATTCACAATATTGCCTTTTGCATGGCTTTTCTATGTCCCATTAAAATATATTCCCCTCATCCTGGCTACTATTTGGGGGCCTGTATGTAACTTCCATTAGAGTCTTTTACCCTTGCAGTTTCTGAACTCTACCCACAAGGATTCTACATCTTCCAATCCTATCTCACCTCTTTCTAAGGATTTGATATTTTTAACCAACAGAGCCAACCCAACCCCCTGTCTACTTGCCTGTCCTTTTGATACAAGGCCATCAAACTGCTTAACTCATGCTGAGACAACTGGATTTCCATATTAGATCAACTATGCTGCTGTAGATACTATTTATTACAAATTATTATAACTTGCAGATTGCACATTCAGATAGAGACACAACGTAAAGATTTTTACTCCTCGTGTATATGAAGGATGTAAGAAATAAAGTCAATTCAGTTCAATTCAATTCAATCCATTGCTATAAAATCTCCTCTCATTCGTCTGAATTCCAGTGAATACAGTCCCAGGTGACTCAATCTCTCCTCATTGTCTTGTCTCTGGAATCAACTTGGTGAACCTCCTCTGCACTGCCTCCAAAGCCAGTATATCCTTCCTCAAGAAAGGAGACCAGAATTGTACACAGTACTCCAGAAGTGACCTCACCAGTACCCTGTACAGTTGTAGCATAACCTCCCTGTTCTTAAATTCAATACCTTTAGCAATGAAAGCCAACATTCCATTTGCCTTCTTGATGACCTGCTGCACCTGCAAACCAACCTTTTGTGATTCATGCACAATCACTCCTAACTCCCTCTGCACAACAGCATGCTGCAATTTTTTACCATTTAAATAATAATCTGTTCTTTCATTCTTCCTTCCAAAGTGGATGATCTCACATTTACCAACATTGTACTCCATCTGCCAGACCCTTGCCCACTTACTTAACCTATCTATATCTCTCTGCAGACTCTTCGTATCTTCTGGACAATTTGTTTTTCCACTCAATTTAGTATCAGCAGCAAACTTAGATACATTACACTCAGTCCCCTCTTCCAGATCATTAATGTATATCATGAACAGTTGCAGGCCCAGCACTGACCCCTGCGACACACCGCTCACCATTGATTGCCAACCAGAGTAATACCCATGTATCCCAACTCTCTGCTTTCTATTAGTTAAGCAATCCTCTATCCATGCTAATACATCACCCCCAACTCTATGCATCCTTATCTTATGGATAAGGCACCTTATGTGGCATAAGGCACCTAAGGCGTCTTTATGTGGCACCTTATCATATGCCTTTTGGAAATTCAAGTAAATA
Organism: Hypanus sabinus; assembly: GCF_030144855.1. NCBI lineage: Eukaryota > Metazoa > Chordata > Chondrichthyes > Myliobatiformes > Dasyatidae > Hypanus > Hypanus sabinus. Next base: position 100,584,663 of record NC_082719.1, on the reverse strand, counting down.
ATGGCCATCTATTCCCCTCTATCCACTGCACTTGTTATGTCCTCAAAGAACTCCAGTAAGTTTGTCAAACAGGACTGCCTAATGGATCAATTTCTTCTTTAGTAATAGCTTTGAGCATTTTCACAACTACACATGTTAAACTAACTGGCCTATAGTTGCCCGCCTTTTGCATACATTGTTTAATAAATAGAGGCATGACATTCGCAGTCTTCCAGTCTGCCAGGACCTGCCCAGAGTCCAGACAATTTTGGTAGGTTATCACCAAAGCCTCTAATATAACTTCTGACATTTCTTTCAGTACCCTGGGATGTATTCCATCAGGACCAGGAGACTTATCTATCTTTAGGCCCACAAGTTTTCTCAGCACTACCTCTTTAGTGATAGCTATTGCATCGAGGTCCTCACCTCCCAATGCATCCATAACATCTCTCTTTGGCATAGTAGATGAGTCCTCCACTGTGAAGACCGACATAAAATAGTCATTCAAAGTCTCAGCCATTTCCTCATTTCACAATATCAATTCCCCCTTCTTGTCCTCCAAGGCACCTACATTCACTTCAGCCACCCTTTACTCCAAATGTGATTGCCTGTCCTGGAAATGGAGAACTGTCCGTGTTTCTGTGAGTCGCAGAGAGAAAAGCAGCTTGTTTTGCTGGATTTCTTTGTTGCTTCAAGGGTTGTCTCCTTGGCATGGTGGAGAGATTTGCGAGTTCCTGACATCTCGAGAGTGATGCCATCTGCAATATAGCTCCTGGTAGGGTCATCCCAGGTGGAAAGGTCAAATGTGAGTTTCCAAACAAAGAGTGATCCAGCAGAGATCTCAGTGGTGGAGCTAGCGGAAGATGAAAACACCACAATGGCAGTGAAGATGGAGGAATGCTGCAGCAGTGAAGAGGTAAACATTCGTGCCTCCCATACCACTGGGCCTTGACCTCTTACCTGTCAAGGATCGTGTAGTGGCTGTAGCCTTCCCATGTTAAACAAAGTTCTGTTTATTCTCCGTTAAGGGAATCACCCCTTAGCACAGGGGTTCCTAATTTTTTTTAATGCCATGGGCCCCTACCAAAAGTTGGAAAAGTTCTTCTTGCCTTAGAAGAACATCATAGTCAACTCAAGTGATTACACTACTACCAGTGTTGGGTCCCTGTTGTTCTGCTGATCATCGTGGGTATGCTATGTTAGCAGGGGGAATGTGTGGCAATACTCCCACTTACCATAGTTCCACACACCCATCACTCTCTACGTAAAGAACTTACCTCTGACATCCCTCCTATATTTTCCTCCAGTCACCTTATAATTATGCCCCCTGGAATTAAAGAAAGCACTCTGGCTTTGTGCAGTGGCAATATCATAGCCGACAAGGTTTACAAGACAGGTGATTATTGTTTATTATACAAATGTAAAACTGGACAATCTTTTTATATAGTGGTCTCTGATGACAGCAATAGATTGCTTGTTTTGTCAATACTGATTAAGCCTTCACACTAAATCATGAAGGATGAAATGAATTTTGTAAATGAGAAAGGGTCTGCTCTACCATAATTCATGTGTTTACAACAGAAATGGCAGCATGCTCAGTATTTTTTTAATACTGCAGATAATAAGTTCTGTCACACCCTGTTGCCCGTGGACTAAATTAAAAGACATGTGGAATCTGCAATTCTTCTAGAGGAACATTCATTTATAACACGGGCAGTTAATGATATTATCTTCTGCTGTCAGTCTGTGAGCATTTAATCGTCACGAGGAGTCAAAGTGACTCCAATGCGACAGCACTTCTGCAAAGTTATGAAGGCAATCAACGAAGTAGAAGCAGGCAAATTAAGCACAACGATGACAAATGAAATTGAGGAACATAGAAGCCTGTTTGCCTTCCAATCAAGTATCAAATTTATACTTTTACACCATCAAGCAAGACAAAGTTCCTCCAGGCCAAGTGTACAACACAGGGCATTTAGCTCACACACACAGCACATAAAGTAATATTACCACAAATAAATTAACAAACAATAAAGTGCATTTATGATGCAAGTCAAAAATCAATCAGTATAACACTTCTGGTGGTTCAGTTTTGGTAAGACCAGATGGGGGATAGGGAGTTCAGTAGTCTCATGGCCTGGGGAAGGAGCTGTTTCCCATTCTATCAGTTCTTGTCCTAATCCCACTGTACCTCCTGCCTAATGGTAAAGGGGTCAGAGAAATTGTCAGATGGATGGAGGTAAGGGGATAATTGACATTGCTAAGGGCCCTGGATATGTTTCCAATCCTCAATGAATTATAATTGCTGAAACTTTTCAGCATGCATTATGCCCATATTTATTGCCTCTCCTTACCCTCACAGGCTCACATTTGCACTTTGTTCCACAACACAAATTTAAAATATCTGTATTCAAATTCCAGATATTCAAGTTTCAACATTTTCAAACCTTTCATGACCTTACCTTATACAAACTTCATAATTTTGTTTATCATGAGAAAGAGAAGTGGGTGGACAATATAAGGTGCAAGGTTATGAGGAAGATACGGAATTGTGCAAAGGTCTTAGGCACATGTTTAGAGCTGTATTTGTCAACATGCCGCGGAGAGTGAGTTTGTAAATCTGGCAGGAGCAAAAGATGTTGGGAATGGCGAGAGTGAAGTTTGGGAAAGGTGGCAGAGAAGGAGTGCCATGGGCAAAGGGTGGTGTAGGTGCAGACACAGCCAGCCCTGAGACACCAGGCAACATCATCTGATTCCAATCAACCGGTTTATTGATCATTACAGAAGGTATTGGCAGCTAGACCTCTCTGCAGAGACTAGACAGGGAAGTGAGCTAGTCTTTGATGAGTAGGCTGATACAGTATAACCTCCCTACAGTGAAGATACCCATGGATAACTATATCAGATGGGGTTAAAATCTTCTTTTGAGTTTAAAGTTTTGCAATTAGTGAACCCAATATCATCACACACTATCTATCAATCTAACCCTTCCCTCCTACATAGGCGTCCATTTTTCTATTATTCATGTACCTATCTAAGAGTTTCTTAAATGACCCTAATGTGTCTGCCTGTACCATCACAAATGGTGCAGAACAACAGGTGTGGTATATTATTGTCAATTATTATTTAAAAAGCACAGTCCTCTGAGGCAATAATATATCTACTGAAATGCACAAAATAGCAAAGTTGGTACTACTATAAGTGATCTACTATAAGCTCAGCAAACTCTCAAAAAGAACAAACAAGGTGAACTTGTGCCATCCTACAATGAGGCCAGTGTCAACATTAAACCAATTCCTATTCTAATCCCAATTAACAACAAGGACAATATCCAAACTTGGCCTGATAGGGTATCAGTGCTATTAGTTCCACACAAACAACAAATAATGGATCATCACAAGAACCAGCCTCTCCTCCATGGATTCTGTCTACACTTCTCACTACCTCAGTAAAGCAGCCAGCATCATCGAAGACCCAATCCAGCATTCTCTTGTCTCTTCTCTTATCAATCAGGCAAAAGATACAAAAGCTTGAAGGCTCCTACCACCAGGCTCAAGGGCAGCTTCTATCCCACTGCTATCAGACTCTTGAACAGACCTCTTGTATGATAATATGGCTTCTTGGCCTCACAGTCTACCTCATTATGATCTTACATGTTATCGTTTACCTGCACTGTGTTCTTTTGGTAGATTTTCAAGTCAAATCAAGTCAAGTTTATTGTCATTTAACTATGTACATGTATACTGTCAAATGAGACAATGTTTCTCCAAACCAGGGTGTAGAGCCCAGTACTGCACATGACACACAATAACTTAGGAAAGTAAGAATTAAATCTATAAATGAATTACACATTCATTTACAAAGTAAAGTGCATAAATTAAATATTGTAGGGTACAGTACAAATTATCCAGAGATACTTTGAATGTGATGTAGCAGAGAGTTCAGAAGCCTAATGGTGTGGGGGGAGAAGTTGTTTCTCATCCTGACCATTCCTGTCTTTAAGCATCAGAGTTTCCTGCCTGATGGTAGAAAGTCAAAGAAGACGCTCAATGGATGGGTGGGATCTTTAATAATACTAACGGCCCCTGATAAATATTCCCAATGGATGGTAAGGAGATCTCTATGATCCCCTCAGCCGTTCTCACAGTCCTTTGCAGAGGCTTCCAGTCCGATGCTTGGCTGCTCCCATTCCAGATCGAGATGCAGCTTGGGAGTGACAAACCATGCCTACCGAGACAAAGGACATGTGCACTCAAAAGCCTGCATCCAGAACAGAGAGCCCTCCTGGCACAGGAGGCCCAATGATTCACTGCATTATCAAATGGCCACATGGACACCTGTCATATTTTCATAATCAAGCTGATATGGAAATTCCCCCCTCCCTATCAGTAGGAATCACAGAGGAAAGGACTATGTGAGATAAATGATGAAATATTTATCCTGCTTGGTACAAGTCAACTGGCCAGCATACCCTAATGGGCTGTTGCACGAGCAGCTTCTCCCTTTCCTGGCCTGTTGATGTGGGGATGGGCAATGGGGCAGTGCCTTCCCCCCCAACCTCATCTTGATGAAGGGTCATCTGCTGAGATGCTGACTTCATCACAGAAGGCTCTTCTCTCGCTGGATCGTCCGTCTGTTTAAGTCACAGACTCATAGAACATCACTGCACAGAAATAGGCCCTTCAGCCCACCTAGTCTGCACCGAACAGCTGTGCCCAATGACTTTCTGGGGGATATGATCCATATGTCACCTGACAATTTGTCCGTCAGCTCAAGCTCTGCTAGTTGACCATGACATTTCTTCCTACGTGATGCGTATTTGTTTAACTCCATTATCATCACAGGTCTCCAACTGGCATCACCCTGGGGAGCAACCATCAACAGTGAATCTGACACATACAGCTGGTGGCTATAAGACAGGTCAGAGGCTGCGAATTATGTGGTTGTGGCTCACCTTCTGATTCAGAACAGCTGTTCAAATAGTTTCAAGGCACAAATAAAACGTGCCATGCCACACACTTCACTTGCCTGGGTAAGTACAGCTACAGCACCCAAGCAGAAGCAAGAGAGTTCCTTCATGAATATTTTGTTCATTACTGCCAGACCAAGTACTACCTGCCGGGGCACCAGAGACATAAGAGATTTTGCAACTTGTGCTGCGTTCCTCCAGCCTCCAGCATAAAGTGCTGGAGGAATTCAGCAGGTCAGGCAGCAATTTATAGAGCGGATGATGCAGGTTAAAGATTAGCTTTATTTATCACAGTTACATCAAAGCTTCAAAACATGCAGCGAAATGCATCATTTACATCAATGGCCAAGGCAGCCCGCAAGCGTTGCCGATAACAGTATTGCAACTTGCTTTACACTTTTAGACTGTGGGAGAAAACCAGAGCAGCCCAAGGAAACTCACATGGTCATGGTCTGAATGTACAAACTCCTTAAAGACAGCGGAAGAATTAAACCCATGTTGCGCTACAGCCGAAATTTTGGACCGAGTCCCTTCATCACAACTGGAAAGGAAAAAGTAGTCAGAAGACACGATAAGAAGGTGAGAGGGGGGAAAGCACAAGATGACAGATTATAGCTGAGACCAGGTGAGGGTATGGTGCGTGGCTGGGGGAGAGGGGGATGAAGTAAGAAGCTGGGAGGGGAGAGGTGGATGAAGTAAAGGGCTGAAGAAGAAGGAATCTGAAAGGAGAGGACAGTGGATCATGGAGAAATGCAAGGAGGTGGGATGGACAGGTGAGGAGAAGAGAAGGGGCAAGAGGGGAGTCAGAAAGGGGAATGGAAAAAGGGAGAAGGTGATGGGAGAGAAAAAAGTTATGTGCTGTAGTGTTCTACGACTCCATAACTCAGGAAGTCAGACAGAATTTATGAAAAGGAATAAACAATTGATATCTTGGCCTGAAATGTTAACTGTTTGTTTCCCTTCAAAGGCACTGCCTGACTTATTGAGTTCCTCCTGTATTTTGTGGGTTTTCACTTTCTCTTCTTGATGCAGCATCAAATTCCTGCAGCCTCCTACATTAACTTTGTAAACACAAGAGATTCTGCAGATGCTGGAAATACAGAACAACACACACAAAATGCTGGAGGAACTCAGCAAGACAGGCAGCATCTATGGAGAGGAATAAACAGTCAATGTTTCAGGCTGAGAACCTTCATCGGGACTGGAAAGGAAGGGGGAAGGAGCCAGAATAGGAAGGTGGACAGGGAGGGCAAGCACCAGAAAGTGATAGCAACACACACAAAATTCTGGTGGAACACGGCAGGCCAGGCAGCATCTATAGGAAGAAGCACAGTTGACTTTTCGGGCCATGACCCTTTGTCAGGACTAACTGAAAGAAAAAACGATAGATGAAGCAAGGTAGCTGGGAGAATAAATTAAATAAGAAGCCTGGAGATGAAAGGTGGAAAAGACAAAGGGCTGGAGAAGAAGGAATCTGATAGGAGAGAAGAGTAAACCATGGAGAAAGGGAAGGAGGAGGGGGTACACAGACGGAGGTGATGAGAAGAGAATCTATAGAAATGAATACAGTTGATGTATTGAGCCGAGACCCTTCTTCAGGATTGCATAAATTTGTGGATGTGGCTTCATTTCACTTTCTGCAGTGGCACGGCAAGGAACTTCTACAAGCACCTTCTCAAGGGCAAGAAGGAATGGGCAATAAATGACAGTCTTATCACTGATGCCTGTAGCTCAGGAATGGTTTATTTTAAATGAATGTGCAGCCCTGAGTATACTGCTTAATAGCTATCCTGCAATCTGGTGAAATGAAAAGCAAAGGAATTTAAACCACAAAAGGCTCGTTAACTCACATTGCAATCCAACCACAGCAAGAGGTAAAACTATATGATCTGTTGACAAATGTTTGCTAATGATCTGTTCCTAGCAATCAATAGCTGCTGGGGGAAGGAAATATCTATAGAGTCATAGAAGACTACATCACAAAAACGGGCCCTTTGGCCCATCCAGTTCTTTCCAAACCATTTAAACTGCCTAGTCCTATCGAACTGCACCAGCACCAGAGCGCTCCATACCCGCTACCATCCATGTACCTATCCAAACTTCTCTTAAACGTTGAAATCGAGCTTGCATGCACCACCTATACTGGCAACTTATTCGACACTCTCAAAACCCTCTGAGCGAAGAAGTTTCCCCTTATGCTCCCCTTAAATTTTTCATCTTTCACCCTTAACCCATGACCTCTAGTTGTAGTCCCATCTCTTTTCTCCTCCAGTTCTTTAGCTTTTTGGCCTTACTCCTTCCAGCTTCTTATTTCATCCTCCTCCCCCCACCGACAGGGCTTCACCTATCACCGAGCAACAGCATCAAAGGTAGCAGGGAGAAAGCAGGGCAACGGGGTTCAGAGGGATAATAAATCAGCTACAATGGAATGTTGGAGCAGACTTGAGGGGCAAAATGGCTTAATTCTGCTCCTATGTCGTATGGTCTAAAAACAAGGAGCTTAGATGGTAAGATAAGGGAAACAGGGGGGAACCTATGTCAGACAACAAGTTTTTGACAGATCAGTAGGAGATTACTCTGTGACAGATGATATGGCCCTTTACATCTCCAACAAACAAAAGCCTTCAGTGATCGCAGGGCATGATTGCTGTTGGTAGAAATTCAAAGAGGATGGAGTGAGTGCGGAGCAAGCAACCAACAGAAGTGATAAATGTGGGTTCGATTAGTACGTTGCAGAGAAATTTAGATTGATAAATGGATAATAGGGCCGTGGCCCCAGTGCAGATCGATGGGTCAAGGCAGATATAGACTAGAAGGGCCGAAGGGCCTGTTTCTGTACTATAGTGTTCTATGGCTCTATGACTGCATGAAAATACTCGGTTAATTAAAATAAAAGTATATTTTCTGATTGAGGATTGACATTTGAAAATTTATCTATTGTCAGATCATTTTAGGATTTAAATAAAATACGAGGTCAACTTAAAACACTCATCTTGTGCATGGAACTTTGAGATGAATTTTGTAAATTCAGTTTGAAGAGTAACCCTGGAGAACAGAAGGTGTACGCTTTTTTTAACTGGTGTTTGTCGGCTGTAGGTACTGAAAAGTTAGACAAGACACAAGTGATTGCAGGTTAAAAGTTCCTTTATTCTGCCTTAGAAGTGTATCTTAGCTCCAAGACACACTTGAATAGCCAGCATGAGTTTTCCTACTCTTATCTCCTGAACACTGCATTAGATAGCCAATTGGTCCCAAAGAAAGTGCTGCCTTGTGTTATGGGATTGCATTTATTGGAATTGGAATGAGATTATGCGAACCTATTACACATTTTGCACTAACAACCGTAAAATAAATCATCAAGGACATCAAAAAGGCAGCATCCATCATTAAAAACCCCCACCACCCAGGACATGTCACTTCTCATTGCTAAAATCAGGGAGGAGGTACAGGAGCCTGAAGACACACTGTAGTGTTCTCGGTCGGCGTGTAAGATAATGCGGAACTAAACACCGAGATAAACCTTTGTCAACAACGACAGGATCACAGTAAGATTAACTGTTTACTGTTCACTCTTCCACATTGGGTGAAAACTGTTGATAAAACAATACAAGATTTGTACAGTATTTGTTTCCTTCTTGATATTACAATTACATTGTAAATACTTGCAAAAGTAAAACTACAACTACATTACATTAGAATCATACAGTCAGAATCTACCTACGCCATTGACTGCTTTAAATACACTTCAACGCAAACTATCCGCAACTCTTTAACTAACGAAAACATAAACTTTGCTGCTGCTTGCTGGCACATGTCGGCCCCCACCTTTCTGTTTTTCCAAAAACGGTATTTTCCCACAGGACGCGGCGAAACCTGATATGACGTCATCGCATGCCGTGATCTCTCAGACAACTTTAAACAATCCTAACTTTAACTAGAATGCTAACAAACGAATTACTAAGCGAAAATATAACTAAATAACTGCCATAAGTACAGGAGCCTGAAGACACACATTCAACATTTTCGAACAGCTTCTTCCCCTCTACCACCAGATTTCTGAGTGGACAATGAACCCATGAACACTAACTCACAATTTATGCTCTACTTTTGCACTACTTATTTAATTTCATATCATAATTTATAACACATTTTATGCATTGAACTCTACTGTTGCAAAACAACAAATTTCACAACATATGTCAGTGATAATAATCCTGATTCTGAAATAATTCCAATGTCAAACTTGGATAGATTCAAATACAAATACATAATGCTACATTCAGGCAACAGCTTGCATAACCTCAGGATATTCCAAACTACTTCGGAGCACCAAAGTAATATTGAATTGAAACAGAACATAGAACATTGCAACACAAAACAGGTGCTTAAACCCAGAACGTTGTGTTGATTTTGTAATCTACTCTAGATGCCATCTCATTGGCTCTTCACTCAACCCTGGAACATCTGGACCACAAAGATGCATACAGCAGGATGCAATTTATCACCTAGAGCTCAGCATTCAATATCATCTTCCCATTAAAGCTTATCAATAAGCTCCAAGACCTTGGCCTCAATACCTCCTTGTGCAATAGGACCCTAGACAACCTCAGACCCTATACCAGCAGGACCAAGGAACTGATTTTAGCCCCCTCTGCCTTATTTTCACCATGGCCATCCAGTCCCTATGTACCTCCAACCCCACCAGGAAGGTCTCAAAGCTCTCCGCTTCTTTTTGGATTCCAGACCTAACCAGTCCCCCTCTACCACCACTCTCCTCCGTCCAGCAGAATTAGTCTTTACTCTTAATAATTTCTCCTTTGGCTCCTCCCACTTCCTCCAAACCAAAGGTGTAACCATGGACACCCATATGGGTCCCAGTTATGCCTGCCTTTTTGCTGGCTTTGTGGAACAGTCCATGTTCCAAACCTATATGGGTATCCGTCCCCTACTTTTCCTTTGCTACACCAATTGGCGCTGCCTCTTGCACGCATGCTGAGCTCGTCGACTTCATTAATTTCGCTTCCAACTTTCACCCTGCCCTCATATTTACCTGGTTCATTTCCAACACCTCCCTCCCCTTTCTTGATCTTTCTGTCTGTATTTCTAGAGACAGCTTATCTACTGATATCTACTATAAGCCTATGGACTCTCACAGCTCCCTGGACTATTCCTCTTCCCATCCTGTCTCTTGCAAAAATGCCATCCCTTTCTCACAATTCCTCCATCTCCGCCACATCTGCTCTCAGGATGTGGCTTTTCATTCCAGGACATAAGAGATGTCTTCCTTTTTTAAAGAAAGGGACTTCCCTTCTTCCACCATCAACTCTGCCCTCAAACGCATCTCTCCTATTTCACGCACATCTGCCCTCACCCCATCCGCCTGCCACCCCACTCGGGATAGGGTTCCCCTTGTCATCACCTATCACCCCACCAGCCTCCGGGTCCAACATATAATTCTCCATAACTACCGCCACCTCCAACAAGATCCCACCACCAAGCACATCTTTCCCTTCCCCCCTCTTTCTGCTTTCCACAGGGATCACTCCCTACGTGACTCCCTTGTCCATTCATCCCCCCCATCCCTTCCCACCGATCTCCCTCCTGGCACTTATCCTTGTAAGTGGAACAAGTGCTACACCTGCCCTTACACTTCCTACCTCACCACCATTCAGGACCCTAGACAGTCCTTCCAGGTGAGGCGACACTTCACCTGTGAGTCGGCTGGTGTGGTATACTGCATCTGGTGTTCCCAGTGTGGCCTTTGATCTATTGGTGAGACCCGACACAGACTGGGAAACCATTTCACTGAACACCTATGATCTGTCTGCCAGAGAAAGCAGGATCTCCCAGTGGCCACACATTTTAATTCCACGTCCCATTCCCATTCTGATATGTCTATCCATGGCCTTCTCTAGTGTCAAGATGAAGCCACACTCTGGTTGGAGGAACAACACCTTATATACCAGCTGGGTAGCCTCCAACCTGATGGCATGAACATTGACTTCTCTAACTTCTGTTAATGCCCCCCTCCCCTTCTTACCCCATCCCTTTTTTATTTGTTTATTATTTTCCCTTTTTTCCTTTCTTTTCTCTCTCTCTTTTTTCTCTCTCTGTCCCTCTCACAATCACTCCTTGCCTACTCTCCATCTCCCTCTGGTGCTCCCCTCCCCCTCCAGTCTTCTCCTATCATTTCGGATTTCCCCCTCCACCTCCCACTTTCCAACCTCATACTATCTGTTCTTTCAGTTAGTCCTGACGAAGGGTCTTGGCCTGAAACGTCATCTATACTTCTCCCTATAGATGCTGCCTGGCCTGCTGCGTCCCACCAGCATTTTGTGTGTGTTAACTGATTATAGACTTCAGGGGGAGGAAACCAGAAGTCCATGAGTCAGTCCTCATCAGAGGCACAGAGGTCCAGAGGGTGAGGAACTCTAACTACCTGGCTGTCACTATTTCAGAGGATCTGTCCTGGACCCAGCATGTAAGTGCAATTGCGAAGAAAGTACAACAGTATGTCATCTTCCTTAGGAGTCTGCTGAGATTCAACATGTCATCTATAACTTTGACAGACCTTTACAGATGTGTGGTGGACAGTAAATTGAATGGCTGCATCACAACCTGATAGGGAAACACCAATGCCTTTGAATGGAAAGTCCTACAAAAGATAATGGATTCAGCCCAGTACGTCACAGGTAAAACCCTAGAAACCATTCAGCACATCTACACAAAATGTGGTCGTGGAGAGGCAGGATGCATCCTCAGAGAGTCCCACCACCCAGTCCACGTTCTCCTCTGGCTGCTGCCATCAGGTAAAAGGTACGGAAGCCTCAGGACTCACACCACCAAGCTCAGGAACAGTAACTACCCCACAACCAGCAGGCTCTTGAATAAAAGCAGATAACTACACACACTTGCCCCATCATTGGGATGTTTCCCAGAACCAATAATTTCATTTTAAGGACTTGTTATCTCATAAAAACATAGAAAACCTACAGCACAATACAGGCCCTTCGGCCCACAAAGTTATGCCGAACATGTCCTTACCTTAGAAATTACAGGCCTTACCTATAGTTCTCTATTTTTTTAAGCTCCATATACCTATCCAAAAGTCACTTAAAAGACCCGATTGTATCCGCCTCCACCACTGTTGCCGGCAGCCCATTCCATGCACTCACCACTCTCTGAGTAAAAAACTTACCCCTGACATCTCCTCTGTACCTACTCCCCAGCACCCAAACCTGTATCCTCTTGTGGCAGCCATTTCAGCCCTGGGAAAAAGCCTCTGACTATCCACACGATCAATGCCTCTCATCATCTTATACACCTCTATCGGGTCACCTCTCATCCTCCATCGCTCCAAGGAGAAAAGGCCAAGTTCACTCAACCTATTCTCATAAGGCATGCTCCCCAATCCAGGCAACATCCTTGTAAATCTCCTCTGGAAGTCTTTCTATGGCTTCCACATTCTTCCTGTAGTGAGATGACCAGAACTGAGCACAGTATTCCAAGTGGGGTCTGACCAGGGTCCTATATAGCTGCAATGTTACCTCTTGGCTCCTAAACTCAATCCCACGATTGATGAAGGCCAATGCACCATATGCTTTTTTAATCACAGAATCAACCTGCGCAGCAGCTTTGAGTGTCCTATGGACTCGGACCCCAAAATCCCTTTGATACTCCACACTGCCAAGAGTCTTACCATTAAAACTATATTCTGCCATCATATTTGACCTACCAAAACAAACCACTTCAAACTTATCTGGGTTGAACTCCATCTGCCACTTCTCAGCCCAGTTTTGCATCCTATCAATGTCCTGTTGTAACCTTTGACATATCCACAACACCTCCAACCTTTGTGTCATCAGCAGATTTACTAACCCATCCCTCCACTTCCTCATCCAGGTCATTTATAAAAATCACGAAGAGTATGGGTTCGAGAACAGATCCCTGAGGCACTCCACTGGCCACCAACCTCCATGCAGAATATGACCCATCTACAACCACTCTTTGCCTTCTGTGGGCAAGCCAATTCTGGATCCACAAAGCAACGTCTGCTTGGATCACATGCCTCCTTACCTTCTCAATAAGCTTAGCATGGGGTACCTTATCAAATGCCTTGCTGAAATCCATATACACCACATCCATTGCTTGTCCTTCATCAAAGTGTTTAGTCACATCCTCAATAAAATCAATCAGGTTCAAAAAGCATGACCTGCCCTTGACAAAGCCATGCTGACTATTCCTAATCCTATTACACGTCTCCCTCTTCAAATCCTGCCTCTCAGGATCTTCTCCATCAACTTACCAACCACTCAGGTAAGACTCACTGGTCTATAATTTCCTGGGCTATCTCTTCTCCCTTTCTTGAACAAAGGAACAACATCCGCAACCCTCCAATCCTCCAGAACCTCTCCCTTCCCCATTGATGATGCAAAGATCATCGCCAGAGGCTCAGCAATCTCATCCCTCCCCTCCCACAGTAGCTTGGAGTACATCTCATCCGGTCCTGGCGATTCATCCAGCTTGATGCTTTCCAAAAGCTCCAGCACATCCTGTTTCTTAATATCTAAATGCTCAACCTTTTCAGTCTGTTGCAAGTCATCACTACAATCACCAAGATCCTTTTCCATAGTGAATACCGAAGTAAAGTATTAAGTACCTCTGCTATTTCCTTTGGTTCCTTACACACTTTCCCACCTTCACACTTGATAGGTCCTATTCTTCCACGTCTTAACCCTTGCTCTTCACATACTTATAGACTCCTTTGGGGTTTTCCTTAATCCTGCCTGCCAAGGCTTTCTCATGGCCCCTTCTGGCTCTCCTAATTTCCTTCTTAAGCTCCTTCCTATTAGCCTTATAATCTTCCAGACCTCTAACATTACCTAGTTCTCTGAATCTTTTGTAAGCTTTTCTTTTCTTCTTGACTGGATTTATTACAGCCTTTGTACACCACAGTTCCTGTACCCTACCATAACTTCCCTGTCTCATTGGAACATACTTATGCAGAAATCCACACAAATATCCCCTGAACATTTCTTCCATACTTATCCCTGAGAACATCTGTTTCCAATTTCCTGCCTGATAGCCTCATAATTCCCCTTACTCCAATTAAACGCTTTTCTAACTTGTCTGTTCCTATCTCTCTCCAGTACTATTGTAAAGGAGATAGAATTATGATCACTGTCTCCAAAATGCTCTCCTACTGAGAGATCTGACACCCGACCAGGTTCATTTCCCAACACCAAATCAAGTACAGTCTCTCCTCTTTAAGCTTATCTATATATTGTGTCGAGAAACTTTCCTGAACACATTTAACAAACTCCACCCCATCTAAATCCTTTGCTCTAGGGAGTTGCCAATCAATATTTGGGAAATTAAATTCTCCCATCATGAGAATTCTGTTATTATTACACCTTTCTAGGATCTGTTTCCTTATCTGCTCCTCAATATCCCTGTTACTGCTGGGCAGCCTATAAAAAACACCCAGTAAAGTTATTGACCCCTTCCTGTTCCTGACCTCCACCTACAGAGACTCTGTAGACAATCCCTCCATGATGTCCACCTTTTCTGCAGCCGTGACACTATCCCTGATCAACAGTGCCACACCCCCACCTCTTTTGTCTCCCTGCCTGTCCTTTCTGCAACATCTGAAACCCGGCACTTAAAGTAACCATTCCTGTCCCTGAACCATCCAAGTCTCTGTAATGGCCACCACATCATATTTCCAAGTACTGATCCACACTCTGAGCTCATCTGCTTTGTTCACAACACTCCTTGTGTTAAAATAGATGCATCTCAAACCTTTGGTCTGAGCGCATCCCTTCTCTATCACCTGCCTCATTATCTCACGATCTCGTTATTTATTGCTATTTATTTATATTTGCATTTGGACAGTTTGTTGCCTTTTGCACTCTGTTGATTTTTCATTGATTCTGTGATAGTTACTATTCTATAGATTTGCTGAGTATGCCCACAATACTCGGGATTGTATATGGTGGCATATATGTACTTTGATAATACATTTACTTTGACTTTGATCAATCTAATGCTTTCCTCCTCCATAGCCCTCCATTTCTCTCTCATCCATATGTCTACGAGTGTTTTAAATGTCCCTACTGTATCTGCCTCTACCAACGACCCTGGCAGCGTGTTCCAGGCACCTGTCACTCTCTGACAGAGAGTGACATCTTCATAGCTCTAACATCTTCCTTTTACTTTCATCCAATCACCTTAAAGTTATTGACACAGAAAACACAAAGAACCTAGAGCACAATACAGACCCCTTGGCCCACAATGCTGTGCCGAACTTGTACTTACTTTGGAAATTACCTAGGGTTATCTATAGCCCTCTATTTTTCTAAGCTCCATTGCACTAGCCATTTTGAGCTTGGGAAAAAGTCCACATGATCTATGCCTCTTACCTATCCCTATCCCTACAAGTCACCTCTCTTCCTTCTCTCTGAAGAGAAAAGCCCAGGCTCACTCAACCTATCCTCAAAAGACATGAGCACAAGAGATTCTGCAGATGCAGATATTATATACTACATTGAGATTTATTTTCTACTGTGGATGCCCACAAAAAATGAACTTTGACGCTGGAAATCCAGAGCAACACAGAAGATCCATGGAGACAGAATGTATGGAGAGGAGTGAATAGTTGACACTTCAGGTGAGAACCCTTATCAGGACTGGAAAGGAAGGGGAAGGAAGCCAGAATATGGTGGGGGACGGGGTAAGAGTAGAAACAGGAAGGGGATAAGTGAAACCAGGTGAGGGGGAAGGTAGGGACGATGATTTGAGAAGCTGGCAGGTGACAATAGAAGAGGTAAAGGGCTGAAAAAGAAGGCATCTGATAGGAGAGGAAAGTGGATCATAGGAGAAAGGGAAGGAGGAGGGGACCAAAGGGAGGTGAGAGGAAGAGAAGGCGTTAAAGGGAATGGAAAAGGAAATGGAGAAGGAGAGGTAGAAATTACCAGAAGTTAGAGAAATCAATCCACTGTCTTGTACATACAGCCTGTGACTGAGTGGGTTTCCTCTCACAGCCCAAAGAAGTGCCGGTGGTAGGTGAATTGGCCGTAATAAATCGTCCCGTGATTAGGCTAGGGTTAAATCAGGGGTTTGCTGGGTGGTGCGGCTCAAAGGGTCGGATGAACCCATTCAGCACCAAATCTCAATAAATAACTAAACAATAACCTGTCCTTGATTGTGGGCAGCCTGGAACCGATGAAGCATTGGGCAGTTTGACTACTCACTGTGGAGCAATAGGGTGAAAGTGAATGCTGGCAAAAATACTCCTATTTCATGAAAAATGCTGACATTTGGATAAATAGCTGTAAATATTTCTCAGTCTGGTCCAGGAGATTTAAAAATAAAAATGCAGCAGGGAGTGATTAATCAGGGCTCCCAGATGCAATGCAAAATAATATTCTTCTTGCATAAGAAATAAGAATGGAATATAATTCCATTTCCTTTCAACGGTTTTGGATCTTCTTCACCATTTAAATAGATTTAAAAGGGAAATTCTAACTCCTTGCTGAATCGAAGCACTATTCTCTGACATTTCCCCAACAGATGGAAATAGTGCTAACACCTTTAACAAGTTTTCATTCTATTTGTAATGCTCTATTGAATAGCTGTGAAGTGATAGTTATTAGCATAACAATAGAGAAGTAGAGATATTCTTTAAAAATGCATTTAATCATTCAAGCTCTTTGATGCATCCAATTATGGCGATATATTTCCCTTTCAGCAAGGTTCAGATGTGTTTTAATGTGCTTGCATTTTACAGGACCATTTTTTTAACCCTCTGTTCACTCTGCTGAATATGCAGCCCTGTTAGATGAGAAGATCTGCAGATGCTGGAAATCCAAGCAACACACACAGCAGGTCAGGCGTTGTCTATGGAAATGAGACTTCTCAGGCCGAGACCCTTCATCACGCGGCTCTGTTGCGCCAGGTGGCAATCTGGTGAGACCAAAGGAGGTGTGAGGCGCTCCTTCCTTCCGCTAGCCTGCAGGTCACCCTTGGGGCAAGGTGTAGCACCTGCTTTACGCCCGATCGGGGTCACGTGAAGCCATGGGAGCAGGTGATAGATGGTTGTAGGAGCAGGTAGTGCATATCACAAGTCCTCCTTATGCGCCCACTGATGCCAGGCAGAAAATCTCTGAAGTGTCAACACACACAAAATGCTGGAGGTAATCAGCAGACCAGCCACCATGTATGGAAAAGAGTAAACAGTCAACGTTTCGGGCTGAGACCCTTCATCATGTCTCTCAGACCTCTGAAGAGTATAGATAATGGCTAGGGGGTCACTTGTCTTGTAAAGATGTTGCCAAGAAGAAGGCAATGGCAAACTATTTCTGAAGAGAAATTTGCCAAGGACAATCATGGTCGTGGATAGAGAAAAGAATAAAAACAGAATGAAGGGGGTCTTTCCCAGAGGCAGATGAAAGACAATGGAAGACCATGATCACCTATGTCATACAACACAGTGCATAATAATGACGATGATGTTAACTGGACAGATGAGAGCAGAAGGCAGTGGGTTTCGCTGACCATATGGACTGTGTAGGATGAGCAACTACAAGTTCCTGGGCAACAACATCTTAGAAAGTCAATCCTGGGCCCAACACAGATGCAATCATGAAGAAGGCACACCAGCAGCTATGCTTCATTTGGAGTTCTAAGAGTCGTGTAATTTCTACAAATGTATATCATTGAACATTCTGACTAACTGTACGATCACTCGAGTCGAGTATGAGGTTCTTCTATTGGTGTGTCCCTGGTGCCTGTAGAGGCCGATCAGGGATCCATATACTCTTGTGCTGTGTGGGCATGAAAAAGTGACAGTTGTGGTTAGAGATTAGGTCTTTTAGTTGTTCAGTTCCTCCTTTCACAGCTGCCACTTATTCTCTGCAGCACAGCAGAGGTCATTCTCATGCAACACAACTCTTTCTTGAACAGGTTACCAGCAGGTGTATCTATTGAGTGCTATGTCTTCCAATTTTAGATGTAATGTAGAATTGCTTCAGGCTGATATTGATGGTGTCTTTGCTGGAGGAATGCAGCAGGTCAGGCAATATTGTAGCTGTTGCTCTGGATTTCCAGCATCTGTAGAACCTCTTGTGTCACTGAGTTGACATCTGATTTTGAGGAGAGAATGCTGCCAAGGTAAGGAAAGTAATCAACATTTTCAAGAGTCAATATACAGGATCAAAAGAGGCTGCAAAGACTCAAATGCATAGGATTGCAAGAGGGTTGGAAAGTCAGTCAGCTCCATCACAAGCAGAACCATCCCCAACATCAAGGATATCTTCAAAATGCAGAGACTTAACAGAAGACATCCTTCAATGAGGACCCTCACCATTCAGGACATGTCCTCTTCTAATTACTAGCATCAAGAAGGAGATGCAGGAGCCTGAAGACTCATACTCTACTTTTTAAAAACAGCTTCTTCCCCTGCACCATCATGATGCTATGAACAATACCTGGTTATTCCTTTTTCGTGCTTTTTTTTGCTGGTTCAGCAGGACATTGTGGACTGAAGTGCTTGTTCCTGTGCTGTTCCATGTTCTATGTTCCAACTCAGCAGGTCAAGGAGGATCCATGGTGGGAAATGGACAGTCGATATTTTGGGTTGAGACCCTGCTTCTGGACCCAGTCAAATGCCCCATCTATGCTAATTCCATTTAGGAGTAATCAGCCTTCTGCTCATTACTGGTGGACGGTTGATTGGAGGTTGCCAGAGCCCTGAGCTTGCAAGCCCATTGAAGGCACAATGTCTGCGGATCTGCAAGTCCATTGCATGCTGGAGGCTGGAGGTCAGGATGGCCTGTCCTGGGTTTACTGGACTGTCCATATGTGTGTGGGTGGGTGCGATGAGTGGAGCTTGTTTTGCTGTTGTTGTTGTGTTCTGTGTTGTTTTGTTCCAGTTGTTCTATCGAGAAACATGGTCACGCCGCGTTGACGCCGGAATGTGTGGTGGCAGTTGTGAACTACTCCTTCCCTGCATCAGACTCCTGAGCTGCTCGGCCCACTAATTTCATTCATTGTTCCAGATTCCAGCATCTCCCGTCTCTTGTGTATGCAAGCTACTTGCTTAGATTTATTGATCGTACAATATGTGGGTTGTAACCAAAGGAAAAAGTGGTGGGTGTTGCTTGGCACTTCCTTGCAAATAGGTGTTTATTCGATGTGTCAAAAATCAACCTTACAAACATCAGCAAAAATAGCGAAAAGCTAACTGCCAATATTTATAAAAAGATGTCTAGCAGAAAGCTCTATATTAGCTCCATACTATTTCCGGTGTGAACTTCTGGCAGCTTAATCTCTCTCTCTCCCTCTCCCTCTCTCTCTCTCTCTCTCTCTCTCTCTCTCTCTCTCTCTCTCTCTCTCTCTCTCTCTCTCTCTCTCTCTCTCTCTCTCTCTCTCTCTCTCTCTCTCTCTCTCTCCCCGCCCCCCCCCCCCATTCACCACATTTTTTAGGCATCAGGATATTCTACTTTTAATTATCCACAAAGTTAACTTAAGACTACACATGAATCAGAACATGATCCTCCCCACAATGTAGTTCAAGTCAAGTCAAGTCAACTTTTATTGTCATTTTGACCATAACTGCTGGTACAGTGCATAGTAAAAATGAGACAATGTTTTTCAGAACCATGGTGTTACATGACACAGCACAGAAAACTAGACTGAACTACATAATAAAAAAAACACAGAGAAAGCTACACTAGACTACAGACCTACACTGGACTGCATAAAGTGCACAAAAACAGTGCAGGCATTACAATAAATAATAAACAGGACAGTAGGGCAAGGTGTCAGTCCAGGCTTCGGGTATTGAGGAGTCTGATAGCTTGGGGGAAGAAACTGTTACATAGTCTGGTCGTGAGAGCCCGAATGCTTCGGAGCCTTTTCCCAGACGGCAGGAGGGAGAAAAGATTGTATGAGGGGTGCATGGGGTCCTTCATAATGCTGTTTCATTTACGGATGCAGCGTGTAGTGTAAATGTCCATGATGGCAGGAAGAGAGACCCCGATGATCTTCTCAGCTGACCTCACTATCCGCTGCAGGGTCTTGCGATCCGAGATGGTGCAATTTCCAAACCAGGCAGTGATGCAGCTGCTCAGAATGCTCTCAATACAACCTCTGTAGAATGTGATGAGGATGGGGGGGGTGAGAGATGGACTTTCCTCAGCCTTTGCAAAACGTAGAGACGCTGCTAGGCTTTCTTTGCTATGGAGCTGGTGTTGAGGGACCAGGTGAGATTTTCCATCAGGTGAACACCAAGAAATTTGGTGACAATCAAATTACAAAATAAACAGAGATATCTATCTTAAATTCAGTGTACAAACAAGATATACACATTTACACATTCCCATTAGTGAGGAAATAGAATATGCCATAAGATAAAGGAGCAGGAGCAGGCCATTCTGCCCATCAAGTCTGCTCCGCCATTCAATCATGGGCTGATCCAATTCTTCCAGTCATCCCCACTCCCCTACCTTCTCCCCATACCCTTTGATGCCCTGGCTAATCAAGAACCTATCTATCTCTGCCTTAAATACACCCAATGACTTGGCCTCCACAGCCACTCAGGGCAACAAATTCCACAGATTTGCCACCCTCTGACTAAAGTAGTCAGCCCTCCTTATCTTCGGGGGAGTGGTTCCAAGACCCCCCCCCCCCCCCCACCCTGCAGATACCAAAAATCGCGGATGCTCGTCCCTTATTTAACCTGAATTAATGCGGCAGCCTTTAGGACCCAGCGGAACCCCAGACTTTATTTAACATGTTCAGAGCAGTGGACACTAGGACCTGGAATAGCTCTGAATCCACGGTGTTTCTGTTCACAAAAATAATCACGATCGCGATTGAAAATAAGGTGGAAGTAAAAAAGCAATCAGAAAGAGGTGAAACGCCATCGGTCATTGGAAAAGTGTTAGGCTAGAGTTGGTCAATGATCGGATCAATTTTAATGGAGCATTTGAAAGGCCCTGCCCCGATGAAAGCTCCAATTATTACTAAGCAATGCAATGGTTTAATTATTGAAATATGTATGTTTCTTAAGTGTTTTATATGCATAGAAAGGTAAAATATATACTATATACTAAGAAAAACATTTGACTAACTGACGCTAAATAATAACAGATGTACCTGTTCCGACCTCAAATCCGACTTAAAGTTGGACTCAGGAATGGAACTCATTCATAACCCGGGGACTGCCAATACTTTAAAATCAATTCTAGATTATTTATAATACCTAATACAATATAAATGCTATGTAAATAGTTGTTATACTGTATTGTTTAGGGAATAATGACAAGAAAAAATAGTCTGTACATGCTCAAACAACAAGTGCTGGAGAGAGAACTTCCGGGTTTTCCTGATCCATGGATAAGGAGGGCCGACTGTAATTTCTTCCCACCTCTGTTCTAAGTGGACGTCCTCCAACCCTGGAGTGGATTCCTCTTGTCCTAGACTCCCCTACCATGGGAAATAACTTTGTCATATCTAATCTGTTCAGGCCTGTTAGCATTCGGAATGTTTCTATGAGATCCCCCCTCATTCTCCTGAACTCCAGGGAATACAGCCCAAGATCTTCCAGGCGTTCCTCATACGGTAATCTTTTCATTCCTGGAATCATTCTCGTGAATCTTCTCTGAACCCTCTCCAATGTCAGTATATCCTTTCTAAAATAAGGAGTCCAAAACTGTACACAATACTCCAAGTGCGGTCTCATGAGTGCCTTATAGAGCCTCAACATCACATCCTTGCTCGTACATTCTAAAAAAGAATATTCTGCTGTGTGCGGCAGGGAAGGCACTGTAAGGCCAAAACTATAAAAATATATAAGTGTGTGTGTGTGTGTGTGTGTGTGTGTGTGTGTGTGTGTGTATGTGTCTGGATGAAGAGGAACTATATAAATTCAAGTAATTTGTTCTGTGAGAGAGATGCAAAGTTCAATGCCATCTCTTACACCTGCAACAGGTAAAATGGTGACCCTGTTCAAATAAACAATGAAAACTTTTGCCATCAGGGATGACAAGCTCACAAACAGCTGATGCAATGAAATACTAGTCACTTGGGAGAGATATATTTCAAAATAATCTAAAATAACAAAGAAATTCATCAACCATATCAACTTCGTGTTATTTTGCTCTCTGTCTCTGAACACTTTGTACCAATGGATGAACTTGCTGCATTTCCAGATCAATGGATCTGTCATATCTGTCTGAACAGAACTGTGATGTCCTCAGTGTGCTTCCTTTGAGGATGAAGGAGGCTGTAACATAAAATGTGGGTTTTTGTGGTATCTTTTGCAAGTATTAGCAAAGTTTTTTTGAGCAAGACACACAAAATGCTGGAGGAACTCAGCATCTATGAGAGGAACAAACGGCAGATGTTTCAGGCCGAGACCTTTTGGCAGGAGAATCTCATGACAGGGAACACTACAGCACAGAAACAGGCTCTTCAGCCCATCTAGTCTGTACCAAAGCAATAATCTGCCTACTCCCATCGCCTTGCTCCTGTACCAGATCTCTAAACTCCTCTTATCAATGTACCTACCAAATTTCTTTCAAATGTGCAGATTGAATCCACATCCACCACTGGCCCTAGCACCTCATTCCACACTTTCACCACCCACTGAATGAAGAAGCTCCCCCCAAAGATCCCCTTAAACATTTGACATTTCACCCTTAACCCATGACCACTAGTTGCGGTCTCAGCTAACGTCAATGGAAAAAAACCTGCTTGCATTTACCCCTTATACTTCTGTGTACCTCCATTAAATTGCCCCTCATTCTTCTACGTTCTGGGGAATAAAGTCCTAACCTATTCAACCTTTCCCAATAACTCATGTCCTCAGGTTTCACCAACATCCTTGTAAATTTTCTCTGCACTTTTTCAATCTTATTTACATTTCTTCTGCAGATAGGTGACCAAAACTGCACACAACACTCCAAATTAGGTCTTCCCAATGTCCTGTACAATTTCAACATAACATCCCAACCTGTACTCAATACTTTGATGTATGAAGGCTAATGTGCCAAAAGCTTTCTTTATGACCCTATCCACCTGTGACACCGCCTTCAAGGAATTATGGACCTGTATTTCCAGATCCCTCTGTTCTACTGCACTCCTCTGTGCCCCGCCATTCACCACGTAAGACCTACCCTGACTGGTCCTCCCACAGTGCAATATCTCACACGTCTGCATTAAACACCATTTTGCAGCCCATTTTCCCCATCTGATGCAGATCCCACTGCAAGCTTTGATAGTCTTCCTCGCTGTCCACTACAGCCCCCAGTCTTGGTGTCATACAGAAAATTTTTCATCCAGTTTAGCACATTATCATCTAGATCGTTGATATGGATGACAAGCAACAATGGACCCAGCACTGATCCCTGTGGCACACCACTAGTCCGAGAGGCAACCATCTCCAACCACCTTCTGACATCTTCCTTGAAGCCAGTGTCTAATCCAGTTTGCTACTTCATCTTGAATGTCAAGTGACTGAACCTTCTTGAGCAACCTCCTCAATTTGACCAGATCTATCCTTTTCCATAACCACCTTGAAACTAATGGCATTATGATCAGTAGATGCAATATGTTTCCCTATATGTTACTGTAACTTGCTCTGTCTCATCTCCAAATAGGAGAACTAATATCACTCTCTCATTGGTACTTGTATGTACTGATTGAGGAACCTTTCCTGAACACACTTGACAAATTCCTGCCCATCCTGCCCTTTCATTGTATGGTATCTAATCAATATGTGGTAAGTTAAAATCAGCTACCATCACAACCTTACATTTCTTGCAAGTTTGCAATTACTCTACAAATTTGCTCTTCTAAACATGCAGACTGTTGGGTAGTCTAAAAAAATAACCCTATTAATGTGGTCATACAACATACACAAAATGCTGAACGATCTCAGCAGGTCAGGCAGCATCTATGGAAAAAAGTACATTCGACACTTTGGGCTGAAACCCTTCACATGACTGCTGAAAAAACGCTAAGGAGCAGATTTAAAAGGGGAGAGAAAACCACAAGGTGATAGATGAAATCTGAAGGGGGACAGACGAAGTGAAGATCTGGGAAGTTGATTGGTGCAGGCCATGGAAGAAAGAAAAAATTGGGGGAGAGAGGGAGGAGCACCAGAGAGAGGCGATGGGTGGGCAAGGAGATAAGGTCAGAGAGAGAAAAGGGGATGGGGAATGGTGAAAGTGGGAGTTCGGGGGACATCACTGGAAGTTTGAGAAATTGATGTTCATGCCATAAGGTCGGAGGCTACCCAAACGGAATATAAGGTGTTGTTCCTCCAATCTAAGTGTGACCTCATCGCAACAGTGGAAGAGGCCATGGATGGACATATTCAGATTCAGATTCAGATTCAGTTTATTTGTCATTTAGAAACCACAAATGCAATGCAGTTAAAAAATGAGACAACGTTCCTCCAGAATGATATCACAAAAGCACATGACAAAACAGATTACACCCGAAAATCCACATAATGCTTGGCAATCCCCAATCCAGAGTCCGGAGAGGCTGCTGCGTATTAATATCGCGCTACCGTCTTAGCGCGTTCCCCGGAAAGGAGCTCCAAATCCCCCAGACAAAACAAGACCAAAAACTAAAGCTACAAGACCTGCACAAAACCACATAGTTACAAAATATAGTTACAACAGTGCAAACAATAGCATAATTGATAAAAATAACAGACCATGGGCACAGTAAAAATAGTCCAAAGATGTTAAAAGACTATAAGTTCAAAAGAAATCACCACACAGTTTCCAAAAGTCCCCAGGGTCCCTACGGACTCAACATCCCACGCCGGCGGCAGAAGGGAATACCCCCGCTATGGACTTACACGGCACCGCCTGACTCAGCCTCGCAGACGCAGCACACAATGAAAGCTCTGTTGAAACCAGCCTCACAGACGCAGCACACACCGAAAGCGACCTGACCGCAGCGGACTCCGAGTCCGTTGAACCTCCGAGCCGACAACCATCCCCTCCAGCACAGCTTCTCTGAGCACCATCCACTGCCGAGCGTATTAAGACGGCCCCACCAACGGCCATCAGCAATGCGACCCCGAGGACTAGGGGCTTGTTCTTCCCAGCAGAGTCCCGGACCTCACAGCAATGAAGAATGTCTTCCTGGAGTTTTCCCGATATTCCTCCGTGCTCCCATATCCATTTTCAATCGATTATGATTGCGCAAGGCACCCCACTTCACAAATAACAGATAATCAGCTCCTGAGTGGCCGCTGCAAGCTGCGTCGTGCCGCCATCTTGGAAATATCAGAATGGGAATGGGAAGTGGAATTAAAATAGGTGGTCACTGAGAGTGAAGAGTTGGGGGAAGTGTCACCCCACCTGGAAAGACTTTTTAGGCCACTGAATGGTGGTGAGGGAGGAGGTGTAGGGGCAGGTATGGCACTTGTTCTGCCTGCAAGGATAACTGCCAGGAGGGAGATCAGTGGGGAAGGAAAAATGGACAAAGGAGTCATGCAGGGAGCAATCCCGGTAGAAAGCAGAAAGTAGGGGGGAGGGAAAGATGTGTTTGGTGGTGGGATCTCACTGGAGGTGAGGGAAGTTTTGGTGAATTATGTGCTAAATACGGAGTTCAGTGGGGTGGTAGGTGAGGACAAGAGGAATTTTATCCCAGGTTGGGTGGCAGGAAGATGGGGTAAGAGCAGATATGCGTGTAATGAAAGGTTTGCTGTTGAGGGCACTTTTGAAAGTTGAGGAAGGGAAGCCTTTTCTTTGAAGAAGGGCACCTCCTTTGTTCTAGAATGAAAAGGGCCCTAATCAGTTCTTTCAAGTGAGGTATCATTTCAGCTGTGAGTTTGTTGGGGTTATTTACTGTGCCCAGTACTCCTGGTGAGGCCTCCTGTATATCGGTGAGACCCGACGTAGATTGGGAGACCACTTCACCGAGCATCTATGCTTTGCCAGAACGAGTGGGATCTCCCAGTGGCCACCGATTCTAATTCCACCTCCCACTCTCATGCCAATATGTCCATCCATGGCCTCCTCCATTGCCGCGTTGAGGTCACACTTAGGTTGGAGAGACAACACCTCATATTCCATTTGGTAATAACACCCACCCTCCCTCCTTCAACATTTCCCATCCCCTTTTCCCTTTCTCACCTTTACTCCTTGTCTGCTCATCATCACTCTCTGATGCTCCTTTCTACCCCTTTTCTTTCTTCCATGGTCATCCGCTTCTTTCACCAATCAACCTTCCAGGTCTATACTTCATCCCTCCCCCTCCATATTTCACCTATTACCTGATGGTTCTCTCACCCCTCCACCCCACCTTTCAAATCTTCTCCTCGACTTTTATTCTCCGATTCTGCCGAAGAGTTTCAGCCCGAAACGTCAACTGTATTTTTTTCCATTGATGCTAGCTGTCCTGCTGAGTTCCTCCAGCATTTTGTGTGTGTTGCTTGGATTTCCAGCATCTGCAGATTCTCTCTTGTTTTTAATGTGGCCATACATTTCTTATCCCTCAGTTCCACCCAGAAAGCTTCACAAGATGAGTTCTCCAGTCTGTCCTGGAGACTGTCCATGCCATTTTCCCTGACTAGTAATATCAGACATCCCCCTTTAATCCCTTGCCCCCACTCTATCACATATAGAACAACAGAATCCTGGAGAACTGAGTTGTCATTCCTGCCCCTCTTGCAACCATGTCTCACTGATGGCTACAAGATCATAATACCACTGATCCATGGCCTAAGCTCATCTACCTTTTCAACAATACTCCTTGCACTGAGTTACATGCAGCTAAGACCTTTAGTCCCTCCATGCTCAACCTTTTGATTCCTAACCTTGTATGCAGACCTAACAGCATGTTTCTCCACAACCACTCCGTGATTCTGGCACTCTGGTTCCCATACCCCTGCACTCCAAGTTAAAACTCACCCCACATCTGTGCAGAACTAGCAAGCCTTTCCACTAGGATATTAGTCGCCCTTTAGTTCAAGTGCAAACCATCCCTTCCATAGAGGTCCCACCTCCCATGCCAGTGACTTCAGTGATGCAAATATCTGAAGCCCTCCCTCCTGTACCTCTCCCACATGTTTAACTGTTTGATCTTCCTATTTCTGGCCTCAGTAGCACATAACACTAGTAGAAATCTTGAGATCACAACACAAGAAGCCCTATCCTTTAACTTAGCACCTAACTCCTTGAGTCACTCTGCAGGACCTCATCACCCACCCCACTGGTACTGACAAGGACCATGCCATCTACCTTCAGACCTTTCAGTTTCCCAAGAACTTTCTCCCTAGAAATGGTAACTTCACACACTTCATGACCCCTGACACCTGGAACTTCCATTATACTGCTAGTGTCTTCCACAGTGAAGACTGTCTGTCTGCCATTTCCTTGACCTCATGCACCTCTCCAGCATCGTTTTCCACTGGTCTGATATCCACTCTCGCTTCTCTTTTACACTTTATGTATCTGAAGAAATTTTTAGCATCCCCTTTAACATTATTGTTTAGCTTACTTTTGTATTCTATCTTTTCTTTACTAATGATTTATTTAGTTACTTTCTGCTGGTTCTTAAAAGCTTCCCAATCCTCTATCTTTCCACTATTTTTGATTTATTATATGCCCTCTTTTTGGCTTTTATGTTGGCATTAACTTCTCTTGTTAGCCATGGCTGTGTCATCTTGCCTTCAGAATATTTCTTCCTTTTTGAGATGTATATATCCTATGCCTTCTTAATTGCTTCCAAAAATTACAGCTATTGCTTCTCTGCTATCAGCCCAGCCAGTATTATTTTCTAATCAGTTTTGGCCAACTCCTCTCTCACGCCTCTGTAATTCCCTTTACTCCATTGTAATACTGATACATCTGACTTTAGGTTTTCCTTTACAAATTTTGGTAAATTCAATCATATTATTATCAGTTGTCTCCAATGGTTCTTTTACCTTAATTTCTAATCAATTTCAGTTCGATACACAACATCCAGCCCAGAATAACGGGTCCCCTATTGGTCTCAACCATAATCTGCTCGAGAAAAGCCATCTCATAGGCATTCTAGAAATTCTCCCTCTTGGGATCCAGCACCAACCTCATTTTCCCAGTCTACCTGCATATTGAAATCCTCTGAGGGTAACGTTCACCTTTTGACATGTGTTTTCTATCTCCCATTGTAATTTGTAGATCACATCCTTACTACTGTAGGGTTCTGTATGTATCTCCCCCCATCAGGGTCTTTTTACCCTTGCAATTCCTTAGCTCTCCCCACAATAATTCAACACCTTTTGTCACCTCTTTTTAATGATTTGATCTATTTTTTTTTACCAACAAAGCCATGCTATCTCTTCTGTTTATCTGCCTGTCCTTTTGATACAATATGTAACATCCGATGTTAATTTCCCAGTTATAATCTTCTTTCACCCATGATTCAGTGATGCCTACAACATCATACCTACCAATCTGTACTTAAATTCATCTACCTTATTCTGTATACTGACTGAGCTCTTTCAAATATAGTTCTGTATTCACCCTTTTTGATTTTATCAGCATTTCATATTGGAATTCATCCTATTGCAATTTTGCCCTATCATCAGCCTCTCCTTGCTAGGATTCTCACTATACATTCCTTCTGTTTGTAAACCAACTACTTCATCTTCAGCCCTACCACTCTGATTTCCATTCCCCTGCTGAATTAGTTTAAACCCTCCGAAACAACTATAGCAAACCTAACTGTAAGGTTATTGCTCTCCCTCAGATTCAGGTATAACCCATCCCTTTTGTACAGGTCATACCTTCCCTAGAAATGATCCTAATGATCCATAAGTCTGAACCCCTGGGACCTGCACCAATTCCTCAGCCACACATTCATCTGCCCAATCATCCTAATCTTATGCTCAGTGGCACGTGGCACAGGCAGCAATCCAGAGATTACCCTGGAGGTCCAGATTTCAGCTTTCTACCTAGCTCCCTAAAATCTCTCTCACCTGGTCTCCCTATGCCATTGGTGCCAATATGCACCAAGACCTCTAGCTGCTCCCCCTCACCCTTGAGAATGTTATGGACCCAATCTGAGGCATCCCTGACCCTCACTCCAAGGAGGCAACATACTATCTGGATGTCTCTATCATGCCCACAGAATCTCATCTCTGTTTGACTGACTATGAAATCTTCTCTGTTTTGTCAGGAAATACTGTAATGGAGGTGAGAATCATGTCAATATAGGTCTATATATCTGCATTAATCTCTTGATCACTTTTCTTTCTTGTTGACTGTTTGAGACAGTGCATCAACAGTAAACATGTATTTTTCCAGTACTTAGATCATCTTCATGTCATATTTCTGCAGCCTTGTCTACATGCATTGTATCCTCATGGGACAGTGTGTGGTTTGGACATAATTGAGACCAGTGGCTTATGGTCCATCTCCACTTCAAAAGCTCGTCTGTGGATGTACTGATGGAACCTTTCGCATGCATATGAGCTGGTGAGAAGCTCTTCCTCTTATCTGTGCATGGCTTCCACACTTGTTAAAACTCTTGATGCCAAGACCGCAGGGTGCCATGTGTCATCATGCTGCTGCAGTAGTACTGCTCCAAGGTCATACCGGGACACATCAGCTGAGATCCTAGTACACCTTTCCAGATCATAAAATTTCAGCTTGGGCTTTTCAGTTAGGACTTATTTCAGTGTCTGGAAACACTCTTCCTGCTCATGAGACCAAAGCCACTCATTTCACTGCTCAAGGAGTGACCCAAGTGGTGCTGACCCAGCTGACTGTTGAGGGATGAACGTAGCCAGGCAAGTCACCATCCCCAAAAAATGTCTCACCTCCTCTTTGTTTTGTTTTCAATGGCTGATGTCTTTCTTGGGTCAGGCTTCACTCCTTCTTCAGATATCACATCTCCTATGAAAGTCAGTGTCTTAACATGACAGTCACATTTCCCTTTATTTAATTTCAAATTGATATTCCGTGTCACATCAAGCTCCTGTCTCAGTTGTACATCATCAGTTGTTCATCCTCGGTGGACCCCAAGACAATGATGACATCCACCGTGGTCTCAACACCAAGAATACCCTCAAAGATCATGTAGATGGTGTGGACAGAATTCCATGTGGTAGCCAAAGAAAGCTATACTTTCCCCTTGGTGTGTTCAAAGTACAGTCTTGAACTTGCCTCACCAAGCTTCGTCTGCCAAATCCCAAACAAAGCGCCAAGTTTGCAAAGTCATCTGACACCTGCAAACAGAGATACAATCTCCTCCAGTGTTGGCAATTTAAATTCTTTCTCTTGATGGCTTCATTGGGATCTCTTGGGTCTAGACGTATCTGCAATACTCCATTTTTCTTTTACACAATGGCCAGTGAGCTCGCCCAATCTGTTGGTTCTTCAATTTTCTACATCTACATCTGTTTCATGCGTGCTAGTTCTTGTTTAAATTTGTCCCTAAGTGCAAATGGAACTTTTCTGCCTGCATGGACAACAGGAGCCATTGTCTCCTGCACGTTGTGTACACCGGGTAAACATCCGAGCCCCTAAAGACACTTGCGCACTCTTCCATGCATGTATGGTGGTCATCTTTGGTCTGTGAAGCACTTTCTTCACCAGGCTGAACTTTTCACACACACTCAGATCTAATTTTGGCTGTACTTGCTTTTCTACAATCAGTAGGTGCTTTCCCTCGTGCTTGAAGGTGACTGTACAGCCCCCTTTTACTTGAATGTTCTCTGCATTATAGCCTGTCACTTTTAACTTCACTGGCTCTTGCTCTTTGCCTTGAGAATGTTGTACCCTTCCATGGATAACGGATTCACCTGTCAAGCCTGAATGGAATTACTGCCTCATTCACAGTCACTGGAACAATCCAATCACAAACTAAAGAGTTGGAGAGTTGTAGGGATCACAGTGGGGAAGCAGTGAGAGAGGCTTTCACTGAACAGTCCATTCTGTTTTACCATCACCAGCAGTCTATAGAGAATACACAAAGACTTCCTCCATTTCCTCAGGAATCGTATAACCATATAACAATCAGAGCACGGAAACAGGCCATCTCGGCCCTCCTAGTCCGTGCCGAACTCTTAATCTCACCTAGTCCTACCTACCCGCACTCAGCCCATAACCCTCCACTCCTTTCCTGTCCATATACCTATCCAATTTTACCTTAAATGACACA
Source organism: Hypanus sabinus (assembly GCF_030144855.1). Classification (NCBI taxonomy): domain Eukaryota; kingdom Metazoa; phylum Chordata; class Chondrichthyes; order Myliobatiformes; family Dasyatidae; genus Hypanus; species Hypanus sabinus. Next base: position 100,553,540 of record NC_082719.1, on the reverse strand, counting down.
ACTGAACTGGCCTCTACTACTTCTACAGGAAGCTCATTCCACACAGCTATCACTCTCTGAGTAAAGAAATACCCCCTTGTGTTTCCCTTAAACTTCTGCCCCCTAACTCTCAAATCATGTCCTCTCATTTGAATCTCCCCTACTCTCAATGGAAACAGCCTATTCACGTCAACTCTATCTATCCCTCTCAAAATTTTCAATACCTCAATCAAATCCCCCTTCAACCTTCTACGCTCCAATGAATAGAGACCTAACTTGTTCAACCTTTCTCTGTAACTTAATTGCTGAAACCCAGGTAACATCCTAGTAAATCGTCTCTGCACTCTCTCTAATTTATTGATATCTTTCCTATAATTCGGTGACCAGAACTGCACACAATATTCCAAATTTGGCCTTATCAATGCCTTGTACAATTTTAACATTACATCCCAACTTCTGTACTCAATGCTTTGATTTATAAAAGCCAGCGTTCCAAAAGCCTTCTTCACCACCCTATCTACATGAGACTCCACCTTCAGGGAACTATGCACTGTTATTCCTAGATCTCTCTGTTCCTCTGCATTCCTCAATGCCCTACCATTTACCCTGTATGTTCTATTTGGATTATTCCTGCCAAAATGTAGAACCTCACACTTCTCAGCATTAAACTCCATCTGCCAACGTTCAGCCCATTCTTCTAACCGGCATAAATCTCCCTGCAAGCTTTGAAAACCCACCTCATTATCCACAACACCTCCTACCTTAGTATAATCGGCATACTTACTAATCCAATTTACCACCCCATCATCCAGATCATTTATGTATATTACAAACAACATTGGGCCCAAAACAGATCCCTGAGGCACCCCGCTAGTCACCGGCCTCCATCCCGATAAACAATTATCCACCACAACTCTTTGGCATCTCCCATCTAGCCACTGTTGAATCCATTTTATTACTCCAGCATTAATACCTAACAACTGAACCTTCTTAACTAACCTTCCATGTGGAACTTTGTCAAAGGCTTTGCTGAAGTCCATATAGACTACATCCACTGCCTTACCCTCATCAACATTCCTCGTAACTTCTACAAAAAATTCATAAGGTTTGTCAAACATGACCTTCCACGCACAAATCCATGCTGGCTACTCCTAATTAGATCCTGTCTATCCAGATAATTATTAATACTATCTCTAAGAATACTTTCCATTAATTTACCCACCACTGATGTCAAACTGACAGGTCTATAATTGCTAGGCTTACTTCTAGAACCCTTTTTAAACAATGGAACCACATGAGCAATACGCCAATCCTCCGGCACAATCCCCGTTTCTAATGACATCTTAAAGATCTCCATCAGAGCTCCTGCTATCTCTACACAAACGTCCCTCAAGGTCCTGGGGAATATCCTGTCAGGACCCGGAGATTTATCCACTTTTAAATTTCTTAAAAGCACCAGTACTTCCACCTCTTTAATTGTCATAGGTTCCATAACTTCCTTACTTGTTTCCCACACCTTACACAATTCAATATCCTTCTCCTTAGTGAATACCGAAGAGAAGAAATTGTTCAAAATCTCTCCCATCTCCCTCGGCTCCACACATAGCTGACCACTCTGATTCTCTAAGGGGCCAATTTTATCCCTCACTATCCTCTTGCTTTTAATATAACTGTAGAAACCTTTCGGATTTACTTTCACCTTATTTGCCAAACCAACCTCGTATCTTCTTTTAGCTTTTCTAATCTCTTTCTTAAGATTCCTTTTACATTCTTTATATTCCTTGAGCAATTCCTTTACTCCATGCTGCCTATATCTATTGTAGACATCCCTCTTTTTCCGAACCAAATTTCTAATATCCCTTGAAAACCATGGTGCTTTCAAACCTTTAACCTTTCCTTTCAACCTAACAGGAACATAAAGATTCTGTACCCTCATAATTTCATCCTTAAATGACCTCCATTTCTCTATTACATCCTTCCCATAAAACAACTTGACCCAATCCACTCTCTCTAAATCCCTTCGTATCTCCTCAAAGTTAGCCTTTCTCCAATCAAAAATCTCAACTCTAGGTCCTGTCCTGTCCTTCTCCATAATTATATTGAAGCTAATGCTATTGTGATCACTGGACCCGAAGTGCTCCCCAACACATACATCTGTCAGCTGACCTATCGCATTCCCTAACAGGAGATCCAACACTGCCCCATCTCTAGACTGTACTTCTATGTATTGTTGCAAAAAACTATCCTGCACACATTTCACAAACTCTAAACCATCCAGCCCTTTTACAGAATGAGCTTTCCAGTCTACGTGTGGAAAATTAAAATCTCCCACAATCACCACCTTGTGTTTACTACAAATATCTTCTATCTCCTTACACATTTGCTCTTCCAACTCACGCTCCCCATTAGGTGGCCTATAATACACTCCTATCAGTGTTACTACACCTTTCCCATTCCTCAATTCCACCCAAATAGCCTCCCTAGAGGAGCTCTCTAATCTATCCTTCCAAAGCACCGCCATAAGATTTTCTCGGACAAGCAATGTAACACCTCCTCCTCTGGCCCCTCCTACTCTATCACACCTGAATCAACTAAATCCAGGAATATTTAGTTGCCAATCACACCCTTCTTGCAACCATGTTTCACTAATAGCTACAACATCATAATTCCAGGTATCAATCCACGCTTTAAGCTCATCCACCTTTCTTACAATGCTCCTAGCATTAAAATAGATACATTTAAGATACTCTCCACCTCCTCCTCTCTTTTCATCCCTAACAATGCATTCAAATTTATTATCCTTTTCTTTCTTCTCCCCTACATCTTCGGGCTGAGCACATCCCTTCTCCATCACCTGCCTTTCCTCCCTCACACACTGTCTATTTACTTGCTCTACTGGTGAACTAACCTCCCCTCCCATAGTTTCCTCAAATTGATTCCCGCCCCCCCCCCCCCATCTTACTAGTTTAAAGTCTGCCCTGTAGCCCTAGCAAACCTCCCCGCTAGGATATTGGTCCCCCCAGGATTCAAGTGTAACCTGTCCTTCTTGAACATGTCACGCCTGCCCCAGAAGAGGTCCCAATGATCCAGAAACTTGAATCCCTGCCCCCTGCACCAATCCCACAGCCACGCATTCATCCTCCACCTAATTCCATTTCTACTGTCACTGTCGCGTGGCACAGGCAGTAATCCCGAGATTACTACCTTTGCAGTCCTTCTTCTTAACTGCCTTCCTAACTCCCTATACTCTCGTTTCAGGACCGCTTCCCCTTTCCTACCTATGTCATTGGTACCTACATGTACCACGACCTCTGGCTCCTCACCCTCCCACTTCAGGATATCTTGGACGCGATCAGAAACATCCCGAACCCTGGCACCAGGTAGGCAAATTACCATCCGGGACTCCCGATCACCTCCACAGAACCGCCTGTCTGAACACCTGACTATCGAGTCCCTTCTTTCTATGGTCCTCTTTCTTCTATCCCTACCCTTCTCTCTTGGTATGCGCCTTTCTCTTGGTAGTCCCAGCTTTCCAGTACTTTGCAAAGTGATTCTTCTTTCCACAATTATTGCAAGACTCCCCATAAGCAGACACATCTTTGGGATGTGACCACCTCCACATTTGCTGTTTGAGCCTTCCTCTTCGCTTTACTGCTTCTTCGGGAAACACCTTTTGCGCTGTTCGTCTGTTTTTACAGTGTGGTGCAGTTCCTCTGCTTGTGTGGTCTCTGCTGCCCTACACATATTCCCAGCCTCTTCCAATCTCAAATCTTTTTTCTGGAGCAATCTTTCTCCGAGTCCATTATCTGGGATTCCACAAATTATTCTGTCTCTAACTAGTAGTGAGTCTTTCAAATCTCCAGTCTCACAGGACTTCAGTGTGTGTAGTCTGCTGAATTGGTTGAAGCTCTTGCCTTGTTTCTGGTCACAGGAAAAAAACTTGTATCTTTCAAATGTGATGCTTTTACTGGGAACAAAATACTCCTTACATTTTGTTATCAGAATGTGTAATGTAAAGGCTGTCTTATCAATTTGAAAGCTGTTATATAGATGTCCAAAGCATCCTCACCAATTACATGCAAAAGGATAGACGCTTTCAATTCTTCATCAGCCCCTCTCACTCCGCAAACTGCTAAATATATATCGAGTCGCTGTTTGAAGCATTTCCAGTTACCTGTTAGATTGCTGGTAAGCTGCATTGGTACAAGAGGATTTATGTTATCCATGATGGGAACTCTCGGCCTCTCATCTGAATTCAGGATACAATGCGCTCTCTGGCCAGCAGCTTCCCTCTGTCGAAATATAGCATCCCTTTCTCAGTCACACTCGGTATTCATTTACTCTCTGTGTTCAGTCTTCTGACACCATGTTATGTTTATTCTTAATAAAGACAAACTCGGTGTAGGTTTAACACTAGAACATTTAATTACTCAACACTGTTCAACAGGGAATGCGTGTGACCAGCTCTGCACTGAGGCTTCTGGTTCTGGGTGAACCACCCACGTTGCCCACTGGGAATTGAAGTTCTTTATTATACAAACATAATAACACAATGGGTTAGTAGGGTAGTTAGTCCTTGTAAACCGTCCTCTGATTAGGCTCAGGTTAATTAGGTGCTTTGCTGGGCAGCAAGGCTCATTAGCTGGAAGTGCCTGTGCTGCAATGTATTTCTGGAATGAGAAGAAGCACTCATTATCAAAGACTTGCATCATCCTGCCCTTGCCCTTCCCATGCTACTTCCATCAGAAGGTAGGTATTGGACCCTTAGGTTGCACACCAGCAGATTCAGGAACTGTTATTACCCCTCAATATTGAACCAGAGTGGATAACTTTGCTCACTTCAACACTGAACTGATTCCACAACCTACAGGTGCACTTTCAAGGACTCCACAACTCATGTTCTCAGTGTTATTGATTTACTATTTTTTATTTATTGTATTTGCAGTTTTGAAGTTTGGGCTAATCTGCACATTGGTTGTCAATCTTTGTGTGTAGTTCTTCATTGATTCTATTGTATTTCTGTACTCTTCTGTGAATGCCTGCAAGAAAATGAATCTCATGTGACATACCTGTACTTTGATAATAAATTTACTCTGAGCTTTGAAGTTGTCCAGGGTTTGCAATCAATAGATTCACTGCCTACACCCTGTTCTATTTCACAGTGAGTGGATAATGCCCCTTCCAATCAAGGAGTGACACAGGCTGTTATTTCATCAGCAGAACAAGGATTGTGGGTGCAGAAGTCACAGAAAATTGAATTAAATTGTCCAAGGTAAATTCCGTGGATAAACAAAAGGCATCTATTCTCATCTAAATCCACATGAAGCAGAAACGATGTAGAGAGGTGAACATGCTCAGTGGTGAGCAGCCTTCCCTACTGGCAGTCTTCCGACCAAACCGGATTATCAAGCTTCCCTTCCAATGGTTTTATGCAAACAGGTGGACCCAGAGGTGAGCACAGAGTCCCATAGGGCTGCAGTGAAAGTGAAGAGAGTCAGTCATGAAACATGTGATTTGAGCAGGTTTTATTGAAAAGTTGAGAACAATTGAAATGTGTTTGTGATCTGTATTGGTAAATAAACAAAATAAACATGCAACAATTAATCCTGACCCTGGAATAATGTTTTTCATGCTTGTTCTGTGGACTATGGACTATATCATTGACTCTGGAGAAAAGCTCAGAGAGTTGCAAACTCAGCCAATTCTATCATAGGCACTGGCCTCCCCACCATTGAGGACTCCTTTGACGTCACAAGAAGGTGGCTTTTTTCATTAAGGACCCCCATCAGCAAGGACATGCCCTCTTCTCATCGCTACCATCAGAGTGGATGTACAGGTGCCTGAAGGCAGACACTCGACATTATAGGAACTGCTTCTTCCTCTCCGTCATCAGATTTCTGAACAGATCATGAACGCGCGAATACCACCTCACTAGATTTTGCTCTCTTTTTGCATTACTTATTTACTTTGAGCCACACCAACCAGCAATCCTCAACACTACCCCTAAATTAACCCTAACCACATCATGGGACAATGTACAATGACCAATTAACCAGTACACCTATGGACTGTGGGAGGAAACCACAGCACCCGGAGAAATCACATGCATGCAACAGGATGATGCACAGACTCATTCCGGAGGATGCTGGGTCTGAATCCCTGAACTGTAATCACACTGCGTTAACTGTTACACTACCATGCTGCCCTATATATTATTTCTTATTGTCATTTATAGATTCTTTTACATATTGAAATTTACTGCTGCTGCAAAGCAACATATTTCACAACATATGCCAGTGATTCCAATTCTGAGAAATCTGTACTGACATATTTATCAGGATATGGTTGCCAGCAGTTATGAAGTACACATAATCACCAAATGGGGACAATGCTACAGTTTTATTGCTGAGGTAATCCAGCCTTTGATAACTGGATTCCTGTTTTATGTAGGTAGGGTGCTACCCTCATCACGAGGGAAGCCCAACAGAATTGTTCATCCTACACCGGTGTAGGAAACTTAGCATCTCGGGACTATCCTGATGAATTTTTACTCAGCCATCATTGAGAGTCTTGGGACCACCTCTTTTGGATTCCCACCATATCCTCCCTCTCCAAGTCCAGGTTGTCATGACTGCTACACTTAGAGGAAAGGATCATCGGCTGTCTGCCTCTGACACTTAAAGACCAGTTCATTGCCAGATCAAAGAAAAGAGCTGAAAAAAAAATTACTAACAAGAGAAAATCTGCAGATGCTGGAAATCCAAGCAACACACACAAATGCTGGAGGAACTCAGCAGGCCAGGCAGCATCTATAGAAAAAAGTTATGTCAATGTTTCAGGCCAAAACCCTTCGGCAGGACTGAGTTTTGGCCCGAAACGTCGACTGTACTTTTTTCTGGAAATGTTGCCTGGCCTGCTGAGTTCCTCCAGCATTTTGTGTGAAAAAATTACTGCTGACTCCACCCTCCCTAGCAGTCACCTATTCACCAAATTACCATCACTGACACACTACAAGCCCACCACCACCAGGAGTACACATCATCTCTGAAGCTTCTTTCCTGGAGCTACCCAGCTTCTCAACAAAACTCAGTCAGGGGTAATACCCTGACTGTGTTAGGGTATTGTCCTGTGTTTTATGCTTGGCCCCAAACTGCGATCACTTCTGGTATGTTTCATGTACTGGCAACAAAGTGACTCTGAACCTGAAGGGTCTCCACCTGTAACATCAGCTGTTTATTCATTTCTATAGATGCTGCCTGGCCTGCTGAGCTCCTCCACCATTTTGTGTGGGTTGCTTGAATTTCCAGCATTTGCAGATTTTCTCATGTTTCTGATTCTGATTCTGTCGGTCAAGGACATTTGAAGATTAAAGAATAGCTTTACTTATCACGGGTACATCATAAAATACAGCGCAATGTGTTGTTTGTGTCGAATCAAATCAGCAAGGATTGTGCTGGGTGTTGCTATTCTTCTGGCACTGTCAGAGCATATCCACAAATCACCAACGCTAACCCTTTGGAATGTGGGAGAAAACCAGATTACCTGGAGGAAACCCACATGGTAATGAGGAGAACGTACATCTCCATTCACTAAGTGGCACTGTAAGAGGATGCGCTAACTACTGCCCTATCAGTATAACCATTTTAGAGCTACCATTGAGATGTAGTGGTTTCAGGAGATTCAACATGTCTTCGAAGATTCAAAAACCTTGACATATCTATGGGGGAAAGCACTCTGACTGGTTGCAATATGTCCTGGTATCAAAACTCCAGTGTAAAGGAACACAAGGGCTACAGCTAATGGTGGAGTCACCCAGTTACATCATGGATACAGATCTCCCCACAATCAAGAACATATACAAAAGGAAGGTAGCATCTATCATCATCCCCACCATTCGGCACATGCTCTTTTCTCAATGCTGCCATCAGACAGCTAGCACAGGAACCTGAAGACCCAAAACCAAGCTGCAATATTACCTCGTGGCTCAGACTCAATCCCTCAACTGAAGGCCAACACTCCATATGCCTTCTTAACCACTGTTCCAATTGTGTGAAAAATTTGGGAGATCTACAGTACTGTGTTGAAGATGAAAGCACCAAGCTAGGGTTCCTAAGACTTTTGCACAGTACTATAATAATGTTATGTATTGCACTGTACTGCTGATGCAAAAAAAAGCAAATTTCATGACAAATGTGAGTGATGATAAACCTGATTCTAATACGGGTCTCTATTGTGGACTGAGAGTGGGAAGGGGGCAGGGAGAGGGGAATCACAGTTGGGAAAGGGGAAGGAAAAGGGGAGGGAGTGAGAATCACCAGACAGAGATCCTGTAATGATCAATAAACCAATTGTTTGGAAACAAATGACCTTGCCTGGTGTCTGAATGCTGGGTGTGTCTGCACCCGTGCCATCCCCTGCCGTGGCATCCCTTCTCTGCCACCTGTCCCACACCACTCCCATGGCACACTACCCTCACCATTCCCAAAATCCTTTGCCCTTGCCAGATTTACAAACTTGCTCTCTGCTCCATGTTGCCAACTACAGTGTTGTGCAAAAGTCTTAGACACACTAGCTATATATATGCGTCTAAGACTTTTGCACAGTACTGCATATGGAAACAGAAGGATGGACAATGCTTCAGATTGGGACACAGCATCAGAACTGAGAGTGTAGAGGGATAATACCCAGCACAAAGAAGTGAGAGTGAGGGGGTCAGGCAGATGCTGGCAGGTGACAATTGGAAACGGGTGAGGTGCGGGCAGTAGGAAGATGCCAAAGGGGACGGCAGAGAGAAAAGCTGGTGTGTAACTGGCAGAAACAGAGGGATGAGGATGGTGTCAGGTGGAGAAAGGGTTAAGAAGGCAAGCCAAGGGAAGAGGAACTCCAGGTGGATAGTGTAGGTGCTGAAACGAGATGGGGTTGGGTGACTAGTCATAAATTGTCAATAATGGAGGATTGTGAGGGTGGTGGTGCTGGGGAAGGGATGTGAGTGTAGAATGAATAAGAATACAGAGAACCTAGGTAGACAGAAGGAGTAGGAGGTTCCAGGTAGGGGTGTGGGTTTCTATATATGGCCCAGGTGCAGGTCAGTGGGACTAGGCAAAAAAATGGTTCGGCACAGACAAGAAGGGCCAAAAGGCCTATTTCTGTGCTGTAATGTTCTATGGTTCTATGGTACTATGGTTTACCTGGAATACTCCTACCAAGTACACAAAGTAACACACACAGAATGTTGGAGGAACTCAGCAGGTCAGGCAACATCTGTGGAAAGGAATAAACAATCAATGTTTTGGGCTTATATTCTTCATCAGGACTAGAACGGAAAGGGGGAAGAAGCCAGAATAAGAAGGTACAAAGTACATTTATTATCACCTCCTTACAGGCAGCCACAAAACAAAGAAACACAGAAGAACCCAAAAAAAAAAAGACCATAAAACACCCAATGTGAAGAAAAGAAACAAATCATACAAATAAGAAAATGAGCAAATAGCATTCAGAACAAAAGTGAGCCGATAGACACAAAACCCATAGCCTCAGCCTCGGTTCAGCACAAATATCGCAGAGCAGTGAGTAGAAACAGCCCAACCCTCCTCTCCTCTCCTGTCCTATCCTGACATCCTGCCTTTTCAATCTATCTGACATGGCAGTTAGATCGTACAAACATCCGGAGGGATTGGGAAAGGAGCCAAGCTTGAAGGTGCTGGGTGAAACCAGGCGGGTGGAGGATGGGGGGGATGAAATAAATATCTGGAAGGTGATTTTGCTGGAAAAGGTAAATGTTGAAGAAGAAGGAATCTGATAAGTGAGGAGAGTGGACCATTGGAGAAAGGGAAGGAGGAGGGTCATCAGAGGGAGGTGATAAGCAATTGAGGAGGAGAAAAGAGGTAGGAGGAGAGTTAATGTGGAGGATGGAAGTAGAGGGAAGGGGGAGCGGGAAAATATTACCAGAAGTTAGATAAATTGATTTTGTATGTGTTACTCCGGATTTTCCGCACGTGCAGAATGTTTTGTGTTTATATTCTTAGCACTGTGTTATGAACACCAAGTGTTGGTGGAACATCCAGCTTGTGCTTGGCCTCACTTTGGCAGTGAATAAGTTAGAGGACAGATGGGACAGTGTGGCAAGGGGAGGGGGAGCTGAAATAATATGCATCCAGAAGTTGCCTGTCTTTGAAGTTGAGAGTTTTCTTTTCTTATTGCTCTTGTATTATCACTTAAACTCATCACCCCTATTGAGATGTTTCAAGGATTACCCCTTGTAATAATGATCAGTGAGAGGAATCTGTATTTCCCTCCAAGTATCTTTATTGTTTAAACTAACAAGTACGTGAATTGAAGCATTAAATACCTTGTGAACACACCTGCTAAGTATCCCTGACTCCCTTGAATAGTCAAAGAATAGCAAAGGTATTACCCAGACAAAGCAGTTTACACTGGCCAGGCGTTCCTCGTACCGACTCACTCGCCATGTGTTTCATGCAGGGTCGCTCACGTTTGTATCTGCAATGGTCATACTTCAAAGTTACTGCTGCCAATTCGTCTACACAAAGCGTCTACATTTATATTCCTTCCTTATCAATTCAAATATTGCATTCCAGTGTCTTTGGCCACTCGTCATGTGCCTGACCTTTAACATCTTGTTATTGGCTCTGCTCCAAACCAGCATCCATTTATTGCCCTCTTCCCATCAAGTGACAGTCAATAAATTATGGCTCTTTGTTCTCAATCAGCAACAAGCTGGATTCATGCAGAATAGATACTAATTCCAACAGTCAAAACCTGCATGTTATATCCAACCAAAGAACATCTCACAAATAACTTCTTATTTGGAAATGATCTCCAGTCCAGTAGATTACCTGGAGCATCGCTGTGTCTTCTTTAGAACATTGATCAAGCCAAACACTTTAAGCTCACAAAATGGAGAACAGAGTGTCTTTACAAAATGGCAGCCTTCATCCCCAAGTGCACCACAAGAACAAATGCAATGGGCCTATCTGCTTCCGCTATCCTTAATTCACTTGAATTCACTGATTCACAGACTGTTGTTCTTTCTGGCCAACAGGAGCATAAGCTGCTGATGGCATCTCACCAGAGTCCTCTTTCCTGGGCCAGTCTTTCAAGTTGTCCCCATTTTCAAAGGTTCTTCCTCTCCCAGGGATGCGGTGTTTGGAGCTTCTATTGGTGTTTCTGTAGCTCTGAGTTTGTACCGGATAGTTCTGCTGGCCCATACACAACCTTCCTTCTTTCGCAGCCGGGCTTGGGACCGCCTATGGTAGAGTTATAGACTCTGTTGTGTCCTTCCAAATAAATGAGCTGATGAAGTGAATCTCCATGGTTGTAATCTCCTCTAGCACAATTCCTTCAATTCTAGCATTATGACAAATTTCATTCATAACCACCTACTTTCACCCACCAAAGCACTCAAAAGAATCAGAATCAGGTCTATTTTCATGCCATACTCTCTTATGAAATTTGTTGTTTTATTGCAGAGAGTGCAATAAATAAAAAATGATAAGATACTGTGGCGGCTCATTTCCTAGCGTATGCGAACCGACTCACAATTAGATAGCCTACGGGGGTTTGCGAGCACAGAGCTTTGGAGCCTCTTCGCCATGGGGGGCCGGTTGACAGAGGCTTAAAAGTGAGGCTGAAGTTTTCGAATAAAGTTTTTCCTTCGACTGCAGTTACCGACTCCGTGTCGTAATTTTAGTGCTGTTTGTAGCACACCGCTACAATTGGTGACCCCGACGGTCCAAACGATTTTTGGACCAGAAATGACCGACGCCGCCTCTGTTCATGCGGTTTCGTTGAAACTGCCGGGTTTCTGGACACAGCGCCCGGACCTATGGTTCCAGCAAGCCGAAGCCCAATTCCACGTTCGCCGGATCACCTCAGAAGACACCCGCTACTACTACGTGGTGGGCTCCCTCGACCAGGACACAGCTGCCCAGGTCGCGGAGTTCGTACAGTCGCCCCCGGCAGACGGCAAGTACACGGAATTCAAAGCTCTGCTCCTCAGGACTTTCGGACTCTCTCGGCGTGAGCGGGCTGCCCGTTTACTGCACCTGGATGGCTTGGGCGACAGACCTCCATCGGCTTTAATGAACGAGATGTTGTCTCTGGCCGAGGGGCACACAGGCCTCATGTTTGAGCAGGCATTCCTGGAGCAGCTGCCCGAGGACATACGCCTGCTGCTGTCCGACGCGGATTTCAGTGACCCCCGGAAGGTGGCAGCCCGGGCGGACTTGCTGTGGAACGCCAAAAAGGTGAGCGGGGCGTCCATCGCACAGATCACCCAGCCACGCTCCCGGCAGCAAACCAGTCCAGGCCCGGCCGCAGAGCCCACTAACCCCCGGCCCAATGACCACTGGTGCTTCTACCACCAGCGGTGGGGCGCAGAAGCCCGCCGTTGCCGCCCGCCCTGCAAGTTCCCGGGAAACGCCAGGGCCAGCCGCCGCTGATGGCTACGGCGGCTGGCCATCGGGATAGCCTCCTGTATGTGTGGGATAGCAGGTCGGGACGCCGCTTTTTGGTCGATACTGGGGCTGAGGTCAGCGTTTTACCTCCGACAAGTTACGACACTCGCAGCAGGGCACCGGGTCCCCCCCTGAGGGCCGTGAATGGCAGCACAGTAAGGACCTATGGCACCCGTCAGGTGCAGCTACAGTTCGGCCCCAGCCAGTTCACGTGGGACTTCACACTGGCCGCCGTAGCCCAACCGCTTCTGGGTGCGGATTTTTTGCGAGCTCACAGCCTGCTGGTTGACCTGCCCAGGAAGAGACTGGTACACGCCGAGACCTTTCAGACGTTCTCCCTGGGCGCGGCCCAGTTGCCAGCCCCTCACCTCGGCTCCATCACGCTGTCCGACAACGACTTCACCAGGGTCCTGGCGGAGTTCCCATCGGTTCTGGCACCGCAGTTCACAGCAGCCATGCCCAGGCACGGCGTACAGCACCACATCCCGACACAGGGACCACCCCTCCATGCCCGTGCTCGGCGGCTTCCCCCGGACAAGCTCCGACTGGCGAAGGAGGAGTTCCAGAGAATGGAGGAATTGGGGATCATCCGGCGGTCCGACAGCCCCTGGGCTTCCCCCCTGCACATGGTGCCCAAAGCGACGGGGGGCTGGAGACCGTGCGGCGACTACCGCAGGCTGAACGAGGCTACCACACCGGACCGCTACCCTGTGCCGCACATTCAGGACTTTGCGGCAAACCTGCACGGCGCCCGGATCTTCTCCAAGGTCGACCTTGTCCGAGGTACCATCAAATCCCGATGCATCCTGACGACGTCCCCAAGACGGCTCTCATCACCCCGTTTGGCCTCTTCGAGTTCCTCCGCATGCCGTTCGGCCTGAAGAATGCCGCACAGACGTTCCAGCGGTTAATGGACGCGGTGGGACGGGACCTGGACTTCGCGTTCATCTATTTGGATGACATCCTCATAGCCAGCGGCAGTCGTCAGGAGCATCTGTCCCACCTCCGTCAACTCTGCGCCCGACTGAGTGAGTACGGTCTTACAATTAACCCTGCCAAATGCCAGTTCGGACTTGATACCATTGACTTCCTGGGCCACAGGATTACTAAAGACGGGGCAACCCCTCTGCCCGCTAAGGTAGATGCGGTCCGCCACTTCCCCCGACCCACCACGGTCAAAGGCCTTCAGGAATTCGTAGATATGGTCAATTTCTACCGCCGCTTCCTCCCTTCAGCTGCCCGGATCATGCGCCCCCTGTTCGCCCTGATGTCGGGTCCGAGCAAGGACATTACCTGGGACGAGGAGTCTGCCGCCGCTTTCGTTCAAACGAAGGAAGCTTTGGCTGACGCCGCAATGCTAGTACATCCCAGAATGGACACCCCTACCGCCCTCACAGTGGACGCATCAAACACGGCAGTCGGTGGGGTGCTGGAGCAGCTCATCGCAGGTCGCTGGCAACCCCTGGCGTTTTTCAGCAAACACCTGCGGCCACCCGAGCTCAAGTACAGTGCTTTTGACCGGGAACTGTTGGCGCTCTACCTGGCAATCCGGCATTTCAGGTACTTCCTAGAAGGTCGGCCCTTCACCGCGTTCACGGACCACAAACCGCTTACCTTTGCGTTTACGAAAGCATCCGACCCCTGGTCATCCCGCCAGCAACGCCACCTGTCCTACATCTCTGAATACACAACGGATGTCCGGCACGTCTCGGGTAAGGACAATGTCGTGGCGGATGCGCTCTCTCGCCCTACCGTTCATGCCCTTTCCCAAGGGGTAGACTTTGAGGCACTGGCAGAGGCACAGCAGGTAGATGAGGAGATTCCGAGTTACAGGACTGCAGTCTCTGGTTTGCAGCTCCAGGACCTCCCCGTGGGCCCAGGTGAGAGGACCCTACTCTGTGACGTCGCCACCAACCAGCCCCGTCCGGTCGTCCCCGCAGCCTGGCGGCGACGTGTTTTCGACTCCATTCATAACTTGGCGCATCCCTCCATCCGGACAACTGTCCGGATGGTTTCCAGCAGGTTCGTTTGGCACGGACTCCGCAAACAGGTCAGTGAATGGGCCAGGACGTGCATGCACTGCCAGACGGCCAAGGTTCAGCGGCACACCAAAGCCCCACCGCAGCAGTTCCATCCCGCCCACCGGCGTTTCGACCACATTCATGTGGATATCGTGGGCCCCCTGCCAGTGTCGCGCGGAGCGCGTTACCTCCTGACTATCGTGGACCGGTTCACAAGATGGCCAGAGGCGGTCCCGCTCACCGACACCACCTCCAAATCTTGCGCCCGAGCCCTGATCGCCACCTGGATATCCCGCTTTGGTGTACCAGCCCACATTACCTCCGACAGAGGCGCCCAGTTCACCTCCAGCCTGTGGTCAGCTATGGCCAGCCTTTTGGGGACTCAGCTGCACCACACCACTGCCTACCACCCACAGTCGAACGGGCTAGTGGAGCGTTTCCACCGTCACCTGAAGTCGGCCCTCATGGCCCGCCTGCGAGGAGCCAACTGGGCGGACGAGCTTCCCTGGGTCCTTCTCGGCATCCGCACAGCGCCCAAGGACGACCTGCACGCCTCGTCGGCCGAGTTGGTATACGGCGCGCCCCTGGCCGTCCCCGGGGAGTTCCTACCAGCCCCGAGGGGGCAAGAGGAAGAACCCGCTGCAGTCCTGGGCAGACTTCGCGAGAAGCTCGGTAACCTGGCCCCCATACCCACTTCACAGCATGGGCGGCACCCGACCTGCGTACCCAAAGACCTACGGAACTGTAAGTTTGTGTTTGTACGAAGGGGCGGGCATCGGCCACCGCTGCAGCGGCCATACGAGGGGCCGTTTACGGTGCTCCGGAACAACGGGTCCACGTTCGTGCTGGACGTTGGGGGGAAGGAGGAGGTTTTCACGGTGGACCGCCTCAAGCCGGCCCATGTGGACCTGGCGCAACCGGCCGAGTTTCCGGCGCCTCGGCGCAGAGGCCGACCTCCCAAGCAGGTTCTGGCCCAGGCTGTGGACATTGGGGGGTGTATCGCCGGTTCTGGGGGGGGGTTATGTGGCGGCTCATTTCCTAGCGTATGCGAACCGACTCACAATTAGATAGCCTACGGGGGTTTGCGAGCACAGAGCTTTGGAGCCTCTTCGCCATGGGGGGCCGGTTAAAAGTGAGGCTGAAGTTTTCGAATAAAGTTTTTCCTTCGACTGCAGTTACCGACTCCGTGTCGTAATTTTAGCGCTGTTTGTAGCACACCGCTACAATACAATAAAAAATATAGATTTAACAAAAGATGAAGAGCGAGGTTCTGTTCATAGGCTCATGGATCATTCAGAAATCTGATGGTGGAGGGGAAGCAGCTGCTCCTAAAACACTGAGTGTGTGTTTTCAGGTTCCTGTACATCCTCCTTGATGGTAGTAATGAGAAGAGGGCACGTAATGGATGGTGAAGATCCTTCCTGCTGAATGCCACCATCTTGAGGCATCGCCTTTTGAAGATGTCCTCCATGGACGGGAGGGCAGTTATAGGCTCCCCTACCATGGAGTAGAAGGTGCGACCATTCACCTTATCAAGTTGAAGTTCAAGTTTATTGTTATCTGACTGTACGTACATATAACCAAATGGAAATAACATCCCTCCAGGCCACGGTGCACCCACAATACATATATCACACAAAATATTACCACCAATAATTTAATAAAATATAATGCAAAGTGCTTGTAGTGCACAACACAGGTAAACAGTAAACCATAAACGGCTCAATGTCCAAGTGATGAGACAGTGGTGGCAGGGTATTCATTAGACCAAAAGACCATAAGATATAGGACCAGAATTAGGCCATTTGGCCCACTGAATCTGCTCCGCCAATTCATCATGGCTGATCCAATATTCCTCTCAGCCCCAGTCTCATGCCTTCACCCTGTATCCCATCATGCCCTGACCAATCAAGAATCTACCAACTTCTTTATTTAAAGATACATAGACACTTGGACCCACAGATTCACCACTCCCTGGCTAAAGAAATTCCTCCTCATCTCCATTCTAAATAGATGCCCGCTATTCTGAGGCTGTGTCCTCTGTTTTTAGACTCTCTCACCATAGGAAAGCCTTTCACCATTCGATAGGTTTCAATGAGGTCAGCCCTCATTCTTCTGAATTCAAATGAATACAGGCCCAGAACCATCAAATGTGCTTAATATGACAAGCCATTCAATCCTAGAATTATTTTTGTGAACTGCCTTTGAGTCCTCTCCAGTTTCAGTACATCCTTTCTAAAATAAGAGGCCCCAAACTGCTCACAATACTCCAATGAGGCCTTCATAAAGTGTCAACATTACATCCTTGCTTTTATGTTCTAGTGTTCTTGAAATAAATGCTAACATTGCATTTACCTTCCTCGCCACAGATTCAACCTGCAAATTAACCTTTAGAAAATTCTGCATAAGGACTCTCAAATCCCTTTGTGCCCAGTTTTTTGTATTTTCTCTCCATTAAGATAACAGTCCAACATCTTCCCAACCATTGAGGTTAGACTGGCCTAGGTTAATTAATTCTTTTGTACTGCCTCTCTTCCTTCTTCAAGAGTGGAGTGAAATTTGAAAATTTCCAGGTCCTGAACCATTCCAGAATCTAGTGTAACACCCTGGTTAAGATTTTTACTGCTATGCTGTAGGTATTTCATTTTAGCAGTTCTGTCAGAGCAGTCTGTTCTGTTTTCAGCCTTTTTGGGTTTGAGCTAAGATAAGAGGCTTTGCTGTTCAACTTAAGAATGTTGTGTCAGCCAATCAGGATGGTGGAGTTGGGAGAAGGTTCAGGAGAACGATGGGCGGAAATGTTTTTCTGATGAACACTGGAGTGAGTCGAAGTGTTTTTGGGTTTAACTGGGAGAAGACATGAGGGAAGGAGGCTGAAGATGCTGTCCCAGTTGGACAAAGTGCTTTGTGAAGATGAATGGCTTCAAGGAGGAGGGATCTCTACTCCCGTGGGGGAGCCTGTTTGTTCGAGATGGATTTCCAGCGACATTCGGAAGGTGGTGTGAGCTTTCAAGCAGAACGAGAATCCAGCATATGAGTTAAAGACAACTTCACAATGAGCTCCAACTTACGTGCACATTTGACTGTTCAATTATGATGGGCCATTTTGTCTTTTTCTTTCTTTAATAACTGTTTGGTTAAGTTAACATTCATAAATATACTTTCTTCATAGTTGTTTGCAGTGGACAGTCTGTTATTTCTTGCCACCAAGCGGTTGCTTGGCAGCAGTAAGTTATATCCCAGCCTCATGGTTTTGACAGGACCCAAGTCATATCTACCCTTGACATATGGACACTGAATCCGGTGGTTGCCAGTGAGGGGCTAACGGTACACATCTCGAGAGACGCCTGGTAAAAAGATGTTTCTGTGGTGATTCTTGAAAGATCATTATTAACACCTTCACAATCTCTTCAGTCACCTCTTTCAGAACTCTACAGTGTATACTGTCTGGTCCAGGTGAGTTATTTACCCTCAGACCTTTCAGTTTCCCAACAACCTTCTCTCTAGTTATAGCAACTTCACACACTTCATGACCCCTGACACCTGGAACTTGTAGTGCCTTCCACAGTGAAGACTGATGCAAAATACTTATTCAGTTCATCTGCCACTTCATTGTCCCCCATTACTACCTCTTCAGCATCATTTTCCAGTGGTCCGATATCTACTCTCACCTCTCTTTTATAATGTATCCGAAGACACTTCTGGTATTCCCTTTAGTATTATTGGCTAGCTTACTTTTGTATTTTATCTTTACCTTCTTAATGCAATTTTTAGTTGCCTTCTCTTAGCTTTTAAAAGCTTCCCAATCCTATTAACTTCCCACTAATTTTTGCTCTATTATAAGCCCTCTCTTTGGCTTTTACGTTGGCTTTGACTTCTCTTGTTACCCATGGTTGTGCAATTTTACCTTCAGAATACTTCTTCCTCTTTGGGATGTATATATCCTGTGCCTTCCGAATTGCTTCCAGGAATTTCAGCCATTACAGCTCTAATCAGTTCCGGTTCATTGCAGAACACACATTCCAGAATAGCTGATCCCCTAGTCTCACAGCCTGAGGGAAGAAGTTGTTACCCAGTCTCTCAGTTCTAGTTCAGATGCCCCTGTATATCTCCTTCCTGATGGTAGAAGGTGAAACAGATAGTGGGATTGGTGGTAGGGATCCACAACGGTGCCTCAGGCCCTTCGTTTCCATGTCACGTATGATTTTATAAACCTCAATGAAGTCACCACTCAGCCTCCCTTCACTCCTGATTATCTATGATAATACTTGGAATGTTTGATTTAGATTACATAAGGCATTTACTCTTAGTGGCTAGATGATGTGATCTAAGTGACTTTAACCATGGAATGATTGTTGGAACCTGTTGGAGTGGTTTAAGTAGCGCAGAAACTGCTGATCTCCTGGGATTTTAATGCAGAAAATTCTCTAGAGTTTACAGGGAATGGTGTGAAATTTTTTAAAAAAGTCCAGTGAGTGGTAGTTCTGTGGACAAAAATACCTTGTACATGAGAGGGGAGAATGGCCAGATTGGTTCAAATTGACAAGAAGGCGACAACAACTCAAATAACCACACGCTTCAACAGTGGTATGCAGAAGAGCATCTCTGAATGCACAACACATCAAACTTTGACACTGAGTGGCTACAGTAACAGATGACCACTAACGTACACTCAATGGCCGTATTATTAGGTAAAGTGGCCATTGAGTGGACTGTGTTTGAACTACATTTCATTATTGCATGTCTTTTGCACAGTCGTGAAGTTAATGTCACACTTCTAAGTCAAATCAATGCAGAGAGGAACGTGCAAAGTTCAACAATAAATGTTGCCAAAAGGAATGGACTCTTGCTCTTTTCTTAATAGTTCCTTATCGCTGTTAGAGCTGGGACAAGCTCCGAATGGTATGCATCTCAAATAGCCTGTGACAAACAAGTCCAGCTCATGGCCCTCACATGTTGCTTAGTTACTAAGCCCAGCAGAACCGTTTCAAACGAAAGGAGAGAGGGCAAAGACAGGTTACTGGTGTCTTATAATCAGTCACCTTGTGCAGATGGGGCTCATCAGCTGTGATTGGCAGATCCTCTAGGGGAAGGAAAACTCGGACCTCAAACCTCCGCTACCTTGTGGTTACACCCACTCATGGGGAAGGCTTCAGGAGTAAACCCTGAAGGAAAAAATCTGGTCTCTAAGCTAGTCCTACATTGAGTTCAATGCTGACTGGCGACCCCTGCGATTCTGCTGGTGCCAAACTGCATCAGTCCCCTCTGTTCATTTGGGTTCATCAGATGCATGGAGAGGGGAAGCTTCAAAGATAAAGTTCAAAATTTCAGAGTAAATTTTATTATCAAAGTACAAATATGTCACCACGTACAGCCCTGAGAGTCATTTTCTTGTGGGCATACCCAGCAAATCTATAGAATAATAACTCTAGTAGGATCAACAAAAGATCAACCAGAAGACTACAAACTGCACATGCAAGTATAAATGAATAGCAATAAGTAACGAGAACATGAGAAAACAAAATATAAAGTCCTTAAAGTGAGATCATTGGTTGTGGGAACATCTCAATGGATGGACAAGTGAGTGAAGTTATCCCCTTTTATTCAAGAGCCTGATGGTTGAGGGGTAGTAACTGTTCCTGAACGTGGCAGTGTGAGTCCTGCGGCTCTTTTATTCTACCTGATGACAACAGCATGGCCTGGGTATTGAGGATCTCTGATGATGGATGCTGCTATTCTACGACAGCGTTCCATGTACATGTGATCAATGATGAGGAGGGCTTTACTTATTATGTACTGGGCTGAATCCACTACCTTTCGTAGGATTTTCTATTCAAAGGCATTGGTGTTCTCATACCAGGCCCCAATGCAGCCAGTCAATACATTCTCCGCTACACAGCTATAGATGTTTGACATGCCAAAGACTCCTAAAGAAATAGAGGCATTGCTGAGCTTTCTTCACAATTATATTCATATGAGCTTGCTCTCCATATTGTACTGCCCTGGCTTGCATATCTAGACAGCTATGACGAACATCCATGGTCGAACCTGACCAATGCAGGTCTCCCTTGCTGGGCCCAATTCACAGATTGGGATTTTCAATTTTCCACGTAGCACTCTGGTTTATGTGTTTATTAAAGCTGCACAAAAATGTGCTAGGCACTGTGTTACCATGGAAATCTGACCCCTGGTTAGAACATGAATCCTCAAAGTATTTTGCAGTCACTGCTCAATCTAATTGCCATCACGTTAGAAGCTTTATAGTCAATGTTCAGAACACGCTTGGAGCATTGTAACACACACAAAATGCTGCAGGCACTCAGCAGGTCAGGCAGCATCTATCGAAATTAATGAGCAGTTAAACATTTTGAGCTGAGACCCTTCATCAGGAGGTATTGTGAGCAGACTTGGGCCCCCTTTTCCTAAGGAAAGACGTGCCGGCATTGGGGAGGGGCCAGAGGAGAGTCATGAAGAATGATCTTGGGAATGAAAGGGCTAATATTTGAGAAGCACTTCTGGGCCATACCCGCTGGAGTTTAGAAGAATGAGGAGGGATCTCTTTGAAAGCTATCGAACGTTTGGAAGGGCTAGATAGAGTGGACGTGGAGAGGATGTTTCCTATAATGGGGCGTCTATGATCAGAGAACACAGACCAGAATGGAAGGACATCCTTTAGAATTGAGATGAGAGGAACTTCTTTAGCCAGAGGGTGCTGAATCTGTGAAATTTATTGGCCTAGATGGCTGTGGAGGCAAAGTCATTGGGTATATTGAAAGCGGAGTTTGATAGGTTCTTGAATAGTCAAGGCATCAAAGGTTACAGGGAGAACACAAAAGAATAGGGTTGAGGGAGATAATAAATCAGGCATATTGGAATGGCAGACCAAACTCAATGGTTCAAATGGCCTAATTCATTTCCTACAGTACTGAGTGAAGGTCTTTGGAACATACTGTACATATGGCTAGGATGCCCGCATCCTTTGCAGAGTACTGCATTTGTCAATGTGGAGCGGAGAATGAGTTAATAAATCTGGCTGGAGCAAAGGGTGGAGAGCCATGGGAGGGGTGTGGGACGGGTGACAGAGAAGGAGTGTTAGAGGTGGGGGGGAGGTGTGGGTGCAGACATATCCAGCCCAGAGACTCCAGGCATGGTCATTTGATGCCAAACATTTTGTTTATTACAGAATGTCTCTCTGGTGCTTCCTACTCCCTCCCCTCCCCTCTCCCTTCCCCTTTTCCAAACCATGATTCCCTTCTCTCTGCACCCTTCCCACACAGTCGAGGTTTATCGTCACTTACATATGTCATGACCCCACTATAGTTGCTGCCCTTACCCCCATTTCCTCTATTCTCGAACGTCCATGCTCACTCCATCTTCCCACTGCCTGAACAGTGACAGAGTTCCTCTTGTCCTTATCTTCCACCCTATCTGCCTCTGCATCCAACACTTCATGCCATCTCCAAAAGGATCCTACCACTAAGCACATCTTTATCACTTCCACCCCGCCACCCCAACTCTCCACATTCTTCAGGGATTACACCTTCCACAATTCCTTTCTATATTCATCCATCCCCATTACCCTCCCAGTGCTTACTTCTGCAAACGGCCTAAGTGCTACACCTGCTCCCTCACCTCCATTCAGGGCCCCAGGTAGCCCTTCCAGAGGTCATCTATGTGACCTGTTGTAAATCAGGGAACTGCTTTGTCGAGCACTTCAGTTCCAGCAGCCAGAAGCAGGACTTCCTAATGGCCAATCATTTTAATTCCCATTCCCATTTCTGTTTCAACGTGTCAGTTCATGGCCTCCTCTTGTCCCAAGATTAGGCCACTTTCAGAATGGAGGAGCAACACTTTATATTCCGTCTGTGATTCCTCCATGAAACATAGAAACATAGAAAATAAGTGCAGGAGTAGGCCATTCGGCCATTCGAGCCTGCACCGCCATTCAGTATGATCATGAATGATCATCCAACTCAGAACCCTGTACCTGCTTTCTCTCCATACCCCCGATCCCTCTAGCCACAAGGGCCATATCTAGCTTCCTCTTAAATATAGCCAATGAACTGGGCCAACTGTTTCCTGTGGCAGAGAATTCCACAGATTCACCACTCTCTGCGTGAAGAAGTTTTTCCTCATTGCTGATGGTATTATTGATTTCTCCTTCCAATAAACAAACTCCCCACTCATTCTATTCCCAATTCTGACATTTCACCTTGCCTATTACTTCTCCCTGTGTCCTCTCTTTCTTCCCCTTCTTCCGTGGTCCCCTCTCCCCTCCTATCAGATTCTTTCTTCACCAACCCTTGACTTTTCCCACCCACTTGGCTTCACCTACCACCTTCCTGCTAGCCTCTTTCCACTCTCCCCCACTTTTTATTCTGGCATCTTCCCCTTCCTTCCCAGTCCTGAAGAAAGGTCTTGGCCCGAAACTTTGACTGTCTCTCCACTAAGCTATACCTAAGCTATATATATATGTGGCTTCAACTTTTGCACAATACTGTATATCTTATGGTCTTATCTCATGGCAAAGAACTGTCTGACCTGGGAAGTGAAAAAAAACAGCTGAGAAAGAAGAAAAGGGAAGAAGATTGATCTGACCCTCCCCTTAAGCCTGTCTGTAGTGCCAGCTCAAGAGGATTGACTCAAATGCCCTTGGGTCCTAGACTCCCCCACCATAGGTAATGTCCTTTCCACATCCACTCTATCCAGACCTTTCAATATTTGTTTGGCTTCAATGAGATAATCCATCATTCTCCTAAACTCTAGCAAATACAGGCCCAGAGGCAACAAACGCTCCACATATGTCTGACAAATGCCTGGAGCATAGAAAAATAAGGGGGATTTGATAGAAGTATATAAACTTCTGAAGAGATAGTAGGGTCATATTACCTCACTCTATAAGTATATCATTTTTGGAGTAACTTGGCCTAGGACTACCTCAGCCAAGGGTACCTGAGCCTAGGAGTACTTCGGACTCGGAGTACCTCAGTCTTGGAGTACCACAGCCTTGGATTACTTCAACCTATTTCAACTTATTTCAGCCTAGGGGTACTGCAGCCTAGGAGTACTTCAGCCTAGCCTATGAGTGCCTCAGCCAAGAATCACTTCAACTCTGGAGTCTCTGTCTGGGATTACATCAGCCTGCAAATGCCTCAGCCTAGGATTACCTACCGCAGTCTAGGAGTACCTCAGCCTAGAATTACCTCAGTCTAGGATTATCTCAGAATAGGAGAACCTCAGCTGAGGAGTACTTGAGTCTACAAGTGCCTTCTCGTAGAAGTATCTCAACCTAGGATTACATCAGCTCAGGTGTACCTCAGCCTAGGAGTACCTCAGTGTAGGATTCCCTTGGCCTAAGAGTACTTCAGCCTTCTGCGCTAGGAGTTTTGCTTGAGTTCTAATTATTTTGAGCCATCCCAAGGACACATATGTCATAACCTAAAGGGTGGTTTTTCCATCTGATGCATAAACCAGATCTAATTGTTCACAGTCATTAGACTCTGAGTTTGCAAGTTCCTATTTCTACCAATTGTGTGAAAGGGTTTGAAAATCCTACAAAGATTAAACATTCGCTTTATTTGTCACATATACATCAAAATATACAGTAAAATGCATCAGTGATTCAATAATCTTTCTTTTTAGAATACTGCATACCCTGGTTCATTGGCAAGTCCAATGGAAGGGGATCTGCGTGGCCTCAGTTGATTCACGGACCAGGCCATCTTAACATGGTGTTATCTGTTGCAGCCACACAGGAGAGAAGAAACTGGAGGTGGTGTGTGAGAGTACAGAGGCCCTTGCGGGTCTTTGGAATGCATGCTTGTGGAGGGACTGGCCCTTCCTGGTGATGCTGTTCTCCAGTGTTCACTAAGTGGAAGGTAAGTTGGACTGCATTCATCTGCACTAGCGTGTGGTGAGGAAATGCTGCTCGTTCTTGCAGAAGCATGACCATGCACCATCGATCTATAGGCCATGCCTCTCAGGATTTGAGACATTTTTTTTGTGATCGTATGTTTTTCTGCTATCATTACAGTGTGTGACTGTTGGTATTGTGTTTTGATTCTTGCCCCAGAGAAAAGCTATTTCACTTGGCTGTATTCAAGTGTATGGATGAATGACAATTAAAATTAGACTTGAACTTAAACAACATTGCTACACACACCTCTGCTTATAAAATAGATAATGTGGATTGAGTTACATAGAGTAAATTCAATGTGGATATCGTATTTGATGTTGCATGCTTTTGATGTACATGAGATAAACAAACTCGCACTTTATGTCAGCCTGTCAATCTCAGGAATGTGTGCTCAGCCCACTGCTCTACTCTCTCTACACCCATGACTCTGTGGACAGCAACAGCTCAAGTACATCTATAAATTTGCTGATCATACAACTATTGTTGCTAGAATTTCAGATGGTGACAAGATGGCGTACAGGAATGCGGTATATCAGCTGGTTGAGTGGTGCTGCAGCAACAACCTTGTACATCAACAGTAAGACCAAAGAACTGATTGAGGACTTAATAAATGGTAAGACAGATCATCATAGATGGATCAAAAGTGGAAAGAGCAAACAATTTCAAGTTCCTGGGTGTCAAAATCTCTGAGGATCTAACCTGGACCCAATATATCAGTGCAGCTATGAAGAAGACATGACATTGCCTATTTTTCATTAGGAATTTGAAGAGATTTGGTATGCCACCAAAAACTCTTGCGAATTTCTGCAGATATATAGTGGAGAGCATTCTAAGTGGCTGCATCACTGTCTAGTTTAGGGGGATGGAGCTACAGCACAGATTCGAAATAAGCTGCAGAGAGTTGTAAACTTAGTCAACTCCATCATGGGCACTAGCCTCTGTAGTATTATGGACATCTTCAAGTAGTGTTGCCTCAAAACGGCAGAGTCCATCATAAGGACCCCCACCACCCAGGTCATGCCCCCTTCTCAATGCTACCATCAGGAAGGAGGTAGAGAAGACTGAACCAATCAGGAGCAGCTTCTTCCCATCTACCATCCAACTTCTGAATGGACATTGATCCCATGAACTCTACCTCACTACTTTTTCATTTATACTTTGCACTACTTATTTAACTATTAAATATTTACCAGAATACATTTTTTTCTTTTGTTATGCATTTCACTGTATTGTTGCTGAAAAGACAACAAATTTCATGACATATGCCAGCAATATTATACTGATTTTGATTCAGGCAATGACAATCAAGGACGTGCCAATATTATTTTGTGACTATATGTGCTGTGTGTGACTGTATGCATTGTGTTTCGCTCCTTAGCCCAGAGGAATGATGTGTCATTTAGCTGTATATGTGTGTATGGTTGAATGGCAATAAACTTGAACTAAATTAAAAGCCCATCTCCATCTTCATCTCCATTAATTGATCTAAAAGATCTAATGATATTCAATTTGAACTTGAATCTTGAATATCCAGATGTTAAAGATCATGTATGATCTTTCTGGAGTTCTAGCCAGTTTTAGGGACAGTTTCATTATCAGAAGTATGTTTTTGCTGTGAGAGCAATCTGTTTCAAAGTGTGAATGGGTGATTCATACTGTTAACAGCTCCCAGTCACACATTTACAAAGAGTAGCTGGATGAAGATAAAAGCTTGCAGTTGCTGTGTTAGCTAAGAACAGCCCTGCTGATAGTTTCCGAATAAAAGCTCCACTTTGTTTAAGAGCAAGAACACCAAAAGAAAAACAATGTATAACAAATTAGCAGCAGAAAACAAGATCTCTCACAGTCTGAAAGGACAGGTAATGAGAAAATATGTCTTCTGCTGTTTGTAATCACATGGCACGGGTATGCAGCCTGTATTATTCCCATGAGAAAAGCAATTGTATAACAGGATTCATGGAGTTCAGTGATAATGTGCAAGAGATTAGACACTTGGATTTAAAGAAAAGGACAAGTTTGCAAGCTTCCCTAGAGTCATGGAGTTATACAGAGTAGAAAAAAGGTCCTTCTGCCCAGCTGGCCCATGCTGACTTTCTGAGCTAATCCTATTTGCCTGTGTTTGGTCCATATCCCTTTAGAACTTTTCCTGTCCATTACTTGTCACATGTTTATCGAAACATCAAAACTAAGTGCATCATTTGCGTCAGCATTTGCAAAATGCTGGGGGCAACCATGACTGTCGCCACATTTCCAGAAACAACGTTGCACACCCACAACCCACTAACCCTAACTCCTATGCCTTTGGAACGTGGGAGGAGACCAGAGAGCCCAAAGAAAACCCACATAGTCATGGGGAGAATGTACAAACTCCCTACAGTGGGAACTGAACACTGATGGGTGACTGCTCGCACTGTAAAGTGATTGTGGTAAACACACTACTGTACTGCCCAAATTCTTCATTCCCTAATTACACACACCTCTAATATCCTGAGTTATGCCATGCCCAGTTTTTAACCTATTTAAATGGTGCGTTATAAATAACTCCTATCAAAATTTACTTCTGACTGCTATTCCTTAGTTCAACCGAAATTGATTCTAGTTCAACAGCATGATTAGTCATGCCTAGATAATACTGCACGTCTGCACTGATCTTCTCCCTTACTAATCATATATAACACACTATAACATCCAAGACTAAGGACATGGTGCTGGAAGATTACAAAGAAGCATGACAGCACTTTTACTTTCTTAGAAGTTTGCACAGATCCAGCATGTCATCTAAAACTTTGGCAAACTTCTATAGATGAACAACGAAGAATATACTGATTGGTTGATCACAATCAGGTATGGAAACACCAATGCTGAGGAATGGAAAAGACTGCAGAAAGTGCTGGATATAGCACTGTTCATCACAGGAGAAGCCCTTCCCCTCATTAAGTACATCTACAAGGAGCACTGACACAAGAAAACAGCATCCGTTATCAAGGATTCACACCATCCAAGCCATGCTCTCTTGTTGCTATCATCATTAGGTAGGAGTTACAAGAGCATCAGGTCCCACACCATCAGGTTCAGGACAGGTATTCCCTACATCCATCAGGCCTCTGAATAGCTTCACTCACCTCAACACTGAACTGATTCCACAACCTATAGACTGTTTTTCAAGAACTCCACAATTCAACACATAAAAGCATGCAGATGTAGGCAAGGGGCTCAATTGTTCAGATAAAACATCAGAATGGGAAAGAAATGCGATCTGAGTGGCTTTGATCGTGGAATGATTGTTGGTGCCAGCCGGGTGGTTTGAGCATTGCAGGAACTTCTAATCTGCTGGGATTTTCATGCACAAAGTGTCTAGAGTTTACAGAGGATGGTGTAAGAAACGTGCGGTGAGCAGCAGCTGTGTGGTTGAAAACACCTTGTTAATGAGCGGGGTCAGAGGAGAATGGCCAGACTGGTTCAATCTGACAGGAAGGTGACAGTAACTCAAGTAACCACGTATTACAACAGTGGTGTGCAGGAGAGCACAACACATTGAACCTTGAAATGGATGAGCTACTGTAGCAGAAGACCACAAACGTACACTCTGTGTCCACTTTATACATACAGAGTTTATAATACTTTGATAATAAATCTACTTTGAACTTTAAACTATGATGATAGGATTTGGTTGGGTAACTCTTTCTCAAGCACCACTGTACAATTGCTTCCTTCTCTTTTGTAAAGTGTTTCTGACATTTTATGGTTGCCTGTTTCCAGGACTTAAGCAAACACTAATAAATAATACTATTTGTTTCATATAGTTTGTGAGGCCACTGAGTTGCAAAAAGATTTTTTTTAAATACATTAATTCAAGAACTGGTTAATTGCGACAAATTTTGTTATATTGCTTTCTGATACCACGGAAGCAGAAAAAGCTGCCGATTGTTATAAAGTCAGTCAGCTCCGTCATGGATACTAGCCTCCCCAATAGAGTGTGAAAGTTAGTGAGATTAAAAGCATCAATAAATGGGCAAAATGCATTGAGTAAAGAAATGTAAGTTTAGAGATGTAAAATAAACTTCCTCTGAAGAATTGAAAGAATAATAATCTTCAGTGGCTTATGGGAGAAAAACAGGAAAATTATAACATTATGGCACAGACATCGCATCAGAGGAGAATGAAACGTTTGTGCAGTGAAGCTGCAGAGAGTTAATAAATGTGCATCAGAAACATCAGCAAGATGATTGATAGGAATCAGTGATGAGTGGAGGAAATGATTAATGTGAGGAAGATCTAACTAAGTCCGGCCGAGCATTTGAATGAATGGAATTAATTGAAAAATGCAGAGAGTGAGTCATCAGCTTCACATTGTGCTTTAAGAGGTATCTGGCATAAAGTCAGATGGGAGGCTCTGTGATGGTAATCAGTTTGGAAATACACAGTGGCAGAGCCTGAATGTTGATTGAGTCAATTAAAAGTGACTTATTAATGTGTTCAAGATTTGGTAATCAAACCTTGCATAATGCATGCAACGAGATGAATCATATCAGAACCGGAATCAAGTTTAATATCATCGGTACATTTCATGAAATTTGTTAACTTTGAAGTAGCAGTACATTGCAATACATAATGATAAAAACTATAAATTACCTTAATATACAAAATTTACCTTAAACAATTTAATTCCATTTTCTGTGACTTCTGCACCCACGATCCTTGTTCTGCTGATGAAATAACAACATATTTCACTCCTTGATTGGAAAGGGCATTATCCACTCACAGTGAGTGGAACAGGGTGAAGGCATTGAATCTGTAAAAATCATCTGAGATGACTTTAAAGTTCAAAGTAAGTTTATGATCAAAGTACATATATGTCACCATATACAAGTCTGAGATTCATTGTCTTGTGGGCATACAAATTAAATAAGTAATGCAAAGAGATAGCAAAGAAAAGGAAACTGAGTGAGGTAGTGCACATGGGTTCATTGTCCATTCAGAAGTCTAATGGTGCCGGGGAAGAAGTTGTTCCTATAGCACTGAGTATGTGTCTTCAGACTTCTGTACTTCCTCCATGATGGTAGCAATGAGAAGAAGACATGCCCTGGGTGATGAGGATCCCTAATGATGGATGCTGCCTTTTTGCAGCATCATCTTTTGAAGACGTACAAAAAAGCTGGATGAACTCAGCAGGTCAGGCAGCATCTGTTGAAAGAAGCAGTCAACGTTTCGAGTCGAAACCCTTCGTCCTGACAATTACCAATTAGGAATGTGGTTTAACCCCTGAATTTAGACAAAAGGTCACTCAAGTAGGATATCCAAAGTTCATCTCATCGGAATAAGTATAATCTTACAGTAATTGATCTGTGTACTGGATATACGTGGTTAGTCTCCACAACTTCTTGTAGTGAGACAACAACTGCCACAGCGCTCCATATTCCCACATGCTGGCAGCCCCGCCTGCACACATGCCAATGGAGGGGCTTCCATCAGTGGCAAAGACTTCCAAGCCATGAGTGAACAAACAGGCATACAAATGGAGTGCAGAGCGCCATTCCACCTACAATTGAGTGGGCTGGATGAGTGATGGAATCAAGAGATAGGCGAGGTCTGGCAAAACCGGAGGCAAAGTAGGCTACGCGAGTCTACGAAGTGCAACTGTCGGTAAACAAATTGCTAATTGTGAAAACAGGCATACACAAGAATGTTACACCTTATCTCTTAATGCACAATGTAAATATACCCCTGATCACTAACTCAGGCCATCCAGTGCCTTCACCTGATATAACTCTCCTCAAGGAATTGACAGTTTATAGGAATTCAAGGGAAAGCAAATGGAGCTGAGAAAACAATTTTGGAGACCACATCAAGGAGATGGTGCAAGAAAAGAAATTCCATAAAACTAATTCTGGCCCTAGTTTTTGTCTTAAGTGGGAACCTCCTTGTCTCATTACCCAGGTTATCAGCCATAGGATTGTGGTAATCAGAACCAGGAGGGGGACAAGGACAGTAAGTAAAGTTGACTCCATGTAGAACATCAAACCTGCCCCAGCACGATTGATCTCCCAAGAATGATGGAACCCCTATATTAGACCGGTACATAGATCCACCATGGAACCCTGCACCCTGATGGGTGGATGGGGAAGAGGTGGTGAGATGTACTGAAAGGATAAAACACAAATTTTGGTCTGAAAAATTCCTGTTTTCTTGAAGACAATCATATTGATATATTGCCCAGGAAGAATACATCCAAAATGTGCTATTGCTTTCAGAGTAAGACAGACTCAAACTTCAGAATTAATTTTTTTTCCTGTATTTTATTTTTAATATTTGCGCTTTTAATAATGTTGCTCAATGCTGCTTTACTTGCCATTTGCTTTCTTGCAGACAGAGTCATGTTTGCTACTGAAATTGCCCCATCTGACTCAGATACCCCTAAAACAATGACTCGGAGAATGGGGATCTGAGAGCAATTATGATGTTAAATTCTGGGGTTATATACACAGGCAAGACTTCAATTATTGCCGTGTATTCTGTCACATGTTGTTACCATCAACAGGCAGAGAGAGAATAAAAATGATTCATCCCGACACACTTTTCATGATTTAAAAAAATGACAGTAAAACTGCCTGTAAAGCCACTACTTAATGCCTGCTCTGCTGCTGGCATTAAGGGCAACAAAGAAGATGCTCTGCCTCTGGTGGTGTTCAGAGCTTCCTTCATCATGTCAGCAGCTTCCTCTCAGTTTTCACTACTGTCTTTCATGTCAGTCCCAGGTGGAGTCTTTGCACTCCGATATAGAAGGATGTAGAAGGATTCTTCATAACAATTTCATTTTACCAGTCAGAGTTGTTAGGCCTGAGTTGAACTCCTTAACCCGGAGGACCAGTGGACAGCTCTTAGTCTGGCCTCTACCCTTTGACCTGTTTGGCATGGGTGGCCCCACCAAGAACCTAAGCGTAAAGCCCTGACTCCAGCCAACATAGCTCTCCGGGTCATTGAGGCACACAAGCCTCCAAACCACAACAAGGTTATGGTCCTCCTGGAGGATGCCTTGATAGTGCTCCCTCTCACACCAGTACTGATGTGATCTCTCAGGTCACTCGGAAGGTGAAAATCCCTCATGACAAAAATTATTCCGATGCACATCAGAGGATCACTATCTTCGTAAGGTTTCTAAAAGAAATCACTCTTGTAGTAATTTAATGATTTAATCTATGTGACAAATCTCAAGACAATAGATACAAGTCCGGTTTGAAGGAATGATTTATGATGGATGCATCAATGAATGTTCTAAAAGAAATTGATATCCATTAACAATGGCTAGAAAAAACTCAGTCATATTAAAAGTATATCGCAATACATACATTAGGTTATAGTTAACAATAAATAATTTATATCAAGAGTCTTAAGCACATATACGTAGCAAGGGTGCCAAAGACTTTTGCATAGTACTGTAGTAATTTTATGTTTTGCACTGTACAGCCAACATTAAAAAAAATCAAATTTCATGACATACTACATGTGAGGGATGATAAACTTGATTCTGATATGGATCTCAATAGTGGGCTGACAGTGGGAAGGGCTAGGGAGAGGGGATTCATGTTTGGGAAAAGGGGAAGGGAGAGGGGAGAGAGCAGTAAGTGCCAAAGAGACATTCTGTAATGGTGAATAAACCAATTATTTGGAATCACATGATCTTGCCTGGTGTGTCTGGGCCCCTACCTCCCCCTGCCCCAAGCACTCCTTCTCTGCCACCTGTCCCACACCCCTCCCGCTCTGCTCCACCCTCGCCACTCCCAACGTCTTTGCTCCAGCCAGATTTACAAACGTGCTCTCTTGTCAACGTTGACAAATAGAGTACTGTGCAAACACACTGTTAAATACATGGATTATAATGGAAATTATGCACATCAGTGAAAGGGCATTTATTAGGTGCATCAAAATCAAATTTACAAAAAATAGTGAAAATAGTGAAAAGAAAAATAACAAGATTTACAAAATGGTATCTACAAGTAAACACAATAGTAGCCTGGGGGTGATGAACCCCTTCTTATTCGGCATCAGGACTTACCATCTTTAATTACCAACAGAGTTAACTTCAGACTACACGTGAGTTAAAATATGATACAACCCACAGTGTAGTTATAATCATGTTACAAAATAAACAGCATCTAGTGGACAAATAACATATACACATTCCCATTATTAAAGAAATTGAATGTACCGCCGTGTATGACGGAAAGGCAACACAAAGCTAACCCGAGCATGTTAAACTAAACGTTGGTGTCTGACTCTGAATGTATGTGGTAATGCGGAGGGAAATCAGTGGGTATACTGGGGAAGACACTAAATGGCATACACTCACCACAGTGACAGCTGAATGGCAAGGCAGTGTTCGCGTGTGAGTGAATGCGTGTCAACAGCATAGGTTTCTATATGCTTTTTTTTGCAGTTTTTTCCCATTACACACACACGTGTATATATGTTTGCAGTTTCGGAAGCTGTTGAGAAATCTGATGATAGAGGGAAAGAAGCTGTTCCTAAAATGTTGAGTGAAGCTGGGGGTCTTCAAGCTTCTGTACCTCCTCCCTGATGTTAGTAATGAGAAGAGGGCATGTCCAGGGAGATAGAGTCCTTAATGATGGATGCTGCCTTTTGAAGATGACCTTGATGCTGGGACAGCTAGTGCCCATGATGGAGCTGACTCAGTTTACAACCGTCTACAACCCTCTTCAGCTTTTTATGATCCTGTGTGAAGATCATATGTGCAAGGGTTCCATTTGTACTTCAAATATTCTCAGAGCCAAAATGTCACTAACCCTTTAGAAACAAAGAAACATAGAAAATTTACAGCACAATACAGGCCCTTCAGCCCACAAACTTCTGCCAAACATGTCCTTACCTTAGAAATTACCAATAGCCCTCTATCTTTCTGAGCTCCATGTACCTGTCCAGGAGTCTCTTAAAAGACCCTATCATATCTGCCTCCACCACCATCGCTGGCAGCACATTCCATTCACTCACCACTCTCTGAGTAAAAAACACATGCCCCTGACATCTCCTCTATACCTACTTCCAATCACCTTAAAACTATGCCCTCTCATGCTAGTCATTTCAGCCCTGGGGAAAAGCCTCTGACTATCCACATGATCAATGCCTCTCATCATTTTATACACATTAGTTACCTTAAGAGGTAACTAATATTATGCAGTAACAAACAGTACAAAGAAAAATATTAATTTTAATTTTTCAAATTAGCAATTGAAATTGAATTCCCAAGATTGCAGAGTCGTTTCATTATCTCTAATTATTACTCAGCGCAGTTGTTATAAAACCTCTTTCAAGAGAATCTAACAATACATACTGTACAAAAACAAAACCTGCCTTAGCTTTTCTGCTAGTAACTACAATCAACTCACTCACTAATCTGTTTATTTGTTTTAGTTCAGTGTGGTACATTTAGATTAACAGGAAATTCCCTGAAGGTGTTACCATATCAAAAAGTCCATACTGATATTCATACATTAATAAAAGATAAAGAAATAGCTTTATTTGTCACATCTATATAGAAGCATACAGTAAAGTGTGTTATCTGTGTTAGGTATATGCTGGGACAGCTTGCAAGTGTCATTAGGCTTCCAGCACCAAAAAAAGCCTGTCCATTAGACCCTAAGACCGTAAGACAGAGGAGCAGAATTAGGCCATCTGGCCCATCCAGTCTACTCATTCATGGCTGATCCTTTTTTCTATCTCCTCCTCAACCCCAGTTCCGACCTTCTCCCCGTAGCCTTTGATGCCATGTCCAATCAAGAACCTATCAATCTCTGCTTAAAATATGCCCAATGACCTAGCCTTCACGGGGAACAAATTCCACAAATTCACCACCCTTTGGCTAAAGAAATTTCTCTGCATTTCTGTTTTGAAAGGGCACCCTTCTATCCTGAGGTTGTGCCCTCTTGTCCTAGACTCCCCCACCATGAGAAATGTTCTTTCCACATGTACTCTGTCTAGGCCTTTCAACATTCGAAAGGCTTCAATGGGAACCTCCCCCATCCTAAATTCCAGCGAATACAGACCCTGAGCCATCAAATGTTCCTTGTATGATAACCCTGGAATCCTGGAATGATTCCTGGAATCATTCTTGTGAACCTCCTCTGGACCCCCTCCAATTCCAGCACATCTTTTCTAAGATGAGGGCCCAAAATGTTCATAATACTCAAGGTAAAGCCTTCCTAGCGCCTGATAAAACCTCAGCATCACATCCTTGCTCTTGACCTCTTGAAATGAATGCTAACATGGCATTTGCCTTCCTCACCACAGACTCAAACTGCAAGTTAACCTTCAGGGTGTACTGCACAAGGACTCCTAAGTCCCTCTGCATCTCAGATTCCTGGATTTTCTCCCCATTTAGAAAATAGTCCGCACATTTATTTCTACTACCAAAGTGCGTGACCATGCATTTTCCAACATTGTATTTCATTTGCCATTTTCTTGCCCATTCTCCTAATCTGTCTAAGTCCTTCTGCAGCCTCCCTGTTTCCTCAACACTTCCTGCCCTTCCACCAGTCTTCGTATCATCTGCAAACTTGACAACAAAACCATCTATTCCATCATCAATATCATTTATATACAGCCTAAAAAGTAGTGGTCCCAACACCAACCCCTGTGGAACACCACTAGTCACAGGCAACCAACCAGAAAAGAATCCTTTTATTCCTACTTGCTGCCTCCTACTATAGGATCATAAGATGATAGTGCATAAGAGCAGAATTAGGCCACTCAAGCCTTCGAGTCTGTTCTGCTATGCCACTACTGCAAAGTGCAAGAGTTATTAGGTTTCGTGAATCTCTATCACCACTTCATTCCACGGGCTGCTGGACTTATGATCCCCCTGTAGAGTGTGCTCAAAGTCAATATCCCCAATTATGTCCTGGACTGGACATGATTAGGGATATTGCCTTATGATCAGAGCATGTCATAATGCCAAACAAGCTCTTTCTAACATGACCCTACTGCCATACCCGCTCCCAACATGCCAATAGCCATTACTACTGATACTTCCGACTATGCTGTGGGTGCTGTGCTCAAACAGCTGGTCAGGGACTGACACTAAGTTCTAGAAAGCTGGGGTTTCTCTCCTATGTGAAGTCTCAACCAGTCACACTCACCTCATTGAGCTTGCGAACTGGAGACAGACTGTTTTCGACTTCATACATGGCCTCTCATTTCCAGGTCAGAAAGCCTGATTGCACTAAAGTTTGTTTGGCACGACCTCAGAAAGGATGTGCATGACTGGACTGCAGATTGTGTGGTGCGCCAGCAGGCAAAGATTTAACTGCCATGTCCAGGTGCTATTGTCAGTGTGGACCTTGTTGGTCCCTTTGCCCCTAATGCACCATCAATCACTCTCGGAGACGTGAGACGAGATATAGGCTTTTATTGGCTGGAAAAAAGAACAAGCAGCAATTGAGCACCACACTACATCCTGGAGACTGAGGCCGGGGCGGTGTCTCCAATCACCTTTATACCGGGGTCCGTGGGAGGAGCCACAGGAGCAATCAGCGGGGGGGGGGGGGGGGGCGTGTCCAGACAGGTATATGTAGTTCATCACAGCCCCTCTGGTGGTTTCTTACTATTCTGGACCGTATCACCAGGTGGCCAGAAGTCATCCTTCCAGCATCGACAATGGCCGTAGATGTGGCTTGGGCCTTCTTCTCTACCTGGGATGCTCATTTTGGCACCCCATCTGATAT
Organism: Hypanus sabinus; assembly: GCF_030144855.1. Taxonomy (NCBI): domain Eukaryota; kingdom Metazoa; phylum Chordata; class Chondrichthyes; order Myliobatiformes; family Dasyatidae; genus Hypanus; species Hypanus sabinus. The sequence continues at coordinate 100,517,416 of NC_082719.1, read as the reverse complement.
TTCCTCTGACTGCGGTCCCAATTCAAATCAAACCTCTGGGCCGTGATGGCCCAGAACCACAGCATTAGGTTATATCACACCACGGCGCTCCAATGAACTATGTCAGAGGATTCACCATTCCATAAAGGCTGCTCTGAGGGCTTCCCTGACTGATGAGTGTTGGCATGGTTGCCTCCCATGGGTCCTACTGGGGCTCAGAACTGCTCCAAAAGAGGACCTGCAGTCACCTGCGGCTGAGTTGGTATATGGGCAGTCATTACAAGTGCTAGTTGATTTTATTCCTGACACCATGATTGTCTGTTTGGCCTCTCAACAGCATTCTACCCTCCTCAGTAAATTCAATTCCTCTTCACCTATTCCTACCTCCAATCATGGTATACAGCTCTCTCAGTTTCGTGCTAACCTACATTTCACCTCGATTGTTTTCTATCCTCAATGATGTACACCATCATCCCCTTAGACCTCCTTAGGATGGCCCGTTCCACATTTTGGAATGGGGGAAAAAGACTTTTATCAAAGATAAGAGGGGTAAATCTGAATGTATTTCAGTAGATTGCCTTAAACCAGACCACCAAGATTTGGGGTATTTCACTGCCAGGCTTCCAGTGTCACAACATGACCATCAAATGTCAACACACCTCTGGACAAGCCAGAGGCACCTGCAGTTCCTCCACCCTTGGGCAGCCGGGCAGCTCGTCCGAGCTCCAGACAGGCTCACAATGCCGGTTATAGTGAATTCTGGGGGGACCTGTGTCGGGTAATGTAATTGGGAGAAATGTACATAATTCACAGCCACCTACATGAAGTTGGGGTTTCACTTTAAGAGGCTGGTCTGACATGATGATATTGTTAAGTAAGGATTTTTAGCGTGCTTTTATATTTAGGTTTTGGAGTTCAATAAATTGTGTTACAGGTTTCATTAAACATAAAGCATCTCTCTTTATTTGCAAAACTTCATATTATCAGACTCTTGAGTAGACCTCTTGTATAATAAGTTGGACTTTTGGCCTCACAATCTACTTTTGGCTCATCCAGAGGTACATTGACATGCTGATGGTCACGTTGTAATGCCAGGGGCATGGCAGCAGAAAAATGATCTTACACTTTATCATTTACCTGCACTGCACATTTTCAGTAGCTTTTAAACTTTATTCTACATTGTTATTGCTTTACCTTGTTCTAGCCCATTACACCGTGTAACGTGTGATCTGCATGAACGTGCAAGACAAGGTTTTCACTGTACATGTGCCAATAACAAAACAATCACACTAACAATACCAATAGTCCAAAAACTCATTGCATTATATCTGTACTAGCATCCTCCGAAATTATGCATTTATTTATTGAGTGATATAGTGCAGGGCAGGCCTTTCCGGCCTAATCAAGTCCAACTCCTAGCCTGGTGGAACTATGACAAGGTAAGTGGGTTGCTGGTGCCTTAAAACCAGTCACCACTGGCAGATGGGGCTCATCCGCCATGTTTGGCTGCTCAGCTAGGAGAAGGAAAACTTGGATCTCAATCCTCTGCTGCCTTGCATCTATGCTCACTCATGCTGAAGGTTTTGGGAATAAACCCAGAGGAAAAATCCGGAGCTAGAGACCTGAAACAAATCCTACATTGCATTCAACACCGACGGGCAACTCCACTGGTGCCAAACGGTATCGGTCTCTGCTGTTCCTTTGGATTCATCTGCTGCATGGTGAGATGAGGCCTGTTGTATGGGCAACAGCTTGCTCTCCATATCGTATTGCTCTGGCTTCTGTATCACATAGAATTCTGGAACAGCCCTGGTCAAGCCCGGATAATGGAGGACCCCAAAAGCAGATAAAAACAACCATAATCTGTAATTAATAAAAGCCTCCTCCATCTGTTTCTCAGAACTGTTCTCCAACTAAATACTTGTGATGTCCCACATCAAACCATGTTACTTCAGTAAAAATAATCCTTGTAACCTGATTGGCACAGTAGTGTAGTGGTTAGCACCATCGCTTTACTGCGCAGTGATCACCAAATGGGTTCGATTCCCACTGCTATTTGTAAGGAATTTGTACATTCTCCCCGTGGCCACATGGGTTTCCTCCAGGAGCTCCAGTCCTACATTCAAAAGACATATGGGTTAGGGTTAGTGAGGTGCGGACAAGCAATTTTGCCACTGGAAACGTAGCAACACTTGCGGGCTGCACGTCCTCGGTCTGTGTTGACCGTTGACACTAACAATTCATTGCACTGTATGTTTCGATGCACACGTAATAAATAGGGTTGAATTGTTAGCATGAAGTTATTACAGCTTGGGGTGGTTTGGAGTTCAGAGTTCAATTCCGGCACCATACTGCAAGGATTTTTAGGTCCTCTCCGTGGAATGTGGGTTTATTTTTTTCCAGGTTCTCTGGTTTCCTCCCACAGCCCAAAAACATACTGGGTGGGTTAGTTAGTCATTGTAAATTATCCAGTGATTAGTTTGGGGTTAAATCAGGGGTGCAGTTTGCTGGGGCAGTGTGGCTCGAAGGGCCACAAGGGCCAACTTCGCATTGTATCACTAAATTAATTTTTTTTTAAAACAACTGATCTTTCCCCAGGTATGTAGTGCACAGAACAAGTTTTCGTTAGTCCTGACGAAGGGTCTCGGCCCGAGACGTCAACAGTGCTTCTCCCTATAGATGCTGCCTGGCCTGCTGTGTTCCACCAGCAGTTTGTGTGTGTTGTTTGAATTTCCAGCATCTGCAGATTTCCTTGTGTTTTGTATATCTGGCCACTTGCATCAAGCTGATAAACAGAGAAAAATAATCAATGCTGGACTTCAGCTCTCAGAAATTACTCTGGATTTCTTTAATAGTCAAATGATTTCTGATCAGAAGATATTCAGGCTGGGTTATGATGCAATAAGCTCTAGGCTGTTTAATACACCAGTTAAAAACATAGAAAGCCTGCAGCAAAATACAGGCCCTTCGGCCCTTAGTTGTTAGATTAATCTTAGTCATGGGGTCATAGAACACTACAGCACAGAAAAAGACCCCTCACACTGTCTGGTCTATGTCCACCCTTTAATCTACTGAGTCCCATCAATCTGCACCTGAATCATAGCCCTCTATACCCCTCCCATCCATGTACCTATCCAAATTTCAAATTCCACTGAAATGCTAAAATCGACCCCGCATTCACTACCTGCACTGGCAGCTCATTCTACACTCTCACTACACTCTGAGTGTGGTTGTTCCCCTTCATGTTCCCCTTAAACTTTTCACATTCCATACTTAATCCATGACCTCTGGTTGTAGTCTCACCTAATCTCAGTGAAAAAAGGCAATTTGCATTTACCCTATCTATACCCATTATAATTTTGTATATTTCTATCGAATCTCCCTTCAGTCTTCTACATTCTCAGGGAAAAAGTCCTAACCTATTCAACCTTTCCCTATAACTCAAGTCCTGAAATCCAGGCAACATCCTTCTACTCTTTCAATCTTATTTACATTTTTTCTGTGGCTATGTGACCAGGCTGCACTTCATATGAGGCCTCACCAATGTCTTATATAATTTAAATATAACATCCCATCTCCTGTACTCAATACATTGATTTATGAAGTCCAATGTGCCCAAAGCTTTATTCATGACCCTATCTACGTGACACCACTTTCAAGGAATTATGGATCTGTATTCCCAGATTCCTCTGTTCTACCACATTTCTCAGTGCCCTGTACAGGACCATCCCTTGTTTGTCCTTCCAAAATGCAACACCTCACACATGTCTGCAGTAAATTCCATCTGTCATTTTTCAGCCCTCTCTTCAGCTGGCCCAGATCCTGTTGCAAGCTTTGATAGTTCTCTTTGCTATCACTACATGCACAAATTTGGTGTCATCTGCAAATTTGCATATCGAGTTTTCTACATTATCGTCTAGATTGTCGATATAGATATCAAACAACGATGAACCTATTCATTGTTCATTTCCATAGATGCTACCTGACCTGCTGAGTTCCTCCAGCATTTTGTATGTGTTGTTCTGGATTTCCAGCATCTCCAGAATTTCTTGTGTTTAAAGATTCAATTGTGGTCTTTAGCTCTCAAAAATTACCCTGGAATTCTTTGAGTCAAATGACTTTGCTGGGTGTTGATGCAGTAAACTCTCAGCTTAATAAGACAACAGTTCAATAACAATAGAATATATGTTTGTTTCGAACAAGGAATCAGAATCAGGTTTAATATCACTGGCGTATGTTGTGAAATTTGTTGTTTTCTGCTGCAATACAGTGCAAGAGTCAAGAATTAAAAAGCTATAAATTACAATAAGTATACTTTAAAATAATTAAATATGTAGAGCAAAAAGAAAGGAAAAATACTGACGTTGTGTTCATGTGTTCATTGTCCAGTCAGAAATTTGATCGTGAAGTGGAAGAAGCAGTTCCTAAAACAGTGTGTGTGTGTGTGTGTGTGTGTGTGTGTGTGTGTGTGTGTGTGTGTGTGTGTGTGTGTGTGTGTGTGTGTGTGTCTGTCTGTCTGTCTGTCTGTCTGTCAGTCTTCTGGCTCCTGTACCTCCATCTTGATGGTAGCAATCAGAAGAGCTGATGGGGGCTTTAATGATGGGTGCTGCCTTCTTAAGGCATCACCTTTTGAAGGTGATGCTGGAGAGGCTAGTGCCCTTGATGGAGCTGGCCGAGCTTGCAACTCTCTGCAGCTTTTTCCGATTCTGTGCACTGGCCTCTCTGTACCGGACAGTGATACAATCAGTTAGAATGCTCTTCACAGTACATTTGCTCAAGCATGTTGAGCTTTATCCCCGTTTTACAGAGGCAAAAGGCAGGAAAGGAACTCAAACAATTGTGCTTGAGAATACTGAGGTTAAAGATGCACTTCTGACACCAACATTTATAAACAACTGGATGAAATTGTGAAGATAACCAAAGCGGCAACCGCCCATTTCCCTCGACAGATGCTGCTTTAGTTGCTGAATACATCCACTTGGTTTTGTGCTCCAGATTCCAGTATTGCTATGCTTTCGTGAAAAGCCTCAGCATGCTTTAAATTCCAGTGTACGTATATGTTGTATGTTTAATGCTGCTTCTATTAAACGGTATCAGGAAGGATAAGAGGCTTTGGAAAGGGTGTAGAGGAGATTTACCAGCATGCGGCCTGGATTAGAGAGCATGTCTTATGAGGATAGGTTGAGTGAGCTCGGAATTTTTTCTTTGGAGTGTAGGAGGATGAGGCGCCTTGATAGAGATGTACAAGACCAGGAGTCATGGATCTAGTGGATAGCCTGAAATGTCAGAGGTAGATTTATTTTCACAGAGTAGGGGGGTGTGAAATGTTCTGCTAGGGGTGGTGGTAGAGGCTGATACATTAGGGACTCTTAGACAGGCATATAGATGATGGAAAAACAGAGTGTTATGTGAGAGCGAAGGGTTAGATTGATCTTTGAGTAGCTGGAAAGATCAGCACAATGGGCCAAAGGACTTGTATTGCTCAATGGTTTATGTTCAATGTTCTGTGTTCCAGGTTCCACGTTCTACATAATGCTTGTGATATGCTTCAGCATGCGTATCAGCTTGAGTATATACTCAGTGGCCACTTTATTAGGTACACCTATACATTAATGCAAAATTCTAGTCAGCCAATCGTGCCAGTGATTCAATGCATAAAAGCACGCAGGCATGATCAAGAAGTTCAGTTGTTGTTCAAACCAAATGTCAAAATGGGGAAGAACTGTGATCTAAATGACTTTAACCATGCAATGACTGTCGGTTTGAGTATCTCAGAAACTGCTAATCTCCTGCGATTTTCACACATAAGAACATAGAAAACTTACAGCACAATATAGGTCCTTTGGCCCACAAAGTTGTGCCGAACATGTCCCTATTTTAGAAATTATTAGGCTTACCCATAGCCCTCTATTTTTCTAAGCTCCATGTACCTATCCAAAAGTCTCTTAAAAGACCCTATTGTATCTGCCTCCACCACCATTGCTGGCAGCCCATTCCACGCACTCGCCACTCTCTGAGTAAAAACCTTACCTTAACCCTGTGTCCTCTTGTGGCAACCATTTCAGACCTGGGAAAAAGCCTCTGACTATCCACACGATCAATGCCTCTCATCATCTTATACACTTCCATCAGATCACCTCTCATCCTCTGTCACTCCAAGGAGAAAAGGCCGAGTTCACTCAACCTGTTTCAGTCTCTAGAGTTTACAGAAAAAGGTGCGAAGAAAAAGACATCCAGTGAGTGACAGTTCTGTGGGCAAAAGCACCTTGTTAATGAGAGAGGTCAGAGGAGAATGGCCAGACTGGTTCAAGCTGACAGTAACTTAAATAACTTCAGAGGTGTGCAGAAGAGTATCTCTGAATGCAAAACATGCCAAACCTTGAAGTGGATGGAATGCAGCAACAGAAGATCATGAGCATGCACTCGCTGGCCTCTTTATTAAAGGTAACTAATGAAGTGGTCACCAAGTGGATATAGCTGATGCTGCTGTTAAACAATAATCTAAAAGAGATAATAAAAAGTTTCAATAAAATGTCCACCTGGAGTAGTTTTCTGAGCCAGAAGGGGAGGAGAATCACTATTATACTGCAGTGAACCATGCTGCGGGCCAGGGAGAGAGAACACAACACTGCCTGGATCACATTCTCACTTGCTGCTGTGATTTTCTGCATGTTGTGCAATTCTAATGAACAGAAGTGAATCCAAATAACTCAGAAGTATTGAGTTCAGTTGTTTCTGCAAATGAGCTCAGGGATCGCACTGCGAGTTTGATGTGATCACATTGATTGTGGTCATGCAGAGCAAACCGACGTCATGCATTTGCTCAATTCCATTATTTTAGTGTCCGTCCGGAACTTCAAAGTTCAAAGTAAATTTGTTGTCAAAGTACGTACTGTACATGTCATCATATCCACCCTGAGATTCAATTACTTGTGAGAAGTATATCGAACACAGAAGAGGACAGCACAGGAACAGGCTATTCAGCCCAGAATGTTGTGCAGAACCAGCTAAAAAGTAAATCAAAAGCCCCAAAAAACTAATCCCTCCTACCTACACAATGTTTTCAAAAGTAAAATGGTGATAAACCTCAATTGCATCATCACCAATTACATGGAGTAAAAGCGCAGTTTTCGTTTTTTCCTGCTTTTTATTCGCTCCATTCGCCGATAAAAACAATTCAAAACATAGTTTAAATTTTCTCCAGTTCTCAGCTATGTTCCCAGACAACTGGAGCGTCGGTGCAGCCCTTCCATTTGCAAAACTGTTAGCAAAAAACCAAAACAGTTCGAACTCTTTTCGATTCTCCCCTGTTAGGGGACGTATTATTCTTCCAGACTGACCTCTGACACCATGTTTGTTCTTTATATTAATACGTACCATGGGTTTCTAATAAAGAACCATACTCTGGAAGAATAGAACTTTTATTTGCAACAGCAACAACCACACGTGTCTTACAATGTAATGTTTCCAGATCTTTCTATCATTTCTGCGCATACTCAGTACTCTCTCCAGTCACTTTCTTACACGTGATATTGCCACGCCTTTGAACCTACCTCCTCTAACCTTCAATGCATGCCCTCTGGTCTATTTAGAAGTTTTGTAAATAGACTGTGGTTCACCAGTGCCATCTTAGATTCTTGTCTTGGCACTTGCAATAGTCATTGAGACACTGAGCAGGAAAACAGGGGATTCAGCAGCCACTCACTTATACTAATTTTACACTCATCCCATTTTAGCACACAGAACAGTGCAGAACAAGAATGGGTTCTTTGACTCACAATGCGCCAAACAAATTAAATTAGTTATCAAATTGCCAACAAAACTAATCTGTTCTGCCTACACAATGTCCATATCCTTCCATTTTCCTCTTAATGTCCCTTAAAAGTCTCTAGTTTTTCTGCTTTTACCACCACCCCAGGCAGTGCATGCCAGGGACCTACCACTATCTGTGGAAAAAACTTGCTCCTCATATCTCCTTTGAAATTACCCCTCTTACCTTAAATGCATGCCGTCTGGTATCAGACATTTCAACCCTAGGAAAAAGATACTGTTTGTCTACTCTATCAATGCCTCGCAATCTTATAAACCTCTGTCAGATCTCCCCTCAGTCTTCGTCGCTCAAGAACACAAGTTTATCCAACCTCTCATTGTAGCACAAGCCTTCTAATCCAGGCTGAACCTTGCAAACCTCTTCTGCATCCTCTCAAAGCATCGACATCTTCCTTTTATGCTCTACATTCTTCTCTCCGCATTCCTATCCATCCTCCACAGACCCAGGCACCCACAATTTGAAGCATTTTGTTCAATCTACAACATCCAATTAACCTATCACCCTACATATGACTCTAAAACACAGGAGCAGAATCAGAATCAGATTTAATATCACCGGCATCTGTTGTGAAATTTGTCAACTTTATGGCAGGAGTACAATGAAATACATGATAAATAAATACAGAAGAAAAAAATCTGAGTTATATTAAGTACATATATGTCTATTAAATTGTGAAGGTAAAATTAGTAGTGCAAAATAACAGAAATAAAAAAGTAGTGAGGTAGTTTTCATGGGCTCAATATCCATGTAGAAAATGGATGGCAGAAGAGAAGAAGCCGTACCGGAATTGCAGAGTGTGTGCATTCAGGCTTCTGTATCTCCTTTCCAATGGTAATAGAGAGAAGAGGGCATGTCCTGGGTGGTGGAAATCCGTAATGATAGACACCGCCTTCCTAAGGCACCGCTCCTTGAAGATGTCTTGGATACTAGACAGGCTGGTACCCATGATAGAGCTGACTAACCTTAGGCCATTCAGCCCACTGGGTCTCCTCTGCCAGTTCATCACAGCTGATTTATTATCCCTCTCAATCCCATTCTCTTGACTTTTCCCAGCAACCTTCGACGCCCATCCTTAACAAGAACCTATCAATGTCCACTTAAAATATACCCAGTAACATCTCAGCTTCTGTGGCAATGAATTCCACAGATACACTACCCTATAGCTAAATAAGTTCCTCATCCTCTCCATTCTATATGCACATCACTCTATTCTGAGACTTTCTCCTCTGGTGCAAGACTCCTCCACTATAGGAAACGTCCTCTCCACATCCACGCTATCTATGCCTTCCAATATTCAATAGGTTTCTTTGACATCCTCCCTCATACTTCTAAACTCCAGTGAGTACAGGCCTAGGGACATCAAATGCTCCTCATAGGTTAACCCTTAAATCTTGACATCAATTACATGCACCTTCTCTGGAGCCTCTGCAAAGCCAACTCATTCTTACCTGTTCTAGACTCATAGCTGCATTCCCTTGTTCAAGAAAGGGAGTAGAGATAACCTAAGAAATTATAGACCAGTGGATCTTACTTCAGTGATGGGCAAGTTGTTGGAGAAGATCCCAAGAGGCAGGATTTACAAGCATTTGGGAGACATAATCAGATTAGGGATAGTCAGCATGACTTTGTCAAGGGCAGGTCATGCCTTTTGAGCCTGATTAAATTCTTTGAGGATGTAACAAAACACATTGATGAAGATAGAGCAGCAATGTAGTGTATATGGATTTCAGTAAAGCATTTGATAAGGTCCCCTTGCGAGGCTCAGAAAGTAATGAGGCATGGGATCCAAGGAGACCTTGCTTTGTGGATCCAGAATTGGTTTGCCCACAGAAGGTATAGGGTGATTGAGGATGGTTCATATTCTGCATGGAGGTCGGTGACCAGTGGTGTTCCGTAGGGATCTGTTCTGGGACCCCTCCTCTTTGTGATTTTTATAAATGACCTGGATGAGGAACTAGAAGGGTGGGTTAGTAAGTTTGCTAATGATACAAAAGTTGGGGGTTTTGTGGATAGTGTGGAGGGCTGTCAGTGGTTACAACAGGACATTGATAGGATGCAGAACTGGCTGAGAAATGGCAGATGGAATTCAACCCAGATAAGTGTGAAGTGGTTCATTTCGGTAGATCAAATTTGAAGACATATTATTGTATTAATGGTAAGACTCTTGGCAGTGTGGAGGATCAGTGAGATCTTGTGGTTCAAGCTGCTGTTCAGGTTGACAGTGTTGTTAAGAAGGCATATTGTGTGTTGGCCTTCATCAACCATGGAACTGAAAGAGCCGTGAGGTAATGTTACCGCAATATAAGACCTTAGATAGACCCCACTTGGAGTACTGTGTTCAGTTCTGGTCACCTCATTACAGGAAGGACGTGGATGCTGTAGAAAAAGTGCAAAGGAGATTTACAAGGGTTTTGTCTGGATTGGAGAGCCTGCCTTATGGGAATAGGTTAAGTGAACTTGACCTTTTCTCCTTGGAGTGACGGAGGATGAGAGGTGACCTGATAGAGGTGTATAAGATGATGAGAGGTATTTTTTGTGTGGATACCAGAGGCTTTTTCCCAGGGCTGGTGGCTAACATGAAGAGGCATAGTTTTAAGGTGCTTGGAAGTAGAAACAAGGGGTACAAGGGAGATTTTCACACAGAAAGTGGTGAGTGCATGGAATGCACTGTCAGCAAAAGTGGTAGAGGTGGATACAATAAGGTCTTTTAAGAGACTCTTAGATAGGTACATGGAGTTTAGAAAAATAGACGACTATGCGGTAAGGAAATTCTGGGCAGCTTGGTTGGCATAACATTGTAGGCCTATAATGTGCTGTAGATTTTCTATGTTCTATATTCACAATTTGGAGAATTGGAGGAAACCCAGGGCAGTGGCTCGGTGGGAGAACATACAAGCTTCACCTGGCCAGTGTCAGAAGTCAGCATTGAACCCAGGTTACCGGAGCTGTGAAGGAACGTGTTCACTGCTCTTGTCACTGTGCTATACACTGCAGCCAGACGTCAATGATAGGAGTGACCAGCCTGTGTTGTTTAAAACTACACTGCATCATTTAAATAGGTTTGGGAGGATTTGGAGCTGAGATTGTGAAGAGAGTGAAGCTGGCCTGAGAAACCTCGAACAATTCACTTAGTATGACAAAGAGCATTTTCTGTAGATCCTGAATTCTTCACAAGGGTCAGGGAATGTAAGATGCAGAACAGGGAAGGCACCCTTTATCTGTGGGGAGCCCAGAGACTTACGAGACGTATTCTGCAAAGATAATGGATATCAACTGCACGGAATCAGATCCGGAGTTCTGCAATTTAGTGCCACAAGACATTCAGACCTCTGTTCAGTTGTGAAACTCAACATATGAGCCACCAAGTACAATAACATGCCAAATTATTCCAAACAGAATAATCCTTAAGCTTCATCCATCGAGAACAGGCATTCTTAACCTGGGTAGATTCCAGGGGTCGATGAACTTGGATGCATTAATAAAGAAATACATATATTACTATATCATAATATTTTATTTAATATTGTGATAACTATATTTCAATATAACCATCAACCAGATGGTATGAATATCGATTTCTCCTACCAGTAAAAAAATCCCCCACCCCCCAATTCCCCTGTTGCCAACTCTGTTCTCTTCAGGCCTGTCTATCACTTCTCCTGGGTCCCCTCTTCCCATGGCCCACTCTCCTCTCCTATCAGATTCCTTCTTCTCCAGCCCTTGACCTTTCCCACCCACTTTGCTTCACCTATCACCTTCCAGCTAGCCTTCTTCCCCTCCCCTTACTTTTTTATCCTGGTATGTTCACCCTTCCTCTCCAGTCCTGATGAAGGGTTTTAGCCCAAAACATCAACAGTTTATTCATTGCCATAGATGCTGCCTGACCTGCTGAGTTCGTCCAGCATTCTGTGTGTGGTTCTCTGGATTTCCAGCATCTGCAAACTCTTTTGCGCTTTCAATATAATTGACTTCTTCTATAACCCTATGTAATGTATTTTATTTTATATATTTAAATACATTATTCTCAGAGGGAACAGGTCTGTTATAACTGTGAACAAAGTCACTGGGAGATACTGAAGCTGGTGATATAGAAGTCTTTATTCTGCATAACAAGCAAGCATCATACTCAAGACACTCTTCGAAGAAGAGACCTGCCTGAACCAATATTACATGCTAAAGGTCCAGGGTAATGGCAGGACAATTCTATAGTTACAATGTATCCACAATGCTTTCTTTGAATTACATATAATTTTCAAACACCTCTATCTTCACACCAATATTCCAGACACCCAAAATGAATGTTAATCCCCACTAACTCTGCAACTGCATTCATGAGTGGATGCCCCCGGTTTGTAATCAACACCATTCTGCAGTTCCAGGAAGACCATTGTTCAGAGCTGCATTTTAAACTCAATCTACAATCCACATTCAGGTCTGAGGAATGTCTGCTGATGAAATTAAGATTTGCTATATACTATAACTTCAGAATATGCCCTAACAGGGTCCATAAGCTTCACCAAACTGCCAAAAGGGTCCATGGCATAAAAAAGGTTAAAGACCCCTGTTCTGGACTTGTAGCTGCATTCATGTGCTGAAGTTCTCTCCAACACATTTAAAGATTAAAGGCTGACAATTAAAGAGTAGCTTTTATTTGTCACATGTACACAAAGTCATTGATACAAACAGTGAAATGCCTCATTTTCTACATGCAAATGACCAATACAGTCTGAGGAGGTGCTGGGGACAGCCCATAAGGGTCGGCACACTTCCGGTGACAATAGAAGTTCAAAGCGCTTATCCAAACTTCACACAGACATTGTATGCAGTGCCAGCTATTTAACCAACATGGGCCAGGTTCTCAACTGCAAGGCATCAAAGTTCAAATTGCCAAGTAAATTTATTATCATAGTACATATAGGTCACCGTATACAGCCCTGAAATTCATTTTCTTGTAGGCATACTTAATAATCCACATTAGAATAATAACTAAAATAGAATCAATGAAAGACTGCACCAACTGGGGTGTTCAACCAGTGTGCAAAAGACAACAAATTCTGAGAATAAAAAAAGAAAGAAATAATAAATAGATAGATAGATAGATAAATAATACCAAGAATATGAGTTGTAGAGTCCTGAAAATTAAGTCATTAGGTTATGGAATCAGTTCAGAGTGGTGGTGAGTGAAGTTATCCACGCTGGTTCAGGAACCTGATGATGGTTAGCCACCATACCCAACAATGACAAACAACCTGAGCAGGAGAGTTTTTAAAGTGGAACAGCCATTGCACTGGAACAATTCCATTCTCCTGACCTTCGAAGTCCAGGTACGGGTGGTACTAGTAGTTGCAACAAACTGGAGACTTCATTGGATGACCATGCCTTCACTCTCCACAAAGTGTCGCAGATCCAATTTCCTGGCCATTGGATTTCAGGGTTGACCTCATTCACCCAGTATGCCGGAGCTGACTTCATATGCTAGACTACTATGGTCTCTATCTCATTGGGGTATGACGTCTGGTGGCTACCCTCACCTGGTTCAGACCGCCTGTCGAAACGGTGTACTGGAGTGTGGCCACTGTTGCATGCAAACAGCTACTTGGAGCCAGAGGTGAGAGCTGAGTGTCTGGGTGGGCCTAAGCCCCTTTCACCTGAGGTGCTACCCCTCCCTGGACTCCCATATACCCCAGATAGGCAAGAGGAGTGCAGTCATCATAAGAGAGAACATCAGGTTTGGGCACATTGAGTCACCGACTGACACCAGCAAATTTTGATAGATGTACAGTGGAGAGCATTTGAGAGGTTCTATCACAGCCTGGTATGCAAGAGGCTGCAGAGGAACATAGTCTCAGCCAGCTCCAGCACAGACACAACTCTCCCCACTATCAAGGACATTTTGAAGAAGTGGTTCTTCAAGATGGCACAGCTATTATTAATGACCTTCACCATCCAGGACATGCCCACTTCTCTTTACTACCATCGGGGAGAAGATATAGGAGCCTCAGACTCAATAATTTCAAAACAGTTTCATACCGACTGTCAATAGACTTTTGAACAGCCCATGAAAAGTTGAACTCTGCTTTGCTAATTACCATATAACCATATAACAATTACAGCATGGAAACAGGCCATCTCGGCCCTTCTAGTCCGTGCCGAACAACCAGAGATTCTCAGGACGCTGGTCATCTTGAGCAACAAATACAAAATGCTGGAGGAATTCAGCAAGTGAGTTAGCCTCTATGGAGAGGAATTAACAGTCAACATTGTTATTTCTTTTATTGCACTATTTATTTAGTATGTACAATAGCTTATCGTAATTTCACATCCTATGTCCATTATAATAAATCTGATCTGATTGCCCCAGAAGTTTACTTTGTTTTAAAGGAGATTTATTCAAGGACCATAATCTCAAACAATCGATTACTTAGACAGCTTGAAGCCAGAAGTAGCCAAGCATATAAAAATTAATTGTCATGTAATTTAACAGTCACTGGGCAAAGTAGTCCTCACTTCAATGAGTTGTAGATTTCATTGTCTTCAGAATCAGGTTTAATATCATCAACATATGTCATGAAACTTGTTGTTCGCAGTACATTGCAGTACATAATAAGAAACTGTAAAGTATATATAGATTTGTTTATTTAAATTTAAATAAGTAAGTAGTGCAAAAGAGAGAAATGAGGTAGTGCTCATGGGTTCATTGTCCATTCAGAAATCTGATGTCAGAGGGGAAGAAGCTAAGCCTGAATCATTAAGTATGGCCTTGTCCTGTACCTCCTCTCTGATGGTAGCAATAAGAAAGGGGCATGTCCTGGGAGACTGGAGTCCTTAATAATGGATGCCACATTTGACGCATCGCTCCTTGAAGATGTCCAGGATGCCAGGGAGGCTAGTGCCCATGATAGAGTTGAGTGAATTCACAATTTCCTGCAGCTTATTTTGATCCTAGGTAGTGTCCCCTCCACCACCCACCGTACCAGGCAGCAACACAACCAGCTAGAATGCTCCCCATGGAATGCTCAACATTTAGTGAAGTGTAATTACCTCATACTTTGTTCCCCGTTGAGGTCAAAGAAGGAGAATTGCTCTGTGTGAACACAATTGGTAATGGGTTTACTATTGTTACATCTACCAAGGTACAGTGAAAAAAAACTGTTTTACATGCCATCCAACAGATCATTTCATCACATCTAGATAGTACAAGGTAAAACAATAACAATGTGTAACATCTACAGAAAAAGTGCAGAGCAGGTGAACAATAAAGTGCAAGGCCACGACAGGGCAGATTGTGAGGTCCAGAGTTCACCTTTCTAAGAGGTCCATTCAGTATTCTTTTACCAGTGAGATAAAAGCTGTTCTTGAGCCTGGTGGTATGAGCTTTCAGGCTTCTGTATCTTCCCAGATTGAGAGGGGAGGAGAGAGACCAGCCAGGGTGGGAGAAGTCTTTTGGTTACATTGACTGCTTTACCAATGTAGAAAGAAGCATAGTCCATGGAGGGGGGAGACTAGCTTCCATGATACTCTGAGCTCTGTCAGGCCTGTCTGGGCTTGAACCCAGGTCTCTAGCATGGCAGCTTAGAATTCTATTACTGTACCCAAGGGTCTGAGTGAGAATTGAACCCAGAGGCAGAGGTCACATGGGAGGCCAGAATGAATATTCACGCTGGTACTTCACTGAATATTTTGCCTTTCCAAGCACAGTTCAAAAACAAAGACAATAAGCCAAACCAGAAGGCCAGGTAGTGGTTCCATGTAACAAAAAACAGGAGTCACAGTGAAGCGGGCAAGAAATTCCAAAAAATACAACAGGCTGAATCCTATGTTCTAAAACAAAACAGGTCCAAAATACAGGAGCAACACGAGTGAATCTGCAGATGCTGGAAATAAATAAAAAACACAAAATGCTGGCAGAACTCAGCAGGCCAGACAGCATCTATGGGAGGAGGTAGTGACGACAGTTCAGGCCGAAACCCTTCATCAGGAGTGAAGTAACATGGGATGGTCGAGGGGGGATAAGAAGTGGGGGGAGGGATGAAGTAGAGAGCTGGGAAGTGATAGGTTGAAGGGTAATGGGCTGGGGGAAGGTGGAGAATTATGGGAAATAAGAGAGAAAGAAAGGAAGGGCTGGGGAGAGATTATAGTGAGGGGGGAAAGAGAGAGAAAGAGAACCAGACTAAAATTATAGATAGGGATGGGGTGGGGGGGGGGCAGGGGTATCAACGGAGGTCTGTGAGTTGAATGTTCATGCCGGCAGGAAGGAGGCTACCTAGGCGGGAGATAAGGTATTGCTCCATCAACCTGCGTGTGGCCTCATCTTGACAGTAGAGGAGACCATGGACAGACATGTCGGAGTGGGAGTGGTCTGTGGAATTGAAGTGTGTGGCCACAGGGAGATCCTGCTACTGCTGGAGGACTGAGCGCCGGTGTTCGGCAAAACGGTCTCCCAGTCTGCTGCGGGTCTCCCCAATGTATAAATGGCCACATCGGGAACTCCCAGCTCTCTACTTCATCCCTCCCCCCACTTCTTATCCCCCCTCGGCCATCCCATGTTACTTCACTCCTGATGAAGGGTTTCAGCTCGAAACGTCGTCACTATCTCCTCCCATAGATGCTGTCTGGCCTGCTGAGTTCTGCCAGCATTTTGTGTTTTTATCCAAAATACAAGAGTAATGCTAGGGCAAAAAAAAACACCCAAAAGGAAGAGTGCACTAAATTACATTGGTTTAAAGACGGAGCAAAGAACAGTCCAATTCACACAGTTTAAATGCTAAGAATAGCTAGGTCCAGGTGTACAGTAGTCAATTTCCATACAAGTAACAGGCAAGAATGTTTAGGGACCAGAAGCCCACTGAGGGCTTCTAGTGGCCAACTGTGGGATGGACCCCAAAGTCCTGACAGAGCTCTATCACTTTCTACAGTTTCTTGCAGTCTTGGACAGAGCAGCTGCCGTACCAAGCAGTGATGCGTCTGGAGAGGATACTTTCTGGATCGGATGAAACCTCTTCTCAATCTAAATTCTTGCTGCAATCCTTTCTTTTACAGAACTGTTCTTCTTCCAACACCTTTATCTGCTGTACACCCCTCTTCTCCTTCTCTGTTTATGCTGACTTCCAAAGAGAATCCCCTTCTTATCCTCCTCTGGCTTATGCAAGAGACATAGGGTGGCATGGTAGCATAGCAGTTAGCAGCACCAGCAGTCAGGGTTCAATTCCCTCTGCTGTCTGTAATGAGTTTGTACATTCACCCCGTGACCTCCCACATTTCAATGATGTACAGGTTAAGGTTAATAAGTTGTGGGCATGCTATTTTGACACCAAAAGAGTGGTGACCCTGATGCACCATCAATAACTCACACTGAGACGTAAGGCGAGATATCGGCTTTTATTGACTGAAGAAGGAACCAGCAGTGAGTGACCATCATATTACATCCTGGGGAATGAGGCAGAGGATTAGACCTGAATCGCCTTTATACAGGGCCTGTGGGAGGAGCCACAGGAGCAGTCAGAAGGGGGCGTGTCCAGACAGGCACATAGTTCACCACAGACCCTTGCAGGTTTCCCCCAGCACAATCCACGGACTGCGATGGTCATTCATGCAAATAATGCATTTCACTATAAGTTTCGATGTACATTTAACAAATTAAAGCTAAGCTTTAATCTTAATTTTTCTGTATTATACATTTCCCTGTCATAAACACAAGAAAGTCTGCAGATGCTATAAGTCTTGAGCAACTCGCAGAAAATGTGGAGGAACTCAGCAAGTCAAGCAGCATGTACGGAAATGAATAAACAGTCGACATTTTGAACGGAGACACTTCTTCAGGACTGGAAAGGAAGTGTGGGGTGTGGGGTGATGCACCATCAATAACTCTCTCTGAGACGTAAGGTGAGATATCAGCTTTTATTGACTGGAAGAAGGAACAAGCAGTGAGTGACCACCATACTACATCCTGGAGACTGAGAGGCCGGGCTCAGGCCTTGATCGCCTTTATACAGCGGTCTGTGGGAGGAGCCACAGGAGCAGTCAGCGGGGGGCGTGTCCAGACAGGTATATGTAGTTCACCACATGGGGTCTGTGGGAGGAGCCACAGGAGCAGTCAGCGGGGGGCGTGTCCAGACAGGTATATGTAGTTCACCACATGGGGTAAGAAGTCAAAGTTCCTGTGTGCTTTTTTGTACTTGGAAGTGACCAGAGAAACACATCTTTGTGGAATTTTAGCAAAAACTAAAACAAATCCAATTAGCTTGAGAATAATTGATGCTTCCTTTATAAAAAAGGATGGGGGGAGGTGGTTCTTCTTTGTGTTGATATCGGTTTTCCCATTTCCTTCATAGTGTTGGTAACAGTTTTCCCATTTCCTTCCTAGCATTGATGTTGGTTTTCCCATTTTTTCTCCTAGTGTTGATATCGGTTTTCCCATTTGCTTCCTAGTGTTGAATTAGTTTTCCCATTGAAGCTAAGAGATGTTACTTGGAAAGCTAAATACCAAAACTTGGTATCTGGGACATCATTGAGCCAAAGCTGAGGCCCAGTAAAATACAAACACACTTATCACCCTCATTAATTGATATTCAAAGTTCAACATAAAGCTCAAAGTAAATTTCATTATCAGAGTACATACATATATTTCACCACATACAACCCTGAGATTCATTTTCCTGTGTGCATACTCAACAAATAGTTGAGTAGTAACGATAACAGAATCAGTGAAAGATCAACAGAGTGCAGAAGACAATATACTGTGCAAATCCAAATATAAATAATTAGCACCAAGTAACAAAAATTTGAGATAATGAGATAAAGATTCCTTAAATCATAGATCATAGGGTGTGAGAACATCTCTGTGATGAGGCAAGTGAATGTAGTTACTCTCTTTTATTCAAGAGCCTAATAATTGAGGGACAGTAACTGTTCTTGAACAAGTGTTGTGAGTCCTGGGGCACTTGTACTTTCTACTTGATGGCAGAAGCAAGAAAAGAGCATGGCCATGGTAGTGGGGTTCTCCGATGATCAGTGCTGCTCTCCTACGATAGTGTTTCATGTAGATGTGCTCAATGGTTGGGAGGGCATTACCCACGATGTACTGGGCCAAATCTACTAACTTCTGTAGCATTTTCCATTCAAAGGCTGGTGTGCTTCCATTCAATACACTCTCTGCTACACATCTACAGAAATTTGTCAAAATGTTGTATGTGTGAATTAAGTGCACTGTGTTGTGCACCTTGGTCCATAGGAACGCTCTTTCTCCACTATATCACAATAACAAAATATCTTATACTGCATGTCGAACAGGAGAGCTGTCTAAATACTGATACACATTGGTGAGGCTTGTAAAGCCCTATCCTCTGACGTTTGGTCAATGGATGTCAATGAATCTCCGAACAAAACAGATTTATTAAAAATATTGATTCGCTGCAGACACGTTAACCTTGAAGCAAGAACCAACATCACTGTGCGAGATAATAGTGCACTGCAGAACAGCTTCCATAACACCACAATGGAGAAGGCATTCAACAATAGAGTGTGAGGGCCACTGGTACTTACCCTGTAGGTCCAATTCACAAAATCAGGTTATTATAAGATATGCCGGAACACAATCTAAAGCTGCCCTTTGCTTAATAGATTTACTGTACAAAAACAAGTTATGAAGCAATTACGTGGAAATCTGCAGTTGCTGAAAATTCAAGCAACACACACAAAATGCTGGTGGAACACAGCAGGCCAGGCAGCATCTATAGGGAGAAGCACTGTCGTCGTTTCGAGCCGAGACCCTTTGTCAGGACGATGAAGCAATTGTCTGTTTTATTTTCCTGTTCCTTTCATTCATTCATCACTTGTTCTTGAGGCACTGACTATATAATGATTTAAAACGTGATGAGGTAATGGTCAAGTAGAAACTCAAGTTCAAGTTTATTGTCATTCACATACACATGTATATAGCTAAATGAAACATTGTTCCTCTGGGAGAAGGTGCAAAACTTAATACATATATCAAATACAGTACATAAAATAACAGTAACAAAATAATGTGTTTGTTTTGTTATGTGTTGTGTCATATGATGTGGCTGATCATGGCCTTTTCAGGCATTGAACAACTATTTTGTGTCGGTCTTCATGGTGGAGGACACATCTAATATGCCAAAGAATGATGTTATGGACAAAATGGAAGCTGAGGACCTTGATAAAATCACTGTCACTAAAGAGATAGTGACCAACAAACTAGAGGGCCTGAAGGTAGATAAGTCCCCTGGTCCTGATGGGATGCATCCCAGGGTGCTGAGGGAATTGGCAGAGGTCACAGTAGACGCGTTAGTAATCATTTACCAAAATTCTCTAGACTCTGGGCAGGTCCCAACAGTTTGGAAGATAGCAAGTGTCACGCCACTTTTTTAAAAAGGATGTAGGCAAAAGACGGGCAGCTACAGACCAGTTAGCTTAACATCTGTAATCAGGAAAATGATTTAAAGAAGAAAATGCTGTCTTTATGGAAGAAATAGCAAAACATTTAGAAAGGAGTGGACAGATGCAGCATGGATTTAGAAAGGGCAGGTCTTGTTTGACAAACCTACTGGAGCTCTTTGAGGACATAATGAGTGCAGTGGATAGACTGTGTCATGGATGACCCTAGTTTGTGATGGGGTCCAGAATTGACCCTATGAACTTTGCTGCGTTAAGAGAGAGAGGGAGGCGTCCAACGCAGTGAGAGAGACAGAAACTGCTCAAAAGATTGATGTTATGGTTTCTCTACAAGTTGTTTACCTTTCCAAGGACACTTGCCTGCTTGCAAAGTTCTTGCAGAGAGAGGAGGGCGGAGCAGGTTGATGGACAGCTGGTGTCCAACATGAGGAGATTAAAACCAAGTACGCTGGGACACAGACAGACACACGGTTTCAGACACTGAATGAGCTTAGTTGTACCCACAGGAAGGTGGGGTTTTTGGAGGTTCAATTCGGGGAAATCGATCAGTGGCTCTCGAGTGTAAAAAGGTGTGACCGGTGGGGAATTATTTGTGTGTCCACCCTTGCCTGGCTGATAATTCCATCACTGAAGAATGGTCGCACGTGTTATGGACATAGTCGATGACTTCAAAAGGATTTCGGAAGACAACAGGAAGATTGACGGCATCAGCTCATCTCTCACCTCTCTCTCTCTCCAATGTTACTCAACTAACTACCTCGAACTGAACTGAACTCTCTTCATCATCGTAAGACTGTATCCATTCACCCCTGGGTTTGAAAGCGCAAACATGAGGAAATCTGCAGATGCTGGAAATTCAAACAACAACACACACAAAATGCTGGTAGAACACAGCAGGCGAGGCAGCATCTATAGGGAGAAGCGATGTCGACGTTTCGGGCCGAGACCCTTTGTCAGGACTAACCGAAAGGAAAGATAGTAAGAGATTTGAAAGTAGTGGGGGGAGGGGGAAATGCGAAATGATAGGAGAAGACCGGAGAGAGTGGGATGAAGCTAAGAGCTGGAAAGGTGATTGGCGAAAGTGATACAGAGCTGGAGAAGGGAAAAGATCATGGGACAGGAGGCCTCAGGAGAAAGAAAGGCGAGAGGAAGCACCAGAGGGAGATGGAGAACAGGCAAACAATTAAATATGTCAGGGAAGGGGTAAGAAGGGGAGGAGGGGCATTAACGGAGGTTAGAGAAGTCAATGTTCATGCCATCAGGTTGGAGGCTACCCAGCCAGTATATAAAGTGTTGTTCCTCCAACCTGAGTTTGGATTCATTTTGACAGTAGAGGAGGCCATGGATTGACATATCAGAATGGGAATGGGACGTGGAATTAAAATGTGTGGCCACTGGGAGATCCTGCTTTCTCTGGCGGATCGAGCGTAGGTGTTCAGCGAAACGGTCTCCCAGTCTGCGTCGGGTTTCGCCAATATATAAAAGGCCACACCAGGAGCACCGGACGCAGTATACCACACCAGCCGACTCACAGGTGAAGTGTCGCCTCACCTGGAAGGACTGTATGGAGCCCTGAATGGTGGTGAGGGAGGAAGTGTAAGGGCAGGTGTAGCACTTGTTCCGTTTACAAGGATAAGTGCCAGGGGGGAGATCGGTGGGAAGGGATGGGGGGGGGGACAAATGGACAAGGGAGTCGTGTAGGGAGCGATCCCTGCGAAAAGCAGAAAGGGGGGGAGGGAAAATGTGTTTGGTAGTGGGATCCCGTTGGAGGTGGCGGAAGTTACAGAGAATTATATGTTGGACCTGGAGGCTGGTGGGGTGGTAGGTAAGGGTTTGAAAGCCTAGTTTTGTTCCTATTTGCACACTTATATATATATATATCTTTGCTAACCTGTTTAATACATTTGCATTGATATTACTGTATTGCGTAGTTACTAATAAACACTATTAGTTTATATCAATACCAGACTCCAAAGTGGTTTCCATTTCTGCTGGTTCTTTAACCCCTCATGGGGTATGTGACAAGGAGAACAGGTGAATGCCTTATACTTAGATTTCCAGAAGGTGTTTGATATGCTGCTGCACAAGAGACTTATAAATAAGGTACAGATGCATGGAGTCGGAGGAAGTATATTGGCATGGATAATGGATTGGTTAACCAAAACAATGCAAAGAGTTGGTATCAATGGCTGTTTCTCCAGTTGGCAGTCAGTGGTGAGTGGGATGCCGCAGGGGTCGGTGCCGGGCCTGCAGCTGTTTACCATTTACAATGATGATTTGGAAGAAGGGACTGAGTGTAATGTAGCAAAATTTGCTGATGACACTAAACTGAGTGGAAAAGCAAACTGTACGGAAGATGTGGAGAGTCTGCAGAGGGATATAGATAGGTTAAGTGATTGGGTCAAGGTCTGGCAGATGGAATACAACTTTGGTAAATGCAAGATCATCCACTTTGGAAGGAATAATAGAAGAGCAGATTATTATTTAAATGGTGAAAGACTGCAGCAATGCTGTTGTGCAGAGGGACTTAGGAGTGCTTGCGCATGAATCACAAAAAGTTGGTTTGCAGGTACAACAGATTATTAAGAAGGCAAATGGAATGTTGGCCTTCATTACTAGAGGGATTAAATTCAAGAGCAGGGAGGTCATGCTGCAACTATACAGGGTACAGATGAGGCCACACCTGGAGTACTGTGTGCAGTTCTGGTCTCCATACTTGAGGAAGGATATATTGGCAGAGGAGGCAATACAGAGGAGATTCACCAGGTTGATTCCAGGGATGAAGGGGTTAACCTATGAGGAGAGATTGAGTCGCCTGGGACTATACTCTCTGGAATTCAGAAGAATGAGAGGGGATCTTATAGAAACACACAACATTTTGAAAGGGATAGATAAGATAGAAGTAGGAAAGTTGTTTCCATTGGTAAGTGAGACATTGCCTCAAGATTCAGGGGAGAAGATTTAGGATGGAGATGAGGAGAAACTGTTTTTCCCAGAGAGTGGTGAATCTGTGGAATTCTCTGCCCAGGGAAGCAGTTGAGGCTTCATCACTAAATATATTTAAGATACAGTTAGATAGGTTTTTACATAGTAAGGGAATTAAGGGTTACGGGGAAAAGACAGGTAGATGGAGCTGAGTTACAGACAGATCAGCCATGAACTTATTGAATGGCGGGGCAGGTTCGATGGGCCAGATGGCCTACTCCTGCTCCTATTTCTTATGCTCTTATGTTCTTGTGATTGTTTTTGGAAAGTTTTTCTACAGACAATGCCCTTGGGCAGTGTCTTTACAAGGCGGGCGACCCCAGCCATTATCAGTACTCTTCAGAGATTGTCTGCCTGGTGTCAGCAGTCACATAACCAGGCCTTGTGACATGCACCAGATGCTCATACGACCATCCACCACCTGATCCTATGGTTTCACCTGACCTTGATCGGGGTGGATGGAGGGCAAGCAGGTGCTACACTTTGCCCAAGGGTGACCTGCAGGCTAGCAGAGAGAAGGAGCACCTTACACCTCCTTTGGTAGAGATGTATCTCCACCCTGCCACCCAACAATAATATTAACAGATAATAAAAAAGCAATCTGTTGATGTACAAGTTGGCATAAGTTGAATATTAAACTTACAGTTAAATATACAACTGCATTACTATTACAGGCACTGTCATAAATAATGTGTACTGGGTAGGTCAGCAGGGTGATCAAAAGTCTCACAGTCTGGGGGAAGAAGCTGTTCCCCAGCCTAACATCCTTGATCTTATACAGTGGTACCATCTGCCTGATGATAGGAGGTCAAAGGACTCTGCGAACACAGCACTTCTGCCAGGTGTCATAAGACCATACAACCAGAATAGAGAGGAGCAAAACCAAACCATTCAGCCCATCAAGTCTGCGGTGCTATTTCATTATGGCTGATCCATTTTCCCTCTCAACCCCATTCTCTTGCTTTCTCCCCATAACCTTTCATGCCCTGACTAATCAATAATCTATCAACCATTGCCTTAAATATTTCCAGTGACGTGGCCTCCACAACAGATGCGGCAGCGAATTCCAAAGACTCACCGTCTAGATAAAGAAATTCCTCCTCGTCACTGTTCTGAATGGATGTCCCTCTATGTTGAGGCTGTGCCCTCAGTTCCTAGACTCCCCTATTATAGGAAATATCCTCTCCAGATCCACTCTATCTCGGCTTTTCAATATTCAATATGTTTCAATGAGACCCTGCCCGTCCCCATTCTACTAAATTCCAGCAAGTACAGCCAGAGGCAGCAAATGTTCCTCATATGATAACTGTTTTAATCTCAGAATCATTATAGGATCATAAGAGATGGTCCTTATGGAGGAAGTGTAATACTGCGTTCAGTTCTGGTCACCTCGTTATAGGAAGGACGTCGAAGCTTTAGAGAAGGTGTAAAGGAGATTAACCAGGGTGCTGCCTGGATATGAGGGGAGATTGACCGAGCTAGTGCTTTTCATTTTGGAGCAAAGGAGGATAAGAGGTGACTTGACAGAGGTGTACGACATGAGAAGAGACAGAGATCGAGTGGCTAGCCAGAGATTTTCATCCAGGGCAGAAATAGCTAATGAGGGGGCATAATTTTAAAGTGATTAGAGGAAATTACAGGGGTGATATACAAATTAAGTTTTTTTTAACACAGTAGTTGGTGCATGGAATGTCCTGCAAAGGGCAGTGCTAGAGGCAGATACATTAGGAACATTTAAGAGGCTCTTAGATAAGCAAACAGATGATAGCAAAATGGAGTCAAAGACCTTAGTCTAGGTTAAAGGATCAATACAATATTATGCATCTGACTGACTAAAGTGGCCACAGAGTGTATGCTTATGGTCTTTTGCTGCTGCAGCTCATCCATTTCAAGATACATGCTGCACATTCTGAAATGCTCTTCTGCACACCATTGCTTTGATGCCTAGTTATTTGAGTAACTGTCAGCTTGAACTAATCCGGCCAATCTTCTCTGACCTCTCTCATAAACAAGGCATTTTCAGCCACAGCTGCTCACTGGATGTTTTTTGTTTCTCGCACCATTCTCTGTAAACTCTAGAGAACATTGTGTGAAAACCCCACGAGACCAGCAGTTTCTGAGATACTCAAACTGCCCCATCTGGCACTAATAGACCTTCCACAGTCAAAGCCACTTAGGCCAATTTCATCTCCATTCTGATGTTTGGTCAGGACAACAACTGAACCTCTTGACCATGTCTGCATGCTTTTATGCACAGAGCTGCTGCCACCTAATTGGCTGATTAGATATTTGCATTAATGAACAGGTGTACCTAATAAAGTGAGAATTGAGTTCAAGTTCTAACTGCTCTGAAGGAAAATCACAAGTTGCATTAAAACATGTCTCAGCCCAAAACATCAGCTCTTTATTCCTTTCCATGGATGCTGCCAGACCTGCTGAGTTCCTCCAGCATTTTGTGTGTGTTGTCTGCATTTCCAGCATCTGCAGAAACCTCTTGAATTTGTGATTTGCATGAAAAGTGCTGTCTTTCTTGCCTATCGACATAACGTAAGGAAACAAGACACCCTACCATTTAGAAAACCATTTTAAATTATATTTAATTCACATTGTACCCTAGACAGATTCATGTTCATCTGTTAGTTTGTCTTCTGCCAAAATGTATTCTTTATAATCCTTCATATCCTTGACAGCTTGTTCCTGCATCTTGCATCAATTCTTCATTCTTAAGTTGAACTTGACAGCTATGGTGCCTAGAGATTCTTCATTACCTTTCTTTGTTACCGGTATATGGAAACCACCTCATTGCTATCTGAGCATGAAGCAGCTTGCAGATTTGCTGTAAACATGACCTAATGCCAAAAGTACATGGAGGCTTAGTGGTTAGCACAACGCTTTTCAGTACTGGTGATCTGGGTTCAGTTCCCGCTGCCGCCTGTAAGGAGTCTATATGTTCTATCTGGCCCTGCATGGGCTTCCTCTAGGTTGTTCAGTTTCCTCCCACAATCCAAAGACGTACCAGTCAGGAGGATAATTGGTCATTATAAATTGTCCCATGATTAGGAGTATTTGTGAGCTGTTTTGGGTTTCTTATCTAAGAAAAGATGTGCTTGTTTTGGTTAGGGTTCAGAGGAGGTTCACAAAGATGAATCTGGGAATGAAAGGGTTATGAAATGAGGAGCGTTTGATGGCTCTGGGTCTGTACTCACTGGAATTTATAAAGATGAGGGGGAATCTCACTGAAACCTTTCAATAGTTGAAAGGCCGAGAAAGAGCAGTTGTGGAAAGGATGTTTCCCAAGCTGGGGGAGTCAAGTACAAGAGGACACAGTCTCAGGATAGAGGGGCATCCATTTAAAACAGGGATGCGGAGAAATGGCTTTAGCCAGAGGGTGGTGATTTTGTGGATTTTTTTTGCCACAGGCAGCTGTGGAGGTCAGGTCATTGGTGTATTTGAGACAGAGCTTGATAGGTTCTTGGTTGGACATGGTATCAAAGGTTATGGAGAGAAGGCTGGGTGTGGGACTGAGGAGGGGAAAGAAAAGGATCAGCTATAATCGAATGGCAGATCAGGCTCGATCAGCCAAATAGCCTAATTCTGCTACTATGTGTTATGATCTTATGGCGTTATAGATGTGCTGGCATTGGAGAGGGTCCAGAGGAAGTTCATGAGAATGATCATAGGAATGAAAGGATTTCATTTCATGCTCTGGGCCTGTTCTCACTCGAGGCTAGAAGAATGTTGGCGGATCTCATTGAAACCTATCGAGTATTGAAAGGCCTAGGATAAGTGAACATGGAGAGGTGTTTCCTGTAGTGGGGGAATCTAGGACCAGAGGGATCAGCCTCAGAATACAAGGATGTCTCTTTAGAACAAAGATGAGGAGGAATTTATTTAGCCAGAGGGTGGTGAAAGTGTGCTCCTTTCAGCAATTATTGATCATATGAACCATCGCACCATTGAGGAAAGACATGGTAGTTGGGTTATTCTGTGCTGCTGTGATGTCAACTAGGAGTCAGAATAAGCACTGTCATATTACCAGTGGAGATTTTCTGACATTAGGTGACCAAATGATTTTAGTTTTTGGTCCATCATTTTTTTTCTTTGATCAGACATTGACTTGACTGAAACAAATCTTTTCTTCACTGTCTGCCGTCCTTCAGATTCCATTAACTTCAGCTTTGTCATAACTCCACAGCCAGCACATAGTCAGAAAAAGTGCTTTTGGACTGCTTCATTGTAAGCATGGCTAAGATATTAAAGCAGACATTTTTCACTTTCCTGGAAACGTAGCTGGTATTTAGAGTCATAGAGTCACAGAGCACCAGTAGCAGTTTGATCAGTCAGGTCGAGTATGAAGTTCTCCAAATGGGTTGTCAAGTGACAGAGCACTACAGCACAGAGAACAGATGCTTTGGCCCATCCAGTGCATGCTGAACCATTATTCTGCATTGTCCTGTTGATCTGAGTCTGGACCATAGCCCCACATACCCCTCCCACCCAATATACCTATCCGAAATTCCCTAGCTATTACAACTAAACCTGCATCCACTCCTTCTGCTGGAAGCTCATTCCACACTCTAAACTCTTACTGAAGAGGTACCTCCGCATGCTTCCCGTAAACATCTCACTTTTCAACCTTAATCTATGACCTCTAGCTCTGGTCTCACCCAACCTCAGTGGAAAAAAACCTGTTTGCATTTATCTTATCTGTACCTTTCATAATTCTATATACCTTTATCAAACCTCCAATGTTCCAGGAAATAAAACCTTAACCTACTGAATCTTTCCCATTTACAAGAGTGATCATTACCTGATAAATTTTTATTCTAAAATTAAATTCATTTCTTTAGTCTAACATTCTTAAATCTAAATTAAGCAAACAGCAAAGGTATGAGGTATGAGCTGCCTATGATAAGATATTTGAAATGTACAGAAGTATGTAACTAATAGTTAACATTTAAAGCATTATTGCACAGTTAACAATAAAATACACTCGCTGCATTTTATGAAGTAGCTCCTGTACCTAATAGAATGATCAGTGAGTGTATGTTCATCATCTTCTGCTACTGTAGTCCAACCACTTCAGGATTTGTTGATGCGTTGTGCATTCAGAAATGCTCCTCTGCCACACCACTGTTGTAATGTGTGGTCATTTTGGTTACTGTCACTTTCCTATCAACTTGAACCAGTCTGGCCATTCTCCCCTGCCCTCTCTCATCATGAGGCATTTTTGCCCACAGAACTGTTGCTCATTAGTTTTCTTTTTGCACCATTCTCTGTAAACTCTAGAAACTGGCGTGCGTGAAAAGCTCAGGAGATCATCAGTTTCTTTAATACTCAAACCACCCCATCTTGCACCAAAAGACATTCCATAGTCAAAGTCATTTAGATCACATTTCTTCTCCATTCTGATGGTTGGTCTGAACAACAATTGAACCTCTCGATCATGTCTGCATGCTTTTATGCATTGAGTTGCTGCCACATGATTGGCTGATTACATATTTGCATTAACAAGCAGGTGTACCTAATAAAGTGGCCACTGAGTGTATACAGAAGTAGGTGACCGATAGTTAATACTTAAAGAATTATTACACAGTTAACAATAAAAAATATTGCTTAGAGGCACATGAAGCCCCACTGAGTGTACACAAAAGTAGGTAAACAATAGTTAAACAATTAAAGAATTATTACACAGTTAACAATAAAAATATATTGCTTAGAGGCACATAAACCCAACAGTATGTGACACAGCTGTGGCTAACAGCAGAAACTAAAGATTTCTTTAATTTCTTTAAGAAATTAAAAATTAAAATTCAATCAAAGGAAAAGGTTTATAGCATTACCAAAGTAGATCAATTGGCGACGAGTGGTAAAATCAAACTCAGCAAAGGAGAAACGTGAAATTAATTAAGAAATCCTAAGTAGATAACAAGTTTAATCTAGCAAGAAACATAAAAAAGATTGCAAAATCTTCTGTAGCTATGTTAAAAGAAAGAAAAGATTAATTATATTATATTGGAGAATACAAGTCTGAATTCTGAGAAGCTGCTTGTGTCTCTTATCAAGAAAATTGTAACAAGGCACTTAAGTAATAATAGGATTGGGCCGATCCAGCACAGGGGTACCAAAGGGAGATTATGCTTGACAATCATACACTGGTCACTGAATTATAGGAGAGATATCAACAAAATAGAGAGAGTACAGAGAAGAATTACTGCAATGTTACCTGGGTTTCAGCACCTAAGTTACTGGGAAAGGCTGAACAAGTTAGGTCTTTATTCTTTGGAACGTAGAAGGTTGAGGGAGAACTTGATAGAGGTATTTAAAATAATGAGGGCGATAGATCGGGTTGATGTGGATAGGCTTTTTCCATTGAGAGTAGGGGAGATTTAAACAAGAGGACATGATTTGAGAGTTAGGGGGCAAAAGTTTAAGGTTAACACGAGGGGAAATTTCTTTACTCAGAGAGTGGTAGCTGTGTGGAATGAGCTTCCAGTAGAAGTGGTAGAGGCAGGTTCGGTATTGTCATTTAAAGTAAAATTGGATAGGTATATGGACAGGAAAGGAATGGAGGGTTATGGGCTGAGTGCGGGCCAGTGGGACGAGGTGAGTGTAAGCGTCAGCACGGACTAGAAGGGCCGAGATGGCCTGTTTCCATGCTGTAATTGTTATATGGTTATATGGTAATCCTGTAGAAGTTATCTTGAAGTTGTATCTAGCGGAATAGATGAGGTTGGATCAGAGGAAGTGTTGCATCTGGATTTTTATCATACAACGAGGAGGTAGGAGAGCTCGAGTCCTGGTGCCAGACAAACAACTCTTCCTCAATGTCAACAAGACAAAGGAGATAGTTAGTAACTTCAGGAGAACTCACACCACTCGCGCCCTCTTTACATCTACAGCACAGCAGTGGAAACTGCAAGCCCTTTCAAATTCCCAGGAGGGCACATTTCTCATTACCTCTCATGATCCCAGAATACATTCTACACAAACAGGAAAGATCACCAAAGCCTCTACTTCCTGAGAAGGCTGAAGAGAGCCAGTCTATGCACATCCATAGTCTCAGAGGTGCAGCAGAGAGCATCCTGCCAGGGAGGAATGTACATAACGTCCACACCAGACTCAAAGCAGTTACTTTCCACAAGCAGTAAGGCTGATCAACACCTCCACCCACTAACCCACCCCTCCACACCCCCAACCACCACTACTTTATCATTTCCTGTCAGTCACCTTATGTACAGACACTCCTGTGCCTACATCACAATATGTGTATAAGCTAGCTCATGTATTTATATTTATTGTGTTTTTATTTTATTTTGTTCTTTACCTTGCTGTAATTTTTTTTATTATTCTGTTCTTTATCCTATTATTTTTTTGTGCTGTATTGGATCTGAAGTAACAATTATTTTATTCTCCTTTACATTTGTGTACTGGAAATGACTAAGCAACCCTGAATCTTGAACATGATACAGAAAAAAATAGTTAGCAATGCTATGACACTCATGCCTGGAGGTATGAATTGAGGATTAGATGATGGACGGAGCTCAGAGGAAGACTAAGTTGATTATGTTGAGACTGAGAGGCACTGACTAGTACCACCAATACCTTGGGTCCAGCTGTTCATTTCAATGAATGAAGAAACCAGGTTTGTTGATAACACAAGGTTAAATGAGAACATTAATCAGGATCAGAATCAGGTTTACTATAATTGAAAAGTGTTGTTTTGTGGCAGCAGAACAGTGCAAAAACATAAAATTACTGTAAATTACAAAACAAAAAAATAGTGCCAAAGAAAGGAATAATGAGGTAGTGGTCAAGAATTCATGGATTGCTGGGCTTCATGGCTTAATGAAAAATGATGACCGAGGGGAAGAAGTTACCCCTCAATCATTAAGTGTGGGACTCCATGGGGCTTGTGTACCTCCATGTTGTATTGATACATAAAATAAAAGAAATAAAAGAAGTCAAAATTCTGAGAATATGAGTTGTAGAGTCCTTGAAGGTGAGTCCGTAGGTTGTGGAATCAGTTCATATTTGAGGTGAGGGAAGTTATCTATACTGGTTCAGGAGCTTGATGATTAAAGCCTTATTCTGGACCTAAGGCTCCTGTACCGACTGCTCAGTGGCAGTAGCAAGAAGAGAGCATGACTGGACGGCGGGATCCTTGATGATAGATGCTGCTTTCCTGTGGTCGAGCTCCAAGCAGATGTGATCAGTGGTGAGCAGGGCTTTGCCTGTGATGGATTCCTCTACACCCTCTCTAAGGCTTCCTCTTCCTTCCTACAGTATAATGAGGCGACCTTGATTTCATTTTATTATTTACATGTTACTGATCGCTACTTCATGAAGAGTTTGAGGAGATTTGAGGAGATTTGGTCATTAACCCTTCTTTGAAGAATGGTGCATAGAACAAAGTGCACTGCTCTAGGCAGGCTTAACATAGATTCCATCCATTCAAACATAGTCTTAAGATAAAGGCAAACATCTCATTAGTTATATTTTGCACCAGTCTGTTAACTTTTAGTGATTTTGTAGTTGAACTTCTTACTGGACAATGTAGGCTCGGCATATCACCAAAGACTTTGACAAGCATATATAGATGTGCAGTGGAGAATTGCCTGGTTGACTGGTTGCAACATGGTCTGGTAGAGAAACAGAAAGTTTACAGAAAGTGGTGGATCACAGACAGTGAGTACAGTGAGTACAGCCAGTGAGTACATCTGCAAGGAGTGCTGCCACAAGAAAGCATCCGTCATTCAGACTCCCACCATCAGGATGTGCCCTTCTCTTGTTGCTGCCATTGGGAAGGAGGTACAGGAGCCTTAGGTCCTGGGGAAGATGCTCGAGTCCATTATTAAGGACGAAATAGTGGCACATCTAGATGGCAGAAATAGGATTAGGCCGAGCCAGCATGGATTTACCAAGGGCAAATCATGCTTGACTAATCTGTTGGAGTTTTTTGAGGGTGTAACAAGGATGTTAGACGAGGGTAAGCCAGTGGATGTTGTGTACCTAGATTTTCAGAAGGCATTCGATAAGGTGCCACATAGGAGATTGGTGAGTAAAATCATGGCTTTGGGGGCAGGGTTTCAACATGGATAGAAAACTGGTTGGCAGATAGAAAGCAAAGGGTAGCAGTGAATGGGTGTTTCTCGGACTGGCTGGACGTGACTAGTGGGGTACCACAGGGCTCTGTATTGGGACCACAGCTCTTTACGATTTATGTCAACGATTTAGATGAGGGCATTGGAAACTATATCAGCAAGTTTGCTGACGATACTAAACTGGGTGGCAGTGTGACATCCGAAGAGGACGTTAGGAGAATACAGGGAGACTTGGATAGGCTGGGTGAGTGGGCAGATACTTGGCAGATGTCATTCAATGTGAATAAATGTGAAGTTATCCACTTTGGAAGCAGGAACAAGAGGGCAGAGTATTGTCTGAATGGTGTAGACTTAGGTAAGGGAGAAATGCAAAGAGACCTAGGAGTCCTAGTTCACCAGTCAATGAAGGTGAATGAGCAAGTGCAACAGGCAGTGAAGAGGGCAAATGGAATGTTGGCCTTTGTTACAAGGGGAATTGAGTACAAGAGCAAGGATGTCCTTTTGCATTTGTACAGGGCCCTGGTGAGACCACACCTGGAATATTGTGTACAGTTTTGGTCTCCAGATTTAAGGAAGGACATTCTGGCAATTGAGGAAGTGCAGCGTAGATTCACTAGGTTGATTCCTGGGATGGCAGGGCTGTCTTACGCAGAGAGATTGGAGAGATTGGGCTTGTACACGCTGGAATTGAGGAGATTGAGAGGGGATCTGATTGAAACGTTTAAGATAATTAAAGGATTTGATAAGATTGAGGCAGGAAATATGTTCCAGATGTTGGGAGAGTCCAGTACCAGAGGGCATGGATTGAGAATAAGAGGTCAGTTATTTAAAACAGAGTTGAGGAAGAGCTTCTTCTCCCAGAGAGTTGTGGAGGTGTAGAATGCACTGCCTCGGAAGACGGTGGAGGCCAATTCTCTGGATGCTTTCAAGAAGGAGCTAGATAGATATCTGATGGATAGGGGAATCAAGGGATATGGGGACAAGGCAGGGACTGGGTATTGATAGTGAATGATCAGCCATGATCTCAGAATGGCGGTGCAGACTCGAGGGGCCGAATGGTCTACTTCTGCACCTATTGTCTATTGTCTATTGTCCCACACCACCAGCTTCAGAAACAGTTATTACCCTACAACTATCTGACTCCTGAACCAGAGCGGATAACTTCACTCACCTCAACTCCGAACTGATTCTACACCCTATGGACTCACTTTCAAGGACAACTCATGTTCTCAATATTATTTTTTATTTGACTGTGTTGCACATTGGTTGTTTGCTGCCTTTGTTTATGTGGAGTTTTTATAAATTTCATTTTAATTTGTATATTTTTGTTTCGAGACTCAAGATAATAAGCCCTCCAGTCCAATAAGCCTCTACAGACCAATTACAACCATGTGACTAGTTACCCGTTAATTGTTGTGTATTTAATATTTCAGTAACATTTGAGTAATATTGTAAATATTTTGATTGTTTGTTGTTTAAATAGTTCATTACGGGTTATATGTGATGGTATGTGAATGGCGTATGGCATCACCCTGCCAATTCATATTTGCATGCCTTGCTTAAGGTAAAAATGAATGTACATGAGTTATCTCTCAGCTCCCTTGCTTTCCTTTCAATTAGTTTTATAAGTTTTGGAGTTACAACTCATAACGGTGGTGACAAGGAAGTTTTAAATGAACAGAGATGACTACCTACTTGCTAAAGTGCAGCAAGACATACAAGTTTAAAAAAATCACAGCATGTGTTCTTTGGAAAGGAAGAAATGATCATTAAAATAAGACAGAAAATGGACAAATTAATGTGTTCATAAGCAGTTTGCACTGGGTGACAATAATCATAAATAAAATTAAAAACAGAAATTGCTGGCTATGATGGAAAGATAGACACGTTTGATTGCACAAAAGATAACTGGAACATGTATAGTGAGTGAATTGAGTAGTATTTCGAAGCAAATGAAATAGCCAATGAGCAATGATGTTGAGTGTATTGGGTTTGACTGCTCCAACTAAACTAGATCAATTGGTTAGTAGGTTAATTGGTCATTGTAAATTGTCCTGTGAATAGGCTAGGCTTAGATCAGTAGTTGCTGGACCTGCGGTTCAGTGGGATATAAGGGTTTGTTCCATGCATGTAACTAAATAATAAATAAAATACAATAATTAAATATTGTATATAATTTTTTAAAGTTCATCACTGTCAGGTTAAATCACATAGTGCCCCAATATGAATGTTGAAAGGCCTAAATAGAGTAGATGTGGAGAGGATGTTTCCTGTAGAAAGTAAGTCTAGGACCAGAGGGTACAGACTCAAGATAGAGGGAAGTCCATTTGGAACAGAGATGAGGAAGAATTTCTGACAGGAGAACAGGGTTGAGAGGAAAATGGATCTGTTATGATGAAATGGTGGAGCAGACTCGATGGGACAAATGGCCTAATTCTGCTCCTATGTCTTGTAGTCTTATGGACAATATGTTTTCTTCCCCAGCAGAGATTCAGTCCGGAAGGCAATGTGTCACAGTGATAGAAAAGTCCACACACTGCACCGTTCTGGTCACCCTGCCACATGCCCCCCCCCTCCCACTATAGTAAGGATGTTGAGGCTTTGGAGAGGCTGAAGAAGAGGTTTACCAGGATATTGCCTGGTTTAGAGAGCATGTGCTATTATGAGAGGCTGGAGAAAATTGGGTCATTTTCCTGGGAGCGCCAGAGGTTGGAGGAGATCTGATGGAGGTTTACAGGATTAGGAGAGGCATAGATAGAGTAGATAAAGAGCATCCATTTCCCAGAGTTGAAATGTCTAATACCAGAGGGCATGTGTTGAAAGTAAGAGGGTGCAGCTTCAAGGGGACTGTAAGTTCTTTTACTAAGAGAATGGTGGATGCCTAGAATGCACTGTCTGGTATGGTCAAAGAGCCAAATACATTATTTAAGTCTTTTAAGAGATGTTTGGACTGGCATATGAACGTAAGGAAGATGGAGGGATATGGACATGGTCTAGGTAGGAGGGATCAGTGTCTGGGTGTTTTTGATTTGCTTTTTAGTTGGTTCAGCACAACACTGTGGGCCGAATGGCCTGACCCTCTTTTATGTTCTATGTACACTGTCAAGTGCACTATCTATAGGATAAAATAGGGCAGGTGACTTGTGAAATTACCTGGCACTCCAATGAAGAACCTTCAAACTTACAGGACTGATCTGTCCTTAATGAAAAACTCTCACTCCTAATGAGCTCTGCCATTGAGAGCTGATACTTTGTTTATGGCCAAATAAATTGTTAAAGCAATTCTGGAGGACTAATAAATTTTTTAAATGGGTTGCCATTGAGAATTTTATTTTTAGCTTCCTGCACGCAGATTTAGAGGACAAGTATTAAACATCATCCAAGTTATTTTCGCAAAGTAGAGAATATGTGCATCACTACATGGTCAATGTACCCTACATCTTGTCAGTAAAATCACCCGTGCATGAACAGGTTGGCAGGCTTGTGGCAAACTTGAGCAAGTGTCAAAAAGGATAAATACAACAGTATTTAGAGTACTGTGAGCAGTATTGGGCCCCCTGTCTCAGAAACAATATGCTGGCATTGAAGAGAGTACAGAGGAGGTACACAAGAATTATCCCAGGAGTAAAATATTCCACCTCGATAGCCTCCAGCCTGATGATATTAATATTGATTTCTCCTTTCAGTTAAAAAACAATTCTCTCCCTCTTCTTCTACTCCATACTGCAGCCTCTCATCTCTTCTCACTTGCCTATGACCTCTCCCCAATGCCCTTCCCCCTCCCCTTTCTCCCATGGTCCACTCTCCTCTCCTATCATATTCCTTCTTTTGTAGATATTTCCCCTTTCGTCATTAATCTATGACCTCTAGTCTCAGTGGAAAAAGCCTTTGTGCATTCTCCCTGTGATTACATGGGTTTCTTCCAGATGCTCCCAATTCCTCTCACAGTCCAAAGACGTACTTACGTGCTTTCATTCCTTCTCTCTCCCTCCCCCCACCTCTTCCCTCTGCTAGCCTGCTGGTCACCCTTGGGCAAAATGTAGCATCTGCTTAGTCCCTTCAACCCCCATGATCAGGGTCACATGAAGCAATGGGAGCAGGTGGAGAATGGTGACATGAGCAGCTGGTGCATGTCATGTCCTGGCTATGTGACCACTGATGCCAGGCAGACAATCTCTGAAGAGTATTGATAATGGCTGGGGTCATTCATCTTGTAAAGACACTGTCCAGAAGAAGACAATGGCAAACCATTTCTGTATAAAAATTTGCCAAGAACAATTATGGTCATGGTGGAACTCAGCAGGCCAGGCAGCATCTATAGGGAGAAGTACAGTCGAAGTTTTGGGCCAAGACCCTGACGAAGCTTTGACTGTACTTCTCCCTATAGATGCTGCCTGGCCTGCTGCGTTCCACCAGCATTTTGTGTGTGTCGCTTGAATTTCCAGCATCTGCAAGATTTCCTCGTTTTTTTGGTCATGGAAAGGCCATGATCACCGACTTCATATGATACAGCACATATTGACTGAACAAACAATATATTTCTTATAGTAATCCATAGCAACTTTTTATGTATTGCACTGTACTACTGCCACAACGCAACACATTTCACAACATGTAAGTGATAACAAACCCGATTTTGATTCTCATTCTGAGGCAGCATCTGTGGGCAAATGACATTTTGGGTTTGAGGACCAGAGTTGTAGGGAAAGATCAAATAGGTTAAGACTTTATTCTTTGGAAATGAGGGGAGATTTGACAGAGATACACAAAATTATGAGAGATATGGATAAGGTTAAAGCAAGGAGGTTTTTCCCATTGAGGTTGATTGAGATTGCAACTAGTGGTCATAGGTTAAGTAGAAAGGTGAAAGATTTGCAGGAGGTGCGACCTGACCTGAGGAGTCCCTCCAGTGTTCTGTGTGTTGCTCCAGCCTACAGAATCTGCAGCCTTTTGTGTTGGCCCAGATTAACTCTTCAAACACCAGGCACTTCCCAGGGCATTGTCATCATCATTTTGTGCATGTTGTATGGTGTAGCTGATCATGGTCTCATGACCATGATTGTTCTGTTCAAATTTTTCTACAGAAGTGGTTTGCCTCTTATATGCCCCCAAGAAAACAATTCTAGTTTATATAATCTATTCTCCAAAGTTACAGTTTGGGGACCTTCTCAGTCTTCACTGCACATTTCCCTAGAGAAGTACAGATTTCCTACACGCTGGTGATTAGAACTGTACACATTATGTCACCTACCTATAAGAAAGATATCAGCAATATTGAAAGGGTAGTGAGAACATTTGCAAGGATGTTGCCGGGAATTGAAGACCCGAGTTATAGAGAAAGGTTGAATCAGTTAAGACTTTATTCAGTAGAGCACAGAAGAATGAGGGGAGATTTGATAGAGGTGGACACAATTATGATGGATATAGACAGGGTTAATACAAGCTAAATCTTTCCACTGATTTTGGGTGAGATGAAACTGAAGTTCAATGTTCAAAGTAAATTTATTATCAATGTACATATATGACATTATATACAACCCTGAGATTCATTTGCTGGTGAGCATACACAACAAATCCATAGAATAATAACTGAAACAGAATCAATAAAAGACTGCCCAACTGGGCTGTTCAACCATGGTGCCGAAGACAAATTGTACAAATAAGAAACAAAATAAATAAACAAACAAAAACAAATAAATAAATATCAAGAATATGAGATGAAGATTCCTTGTAAAATCGGTCCATTGTGATGACACTAGAGGTCATCTCAGAATCAGAATCAGGTTTATTATAACTGGCATGTGACATGAAGTTTGTTAACTTAGCAGCAGCAGTTCAATGCAATATATAATCTAGCAGAGAGAAAATAATAATAAATAAAAATAATAATAGTAATAAATAAACAAGTAAATCAATTACGCATATTGAATAGATTTTTAAAAAGTGCAAAAACAGAAATACTGTATATTAAAAAAGTGAGGTAGTGTCCAAAGCTTCAAAGTCCATTTAGGAATCGGATGGCAGAGGGGAAGAAGCTGTTCCTGAATCACTGAGTGTGTGCCTTCTGGCTTCTGTACCTCCTACTGATGGTAACAGTGAGAAAAGGACATGCCCTGGGTACTGGATCCTTAATAATGGACGCTGCCTTTCTGAGACACCACTCCCTAAAGATGTCCTTGGTACTTTGTAGGCTGGTACCCAAGGTGGAGCTGACTAGAATTACAACTTTCTGCAGCTTCTTTCAGTCCCGTGCAGTAGCCCCTCCATACCAGACAGTGAAGCAGCCTGTCAGAATGCTCTCCACGGCACAACAATAGAAGATTTTGAGTGTATTTGTTGACATGTCAGATCTCTTCAAACTCCTAATAAAGTATAGCCACTGTCTTGCTTTCTTTATAACTACATCGATATGTTGGAACTAGGTTAGATCCTCAGAGATCTTGACACCCAGGAACTTGAAGCTGCTCACTCTCTTCACTTCTGATCCCTCTATGAGGATTGGTATGTGTTCCTTTGTCTTACCCTTCCTGAAGTCTACAATCAGCTCTTTCGTCTTACTGATGTTGAGTGCCAGGTTGTTGCTGCAGCACAATTCCACTAGTTGGCATATCTCATTCCTGTACGCCCTCTCATCACCACCTGAGATTCTACCAACAATAGCTGGGTGGTCAGCAAATTTATAGATGGTATTTGAGCTATGCCTAGCCACACAGTCATGTGTATAT
The DNA here is from genome assembly GCF_030144855.1 of Hypanus sabinus. NCBI lineage: Eukaryota > Metazoa > Chordata > Chondrichthyes > Myliobatiformes > Dasyatidae > Hypanus > Hypanus sabinus. The sequence continues at coordinate 100,478,378 of NC_082719.1, read as the reverse complement.
AGAGAGTAGAGCAATGGGCTAAGCACACACCCCTGAGGTGCGCCAGTGTTGATCGTCAGCAAGGAGGATATATTATCACCAACCCACACAGATTGTGGTCTTCTGGTTAGGAGGTTGAGGATCCAATTGCAGAGGGAGGTACAGAGGTCCAGATTCTGCAACTTCTCAATCAGGGTTGTGGAATCCTGATGTAGGTGTTTGTGTTGTCCGGGTGGTCTAAAGCCATGTGGAGAGCCAGTTAGATTGCGTTTGCCATTGATTGATTGTGACAATAGGCAAATTGCAATGGGTCCAGGTCCTTGCTGAGATAAGAGTTCAGTCTAGTCATGACCAACCTCTCAAAGCATTTCATCACTGTCGATGTGAGTGCTACCAGTTGAAACTTATTAAGGCGGCCCACATTATTCTTCTTAGGCACCACATTACATAGGTTAGGACTTTATTCCCTAGAGCATAGGAGAACAAGAAGAGATTTGACAGAGATAATCAAATTTATGATGGGTATTGGATAGGGTAAATGCAGCTGGCTTTTTCCACAGAGGATGAGTAAGACTATAACTAGTATAACATATAGTTTATATAAACTTTATATAGACTCTATATATAGTCTAGTTATTATATAACTAGACTATAATATAACTCTTGTGTTTTTTATATTGGATGTCTTCTGAAAGCATACTCAAAAGAAACCAGACTGTATAGATTGAAACCTGCCCAGAGTCATTGACATAGCTAGTTTTACAGATGAATACTAAAATAATCTTTATATTTACAGAAGGGCGTTGGAAAATGACCGGTAACATCATGAAGGATCCCACCCACCCTGCTCATGAACTATTTGTCCCACCCTCATTAGAGAGGAGGCTGCATAGCAACCATGCTAAGATCACCAGACTCAAAAACAGTTACTTTTCCCAAGCAGTAACACTAACTCCACCACTACTTTATTACTTCCTAACATTCACAAGTCTCACCTGCCAAGCAGAGTGACACCCACCCCCAACCTTGTCACGAAATACATTATCCTACAAGAGTAAGAAATCCTCCACAGTGATTAAATCAACACACACAAAATACTGGAGGGAGTGTGTGTGTGTGCATGCGTGTGCATGTGTGTGTGTGTGTGTGTGTGTGTGTGTGTGTGTGTGTGTGTGTGTGTGTGTGCATGTGCGTGTGTGCGTGTGCGTGCACGTATTAATTGGGATGCATTCTATATTTGAGTTGGAGTTTATAGCTAAGCAGGGAGAAGTGTGGTGTATTTAATATTTCAGTAACATTGTAAATACATTATTTGATTAATCATTTTTTGCTTGCTTACATTATCCATTAAGAGTTATATGTAAGAAGTACATGAATGGTATATGTTATTACACCATCATGTCATATGTGAGCATGTTACCAAAAAGAGACAAGGAAAACTAAGCAGACAAGTTTTTCTTTACCCTGTATTTTTCTTTCAATTAGTTTTTAGAGTTACGAAACATAACACTTTACACTTGTGCACTGGAAATGACATTAAACAATATTGAATTTTAATTTTTATGATTAATTTTTAAAATTCCAGTACCTTTTCCTTCATAATTTCTTTAGCTGTAATCCCTTTATAATTTTCAGTTTTATCTAGAAAAGTAGTTAAATTCAAGAAATAGAACAGTAAGACAGATAAAAAGAAAATTTAATAAGAATTCAATGCTGTCATTTCCCACAATTATAATTTTAAATATTGAGCTTTAGAATTAGTTGCCAAATCATGCGATGAAGGGAGTTCAAATCTGCTGAAAAGACAATTGAATTCTCAGAAGTTTTATAGTTAAATTAACATTATAAATCTTTTTAATGTAATGAATGTCTTCAATGTTCATGCTGAAAATTCATAAAAAATAATTAATTATGAATTTGCATTTGAACTATTCTTCAAAACCTTACGCTGATTTACTTCCCATTCAGTGCTAGTAGAATTGTTCAATAATTTCCTCAAGTAAAAGATTATCTTTATTTGTCACATGTATATGGAAACATACGGTGAAATGTGTTGTTTATGTCAAATCAAATTAGCAAGGACTCTGCTGGCAGCCTGCAAGTATCACCATGTTTCCAGTGCCAATATAGCATGCCTGCAACTTACTAATGCCATACATCTCTGGACTATGAGGGGAAACTAGAGGATTAGGGAAAAAGCCATGTGATGATAGGGAAAGAGCACAAACTCTGTCACAAAGACAGCGACAGGAATTAAACACTGAGCTTACAGATGGCGCTAACTGTGATGCTACCATGCCACGAAGGGCATCATTTAATTACCCATTCGTGGGATTTAGGCATCACTTCCAAGGCCAGCATCTTGAGTAGATCCCTAATACCAAAAAAGACATGGTAGTCAGAGTACAGCCTCCTAGGTTTTATTGCAGACTCAATGGCATCACATAGTGAATAAGGAGAAAAAACAAATTATAGTGCAATTAATGTGCTGTTTCATTCACACAAGTAAATATTCACAGATGAGTAAAAACTTGGTTAAGTTTCCTGCAGGTAAATATTATAAGATTCCAGCAAGTAAATATGATAGGTAAATAGTATGTGTAAACTATTAGCATCTAGGTTATTGTCAAATAAACTCAAAAATAACATTCTATTTCAGCATAATCATATTGACACCTTTAGATTAGCTTCTAAACAATATTACATCAACTTACAAGCAATGTGTCTGCTGGGGAAACAATAGAATGGCTTTAGATTAAAAACTTCTTTTGCTCCCAACATAAAATTCTGGCTTACTGCCAGTCAAAGTGCTTTTCTACTTACTACTTCCTGACTGCACAGGAAGTGACCTAACACAGATCTGAAACTGCTCATCAAAATGCAAGTTGAATGTGCTTTATCACATAGAAAAACGTAAATGAATTGCCCAAAGGGCAGAACAGCTGGCTTCCCTTTGGAATCCATCAGTACATGTGATAAAGTTCCTCCCATAACGCTTGCAGGTAAGAAGTTCGAAAAAGCAACAATGACAGAAAAGGCAAATATTTCTAAGTCGGAACAATACTTGACTTCTGAAAATATAGACCGTTTACAAGACTGGAGGATATCTCACCATGCTGTACATTGCAGTCAGAAAAACTAACCCTATCCCACTTTATTTCACTAGGTCTCAGTTTTTCCAGTATGTATTCAAGCTCTATTTAAGTGTGAAGAGAATTCCTGCCCCTTTTACCCTTTTAAGAAGAAAGCAGCAGATCCCCTACCTTCTGGCCTCTACTTCTATCAATTGCTCCAAATTTATCCGCAGAACAGCTGATCTTCTGCGATTTTCATGCACAACAGTCTCTAGAGTTTACAAAGTATGGTACAAAAACAAAGCAAAAAACATTCAGTGAGCGGCAGTTCTGTGGCTGAAAATACCTTGTTAACGAGAGAGGTCAGAGGAGAATGGACAGACTGGTTCAAGCTGACAGGAAGGTGACAGTAACTCAAGTGACCACACATTACAACAGAGGTGTGCAGAAAAGCATCTGAACACGCATGTCGAACTTTGAAGTGGATGGACTAAAGCAGCAGAAAACCATGAAAGTACATTCAGTGGCCTCTTTATTAAGAGGCTTCCTGTAGAAGTAGTAGAGGCCAGTTCAGTTGTGTCATTTAAGGCAAAATTGGATAAGTATATGGACAGGAAAGGAGTGGAGGGTTATGGGCTGAGTGCGGGTAGGTGGGACTAGGTGAGATTAAGAGTTCGGCACAGACTAGGAGGGCCGAGATGGCCTGTTTCCGTGCTGTGATTGTTATATGGTTATATGGTTTATAAGTACAGGAGGTAACTAATAATTTGACTAGAATATAAAAGAAAGGATGTAATGTTGAGACTTTATAAAGCACTGGTGGGGCCTCACTTGGAATGCTGTGATCAATTTTGGGCCCCTTATCTTAGAAAGGATGTGATGAAACTGGAGAGGGTTCAAAGGAGGTTTACAAAAATTATTCCAGGATTGAACGGCTTATCATTTGAAAAGTGTTTGATGGCTTTGGGCCTGTATTCACTGGAATTCAGGAAAATGAGGGGTGACCTCATAGAAACCTATTAAATGGTGAAAGGTCTTAATAGAGAGTGTGTGTGGGGAGATTGTTTCCTATGGTTGGAGAGTCTAGGACCAGAAGACACAGCTTCAGAATAGAGGGGCATCCTTCTAGAACACAGATGAGGAGGAATTTCTTTAACCAGAAAGTGGTGAATCTGTGTAAATTCATTGCCACAGGCAGCTATGAAGGCAAAGTCTTTATGTATATTTAAGGTAGAGGTTGATAAATATTTGATTGGTCAGGGCTTGAAGAGAAATGGAGAAAAGGCAGGAAATTGCGCTGGGAGGAATCAGCCACAATGAAATGGCAGAACAAACTTGATGGGCCAAATGGCACTATGGCTTATGGTCTTATATTTTCTGGTTTTTAAATAGGGGAAAGCATTGTGTGGTTTTATTCACCTCTGTCAAATATCTCCTCAGACAAGGAAAATGACTGATTTAAACAGTTTTCTCTCACTACCTCAATTGTCTTGGGCAATGTGAGAGTTGTTAAGAAAGAGCAGGTTGCATTGCCCCTCATTTGTAGGGGATTGAGTCAAGGACCTTGAGTTAGTGTTCTGGTCACCTCATTAGGAAGAATGTGAAAGATTTAGAGAGGGTGCTGAGGAGGTTCACTGGGATACTGCCTGGAATGCTTAAGAGGATAGGCTGAGCTAGGGCTTTTCTTATTGGAGAAAAGGGGGATGAGAGCTGACTTGATAGAGGTGTACAAGATGATAAGAGGCATAGATCCAGAGGACAGCCAGAGGCTTTTTCCCAGAACAGTAATGGCTAATACAAGGGGACATAATTTTAAGTTGATTGGAAGAAAATATAGGAGGGGGGTACTTGTCAGAGGTAAGTTTTTTACACAGAAAGTGATGGGTGTATGGAATGCCCTGCCAGAGGTGATGGTAGAGACAGATACAACAGGGACATTTAAGAAACTCTTAGATAGGCACATGGATATTAAAACAAATGAGGGATATGTAGGAGGAAATGGTTCAGTTGATCACAGAGTAGATGTAATGAGCTTTTCTGGCCTGTGCAGGGTGCCAGAGAGCATTGGGCTCTGAGGTTATAAGAGAACCTGGATTGGTTAGTTGTTGTTTAAGGAGAGTCATTGATCATTTAGAGTTCCTAGTGGGCTTTTTTAATTGTGCGATTCGCTCTTTGTAATACCATCTCCTAGTACCTTCTGTTTAAGCTTGTTAAGTTTATTGTGATAGGCTTGGTGATTCACTGTTACTTGTATTATTTAAGTGGATGCCCAATTAGTGCTAATCACAGGGTCCTAGAATGTTACTTTTTGCAGTGTCGCTCAGCTGAGCCACCAATTTTCTTCCGGAATAAACTCTCGTCACCATCTCTACGTTGGAGTCTGTCTTTTCTCCGCATTTGGGTTCCAATATTATCAGTGCACATCATGACAATAGGTTAAAAGGTAAGCATCACATCATGCCTGAAGGGCATATACTGTGTTTTGTGTACTATTCTCTGCCCTGTGTATCCCAAAATCCTTGTAATTCAATATGTTCCCACTTACGTATGGCACATTCCTGTGGTTTGCTCAGCTCCCAAACTGCATCACTTTTCCTGGATTAATTTTACCTTTTTACTGTCTAATTGACCTTCTTTATCCTTCTGTAGTGGAAAGATTTCCTCATTACTGTCAACCACACAGCCAACTTCTGAATCAACTGCAAACCTGTTTATGAAAACCTCTATAATTACAGGTATAAATTATTAATATGTGCTCTTAAAAGCAAGGGACCCTGTACTGAGACCTGTGAAACACTTTGGTAACAGCCTTCCAGTCACAAACACTTGTCAACACCTACTCTTTGTTTTCTGGAGTTGAACAGAGTTTGGATCCAATTTGCCACCCTCTCTTTATTCCCCTGGCTTTGCTATTTGATCTGCCTGTCATTGGGGGGGGGGGGGGTTTGATAAGGCCCAAAGCTCTCCTTGTTAACTGCTGAACAAAAAAACAATGAAGTTAGTTAGGCCTGGACTCCCCTGAGCAAATCTATGCCCACTGTCTTGGAATCATTTGTACCTTTCCTGGAAATTTTTATTCTGATAATTCACTCACTGCTTTGATTAAGCTAACTGACCTGTAATTACTTAGGGTGGCTTATTGTCCCCTTTCTAATAACAAACAGTACAATATCAGCATATTTCCAATCTTCTTGATCGCTGCTATAGCCAGAAAGGAGGTATATATTCTAGACTGGCCTTAAACATTGCCTATGTATTCCCCTCCATAGATGCTACCTGACCTGCTATAGAAACATTAACAGAAGTTCCAAAGACCTCATCCCTGGGAGAGGAAGGAAAAGATGGGCTACATCTGGAGAAAACATGGAAGTCTAGCCCAGGACAGAGGACTCTGGCGAGCTGCTATCAGCAGCCTGTCCTCCAGTAGGTGTGGTGGGCTTAGGTAAGTTTACTGAGAGAGTGCAAAGTATAGACAGATGACAGTGTGGCAACAGGCAGCCAGAATTACTTCTCTCTACTATTATAATGTTGACTTCGTGTTGCATCTCCTCCAAGTTCAAAGCCAGGGTCACCGGTGCAATGAGGCACAAAAGTCGCAACCATCGATATCAAAACTAACACTGTCATCGCTGGGAGCAGCAGGGCACTTCACTTTTATTTTTATTGCTGGCACTGCATCCAAACAAATCCCAGAGATAAAAGAGCAGGGTATCAGCTAAACAGAAGTGTGGACCTGTTAATTGTCATTATGCTGTGGGGAAGCAGTCCCATGAAATAAATTGTATCACTGGGACTTATTAAATGGCTCCAGAGACCAGAACCACCGTATAAATATTTATACAGGATGCGCAAGAGAAGACACAAGGCTTGTTTACCGTGGATTTCTGCCCAAGGGCAGCTAACACTCTCTACTCTGTAAATGGACAAAATAAATACAGCACAAATTATGCGTCCTCTGATCCTTCTAACTACGACTCTAATTTCATCATAATGAATAATCCTTGGTTCCACATCAGTGGGGTTAAGTGTCAATTGTATAAAATTCTTCCTCGGCTCACTTGATTGCAGAAGCATACAGATTACCATCCTTGCTGTCTGCCACAATCCGTCATCTGTGGCAACAATCAGAGGACAAGTACGCAAGCAATGGTACTGGCTTTTAAAAGAGAGACGGCGAGGCATTCAAATATAAATCAGATAGACAGTGGAGGCTGCGTAAATCGATTGAGATGTAATTAATCAATACTCGGAGACAAGGATGGAGAGCAGGCTTGTCAGCCCGTTCTCCCCCACTCAGTCACTTTCCCCTCATGTTGAAGGATGGATGTACGGAAATGCCATCAGGCTAGTTGGAGCAGGCTCTCTGTCTTCTGAAGGATGCTGAGACACAAGCCTCAGAATTGCCTCTAATTAGGTTCATTCATTTGCTACGTACCGTGTCATATGATGTGGGTAATCATGGTCTTTCCATAACCATGATTGTTCTTGGCTATTTTTTCTACAGAAGTGGTTTGCCATTGACTTCTTCAGGACAGTGTCTTGACCCCCAGCCATTGTCAATACTCTCCAGAGATTGTCCACCTGGTGTCAGTGGTCGCATAACCAGGACTTGTGATCTGCACCGGCTGCTCATACCACCATCCACCACCTGCTCCCGTGGCTTCACATGACCCTGATCAGAGTGGGAGGGGGGCTAAAAAGGTAAAAGGTATATAAAAAGAAGACAATTAATAACACAAATACGGATGTCAGAAGTAGGTGTTTTATACAGAGAGTGGTGGGTGGAACGCACTGCCAGGGGTGGTAGAGGCAGATACATTAGAGACATTCAAGGCACATGGATGATAGAAAAATGCAGGGATGTGTGGGAGGGGAAGGTTAGATTGATCAAAGTTCGAAGTAAATTTATTATTCAAGTACATATACATCACCATATACAACCCCAAGAGACATTTACTTGCAGGGAGAAATCAGTAAATCTACTAAATAATAACCACTAGGCATGATGATGTTCAGATGTGAAGGTAAATACCTGGTCTATGGTACTTGCACAACATCAGGAAGGAGGTACAGGGACCTTGGCTACCATGCCACCAGGTTCAGGAACAGTTATTACCCTTCAACCATCAGGCTTCTGAACCAGCCTGGATAACTTCACTCACCTAAACTGATTCCAGAACCTACTGACTTGCTTTTAAGGATGCTCCAACTCAAGTTCTCGGTATTACTTACTTATTTTCACATTTTGCCTTCTTTTACACCTTGGATGTTGGTCAGTCTTTGTTTATGCACAGATTTTGTAGATTCTATTGCATTTCTATTTTCTCCTGTAAATGCCAGCAAGAATGCCAGGGTGGCACGATTGCGTAGTAGTTAGTACAATGCTTTGCGGTACCAGCGTTCAGTTCCCGCCACTGCCTGTAAGGAGCTTGAACATTCTTCTTGTGACAGTGTGGGTTTCCTCAAGGTGCTCCAGTTTCCTCCCACAAGATGTACTGGTTGGTAGGTTAATTGGTCTTTGTAAATTGTCCTGTGACCTGGCTAGGATTAAGTCTGGGGATGACAGGGTGGTATGATTTGAAGGAGCAGAAGGGCCTATCCCACACTGTATCTCAATGAATAAAATGAATCTCGAGATAGGTCATCGTAACACGTACGCACTTGAATAACAAATTTTCTTTGCACATTGAAAAGTGACAGTTCCAGGTAGAGTTGGTGGTTTATAATTGAAAGACCGGGTCTAGATGGTTTTTGCCAAACAGTCCCAATATTCAAAGCTTTTTAATTGGTTTTGTGGAACTTTACCCGTTATTTACTCATGCTACATGTGGATAAAGTTCAGAGTAAACTTATTATCAAATACTTACATTTCACATATACAACACTCAGATTTGCCTTCTTACAGGTACTCAATAGAATAATAACATAACAGAATTGATGAAAGACTGTGTCAACCTGAACGTCAAACCAGTATGCAAAATACATAAACTGCACAAATACGATAAAGAAATAATAATTTTTTTAATCATGGAGATACAGGAAGAGTTGGTGTCACATGGTCAGCTCTTTTTATACCCATAGATAGGAAACAATCCATTCCAATTTGCCATAAAGTGTTAGCCAATCAGATAGCCCTTATTCAAATAATACAGCTCCAGAGAAGCTTCCAGAACTTTCCAGAATCATACAAATGCCACTACTATGGGACAGATTGATATTCTTGCCACTGCCTGTGAGGACTTGTATACTCTCTCTGTCACATGTGGGTTTCTTCCGGGTGCTCCGGTTTCCTCCCACAGTCCAAAGGCCTACCAGTTGGTAGGTTAACTGGTTATTGTAAATTATCCTGGCTAGGGTTAAACCGGGGGTTGCTGGGCAGTGTTGTTCCAAGGGCTGAGAGGCTTATTCTGCACTGTATCTCAACAAAAATAATAAATATTGATGTAGTTTTGCTAGATAGTATGAACAACGCCACATTGGAAGATAAGGGGAAAATCTACTGTTGAAAGTATGAAGATGCACTCAACACATTATTGCTATTTCACAGTGCAGACCAAGAAATATCATTCTTTATGGCAAATGTATGAGATCTCATTGAATGGTAGACCTAACTCTAGAGACTATGTGGTCCACACCTGTCCCTAATATACGGGGAGCTAAACATAGGACATTGAACAGTACAGTCCAGGAACAGGTTTCTCAGCCCACAATGTTCTGCTGAATCAATTAAATTAGTAGTCAACTGCCCAACTAAACTCATCCCTTATGCCTACTTCATATCTACAGTACCTCAGATTCAGATTTACTTATCACATGTACATCGAAACATACAGTGAAATGTGTTATTTGTATTAACAATCAATGCACCCGAGGATGCGTTGGGGGCAGCCTACAAGTGTTTCCAAGGTACCAACATAGCATACCGACCATGTTCCGCAGAACAACGCAGAACACAACAAAACAGAACACACAACAGAAACAACAAAACGTGTCCTGTTCCTCCCTCACCCCCCACCCCCGCATCCATACACAGTCCTCTAATCCCAGGACAGGCAGCCTTCTTCAGCCTCCAGCCCACAGGGGACTCGTGGAATCGTACACTTCCCCTACAGACACCCAGAGATTCACAAACTCAAGGCTCTGGCCAATAGGCCATCAGAACTTCAAACTGACCCGTGGGCTTCAGTTTGGTCATCCGATTGACCTTCGGGCCTCGATCTTCGGTATTCAACGAGTACTCATCAAAGATTACCTATATCCTTTCATTCCTGCGCCTTTGTGTACTGTCTAAGATCATCTTGAACGCCTCTATCATATCAGTCTCCACCACCACCCTAGTCACCAAGTTCCAGGCACCCACCACTCTCAGTGTTATAACCTTGCCCTGCATATCTCCTTTGAATGTCCATAAGACCACAAAAACATACGACCATAGGAGCAGAATTAGGTCATTTGGCCCATCAGGTCTGCTCTGCCATTCAATTATGCCTGATCTTTTATTCCCCTCCTTTGCCCCACTCCCCAACTAATCAAGAATTATATGAATCTCCAACATAAATACACCCAGCGACTTGGCCTCCACAGCTGCCTGTGGTAACAAGTTCCACAAATTCACCACCCTCTGGCCAAAGAAGTTTCTCTGGATCTCTGTTTTAAATGGATGTCCCTCTATTGGTGGTGGGGAAAATGCTAGAGTCGGTTATCAAAGATGTGATAACAGCACGTTTGGAAAGCGGTGAAATCATCGGACGAAGTCAGCATGGATTTGTGAAAGGAAAATCATGTCTGACGAATCTTATAGAATTTTTTGAAGATGTAACTAGTAGAGTGGATAGGGGAGAGCCAGTGGATGTGGTATATTTAGATTTTCAAAAGGCTTTTGACAAGGTCCCACACAGGAGATTAGTGTGCAAACTTAAAGCACACTATTGGGGGTATGGTATTTATGTGGATAGAGAATTGGTTGGCAGACAGGAAGCAAAGAGTGGGAGTAAACGGGACCTTTTCAGAATGGCAGGCAGTGACTAGTGGGGTACCGCAAGGCTCAGTGCTGGGACCCCAGTTGTTCACAATATATATTAATGATTTAGAAGAGGGAATTAAATGCAGCATCTCCAAGTTTGCGGATGACACGAAGCTGGGTGGTGGTGTTAGCTGTGAGAAGGATGCTAAGAGGATGCAGGGTGACTTGGATAGGTTAGGTGAGTGGGCAAATTCATGGCAGATGCAATTTAATGTGGATAAATGTGAGGTTATCCACTTTGGTTGCAAGAACAGGAAAACAGATTATTATCTGAACGGTGGCCGATTAGGAAAAGGGGAGATGCAACGAGACCTGGGTTTCATTGTACACCAGTCATTGAGGGTGGACATGCAGGTTCAGCCGGCAGTGAAAAATGCGAATGGTATGTTGGCATTCATACCAAAAGGATTTGAGTACAGGAGCAGGGAGGTTCTACTATTGTGTGCAGTTTTGGTCCCCTAATCTGAGGAAAGATATTCTTGCCATAGCGGGAGTACAGATTGATTCCTGGGATGGCAGGACTTTCATATGAAGAAAGACTGGATCGTCTTGGCTTACACTCACTGGAATTTAGAAGATTGAGGGGGGATCTTATTGAAACGTATAAAATTCTAAAGGGATTGGACAGGCTAGATGCAGGAAGATTGTTTCCGATGTTGGGGAAGTCCAGAATGAGGGGTCACAGTTTAAGGATAAAGGGGAAGCCTTTTAGGACCGAGATGAGGAAAAACTTCTTCACACAGAGAGTGGTCAATCTGTGGAATTCTCTGCCACAGGAAACAGTTGAGGCCGTTTCACTGGCTATATTTAAGAGGAAGTTAGATATGGCCCTTGTGGCTAAAGGGATCAGGGGTATGGAGAGAAAGCAGGTACAGGGTTCTGAGTTGGATGATCAGCCATGATCATACTGAATGGCGGTGCAGGCTCAAAGGGCCGAATGGCCTACTCCTGCACCTATTTTCTATGTTTCTATCCTGAAGCTGTGCCCTCTTGTCCTAGACTCCCCCACCATCAGAAATATCCTTTCCACATCTACTCTGTCTAGGCCTTTCAATATTCAGAAGGTTTCAATGAGATCCCCCGCCCCCCCATCCTTCTGAATTCCAGTGAGTACAGGCCCAGAGCCATCAAACGTTCCTCATATGATAACCCTTTCATTCCCAGAATCATCTTTGTGAACCTCCTCTGAACCTTCTCTAATGCCAGCACATCTTTTCTTAGATAGGGAGCCCAGAACTGTTCACAATACTCAAGGTGAGGCCATACCCATGTCATATATAGCCCCAGCATCACATTCCTGTTCTTATATTCTAGTCCTCTCGAAATGAATGCTAACATTGCATTTGCCTTCCTCAACACTGAATCAACCTGCAAGTTAATATTTAGGGTGTTCTTCACAAGGACTCCCAAGTCCATACGCATTGCAAAATTTTGGATTTTCTCCCAATTTAGAAAATAGTCTGCACATTTATTTCTTCTACTAAAGTGTATGACCATGCATTTTCTAACATTGTATTGCCCCCTACATGCCCATTCTCCTAATCTGTTTAAGTCCCTCTGCAGCCTTTCTGTTTCCTCAACACTACCTGCCCCTCCACCAATCTTTGTATCATCTGCAAACTTTGCAACCAAGCCATCTATTCCATCATCTAAACCATTTATATACAGCATAAAAAGAAGTGGTCTCAACACCAACTACTGTGGAACACCACTAGTCACTGGCAGCCAATCAGTAAAGTTTTACTGATCAGTTTTACAATAAGTTTTATTCCCACTCGCTGCCTCCTACCAATCAGCTAATGCTCTAACCATGCCAGTAACTTTCCTATAATACAATGGGCTCTTAATTTCATAAGCAGCCTCATTAGTGACACTATCTCAAAGTCCTTCTGAAAATCCAAACACACAACATCCATTGCATCCTCTTTATCAATTCTACTTGTAATCTCTTCAAAGAATTCCAACAGGTTCATCAGCCAAGATTTTCTCTGAAGGAAACCATGCTGACTTTGTCCTATCTTGTCTTATGTCACCAGGTACTCCATAACCTCATCTTTAACAATTGACTCCAACCACTGAGGTCAGGCTATCTGGACTAAAATTTCCTTTCTGCTGCCTCCCTTCTTTCTTAAGATGTGAAGGGATATTTGCAATTTATAGTCCTCCAGAACTATGCCAGAGTCCAATAATTCTTGAAAGATTATTTCTAATGCCTCCACAATCTCTACTGCTACCTCTTTCGGAACCCTAGGGTGCAGTTCATTTGGTCCGGGTGACTTATATACCTTTAGGTCTTTCAGCTTTTTGAGCACCTTCTCTCTTGTAATAGTGATTGCACTCACTTCTCTTTTCTCCCACCCTTCAACACCTTGCACACTTGTAGAATCTTCCACACTGAAGACTGATGCAATGTACTTATAACATTGCTCTTCTGACATGCCTTTTCTATTTTTTTTGTTGTAATCTGTAGTCTATATCCCAGCTACATCCCAGTAGGGGGATTCAAACAAGAGGACATGAGTTGAGAGTTAGGGGGCAAAAATTTAAGGGTAGCACGAGAGGGAATTTCTTTACTCAGAGTGGTAGCTGTGTGGAACGAGCTTCCAGTAGAAGTGGTGGAGGCAGATTGGGTATTGTCATTTAAAGTAAAATTGGATAGGTATATGGACAGGAAAGGAATGGAGGGTTATGGGCTGAGTGCGGGCCAGTGGGACTAGGTGAGAGTAAGCGTTTGGCATGGACTAGAAGGCCTGTTTGGATGCCGTAATTGTTATATGGTTATATGGTTACTGTTTGGAGGGCTGTATATAACTGTTATCAGGGTTCTTTTATCCTTGCAGTTTCTTAACTCAAACCACAAGGACTCAGCATCTTCTGATCTTATGTCACATCTTTCTAATGATTTGATGCCATTCTTTACCAGCAGAGCCACACCTCCCCCTCTCCCTTCCTACCTATCCCTCCAATAGAATGTGTACCTTTGGACGTTCAACTCCCAACTACACCCATCCTCCAGCCACTATTCAGAATGGCCACAACATCATACCTGACTATCTGTAATCGTGCACCAACATCATCCACCTTATTTCTTTGAGATATAACACTTCCAGTACTGTATTTGCTACCATTTTTGATTCTGCATCCCCAATGCACTGATAATGACCCTGCTGGCTGCAATTTTTTCCTATCATCTGGCTGCCCTTCCTGACAGTTTGACTGCATGCTATCCTTTTTTTTTACCATTCATCCTGAGTCCTTTCTCTTTGGTCCATAATCCCCATTCAAATTACCCCCTCTCTCATCTGGTAATATACATTCAACCCTAGGAAAGAGATACTGTCTGTCTACTGTAGGTTAATGGAGAAGATCTGGAGAGGCATAATATGATTAGGGGTAGTCAGCATGGCTTTGTCAAAGGCAGATCATGCCTTACGAGCCTGATTGAATTTTTTGAGGATGTGACTAAACACATTGATGAAGGTAGAGCAGTAGATGTAGTGTATATGGATTTCAGCAAGGCATTTGATAAGGTACCCCATGCAAGGCTTATTGAGAAAGTAAGGAGGCATGGGATCCAAGGGGACATTGTGGATCCAGAACTGGCTTGCCCACAGAAGGCAGAGTGGTTGTAGATGGGTCGTATTCTGCATGGAGGTCAGTTGCCAGTGATGTGCCTCAGGGATCTGTTCTGGGACCCCTACTCTTCATGATTTTTATAAATGACCTGGATGAGGAAGTGGAGGGATGGGTTAGTAAACTTGCTGATGACACAAAGATTGGAGATGTTGTGGATAGTGTGGAGGGCTGTCAGACGTTACAGCGGGACATTGTTAGGATGCAAAACTGGGGTGAGAAGTGGCAGATGGAATTCAACCCAGGTAAGTGTGAAGTGGTTAATTTTGGTAGGTCAAATATGATGGCAGAACATAGTATTAATGGTAAGACTCTTGGTGGTGTAGAGGATTGGAGGGATCTTGGGGTCTGAGCCCATAGGACACTCAAAGCTGCTGCACAGGTTGACTCTGTGGTTAAGAAGGTATGTGGTGCATCGGCCTTCATCAATCGTGGAATTGAAATTAGGAGCCGAGAGGTAATGTTGCAGCTATATAGGACCCTGGTCAGACTCCACTTGGATTACTGTGCTCAGTTCTGGTCACCTCACTACAGGAAGGATGTGGAAACCATAGAAAGGGTGCAGAGGAGATTTACAAGGGTGTTGCCTGGATTGGGGAGCATGTCTTGTGAGAATAGGTTGAGTGAACTCGGCCTTTTCTCCTTGGAGCGATGAAGGATGAGAGGTGACCTGATAGAGGTGTATAAGATGATGAGAGGCATTGATCATGTGGATAGTCAGAGGCTCTTTCCACTTCTCCTCACCTCCCCCTAGTGTACTTCCTCCTTCCTTTTCTCCCATGGTCCACTCTCCTCTCCTATCAGATTCCTTCTTCTCTATCCCTTTGCCAGCTCTTATTTCATCCTCCATCCCCAAGGCACCGAGTTTCACTGATCACCTAGTTTGTACTCTTTCTCCTCCTCACCCAGCTTCTTACTCTGGTATCTTCCCTTTTCCTTCTCAATGCCGTTGAAGGGTCTCAGCCTGAAACTTCAACTGTTTATTCATTTCCATAGATGCTGCCTGACCTGCTGAGTTGCTCCAGCATTTTGTGTGTGTTGCTCTGGATTTCAAGCACCTACAGCATTTCTTCTGTTTGGTTCATTTCAGCTTTCAATACACCTGCCCTTCCTTATCACTTTAATGTAGGCTACACCCTTTGGCTGTTTATCATTTATAACAAGGCCATTTTTTTTTATCCTTGGGAAACTGCTTACAATCTAGTACATAGCAAGATTAAAGGTGTGTTAATTATTGTGTGAAATGTAAGTTGTATTAAGCATCTTTTGAGAGGTTCTGTTGTGTATATCAATGACTGGTTCAGTGGTGTTCAGCAACAGCATTGCACTCAACATCCATAAAACCAAGGAAATGATTGTGAACTTCAGGAAGGGGAAGTCAAGGGAACACACACAAACCCTCATCAAGGAATCATAAGTGGAAAGGGCGAACAGTTCCAAGTTCCTGGGTGTCAACATCTCTGAGGATCTCTCCTGGGCCCAACATATTAATGCAATTACAAAGAAGGCATGACAGTGGCTATAGAAGTTTGGGGAGAATTGGTATGTCACCAAAGACATCCACAAACATCTACAGATATACTGTAGAGAACATCAAGGTTGCATCAAGGTCTAGTATGGAGGAGCCCCTGCCCAGGATTGTAAAAAGCTGCAGAAAATTGTAAACTTGGCCATCTCCATCATGTGCACTAGCCTCCCTAGCACTGAGCGTATCTTCAAAAGGTGATGTCTCTGAAAGGCAGCATCCGTCATTAAGTACTCCATCAATAAGCACATTCCCTTATTTCATTGCTAACTATCAAGGAGGTTGTACAGAAGTCTGAAAAACCACACTCCACATTTCAGGAATAGCTTCTTCCCCTTTGCCTTCAGACTTCTGAAAAGACACTCATCATTACCATCATATGTCATGTCATATGACATAGGCGATCATGGTCGCATGACAGTGTCTTGACCCCAGCCATTATCAATTCTCTCTAGAGATTGTCCGCCTGGTGTCAGTGGTCGCATAACCAGGACTTGTGACCTGCACCAGCTGCTCATATGACCATCAACCACCTGCTCCAATGGCTTCACGTGACCCTGATCAGCGGGGAGGGGGCTAAGCAGGTGGTACACCTCACCCAGGGGTGATCGGCAGGCTAACAGAGCGGAGGAGAGACTTACACCTCGTTTGGTAGAGACTTCTCTCCATCCTGCCACCCAACATGCACACTAACTCACTAATTCTTTCTTTTTGTTTTGCTCTCTTTTTACATGACTTGCTTAGTTTAATTATATTTCTTATTGTAATTTATAGTTTTTAAAGAATTACTACGTATTGCAATGTACTACCTCCACAAAACAACAAATTTCACGACTTATGCCAGTGATACTAAACCTGATTCTGATTCTCCTGTATTAAGGCCTACAGCTTTTTATTGGAATGATGTATCTACCATTACTAAACCCCCCGATTCACATTCCCTTCTAATAATTTAGAATTTGTGGAAGTAAAATTTTAACTTTACATCCATTCATCAACCCATTTTAATTCTCCTGGGAATCAATACCTGATGACCGCAGCAATTGGCGTTATTTTATCCCACTCTTTAAAATAAGATAAGATAAAACTTCATTTATCCTTAAGGAAATTATTGTTGCAAGGTTGCTCAGTCAGAGGTATATACTTTAAAATACAAAATGTAAGCATTGAGCATGAAAATGAATACAAAATGTGCATTAAAGAGTAGTAGTGCAAAACACTGATGTGCAATGAAAACATATACTTACAGTATAAACTTCAGGAGGAGGAGCTGTATAGTCTTATAGCCACAGGGAGAAATTATCTCCTATGGCGTTCAGTGTTGCACCTCGGTGGAAACAGTAAGGCATTCCTCTGTTCATCCAGTATGCCATGGAAGGGGTGAGAGGGATTGTCCATAACGCTCCGTAGTTTCTGCAGCATTCTCCTCTCAGACACAACCTCCAGAACTGAACCAGCCTTCCTGACAAGCTTATCGATCTTCTTGGGATCAGCTGCTCTCACCCTGCTGCCCCGGCAGACTACAGTGTAGAATAGACTGCTGGCCACCACTGAGTCATAGAACATCTGCAGCATGGTTCTACAGACATTGAATGACCGGAGCCTCCTCAGGAAGTACAGTCGGCTCCGTCCTTTCTTGTACAGAGTCCCTGTATTTTCAGTCCAGTCCAGTTTATTGCTCACGTGAGTTCCCAAGTATTTATATTCCTGGACGACTTCCACATCCAATCTGTTGATGGAGATGTGACCTCAGGCGGTTTTCATCTTCCAGATTCCCACCACCAACTCCTTTGCCTTAGTGATGATGAGCTGCAGGTGATTCAGCCCACACCACTCTTCTGTACTCAGCCTCTTGACCGTGGTTGATATAACCTACAATGGCTGAATTGTCCAAAAATTTCTGCAGGTGGCAGGACTCCAAGTTGTATCTGAAGTCCAAGGAGTAGGTGGTGAACAGGAAAGGGGACTGGGCAGTTCCTTGATGCGCCCCCCTGCTGCTAACCACAGTATCTGATACAGTTTTGCAATCTCACATACTGTGGCCATTTGGATAGGTAGTCTGTAATCCAGGAGACTAGTTGGGGCATCCACCTGCATCTCCATGAGCTTACTCCCTGGAAAAGCAGGTCGTACAGTGTTAAAAGCACTGAGCAATCAAAGAACATGATTCTCACAGTGCTGCCTGGCTCATCCAGAGGGGTGTAAGTCCATTGAAGCAGGAAGATAATGATGTTCTCTGCTCCAATATGTGGTTGGTAAGCAAATTGCAGGGGGTTCAGTGATGGATTTACGATGGTCCAGGTTGTGTCAGGACCAGTCTTTCTAATGATTTCATAACGTGTGAGGTCAGTGCCACTAGTCTGTAGTCACTAAATTCATTACACTTAGTAGTTTTACCATCTGACAGGCAATCCCCCAAGGTTAAATCTTTGCTGTATTGGTCTTTTTAATCCACTGTAACTCAACGACAATGGCAGACCCCAAATCAAATGAGACAGAAAACTCATTTACATGATTTGTGAGAGTATTCAAGTATTGCTGAGATTCAGATTTCTTTATCACATGTACATCAAAACATACAGAGAAATTCGTCATTTGCATTGACACTCATTGGGCCCTCAAGCGTTGCCATATATTCCAGAAAGAAATAAATAAGATTTATGCAAATCAAAGTTCAAAATAAATTTATTATCAAAGCACATATATGTCATAGCTGGGGGAAGTAGTGAGGATAAGCTCCCACTACCTATTGAATGCTCCCAATGGTTTATGCCTCAAATAGACTCTGACAACCCAGCTTCTGGCTTTCATGTGTGGTTTAGCTACTAAACTCGGTAGAACCATTTCTACTGACACGAGCAGTAGCCAAGGTGCCTTAGAACCAGTCACTTCTGTCAGATGGGGCTCAACAGTTGTGGCTGGCATCTCACCCAGGAGAAGAAAACCTCTGATCTCAAACCTCTGCTGCCTAGCAGCAAAACCCACTCATGGGAAAGGCTTTGGGAGTAAACCCCAAGGGAAAAATTCAGAGCTGGAGTCCCTAAGGCAGTCCTACATTGAGTTCAATGCTGACTGGAATCTCCTGCGATGTCACTGGGGTACACAACTGTTATCAGTCTCTGCCATTCCTTGGGGTTTATCAGATGCATGGAGAGGGGGAGCTTGTTACATGGGCAACAGCTTGCTCTACATATTGTACTGCCCAGGCTTGTGAATGTAGACAGCTAAGATGTAACATCTATGGTTGACCCCAACTGATGGAGGCCTCAACCAGATATATGTCACAATATGCTACATTGAGATTAATTTTCTTCGGGACATTCACAGTAGAACAAAGAAGTATGATAGAATCAGTGAAAAACAACACACAAAGAAAGACTGACAAACAGAGAACACGCAAACTCTGCAAATGCAAGAAAAACATACTAAATAAATACAGTCAATCAAGAAATAAATAGATAGATAGGTAAATAAACATTCAAGCAAATAGCTAAATAAATAAACAAATAGGTTGTGGAATCGGTTCAGTGTTGGAGTGAGTGAAATCACCCACACTGGTTCGGGAGCCTGATTGTTGGGGGGTAATAACTATTCCTGAGTCTGGTGGTGTGGGACCTGAGGCGCTGGTACCTTCTTGCTGATGGCAACAGAAAGAAGAGAGCATGGTCTGGATGGTGGAATTCCTTGATGGTGAATGCTGCCTTCTTGTGTTAGCCCTCAATGACGGGAGGGATTTTCCTGTGATGGTCCAGGCTGTGTCCACAGCTTTCTGTCTGAGTTGCCTTAAATTATTGCATCACGCTTAATCAAACCTTCTATCCCCTGAGTAAACAGGAATCCAGTTGATAAATCCCCAGTCTCACTAGCTGAACAAGTCGAAGTAATTTTCATTTTATTTAGAGATACAGCACGGTAATAGGCTCTTCTGGCTCAATGAGCCCACACTGCCCAATTAGATTCAGATTAATTTATCACATCTGCTTCAAAACATACAGTGAAATATCTTGTTTGCAATAACAACCTTGGAATGTGTTGGGGCAGCCACATGAAATGCATATGATCAATCAACCTACGAGCATGTACACGTTTGTACTGTGGGAGGAACCTGGAGCACCCGGAACAAACCCACGCAGACATAGGGAGAATGTGCCATCTTTTTAGAGAAAGCGGGGGAGCTGAACCTGGATTGCTAGTGCTCCAGTAGCATTACACTGAACATTACATTACTTTACCCTAATCGATCAAATGATCTGTGCAGGATTTCCTATGTTTATTATGAAATAGAAAGAGGTCACTCTTGTCAATCCCAGCCTGAATATTTCAAAGAAGGCGATCTATAGCTATGAAGTTATCCAAATGCTCTCCTCTACCACAGAGAGCATTCCAACTGGTTGCCTCACCGTCTGCTGTGGGAGGGGCCACTGCTCCATCATGGGCACTAGCCTCCCCAGCATCGAGGACTCCTTAAACAGCCGATTCCTCAAAAAGGCAGCATCCATCATTAAGGAGCCCCATCACCTAGGACATGCTCTCATCTCATTGCTACCATAGGGGAGGAGGTATTCCCCTTGTTAATTGGCTTTCAGCTCTGCAAGTTGTTGAACTGAATTGACTTTATTTCTTACATCCTTCACATACATGAGGAGTAAAAATCTTTACATTACGTCTCCATCTAAATGTACAATATGCAATTTATAGTGATTTGTAATAAACAGTATGTACAACAGGACAGTCAATATAACATAGAAATACAATTGTATCAGCATGAATTCATCAGTCTTATGGCCTGGTAGAAGAAGCTGTCCCAGAGCCTGTTGGTCCTGGCTTTTATGCTGCGGTACTGTTTCCTGGATGGTAACAGCTAGAATAGTTTGTGGTTGGGGTGACTCGGGTCCCCAGAGCCCTGTCAATCCCTTTTTATGCACCTGTCTTTGTAAATATCCTGAATAGTGGGAAGTTCACATCTACAGCTGTGCTGGGTTGTCCGCATGTTCTCTCATACGTACCCGTCAACTCTCTTTGGAGCCCTTTGTCACTAACCCACACGAAGGGATAGTTAGCCTCCAGTGTGCCTTCGGGATGTGGGAGGAAACTAGAGCCTGGAATACACTTCCTGGGGTGGTGGTAGAAACTGATACCAAAGGATAAAGATTAAAAATTAAAAACTAGCACTATTTGTAAAATATACTTCAAAACATCTGGGACAAACACAGTTCGAGGATTGTGCTGGAGAAGCCTGCAGGAGTCCCTAGGTGTGGGCATTTACAAAAACAGTAAAGGAATATCACAGAATTTATGAACTATATATATATATATATATATATAAAGGCTGACAAACAACCAATGCACAAGAGAAGACAAATTGTGTAAATAAATAAATAATACTGAGGACATGAGTTGTAGAGTTCCTATAAGTGAGTCTGCAGTTTGTAAAAGCAGTGCAGAGTTGAGGTGAGTGAAGTTATAAATGCTGGTTTAGGAGCCTGATGTAGGGTAATAACTGAGTTGATGGGCCAAGTGGCCTAATTCTGCTTCTCTGCTTTATGATTTTAATGCTCCTGAGCCTGGTGGGGTGGGTCTTAAGGCTCCAGTATTTAGACCTCCTTCCCAGTGGCAGCAGTGAGAATTGAAGGTGGGGGTTCTTGATGAAGATGCTGCTCTCTTGTGACAACGCTCTTTGGAGATGTGCTCAACGGTGAGGAGGGCTTTTCCTGTCATGGACTCGGTGCAGGATTTCCCTTCTTGGGAATGAATGTTTCCGTACAAGGGCCATGAAGCAACCAGTCAGAATACTCTCCACGGTGCATCGATAGAAGCCTTAAATGACCTGCCCAATCTATGCAAACTGAGAGTGCAGCAGCACTGCCGTGTCTCCTTTGTAATGGCACTTACGTGCTGGTCCCAGGACTCATCGTCTGGTATGGTAACACTATGGAACTTTAAGCTGCTGAGCCTCTCCACCTCCCTTTCCCTAATGCAGATTGGCTTATGGACCCCCAAATTCTTCCTTTAGTCAGACCCAGTACACACTCCAACGCAAGCACAAGTCAATCCAATGATAAAGTGCTTGTCACTCCAGAAGGTAGCACAAATCAATCCCTTCAGATGGTACAAGTCAGACTGATCACAAAGTACAAATCATTCTCACTCTGAGCTGTCAGCACTGCCACATTTTCAATCGTAAGTCAGTCCATTATTTGAGGCATTGCTTTGACCTAAAAATAGAGACGTGATTCAATGTTGCAAGCAGCATCCATCACACAGTCTGCAGTAGCATTTCTTATAACTGACTCTTGAAATGCTTAGGACAATTTCAGCAACAGGTTTCGAATGAGGATGTCTTCATACTTGCTGTTCAGTAAGTCCACACTGTCCCTCACATGTCCCTCAATGAGGACCTCCCTCCAATGACCAGTGTTGACCACGGATGCTGCATCCTATGTGATAAGGAAGAGAGTATGCAAGACCAGGCTCCCCCTTTCCACGCAGATGAACTGCAGCATCACAGGAGTTGCCGGTCAGCACTGAGCTCAACGTTGGACTGCCTTAGCGACTCTAGAAGTGGATTTTTCCATGTGGTTTATTCCTGAAACCTCCCCCATGAGTGGGTAGAGCGACAAGGCAGCAAACGTTTGGGATCAGAGTATTCCTGCTCCTTGATAAGCTGCTAACCACAGCTGATGAGCTCCAACTGCCCAACGCGACTGGTTTTAAGGCACCAGAAACCTGCCTTTGCCCCTTCTTCTGTCAATAGAAGTGGTTCCACCTGGCTTAGTAGCTAAGCTACACGTGACGGTCAAGAGCTGGACTTGGTTGTCAGAGGCTATTTGAGATGCACACTGTTGGAAACGTTTAATAGGTTGGGAAGCTTATCTCCACTACCTCTCTGGCTGTGACAACCTTAAGAAACCCTCAATAGACTTCAGGTTGTTTAAAATCCAATTGGAGAATAGGGTGGCACAGTGTTGTAATGGTCGGCGTAAAGCTAATTATAGCGCCAACCAACTCTGAGTGCAAACAACACTCTTGATGGTATTTTTCCATACTTTAATGAACGTGACAAATAAAGCTAATCTTTAACTTTTAAGCATTTCTTTTATGAAATGTGATTTTTAGGATGCATGCATGCATGTATTTACAAAAATAGGAACATAGAAAACCTACAGTATAATACAGGTGCTTCGGCCCACAATGCTGTACCAGACATGTACTCCCTTTAGAAATTGTCTAGGGCTCCCCACACCCATCTATTTTTCTGAGCTCCATGTACCTATCCAAGAGTTTCTTAAAAGACCCTATTATATCCATCTCCACCACCGTCACCAGCAGCCCACTCCACGTACAATTTATTTATTGAGATACAGCACAGAATAGCCTTTCTGACTCTTTGAGCCAGACCGATTTAACCCTAGCCTAACCACAGGACAATACATTAACCAATTAATCCACTAACCCATACATCTTTGGACTGTGGAAGAAAACTGGAGCACCCAGAGGAAACCCACGTGTTGACGGGGAGGAATATCCAAACTTACAGATGATTTTGGAATTGAACTCCAAACTCCAACACCCTGAGCTGTAACAACACCATGCTAACTGCTACACTTTGCTACCGAGGTGTAAACATTACAGCACAGAAACAGGCTGTTTGCCCCATCTTGTCCATGCTGACCTGTTTTTCTGCCTAATCCCATCTTCCCACACATGGACTATATCCCTCTTCGCCATATCCAAATTTCTCTTAAGTGTTGCAGTTGAATCTGTGTGTCTGCAGATGAAATGAAAATCCAACTGATACAATCTTATCGTCAGAGTGCAATATGCCAATAGAAAGACTCTTTGGTTTCCCAGAATATATTGAAATGTCCAACAGATTGTGGTCCTTAACAACATCATTACCTGTTATGTTGATCTCAATCGAATTGTATTAAAATAAATCTGCAGGGTTAGATTGATCTTGGAGTAGATTGAAATGGCACAACATTATGGGCAGAAGAACCTGTGCTGTGCTGTAATGTTCTGTGTTCTATAGCCTAAAATGATTAATGCATTCAGATGGAAGCTCTTAATCAATAATCTTACTTTAGATGTAATATCCTTCCGATTATGATCTTTTTTATATAAGAGACATTTGTTTCCAAGTTTCCTGAAAAAATTTCTTCACTGGAAGCATTAATATTTGAGGACTGTTTGCGGGCTCTGGGCCTGTACTCGCTGGAATTTAGAAGAATTGTGGGGGTGGGGGGGTTGGAATCTCATTGAAATCAATCAAATAGTGAAAGGCCCTAAACAGAGTGTATGCGGAGTGTTTCCTCTAGTGGGAAGACCAGGACCAGTCCTAAAGGGATGCAACGGTTCCTTTAGAACAAATGAGAAGCCTGATGGTTGCAGGTACCTGAGGCTCCTGTACCTCCCTTCTAATGGCAGCAGTGAGAGGAAAGCATGGCCTGGATCGTGGGGGTCCTTGATGATGGATGCTGCTTTCTGGTGGCAGAGCTCTGTCTGGACATGTTCAGTGGTGGGGAGGGTATTGCCTGTGGTGGACTGGGCTATATCCACCACTTTCTATAATCAGATTATAGATTCTCCTATAATCTGTTTCTTTTTAATGGTATTGGTTTATGATGCATCATATTGCAACAGTATCATTTAAACACTAAACATTTTAATTAGAAATTGTGTCATGTGTGAAATTAATAGCATTAAAATATTCCCTTAAGTACAGTTGCCTAATCAAAGATTTCTGAAAAATAAATGTATGTAGTTTTATTGTTTTCCTGCAGAAAAGGAACCCTGCCTGGCGTTATTTTTATGCATTATTTTTATTGAAGATAATGAGGTGTAACCTAATTTTTTTCAACTTTTGAATAAGATGCATATCCTTCTTACAGACTCGTAGATGCAAAAAATATGTTTTTAAAGAGATAAAAATTAGCTTTATTGGTTGATTATTCATTGAAACTTGAAAACATAAAGTCAAATGAGTTGCTTTGCGCCAAATCAGATCAGATCAGTGTGCTGGGAGCCTACACGTGTTTCTACACTTCAGATTTTGATATTTATCACTTGCACATTGAAATCAGATTCAGGCTCACTTATTTATCATGTGTACATGCATTAACAACCAACGCAACCTTTGGATGTGCTGGGGACTGCTGCCCACCGCACATTTTGGTGCCAACAGAGCTAATCTGGAATGTTTGCAGGAAATTTAAGCAACAAATGCAACACAGAACAATAGCAACAAAACAACAACAGCAAAACAAGTTCCTTTCCTCCCTCTCAACACACCTGGCCACCCACAGACAGTCCTCTGTGATGATATTACTGACCATGAAGATCTAAACTCAAAGATCTTAAACCCCATCCAGTACTGATAGATATGGGTAGCTTCAGTAAAGCCACCTATTCTTCAAAGGCCAGGTCACTTACCTGTTTTTACTCCACAGCAAGTTTATCTGTCAATACACACTATTCAAGTGGTATCCAAACAAAATTGTTCAAACAATTTTAAAACTCTTAGTCATTTTCCATCTTAAAGAAGATTTCCAAATTACAAACAATTTCTAAAATGCAAAGAATTTCCAAAACACAGGTACAATTCCTATCAGCTAAAAAGACATACCTACACAAAAATACAACTGCAGATACTGTGGATCAAAGATTACATACACAATGCTGGAAGATCTCAGCAGGTCAGGCAGCATCCGTGAGAAAAGAGTAGCCAACGTTTCGGGCTGAGACCCTTCATTAGGAATGGGGGGGAAGAGAGGGCCGAAGCCCAGTAATAGAGATAGGGGAGGGGCAGGGCCTAGAGGCGTCAGGTGGAAAACCAATCAGAGGAAAGATAAAGTGGGGAGGGGATAAGCATGAAAGATAAATTGTAGATGGACAAATTGTCTATCGCAGAAATAGAAAGCAAAGGATTTCATTCTAGTCACCCAGTCTTTCTATCATTGTTCTTGGTGTTCTTTGACCATTCCTATCAAGCCTGACTGCTCTCCTACGTTTATGCCATTTTTTTCCCAATTAGGTGTCTTTTTAAAAATTGTATTCTTTTCAGACACATTTTTTCAATTCAAATTTTTATTATTATTTATTCTTATTTTACAAAGCAGCACAGCATATCATAGAGCAGATACAGTACAGCATATTTACACAGCCATCCCATGACAAGAAAACAAATAAGACTTAGAAACAGAAAAGTTCTAATTTAAGTTAAAATTAGCATTACCAAAATTGATCCCACACATCTTGCACTTTTCCCTCACTGTTAATTCTTCCCAACATGTGTTCATATGATGAAATCTTAACCATTCCTAAGTCCATTCCCTCACAGTGGGACATCTGGGTTTTTTCCGGTTTTGCAATTCTTGCAGCTGTGATGAGACCCACCTTTACAATAGTAAATCTGTCATTGTCTACTTAAGGTATCATTGTCCTATCACCCAGGACACAAAGCCGTGGGCACAAGAGCAGTGTAGGACCCAACCAATTCCCCAATAAATCAAGAACTTTACCACAAAATAGATGAACCATAGAATACTCCCAAATTATGTGAAAATATGTGCCCTCTTCATTTTTACATTTCCTGCATAAGTTATTATCAACAATCCCCATTTTGTAGTCTAGTTGGTGTCCAATAATATCTGTGTACTATCTTAACTGAACAAGTTTCCCTCTTACTTCCCTAATATGTCAACCCACATTTCATGAAATATTTGACCACTCATTATCTTCAATATTGCTTCCAAGATCCTTCTGCCATACTGCTCTGAGATTGTTACACAGTTCACCCAAAGGGTGCTTGAACATTTTATAAAACACTGATGCTTTATAAACTTCCTGTGGTAGTGTATTCAGTTAAAGGGTTACTTTGTGGGTCACCGTTCTTGAATATACGACTAACACAATGTCTTATTTGTAAATACTTCCAAAAATTCCCTTCATCTACAAAGTTATATTTCCTCTGCAAATCCACATACGACATAAAGATCCCATTCTCATAGAGATCACCTACTGTATTTACACCTTTAGTCTTCCATTCTTTCCAGTACACCATTCTTTTCCCAATGCATATCTCAGGGTTATTCCAAAGCGAGCAGTATAACTGGTTTAAATGTGACATTCTACAAGCTTTATGAATTGTACTCCTTGAGTGAAATAGTATAGGATTTAGATTAGTCTTGTTTTCCACATGTTGTAAGAGAGTGTTAAGGGGAGAATGTGGTGCAGCCAAGCTCCGTTCTATAACTACCCAATCTAAATCAACATCAGCCCTGTCCCAATGTTCAGCTAATTTGGTCATTTCAAAGGATGATTTATATGCCCTGACATCTGGTAGACTGAGCCCATCCATGTTCCTGGACATACACATCTTACTCATATTAATTCTGGGCTTCTTCTTATCCCATAGAAAATCACTGATAATTTTGTTGTATTGCTTGTAGATCAAATCTGAAATATTTAAAGGAATCATCATAGAAAGATAGTTAAACTGAGGTGCTATGACCATTTAACTACATTGACTTTACCCCAGAGTGACAGTCTCAGTGCCCCCCACTTATCCAAATTATTTCTTATCCTACTCACTAAAGGATCATAATTTAAAATAATTATTTCATCCAAATTTTGACTGAGTCTGACCCCTGGATATTTCATTCCAACTGGCACCCATCTGAAATTAAACTGAGATACTGAATTTGAATAACACAATTTTGACATTGGCATCGCCTCAGATTTATTGCAGTTGATTTTATAACCATATACCTCAGAATATAATTGAATTGTTTCCATTAGTGGGGGTAAAGAATTATGAGGGTCACTAATCAGTAATAAAATATCATCAGCATATACCATCAACTTATGCTCCTTTCTGCCTCCCTTCACCCCACTAATATTTGGATCTGCTCTAATCATGATTGCAAACAGTTTCAAAAGGATCGTAAATAACAGTGGGGAGAGGGGGCAGACTTGGCATGAACCATGTGAAATATTAAAAAACTGGGGATATGATACCATTTGTAATAATTGCAGCCTTAGGGTTTTTATACAAAACTCTAATCCATGATTTAAAGATAGAGCCAAACCCAAAGAATGACAAGGCTGTGGTTAAAAATCTCATCTCAGCCCTTCTCGGCGTCCAGGGAGATGGCAGTAACTACTTGAGGAGATCAGCCATATTAAGTGCAGTAATCTCCTTAAATTGTCAGTTGGGGTTATGCCTTTAATGAAGCCAACCTGGTTAGTATTAATTATAGATAGCAATACTTTCTCTAATCGTGAAGCCAGTATTTTAGTCAGTACCTTACAGTCCATATTAATTAAGCTTATAGGCCTGTAATTGGGAGGTTCTATTAGATCCCTGTCTTTTTTTGGGGATCAACGATATTAATGCTTCATTAAATGTATT
The DNA here is from genome assembly GCF_030144855.1 of Hypanus sabinus. Taxonomy (NCBI): domain Eukaryota; kingdom Metazoa; phylum Chordata; class Chondrichthyes; order Myliobatiformes; family Dasyatidae; genus Hypanus; species Hypanus sabinus. The sequence continues at coordinate 100,449,732 of NC_082719.1, read as the reverse complement.
AGGTAAAGATTCCAAATTAAATGCTTTTGAATAGATCTTTGTTAGAACAGGAGGCAATATGTCCAGAAATTTCTTACAATATTCAACTGGGAAGCCATCCATACCTGGAGATTTCCCCATTTTCATAGACGCAATAGCCTGTCTGACCTCATCCTCAGTAATTGGGGCATCCAAGGACTCATCTTGTTGTGGGGATACTGTAGGCAACCTTATGTTAGCAAAAAACTGATTCAGCTCCTCCTGGTCATGGTTAAACGGAGATGCATATAAATGTTCATAGAACTATTGAAAGACTTCATTTATTTCTTTAGATGATGACACTAATGTATCCCCTTTCTTAATTACAGGTATAATATATGGGTATATTCATATTCTGCTGCTTTAAATATTGTGCCAGTAGCTTACCAGCTTTGTCACCACCTTTATAGAATCTTGTTTTTAATCTAAATAATGCATATTCTGCTTCTTTGTTATATATGTTATTTAGCTGGAATTTCAAATTGCACAAATCTTTGTATTAGTCATCGGTATATTGTCTTGATAAAACCTTTCCCAATGTGGTTATTTCTGCTTCCAGATTTTTTGTTTGCTCCATATTTTCTTTCTTCCTTTAAGATGTTTGTGCTATTTATTTTCCTCTTATATACGCCTTGCATGCCTCTCATACCAAAGACAGCTTTACTGTGGTCTGTACATTCAATTCAAAAAATAAAGTCAGATCCTCAGCCAACTTATTACTGAAATTCTCATCTTTTAACTGCATAATATTCATTCACCACCTACCCCTCCTTCCCCTTTCAGTATTTAAATCAATTTGAATTTTGACTGGTGCATGGTCTGATAATGCTGTTGGGCCAGTTTTACAGTCTATCACCTGTTCAACAATGGAGTTGGATATTAGAAAAAATCTATTCTAGAGTAGGATTTATATCGATGAGAGAAAAACGTATATTCTTTTCCAGATGGATTCACCAATCGCCATATATCCACCAGACCGATATCCTCAATAAGTTGATGTAAGGCTGCCCTGTCCCTATATACTGGTGATGTCTGAAATTTGCTTTTATCAATAACAGGGTCCATTACTTGGTTAAAATCTCCTGCTAAAATTATTTTTCCTTCCTTGGTACCTAAAATTTTATTCACCTTGTTAAGAGAGTCTGGGTCTTCCTTATTAGGTGCATATGTGTTACAAAGTACTACCTTCACCCCATTAATAAGTGCATTTATACAAATTATCCTGCCTTCCTTGTCTTTAAATTCCCCAAGCAATACAAAACTAAATTTTTTGTTAACTAAAATCATTGTCCCATTTTGTTTGCTATTTGCTATTAAGTGATGAATAGAATACCTGGCCCACCCAATCTCTTCTAAATTTCAGTGCTTCAATATCTTTAGAATGTGTTTCCTGGACAAATGCAACATCAATTATTTTACCTTTAAGGTATGATAAAATTGTTTTCCTTTTGATTGGGTTTCCCCACCCATTAATGTTCTATGATATGAAATTAACCATTTTCATGTCCTAAACTTCAAGCACACATGTGCAAAAATATACATTTTCCTGGATGGCTGAGTCTGGAATGCAATAAAATGAAAACTCCAAAAGAAAACCAGCTGTACTCTATCACCATGCTCAATTACTACCAACAAACACTGCAGATGCTGTGCTCTCAAACAACAATTAAACAACCAACATAACCCAAAAATATAGAGATAATTTATTCCTGCTAGATTAACTAACAAATAAAAACAAACAGGCAGAATAAACTCCACAAGGACACATGATATGGTCCGCAAAGTGCCATGCCAGCTAGTAAGCCTAGCCCTTATCAGACCGCTTTATCCAGCTCCCCACCCACTGTATTATACCCAAAAAGTTATCTCCACCTATTACTGTGATCATATCCTGTCTCTCAGTCAGTGCTAGTGCTTCAGTTTTCCTGAATGAATTTCTCTGCTTCTGCAGCAGTAGTAAAGAACTTGTTCTTTCCTTTCCACCTGAAGTGTAGAACTGAAGCAAGTGTATACCTCAAGTTGACTTTTTGTGGCATTTTCTGAGCCATAGTAACTGCCCTCTGTTTTTCAGCCAATTCTCTGGACATATCTGGAAAGAAGGAGACTTTGCATCCCTCCCACTCAACTTCTCTCTTTGCTTTGGCCGCTTACAGCACTTTCTCTCTGGCCGAAGAGCACAACAATCGTATTAGGACCAGCCTGGAGGGGGTGGGGGGGTGCGATCCTCGCCCAGCCTAGGAACCAGTGCCCAATGTGCCTTCTCAATCTCAAACTCTGCATTCAGTTCGAAGCCAAATCCTTCGGACATGGCTCTTTGCACACACTTAATCAGACCGCTCATTTCCACACCCTCCTTTAGACTGATCAGCCTGCCGTTGTTGCGTCTGCTCCTGTTCTCAAGCTGCTCGACACGGTTCCACAACAGGTCCAAGCGTTTATTATTCTGCTCGCTGACACTCACCAGTTGCACAGTGGTGTCCTCCACACTGGAGAGGCGGCCCTCGGCTTCCGTCAGCCTTTCTTGAATGGCATTGACCGAGTTCTTTAACTCTGTTGTCGTTTCAATCGTAGATACTTCAGCTGCCACCACGAGTAAAGTGGAACTCATACGACTAACCTCAGCCAATAAATTCTCCATGTTGGAACCTTGGTCCGTCTGTGTCGTTAGTGTGGCTTGAATTTCGAATTGTGGGCCCTGTCTTGTAGCCACACAGCTCAATGTAGCTCTCTTAGAAGGTCTTGACATCATACAGAGTTATCTCACAAAGTTGTTATTAGCATTTTTAGTGAAGAAAACAAACAGTTTCTAAATGTGGGACAGCTGTATCCGGACAAGGCAGGATAAATATGCTCTAATTAAAAGAATTTCATGGTGGGTTGTCAGTGCTCTGCTAACGTGCAGCCATCTTGCCCAGCGCCCACATGACTTCCCCAGATACATTTTTACACAAATGATTCTAAAGGCTTCTGGAGACAAAATTCTCAGACACCCACAATTAAATTAAAAAGCATATCTTCTTAGCACACAGCCCTTCCAGCTACTTGATGGGCTAAGTGATAGTATTGATCTGGTCTGCAAACTTCTTTGAACTAGCCAGTGTTGTCCGGTTGGAAACAGGCCAATCATAAACAGAAGGGATTCTGCAGGTCTGCAAACTTCTTTGAATTTAGCCAGTGTTGTCCGGTTGGAAACAGGCCAATCATAAACAGAAGGGATTCTGCAGGTCGTGAAAATCCAGAGCAACATATTCAAAATGCTGAAGGAAATCAGCAGCTCAGGCAGAATCTATGGAGGAGACTAATGGCCAATTAACACAACCCCATTGTTTTTCACTGGATCACTTGAGAAGTCAACCCAGGTACCTTGGGCCTTCAGTCTGTAGTCTATAGACAGTGTTTGCAAAGCAAGCTTTTTAACTTCAGACTGATTATTGCTTGCTATTTACATTAATAACTGAAGACTGACTCCCATTTACAACTAGAAGCTGAACAAAGAGTATTAGTTGGAAGTTTAACTTACTCAAAAATAACTCTTTGGTCTTTACAAGTGTCAGCTGCTATGTTAGATAGCTGAGCTTGGCAAAAAAAAGGCCTGTGGCCCAGGATAGTGAATGTCCATCACATCTGTAATCCCAGGACAGGACATCCCTGAGCTTGGACTTGCAGTCCATTGAGACATTGACTTCCTCAACAGACTGACAGAGACACACAAACCCACACTTCAGCCATCAGGCCTCGGTTTCCTGACCTCTGATCGACCTTTAGGCTTCAGTCTTTGGCACCAATATAACTTGCCCAGAACTCACTAATCCTAACCATACAACTTTGAAATGTGGGAGGAAACCAGAGCACCCCAAGGAAAGACCACTTATTCAAAGGGATAACATACAAACTCCTTACAGACAGCAGTGGGAACTGAACACTGACTGTTGATTACTGACATTGTAAAGTGATTGCACTAACCATTATGCTACTATGTCACAGTGTATGATACTGTGCCATTCTCTATACTTCGGTGCTATTATTTTAATATAATCTTGGGTCTTCATCTCATTTTTCCAAAGATTAAAGTAGTCATGTTTTGCACAAATGAAGGGGGTTGTCCTTGCTGCAGTAAATAATTCCAGTCTCAAGATATTGCTCTGTGAGTTGCTGAAGGAGGGGTTTGAATATCTCAAAAACTGCAGATCTCCTGGGATTTTCACACACAAAAGTCTCTAGAGTTTACAGATACAATTCCCTGCTTAAGATTTCTACTGCTATACTGGTATTTTATTTTATTTTAGCAGTTTTCTGTAAAAGCAGTGTGCCCTGCTGTTAGGGGTGTTTTGGCTTCAGCTAAAGATAAGGAGTCAAGCTTATGAATGTTATGTCAGCCAATTGTAACTTCCTGCCCAGTGGAAGATTCGGGAGAACCGGGTGGGAACAAATTCCTGAAGAACAGTAGTCTGGTTTGGAGGTTTTTGATGGGAGCTGTGGAGTGGGGCACAAAGGAAGATGCCGCACAATGCCGGCGGAAGGAGGGCCCCCATTGTAAGAAGTGCTTTGTGCAGATGAAGGACTCCAAGGAAGAAGGGCCATTGGTCCCGAGAGAGCCAGTTTGTTCCAAATGCTCTTTGAGAAAAGTTCAGAATGTTGAGGGTGCCCATGGGCCCAGCACGTGAGTAAAGTGATAAACCCCCGAAAATTCCAGAAACGAGCTCCAATGTTGATGTGCACACTGGACTGGTTTCACTGTAATGGGCCCTTCCAGTTTTCTTCTCTTTTTCTGTAACTGCTTGTTCAAGTTGAAAATTTGTTAAGTATATTTCTTTATAATTTAATGCGGTGTACGATCTGTTATATTTCTGGTGCACGATAACCGTGTATGGGCAGAATTTACATGGCTTTCACTCCAGCCCATGTTCCTTCATTGGAACATGCTAACTTTCCTGTTCAGTTGAACCTCAAGTCATACTGACACTAGGCGTGCATTGTTTATGAAAGGTGGCCTTCTCACCACTGAGTCGCGTGACTGTTAGCAGAGTGAGCTAACGAGCCACGTTTGTATACAATCCCCGGTAAGGGGATTACATTTGTGGGAAATCGTTCCTAATTTCAAAAGTTGTGCGAATGCTGTTTAAGGTCTGATTAAGCGGTTTGTTGTGTGTTTTAGCAGTGTTTAAATTAGTGTTTGGGGCAAGTGAGCTGTATCGTAATTAAGGTACTTTATTATGGATACCATGGGGATTAAGGTTTGGTGCAATTCGAAGTACAAACTGTAGTTATCCACAAGTACTTTTTGTGTTCTGAGCAGGGTGGATATTCAAACCCCCAATGAATCCTTGCTCAGAGTGCTGAGTTCTGGAAAGTTATTGGGGTAGTTGAACGGCATTTTGATCAATCAGTGGGTAAGGATGACGTGTAACACCTGGCTACTAGTGACGTGACTGAAGTTGTGCTGCCTGGAAAGATCGAGGAGCCTGGAGAGGTGGGTCCATGGGCAGTCCATGTTCTTAAAGGCAAGTTGTATGTAGCTGAGGACAAAAACTTTAAGGACAAGTTGTTCTCATTTCTGCGAAGTGAGGGAAAGGAGTTGTCTGATGTGAAAGGTCTAATGGGTCCTTCAGTGGGTGATTTTTCATATTATCTGAACTGGTTTTGCTATTACATCACTGGTTGATAAATGCCAAAATATACCTGTGGAGAGCCAAAGTTATCATAGGGTGTGAGTGTTCTCTGGAGTCAAGCCCACACCTGATGGGGAAGAAAAATATGAGGCTTAGGCGGACCAGACATCTCAGTTACTGGCTGAATGGCAGTGCTCAGATAATATGAAAAATACAGAGACTGGTAGAGAGTTTGAAAAGTCCTGCGGCTGATATAGTGAGATTTCCAAAGGCAGAAAACCTGTTGGCCATGTCAACTAATTACCTGTAAGCTCTGGGTAATGTGTTTAGCACTACTGATACTTCAGTCAATCGTATGATGAAGTTTAGGCACACATTCCAGGAGAAAAGAGAGATGCTGTCTACCTACCTTTACAGGTTTGTGCCACAAAGTGGGCATTTAACTGTCTGAGGGAAATTGCTTGAGGATGGAGAAAGTTGTGAAGGGCATGCTGTCACATGACATGACTCCTCCAAGTAGTCAAATGACCCACAAGATGCAGCCTCATGCGTCTTTTACTGAGGTACTCAGAGAAGTTAGCGAGGAGGAAAACATGACTAAGAAGTGATCCTCAGTGGTAGCCCCTGCTGCTAAAGTGACCCCTGATGCCACAGAGACAGAGATTTTAGGGAGTAAGGTGAAAAGCCTTCGACTCAGCTGACTCAATAGATGTCTGCTCATGCTTCAGCTAAATGTGACACATCCGTTGAGAAACCTGACCCACCTATAGGGCTTATGACACAGAGGAATGCTACTGAAAAGTGTCTCTTGACCGGAGAGGCAAGCAGTATTTTCTGCTAAAACTGTGGAGAAGATGGACATTTCAAGCAAGTCTATGACGGACAGGAAAAGCTTTAAAAAGTAAGTCAGCAGTTAATCAAACAGAGAAGAAAAGAAGCAAAACTCTGGAGGGATTGGGCTGGTGTTTCAGAGAGGATATGTTCCAATCAGTGTATCAAGAGAAATACCAAAGTGCAAAATACTATTCCTGAAGGTTTAGTGAGATGAAGCTCTGATGTATCTATACAGATTGAAGGTTTTTTTTTGCTAAAGCCATACTTGACACAGGTTCTTAAGTTACTTTGCTTTATAGCTCCTTTTACAGCTGGTATTTAAAGCATTTATCATTGACGCCACTCAGTGCCCTTGAGATTTTGGAGCTTAGAACTGATGAGTACCTGTAAGATGGTTATTTGCCATTGAAACTGGAGTTTTCAGAAGCAGATGTTGAAGTAACTAAAACTAGTGACACACTAGTTCCGGTGTGTCCACATCTGATTGAAAAAGGTACGGCTTCCATTCTTGTGGGAACAAATACTCCCATTGTGAGAAGACTTGTGGGACCATGCAAGCGGAGAAATGAAGAGAATCTTTTGAAAACCTTGTTCACTCACCTGGTATTCGAAGTTGCTTTTGAGAGGGTGCAAGTTCCTCCTAAGCTGAAAGATGAGCATAAACAAGAAACTGAATGGTACACCCTGTCTAAACCTGTAATGTTATGTCCTGGAGGAGTAGCTAGAGAGACAGAGGACACCCCTTTCCAAGAGAGGTCTCACTACTCAGCATAAGTGAAGGCTGAAGATGTTCAGAGGCAACTGCTTAATCTGAAGGATGCTGAGTTCAACCATGGGGCATGGGATCGAAGCTGCCAGAAGGTATGAGTGAGACAGAGGGTGGCATCCTCAAATGGACAGGAAAGGTCACAAGGAGTGGCTGAAGCTGGAAGTCTGAAGATGAGATAACGAGGTCTCAGAGAGTCAGGAAACCCCCAGCTAGCCTGACAGAAGATGCATCTGGGAGTCAGTGTTACGTCCATTCCCAGTGTTAATCTCGTTTACATAATGGTCCAGATATCATGAAATTCATTTGAATAATGTGTTATTAGTAATAGTTTAATAAGTTCCAAAGTCTTGAGGGCATGACATGACTATTTTTGGTGGGGAAAGAATGTACTGCCTTAGTTAAGATTCCTACCGCTATGCTGTGAGGTATCTACAGAGCATTCACTGCAACCCAAGTTCCTTAATTGGAACATCCCAACTTTCCCATTTGTTTGAACCCCAAATCATACTGACCCAAGATGTGTATTGTTTATGAAAGGTGGCCCTCACACCACTGAGTCATGTGACTGTTAGTAGAGTTAGCTAACAAGCCAAGTTTGTATACAAGTCCTGGTGAGAGGGTTACACAGAGAACAGAGTGAAAAACAGAAAAACACACCCAGTGAATGGCAGTTCTGTGGGTGAAAAAGCTTTGTTCATGAGAGTGGTCAGAAGAGAATAGCCAGACTGGTTCTAGCTGGCGGTGATCCCAAGCTATCTCATTGTTGTTTGTTGCTCCTTTTCATGCCTTGTGGCACACTGGATAGCATTGTTGCCATTTCTATAGCATCAACTTCTTTTTTGTGAGTCCAAGTTGCTAGATCCTCACTCTACACTGCATGGATGGAAAGCATGCAAGGAGCTGGCCAGATTCGAACTCTGGACCATTCGCCTTGAAGTCTGGAAAGGATGCCACTACACCACCAGCTAGCTCAAGTTACCTCGTTATATATTCCAAAATCCGGACAAAATCAGAAATCTGAAACACTTCCGGCCCCAAGCATTTTGGGTAGCAGGTACTCAACCTATAACTCAGACATTCAGCTAACGTATTTGCCCAATTCCGACCACAAACTCCTTTCAGGCAGCGATAGGAATTGAACTCGGGTCATCTGTATTGTAAAGCTGTGTGCTAACCTCTACGTCACCATGCCGCCCACAATATGGTTAAGAAAAGTATCTCAAAGCTCTACATGTAGACTGCAGTCTTTGCTGTAACATTAATTTAGACCACAAGACATACAAGCAGCATTAGGTCATTCAGCCTGTCGAGTCTATTTCACCATTCAATCATGGCAGATTCATTATCACTCTTAACTCCATTCTCCTGCCTTCTCCCCATCATCTTTGACACCTTTATCTATCAACCTCCACTTTAAATATACTTGACTTCACAGCAGTCCATGGCGATGGATTCCACAAAGTCACCACCCTCTAGCTGAAGAAATTCCTCCTCACCTTTGCTCTAAAGTGACATCCTTGTATTCCGAGGTTGCGTCCTCTGCTCCTAGACTCCCCCATTGTAGGAAACATCCTCTGCATGTCCAATCTACCTAAGCCTTCCAATATACATTTCAATTACATCTCTCATCATTTGTCTAAATGTTAATTGCTTCTCCTTTGCTAGCTGTGCTTAAGCAATTGCTGGGAGATGTTATCTTGACCCACTGTGCTTGTGTGTGACAAGTTTTCAGTTTTGATTACTATTAAATTGTTATTTGTTTGACCTTGCTGTGTGTAAATTGACTGCTGCATCTCTAATATTACAGCAGCACTAAAAACTATATGCATTGTTAATTACTGATAAAAGTGTCTGAGACATAAAGGTCATGGAAGTCATTGCGTAAATGGAATTTTTTTCAAATGTTATTCAGTCAGGAATTAGGTCCAGAATAACAACACAGTGACTTGGAAAAAACAGTTTCAATGGTTAGAGAGCATTTGTAAGATGGATTGATTGAGATCAAGAGGATTGTTTTAGCCAGCTCCTGATAGTCAAGAAGAAAGTCAAAGTAATGTTTATTATCAAAGTAGGTATATGTCACCATATACAACCATGAGATTCATTTTCTTGCAGGCATTTACAGAAAAATGAAGGAATACGATTAAATTTACAAGAACTAATCAGAAACAACCAATGTGCAAAAGACTAATTGTGCAAAGAAAAAGTACATAATGCTGAGAATAAACACCAGTTTGATTCACCAGATGCTGAGAATCCAGAGTAACACACACAAAATGTTACTATACCAGAGAGACATCAGAGACTGTTGTGTACTCTGCTTTGTGGAAATCATGGCTCGCACCAGAAATTTCAGATGCACCTGATGGCTTCACCATTCTCTGCAAAGACAGGACAGCTCAGTCTTTTAAAGGCAGAGGAGGTGGAGCATGCTTTATGATTAAACTCATCATGGGAACAAACATGACAGTTCTATCTCAATCCTGTTCACCTGACCTAGAAAATCTAGTGATCAAATGGCATTCGTTCTATCTGCTGAGTGAGTTTACGGCCATCATCCTGGTACCTGCCACCTCAGGCAACATCAGACAGGCACAGGAGCAGCAGAGCAATGTAATTAGCAGCATGAAACTACACACCCTAACGCCTTCCCTATCATTGCAGGAGATTTCAAACAGGCCAGCTTGAAGAGATGTCTGAACAACTATCATCGACACATTACCTGTCAAACCAGAGGATGCAACACACTTGATCACTGTTATACCACCATCAATAACGCTTACCATGCCATCCCACACTTAAGCTTTGGAAAGTCCAATTACCTGGCTGTACTTCTACTCCCAGCAAACAGGCAGAGATTAAAGATACATTATCAGTGGAGAGAACCAGAAAGGTATAGTCAAGGAATTAGAGGAGCATTTCCAAGACTGCTTTGAGTTAGTGGACTGGACAATATTCAAGTAGTCATCTTTAAGCCTGAATGAATATGCCACAGTTGTCATTGACTTAATCAATACCTCTGTGGATGAGTGTGTGCCTTTGACAACATACCAGACATACCCAAACCAAAAGTCATGGAAATTCGTAGTCTACTGAGGCTACATCTGTTGCATTCAAGACTGGTGATTCAGAACTATGGAAGAAATCCAGTTACTGTCACAGTGAGTGCTGGTAATGACTGAACCTAGGTGCAGAGAAACAGCAGCTCCCCACATAGAGACTGAAACGAGGAATTCCAACAGAGCATCAGTGGCACGACTGAGCAACACCGTGAGACAAATCATTCTCAACTCAAGAACCTCACAATGAGCGCTAATTATCACAGAATGCAGAAAATCCATGTCTGTAACAATTTACCTTGAGAAGATGAAACAGAAATCACAAGAGCTGAATGACTCTGGTTAAGACAACAATATAGATGCTTGAGAAACTTAGTAACCCAAGGCTCTATGGCAAGCTGCAAATGCCTGTAGGCTCACAACAGCTACGACCTACGGAAGGCTATCTTAAGGGTGAAAAAACAATTCGGATTGAGTTTAGAGATAGAGTCAGATGCACGTCAGCTCTGGCAGGGGTTGCGGTCTATCACTCCCTACAAAGCAAAGCCTAACACCATGAAAGACTGTGATGCTTCACTCCCAGATGAGCTCAACGTCTTTTAGGCAAACTTTGAAAGGGAGAATGAAATTACACCTGTGCGTATCTCTGCAGCATCTGGTGACCCTGTGATCTCTGTTTCGGAGGCCAGCTCAGGAACACCTTCGAAGAGAGTGAGTGCTCACAAGATGTCAACCCCTGATGTTGTACCTGGCAGGGCTCTGAAAATCTGTGCTTATCAGCTGGCTGGTGTGTTCAAGGATCTCTTCACTCTCTCAGTGATGCAGTCAGAAGTTCCCTTCTGCTTCAAAATGGTGACAATCATATCAGTGCCCAAGAAGAGCAGGGTGAACTGCCTCAACTGCTCAGTAGCATTCATTTCTACTGTGATGAAGTACTTTGTGAGGTTGAGCACAGCTAAAATCAACTTCTGCCTAAGCAAGGACCTGGACCTGCTGCAATTTGCCTGATGAGTCTACAGTGGATGTAATCTCACTGACTCTCCACTCAGCCTTGGATCACCCAGGCAATAGTAATATCTACAGTACGTCAGGCTGCTGTTTATTGACTGCATCTCAATGTTGAGCACAATCATACACTCAGTTCTAATCACCTCCTTTAACCAAGATGTATCTCCACCCTGCTACACAATCCCTCCTTACACTGTTTATTTCACATCAAGTCACACTTGTTGATCAGGAGAATGTGATAGAGCTCTGACCAGCAACCAATCCGGACATCAGAAGTTAGAGGGGAGGGGATTTCTCTTGGGTTCATTGCCCAAGTAGGAAAAGGCAGCAGGGGGTCATGGCAGTATAATAGAGCTTTGACCAGTGACAAATCACATTTGAGATTGATTAGCAAGAGCAAATTAAATGAAGGCAGAGGCCAGAGCAGCAGACGTCATCTGAGTCAGAGTGGTGATCTTGAGGCTTCAGCTCTTCGAAGCATCTGCAAAGAGAAGCGTCAGTCAGAGAAAGCAAAGGAAAGGAAGGCTCTGGATTAAGTGTTGTTGTTTTCCCTTCTTTATATCTGCTCAGCTAGGAGAGTAGAGACGTAAGGCAGGATGGAGGAATGCTCCTCTTACAGGGGATGTGGGAAGGCAAGGGGACCTCCAGTGTCCCCGATGACTACAACTGCGAGAAGTGCATCCAGTTTTGGTCACCTACCTACAGGAAAAATGTAGACAAAGTTGAAAGAGTTCAGGGAAAATTTACAAGGATGTTGCCGGGTCTGGAGACCTGAATAAAAGGAAAGATTGAATAGGTTAGCACTGTATTCTTTAGAATGTAGAAGATTGAGAGGTGATTTGATAGAGGTATACAAAATTATGAGGGGTATAGACAGGGTAAATGAAAGCAGGCTTTTTCCACTGAGGTTGGGTGAAACGAAAACCTGAGATCATGGCTTCAGAATGAAAGTTGAAAAATTTGAGGGGAACATGAGTGGAAACGTCTTCACTCAGAGGGTCGTGAGAGGGTGGAATGAGTTGCCAGTGTAAATGGTGCACGTGAGCTCGATTTCAATGTTTAAGAGAAGTTTGGATAGGTACTTGAATGGTAGGGCTATGAAGGGCTATGGTCCTGGGGCAAGTCGTTGGGAGCAGGCAGTTTAAATTACTTTGGCATGGAATAGATGGGCTGAAGGGCCGGTTTCTGTGCTGTACTTCTCTATGACTTTGTGAAAATCCCAATATGTATAAACTGAAAATAAAAGCTTCAGCTTAGCAAAATTATGTGTCACTTCACCCAGAAAATAAATCTCAAGGTAGTATATGATGACTTATACTCTAAGATAAAGAAAGTTCTTTGACTTTGACCTTGACTTGAAACCTTTTTTACAGTCACTTTGCACCACATTTACTGCCTTAGCATACTATTGATTTAAAATTCTGGTAGACTTAATTCATGCAGCATGTAGCTATCTGGTCAGGAGAGGTGAAAAACTATATGTAGATTTGCATTCTGAGCTTCAGAATGCAAATGTTTTTTTAACTTTCAGATCTGTTCAAGAGCCTATGGGATAGGCAGAGGTGTAGTCACATCCTAATGGCTGCAGAGTAACTTTATAACAGAATAAGTGATTCTAACTTTTGAACATAAGATTATAATAAACAGGAGCATATGTAGGCCATATGGTAGCACAACGGTTTACAGTACAAACGACCCAGGTTCAATTCCCACTGCTGACTGTAAGGAATTTGTACATTCTCCCTGTGAACGTGTGAATGTGTGGGTCTCCTCCACCATCCAAAGATGTACTGGTTGGTGGGTTAATTGATCTTTGTAAATTGTCCTGTGATTAGACTAGGATTAAATCAGGGGTTGCTGGTGGCATGGTTGCGTGGGGCCAGAAGGTTCTGATTTGCATTGTATCTGAATAAATAAATGTCCCCCCCCCATGAGCCTGTTCCATTGTGTAGATGGTTTCTTTTTAACCTCTTCACCAGCCGTCAAAGTTGGTCACAACGGCACTAAATGGAGTAAACACCAGTTGATGCTTAAAGTGATGTCAATAATGACTGATTATAAATCCACTTTTATCTGATTGGCTCAGAGCTGATAGACAGTTAGTAACATAACACCATTAGATATAGGAGAAGAATTAGGCCAGTTGGTCAATCAAATCTGCTCCACCATTTCATCATGGCTGATCCATTTCCCTCTTAGCCCCAATCTCCTACCTTCTCCCTGTATCCCTTCATGCCCTGACCAATCAAGAATCTCTCAAGCTCTGTCTTAAATATACCCAATGACTTGGTCTCCATAGCCACCTGTGGCAATGCATTCCGAGATTTACCACATTCCGGCTAAAGAAATTCTGCTTCATCTCTGTTCTAAAAAGATGTCCCTCTGTGTGCTCTGGCTCCACCATTGGAAACATCCACTCCACGTTCACTCTATTGGGGCCTTTCAACGTTTGATAGGTTTCAACGAGGTCACCTCTCATTCTTCTGAATTCTAGTGAGTAAAGACCCAGACCCATTAAACGCTCCTCGTGTGACAAGCCTTTCAATCCTGGAATCATTTTCTGAACCTCCTTTGAAAATGATGCCATGCCCCTGATAGCACAAGAACATAGGACAATAAGGCTTAGGAACAAGCCATTTGGCCCATGATTTCTGTTGTCAAGCATGCCAAATTAAACTGAATTCTCTTCTGCCAGTACATGATCCATAATATGTCACAATTAGCGTAATACATTACAGCACTAGTGACAAGGTTTCAGTTCCGGCCGCTGACCCTCCATGACTCCAGGACATTAGTCTGGGTGCCCTGGTCTCCTTCCACTCTCCAAAGTCATACAGGTTAAGATTATTAAGTTGTGGGCTATGTTGGGGTTAGACAAGTGGTGACACTTCTCCACTGTCCACAGCACAAACAACATATTTCACTATAGGTAGATAGACTATAGAGTTGATAGAGGACTACAAGATTATGAGAGGCATGGACAGGGCGGATAGCCTTTACCCTGTTTCCCAGGGCACGAATAGCAAACACCAGACGGCATATGTACAAAGTTAAGGGAGGGAAGTTTAGGGGAGACATCAGGGGTAAGTTTTTTACACAGAGGGTTGTGAGTGCCTGGAATGACTTGCCAGGGATGGTGGTGGAGGTTAAGACATCAGGTGTATTTAAGAGCCTCTTGGACAGGCACATGGATGAAAGAAAAATGGAGGGTTATGGGGTAGTGTGGGTTTAGTACTTTTTTTAAAGTAATATCTGGGTCAGCACAACATGGAGGGCTGAAGGGCCTGTACTGTGCTGCAGTATTCTAGTGTCTAGTGACAAATAAAGCTAAACTAATCTCATATAATTCTTCTATTTCCCCCCCCCCCCCCTTCACAGAAAGACTGACAGACTGGCAAACCAGTGCACGAAAGAAGACAGTGCAAAGATAAAACAAAACAGTAAATAAATAAATAATACCTGAGCAGCAGAATCCTTGAAGGTGAGTCTGCAGGTTGTGGAATCAGTTCAGAGTTAAAGTGACTAAAGTTGTCCACGTTGGATCAAGACCCTGATGGTTGAGGGGTAATAACTGTTCCAAAACATAATGCTGTGAGTCCTGAGGCTTCTGTACGTCCTTCCTGATGACCGCAGTGAGAAGACAGCATGGCCTGGGTGGTGGGAGTCCCTGATGATGGATGCTGCTTTCTTGTGGTTGTGCTCATTGTAGGTTGAATTGATTTAATTTCTTACATCCTTCACACACACGAGGAGTAAAAATCTTTACATTATGTCTCAGTGCTCAGTGTAGGCTGGGCTGGGCTGGGCTGGGCTATATCTACCAGTTTTGTTTTGACTGGGCTTTCTGTTCTTAGGTATTGGTGATTCCATACCAGGTCATCTTCCTCATCCTCAGAAATACTGGCATCCCAGGTCATTCAAATGACATTTGATGATTCCAGACACTACAATTCAATAATCATCTTCAGATCCATGTGTTTTTCTTTTCTTTTCACATTTTCTAACAACCCAGAACACTTCTAGCTCGTCAAAGTTTTTACACAGAGAGTGATGGGTGCCTGGAATGCACTGCCGGGGTGGTGGTAGAGGCAGACACATTAGGGTCATTTAAGAGATTCTTAGATAGACACATGGATGAAAGCAAATTGGAGGGCTATGTGGGAGGGAAGATGGTCCTGTACTGTATTGTAATAATCTATACAATGTGTTCTCAAGTCAAGTCAAGTCACTTTTATTGTCATTTCGACCGTAACTGCTGGTATAGTACATAGTAAAAATGAGACAACGTTTTCTCAGGACCACGGTGTTACATGACACAGTACAAAAACTAGACTGAACTATGTAAAAAACAACACAGAAAAAAACTACACTAGACTACAAACCTACCCAGGACTGCATAAAATGCATAAAAACAGTGCAGGCATTACAATAAATAATAAACAAGACAATAGGGCAGTAAGGTGTCAGTCCAGGCTCTGGGTATTGAGGACTCTGATAGCTTGGGGGAAGAAACTGTTGCACAGTCTGGTCGTGAGAGCCCGAATGCTTCGGTGCCTTTTCCCAGATGGCAGGAGGGAGAAGAGTCAGTTCAAGGATCTGATAACAGTGCAATTGACTCATGGAAGAAAGAAGAATAGAGGACTAAGTGGGAGGGTAGTGCAGTGATGCGTTGGGCAGTTTTGACCAGCCTTTCCTGGTGAAGTGTGTCACCAGAAAGATCAATACTTTATTCCTTTCCAAAGACGCTGCCTGACCTGCTGCGTTCCTCCAGCATTCTGTGTGTGTTAGTCAGTGATAATAAACCCGATTGTGATTTCTCTCTCACATGCTGATTGATTCACCTTTTCCTCTGTATAAACATCTTCGAACACGTCCAGCAGTAAGTTGTGAAATAGATTTCTTGTAAAGTAAAATACGGAGAGTTGCAAAGGGAATGAATCTTCAACCTTTGCAAATATATCATGGCAGCATGAAGCCAGGGAAAGGAGTCAGCTTTGTGGCTGTCTGCCAAAATCTATTGCAGGAGGGCATAGATCAAAGAACTGGTGACAAATGAACACGATGTACTCCACTGAACCCAGTGACCAACCTGTCAAACTCCCCAACGTCGTTCCACCGCAGCGGGAAAGGCAGATGGACATCGTACAAATGGAGCACAGAACATAGGATGGTACAGCACAGGAATAGGCCCTTCAGCCCACAATGTTGTGCAGACCCAATTAAATTAGTAATCAAATGGCCAACTTTTGCCTACACAATGTCCATATCCTTCTACTTTCATCATATTCACATGCCAACCTAAACACCTCTTAGAAGCATCTAAAACATCTCTCTCTACCAACACCCCAGGGAGCACATTCCAGGCACTCACCACTCTCTGTATTAAAAAGCATGCCACCTACATCTCCTTTAAAATTAAACACTCTCACCATAAGTGCATGTGCTCTGTTATTAGATCCTGGACAAAAGATACCGTATATCTTTGAATAGTGAGGAAACTCTGGGACCCTTGGACTACAGCGACTGAAAGCCAGTGTATGGTGTATGGCCAACACACTCAGTTCTCCGATGTTTGGTGCCTGCTTTAATTGGAGCATCAAGTGTAAACAGTGACTGATGAATCTCTACAAACCTACCATCCTGAATTTAGTCAGGAAACTGGCGGCTGTGTACTAGGAGGAAACATTTCTGTCATCTTATCTGAGGTTTATACCTGTGCCGGCTAGTTAGACCATAAGACATAGGAGCATTTTCAGGCCATTTTGCCCATCGATCCTTGTACCCCCATTCAATCATGGCTGATTTCCCAGTACCATTCTCGTTAACCTTCTCATGAACCCTCTCCAATGTGAGCACATCCCTTCTGAGATAAGGGGCCCAATTCTCACCAGAAACAACTCCCTGGATACAGGTAAAGACTTCTATGAATTTTCTAAGGAAATGCTTCACTGGAATGGTTGGATACAGAGTCACAAACTCCGTGTCTGTATCCTAAATCATTTTTTGCAAATTAGACTCCAAGTTTGTTTCATCTTTCCAATCTAGTGATCTATACTCTTAATAAATGGAAGTATAAAAAGAGGACTGACATAAATATTGCTTAAATGTAACTCTCTATATTTTGGCTTGGTACGTATTTAACATTTTTTCATTTAAACATACACCATGGCAACAGGGACTTCCAGCCCAATCAGCCCAAGCTGCCCAGGTACACCCATGTGAGCAATTAACCTAGTAACCCATGCAACTTTGGGATGTGGGAGGAAACCAGAGAACCTGGAGGAAATCCACGTGGTCACAGGGAGAACATGGAAACTCCTACTGACAGTGGTATGCATTGAAACTCTGCTCTGGTGTTGTTATAGCATTACAGTACCTGCATGCTGCTTCAAATCCTGTAGAGTCATCTTCTTCACAGTTCAAATAATTAAGCAAGTCACAATCTTGGAGTTCAAAGTTAAAAGTTAATTTGTTATCGTGAGGCCCTCATTAATAGGGGTCAACCATGGATATTGCGTTGTAGACATCTACATGAGGGATATAGATAGGGTAAATGCAAGCCGGATTTTTCTATTGAGGTTGGGTGGGATTACAACTAAAGGTCATGGGTTAAGGATGAAAGGTGAAAAGATTAAAGGGAACATGAGGGGAAACTTCACTCAAGAATGTGGAATGATCTGCCAGCACAAGTGGTGGATGCAGGTTGTATTTCAACATTTAAGAGAAGATTGGATAGGTACATGGATGGGAGGAGTATAGAGGGCTATGGTCCCAGTGCAGGTCGATAGGGGTCAGCAGTTTAAATGGTTCAGTATGGACTAGATGGGCTGAAGGACCTGTTTCTGTTGTTACACTTTTGTATGACTCTATGATATGCAGGCTAGTGTGGCATGATAAGGAGGGCAAGTTATTTCCCATGTAGCAGGCCTCCTCTCTCCAGGCAGCTGATAAATCCAAAGGAACGGCAGAAACCAACACAGCTTGGAACCAGCAGCGTCGCAGGAGTTGCCCATCAGCATTGAACTCAATGTAGGACCCCCTCAGGGACTCCGGTTCCATATTTTTCCACAGGTTTTATTCCTGAAACCTTCCCCATGAGGCAGCAGAGGTTTGAGATCAGAGTTTTCCTTCTCCTAGATGAGCTGCCAGTCACGGCTGATGAGCCCCATCTGCCTGAAGCGACTGGTTTTAAGGCATCAGTAACCTGCCTTTTCCCCTTCTCCTGTCAGTAGAAACATTTCTGCCATGCTTAGTAGCTGAGTCACGCGTGAAAGCCAAGGGCTGGACTTGGTTGTTACAGGCTACTTGAGAGGCACGCCATTGGAATCATTCAATAGGTAGTGGATGCTTATCCCCACTACCAACCCAGACTATGATAAGAATTTATTATCAAGGTAGAAAGAAAGAAAAAAAAGATTAGCATATTTGTCACATGTACAGTATATTGAAGCAAACAGTGGAATGCGTCATTTGCATCAATGACCAACACCATCCGAGGATTGTGCTGGGGGAAGCCCATTGGTTTTATCACACTTCCAGTATCAACATGGCATGCTCACAACATATTATCACTAACCGGTACGTCTTTGGTATGTGGGAGAAAATTTTCATGGTCACTCCTTACACACAGTGTGTACAGGACTGTGCAAAGGTCTTGGGCACAAATATCTACCTAGGGTGTCTAAGACTTTTGGACACTACAATGATAATTTTATGTATTGCACTGGACTGTTGCTGAAAAAGAGAATTTCAGGACATACATGAGTGATGATAAACCTGATTCTGATATGGGTCTCTGTTGTGGGCTGAGAGTGGGAAACGGGCAGGAAGGGGGGAATCATGGTTGAGAAAAGGGGAAGGGAAAGGGGAGGGAGTGGGAAGCACCAGAAAGACATTCTGGAATGCTCAGTAAACTAGTTGTTTGGAATCAAATGATCTTGCCTGGTGTCTCAGAGCTGGGTGTGTCTGCACCCATGACACCCCCCTGCCCCAGGCACTCCTTCTGTGCCACCCATCCCACACCCTTCCTGTGGTGCTCCATCTTCATCATTCCCAATATCATTTGCTCCCGTCAGATTTACAAACTCTCTCTCTCCGCTCCATGTTGACAAATACAGTACTGTGCAAAAGTCATTGGCACCCAAGCTATGCACAGTCTACGTCCCTAAGACTTTTGCACAGTGCTGTATATATGTTGCCATTTACTACCACCTGGGGATTCTTTAACTTGCAATGCACTTAGAGGAAAAAAAGAAATGCAATAGAATTTACAAAAACCTATAAATAAAAACACAAAGACTGACAAAAAAATCAATGTGCAGAAGAAGACAAACAGTGCAAATAAAAAATAATACTGAGAACATGAGTTGTAGAGTCCATTGGTTGTAAAGTCAGTTCAGCGTTGGGGTGAGTGAAGTTATCCATGTTGGTTCATGGACTTGATTGATGGCTGTAGGGTAATAAATGTTCCTGAACCCGGTAGTATTGGACCTAAGGCTCCTGTACCTCCTGCTCTATGGTAGAAGAGAGAAGAAGGCATGGTCTGGATGGTGGAGGTCCTTGATGATGAATGAGAATGGATATAGCCTCGACCTGACTACATTGCTTTCCACATAAGATACTCAGTGACTTCATTCATAATGCTTACTTGTCAGTATATCCCCACTGCTCCTTCCTGGTACTTCAATCTCCAATACTCTTTTCAAACTTTTAATCAAGTTGTCAGTAAAACAAAGAGATTTTACTGGGAACTTTAACCCCAAGTTCCCAGCAGGATTTAGACGGAGAGGTAGTTATGTAAGTATAAAGCCCATGGCCGCATCTTTTCATCAGTGATGAAAGATTTGCGCGAGACTTTGCTGTGACTTTAGTTGGCACTGGTTAGAATGTGGAGTATTATGAGCAATTTTTGCCCAGTATCTAAGAAATGATGTGCTGGCAATGGAGAGGGTCCAGAAGAGATTTACAAGAATGAACGTATGTGGAGCATGTGATGGCTCTCGGATTGAGGAGATTTTCCTTTTGTGGGTGAGTCTAGACCTAGAGGGCAGAGACTCAAAATAGGACATCCCTTTAGAACGGAGGCGAGGAGGAATTTCTTTAGCCAAAGAGTGGTGAATCTGTGGAATTCATTGCCACAGACAGCTGTGAAAGCCAGGTCATTGGGTATATTTAAAGCGGAGATTGATCGGTCCTAGATTACAAAGGACATTAAAGGTTGCAGGGAGAAGGCCAGAGAATGGGGTTGAGAAGGAGAGTAAATCAGCAATGATGGAATGGTGGAGCAGAACTGATGGGCCGAATGGCCTAATTCAGCTCGCATGTCTTGTGGCCCTACTCAAAACTCCTGTAGATGTTGGAAGGCATACAGCAACTCACAAACACAGATTCAGGTTCAAATTTATTTATCACAGGTACATCGAAATGCCTTGTTTGTGTTAACAACCAACTCACGTAAAATACTGGAGGAAATCAGCAGACCAGGCAGCACCTGTGGAAAAAAGTACAGTTGACATTTCGGGCTGAGACCCTTCAGCAGGACTTTGAAAAAAAAAGATGGGGAGTTACACAAAGATGTGATGAAAGCATCCCTCAAGCATCGCCACACGCTCCAGTGCCAACACAGCACGCCCACGACTCTCAGCAGAACAACAAAGACCACAGCAACAGCAAAACAAGTCCCACCCACACACACGGGACAGGCTGTCTTCAGCCTCTAGTGAACACTGATCTGCAGACACTGGCTCTTTGACTTCCCTAGAGCACTTGCAGAGACTCACAGACTTGGGGCTCCAAACATTGGACTTCGACTTCAAGTTGTCTGATCAACCTTCGGACCTTGATCTTCGGTATCATCCCCAAAACTCTCTGATGACAATGAATGAGGGCCCTGGATGAGCACCTTGAGATTTGGACTCGTTGATTCGCATATCCTGGTTGTCACTGGTCCACACTCCTCCTGCATGCGTAGAACTCTGATCCAGGAATGCTGACAGTTCATTGACCTGTGGGATGGTGGGTGGGAGGTGGAGGGCACCAGCCCTTGTCCAAACTAGTCTGCCAGCCCAACATCCGACCATGGATGTCCTATGTACATGTCACTGGTCTTCAAATGCGGAGCAGGGGCTTAGACTCAGGGACGGCCTCTAATTCCCCCACATCCCTGTACCTAAACCTTAACCGGACCCTTAGCTTCCCTCTCCATCCCCAAAATCATCCCTACAGACCTTCAACCATCCCCTCAACTATTGGTGAAAAAGTATTTAGCCTCAGTAACCTCAGAATCCAAAGGGAATGTTGAAAAGCAGGAAGAATGTTAAATCTGTTATTGAAATAAAAGACTGAAATTTGGAATGCCAAAAAAACTCTCACTTCTGATGGAGAGATGGTGCAGAATGGAAGGAGACCAAGGAAGTTCTTTGTCAAAGTACAGAGTCAAAATTGGGTTTTTTTATTACTGACAGTTTATGAAATTAGTTTTTTTGCAGCAGTACAGTGTAAACACAAAATTATCGTAAGTTTCAGTAAGAAATATAAAATTAAAATAAGTAGTGCAAAAAGGGATTTTAAATGAGGAAGTGTTCATAGACCATTCAGAAATCAAATGGCAGAGGGGAAGAAGCGGTTCCTTAAACATCGACTGTGTGTCTTCAGGCTCCTGTACCTCTTTCCTGATGGTAGCAATGAGAAGAGGTGATGGCGGTCCTTAATGATGGACGCTGCCTTTTTGAAGCGTTGCCTTTTGAAGTTGTCTACGAAGCTGTGGAGGTTGGTATTCACGATGGAGCTTTCTGAGTTTACAACCCTCTGCATTTCTTTCTGATCCTTTGCAGTGGCCCTTCCATATGAGATGGTGATGCAACCAGTTAGAATGCTCTCCACAGTGCATCTGTAGAAATTTCAAGAGTCTTTGGTGACATACCAAATCTCCTCAAACTCAAAATGAAATATAGCCGCTGACGTACCTTCTTTGTAATTCTCAAAAAGGCGGCATCCATCATTAAGGACACCATAATTATTGCTGCCATCAGGGAGGAGGTACAGGAGCCTGAAGAAACACATTCAGTGTTTTAGGAACAGTCTCTTCCCCTCTGCCATCTGATTTCTGAATGGACATTGAACCCATGAACACTGCCTCACTATTTTTTGCTCCATTTACAATATTAACTTTATATTTTTCTCTTACATTTTTACTACAGCTGCTGCAGAACAACACATTTCACAACATACGTCAGTGATATCCTGACTAGAACATAAGACCACAAGACATAAGTGCAGAATCAGGCCATTCAGCCCTTCGAGTCTGTACTGCCATTGCATCATGGCTGATTTATTATCCCTTTCATTCTCCTGTCTTCTTCCCATAACAAGTGATTCCTTTCAATTCAAATTCAGATTCTAATTGCTCTAACATTCACCACAAAGTATCCAAATTAGATAGTGTGGACTCGGATCTAACATTCAGAAATCTAAAAAGGAAAGAATGTTAGAACCACAGAAATATAAGGTTAACTTCAGTGCAATATTTAGTGTTTTTGCTGACTCTCTGCAATCTCCCTGCTGTAAACAGAGATTTAGCTGCCAAGACAAACAGGATTAATTGCACCGAGGTTCTCCTCTAAGTTATAAATGGGCCATAACTTCCAATAATGTAAAAATGTAATTTTAAAAAGGTTGATTTTCATTCAGTGCTGCTTTGCAGAAATTGAATTCTTGGTACAAAAATTTATTTGGGCAGGACAAAGGAAACAGCTCAGCAGAACAACACACCACCTACATTATTCCAGATCCAATAAATCTGAAACTAAGGGAATTGATAACAGCAAAATCCAACGTGAAGAATTAGCTGCAAAATCTGAAGCACTGAAGACGCAGCATTCCCAGACAGAACTGAAGCATTATCCGTTAATGTGTCAGAAACAATCCTTTCCTCAGAACTCACTGGGTAAGCAAGGTCAAAATGAAGAACTGGGAGTGGAGGGGGAAAGGGATTCAAAATGAGTAGAAGTGAAGGATTATTTTAGGAGATCAAGTCTTAATTTTAATTCAGAGTAAGAACCTGGGTGATGAAGAAAGATTACGTTAAAGATTAATTAGAGATTAGCTTTATTGAAAGGCCTAGAGTGGACATGGAGAGGATATTTTCTAGAGTGGGGAATCTAGGACCAGAGGGCACAGCCTCAAATTATAAGGATATCTCTTCAGAGGTGAGGAGGAATCTCTTTAGTCAGTGGGTGGTGAATGTGTGGAATTCATTGCCACAGACAACTGTAGAGGCCAAGTCATTGGGTATATTTACAGAGGAGGTTGATAGGATCTTTATTAGCCAGGACATCAAAGGTTATGGGGAGAAGGCAGGAGAATAGGGTTGAGAGGGATAACAAATCGGCCATGATAGAATGATGGAGCAGACTCAATGGAACAAATACCCTAGTTCTGCTTCTATGAATATGGTCTTATTTGACACACATACGTCAAAACATCGAACCGTACAGTAAAATGTGTCATTTTGTTTCAACAACCGACACAGTTCAAGGTTGTGCTGGTGGCAGCCCACAAGTTTATCCATACTTCCGGTGCCAACATAGCGAGCCTTACCCTTATGCCTTTGGAACGTGGAAGAAACCAGAGCATCTGTATGTTCCCCCTCAGCTTCCATTTAAATATTTCACCTTTCACCTTGAACCTACATTCTTCAGTTCTAGTCTCACCCAACCTCAGTGGAAAAAGCTTGCTTGCATTTACCCTATCTATCTATCATCATTATGTGTCGTGTCATCATGGCGTGAGTGATCATGGTCTTTGACTATGATTGTTCTTGGCAAATTTTTTTACAAGAGGTTTGCTGTTGCCTTCTTCAAGATGGGTGACCCCAGCCATTATCAATATTCTTCAGAGATTGTCTGCCTAGCATCAGTGGTTGCATAACCAGGACTTGTGATCTGTACCAGCTGCTCACACGACCAACCACCACCTGCTCCAATGGGTTCACATGACCCTGATCGGGGGCTAAGCAGGTACTACACCTTGCCCAAGGGCATCCCCACCGCAGAGTGCATGGTTGTGACAAGGCCCCCCTCCGTAGGTGCAGCTCCAGGGAAGCCACAGGCCTGTGTCTACTGGAAGTGCTGGATGAAAGACTTGTCTGGGGCGTCATCTGCCAGGATCCAAGTACGTTCCTCACTAGCATACCCTTCCCATCCACGAGCTACTGGACCTTGCCCTATTGAGCAGTGGCACCATCCACCAAGAGGGGAGGAGGGAGAGGGGCTATGACAGTAACCAGCTTGAGCTAGGAAGCATGGAACACTGGGTGGATCTTCATTGATGCTGGTAGGTGCAATCTATATGAGACCTTGTTGATAGCCTTTTCCACTACAAGTGGTTCCATGTAGTGTGGGGCCAGCTTGTGGCTTCTGTATTTCAGGCGAAGGTCCTTTGATGCCAGCTAGACCTTCTCTGCTGGCTTGAAAGGCCAATCAGCCTGTTGTCTCTGAGTGTGCAGCAGAGAGGTCCTGGCTCATCTACATGCGCAATTGAGGCATTGAATCAGCTGTTCGGCCACAGGAACTCCCGTGTCAGTTTCCTGAAGAAGGAGGAGTTGAGGCTGGCGTCCTGTACGGCAGTAAAATGGGGATATACTGGTGGAGGACAACTAAAAGTTATGGTGGACAATCTCCGCTCAAACCAAATAGGAGATCCAGGTCATGGGGTTGGAAGAGGCAAGGCAGTGCAGGGTTGTCTCCAACTCCTGGTTCACTCTCTCAATCTGGCCGTGAGATTAGGGGTGGAAACCAGATGAGAGGCAGGCTGTAGCTCCTACCAGAAAACAGAAAGCTTTCCAAAAATGGGATGTGAACTGTGGTCTTTAATCAGACACTCTGTCCTGAGGGAAGCCGTGCAGCCTAAACACATGTCGAACCTTGGGGGTGGCAGGATGGGAGCTTAGGGAGAACAATGAGGAGGGCAGCCTTGTAGAATCAATCCACAACGAGGAGAATGGTGGTGCTTCCATTAGACAGGGACAGCCCAGTGACGAAATCCACTTAGGGGTGGGATCAGGGGCAGTGGATATAGCAGACCAGCAGGGCACTGCCGCGACATCTTGTTCTGAGCACAAGTGCAACAGGCAGAGAAGAAGTTGTACACATCCTGGGATATATGGCCAAAAATATTGTCTCTTGGATTCCTGGATAGCCAGCCAGACGGGAGGAGTAATCCCATTGCAACACTTTGGGACGCATTGCAGCAGGGACAATCAGCTTGTTGGGAGGTCCCCCACCTGGGCTTGGACTTGACTATAGGGAGGCCCTAATCTCTGTCTCTATCCCCCAGATCACTGGAGCAGCAATGTATGAGTGAGGAAGGATGGGCTCTGGATCAGTATTCCATTGAACTTCCAGGAGAGCGCATCAGCCTTTGTCTTCTTGCTGCCAGGACGACAGGTGGGGGTGAAATTAAACCGGGTGAAGAAGAGAGCCTACCAGGCTTGAAGAGAGTGGAGTCTCAGAGTCCCGAATGGAGGAGATGTTCTTGTGATCTGTCCAAACCAAGAAAGATGCTCTACCCCCTCCATCCAGTGTCGCCACTCTTCCAGGGACATCTTGACAGCCAGAAGTACTCAGTTTCTGACATTGTAGTTACTCTCAGCCAGGAAAGAAAGGCACAAGGGCGCTGCTGAGAGAGGACAGCCCCAATGCCAGTATGGGATGCATCCACCTCAACAATGAATAGCCAGGATGGGTGTTGCAGCACTAGGACAGTGGTGAAGCATTGCTCAAGTTCATGGAATGCTTGATTGTCTTCATTTGTCCAATGCAAACCTGTAGAGATCTTCCTGGTGAGCGCGTTTAGGGGAGAGCTGAAATTTGAGATAAAGCGGCGATAAAGGTTTGCAAGCTCCATGAAGTGCTTACCTGTTTGACCGTAATTAGTTTAGGCTATTCCTTAACCACCCGAATTTTATTTGGGTTCATTTCAGCACCAGAAGGGTAAGTGTATAGCCCAAAATCGACACCTGGTCTGTATGGGACTCACACTTCTCTAGCTTGGCATACAGGTTATTCTCCACAAGCCGCCTGAGAACCCTCTGCAGTTTATCAGTTTTGGTGGCCATCTTTGTCCCAGGATGTCTACATCTTCGGCTCTGACAGTTGCACCTGTGCTCAGAACAAGATGTTGTGGCAGCCCCCTGTGGGTCTACTATATCCGCAGCCTGTGCCCCACTGCCCTTGATCCCAACTCTCGGTGGATTTCATCTGTGGACTGCCCCTACCTAATGGAAACAACACCATTCTGGTCATTGTGGATTGATTCTCCAAGGTTGCCCACTTCATTGCTCTCCCTAAGCTCCCATCCTGCCACCCCCATGGTTCAACATGTGTTCAGGCTGCACGGCTTCCCTCAGAACATTCAAATTCAGATTCAGATTCAGTTTATTGTCATTTAGAAACCACAAGTGCAATGCAGTTAAAAAATGAGACAATGTTCCTCCAGAATGATATCACAAAAGCACATGACAAAACAGACTACACCAGAAAATCCACAAAACGTTTGGCAATCCCCAATCCAGAGTCCGGAGAGGCTGCTGCGTATTAATATTGCGCTACCATCTTAACATAGTGTCTGATCGAGGACCACAGTTCACGTCCCATTTTTGGAATGCTTTCTGCTCTCTAGTAGGAACCACACCCTGTCTCTCATTTGGTTTCCACCCCTAATCTGGAAGTATCTGGGAGTGCAGTTAGACGAGAAGCTAGACTGGACTGCCAACACAGAAGCCCTGTGCAGGAAAGCACAGAGTCGACTGTACTTCCTCAGAAGGCTGGCGTCATTCAATGTTTGTAGTGAGATGCTGAAGATGTTCTATCGGTCAGTTGTGGAAAGCGCCCTCTTCTTTGTGGCAGCGTGCTGGGGAGGCAGCATTAAGAAGAGGGACACCTCACATCTTAATAAGCTGGTAAGGAAGGCGGGCTCTGTCGTGGGCACAGAACTGGAGAGTATGACATCGGTGGCAGAGCGGAGGGCGCTGAGTAGGCTACGGTCAATCATGGAAAACCCTGAACATCCTCTGCACAGCACCATCCAGAGACAGAGAAGCAGCTTCAGCGGCAGGTTGCTGTCAATGCAATGCTCCTCAGACAGGATGAAGAGATCATTACACCCCAACGCCATTCAGCTCTACAATTCAACCACCAGGGGCAAGACATGTTAAAGTGCCGGGGTTAGGACTGAGCTTAAGTTACCACTCAATGCACTTTAGTAAACTATTTAAGAACTTTTTAAAAGCTATTTATTAATGCTTTTTGGGAGGGTGATTTTAGATGCATATCATATTTATACTGAGTTAAATACTGTATGTAATTAGTTTTGCTATAATAAGTGTATGGGACACTGGAAAAATGTTGAATTTCCCCTTGGGGATGAATAAAGTATCTAACTATCTATCTATCTAATCTCATGGCCAGACTGAGACAGTGAACCAGAAGTTGGAGACAACCCTGCATTGCCTTGCTCAGAAGCAACGTGCACGGCGGGCCGATTGGCTTCACCAACAGGTGAGACCTTTCAAGCCAGGAGAGTTTTAACTGGCATCAAGAGATCTTCCCCAAAAGCTGAGAGCCACAAGTTGGCACCACACTTTGTGGGACCATTTGTAGTGGAAAAGGCTAACAATATGATCTCGTAAAGATAGTGCCTACCAATTTTAATGAAGATACATCCAGTATTCTATGTTTCCCAGTTCAGACAGGTCACTCCCTCCTATCCCTCCTCCCTGATCTTTAATTTTTGGTGCCTCCTGGCATCTCACTGGGTAAGGGGCAAGGGCCAGTACCTCATGGATTGGGAAGGGTATGGTCCTGAGGAAGGTTCTTGGCCCCTGGCGGATTACATCCTGGACAGGTCTCTCATCCGGGACTTCCAGCGGGCACAGGTCTATGGCGCATCAGGAGCTGTGTCTAGGGAGAGGTGCCCTGTCAGAACCATGGGCTCTATTGTGGGGTCTACACGCGCACTGCACCACCCCACTTCCCCCACCCCGCTCTGTGCAGGTGGGCTGCATAGCAGATTCGGCAATTGCACCCAGGAATATGCACATTCCAGCTACTTACTGATTCACTTTGGCACATTTAACTCCCTTCTTTTCATTGTAGTTGTGTCAAAACTTGATCAAAGCACAGCAACTTTACATTCCCTGCTTACCCTCACCCTTATCCAGGAAAGAGGACTCTACCATTTGGACTGACACTGTAAAGGAGTGGTATTCATTTGTCATTGCTTCCAGCCACAGTGTTGGCATTTAACTTTCAGCTTGAGGGTTTTTGTTAATGGTGCTGTTGGCTTAGCTTTTATTGTTTTCCTTTCCCTTAAAAATTCTGCAAAGTTTGCATTAAAGTCAGTGACCTGTCGACACGCTTCAGTCTCTCTCTCTTTCTCTCTCTCTCTCTCTCTCTGTACCTGGCCCATATTTGAACATTCTGACACGGATATTCAATGGGATCACCAACCTTTCTACTGTAGCACACCAACCTTTCCTATTGAGTATTCAAGCAGCATTTCTGCTCTTACTATTTTAATAACTAAAGTTAAAGGTTTCAATTTCTCATTGAATTTCTTCTGAGCTTGAGTCTTCACTCTATGATCTTCACCTGACCTGAATACAGCAAATTCTGTGGGTCCTGATGATGACATCAAGATCATCTTTTTCTGGTACTGTTTTGCGATCGTGTACACATACCAAGGTACCATAAAGCTCTTCTCTTGCATACTGTTTATACAAATAAAGTCATCACACCGTGTGGATTTAAATAGTTGCAAATTTAAAAAGATACAACTGGTCTCAATTGGGTTTTTTTGAACATAGAACAATGTCATCATTATGTGTCATGTCCTATGATGTGGGTGACCATGGTCCTTTCATGACCGTGATTGTTCTTGGCAAATTTTTCTACAGAAGCAGTTTGCCGTTCCCTTCTTCTGGACAGTGTCTTTACAAGACGGGTGACCCCAGCCATGATCAATACTCCTCAGAAATTGTCTGCCTGATGTCAGTGGTCACGTAGCCAGGGCTTGTGATATGCATCATCTGCTCAAATGACCATTCATCACCTGCTCTTATGGCTTCACGTGACCCTGCTCAGGGGGCTAAGCAGGTGCTACACCTTGCCCAAGGGTGACCTGCAGGCTGGCGCAGGGAAGAAGTGCTTCATACCTCCTTTGGCAGAGGTGTATCGCCACACTGCCACACAGAAACATAGAACAGTATATTATAGTGCAGCTCCTTCAGCCCATATTGTTCGGCCATTCCTTTAGCCTACTCAAGCTAGCGTCTCCCATCCAAGTGACCTTCCGTATTTCTTTTATCCATGTGTCTTAACAGATTCTTGAATGTCGGCCTCTACTATCAGCCCTGGCAGAATGTTCTACACAGTCACTACCCTCTGTACAGAAAAAGTACCTCTGACATCCCCCCTTATACTCTCCTCTAAACACATCACAGTTATGCTCCACATATTAACAAATACTGTACTACAGAAAGGAGCAGCAAACAAGATAGAATCAGAATCAGGTTTAATTTCACAGACATATATTGTGAAATTTGTTGTTTAGAAGGCAGGAGTGCAGTTGTGGGCATCCTTTCTACTTTGTCAAAAGATGATGGATAGCACACAAGAAAAGTCAGCTATTGTGGTACACTTCCTAGAGTGTCACACTCCAGAGAGACAATCCCTTCCACACTGGCTGCTGGTGAAAGAAGGTGGGCATCTGCTTAGAGTGGCAGCTGTGCAATCCTTAAAAAACAATAAATTATAATAACTTAACTGAGTAGAGCAAAATCAGTGAGTTTGTGTTCATGGTTTAGTTTACAAATTGTACTTTACACTTTAAGGAGTGGAAAATAGTATCTCCTTGTTCATCCATGAAACACTGAAAAACTTGCCAACTTTGAAGTCAGAACTTTAACTGAGAAACTGAAAACTATTCATCAGAGCCTTCTGGAAAAATTAGCTCATCATTTAGTCCAGGTGCAGGTCAACGGGACTTGGCAGATTAATTGTTCGGCACAGACTAGATGGGCCAAAAGGCCAGTTTCTAAGCTGTAGTGTACTATGATTCTATCTCTCTAATACTGGGAACCAAATGCAGCTTTCTGGGCTGAAGCATGTTTCAGGGTGGGGTAGGGGAGAATCTGGTTGTCAAGGACATGATCCAGAAATTATATTCTCCTGCAGAAAAATGCCATTTCTGTTCAAATACCACTGAACATATATTATGCAATTGAATTTTTAGGGCAGTATATCTTCCTTCAAAGCCTCATTTAAACCATAAGTGTTTTTTTTAAAGAAGAAATATATCAGGTTACTTGTAAATTGATGCTGACTATTGTAAAATTGTTATTGGTTTATTACTGTCACATGCACCGAGATACAGTGAAATGCTTGTCTTGCAATCTTATTTATTTAATGCTACAGCATGGAGTAGACCTTCACAGCCCTTTGCGCCATGGCACCCCAGCAACCCCCAACAATCCCTATTCAACCCTAGCCTAATCATGGGACAATTTACAATGATCAATTAACCTACCCTGTATTTTTGTGAGCTGTGGGAGCACTCGGACAAAACCCACACATTCCACAGAGTGGATGCACATAGACTCCTTACAGATGGTGCAGGAAATGAATTCCAAACTCCAACACCCGGAACTGTAATAGCAAAAGATGTGCTTGGTAGTTGGATCGCTCCCTACGCAACTCCCTTGTCCACTCATCCCCCCCCCATCTCTTCCCACCGATCTCCCTTCTGGCACTTATCCTTGTAAACGGAACAAGTGCTACACCTGCCCTTACACTTCCTCCCTCACCACTATTCAGGGCCCCAGACAGTCCTTCCAGGTGAGGCGACACTTCACCTGTGAGTCAGTTGGTGTGGTATACTGCGTCCAGTGCTCCCGGTATGGCCTTTTATATATTGGTGAGACCCGACGCAGACTGGGAGACTGTTTCGCGGAACACCTAGGCTCAGTCCGCCAGAAAAAGCAGGATCTCCCAGTGGCCACACATTTTAATTCCACGTCCCATTCCCATTCTGATATGTCTATCCATGGTCTCCTCTACTGTCAAAATGAAACCAAACTCAGGTTGGAGGAACAACACCTTATATACCGGCTGTGTCCCCTCCAACCTGATGGCATGAACATTGACTTCTCCAACTTCCGTTAATGCCCCTCTTCCCCTTCTTACCCCATGCCTGACATATTTAGTTGTTTGTTTATTTCGCTCTCTCTCTCTCCACCCATCACTCTGCCTGTTTTCCATCTCTCTCTGGTGCTCCCCTCCCCCTTTCTTTTTCCCTAGGCCTCCCGTCCCATGATCCTTTCCCTTCTCCAGCTCTGTATCCCTTTTGCCAATCAACTTTCCAGCTCTTAGCTTCATCCCACCCCCTCCGGTCTTCTCCTATCATTTCACATTTTCCCCTCCCCCCCCCCACTTTCAAATCTCTTACTATCTTTCCTCTCAGTTAGTCCTGACGAAGGGTCTCAGTCCGAAACGTCAACAGTGCTTCTGCCTAGCCTGCCTAGCCTAGCCTGCCTGCCTAGCCTGCTGTGTTCCACCAGCATGTTGTGTGTGTTGTTTGAATTTCCAGCATCTGCAGATTTCCTTGTGTTTCCCCTCCACCATTTGATTTATGTCTGGATTATGACCCATCAAAAACTACCCTCATTATTCATTTTTTGCACTATTTATTTGGGGGCAGCATGGTAGCTTAGCTGTTAGCATAATGCTATTACAGTGAACCGGACTCATTTATACATTTGCCCTGTAACCGTGTGAGTTTCCTGTAGGTGATCTGGTTTCCTCCTACCTCCCAAAAGCGTACAGGTTAGTAGGTTAATTGGTCAGTTAATTGGCCAGTTCAGGCTGTTTGGGCCCAGAAGTACCTGTTACCATGCTGTATCTCTAAATATTTTTTTTTTGCATTACCTATTTATATTGAGAGTTCGAGAGAGATAATAAGTCAGCCATGATGGAATGGTGGAACAGACTTAATGGCCCAAAAGGCCTAATTCTGCTTCTATGTTGTATGGTCTATATTAATAATTTATAGATATCTACTGTATATCTACATACTGTATTGCTGCTGCAAAACACCAGCTTTCACTTCATTTGTCAGTGATTCTAATTCTGAATTCCTTTGCAACCTGATGAAATGTGAAAACCTCATTCAATGATACCCAATAAGGAAATCAGTAATATACAGTACTGTGCAAATGTCTTAAGCACATACACTGCTTTTAGCCAGGGTGTCTAAGACTTTTGCACATTACGGTACTTGTCAACATGCAGCAGACAGTGAGTTTCAGACCTGGTGGAAGCAAAGGACACTAGGAATGTTGAAGGTGGAGCAGTACAGGAGGCATAGGAAGAGTGCCGGGGTGGGAGTTGGTGTGGGTACAGGCACATCCAACCCTGAGACACCAGGCAAGGTCATTTGATTCTAAACAATTGTCTTATTGATCATTGCAGAATGTCTCTCTGATGCTTCCCACTCTCTCCCATCTTCTTTCCCCTTTCCCAACCATGATTCCCCTCTCCTTGCCTCCTTCCCACTCTCACTCCACAATAGAGACACAGTATGGTGAACTACATATACCTGTCTGGGCTCGCCCCCCGCTGACTGCTCCTCCCACAGACCCCTGTATAAAGGCGATCAAGGCCTGAGCCTGGCCTCTCAGTCTCCAGGATGTAGTATGGTGGTCACTCACTGCTTGTTCCTTCTTCCAGTCAATAAAAGCCGATATCTCACCTTACGTCTCAGAGTGAGTTATTGATGGTGCATCACCCATATCAGAATCTGGTTTATCATTGCTTACAAACAATATGTCATGAAATTTGTTTTTGCAGCAGCAGAACACAAAATTACTACAGTATTATGCAAAAGTCTTAGGCACGCTAGCTATATACATGTGCATAGGACTTTTGCACAGTTCTATATTTAAATTTATGTTAAATAATTTCAATAATCAGTGCAGTTTAGACACTTGAATAATTCTAATAACGATTATTCCTACAACCTCTGAGTGGTTCCCCGGTGCTTGGGATGATGAAAAAGGTTCCAGTCTTTTATTCTGTGAATGACATGTCTTCCACAGAGATTTGATATGGACGGTGTGACTGCTGAGAGTGAAGCTGCTGAACCCTGTCTCTGTATTTAGTTGGAGGCGCGCTGATGTGTGCAAAGATGGCAAATAGGTGGGCAGCTTGGAGTTGGGAGCAGTAGACAGAAACTCTTTCAAAATCCACCAGTAATTCCCCGGAGGATGGTTCTGCAGCTTGTAGAACAAATGATCAGCACTTCTGACAACAGCCTACCCATGCTCTGATGTTTTCCTTCCAGAGATCACTCCCCCTGGTAATCACAAGCGTACTGGAAAGTCTTTGCAAAGAGAAGCTCATGTTTTCCAGAGATATCCCAAAGGTCCAAATGAGAGAGAGTACTGTCCTCTAGAGGAAACAAAACACAGCAGCAATCCATCACCTTTGCTCCAACTGCAACAAAGAAGATTTCCCAGTGGCAACCATTTTAATTCCGTTCTTCATTCCCATTCCGACATGCCTGGTCGTGGCCTATTCTGCTGCCCTGATGATGCTACTTTCAGGTTGGAGGAGCAACACCTGATATTGCAACTGTAACATCCAACCTGATGGCATGCATATTGATACCTCCATCTTCCGGTAACTTTCCCCCCTCCCCCTTCCCTCTTTTTCCATTCCCTACTCTGGACAGAATACTGTTAGATTGGCAGGAGGGAAAGAGTTGAAATAAAGGGGCCTTTTTTGGTTGGCCACCGATAACTAGTGGTGTTTCACAGGAGGCCGGTGTTACGTCCACTACTTTCCACGTTATGTTGAATGATCTGGATGATGGAACTGATGGTTTTGTGGCCAAGTTTACGGACAATACAAAGACAGCTGGACAGACAGGTAGTTTTGAGGATGAAGGGAGTCAGCAAATTGACTGAGACATACTAGGAGAAAAAGCAAAGAAGTGGCAGATAGAGTACAGTGTTGGAAAGTAGTACAAGGTTGTGCACGTTGGTAGAACGAATAAAGGCATAGACTATTTTCTAAATTAGAAGCAAATTTGTAAATCTGAGATGCAAAGGGACTTGAGAGTTCTAGTACAGAATTCCCTAAAGGCTAACTTGCAGGGCGAGTTGGTAGTATTGCAGACTGATGCAATGTTAGCATTCATTTTGAGAGAATTAGAATAAAAAAGTGTAGGTGTAATTCTGACGTTTTATAAGACATTGGTCAGTCTGCATTTGGAGTACTGTGAGCAGTTTTGGGTCCCATATCTAAGGAAGGATGTAGTGGCATTAGAGAGGTTCATGAGAATGATCCTAGGGATGAACAAGTTAGCACGTGAAGAGCGTTTGATGGCTCTGGGCCTGTATTCGCTGGATTCTAGAAGAATGGGAGGGTATCTCAATGAAATCTACCAAATTCTGAAAGGCCTAAATAGAGTGGATGCAGAGAGGATCTTTCCAATAGTAGGAGAGTCTAGGACCAGAGGGCACAGCCTCAGAATAGAAGGACATCTATTTAGAAAAGAGATGAAGAGGAATTTCTTTAGCCAGCGAGTGGTGAGTCTGTGAAATTCATTGCCACTGATAGCTATGAAGGCCAAGTCAATTAATATATACAAATGCAGATGCTTTATTGTCACCAAACAATTGATACTAGAGCATACAATCATCACAGTGATATTTGTTTCTGCGCTTTGCACTCCCTGAAGTACAAATTGAAGTAAATATAATATAAATTTAAATTATAAATCATAATTAGAAAATAGAAAAGGGGAAGTAAGGTAGTGCAAGTCAGGTCCAGATATTTGGAAGGTATGGCCCAGATCCGGGTCAGGATCCGTTCAGCAGTCTTATCACAGTTGGAAAGAAGCTGTTCCCAAATCTGGCCGTACAAATCTTCATGCTCCTGAACCTTCTCCCAGAGGGAAGTGGGACAAAAAGTGTGTTGGCT
This sequence comes from Hypanus sabinus, assembly GCF_030144855.1. Lineage (NCBI taxonomy): Eukaryota > Metazoa > Chordata > Chondrichthyes > Myliobatiformes > Dasyatidae > Hypanus > Hypanus sabinus. The sequence continues at coordinate 100,414,397 of NC_082719.1, read as the reverse complement.
GGGTGGGTCTTGTCCTTGATTATCCTGGCAGCTCTGCTCCGACAAAGTGTGGTGTGAAGTGAGTCCAAGGTTGGAAGATTGGTTTGTGTGATGTGCTGGGCTAGGTTCACGATCTTCTGCAGCTTCTTCCGGTCTTGGACAGGACAACTTCCATACCAGGTTGTGATGCACCCTAGAAGAATGCTTTCTATGGTGCATCTATAAAAATTAGTGAGGGTTTTAGGGGACAGGCCAAATTTCTTCAGCTTTCTCAGGAAGTAAAGGCACTGGTGGGCCTTCTTGGCAGTGGACTCTGCTTGGTTAGACCAAGTCAAGTCATTTGTGATATTCACCCCGAGGAACTTAAAGCTTTTGACCTGTTCCACCTGTGCACCACCGATGTAGATGGGATCATGCAGTCCGCTACTCCTTTTGAAGTCAACATCCAATTCCTTCATCTTGCTGACGTTGAGGGATAGGTTTTTGTCTTCACACCATGCCACCAGGTTCTTAATTTCCTCTCTGTACTCAAACTCCTCATTACCCGAGATACAGCCTACAATTGTGGTGTCATCAGCAAACTTACATATTGAGTTCAATGGAAACTTGGCTAGACAATCATGGGTGTACAGCGAGTACAGCATGGAGCTGAGTACACAGCCTTGTGGGACACCGGTGCTCAGGGTCATTGTGGAGGAGAGCTTGTCCCCTATCTTTACAGCCTGGGTCCTGTCTGTGAGGAAGTTGAACATCTAGCTGCAGATCTGAGTGCTAAGACCCAGGTTCTGGAGCAATTTAAAGTGGCGATCAATTGACTCTTGATTAGGAAGGGCAAATGGGGTTGAGAGGGAAGAAGGAAGCATCAATCATTAAGGACTCTCACCATCCAGGGCATGACCTCTTCTCATTGCTACCATCATAGAGGAGGTACAGGAGCTTGAAGACACACACTCAGCATTCTAAGGAACATGTTCTTCCCCTCCACCATCAGATTTCTGAATGTTCCATGAACCTTGTTGTGACTGTGATTAAAGTCACCAGGAGACAATGAAGCTGGTGTTACAAGACCATAAGATATAGGATCAGAATTAGGCTATTTGACCCATTGAGTCTGCTCTGCCATTTCATCATGGCTGAAGTCTTTATTTTGAAGTCTTTATTCAGCACACCAAGCTGGCACCATTAGAGATACTCTCAGTGAAAGCAAAGGGTAGCAGTGAATGGGTGTTTCTCGGACTGGCTGGAGGTGACTAGTGGGGTACCACAGGGCTCTGTATTGGGACCACAGCTCTTTACGATTTATGTCAATGATTTAGATGAGGGCATTGGAAACTATATCAGCAAGTTTGCTGACGATACTAAACTGGGTGGCAGTGTGACATGCGAAGAGGACGTTAGGAGAATACAGGGAGACTTGGATAGGCTGGGTGAGTGGGCAGATACTTGGCAGATGTCATTCAATGTGAATAAATGTGAAGTTATCCACTTTGGAAGCAGGAACAAGAGGGCAGAGTATTGTCTGAACGGTGTAGAGTTAGGTAAGGGAGAAATGCAAAGAGACCTAGGAGTCCTAGTTCATCAGTCAATGAAGGTGAATGAGCAAGTGCAACAGGCAGTGAAGAGTGCAAATGGAATGTTGGCCTTTATTACAAGGGGAATTGAGTACAAGAGCAAGGATGTCCTTTTGCATTTGTACAGGGCCCTGGCGAGACCACACCTGGAATATTGTGTACAGTTTTGGTCTCCAGGTTTGAGGAAGGACATTCTGGCAATTGAGGAAGTGCAGCGTAGATTCACTAGGTTGATTTCTGGGATGGCAGGGCTGTCTTACGCAGAGAGATTGGAGAGATTGGGCTTGTACACACTGGAATTGAGGAGTTTGAGAGGGGATCTGATTGAAACGTTTAAGATAATTAAAGGATTTGATAGGATTGAGGCAGGAAAAATGTTCCAGATGTTGGGAGAGTCCAGTACCAGAGGGCATGGATTGAGAATAAGAGGTCAGTTATTTAAAACAGAGTTGAGGAAGAACTTCTTCTCCCAGAGAGTTGTGGAGGTGTGGAATGCACTGCCTCGGAAGACGGTGGAGGCCAATTCTCTGGATGCTTTCAAGAAGGAGCTAGATAGATATCTGATGGATAGGGGAATCAAGGGATATGGGGACAAGGCAGGGACTGGGTATTGATAGAGAATGATCAGCCATGATCTCAGAATGGCAGTGCAGACTCGAGGGGCCGAATGGTCTACTTCTGCACCTATTGTCTATTGTCTATTGAAGACCTGCCTGACCCAATATTTCATGACATTTTTATATGCTGAAAATCAAATGTAATAGCAGGACAATTCTATAGTTACAATGCTTCCTTTGAATTACATATACAGTAATTTTCATATACCTAGATCTTCACACCAACATTTCAGACACCCAAAATAAATGTTAATCAACGCCATCGCTGGGCTGCGTTCATGCATCTGCAGACAGCTCAGGTCAATGGAGTGGTTCTTGGTTTGCGATCAACCCCAGTCCGCAATTCCAAGAACACCATTGTTCTGAGCTGCATTTTAAATTCAATCAGTAATCCACATTCAGATTTGAAGATTGGTTGTATTGAAATATTTGCTATATACCATAAATTCAGAATATGCCCTAACAAACCTATTTCACTATTTGATCTCTTTTTGCACTATTTATTTATTTTTTAAATATTTGCTATTGTAATTTATAGTAACTATTATGTCTTGCATTGGACTGCTGTTACAAAACAACCAATTTCACGGCATACATCAGTGATAATAAACCTGACTTAAGTATCTATTTATTTCTACCTTACAAAGAATCAAAGACTACTTCCACCATCTTTGAAAAAGGGAGTTTCAAACTCACAATTCCTGATTGCCAAAAAAATCTTTACTCTTCAAAGTTCAAAGTACATTTAACACCTATGTATGTATACTAAATATATCTTGAGATTTGTCTCCTTACAAGCAGCCACAAAACAAAGAAACCCAGTAGAACCCATTAAAAAAAGACTGTCAAACATGCAGAAAAAAATTGAGCAAATAATAAAAGCAAGCAAATAACATTCAGAACTGAAGTTCATGAAAGTGAGTCCCCAACCACAAAGCCAGTCATCACTGCAGCCAATCCAGGAGTCCAATAATTACAGGCCACAGCCTCAGCTCAGCACAGACATCCCTCACCTCCGGCCCAACACCATGGCCCTTTCAGTCTGCCCGGCTTAAATTGGCAGAACAGCAGGTCATTCCTTGCTCTCAAACCCAGGCCCTGCCACTCTGAAACACCCTCGGGCCCATGTCTTGCCACCTCGATTCAGTCCATACCCAACCTTTATAATGCAGCCTGGCACAGAAGTCCGTCAAACCTCGGCCTTAGGCCCAGACTCCACCACCCTGACTTGAACAGGCAATTGCATTTTTTTTTAAATGGTGACATAGTTCTAGATTCTCCTGCAGTAGAAAGTGTAGTTTGCACATCCTAGCCAAACTCCTCAGAATCATATTCTTAGCAGTATGCCAAGTTTTTAGTAAAACCAACCTCTCTAGCTGGAACTTAATTTTAAGAATAGCTATAGAAGTCTATGTACCAGACCCAACCTCACCATCAAGCCTGCAGATAAGGGCAGTGCTGTTGTAGTCTGGTGTACTGGCCTCTACTTTGCTGGGGACAGATGACAGCATTAAGATGCCTCCTCACACTTACTTCTCAAACAGGACCCCACTCATCATTTCCCACACCATAACCAACCTCATTGACTATGGAGATCTCCCATTACGGGGAGAGGGAAGGAAATTAGGGCTGAGAGGGAAATGGATCAGCCATGATGAAATGGTGGAGTAGATGTGATGGGCCAAATGGCCTAACCCTACTCCTATATCATATGGTTTTACTACTGCGACCAATATCATAGTTCCTGTACCCTGTATTGTTCGTTTCTACCTCCTGCTCAAAATGCACACAGCTAACTCTCTGTTGTCACAGCTCGGTTTTAATTTTTTTTGTGTGGCGGTTGTGGGGCTGGTTTTGGGACAAAGAGGGGAGTTAGTATCAGGTTAGGGTTTAGGTACAGAGATGCGAGGCAGTTAGAGGATATGTAAGATATAGAAACCGAATTAGGCTGCTCCACCATTCCATCACTGCTGATCCATTTTATTTCCCATTTCATTTCTCAACCCCAATCTCCTACCTTCTCCCCATATCCCTTCATTCCCTGACCAATCAAGAATCAACCTCTGCCTTAAATGTATGTAAAAGACTTGGCCTACACAGCTGCCTGTGGCAACAAATTCCACTAATTCCCTGGCTGAAGAAATTCCTCCTCAGCTCTGTTCTAAAAGGATGCCTATCTATTCTGAGGCTGTGTCCTCTGGTCCTAGACCCTCTCAGCATGGGAAGCATCTTTTCCACATCCCCTCTGTTGAGGCCTTTCACCATTCAATAGGTTTCATGAGATCACCCTTCATTCTTCTGAATTCCAGTGAATGCAGGCCCAGAGCCATCAAACGCTCTTCATATGACAAAGTGAATGGTAAGTCTCCACTCCCCAGTCAAAAGCCCGCGATGGAGACATGGGCCATTGGCAGGATGTCCGGCTAGATATCAGGTCAGCAAACATGCATGGACAAAATCCAATTCCCCCACCCCCAGTGTCAGCAGGTTGTTGGCCAGTTCAGGATTTGGAGTACTGTGCAAGCAGGAGGTACCAAGATCTTTTGTGTTCCTGAAACCAGAGTTTGAGGCCTAGTGTTAGAAGTCCCACCACTGGCGACTCCGGAGTTCAAGACCTGGCGCTCAGAATCAGCAGGTTCTAGGTTTGATACTGAAGACGAAGTGTGAGGGTCAAACAAGAAGTCTGGAAGTTGAGACACATTGTCTGGAGCCCATGGTTTGCAAGTCCACTCAGGTTGTCAAAACCCAATGTCCACATTTCCAAGTTTGAATCCAAGTCCACTGGAGGCTGGAGTCCAAATATGACAGCATGTCCTTGGGTTAGAGGACTGTTCGTGCACGTGGGTGTGAAGGAGGAACAGGGATTTGATTTACTGTTGTTACTTTGTTGCTTGTTGTGTTCAGTTTTGTTGCCTCTGTGTTCTACCAAGAATTGTGAATATGCTATGTTGACGCCGGAACGTCTGGTGATATTTATGGGGTGCCCCAGCACATCCTTGGGATGTGTTGGTTGTTAACACAAATGGTACTCTGTCCTTCAATGTTCACTTGATAAACAATCTTGATCTAGAATGAAGGGTCTCAATCAGGAAACTGACCCTTTCCCTACAAAAGTGACTATATAAAGACATAGGAGCAGAATTAGGCCATTCGGCCCTTCATCTGCACCGCCATTTGATCACTGCAGCTGATTCAGGGGCCTGTTAGTTAAAGGCCACCGCCTCAGGCCTGTCGCTTGCCTCTGGCCCTGACACCCTGATCTCTTCAATCATCCAATCCTCAGGTTGCTCCTCACTGAATAGGAAGCCGGAAGATCCATTTATGTGAACCTGTCTGTAAATAAAAACCTAGCCTGGGAAACTCTCCCCATAACACAGGCCTTCTAGTTCTGGCAACATCCGTATCTGAAAAAATGAAGAGTTTTGAAAGAGAAAAGAGTCCATATTCAGAAAGCAGATACAAGATTATCACAGAACTACCTGAGAAAACAGGAAGAAAGTAACACTTCTGCCATGCATTGTGATGGTCTGGATCACAGTGTCCGGAAAGGTGTGGAAACAGACTTATTAACACTCTCAAAAGGGGATTGGATTAGGCTTGAAAGAGAAAATAAATATAGGAATAGCAGATTGTACAAACAATGGAACTGATTGGACAGAACTGTCTACTCTGATATGACCCCCCTCCCCACTGAAATTTGTCATTTTCATTGTTGGGTAAAGAAACAAAAGAGGCAGAGAAACAAAGAACGTAAAAGTTTGAGAAGAGATTTGATAGAGGTAGACGAAATTATGAGGGGTATGGATAGGGTAAATGTAAGCAGGCTTTTCCACTGACTACAACTAGAGGTCATGGATTAAGTGCAAAAGTTTAAGGGGAAACTTCTTTGCTCAAAGGGTTGTGAGAGTTTGGTATCAGCTGCTAGTGCAAGTGGTGCATGCGAGCTCAATTTCAACATTTAAGAGAAGTTTGAATATGCACATGGACGGTAGGGGGATGGAGAGCTATGGTCCAGGTGCAGATCAATGGGAGAGGCAGTTTAAATGGTTATGCATTGACTAGATGGGCTGAAGGGCCTGTTTCTGTGCTGTACTTTTCTATGACTCTGACTGTAAAGACAAAAACAGTTTAAATTAAAATGTGATTAATCAGAACTTTGTGTTGTACTGCACTAAAGCATGAAAACTCTTTTAGCTCTTTCGATCGTTTACAAATTTCAGAAAGCTGCAATGCAACTTCAGAAGGTTTGGTTAAGATAATGTCCTTTGTGACTCCGTATTTGGGGTGTATAGGGTGTCCAGGGAGGGGTAGCACCTCTGGTGAAGGGACTTGTGTCCATTCCAGGACAGCCCACTCACCTTTGGTCCCCACTGGATAATCAGTTCTCACCTGTAGCTTTAACAGATGGGCTAAAGCAGGCGAGGGTAGCCTGTGGTTTCATTACGCTGTGAGATAGGGGCAAGCCTGTCCTAGTGGCTACAGCGGACTGGGAGGATGAGATCTACAGGGAGATCCAACGGCAGGAAGCCAGATCTGTAACACTCCATGGAAAGCTGGACCTGGATTTCTGAGGTCGAGAAGTGGAATTGGCCCAGTACAATGGCTTTTCCATTTTAAAACAACTCTCACACAGGTCTCCTGTCACTGTTGGACGCAATGGACAACCACTATACCACTATACTATAATACAGCATAACCTTTCCAGCAGCAGCAGTAAGACTGCTGTCTGTAAGGAGTCTGTACATTTTCCCTGTGAACGTGTGTGTGCCCCTGGGTGCTCTAGTTACCTCCCATACTCAAAAATGTATGGGTTAGCATTAGTGAGTTGTGGGCATGTTATGTTGGTGCCGGAAATAAATTGGTGACCATAGTGGGCTGCCTAGCACAATCCTCATTGATTTGATTTGATTTGATGCAAAATTTTTTGTCATTTTAATGTATATATGATTGACAAATCTAATCTTTTAAATCTACAAGAGCCAATCTGATAAAGAAATAATTACGTGATGAAGCAACCAGATTGTTTTTCATCATTCTCTCTAAAATGGTCAGGAAATTAGAGAGGCTGTAATGACAGGCAAAGATTCTAAATGAGCCTTATCACAGAAACAGTTCGATGGAGATTGGCAATGATCACATTGTGGAGAGTCACAGAACACCACAACACAGAAACAGACCCTTCAGCCCATCTAGTCCATGTGAATTGTTAATCTGTCTAATCTCATTGACCTGATCCTGGACCATAGCCTCCGTACCTCTCCCATTCATGTACTTAATTTAATTAAATGTTGCAATTGAACCTGCAAGCACCAATTTTACTAGCAGTTCAGTCCACACTCTCACCACCCTCTCATGAAGTTCTCCTTCATGTTTCCCTTAAGCATTTCACTTTTCACATTTAACCCATGACCTCTAGTTCTAGTCACACCCGTTAGTGGTAAAAACCTGCTTGCATTTACACTATCTATACCCCTCATAATTTTGTATACCTCTATCAAATCTCCCTCAGTCTTCTGTGTTCCTAGGATTAAAGTCCTAACCAATTCTATCTTTCCTTAAAACTCATGTTCTTCAGTTCTGACAACATTCTTGTAAATTTTCTCTGTACTCTTTCAACCTCATTTACATCATTCCTGTAGGTAGGTGACCAAAACTGCACACTATACTCCAAATTAGGCCACACCAATATCTTATACAACTTCAACATAATATCCCAACTCAATACTTACATCTATGAAGACCAATGTGCCAGAAGCTCTTGTTGCGATACTATCTACCTGTGATGCCATTGTCAAGGAATCATTTATCTGAATTCCCAGATCCTTCTATTCTACGACATTCCTTAGTACCCTACTATTTACTGTGTGAAACACCCTTTGGTTTGTCTCCTAAAGAGCAACACATCACACCTGTCTGCATCAAATTCATCTGCTATTTTTCAGCCCATTTTTCCAAATGGTCCAGAGGTAGAAGGTTGCGATTGCATTTTAAATTTGTTGGACTTCCTTGAATATTGATCACACAGAATTTAATCTGTGTTTTAATTCTCCAGTACACTGATAAAGGAAAACCCAAAGATGTATTCAGATGCATCCATTGAGTCTACTCCACCATTCAATCATGATTGATCCTTTATTCTCCCCTCCTCAGCCCCACTCCCCGGCCTTCTTCCTGTAACCTTTGATGCTGTGGTCAATCAAGAATCTATTAATCTCCGTCTTAAGTACAACCAACAACCTGGCCTCCATAGCTGCCTCTGGTAACAAATTCCAAAAATTAGCCACCCTCCAGCTGAAGAAATTTCTCCTCATCTCACTTTTAAGAGGACACCCTTCTATCCTGAGGTTGTGCCCGCTTGTCCTTGACTCCCCCTCCATGGGAAACATCCTTTTCACATCTACTCTCATCAAATGGTTTCAATGAGATCTCCCCTCATCCTTCTAAATTCCAGCAATTACAGGCCCAAAGCCATCAAATGTTCCTCTTATGATAACCCTTTCACTCCTAGAATCATCCTTGTGAACCTCCTCTGTACCCTCTCCAAAACTAGCTCATCTTTCCTTAGATGAGGAGTCCAAAACTGTTTACAATACACATGGTGAGGCCACACCAGTGCCTTATAAAGCCTCAACAGTATATCCCTGTTCTTATGTTCTAGTCCTCTTGAAATGAATGCCAGTTCTAACAGCAAGTTAACCTTTAGGGTGTTCTGCACAAGGACTCCCAAATGTCTTTGCATCTCAGACTTTTGGATTTTCTTCTTATTGAGAAAATAGTTTCACATTTGTTTCTTCTACCAAAGTACATGACCATGTATTTTCCAACATTGTATTTCATTTGCCACTTACTTGCCCATTCTTCTACTCTGTCCAAGTCCTTTTGCAGCCTTCCTGTTTTCTCAGCACTACCTGCCCTCCACCAATCTTCGTATCATCTACAAACTTGACAACAAAGCCATCTATTCCATCACCAAAATCATTGATATACAACATAAAAAGTGGTCCCAACACTGACCCCTGCAGAACACTACAAACCAACAAGAAATGGATACTTTTAGTCCCACTCACTGCCTCCTACCAATCAGCTAAAGCTCTAACCATGCTAATACCTTTCATGTAATATCATGGGTTCTGAACTTGGTAAGCAGCCTCATGTGTGGCATCATGTCAAATGCCTTCTGGAAATCCAAATATACAATATCGACTACACTCCCTTTATCTATCCTTGTAATCGCCTCAAAAAATTCCAAAAGGTTCGTCAGGCAAGATTTTCCCTTCAGGAAACCATGCTGACTTTGTCCTATCTTGTTCAATGTCACCAAGTACTATATAACTTAATCCTTAACAATTCAGCATCTTCCCAACCACTGAGATCAGGATAACTGTCATTTAGTTCATCTACCATCTCCTTATCCACATTATTATTTCTCTGGTCTCATTTTCTATCACTCCCATCTCTCTTTTATTTTTTCTATACTTGAAAAAGCTTTTACTATCCACCTTGATATTGTTTGCTAGCTTGCTCTTACATTTCATCTTTTCACTTCTAATAATTCTTTTTAAGCAGCTTTCTGTACAATTTAAAAGCTTCTTAATCCTCTACCTTCATGCTAATTTTTAGTTTGTTGTATGCCCTCTCTTTTGTTTTTTCATTGGTTTTGACTTCCCTTGTCAGCCACTGTTGCACTATTTTACCATCTGGGTATGTCTTTGTTTTTGGAATACCCCACACCTTCCTTATTTTTTCTAGAAACTCAAGTCATTGCTGCTCTGCTGTCATCCCTGCCAGTATCTCCTTCCAAGTTACTTTGCCCAACTCATCTCTCATACCACCGTAATTTCCTTTATTCCACTGAAATACTGCAACAGACTTTACTTTCTCCCGACAACATTTCAAGTTGAACTCATCTTGTGATCATGTGATCACCGGCTCCTCAGGGTTCCTTTACCTTAAGCTCCTTAATCACCTCCAATTCATTACATTACATCCAATTCAGTATAGCTTATCCCCTAGTAGGCTCTGGGAGATGGAAAACTCTGATCTCAAACCTCCACTGCCTTGTAGCTATACCCACTCATGGGGAAGGCTTCAGGAATAAACCCCAAGGGAAAAATACAGTGCTGAAATCCCTAAGGCAGTTCTACGTTGAGTTCAACACTATCTGACAACTCCTGCAACACTGCTGGTAGCAAACTGGTAGAATCCTTTTGATTCACCAGTTGCTTGGCAAGGTGGAGCTTGTTACATGGGCAGCAGCTTGTTCTCCATATCATAGTGTCCAGGCTTACATACTGAACGTAGACAGCTAGGACGCAACATCCCTGACTGACCAAGGCCTCACTCAGTCTAGGTTTTCAGTCTAGTTAGCCAGTCTATTTTAGTCTATGCTCATTTTGCATTTCTGGTTTTTAAAAGCACATTTTGAAATCTGCAGCTGCAGGAAATCCAGAGCAACACACACAAAATGCTGGAGGAACTCAACAAGTCAGGCAGCATCTATGGCAAAGAGTAAACAGTTGACATTTGGGCCAAGACACTTCATCAGGACTGGAAAGGAATGGGAGAAGTCACCTTCTTACTCCAGCACTTTGTGTGTGTTGGCTTCCAATTAGGAGAAAGGATTAGAATGAAAATAAAGGTGCTAACGCCTTACCTTATGTCAACGTCTGGAATATCTTGCTGGAGACATTGTCAAAGACAGGCAATTCCTACAGAGGATACCAGGAAAGATTAGCTTTAGTTGTCACTTGTACATTCAAACAGACGGTGAGGACCGATGTTTGCGTCAATAGCTAACACAGTCTGAGGATTATGCTGCCAGCAGCCCACAAGCACCGCCATGTTTCTGGCACCAACATACCATACCTGAAACTCACTAACCCTAACCCATATGTCATTGGACTGTGGGAGGAAACCAGAGCACCCTGAGGAAACCCATGAGATCATGGGGAGAACGTATAAACTCCTTACAGACAGCGGTGGGGGTTGAACCCCAATCTCTGATCACTGACACTGACATGACTAAAGGAATTATATTTATGAATCTCTCTCCATCTCCCATAAAACACAAGCCCAAGACCAACCTTATTGTCCCTCACGAAGAAAACCTCCCACTAATTGGATGGCACACACTCCACGTCGTCCCTTATCTTCAACAATAGCCCAAAAAAATGAAATATCTACAGCATAACAGTAAAGATGTGAACCAGGGCATTACAGTATCATTGTTGAGTTGTGTAAGCTGGTTTAGTGTTCAGTATGTAGTCACATTTTCACTGAATCCAGCCATGCGCTTAAACTTCCAGTTTAAGATGATGCTACCAGACACATGTTACAGCTCACTGGTAATTCAAAAGGCAAAAAAAAAATTGACTAAAACATTACTAATAACACCTTTTCTGAAGTAAATTATGGTAAACTATCACTGCAAACAACGAAGAGATGAGTGAAGGCAAAGTGAATTCGAAGGATGAACCGTGCTGGTATGTCACAGAATCGATGCAGATGAAGTGAGCCATTCAGCGAGGAGAAGTCAAGGAAAAGGATTTTCAAGGCATGTACAACTGGCCCAGGTGCAAGGTTGGATCACTCTGGGTTCTGAGTCGATTTGGAAAAATCAGGAGCGGCTTCAGACTGGGCAGTGAAATCTGGGCCTGGAGCGAGTCACCGGACGGCGTGGTCTAGGCCTGGAGCCTTCCACTGCAGCAGAGCCCAGGTCCTAGTGTGAGGTACAATATTGTTTGGACAATTTAAATGCTGGCCCAGACAAATTGGAAAGACTGGGTGTCAGGATCAGAGGCGAGAACCAATTTCACTCACTCTCCCATGATATTCAGTCCGCTCCATGGCTCTGAGGTTATGAAGACAGCTGTGCTTCATGCCTGCTAATATGATGAACTGATACTGAGGCTTTGGTCCCTCTCCAGGCTGCTCCAGGATTCAGATCTAAGGACTTATTTTGGTTCAGAATGTTGTTGTCCTCTTTCTCTGCACATTGGGTGTTGGTCTTTATTTTATTTTTGTTATTGGGTTCTTTCAGGTTTCTTACTTTGTGGCTGCCTGTGATCAAACAAATTTCAAGGTTTTATAATTTATCCATTCTTTGTTAATAAATGTACTTTGAAAACCAACTTCCTGAATCTGCCTCGTCAAGCCTATCTCATCTCGGCACTCTTACAAATGGCTTGGCAAGTGTACCATTTCTACTCTGTTTTTACACATCTTACATCTCCAGCTATCCATCCATTAGCCCAACTTCCATCATCACTGAGGCCTCAAGAGGGTAGCATCCATCTCCAAGGACCCACACAACCCAGGCCATACCATCTTCTCTCTGCTCCCATCAGGGAGGAGGTACAGAAGCCTGAAGAACCACATTCAAAGTTTTAGGAATAGCTTCTTCCCCCCTGCCACCAGATTTTTTAAATGGTCCTTGACACCAGAAACACTACCTCATGATTCCTTTTGTTTTGCATTATTTGTTCATTTGGTTTGTAATCTGTGATGATCTGTTCATGTTTTTGCACAAAACAATAAATTTCATGCTTCATAAGACAGTGATGCTAATTTTGATGCTGAACACATCCCTTCGACATACCTAACTCTCCAGTAAGTTGTCCATTCCTATCACTAAATACTTAAGGATTTTTCAATATTTAACTCACCCTCGTGCGTTGCTTCTTGTCATTTATCACACACCTCCATTGTAGTGTTCACACACACACACACACACACACACACACACACACACACACACACACACACACACACACACACACACACACACACACACACACACACACACACACCTACCTTTCTGCACAAAGGTCTTCTAGCCGCACTATCCTTTCAAGTACAGGCTGGTGAGCATGATAATCGCATGATAATCAGTAGTGGGAAAGTCATTGGAAATTATTCTAAGAGACTGGAAAGATGAGTATTTGGATAGAGGGATTGATTAGGGATAATCAGCATAGTTTTGTGTGGTAGGTTGCGTGTAACCAATCTTATAGAGTTTTGTGATGATGCTACAAGGAAAGTTAATGAAGGCAAGGCAGTGGATGATGTCTACATGTACTTCAGACTTCAATTTCAACTTTCAACAGAAGTGTACATGGATGGGAGGGCTATGATCCAGATGCAGGTCGATAGGACCAAGCAATTTAAATGGGTCAGCATGGACTGGATGGATCGATGGGCCTGCTTCTGTTCTGTAGTTTTCTATGACTCAAAGTACATTCTAACTTAAGACAATCTCTGCCTCAAATACACTCAATGACTTAGCCTCCACAGCCCTCTTAATAGCTCAGTTCAGACCTTTCAGATCCACTCCAAAACATCTCCTCTTCTTGGATTTTACTGTCATTGAAGTGTTCCAACAGTCAGTAGTATTACTAGAGCCAGAATTTATTGCCTGAACAAGCTATCAAGTATTTACTTCAGGTTATCTCTTTAAGGCAGTGTTAACTGATGAATGTTCTGCAAAGGGTTCTAGACTCAACCAGGTCCATCATAGGCCCAGCCTCCAACACCATCGAGAACACCTTCCAGAAGTAACAAATTCCACTGACTCGCCAGCCTCTGGCTGAAGAAATTCCTTCTCATTTCAGTTTAATTTCAACACTGTGACATTAGATCCTACGTTCTCCAACCACTGGAAACATCCTCTCCCAACTTTCACCAATTCACGTCTTTTAGTATCCAATAGGGTTTCATCCTTCCAAACTCTGAGGGCACAATGCTTTACAATACAGGTGACCCATGTTCATTTCCTGCCACTGCCTGAAAGGAGCTTATACGTTCTCCCCATAACCACATGGGTCTCCTCCACCTTCCTCGCACTAATTTACAGTCAGTGGGTTAATTGGTCATTTTCATTTGTCCCCTGCTTAAACTAGGATTAGATCTGGGCAGCATGGCGTGGAAGACCAGAAGGGCCTGTTCAACACTGTATTTCAATAAATCAATAAATAAGTAACAAAAAAATAAAATTTTAATCATTACAAGCCCATCCCGTTGCAGCTACATTAATGCCCCATTTACCACCATGATCCATCTTTGCATCCTGAGCCCAAAACAGGCTCCATACTCATTCAACACACACAAAATGCTGGTGGAACGCAGCAGGCCAGACAGCATCTATAGAAAGAATTACAGTCGACGTTTCTGGTCGAGACCCTTCGTCAGGACTAACGGAAAAAAGAGATAGTAAGAGATTTAAAAGTGGAAAGGGGAGGGGAGACCCAAAAAGACAGGAGAAGACAGGAGGGGGAGGGATGAAGTTAAGAGCTGGGACGTTGATTGGCAAAAGGGATACAGAGCTGGAAAAAGGGGAGTATCATAGGACAGAAGACCTTGGAAGAAAGAAAGGGGGAGGGAAACACCAGAGGAAGATAGAGAACAGGCAATGAGTTATTCTGAGAGGGACAGAGAGAAAGAAAAAAAATTTAAATAGGGATGGGGTAAGATGGGGAGGAAGGGCATTAACGGAAGTTAGAGAAATCAACGTTCATGCCATCAGGTTGGAGGCTACCCAGACAGAATATAAGGTGTTGTTCCTCCAACCTGAGTGTGGCCTCATCTTGACAATAGAGGAGACCCATTACTCTCTTACAATTCTCACCCATTCTCAGTTCCCAGATACAGCCTCTGCTTCTCCTTCTGACTTGCAATAGTGGTTGACCGTCCAACTTAAAGGTGCATTACCACTACCAACTGGACAGGAGTGTGGTATAGAGAGTTGGGAAATAAAACCCCTACTAGTTCTTTATCAAATGAAAACTAACTTGCCCCAAAAAGCCCTAGAAATTGTAAATAATGAAAGACAATATTGTGAATTAAAGTCACTTCCAAAACTCAAGTTTTTAAATAAAAACCCCCAAAGGTAGTAGTGAAGCCTGTATTTGCTTTCTTTAAACCTTATATGCTTCACGTTGTGATAGTATATGTTTAACTGTTTCATAATGATGACGAAACCTACACATTGCAGAGTAAAGATATAGTATGCCCATTTCTAAGTTGTGTGAATTCAATTCCTTCTGTCTTGTCTTGTCCCCTCCTCCCATCAACCCAACAGTTTTATGTATTCTGTAAAGGTGTCTCCTCTTGTGCCTATTATCCCAAAGTCTTTCCATAATTCCCTGATTCTTAACCCCCCCCCCCCATCAACCCCACAGCATCTGATTTGCCCCAGAAGCAGTCCCATTCACATTCCTGACCCTGCACCCAACAACACACCTGGTCCTGATCCAACTGACCACTACTGGATCCATTGCTATTTCATTGGTAAATTGGGACGGCCGGTGGTGTAGTGGCTTCAGCACTGGACTTTGAGGTGGATGGTCCGGAGTTCAAATCCAGCCGGTCCCACTCTGGGCAGCAGCAGTGCAGAAAAACGCCTGGCAATCTACTTCTCATCTCTTGCCGTGAAATCCCTATGGCAAACTACATTATCCATAGGGTTGCCATGAATCGATGAATCGAGAGAGGGAGAGACCATCACACGCACCTTCCTCCGGTAGCAGCAAGTGAAAGGCTGGTAGATGGCGCCCAACAACTGCTCACCTTCAGAACTCGCCTGGATCATTTCAATCTTCCTCACCACTTTAATCTGTGAGATCAGTGAGAAATTAAGTTGATCAGGTGCTCATGCCCCAACTGTAGGCTTCTTGGCGTACAGGCTGCATGCTTTCCCCAAAAGCTCACCAAACTCTCTCAGAGACAGCAGATTGCTCAATCAGCCCAGAAAGTAGATTACAGACTCCAACGGTAGCATAACCACATTTGAAAGAAAAAGACGTAAATGAAGTCGTTTCATGAACTATCTTGAGGATATCAACCTTGGTTGTGGTGTTCACTGGCGTTATTTTCCAAAATACCATTACTATTAGCAGGTGTGAACATCACAAGTAGCCTGTCCTGGTCTAACCACATTGAGGTGATGGTCACGGAAGCTCACCAATGCCTCTACTTTCTCAAGAGGCTGAAGAAATTTTGCATCTCATCTGTCGACACTTAACTGTTTTTATGGGTGCACCATAGAAAGCATCCTTTCTGGATGCAATGTGGCAAGGTATGGCAGTGGTGGACTTCAGGAATATGCAGGATGACCACTCCTAACTGCACATGAATGGTCCTCTGTGGAGAGAGTTAGAAGCACCAAGCTTCTGCGAGTGCAGATCGGGGATGATCTCACCCTGCCCAACAACACCACCTCTTTAGTCAAGAAATCACAGCAGTGTCTCCACTTCATAAGTAGATTGAGGTGAGCAAGAATCCCATCCCCATTCTAAACAATTTTTACAGGAGCACCATTGAAAGTGTCCTGATCCGCTACACCACCCTCTGGAATGGGAATCGCAAGGCATCTGACCGCAAGTCCCTATAAAGGGTTGTAAGGACTGCTGAGATGATTATGGGAGCCTCTCTTCCACCCATTAGAGATATTTGTTAGGAGCCCTCAATAATCTTTCCCATCTGTCCAACAATCTCTTTTATCCCCTACCATCAGGAAGGAGGTATCTTAACATTAGGACAAGGACAGTTAGGATGGGAAATAGTTTCTTCCCAGGCCATGAGATTACTGAAATCCCAGCCACTGTCCAGATCTCATCATGTATGAGGCGTCAGTAGTGTTATACTGTTTACTTTTTTAAATTATTTTATCATTTATGGAGACACCACGTGGAACAGAAAACTCCGGCCCTTTTGGTCACGCAGCCCAGCAATCCACTAATTTAATCCTAGCCAATCACGGGACAATTTACAATGAGCAATTAACCTACCAACCGGTACATCTTTGAGCCATGGGAGGAAACTAGAAGAGCCAGGGGAAACGGGGAGAACATACAAACTCCTTACAGACTGTGGGAGCAGTTGAACCCTGGTCACTGGTACCGTAAAGCATTGAATTTAGCACAACATCACCATGCTGCCCATTTAACTTGTGTCAGATATGCACTTTACTATGTGTTAATTTACTTTTGGTAATAGTACTTTATGTGTCATGTGTGTGAGTTGTATGTACTGTGTTGTACACACTGGGCCAGAGAAAGGTTGTTCTATTTGGCCATATATGTGTGTACAGTGCAATGACAATAAGCTGAACTTGAACTTAAACTTTGGAAATGAGGTTTTTAATAAGCAGAGGGGAGAAAGGGGAGGCCAGCCAAATGAGGCTAATCACCACTTTCCAGTATTGGTCTCCAGGTCAATATGACAAGATGCCACATATGAGACTGCTAAGCAAGATAAGAGCCCATGATATGACAAGAAAGGCACTGCATTGTGTAGAATATTGGTGGACTGTCAGGAGGCAAAGAGTAGAAATAAAGGGAGCCTTTTTTGGTTGGCTGCCAGAGACTCATAGTGTTCCACAGGGGTCTGTGTTGAGTCCAATGCTTCTCACGTTATACTTTAATTATCGGGATGATGGAATTGATGGCTTTGTGCCAAGTTAGCGGACAATAAAAAGATAGAGTGATAGGCAGCGTTAAGGAAGTAGGGTGTCTGTAGAAAGAGTTGGACAGAATGGGCAAAGAAGTGGCAGATGGAGTATAATGTGGAGAAGTGTATGGTCATGCACTTTAGTAGAAGGAATAGAGGGGTAGACTTTACCTCTTGTTTGGTGCTCAAGGGGGGCCTGATCTGGAGTATTGTATGCTGTTTTGGTCACAAACCTAAAGAAAAGATGTAAATAAGATTGAAAGAGCACAGAGAAAATTTACAAGGATGTTGTTAGGACTGGAAGACCTGAGTTATAAGGAAATTTTGAATAGGTCTGGACTTTATTCCTTGGAACACAGAAAATTGAGAGATTTGATAGAGGTATACAAAATTACAAGGGGTATAGACAGGGTAAATGCAAGCAGGTTTTTCCACTGAGGTTGGGTGGGATTATGACTAGAGGTCATGGGTTAAGGGTGAAAGGTGTAAAGTTTAAGGGGAACATAAGGAGAAACTTCTCCACTCAAAGGGTCATGAGAGTGTTGAATGAGCTGCCAGCACAAGTGGTACATGTGAGCTCGATTTGAACATTTAGGAGAATGTACATGGATAGCAGGGATATGGAGCACTATGGGCCAAGTACAGGCCAATGGGAGTAGACAGTTTAAATGATCCAGCACAAACTAGATGGACCAAAGGGCATATTTCTGTGCTGTACTTATTTATGACTCTACTTCCACCAGCAGTAGACATTGTGTCAATAAAATAACAAACATCTGAATATACAAACCAGCAGCAGGAAAAGGTCCTTTAGTCTCTCTATTTTAAAAGTGTTGGCACAATATCATGGGCTGAAGGATCTGTACTATGCTGTATTGCTCTCATGTTTTCCTGTACAGAGGTCCAGTGAAAAAGTTTGCTTTGCATGCCGATCAATTCATACAGATCAATTTACACGGATCAATTCACACATGCTGATCAATTGCATATCGATCAATTCATTACAACAGCGTAATGAGGTAGTACAAGGGAAAACAATTACGGAATGCAGAATAAAGTGATACAACTACAGGGAAAGTGCAGTTCAAGCAGACAATAAGGAGCAAGGTCACAATGAGGTAGATTAAAGCTTTAAAACTTTATTAAAGATTAGTTTTATTTAACACCTACATCAAAACATTGCGTCAAATCAAATCAGCTAGGGCTGTGCTGGGCAGACTTCAAATGGCACCACACTCCTGGTGACAACATAGCATGCCCACAACTTACTAACCCTAATCATACATCCCTGGAATGTGGGAGGAAGCAGGAGCACCCAGAGGAACCCCGAGCAGTTGTGCGTAGACCATTTGCACTGTCAAGAACCCATCTTATCGTACTAGGGCACTGGTCAATAATCTTATAACTGTAGGGTAGAAGTTGCCCTTAGGGAGTCAAGGGAAGGGGTAATACCTCTGACGCAGGGGCTTGTGGTATCCATTCTGGAACAGCTCACTCACCTTTGGGTTGCAGCAGACACTCAGCTCTCACCTGTGGCTCCAAGTAGCTGTTTGCATGGGACAGCAACCACGGGTGACTGCTGTCACAACACCCAGCACAACTCTTTGACAGGTGGGCTAAACCAGGTGAGGAAGCCAGTGTCCTCATACCCCAGTTGAGATAGAGGCATACCTGTCCTAAGACGTGGTCAGCTGCAGTAGACTTGGCAGATGAGATCCAATGGCCAGGAAGTTGGTTCTGCAAAAGTTTGTGGAACGCGAAGAGCATGACAAGGCACAGAAACGTTCTGCTCATCCACAGCAACTAAGGAAGAACGCTGTTCAAGATGACTAAGTGTATCACTCGGACTTCTGAGACCAAGAGAGTGGAACTGTCCCACTCTAAAAATCTCTCCCGCACAGGTTACCTTCAGAGATGCTGGACAACCTACCAGATGCTGACCTTGAACTTGGTAGCATGTGCTTTCAAGATTTGTATCTTCTGCCCAATGGGAGGGGTAAGATGAGAGAATGTCAGGGTGGATTGGGTCTTCGATGATGCTGGCTGCTTTACTGAGGCAGTGAGGAGTGTAGACAGAGTCCATGGAGGGGAGGCTGAGCAGTAGCCATACCAGGCTGTGATGCATCCAGATAAGCTGCTTTCCATTGGTAGGGGTCACAAGGGACATAATACATTTCTTTAGCCTTCCGACAATATAGTCTCTCGGCAATGGCAATGTTCAATCCAGGAACTCTCAATCCTCTCAACATCAATACAGCTGATGAGGACAGGAGCATGGTCACTCCCTGAAGTAAATGACCGCCAATCTGATGGCATGATCATCCAGTAAAGTGTCTCTTTTCCCAATCCCACTTTTTCATTTCCACACTCTGACCCCCTCATACCTCTTCTCTTCACACCTGCCAGTCATCTTGTTCTGGTGCCCCCCTCACCCCTTTCTTCCATAGTCCATTCTCCTATCAATTTCCTTCTTCTCCAGCTCTCTACCATTTCCACCTATCACCTCACCACCCCCCCCCATCACCCTCACTTCACCTATCCCCTTCTAGCTTGTACTCCTTCACTCCCCACCTCCCACCTTCCTATTCTGCTTTCTTCCCCCATCCTTTCCACGCCAAATGAAGGGTCACAGACCGAAATGTCAACTCTTTATTCCTCTCCATAGGTGCTACCTGTTGAGTTCCTACAGCATTTTGTGTGGGTTGTTCTGGATTTCCAGCATCTGCAGCTCTCTGTATTGTTGAGGGAAAGATTGTTAGCTTGACACCACATCACTAGGCTCTCATTTTTTCTTTCAGTATACTGACCTTCCAGTAATTTTTTCCTTCCCTCTTCCACTCTGGCTTCTTACCTTTTCCTCCTCACCTGCCTTCTCACTTCACCTCTCCTTCCCTTTCTCCCATGGTCCACTGTAAACTCCTATCAGATTCCTTCCTCTCCAACTCTTTACCTTCCCCACCCACCTGGCTTCACCCATCACCTTCTCACTTATGCTTGTACTCCTCCTCTCCCCCCCACACTCTTTTATTCTGGCATCTCCCCCCTTTCCTTCAGTCAGGATGAAGGGTCTTGGCCTGAAACATCAACTGTTTATCCATTTCCATAGATGCTGCCTGGCCTGCTGAGTTCCTCCAGCACTTTGAGATGATGTGCTCAAAGCTCAAAGTAAATTTACCACATATTGCCTTGAAATTCGTTATCTTGTATGCATTTACAGGAAAGTAAGGGCCAACTCTGCACTATATCGCTAATAAATAAACAAAATCAGTCGATCAGGCAAACATTCCACTGGTGTCAAAATATCAGAGAAATTAATCACTCCTGATGAAGGTTCTTGGCCTGAAAAGTCAACTGCTTATTCACTTCCATGATCGCTGCCTGACCTTCTGAGTCCCTACAGCATTTTGTGTGTTTTGTTCTGGGATTCCAGAATCTGCAGACTTTCTTATGTTTATAATAAGCATGACTATTAATTTTATATCTCTTGAAATGAATGTTTTTCCTTCATTGACAATAATAGAAATCTTCAAGATAAAGCAAGACAACTACACACACGCATGCACACGCACACACACACACACACACACACACACACACACACACACGCACACGCACACACACACACACACACACACACTCATACTAAATACAGACATGTATGTGGACACATACTGATTCACATGCACATCAAAACAAACAGTCCACCCAAGGATGAGATGGGAGTAGCCACATATTTTGATGCCAGCACAGCATGTTCCACTAAACAATACAAACAGCAACAACAAAACAAGACCATTTCCCTCCTTCTCATCTATTACATAAGAACATAAGAAATAGGAGCAGGAGTAGGCCATCTGGCCCATCAAGCCTTCCCCGCCATTCAATAAGATCATGCCAGATCTGTCTGTAAAGTCAGCTCCATCTACCTGCCTTTTCCCCCACACAAAGTCCCCACATACATACACATAAAGTCCTCAATCCCCAGTACAGCTAGCTTCTAGGTCTCTTCTCCCCAAGTCCTCAGACTTCAGGCCTCCAACTTCAGGCTTCACCACATGACATCAATCACAGGTTGGACCTTCAATCCTTGACTTCCAGATTCTCATAGACCTCTAGCCCCATTGACCTTGGACCACATGAATCCTTTGGATCCTCATAATTCCTTCAGGCCTCCACCTTCAGTCTTTGCCCTTAAAGCTTCTCCCTCCTGACTCGCTGTGCTCTAGGCGTTGACCTTCAACTTTGCCCTCTGGACATTGCCACTTTTGACCTTCAGGCCTCTACCTCCAGACTTGCACAGACATACAACCACAGTGAACTTGAAGGGTCATCCTGGCCACACACAGAGACAGAGATCTTGCATGTACATTATCCCTCACCTCCCCTTTCCTCACACTCACCCAGCCTGTTCCTCGTGCTAAAGCAGGATCATTATGGAAACTCATTACATCCCAGCACAAACAAGCTTGTTTGTCGATTCGGTGTCAAGCGAAAAACTAAATAATGACTGTTTATGCCCCAGAGTAAACAACTCTCCCAAGATGAAATTATAACTCTTGACACTTAAACTGGTGAAAACTGGTTTCACTCTGAGAAACTTGGAGAAATCAAAAATCAATGCCTAAATGGCCTTAGGGGGAGCCTTGCTAGGAAATCTAATTGTTTTCTAATGCATTTGAGTAATAGGATTACAGTGGGCTTGAGGCTGGCAAGTTAAAAAAAACAATATAAAGGAGAGGTTTGTCTACAAGGAGCACAACTCCAAATAATTGCTATTCACTTTGATCTTTTGCTACCTATCAGAAAATCATTAAGAATTTGAAGTGGCTGGTGAGCTTGGCATTAGCCTTTTGCCTCTAGAAGTTGAGTATCAAAGTTTAAAGTTCAAAGTACATTTATTATCAAAGCACATATATGTCCCCATATACAACCCTGAGATTCATTTTCTTGTGAGGATTCACAGTAAATACAAAGAAACACAATCAAATCAATGAAAGACTGCATCCAATTGGATAGGAAAACAGCCAATGTGAAAAACACAACAAGCTGTGCAAATACAGAAGAAAGATAGTAGTAATTAAGGAAGAAATAAATATTGAGAACGTGACAATGAGAGTCCTTGAAAGTGAGGCCATAGGTTGTAGGAACAGTTCAGTAATGGTGTGAGTGAAGGTGAATGAAGTTATCTGCTCTGGTTCAAGAACCTGATGGTTGAGGGGTAATAACTGCTCCTGAACCTCGTGATGTGGGTCCTCTGGCAACTGTACTGATGGCAGCAGCAAGAAGAGAGTCATGTCCTGGGTGGTGGGGAATCCCTGATGATTTGCAGATTTGCAGGTGAGACTGTGGTGAGGAAGGTAAATGTGAATTTAGAATTCATTTCAAGAAGACTAGAATATAAAAGCAAGGATTTACTATTGAGGTATTGTAAAGCACTGATGAGGCCTCACTTGGAGTACAGAGAACAGTTTTGGGCCCCTTATCTTTGAAAGGATATGCTGACACTGGAGAGGGTTCAAAGGAGATTCATAAAAATTATTCCATGACTGAACGTCTGATCATATGAAGAGTGTTTTATGGCTCTTGGCCTGTATCCACCAGAATTCAGAAAAATGACAGGTGACCCCACTGAAACCTATTGAATGATGAAAGACCTTGATTGACAGGAAACGGAGAGGATGTTTCCTATGGTGGGAGAGCCTAGGTCCAGAGAACACAGCTTCAGAATAGAGGGGTGTCCTTTTAGAATGGAGATGAAGAGTAATTTCTTTCACCAGAGTGGCAAAATTGTGGAATTTGTTGCCACAGGCAACTGCGCAGATCATATACTTCACGAATATTTAAGGCAGAGGCTGATAGATTCGTGACTGGTCAAAGCATGAAGGGATACTGGCAGGAGGTAGGAGACTGGGGCTGAGAGGAATAATGTGTCAGCCACAATGAAGTGGTGGAGCAGACTTACGGACCAAATGGCCAAATTCCGCTCCTGTATCTCATGTTCTGATGATGGATGCTGCTTTCCTGTGACAGCACTCCATGTAGATGTGCTCAATGGTTGGGAGGGCCGTATCCACTACTCTTTGAATGATTTTGCATTCAAAGCATTTCTGTTTCCATATTAGGCTTGTGATACAGTCAATCAATACAATCTCCCCCACACATCTATAGAAGTTTGTCAAAGCTTTAGATATCATGCTGAATGTTTGCAACTTCTAAGGAAGCAGAGGAGCTGCTGTGCTTTCTTTGTAATGGCCCAGGACAGATCTTCCGAAATGATAACACTGAGGAATTTAAAGTTTCTAACCTTCTCCATCTCTGTTCCTCCCAAAAGGACTGGCTCATGGAGCTTCAGTTCCCTCCTCCTGTTGTCAATAATCAGCTTCTTGGTCTTGCTGACGTTGTATAAGAGGTTATTGTGCTCAGCCCAATTTTCATTCTCTCCTATACGCTGATTCATCACCACCTTTGATTTGACCAGTGACAGTGCTGTCATTAGCAAAGTTAAACTTAAAACTTAAATATTTAAACTCTTCTTACCACTAACATCACAGGTGAGATACAGTGATTCAGAAACTGTTTCTTTCACTCCGTCATCAGATTTCTGAACACTACCTCATTGTTCCTTATAATTTTGACAATTTATTTTGTAATTTATAGTAATTTTACAACTTTGCACTCTACTGTTATGGTGCGCACCAGTCCACGTCAGCTTTAAGGGTCTCTACAGTATGGATACCTGGTGTGGTCCCTTCAGAGATTCTGGACTAATTAGAAGCCATGTTTTGGCACCAAAATTTGGATATTTAATGAGTACCTTTACTCAGGTTTGGGGCTCAATCACCAGCTCGTCTCACTCTCAAAATCATAGTTCAATTCTAGTCACGGATAATCCAGCACTTGGTTCCTTACCATCCTCGCCTAGGCCTCTCGTCACGTTTATGGCTGCAACAAAGCAACAAATTTCACACCATACAAGACAGTGATAATAAATCTGAGTAACACACACACAAATGCTGGAGGAACTCGCACAAGTCAGGCAGTAGTTATGAAAGTGAATAAAAGTCGACTTTTCGGGCCAAGACGCTTCATTGGGACTGATTCTTGGCCTGAAACGTCGACTGTTTATTCATTTCCATTGATGCTGCCTGACCTGCTGAGTTCCTCCAGTATTTTGTGTGTGTTGCTCTGGATTTCCAAAAGCTGCAGAATCTCTTATGTTGATCTTTCCTTACGGCAAGATAGCAGAGCATATGGACGCAACGGCCTCTCAGGCGCAACCAAAGGTATTTTTTTCTCTTTGTTGCATGTGTTTTTCATGATTGCAAGGCCCTGTTGGATATTAATAATGTAAGATAACGCAGGTCTTTTTCACTTTTTCGTGGCGTGACAGGCAGAGGGGAAGCTGCATAGCCTTGGTTGTAGCAAGGACTAGGCCTCAAGCTGCCAGCTTGCCTGCTGCTACATTCCAGGAGAGGGGATGCCAGAAGCAGCGCAGCATGGCATCCATGCTCGGTTGGGAGCTGCCCTCTCCCATTGGTGCTGCCCTCCAGTGTTTGATCAGTGGAATGACAGGCTGGGCAGCAGTGGCTGCACACTGCCTGGAAATGTACCATCAATTTGAGGGACACATTGCTCAGTTCTTGGGCTATATACATGGTCTCACACAAAAAAAAAGTTTATTTTTTAAATTGCTATTTTGAATGTGCCATTTATGTTTTGCACCTTGGTCCCAGAGGAACACAGTTTTCTTTGGTTGTTTTCATGTAACGTTGAATGATAATAAAGTCGAATTTGAATAAACCTGATTCTGTTTCTGACAAAGTATCTTTCACCTGAAATGTTAATACTGTGTCCCCTTCCTAATATAAAATGCACACTACAAATTCAGAATGTGTGGCCTATAATCTCCTTAAATCTAAAACTAATGAGGGATATTTCCAAGAGATTTCATTTGACAATCCTCTTCAATTAGTGTTAGCGCTGTGTAGGCATGCACTCCCTAGGATGCCAAATCAACCAACTGGGACGTTTCCAGAGAGCAATCCTCAGATCAACCTCAAGTTTACTGAGCTAAAACTTCAGGGCAGTATTAACATATGTAATCACTGCTTCAGTATATTTATATTAACAACTGTATCATTATTGACAGGGAAAGGTCCCTTGTTCTCTACGCCTCGTTTGAACTGAGAATATTAATACCAATTACTTAAAGCACTCACTATTCTCTCCAGTGGTGTTTAGTAACTGTTTTAGAGAAGAGGAGAGAAATACCCACAGTGGTCTCTTTATTAGGTACACCCTTGCACCTGCTCATTAATGCAAAAATCTAATCGGCCAATCACATGGCAACAACTCAATGCATAAGAGCATGCAGACATGGTCAAGAGGTTCAGTTTTTGTTCAGACCAAGCATCAAAATGGAGAAGAAATATGAACTAAGTGACTTTGACCACAGAATGATTATTGGTGCCAGATGAGATGGTTTGAGTATCCCAGAAAATACTGATCTCCTGGGATTTTCACACACTACAGTCTCCAGAGTTCACAGAGAATAGTGCAAAAAACACAAAATAAACATCCAGTGAGTGGGTGAAAATGCTTTGATAATGAGGGAGGTCGGAGTAGAATGGCCAGACTGGTTCAAGCTGACAGGAAGGTGACAGTAGCTCAAATATAACAGTGATATGCAGGAGAGCATCTCTGTATGTACATCATGTTGAACGTTGAAGAGGATGGGCTGCAGCAGAAGGCCATAAGCATATGTTCAGTGGCCTCCTTATTAGGTACAGGAGGTAGCAAATAACGTGGCCACTGAGTATATTTCTACAGTGTATTTATTGACATGAGGAGATGAATGGAATGTGGGTGAACTACACAGCTCGTAGTAAACAATATCAGATCACTCAAAAAGCAGATTCCAATAAATGATTGGAAAGATAAGCATCGGCAACTTCCTCAAGTAGAAATATTGCTATAGTTACAGAGAAATCCAGGGAATGTGAGAATGGTTATAGTGTGGCATCACAGAACACCTTACAGCACCTGGTGTAGAGTTGAGATTCAATTGCTGTCGCTGCCTATAAGCAGTTTTTACTTCTTCACTGAGTTTCTTCCAAGTTCTCTGGTTTCCTCCACATTCCAAAGCCAAACGATGAGTTGCGGGCATGCTATGTTGGTACTGCAAGCATGGCAATACTTGCAGGCTGCCCCTCCCCCAACACAGTCCTCACTGATCTGACTTGATGCAAATGACACATTTTACTGCAGTGCATACTGTCCTTTTCACAGTGTTAGGAAATAAAGAAGCAGAGGTTTAAATTAAGAGGGGAGGGAACCTGAGGGGAGACTGATCATTGTCTGGAATGAGCTGCCAGAGGACGTGGTTTTGGAAGGTGCATTAACAACAAGTACATGGATAGAAAAGGTTTGCAGGGATATTGTCCAAGAGAATGATGTTAACTTGCCTAAATGTTTACTAACCAATGGCACTGATTCCAACCATGAAGGGCTTAGTTTGTATAATGTCCCATGTTCCATCTACATTGGACCCTTCCGAGCTCACTTACTGTTCATACGGGTCCACTGCTGCCATAGCCTCAGCCCCCCACTCTCTCCTGTCCCACCTAGAAAACTATGCCTCATACGCCAGGACATTGTTCATCGACTTTAGTTTGGTGTATTACATGATCACCCCTCAGAGGCTGGTGCATAAACTGCCCTCGACAGTTGTAGAGAGTGTCAACAACGCTCTCCGCAACTGGATCTTGGACCTCTTGATGGAAAGACCCCAGTCAAACTAAGTTGGCAGCAACTTCTCGAGTACCATCACACCGAGCACTGGTGCCCCCCTGGGTTGTGTGCTTAGTCTGCTGCTGTTCACACTGATGACCCATGACTGCACTGTCACATCTAGCTGAAACCACATCAACTTTGCTGATGATACAACAGTGGTTGGTCTCATGAGTAACAATAATGAGTCAGCATACAGAGAGGAGGTGAAGAGGCCTGTTAAAATGGTGTGGGAACAACCACCCAAATCTAAACGTAGATGGGACAAATGTGATGATTGTGGACTTTAGAAAGGTGCAGCTCGGCCACTCGATGGCCGCTGTGGAGAGACTGAAGAGAACAAAGTTCCTTGGCGTGCACATAACCTGGACTCACCACACCTCTTCACTAGTCAAGGCGGCACAGCAGTGTCTACACTGAGAAGATTGAGGCATTCAAGACTTCCCAATCCCCACAGCCCCCCCCCCACCCCTCCCACATCCTAACAACATTCTACAGGAACACCATTGAGACTGTCCTGTCTGACTGTATCATTGTGTAGTACAGAAGCTGCAGGGCAAGACCATAGAGAGGACAGGAAAAACCACTGTGAGGATCAACAGAGTGCCCCACCTTCCCTAGTTCTGACATTTACCAGGGCTGTTGTAGACGACAGGCCCGAAGCATTGTTCAGGCTCCCTACCATCCCTCTCACAATCTCCTTGACACTCTACCATCAGGGAGGAGGTACAGAAGCATCAAGACTAGGCATTCCAGACTGGGTAACAGCATCTTCCCACAGGCTGTGGAGCTAATGAATACCCTACCACCACCGAGGTTTCATCACTGGATCAGAGAGAGCCCTTTACTGCACTATTAACTGTTTTCTTGTATTTTGACGTGTGTTTTATTAACTTACAGTACTGTGCAAAAGTCTTGGACACACACAGTGCCTATAAAAAGTAGTCACTCCCACCCCCCAGAAGTCTTCATGTTTTATTGTTTTACAACATTGAATCACAGTGGATTTAATTTGGCTTTTTTGACACTGATCAAGGGAAAAGACTCTTCTGCGTCAAAGTGGAAACAAATTTCTACAAATTAGTCTAAAGTTATTACAGTTATTAAACACAAAATAACTTATTGCATAAATACTCATCCCCTTCCTGTTAGTATTTAGTAGGTGCACTTTTAGCAGCAATTACAGCCTTGAGTCTGAGTGGATAGGTCTCAAACAGCTTTGCACATCTGGACACTGCAATTATTCCCCATTCTTTTTTACAAAACTGCTCAAGCTTTGTCAGATTGCATGAGGATTGTGAGTGATCAGCCCTGCTCAAATCCAACCACAAATTCTCAATTGGATTGAGGTCTGGACTCTAACTTGGCCATTCCCTGACATTAACTTTGCTGTTTATAACCCATTCCTCTGTACCTTTGGCTTTATGCTTGGGGTCATTGTACTACTGGAAAAGAAATCTTCTCCCAAGTCACAGTTCTCTTGCAGACTGCATCAGGTTTTCCTCCAGGATTTCCCTGCATTCATTTTACCCTCTACCTTCACAAGACTTCCAGGTCCTGCTGCAGTGAAGCATCTCCACAGTGTGATGCAGCCACCACCATGCTTCATGGTAGGGATGGTGAGTTTTTGATGATGTGCGGCATTTGGATTACACCAAACATAGCATTTAGTCTGATACCCTAAAAGGTCAATTTTGGTTTCATCAAACCATAGAACCTTCTTCCAGTTGACTTCAGATTCTCCACGTGCCTCTGTCAAACACTACTGAGATTTCATGTGAGTTTTTTTTTTCAACAGTGGCTTTCTCTTTGCCACTCTCCCTTAAAGCTGTAACTGGTGAAGCACCCGGGCAACAGTTGTTGTATGCACAGTCTCTCTCATCTCAGCCACCGAACTCCTCCAGAGTTGTCATAGGTCTCTTGGTGGCCTCCCTCACTAGTCCCCTTCTTGCACAGTCACTCAGTATTTGAGGGTGGCCTGCTGTAGGCAAATTTACAGCTGTGCCATATTCTTTCCATTTCTTGATGTACTCTTCTTACATATTCTTAACTGTTCTCCAAGGGAAATTCAGTGACCTGGAAATTTTCTTGTATCCGTCTCCTGACTTGTGCATTTCAATAACATTTTTTGCAGAGTTGCTTGAGGTGTTCTTTTCTCTTTATGGTGTAGTTTTTGCCAGAATACTGACTCACCAGCAGCTGGACCTGTGACTGTGGTAAAGATATAGGTGTACTTTTACTTCAGTCAATTGAAACCCCTTGACTGCACACAGGTGATCTCCATTTAAATATGTGACTTCAAAAAACAGTTGGCAATGATTTTGCTGTGTCATAATAAAGAGGGTGAATATTTATATAATCAATTATTTTGTGTTTTATATTTGTAATTAATTTGTAGAGATCTGTTTTCACTTTGACACAGAAGTCTTTTTCTGTTGATCAGTATCAAAAAAAGTCAAATTAAGTCCACTGTGATTTAATGTTGTAAAACAATGAAACATGAAAACTTCTAAGGGGGGGAAGTGTGAATATTTTTTGTAGGCACTGTGTGTGCATGAGTGTGTGTGTGTGTATATAACTGATTTCACAACAGATGTAAGTGATGATAAAGCTGATTCTGATGTGTATCTCTGTTTGGACTGACAGTGGGAAAGGACCAGGGAGAGGGGAATGGTTGGAAAAGGGGAAGGAAGAGGAAGCAGGAAGCACCAGAGAGGTGTTCTGTAATTATCAATAAATCAATTGTTTGGGATCAAGTGACCTTGCCTGGTGTCTCACGGCTGGATGTGTCGGCACCACACCAACCACTCCTCTCTGCTGCCTGTGCCCACCCCTCCCATGGCACTCCACCCTCACTGTTCCAATTAGCCTTTGCTCCCACCAGATTTACAGACTCACTTTCTGTTGCACATTGACAATACAGTACTGTGCAAAAGTCTGAGGCAACCGAGAGATATATATGCACCTAGGACTTTTACACCGTACTCTATTTATGGTGATACTTTGTTTTATATGCTGCGTGTGATTTACGTTTTGTGGGTTCACTAGAGGAACATGGCTTTGTTTGTTTTATATATATATATATATATATATATATATATATAAAAAATGGAATACAGAGATGACAATAGACTTGAACTTGAACTTGAAATTGTAATCCTGGTTAGCAAGGACCAGTTGAGCTAAAGGGCCTACTTACATTCTGTGTGACGCCAAGACTCTATGTCATATGACAATAATAATCCATATACCAGCTTTCCAATTTACCAGTTTACTTGTGTTTTGTAACCCTCTGCTAGAACACCCAGAACCCTCTCACTACTTTTTTAGATGATCGGCTTCAGCTGTCACATGTACAGGGAGTGAGAGAGCATTGAGCTCTAAGATTTTTAGTGCACCCGAATTGGTTAATTGTTGACTTACAAAGTTGTTCATCCCTGGTTCTTTATGCCTAATCTTGTTAAGTTTATTTTGACTGGCTGGAGGATTCTGTGTTATGCGGACACCTGATTAGCACTTATCGCGGGGTCCTAGTTTTGAGAACGTTACGTTCTGCGGTGTCGCTTGGCCGAGCCACCAACGTTCTGCTGGAATTCTTTTGAATATATCCTGGTCGCTATCTCTCTATGGAAGTCTGTTTTTCCTCCGTCATTGTCAGGGCTCACCATGACCCGTACGTTGAAAAAATCGAAACATACAGTGAAACACGTCGTTTTCTTCAAACGGCAACACTATCAGAATATGAGCTGGGGGTAGCCTGCAAGTGTCACCATGTTTCTGGCACCGACATAGCACACCCAGAGCTCACTAACCCTAACTGAATGTCTTTTCGCAATGTGAGAAGAAATTGGAATACCCAGAGTCCGCATGCAGTGGAGGAACCGAACATGAACTAGTTCTGCCAAAGGGCTTGTTTCTGCACTCTGTGACCCAAGGACTATGAAATATGACAATAATAACCCAATTTATCAACTTATTAGTAGAACATCAAGATCCCGCTCACCATTTAGAAAATGTTCACTATATGCCGTGTTGTATGATGTGGGCAATCATGGTCTTTCCATGACCATGATTGTTCTGCCACGCACCACCTGCAGGCCCCTCCAAGTCTCCATCCAGCTAAACAAGTCCCCTGCCACTCATCACCTGCAACCTATTTAAACCCAACTCTCATCCATAATCCTCATTTACACATCGAGCCAGCCAGCCTCAGCCATTTGCTCCTAGCCTTCAGTTACCCTGTTGGCTTGTCATGTTAAGTATCTGTTTTCTTGTTTTGTAGGCTTTTGTGGCTTTTGTAGTTTATTCACAAAATATTGTTTACTGCTAACTTGTCTCCACTGCTCTGCTTTTGTGTCAAGCCTCCTCTACGTTTCCCAACAAATTCCATCATCTACTTTACCTACCAAGGTGACCCTAACCTCATGTCATGTCATTACAATCATTCCTGGTTGGATTGGCTAGGAGTCATAAACACAAGAGATTCTGCAGATGCTGCAATAACAACTCCTGGAACTCTATATCTTACCCCTCTACTCAGTTCACCCAATACACAAAATGCTGGACGATCTCAAAAGGTCAGGCAGAATCTGTGGATTCACCATTTCAGGCCAAGATCCTTCATCAGGAAGAGTCTCTATCTCCTCTATTCCTGACCTTTACCAGGATTATTGTACACAGAGGGTCCAAGGAATTGTTGAGGACCCCTATTACCCATTCCAAAATCTCTTTGACCCACTACTATCAGGAAGGAAGTACAGGAGCATTAGGACTGCCATACTGCTAAACAGCATCTTCCCTCACCCACCCACCACCGAGCTCTTGTCAGTAAGACAGCAAGCTGTTTACTGTCTCCTTTTTACCTCTGCTGCTTGCATTTTAAATTATATTTTCATTAACAGTTATGGTAATATTTATTTTATGCATTGTCTGTGATATATGATTTGAAGGTGCACCACGGTCCAGAGGAACATTATTTAGCTTGGTTGTATATACGTACAGTCAGATAATAATAAACCTGAACTTGGAAAGTCTCAGCCCAAATCATCAATTGCTAATTCCCCTCCACAGATGCTGCCTGACCTGTTGCTTCCTCCAGCATTTAGGGTGTTGGGTGAAGTGAGCAGAGGGAAAAGCTATGGAGGTCCAGGAGCTATAATTTCAAAATCTTCAAGAACTTGGCTGCTGATGAAGGTGCAAAGGAGGGGTATCTTTTGCCTACAGTGAAAAACCACAGCACCAAGTAATATAGTAGTTAGTGCAACGCTATTACAGCTCAGGGTATCAGAGTTCAGAGTTCAGTTACAATGTCCTCTGTAAGCAAGTTTGTATGATCTTTCCATGCAAAAGTGGGTTTTCTCCAGATGCTCTGGTTTCCTCCCACAGTCCAAAGACATCAAAGTCATACTAGTTAGTAGGTTAATTGGTTGTTGTAAATTGCCCCCTCCAACACACACACACACACACACACACACACACACACACACACAGAGTCAGGCAGCATCTGTGGAGACAATGGGATGATGAACGAAGTACGTCGTGGGTCAGACTCTGAATCAGGAGCTGTGCAGGCTCCCAACCCAATATATTAGCCACCACCCCTGCAGCGTCATGCAACATGTGATGGGCGATCAGTTTACCTACACAGATGCTGCCTGACTCACTGAGTTTCTCCAGCAGTTTGGTTTTTGCTCCAGATTGCAGCATCCAACGTCTCCACATTCCCAGTGCATTTTCGAACATGCACAACAACTCAACCCCAGGCTTTTGGAACTACAACTGACATTTCTGAAAGTTTCAGCTAATGTCCTAGAGCAATGCAACATGGTACAGGTCCTTCAGCTCAGCAAGTCCATGGTGAGTTCTGTGCCCACCTAGCGAATCCCAATTCAGCCTGTAAGCCTTGAAGTCCTGTCCCTGCCCTCCATGTACCTATCCAAGTGCTTCTTAAATGGTATTTTTGTATCTGCTTCAATCTCCCCTTTGGTCAGTTTGTTTCATATCCTCACCACCCCCTGCATGAAAAGGTAATTACTCAGGCCCTCTCCCACACTGAAACAATGCCCTGTGGTTTTGGACTCCCCTAATCACATCTTTGTTATAAACAGGTGACCAAAACTGAACACAGTACTCCAAGTGCAGCCTCACCAGTGACTCCTATCAGAATCTGAATCACCTTTAATATACAGTACTGCACCAGCTGGTGGAGTAGCGGCTTCTGCACCCAGACTTTGAGGTGAGAGGTCCTGGGTTCAAATTCGGCCCGTTCCTTGCAGGCTTTCCATCTGTGCTGGGTTGAATGTCAAGCTAGGAGCTCGACCTCGTAACAAAACAGACAAAAATGCTGAAGAAACGGGCAAGTTGCTGCCTGGTGCAGCACACAGCATGGGAAAGAACAACAGCACAGTATTGTGCAAGAGTCTTAGACACTTATAGTACATGGTGAGATTTGTATGGTAGCAGCAGTATATGATAATAAAAATCCATTAACTACAATAAGTGTGTATAAATGTGACACCCTGGGAAGGGTTTCACTGCTAACGTAATGGTCTTTCTGTAGAAGCAGTGTTTGGGTTAGGGTTAGAGATAACTAGTGCTTTGGAACGTGAGCCGTCCAGTGAGGGGAGTGTGTTGTCGTGCTGTGTGCCTGACACCGAGGGACTGTAAATCTGGGTCTGTAAGTCAGCAGGAGATGGAGAGGAGAGACGCCAGAAAGGAGTGGACTTGGAGTGGGGCCCAGAGTCTGGGAAAATCAATGGAGGATCGGCGAAAAGGAAACCCTGAGCTCCAACTTGTGCACATTAGACTCTTTATTAACAAGACCATAAGATATAGGAGCAGAAGTGGGCCATTTGGCCCATCGAGTCTGCTCCACCATTCAATCATTAGCTGATCCAAGTCTTTCAGTCATCTCTACTACCCTACCTTCACCCCATATCCTTTGATTCCCTGGCTAATCAAGAACCTATCTATCTCTGCCTTAAATACACCCAATGACTTGGCCTCCACAGCCACTCATGGCAACAAGTTCCACAGATTTACCACCTTCTGACTAAATTAATTTCTCCACATCCCAGTTCTTAATGGACGTCCTTCATTTCTGAAGTTGTGCCCTCTTGTCCTAGACTCCCCTACCATGGGAATTAACTTTACCATATCTAATCTGTTCAGGCCTTTTAACATTCTGAATATTTCTATGAGATCCCCCCTCATTCTCCTGAACTCCAGGGAATACAGCCCAACGGCTGCCAGACATTCCTCATGTGGTAACCCTTTCATTCCTGAAATCATTCTCGTGAATCTTCTCCAAATCCTCTCCAGTGTCAGTATATCCTTTCTAAAATCAGGAGCCCAAAACTGTACACAATACTCCAAGTGTGATCTCACGAGTGCCTTATAGAGCCTCAACATCACATCCATGCTCTTACACTCTATACCTTTAGAAATAAATGCCAACATTGCATTTGCCTTCTTCACAACCGACTCAACCTGGAGGTTAACCTTTCGGGTATTTTGCATAAGGACTCCCAAGTCCCTTTGCATCTCTGCATTTTGAATTCTCTCCCCATCTAAATAATAGCCTGCCCATTTATTTCTTCCACCAAAGTGCATGACCGTACACTTTCCAAAATTGTATTTCATTTGCCTCTTCTTTGCCCATTCCCCTAAATTATTTAAGTCTCTCAACACTACCCACTCCTCCACCTATCTTTGTATCATTGGCAAATTTAGCCACGACTTCATTAATACCATAGTCCAAATCATTGACATACATCGTAAAAAGCAGCGGTCCCAACACTGACCCCTGTGGAACTCCACTGGTAACTGGCAGCCAGCCAGAATAGGATCCCTTTATTCCCACACTCTGTTTTCTGCTGACCAGCCAATGCTCCACCCATGCTAGTAACTACCCTGTAATTCCATGGGCTCTTATCTTGCTAAGCAGCCTCATGTGCGGCACCTTGTTAAAAGCCTTCTGAAAATCCAAGTACACCACGTCTACTGCATCTCCTTTGTCTGTCCTGCTTGTTATTTCCTATAAGAATTTCAGTAGGTTAGTCAGGCAGGATTTTCCTTTCAGGAAACCATGCTGGTTTTGGACTATCTTGTCACGTTCCTCCAGGTACTCCGTAATCTCATCCCTAACAATCGATTCCAACAACTTCCCAACCACTGATGTCAGGCAAACAGGTCTATAGTTTCCTTTCTGCTGCCTCCCACCCTTCTTAAATCGTGGAGTAACATTTGTAATTTTCCAGTCATCCGGTACAATGCCAGAATCTATTGATTTTTGAAAGATCATTGTTAATGCCTCCACAATCTCTCCAGCTACTTCCTTCAGAACCCAAGGGTGTATTCCATCAAGTCTAGGAGAATTATCCACCCTCAGACCATTAAGCCTCCTGAGCACTTACTCAGTTGTAATTTTCACTGCACAAACTTCACTTCCCTGACACTCTTGAATGTCCGGTATACTGCAGATGTCTTCCACTGTGAAGACTGATGCAAAATACGCATTCAGTTCCTCTGCCATCTCTGCGTCTCTCATTACAATATCTCCAGCGTCATTTTGTATTGGTCCTATATCTACCCTCAACTCTCTAAATGGGCCCTTTTCTTTTTGTTTTTTCTTTACTGACCCTTTAGTCAAACTAAGAATTATAAAGCTAAATCATTTAATTGTATATAGTGTACTGTCTGTTATTTTGTGGTACTGATTTGTAACTGAGTAACAAATCACACAGCATCCACACAAACGGGGTTTCAGGGTTTTGCACCTCAATCCCATACGTTTGGCAGGGTCGGAGATTGTTTTCCCTAGACTTATGCAGCCAACAGAACCAGAATGTTACATAAATGTAACACTTAACCAACTGGCTGGTATATGTCTAGGGGAAAAGGAGATCCCACCACACACCAATCCCACCTCCCGTACACGCAGGTGCTGTGAGAATCGAGTTTATGCCTCATGTCCGCACACAGTATCAAATTCACACCAGATACCGTTATGAAATACACTTTAAAGAGTTTACTAAAACTAAGAGTACTAGGCAATACAATATATATGAAAGAAAAGAAAAAGCAAAAGGTGCCAACTTATCAAAGTTCAGTCAGTTTAGTGCACATCGTTGGAGCTCAACCATCGAACCATTCGATCCCTCGTCACTTTCCGCCGACCTCCACGTCTTCGCACCCGGGACCACCCACAGTGATCAACCAAGCAGTGCAGCGCATGTCCACCTTCCTCGGCGTCTTCCTCCCGACTCTCTCGAAAACCCGCAAACCACCCCCCCCCCCCAAGTTCCCAGGCTCACAAGACAAAATAACATTCCCCATTGGTTAACAAATGAATTCAATCCCGATATCAGCAAGTCTACAGCTAAACAACTGCGAGAGAAACACTTATCAGACAATGAAGCATTCCTACTCTTAACAAACCAAAGAAGCCATTTTGAGTCACATACACAAGACATTGTACATAAACAAAGAAAATTAAATTAAAGTAGTACAAAGAGAGAGGGAAAAAGCACCAAGGTTGTGTTCATGGGTTGGTTCATTGACCATTGTGAAATCTGATAGTGGAGGAGCAGAAGCTGCCCCTGAATAACTGAGTGTGTATCTTTAGGCTCCTGTACCTCCTTCCTGATGGTAGCAATGGGGAGGGGGCATGGAGGTTACCTTTTGAAGTATTCTGGATGCTGGGGAGCCTATTGCCCAAGATGGAGCTGGCAGAGTTTATGAGTTCCTGCAGCTTTTTCCGATCCTGTGCAGTGGCCCCTCCATATGACATGATGATGCAACCAGTTAGAATGCTCTCCAAAGTACATCTGTTGAAATTTGCAAGAGTCTTTGATGACATACCAAGACTCCTCAAACACCTAATCAAATATAGCTGCTATCATGCCTTCTTTGTAATTGCATCAATATGTTGGGTCCAGAATAGATAATCAAGGATGTTGACACTCAGTAACTTGAAATTACTCACCCTTTCCATTTCCGATTCCTTGATGAGGACTGGTGTGTGTTCCCTTGCCTTAACCTTTCTGAAGTTCACAATCAATTCCTTGGTTTTTCTGATGTTGAGTTCAAGGTTGTTGTTGTGACACCACTTAGCCAGTTAGTCCACCTCATTCCTGTATGTCTCGTCATCACCATCTGAAACTCTGCCAACAATAGTTGTGTTGTCAGCAAATTTACAGATGACTTTTGAGCTGCGTCTTGCCACACAGTTGTGGGTGCAGAGAGACTAGAGCAGTGGGCTAAGCATGATACTTGAGGTGTGCCAGTATTGATTGTCAGTGGGGAGGAGATGTTATTTCCAATCCGCTCAGTCTATGGTCTTCTGGTGAGGAAATCAAGGTTCCAGTTGCAGAAGGAGGTACAGAGGCCCATGCTTTGGAGTTCATTGATTTGAACTGTAGGAATTATTGTGTTGAGCATTGAGCTGAAGTCAATAAGCAGCAGCCTGACATAGGTATTGCTGTTGTCCAGGTGATTCAAGGCTGAACTCATGCCACTGCAACATAATGTCCAAAATCCGCTACTCAGTGCCTTCAATATCTTTTTCACTACGTTCTCCTAGGTTCTTCTGTTCCTACACTTGTTAGACTTCTCAAAGTGCATGACCTCACACTTTTCTGTATAGAAGTCCATTTGCCACTCCTTGGCCCACTTCACTAAGTGATCACAATCCCCTGTGGTCTATGATTACTTTCTTCACTATCAACAACACCTAATTCCATGTCATCCAAATCATTTATATAAATAATGAATAACAAGTTTATTCCCAACAATAAACTCAGCAGTAAACAAGAAAAAACCTTCAACAATTCCCACTCTGCCTTCTACTTTCAAGCTATTTTTGAATCTACCTAACCAGCTCTGGCTGGATTCCATGGCACTTAACCTTCCAGACCAGCCAACCTTGCGGGACCTTGTTAAAGATTTTGCTAGCGTACAAACAAACAATATCAATTGCTCTTACATTTTTGGTTACTTCTTCAAGGAACTCAGAGAGCTTTGTCAAGCCCAACTTCTCATACACAAAGCTGTGCTGACTCCTCCTGATCAGTCTTTGTTTATCCAGTTACTGGTAGATCCTGTCCCCCAGAATTCACTGCAGTAACTTCCCTGGCAGAGATAACTGGCTGACAGACCTGACTTACCCTTATAGCCCTTCTTAAACAATGGAACAACATGTATGGCTGTCAGGTAAAACAGATTTTTTTTTTCACTCTGTTTCAGTGCCGTAATGCCTGTGATATGTTGTAGACCAGAGATTCTGAGTAGAAATACATAATAGCATTAATATTGATTTATTTAACATCTAGTAATTACTGCCCCCCACATACCCCCTTTCTTTCATTTTCCGCTCCTCATCCTAGTTGCCCTCTCACCCCTTCTCCTCACGTCCATCACAACTCTCTGATGACCCTCCCCCTTCCCTTTCTTCCATGATCCACTCTCTTTTCCTATCAGATTCCTTCTTCTCCAATCCTTTACCATCTCCACCTATCACCTCCCAGCTTCTTACGTCACCCCTCCTCCCTCCTATCATCTCTTAGCTTGTATTTCTCCCCCTTCACGCACCTTCCTATTTTGGCATCTTCCCCCTTTCTTCCCAGTTATGCTGAAAGTCTCAGCTCAAAACATAGACATTTTATTTCCCGCCCCCCTCCCCACAGATGCTGCCTGACCTGCTGAGTTTCTCCTGCATTTGATAGGTTGCAATGGGATCCCCTTTTAACCTACTCTAAGATCAATCTAATGCTTCTCTCCCAAATAGCCTTCCATTTTTCATTCACCCATGTGCTATCTAGGAGTCTCTTAAATGCCCCTTGCTGTATCTTTCTCTACCATCACCCCTGGCGGGACACTACATGCAGCCACCACAATGTGAAACACATAAATCCGATCTTCTTTCTCTCGATCAGAGTTGCAGTATCTCTCATCAACCAAGGCTTCCTCAGCTTGCCAGGCTCTCTTAACGCTAACAGGAACACACTTCCCTGGATTCTCGCTGTCACATGCCTAAACGGCTATTTGCAGTTTACCTTCAAACGGGATCACCCAGTCAACTTCTGCTCGATCCTAACTCCCCCCAAAATAAATCTGCAATTTAGGACTCTAACCGGAGAACCTGTCATATTCTTTTCCATCATCATCTTAAAGCCAAGAGAAAGAAGATTATCTTTATTTGTCACACATGCATCAAAACATGCAGTGAAGTCACGCGTCAATTCAAGCCAGCAAGGATTGTGCTGGGACAGCCCACAAGTGTTGCCATGCTTCCAGCAGTAACATAGCTTTCTACAACTTACTAACCCTAAATGGTACATCTTTGGAATATTTAAGGAAACTGGAGCACCCAGAGGAAACTCACGCAGTCACAGGGAGAACGTACAAATTTTTTGCAGGTAGCAGCAGGAATTCAACCCCGATCTTACGGCTGACACTGTAAAGCAGGGGTGTCAAACTCATTTTAGGTCACGGGCCGGATTGGGCAAAATGCAGCTTCATGCAGGCCGGATCAGTCGGGCGCGGGCGAACGCAGCTTTCTTTGCCTCCGTTTTTTCAGCCTGTTCTCATGTGTCTCAGTCTCTGCTATAACTACAAAGTGTTTCACTTCACAAATTCTGTTTCTTATGAAGAAGACTGCTGAGCAACCATTATTTTTATGATTGGTATTAACTTACAATCATAGGCTTCATATCGCCGGGCCATTAATAATTAAAATAATAGATCTATCTAAAATGATCTCGCGGGTCGGATATGGCCCGCGGGCCTTGAGTTTGACACCTATGCTGTAAAGTGTTACACTGACCTCTAAGCTACCACGCCACCACTACAGCAAAATACTCGCTGACTGGTAGCTCAGTTGCCTGCCTTGCCTTGTTCCCCAAGAGGAGATTCGGTGTTGCACTGTTTTGAGTAGGGCCCTCTATATGTTCACTCAGGAAATCTTCTTGGACACGTTACAAAGTTCCACAAGATCTATGCCCTTAACACACTGGGTGGCCACACCAGATAAGTTAAAATCTCCCTCTGATTGTATATAATAATATTCTTACAACCATGAGCAATTTCTTCACTCACCCGCTCCTTACGTTCCTGCTGATTATTGAGGAGTCTGTAAAACAGCGCCACGAAAGTGACCCACCCCATCGTTTTTCTAAATTCTACCCACATCTTCACCAGACACTCCAAGAAAGTCATCTCTAAGTACAGCTGTTACACCCTCCCTTATCAGAAGGGCTACACCCACTCCTCACCTGTACCTCTATCACACCTATAGTATCAGTACCGCGGAATATTGTGCTGCCAGTCCTGCCTTACTCTCAGCCATATTTCTATTATGGCTATCACATCTCAATGCTCAGATCTAATTCATACTCTGAGTTATTAGTGCAGACTATTACCTAAATGTGGAGAAGGTTCAAACATCAGAGGTGCAGAGGGACTTAGGAGTCCTCGTGCAAGACTCCCAGAAGATTGATTTACAGGTTGAGTCCATGGTAAAGAAGGCAAATGCAATGTTGGTATTATTTCAAGGGGAATAGAATATAATAGTAAGGAGATAATGCTGAGGCTTTATAAGACTTTTAGTTTGGCAGCTTTGGGCCTGTACTCACTGGAATTTAGAAGAATGCCATGGGATCTCATTGAAATCTACTGAATGTTGAAAGGACTAGATTGGGTGGATGTAGAGCAGAAGTTTCTATGGTGGGGGTATCCAAAACCAGAGGATACAGCCTCAAAATTGAGGGGCGACCGTCTAGAATAGAGGAAAGAAGGACATTTTTTTAGCCAGAGAGTAGTAAATCTGTGGAGAGCTCTGCCACTGACTGCAGTGGAGGCCAAGTCTGTATGTATATTTAAGGAGGAAGCTGACAGCTTTCTCATCAGCCAGGTCATCGAAGGATAGGGTGAGACAGCAGGTGTATGGGGTGGAGTAGGACCCAGAATCAGCCACGAAGGAATGGCAGGGCAGACTCAATGGGCTGAATGGCCTAATTCAGCTCCTGTGCCTTATGGTCTTATGGCTTTCTTCCAAAGTTCAAACTTCAAGTAAATTTATTATCCAAGTACATATACGTCACCATATCCAACCTTGAGATTCA
The DNA here is from genome assembly GCF_030144855.1 of Hypanus sabinus. Taxonomy (NCBI): domain Eukaryota; kingdom Metazoa; phylum Chordata; class Chondrichthyes; order Myliobatiformes; family Dasyatidae; genus Hypanus; species Hypanus sabinus. Next base: position 100,372,877 of record NC_082719.1, on the reverse strand, counting down.
TTTTCTTGCAGGCAGTAGAACAACAAAATTGAATAGGATCAATGAAAAGGACTGGACAAACAACCAACATGCAAAAACAGACAAACTGTGCAACTAATTAATTAATAAACAAACAATACTGAGTACATGAGTTGTAGAATCTTTGAAAGTGAGTCAATAGTTTGTGGAATCAGTTCAGTGTTGAGGTGAATGAAGTTACCTACACTGGTTCAGGAGCCTGATGGTTGTAGATAATAACCGTTCCTGAGGCTGGTGGTGTGAGATCTAAAGTTCCTGTACCTCCTGCCCAGTGGTAGTAGTGAGAAGAGAGCATGGCCTGGTTGATGGGGGTCCTCGATAGTGGATGTTGCTTTCTTGTGGTAGCATTCTGTGTAGTTGTACTCAGTGGTGGAGAGGGCTTTTTCTGTCATGGGGAGGGCTTTACCTGCTAAACTTCTATTTGGCACTTCATTTTTACTTTAACTACTGTTTGTATGCATGGAGCAAGACTGACAATGGAGCTGTAGGGTTAAGCATTTTTACTTGAGTCACGTTAGCCACAGTACAGGCGGGGCAATTTACTGTGTGGGAGCGATGAACCAGGCTTGCCAAGACAAAATCCATGCAAGCTCAAAAGCCCGCACATAAAGGGAGCAACTTCACGTGTAGGAGGTCTAATCGATCAGCCACATGTGCATTTACCGCATCCTCGCAATCCATCCAGAATGGTCCAGCTATTTCATTTTAAAACTGGAACTGCCTTTCTGAGAATGGATATCAGACTCCTGGAGCTTCCTACTCAACAGCGGTGAGGGAGTACCTCCAAAAGAAGGTGATTCAAGATGGCAGCAAGCCGTCATCGTCGTAAGGGCAAGTATGTTAACATACATGTACTATATAATTCATGAAACGTATCAGATCAACTGTGAGAATGTGGCAGGTGTGCACGTGGCCGAAAGACCGAGCTGTGAATTATTGAGCTTCCTATATGTGAGCCGCCCACTTTTTGCGCGGGCTTTCGAGTGCACACGCCTTTATCTCAGTGGGCCCAGGTTTTTTTTTAAATTAAATGCAATAATGAACAATAGCCAGATCAGAAATAGTGATCAAGTCAACTAGTTCCCAAAGAGAACTCTGGTAGGCCAGTCAGATGGTTCACTGCTGCTCAGCGACAGAACACAAAAAATAGGACCATATGTACAATTAAGAAAGATTAAAAATAGTAGAAATACTGGAGTCGTGATGATCACAATGAAGTCTGCTGGAGAGAGACATTTATACACATGCTGTCCTCCATAATTCAGAGAGATTGAAGGATAAGGTTACAGGGTGACAAAATGTGGCAGGAGCACTTAGAACTGAAAACTAATCCCTACCAGGAGAAAACAGCTCCTGTTCTTTCCGCACTGTTCTCCAGCAGTTTAAGGACTAAGTCCTGCTGGAACATAACTCACAAGTGCTCTTGAAAGTTCCTTGCTTGCACACTAAATGCACAGCATGTATCGTTGCTAACATAAAGCTGTAAAATGTAAAATCATACTAATCCATGGTTGTTCTTGTTCCATGCCTAGATAACGATTCATAAAAAAATCAGAATTATTCCCAGAGTTCATTTCCTAAGTATCATAATCCTTCCTTTCAAATGTTTCAATTTTTACATATTTTTTTTTACTTTGGATATTTCCAATCTTTAAATTTCATCCAGAACAAGGTCGTTTGATTAAATTCACTTCAAGTTCTAGTTTAATTGTCATTCAACGATACATGAATACCCATGAATACCGTCAAACAAAACAGCATTCCTTTGGGGTCAAGGTACAAAATGTACTACCAACAGTCATACACAGCACATATAAGATATAGTCATGATAAAATATATAGTCCAAGACCCTGAGACCGTGAATGTTGCCGTAGACTGCAGTCAAACTCAAAACACTTTTCTTCTGCTGAGCAAACAGCAGGGGGCAGCACCGGCTCGAGCTTGGATGCCAGGCCAATCTGCCTCCAGTGGAGCCACCAACTCCAACGCCTGTCTTTTGGGTGGCTGTAAACAGGTAATACTCTGGTTTAAGGTCTCGTCCTCACTACGACTGAGGCTTTGCAGCAACCCACCATCCTCCCCTACCGTCCACCAATAAATCAGTGAATCGGGCTTGCAGCATTCTACATTAACAGGGTCCAACAAGGTCTTGCGATCACAAGAAAAGAAACGAATAAAATCACTCTCTGTTAGACTGCACAGCACCTTCATGCACCAGCTCCGCCAAAGCCTCTCTGCCGCAGGCAGCAGCATGATTTACACCAAGTTCTGCCCCTTCAGATTCTCCATTGACAAACAACTCGCTTGCAGTTCTTAATTTCCAGCAGGGTCTGCAATCATAAAGAATACATTTAAAAAGGACAATAACATAATTGGTTGACCCTGTAGATGCTGCTGCAATCGTACACACTATCATCTTCTCGGAATTGATGCCAGAAAGTGGTGAATCTTTGGAATTCATCGCCACAGACGGCTATAGTCACTGGCTATATTTAAAGCAGAGGTTGATAGGTTCTTGGCTGATTGGGGTATCAACGGTTATAGGGAGAAGGAGGGAGAATGGGGTTGAGAGGGATAATAAATCAGTCATGATGGAATGGCGGAGCAGACTCGATTGGCTGAATAGCCTAATTCTGCTCGTAGGTTTTAAGTTCTTATGGTAATTTTTCTTTTCATTCTGATGCAGGATTTAGTTGAAACTGGAAAATTAATCAAGAAATCCATAGAATATTGATCACATTGTTTCATTGTTTTTTTCTGATTTCTTCAGCACTTAGCTAGACAATGATCTTAATTGGCTGACTGAAGTATAAATTGGAAATTCTCCAGAAACCACCCAGTTTTCAGCCCCAGCTTTGGTAGTCATCTGAAAGAATTGATACAAAAGACAAAAATTCATGGGTTTACCTAAATGATTTATCACAAAAAAAAATGCCTGACAATTCAGTTACCCTGCTGCCTATAAAGGAACTGTTAACTGACTGGTTTGAAGCTCAATTTTTCAACAGGCATTAATTATTAATGATCCACACAAACAATATTGTTGCATATAAACTTATTGTTCCTAAGGTTTGGTGGCAAAGTTTGCTTATAATGGTTTCTCTTAAGGTTCCTTAAGTTTGTTATAGCTGGGGGAGGTAGTAGAGATAAGCTTTTGCTATCTATTAAATACTCCCAATGCTGTGTGATTCAAATGGCCTCTGAAACCAAGGCCAGCTCCTGGCCTTCACGTGTGGTTTAGTTACTAATCATTTCTCCTGATAGGGGAAAGGGCAAACACAGCACATTGGAACGTAAAACCAGTCGCTTTGGGCAGATGGGGCTGGTCCACTGTGGTATGTGTGTCATCTAGGAGAAGGAAAACTCTGATCTCAAACCTCCGCAGACTTACAGCTGTACCTACTCACGGGGAAGGCTTTGGGTGTAAACCACAAGGGAAAGATCCTGAGCTTGAGTCCCTAAGGCAGTTGAGTTCAACACTGTCAACTGCTGCAATGCTGCAACATAATTAGAACAAAAAAGTCCATTTTAATGCAAAATGGTCTAAGTGTTCATAGTGCTGCTAAACTGTAGTGATTAGGGTTTTGCTTGTTGGCTTAAGAACCGAATGATTGAACTGTTTGAACTGCTTCCGTCTGGTAGGCGCTTCAGATTCCTCCAGACTAAGACTAATAGGCACTGGAGAAGTTTTTTCCCTACTGCGGTCACTTTGCTGAACAGTTAACTGTCGGTTAACTGTCGGCTAACTATTACTTGGATTGCACTACCTGTATGTATATATATTTTCATTTATATTTATCATCTGTTATGAGCAGAGAGACAACATCTGCCGGAAGTAAATTCCTTGTATGTGTACAGGTACTTGGCGATTAAAGTCTGATTCCGATTCTGATTCTGATTGAAGGGAGGTAACTGTTCTTGAACCTTGTGGTGTGGGACTCCAGGCTTCTGGATCTCCTGCTCAGTGGTAGCTCTGATAAGATGGCATGGGGATCTTTGGTCTTTGGTGCCCTCCTGTAGATCTTACCAATGATGGGGAGGGTGTCCCTGTGATGTATTAGGCAAAGTCCATGACTATCTACAGTATCTTCTATTCCTGTGCATTTGAACTGCAGTACCACACCATTCAGGATACATTCAACAGTGCATCCGTACAAGTTTGTTAGTGTGATCAGTGATAAGATGAAACTCCTTAACCTCCTAAGAATGTAAAGATGCTGGCATACTTTCCTAATAATTGTATTTATGTGTGAGCCAAGAACAGGTCATCTGAGTTCAAAGTCCAAAATAAATTTATTATCAAAGTACATATATGTCACCTTATACAACTGTGAGATTCATTTTCTTGTGGACATATTCAAAATTTTGTAGAATAATAACCATAACAGAATTAATGAAAGACCACACCAACTTGCGTGTTCAACAAGGGTGTAGAACACAATAAACTGTGTCAGTACAAAAAGAAATAAATAATAATAATCAATAAATAAATAAGCAATAAATATCGAACTTAAGATGAAGAGTCCTTGAAAGTGAGTCCATTGGTTGTGGGAACATTTCAATAATTGGACAAGTGACATTGAGTGAGTTATCCCCTTTGGTTCAAGAGCCTGATGATTGAGGGGTAGTAACTGTAACTGAGATATTAATGCCCAGGATTTTAAGGGTGAAGACTCTCCTTCGCCGATACCCAATATAGACTGGAGAATGCTTGCCCTCCTTTCTCATCCTGAAGTCAACAATTGCACCATTCGACTCAAATGACCTAGAAAAATTCAAATGCAAATGTTCTAAGAGAATTTGAGCTCTTGTGTACTCAGTTGGTATCATTTCTCTATCTCCAGGGTGGATCAATTGTGACGATGCTTTACTACACTTTCTAAATGAAGATGATAATTAATTCTAAAAGTACGGAGGTTTAAAATAAACATGATGTTGCTTTGATGCTTCTTTCTCAACCATTGCCTGTGGATGATTTACTTTAAAAATATATTTCTGAACTTGCTTATTAATATCAGTCATAGACAACATCAAAGGGCAGGAAAAGTTCAGACACAATTTATAAATAACTTTAGACCAGAATTTATGGTTTTAAGTTTTGTATATCTTTGTTGTTATACTGTCATTAGATGCTCAAGGTTCAAAGTTAAGAAGTTATCAAAGTACATTACAGTATGCCCTATAAGTTACTGTAAGTGTCCAGTGGAAACAGCTTTACAGTCATCTTTCAGAAAGTAGGAACTCTAAAATCCATACTGAGTGGTGATCCCTCTGAGGAAGTGTTAAAATAGTGGCAGGAGACAGGAGCCTGGAGACACACTCAATGTTTTAGGAATAGCTTCTTCCCTTCCGCTATCAGATTTCTGAATGGTCCCTGAACCCATGAATCCAGGGCCCAGATCTGAGATCAAGGAATGGCCTGAGGTGTGGGCAATTTAAGCGCCAGGCCAGATTGAAAAGGTTAGGGTGTTGGGAAAACTCACTGCTCCTCAAGTCTTACTCGTCTCTGTGCTGAACTGAGGCTGTGGCCTGCAACTAACGGGCTTCTGGATTGGCTGCAGTGACGCCTGGATTCAAGGCTGTGATCTCACTTTCATGAAATTCAGTTGTTTGCTTGCTTTTGTTGTTTGCACTTTGGGTATTTGTCAGCCTTCTGCACTGGGCTGCTGCCCCACAAAATAACAAATAAACTCAGTAACGTATCGCAAGTACAGCACCAGCAACCTGTGTTGAATTCCGTGGCTGACTGAAAGTAGTTTATACGTTCTCCCTGTGACTGCTCCAGTTTGCTCCCAAATTCCAAAGCCATGTGGTTAACAGGTTAATTAGTCACATGGGTGTAATTGGGCATCATGGCTTATTGGGCTGGGAAGGACCTGTTACCGTGCTGTATCTCTCAATTAAAATAAATAATTAAATAATGTGCAAATCTTTCAGAAAGCAGGAACGCTGAAACCCAGACAGAATGTTGATCCCACTGAGGAAGTGTTAAAATAGTGACAGGAGACACAAGAATTGCGGACTGGAGCTTGAAGACCCACACGCAATGTTTCAGGAACAGCTTCTTTCCCTCTGCCATCAGATTTCTGACTGGATAATGAATACTACCTCACTCTCTTGCTCTTTTTGCACTATTCATTTATTTTTTATATACCTAGTATATTCTACAAATAAACTCTTCTCTGGCTTCCGGCCAAGTACAGGTAGGGGTTATAACCAGTATTTCATTGACAAGCTCTACCATCTTCATCAGGAATGATGCCTGGGCACGTCTAGTCCAGTGATATTTATACCCCCTTAGTTTGTCTCTCCTGATTGGTTAGTTCTCATCCAATCAGGTTTCCACTCTCCCACTGTTTACAATTCTGCATGGAGGTCGGTGACCACTGGTTTGCCTCAGGGATCTGTTCTGGGACCCCTTCTCTTCGTGATTTTTATAAATGACCTGGATGAGGAAGTGGAGGGATGGGCTAGTAAACTTGATGATGACACAAAGTTTGGAGGTGTTGTGGATAGTGTGGAAGACTATCAGAGGTTACAGCAGGACATTGATAGGATGCAAAACTGGGCTGAGAAGTGGCAGATGCAGTTCAACCCAGATAAGTGTGAAGTGGTTCATTTTGGTAGGTCAAATATGATGGCAGAATATAGTATTAATTATAAGACTTTTGGCAGTATGAAGGATCAGTGTGATCTTGGGGTCCGAGTCCATAGGATAGTCAAAGTTGCTGCACAGTTTTACTCTGTAGTAAAGAAAGCATACAGTGCATTGAGCTTCATCAATCGTGCAACTGAGTTTAGGAGCCTAGAGGTAATGTTCAGCTATATAGGACCCTGGTCAGTCCCCACTTTCTGTGGTCTCTATCCTTGCATTGCATTGTCCAGAGTTAATGCTTGAGAGATGGATATCATTCTAACTTCAATATCTATCAGTACTCCTTCATCACTGCTGAATCTAAATCTTGGAACTCTGGAATACTGTGCTCAATTCTGGTCGCCTCACTACAGGAAGGACATGGAAACTATAGAAAGGGTGCAGAGGAGATTTACAAGGTTGTTGCCTGAATTGGGGAGCATGCCTTATGAGAATAGGTTGAGTGAACTCGGCCTTTTCTCCTTGGTGTGACAGAGTATGAGAGGAGACCTGATTGAGATGTACAAGATGATGAGAGACATTGATCATGTGGATAGTCAGAAGCTTTTTCCCAGGGCTGAAATGGCTAGCATGAGAGGGCACAGTTTTATGGTGCTTGGAAGTAGGTACAGAGGAGATGTCAGTGGTAAGTTTTTTTAAACAGAATAATGAGTGTGTGAAATGGACTGCTGGTGGCAGTGGCAGAGGCAAATATGATAGGGTCTTTTAAGAGACTCCTGGACAGGTGCATGGAACTCAAAAAAATAGAGAGCTATGTAATTTCTGAGGTAGGGCCATGTTTGGCACAGCTTTGTGGGCCAAAAGGCTTGTATTCTGCTGTAGGTTTTCTATGTTTCTATGAGATTCCAGATGCTAAGTAGTTATCATACAGTCAATCAAGTAGAAAGTATATTCTTAAGGTAATTTATAGTAATTTTTATGTATTGCACAGAACAACAAATTTAATGATATTTACTCAGTGGCCACTTTATTAGGTACCCCCTGTAGCTAAGGAAATGGCCACTGAGTGTATGTTCATGATCTTCCGCTGCTACAGCCTATCCACTTCAAGGTTTCTCAGACATAATGGACAACCTGTACTTAGCAATATATAATAATGAAAGAAAGCTATAAATTACTATAAAAATATATTTTTAAATATTAAATTAATGAGTAGTGCAAAAAGGGTGCAGAATATCTGAAGTATTGTCCATTCAGAAATCTGATGGTGGTGGGAAGAGGCTGTTCCTAAAATAAAGAGATTCAAAAGATTCAAATTACATTTGTCAAACTATGTATGTAATACACAACCCTAAGATTCACCTTCTCACAGACAGCCACGAAACAAAGAAAAACACATTTAAAGAAAACACATCAAACTTACTCAATGTGCAAAAAAGAACAAATTGCACAAACGGCTCAGAATAAAATGAGCAAAAAACACAGAACACAAAACTTCAAATCACAAGGACCATCGAGAGAGTCCAGGAATGTTCAGTTCAGTTCAAAATTGGTGACTCTCGCTACGTGCAGCCTGCAGCACTTGCCCGTCACGATCAAAATTGTACAAACAACAACCAGAAACACATCATAACGTGAGCTACTGAGGCCAATCCATAAACCACATTGATTCAATCCTGTCCTAGATCCATGGGGGGGGGAGGGGGGGAGAGAGTGGGGAGAGGGGGGAGAGGAGGGGAGAGAGAGGGGAAGAGAGTGAGGGAGGGAGGGAGGGAGAGAGGTGGGGTGAGGGAGAGAGAGGGAGGGAGGGAGGTGGGGTGAGGGAGAGAGAGGGAGGGAGGGAGGTGGGGTGAGGGAGAGAGAGGGGGAGAGAGAGGGAGAGAAAGGGAGTGAGAGGGAGAGGGGGGAGAGAGGGGGGGAGAGAGGAGGGGAGGGGAGAGAGAGAGGGGAGAGAGAGGGGGAGAGAGAGGGAGAGAAAGGGAGAGAGAGGGAGAGGGGAAGAGAGTGAGGGAGGGAGGGAGAGAGGTGGGGTGAGGGAGAGAGAGAGGGGGAGAAAGAGATGGGGAGAGAGAGAAGGAGAGAGAGGGAGAGAAAGGGAGAGAGAGGGAGAGGGGGAGAGGGGGGAGAGGGGGGAGAGAGGGTAAGAGAGAGGGATAGCAAGACTAAACACAAATACTCTGCAGATGCTGTGGTCAAAGCAACATGCTGGAGGAACTCAGCAGGTCGGGCAGCATCCGTGGAAATGAACAATCAACATTTCAGGCCGAGACCCTTCATCAGGACTGAAGAGGGAGGGGGCAGGGGCCCTATAAAGAAGGTGGGGGGAGGGTGGGAAGGAGAAGGCTGGTAGGTGCCAGGTGAAAACCCAGTAAGAGGAAAGATCAAGGGGTGGGGGAGGGGAAGCAGGAAGGGGATAGGCAGGAAAGGTGAAGAAGGAATGTAAGGGCAGAGCACTATGGGTAATAGAAGGAGACAGAACCATGAGGAAGGTGATAGGCAGCTGGAGGAGGAGGGAGAGTGAAACTGGGATGGGGGAAGGGAGGGAGAGGGAATTACCGGAAGCTGGAGAATTCAATGTTCACGCCAAGGCGATGGAGACTACCCAGACGGTATATGAGATGTTGCTCTTCTAACCTGAGTTTGGCCTCATAATGGCAGTAAAGGAGGCCATGTATGGACATATCTAAATGTGAATGTGAAGCGGAGAGCAAGACTGTAGGCTCTTTCATACATAGGTTCTTCTCTCCAGGAACACAGAGAGGGCGAGGGAGAATATTGACCAGCAAGTAGACAGCGCAGAACACTTGTCGACCCTCTGCTCTCATCCTCACTGTTTGCAAACATCTTTAACGCTTTAATCAGCTAGATCGGCGAAAAACGGAGTCAATCACGGGCTTGTTCCTTGTCTCTAGGCCACACACTTTGATCATAGACTTACTGAACTTCCTCAGAGACAGCAAATCGTCAGATCACTCAATCGGCCTGAAAATACGCCCTCAAATATGTAGATCACAGTCTTCAACAGTAGCAGAACCATGTTTGAATATATAGTACGTGCCAGGAAAGAAATAGGCTTGTGAACTGTCTGAAGGATGTCGCCCTTAGTCGCATTGTTTACTGGCGCCATCTTCTTCCTTTCAGCCCATTTTCTTCCATAAGTGTGTCTTCAGGCTCCTGCCCTTCCTCAACGAGAGGAGGTCATGGCCTGGGTGATGGGGTTTCTAAGTGAAGAATGCTGCTTTTAGAGGCATTGCCTTTTGAAGGTGTCTTCTCTGCTGAGGAGGGCTAGTGCTTGCGATGGAACTGGCTGAGTTTACAACTTCCTGCAGCTTGTGAATTCGCCTTCGCTCCTCCAGACCAGACTGTGATGCAACCAGTTAGAACGCTGTCCACGGTACATCTGTGGAAACTTCTGAGAGTCTTTGGTATTATACCATCTCCTCGAACCTAAATCACAAATATGAATTGACATATGTTCCATTAGCAGTCATACTGCCAATAATTAATGGCAGATTTACATAATTCGATACTAATCATGTACTAAATAATGTTTTATTTCTCTCTGTCAAGTATAATACCCACTTTGCTCAGGAATTGTAAATTGAAAGCTATTTGTGACTTCTTTTGAGAATATGCAGAATGTAGTGATTACATTCTTCGGTTTCTGTTTTTAACAGAATGCTCTATTGGTGACAGAATTAACCAAAGATTATGAAATGAAAGCAGTCATTGTATTTCCAGGCCACCTCGAGTTTATATGGGCATAACAATAGCAATACAAATCTGGCAATTCTGTGTTATGTTATTTCTCTGTCACAAATGTTAACCGAACAAGCTGACATTCTTCTGCCTGAAAAAGGATCTAGTGCTTTCCCTCGGTATATGACGAATAAACTCTTTTCCAGGATCATCCCTGAAGAAGATGGCAGAGTTTTTTTCAAAGCATGAGTTATAATTGATACTTGTACATGGCTGGAAGCCTTCTTGACTCCATCACCCCTTCTGGGGCAAAGGCTGTCAACAGCAGCTCAACAGTCCTCTGTCCTGGGCCAAAGATTGAATAATCCTGTGGCTTCCACTTTCAGGACACGACTTCATACGTTTTTGAGGTTTTTGAGGTTCCTTTCGCAGGAATGAGGTCTTTGGAGCTTTTATAGGACGGCTGTTGCCAGCCCCATGCTCAACCCTCCTCCTTTCACAGCCGGGCTTTTTGAGGAGTAATGATGCAGTGATCATGGGTTCATGGTCCGTTCAGAAATCTGATGATGGAGGTGGAGCAGCTGTTCCTAATATGTTGTGTGTGGGTCTTCAGGCTCCTGTATCTCCTCCCTGATGGCAGTAATGGGTGGTGGGGATCCTTGGAGTAACAGAGGATGAGAGGTGACCTGATAGAGGTGTATAAGATGATGAGAGGCATTGATCATGTGGATAGTCAGAGGCTTTCTCCCAGGGCTAAAATGACTAACATGAGAGTGCACAGTTTTAAGGTGCTTGGAAGTAGATACAGAGGAGATGTCAGGGGTAGTGAGTGTGGTGAGTGTGTGGAATGAGCTGCCGGTGACAGTGGTGGAGATGGATATAATAGGGTCTTTTAAGAGACTCCTCGATAGATACATGGAGCTTAGAAAAATAGAGAGTAGTGGGCAACCTTAGGTGATTTCTAATTAAGGACATGTTCAGCACAGCATGGTTGAACATGTTAAACATATTACAAGAAGTAGTGTGAAAAGCCAGTAGCACTGAGAAGCGGTTATGTCCCTGGTGCTGACGGCCATTAATGAGGGACTACCATTTTATTTATTTATTGAGGTACAAAGTAGAAATAAGCCCTTCCAGCCCTTTGAGCCGCATGGGCCAGCATCCCCACGTTTAACCCAAGCCTAATTTTTTTACAATTTAGAATTTATTTAAATCTTACTTCCACCACACAACGTGAGGGAATAAAACTCGATGTTATGACTCCATTGCGATGTAAAGATATATGAATTTAAAGAAAAAAGCTGTCCTGTAGCCTGTTGGTCCTGGCTTTAACGCTGCGGTGCTATTTGCCAGATGGAAGCAGCTGAAAGAGTTTATGGTTGGGGTGACTGGTGTCCCCGATGATCTTCCAGGCCTTCTCTCTGAACCTGCTGCTATAAATGTCCTCAGTGGAGGGAAGTTCACATCCACAGATGTGCTGGGCTGTCCGTATCTCTCTCTGCAGTGTCCAGCAATCAGGGTTGGTGCAGTTCCCGTACCAGTCTGGGACATAGCCAGTCAGGGTGCTCTCAATGGTGCCCCTTTAGAAGGTCTTGAGGATTTGTGGAGTGGTGGAGACGCTGTTGTGCTCTTTTTTTTTACCATGAAGCTGATGTGTATAGTTCAGGTGAGATCATCGGTGATGTGTATACCGAGGAGCTTGAAACTACTCACCCTCTCAACTGCAGACCCATTGATGTTGGTCGGGGCGAGCCTGTCTCCATTCCTCCTGTAATCCACAATCAGCTCTTTAGTTTTTGGACATTGAGGGAGAGGTTGTTATCCTGGCACCACTGTGTCAGCAGGGTGTCAACCTCTCCTCTGTAAGCTGTCTGATCACTGCTAGAACTAAGGCCGATCAAAGTTGTGAAATCTATAAATTTGAGCAGCAGATTGGAGCTGTGTGTGGCAGCACAGTCGTGGGTGCAAGGGGTGTAGAGAAGGGTACTCAGAGACAACACTAGGGGGCACCTGTGGGGCAGAAGTGAGGGAGCCCAGCCTCACCACCTGTCGGCGATCTGATGGGAATGGGATAATTGACAATGACCAATTGACCCATCAACCAGTACATCTTTAGACTGTGGGAGGAAACCAGACTGTCACGGGGAGAAAAGACAAACTCCTTATAGACAGCATCAGGAAGTGAACTCGGATCGCTGGTACTGTAAAGCGTTGTGCTAACCACTGCCATTTGGAGATGTCCTCAATGGTGAGGAGCGTTGTGCCATTGATGGAGCTGGCTGAGTCTACATCTTGCTGCAGGCTCTTTCAATCTTGTGCTTTGGAGCCTCGATGCAAGGTACCTACATACTTCTTCAATGTTGTGAGGGGACCTGCCTTCACCACCTCCTGAGACATCTGACTCCAGCTTGGACACTAACTTCTGGAAGAAAAACATTACTTCTTAGAACCTCTGCAAACTTCCTACCCCTTGATCTTACCAAAGACTCACAAATTTCTACAGATATACCCTGGAGGGCATTCTGACTGGCTGCATCACAGTCTACTATGGAGGGGCTACTGCGCGGGATTGGAAAAAGCTGCAGAAAGTTGTAAACTCAGCCAGCTCCATCATGGGCACTATCCTCAGCATCGAGGACAACTTCAAAAGCCAATGCCTGAAAAATACAGCATCCTATGGGTTAAGGAACTCCATCACCTAGGACAAGCCGTCTTCTCATCGCTACCTTCAAGCTTAGGGGTACATGAGCCTAAAGACACTCACTCAACATTTTAAATACAGCTTCCTCCCCTCTGCCATCTGGTTTCTGCATGGACAATGAACTCATAATCACTACCTCATTAATCTTTTGTTCTCATTTTTCACCACTTATTTAATCTAATTTTTTCTATCTACTTATTGTAATTGATAGGTTTTTGTCTTACCATTATGTATTGCACTATACTGCTGCCACAAAACAGCACATCTCATGACATATGTCAGTGATATTAAACCTGATTCTGATTTTTATGCCCCAGTAGCAAACATAATATATAGGTATGCTTGCTACTGGGAACATTTTTTGTCATTTCCCTAAGTATTGGCCTTATAAAGCCCCAAGCGAATCAATTGTCCCCAGCCCCATGCACTCTCATCATGTGCAGTAACCTTTCAGGAGGCATTTTACCAGACCCTGCTCTTTCCAGTCATGGTTACGGGATTATTTTTATTTGTCTCATGTACATCAAAAATACAGTGAAATGTGTCATTTGTGAAAGCACCAACATAGTCTGAGATTACGCTGGAGGCACCCCACACGTGTCACCATGCTTCCAACACCAGATAGCGTGCCGATAACTCTGTGGGAGAAAACTAGAGCATCTAAAGGATTCACATGGCCAGGTTGAGGGACAGTTATTATATCTGCATTATCAGGCTCTTGAACCAAAGGGGATAACTTCACTCATGGATTTATTGAGCATGCACTCAAGAAAATGAACGTATACAGTGACATATATGTACTTTGATAATAAATTTGCCTTGAATTTTGAAGTTGGAAGAGAGTTGAAACATTACTGCTGTCTTCTGTAATTGGTTTGATTTGATTTACTATTGTCACATGTACCAAGACGCAGTAAAAAGATGAGATGTGGAACAAGGCCCTCTGATGTTTAACACAACTTTCCTGACGATTAAAGAAAAAACTGCAGAGGGTTGTAAACTCAACCAGCTCCATCTTGGGCCCTGGCCTCTCCACTATCAAGGACATCATCAAAAGGCAAGACCTCAAAAAGCTGGCATCATCATTAAGGATCTTCATCACCTAGGATATGCCCTCACCATTCAGGTCGGTCTTCTCGTTGCTACCATCAGGGAAGAGGTACAGGGGCCTGAGGCACACAGCATTTTAGTAACAGCCTCTTCCCCTGCGCCATCAGATTTCTGAATGGTCCATGAATCCATGAACACTACCTCACTATTTTCCTCTCTTTTTGTACAACTTACAGAACTTATTTTTTTATATTTCTTATTGTAACTATTGCACTTTTTTGCATTTTTATCTACTGCTGCTATAAAACAATAAATAAATCCAATTCAGAATCAGGTTTTATGTTAATGAATCTGATTCTGAATTACTAGCAGGAAACCAGGATAAGGAAAGTTTATAAGACCGCTTTTGAAGAACATAATTGGATCAGAAGGGCCAGCTAGTTGACACTAAAACATATACATAAAAAGTAGATCACAATCAGTACTAGTGCCATCACTCAACTCATCCTCTGTACGTGTGTGTCTCCCTCTTGTGTGTGTGTGTGTGTGTGTGTGTGTGTGTGTGTGTGTGTGTGTGTGTGTGTGAGACTCCCTCTCTTCCTCTGTGCCATCACTAAGGGGTTGTCTATTGGTGGGTCCTCGGTGGCTGTAGAGGCCATTCTGGGATCAACATGTTCTGAGGCAGTGTGGACATGAGAATGTGGAGGCTGTGGCCAGTGGTTGTTCAGTCCCTCCTCTCACTCTGCCGCTTGTTCTCTGTGGCACAGTGGAGGTTGTTCTCACTCAGCACAGCTCGCTCTTGAACAGATTTCCTCCAGGTGCATCTATTGAGTGCCATGCCTTCCCAGTTTTTAGATGTAATGTGGAATTTCTTCAGGCTGATATAGATGTTATCTTTGAAATGTTTTCTTTGTCCACCGGGAGCTCACTGACCATCTTTCAAACAGGAGTAAAGAATCTGTTTGAGGAGATGTGAGTTGGGCATCCGGATAACATGACCTATCCATCAGAGTTTGTAGCAATTAGTAATAATCTTTTTAGCTTATAATTATGGTGTAATATGGAAACACCAATATCCTTGAACAGAAAACCCTACAAAAGGTAGTGGATGTGGCCCACTCCATCACAGGGAAAGACCTCCGCACCATTGAGCAGATCTGCAAGGAGGACTGCCCCAAGAAAGTAGCATCCATCTACATGGACGCTGACCATCCAGGCCATGCTCTCTTTTCCCTGCTGCCATTGAGAAGGATGTACAGCAGCCTTAGGTCCCACACCACCAGGTTCAGGAGCAGTTATGAACCCTCAACCACTCTTGAACCAGAGTGGATAACTTCACTCACCCCAATACTCTAATGACTCCACAAGCTATGGACTCAGTTTCAAGCACTTGACAACTTATGTTCTCAATATGTATTACTTATATATTTATTATTATTATTTTGCTTATTTTTTTCTTTTTTTTAATTGTCACAATTTATTATCTTTCACACATTGGTTGTTTGTCAGTCTTAATGTGTAGCTTTTCATATATTCTATTGTACTTCTTTTCCTAGTATGAATGCCTGCAAGAAAGCAAATTTCAGGGTTGTATATGGTGATATATGGATAATATATTTACATTGAACTTTGAATTTTGATCTATGATGACTGCTTGGAGCATCTTACTGTTATCTGAGGTTAATTACAACAATTTAGAACAGTCTGGGAAATGAACCGAAGAGACACCTGGTTTTGTATGACTCATTTCCTTAAATTGACGTTAGGAATATCCAACTAGTTCATCAGAGAAACTTGGTCGGCAAAATTATTCACATCAGATAGTTTGTTTAAGAGGTTTCTAATTGCTCAAAATATGATTATTTTATTGATAATTTCAAAGCCTCGGCCTATCAGCAACTCTTGAATTTAAGCCTCTGATTACAGGATTAATTTTATGACCCCCAATGGATAGTATTTACACCAGCTGTAATTGGGTGGAAAATGTTCCTACAGAAGACATTAGAGATGCATATTTTCCTAATGATTGAGTTTTTAGAAGAGTTATTGGTCTGATGGTTTGGATCACTCAGGTCTAGTTCCCAGGCTGAAAATAAATTTTAACACATAAGTGTCAATCATGGGCTGCATATTGATACCTCAGGGTTATGCAGTGGCTGGTTTCCATTCACAGTTTGTTCTTTTATCTAATTGACACTATAATTTAACAAAAGCAGGTCATGGGGCATCCACTAACAAAATAAAGCATCCAAGAATGAAGTGGGTTAATTTTCATGAGACCTTTGATCTTCCTGGTTTGCAGTTCCTCTCACGAAGCCCACTTGTCACCTGCAGCCAACTAGAAAATTCCCCTTCATTCATGTTCTTTGCTTCCTACCAGGCCAGCCAATCTTTTATCCATGCTAGTATCTTTCCTAGTCTCCAGTTCCCTCCCGTATCCCAAAAACACACAGGTTCAAAGTTCATTGTCAAAGTATGCCTATATCACTACAAACTTCCCTGAGAGTCATTCCCCCACCACCACTATGCAATCCCCTCTCCCTCAGATCCCACCATCAGCTCCTGGGCCCTCAGAGGCTCCATCTTCCTCTCACCCCAACCTTTCCCTCTCCACTGACGCTACCAGCCTCCCTCCCCCCTCTGATCCCATCTCTCATCCATGCCGGGTCTTTACCATTCCCTCCGACCTTCAACTCTCTGAGACAGAGCGCTCTGTCCTCAGTAAGGGCCTCACCTTTGTCCCCCTTCGCCCACACCTCAGCGAGTTCTGCGTACGCCATGACGCTGAACTCTTCTTCCGCTGGCTCCGTCTCCGAGCGTACTTCTTTGACAAGGACTCTCCTACACCCACCGATGACCCCTTCTCCTGTCCAACCCTCCTCCTCTTCATGGACACCCCGTTCTGGTCTTCTTCCTGCTCTGGATCTCTTTATTGCTAATTGCCGACAGAACATCAACTGTCTTGACTTCACCACACCGTGCTCTAATTCCAACCTCACTCCTTCTGAACGCTCTGCTCTCTGCTCCCTCCGCACCAATCCCAACCTCACTATAAAACCTGCTGATAAGGGGGGAGTTGTTGTTGTCTGGCGTACTGACCTCTACCTGGCTGAGGCACAGCGACAACTCTCTGATACCTCCTCTTATTTACCCCTTGATCATGACCCCACTAAGGAGCACCAGGCCATTGTCTCCAATACCATCACCAACCTTATCAGCTCTGAGGATCTCCCATCCACTGCCACCAACCTCATAGTTCCCACACCCCACACTTCCCGTTTCTACCTCCTACCCAAGATCCACAAACCTGCCTGTCCAGGTAGACCTATTGTCTCAGCTTGCTCCTGCCCCACCGAACTCATTTCTGCATACCTTGACACTGTCTTATTCCCCCCTTGTTCAGTCTCTTCCCACCTATGTTCGTGACACTTCTCATGCTTTGAATTTTTTCATTGATTTTAAGTTCTCTGGCCCCCACCGTCTTATTTTCACCATGGACGTCCAGTCCCTATATACCTCCATCCCCCACCGAGATGGTCTCGAAGCTCTTTGATTTTTTTGGATTCCAGACCTAACCAATTCCCCTCTACCACCACTCTCCTCCGTCCAGCGGAATTAGTTCTTACTCTCAGTAATTTCTTCTTTGGCTCCTCCCACTTCCTCCATCCCCCTCTTTTCCTTCGCTACATCAACGACTGCATTGGCGCTGCCTCCTGCACGCATGCTGAGCTCGTCGATTTCATTAATTTTGCCTCCAACTTTCACCCTGCCCTCAAATTTACCTGGTCCATTTCCGACACCTCCCTCCCCTTTCTTGATCTTTCTGTCTCCATCTCTGGAGATGGCCTATCTACAGATATCTACTATAAGCCTACAGACTCTCATAGCTACCTGGACTATTCCTCTTCCCACCCTGTCTCTTGCAAAAATGCTATCCCCTTCTCACAATTCCTCCGTCTCCGCCGCATCTGCTCTCAGGATGAGGCTTTTCATTCCAAGATGAAGGAGATGTCTTTCTTTTTTAAACAAAAGGGCTTCCCTTCATCCACCATCAACTCTGCTCCCAAGCGCATCTCTCCCATTTCCTGCACATCTGCCCTCACCCCATCCACCCGCCACCCCACTCGGGATAGGGTTCCCCTCGTCCTTACCTACCACCCCACCAGCCTCCAGGTCCAACGTATAATTCTCCATAACTTCCGCCACCTCCAACGGGATCCCACTACCAAACACATTTTTCCCTCCCCTCCTTTCTGCTTCTCGCAGGGATCGCTCCCTACACGACTCCCTTGTCCACTCGTCCCCCCATCCCTTCCCACCGATCTCCCTCCTGGCACTTATTCTTGTAAATGAAACAAGTGCTACACATGTCCTTACACTTCCTCCCTCACCACAATTCAGGGCCCCAGACAGTCCTTCCAGGTGAGGCGACACTTCACCTGTGAGTCGGCTGGTGTGGTATACTGTGTCCGGTGCTCCCGGTGTGGCCTTTTATATATTGGTGAGACCCAACGCAGACTGGGAGACCGATTCACTGAACACCTACGCTCGGTCCATCAGAAAAAGCAGGATCTCCCAGTGGCCACACATTTTAATTCCATATCCCATTCCCATTCTGTTATGTCTATCTATGGCCAAAATGAATTGTCTATTGTCAATCTATGAATTGTCTATCTATTGTCAAAATGAATCCAAACTCAGGTTGGAGGAACAACACCTTATATACCGGCTGGGTAGACTCCAACCTGATGGCATGAACATTGACTTCTCTAACTTCTGTTAATGCCCCTCCTCCCCTTCTTACCCCATCCCTGACATATTTAGTTGTTTGCCTGTTCTCCATCTCCCTCTGGTGATCCCCCCCTCCTTTCTCTCTCCTGAAGCCTCCCGTCCCATGATCCTTTCCCTTCTCCAGTTCTGTATCACTTTTGCCAATCACCTTTCCAGCTCTTAGCTTCATCCCACTCTCTCCGGTTTTCTCCTATCATTTCGCATTTCCCCCTCCCCCCACTAATTTCAAACCCCTTACTATCTTTTCTTTTGGTTAGTCCTGACAAAGAGTCTCGGCCCGAAACGTCGACAGCGCTTCTCCCTATAGATGCTGCCTGGCCTGCTGTGTTCCACCAGCATTTTGTGTGTGTTGTTGCTCTGAGTGTCATTTCCTTTGTTTTAGTGTTGCTTTTCATTGATCCTATTGCATTTCTTTGCTCTACCAAGAATGCCTGCAAGAAAATGAAGCTTAGGCAAGTACAAATGGTGGCAAATACAGTCAGAATTAGAATCAGGTTTAATATCACCGGCATATGTTGTGAAATTTGTTAACTTTGCAGCAGCAGTACAATGCAATACATGATGGTAGCAATGAGAAGAGGGCATGTCCTAGGTGGTTGAGATCCTTAATAATGGATGCCGCCTTTCTAAGGCACTGATCCTTGAAGATGCCTTGTATACTACATGCCTATGGTGGAGCTGGCTAATTTTACAACTCGCTACAACTTACTTCGATCCTGTGCAGTAGCACCATCCCCGGCATACAAGATAGTGATGTCGCCAGATAGAATGATCTCCATGGTACATCTGTACATCGAGTATTTTAGTTGACAAACCAAATCTCCTCAGATTCCTAATGAAATACAGCCATTGTCTTGCCTTCTTTATAGTAGCATCGATATATTGGGTCCACGTTAGGTCCTCAGAGATATTGACACATTGGAACTTGAATACGCTCACTCTCCACTTCTAGTTGCTCTGGGAGGACTGGTATGTGTTCATTCATCTTACCCTTTCGGAAGACCACAATCAGTGACGCTGAGTGCAAGGTTATTGCTGCTACACCACTCAACTAGCTGGTGTATCTCTCTCCTGTACGTCCTCTCTTCCCCATCTGAGATTCTGCCAACAGTGATTGTATTGTCAGCAAATTTATAGGAGGCATATAAACTGTGTCTTGCCATGCAATCGTGGGTGCAGAGAGGGGAAAGCAGTTGGTTAAGCTCAAATCTCTGATGTGCTCCAGTGTTGATTGTCAGCAAGGTAGTGATGTTATTTCCAAGCTACACATACTGTGGTCTTCCGGTTAGGAAGTCAAGAGTCCACTTGCATTTGGGGGGTGGGAAGCTACAGATGTCCAGGCTCTGGAGCTTTTTGATCTGAATTGTAGGAACGATGGTGTTAAATATTGAGCTGTAGTCAATAAACAACATCCTGACACAGGTATTTGTGTTGTCCAGGTGATCTCAGTCCATATGCAAGGCCATTGAAATCACATCCCCTTCAGACCTATTGCGGCAGATTGAAATGGGTCCAGGTCCTTACTGAGGTAGGAGTTGATTCTAGCCATAACCAACCTCTCAAAGCATTTCATCACTGTAGATGTGAGT
Source organism: Hypanus sabinus (assembly GCF_030144855.1). Lineage (NCBI taxonomy): Eukaryota > Metazoa > Chordata > Chondrichthyes > Myliobatiformes > Dasyatidae > Hypanus > Hypanus sabinus. Next base: position 100,352,433 of record NC_082719.1, on the reverse strand, counting down.
ACTGCTGCACGATAGTCCGTACTTTGATAATAAATTTACTTTAAGCCTTGAAATTTGAACTCCGAATTTGCAATGGCCAATTAACCTACCAGCTCAGAAGTCCTTAAGATGTGGGTGGAAACTGGAGTACACTGGAGAAATGAGTCACATGGAAACTCTGGACTCCATGCAGGTGGGACCCAATGTCAGAGTGAAACCTGGGTCACAAGAACTGTGAGAGACCAGCTCTACTTCATGCCAACCATGGAGCATCTCGGGAAGTCTTGCTGTGTTCAAGACATTCAATAATCTTCTCCAAGGACCATCACCTTGCCGTTGTGGAGAGGCTTGTGAAGAGTTGCCCATGGTAGTAAGGTTAAGGAGGAGGTTCCACACAAAGACCAATCCAACTAAGACTGCAGCAGTAGAGTTGATGCAAGATAATGACACATCACGTGGCAGAGAAGGAGAAGGAAGGCTGTAGTAGTGAAAGATCCCTGGTTGTCTTGCACTCCATGTCACTGGACCCTGACCCAAGTCTGTCAAGGACCATGTAGGGGGCCCCTGTTCTTCAGATTCCCTACATTAAACAAAGTCCCACACAGTCATACTCCATTAAGGAAATTAACCCTAACTTTCTGGTAATGAGGGAACTGAGATCAGCCTCTACAGCCACCTGGGGTCCTGTCAACAGACAAACCCTGTGGAGGTTATTCTTGTGAGACATGCTCTTTAATCCAGACAGCCTCCTAGTAAATCTCCCCTATACCTTCTCTAAAGCTTCCACATTCTTCCTATCAATGCACACAAAATGCTGAGGGACTCAGCAGGTCAAACAGCATCTATGGAAAAGAGTGAACAGTTGACTTTTCGGGCCTAGACCCTTCATCAAGATCAGTGTCCTGATAAAGAGTCTAGCAGAATCTAGGGGATGATAGCCCCCGGCCCGGCCGAATTTAAGAAACCTCGTTTGGGTGGATGCTGCGCGATATACCCTGTTACAAATCAGTACCCCAAAATGACAAACAGTACACCATATGGGATTAAACGATTGAGCTTTATCATTCTCTATTTGACTATAGTAAAGAAACAAAAAAAAAGACTCATTCCCACGAAAAGTCTAACGTCGTCCATTTGTTCCCGCCATCCTCCTCTGAGCGTAGCCGACCCTTGGACCCTCGTACCCTCGCTCCTCAGTCAACTCTGTCTGGCGGTCTACCAACTCTCTCCATTCGCGTCCTCTCTCTCCATTGCTCCCCGACAAAAGACCGTGAAATCCCTGCTCCCAGATACACAAGAAAGAACAACATCCCACTCATTGGCTAACTTACCCAATTATCTCCAGTCATAATCCAAACATTGCTGCTACAGAGAAACCATTACCTTAACCTGAGCAGTGAAACCTTACAGCGTGTTACACATGGAATAGTGAGCATCAAATCAGGAGCCAGTAGTATTCAGATTAGTTCAGCTCAGCATTGTGTAGTTAGCCCACTGCAGGCTGCATGCAGAGCACTCTTTGCTAAAGCATACCAGTCTGCATCCATCGCCCTTATCAAACTGCTCAAAAACAGCAAAAGAGTTAACCAGAATCCAAAAATACATGCGCTGTGAGCCTCAACATCCCCAAAACACATCCACAGCCTCACTGACCAATCTTTGTAATGTGGAATCCAAGGGTCCTGCACTTTCCTCCAAAGCAGCTAGCGAGAGGAAGAGGGAGACTGGTCAAGCGCAGGCAGGTGGTGCCAAACACCCGTCCATTCCCCGCTCCCATCGTCATCGACTTCAAACTTGTCCAAATGAACCGGAGCTGAAAGAGGCATGGGAAATTACTTACACGGAGAGTGGTAGGTGTCTAGAAAACACAAACAGTGGAGATAATAGAAGTGGATAACATAACTTTGTTGAATTGGAATTGATTGATTATTGTCACATGTTGAGTTAGATTTTGCTTATTAATATCACATGTACCCTATGGAGAACATTGCAACACAATGTGGGAACGAGAGTAACGTACAAGTTACCACAACGCTATTCCAGGTCAGGCATTAAAGTTCACACTTCAATTCTGACATCCTCTATAAGAAAGTCTGTACATCCTTCCCGTGAGCAATTGGCTTTTCTCCAGGTGCTCTGGTTTCCTCCCACGTTTCAAAGACCTACTGGTTAGTAGGTTAATTGGTGATTGTAAGTTGTCCTGTGATTAGGCTGGGGTTAAATAGGTGGGGTGCTGGGTGTTGCAGCTCTTAGGCCGTAAGGGTCTGTTTGTTCCACATCGTATCTCTAAAATTAAATAAATAAATACTCCACTCAAGTGATCGCACCACAGTAATACAAATTCTTACTGTTGCCTGAAAGTTTGATCCAATTTTTAATCAGATTTGATCTGTAGGCCTGACCACCTCCAGATGAGATTTTAATCTTTACACTTGTAATGATTCTGATCTCCAGCGTATTAATAATAAATGTGTTTTTCTCTGCAGAGTCACCAGGGGATGTACTTGGAACAGTTTCATCAAACATTGCAGCCAATAACCACAACATATTTTTCCCAGTGCTTCTTTGGTCGGACTGCTGTAACACAGCAGAGATGCCTAATTCATTTTCAATCAAAGAATCTGCATTTCTTCGATCCCTAGGGCAGTCACACCAGTTTTATATTCAAATCGGAGGTGTTCAGGGAAGGGTAGGATCTCTGGTGAAGGGGTTTGTCATGTCCATTCTGTGGCAGCTCACTCACCTTTGGTCCCCACCGGACACTCAGCTCTCACCTGTGGCTCCAAATAGCTGTTTGCACGTGACAGTGGACACACCGCTTCGACAGGTGGGCGAAACAGGTTGAGGGTAGCAAGCACGCCAGTGAGGTAGGGACATGCCTGTCCTAGCTCACGAAATCTGCTCTGGCAGACCGGCTGGATGAGATCTACAGTAACATCCAACATCCAGGAAGGCAGTTCTGCAAAGCTCCGTGGAGAGTGAAAGGCAAGACAATGAAGCCATGGTCATCCACTGTAATGGAGATGAGGAGGGATTTCTTTAGCCAGAAGGTGGTGAATCTGTGGAATTCATTGCCACAGGTGACTGTGGAGGCCAAGTCATTGGGTATATTTAAGGCAGATGTGGATAGATTCTTGATTGGTCAGGGCATGAAAGGGAAGGCAGGAGTTTGGGGTTGAGAGGGAAATAGATCAGCCATGATGAAATGGCAGAGCAGACTCAATGGGCCAAATGGCCTGATTCTGCTCCTATACCTTATGGTCTTATGGTCAACCAAGGAAGTCCCCATACCACAGGACAAGAGAGTGGAACTGTTCCAGTGTAATGACATTTCCACTTTAAAAACTCTCCCACACAGGTTTCCTGTCAATGTTGGACATGATGAGCAACCAACATATATGAATCAAAATATTTTCCTTAAGTCACAGCAAATCCAAAATGATAAGCTCGTAGTAAATAAGTGAAATGCAGACAATAGTAATGACTGACTTTAAAATTGCTGGATAGCACAGCAACAACGTCCAGTGGTCAATGAAGACAAAATGGGCCGCACGTCCTGCTTTGGTGTGCTGTGACTACATGACCTGGAATCGAGTGATTCATTTGTCCTTGGGTTACGAGCGGTTAACAGGAGCTCCTCCATCTGACTGACCTCGTATGGGTAGCACGGTGGCTTTACACATGTCACAGCCTGTCAAGTCAATAACAACACGCACAAACTGCTGAAGGAACTTATCGAGTCAGAGAGCATCTACGGAGGGGCAATAAACAGGTAGCATTTACGGAGGGGTAAAAAGAGTCGACATTTTGGTCCACGAACCTCCATAGATAGGACTCCTGATGACGGATCTTAATGAAGGGATATCTTGAAACTTTGACTGTTTATTCCCCTCAGTAGATGCTAGCAGACTTGCTGGGTTCTTCCAGCATTTTGAGTGTGTTGCGCAAGATTTCAAGCAAAATCTCTTGTGTTTTGTTAGTCTACAGATAGATTTCAGCATGAATGAACCATGTATCATAGTTCACATCATCATGGACCTGAAACCAGACTGGTCAATCTTTCAGGGTGGCAGGTACCCATTAACTCAGTTATGGTTTAAGACTAAGACTCTGTGCCTGGTATATCTGTGGCTTCAGCACGTGGTTCAAGAAAGAAGTCAACAGAAGAGATGAAGATTTAATGATTAGCTTTATTTATCACATGCTATCTGTGTCAAGAATTGTGCTGGGGGAGCCCACAAGCGTCACCATGTTTCTGGCTCCAACAGAGCATGCCCACAACTTACTTAACCCTAACCTGTACGCTTTTGGAATGTGAGTGGAATGCGGAGCACCTGGAGGACACGGTCATGGGAAGGACATGCTAACCCTTGTCACCTGTGCATTGAAACATACAGTGAAATCCATTGTATACAGCATTGATCAATACAGTCCAAGGATGTGCCAGAGGCAGCCCGCAAATGTTGCTGTGTGTCTGGCACCAACGTAGCATGCCCGCAACTTATTAACCCTAAACTAACTGTAAGTATCTGGCAATGTTGAGGATCCCCTACCACCCATCCCACAACGACTTTGACCCACTATCATCAGGAAGGAGGTACAGGACTGCCAGACTGGGTAACAGTTTCTCCCCTCGGGCTCTGAGACAAATGAATACCCTGCCACCATCGAGGTCTCATCACTAGGACACCAAGCTCTTAATGTACTGTTTACTGTTTACCTGTGCTATGCACTACATGCATTTTGAATTATAATTTATTAACTTATTTGTGGTAATATTTTCTATTATGTGCTGTATGTGATAAATGTTTTTTTTGGGTGCACTGTGATCCGGAGGAACTTTGTTTCATTTGATTGTGTATATGCACAGTCAGATAATAATAAACTTGAACTTGTACTGAAATGTAAATTCATGAAGAAGCTGAAATTTTAAGCAATGCATGCAATGTTCTGGAGGAGCTCAGCCGGTTAGGCAGCATCTATGGATGGGAATAAACAGTTAATGTATCGAAGCCGAGATCCTTCATCAGTCCTGAAATCTTAATATGGGGTGGGGGGGGGGACTTCTTTTATCCAGACTCTGAAATTAAAAACTATAATGTCTTGCTGCTTCAAAATTATTTTAGGCAGGAGTATTGGAGAACAGTTACAGGTACTGATTTCAGGTTTAATTATCCACAGCGTATGGTTTGTTCATTTACTTGTAGCTTTGTAACTGCCAAATTAAAAAGGGTTATATACCTTGTTTTCCATTTTACAATGAGCACCTATAGAGAGTATTCTTTTTCCTCCCATGTCATTAAAATGTGATGTCATGTTTAGAGCTTTAAGTGATCTGTTAATCATTTCCCATTTTCACGGTAGTTCCAGTCATGGTTCACATGGATAAGTAATCTGGACCCCAGATGAGATTTGTATCACAAACTTGCATCAGTCAGGAAATACACTCAGTAGTCACATTATTATTATTATTAGTAATTCTTTTTTTCTTCCACAGATTGTTGTTTACATATTGGTTGTATGTCCTGTTGGGTGCATTGATTCTATTGTGTTTCTTTGTATTTACTGTGAATGCCCACAAGAACATCAATTTCAGGGATGTATATGATGACAGAGATGCACATTGACAATGAATTTACTTTGAACTCTGAACTTTGGACTTTAAAGCTGAGAGGGGCAAACCACTGACAGGGTGGAATGTGATAGGGGTGGGGTAAACAGAGTTGGGTCAACCGGGAATCAGTCACAAATATGTTGGCCCTCGATTTTACATCACTGTATAACCTGCCAAGTGTTTGGAGATCTTTAAAGGCACATTTGTATGTCTAGCATTGCCTTTTATAGTGCAGCTGTGGACATGATTTGCACTCACTGGCCACTTTATTAGGAACCTCCTGTATAAAGTGGCCACTGAGTATGTATCTGTGGTCTTCTGCCTCTGTAGCCCATCCACTTCAAGGTTCGAAGCATTCAGAGATGCTCCTCTGCACACCACTCTGGTTATCTGAGTTACTTTGCTTTCCTGTCAGCTTGAACAATCTGGCCCTCTCCTCCGAGGTCTCTCATTAACAAGATGTTTTTGCCCACAGAACTGCCACTCACAGGATGATTTTTTGTAAAATATTGAATATGCATCTTCAGGCTTCCGTCTGATGGTAGCAATAAGAAGAAGGAATATCCTGGGTGATGGGGGTTCTTAATGATGTTGCTGCCCTTTCTGAGGCATCGCCTTTAGAAGATGCCCTCGATAGTGGAGAGGCTAGTGCTCATGATGGAGCTGGCTGAGTTTACAGCTTTTTCCAATCCAGTGCCATGGACCCTCCATTCCAGTCTAACAAGGCTTGTGAGCTCATAATTTTCTGCTTAGTTTGACCATTCTCTCACACTTTATTATTTAGATATTGCTTCTAAGCCTTGAACAACAGGTATTTTAAATTACTAATTAGATTACTGCAGAAATAGCACCATTTTGAAGATGACAATCATGGTACTATCAAATTCTATTACATTCACTTACAGGGCTAATGTTTAGAATTTTAATCAAATCTTCTTACATCAAACAGTGCATGTTGTTGGTGTTATAGAATGTCATCCTAATATTTAAGCTCCATTTAATAACTGTTAAACACAGTGAGTAAATAGTTTTAAAGTTGAAATGGAAATTGCAGTTGAACACAGATGAATAAAGGGCTGCTGGATTTCTTGATAATTCAGTATCAGAAGTTGTTGCTTTATTTTTCCAAATTAATAGGCCATCTTTACACAAAAATGGAAATTGAGCAAGCAGGAATTGGGATCACCCTGATATTGGTGATGTCACGGTAGTGTAGTGGTTTACAGCACCAACAGTCAGGGTTCTGTTTGTTCCAGGCCAGCTCGAAAAAGTCACTAAAGATAAAAGGTCTCAGCCTGAAACATCAACTGTTAAAATCTTTTCCATTGATGCTTCCTGAGTTCCTCCAGCACTTTGTGTGTATTGCATGGATTTCCAGCCTCTGCAGATTTTCTCACGTTTGTGACTAAATAATTATCATCAACAAATCACTTGTATGTAGTACCAGAGGAAACAACACACTGGACCACTGTTACATCACCATCAAGAGTGCTTACCACTCCCACACTTTGGGAAGTCTGATCACCTGGCTGTACTGCTCCTCTGAGTACATGTGGAGACAGAAGTCTTGCACCACCAGCTGCATGGGCCTTGGTCCATACTCAAGAAGGTATGGACAGTGGAGCCACTGGAGTGCTTACAGGACTGCTTTGAATTGGTCGACTGGACAGCGCTCCAGGATTCATCTTTGAATCTGGATGAGTATGATGCAGTGGTACCGACTTCACTAAAACCTGTGTGGATGAGTGTGCCTAGGAAAACTCCCTCTAAAAACCAAAAACAAGTGCCATAGATGAACCAGGTAGTTCGTTATCTGCTGAGGGCTAGATCTGGGGTTTTTAAGTCTGTGACCCAGGTATGTACAAGAAAACCAGCAATGACTCGTGGAGGGCTATTTCAAGACCAAGAAACAATTCTGAGCAAGGTTGGAGGTGATATCAGATGCACGTCAACTCTGGTAGGGTTTGCAGGACATTATTTCCTACAAAGTGAAACCCAATTGTATGAATGGCAGTGATGCTTCACTACCAGATGAACTCAACGCCTATTATGTCCGCTCTAAAGGGGAGAATATAACTACAGCTGTGAAGATCCCTGCTTCACCCGGTGACCCTGTGATCTCTGCCTTAGAGGTTGATGTCAGGGTGTCTTTCAGGAGAGTGAACCCTTGCAAAGCGGCAGGCCCTGATGGAGTATCTGAAAAGACTCTGAAAACCTGTGCCAACCAACAAGCGAATGTATTCAAGGACATTTTCAAATCTCACTGCTACAGTCAGAAGTTCCCACCTGCCTCAAAAGGGCAACAATCATACCAGTGCCCAAGAAGAGCAGTGTGAGTTGCCTTAATGACTATCATCCAGTAGCACTCACATCTGTGGCGATGAAATGCTTTGCGAGGTTGCTCATGGCTGGAATCAACTCCTGCCTCAGCAAGGGCCTGGACCCAGGGCAGTTTGCCTATCGCCACAATAGGTCTATGGCAGACACATCTCAATGGCTCTTCACATGGCCTTAGACCACCTGGACAATACAAACACCTTTGTCAGGGTGCTGTTCGATAACCTTAGCTCACCATTTAACAACATCTTTCTTATAGACCTGATTGATAAGCTACAGAACCTGGGCCTCTGTACCTTCCTCTACAACTGGATCCTTGGCTTCCTAACCAGAAGAGCACAGTCTGTGTGGATTGGTAATAATATCTTCTCCTCGTTGACAATCAACACTGGTGCACCCCAGGAATGTGTGTTTAGTTCATTGCTCTACTCTCTCTACACTCATGACCGTGTGGCTAGGCATAGCTCAAATGCCATCTATAAATTTGTTGATGATACAACCATTGTTTGGTAGAATCTCAGATGGAGATGAGAGGGCGTACAGGAGCGAGATATACCAGCTATCTGAGTGGTGTCACAGCAACAATCTTGCACTCAACGACAGTAAGTCCAAAAAGCTGATTGTAGACTTCAGAAAGAGGAGGATGAGGGAAAACAACTAATCCTCATAGAGGGATCAGAAGTGGAGAGAGTGAGCAATTTCAAGTTCCTGGGTGTCAATATCTCTGAAGATCTAACCTGGTCCCAACATATTGATGCAGCTATAAAGTAGGCAAGGCAGTGGCTATATATCATTAGGAATTTGAGGAGATTTGGTTTATCAGCTAAAGCATTTGAAAACTGCTACAGATATACCGTGGACAGCATTCTGACAGGTTGTATCATTCTCTGGTATGGGTGGGGGGGCAGGGCTACTGCATAGGATCGAAAGAAGTTATAGAAAGTTGGAAAATTAGTCATCTCCATCATTACTAGCTTCCATAGTATACAAGACATCTTCAAGGAGCAGTGCCTCAGAAAGGCGGCGTCAATCAGTAAGGCCCCACCACCACCCAGGACATGCCCTCTTCTCAATGTAGCCAACAGGTAGGAGATACAGAAGCCTGAAGGCACACACTCAGCGATTCAAGAACAGCTTCTTCCCCCCTGCCATCCATTCCTAAATGAACCCATGATCACTACCTCACTTTAATTATTTCTGTTTTTGCGCTATCTTTAACTATTTACTTACTATATATTTACTTACTATAATTGATTTTTTTTCCTCTATATTATCACATACAGCAATGTACTGCTGCCGCTAAGTTAACAAATTTCGTGATGTATGCCGGTGATAATAAACCGGTTCTGATTCCGGCCGCTGTCTGTGAGGAGTTTGTACATTTTCCCCGTGACTGTCTCCAGGTGTTTCAGTGTTCTGACACATTCCAAACGTACGGGTTAGTAGGTTATTTGGTCACTGGGTGTCACGGGCTCACTGGAATGGAAGGACCTGTTGCCATACTGTATCGCTAAATGAGTACAATCAAGTGTCTCAAATGTAATGGATGCAGAAATATTACTTCTGTATTCCGACCTCCCCCCCCATTTTTTCTACCACCTCATCGAATAACTGTTTGTGTTTCCTCAGGGGGATCCAGTTTCCACACCCTCGTATGGGGTAGTAAATTGCAGCCATGCATATATTTTGTCTCTGTTGGTCGTTGATGCAAATCAAAGCATTTCACTGTATGTTTCGATATTTCAAGTGAGGCCAATTTCCAGGCTTTGTGTTAGAACGTGGAACAGCACAGCACAGGAAGAGGCCTTTTGGCCCACAACATTGTACTGAAACAATTAAATTAGTAATCGCCAAATGGCTAACTAATCAACTCTGCCTACACAATGTCCATATCCTTCCACTTCCTTCACGTTCATGTACTTATCAAAACATCTCTTAAAGGTCTCTATGTGTCCCACCACCCCAGGCAGCACATTCCAACCACTCTCCGTGTAAACAATTTGACCCTCACCGCTCCTTAGAAATTACCCCCTCTCACCTTAAATGCATGCCTCTGGTAATAGACATTTCAATCCATCTGTCTACACTATCTATGCCTCTTATAATCTTATAAACCTCCCCAGCCTTGGCAGCTCCAGAGAAAACAACCTAAGTTTGTCTAACCACAAACAAGAGAAAATCTGCAGATGTTGGAAATCCAAACAACACACACAAGATGCTTTAGGAACTCAGCAGGTTGGCAGCAACTATGGGGAAAAAAAGTAGTCGACCTTTCCTGTCAAAGGGTCTCAGCCCAAAACGTCAACTGTACTCTTTTCCATAGCTGCTGCCTGGCCGGCTGGAGTTCCTCCAGCATTTTGTGTGTGTTGCTTAAATTTGTCTAACCTTTCATTACGGTACATGCCCTGTTATTCAAGCAGCAGGTTTTTAAAGTCTCTTCTGCACACTCTCCAAAGCAATATTTTAAATGACAAAGATTAAAGATTAGTTTTATTTGTCATATGCATGTTGAAGCAGCGAAACATTCAGGATTAATATGGATTGGCAGATTGAGACTATTTGCATTAATGGTGAGTCATCATAGAGCTTAGAACAGTGCAGCACAGTACAATCTTGTGCTGACCTTTTAAACCATTCTAAGATGAATCTAACCTTCCATTCCACAGAACCCACCATTTTTCTTTCATCTAAGAGTCTGTTAAATGCCCCTAATATATCTGCTTCTGCAACCATTCCTGGGAGGGCATTCCATGCACCCACCACCCTCTGTGTAAAAAACTTACCTCTGACATTCCCCTATACTTTCCTCCAATCACCTTAACGTTATGTCTCCATGTATTCCCTGGGGAAAAAAGATGCTGGCTGTGAACTCTTGTAAATCTGTTACCTGTAAATCTATTAAGTTACCTCTCATTCTCCTTCTCTCTAAAGATAAAAGCCCAGGCTCACTCAACCTTTCCTTTAAAGACATTCTCTGTAATCCAGGTAAATCTCCTCTGTACCCTCTCTAAAGCTTCCACATTCTTCCTACAATGAGGCAACCAGTATTGAACACAATACTCCATGTGGTCTATCCAGGGTTTTGAGATACATTACCTCATGGTTCGTGAACTCACCGCCCCCCCACCTAATAAAACTAATAAAGGCCTACACACCATGCACCTTCTTAACCACCTACAGCACCAGTGACAGGAAGATCAGAATTCAATTCCTGTCACTGTCTCCATGGAGCTTGTACATTCTCCCCGTGAATTTCCTCCAGGTGTTCCCGTTTCCTGCCACATTCCAAAGATGTGTGGGTTAGGGTTAGTAGGTTGAGGGCATACTACTTTAGTGCTGGGGACGTGGTGATTTTTGCAGACTGATTGCTGTTGACACAATTCACTGTATGTGTTGTGAACTCAAGTAAAGCTAATTCTTTAATGTTAACCCATATAACTCAGGCAATCTGGAATTTATGTCATTCAATGCACTTAAAAAGTGATTTTTTTTTTACATAAAACTAAGACATAGGAGCAGAATTATGATATCAGTCCATTGAGTTTGCTCTGCTATTTCATCATGGCTGATTTATTATCCCTCTCAACCCCATTTTCCTTCATTCTCCCCATTACCTTTGACACCATGATTAATCAAGAATCTTTCAATCTCTGCTTTAAATATACACAATGACTTGGCCTCCAGAGCCCCCTGTGGCAATGAATTCCACAGATTCACCACCCTCTGGCAAAAGAAATTCCTCATCTCTGTTCTAATTTGACATCCTTACATTCTGAGGCTCTGTCTTCTGGTCCTAGACTCCCCCACTAGAGGAAATATCCTCTCCACTTCTATTCTCTCTAGGCCAGGGGTTTCCAACATTTTTTTGTGTCATGGACCCTTACCATTAACAGAGTGGTCAGTGCACCTCCGGTTAGGAACCGCTGATCGAGGTTTTAATTAGGCTATCTTGTTTATCAAGAGGGCCCAGTTACAGTGCAGGGATCAGCATTTTGTGGTTGGGTGCATTAAGACATTGTTTGCTGTTACCTGAAATTTCAGTGAGATCTAAGAGCCCTGTGTGTGTTTTAAATGCGTTCTTCCCCCACCCCTAGCCTTTCATCAGACTGTGGGATAATTATTAACATAACATTTCATCCTCTCCTTAATCACAAGGAAATGATTTTTCTGTACACAGACTCATTCCAAAACCACTTTGATGTTGATATTTATAGCATTAACTGAACACAAAGGGAAAACTCTCCAATTGTTGGTGACAAATTATCTCTTTGAAGAAGTAAATGGGAATAGATCAAACGATAAAATGTATTAACCCTGAGGTAGCTAGTAGGTTCATGGACTCTGTCTGCTTGCATTGGCCACTGCTGTAATATTTCACCTAACATCAAAATCAGCCTGAAGAAATTCAAGATTACATCTAAACACTGGGTAGACATTGCACTCAGTAGATACACCTGGAGGAAATCTGTTCCAAGAGCGAATTGTGCTTCATGAGAGCGACCATTCTGTGTAAAACAAAAAGAGAAAAATATATGCAAGTTCATCAATCAAGAAAAAACAGTTTACAATTAATAACAGACAATGCAAGCCAGTTCCCAAATGTAAACCAAGTCCTTTATTTTGTCATAATAGATTGTACAGGTGCTTTCAGTAAATAATTATATATTTTTTTAAATATATATATAATTTTTTGCTTTACTCAGTAATAAAGCCATAGGTCATCAAATCCTAGGCCACATGATAAATGGACAAATTACTTATATACAGCACAAAAATATTTCTAGTATCTAGAAGAGCATCTTTCATTGCACAGTGTCACAGAATTCAATTGCTTTTACAAAGATATTATTAACCAAAGAAAAGGACCTAATTTTAAAAATATATGTATCACATATTCAATTATTAAATAGAATCTGAAGCCCGAGAAAAGTATCACATTGAATTCAGCCTTATAACACTGCATGTTTTCCACCCTAGTTTTCATGAAATTAACAGTATGTCCTCACTGAAGGTTTACTGGTCCTAAGCTACGCTGCTAATCAGGTCATTCATGAGTCTCTAATATTAGTTAGCTACCTAATAATGGTAGTGGTTGGAAGTTTTGGGATAGGTACGGGGTTGACGGGTGGGCAAGTTAGTACTGATGTTTGAGGGGGTTTAACTTTATGAGGCCAGGGAGGGGATGAAAGAAGAAATGTAATTCAGAAAGTGAATGGTGCAAGTGTATTCAAGCTCCAATGTTTCTTCATTACAAGTGACTCATTCTGCTTACTCTGCTTCAGTTGGCCCACAATTGAAATCAAAGTATCAATTCCTGTATATAAAAATTAGAACCGGATTCTTTAGTCAGTCATGGTTTGTAGAAGGCTTCAAAATACTGTAAGAAATTGAGGTCCAGGCATAATCCTTCCCGAATCCAATGTACAAAAACGAGAGGTTTCCTCCCTGTCCAACATGATGACTGAAGTGAAAGAGGTCGGGGCTGTAATTGTCTGCATAATTCAGTGAAGTCAACGATGAAGTGGTTACATAAACCTTACTCCTCTGTCCATTTCCACCCTTTTAAAAATATAATAAAAAGATCCAAGTAGTACATTGGTGCTTTTAATGTCTGGCCCAAGTTGCACTAATATCTTTCAATCCTATGTGCTTGCACATAGCCTTGAATTAAACAGGCTTGAGGTTTTTGAGTGCGAATGGAATGTTATTACCTGCAAAGATAGAAAAAAAAATAGCAATTCAGATTAAAAATATAATTGAGATATTTATTTTTAAGAGATACAGCACAGTAGCATGCCTTTCTAGTCCAATTATGTCCATGTACTCAATTAACTAGTTTCTGTGTAATTTTTCATTTATTCAATTGTATTTCTCTGTTCTTTTTATTATCAAAGTATGGATATGTCACCATATACAACCCCAAGATTCATTTTCTTGTGGGCATTCTCAGTAGATGCAATGAAACACAATAGAATCAATTAAAATCTACACACAATGACTAAACAATTACAAGATAAAAAAACAAATAATAATAAAGAAATAATAACCAATATTGAGAACATGAGTTGTAGAGAAGTGAGTTCATAGGTTATGATTTGCAATGTGCTGCTTGAAGAAGTGCAATGGGAGCCAATTTGTTTTATATTATTTTATTTGTTGTTTCAGCGAGAAGAGGCCCTTCCGGCCCAACGAGTCACTGTGCCCATTGATCTACTGACTTGTAAACACAAAGTACACCGCAGATGCTGTGTTTGTACGTGTTGATCTACTGACTTAATCCCCAGCCTAATCATGGAACAATTTACAATTGTGAGGTAACTAGCACACCTAGAGGAAACCCACTCGCATGTAGGAAGAACATACAAACTTTCTTTTTTACAGAAGCCAGAATTGAACTCCAAACTCCAATGCCCCGAGCTGTAATAGCATCTATTATTGTGCATTGATAAAAACAGAAAATGTGAACAAAATTGCACACTAACAGGGAAGGAACACACAGTCTATTCAAACGGTTCTTTCAAAAAAAAAAGAACAAGGTCAGTTAAATATCTTCCTCCTGCACTTTATGCAACTTACATAATAGATTCAATTACATAAGCAAGAAATGAGAGATTTTCGCAATGTCACTAAGCATCCTGATACACATCATTAACTTCAGTTACACTGAATAGCTGAAATAATACAACTGAACAGAAATAATTTAATCTTTGGAAACAGCATGTTAGTCCTGCCTTATCTGGTATTAATACACCCTCTTCATCTGGTATAACTGGGATCTTCTTGCAGAACCAGTTTACAGAATTACAAATTTATCACATTGAAAGTCTATCTTCAGCAAATGGCTTTTCATTGCTCAACTTTCATTTGGGTTACCAGAGTAGCATAGTAGTTAGCACAATGCTATTACAGTTTGGTGCACTGGATTTCAGAGTTCAGTTCTGGCATCCTCATGTTTGTTTGTTACTTCCCATGAACATGTGGGTTTCCTCCAAATGTTCCAATTTCCTCCCACAGTCCAATGATGCACTGGTTAGTAGGTTAATTAGTCATTGTAAACTGGTCTGTGATTAGATTAGGGTTAAAATAGGTGGCTGCTGTGTCATGCAGCTCATTGGGCTGGGAGGGCCTGTATCACTCAATACATAAAGGTGCCACACAGGAGGCTGCTTACCAAGTTAAGAGCCCATGGTATTACAGGAAAGTTAGTAACATGGTAAGAGCATTGGCTGATTGGTAGGAGTCAGTGAGTGGGAATAAAAGGATCCTTTTCTGGTTGGCTGCCAGTGACTAGTTAAAAAGGCACTGCAGCATCTATACTTTCTGAGGAGATTGATGTGTACAAGGTTCTTTGCCCCAGCTTTCTACAGGAGCACCATCAAGAGTATCCTGTCTGGCTGTATCATTGTGTGATCTGGAAGCTGTAACCTGCAAGACCTCACAAAGGATACTAAACACCTACCAAGATGACCATCAGGGTCTCAGCCCCCCCCCCCCCCATATTTGTGACTTTTAACAGGAGTGTTGTAGATGTAGGACCCAAAGCATTGTTGAGAATCCCTACCACCCATCCCACAATCTCTTTGACCCACTACTGTCAGGAAGGATGTACAAGAACATCAGGAAAGAAATGCCAGATTGGGTAACAACTTCTTCCCCCAGGCTGTCAAACTAATGAATACTCTACCACCACCAAGGTCTCGTTACTAGAACAGCGAGCTATTTACTGCACTGCTCACCTGTACTGCGCACTACATGCTCTTTGAATTATATTTTATGAACTTATTTGTGGTGATATTTTATGTGCTGTGTGTGATATGTTTTAGACCATAAGACGATATGTTACTGGAACAGAACCAGGCCAATTTTTCCCTCAGCTCCAATATCCCCCTTCTCCATATCCCTTCATGCCTTGACCAAAAAGCTACCAACCTCTGCCTTAAATATCCAGACTTGTTTTCCACAGCTGCCTTGGCAAAGAATCCCACAGATTTACTACTCTCTGACTACTCCTCCTCATTTCGATGCTAAAAGAACACCTCTCTATTATGAGGCCATGTCATCTTAGACCTCCCCCCACCATAGGAAACACCCTCTTCAATCCACTCTATCAATGCCTTTCACCATTTGATAGGTTTCAATTTGGTCACCATCATTCTTCTGGACTCCAGTGAAAACAGACCTAAAGCCATCAAACGCTCTTCAAATGACAAGCCATTCAACCTGGAATCTTTTTCGTGAACCTCCTTTGAACCCTCTCCAGTTTTTGTGGGTGCACCATGGTCTGGAGAAAAATAGTTTCATTTTGTTGTATGTACGTACAGTCAGATGATAATGAACTTTACCTTGAACATACAGCTCTAAACCAGGCCCTTTGGCCCATCAGGAACGTTTTGAATTTTTTGCCACGAATATCAATTCAATCTGTCCAAATTAGGACCATATTTCAGGACTAGGTCTTCCTTGTTTAATTTTTATTTTTTTTAAACTTAGAGACATGGTCCTTACAGCTCAATCAGCCTGCACTGCCCAATTACACCCATGTGACCAATTAACCTACTAACACGTGGAAGGAAACTGGAACACCAGGAAGAAAGCTTTCCAGGCTATCAGAGCTTGCAGTGGGATCTGGGCCAGCTGGAAAAATGGGCTGAAAATTGGCAGACGGGATTTGATGCATATAAGTGTGAAGTGCTGCACTTCAAAGGACAAGCCAGAACAGGACTTACACATTGAACACAAGGGCAGTGAGTGAGAAAGGCAGTAGAATAAAAAGATTTGGGTATATAGATCTACAATTCCTTAAAAGTGGTGTCACAGGTGGGTAGCAATAGGTAGACATAAAGCTAAACCCACAAAATGCTGGAGGAACTCAACAGGCCAGACAGCATCAATGGAAACGTTTTGGGCCGAGACCCTTCATCAAGGCTAGAGACAAAAAGATGAGAAATCAGAGTAAGACGAGGGGGGAGCGGAGGAAGAAACACAAGGTGACAGATGAAACCAGGAGTGTGAGGAGGGGTGAAGTAAAGAACTGGGAAGTTGATTGGTGAAAGAGATACAGGGCTGGGGAAGAGGGAATCTGACAGGTAAAGACAGGTTCTTGGTTAGTCAGGGTTATGGAGAGAAGGCAGGAGAATAAGGCAGAAAGGGAAAATAAATTCGCCGTGATGGAATGGTGGAGCAGACTCAAGGGGCCAAATGGCCTAGTTCTGCTCCTGTGCCTTATGGTCTCATTTAGCATCATCGTCATTATGTGCCATGTTTTATGACGTGGGTGCTCATGGTCTTCCATCTGTTCATGGCCATGAATGTTCTTGGCAAATTTTTCTACAGAATTCTTTTGCCATAACCTTTTTCTGAGCAGTGCCTTCATAAAATGGTGACCCCAACTACTATCAATATCCTTCAGAGATTATCTGCTTGGTGTCAGTGGTTGCATAACCAGGACGTGATATGTTGCTGCTGAGGCCTCCACTGGTCAGAGATGCCCATGGATATTGCATCCTAGCTGTCTAGTTACGCAAGCCAGGGCAATACAATACGGAGAGCAAACTCTTGCCCAGGTAGCAGGCTCTCCCTCTCCACGTATCTGATGAACTAAAAGGAATGGCAGAGACTGATATAATTTAGTAGCAAGAGTTGCCAGTCACCTTGAACTTAACATAAAACTGCCTTAGGGACTCCAGCTCTGGATTTTTCCCTCAGGGTTTACTCCTGAAGCCTTCCCCATGAGTGGGTGCAGCCACAAGGCAGCGGAGGTTTGAGATCAGATTTTTCCTTCTCCTGCAGCTGACAAGCCCCATCTATCTGAAGCGACAGGTTTTAAGGGACCAGTAATCTGCCTTTGCCCCTCCTCCTGTCAGTAGAAATGTTTCTGTCAGACCTAGTAGCTAAGCCACACATGAAGCCCAGGAGCTGGTATGGACCTGCTGCCATGACTTCATGTGACCCTGATCCGGGGGGTGTGGACTAAGTAGGTGCTACACCTTTCACAAGGATGACCTGCAGGCTGGTGGAAGGCAAGTGTGCCTTCCCCCTCCTTGGGTAGAGACATACCTCCAATCAACCACTTATTTAGCACTGAACCTATGATTAATTGGAGGGTACAGCATGACTTCAGATGAACCTGCTATCATACATTTTCAGACACTCAGCTGACCTCTTTGATCTTCAGTGTACAGCTGATGTTCTACCAATTTGCACAGAAACTAGATAGAGAATTTAGAGAATGTTCCACATTGGAGGTTGGTCAAAAAGATTCAGACGCTCGGCTTTGAGATGAGGTTGTAAATTGGATTAGACGCTGGCTTTGTGGGAGAAGCCAGAGAGTGGTGTTAGATGGTTGCCTCTCTGACTGGAGGCCTGTGGCTAGTGGAGTACCAGGGCCAGTGATGGGTCCATTGTTGTTTGTCACCCTGTATCAATGATTTGGATTATAATGTGGTTAACTGGATCAGCAAATTTGTGAATGACGCCAAGATTGGGGGTGTAGTGGACAGCGAGGAAGGCTATCATGGCTTGTAGAGTGATCTGCATCAGCTGGATAAATAGGCTGATAGATAGCAGATTGAATTTAATACAGACAAGTGTGAGGTGTTGATTTAAAACTGAAATTTTTACATTATGCATTCTAACTCTATTCCTTTGTTCAGCTTTGTCCACAGCAAGCAAATTAGTATATTCTGCACAAGGGACCAAAACCTGGTCATATTATAGGAAGGCAAGCACATTGCATGAATACTCATCATTTTTTTTATATAAAGAAGGTTTCCCTAGGATAAAACAGAAGGACTTTGTTAGCATGAATGCTGTCTGTCCAGTTACAATGTTTACTAAAATTAGCCTTTAAAGCCTCAGCCTTTTCAAATTAAATTGGTCTTTCTTAAAATCATATTGTTTTAGCAAGAATAATGTAAGTTGTACAAAGTGTTGGTGAGGCCTAATATGGAGTATTGTGTGCAGCTCCATTCACCTATGCAATGTCAATAAGACTGAAAGTGTACAGAGAAAATGTATTGTCTGTTTTGTTATAATTTGTTACACCTCCATCAAATCTCCCTTCATTCTCCTACACTCCAGGGAAAAAAAGGCTTAACCTCTTCAACTTTCCCCTCTAACTCAGGTCCTCAAGTCCCAACCACATCCTTGCAAAAGTTCTCTGCACTCTTGCAATCTTAGGGATGCCTTTCCTGTAAGTAGGTGACTAGAACTGCACACAGTACTCTAAATTAGGCCTCACCAATGTTTTACACAACTTCAACATAACATCACGACTCATGGACTCAATACATTGATCTATGAAGGACAGTGTGCCAAAAAGCCCTCTCTATGACTGTTTTGTTAAGTACCTCTGCACTATCCACCACAATCAAGACTTCTCAGCGGCCAAACATTTTAATTCTGATTCCCATTCTTGTTCTGACATGTCAGTCCACGGCCTCTTGTGCTAAGAGCAGAGCACCCTCGGGATGGAAGATCAACACCTGGTATCCTCCAAAGTGATGACATGAATATCGATTTTTCATTCCAGTAACAATTTCCCCCCTCCCCTCTATTCCCCACTTTGTTTTTACTTCTCCCCACTGGCCTATTACTTCTCCCGGGTCCTCTCTCCTCTCCTATCAGATTCCTTTAGCTCCAGTCCTTGACCTTCCTCATCCACCTGGCTTCCCCTATCAACTTCCAGCTACCCTCCTTCCCCACCTGGCCCACCTTTTCATTCTGTCACCTTTCACCTTCCTTTGCAGTCCTGAAGGAGGGCCGAAATGTCCAATAATAAACAAGAGAAAATCTGCAGATGCTGGAAATCTAAGCAATACATTCAAAATGCTGGAGGCACTCAGCAGGCCTGGCAGCATCAATGGAAGAGTACACAAAGAGCACTCCACTTTAAATATACGCAATGACTTGTCCTCCACAGCTGTCTGTGGCAATGAATTCCACAGATTCACCATCCGCTAGTTAATGAAATTCTCCTTATAAATGAGAAGAAAGTAATGAGATATCAAAATTACAAAAAGATGTAACATTTTCAATTCTAAGTATTGCTAATCTATGCTCCTGAAAGTCTTCAAATATATGTTATAAGCTGCTGCACCTCTAAGGTTATAGAACACAATGCAATCAAGGTAAAAACGTGACATATTAAACTCCACTTCTGAATCAACTATTAATTTTACTATTAGGGACACGTGATAGAGAAAAAAAAACTTCCTCTAATTTACTTAAAACACTGGTTAGACCATACTTTAAACATCGTGTTCATTTCTGGTCATCTAATTATAGGAAGGACATGGAAGCTTTAGAGTGCAGGAGATTTACCAGGATATCTTAAACATGAGGGAGTCTGCTGATGCTGAAAATCCAAATCAACACACACAAAATGCTGGAGGAATTCAGCAGGACAGGCAGCGTCTACGGAAATGAATAAACAATCAACATTTTGGGTCAAGACGTTTCTGCGGGACTGAAAATGAAGACTTAGCTGGATGCTGCCTTGATTAGAGGGATGCCCTATGAGGATAGGTTGAGCAAGCTAGGGCTTTTCTCTTTAGAGCAGAGGAGGAAGAGAGGTGACTTGATAGAGGTGTACATCATGAGAAAAGCCACAGATTGGGTGCATAACCTGAGATATTTTTCCTAGCAAGGAAATAGCTAATACCAGAGGGTATAATTTTAAAGAAACCAGAGGAAAGTATTTGGGGGGGGGGGGGTTGTCAGTGGTATTTTTTAAAATTATATACACAGAGAGTGTTGAGTACATGGGATACACTGCCAGGGGTGGTGGTACTGGCAGATACATTGGGGGCTTCAAGAAACTCTTGGACAGACACATGGATGGTAGAAAAGTAGACAGCCAGCTGTGATCAGATTAATTGGTCACACAACATTGTGGGCCAAAGGACCTGTACTGCACTGTCGTGTTCTAAGTTATACATTCCAAAACCAGGCCTTTTAGCCCACAATTACATTGATCTTTTTGCCCATCCTTCATTAGCACTATGGCTTTCTATGTCTTGTCTATTTAACTTTTATTTTTTATTTTCAGATACAACATGATTACAGGTGCTTCTGCTCCAGCAAGTGTCATGTTTTCAACAGCTCTTTTCATGGACACTTTAACATCTGCTGGTCAGTAATGCCAACAGATTATAGATCAGCTTTCCACTTTCAGCAAGACTCTGGCAACGACAGTGAATTTGGTAAAAAGATTCAAATTAATTGATTTTTTTCTAGATGTCCAGAAATAAGACCATTTACACTTGGTATCTGGACACATACAAGTAAAACTGATCTCAGTGTTGGAATATATGAGTAATGATGAACTTAATGATGAGAATGAGTAGTCACTATGCTGTTGACTGTAATAAAAGCATCATATATAAGTTATTACCCCTCAACCATCAGGCTCTTGAGCCATAGAATCATAGAAAAGTACAGCACAGAAACAGGCCCTTTAGTCCATCTTGTCCAAGCAAAACCATTTAAACTGCCTACTACCATCAACCTGCACTGGAACCATAGCCGCCCTTATACCTACCAACAAATAATAATTAAATTAATATTTTTATTATTATTTTTTTTCCTTGTATTTGTACAGCTTGTCATCTTTTGCACATTGATGTCTGTCTTTGCTGTGTGCAGTTTTTCACTGACTTTATTATATTTCTTTTTATTTACTCTGAATGCCTGCAAGAATTATAGACCAATGAGCCTTACGTCTGTGGTGGGAAAGCTGTTGGAAAAGATTCTTAGAGACAGGATCTATGGGCATTTAGAGAATCATGGTCTGATCAGGGACAGTCAGCATGGCTTTGTGAAGGGCAAATCGTGTCTAACAGGCCTGATAGAGTTATTTGAGGAGGTGACCAGGTATATAGATGAGGGTAGTGCAGTGGATGTGATCTACGTGGATTTTGGTAAGGCATTTGACAAAGTTCCACACGGTAGGCTTATTCAGAAAGTCAGAAGGCATGGGATCCAGGGAAGCTTGGCCAGGTAGATTCAGAATTGGCTTGCCTGCAGAAGGCAGAGGGTCGTGGTGGAGGGAGTACATTCAGATTGGAGGGTTGTGACTAGTGGTGTCCCACAAGGATCTGTTCTGGGACCTCTACTTTTTGTGATTTTTATTAACAACCTGGATGTGGGGGTAGAAGTGTGGGTGTTGGCAAGCTTGCAGATGACACAAAGGTTGGTGGTGTTGTAGATAGTGTAGAGGATTGTCGAAGATTGCAGAGAGACATTGATAGGATGCAGAAGTGGGCTGAGAAGTGGCAGATGGAGTTCAACAGTGGCAAAGTGTGAGGTGGTACACTTTGGAAGGACAAATTCCAAGGCAGAGTACAAAGTAAATGGCAGGATACTTGGTAGTGTGGAGGAGCAGAGGGATCTGGGGATACATGTCCACAGATCCCTGAAAGTTGCCTCACAGGTAGATAGGGTAGTTAAGAAAGCTTATGGGGTGTTAGCTTTTATAAGTCGAGGGACAGAGGTTAAGAGTTGCGATGTAATGATGCAGCTCTATAAAACTCTGGTTAGGCCACACTTGGAGTACTGTGTCCAGTTCTGATCAACTTACTATAGGAAGGATATGGAAGCATTGGAAAGGGTACAGAGGAGATTTACCAGGATGCTGCCTGGTTTAGAGAGTATGGATTATGATCAGAGATTAAGGGAGCTAGGGCTTTACTCTTTGGAGAGAAGGAGGATGAGAGGAGACATGATAGAGGTGTACAAGATATTAAGAGGAATAGATAGAATGGACAGCCAGCACCTCTTCCCCAGGGCACCACTCCTCAGTACAAGAGGACATGGCTTTAAGGTAAGGGGTGGGAAGTTCAAGGGGGATATTAGAGGAAGGTTTTTCACTCAGAGAGTGGTTGGTGCGTGAAATGCAGTGCCTGAGTCAGTGATGGAGGCAGATATACTAGTGAAGTTTAAGAGACTTCTAGACAGGTATATGGAGGAATTATATGGGAGGCAGGGTTTGAGGGTCGGCACAACATTGTGGGCCGAAGGGCCTGTAATGTGCTGTACTATTCTATGTTCTAAGAAAACGAATCTCAGTGTTGTACTTTGCAAGTAGATAATAAATCACTATACATACTTTTGATTTATATTGTTCCTAAAAAATAGGAACATTACTTTTTAAATACGCAACACTCACAACGCTGGAAGAGCTCAGTGTGTCAGGCAGGATCTGTGGAGAGGAATGAACAATCGATGTTTTGGGCCGAGGCCCTGGAAGGGAAGGGGGGAAGAAGCCAAAAAGGTGTGAGGGAGGGAAAGAGTACAAGCTGGAGGGTGACAAGTGTATCCAGGTGAGGGCAAATGTAGGTGGGTGGGTGGGGGAAGGAGATGAAGGAAGTAGCCGTGAGGTGAGAGGTGAAACCAGGTGACGGGGAAGGTAAGTGGGGGGGAGGGAAGGATGATGAAAGAGGCCATGAGGTGAGAAGTGAAACCAGGTAACGGGGAAGGTAGGTGGATTGGGGAGAGGGCTGAAGGGAAAAACTGAAGGATGATAGGTGAAACTAGATGACGGGAAGGTAGGTGGGTGGTGGGGAGGGGTGAAGGAAGAAACTGGAAGATGATGGGTGAAACCAGGTGAGAGAGAAAGTAGGTGGGTGGGGGTATGATGGAAGAAGCTGGGAGGTGATAATTGAAAAGGCTGATAGGAGAGTGGACAATGGGAGAGGAGCAGTACCAGAGGGAGGCGACAGTCAGATGACGAGCTGTGGTAGCAAGTGAGCACATAGTCAGAGGACAGCGGAGTTCCCAGAGGGGGAGCAGTGAGAGAGGGTCTCAATGAAGATCCAAAGAGAAAATTAAAATTTCTTCAGGGTAGGCATCCCTCAAATAAACTTCACAATGGAGCAGCAAATCGTAATCATTAATCTGAATAAGTAGTGGGCTGAAGGGCCTGTTGTTATGCTGCATCTCTCTATGAATCTACAGGTCATGGAGAACACGCAGACTCCACAAAGACAGCATTCACGGTCAGGGCAGAACAGGTGTCACTGGCAGCAGCACTGTTGTACTCTGCCACAGTAACCCCTAGAGCAAATAGAAAATAAAAGAACTGGATGAAAAAATAAAAATACAAGAGATTCTCAAGATGCTGGAATCCAGAGGAACAAGCACAGAAAGATAATTCATGTTAAAGAATTATTAACGAAAATGTACAAATTGATAAACAGGTATGTTAAATGATGAAAACAGAGACTGAGCATGATATATGAAGCTCTCTATCAGGATAATTCGAATGAAAAGGCAGCAGAAGCAGAAATACAAATCAGATGGGATAGTGTTGGGGCAGCACAATGGTGTACAGTACCAGCGACCTGTCGCTACCTGTGAGGAGTTTGTTTATATGTTCTCACTCACTGTGGCTGTGTGGGTTTCCTCCAGGTACTCCAGTTTCCTCCCACAGTCCAAAAACCAAAACGTGTCCAAAAATGTAGTATGGGTGCAGATATACCCAGCTCTGAGACACGGTTGGTAGGTTAATTGGTCATTATAAATTGTCCTGTGATTAAACTAGGATTAAATCAGGGGTCTGCTGGGCGGTACAGCCCAATAGGCCGGAAGGGCCTATTCCATGCTGTACCTCAATAAATAAATTAATTAATATACTCTTATACAATACTGTGCAAGTGTTAGGCACATATACAGCTAGGGTGCCTAAGACTTTCGCAAAGTACTGTAGCAGTTTTCACTGTACTGCTGCCACAAAAAAGGATCAAGAATCAACTTCATTCACCATGTACATTCACACGTATTAGGAACTTACTGTGGTATGCTGATCAGGGCATGACATGCAACAATTACACAGAATAAAGAGATGCACAGTACTGTGCAAAAGTCTTAGGCACATATATATAGCTAGGGTGCCTAAAACATTTGCACAGTGATGTATTTGTCAAGGTGGAGTTGAGAGAGTTTGTAAATCTGGTTGAAGCAAAGGATATTGGGGATGGTGAGGGTGGATTGCTGCAGAAGGGTGGGGACAGGTGGCAGAGGAAGAGTGCCCGGGGTGGGGGATTGCATGCATGCAAACACAAAACCCTGAGACACCGGGCAACGTAATTTGATTCCAAATAATTGGTATATTGATCATTATAGAATGTCTCTCTGGTGCTTCCCACTCTCCCCCCCCCCCCCCTTTTCCTAACCGTGATTCCCTTCTCCCTGCCCCCTCACGCTCTCAGTCCACAACAGAGACCCAAATCAGAATCAGGTTTATCATCACTCACAGATGTTTAGGAGCAGCTTCTTCCCCTCTGCATCTGATTCCTGAATGGACATTGAACCCATGAACACTCCCTCGCTACATTTTTAATTTCTGTTTTTGCACTACTTACTTATATTTACTGTGATTCAGTTTTGTTTCTATGTTGATGTATTGTATCGTAATTCTACAGAAAAGTTAACAAATTTCACGACATATGCCACTGTTATTAAACCTGGTTCTGATGTCATGAAATTTGGTTTTTTGCAGTAGCAGCAATTCAGTCAAATAAATAGCTACAGTATTGTGCAAAAGTCTTAGGCATCCTAGATGTATGAATGCCTAAGACTTTTACACTGTGTTGCACAATATGAAGTTAGATGTTGAAGTATGGATTTGGAGTAAAAATGTGCATAAATACTTGCATGTATTTACAATGTAAACAACATTATAAAAAGTGATTTAAAGTGCTTACAGTGCATTGCAGTGGTGGGGGTAATAAATAGAATGTGTGGGGAGTCCAACTAGAATGACTGATCAGATTAACTACCTGGTGGAAGAAACTTTTTAAGATGGAATGAAGTTTTTTTGCTTTCATAGCCCTGCCATACTTTCCAGAAGGGAGGCATTCTGCAGGGTGTGTAGTATACACAGTGAATAGTCGATACAAAGGCAAACATATCAAATTGTTGTTCACAACCTTAAAATAGCCATGAACCAGAATCAGAATTGGATTTATCACTGGCATATATTGTTTAATTTTTTAATCTTTGTGGCAGCAGTGCTGTGGAAATATTGAGAAAATAGAAATTTGAGCCTGGAATAGGCCCAACAAGCTGATCCACCCAGCAACCCATTTATTTAACCCTAATCTAATCACAGGGTAATTTACAATGATCAATTATCCTACTAACAGGCATTTTCTTGGACTATGGAAGGAAATCTATGCATCACAGTAAGGATGTACAAACACCTTACAGACAGCTTTGGAATTGAATTCCAAATTCTTAACAGCCCGAGCTGTAACAGCATTGTACTAACCGCTCTGCTACCGTGGGGCCTGAAATACCAAATTAATTTTTAAAATGTTAAAACAGTCAGGATTAGAGACCATTGTGAAAATATTGAGAAAATAAAGATTTGAACAGTAATATTTTTGTCACTACAATGAAGAGCTTAAATTGACATTTCAACAGCAAAGGCATCATTTTGCAGCTGGAGTAAACCTGTATATTTACAGTGGTAAATATACAGTGGTATCATTATTCTAATATGCTTACAAGACACAAGGACTTGGCAATTTCAAATGCTGACGCATGTTGCTTATAAAATACTAATGCTGGCCAAAGTACTTAAAGCATATAATAGATAATATAGCTTGTAGCAGAGGCAAGACCTTCATTCTCAACCAACACATCATCAATCCAAGGGAGAGGCAACATCAATCTTGCTTTGTTCACTTATCCACTGCAAGTCGATTTGATCATGTACTGAATTTTATAATCTATTAGCATTTGTTGTGATTGACCAGCATGGATAGCACATGGAATGAGGGGATAAACATAATATAGATTCTTATTTAATATTGACAAAAATGTTCATTTTCATTTGCAAATGTATATTTACAATTTATAGCTTAATACTAGCTCCTGGAACGTGATCAGAAACTACTTTGTAAGAAGCTGAAAGGCAACAGAAAAGATAAAGACTAAAGATTAGCTTTCATTTTCACATTTTCATTAAAACATCAAAACATGCAGTGAAATGCATCATTTTCTGACAAATTAAATCAGCAAAGATTGTGCTGGGCAGTCGGCAAGAGTTGCCACACTTCCAGTGGCAACGCAGCCTACCCACAACTTTCTGACCCACACATATTTGGAATGTGGGAGGAAACAGGAGCACCTAAAGGAAATCCAGACAGTCAAGGGGAGAACGTACAAACTCCGTAGAGACAGCTCTGGAATTCAACCCGGGTCACTGGCGCTGTAATAGCGTTATGCTAACTGATACGCTACCTTGCCATCCTACACTCTAATTAGGATAACTTTATGTGTTTGTGAGAATAAAATAAACAATATCCTTTTGAAAGCAGAAGTTTTAATGAATATGAATCAATCCGTCTGTAACAGTCTCTGCGATGGCTATTCTACGTCCCAGGAAAGAATGGAAAAGGCTCAGGTATTGAATATGGTTCACCGGAATCAAAAGGTTTTGGGTTGCAGCGTTAATTTAAGTTGATATTCAGTGTAGTATGGGTATAAAATATTCTGAGGCACTACTCCGATGAGCAATAAGGGACAATTGCTCAACAATAAGTACAATAGAACAGATTATTTTCTAATTAAAATGAATCGTTTTTGGATTTGATATAGTTTGAGTGCAATGTCTCCCCCATTTCAAAGAACACTTCATTGTTGGTGAAATGTTTGTTACATCATGGGTTCAGAATCAGAACCAGGTTTAATACCACTTGCATATGCCATTAAATTTGTTGGTATGTGGCAGCAGTACACTGCAATATATAATAAAAACTGCAAATTACAGTAAGTATATTAAAAAAAGTTCAATTAAATTAGTGCAAAAAAATTAGTGAGGTAGTGTTCATGGGTTCAATGTCGTTTAAGAAATTGGACGGTTGAAGGGAAGGAAGCTGTTCCTGAAACATTGAGTGTGTGCCTTCAGGCTCCTGCACCTCCTCCTTGATGGTAGCAATGAGAAGAGGGCATGTCCTGTATGATGGGGTTCCTTAATGATGGCATTGCTCCTTAAAGATTTTGCCATTGATTTTATTTGCCTTTTATCATGGTGCAGAACTTTCTGAGAGACTGATAGATCTTGAACCCTATTCTAGAGCAGGGCAATAGTTCACAGAGAAAACCAGTTATCTGTATCTCAATGTATCCCAGTTGCCTTCCTCACTTATAGATCACTGAAAATTACAGCACAATACAGGCCCTTCAGCCCATGATATCATGCCAACCTTTGAAACTATTAAAACCTAAGAACAATCTAACCCTTTTCTATTATATAGCCCTCCATTTTCTATCATCCATGTGCCGATCTAAGAAACTCTTAAACATTCCTCATGTACCTGCCTCCACACTCTGCGTAAAATATTTATCTTTGCCATCTCCAATATACTTTCCTCCAATGAGTTAAAGTTATGTTCCCTCGTATTAACCATTTCCATCCTGGAAACAAGTCTGTGGCTTTCCACTTGATCTATGCTTCTTATCATCTTGGCCACCTCATTCAGGTCACCTCTCATCCTCCTCTGCTCCAGAAAATAGTGCTTGCTTGCTCAATCTATACCCGTATATGGCAGCCTCTGTAATCCAGGCTTTATCCTGCTAAGTCACCTCTGCACCCTCTCTAAAGATTCCACAACCTTCTTATATTGAGATGACCAGAACTGAATGTGACATTCCAAGTTTAATCTAACCAGGGTCATATGAGGCTGCAGCATTACCTCACAGTGGAAATAATTCAGAAGATGTGGGACTTGGGTGGTTGGTAGTTAGGTTTAGTTGTTCTCCAATCTTGGCAATTTACTTGCAAACGTTTCATCACCATGTTGATTATGGTGGGTCCTCCAAATGCTTGGCCTTTATAAAAGTAAATAAAGGCCAAGCATTCAGAGTTACACTATCAATCTCTTGAATCTATCAACCCTGCCTTAATATATGTAAAGGCTCAGCCTCCACAGCTGCCTGTAACAAGAATTCCACAGATATACAATTTCAAGGCCTTAGACCTTTCAGTGAAAAAAAATCAGTGCATGCAATATGCCCTAATCTCTCTTGGCAACAATTGGAAACAAAGTGCTTCACAATAATATTTTTTTAACTTTCATATCCCTTCTTGTAAAAGTCAATGAAAGTATTAAGTAACAAAAGTTAGAATGGTAACAATGAATGTTTTTTCCTCCTTTAAAATGTTCGGTGATCACTTCAGATTTCTTAATAGATGGAGTGTGGTGATAGGGTCAAGATACTGAAATTAACTACCTTAAACTCAAGAAAGTCTGTGAATGCTGAAAATTTTGAGCAACACAGATAAGATGCTGGAGGAACTCAGCAGGTCAGGCAGCTTCTATTGAGCAGAACGTACAGTCGATGTTTTGGGCCGAGACCCTTCATAAGTACAAGCTGCCAGAATAATAAAGTAGGAAAGGAGTACAAGCTGACAGGTGATAAGAGAACAGGTCAGGGAAGGGTGGGTGCATAAGTACCTTTATTTGTGGTGTAGACAGGGAAGAATTGTAAAATACACATCAGCAATTCTTAAACACAAGAGATTCTGCAGATGCTGGAAATCCAGAACAGCAACCCAAAAAAAAACTAGAGGAATGCAGTTCAGGCAGGAGAAAAATAAATAGTTGACATTTCATGCTGAGATCTTTCATCAGGACTGTAAGGTCTACAATGCTGCCTAGTCCACTCAACGGTATCATCCTGTTAGATTAGACTGTTTGTTATTTTCTTTGCAATTACGTATTTATATTTTTATAACTAATTATATACATGCAGCTGTTTAGCATGTTTCCTAGTGGCTGCAGTATGTATAGCAAATGTTCAGAGTGTCCCAAGTGGTTATGTTTGTATGATTCTCATGGTTTTGCATTAATTGAATAAGGACTGTCTGATTGGTTGACTCTGATCTACAAATTTGGATGGAATGTTTCTTGTCTGTGGGTGTGTAAAAAGAACTGACCACACAGCTCTGCCACCTTTTTGCTTCCTTCACGTCACTTACTAGACAGCTATCATTGTCCATTTTAGTTCTATTTGTTCTAGTTATCATCATTATGTGCTGTGTCGTATAATGTGGACAATTATGGCCTTCGACCATGATTGTTCATGGCAAATGTTTCTACAGAAGTGGTTTGCCATTGCCTTCTTCTGGACAGTGTCTTCATAAGACCAGTGACCCCAGATATTATCCATACACTTTGGAGATTGTCTGCTTGGCATTAGTGGTCACATAACCAGGACGTGCATTAAGCACCAGCTGCTCATATGACCATCCACCAACGGTTTCCATGGCTTCATGTGACCCTGATCAAGGGGGCTAAGCAGGTACTACACCAAACAACACATGCAAAATGCTGGAGGAACTCCACAGGCAAGGCAGCATTTACAGAGAAGAGTACAGTTGACGTCTTTGGCTGAGACCCTTCATCAGGACTGGAGAAGAAAGATGAGGAGTCAGAATAACAAGGTGTGGGGACAGGAGATAGAAACACAAGGTGATAGGTGAAACCGATGGCAGAGGGTGTGGGGGGTGATGAAGTAAAGAGCTGGGAAGTTGATTAGTGACAGAGATATAGAACTGGAGAAGTGGGAATCTGATAGGAGAAGACAGAAGTCTATGGAAGAAAGAAAAGGGAGAGGAGCACCAGAGGGAGGTAAGTAGATAAGGTGAGAGGGGGAAATTGGAATGGTGAATTTGAAGGGGTGTTGGCCATTACCAGAACTTCAAGAAATCAATGCTCATGCCATCAGGTTGGAGGCTACTCAGATGGAATATAAGGTGTTGTTCCTCCATCCTGAGTGTGGCCTCATCGTGACAGTAGGAGAGACCATGGATGACATGTTGGAATGGGAATGAGAAGTGGAATTAAAATGGGGACACTGGGAGATCCCACTTTTTCTGGCAGACGGAGGTAGGCACTCGAGAAAACAGTCTCCCGATCTACGTCGGATCTCACCGATATATAGGAGGCCACATTGACAGCACCAGCTACTGTATATGGCCCCAAGAAACTCACAAGTGAAGTGGCGCCTTACCTGGAAGGATTGTTTCAGGCCCTGAATGGTAGTGAGGGAGGAGGTGTAGCACTTGTTTCATTTGCAAGGAAAAGTGCCAGGAGGGAGATCAGTGGGGAGGGACAAATGAGCAAGGGAGTTGTGTCAGGAGTGACCTCTGCGGAAAACGGGGGGGTGGGGGGAGATGATGTGCTTTGTGGTGGGATTCCACTAGAGATGTTAAAGTTACAGAGGGTTATGTATTGGATGTGGAGGTTGGAAGGGCTGAGGACAAGAGGTATCCTATCCCTGGTGAGGTGGTGGGAGGATGGGGTGAGGGTAGACATGCGTGAAAGGGAAGTGATGCAGTTGAGGGCAGCGTTGATGTTGGAGGAAGGGAAGCCCAATTTTTGAAGGAGGAGGACACCTCTTTAGTTCTGGATTGAAAACTCATCTGGAAAGCAGATGTGGCAGAGATGGAGGAATTGAGATAAGGGGATGGCATTTTTACAAGCGACAGGGTGGGAGGAGGTATAGTCTAGGAAGCTGTGAGAGTCAGTGAGTTTCACACCTTGTCCAAGGGTAATCTAGAAGCTAGCAGATGCAAGAAGTGCCTTACATTTCCTTTGGTCGACACATCTTCACCTCACCACCCATATTTGCTCTAGTAGAACTTAATAAAACAAACATGAGGTTTTGTGTCTCTTTCTAGACTTTTGAAAGAACCTTGAATTAAAAACATCACAACCCAACAATCCTTTGTTCCGACTAATACCTCACATTTGTGCATCGTGTTGCTCGTGTCCGACACATCCTTCCTCTGCGACTTCTTCTGCGCGTGCCAACTCGTCTGCCATTAGAGCCTCCTCGAGCCTTTTCCGCACCTGTTGTACCCGTTCTTCTTGTTTCCTGTGGTGTTGAGAAAAACATTTACACGCTTTAGAGATAACTTGGATGAAAAATGGTGGATTATGTGGAAGGAAAGAATTAGATTGATCTTAGAGCAGGTTGAAAGGTTGGCACAACATCATGGGTCAAAGGGCTGTACTGCGCTGTAATATTCTGTATTTGTTCTACATTCTTAACAAACAGTAAGGGTTTTCATCCACAAAATGCCTTGCTCACAACCTCTGCATTCCTGAATCAGTCACTTCACGGACAGTCTCAAAATCTGGGTTGGGTTTGAGAATTGGACAATTAAACATTTGCTGGATTGAAGGGAAGATTGAAGTATTGCAGATTTACCCCCAATATCTATATTAGTGTTTTTTAAAAAAATATAAAATGCAATAAAACCTACAGAATTCAGTGCATTGATTTTGCAGGCTAATATTTTATGGTCATACTCCTATAAATGAGCAGACAAGAGACACAGATTGAGTGGATACCCGGGGTGGAAAGGGTTAATACCAAGGGGCATAATTTTAAGGTGATTAGAGATGTAGGGATAAGCAACAGTTAAGTTTTTTTTAAAACACGGAGAACAGTGAATGCATGGAATTTGCTGCTGGGGTGGTGGTAGAGAGAGTTACATTAGGGACATTTAAGAAACTGTGAGATAGACATGCATGAGAGAAAAATGGAAGGCTGCATGGGAGGGAAGGATGGGATTAATCTTGAATAGGTTAAAAGGTCGGCAAAACATTGCAGGCCGAAAGGCCTGTACTGTACTGTAGCATAGACTTGTGATTAAATTAATGAGTGCAAATGCTAATTTCAGATTCAAGATATTGTTAAATGATGTTAAGCAGAAACCTTTGCCTCTAATACCCTTAAGCACAAGGTCAAATACGACAAAAGTAAATCAATTTGACTTTCAGATTCAGAATCAGGTTTAATTTCACAAGAATATGTCTGAATTTTGTGATTTGCAACAGCGGCATATTGCAATATATAGAAATTATAAGTACAGTAGGATAAGGCAGCGGAGGTTTAAAATCAGAGTTTCTTCTTCCAGATGAGCTCCATCTGCCGAAAGAGACTGGCTTTAAGGTGCAAGTAAACTGCCTTTGCCTCTTCCCCTGTCAGCAGAAACATTTCTGCCAGGTTGAACTTGGTTGGCAGAGGCTATTTGAGATACACACCATCGGGAGTATTTAGTAGGTAGTGGAAGTTTATCCCCACCAACACTCACGGCTGTGACAAGCTTATGAAACCCTCTAAACCCTAAACATTGACTCTTAACTCCTCCCTCTCTCACCAATACCATCCCTATGAACCTAAAAAAACCCACTAAAACTGAGCCAGAACCTCGAGGGACATCACAGCTCTACAGTGCTGGAGAAGGGGGAGCCCAATAGGAGGGGACACAACGCCATAGAAGGAAGAAAAGGGGGGAGTAACACTAGACGGAGGTGATGGGGAGGCAAGGAGATAAGGTGAGAGAGGAAAAAGTGGATTTGGAATGGTGAGTGGGGTGGTTTCATTACCAGAAGTTCAAGAGATTTTCAGCCCTATATCTCTTCAGCCAGAGGTTGGTGAATCTGTGGAATTCAATGCCACTGATTGGTGTGATGGCCAAGACAGTGAGTATACTTAAAGTGGAGGTTGATAGGTTCTTGATTAGTAAAGGCGTCAAAAGTTACTGGGAGTAGGCAGGAAAATCTAAAATTATTGATGGCATTCGCAAAAAAATACACGATTTGCCATTTTCCTGACAATGTCTTTTAAATAAGTTAGCATTTAAATTGATCCTTAGACCTATTCTGGTTCTGAATTCTGTAAAGCTTTGATTGTGTGACTGTAAATAGGCCACACACAAAAAAAAGCAGAATTATGGGTTCGGTACAGAAGGCATACAAATGCCTGAATTAGTGTTTGACCATGCTTTGTATTTCAAGTACTGTAGATTGCAAATACAGATGGATGCATAATTATATAATGTTTACAGAAAAAGATAAAATTTCCCTAAAGAACCCTGGTCACATCGGTCAAAATTTTGAATATTGCTGCCTTCCTGATTTCACTAAACCAATCATGCGAGTGCCATCTGCTGGCATAGCAGATGCCCTGTGGAAATAAGTCTGGTTTATTGATTTTATTTAGAGATACTGCACGGAACAGGTATCTCCAGCCCAACTAGCCACATCACCCAGCAGCCCATCAATTTAACCCTAGCCTACACACAGGACAATTGAGAATGGCCGATTAACCTACGTCATTTGAAATGTGGGAGGAATCTGGAGCACGTGGAGAAAACGCACGCCATCACAGGGAGAACATACAAACTCCTTATAGATGGTGCTGGAACTGAAATCTGACACCCTAAGCTGCAACAACATTGAGTTACTCTCTGCGCTAACATTTATTGATTTAATACCTATACATTTCGAATTTATACTACAAACGGACAAGTACCTACTCACAGTTCCACAGTTAAATGGGGTGTCTATGGAGGGATAGCGCCTCTGGGGGGGGGGGGGGTGCCTGCCTTTCCCTTTTCAGGGCAGCTCGTCCACCTTTGGTCCCCACTGGGTGCTCAGCTCTCACCTGAGGCTCCAAGTAGCTGTAGCACATGCAGCGGCCACACCCCAGTGAGGTAGGGGATCTGCCTGTCCCAGCATGTGCAGTCTGGCCATGGCAGATTGAGCGGAAGAGACTAATTAATAGTCCAACGGACAAGAAGGCAGGCCAGCAGGTGTAGTGGAGTGCTAAGAGCATGACAAGGCACTTAGATATCCTGGTCATCCACCCAGCAGAAGGCAAAGGCAAATCACTGCTGTAACCTGCCGCGTACGCGTTCCCAATATGTCAGAGCAGTGTGGAGGGAAATCGTCCGCCAAATGGAAATTCCAGATGTGACCTAACAATGAATACCTAACAGTTCTGCTGCTGCCAGGAACAACGTACAGAATCCAAAAGAACATTTTAATCATTTTAATATTCTCACTCTAATTACAACTGTCTAATTATTATTAATTAATATACTACTGAGTATATCCAACCTTTTGCCCAGATCCATATACCTGCTATCTAAAATGAATGTCAAGCACACAAAGCACAGTCTCAGGAAAGCAGCAAACATCAACAGAGACCACCACCACTCAGTCCATGCTCTCTTCTCGCTACTGCCATCAGGAAGGAGGTACAGGAGCCTCAGAACCTACACCCCCAGTTCAAGAACAGTTATTACTCCTTAACCATCAGGCTCTTGAACCAGAGGGGATAACTTCACTCACCCCATCACTGAATTGTTCGCTCAACCTATGGACACACTTTCAAGGACTCTTCATCTCATGTTCTTGACATATACTACTTATTTATTTGAAGGTCTTAGAAGTTAAGCAGGTACTGTTTCTTTGAAAGAAATGTCTAGATGACAACTTGTCCTCTCTTCACCGCAGTTTAGTCCTTTTCCAGGCATGTTTTGTCTTCTGTGCTCCCATGGCACTCAGCTGCATTTAAGTTAGCACCGTTTACGAAAAAAGAATTTTAATTTCCCTTCCAGGGCAAAAAAAAGAGGATGGGAGAAGGATCTGACAGGCAAGGTGACGCAAATTGCTGAGAGATCCTATAGGTATATTAAATGGGTGAATAGAGAGAGAATAGCACCCTTAAAGCATGGACATCTGTGTAGAACCAAGTAGATAGGTGAGCATTTTAATGTATATTTCTCTTCCATATTTGCTGTGGAGAGAATGATGGCAGTTAAGGAAATAAATGGTGTTGTCTTGGGACCACATACAAATTAGTAGCAAGGAGGCACTGGATGCCTTAAAGTATGTTAGGATAGATGATAATAATAACTTAATTACAGAGCTCTTTTCATACAGACCATGTAGTTCAAAGTCCTTTAGAATGGGATAGATTATAGGACCAGAGGGCACAGCCTCAGAATAGAAGAACGTCCATTTACAACAGAGATGAGAAGGATTTTCTTTGGCTAGAAATGGTGTACCTGTGGAATTTGTTACCATAGGCAGTTGTGGAGGACAGGTCATTGAGTGTATTTAAGGCGGAAGGTCAAAGGTTCTTGATTAGTCAGGGAGAAAGCAGGAGAATGGGGTTGAGAGGGTTTATAAATTAGAGATGTTGGAATGTCTGAACAGACTTGAAGGGCCAAATAGTCCAATTCTGCCATTAGGTCTTATGGATAAAAGTGCAAACATGAAAACAAAATAAAATATAAAAATAAAATAAACATGAAAATAAAAGACAAAAAGGTGTTAGTTAAATGCAAAATTAAATAAATAGGCTTGAAGCTGGCATTTAAAAGTCTCAACTGAGTTTTCGTCCTTTATAGTTTTAGGTCTTGAATTCTACAGTTTAGTTATTCCACAGATAAGGCGTACAATCTCTCGGGCTTTACCTGGTGTATTTATGGAACTTGAGGGAAGCTAAAGAAGAAATTGTGGAGGACCTTGCAGAGACTTTTGCTTCAGCTGCAGCCATAGGTGAGGCTCAAGAGGACTTGTTAATGTGGTAATATTGTTTAAAAAGCATAGCATGACAAGCTAAGAAGCTACAGACTAGCTACTGACATTCGTGGTGGTTAAATTGCTCAAGGGGATTCTAACTGATAACGTCTGATTCAGGACAATCAGCACGGTTTTGTGTGTGGAAAGCTATGTCTCACAAGTCTCTCAGCATCCTTCAAGAAGGCAACTGAGTGAAGGTGACAGTAGGGCAGTGGATACTATCAAGGTCCCTCATGGCATGCTAGTCTAGAAAGCAGATCACATGGGGTGGGGGGCAAGGTTTACACGGCAGATTGGATTCATAATTGGCTCAATGGTAGAACTTTGAACTTTTCAGCACAGTACAAGCTCTTGAGACCACAATGTTATTCCAGCCTTTTAACTTACTCCAAGATAAATCTAACTCCTCCCTCCCACATTTTGCTTTCACTCAGAAGTAGAAGGTGATGGTCAAGGGTTTTTTTTGGATGGGAGACAATGTATTCTAGTGATGCGTCACGGAGTCAATACTGGGAACTTTGTAGTTTGTAAATTATACAAATGATTTAGATGTGAACATACAAAGCATGGTTATTAAGTGTGTGGATGATAGTACAATAGGCTGTGTTGTAGACAGTGTAGAAGATCATGAAAAATTGAAGGGGGACCTTGGCCAGATGGGTATGTGGACTGAGGATTGGCAAATGATTTTCAATCCAAATAAATACAAGGCTTTGCATTTTGCGATCTTATGTGCAGGTTTTATGCAGAGAATGAACAGGGGGATGTCAGAGTGAAAAAACAGCATTATAGGTAGACAGGATGGTGAAGGCAGCATTTGGGTCACTAGCTTTTATCTAACAGGGCATTTAATACAGGAGGTGGGAAATTATATTGCAATTAACCTGCACTTAAGGGTATTATTTTACCCTGCTGCAGAAAAGACAGTATCAAACTAGAAAGAGTGCAGAAAGGATTTTCCAGGATGTTGGCCGGACTTGTGGCCTGATTTGCAAGAAGTGGGTGCGTAGATTAATACTTTATTCCCTGGAAATAAGAGATTGAGGACATCTGATAAAGGTCTACGGAGTTACGAGGAGCATAGACAGGATGAAAGCACAGGGGGAGGGGGCGCTAAAAACAAGAATACATAGACTTATGATCAAATTTTAAAGGGACATCAGGGGCAGCTTCTTCACACAGAAGGTGATGTACATTTGGA
The DNA here is from genome assembly GCF_030144855.1 of Hypanus sabinus. Lineage (NCBI taxonomy): Eukaryota > Metazoa > Chordata > Chondrichthyes > Myliobatiformes > Dasyatidae > Hypanus > Hypanus sabinus. Next base: position 100,314,908 of record NC_082719.1, on the reverse strand, counting down.
ATGATCTGCCAGAAGTAGTGGTTGAGGTGGGCACATCAGCAACATTTACAAACCTTCTATATTAAGTACACAGATAGGAGAGGTTTAGAAGGCTGTGGGCCAAATGAGGGCTGTTGGAATGTGCTCACTGAGCAGCAGTTAGTACTGGCGAGTAAGGCCAAATGGCCCATTTCTATGCAATATAACTGTAGAAATTTTATATCTATGCCTTCTATTTCTTGACTACTAACCAGAAAAAAAGTCTATTTGTCCGTACTTACCTTTTCAAAGAGGAAATATAAGGCCCCCTTCTTGGGCCGCTTATCTAAGTAAGGATATGAGGGCATTGGAAAGTATCCACATGGGGTTTACAAGAATGATCCCAGGAATGAAAGTGTTAACATATGAGGAATGTTTGATGGCTCTGGGCCTGTGTTTAATGAAAATTAGAAAGAGTGATCTTACTGAAACTTATCGAATATTGTAAGACCTAGATAGAGTGGATATGGGGAAGATGGTTCCTGTGTTGGGGGGACCTAGGACCAGATAGCACAGCCTCAGAATACAAGGAACATCCATTTAGAACAGAGCTAAAGAGGAATTTTCTTGCCAGAGGGTGACAAATCTGTGGAATTCATTGCCACAGACGACTATGGAGGCTTAGTCAATGGGTATATTTAAAGTGGAGGTTGAGAAATTCTTGATTAGTAATTTTATTTATTAATACAGCGTGGAGTACTCCCTTCCACCCCTTCATGTCACATTGCCCTAGCAACACCTGACAAACCTGATAAATCCTAACCTAATCACAGGACAATTTACAACGACCAAAAAACCTACCCGGTACATCTTTGAACTGTGGGAGGAAACCGGAGAATCAGGAGAAAAACCATGCATTCCACAGGGAGGACATACAGAAACTCCACACAAAATGACACCAAATTGAACTCTGAACTCCAGGACATCCTGAGCAGTAGTAGAGTCACACTAACCACTACGGTACTGTGGCGCCGTAAATAATGTAAGGGTGTCAAGGGTATGGGGAGAAGCCAGGAGAGTGGAGTTGAGAGGAGTAACAAATCAGTCATGGGTGAATGACGAAGCAGACTTGATGGGCTGAATGGCCAAATGCTACTCCTATGTCTTATGAGTAAAGGAGTGAGAGAAATGGTTTAGGTAATATGGACAGAATGAGGAATATAGGAACAAATAGCAGAAAGCATTGAGATGGACAAGAATGTGGGATGATATTACTACTGGATTCAGGTATTAAAATGTTAAAGATTAGCTCTCTTGGCCTCGAGACATACAGCACAGAAACAGGCCTCACAGCCCAACCAGTGGACACAGGGAATTATGGATAATACCACTGAGTCTTTGCTAAACACAGGCCCTTTTTTCCTTTTGCTTTTCAAAATACCTTTTAGCCAACCAGTTAGAAAATTGCAGCGTATTCATAGTAATCTATAAAAGAACTATTAATAAACCATTTACAGGACGAAACATTTGAAATAGTACCAATGCACTTCTAACCAAGTGAGTTATTTTTAGCAGATGCTGATTTAGTCGATTGCTATAAATTTTAACAAATGTGAAAGCAAGCAGAAAGAAAGCAGAAAATAGCAATGCACATGCACAAAATGCTGGAGGAATTCAGCAGCTCAGGCGGCATCTATGGAGGGAAATAGAGTGGATATTTCAGGCCCAGACCCTTCATTGGGACTGAATAGGAAGGGGGAAGATGCCAGAATAAGGAGATGTGGGTGGGGGGTGGTGCAGGGGAAGGGGGGAGTACAAGCTGGCTGGTGATAGGTGAAAGCGAAGGTGGGATGAAATGAGAAACTGGGAAGTGATATGTGGAAAAGGTAAAGGGCTGAGGAACGAGGACAGGAGAGGAGCATTAGCTGGCCAGTGGTGCAGTGGCATCCGCATCGGACTTCGAGGCGAGTGGTTCCAGGTTTAAATCCAACCAGCTCCTTGCATGCTTTCTATGGTTAAGCGTCGAACTAGCAACTTGGCCTCATAAAATAAAACAGGCAAATGCTACAAGGAACAACAAGGTTGCCATCCAACGCGCCACAAGGCACGAAGAGAAACAGCAAACAGTTATGGAGAGTGGACAATGAGAGAAAAGGAAGGAAGAGAGGCACCAGAGGGAGCTGGGGAGAAGAAAAGAGTGGGGAGCCAGAATGAGGAATGGGAAAAGAGAATCACAAACAGGAAAAAAATCTGCAGATGCTGGAAATCCAAGCAACACACACAAAATGCCGTACTAACTCAGCAGGTCAGACAGCATCAACAGAAAAGAGCACAGTCGACGTTTTGGGCTGAGACCCTTCAGCAGGACCCTGGCAGCCACTGGGAGAAAATCAAAATTTTACTCTCTATTTTTGAAATTGTAATAATATTTAACATGCAAGGAGAAAAGCAGTATGATTTTTCACAAATTTGAAATATTTATACATCAGTTTGCTTACCATTATTCAGGTGGCAACCATCATACAAAACCATGAAGTATAAACCTTACAATCTGACAAGAGTTGATATGTGTCATGATTAAAAAAAACTAGTCTGTGAATCCACTGCGGTCAAAAACTGAAGTGTGATCATTTCTTTTCACATTTATTCTCCTTTTTCCACAAATGATCCTCAGGTGGACAGAGTTGTATTGGATTAAGCTTTGAAAATAAATGGGTAGCTCATTCCTTATGAAAGAAACATGTCCCAGTGGAAAAGACAACTGAATTCCCACATTTTTTATGCGCTTTGAGGAGGATTTGTCAAAGGAAAGTTTATGCTGCAAGGAGGTAGCTCATTATTGGTCAGTCTAAACTAAAAATTACAGCAAACTGCCTGTTTCAAAAGGTCCCTTTTGGAAAGTGTTATAGGGCTATTAACTCAAAACCTGCAAGCTATTTTAAAAGGTTTTCCCCTCAGGCAGTTCATCTGATCAACTATTCTAGTTACTCAGTCACTCCACTGCACTGCAAACACTTCAAACCACTTTTTAAAATGCTATTTACATTGTAAATACATGTTAGTTTTATGTATTCATGAACATTTTATTCCAAATCTATACTTTATAACTTTATCTTTATATAATTCTTTATTATTATTAAATGTTTTTTGTTACATGTCACACCCTGACCAACACATCACTGTAAATTTCTAATACAAATGTATATACAAATAAAGTTGAACCTTAAAGGAAAAACAAATCAGCCAAGATTGAGTGGACTGTGGGAGGAAACCAGAACACCTGTAGGAAACTCATGGGGTCACGGGAAAACATACAAACTCCTTACAGATAGCACCGGAACTGAACTCTGAAGTCCCAAGATGGAATAGCATCACACTAACCACTACACTACTGTGACGTATGTTGCATGTTGCACCAGCACACTTCTGTAATAATTGTAAAAGCATACGGCAAATAACATTAATCCGTGATCCTTGAAAATTAATCATTGATTTACTTCTGAGACCTTCTGTTAATAATTGTCAAAAATATTTGTGGCTTTACACCACTGTAACAATGCAGGAATCCTTAGCATTCTCCCACTTGAGCACTCAACATTCAAAGTACAACAGGCTCACAATGACACAGAAACAGACTGGCAGAGTGAATAGGAACCATATCAACATGTACAAAGATTCTGAATGGGAAAGGGCACAGAGTCAGTCATAAAAGTACAGCACAGAAAGTGTCCCTTCAGCCCATCTAGTCCATGCTAAACCATTTAATCCACCTACTCCCATTGACCTGCACCTGGACCACAGCCATCCACACCCCTACCATCAAATAACCTATACAACCTCCTCTTAAACGTTGAAATCAAACTTGCATGCACCACTTGTGCTGAACTCATTCCACACCCTCAGGATCCTTCAAGTGAAGAAGTTTCTCCTCAAGTTCCTGATAAATTTTTCACCTTTCACCCTTAACCCATAACCTCTGGTTGTAGTCCTACCCAACCTCAATGGAAAAAGCCTGCTTGCATTGCATTTACCCCTCAAAAGTTTGTATACTTCCATCAAACATCCTCTCAATCTTCTGTGTTCCAAGGAATAAGGTCCCAAGTTGTAAGTTTCCTTGTAACTCAGGTCCTCCAGACCCAGCAACATCCTTGTACTGTACTCTTTTCAACCTTATTAACATCTGTCCTGTAGGTAGATGAAACTTGCACGCAATTCTCCAAATTAGACCTCAACAATGCCTTGTACAACTTCAACATAACATCCCTTCTTCTGTACTTAATACTTTGATTTATGAATGCTAATATAGCAAAATCTTTCTTTATAACCTTATCTACTGTGACATCACTTACAATGAATTATGGAACTGTATTCCCAGATCCCTTTGTTCCACCACACTCCTCAATGCCCTGCCGTTCGCTGTCAAAGACCTACCCTGGCTTATCCTACCAAAGTACAAAGCCTCACACTTGCTTGCATTATATTCCATCAGCCATTTTTTAGTTTATTTTTCCAGCTGGTCTAGAACCTGCTGCAAGCCAAGACAGACTTCCTCATTGTCCTCTACACCCCTAATCTTGGTGTCATCCAGAAATTTACTGATCCAGTTAACCACATTATAATCCAGATCATTAATACAGATGACAAACAACAACAGACCCAGCACTGATCCCTGTGGCACTCCACTAGTCACAGGCCTCCAGACAGAGAGGCAATCATCTACTACACTCTCTGGCTTCTTCCTCAAAGCCAATGTCTAATTCAATTTACTGCCTCATCTTGAACGCTGGGCAACTGAACCTTCTTGACCAACCTCCCATGTGGACCTTGTCAAATGCCTTACTTAAGTCCATGTAGACAACATCCACTGGCTTGCCTTCATCAACTTCCTCAAAAAACTCTATAAGAATAGTTAGATATTGCCTACCATGCATGGCCATGCTGACTATCCTTAATCAGTCCATGTCTATCCAAATACTTCTAAATATCTGGTCCTTAGAACACCTTCCAATAACTTTCCCACTATTGATGTCAGGCTAACCGACCTATAATTTCCTGGTTTATTTTTAGAGCCTTTCTTAAACAGCGGAGTAAAGCTGGCTATTTTCCAATCTTTTGGTACCTCACCTGCTGCTAATGATGACTTAGATATCTCTGCAAAGGCCCCACTCTCTGCACTTGCCTCCCACAAGGTCCTAGGAAACATCTCGTCAGGCCCTGATGATTCATCTACCCCTGATTTCCCTCAGGTCAGCAAACACATCCTCCTCTGTAATCTGCGTATGTCCATGAAGTTAATGCCACTTTGCCTCACTTCTCTAGAATCTGTATCCATCTTCTGAGCAAATACAGATGCAAAAAAAAATTATGATCGCCACCATCTCTTCTGGCTCCACACATGTATTACCATTCTGATCTTCCAGAGGAACAATCTTGTTCCTTGCAATCCTTTTGCTCTTAACCTATCTGTAGAATCCTTTAGGATTCTCCTTCATCTTGTATGCTAGGGCAACCTCATGCCTTCTTTTAACCCTCCTGATTACCTTCTTAAGTGTTCTCTGCATTTCTTATACTCCATATCCACTCCATTTGTTCCTACCTGCCAATTCCTGCAATGCACCTCCATTTTTTTTTCTTAAACAGGACTTCAATATCTCTTGAAAACAAAAAAATCCCTACAGTTGTTATCTTTACCTTTTATTCTGACAGGCACATACACGCTTTGTAGTTTCAAAATTTCACTTTTGAAAGCCTCCCATATACTTTTGCCAAAAAAAAGCCTGTCGCAATGCACACTTGCCAGATCCCTTCAGATACCAACTTAGAATTTCAACTAGTGGACCAGAACTATTGCTTTGCATACTTAGAAACGTGGGAAATGAAGAGACATTAGGATTCCAACAGTAAATGGGGAGATGGACGAGTTGAAACATCAAGCATGAAATGAATTGCTTTGGGAAAAATAAGTCAGTAGAAGCAAAGAGATACAATTTTCAGCTTGTCACCTAAAACCTTGTCAAATTTCCATAGATGCACAGTGGAGAGAATCTTAACAGGTTGCATCACAGCCAAGTATGGAAACAACAATGCCCAAGAACAGAAAAGGCCACAGAAAGAGGTGGACACAGCCCGGACCATCACAGGCACTCAAAGTAAAATGGGCTCACAGTAAAGCAAAAATAAAATCATAAACCTACATAAAAACATAGACTGGTGAGTGAATAGGAATCATATCAACATTTACAAACACATTTGCTTGAAACCCTGGTACTATAGAGTTATGGGTAAGAAATTAGCTTCAGAGTGAAAAGGAAAATAGTACAGTATAGCTATTTTCTGAGAAGAAAGTATTTGTGGACAGTTATCACGGGTCATGCTCTTTTTGATATACACCCTGTGGCCACTTAATTAGGTACAGGAGGTACCTAATAAAGTGGCCAAAGAGTGAATGTTTGTGGTCTTCTGCTACTGTAGCCCATCTACTTCAAAGTTCAAAATATTGTGCATTCAGAGATACTCTTCTGCACACCATTGTTGTAATGCGTCGAGTTACTATCATCTTTCTGTCAGCTTGAACCAGACTGGCTATTTTCCTCTGACCTCTCTCATCAATTATCATTTTTCACCCGCAGAACTGCCACTCACTGGATGTTTTTTGCTTTTTGCACCATTTTTTGTAAACTAGATACTGTTGTGCGTGAAAATACCAGGAGATCAGCAGTTTCTCAAAACACCCTGTCTGGCACCAATAATCACTCCATGGTCAAAGTCACTTAGATCACATTTCTTCCCCATTCTAATGTTTAGTCTGAACAACAGCTGAACCTCTTGACCATGTCTGCATGCTTTTATACATCGAGTTGCTGCCATGTGATTGGCTGATTAGATTGTTGCATTAATGAGGTGTAATGGGGTACCTAATAAAGTGCCCACTGTATATACTCTACTGTTTGCATATTGGTTGCCAGTCTATATGTATAATTTTTCACAAATTCTATTGCAGTTCTTTATTTTTCTGTAAATGCCTTCAAGAAAATGAATCTCAAAGTTGCATATGGTGACAGGTATGTACTTCGATAAGATAGTAATTTAACTTTAACAATTTTAAAAGCAGTACAGGAATTCAGGAACTTGCAAAACCCACCCAATTACCCACCACTTAGCTGGTCTCAGCTATCACCACCAGCACTTAATTTAATCTTCACTCACCCACCAACCCACTTTCCCCCTCATCTGCTTTCCCCCATCACTCCCAACTTCACACTTCACCCCTCCCAACCTACATTCTCCTTCAGCTAGCAAGAGAAAATCTGCAGGAGCTGGAACTCCACGTAACACACGTAAAATGCCAGAAGAACTCAGCAGATCAGGCACCATCTATGGAAAAGAGTAAACAGTTGGCATTTGGGGCTGAGACCCTTTATCAGGACTGCAATGAAGGGTCTCGGCCCAAAACGTCACCAGTTTACTCTTTGCCATAGATGCTGCCGGACCTGCTGAGTTCCTCCAGCAATTTGTGTGTGTTGCTTCTCCCTGACTTGTCATCTGCAGGCTTGTACTCAACCCCCTCCCTCAACCTTCTTGGTCTGGCTTCTGCTCCTTCCATTCCAGCCCTGATGAAGGGCTTTGGCCTGAAACATTGACTGCTTATTCCTCTACTGACGTTGCCTGACCTGCAGAGTTCCTCCAACATGTTACTCTGAAATCCCAGCATCTGCAAAAACTCTAATGCTTAACAGACAAATTTAAGTCCCTCACATTGTAAACTGTCTAAAGCTGAACTAGACTTCATAACCATGGCTGTATAATTGACCCAGAAATAAACTTCTGAACACAGATCCTGTACTCAGATCACCGATTTTCCACCTCTATAACATTCATTCATGCCTGCAACAGTTCATTCGCTGCTGAAACATTCTATCTACCATTCTATTGTTCATTAAGTTTACAACACAGGTCTTCATTTAATTATTTAACAGTTATTACCCCTCAATCATCAGGCTCCTGAACCAGAGTAGGTAACTTTATTCACCTCAACACTGAACTCATTCCTCAACCAATGGATTACCTTCAGGGACTCTCTAACTCATGTTCTCAATATTATTTATTACTTATTTACCTACTATGACTTTGTTTCTATTTCAGTATTTGCACATTGGTTGTCTGTTTTTGTGTTTTTTTAAATTGATTCAATTATCTTTCATTTTATTTACAGTAAATTAAATTGGTGACATACAGTATAAAAGTCTCAGGCACATTATACAGCTAAGGTGCCTCAGACTTTTGCACAGTACAGTAGGCCCTCCTTACCCACGAGTTCTGCATGTGCGAATTCAGCCAACCGCGAATCGGGACAACCTGTACAGACTTTTTTTTTCGTTATTATTCCCTAAACAATGCAGTATAACAACTACTTACATAGCATTTACATTGTATTAGGTATTATAAGTAATGTAGAGATGACTTAAAGTATACAGGAGGATGTGCATAGGTTATCGTGGATTGGGATCGAAAAAAATCAGAAGTTCTCTTACTAAGTAAGTCGGAACAGCTACATCCAGTATTATTTAGCATCAATTAGTCAAACGTTTGTCTTAGAAAATAGTATATATTTCACCTTTCTGTGCATATAAAACACTTAAGAAATGTTATGTAATTCAGTAATTAAACCACTGCGTTGCTTAGCAATAATTGTAGCTTTCATCGGGGCAGGGCCTTTCTCACTTTATCCTTTAAAATTGTTCCGATCATTGACCGACTGAAGCCTAACGCTTTTCCAATGTCTGATTATGTTTCACCTCTTCCCAATTGCGTTATTATTTCCACTTTATTTTCAATTATGATTATTTTCGTGAACAGAAACACTGCAGATTCAGAGCTCCACCAGGTCCTAAAGTCCACCACACTGACTGGTTAAATAAGGGACTTGAGCATCCACGTTTCTTGGTATCCGCGAGGGGTCCCAGAACCAGTCCCTCACGGATAAGGAGGGCCGACTGTACTGTACTTGTCAATGTAGATCAGAAAGAAAGTTTGTAAATCTGACAGGAGCAAAGGACATTGGCAATGGGAAGGATGGAGCTCCGCTGAAGGGCTGTGGGATAGATGGCAGAGAAGGGGTGCCAGAAGTGGGGGTGGGGGGGGGATTGTATGGGTGCAGACACACCCAGCCTGGAGGTACCAGGCAATGTCATTTGATTCCAAACAATTGGTTTATTGATCATTACAAAATGCCTTTCTGGGGTTTATCCCTCTCTCCCCTCTCCCATACTCTTTTCCCAACCATCATTCCCCTCTCCCTGTCCCCTTCCCACTCTCAGCTCACTATTGAGATGCATTTCAGATTCAGGTTTATCATCACTCACATATGTCATGAAATTTGTTTTTTTTTTAAAAATGGCAGCAGTACAGTGCAATACATAAAGTTACTACAGAACTTGCAAAAGTCTTAGGCATCCCAGCTAAGCCTGTGCCCAAGGCTTTTGCACAGTACTGTATGTACTTGTATAATAAATTTACTTTGAATGATCTATTCATAGTATATGAATAGTATAACATAGTATCAACTACTTCAGTGAGACATTCCGCTCATCCTTCAGAACTCCAGTGCTGACATAAAACCACATTTACACAACCATGTCTGGTGACCTGTGATTTAAGCAATGCCTAGTTTTAAAATTTTGAAATTGCACTTTCCAGGTGGTCAAGTTTATGTGGGGTAGAGATAGGATAAATGCAAGCAGGCTTTTTTCCATTGAGGTTGAATGAGACTAGAACTAGAGGTCATGAGTTCAGAATGTAATGTGAAAAGTTTAAGAGGGACATGAGGAGGAATTTCTTCACTCAGAAGGTGGTGAGAGTGTGAAACCAGCTGTCAGCAGAAATGGTGGCGGCGGGTTCAATTCCAACACTTAATAGAAGTTTGGAGAGGCACATGGATGGGAGACCATAAGACCCCAAGTCATATGAACAGAATTAGGCCATTCGGCCTATCAATTCTGCACCACCATTCCATCACAGATGATTTATTAATCCCTCTCAACCCCATTCTCTTGCCTTCCCTCCATAACCTTGACACCTTTACTAATCAAGAACCTATCAACCTCCACTTTAAAGACACCCAACAAATTGGTCTACATTGCCAATTGTAGCGACTAATTCACCATACTTTGATTAAAGAAATTACTACTCATCTCTGTTAAAAATGGACAGGTTTCAAAGAGGTCCCCTTCCCCTCATTCTTCTAAACCCCAGTGAGTACAGACCCAGAGCCATCAAACATTTCTCATATATTAAGCCTTTCATTCCTTGGATTATTCTTGTGAACCTCCTCTAGACCCTCTCCAACGCCAGCACATCTTTTCTTGGAGAAAGAGCACAAATGATAGGTTCTTGACAAAGGATCGGCACAACATTGTGGGCCGAAGGGCCTGTACTGTGCTGCACTGTTCTATGTCTATGTTCTAAAACCGTTCACAATACTCTGTGTGGTCTGACCAGTGCCTTATAAAGCTTCAGCATTACATCCTTGCTCTTATATTCTAATCCTCTGAAAATGAATGCTAACATTGTATTTGCCTTCCTTACCACTGATTTAACCTGCAAGTTAACCTTTAGGGAATCCTGCACAAGGACTCCCAAGTCCCTTTGCCCCTCTGATTTTTGAATTTTCTACCTATTTATAAAAGTCTACACCTTTATTCTTTTTACCAAAGTGCATTACCATGCATGTCCCAACACTATATTCCTTCTGCAACTTAGCTGCCCATTCTCCCAATCTAAGTCCTTCTGCAAACTACCTGCTTCCTTAGCACTACCTGCCCCTCCAATATCTTCATATCATCTGCAAACTTGGCAATGAAACTATCAATTGTGTCATCTGAATTATTTACAATCTTTTCAGCTAATGAAACTCTTTCAGAACCCTGGGGTTTGGCCCATCTGGTAAAGGTGACCCATCTATCTTCCAACATTTTAGGTTCCCAAGCACCTTCTCCTTAATAATATGAACAATACTCATTTCTACCCTTTGACACTCTCAAATTTCTGACATACTTCTCGTGTCTTCCATAGTGAATATTAATGCAAAATACTTAAGTTCATCCACCATTTCTTTGTCCCCATTACTACCTCTCCAGTGTAATCTTCCAGCAGTCAGATATCCACTCTTCTCTTTTACTCATTACATATCTGAAAAAAACTTTTTGTATCCTCTTTTATATTATTGGCTAGCTCACCTTTATATTTCATCTTTTCTCTCTTTAAGACTTTTTTAGTTGCCTTCTGTTAGTTTTTAAAAGTTTCCCAATTCTCTTAACTCCTCACTAATTTTTATATTATATGTCATCTCTTTTGCTTATATGCTATCTTCGACTTCACTTGTCGGCCTCATTCTCCTTTTAGAATACTTCTTCATTTCTTCGGAACTGCTTCCAAAAACTCAGCCATTGCTGTTTGCCATCACCCCTGCTAGTGATCCTTTCCAATTAACTATGGCCATCAACTCTCTCGAACCTCTGTAATTCCCTTTACACCACTGTCATACTAATACATCCGATTTTAGCATCTCATCCTCTAACTGCAGGATGAATTTTACATTATGATCACTGCCTCCCAAGCTTTCACTTTCCATTAAAGCTCATTAATCAAATCTGGTTCATTACACCACACCCAATCCAGAACTGTTTTTCCCCTAGTGGGCTTGACCACAAGCTACTCTAAAAAGCCATCTTGGAAGCATTTTACAAATTCATTCTCTTGGGATCCAGCACCAACCTAATTTTCCAATATATCTGCATATTGAAATCCCCCATGACTATCATAACACTGCTCTTTCGACATGTACTATTTGGAGGTAAGAATGTAACTTCTTACTCTTACAGTTTCTTAGCTCTACCCACAAGGATATTATACCTTCCAATCCTATGTCATGCTTTCTGAGGATTTCATTTTATTTTTTCCCAGCTGAGCCACCTCACCTCCTCTGCTTTCTTACCTGTCCATTCAATACAAGGTGTATCCCTGGATGTTAAGCTCCCAACTATGATCTTCTTCAAAGTTGAAAGTTCAAAGAAAATTCATTATCAACATACATATACGTTACTGTATACAACCCTGAGTTTTGTTTCCTTGTGGGCATTCACAGTGATGTTCACAACGTTTTACCTGACAATCTCTAACAGCACTACGAGATCATCTACTTCATTCCTCATACTGCATGCATTTAAATATAACACCTCCAGTTCTGCATTGATTATCCTTTTCGATTTTGGCCTTCAGTTACAGTTTAACTCATCCCACTAGCTGCAATTTTGTCCTATCATCTGCCTGTCTTTCTTCAGTCTCAGTACACACTGCATCTTCCTGAATATCCTCATCTTCAGCTCTCTCACTTCAGGTCCCATCTCCCCAAAAGCTCAAGCAAACCCGCCAATAAATACACTGGTTCCTCTCAAGGCCAGATGCATCCCATCAGTTTGCACAGATCATACCTCCCACCATTGATTCAGAAATATGAAAACCTGCCCCCTGTATCACTGTATGGAAAGCCACGGTCCAGCTTCAGATTGATTGGATTAGGTACAATGCAATATTATGTAAATATCTTTGGAACATATATATAACTCGAGTGCTTAAGGGTTTTGCACAGTACTGTATCTGTTAACGTGGGCGAAGAGGAAGTTTGTAAATCTGGTGGGAACAAAGGATGTAAGCAATGGTGAGGGTGGAGTGCCTCAGGAGGTGGCAGAGGAGTGCCAGAGGCAAGGGTGATGCAGGTGCAGACAGACCCTGCCTTGAGACACCAGGGAAGGTCATCTAATTCCAAACAATTGGTTTATTTATCATTATAAAATGTCTCTCTGGTGCTTCCCCCTCCCTTCCAGTTTTCCCAAACATGTTTTCTCTCAACCTGTTGCCTTCCTACGCTCAGTCCACAATAGAGACCCATATCAGCAATAAGTTTATCATCCCTCACGCAAGTCATTAATTTTCTCTTGCAGCAGCAGTACAGTGCAATACATAAAATTACTACAGAACTGCAAAAGTGTTAGGCACTCTAGCTACATATATGCATGGTACTATAGTTTAGCACAGACTAGATGGGCTGAAGGATCTGCTTTTGTGCTGCAGTGGTCTATGACACCTTGGTCATCTTCTTCCCCGTTTAATTTCCTCCAGTCCTACAACTTAGATGACTGGTTCAGTTTACTATTTATCTCTTGATTTCAATTCCTCCACCACGGGTAGGATAGACTCCGTCAACAGCTATTGGTTGACTGTATGCTACTTTCTTTGCAGTTTAACAATTAATTGCATATAAGCAACACACACACAGTGCTGGAGGAACTCAGCAGGCCAGGCAGCGTCTAGGAAAAGAGTACAGTCGACATTCCAGGCTGAAGCCCTTCAGCAGGACTCTTGTTTGTAATTATATACAAGAACTATTTAAAGTACAAGCAGACACATGACTGTTTAGTATGCTTCCTAGTGGTCACAGTGCGTATATGCAGCTGTTTAGTATGTCCCCTAGTGGTCACAGTATGTATATGCAGCGGTTCAATGTGTCCCCTAATGGTCACAGTGTGTATATGCAGCTGTTCAATGTGTCCCCTAGTGGTTGCAGTGTATTTATGAGATCCTGGGAAACTCTGGGAACCTCTGGTGCTGCATTATTTGAATAAGGGCGTTCTGACTGGCTGACTCTTATGCAAGTACAAATTTGAATGGAATTTTTCTTTTCTATGGATATGTAAAGAGCTGCCCTACATTCAGCACCATTTTTTTTCTTTGCCTCTCCTTTCACTCACTAGTCTCTGCTCCTGTTACTATCCATTTTAGATTTTCTTTGTAATATTTACACTTAATAAAATTATCATGAAGCAAAATATTTTATGCCTCTTTCCTGACTTCTGAAAGAACCATAAATTAAATGCTTGGAAATTCCTTCCTAGATTTCCCTTGAATTGCCTTAATTACCAATTCTTTAGACAGGCTTTTGGCAGCACACTTAATACATCCCTATACAGGACTGTAGGTTTAAGACAGAGAACATGAGAAACTGCTTTTCCCAGACAGTCTTAATGTGGCACCGTAGTGTCTTTACCTTTTCCATAAGATCTTAAGACATAGGAGCAGAGTTAAGCCACTTGACCCATTGAGTCTGCGCCATCATTCCATTATGGCTGATTTATTTTTCCTCGTAAACCCATTCACCTGCCTTTTCCCCATAACCTTTGACACCCTTATTAATCAAGAAACTATCAATCTCCACATTAAGTATACCTGGTGATTCAGCCTCCACAGCCATGTCTGGCAATCAGTTCCACAGATTCTCAACACTCTGGGGCTAAAAACATTCTCTTTTCTAAAGGGATGTCCCTCCATTCTGACACTGTGCCCTCTGGTCCTAGACTCCCACACGATAGAAAACATCTCCATGTCCATTCTATCTAGACCTCTCAATACTTGGTACATTTCAATGAGATCCCCCCTCTCACTCTTCTAAACTCCAGCAAGTACAGACCTAGAGCCGTCAATCACTCCTCTTACATTAACCCTTCCACTCCCAGGATCATTCTCATGACTGTCTCAGGTTATAGTCAATGTCTCAGAAGCCTACAGAACTCAGTGCTCGGGACTGCTCAATACAAGTGGACGTGCCTTTAAGGTAAGGGGTGGGAAGTTCAAGGGGGATATTAGAGGAAGGTTTTTTACTCAGAGAGTGGTTGGTGCGTGGAATGCACTGCCTGTGTTGGAGGCAGATGTATTAGTAAAATTTAAGAGACTACTAGACAGGTATAAGCAGGAATTTAAGGTGGGGGGGATATATGGGAGGCAGGGTTTAAGGATCAGCATGACATTGTGGGCCGAAGGGCCTGTACTGCGTTGTACTATTCTATGTTCCATGTAGAACTAACAGATCATGATAACTAATTGAATAACAAGTAGATATGTCATTATTCTTATCCAGGGACTGTACTCAACAATTCAGTAACTTCACCCATCATGGTGTGATTCTCTTACTTGGCATATTTGTACTCCCTCACTTTGCTCTGTTTTAACGTCAGTAAGACATGGGCATATTTTTCATCTGTGGAAATAATCTGACATACTCAGTGAAACATGCAACATTTTGCACGCTCAGCAAGGGATTTCAGGGCAGAATCTTCCAAACATAACATGAATTAAAATAAATGGTTGTTGATATATCTATGACTGATTACCCAATGTAAACTTCAGCAAGTTAGTAAATTTAGGTCATACAGCACTATAGCACAGAAACGGGCCCTTCAGCCCATCTCGTCCATCCTGAACTATTTTCCCATAGTCATATGGAGCTACAGTACAGAAACAGGCCTTTTGGCCCAGCATAGGCCACAACAGCAAGGTACAGCCAGAGGGAACAGTCCCTTTAGAACAGAAATGAGGATGAATTTCTTTAGTCAGAGGGTGGTGAATCTGTGGAATTTGTTGTCACAGGTAGCTGTGGATGCTAAGTCATTGGGTATATTTAAAGCAGAGGTTCTTGATAAGTAGGGGGTGTCAGTGCTTACAAGGAGAATATGGTTGAGAGTGATAATAAATCAGCCATGCAAAAATGGCGGAGCAGACACGATGAGCAAAATAGCCCAGTTCTGCTCCTATACCTTACGATCTTGTGGTCTAACATGTGACTTGCCTGAATGTGAAACCCAGAACAAAGTAACAGTTACTACATGATTACTATTCCCTCTAAAGTGCGCGAGTGTGCAGCCACGCAGTAACTGAAATGCCCCTGCACACATAGGCTTTGTTGCCAAGAAGATGGAATTTTCTTTTATAACGAAGTGCCGTGCAGTCTTCAGGCCTGCTCAAAGCAATGGGTGGTCCATGCAACTGTGTAAAAAAAATGAGGGGGAACTTTGTACATGATCTTCACATTGTGCTGACAGGAACAGGCTGAAGTGAATTCAGCATCAAGAATTCCCCAAAGTTCACAACAGTGCACAGTGGAGGGGTCAGTGACTTGTTGAGAAAGGTCGATGGTGGAAGGAAGTTTGTGGAGAGAGACAAGGATGTGATCCAAATGGAAATGTACAGAAGTCATACCAAATTACTAAAATAATATCAAACTTCTTCAGGTAATCAAAGCAAGGGCAGGAAACCATAAATACACAAAGAATAAGGTATTAAAAACTGAAAAGATAGTAGCAAAGTGGCATAACTTTTATTATTAGTCCCCCTTGGGCAACTTGATATTTTACTGGCAAATTAATGTTTAAGTTCTTATTATTATGTTCTAACATTGGAAAATAAAAGTCCAAGAAAATGACAGATTCAACATTAGTACTGTTTCTATCGAAGTTTGTGTCTCTCCTGGCTTACCAGGAGATATTTACCACATTAACTGACTCCCCTGAAGCATCCATAATATTAAAACTAATAGAAAGGTCACCTTGTATTAATCAAGATAATACAGTCAAAAGAGTAAGAGTTGAAAGCGCTGAAATTTTACTTTATCATCTGGAATTCAAAACCAGAAAATCTAAATATTACCTGCAAGATACAAAACAATCAGAAGAATACAGATTACTGTGTGATATCCTTCTCTCACAAACTATTACATTCATCCACCTGATAGTGTTAATATTTATGAAATTTAAAGTTCAAGATAAATTTATTGTCAATATAGCTATATGTCACCATGTACTAGCTTCAGATTCATTTTCCCCTTGCAGGGTTTTAGAGGAAAATAAAGAAATACAACAGAATCAATGGAAAATTACACACAAAGACTGACAAACAACCAATGTGAAATGAAGACAAACTGTGAAAGTAAAAAATGAAAGAAAGAAACCAGTAAACAAATAATACTGAGGACTTAAGTTGTAAGGTCCTTGAAAGTTAGTCTGTATATCCTGGAATCAGTTCAGAGTTGTGTTGAGTGAAGTTATCTACACTGGTTCAGGAGCCTGATGGTTGTAAGATAATAACTTCGTGAAACTGGTGGTGTGGGACCTCAGGCTCCTGTAACTCCTTCCCAATGGCAGCAGCAAATAGGAGGCATAGCCAGGATGATGGAGTTCCTTGATGATGGATGCTTCTTTCTTGTAGCAGAGGTCCTTGCATATGTGACCAAATATTACATGGCCAATGGTGCTATGATAAACTATAATCCCATAATCCCTGTTTCACACCAAGAGAAATGACAAAAAATAACAATTTCAAGTAAACGGCATAAGTAACTATTCAGTTTAAGCCTAAAAAGCTTGAATTTTACTCAGTGGCCACTTAGCCACCGAGTGCATTTCTGTACGGTCATGGTCTTGTTCTGCTGTGGCCCATCAACTTCAACATTTGATGTGTTGTACATTCAGAGATGCTCTTCTGCACACCACTGTTGCCTTCCTGTCAGTTTGAACCAGTCTGGCCATTCTCCTCTGACCTCTCTCATAAACAGGGTGTTCTCACTCACAGAACTGCCCCTTTTTGCACCTTTCTCTGTGAACACTAGAGACTGTTGTGTATGAAAATCCCAAAAGGTCAGCAGTTTCTGAGATATTCAAACCACTCAGTCGGGCACCAATAATCACTCCAAAGTGAAAGTCACTTAGATCGCACTTCTTTCCAATTCTGATGTTTGATCTGAATGACAAAAGTACCTCCTGACCATGCCTGCCTGTTTTTATGCATTGAGTTGCTGCTGCATTAGTAATGTACATTAATGAGCAGGTATAGAGATGCATCTAAGAAAGTGACCTCTGTATACTTACAGCCTGATCTGGTAGAAATATCAGTCTGAAGTGGCCATTCTTTAAGTTTTTTTTTGTATCCTCACCTGATATCCTTATCAGTGACGACAAATGCTCGACACATTGGCTGGTAAACATTGAGCCAGACCGCTGGGTTCTTCTCTACTGCTGTTGATGGTTGTCCTGTAATGGGTCCGGAACTGGTGTGTAAGGCACTTGCTATTGCAGATAATAATGCTTCATTTGTGTTGCCAGGACCAATACCTGGGAAATAAAAAACATGATAGAAATTATTGTTCTTATTTAATACAAAAGTCATTTTCTTCCAGTAACTTAGATAGGCGACTACTAAAATGACTGAACGTACAGCATCGCTTGGAATTAATGTTGGTCCATGATCTCCTCTATTGCCACGATGAGGCCACTCTCATGTTGGAGGAGCAATGCCACACATTTCTTCTGGTTAGCCTCCAACATGACAGTATGAACATCAATTTCTCTATATACCAGTAATTTTTCACCCATCCCTCTTATCTCTTTTTCCATTGCCTATTCTGGTTCCCCTCTTACCCCTTCTCCTCACCTGCCCATCACTTCCTTTGGTGCCCCTACTCCTTCCTTTTCTCCCATGGTCCACTCTCCTCTCCAATCAGATTCCTTCTTCTCCAGACCTTTACTTTTCCCATCTATTGCATCCTAGCTCCTTACTTCACTACATTCCCTCTCTACCCCTCCCACACACCTGGTCTTCCCTGTCACCCAACAGATTGTATTCCTTCCTCTCCCCCCACCTTATTTTGGCTTCTCCCTTCCTTTCCAGTCCTGATGAAGGGTCTCGGCCCAAAATGTCCACTGTTTATTCCTCCTCCTGTTAATGCTGCCTGACCTGCTGAGTTCTCCAGCATTTTGAATGTGTGGCTCTGGATTTACAGCATTTGCAGAATCTCTTGAATATATTAATGAACTTTATCTTTTTCTTCTTCTTCTTCATGTAAGGTAATGCAGTAGCAATACATCAATGCAATCCTTTTGATGAATTTGACAAATATAAAGTTCAACGATGCAATAAGGTAAAAGGGAGAGTGAAAAATCTGGTGAAAGGTATTCACAGTTCAATGTATCCGTGTTGCTCAGGATTTCCAAGATCTGCAGAATCTCCTGTTTATTTCGAGATACAGTGTGGAATAGACTAGACCCTTCCAGACCTATAGGCCACATTGCCAGCAACACCCGATTTACCTTATTATAATCAGTGAATTTACAATGACCAATTAACCTCCTAACTGATACATCTTTGGAATGTAGGAGGAACTGGAGCACGCGGTGGAAACCCACATATTCCACTGGGAGAAAATACAATGCCTGACAGAAGACACCAGGATTGAACTTTGAGCTGTACTAGCATTATATTACCAGCTATGCCACCAATACTTATGAATACACGATGTATTCATTTTGTTCATGGAAGTAACATCATTCTATTTGCCATTTTATTTTAAAATTATATAATTTAATCAAAGTGAAAATCCTTATAATGAAATCCAAAATCCATCTTCCTGATTTTCTCCTGAACCAGTTTTATCTGGGAAGCAAGCTCATGCTGCCCCCTGCAGATGCAATGGCCACACTGCAAGTAGTGAACTATTTTGCTTTTCCAAATAGACAACCTGTGACCAGCAGTGAGCTGCAGAGCTCTGAGTTGGGTCCTTTCCTGTTTGTCATATGCACACAGTGGCCTCTTTATTAGATACAGGACTGCAACTCAGTGTGGTCTTCTGCTGCTGTAGCCCATACACTTCAAAGTTTGACATGTTGTGCTTTCAGAGATGCTCTTCTGCACACCACAGTTGAAATGCATGGTTATTAGAGTTACTGTCACCTTCTTGTAGCTTGAACCAGTGTGGCCATTCTCCTCTGACCTCTCTCATTAAAGTATTTTCACCCACAGAACCGATATATTTTTCTTTTTACGCCATTCTCTGTAAACTCTAGAGATTGTTGTGTGTGAAAATCTCAGGAGATCAGCAGTTTGTGCTCAAACCACCCCATCTGGTATCAACAATCATTCCACAGTTAAAATCACTTAGATCCCTTTTCGTCCCCTTTCTGATGTTTGCTCTGAACAACTGAACTTCTTGACCACGTCTGCATGTTTTTAAACATTGAGTTGCTCCAACATGATTGGCTGATTAGATATTTACATTAACGAGTATATGCACCTAATAAAGTGGCCACCGAGTGTACATTAACAGTTTGGATGAGTATGTAGATGACCTACACACACAAAATGCTATAAGAACTGAGCAGATCAGCTGTGGAGAGGAATAAACTCTTCATCAGGATTGGAAAGGAAGGGGACAGAAGCCAGAGTAAGAAGCTCCGGGAAGGTGGATGAGTAGAAGCTGGCAGGTGATAGATAGAAGCTTAAACTTCTGATCATTCAACTGTACACAGCTAAATAAAACAGCTTTCCTCTGAAACCAAGGTGCAAAACACAGAACATATATCACGTACAGAACATTGAATAATATTATCACAATAATATTAATAGGTAAAGTAGTATTCTGTAGATGTACAAGTTGACATAAAGTGCATATATGACAGTTAAATAATTGTCATTCAACTGTACATATTGTATATAGAACCAAACGAAAGTGTTTCTCCAGAGCACGGTGCACCCACAATACATCTATCACCCACAGTACATAAAACAAAATATTATCACAAATAAGTTAATAGAATATAATTCAAAGTGCATGAAGTGTAAACAGTAAACAGCTTGCTGTCCCGGTTATAAGACCTCAGTGGTGGCAGAGTAGTCGTTAGTCTCACAGCCTGAGGAAGTGGGGGTGGTACAGTAGCATGGTGGTTAGCAGAATGCTTTACAGTACGAGCAGCTCGGGTTCAATTCCTGCTGCTGTCTGTAAGAAGTTTGTATGTTCTCACCATGACTGTGTGGGCTTCCTCTGGGTGCACTCATTTCCTCCCACAGTCCAAAGATATACAGGAAAGTAGGTTCATTGGTAAGTTACCCTGTGATGAGGCGAGGATTATAGTCAGGGGTTTCTGGTTGACTAGAAAGGCCTATACCACGCTGTATGTCAACAAAAAATATATAAAAGCTGTTATCCAGTCCGGTAGTTCTAGTCCTGACTCCTGAACCTCCTTCCTGGGTGAGTCAAAGAGATTGTGGGATGGGTGGTAAGGATCCTCAACAATGCTTCAGGCCCTTTGTCTACAGTGCTCCCAGTAAATGTCACAAACAGGGGTGAAAAAGACCCCAAATGATCCTCTCGGCAGTTTTGACTCTCCTCTGAGAGGTCCTGTGGTCGGATGCCTTGCAGCTTCCCTACCACACAATGATGCAGCCAGCCAGGACACTCTCGATGGCACTCCTGTAGAAAGTTGTTAGAATGGGGGTAGGGAGCTTTGCTGTGCTACATGACATTAACAATCCTGATCTGAACCATCATTGTTCTGGGCAAAAGAAGAGGTTTGCCATTGCTTTTTTCTGGGCAGTGTTCTTACAAGATGGGTGACCCCAGCCTTTATCAACACTCTTCAGAGATTGCCTGCCTGGCATCAGTAGTCACATAACCTGGACTTGTGATCTGCACCAGCTGTTCCTACGACCATCCACCACCTGCTCCAATGGCTTCACGTGACCCTGATCGGGAGCTAAGCAGGTGCAACACCTTGCCCAAGGGTGACCTGCAGGCTAGTGGAGGGAAGGAGTGCCTTACATTTGCTTTGTTAGATACGTATCTCCACCCCATCATCCAATCTCCTCAGAAAGTGTAGACGCTGCGGTGTCTTCTTGGCTAGTGTGGAGATGTTGTGGGTCCATGTTAGATCATCTGTTATGTGCACACCAAGAAACAACAGTATCCTTCTGTTTGCTCTATCATAGATAATGTGCACTGGGTGACACCAGGAGAGGGAGTAGATGGATGGGTGGGGGAGCTGGGAGGCAATAGGTGGAAGAACTACAGGGCTGAAGAAGAAAGAATCTGATATGAGAGGACAATGGACCATGGAAGGAAGTGTATGGAAAACAAAAACTATTTGGCACAGGGGCTGGCACAGTAGCATAACAGGGCAACACTATGGAGTTTGTACATTCTAACCCTGGCTGTTTATGTATCCTCTGGGTGCTCTGTGTGTATATCCCCGAGAGGAAAATATACCTTGAAGTTGGAAAAATCGATGTTCATGCCATCAAGTCGAGTAAGTTGGGCCAAAAGGCCTGCTTCCATGCTGTACACCTTAATGACTCCAAGGGTGATCAAGGTCTTCTGAATGGACAGGACTCTATGGTCTGATGTAAACACCTTATGAACTAATTAGATTATCAATGCCAACGGCTCTAACATTGCCAAGTTGTCTTACCTATAGCAAAATCATCCAACCTTCCCTCATCAATAAAAAATGTCCAAGTTAACTACAGTCAGAGAAAGCAGGGACAAAAATGACATAAAAGTAATTTCATGACCAACTGAGCAGAAAATAGAAAACTTCAACCACAGTTCAATTTTACAAATCCAGTACTGAAGAATTCTCTTTGAAGTGTTTATAGGATTTTTTTTTAAACTCAACTTATGTCTAAAATCAAGATTCATCAGCACTTGCAGGCATTTTGACAAATCACAGCTTGAAGAACAGACTTATCTGGAATACATCCAGGATGCATAATAATGAGTAGGTATGATTTTGTGAAAGAAGCATTAAAAACTCTGTGTTACCAGTCAGAAGCCGCAAAAATTAGCAAATTTGGGGCAAAATGCTTTTATCACATCATCCTGTTAATTATTATAAGACCATAAGACACAGGAGAAGAATTAGGCCATTTGGCCTATAGAGTCTGCTCAGCCATTTTATCATGGCTGATCCATATATGTGACCATGTAACAATTACAGCACGGAAACAGGTCATCTCGGCCCTTCTAGTCTGTGCCGACTCTTGCACTCACCTAGTCCCACTGGCCTGCACTCAGCCCATAACCCTCCAGTCCTTTCCTGTCCATATACCTATCCGATTTTACTTTAAATGACAATACCGAACCTGCCTCTACCACTTCTACTGGAAGCTCATTCCACACAGCTACCACTCTCTGAGTAAAGAAATTCCCCCTCATGTTGCCCTAAAATTTTGCCCCCTAACTCTCAAATCATGCCCTCTTGTTTGAATTTCCCCTACTCTCAATGGAAAAAGCCTAGCCACATCAACTTGATCTATCCCTCTCATTATTTTAATTACCTCTATCAAGTCCCCCTTCAACCTTCTACGCTCCAAAGAATAAAGACCTAGCTTGTTGAGCCTTTCCCTGTAACTTAGGTGCTGAAACCCAGGTAACATCCTGGTAAATCTTCTCTGTACTCTCTCTATTTTGTTGATATCTTTCCTATAGTTCAGTGACCAGAACTGTACACAATACTCCAAATTTCCTTGTCCATTTCCTTGTCAGTCCTAATCTCCTGCCTTCACCCTGTATCCCTTCATGTCCTGACCAATCAAGAACCTTACAACCTCTGCCTTAAATATACCCAATGACTTGGTCTCCACAGCTGCCTATGGCAGTGAATTCCACAGATTCACCACTCTCTGGCTCAAGAAATTCCTCATCTCCATTCTAAAAGGAGGCCTCTCTATTCTGAGGCTGGTCCTAGACTCTTCCACTAAAGGAAACACCCTCTCCACATTCACTCTATCAAGGCCTTTAAACATTCATTAAGCTCCCTCCTCATTCTTTTGAATTCCAGTGAGTATAGGCCCAGAGCCATAAAACACTCTTCATGTGACAAGCCTTTCAATCCTGGAATCATTTTCGTGAACCTCCTTTAAACCTTCTCTAATGCCAGCACATCCTTTCTTAGATAAAGGGCCCAGAACTGCCCATACTAGGCCTCATCAGTGCTCACTTTCATATACATAAAATTTTAAACACATGAAATCTTAATAGATAAAATCACATCAGAAGTGGATCTTACCTTGCAACCCTTTGGGAAGTTCTACCGACTTAATAATTTGTTCAGCAATGTCACATGCACTCAACCCTTGGAGTCTTTTCTCCCAGAAAAGCTGTTAAGAAAAGGCAAAATTAAAATGCTTCAAAACCTTTCTGTGAGGCAACCAAGAGGGAAACATGAAGCAGTAAATGGACAACGTGACAACCATGATTTTTAAAAAATATTCTTTAAAAGACAGACATTAAAATTGGAAAGATGATAATTCAACTGATCTAGAAAATTCTTCCTTTATAAATCTGAAATCAGTATCAGGTTTATTATCAATGACATCATTCATTCATTCGATATGTGCCATGCCGTAAGAAGTGGGCGATCATGGTCTTTCTATGACCATGACTGTTCTCGACAAATTTTTCTGCTGGGCAGTGTCTTTACAAGCCATTATCAACACTCTTCAGAGACTGTCTGCCTAGCATCAGTGGTCACATAACCAGGATTTGTGATATGCACAAGCTGCTCATACGACCACCTACTCCTACAGCTTCATGTGACCCTGATTAGAGTCGGGGGGGGGGGGGGGGGGTCCTATCACTGACATAGGTCATGAAATTTGTTGTTTTGCAGCAGCAGTACGGTGAAATACATAAAAATTACCAAGTTACTATAACAAATAGTATTCAACAACGAAGTGCAAAAAGAGAGCAAAACAGTGAAGTAGTTCATTGTCAATTCAGAAATCTGACAGCAGCAGGGAAGAATCTGTTCCTTAATCTGTGAGTGTGTGTCTTCAGCATCCTGTGCCTCCTTGATTCTTCATGACACTTTTCCCCATAAAGGTTCAAAGTTTAAAGTACATTTATTAGCAACATATGTATAGACTATACAACTTTGAGATTAGTCTCCTTACAGGCAGCCACAAAACAAAGAAATGCAAAAGATATTAAAAAAAAAGACCACCTTCAAACACCCACAGTGCAGAGAGTAAAAAAAACAAATCATGCAAACAATAAGAGTAGCAAATAGCATTCAGAACAGAATTTTATGAAAGAGAGTCTGTCCACAGTCACAAAGTCACACCGTCAGTTCAATGCAGAGCTGAGTAAACGTTGCATAACAGTGAGCTGAACCAATTCATCCCTCACCTCCGGCCGAACTCCCTAACTTTTAGAATAAGGTTAAGTTATGTTTGGAATGTATTTCAAAGGGTTAATATTTTCTTCCATTATGAAAGTGGTTCCTGTTAATGTAGCCATGCTGACGAGAAGACAGGCGTGGCAGTAGCTACAGTTATTTGTCTACTAAGTGATAGTGTAAATACACCCAGTAATAAATGAAGACAGCTTTTCATCCCATCAGCTGAAAACATGTGAAAGAAGGTAATGGAGAAAGAATCCTGGGGGAGTGAAGTAAAGACAAACAAGAGCAGGCAGTGAGTAAGGCAAAATGAGGACAAGTCATCAAAAGCTTTGGTGGTAGGTTTGCAAGGTCAGGTGGGCATGGGGCATGGAACAGAGACCTTTGGCGGGGGGAGTGAGGTCAGTACAGAGGATAATTTTGAGAAATTGCAGAAGAACATTAATGAATGTACAGAATGTACAAATACTCAACATCGATGACAGCAAGGTGTGGTTTTATTCCAAAGATCAGAAAGGCTGTTTGTTACTTGGAAGATGTGAGTCATAGTGCATTACAGCACAGCACAGCACCAGCTCTTCAGTGCACAAGGTTGTGCTGACCTCTTAACTTTCTCCAAGATCAATTTAATCCTTCCCTCCCACATAGCTCTCCATTTTCCTTTCATCCACGTGTCTATCTTAGAGTCCCTTAAATGCCACTAATATCTTTAGCAACAACTGCAAAGGCATTCTACGCACCGACCACTCACTGTAAAAAAACTTACCTCTGACTACCCCTCAATAATTTCTTCCAGTCAACATAAAATTATACCCTCTTGTGTCGCCCAAAGTGTACACCTTTGGAATGTGGAGGAAACCAGAGCACCCAAGGGAAATCCACATAGGCATGGGGAGAACGTACAAACTCCTTACAGACCACGGCGGGAATTGAACCCCAACCTTTCAGCTGGCTGCTCTAAAGTGTCACAGAGCGCTTGATGGTTCTGGGATTGTACTTGCTGGAATTTAGAAGAATGAGAGGGGAATCTCATTGAAATCTATCTAATATTTAAATGCCTAGTCAGAGAGGATGTGGACGGGATATTTCCAATAACGGGGGAGTCTGGGAGAAGAGGGAAGTCTATTTAGACGGAGATGAAAAGGAATGTCTTTAGCCAGAGCAGGTGAATCTGTGCA
This sequence comes from Hypanus sabinus, assembly GCF_030144855.1. Lineage (NCBI taxonomy): Eukaryota > Metazoa > Chordata > Chondrichthyes > Myliobatiformes > Dasyatidae > Hypanus > Hypanus sabinus. Next base: position 100,288,942 of record NC_082719.1, on the reverse strand, counting down.
ATTCGTTGTCACAGTCGGCCGAGGTGGCCGAGTCACTGGGTATATTTAAAGTGGTGGTTGATGGGTTCATGAATATTAAGGTCGTGAAAGTTTATGGGAAGGAGGCAGGAGAATGGGATTACTCTTCTCAACCATGAACCATGAACTAAACGGCTAATTCTGTGCCTATGGCTTACAATGGTGCTCACGGCTATGATGGCTTACAGTGCCGCTAATGTTACGGAGACACTAACGGCCCTGATACCTTACAGTCACGCTGACAACTATGCTAATTTACTGTGGTGCTCATAGCTGCGATATCTTATGGTTGTGCTAACGGCTTAGATACATTACGGTGGTGATCATGGCTATAATACCTTACAGTGGCCCTCACGACCACGACACCCCACAGTGACCCTCGCGGCCCTGATGCCCCATGGTGACCCTTGCGGTCCTGATGCCCGACTGTAGTGCTCACTAGCTGTTCACAAAGGTAGATCAGTTAAGCAATACTTCTCTTCATTAAACGGGGAACAGAATATAGGAGCAATGAGTTTAAGGTGCAACTACACTCAGTGGCCACTTTATTAGGCTCGTCTCTATACAGTGGCATGAAAAAGTTTGGGTACCCCTGGTCAAAATTTCTGTTACTGTGAATAGCTAAGCGAGTAAAAGATGACCCAATTCCCAAAAGGCATAAAGTTAAAAATGATACATTTCTTTAATATTTTAAGCAAGATTACTTTTTTTATTTCCATCTTTTACAGTTTCAAAATAACAAAAAAGGAAAAGGGCCCATAGCAAAAGTTTGGGCACCCTGCATGGTCAGTACTTAGTAACATCCCCTTCGGCAAGTACCACAGCTTGTAAACGCTTTCTGTAGCCATCGAAGAGTCTTTCAATTCTTGTTTGGGGGATTTTCGCCCATTCTTCCTTGCAAAGAGCTTCTAGTTCTGTGAGATTCTTGAGCTGTCTTGCATGCACTGCTCTTTTGAGGTCTATCCATGGATTTTTGATGTTGTTTAGGTTGGGGGATTGTGAGGGCCATGGCAAAATCTTCAGCTTGTGCCTCTTGAAGTAGTCCATTGTGAATTTTGAGGTGTGTTTAGGATCATTATCCTGTTGCAGAAGCCATCCTCTTTCCATCTTCAGCTTTTTACAGACGGTGTGATGTTTGCTTCCAGAATTTGCTGGTATTTAATTGAATTCATTCTTCTCTCTACCAGTGAAATGTTCCCCGTGCCACTGGCTGCAACACAAGCCCAAAGCATAATCGATCCACCTCTGTGCTTAACAGTTGGAGAGGAGTTCCTTTCATGAAATTCTGCTCCGTTTTCTCCAAGCATACCTTTGCTCACTGCGGCCAAAAGTTCTATTTTAACTTCATCAGTCCACAGGACTTGTTCCAAAATGCAATAGGCTTGTTTAGATGTTCCCGTGCACTGACACTGAATTTTGTGGTGAGGATGCAGGAGAGATTTTCTTCTGATTACTCTTCCATGAAGGTCATATTTGTGCAGGTGTCACTGCACAGTAGAACAGTGCACCACCACTCCAGAGTCTGCTGAATCTTCCTGAAGGTCTTTTGCAGTCAAACGGGGGTTTTGATTTGCCTTTCTAGCAATCCTTTCGAGCAGTTCTCTCGGAAAGTTATCTTGGTCTTCCAGACCTCAACTTGACCTCCATTTGTTCTTGTTAACTGCCGTTTAATTACATTATGAACTGAGGAAATGGCCATCTGAAAATGCTTTGCTATCTTCTTATAGCCTTTTCCTGCTCTGTGGGCATCATTTATTTTAATTTTCAGAGTGCTAGGCAGCTGCTTAGCGGAGCCCATGGCTGCTGATTGTTAGGACAAGGTTTGAGGAGTCAGAGTAATTAGAAAGATTTGAAATCTGCACCACCTGGCCTTTCCTAATGATGATTGTAAACAAGCCATAGTCCTAACAAGCTAATTAGAGTCCGAGACCTTGGTAAAAGTTATCTGAGAGCTCAAATCTCTTGGGGTGCCCAAACTTTTGCATAGCACTCCTTTCCTTTTTTTCCCACTCTAAAATTGTACAAAACAAAAATAATACACTAATCTTGCTTAAAATGTTGAAAAGAATGTTTCATCTTTAATTTCGTGACTTTTGGAGATCAGTTCATCTTCTACTCACTTAACTATTCACAGTAACAGAAATTTTGACCAGGGGTGCCCAAACTTCTGCATGCCACTGCGTTAATGCAAATATCTACAATGAGAGACCAGGCATTCTGGATTGATATTACATTGTTGGTCCTGATGAAGGGTCTCAGCCCAAACATTAGCTCTTTACTGCTCTACATCAGGGGTTCCCAACCATGTTTATGCCAAGGACCCACACCACTAAGCAAAGGGCCCGTGAACCCCAGGTTGAGAACTCATGCCCATAGATGCTGCCTGATTGGCTGAATTTCCTCAGCATTTTATTTTTGTTACTCTGGGTTGAGCTTTCTTGGAGGTGAGTAAACCAAGAGATTATCTGATTGAACAATTTAAAATTATGGTGGGGCGGGATGGAATAAACGGGATATAGAATGAGAAAATGTTCACCTTTAGCACAGTATCCATAACCAGGAGGCATAGTTTTCCAGAAGGGGTAAAAGATGCAGAGGGGAGTTATATTACACAGAAGTCAGCCCCTTGGCTCAACATGCCCATACTAACAAAGTTGCCTACCCTAGCTGGCTCCATTTGCCTTTGTTAGGCCCAAATTTTATCCTTTTGTGGTAATGAATTTCTGTGGAATTTGTTGCCACAGTCAGCTGTGGAGGTCAAGGCATTAGGAACATTAAAACTGGAGATTAAAAAGTTATTCATTAGTCAAGGAGTTCATTATGAGGAGAATACAGGAGATTGGGGGTGAGAGGGATAATAATTCAGCCATGGTGAAATGGCAAAACAGGCCTAATTCTGTTCCTGTTTATGGTTCTTATGATCTTACTTTTTACTTCCATAATTCAATTTGCTGTGTGTCATCGTGTTGAAAAGATGTGCTTTCTTTGGAGGTGGTCCAGGAGGTTCACAGGAATTATTCCAGAATGAAAGGGCTAACATATGAGGAGTATTTGCCGGCCCTGTGCCTGTACTCACTGGAGTTTAGAAGAATGAAGGGTAATCTCATTGAAAACTATTGAATACTGAATGGCCGAGAGAGAGGAGCCATGGAGAGAATGTTTTTTATAGTGGGGAAGTCTAGTACCTGTGGTGAACTATGTGCCTGTCGGGACACGCCCCTGCTGACTGCTCCTGTGGCTCCTCCCACAGGCCCCTGTATAAAGGAGACCTGCGGCCTGAAGATCGGCCTCAGTCTCCAGGACCTTGTATGATAGACACTCACTCCTGGTTCCTTCTTCCAGTCAATAAAAGCCGATATCTCGCCTACGTCTCAGTGTGAGTTATTGATGGTGCATCAATTTTATTGACTGGAAGTTTTAAAACATGGAACCCGTTTTGCGTCCGGACCGGTTGGATTTGGACCCTCAAGACCCTGACGCAGCTCTCGCTTTTGAACACTGGCTTGCATGCTTCCAATCGTACTTGGCGGAGCTTCGTGCGACTGAACCCGCCGTTATGCACAGAATCCTACTCTCGAGGGTCTCCTCCAAAGTTTACTCCTTTATCCGGGACCTGCCGACCTACGAAGGGGCACTGGACGCCCTCAAACGACAGTACCTGCGGCCGGTGAACACCGTCTACGCAAGACATCGCTTAGCTACCCGGCAACAGCGGCCTGGCGAATCGTGCGCTGAGTTTCTCCGAGCACTACAGACACTCGTCCGAGCTTGTGACTGCAAGACGCTCACGGCAGAACAGCATGTGGAGCTGCTGGTGCGAGACGCCTTTGTGACGGGACTGAGGTCAGTGTACATGCGCCAGCGGCTGCTGGAGAACTCGGATCTTACCTTAAGCTCGGCGATAGAGAAGGCCAACGCTCTAGAAGCTGCGCGGCATAACGCCGACGCTGTCCAGTCGCGCGATTCCCCGCCGGTTTCGTGGACGCCTCAGACCCCGCCACCGCCGGCTCCCGGGAGCGAATTCGCCAACGCCGCCGCCAGTCGCGATTCCACGAGCTCCCCGACCCAGACCACGGCTGTGGCCCGTAAGAAACTCGTGCTTTGTTATTTCTGTGGCCAAAAGAAACATCCTCGACAACGCTGTCCAGCGCGAGAAGCGACCTGCTCCAGCTGCGGAAAGCGGGGCCACTTCGCCAAGGTCTGTAAGTCTCAACCTCGAGTGGAGTGCAGCGCTGCGGGTGAAACGTGGGGGCCACCATCTTGCATGCCGGGATGTGGGCGGCCATCTTTGTCGACGTCAGCACGCCCCGCCCCCGATCCTCGGATGCTGACCGGGTACCCCGGATGTGAGCGGCCATCTTTGTCGGCGTCAGCATGCCCCGCCCCCGACCCTCCGATGCTGACCGGGTACCCCGACGGCGATCCAACTCTGGCCACTGTGACTCTCGACCAAAGCGCCCCACACCAGCTTGCAAGATCCATGATGGACATCCAGGTGGAGGGGCATTGGACTGGATGCCTGTTTGACACGGGCAGCACTGGGAGTTTTATTCACCCGGACACAGTGCAACGCTGCGGACTTGCAACGCGGCCGGTCAGTCGGAGGTTCCATTTGGCCTCTGGGTCGCAGTCCGCAGACATCCGGGCGGGTTGTGTAGCGACTTTGGTGGTGCAAGGCACAGTATATCGGGACTTTGAACTGCTGGTCATGCCTAATCTGTGTGCACCTGTGCTATTGGGGCTGGACTTCCAGAGCCATCTCGAAAGTGTGACTATGGTATACGACGGGCCCCTCCCACCACTCACTGTCAAGAATCCTCAGTTTTGTGGGACTTCTTCACATACCCCGCTACTGACCACACACACACACAGACACACACATCCCATCCAGAACCAGGCCAACAGCTGCGCTACTGACACTTGCAGCCTCTCCACTCTCAAGATCCCTCCCCCACCGCTGTTCGCCAACCTGACCCCCGACTGTAAACCTGTGGCAACCAAAAGCAGGAGGTACAGCGCGGGGGACCGGGCCTTCATTCAGTCGGAGGTGCAGCGGCTGCTCAGGGAGGGGATCATTGAGCCGAGCACAAGCCCTTGGAGGGCCCAGGTGGTTGTTGTTCGGACTGGGCAGAAAAATAGGATGGTGGTGGACTATAGTCAAACCATCAATAGGTTTACGCAGCTTGACGCATACCCCCTACCCCGCATCGCGGATATGGTCAACCAGATTGCTCAGTATAAGGTGTACTCGACAATAGATCTGAAATCCGCTTATCACCAGCTCCCCATCTGCCCAGAGGACCGCCCCTACACCGCCTTCGAGGCGGGCGGCCGGCTCTATCACTTCCTGCGCGTCCCTTTCGGTGTCACGAATGGTGTCTCTGTCTTCCAGAGGGAAATGGACCGGATGGTGGACCAGTACCAACTGCAGGCCACATTTCCCTATCTGGATAACATCACCATCTGTGGTCATGACAGGCCAGATCACGACGCCAACCTCCAACGGTTTCTCCAAGTGGCCGCAGCTCTGAACCTTACTTATAACAGGGACAAGTGTGTTTTTGGTACCACCCGCCTTGCTATACTTGGGTATGTCGTGGAAAACGGGGTTATTGGGCCTGATCCCGAACGTATGCGCCCCCTGTTAGAGCTCCCTCTTCCCACCACTCTCAAGGCCCTCAGACGGTGCCTGGGGTTTTTTTCCTATTACGCCCAATGGGTCCCCCATTACGCAGACAAGGCTCGCCCCCTGGTCAAGTCTACCTCGTTTCCCCTCTCTGCTGAGGCCTGCGCGGCCTTCAACTGCATTAAAGCGGACATTGCCAAAGCTACGATGCATGCAGTGGACGAGACCGCTCCCTTCCAAGTGGAGTGTGATGCCTCCGATTTCGCTCTGGCTGCTACCCTTAATCAGGAAGGCAGACCAGTAGCATTCTTTTCTCGCACCCTCCAAGGCTCTGAAATTCGGCACTCCGCGGTGGAGAAAGAAGCCCAGGCCATAGTGGAGGCTGTTAGGCACTGGAGGCACTATCTTGCTGGCAAAAGATTCACTGTGCTGACCGACCAGCGCTCGGTTGCGTTCCTGTTCAGCAACCAACAGCGGGGCAAGATCAAAAATGATAAGATTTTGCGGTGGAGGATAGAACTCTCCACCTACACCTATGATATCCTGTACCGGCCTGGCAGACTCAATGAGCCCCCTGATGCCCTATCCCAGGGAACATGTGCTAGCACACAGCTCGACCAGCTGTACGCCCTTCATGCACAACTTTGCCATCCGGGGGTCACCCGATTTTACCATTTTGTGAAAGCTCGGAACCTGCCGTACTCCCTGGAGGACATCAGGACGATGACCAGGGACTGCCAAATTTGTGCCGAGTGCAAACCGCACTTCTACTGTCCTGACACGGCACAACTTGTCAAGGCCACCCGCCCTTTTGAACGCCTGAGTGTTGACTTTAAGGGCCCCCTTCCCTCCACTGACCGCAATGTCTATTTTCTCAGTGTTATTGACGAGTTCTCACGGTTCCCCTTTGCCATCCCCTGCCCCGACACCACTGCCACGTCCGTCATAAAAGCCCTGCGCCAGCTCTTCACTCTGTTCGGGTATCCCTGCTATATCCACAGTGATAGAGGGTCCTCCTTTATGAGTGAGGAGCTGCGCCAGTACTTGCTAGCTAGGGGCATTGCTACCAGTCGGACCACGAGTTATAATCCCCGGGGTAATGGCCAGGTAGAGCGGGAGAATGCCACAGTGTGGAAGGCCACACTTTTAGCCCTTAAGTCCAAAGGGTTGCCGGTCTCTCGATGGCAGGAGGTCCTCCCTGAGGCACTGCACTCTATCCGCTCTCTGTTATGTACGTCCACCAATGCCACCCCTCACGAACGCCTATTCTCTTTTCCCAGGAAGTCTGTCACTGGGACCACCCTACCAGTTTGGCTGACGTCCCCGGGGCCAGTGCTGCTCCGGAAACATGTGAGGAGCAATAAATACTCCCCGCTGGTGGAGAGGGTTCACCTTCTCCATGCGAACCCCCAGTATGCTTACGTGGTCTTGGCTGATGGGCGGGAGGACACGGTCTCCATCCGCGACCTGGCACCCGCAGGTGCAGCAGACCACTACCCTGAAGGCTCTCCGGTAACTGTGAACCCTGCACCAGAGGTGACACCGTACTCACCAGGCCCTACACAGACTCCTCACGACACTTGTATACCGGGCGTTTCGTACGCATTTATACCAGGCACCTCGCACATGCATGAGGGATCACCGGCGCCTAGTGGGCAAGAACACGCGCAACCCCCGTCCCCTGTGCAATCGCCAATGTTGCCGGCACCTATGCGGTCACAGCCGGTGCTACGTAGATCGCAGCGACAGATTCGACCGCCTGATCGGCTTGACTTGTAAGAACCTTCGCTACATGAGGACTTTTTCAAACGAAGGGGGGGTGAATGTGGTGAACTATGTGCCTGTCGGGACACGCCCCTGCTGACTGCTCCTGTGGCTCCTCCCACAGGCCCCTGTATAAAGGAGACCTGCGGCCTGAAGATCGGCCTCAGTCTCCAGGACCTTGTATGATAGACACTCACTCCTGGTTCCTTCTTCCAGTCAATAAAAGCCGATATCTCGCCTACGTCTCAGTGTGAGTTATTGATGGTACATCAGTACCAGAAGGCACAGCCTTCCAATAGAAGAACAAAGATGAGGAGGAATTTCTTGAGCCAGAGGGTGGTGAATCTGTGGAATTCATTGCCATGGGTAGCTGTGGAGACCAAGTCATTGAATATACTTAAAGTGGAGATTTACAGGTTCTTGATTAGTCAGGTCATCAAAGGTTATGGGGTGAAGAGAGGGGAATGGGATTGAGAGGGAAAATAATTCAGCCATGCTTGAAAGGTGGAGCATACTTGTTGGGCTGAATGGCCTGATTCTGTTCCTATGACCTATTTTCTAATATTTGCAATACTGTTTCTTGTACATCTGAAAAACCAAATGTAAACTGGGTGACTGTTTTATGGAGCATCTGTGTTCAGTCTGCAACAGCTCAAAGTTAGAAAATGATATTACATTTTAAAGAATCATATTCTTATGGCAGGATGGCTCTAGCAATATATGGCAATGTGATGTGGGCAGCTCACTAAACTACTAGATATTCTACTAGATATACTTTTTCTAAACTATGATCACTGCAATCCCCAATCAGTAATTACCCTGTTAAAAAAAGGTATTTTTGAACTGTCTAAATGAACCAGCAATTTGATGATCTCCTGAAGGGTTCATCAAACTTAACTCTCAGGAATGCAGGTATGGCAACTTGAAGCGGAAAAATGGCCGCAATTGCTGGAAGGAAGAGCGTCAGGGCAGACTCCAAGCTTCAAGGCCCAAGAGCAGACTACAAGCCAGTGTGGAGCCCCACATCCTCTGTGCCAGCCAAGATCCTGAATCTGAGCCCATCCTGTCTGCCTGCATTTGACCCATCTTCTCACAACTACCATCAGACGGGAGGTGCAAGAGACTTGGGCCTTACGCTACCAGGCTCAGAAACAGTTGTTGCCCTGCAACCACTGGGCTCCTGGACCAGCGTGGATGGTGTTACTATTTTCAGCTCTGAGCTGACTCCACACATGTAGTCTCACTTTCCGGGACTCTGCAGCTCATATACCATTTGTTCACTTTTGCTTAATTACTTGCACAATACGTTCTCTTTTACATGTTTTTCAGTCTTTGTTATATGTTATTCTTTTTCATGAATTTTATTGTATTGCTTTATTTTCCTCAAGGAGTCTGCAAGACGAATCTCAAGGATGTATATGGAGCATATAATTTGATAATAAATGTATTTTGAACTTTGTTGCTTTGGTAATTAGGTCTGTAAGGAATTGATGATGGCCTTTCATTTTTGCAATGAATTCAAATTCCATCAAGAATGAGTTGGATTTAACTGAGTTCTCATTGGACACACAAGTTCATAGTGTCTCTGAATTGAGTCAGAAGAATGATTCATAGCCAAGGCTTTGAATGGGAATTTCAGAACCTTACTGGGGTCATCGGTGACTGACTAACAGAAGATAAAACTGAAATCACAGGCTAAGTATTCACAGTCACAGTCTAAGAATTTAGTCTCCGACTCTATTCCAGGATGCTGTAAAGACCTATGGCTCAGGGGTTTTATAGTAAATCATATGATGTCAATTTAATACAGAAATTAAGTATTTTAGAATATTTGGATAGAGAATATATAGGGGCTTTTCTCCTTGAAATAAAGGAGGATGGGGTCATGGGGTACAAGATGATAGGAGGCTTAGATCGAGTGGAAAGCCAGAGACACTCTCCCAGGATGGAAGTGGCTAATATGAGGGAGCATAGCCTTAAGGTAATTGGAGGAAAGAATTCATCCATTATGTGCCATGTCGTATGACGTGGGTAATCATGGTCTTGACTATGATTGTTCTTAACCAAGGGTGACCTGCAGGCTAGTGGAGGGAAGGAGCGCCTTACACCTCCTGTGGTAGTGACATATCTCACCCTGCCACCCTGAAGTGTCCATAATATTCAAGTGATTGAAGGAACATATGGTGGGGATGTTCCTCCACTCCACACAAAATGGTGATTACATAGAATATGTTGCCAGGGGTGGTGGTGAAGGCAGGTACATTAGGAGCAGTTGAGAGACTCTTAGATGGGTACATGGATGATTGACCAATGGAGGGCTAATGTGGGAGGGAAGGATTAGATTGACTTTGGAGCGGGTTAGAGCCGGCATTGCACCGTGGGACAAAGGGCCTAGAATGTGCTGTACTGTTAAATGCCTTGTTTTAAATACTGAACATGCTGAAACTATCAAGGTTTTAAAAGACAAGAATAAAGTTATAAACAAGTTTAAATGAAGCTACATTAAACCGTTCTGCTACATCTAAGCAGCTACATGGATTGAAAGGGTTGAAAGGGATTGGGACAACTTGGTTGGCTTTATAATCTGTTTCTGTGATACATTACTCTACAACTCTTCTGCTATTTGGAATTCATACCATCATTTGTAATCGAGAGAGCAAGAAAACTAACTCGTCCTCTGTCTAATTTTGAAGGTAAAAAGCTTATAATAATATTGATTTTTGAGATGGCGGCAAGCAATTTTCACAAAATGTTATATTTGACTTTTGCAATGAAGTCCTGGACTGTTTGGACAGCTGGACTAGCTTTGTGGAATGCTGGTGAGGTCACTAGACTTAGCCCAGCTCATTTTAAATGACATTGCATTGGAGAAGAACGTTAAAAGGACTTTGTACCTATTGTGTCCATCTCACAAGCCATGTTTGGTCTGCACAATGCATATCTTTACCCATTTTAACTTTAAACACAGGATACAAAGAGCAGTGATAACACGTATTCCCAAAAAGGCTTTATACTTCAACAAAAATCAAATCAAATTAAGTAACTGAATCCTGATAAAATAGACTAAAAGAGAATAATCAATCTGACATTTGCTTCTCCAGACCAATATTGAAACTAAATTCTTCATTCAATAAGTAGAGGAATTGCATTGAAGATTGAAAGCACCTTACACTGCTCAGTCTCCAGCTGCAAAGGATTCCAACTTAGCATAATACCAGGAGTAAGATCATCATTGATACTCCCTGTGCTCTATTCCTTGAATGATTAAACTATCATGATGTACTGCATCAACTCTCCAAATGTATTTGAATATGAGCTACACACAGTAAAGGCTGGAGGAACTTAGCAGTCAGGCAGCATCTACGGAGAGGAATAGACAGTCGAAGTTTTGGGCTGAGACCCTTCATCACGACAAAAGAAAGGGAGCAGCAGTCAGAATAAGGTGGTGGGCTGAAGCGGAAGGAGGACAAATCGGCAGGTAATAGGTGAAACTAGGGAGGTAATAGGTGGAAGATGTAACAGGACTAAAGAAGGAGCAATCTGAAAGGAGAAGAGAGTGGACCATGGGAGAAAGGGAAGGAGGAGGGACACCAGAGGGAGGTGATGGACAGGTGAGAGGGTAAAGGAGCCAGAAGGGAGAATGGCAATGAGAGAAGGGGATGGGAAATTACCTGAAGGTGGAGAAATCGACAATCATGCCATCAGGTTGGAGGCTACTCAGACAGAATATGAGGTGTTGCTCCTCCAGAGTATGGTCTCATTGTGGATGAAGAGGAGGCCATGGGCTGACATGTCTGAATAGGAATGGGAGCACAGCTTTCTGATCTCTATGAAGTCTTGAATTTACACAGCTGATGAATGTAAATTAAAAAATGACAGTTTTAAAAGGGAAAGACAGATGGAGTGGTTTGTATTAGTAATGCTAGTGCACTGAATTCTGAGTGTGAAGATGTGGCTGCCAGGAGGAACAGAGAAAAACACAAGGGACCAGAAATATTCCTCAACCTCAGCATGTCCACGGTGGAGGAGGCAGAGTAATGTAGAAGAAACAAGGCTGGACAGGCAACAAACATAAGGAGGGAGCAGAGTCCAGTTGGAAGGAAATCTGAAAAATGATGGAAGAAAGCTTCTTTAAAAAATTATCAAAAGATTTATATTGCCATATATTACAGTGAGATACATTTTCTTGCAGGTTTTTACAGGAAAATAAAGAAAAACAATAGAATTTATTTTAAAAATATGCATTTAAGGCAAGAGGGAGCAATTTTAAAGGAGATGAGAGCGGCAAGTTTTTTTTTAAACACAGAGTGACGGGTTCACGGAATAGTGGTAGATGCAGATAGAAAATTCAGAGTTCCAAGTAAATTTATGATCAAAGAAAAATGGAAGGATATTGACATTGTGTAGGCATAAGAGAATAGTTTAGCTGGCCATTTATTACTAATTTCGTTCGGCACAACATTGTGGGCCAAAAGGCCTGTGCCTGTTCTGTACTGTTCTATATAAACAGAAAGGGAAGGGGAGTGACAGGTGGACTAAGGAGGGGTGTAAGATGAAAGGTGAGTGGTGCTGGATGGGGAGATAAGTAGGATCGGGTCAGAAAGCTGACAACAGTTGGAGCATTAGAAGGGGGATCCATGGCCTCTCTCAGACTGGAGGAGCAACACATCATATTCCATGTGAGTAATCAAATAGCCAATTAAACTAATCCCTTATGCCTGCACAATGTTAATATCCCAACGTTTTCTTTACATTCATGTGTTTATTTAAACATCTCTGAACAGTCCCTAATGTATCTGATGCATGCTGCTTGAACACCCAAGTTGGTGTGGTCTATCATTGATTCTATTATGGTTATTGTTCTACGGATTTGTTGAGTATGCATGCAAGAAAATGAATCTCAGGGTTGTATATGGTGACATGTATGCACTTTGATAATAAATTTACTTTGCACAGTATTTTATTGCACGAACATCAATTTCTCCACTTCTGGTAATTCCCCCTTCCCTTCCTTTTTACCTTCCTATTCCACATACTAGTTCACCTTCACCCTTTATCTTCCCCTCCCCTGCCCATCACCTCATTCTGGTTCCTTTCCTCCTCCCCTTTCACCCATGGTCAACTCTCCTCTCCCTTCAGATTCCTTCTTCTTCAACCCTTTTACCTTTTCCACCTATCACCTCCCAGCTGCTCACTTCGTCCCCAACCCACCCACTTTATACAACCCCAAGATTAATTATCTTGCAGGCATTCACAGCAGATGCAAAATTACATCATTAAATCAATGAAAAAGTGCAAGCAAGATGGACAACCAACAAGTGCAAAAGACATCAAACTGTACAAATACAAAAAGAAAACAAGTCATAGAAAACGATAGCACAGAAATAGGCCCTTCAGCCAATCTAATCTGTGCCAAACCATTTAAACTGTCTAATCCCATCAACTTCACCCAGACCATAGCCCTCCATACCCCTTTCGTCCATGTACCTATCCAAACTTCTCTTAAACATTGAAATTGAAATCGCACCCACCACTTGCACAGACAGCTCGTTCCACATTCTCATCACCCTCTGAGTGGTTTCCCTCATATCCCTTCAAAATCCAGTGCAGATGCCACTACACCACCAGCCTGCTAACTGCACTTAGATATGTCAGTTCGACCGCTTACTTTGCTAATTAGAATGTTATATTGCTAATTTAGTTTTGTTAGTTTTTCATTGCTACAAGATCATTCAGCTTTGCTGGTTCGTAATAAAGAATCGGAAATACCCTTTTCAACTTGGAACTCAGATATCTGGAAGCGCATCATACAGTGTCGACCCCCTGGCTTGGTCTATCAGCGGTTTTGGTTTGTTTTAAAGTAACCACTACACTTCATATAAAAAACGTGTTGAATAAACTGACTGCCACATTCACAGAAGTACTATTTAAGTGATTGAAGACAAAAGAGTGTGCAGATGTTGGAATCTGGTACAAAAAAAAGAGCTTCCAAGGAGGTAAAAGGACATTTCTGGATGAGACCCTGCATTAGGACTGAGAGAGGACGAAGTGGCCAGTACATAGTGTTGGAAGAAAGGTGCGACACGAGCTGGTGGACTGTAGGTAGAACCACACAAAGTGGGTAAGAGAGAATTATATTATTTTATTTTATTAACTTATTTGTAGTAATTTTTTAATATGCTGTGTGTGAGGTATTTGAGAATCCAATGGAGAAGGATGGCAATGAAGCTGGGAGGTCACAGTTTGGATCAGATGTGGATTATCACCTCCTAGACATTAACAGAATTGCAATTGCAGGGTTCTCAAGTCCTGGCAACATCCATGTAAATTCCCTCTGCACTCTTTCAATCTTATTGACGCCTTTCCTGTAGGTAGGTGACCAGAACTGCACACAACACTCCAAATTAAACCTCATCAATGTCCTATACATTTTCAACATAACCTCACAGTTTCTGTACTCATTACCTTGACTGGACGGCCTCTTGCTGGGGCTGAACATTGCACTACCTCCACCACCAGTGTGCATCAATTCATGTCCTGATGTTCTGATTTTGTTTGTAGAGATACAGTGTGGAACAGGCACTTCTGGCCCAATGAGACACACCACACAGCAACACACATACTTACAATGATAAATTAACCTACCAACCCAAATGTCTTTGGATTATAAGAGGAAAGCAGAGCACCCAGAGGAAACCCGTGGGGTCATAGGGAGAACATAAACATTCTTTTACAGACAATGTACACGAAACTCTAGAACATCCCAAGCTACAACAGTGTTGCACTAACCACTACATTACCCAAGTTCTTCAGGACTAGTAGTACATGGGCACAGACTATTTCACTGTGTGAAAAAATCCATCATGATAAAGATGACCAGAAAACTTAATAAAATTGGTGTATTTTATTCCTCATAATGATAAACCTCCTTATAAAATTTTCCAGAGGAAGAAGAAAGCACAATTAACCATAATGGATAGATGAACGGTTCCCTACAGCAAACGAAGTGATTCAATCTCAACTGGAACATGTGCAGACCTGCCCTTAGGAACACTCACAATTTTCAACAGCTACAATATATTGATTTTATAAATTGATGCATAATGAAAAACTGTTCCTATATTGTTATCATTTAAACATAGAACATAGACTCAGTGGCCACTTTATTAGGTATACCTGTACAAATGGCCGTTAATGCAAATATCTAATCAACCAATCATGTGGCAGCAACTCAATGCATAAAAAAACATGCAGACATGTTCAGACTGAACATCAGAATGGGGAAGAAATGTAGTAAGACCATAAAATATAGGAGCAGAATTACACAAACACGAGGAAATCTGCAGATGCTGGAAATTCAAGCAACACACAAAATGCTGGTGGAAAGCAGCAGGCCAGCCAGCATCTATAGGAAGAAGCACGGTCGAAGTTTCGGGCCGAGACCCTTCATCAGGACTAACTGAAAGAAAAAATAGTAAGAGATTTGAAGGTGGGAGGGGTTAGGGGAGATCCGAAATAATAGGAGAAGACAGGAGAGGGAGAGATAAAGCTAAGAGCTGGGAAGTTTATTGGCAAAAGGGATACACAGCTGGAGGAGGGAAAGGATCATGAAAGCAGAATTAGGTCATTCAGCCGATCTAGTCTGCTCCACCATTCCTTATCCCCCCCTCGACCCCATTCTCCTGCCTTTCCCCATAACCTTTAATGCCCAGACTAATCAATTACCTATCAGCCTCCCCAGCCATCTGTGGCCATTAACTCCACAGATTCGCCACCCTCCAGTTAAAGAAATTCCTCATCTGTTTCAATTCCTCTATTCTGAGGCTGTACCCCCCCATCCTAGGCTCACCCACTATATGAAACATTCTCTCCAAATTCATTGATAATTCGATAGGTTTCAATAAGATTCCCCATCATTCTTTTAACTCCAGCAAGTATAGGCCCCTCATACATAAAACGCTCCACATACGTGAAACCTTTCATTCCTGGAAACATTCTTGTGACCCTCCTCTTGTCTCCCTTCAATGACAGCATGTAGCAGATGAGTGGCCAAAACCTGTTCATAATACTCCATCACATGGTTTAACCCAGTGGTCCCCAACCACCCGGCCACAAAGCATGTGCTACCAGGCCGCGAGGAAACAATATGATCTGGCGATATGAAACGATATGAGTCAGCAGCACCTTTCCTCATTCTGTCACACCCACCGTTGAACTTGAACGCACTCGAGGTCATTATGCATGCAAAGTCATTACCCAGGTGAGGTCATCAGTCATCTAAACACAGTGATACCCTAGAGCAGGGGTCGGCAACCTGCGGCTCCGGAGCCGCATGCGGCTCTTTCATCTCTGTGATGTGGCTCCCCGTGGTTTGTTAGTTTTTGAAATGTAATTCGAAATTTGAAGATTATGGTGATCTTGTACAATCTAAAAACGTTGTGGAGACCCATTTCCTGGCACATCCGAACCGGCTCACAATTAGCCAAAGTTCCGGCTAAGGGAGATAGTCTACGGGGGTTTGTGAGTAGGTGTCTTTTGGAGCATCCGCGCCCACGGGGACGGGTTGAGGGAGGCTTTAAAGCAAGGCTGTTTAGTTCAAATAAAATTACCTTTGACTGCAGTGTCTTTATTTTAGCGCTGCGTGTAGCACACCGCTACAAAGTGTTTTTTTATCGCTATTAATATACATCACAACTGCCAATGCCTGACACCCGCCAGTGCGCGCTTTCTTTTAATTCTTCGATCCAAGGTAGGCTAACTATGGAGTAACCTTCAACCCAACGTCTTTTTTTCGGAGTTCAAAAAGTTTTTGTTGCATGCAGAACTGTAATTTCGTTTTCTCTGCAGGAGTTCATCAATTTCATAAATGCAACACATTATAGTTTGTTTATACATAGCATAAAGGCAAAAAAAAAACGTTGTATGCAGTGTTATTTCATTTTAAATGTCAAACAGGTTTTGTGGCTCCCAGTGTTTTCTTTTCTGTGGGAAATGGGTCCATATTGGCTCTTTCAGTGGTAAACATTGCCGACCCCTGCCCTAGAGGGATCACTGGTTGGCATCTGGTAACTGGCTCGGGCGGTCGGCCAGAAGTGCTGTTGCTACTGGTCTAGAGCGCCTACAAATGGGTGCCACCTCTAAACTTGTTTACCACACCGAATGTTCATGGGAACCCGGTGCTAAAATATTCGCAGACGACCTAATTCGGGCTCAGGGTTTCGTAAGTAGCAGAGCAGCTACCTCGCTGCGATCTGCTGAAAGTCATCCCTCGAGCCAAACTTTTGTCAACCGATAGGTCCTACAAGGTGGGGCAGGTGTGCGTCCTGTCATACTCCTCGCTCTGTTGGTCACCCTCTCCAGACTGCGACCACCACGGCCCCAGCACGGGAACCTCCGGCCCTTACCTTGTCCTCTCACCCCACCCATGACCAGCTGCATCTGGTGGTGAGTGGGCAGGAGGCTGGAGTTTGGGCGCGGAGACGGCCTAATGAGGCAATGAAGCCCTCAAAACTGCTCCAGCACCTTGAGTCCAAGCACCCTGCACTTCAAGACAAACACGTTGAGATTTTTGAACAAGAAAAACGTGAGCAAGTGGAACAGAAGCAAATGCTGAGAGTCACAAAAACTAAGTTGCGGAATAGACTGGACATAAGGAACCCCCTTCGAGTATCGCTGTCTCCCATCAGCCTACGATGGGGCTGTTTGTTGCAGGGAAACAAGGCCAGGGCTCCCACTGATTCAGTGATATTGGTGTGTTGCAATGATTTTATATGTTCATACAAGGAAAATATGCACTGTGTTTAATATCCAAATGTTACTTAAAAAGTTATGATGCTATTTACTTATAAGTGAGTTATTATTGAATTATCACTATATTCATGTGAGGAAAATATGCACTCTCTGTTTAATAAATTTGTTAGATAAACCCTTTTAGAAATGAAATTGAGTGTATTAGCCATTTATAAATGACTTATAGTTGACTCATCATGTATATTCTGGTTGTGATTAATAGCCCCACCCCCCTTCGGGCAGTCCGCAGGAATATCGTCAATAGTAAACCGGTCCGCGGTGCAAAAAAGGTTGGTGACCCCTGGTTTAACCAATGCCTTATAAAGCATGGGCGTTCGATTCTTTTTTTTATTTTCTTTATTTTACTTAGCGAGACAGTGCAGAGTAGGCCCTTCTGTCCTTGGGGCTACATCACCCCAGCAAACTCTGACAAACCCAATGAACCATAAACTAATCAGGGGCAATTTGCAATAACCAATTAACCGGCATCAGTTTGGACTGTGGGAGGAAACTGGAGCCTCCAGACAAAACCCACACATTCCACAGGGATGATGCACAGAGACTCCTTACAGACGACGCTGGAAATTAACTACGAACACAGAGTCATGCTAACCACGACTCTACTGTGGCTTATATTCTTGTCCTTGCTAGATGAAAGCTAACGTTTGATTTTAAAGTTCAAAGTAAATTTATTATTATCAAAGTACATATATGTTGCATATACAACCCTGAGTTTCATTTGTTTGCAGGCATACTCAGTAAATTCAAGAACCACAACAGAATCAATGAAAGACCACACCCAACACAACAGACAAACATCCAGTGTGAAAAAGACACCAACTTTGCAAATACAAAAGAGAAAAACAATAATAAATACATATAATAATATTGAGAACATGAAGAAAGCATGACCTTTGTGGTGGGGGTCCCTGATGATGAATACTGCCTTTCTGTGACAATGCTTCATTTAGATATGCTCAGTGATGGGGAGGGCTTTACCTGTAATGGACCATATCCACTACCATTTGTAGGATTTTCCGTTGAAGGGCATTGGGTGTTTCCATAACAGACTGCAATGCAACTAGTCAATATACTGTTCACCATACATCTATGTAAGTTGTCAAAGTATTAGCAGTCACACAGAATCCTCACAAGTTTCAAAGGAACTAGAGGTGCAGCCGTGCTTTCTTTGTAAATGCATGTGCATGGTGGGGTTTGGTCATGTACCTCAAATTTCCTTCTGAAGTCAATAATCAGCTCCTTGGTCTTGCTGACATTGAGTGAGAGTTTGTCTTCCTTACCATCAACTCCACCTGCAAGTTAACCTTTAAGGAACCCTGCTTAAGTCCCCTTCACACCTGATTTTTGAATTTTCTCAATTTAGAAAATGGTCTATGTCTTTACTCCTACAACAGTGCTTGATTATATACTTCCTTAAATTATATTCCATCTGCCACTTCCTTGCCCATTCCCCCAATCTGTCTCTGTCTTTCTGCACTATGCCTACTTTCTCAACACTACCTGTTCCTCCACCTACCTTCGTAACGTCCACAAAACTTGAACTCAAGGCCATTAATTCTGTCATCCAAATCACTGACATATAATGTGAAAAGAAATGGTCCCAACAACAACCCCTACAGAACACCACTAGTCACCGGCAGCCAATCAGAAAAGGCCTCCTTTCTTCTCACTCTTTATGTCCTAACAGTCAGCCAATCTTCTATCCATACTTGTATCTTTCTTGTAATACCGTAAGCCTCATCTTGTTAAGCAGCTTCATGTGTGCCACTTTGAACCCGGAATGATTGCTGGTGCCAGATGGGATGAGTATCTCAGAAATTGCTGATCTGCTGGGATTTCCACACAAAACAGTCTCTAATGCTTACAGAGAATGGTGTGAAAAACAAAAGAACACCCAGCAAGCAGCAATTCTGTGGGCAAAAACACCTTGTTAACAAGTTTGGTCAGAGGAGAATAGTCAGACTGGTTCAAGCTGACAGGAAGACGACAGTAACTCAAATAACCACACATTACAACACTGCTGTGAAGAGCATCTCTGAATGCACAACATATCAAACCTTGAAATGGATGGGCTATAGCAGCGGAAGACCATGAAGGTGCATTTAGTGGCCACTTTATTAGGAACAGAAAGTACTTAATAAAGTGGCCAAGATTGTAGAGCATACTTAAACGACACACACAAAATACTGGACAAACTCAGCAATCCAGGCGGCATCTTTGTAAAAAAGTAGACAGCTGACATTTCAGGCCGGGACCCTTCATCAGGTCTGGAAAGGAAGGGGGGAAAGGAGTCAGAATAGGAAGGTGGGGGGATGGGAGGAAATAGCACAAGGAGGAAGATAATAGGTGAAACCAGGAAAGGGAAAGAGGATGAAGTAAAGTCTCCTGCCACGATGAGGCCACACTGGTTGGAGGAGCAATACCATATATTCTGTCTGGATAGCCCCCAACCAGATGGCATGAACATTGATTTCTTAAACTTCCTTTAATTTCCCCCTCCCCCTGCTCTCCTTCACCATTCCCAGTTCCTATTTTGCTCTCTCACTTTATCTCCTTACCTGCCCATCACCTCCCTCTGGTGCTCCTCCTCCTTCCCTTTGTTCCGTGGTCTTCTATCCTCTCCTATCAGATTCCCCCTTCTCCAGCCATTTATCCTTTTCACCAATCAACTTCTCAGCTCCTTACTTCACTGCCCCCAGTTTCAACCTATCACCTGCCACCTTATACCTCTTCTTCCCTCTCCCATCTTTTTACTCTGACTTCTCTTTCGTTCCATCCTGAAGAAGGGTTTCAGCCGAAAACGTCGACACTTTACTCTTTTCCATAGATGCTGCCTGACCTGCTGAGTTCCTCCAGCATTTTGTGGGCGTTGCTTTGGATTTCCAGCATCTGCAAATTTTCCTGTGTTTATTGTTAACAAAGTGCATTGTTTATGACAGCATACAAGAGATGGTTGTAGATAAAGAAAGAAATTAAATGTGTCATTACCAACCATTATGGTTTACTGACGTACTATACACGAACATGATACAGGAATTTTCTTTTTCAGATATGTTAAATATTTCTTGTCCTGGACAACAATGTTAATGTAATTCTTTTCCTAACCTTCTTCCCCATTCCGTCAGTCCCCATTCCCCAACAATATTTCTCAATTTTAAGAACAGCCATGGAGCAGGAGTTCCCAATCTGGGGTCCACAAACCCCTTGCTTAATGGTATAGGTCCATGGCATAAATACAAGTTGGGAACCCCTGGCACAGAGTGTTGGTGCTTTGCATTCTGCCCAACTAGTCCATGCCAAAGAAGATGTCAAACTGAACTGGAACTCAACAAGACAGGCAGCGGTGAAGGGAAGAGTAATAAACACTTGTTCAAATAAAATTTTGAAAGGGATAGATAAGATAGAAGTAGGAAAGTTGTTTCCATTGGTAGATGAGACTAGAACTAGGGGACATTGCCTCAAGATTCAGGGGAGAAGATTTAGAACAGAGATGAGGAGAAACTGTTTTTCCCAGAGAGTGGTGAATCTGTGGAATTCCCTACCCAGGGAAACAGTTGAAGCTTCTTCACTAAAAATATTTAAGAAACAGTTAGATAGGTTTTTACATAGTAAAGGAATTAAGGGTTATGGAGAAAAGGCAGGTAGATGGAGCTAAGTTTAGTGGACATATCAGCCATGATCTTATTGAATGGCGGGGCAGGCTCAATGAGCCGGATGGCCTACTCCTGCTCCTATTTCTTATGTTCTATACCTAATAATAAACTTAATAAAAATTGCTGGCCAACTTCTAGTGATGTGTGATAGAGCATAATGACATACAAAATGACAGTGTGATACTCCAACTACAGCAGGACAGATCAGAAAACACCCCAACAGTGATTAGGACAGCTCAGTACATCACTGGGAGTCAACTACCAAACCTGGAGATAATCGACAACTCTGGATGCCTACACCATGCTCATAACATCATTAAAGACCCATCCCATCCTGGACACTGCTTGATCAATCTCCTGTCCTCTCATAGGAGATACAGAAACATCTTAGCAAAGACAGTAAGACAAAAAAACAGTTTCTTCCTGAGGGCTGATGCGCATCTGAATAATGCTCCACCCCAGCTTGCTAATGGCCTTTGAGTGTCATGGACAATCAAAGTCACTTGTTACAGGTAAATATGAGGATTTAAAAAAAATTAAGCCTGCATTGTAAATATCTGTTTTAACAGACTGGAGTAGCACCGCAATCTTGCGGCCCCGAGTAATGACAATAAAGTTCTATTCTATTCTGCTCAAAATGCACACAGATCAACTTTCTGTTCTGCTGACAGTTTAAACTAATGCAATTGTTCCAGTAGCTACTTCATGAACCCGCACTGTGTAATATAATCACTGAATAATAAGAACACTTACACCAACATGAATTGAGTCAAGGAGTTCTGAAATATCACCAGACACATTATTATATCTTTGCCACTGCACATAGACACACATCGATCAACTGCTTAAACTCTTTGCGCAGTATTTATTATTCTGCTCCGAAACACCAGGGATGAAAACATCCACTTTGATATTTTCTTACAATTCACGGAGTTATTGTGTGCTGGGATAGGACTTACATCAAGTTCCAGTTCAAGACTGTCATCTGACCAAATAAAACATGTTCCTCTGGCCCACAGTGCATCCACAAAACATGCATCACGCACAGAACATAAACCAATACCATACATAAGTAAATAAAATATAATTCAAAATGCATGTAGTGTGAAGCACAGGTAAACAGCTCATTGCCCTAGTGACAAGATCTCAGTGGTGGCAGGGTGTTCATTAGTCTTACAGGCCAAGGAAAGAACCTGCTACCCAGGCCTAAAATAGTGTGGACGTGGAGAGGATGCTTCCTGTAGTGGGGGGAGTCCAGGAGCAAAGGACACAATTAGAAGGAAGTCACTTTAGTTATGATGAGAAGGGTTATCTTTAGCCAGAGGGTGTACAAATTCCTTACAGACAGTGCCAGATTTAAACTCAGGACTCTGGCTCCTCAAGCTCTAACTGTGTCGTGCTGTTACAGTATTGCAGCTCCCTGTATCACATATCATAAATATGTGTTTCTGTATCTGTGCTGCCATATAACCTGTGATTAACTTGAGGGAAAAGTGAACACAAGAGATTTTGCAGATGCTGGAACTCCAGAGCAACACACACAAATTGCCCGAGGAATTCAGCCTGTCAGGCGGCATCTCAACTTAGTGACACCAAAACGGAATGTTAATTTCTCTAACTTCCAGCAATTTCTCCCCTTTCCTCTTCTCTCTTTTCCTATTCCAAATTCTGGCTCCCCTCTTAACCTTTCTCTTCTCCTCACCTGTCCATTACCCCTCTCTGGTCCCTACCCTCTTTTCCTTTCTCCCATGCTCCACTCTCCTCTCCCATCAGATTTCTTCAGTCCTTTACCACTTACACCTAACTCATCCCAGCTTCTTACTTTATACCCCACCGTCCCTCACCTGGTGCCAGCTTTACACTAAAGTCACAGTAAATTTATTATCAATTTACCATATATTACCTTAAGACCCATTTTTTTTTTTTACAGGTATTTACAAGAAAATAAAGAAATGCAGGACGGAGCTAAGAGGGAGAGTAGAGCTAAGATGTTGCCAGAGGGTGCCTGCTTCAAACTCATCAGTGCAATAGCTTAATTTCTTCCCTCTAATGTCTCTTTTTCAAGAAGGATGGGGTTCTGTTGAAGTCCATGACCTACAGCTGCACTCAAACTGTGGTTCTTTACTGCGGATGTTTATTGATATCCCCAGGATGCAGCCTTGAAGACACGCCATTGGGAAGGGGTGAGGGGGTGAGGGGGGTGAGAGGGCACCTGTGGCTTGTCGAACTGTTGCGTGAACAATTAGTTTTTGCTGGACTGCAGATCATGGTCTCACTTTGGGAGCTTTGTTATTGGTTAATTGGTGGGTGCTGATACTTTCTGCTGAAATAAGTGGGGGAGCGGGAGGACAGTTTTGCTTTGGGAGCAAAGCCGGATGCTTTGCTGCCGATTGTGCATGAGAGATGGTTGAGGGGGACTTTGGGGTTCTAATGTTTTACTGCCATTCGTTCTTTGGGGTTCTCTTCTGTTTTCATGGATGTCTGAGAAGAGCAAGAATTTCAGGTTGTATACTGTATACACTCTCTGATATTATTAATCATTAGACAATAGAATTTATTAAAAACTATACATAAGGAAGACTGATCCCTTCCTCCACCTTCTTGTTCTCACTTTTGCCCTCTTACTTTCCAGTCCTAAGGAAGGGTTTTGGTCCGAAACATAAGCTGTTAATCTTTTCAGTAAACTGTTTATCCAGCTGATGAATTGGTGTTAAGAACAACCACCTAAGCCTAAATGTGGAGAAGAACAAGGAAGTCATTATGGACTTCAGGAAGATGACGAGGAACCATCCCCCGGCTCCTCCATAGAGATAGTTAAATGCACTAAGTTCCTGGGAGTTCCCATCCCAGGCCTCACCTGGTCCCTCAATATCTCCTCCCTGAATAAGAAAGCACAGCAGCACTTCCACTTCCTGAGGAGATTGAGGCAAGTGAAGCACTCCCCCATCAACCAATCTTAACTGCGTTTAACAGGAGCACTATTGGGACCATCTTGACAAGTTGCATCTCGACCTGGTATGGGAGCAGTCGAGCATCAGACCTGAAGTCACTACAGAGGACTCTGACATCAACTGGGAGGATCATGGGTGTCTGCCCACCATCCATTGAGGACATTTATCAGGAGTGCTGCATACACAGGGCCCTTAGTATTATTAAGGACCCACCCATCCATCCAGCATCCTGTTTGACCTTCTACGACCAGGCAGGAGACTCCAATGCATAAAAATAAGAATGGTCAGGATGGGAAGCAGCATCTTCCATTAGGCTTTTGAACTCCCTGCCATATCATTTTCGAAGTATTACTGGTTAATCTGTTCATATCTTACAATATTTAATTTATGCACTTTAGTTTGTTATTTATATGTGAGTCATCTGTAGATTTTTAACTTTACCTCCATAACTTATCTCCTGTTATGTATTATGCATACTACTGTCCTTTACATCCCGGTTCGGACAAACACTCTCTTGTTTCTATGCACATTATATGGTTATATATGTTTTACACATGTATATACTTATATGACAATAAACAACTTGACTTGATAATACAATTATTTTGAACTTTGAAAGTTGTTTCTCTTCTGTTACATATTGCTCCAACACACCATAACAAATTCCGTATAGTATCTGGGAATAAAGTTAATCCTTGTTGCACAAGGACCAAAACAAGACACATCAGCTCCAAAGCAGTCTGACATCTGTTAACTGTGCAGTTTAATTGAAGTCATAATCCTGTGTAAATGTTAGCTCCAGCAAGTAATGATTAATGAATAAAAATCATTCAACTGGGTCACCTTCAAAAAGTCAACAAATCTAAAAGCTCAGAAATTATACAGCAGTCCATCTACTCACCATTCAAAATCTCCCCATTGGGCCAATTCTATATTCTTGCTGCTTATGAACAAATGAGCAATACTCAAGTCTGGAAATTTCAAATTGTGATCACAGATCCTGAGATCTGTATGTCATGAATATCCTGTTTTGTGCTGCTTATATGTAATACAATAATACTTGTTGGAAACCTCTTTTTAATATAATAGTATTAATTGTTTTAACTTTTTAGCAAACTGGTATTTTTCACAGTATGTGGTGGCTCATCCCCTTGTACAGACAGAAAGCAGTATAGTAGCTAAACTGTTTATTACCTTTCTCATTTCTCAAAGGCTAAGTATTAATACATTACCCACATGATGCAATTGTTTTAAATATGTGGTCTATTAACCAATTTATTTCTATCCAGGGAATTTTCCTCATCTTATCTATAAAAGTGATGGATTTTTCAGATGTCATCTTTTTTTCTCTTCGCATTCTTTGGCACTCATTAGCTCTTAAAATTGTTTCTCAGCTTTTTATTTGGGTTGCATAGTATTTGTATGTTTGTTTTACTTTAAAATAAATTATTATTAGAGTTAAGACTGCTCATCAGTCCTGACTTCCATTAGAACCCAGGGTTCAGAAAATAAACAAAGATCCAACATAGCATAAGACATAGGAGCAGAATTAGGCCATTCAGCTCAATAAACCTGCTCTACCATTATATCATGGCTAATATTTTAATCCCTCTGAAATCCACTCTCCTACATTCTCCCAGTAATCTTGGACACCCTTACTAATGAAGAACCTATCAATCTCCACTTAAAATATATCCAATTACTTGCCCTCCACAGTCATTTGTGGCAATAAGTTCCACAGATTCACTACCCTCCGTCTAAAGAAATTCACCCTCATGCCTGTATGAGTTGTTGGACAAAGTGGTAGCACTCCAGTGAGTGTGCACTTTATCTACCCAACTTGCATTTCAGATAGAATAATCATCACTCCTGCTAATGCCATATTGGATGTCTTTCTATAGGGAATTGATAGAAATGTCACGAGTATACAATGAGGTCATTATAGACATCCCATTGGATTACAAGTTGCCAAGTAATATAGTTCCATCTCTTTTTCATATTAAACTGATTAACAGTGGAATTAAGAACAAAAAAGTAAAACCCTTGAAGAGAAAGTGCTGAGCAAAGGAAATTGTGTTTAAAAATAATGGTCTAGTGCAGGGGTTTCCAACCTGGGGACCACAGGCCCCTTGGTTAATGATAAGGGTCCAGAGCATAAAACTGGTTGGGAACTCCTAGTCTAGTGAGAGAGAATGACACATTATATGGTGGGCAGCATCATGTACACTTCAGAATCTGTCGCGGCCTTTAACACGCAAATGGGTACTACCGTAGCAGTTAGCCTGACATCCAGCTCAGGACATCTAAGTTCAATTTCAGCATCGATGGAAAACAGTTTGTACCTTCTCCCCATGACTGAATGGGTTTTCTCCAGGTGCTTGCATGTCCTCTCACAGTCCCAAGATGGACTGGTTAGTTGGTTAAATGGTCATTGTAAATTGTCCTATAAATAGGCTAGTGTTAAATAACACACACAAAATGCTGGAGGAACTCAGCCAGCCAGGCAGCACCTATGGAAAAAAGTAAACAGTCAACATTTTGGGCCAAAACCATTCATCAGGACTGGAGAAAACATCGACTGTTTATTCTTTCTGCGTGCCCTGCTGAATTCCTCCAGCATTTCATGCGTGTTGCTTGGATTTCCAGCACCTGCAGATTTTCCCTTGTGAGTGTTAAATACATGGGTTGGTGGGTGGTGTGGCTCGTTAAGCTGGAAGGGTCTGTATCTCAAAATGAGGGGTTGCCAAATTGGGACCGTGGACCCCTTGCTTAATGGCATTGGTCCATGACATAAAAAAGGTTGTGAACCTCTACGATAAATAGATAGATCTATCATTAGTTACCAATGGCTTATTCCTACATGAAAGCTATCAATAAGATTGAAAGAGTGCAGAGAAAATTTACAAGGATGTCGCCAGGACTTGAGGACCTGAGTTATAGGGAAGGATTGAATAGGTTAGGACTTTATTCCCTGAAGCATTAGAAAATGAGGGGAGATTTCATAGAGGTATACGCCTCATAATTTTGTATCAGGCTTTTTCCACTGAGGTTGGGTGAGACTAGAACTAGAGGTCACAGATTAAGCATGAAAGGTGAAATATTTGACAGGAACATGGGGGGGGTAGAATTTCATTGCTGAGAGGGTGGTGAGGGAGTGGATAGGTACAAGGATGGAAGGGGTATGAAGGGCTAAGATCTGGGTGCAGGTTGATGGGACTGGGCAGATTAATAGTTCAGCTCAGACTAGATGGGCTGAAATTGTACTTTATGACTCCATGACTATACGCTTTCTGAGTAAAAGACCAGGTCCAAAAATCACATATTACAAAGGAGTCACTTAAAATCCCCAGCGTCCAGGACATCTTCAAAGATCAATGCCTCAAAAAGACAGCCTCCATCATTAAAGACCCCTGTCACCATGGACATGCCCTGTTCTCATTGCTGCCATCAGGAAGGAGGTACAGGAGCCTGAAGGATAAAATGAATGTGACAAAATACAGGGAAATCCTGGAGGAAAATCTGATGCAGTCTGCAAGAGAACTGCGACTTGGGAGATTAGTTTTCCAGCAAGACAATGACCCCAAGCATAAAGCCAAAGCTACACAGGAATGGCTTAAAAATAACAAAGTTAATGTCCTGGAGTGGCCCAGTCAGAGTCTAGACCTCAATCCAATTGAGAATTTGTGGATGGGCTTGAACAGGGCTGTTCACTCACGATCCCCATGCAATCTGACAGAGCTTGAGTAGTTTTGTAAAGAAGAATGGGGAAATTTTGCAGTGTCCAGATGTGCAAAGCTGATGGAGACGTCCACACAGACTCAAGGCTGTTAATTGCCACCAAAAATGCATCTACTAAATACTGACAAAGGGGGTGAATACTTATGCAATCACACATTTTGTCTTTTATATATCTGGTGACAACTTGGCTATTGGAACAACCATAAATGGATGCGACTGGACGAAGTGGAATTAATGGAATGATACTTTAACAGAAACCCATGTGAAAGAGGGTGCATCAAGTGGGTATTCTGGCAACAATGAAGACCATCGTCCACGTACACAGAAAAATAACTGGTTACCCAGTGATCAAACACCGTCAACAGAGGATTGATATCACATCTTGAATTGGAAGACATACAATCACGATGCACCACAGCAACATCACCGCAGAACCAAGCAGATCAGGAAATATGAGTTCAAACCCCACATCGACAATTCACAGATGACAGAAAAGCAATACCATCATCTTGCACATGGAAAATGCAACTATTCACACAGTTCCAGAGCACCAATGTGCCAGCACCTGAACCAACCAAATCAGCATCTGAGGAGTACTGGAAGAGCATATGGGAGAAAGAAGCATCACATAACACCAGAGTCCAATGGCTGAAAGACCCACAAGCAAGCCTCTGCCACCTGATAAGTAGATACCAGCCAACCAACTAGACATAATAATATTGGACAAGGAACAAAAGAAAGCAATCGTAATAAATGTGGCAATCCTGAATGACAGAACATCAGGAAGAAAGTATATGAGAAGCTGGAGAAATACCAGAGCTTGAAAGAGCTGATAGAAAGGATGTGGAAGGTTAAAGCCAGAGTAATCCCGATGGTGACAGGAGCACTTGGAGCTGTGACACCTGGACTGGGAGAGTGGCTCCAACAAATTCCAGGAACAACATCTGAGATCTCAGTCCAGGGAGTGCACCTCTAGGTTCAGCAAGGAATTGAGGCAGAGGACCTGAGATTGAAGGAAAAATATACACTACCCATAAGGGACAAGAAAAAAAATCTACACACACACACCAGTGAAGTTAAACCTGTTTCTGATTCTGAACTCTTCTACATAGGAAAAATTACATCCTTTGAAGTTCCACACAGAGACCATGTACTACTTGTTCTGACAGAAACCTTTCAAACACAAAAATGCAGTTGACAGAAGCAATAGTTCGAAATGTGTAAATATTAAGCAACAAAATGCTCTTATTGCTCCTTATAGGTAAAACTCTTACAATTGTAATACAATTAAATCTTCACCCTGATCAAATCCAACTGAGAGACAGCTTCGTCAAACCAGTCTGTGATTACTTTTAATAAGATATTTCATTCTGTAAGCAGATACATTAGGGACATTCAAGAGACTCTTAGAGAAGCACGTAGTTGAAAGTAAAATGGAGGGCTGTGTGGGAGGGAAGGGTTAGATTGATCTTGGAGTAGGTCAAAGGGTCGGCACAATATTGTGGGCCAAAGGGGTCTGTACTGTACTGTTATGTTTTATGTATGCGATACATCCAACTTTCAAGCCACAGATTTAACAAGATAATGAGTTCAAGGTAAGATATTCATGTTCATTTTTTTGTATTTGCACAGTTTGTGTCTTTTGCAATCTGGTTAAATGCCTAAGTTGATGTGGTCTTTCATTGGTTCTATTATACGTATTATTCTATTGTGGATTTACCGCAGGAAGATGAATCTCAGGGTTCTATATGGTGACGTGTGTATTTTGATAATAAAGTTACTTTGAATTTTGAACACACAAGTTCGGCCACAAAGGGAAGTAAATTATTTCAAATTTAATTTAAAGATACTAGGTAAATAATTATAAAGTGAAATACTGCAGGGTTTTCAAATTACTAGCAAGTTATTGTGGAGGAGTCAAATAAGGGAGGGTCCAAGAAAAGTAATATCCAACTCAAGCCACAAAGGACAAATCTGAATCTATGGCACAGGACAGGACCACATAGGCAGCACTGTAGCGTAGTGGTTAGCACATTGCTTTACAGCTCTAGCAACTTGGGTTCAATTCCCACCGCTGTCCGTAAGGAGTTTGTATGTTTTCCCCATGACCATGCAGGTTTCCTCCGGGCTCTCCGGTTTTCTCCCACATTCCGAAGACAAGTGGGGTGTTTGGTTAATTGGACATCGGTATAATTGGGCGAAACTGAAAGAACTGATTGTAATGTATCTCTAAATTATGAAGTTAAAGTAAATAAATAAACATCATCGTGAATTTATTTACATAAACAAGAATACATAACAAATAAGCTCTTCTCGGGCTTCCAGCCAGGTACAGGTATCAATTATAATCAATGCTTTGATGACAAACTCCCCCATCTTCCTTTTCCAGTACTTACTTTTTTCAAACGTATTTCTTATAGTGTATTATATGTATTGCTCTGTATTGCTGTCACAAAACAACAAATTTCATGACATATGTCAGTGATAATGAACCTGATTTTAAGTATGCTTCTTTTTGTAATATACATACAATATACACTCAGTGGCCACTTCATTAGCTGCACCTGTAAACCCTTCAAGGGCGACTCGAGTGGCAACAGAACTCTCAATGGATATGATTAAATATTCTCATTTCAGCCTGATTCTGATGCAAATATCTAATCAGCCAATCATGTGGCAGCAACTCAATGCATAAAAGCATGCAGACATGGTCAAGAGGTTCAGTTGTCGTCCAGACCAAACATCAGAATGGGGAAGAAATGTGATCTAAGTAACTTTGACCGTGGAATGATTGTTGGTGCCAGACAGGGTGGTTTCAGTATCTCAGAAACTGCTGATCTCTTGCGATTTTCACACATAATAGTCCCTAGAGCAGAGGTTCCCAACCTAGAGTTCATGGACCCCTCAGTTGATGGTCGGGGTTCACGGCATGAAAAAGGTTGGGAAACCCTGCTCTAGAGTTTACAGAAAATGGTGGATAAAATAAAAAAATCAGTGAGCAGCAGTTCAGTGAGTATAAATGCCTTGTAAATGACAGAGGTCAGAGGAGAATGGACAGACTGGTTCAAACTGACAGGAAAGCGAAAATAACTCAAATAACCATGTGTTACAGCGGTGGTGTGCAGAGCACACAGCACATCGAACCTCGAAATGGGTGGGCTGCAGCAGCAGAAGGTTACACTGGGGTCCACGCCTGTACCTGATAAACTGGCCGCTGAACGTATAGACCAGATTCTGACCCAAAACATATACCTTTTTGTATTATACATACAATATATGTAATGCCCATGATTAAAATATTCAGAAGCTGTTAAACTTACTTGACGTGGCTGCTCTATTACTTTCTGCATCTCTGTTTTAACTTTGTTATTTGGATGATCTGTAACTTTAGTTACCGGCTGTTTGAAAATGGATGCAGTCTGTCTTATTGGCAGGGATGTGTTCAAATCCAACTTCCCCTGGGAATATAAAACAAGCAAACAAATAAATAAATAAGTATTATTTTATCTTCTTTAGAGATAGCATCATAACAGCCCCTTTGGTCCTATCAGCTGCCCAGTTACACCCCTGTGACCAACTAATTTATCATCCCAGGGGTTCCCAACCTTTTTACTGCCATGGACCCTACCATAAACCGAGGGGTCTGTGGTTGGGAACTCCTATACACCTTTAGAATATGAGAAGAAACCCAAGCACGCGGAGGAATCCCACACATTCCTGGAGAGACATATAAACTCCTTACAGACAGTGGCAGGAATGGAACCCAGGCCACCGGCACTGCAATAGTATTATTCCAACCACTATGCTACCATGCTGGCATTATTTTACAAGAGGTTCGTTCAAGAGTCTGAGGAGAATGGAATAGGAGTCTGGTGGCCCATGCTCTCAGGCTTTTGCATCTTCTGCCCGATGGGAAAGATGCTGGGTCGATGGGGTCTTTGATTATGCTGGTTGCTTTACTGAGACAGTCAGAATAAGTAATATTTTAAAGCACCACCATTGGAGTGAATAAGCTTCTTTTTTAAAATTTGATTTAGTGACACAGCATGGTAGCAGGTCCTAATGAGCCCGCACCTCCCAATAACACCCATGCAGCCTATTATCCTACCAACCCGTATATCTTTGGGATGTGGGAGGAAACTGGAGCACCCAGAGGAACTACACACAGTCACGGTGAGAACGTACAAACTTCTTACAGACAGTGGTGAAATTGAACCCAGGTTGCTGGCACTGTAATGGTATTACATGAATTGTGCCAGCTCTTATAGCCACCACTCTAGGTTACCCTACCCTTTCTTCCATGGTCAACTCCCCTATAACAGATTCCTTCTTCTCCAGCCCTTTACCTCTTCCACCTATCACCTCTCAGCTTCTCACTTCAACCCCTCTCCCCCACCCACCCAGCTTCCCCTTCATTTTGTCCAACTTGCCAGTTTGTACTCCTTCCCCTCCTTATTCTAGATTCTATCTCCTTCCTTTCCAGTTCTGATTGCACGATTTGCTTTTTTTTTGTGTGTGGGGGAGGGGGAATTTGATGTTTTACTTTGAATGGGTTTCCATGGTTTACTTTCTTTGTTTCCTGGCTGTCTGTGGAAAGTCAAGACTCAGGGTTATCGCCCGCATATATACTTCAATAACAAATGTACCTGAATCTTTTGCATCTTTGAATTTCAGATATAGTTTGAGGAAGCACACCTCAGGTCTTCGATTTAAGTAAGGGTAACTTATGAGATATCTAGAGTGGACAGACTGGGAAAATACTCTGAAGAAAGATCAGCAGACGAGTGGTGGCTGATATTTAAATAGATATCTTATAATACTCAGCAAATAATAATCTCAATTAAAAAGGACACAATGAGAAAGATATTCAATTACATCAGTCAAGGAAAATGTTAAATCATAAATTATATCATACCTTAGTAAAAGTTAATGTTAAATAAGACTACTAAGAATTTTTAAGGAAATAGCAGTGGGAGTCTAAAAAGCAACAGGTTATAAAGAATATAGTTCAGGGCAGCAGAGTACAGGCCCTTCAGCCTACAATTTTGTGCTAAAAGTATAACCAATTTTAAGATTAATCCAACCCTCCCTTCCCACATAGCTCTCCTTGTTTCTATCATTCATGTGCCTAAGAGTCTCTTAAATATCGCTAATGTATTTGCCTCTACTACACTCCTGGCAACTTGTTCCACACACCTACCACTCTTTGTGTAAAAAAAACTTATCTCTAACACTCCCCCCTCCAATATACTTTCCACCAAACATATTAAAATTAGGCCCCCTAGTATTAGCCATGGGAAAAACGTTTGTCTGCCTATTTGATCCACGCCTCATCTCTATCAAGACACCTCTCATCCCCCTTCACTCTGAGAAAAGCCCCGGTTCACTCAACCTATTTTAATAAGATATGCTCTCTAATCCAGGCAGCATCCTGGTAAATCTCCTCTGCATCCTCACTCAAGCTTCCACATTCTGAGGCAACCAGACGGAACAGTAGGGAGGCAATTCATTATGAGAGGCGCTAGAGCTTCCAAGGATACTTAAGAGGCAGCAAAGGTCCTTACAGGGTGAGACTCGACTATCAATAAAAATTAACTAGGAGCTGGCAATTACTTTAAATCAATACTTTACATCAATTCCATGATAGAAGATATTGCAAGTCTCTAAAGCTGAGCAGATGGGCTTGTTTCAAGCAGCGTAGAGCTTACAACATTACATTTTACAAGGAACAAAGTGTTTAAATACCAACTTAAAAGAGTCTTACAGAAGTGGCTTGAGACATAGCAGAATAATTGGTTTAAGGTTTTGTAGATTGGTCTCTGTATTCAGGTTATGAAACGTTTCTGGTTGCTATTTTGTGTGATTTTGATCTGGGTGGTCTGTAGATAATGGACAATACCACGCTAGATTGAATTGATCTGACCTGAACTGAGTATGTCTGGTCACTTTTGATGACTTTGTGGGTTGGAGTTTTATATTGTGTTTTTCACTTGTTTTTTGTTGTTGTTTGCTTGATTTGTTGTTTTAACGCAGAGGGTTGATGGTTCTCTTTGAACTGTGGGAAGATGAATCTCAGGGTTGTATACTGCATAAATACTTTGATAAGAAATGCACTTTGAATTTAACACCTACTGAATTTTGGGAGGGCACTAGAAGCAGCACCTAGTGTAGCAGTTAGAGCAACAACTTACAGCACAAGCCGTAAGATCAGAGTTCAATTCCCACCAAGGAGTTTGTATATTCTCCTCCATCACCACATGGGTTTCCTTCTACATCCCAAAGATGTCTGGATTAAGGTTATAGTAAATTGTGGCTCTGCTATGCTTGCACCAGACACTTGCAGATTGACCAGTATAATCCTCACTGATCTAATTCGACGCAAACAATGCAGTTATTTATGTGTTCTGATGATCAAATAAAGATAAATATTTAAATCTTTAAAGATTTGATTACTATTCAAAGTGGGAAGGACGACAAGTAGGAAATTAAAAGCCTGTTAGTTGCACATCTGCTTTTGGGAAGTTAACATGGTTTTACAGTCAGAGTCATAGAAAAGTGGAGCACAGAATCTTTAGCCCATTTAGTCCATGCTGAATCATTTGATCTGCCAAGTCCCATGAAAGATAAAGGCAGTTTTGCTAGAGTTTTTTAGGATGCAACTAAATGAAACAATAGAGAGGACCTGTAAATGAGATACATTTGGATTTCCAGAAGACATTTTTTAAGGTGCATTTAAAATGTTAGTGCACAAAATAAATGCTCATGACATTGGAAGACATGTGTTATTATGGAATACCATCAATAAATTTGTTGACAATACAACCATTGTTAGTAGAATCTCAGGTGATGATGAGAAGGCGTACACGAGTGAAATATGCCAACTGGTGCAGTGGCATTGCAGCAACAACCTGGCATTCAACATCAGTAAGACGGAAGAGTTGATTGTGGACTTCAGGAAGGGTAAGGTGAAGGAACACGTACCAATCCTCAGAGGGATCAGAAGTGGAGAGAGTGAGCAGCTTCAAGTTCCTGGGTGTCAAGATCTCTGAGGATCTAACCTGGTCCCAACATATCGATGTAGTTAAAAAGAAGGCAAGACAGCAGCTATACTTTATCAGAAGTTTGAAGAGATTTGGCATGTCAACACATATACACTCAAAAACATCTATAGTCGTACTGTGGAGAGCATTCTGACAGGCTGCATC
Source organism: Hypanus sabinus (assembly GCF_030144855.1). Taxonomy (NCBI): domain Eukaryota; kingdom Metazoa; phylum Chordata; class Chondrichthyes; order Myliobatiformes; family Dasyatidae; genus Hypanus; species Hypanus sabinus. The sequence goes on along the minus strand of NC_082719.1, from coordinate 100,254,177 downwards.
TCTGTCTGGTATGGAGGAACTACTGCACAGGACCAAAATAAGCTGCAGAAGGATGTAAATCTAGTCAGCTCCATCTTGGGTACTAGCCTACAAAGTACCCAGGACGTCTTCAGGGAGCGCTGTCTCAGAAAGGCAGCATCCATTATTAAGGGCCTTTTCTCACTGTTACCATCAGATAGGAGGTAAAGAAGCCTGAAGGCACACACTCAGTGATTCAGGAACAGCTTCTTCCCCCCTGCCACCTGATTCCCAAATGGACATTGAATCTTTGGACACTACCTCATTTTTCTTTTAAAAAAACATACAGTATTTCTGTTCTGCTCGATTTTGTTTAATCAATTCAATATACATAATTGATTTACTTATTTATTATTTTTTTCTCTGCTGGATTATGTATTGCATTGAACTGCTGCTGAGTTAACAAATTTCACGCCACAATAAACCTGATTCTGATTCTTTGCTTGCATATTCAGAAACAGCTCTGCTTCTATCCTTGATATCTCTCTTTTTTTCCCTTTTCAGGGTTCTTTTGAGGACCCTGACCTGGAGTTACACTTTGACTTCGATTCTCTGCGGGAATGGGACCCACTCTCACGGCCTCACGACCGGCCGCTTTTTGATATCCCAATGACGCGGCCTGGAAGGCAAAGGTGCCTTCAGGGTGCTAGATTTCCATGGCTCTGGAGAAGGGCTGATTCAAGGCGGGTGCTCCTGACAGAGGCATCGTGGGAGAACATGGAACATCAGAAGCAGCGAGTTAGCTGCCGTGGGCTGTGTCTGGAGATCTGAGCCTTTATGGGGCCAACTCTCTGGGCACAAAGCTCGGAAAAAGCGACACAACAGACTTTTAACATCATAAATCAGCGAGATGAACTTGCAGCGCAGTTGCAGATTGGCAGGTATGATGTTGTAGGCACCACTGAATCATGGCTGAAAGATTATAGCTGGGAGCTCAATGTGCAAGAATACACATTGTATCGAAAGGATAGGGTGGAAAGCAGAGGGGGCAGCGTTGCTCTGTTGGTAATAAATGAAAACAAATCATTAGAAAGAGGAGGTCAGAAAGTGTTGATTCTTTGTGAATAGAGCTAACGAACTGCAAGAATAAGAAGATCCTAATGGGAATTTTATACAGACCCCTAAACAGCAGCAAGGGTGGTCTACAAGTTACAAAGGAGATTAAAAAAAACTGCATACCATAATGGCCATGTTAGAATAGTCATGGGGGACTTCAATATGCTGGTAGATTGGGAAAATCAGGTAGGAGGGGGAAATTTCTAACGTGCTTATAATATGGCTTTTTAGAGCAGCGCATGGTTAAGCCCACTAGAGGATCAACTGGGAGTTGTGCAATGAATCAGAATTGATTAGAGAGCTTAAGGTAAAAGACCCCTTAGGGGAAAGTGATCATAATATCATCAAATTCACCCTGAAATTTGAGAAGGAGAAGCTAAAGTCAGGTGTATCAGTATTACAGTGGAGAAAGTAAATTACAGAGAGCTGAGAGAGGAGTTGGCCAGAATTAATTGGAAAAGAACACTGGCAGGGATGATGACAGAGCAGCAATGGCTGGAATTTCTGGAAGCAATTCAGAGGCATAGGATAAATAATCCCAAAGAGGAAGTAGTATTCTAAAGGAAAGATAACACAACCATGGCTAACGAGAGAAGTCAAGGCCAACACAAAAGCCAAAGAGAGCCAAAAAGCCATATTAGAGCAAAAATTAGTTGGAAGATAAGAGGATTAGGAAACTTTTAAAACCTAATAGAAGGCAACTAAAAAAATCAATAAGGTGGTAAAGATGGAATAGGAAAGTAAGCTGGTCAATAGTAAAGAGGATACCAAAAGTTTCTTCAGATACATAAAGTATAAAACAGAGGCGAGAGTAGATATCAGACCACTGCAAAATGATGCTGGACAGGTAGTAATGGGGGACAATGAAAAAGTGGGTGAATGGAATAAGTATTTTGCATCAGTCTTCACTATGGAAGACACTAGCAGTACGGTGGTATAACTAGAGAGAAGGTTCTTTAGAAACTGGAAGGTCTAAAGGTAGATAAGTCACCTGGACCAGGTGGTATACACCCCAGAGTTCTGAAAGAGGTGGCTGAAGAGATTGTGGATGCATTAATAATGATCTTTCAAGAACCACTAGATCCTGGAATGGTTCTGGAATATAGGAAAATTGAAAATGTCACTCCACTCTTCAAGAGTGGAGAGAGACAGAAGAAAGAAACTATAGACCAGTTAGTCTGACCTCAGTGGTTGGGAATATGATGGAGTTGTTTAATTAAGGAAGAGGTCTCGAAGGCACATGATAAGATAGGCCATAGTCATCATGGCTTCCTCAAGGGAAAATGTTGCCTGACAAATCTGTTGGAATTCTTTGAAGAAATAACAAGCAGGATAAACAAAGGAAAATTGGTTGATATTGTGCATTTGGATTTTGAAAAGGCCTTTGACAAGGTACCACACGAGGCTACTTAACAAGCTACAAGCCCATGGCATTACAGGAAAGATTCTAGCATGGATAAAGTAGTGGCTGATTGGCAGGAAGCAAAGAGTAGGAATAAAGGGAACCGTTTCTGTCTGGCTGCCAGTCACTGGTGGTGTTCCACAGGGGTCTGTGTTGGGACCGAACCTTTTTACATTATATGTCAATGATTTGGATGATGGGATTGATGACTTTGTTGCAACGTTTGCAGACCACATGAAGATAGGTGGAGGGGCAGGTAGTTTTGATGAAGTGGAGGAGCTGGAGAAGTTCTTAGGCAGATTAGGAGAATGGGTAAAGAAATGGCAGATGAAATAGTGTCAGGAAGTGCACGGTCATGCACTTTGGTAGACAAAATGAAAGGGTTAACTGTTCAAAATGAAGAGAAAATACAAAAAAAAAACAGGTGCAAACGGATTTGGGAGTCCTTGTGCAGGATTCCCTAAAGATTAATTTGCAGGTTGAGTCTGGGGTGAGGAAAGTAAATGCAAGAAGACTAGAACGTAAAAGCAAGGATACAATGTTGAGACTTTATAAAGCACTGGCGAAGCCTCTTGGAGTATTGCAAACAGTTTTAGACCCCTTATCTTAGAAAGGATGTGGTGAACCTGGAGAGGGTTCAAAGCAGGTTCACGAAAATGATTCCAGGATTGAACGACTTGTTACATGAACAGCGTTTGATGGCTCTAGACATGTATTCACAGGAATTCAGAAGAATGAGGGGGTAACCTCATTAAAACATATCAAATGGTGAAAGGCCTTGATAGAGTGGACACGGAGAGGACATTTCCTATGATGGAAGAGTCTAAGGCCAGAGGAGACAACCTCAGAATAGAGGGGCGTCCTTTTAGAAGGAAGATGAGGAGGAATTTCCTTAACCAGAGAGTGGTGAATCTGTGGAATTCTTTGCCAAAGGCAGCTGTGGAGGCCAAGGCCTCACATATACTTAAGACAGAGGTTGATAGATTCTTGACCGGTTAGGACATGAGGGGATACGGGAGAAGGCACAAGATCGGGGCTGACAGAAAAATTGGATCTACTACGGTGAAACTGCAGAGCAGACTCGATGGACCAAATGGCCTAGCCTGCTCCCATATTTTATTTTCCTACGTTTTTATACCAAGGAGGGATCACATTTAACATTATTCTTACAGCAGTCAAGTTGCACTACAATTTTCAAAATGTATAGCTTCCCCAGACCATCATTGCAATCACTGAATCTCCTACCATTAATATTCTGGGAACTGTCAGTAGCCAGAGGCTTCATTGGATACATGACATGTTTGTGAGAGTATAGGCAGAATCTTGAAACTTGACAATTATCTCTTGTGATTTGCTGCTCCACTGCAAAGACTCATCACAGTATGCCTATCCTGAAACAATTTAAACCTTCTCTTTGAAAGGAGTTCAGTGAAACCTTCTTCTCCCTCTTCCAAACTAATTTTTCCAGTTTTTCCCCTTTCCGTTATAGTCCTCATGAAGAGTCTTGGTCCAAAACATTGGCTGTTTATTCCTCTCTCTGGATACTGCCTAACCTGCTGAGTACCTCCAACATATTGTGTGCATTGCTCTGTATTTTCAGCATCTGCAGAATCTCTCAAACACGATCAAGCTGCGGAATCTCATGTTTATGAATAATGTTCTTCTATTGATTCCTCAGATAAGTACTGGAGCTCTACAAGTTACTAATATAGAGCATGATAGTAAAACCTATTTGCATACAGGAGTGAGATAGATTGGGTAGTTGAGCAGTGTCACAATAACAAAATTGCACTCAACCTTAAGACAAAGGAAGAAATCACCCATCTCTGAGGAGTCAGCTGTGGAAAAAGGGAGCAGTTTCAAGTTCTTGGGAGCCAACTTGTCAGAGGATCTATCCTGGGCCCCACACATTTATGTAATCATGAACGAGACAAACAGTGGCTCCACTTCATTACAGGTTTGAGGAGATCTGATAGGTAGCTCACTAATGACTTTTGCAAATCAGTACTGACGTACTGAGAGAGCATCCTGACTTTTTGCATTTGCAGCCTCCAATACACAGGATTGCAAAAGGCTACAGAGGGTTGTAGACTCAGCCAACTCCAGCATGTGCACAATCCTCCCCAACACAGAATATTTTCAAAGGGCGATTCCTTAAGAAAGGAGCATCCTTCGTTAAGGACACTCACCTTCCAGAATGTGCCCTCTTCTCATTGCTACCATCAGGGAGGAGGAACAGGAGTCTGAAGACACACACTCAACGTTTTACTATCAGCTTCCTTCCCTTTGCCATCAGACTGCTAAACAGTCCATGAATACCACCTCATTATTCCTTGATTCTGCACTATTTTTTTCCAATTTATCACAATTTTATTGCATTGTCTGCTGCTGCAAAACAACACATTTCACGTCATAAAAAAAACAGTGATAATAAACAGATCCTGATTTAAACAGACGTTAAACAGCTGAGGTCCTTCTCACGCCATAGCAGACATAATGGACAATCTCACCTAGTCCCTCAACACCACCTCGTTGGTCAAGAAAGCACAGCAGCCTCTCCACTTCCCGAGATTGAAGCGACTGCTCCCCTCCCCCCCATCAACAGTGCCCTGACCAGCTATATCACCATCTGGTATGGAACTGCAAGGAACCTGAACATGTGTCCCTACAAAGGATTGCAAGGACTGTTGAAAGGATCATTGTTGAGAGCATCATCACCCATTAGTGATACATATCAGCAGAGCTTCGTACACAGGACCCATAACATTGTTAATTATCCCTTGCACCCAACAATCTCACTGACCAGCTCCCCACCCCCTACAATCAGTTAGGAGGTACCGGAGCATTAGGACAAGGACTATTAGGATGGAAAACAGCTTCTTCCCCCAGGCCATGAGACTACTGAACTGCCTGCCACCAACCAAGTGTCATCACGTCTGAAGCACCAGTGGCATTATACTATTTACTTTTTATCTTGAGTCATAAATGCACCTTATTATTTGGTAAGTTACTAGTAGTAATATTAATTTATGCCTTATATGTGTGCGTTATCTGTATTGTATTGTGCACGTTGGTCCAGAGGAACGTTGTTTGGTTTGGTGGTGTACATGTGTACAGTTGAAAGACAATAAACTGAACTTGAACTTGAGTCGTTTAAAAAGTTGGAGTCAAACAATACAAAAGTGAAATTACTGATTCAATAATACAATCAACATCATTTAGCCTACAAAAGACCAAGCAAATCATTGGTGTAGAAATCAGAATGTAACAAGTTTTTGGGGGCCAATGTGCAGAAGGGATGACCAAGGGATGGTAAGAGGGGTGAAGCAGCCTCCGATTGAAACACCATCCATCTGGCTCCAACACTATGGAAACTTTGAATTATTAAAATTCCTGGGTGTAGAGTACTTGACAAGGATGCATGCCAGCAAAATCAGACACGATCCACAACCCCCCATCTGCTTTCAGTCTTCTAGATTATTAGAGCTGTAGTTAGTTCTGTGTAGAAACACTCAGAAAATATTTGACAGAGTGGTTAAGGTTCAAGATTGTTTAATGTCATTTCCAGTACACAAGTGTAAAGGAGAATGAAATAATTGTTACTCCATGTCTAATGCAGCACAAAAAAACACACAAAAGATAAAGAAAACAATCATAATATTTTAAAAAGTGATGATGGATATACAATAGGTGACTGACAGGAAATAATAAAGTAGTGGCGGAGTTAGTTGGCAGAGGTGTTGATCAGTCTTACTACTTGGGAAAAGTAACTGTTTTTGTCTGGTGGTCCTAGCGTGGATGTTACACTGCCTCCTCCCTGAGGGGAGTGGGGCAAACAGTCCATGAGCAGGGTGAGTAGGATCCCTCATGATGTTACTGACCCTTTTCCAGCACTTTTCTGTATATCCTGTCCTTGATGGCGGGTAGGCTGGTGTTAGCGAATACGTAGGACGTGTTGCCCTTCATTAGACATAGGATTGACTTCTCTGGTTAGACCACACTTGGAGTATTGTGTTCAGTTCTGATTACCTCATTATAGGGGAGGCTCTTGTGTTTTGTAACTTCAAAACATTAACATAATTCAAAGGAAGACACAAAAATCTAAAATGTGAGTCTAACTTTGTGTTTACTGTAGGCTAAAATGAGTAAGAATAATCAACTATATAAAAAATTACTCAAATATTATGGAAATATTAAATACACAACACTCCTCCTCACTTCATTATAAACTCCAATGCAATATAGAAAGCATCTTAACTATACATACAGCATACTATTCAATACAACTACTATACACAGCATAGCAAATTTAAAATTGTCCCATTCAGTCCTAAAGATTTACTTGCTGTGGAGGATTTCTTACACTTGTGGGATAACGGTAAGACTTGTGGCTGTGAAAATCTCAGGTTCTGGTGCCTCCTCCGGGGTGATTGTAGAAGTTGACTCAGAGACTGCAGGTAGTGGTTTTAAGACCATAATATACAGCAACAGAATGAGGCCATTTGGCCCAACATCTACTCTGCCATTTCATCATGTCTGACCCATTTTGCCCTCAGCCCCAGCCTCCTGCCTTTTCTCCATAACTCTGACTAATCAAGAATCTATCAACCTCTGCCTCTACAGCTGCCTGCAGCAACAAACACCACAGATTCACCACTCTCTGGCTAAATAAATTCTTCCACATCTCCGTTCAAAATGGACATTCCCCTATTCTGTGGCTCGGTCTTTTGGTGTTATCAACTCCTCCACTATAGGAGACATCCTCTCCACATCCACTGAATCAAGGCTTTTCAACACCTGATAGGTTTCTAATAGTGGTAGCCACCTTTCTTGTCCTTTTCGCAGTGTTTCTCTCTGGATCAACTGTGACTCTTGCTTCTCCCTGGCCCTAGCATCTCCCTCTCTCTCCTTTTCATTCTCAGATTCCTTCTCTCTTTCACACCCTTCTCTTTCTCATTAACATTCTTTCACTATCTGTCTTCCCTCCTTTTCAACTTATCTTTCTATTTCTCAGCTTCTTCTTTCTAAAATATGCATCTTGATTTTAGGAAGGTCTATTAAGTTCACTAGCATATTCTCTTATTAATCCTTCTATTGCTCCCTTTACGAACTCATCACTCCTCTTGGTTTCCTCATCCACAGCATCATATGACAAATCCTCTTCTTTTGTATCCCTATCGACTTTTCTTTTTAGCCGTCAGTCTTTGTATCCACTTTTACAAGCAGCTTTTTGTATCCCACTTGAAGTTCATACAATAACCTTAATGCACGCACAACAGATTCTGGTTCTTTATACTCATAAAAGCTGAATGCTTGCAACTTTCCTGAAGCTCCTTGAACTCTCTTCCAGCTTAAAATCAAGCCACACTTCACAAGCGACTGCCCAATTAACATATTAGATGCTTTCTCAGATGCATTCCCAACAAAAACTGTTGTAGTCGGACCACTGCTTTCTTCACTATCATGATTCCTCTGAGCAGCATGGTCATTTCTTGGTTCAATATTCTTTCCAAGATAAGGCAGAGGTTGGCACCAACCCCCACTTGCCCTCTGTTGGGCAACAGTTCATGTTGTACAGCATGGAAACAGTTTTGGTATTATTATTTCAAAATTCGCTTTCAGTTGACTTCATTGCAGAGAATGTGGCAAGCAAACTGTGGATGGATCTCCATTCAAGTAGTTGTCTCAACCCCACAATGCTGACCTTCCTGTTTTTACCACATACAAGCTTAATGTGGCTTGCTGGTTGTAGCATTTCACTGTCATGAATGCCTTTCCCACAGGAGTGATCTTTTCTCCAGTACACGTCCTTAGCCGGATATCTGCAGACTTCAGTTCAGTATCTTTGAAATGTTGCTTAAACTCAATTTGTGGAATGATTTAAACAGCTGAACTTGTGACAAATTCCATTGTAATTAGTATGTCATTCACTTCTGATGTAAGCCAGATTGCTTGTTTATTGTTAGATTTCACAGTGTAAATCTGAAGGATACCAAGTCCTGTTTCACATCATATTTTTCATCAACAGCTTAGTGCTCTTTTTGAAACCAGCTTGATTTTTTAAAATCTTTTTCTCTTCCCTGTGCAGCCAATTTACTTTCAACTGTCTGACGTACTCTTTGTATGTATCCTACTTTAGCATTTTAAATTCTGCATATGTTTGGCGTATATGTGCTCCTGCCACAAAGGTAACAAATGATTGGTCCACACAGCTGTAAAACAAATTAAGAGGGAAATTTGATTGCAATCCTAGTTAAGGTCTTATTGAAGGGAGAGAAGTGGATCCTCATGACAGATCTGCAAGAAGCACAAACTGATTGTCTATCTTCAATGTTTGAAGCAAAAGGAGAAATAACAGTGGCAGATCATACTCTGCTTCCAAGATGATCTGCGTTGTAATGTGACACTGTAACAAAGCAACATGATATGGTAATTTGATTCCTAAGCCAGGTGTGTACTTCAGTAGTCAAAGGCACGGTTGATGATTAGCCATGTATAATGCAGAACAGAAATTCTCCTTGTGCCGTTCCTCATTGGTCCTCAAAGAGATTATACACAGAACAATAAATCTGAGGACAGTGAGTCAATAACCCACCACTGCAGAGGTCTCATTAACACCATTATTGTTTACTGCTTATTGTGCCATTAAGTGTTTAATGTTTACCTGTGCTGCACAGCTCCTGCACTTTAGAAAGTATGTACATTGACTATTTATTTACTTATTGCGATACAGTGCAGAACAGGCCCTTCCGGCCCTTCATACTGTACCACCCAGCAATCCCCCGATTTAATCCTAGCCTAATCATGGGACAATTTACAATGACCAATTAACCTACCAACTGGTACGTTTATGGACTGTGGGAGGAAATCAGAGCAGCCAGAGGAAACCCACATGGTCACAGGGAGAACATACAAACTCCTTACAGGCAGCAACAGGAATATTTGTGGTAATATTTTGTTTTATGTCATTTGTGTGATATGCGCTTTGTAGGAGCACCATGGTCTGAAAGATTTATTATGTTAGACACTGGGCTTAGAGAGAACAGGAATTCGCAGTTACAACCAAAAGAAATCCCAAGAGGAAAATATGAACATTTTACTCCACTACACTTGTCCAGACATATCCTAAATACTAGGTGTTGTAATTAGTGAATGCAAAAATGGATTTTAAAGTATAAAAGAGGGCAAAAAGAGGTTGGATAAATACAGCTTACATTGCAGGAGTACGGCATAGTTATAGGATAGCTAGTGGCAATAGGAACTAATTATCAAAATTAACAGGAAAACCAAGTGGACGTCAATACTGTTTAAAAGTTTAATTATTATCAATATCTACTATATAAAAAAAGCAGTTTCTTGCTCCTGGGGGTCAACATCTCTTAAGATTCATCCTGGGCCTAACATATTGATCCAATTACGAAGAGGCTGCAACAGCAGCTATATTACGGTTTAACGAGGTTTGGTATGTCACCAAAGACTAGCAGATTTCTACAGATGTACAGTCAGCCCTCCGTATCCGTAAGTTCCACCAACCGCGAATCGAGAAAACCCGGAAATGCTCTTCCAGCACTCGTTGCGCAAGCATTATTCGCCTCACATCTCGTTCGTTCACTACTTTGTTCCTGTGAAAAAAGGGCTCCTAAAAAGTAATTATTTGGTAAAAGCAATTCCTTAAAGGCTACCAGGAAGTGTAAAATGCTATCTCTTGCCGAGAAAGTAGAAATATTAGATCTTTTGAAAAGTGGCATGTTGCTTTCCGAAGTGGGCCGTGAGGTCGGTAAGAACAAATCGAGCATTCGCACAATAGAACAAAAAAAAAACTGCAATTCGTGGAAGTGTTAGTGCTGCCCCTACAACGGCAAAAATGGTCTCTCCGGTTCATGATAAAGTGCTTGTGAAGACTGAGAAAGCATTAAGTGTGTGGCTAGAGGACATGTCACAGAAGCATATCCCTGTCGATGGACAAATTATACGTGAAAGAGCTCTTAGTCTCTATGAGCACTACTGTGACGGGGTTGATGAGAGCGAGAGAAAAGAGCTTAAGGCTAGTAAGGGATGGCTGGCTAACTACATAAAGCGCTACAGCCTCAAGAACTTAAAGATCACGGGAGAATCAGCGTCTCGTTCATTCGCCGCTTGTGTTGTGAGCAAGAGGAACGTGTACAGTTCTTTTTCTTGTCAATATTCCCTAAAAAATTACAGTATAACAACTATTTACATAGCATTTCCATTGTATTAAGTATTACATACCAGGTGGTCCCCATTATCTTTGTCATTGGTTGGTCGAATTAATGCTATTAAGATGATAGTGTTACCCAAAATTTTATATTTATTCCAAGCACTACCAATTTTTATTCCTAAATTTTCTTTGATATTATTGACTCTAAAATATCTTCATATCTGTGGCAGAATAAAAATCCTATACTAAGCAAAAAATATTTACAGAAGCCTAAGAAGGAGGGTGGTTTGGCTTTGCCAAACTTGAGATTTTACTATTGGGCAGTCAATATTCAATATTTAATATTTTGGACACAAGAATCGATTATAGCATCTTGCCTATAATGGGTAAATTTGGAATGCGGTACAAGATTTTTCATTGTTTTCAATTTTAGGATCTTCACTTCCTTTTCTTTATCTAAATTGAATAAACAAATAACTAATCCCATAGTTAAACATACATTGCAAATATGGTTTCAATTTCGTAATTTTTTTTGGCTTGAATAAGTTTATCTTATCAAGCCCTATTATATCTAACTTTTTTTTTCAGCCCTCTTTTATGGATCAAGCCTTTGTATTATGGAAAACAAAAGGTATAACATGTTTTCGTGATCTATTTTTAGATAATAGTTTTATGTCCTTTGAACAGCTATCTAATAAATATAATTTACCTAAAACTCATTTTTTTAGATATTTGCAAGTTAGAAATTTCTTGAATAATATGTTACAGTCTTTTCTGAAATTATGTCCGATGGACATTACGGAAAATTTTTTAGCTCTGAATCCTTGCCAGAGGGTTTAGTAGCCATCATTTATAATCTGATCATGAAAATTCAGCCAGAAGTATCAGAAAAAATTAAGAAGGAATGGGAAAAAGAACTTCATTGTCTTATACCCACTGAGCAGTGGGAGAAAATTTTACAATTAGTCAATTCCATTTCTATTTGTGCTAAACATGCCCTAATGCAATTTAAGGTTGTACATAGGGCTCACATGTCCAAGGATAAACTTGCTCGATTTTACTCTCATGTTAATCCAACCTGTGACAGATGTCATTCTGAAGTAGCTTCATTGACACACATGTTTTGGTCTTGCCCTTGTTTGCAAAATTATTGGAAAGATATTTTCAGTATTATTTCAACATTTCTGAATATCAAATTGCAACCGCATCCTATTACTGCAATTTTTGGTTTACCAATGGTGGATAGTATTTGTTTATCCCCCTCAGCCCGGTGGATGATTGCATTTGTCATATTAATGGCTAGAAGATCTATCCTATTGAACTGGAAAGAATTTAATCCTCCAACTATATTTCAGTGGTTTTCTCGAACTATCTCTTGTTTGAGCTTAGAAAAAATTAGAAGTGTTGTCTTTGATTCTTCAGTTAAATTTGAAGAAACTTGGAGATCATTTATCCAACATTTTTCAACACGGAGGCGCAGAGTTATTGATGCTACTGTGTATATTTGACATAACCCAATGGCCCATGTTGGTTAGGTTTTTTTTTCTTTTCTTTTTTGGGGATTTTTTTTTTCCCTTCTTATTTACTCCCTTTTTTCGCAATTACTATGAGTTTGGGAGGTTATTATATATGGATTATCGTCTATATGAATGTATACTTAACCTATTAATTATGTACTTTCAAACTCTCTGTATTTGTGTTTCATTTATGTTTGTTTAAAATTAATAAAAAGATTTTTAAAAAAGAAAAGAAAGTATTTTAAGTAATCTAGAGATGATTTAAAGTATATGGGAGGACGTGGGTAGGTTATATGCAAATACTACGCTATTTTATATATGGGACTTGAGCATCCGCATTTTTTGGTTTCCGTGGGAGGTCCTGGAACCAATCCCCCGTGGATAAGCAGGGCCAACTATACTGTGGAGTGCATTCTAACTGATTGCATCACTGTCTGGTATGGAGGGCCAAGACACAGGATCAGAAAAAGCTGCATTAAGTTCTGAACTCAACCAGCTCCACCATGGGTAATAGCCTCCACCACCATCAAGAACACTTCAAAACAACACGTCAAAAATAGGTAGCATCCGTCCCTCACAATTAAGGTGGTGCTACTATAGCCTGAAGATGCACACTCAACATTTTAAGAACAGCTTCTTCCCCTTCACTGTCAGATTTCTGAACAGACGGTGAATCCATGACTACTACCTCACCAATTTTTGCTCTCTATTATATATAGATATTACACTGTACTGTCACCACAAAACAACAAATTGCACAATTTATGTCAGTGAAAATAAACCTGATTCTGATTAACTGAGCGTTATACTTTCATTTAGCCTCCCCAGCACTCAGGACATCGTCAAGGAGTGATGCCTTCATTAAGGACCCCCATCACCCAGGACATGCCCTCTTCTCAATGCTACCATCAGGGAGGAGGGACAGGAGCCTGAAAGCACACATTCAACAATTCAGCAATAGCTTCTTCCCCTGTGCTATCAGATTAATGAATGGATATTGAACCCACGAACACTACCTCATTACTTTCCACTCTTTTGCACTACGTATTTAATGCTTTAAATCTATATATACTATTTATAGTAATGTAGTTTTTATTATGCATTGCAATGTACTGCTACTACAAAACAACAAATTTCACAACATATGCCAATGATGTTAAAGCAGATTCTGGTTATATCTTTAGTCAATTCTGTCTTTTCCTTTGTTTTGCATAAAAGAACATGTTATCCCACTACTGCCCAGATTGAACAAGAAGACCATGGAGGCTTCATCTACTTAAATTACCTTGCAAGAATGATCCAATTCAATTCAACCTTTTATCATAATTTCTTCTTTTAGGAGTTGCATTTAGCTCAGTGGCTCTCCTATATCGATGACTGTGCAGAGGATCCTACATGGAGGGACTTACCTGAAGAAATCAATCAGGGATGGTGGTAGAGGCCAGATACATTGTGTTTAAGAGACGATTAGATGAGCACATGGATAATAGGGCAATAAAAGGCTATGTAGGAGATGGGGTGGACAGATGCCTTTACTAAAGGAGGTATAAGGTGTTCCTCCCATCCTCTAGCCTGAAAGTCACCCTTGGGCAAGGTCTAGCACCAACTTAGCCCCTTGATCAGGGTCACGTGAACCATGGGAGCAGGTGGTGGATGGTTGTATGAGCTGCTGGTGCGTGTTCTGGTTACATAACCACTGACACCAGGCAGACAATCTCTGTAGAGTATTGATAATCGCTGGGGTCATCCATCTTGTAAAGACACTGCCCAACAAACGGCAAAGGCAAACCACTTCTGTAGAAAAGTTTAACAATGACTGCCTGCCCATGTCATAAGACGTGGCACATAATGAACGAATGATGTTGGAGGGAAGCATTAGATTGGTCTTAGAGTAGGTTATAAGGTCGGCACAACATTGTGGGCCAAAGGGCCTGTACTATGCTGTAATGTTCTATGTTCAACCACCGCCTCATGGAACAGGATACAAGACCATAAGACATAGGAGCAGAATTAGGCCATTCAGTCCATTGAGCCTGCTCCACCATTCAATCATGGTTCATCCCAGATCCCACTCAACTCTATATACCTACCTTCTCACCATATCCTTTAATGCCCTGACTGATCAGGAAAGCATCAACTTCTGCGTTAAATATACCCACAGACTTTCCACAGATTCACTACTCTCTGGCTAAAAAAAATTCCTCTCTGAAACACACCTAGAGAAAACGAAAAGATACCGTACCTTTGCTTGATTGATTACTTCGTTCCGGAGACGCTGTTTATTCCTCTGTAGTTTATTAGGCATCATCTTCCCAGTCCGGAAGTCAAAGCTGCTGAGGTCGATACTGTTTCCCAGATATCGAGCCAGCTGAGGTTTACTCCTGAACTTCTTCCCACTTGGGCTGAAAGGTGGAAGGGAAAATAAAAACCAAAATAGATGGTCTAGTACCAGTTGACAAAGGACATGCATGCCAAATAGCAGTCACAACAAAGCACATGGGAGCTTAAACAAGGAAGTGTGCAAGAGCGAAAATTCATACATACACCATACAGATTGATACACTCAGTTGCAACTTTATTAGGTACACTAGTACACCTGATCGTTAATGCAAATATCTAATCAGCCAATTATGTGGCTGCACTCAATGCACAAAAACATGCAGAAATGGTCAACACAAACAAAATGCCAGAGAAACTCCATAGGCCAAGCAGCATCTATGAAAACTAATAAACAGTTGATGTTTCAAGCTGAGACCCTCCATCAGGACTGGAAAGAAAGGGGGAAGTAGACAGATTCAGAAGGTGCAGGGAGGGGAAGGAGTACAATCCAGAGATGATAGGTGAAGCCAGATGCTGGGAACTGATAGTTCTAAACATCTAAGTGAAAAAGAAATATGACTTAAGTGACTTTGACCATGGAATGATTGCTGGTTCCAGAAGGGGTGGTGTGAGTATCACAGAAACTGCTGATCTCTTGGGATTTACAAGCACAGCAATCTCGAGAGCTTACAGAGAATGGTGCAAAAAGCCAAAAACTTCCGATGAGCATCAGTTCTGTCGGTAAAAATGCCTTGATAATGAGAGAGGCCAGAGAATAGCCAAAGTGGTTCAACCTGACAGGAAAGTGACTGTAGCTCAAACTACAACAGTGGTGTGCAGAAGAGCATCTCTAAATGCACAACGCATTGAACCTTTAATGTGAATGAGCTATAGCAGCAGAAGACCACGAACATACAATACAGTGGCCACTTTGTTAGGTACAGGAGGTACCGAATAACGTGGCCACTTAATCTATATTTTTTCCCAACAACTAATGTGACAGAGCAAAACGCTACTTTGCTCCAAAGCGTCTCTCCAGAAGCAGAAGGCAAGGCATCCACACCTAATGAAGGTCACAAGAACAGCAGGAACAAGCTTGATCACATTATTTAGATCAAGAAGCTGTGAGTGCCAGCAGTTGTTTCATAAAAAGGTAGAAGCAGTGCAAAACAACAAAAACACTGGCAAAGCTAGTGCGAGCACGTCTACTAGTAGAGAGAACAGGCTACGAAGTCAAGGACAGTTTTGAGGAAACCTTTATGTAGGCTTCACGAAAGCATTTTGCAATTATATCTCCACTGCGCCACCCCCATAGACGGTCCCAAACTCAGCTGTAAAAGGAGGAGGGTTGGGCCTGGGGCTAACCAGCCCAACCTAGAGCTACAAAAATGCCAACAGAAGCCCCAAAGACTTCAAGGGCTCCGGGGAGCTGTTGTCAGTGGCCTACACCCCAGCAGGGGTGATGGGCTTCACTAAACTCCCCACGACCAACCCCGAGAGTATAGGAAGACTTGTTCCTTCACAAACTTGTAATGAGATTTCACCAAAAATATTTTGAGGAAGTTGACTTGGCGGGTTGTTGTTTTTTGTTGTTCCTTTTGGGCAGCACCCTTGCCATTTCTTTAGCAATTTTTGTCTTTTTTTGTTATACAAGGCCAAGTTGGTCAACACAGCACAGGAGGAAAGTGTGCAAGGGGCCGGCTGGAGTCGAATCCGGGACCACTCACCACAAAGTCCAGTGCGGATGCCACTACTGGCTTTGACTTAGTGGGCAATTTCTATTAATTCATGTATGAATGAGTTTATCATAATAGGGTATCCATTCCATGTATTTGTTTATTATTATTATTAGTTTATTCTGTATCCTACAACCATCAAGCTGCTGAACTGGCATGGACAATTTCACTCACCTAAACACTGAACTGAGTCTGCAATTGACTCACTTTCATGGACTCTACAACTCAAGTTTGAAGTATTCTTTCTCTATGTCTCTCTCTATTATTTGTTGTTTTTTTCTATTTATACAGTCTGTCTTCTTTTGCACACTAGCTATTTGTCAGTCTGTGCAGTTTTTCATCAATTCTCAAGAATTTCTTTGTTCTATTCTGAATGCCTGCGAGAAAATTAATCTCAGAGTGGTGAATAATCATTAATTTACTTTGAATTTTATTTTGAGAATGTCAAAGGTAACATTTCACAGGAATAAAGCTATTTTCCTGCCCTTTGTAGAGTTTAAAGAGGCAGCATGGTAGCCTAGTGGTTGGTGTGACGCTCCAGATGTTCCAGAGTTCAATTCCAGCCTCGTCTGTTCTCCGTGTTCACTTTGGGTTTCCTCCAGCAGCTCCAATTTCCTCCCACGGTCCGAAGATGTACTGGCTAGTAAGTTAATTCATCATTGTAAATGGTCTCATGATTAGGTTAGGGTTAAATAGGTGGGTTGCTTAGCAGTGCAACTCTGAGTCGAAAAGAACTATTACGTGATGAATGGATAGATAAAGAAAGAAAGTTAATGACTCTTGGTGAGGAAATACTACATACCAAAGGGGCCTATCAGATAAATTTGGGATATGTTCTAATAAAATCCATCATGTTGGCATGAAGGGAAAGGCTGTGGGGAGCGGGTGTGAGAGACACATTCATTTTCGACGTTGAAGAATGGGAAGATATAACCACAATCAGACCTGAAGCATTCTTCAAATCAAGTGAGCTAATGTTTCAGGATCCCTCTGCAAAATGTACCCCAGAATCCACAATGAAAACGTTTATTTATTCAGAGATACAGTGCAGAACAGACCCTTCCAGCCACACCTAAGCACAGGACAATTTACAATGACCATTTAAACTACTAACTGGTACGTCTTCAGACCGAGCACCCAGAGCAAACCCACACATTCCACGGGGAGAATATACAGACTCTTTATAGATGTTGTCGGAATTAAACTCATAACTCCGATGCCCTGAGCTGCAAGAGTGCCAAGGTAATCGCTATATTAACGTGGTGCCCACAGAATGCTTAACCATGGAACAGAATTGCTGCGACAGAGTTTTATAAATAGCTTTCAAATCCAAAGCCTGTTACGTAAATGAGTGAGTTGCTGAATCACACCATGCACTGAAAACCATCCACTAGCACTCCTAACATTTATATCAAACCCTTCAAGGAAGTAATTTGTATCAGTCCTATAAAATAAATTCTTTAACTTCCTAGCTAATCTTTAAACTAGTGAAACATAAAGTGACACCATCACTGGATTTTGCAAAGAATCCAGAAATAGCACAAGCCTTAGATTGAGAGACTGATGTGGAATAGGTTAAGGTTGGTTGTAGGTTGCAGGCCAAGGGGCCTGTAATGTGCTGTCCTACACTCAGTGGCCACGTTATCAGGTGCACTGTACACCTGCTTGTTAATGCAGATATCTAATCAGCCAGTCATGTGGCACCAACTCAATAGATAAAGCATGCAGGCATGGTCAAGAACTTCAGTTGTTCTTCAGATCAAACATCAAAATAGGGAACAAATGTGTTCCAAGTGACTTTGAGCATGGAATAACTGTTGGCCCCAGATGGGATGGTTTGAGCATCTCAAACAGCTGATCTCCTACGATATTCACATATAGCTGAGTCGAGAGCTTGCAGAGAATGGTGAGAAAAACTAAAACACCCAGCAAGTGGCAGTTCTGTGGGTGAAAATGCCTTGATAGAAGTTGGACGAGAACAGCCAAACTGGTTCAAGTGGGCAGGAAGACAACCACAACTCAAATAACCACATGTGCAGAAGAGCATGAACAAACACTCAGTGGACACTTTATTAGGAAAACGATGTTCTAATTGGTGGTAATCTGAAATTGTTGTCTTCCATACGCCAATGTACAGCAGGAAGGATTGCTCCCAGTTTGATGATTCAAAGCCAAAGTACCATGTAACTTTACAACAGTCCAGGAAATATACATTAATTGTAAATAAAAAGGGAAAAAAGCCGTTTACATATTCCTGCCGCTGCTTATAAGGAGTTTGTAAGTTCTCCCCATAACCATGTTAATGTTATACCTATATAGGACCCTGGTCAGACCCCACTTGGGAGTACTGTGCTCAGTTCTGGTCGCCTCACAACAGGAAGGATGTGGAAGCCAAAGAAAGGGTGCAGAGGAGATCTACAAGGATGTTGCCTGGATTGGGGAGCATGCCATATAACATATAACCATTTGACAATCACAGCACGGAAACAGGCCATCTCGGCCCTCCTAGTCCGTGCCGAACTCTTAATCTCACCTAGTCCCACCTACCCGCACTCAGCCCATAACCCTCCACTCCTTTCCTGTCCATATACCTATCCAATTTTACCTTAAATGACACAACTGAACTGGCCCCTACTACTTCTACAGGAAGCTCATTCCATACAGCTATCACTCTCTGAGTAAAGAAAACCCCTCGTGTTTCCCTTAAACTTCTGCCCCCTAACTCTCAAATCATATCCTTTCGTTTGAATCTCCCCTACTCTCAATGGAAACAACCTATTCACGTCAACTCTATCTATGCCTTATGAGAATAGGTTGAGAGAACTCAGCCTTTTCTCCTTGGAGCAACGGAGGATGAGAGGTGACCTGATAGAGGTGTATAACATGATGAGAGGCATTGATCTTGTGGGTAGTCAGAGGCTTTTTCCCAGGGCTGAAGTAGCTAACATGAGAGGGCACAGGTTTAAGGTGCTTGGAAGTAGGTACAGAGGAGACGTCAGGGGTAAATTTTTTTTAGAGAGTGGTGAGTGCATGGAATGGGCTGTCGGCAACGGTGGTGGAGGCAGATACAATAGGGTCTTTTAAGAGACTTCTGGATAGGTACATGGAGCTTAGAAAAATAGAGGGCCATGAGATCATAAGATATAGGAGAACTAGGCCATTCAGCCCATCGAGTCTGCTTCACCATTCAATCATGGACTGATCCAATTCTTCCAGTCATTCCTACCCTCCTGCCTTCACCCCATACCCTTTGATGCCCCAGCTAATCAAGAACCTATTTATCTCTGCCTTAAATACATCCAATGACTTGGCCTCCACAGGTATACCACCATCTGCCTAAAGTAATTTCACCGCATCTCAGTTCTAAATGGCCGTCCTTCAATCCTGAAGTTATACAGTCTTGTCCTAGAATCCCCTACCATGGGATTCTAAGTACATGTTCGGCACGGCATTGTGGGTCGAAGGACCTGTATTGCGCTGTAAGTTTTCTATGTTCTACATGGGATTTCTGTGGGTGCTCCAGTTTCCTCCTACAGTCCAAAGACATAACACTTGGTAGGTTATTTGGTCATTGTAAACCATCCCGTAATTAAACTAGGATTAAATTGGGGGACTGCTGGACGGCATGGCTCAAAGGGCTGGAAAGGTTTGTTCTGCACTGTATCTCCACAAATATATAAACTTCAACACAGAGATTAGCTTTATTTGTCACAAGTATGTTGAAACATACAGCCAAATGCCTCGTTTGCCCCAATGGCCAAAACAATCCGAGAATTGTACTGGGGCAAACTGCAAATGTCACTATGGCCAACACAGAATGCCCACAACTCACTAACCCTAACATTTTTGGAAGATGAGAAGAAACCAGATCACCTGGAGGAAATGCAGATGTTCTCAGGGAAAACCTATCAACTCCTTACGGATAGCGGCTGCAATCAAACCGACTGGCGATAGCTGGCACCCTAGAGCAATTTCATCAACAGCTATGCTACAGACATTACAGCAATGGACTGACCTGAGGAATACAGAAGATGTCTCAAACTTTTCTAAATGCCTAAAAATGGGATGCACAGCTCAAAAATAGAAAATAATTACAACATGCTGCAACACTTTATTGCTAACTCCTCATTGTCAACAGTAGCTCGATAGATGATTAAAAATTAAAAATAAAATCACTCTTCTGTCAGTTGCTTTCTCTTTTGCCTGCTGTTCCTAAAGGCAAATAAGGTATTAACTTATGTGAAACCTGCAATTGTTAAATTTAGGGGCGAAGAAACACAAGATACATAAAAAGAAATCACATCAATAAATTTGAAATGCATGCTGATTACATAACTGAAGATATTTTAAATTTATTGAAATATTAGAACAGTTAAAAAGCGATGCCTCAAAAAGGTGGCATCCATCATTAAGAACCCAATCACCCAGGACATGCCCTTTTCTCATTGCTACCATCAGGAGGGAGGTACAGGAGCCTGAAAACACACACTCAATGTTTCAGACATCAAAATAGGGAATAAATGTGTTCCAAGTGACTTTGAGCATGGAATAACTGTTGGTCCCAGATGGGATGGTTTGCGCATCTCAAACAGCTGAAAAAGTAAAACCCTCCACCATTTCATTTCTGAGTGGACATTTAACCCATGAAGACTATCTCACTATTTTTTTCCTTTCTTCTTGCTCCCTTTTTATACTATTTTTTAAATATATCTCTTATAATTTATAGCTTTTATTATGTATTGCAATGTGCTGCTGTCACAAGCAACAAAATACACAACATATGTCAGTGAAATTGAACATCATTCTGACTCTAAATACTCTTGAAAGCCAGTGAAAAGCTGTTCTGTTGAATGTTGAATGCCAATTTTAAATTTGGTACCCACATTTATGTTATTAAATCCCTCTGAAAGACTGCTATTGCAAGGTTCCATGTATATGGTGCAATCAAATACCGTAGATATGTTATTAATTCCTGTTCAAGCAATATAGCTCTTGTCATCACCTCTCACCCTCATCCTTATTTTACACATCTACACAAAGTTCAAAGTAAAATTTATTTTCAAATTACAACATGTCACCACATTCAACCGAGATTCTTTTCTGCAGGCGTACTTAGCAAATCTATTGAACGGTAACTGTAAACTGTAAACTAACTGTGCACATGCAGATACAAATAAATAGCAATAAATAACAAGCATGAAATAACAATATAACAGAGTCCCTAAATGAGTGTAGCTATTCCCTTTTGTTCAAGAGCCTGATGATTGAAGGGTAGCAACTGTTCTTGAACCTGGTGGTGTGAGTCCTGAGGCACCTGTACCTTCTACCTGATGGCAGCAGTGAGAAAAGAGCATGGCCTGGGGGGTAAGGCACATGCAACAGACTGCCATTCCTCAAGTCCTTGTTCTTCTTCACAGTTCTAAAGGGGCTCCAGATAATCTCCAGAAGCATCAGTTCATTTGTTGAGTAGGTAAACTGCAGCCTTCACACTTAGAGTACTGTGAACAATTTTGAGCTTCTTATCTAAGAAAGGATGTGCTGACATTAAGAAGGCTCACAAAAATGATCCTGGGCATGTATGATTAAGAGGTTAATATACGAGGAGCCCAAACACAAACAAGAGAAAACCTACAGATGCTGGAAGTCGAAGCAACACACACAAAATGCCGGAGGAACTCAGCAGGCCAGGCAGCATAGACTGGTGAAGGAGATACAGCTCTGGAGAAAGGGGAGGCTGATAGGAGATGACAGAAGGCTACGTAAGAAAGAAAAGAGGGAAGAAGCAACAGAGGGAAGTGATAGGTAGGTAATGAGATAAAGTGAAAGAGGGAAATGGGATTGGAGAATGGCAATAGGGGGTGGGGTTGCATTACCAGAAGTTCAAAAAAAAATCGATGTTTATGCCATCAGGCTGGAGGTACCCAGACAGACTACAAGATGTTGCTCTTCCAACCGGAGTGTGGTCCCATCACGACAGTAGAGGCAGCCATGGACTGACATGTCAGAATGGAAATGGGAAGTGGAATTAAAATGGGTGGCCACTGGGAGATTCCACTTTTTCTGTCAGAGAGTAGGTGCTCGGTGAAGCAGTCTCCCAATCTGCATCGGGTCTCACCAATGTTAAGGAGGCCACATCAGGAGTACCGGATACAGTAGATGAACTCAACAGACTGACAGGTGAAGTGTCGTCTGACATGGAAGGACTGTTTGGAGCCCTGATGGTAGTGAGGGAAGTGGTGTAGGAGCAGGTATGGCACTTGTTCTGCTTGCAAGGGTAAGTGCCAGGAGGGAGATCGGTGGAGAGGGATAAACACCCAAAGGAGTTGTGTAGAGAGCAATCCCTGTTGAAAGCAGGAAGTGTGGAGGGGGTGGGGGAGGAAAAGTGGTGGGACCCTGCTGGAGATGGTGGAAGTAACGGAGATTATGTGCTAGACACGGAGGCTGGTGGGGAAGGCGGGGGGGGGGGGGGAGGTGGTGTGGTTGGTGAGGGCAAGAGAAACCGTGAGGGCAGACATGTAACACACAAAATGCCGGAGGAACTCAGCAGGCCAAGCAGCACCTATGGAAAAGAGTACAATCGATGTTTCGGGCCAAGACCCTTCAGCAGGACTGGAAAAAAGAGGAGGAGTCAGTAGAAAAGTGGGGGGAGGAGAGGCAGAACATTTTGTCCTCAGTAAGGACCACACCTTTGTCCCCCTACACCCTCACCTGAGTGAGTACCATGCCTGACATGACGCTGACTCCTTTTCCGCCGCCTCCATCTCCAGACCTATTTCATCAGCAATGATTCTCCACCCTGCAGCGATGACCTTTCCTCCCGTCTCCTACCCTCCTCCTCTTGGACCAGCACTTAAGTACCATCACAAAGAAGTTCAACAGCACCTCTACTTTCTTAGAAGTTTCCGTAGATTCAGCATGTCCACCAAAAATTCTGACAATAGATGCACAGTGGAGAGAATCCTGACTGGATGCATCACAGTGTGGTATTGTAACATCAATGCCCAGGAACAGAAAAGCCTTCAATAAGTGGTGGATACAGCTCAGTCCATCACAGGCTAAGCCTTCCCCACCAATGAGCAAATTTCCGAAGAAAAACAGCCTGATAAGGGTTACAGCCCGAAAAGTCGTCACTACCTCCTCCTATAGATGCTGTCTGGCCTGCTGAGTTCCGCCAGCATTTTGTGTTTTTATTTAGCATCCATCATCAAGGACCCCACCATCCAGGTCATGCTCTGTTTTTACTACTACCGTCAAGGGGGAGATACAGAAGCTTTAGGATCCACACCATCAGGTTCAGGAACAGTTATTACCCCTCAACCACCAAGCATCTGAAATGACATGATCACTTTGATCACTACAACTCTGAAGTGATTTACAACTAATAAACTCACTTTCAAGGACTGTAGAACTCATGTTCTCAGTAATAATTGTACAATTTGTCTTCTTTTACACATTGATTGTCAGCTTTTTACATAGTGTTTCATAAATTCTACTGTATTTCTTTATTTTAATGTGAATGCCTGCAATAAAACTAATCTGAAGGTAGCATATGGTAACATAAACATACATACTTCGATAATAAATTTCATTTTGAAATCTTACTTTGAACTTTGAAGTACACTCAAAGTACTTGAGTACTAAAGTACCCGTGGCCACTTTATTAGGTACATCCGCTTATTAATGCAAAGACATAATCACCCTGTTATGTGGCAGCAACCTAATGCATAAAAGCATGCAGACATGGTCAAGAGGTTCAGAAGAAACATTAGAATGGGGAAGAAATGTGATTTAAATGACTTTGGACATAGAATGATTGTTGGTGCCAAACAAGGTGTTTTCAGAATCTCAGAAACTGCTGATCTCTGGGATTTTCAGGCACAATGATGATCTCTAGAATTTACAGAAAATGGTGCAAAAAAACATTTTCAGTGAGTGGCAGTGCTGCGGGTGAAATTGACTTGTTAATGAAAGAGGTCAGAGAATAGCCAGAATGGTTCAAGCTGTCAGGAAGGCAACGATAACTCAAATAACCACATGTTACAACAGTGGTGTGCAGAAGAGCATCTCTGCACACACAACACATCAAAATCTGAAGTTGATAGGCTACAGCACAAGACCACAAACATACATTCAGTGACCACTTTATAAGTTACAGGAGGCAGATAATAAATTGACCACTGAATGTATTTACCACATGAAGTCACTGTTCCAGACATAATTAGAACTCACTCTGGGTCAAACTACCCTGCTTAGCTCTTTTAAGACTCTCCGTTCTTGACCCTTTCCCACTTTACTTTCTCTGGAGATAAGAAATGTATGGAATTTTGCCACATGAGCCAAGAATCTGTTGTGCAACATGTATCAACCCCTTGCCAAAACTATACTATGCAATTTAACAAATGCCTTGAGTTTTTCTCCAAAACACAATTGCTTTCTCATCCTCAGAACTTTACAATGAATTATTCATAGTTTCTTACTGACCTGCAATGCACCTCTCCAACCCGACACTTTTATCAGTTCATTGATTTCAAAGATTCTAGCCAACGTTTATAAAAACTGTTTCATAGCCTTTAACTCATTTTAACCCTTGCACTCTACTTGTTCTCTCTGATCCGAGACTGTTTCACTTCCTGATTAACACACAGTAAATGCAGAGACAGAGAAGCCCGCAGGTCAGGCAGCCTCTATGATGGGCAATAAAGAGACAACATCATTTTGGGCAGATCCCTTCAATGGATCAAGATGAACGGACTGGCCAGAGATGCCCGCAGCCCCCACTGAAGGGACCTGGCCTGAAATACCCACAGTTCCCATGAAGGGCTTGGCCTGTAGCGCCTGGCGCCTGATGAAGGGACTTGGCCTGAAACGCCTGGCTTGCTGAGCAACGGACTTGGACGGAAAAGTCAACTCTTCATCGCTCTCTGTAGATTCGGCTGGACCTACTGAGTTTATCCAGTATTGTGTGTGTGGGGCTCAAGATTTCCAGCATCTTCAATATGTTGTGTCTGAGGTTGGTACTTGTCATAGATTAACACAAAAAATGCTCTAGGAATGCAGCAGGTCAGGCAGCTTCTATGGAAAGAAATAAAGCATCAGCATTTCGAGTGAAGCCCCTTCCTCAGGACTGGAAACATCTCGGTCCAAAGCGTCAGCTATTTCATCTTCTCCATAGATGCTGCCTGACCTGCCAATTTCCTGCAGCGTGCACAGATTTCTTGTCTTTATTACTTTCCATTGTTCACAACCAACTTTAACACCAGAACAAGGAAAAATGATTAATAAAAATACGATTCTTTCTTCCAAATGTGAAGACCATGGAGACATACGTGTCAGGCTGTATTAGTGGCAAGGAAAAGGCAGGAAGCAGACACATGGCCACAATTTCTGGGAAAAGTTAGGGCCTGCACCATTACTGCATGCTAATGGCATGCCGGTGAGCAATTTCTCAAACAGAGACCTACTGCTTTTCATTAGAGGCAAGCAGAGGACTGAACTAAACAAAGTACAGTCCAAATCATCAATCAAAAAGATGGACTCACAGGTCAAAAGCATGATTTGAGAATGGGATAAGCTCAGAAGAGAAATAAAAGGTATTTCCAACACCAAGTCAGTATTTTTCTTAATACATGAGGGACAATGCAGGATATCAACAAGCTCATTAGCTGAATTTCTGTGACTTGCAAGAAGTTTAAAGAAAATTATCCACGTGCATGTAATGTGGAAGCAGGTTCACGGGTTCGGTGAGACAGAAGGCATTGGTTACAAATAAGTATATTAATCATTTATATACAAACTGTAAAAGATTCGACCAAACATCTAAGTCCTCAAGTTACGTAAACTACAAAAACTAAATCTTCACCAAACTGATACTTGGCTAAAAGTACCAGTCTGGAGCAAACTTTCCCAACGATTCTTTGGTACTGGCCGTGACCTCAGTATGAAGAGGAATCTTGAGGCAAAAGGAAAAGAGAGGCCAAGCCTCCTGCACATGGTATTCTTCTACCCTTGAGGCACCCGGTGCCGTGGCATACAAGCCAACCAATGGGAAAGGGAGCCCAGCCCACAACTTTTAAACGGGCCAATCAACAACCAACATGGCAGAAGGAGCTTTCAACTGGCAAATAAGCCAACCCCCTACATGAAAGTCGCGACCCTCAAACCAATATGGCCTTCACAAATGTCACTAACTATATACAAAACACAAAAGTAAAATACATACCCAGTACTGCAACACAATAGTCACCAGCAAGGTGACAGCGCATTAAAATGTTGATTTCTAGGTCAGAAACTCTATAACTCTGGTTAGTCTGCACATGGAGTATTGTGTTTACCTTGGTAGCATAAGTTAGCACAATGCTATTACAGCTCTGAGCATTGGCGTTCAATTCCAATGCACTCTAGACAACCTTCCTCTGGGTTTTCCTGTTTCCTCCCACAGTCCAAAGACATACTGGTAGTAGGTAAACTGGTCATTGTAAATTGTCCTGTGATTACGCTCAGTGGGGCTCGAAGGGTCAGAAGGTCCTTCCTTGCACAGCATCTCTAAATAAATAAGTAAGTGCTAGTCACTTATAGGGAAAATGTAGAAGTTTTAGAAAGGTGCAAAGGAGATTTACCAGGATGTTGCCTGGATTAGAGGGCATATCTTATGTCTTAGGTTTTGTGAGTGAAGTCGGACGAGAGAGATGTACAAAACATAGATACAATGGACAACCAGAGACTTTTACCCAGGGTGGAAATGTCTAATACAAGACGGTATGATATTAAACTGATGGGAGGAAACTATGGGGGGCGGCGGGGGGGAAGATAAGTTTTTTTTTAAAAAGAGAGTTGTTGGTGTGTGGAACGAGCTGCCAGAGATGGTGGTAGAGGCAGATACATTAGGGACATTTAAGAAACTGTTAGATGAAAGAAAAATGGAGGGCAACGTGGGAGGAAATGGTTAGACTGATGCTAGAATAGGTCAAAAGTTCAAGAGAATATCATGAGCCGAAGGGCCTGCACTGTGTTGTACTGTTCTATGTTCTACATTCTAAGCTGCTAGAGACAAGGATTGGCCCAGAAGAAATTTGATTATGGGGCGTGGTGCAGCATTAAGTAGAATTTCATAACAGGGTTAAGTAATGACAGCAACAAGAATGTATAGAAGCAAATTTCAAAAACGTCACTGCCATGATGCTGAAAATTGTATTGCTTGAAGTGAGAGAGGAAAATTGTAATTTTGTGGAATCACTGATATTTGCATTCAAGGAGACCATCAATTTTTATTTTTGTAATTCAGTAGACAGCAAAAGCGCGCCTTCATTTACCACACCTTATTCTAAAATATGATTAGTCATTGCTAAAGTACTTTGACTTCAGATCCCTTAAATTACCACACTGTGACTCACTAGTGATTCACTACTGAGTTCTACGCAGTCTGTTGCCACAATGATATCAAAGAATACATACGATACATACAGAATTATAGGGTGTTGAAATGTAGATAATGAACATAAAATTCTGCCAAGTTGACTTTTGGTCAACTTGCCCAAGAAACATATTGCTAGAAAGATCACCAGCATGTGCCTCAGGATTTGAGAGCAAGTGCAGAGTTACCTTGCTCCAATTGTAAAGTGCCTTCACATCTTATGAAGAAAGGTTGAGTGAAGTAGGGCTTTGATCTTTAGAGTGAAATACGATGAAAGGTGAAATGTGTAAGATTGAAAGGCAAAGATAGAGTGGACGGCCAGTGCCTTTCTCCAAGGGCAGCAATAGCCAGTTCTAAATGACATAGTTTAAGGCAGGGGTTTCCAACCTTTTTGATGTCTGTAGACTTCAGGTTGGGAACCGCTGGTTAAAGTGAATAGAGGAAAGTTTAAGAATGAACCTATGTACAATACCTCACTAATTTTTTTCTTTTATTTTATTTTGTGCCACATTTTATAACTATGTGCCCTCTGGTCCTAGACTCCCCAAGAAAGGAGACATCCTCTCAACATCCACTCTATCTGGACCTTTCAACATTCAAAAGGCTTCAATGAGATTACCTCCACCCCCGCCTTCATTCTTCTAAATTCCAGCCACTATAGGCCCAAAGCTGTAAAATGTTCCTCATATGATAACTCTTTCATTCCTGGAATCATTCTCCTGAACTTCCTCTGAATGCTCTCCAATGTTAACACATCCTTTCTTCAATACGGGACCCAAAATTGCTCACAATACTCTAAGTGAGGCCTCACCAGTGCCTTATACATCCTCAGCATAACATCCTTGCTTTTATATTCTAGTCCTCTTGAAATGAATGCAAGCATCCCATTTGCCTTCTTCACCCTGCAAATTAACCTTCAGGGAAACCTGCACAAAGACTCCCAAATCCCTTTGCCAGCAATATTAAACCAGATTCAGATTTGAACACGGGTCAGATTTATACAGATTAGCACACTGTCCGTCAAAGAGCCCATACTGTACTGCAGGGAAGCAGTGGCAAGATAAACAATGGAACAGGCACAAGAGATGAATAACTAACTCTTGGTTCGACTTGTGTTCTTATTTCTTCAAATGTTCTTGGACCTAGTTTTTAATGCAGAAAGATGCAGAGTTTAAAGAAGGAAGACAAAAAAGGAATACAAAGAAAGTGGGAGCAAGGTAAATTTAATATCACTTACATATACATCACCACACATCTCCCAGAGATTCATTTTCTTGTGAGCATTCACAATAAATACAAAGAAACACAATAAAACTAATGAAAAAAAGCAAAGATGGACAAATTACTAGCATACAAAAGACAACTGCTAGCAAATACAAAAGGAAAGAAAAACAAAATAATAAAAAATAAGGAATAAATGTCGAGAACTTGAGATGAAGATTCCTTAAGTCCATAGGTTATGGGAACAGTTCAATGACGTGGTGAATGAATTTACAAGAGCCTGATGATTGAGGGGTAATAACTGCTCCTGAACCTGGAGGTATGGTTGCTGAGGCTCCTGTACCATGTTCTTGATGGCAGCAGCAAGAAGAGAGGGAGAAGAAAGTTCTACACAAACATCTGGGAGAGCTTTTGAATGCAAGTGATAAGTTACCTTGCTACAATTATAAAGGAGCCTCACAGCATCATGACTTTTGAGGAAAGGTTAAGCGAGGTAGGGCTTTCCTCTTTGGAGAAAGAAAGGATAAATGGTGAGGTGTGTAAAATTAAGGGACATTTAGCGTCCAGGGAGGAGTAACATCTCTGGTGAAGGGGTTTGTTGTTTCCATTTCCAGGACTGCTCACTCACCTTTGGTCCCCACCAAACACTCAGTTCTCACCTGTGGCACCACTAAGCTATTTGCATGTGGCAGCTGCCACACTGCTTCAAAGGGCAGGCTAAACCAGGTGAGGGTAACTGGCAGACTCACACCCCGGTGAGATAGGGACATGCCTGTCCTTGCACGTGAAGTCAGCTATGGTGAACTGGGTAGACAAGATCTACAGTGAGATGCAATGGCCAGGAAGGCAGTTCTGCAACGCTTCACGGACAGCAAAGAGTACGACAATGCGGAGAAGTTATAGCCATCCACTGTAACCACGGAAGTCCCCAATTTGTGACGACTATGGTTACCACTGCATTGTTCAAATTTAACTCAGACATCTGAGATCAAGAATGAAACTGCCCCACTGCAACAGCTTTTTCACTTTAAAAACTCTCCCACACACGTTTCCTGTAATTGTAGGACACAATGGACAACGAATCGCATCAACAATAGAAGTACAGGTCCTAAGCTTGGTGATCAGGTGATCACCAGACAGTTTCCAACTGGGATTTAACATTGGAATTTTCATTTAGATTTTAGATTTAGTGATAGAGCACGGTAACAGATGCTTCAGGCCCAACAAGCCCACATCGCTCAATCACACCCATGTGAACAATTAACCAACTGACCAACTCGTCTTTGGAATGTGGGAGGAAGCCGGAGTACACTAGGAAAACCCATGTGGTCATGGGAATAATATACGGGCTCCTTACAGACAGCAGTGTGAGTTGAATCTGGGTCACTGGTGCTGAAATAGTGTTACGCTGTTACAGAGTTATATACTACCTTTTCAGAGTATCTAGAGGCAAAAATGCAATCTTTTGCAGATCTAGATTTTCCTGGCAATTCATTGCATTGTTGAAATTTAACTCAGAGAAGTGATGCTTTTAGTAAAATTAAACTAGCGCAGGACACAAGGCCATAAGACAAGAGATTAGGCCATTTGGTCCTTCTAGTCTGCTGGTCCATTGTGGCTGATTTATTATCCTTCTCAACCCCATTCTCCTGCCTTCTCCCCGTAATATAAAACAGCCTTACTCATCAAGGACCTATCAACCTCTGCTTTAAATATACTTAATGACTTGGCGTCCACAATTGTCTGTGGCAATGATTTCCACAGATTCACCACCCACTGGCTAAACAAATTGCTCAACTCCATTCTAAATGGACATCCCTCTATCTTGAGGCTCTGTCCTCCGGTCCAAATCACCCACTATAAGGAACATCCCTGCAAATCTACTCCACCTAAGCCTTTCAATATTCGATAGGTTTCAATGAGAAATTCCCCTTCCCCCATTCTTCTAAACTCCGCTCAGTACAGGCCCAGAGGCATCATGTGCACATATGCATAGTGCAGGGCACTGGGGAATGACGTAGAACAGAGAGACCTGTGGGTACAATTGTGGTTGTGCAAAAAAAAAAAGAGTACTGTTTCTCCACTCAAAAGACTTGGGCCATCGTGTTGCAGCCATACAAGATGTTGGTGAGGCCACACTTAGGAGTATTGTGTGCAGCTCTGTTCACCATACCATAGGAAGGATGTGGTTAAGCTAGAGAGCGAGCAAAGAGCTATTTAAGAGCGTTGCTGGGACTGGAATGGCTTTAGTTATGAGGAGAGACTAGATAGGCTAGGACTGCTTTTCATGAGGAACAGGAGGCTGAGGGGAGAAATTTGTAAAATTTGATTTTATTTCGAGATACGACTTGGAACAGGCCCTTCTGCCCACCAAGTGGCACCTCTCAGTAACCCAGTTACTTAACCCTAGTCCAATCATGGCAAACAATGTACAACCTTACTTAGGGGATGCTGGTACTGAACTCCGCACCGAGCTGGAATAGCATCTCGGTAACCGCTCCACTACTGTGGCATCGTTATCCAGAATAAGGACGTTTAAAAATAGATAGCACAGGGTTAAGGTGAAAGGCAAAAGATAAAAAGGGAACCAAAGAAGTAGGTTTATCGCATAGTGATGGTGGTTCCCAACGAGCTGCTAGAGGAAGTGGTAGACGCAGGTACAGGATAGCACAGTAATGTAGAACTTAGCATGATTGCTCTACAACACTAGCAATCGGTCGGCCAAATTTGAAGACAGAATATAATATTAATGTTAAGACTCTTGGCAATGTGGAAGATCAGCGAGATCTTGGGGTCTGAGTCCATAGGACACTCAAAGCTGCTGCACAGGTTGACAGTGTTGTTATGAAGGCGTATGGAGTAATGACCTTCATCAACCGTGGGATTAAGTTCAAGAACCAAGAGGTAATGTTGCAGCTATATAGGACCCTGGTCAGACCCCACTTGGAGTACTGTGCTCAGTTCTGATCACCTCACTACAGGAAGAATGTGGAAACTATAGAAAGGGCACAGAGGAGATTTACAAGGATGTTGCCTGGATTGAGGAGCATACCTTATGAGAACAGGTTGAGTAAACTTGGCCTTTTCTCCTTGGAGCGACAGAGGATGAGACGTGACCTGATAGAGGTGTATAAGATGATGAGACGCATTGATCCCGTGGATAGGCAGAGGCTTTTTCCAGCAACATTGGTAGAGGCAGATACAATGGGGTCTTTCAAGAGACTCTTAGATAGATACATGGAGCATAGAAAAATAGTGGGCTATGCGGCAGGGAAATTCTAGCAGTTTCTAGAGTAGGTTACATGGTCGGCACAACATTGTGGGCCGAAGGGTCTATAATTTGCTGAAGCTTTCTTGTTTTTATATGTTTAAATCAGCGATCGGGGTTCGATTCCTGCCGCTATCTGTAAGGAGTTTGTATGGTCTTCCCATACAGTGTGATTTTCCTCCAGGTGCTCCAGTCTCCCCCCACATTCCAAAGATGCACAGATTAAGATCCGTAAATTGTGGGCATGCTATGGTAGCACCAGAACCTTGGCAACACTTGTGGGCTGTCCCCAGCACATTCTCACAATGTACTGGACGTCAGTGCAGACGTTGCAGTTCACTATATCATTTGATGTTGCGGCTTGTTGGGCCAGAAGGGCCTAAATAATTTCAAAATATCCCTAAATAATTTCAAAATGTTGCATGTTTTCATCGGTCAAATTGTTAGTAGCTTGGAATGTTATTGATTAGTGTTTTTTTTTTAAACATACACAATCTCTGACAGCTTTAACAGACAGCCGTCCGAGATGAATGACTTGATTTCTGTTCAAAGCCAGACAAGTTATTTTCAATCTGAGGTGACTAGCATTGCCACTGGGTCTCATACAGGTTTGTGCTGACTTCAGGAAGGAATTTCACACCAGACACCCATTCCAGTAATGGATCACAGTATGGAGAATGATGCAGCCAAACACTCTACACCCAAAATAAACCACCTTGAACAATTTCCAAATAAGACGATAAGATGTTGGAGCAGAATTAAGCCATTCAGCCCTTCAGATGCCACTTAATGTTGAGGAAAAAAAAGTTCCACTTAATCTCATTCAACCACAAAACCTACTTCCACAGCATTTCAATATCTTCTAAGCGATGCTTTGCAAAGTCTTTATGGGTAAGTATATACTTAAGCGGTATTTCTAAGCGGTATGTGTGGAGTAAATCTAATACTGTGCATCAGCGGGGTTACACCATCTCTACTGTAAAATATGGTGGAGGTAGCATCATGCTATGGGGCTGCTTTTCAACAACAGGGGCTGGGAAATCTGGAGTGATGACTGCTGCTAAATACAGAGAGATCCTGGATAAAAACATGCTGGCCTCGGCCAGAAAGCTTAAACTGAGGAGGAACAACTTTCTTCATTTGGAGCTCTGGCAGTGTGCTTTGGGTCGTTGTCCTGCTAAAAGATGATGTCTTTGAGTGGCCCAGTCAAAGTCTTGACATGAACCCAACTGCACATCTCAGTCAAAACCTCAAGACTGGTGTCCACTGCCACTCCCCGAATAACCTGGCACAGCTTAAACCATGTTGAAAGGAGGAACGGGAAAATCTTGCTGCAATACATTGTGCAAAGCGAATAGAGACTTATCCAAAAAGACTACTGGCTGTAAGTGCTGCAAGAAGTAGTTCAACTTAGTACTGAACAAAGGAGTATGAATACTTTTTAACTGCTGACAGTACAGTTTTTAAATTTTTAGTTTTTCATGCTTTACATTCATCTAATTTTGGGCTCTACTGTGAAAAGAGAAGCGTGTGATTTACAAATAAAAATTCTCAACTAAATCGATCAACCTCCCTGCTTGTAATATTTATTTGTGAACAAAAAGTTAGGGCTGAATACTTTTTCAAGACACTGTATTTAAAACACGGTTATTTAAAACAAGGTTTCTTGGCCTGGGCTGTTTATTCCCCACCATAGATGCCGCCTGACCTGGTGAGTTGCTCCAGCATTTTGCGTGTGTTGCTCATGGAAAAAACATTCTGGCTTATCCAATCATTCCATACAGCTACACTTTTCCAGTCCTGGCAACAACTTCATAAATCTCCTCTGCACTTCGTCCAATGCTATCACAACTTTCCTGCAATGCAGTGACCAGATCAGAATACTAATAGGCCACCCCCATCCCTTGAAAGTCATCAATATCAGTATTTTCCATAACACAGAGCCAAGTCATCTGTGCATCCTTCAAGAAACATCAGCTGAAAGAAATGTAAATGTAAGAGATACCACAGATGCTGGAAATCCTGCATCTAGAAAAGTGGCCAATGAGTGGATATCACTGATTTTGATTTAAATACAAGGACCATAATTACAAAATATCAGCTGAATCAAAAGCCTAAAAGAAAAGAATAGATGATAATGAAGAAATTTGTTCTGATAAAGCAGGGCTTGCCAATCTGGGGTCCTGACCCCTTGCCAGGGCCTTTATGTAAGAACAGAATATACTGACATTGGAGAGGGTTCAAAGGAGATTCATGAAAATGATTCCAGGATTGGAAAGGCTTATCATACGAGGAACGTTTAATGGCTCTGGAACTCTTCCCACCGGAATTCAGAAGAATGAGAGGTGACCTCATTGAAACATGTCGAATGTTGAAAGGCATCGATAAAGTGGATATGGAGAGGGTGATTCCTTTAGTGGGGGGGGGGGGGGGGGGGGAGAGTCTAAGACCAAAAGACACAGCCTCAGAATAGAGGGACATCAATTTAGAATGGAGATGAGGATGAACTTTTTTTAGCCTGAGAGTGGTGAATCTGTGGAATTCATTGCCACAGGTGGCTGTGGAGGCCAAGTCATTGGGTATATTTAAGGCAGAGGTTGATAGGTTCTTGATTCATTGGGGCATGAAGGGTTTGGAGCTCAGAGGGAGAATAGATCAACCATGATGAAACGGCAGAGCTGACTCAATGGGTCAAATTCTGCTCCTATATTTAATGGACTTATTGGTCCATGGCATTAAAAAAGTTGGGAACCCTTGCATTAAAGGGATATAAACATGACAAATGGAATTCAGTCTACAGAACAATGAAACACAAAAGATTCTGAAGATGTTGGAAATCAAAAGCAAAACACAAAATTCTGGAGGAACTCCAGCAGGTCAGGCAGCATCTATGGAGGGGAATAAAACAGTTGACATTTCAAAGTCAGACCTCTCCACAGATACTGACTGACTTGTTGAGTTTCCCACCCCCTGAGCAATTGTGTGTGTTGCTAGAAAAAATGTTTATTTAGCCCCCTCTCTTCACCCCCCCACAAGCACACACAAAATCTCTAAGAGAAAATTTTATTCGCCGTCTCAAACTCCTGTGTAGTGATTTATGAAGATCTGAATGGCTATAACACCAGAATTAATTGCATCATTTTATAAAAGAAATCACCCCATATCCATTTCCAACTTCCTTAATGACACGTCTTACCCGCATTGAGGATCTCTAGCCATGCCACTCAATGTCCTATCTCCTACAGGGTATCGAAAAGAGTTCAAACTTCAAATTAAGTTTTATCAGAGTACATATATGTCACCATATTACATGCTGAGATTCCTTTTCCTGCGAGCGTACTCAGCAAATCTATAGAACAGTAACTACAACAGGATCAATGAAAGATCAAGTAGAGCATAGCAGACAGCAAACTGAAGTATAAATAAATAGCAATAAATAAAGATCATGAAGTAACAAGATAAAAGCCCCTTAAAGCGAAATAATTGATTGTGCGAATATCTCAATAGATGAGTGCAGTTGTCCCCTTTTGCTCAAAAGCCCGATGACCCAAAATGGTGACAATCAGAATATAGAACACTTTAGCAAAATTGTGCCGACTTTTTAACCTACTCTAAGATTCATCTAACACAAGGATTCCCAGCCTAGGGTCCACAGACCCTTTGCTTAATGGTATTGGTTCATGGCATAAAGAAACTTTGGGAACCCCTGACCGAAACCTTCTTCATGCAAATCCTAAAACTGGATACTTTTTTCCAATAAACACATTTAATATTGGAGCATTTTTCTCAACAAATAAATAAAGTATAATGTTTTTTTAATGTTAATCGGGTTTTGCTTATCTAGTTTTAGGATTTACATGAAGATCTGATCACATTTTAGGTCATATTTATGCAAAGAGCAAAAATTCTACAGTGTTACAAAACTTTCTAGCACTACTGAATATAGATTGCTCCTGCGTATCTACCTTTCTTACAATTCCTTTAGCTAGGTTTGAAACCTAATCATTAGCTATCGTCATCATCCTCATTATGTGCTGTGTCGTATGACGTGTGATCATGGACTTGACCATGATTGCTCTTGGCAAATTTTTTCTACATTATTGTTTTGCCGTTGTCTTTTTCTGGGCAGTGTCTTTATAAAACGGATAACCTCAGTCATTCTCGATACTCTTCAGAGATTGTCTGCTTGATATCAGTGGTCACTTGTGATATGCACCAGCAGCTCAGCTGACCATCCACCACCTGCTCCCGTGACCCTTCAGGTGACCCTGATCCGGGGAGGGTAGCTAAGCAGGTGTTACACTTTGCCCAAGAGTGACCTGCAGGCTAGCAGAGGGAAGGAGTGTCTTTGGTAGGGATGAATTCCTACCCCGCCACACTAGAAATCACAAACGCAAGGGCCCAAACACTGAGTTCTGGGGAATGCCTTGCTTCCAGTCAACATTACACCCATCAACGTGACACCTGCCAATTGCTGCTATTTCACTAACTACTGAAGTAACTTGCAACTCTTCCCAGGGTGCCGCAAACCCTTTCATGCAGTGCTGTCAGAAGAAAAAAGCATCCATCATCAAGAAGGAAGTAGAAAAGCTGAAGTCCCTCACCTCCTGGTTCAGGAGCAATTAGTATCCTACAAATATCAGGCTCCTGAAACAAGGTGGGTAACTTCACACACCTCAACAATGAACTGATTTCACAAGATATGGACTCACTTTTACATCATAACTCCACAACAATTTTTTTTGAATTTTCACAATCTCATTTTTTGCACATTACTTGTTTGTCAGTCTTCATGAGTTTCATAAATTCTATTGTATTTATTTATTTTCCTCGAAATACATACATCTGAGGATAGTATACGGTGACATAAATGTGCTTTTGAGATCTTGTCTGCCAGATGTGACCTTCTCCTAAAACATCCACATCCATTCCACCAACTCAAATTGATCTGAAAGCTATATTCTGTTGCTTTAGACAGATGGCAATAACGTGTACACCACCAGTTAACCCACTGTGTAGGTTGTACCTATCTCCCTCAGTAGACAACAGTACAGTGTTGACAGCCTTTCACTCCCACCTTCACTCCTCAAAGTAAATTTATCAATAATGTCACTCTTAGATTTTGGGTTGCAACCAAAGAAATTATGGCCAGAGTTGTTTAGCACTTTCATGCAAGGGTGCTTATTCAGTGCGTCAAAAAAATCAAACTTGTGAATTTTCTGAACCCCACAAAATTGCTACTGCCAATATTTACAAAAGGATACAGTGTGAACTTCTCTCTGTTTCTGCTAAGAGTGATCAACACCATCTTTAGGCACTGGGACATACCATCTTAAATTACCAACAAAGTTAACTTAAGACTACATGTGAATCAGAATCTGATGCACTGCAGAATGTAGTTACAATCATATTATAAAATATACAGGTGTATATACCTGAAGTGTAGTATACAAACAAAATATATACATTTACAAATCCCCTTTACGAAACAAAAAGAGTATTTCACCACGTATGGCAGGAAAGTTACCAAAAAAAACATTCAGGAACCTTTAATAGGATATACCAGGGGAAGACACTGAAGTACGTACATTCAGCACAACAGTACAAAATAACAAGGGTGTGTGTGTGTGTGAGTGAGTGTGAGAGAGAGCGAGAGCGTGACCAGGTGTGTGCGTGAGTGAGTGAGTAAGAGTATAAGTACATACATATGGAGTGTGGTTACCCCAAGCACTCTCCAGCACAGTCATTACATAGAACCCTGAGATTCATTTGTTTGAGTAAATGATTAAGCAATAAATATTGAGAACAGGAAATGAAGAATCCTTGAAAGAGAGTCTGTAGGTTGCGGGAACTGCTCAGTGTTAGGGTAAGTGAAGTTGTCCCCTCTGGTTTAAGAGCCCGATGGCTGAGGGGTAACAAATGGAGAGAAAGAAGACCAGAAATTTAATCAAAGCATCAGTAATTCTCTCCCTTGCTTCTTTCAAGAATCCAAGTTACATGCCTCTGAGAATAGCACCTTACTGAATTACAAAGATGATAAATCTCTTAATACTTCCCCTTGACATCTGATATTCATTTGCCATCATCCCCCTCATTGTAAATCTTTCTTAAAGTAAACCACATCCTATGCCTCCACCTAAAGGTTACCTATTTGGTTCCTAATCGGCAGGCCTTGCATTTGGTTATCCTCTTTGTCTTTCCATACATAAAACACCTTTTTAATTAATTTACCAATATTTTGCATATTCCCTCTTCATTTCCTAATCACTTTAACTTTCATGTACAAAGCAAGAGGCTGGTGAATCTGTCAAACTGATTGGCACAG
Source organism: Hypanus sabinus (assembly GCF_030144855.1). NCBI lineage: Eukaryota > Metazoa > Chordata > Chondrichthyes > Myliobatiformes > Dasyatidae > Hypanus > Hypanus sabinus. The sequence goes on along the minus strand of NC_082719.1, from coordinate 100,215,726 downwards.
ATGGCTGTGGTGGCCAAGTCATTGGCAGAGGTTGCTAGGTTCCTAATTAGTAAGTGTGTCAAAGGTTGCAAGGAAAATGCAGAAGAATGGGGATGAGAGGGAAAATAAATCAGCCGTGATCGAGCAGACACAATGGGCCAAATGGCCTAATTCTGCTCGACAATATTGTGTAAATGTCTTAGCAACATATATATAGCACGGGTGCCTAAGACTTTTGCACGGTACTATATTTGTCAACGTGGAGCAGAGAGCGAGCTTGTAAATCTGGTGGGGACAAATGATGTTGGGAATGATAAGGGTAGAGCACCACAGGAGGGGTATGGAACAGGTGGTAGAGGCGTGCCAGGGGCAGGGGGTGGCATGGGTGCAGACCTAAGACACCAAGCAAGGTGATTTGATTCCAAGCAACTGGTTAACTGATAATAAAGAACACCTCTTCGATGCTTCCTGCTCACCCCTCTCCCTTCCCCTTTTCCCAACCATGATTGCCCTCCCCCTGCCCCCTTCTCACTCTGTCCACAATAGAGACCCATATCAGAATCAGGTTCATCATCACTCACATACGTCATGAAATTTGTTTTGCAGCAGCAGAAGTACAGTGCAACATATAAAATTACTGCAGTACGGTGCAAAACCATTACGCAGCCCAGCTATACATGCCTAAGACTCTTGCACAGTCTATTGCATTCCAGATTTTCTGTTGGTTTATCTAATTGAAGCCTCTTGTTTCCATGTCCTCCAGGTACCTGTAGATTTGGCAGACTCTTTCCATCCCTTTGTGTAAACACACTTACTCCAAAACTCTAATTTCTTATCCAAATAGTTCAGAAACTGATTAACTTTCAAATAGCTGCTTCCTGTCCTCTGATGTAATAAAGCTAATCTTAAGATTAGAAACTTTACTCCTAATATATTTTCCCTTGTCTCAATAACGGTTGTAAAGCTAACCCTCTAATGGTTACACAAAAATGTTTTCCCATTGATACATCTTCTGCCTGTCCAACTCCATTCAATACCGCTAAATCCAAAATTATAATCCCCACTGACAGATACCCTCTCGTTGGGTTTGCCTCATCAAGGCTACAAGTAAAAATCCCCAAAACACAGTTTAGCGATTTGATATATTCTAAACCGACTGTACAACAGCTAACAGTAGGAAAATTTAAATGGTATTGCTTTCAAAAATATTAACCACAATCTAGACACAAGAGAACACAGATGCTGGAAAGAAGAGCAACCTGCTGGAATAATGAACGCGGTTGAGGAGAGGCAGTTGAGGAGGGGGAGGCAAATAATGAAGGAACCGCGAGTATCACAGGAGTCTCCTTTTGCCACCTACTTGTGACATTTACTGGGGATGTTGTTAAATGAAGGGCCCAAAACATTGTTGAGGATCCCTACCACCCATCCCACAAACTCTTTGACCCACTACCATTAAGAGGGAGGTACAGTAGCATCAGGACTAGGATTGCCAGACTGGGTAACGACTTCTTCCCTCAGGCTGTGAGACTAATGAATACTCTGCCCCCACCGAGGTCTTGGCTTTAACACAAGCTGTTTACTGTACTGTTTACCTATGCTGCCTGCATTTTGAATTACATTTTATTAACTTATTTATGGTAGTGTTTTGTTTTATGCGTGGCATGTGATATATGTTTTGTGGGTGCACCATGGTCTGGAAGAACGTTGTTTCGTTTGGTTGTACATATGTACCGTCGGATGGCAATAAAATCAAACTTGTCATCTGTTCAATTTGGGTTGAGACCTGCTCGACCCACTAAGTTCCTCCAGCTGAGTGTTATACAGAACATTCCTTTTTCCAAAAGCTTATTTTTTTTAAATGTCGTTTAAAATTCAATTTGCCAGGATACCAAACCCTGGCAGGTTCTTTAACCAGCAACCACTTCCCGCGCTACTAGCCCAACTCCTCTCCACTACCCATCTCTAAAGTCCCTTTCCTCGCTCAGCCCCATACACCTCCCTTTCACTCATCCCCTAACTCTGCCAGTTACCAACTAACCCGACAGCTTCCAACACACCATCCCATATCATCTCCCTTCCATACATCTCAACCTCCATCCACTTCACTCCCTCACTGTCTCCAACCCATCTACCTCAATCCCCTCACCTCATCTCCAATCCCATGCACCTCAACCCTCTCACTGTATCTCCAACCCCATCACCCAATCTCCAACTACTCATCCACCTCAACCCTCCTCACCTCATCTCCAACCTGAACGCCCTCACCCCCATCCACCCCTCAACTCAACTCCACCACCCCATCTCCAAGCCCCCTTACACCACCTACATTTCAACTCTCCCTCCCACCTCAACCCAACTCCACCCAGTTGGCAACTCACCTGTAGCACCCCATCGACTTCAAAACCCCTCAAACACACCCCATCGACTTCAAAACCCCTCAAACACACCCCATCGACTTCAAAACCCCTCAAACACACCCCATCTCGAAAAACCCATACCCTCATCCACCCCAACTAACAATCCACCTCCAAACACCCCCACCAGCCCACGTCAACTCTCCTCACCCTAAATCCACCACGCCGAACTCCAAAACCCTGGCGCTCACACATCTCAACTTCTCCCAACTGGAACCTGCCTGTCCCCTAAGCACAACCTCACCCCTCCCTCAAACACCAACATCCCCCGCATCCGACCCACCTGTAGTAATAAACATCGCTCTTGCCGGCGCTGAGACCCGATTTCCGGATCACCTCCTCCTTCTTCCAACCGGGAGGCAGACACGGGCAAATGGTCCTCTTCCTCTCCATAGCGGGGCTGGTCTCCGAGATCAACGGAGGCCGCTCGATCTTCAGCTGACAGCGGGGCTGAGCTGTCGGGGCGACCCGACCGAGCCGGGCCCCTCCTTCTCCTGCCGCTCTGCGCTGGGACCCCTTCTCCTCACCAGCTCCGCGCTTGGCCGCTCCCTCCGTACCCTCTGCGCGTTCGGACGCTCCCTCTGCGCGCTGGGTCGCTCCCTCTGCACCCTCAGCGCGCTGGGTCGCTCCCTCCGCACCCTCAGCGCGCTGGGTCGCTCCCTCCGCACCCTCAGCGCGCTGGGTCGCTCCCTCCGTACCCTCTGCGCGCTGGGTCGCTCCCTCCGAAACCTCTGCGCGCTGGGACGTTCCCTCCTCACCCGCTCCCCGCTGGGCCTCTTCCCCTCTACCCACTCCACGATGGAACCTTCCCCATCTACCGGCTCCACGCTGGAGCCCTCTCTCTCTGCCCGCACAGCGCCGGGGCCAAAATCCTCTACCCACTCCGCGCTGGGGCCCTACTCCACTGCCCACTCCGCGCTGTGGCCCTCCCCCTCTACCCCACAGCCCTCCCCCTCTACCCCCTCCGCGTCTAGGCCGTCCCCTCCGTCTCATCCAGCTCCACGCTGGGACTCTGTCTCCTATCGCTCCACGCTGGGACACCCTATCCTCCCCCGTCTCTCCGCGCTGGGACACCCTGTTTCCCCGCACTGAGACACTATATCTTCCCCGGTCTCTCCGAGAAGGAGCACTCTATCTTCTCCCGTGCCTCTACGCACGGACCCTCCGCCTCTACTCCCGCCGCTCTATGCTGGGACCCTCCGTCTCTACTCCCGCCGCTCCGTGCTGGGACCCTCCGTAGCTACTCTCGCCGCTCCGCGCTGGGACCCTCCGTCGCTACTCTCGCCGCTCCGCGCAGGGACCCTCCCCTTTGCCAGAGTCAGCTCCACCATACGGCCGTCCCACCCAGCGGAGCCGGCGGTGCCACCGCGCTCCTAGCAACCGCCGCCGACCCTTCCGCCAGACTACAAAGTAGTCCCTCGGCAAAAGTGAAATTCGTCCCAAGAACCTCTTGCTTTTTGTAAATAAAGAAAAAAATGTCTCAACAATCTTTTTCACAAGGAGCCGAAACTACTTGAATGGTTGTTTTTCTTTGTTTGCTTTCAAAGCAAGGCTTAAGTGAATATCCTTGCGCCGGGACCGGGTACGGACCAGCCGGGTGGCCGAGCATGGTTTTCCCGGGGGTCGGTGCCACTCTGCCCCGCTGCGGGCTGAGCGGGTGGGCACAGTGACAGCGCCGGGTGTTGGGGAATGGATACAATGTGTCTTCAAGGGAATACTGTGTATCACCTACTCGATACATGCGGGTCCAAATCACAAACATGCACTATAAGTTACGTATATGTTTTATTTAATATGGAACATCTAATATATATTTTATATTTTCATATTTTTAGAATAAATGTATATCAATTATAATAAATATAAATGCACATATTGTAAAATGTAATATTAGACATATAATATCTCATTGAATAGTTTTACTATATATTACAATGTATAAATGTATAACACAATATATTAAACATACCCATATGATATACTGTATATTTTGTAATTATTACATAACATTATTAACATAATACATATTTCATAATAAATCCTGATATACTTAAAATAAAATAATATATTATCTTTACACACAATAGAATAATATATTTTGTCATAAAAATAAACAACCTAAAAAATTGGGTCCTTCAGCCAACCAATTGATGGGCAAAGCCCACCTGAAGCAAAATCCTGGCAGATATGAAAATCAGATTCAGGTTCATTTTCATCGTGTTAAATTGTGAAATTTGTTTTTTTGTTTTGCAGCCACAGTATAGCGCAGAAGATAAAAATTACAATGAGCTACAAAATAAGCAATTAGTGTAGATTGCAACTGTACCATGGTTCACAATGAGCTCGTTGAAAAACATTGCAATATCGGGGTGAAGTGGTCTCGAAGTTAGCTGTGTGTGTGTTTGTGACAACAGATTAGCCAGGCTAAGAGGTACATTTACCATGTCCTCTCATTTGTTCAACCTGTACAAGGTAAACATTCTGGAGAAAACAAGCCTGGTGTTCAGTTAGTAAAGTTAATATTTCAAAGTAAATTTGTTATCAAACTATATATATATATATCACCATATACAACACTGAGACTCATTTTCTTGTGAACATTCATGATAAAAAGAAGAAACACAGTAGAATCAATGAAAGACCACATACAACAGGACTCTGTGAGTAAAATTGACTTAGGCCATAGAACATGGGAGCAGAATTAAGCCATTCAGCCCATCAAGTCTCCTCTGCCATTCCATCATTTCTGATTTATTATCCCTCTTGACCCCATTCTCCTGTTTTCTCCCAATAACCTTTCACGCCCTGACTAATCAAGAACCTATCAACCTCCATTTTAAATACATCCATTGATTTGGCCTCCACAGTTGTCTCAGGCAATGTATTTTACAGATTCAGCACAACATGGCTAAATGAATCCTTCCTTATCTCTATTCTAAAGGGACATCCTTGTGTTCTGAAGATAGACTCTCCCACTATTGGAAACATCCTCTCCACACCCACTCTAGCTAAGCCTTTCAGGTCAAGCCACCAATGTATTGACACATGGTCAGATAAGTATCAATTGCCACAGTGATTTTCTATATCAGGTTCACAGTGTCCAGGGAGGAAGGGTTTCCACACACATAGACTGCTGTTGGAAATGCTCACCATTGCAATTTTGCAAAATGCTTTGCTAGGAATTACCTGATGGAGTCAATGTCAATATCAGAATTAGGTTTATAATCACTGAACAGCCAATGCTCCGGGCTGAGACCCTTCATCAGGACTGGAAAGGAAGGGGAAAGATGGTGGGGGAGAGAGATCAACATCTGAGAATCTCTTGTGTTTTTTGTTTGTGTGAAGTGTTTTGTTGATGTTATTGTATTTCTTTGTTCTACGGTGAATGTTTGCAAAGAATAAAATAGTGGTGGGGCGGAGGTGGTGGCAGGGGGGAGCGGCGAAGGTTCGGCCTAAAATATTGACCATTTATTCCTCTCTATAGATGCTGCCTGACCTGCTGAATACCTCCAGCATTTTTTGTGAATTATTCTTGATTTCCAGCATCTGAAGAACCTCTTGTGTCTGTTATCACTGAGATATGTCATGAAATTTCTTATTTAGCAGCAGAAATACAGTACAAGACATAAAAATCAGTGTGTTACAAAAAAAATACATAGTGCAAAAGAGGAACAGTGAGATCAATCGCAAAGACAAGAAAGTCTGCAGACGTTGGAAATTCCAAGTCCTGCTGAAAGGCCTCGGCCTGAAACACCAACCCTTTTCTCTTTTCCATGGATGCTGCGTGACCTGCTGAGCCCCTCCAGCATTTGGTAATGGTGAGGTCATCTTCATTAGCTCATGGAAAATTTAGAAATCTGTTGGTGGCAGGGAAGAAGTTGTAATTAAAAAGTTGAATGTGAGTCTTCAGTCTCCTGTACCTCTTCTCTGATGGGGCGCTGTGCAGTTAGTGCAACACTATTACAGCTTGGGGTGCTGGGTAAGATCGAGGGTGTAATCTTAAGCTATTCCTTGAGCCATCTCACTTCGACGCTAAATGCAGTTTATTTCCTGAATAACACTTCGCTGCAAGATGTTAGAATGTCAGTGTCAGTGGCTAACACTTCTAAACAACTATTCTGCTCTTCTTCTAACCAATACATAGTCGGTGTTCTCACACCAGAAGTATTGCTCACTCTCTCCCTCTCTCTTCCATGGTCACCTCCTCTCTCTCCCTCCCTCTCGCTGCCTCTCCTTTTCCCTCTCTCTCCATAGCTTTCTCTCTTCCCTTTTTTCACTCTTTCTCTCTGTAACTCTCCCTCTAACATTCTCTCTCTCTCCCCTCCTTGATCTCTCCCTTCCACCCACTTCTCCCTCCATCTCCCCTCTCTCTCACACATTTTCTCTCCCTCTCCATTTGTTTCTTTCCCTTCCCCCTCTCTCTCCTGCCCCATCTTTCTCCCTCTCCCTCTTGCCACTCTCAATCACACTTTCTCTCCCTCTCCATTTTGTTTCTTTCCTTTTCTCCTCTCTCCCCTGCCCCATCTTCCTCCCTCTCACTCTCTCTTTATCTGTCTATCTCTCTCTTGCAGTAGTTTTCCCTCTCCCCCTCTCACTCTTTCTCTCCATATCTCTCCCACTAACTTGTTCTCTCACACTCTGTCTTTCCCTTCCCTCTCTCTCTCCACAAGACCATAAGACATAGGAGCAGAATGAGGCCATCTGAATTAGGCCATCGAGTCTGCTCCACCATTCAATCATGGCTAATCCTTTGTCTTCTCCTCTTCAACCCTATTTCCCGGCCTTCTCTCCATAACCTTTAATGCCGTGTCCAATCAAGCACCTATCAACTTTTGCCTTCAATACATCCAACGATCTGGCCTCCACAGCTGAATGTACCATCAAATTCCACAAATTCACCGCCCTCTGGCTAAAGAAATTTCTCCACATCTCTGTTTTGAATGGATGTCCCTCTATCCGGGGGCTGTGCCCTCTTGTCCTAGACTCCTAGACTCTCCCACCATGGGAAATATCTTTTCCACATCTACTCTCCTTCCCCATCTCCCTCCCTCTCTGCCTTTCTTTCATGCCATACCTCTCTCTCTCCATTTCTCACCCTCTATCTTGCTCTCACTCCTTCTCTCTCTCTCTTTCTCTCCTTCATCTCTCCCTTCCTCCCTCCTTCTCTCTCCCTCTGTCCCCCTTGCTCCTCCACCCCTCTCTCTCATGCTCTCTCTCTCTCTCTCTCTCTCATCACTATGCTGCTATGGCACTGTTTTGTGTATGTTGCTCACAGTTTATCATAGATGTTGTTTTGGCATTCCCTACTACATAAACATTTTACAACATGGATTCTCAAATGTTATATTAGAAGTAATATCAATATTATTAGTGCTGGCTTATTAACAGATATCATCAGCAACTATCCTGGAGTTGGAACGTACATGGGTTCATATCCATTCAGAATCTGATGGTGGTGGGAAGAAGCTGGTCCTGAAATGTTGAGTGTGTTTTCAGGATTCCATGATGGTAGTAATGAGAAGAGGACATGTCCTGGGTAATGAGGGTCCTTAATGATGGATGTTGCCTTTTGAAGGTGTCCTTAATGCTGGGGAGTCTGGTGTGCATGAGGATGCTGGTGGGGTTGATAATCCTCTGGGGCTTTCTCCAATCCCCTGTGCTCCAGACGGTGATGCAACCAGTCAGAATGTTCTCCACGGTACGTCTGTGTGCTTCAACGTAATGGTGAAAATAAACAGTGATGAACTGGTAAGCAGAGAATTGTAATTTGGTAAAATAGAAATAATTGCTGTGGGTTGTAAGCGACAGCTTTATGTCTTGTAACATTTTTGTGAAGTCATATACAAGAGGAGAAACGTATAAAAATGAAAGTGAAACAGGTTGCAAACTTAGTTAAACATAGAGATATGAATCAGGCCAAGGTCTGGAATGAAAAATAATTTAGTATGGGTGTGTAACAGGGTGTGAATTCAACAATCAGAGGTGTAACGGGACTTGGGAGACTTCATGAAGGATTCCCTAAAGATTAATTTCCAGGGTGTGTTTTTTTTTACTTTAGAGATACAGCACAGTAACACACCCTCCTGGCCCAACATGCCTGCAGCACCCAAGTATACCCATGTGACCAATTAACCCCTACATCTTCAAAATGTGGGAGGAAACTGGAGCACCCAGGGGAATCCCACGTGGAATGTACAAACTCTGTAGACAGGCTGAGTCAGACTGCACTTGGATTATTGTGAGCAGCTTTGAGTCCCTTGTCTGAGAAAGGATGTGCTGGCATTGGAGAGAGTTCAGAGGAGAACGACCCGGGTGATGAAAGGCTGTGAGGAGCATTTGACGGCTCTGGGCCTGTGCTCGCTGGAGTTTAGAAGAATGGGAGGAGACCTCATTGAAACCTATTGAATATTGAAAGACCTAGATAGAGTGAATGTGGGGAGGATGTTTGCTGTGGCGGGTGATTGTAGGATCAGAGAGCACAGTCTCATAATACAAGGAACATCCCTTTAGAACAGAGGTGAGGAGGAATTTCTTTACCCAGAGGGAGGTGAATGTGTGGAATTCATTGCCACAGACAGCTGTGGAGGCCAATGCATTGGGTATATTTAAAGCAAAAGTTGATGGGTTCTTGATTAGTCAGGGTGTCGATGATTACAGGGAGAGGGGGACTGAGAAGGATAATAAAACAGCCATGATGGAATGGCAGAGCAGACTTGATGGGCAGTCTCCTGTGTGTTACAGTCTATAATATATGCAATTCACGTTCTTGTGTCTCTCTGTTGCAAGTTGCCCTGCAGGTCTTCTGTGGAGATGTGCTCTGCAGCTACTTGTCCGGTTCAGCCCCTCCCTAACCCACAAACACCAAATACAAATGCAGCTATAAAGAAATTATAAAATGCAGGTTTCCTTCGCAGTCACACACCAGCTAGGCTTTAACTCTAGCGCACACCCACCACTCCCTGGGTAACAAAAAAACTGCCTCTGACATCCATCCTGTCCCACAGGCTCATCCAGTCACCTTCCGCAGATGCTGGAAATCCGGAATAACACACACAACTCGCTAGTTCAGGCAGCATCTACGGGAAGGAATAAACTGTGGACGTTTCAGGCCGAGACCCTTCCTCAGGACTACACTAACAAAAAGGGCAAGAGATTCTGCAGGTGCTGGAAATCCAGAGGAACACACAAAATGCTGGAGGAATTTAGCCGGTCAGGCAGCATCTATGGAGGGGAATAAACAGTTAACAGTTCAGGCCAAGACCCTTCATCAGGACTGGAAGAGAGTGGGACAGAATCCAGAATAAGAATGGGTTGGGGAGGAGTACAAACTGACAGGCAATAGGTAAAACAACACACAAAACACAGGAGGAACTCAATGAAATGGTGACTATTCCACAAGTATTACCTTGTACTTCTTCCTTTGCTCTGTCTGTATGTTTATCCGTCTATCTTATTATTATTATTATTGGGACAGGTTTTTCCTCTTTTCAACATTGGAAGTTTGGAGGTATTTTGTTATGTCCCCCCCCCCCCACAATTTTTATTGTTTTCTTGTAGATTCCTGCAAGAAAATGTATCTCAAGGTTCTGTACGGCATTGATACTTTGATAATAAATTTACTTTGAACTTTGATCTATCTATTTTTATTTATTCTTGTAACCTTTAATGTCTTGCACCGTACCGTTGCCACTGAACAACTAATTTCGCGATGGTAACACTGATTCCGAATTAAAAGTACAGAGAACAGTACAGCATGGGACCAAACTCTTCGGCCCAAGACGCTGTGCTGAACCGATTAAGCTAGTGACATGTGAAGAAGTGTGTTTTCTAATGAGGACTGTGGTTCGGGTTTTACGCCGTTGACAAATTCCTCACGGCAGTAACCTGCGTCACAGATTGAGTGGCTGGGGGAATATTTTGGTTGTCCACCTATTTGCTGTGCGGTTTCCTGGTGCCGCCAGGGTTCCTGGTTTGCAATGTCTGTGGAGCAACGCGAACGCGGGCCTGACGCGGCTGGCCAACGCTCGGGTCTGCGGGAGGAAGACGATGAAAGAGAGTGGTGTTGCACGGCTGACGACAGAAAAACCAGCCTTTTGGCCCTTGCAGTGGCCAGCAGTGAGCTAACAGGTACCAGTAAAAACTACAAGGCAGTTCCTGTCTCAACAAACCCAGAACGCTTGCTGTCTGCCAGACTGGAGGTGTGCCAAAACGTAACTAGTTAGGGGAGAACTTCGTCTGCTTTAGACGAGTCCACAGCAAATAAGCAGAGGCGACAGGAAGAACTTGGCTTTGATATTTACTTTGCACTGTCACTGAACACTGGCTCCAACCCTTGCATTCAGAAAATAATAAACAACAACTTATTTATCGAGCACAGGCGATATAGTTCGAAGTCCTTCACAATAGGATAAACGTGCAAACATAATGTCGAAATAAAAATAAACACGAAAATAAAATACAAAAAATACGTTAGTTAAAAAGAGTAAATAAACGGATTTTGAGCTGGGCTTTAGAAGTGTCAACGGAGTCTGCATTTCTTATAGTTTCAGCTTTTAAATTACAGTCTAGTGCGTAGTTCAAAGAGAAGCCGACCTGCCAATTATCTTTTGAGGGGAAATATTTAAATTTAAGAGACCGCCGGAAGAAGATTTGAGAGCAAGAACAGGATTATAAAACGAAAACGATTCGGTGATGTACTCCGGTCCCACAACATTAAGAGCTTTAAAAACAAGTAAGAGAACTTTAAAATCAATTCTAAAAGATACAGGAAGCCCAAGCAGAGAAGATGGGACGTCCTGGAGTTAGTCTGGCAGTGCCGTTCTGAATGAGTTGATAGAAATAATTGAAAAAAAAGGAACGTGCTGATTTTTTAAAAAAAAACAAAATCTTACAATGCCTGAATCACACTTTAGAATTTATTTTTAGTGATCCTACAGGGTAATCTGGTGAGGTGATAGCATGATTTAAGCGTGTTTAATCATGTTGGTATGGGTGATTTGCCGTTTTTGGTCCTTGTGCAAGAAAGGAACAACTAGTACGGTTATGTATTTTGGATCTGGGCATCTCATGAATGGTTTCTAAATTTTATGACATTTTACATTATAAGTCTGGCTTCAGTACAGGACCTTTTCCAAACCAGTTTTTGTGATTGTATTCCAGCACATTTATGACATTCTAAGACCATAAGGCCTAGGAGCAGAATTAGGCCATTCGACCCATCGAGTCTGTTCCAGCATTTCATCATGGCTGATTTATCATCCCTCTAAACTGTATTTCCATGCCTTCACCCCATTACCTTTGACACCCTGAGTAATCAAGTATCTATCAATCTCCACTTTAAGTTCATCAATTCTATTGTATTTTTTGCTCTACTGTGAATGCCTGCAAGAAGATGAATCTCTAGCAGTATATGGTGACATATACTGGACATACTTTGATAATGATTTACCTTGAACTTTGAATGCCCAATGACTTGGCTGCCACAGCTGTCTTGTGGTATTTAATACCACAGATTCACCACCCTCTGGTTAAAGAAACTCCTCCTCATCCCTGTTCTAAAGGAACTTCCTCGGATTCTGAGGCTGTGGCCTCTGGTCCTAGACTCACCTATTATAGGAAACGGCTACATCCCACCCACTCTATCTAGCCCTTCCAATACCCGAGAGGTTTCAATAAGATCCCCGACATTCTTCCAAACTCTACTGAGTACAGCCCCAGAGGCCATCAAACATGCCTCATATTATTCCTTTCATATCCAGGATCATTCTCATGAACCTCCTCTGGATCGCTGCCAATGCCAGCATATCCTTCCTTAGATATGGTGCCCAAAACTACTCACAATCTTTCAGATGCAGTTTGAGCCATGCTTTCTAAAGCATATATCTTGGCTTGTCCGCCAGGTTTCAAGGTCTTGTCTGATTGGTTGAGCTGTCAATGTTCAGGCTTGGGTTACTTGTGGCTGTATACAGTACTGTAGCATTTGTAGATACAACTACAGGCCCCAATGCACTGGAACCTTTTTGTCTTGTTAATATGTCATGTTATTTTCTCATTGTAAAATTAGTTTGAATAATCCTGTTAAAAATGCCACTTGATAGCGCAGGCGTGTGTTATCCAATTACTTAGTGACTACTCATGAGTCTACAACCAATTCTCAGTATTACTTATTTATATTTGCACAGTTTGTTGTCTTTGTTTATGTAGAATTTTTCATTACTCTATTGTATTTTATTTTTCTGTAAATATTTGCAAGAAAATTAATCTCAAATTTGGACAGTACTGTGTTTGTCAACATGGAGCGGAGAGTGAGTTTGTAAATCTGGTGGGAGCAAAGGATGTTGGGAATGGTTGGGGTGGAGCACTGTGGGAGGGGTGTGGGGCAGAGTATATTTACATGCTGCTCCGTGAGGTTTACTCGTCTCTGCACTGAACTGCAACTAATGGGCTCCTGAATCAGCTGCAGTGATGACTGGCTTCGTGGCTGAGAACTCACTTTTGTGAACTTCAGTTCTGAATGTTATTCATTTACTTCTATTGTTTGCACGATTTCTTTCCTGCACATTGGGTGTTTACCAGTCTTTTTAATGAGTTCTACTGGGTTTCTTTGTTTTGTGGCTGCCTGTAAGGAGATGAACCCCAAAAGTGTATACAGCATACATACTTTGATCAATGTACTTTGAACTTTATTTTGACTTTGATAACTGCTTAAATATTTACCCTTTTGTACATCCCCAAGTCACTTCTGCTTTTAAGGCAATCTACTCACTGAAGGAAAACATCACAGTCCACTCACTGAAGATGCAGAGAACATAGGAAGTAAAGGGCAGATAGATGTCAGTCATGTGTGTCCAAACAGTGACACAATCAGAACTTGGCAGATGGGGTATCATGTCGGAAAATGTATGATTCATTTTCCAAGGAACAAAACAATGGTGGGACAGAAAATGGTGGAGCGACTCAGAAGGAGAATCAGGTTTATTATCACCCTGTAATGTGACGTGACATTTGTTCTTTGTGGCAGCAGTATAGTACAGGTGTGTCCTGGGGGGACTGCCTGGCTTGCTAGTCACGGAAGAATGCATTGCCATCGACGGAGGAGCTGAGCAAAGCCAACGACTATGGGAAAGCCCCAGGCAAAGATGGAATTCCCCCTGAATTCTTGAAGAGCGGGAAGCCTGCCTTGCTGCATCATCTACGCGAGCCTCTTGCTGTGAGGAAGGCCACGTCCCCCAAGACATGCGAGATGCCAACATTGTCACACTGTACCAGAACAGGGGCAGCCGTCGTGGTTGTAACAGCATCTCCCTTCTTCGTATTGTAGGGAAAGCATTTGCCTGCGTCGTGTTGGCATGACTTCAGAGCCTTGCACCCAGCATCTACCCGAGTCGCAGTGCGGGGACAGAGCTGGCAGGTCTACAGTGGACATGATCTTCTTGCTGCACCAGCTGCAGGGGAAGAGACAAGAGCAGCAGAAGCCACTTACACAGTCTTCATTGACCTGAGCAAGGCATTGAACCTTGGCCGCAGCAGGCTCTTCAAATTCCTGCTAAAGATTGACTGCCCCAACTCGTATCATCCTTATGTAACTCGTCAAGTCACTTTTTATTGGCTTTTTGACTATAACTACTGGTACAGTACACAGTAAAAATGAAACAAACAACGTTTTTCAGGACCATGGTGTTACATGACACATTACAAAAACTAGACTGAACTACGGAAAAAAAACAAAAAAAAACTATACTAGACTACAGACCTACCCAGGACAGCATAAAGTGCACAAAACAGTGCAGGCATTACAATAAATAATAAACAGGACAATAGGGCAGTAAGGTGTCAGTCCAGGCTCTGGGTATTGAGGAGTCTGATGGCTTGGGGGAAGAAACTATTACATAGTCTGGTCGTGAGATCCCGAATGCTTCGGTGCCTTTTCCCAGATGGCAGGAGGAAGAAGAGTTTGTATGAGGGGTGCATGGGGTCCTTCATAATGCTGTTCACTATGCGGATGCAGCGTGTAGTGTAAATGTCCGTAATGGCAGGATGAGAGACCCTGATGATCTTCTCAGCTGACCTCACTATCCGCTGCAGCGTCTTGTGATCCGAGATGGTGCAATTTCCGAACCAGGACGTGCACAACACTGTCTGCTTCCGTGGAGCAACTTCTGATGCCTTTCCAGCGAGCAGCAGAGTGAGACAAGGTTGCATCCTGGCACTGACCCTCTTTGGAATCTTCTTCTCCACGCTCCTCCACTGTGATTTTGCAGCGTACACGGAACGCATCTCCCTTTGCGCAAGAGCTGATGGCAAGTTGTTCAACATGGCTTGCTTGTGCTTCGAGACCAAAGTTAGAACAGCCCTCATCTGTGAGATGTCGTTTGCAGATGATGCAGCACTGCCGCCACACACTGAATGCAAACTCCAGCCGCTTCGCCCATGCCCGCGAGGAGCCAGCAGTCTGAAGAAGACAAACTTCATGGCCCAAGATGCAGGATCTTCCTCCAAACATCACCATTGATGGTTGCTCTCTCGACATAGTCGACTCCTTCACCTGTCTTGTGTTGACCATTGCCAGCACCCTGTCCCTCGAAGCAGAGGTGAACAGCAGGCTTGCCAAAGCTGCAGCTGCCATTGTCAGACTGAACAAGAGAGTGTGGGACAACAGGCAGCTGACAAAGACCAAGCTGCGTCTCAGCACACCCCTGTGCGCCAGCAAGGCTCGGACACCATACATCAACCAAGCTCATTCCACCTACGCTGCCTCTTCCCTTCTAATCCTTAATGAGGGCCTTGGTCCGAAACATTGCCTTTTTATTCATTTCTACAGATGCTGCCTGATCTGTTGAGTTGCTCTGGATTTTCAGCATCTGCAGAATATCTTGTGATAGTGAGGTGATCTTTATGCTGGGTGAGACAAGAACCAGAAGTCGTAGGTTTAGCTTGAAAGATGAAGTATTTGAGTGGAACCTGAGTGGGAGCCTGTTCATTCAAGTAGTGGTGCAACAGTGGAACAAGCTGCCTGCAGAAGTGGTAGATGTGGGTTCAGTTGTATCATTGAGGAGGAGATTGGATAGGCACAGGCATGAGAATGGAGGACTATGGAGCTCCAGGTAGGTGGGGCTAGACAGAAAACCGGGCTAGTACTGACTAGATGGGCCAAAGGCACATTTCTGTGCTGTAGTGCTCTATGACTTTGAGTGTAATTGGAACTATTACAGAGAGAGAACAAAAGAGCATGGAGAAACGGACGTGTTGTTGGACGATCAGGAAGCTCAGTCTGACCTAGTGAATCAGCATGAGGTTTATTATCACTCCCGTACATTCTGTAATGGAATTTATTTCACAGCAGCAGTACAGTGCAACACATAAACATACTAAAGCTTACAATTCAGACATAATTACAAAAAGTACAAAGATTGAGATTGTGTTCACGGACTGTTCAGCAACCTGATGGTGGACGGGAAGAAGCTGTTCCTAAAACGCTGTGTGTGTCTTCAGGCTCCTGTACCTCTACTTACTTGCAGGAAGTATGGCAACATCTCTACCGCAAGAAAGAACAAACTTTCATGATGTAACACTTTGCATGTTATCAACATTTCCTCAGTGCTTCACAGTGGATTTCTTGTTATCCTGGTTTATCATACTTTCACAGCCAGAACCATTAAAAAAAATGACGAACTGGAGGAAAGAGTTGGGAATCTCAAAAGACATCAGAAGTTCAAAGTGAATTTGTTATCCAAATGTATATATACTGTAAACAACCTTGAGTTGGGATGGCATGATGGCATAGTGGTTAGCACGATGCTTTACTATACAGGTGACCCAGGTTCAATTCCCACCGCCTCCTGTAAGGAGTTTGTACATTCTCCCTGCGACCTCGTGGATTTCCTCTTGATGCTCCAGTTTCCTCCCACAGACCAAAGGCATACTGGTTAGTAGGTAAGTTGTCCTGTGATTAGGCTAGGATTAAATCAGGGGTTGTTGGGCATTGTGGCTCGAAATGCCTGTTCTGCGCTGTACTGTATTACAATAAATACATAAATAAAAAATGTTCCATGTGTCGTCTGCATCTACATGCCTGTGATTATGTTTCAAGCAAGTTTTCCATACCTTGACCTCACTGTACTTTGAGTATGTCAATTAACTTGGTACATCAAGCCCACAGACAGATAGCTTGATAAAGACTCGGTAAGCAAGTTGATCCAAACAGCTAGGCAGGTGCCAGAATGATGGGCTGTTAAAATTGTCTGGGTAACTTAACCTCTAAAATTTTGATTTATTTTTAAACTGCTCTTTTGAATAATTACCACCTGCCCAAAGTCTGACAGAAATACTGAGAGCTGATGACATACAAACTTTGTAGAAGCATAGAGTAAAAGGGCACCATAGCACAGCAGCAGGCCCTTCAGCCCATCTAGTCCATGCTGACCTGGTCTTTTTTCGAGTCCCATGGGCTTGCACTTGGACCATAGCCCTCCAAACCCCACCCATCCATGTGCCCATCTCAACTGCTACAGTTGAGGTCTCATCCACCACTTCCGCTGGCAGCTTGGACTAAAATGACCTTAAGTCACAGGAGCAGAATTAGGCCATTTGGCCCATCGAGTATGTTCCACCTTTTCATCATGGCTGATTTAATATCCCCTCAACCCTATTCTCTGGCCTCCTCCCCTAAACAAAAATTTGATGCACTTTAAAAGTTCAGAGTAAATTTTTTACCAAAGAACCTTATGTCGCCAACTCTGAAACTCATTTTCTTGTAGGCTTACCCAATCAATCCAATAATCATAATAGATTCCTTGAAAGACTGCACCCAACAGGGTAGACAGCCAGTGTGCAAAGATAACAAATTGTGCAAATACAAAATGAAAGAAATAGTAATAGTAAATAAGTAATAAATATTAAGAATGTGAGAAGAAGAGTTCTTGAAAGTGAGTTCATAGATTGTAAGAACAGTTCAGTGTTGGGGCAAGTGAAGTTGAGTGAAGTTATCCCCTCTGATTGAAGAGTGTGATTGTAACTGTTCCTGAACCTGGTTTTGTGGGTCCTGTGGCTCATGTACTTTGTTTCTGATGACAGCAGCGAGAGGAGAGCATGGCCTGGGTGGTGGATGTCCATGAAGATGAATGCTGCTTTACTGCAACAAACCTTCATGTAGATGAGCTCAGTGGTGGGAAGGGCTTTACCTGTGATAGACTGGACCATATCCACTATTTTTTTCTATATAGGACTTCCCATTCAAAGGCATTATTGTTTCCATACCAGGATGTGATGCAACCAGCAATATACTCTCCACCACACATGTATAGAAGTCAGTCAAAGTTTTAGAATTACAAATCACCACACTCGTGCCACCCTCCAAGTGAAGAAGGTCCCCTTCAGATTCCCGTTAAATATTTTACTTTTCACCCTTAACCTATGACCTCTAGTTCTGGTCTCACCAAACCTGAGGGGATAAATGTTTAATCTCGGGATTTGATTTTAATTCTAGTGCAAGTATCATAGTGGTTAGCGCAACATTTGCAGCCAGCGACTGATTCAATTCCTGTCGCAATTTGTATGTTCTCCCAGTGACCGCATGTGCTTTCTCCCACATTCAAAAAATGTACAGGATAGTAGGTTAAATTGTCACATGTGTCATTGAACAACCTGAGCTCATAGCCCTAAATTTTTTAAAAATCTCTCCAACCCCAGGAAGGTTACTTTGCTGGAGAGGCTATGAGGAGGGTCACCTCAGGACCTCTGGTCATCTGCCCTGCCTGTACATTCCCTTTTTTATTGAGATACAGTACATAGAATAGACCCTTCCAGCCCTTCGAGCTGCACCACCCTCAATCCCCTAATTTAATCCTAGCCCAGTCACAGGACAATTTACAATCACCAATTAACTCGCATCTTTGAACTGTAGGAGGAAACTAGAGCACCCTGAGGAAACCCATGTGGTCATAGGGAAGGACGTACAAACTCCTTACAGGAGGACGGTGGTGGGAGTTGAACCCAGGCCACCTGCACTATGAAGTGTTGTGCTAACCACAATGCTACTGTGTATGCCTGTGCATGTCCTCTGGGTCAGTCTATGAATTAAATTCACCGAGGCCTCACTCTGAGGAGGCCATACACCAGAGGGCGCCGGGGGTTGATCTGATACACCAGGTTACTCTGAATACTCACTGCTGGCGTTTTAGGGCAGTAATGATGGTCCTCAATCTCTGGCAGTGCTCAGGGCTTCCTTCATCATGTCAGTAGCTTCCTCTTGGTTTCCAGTACTGTCAGTCATACAGGTCCCAGGTGGAGTTTCAGGAATACTGTCACACTCAGATGTTGAAGGGTATTTCATTGCTGGTTCCAAAACAATTTTGTTTTGCCAGTCATGGTTGTTAGCCTGGAGTTGAACTCCCCAAAACTGGAGAATTGTGGACCACTTTTAATCTAGTCTCTGCCCTTTGACCTGCTTGGCATGGATGATAATACCAAAAGCCAAAGCATTAAGCCCTGACTGCAGCCACATAGTTCTTCTAGTCATTGAGGTATGCAAGCCACCAAACCTCGACAAAATTGTGGTCCTCTTGGGGGTTCTTCTGAACGACAGGGTGCAAATGTAGGCTTTTCCTTGGGTGGCTAAAATTTGGCAGGATATGAATAGTATACAGTACCACTCCCATCCCAACTTTCGCAAAGGACGTTACTGAGAACCAACTTGCATTTGTTCTTCAAAGGGCCTTTATTACAACATTGAAAAGGCTTACTACCCAAATCAGTCACATCATTCACTGGTCTGAAGGACCTGCCTTTTGTCACGATGACAAGGGCTGAAGCTAGGTGTGGAGAAACGGCAGACTCCGTCACAGAGAACACTGGTGAAGCCTGAATCAGGCATGGAGATATGGCAGATTTTGTCACAATGACAAGGGCTGAAGTTAGGTGTGGAGAAACGGCAGACTCCGTCACAGAGAACACTGGCAAAGCCTGAATCAGGCATGGAGATATGGCAGATTTTGTCACGATGACGAGGGCTGAATCAGGTGTGGAGAAACGGCAGACTCTGTCAGGGTGACAAAGACTGGACCCAGGTGCAGAGGAATGGCCAACTCCCACGTAGTGATGGAAGCAAGAAGTTAAACTTGGGAATACCAACAGAGCATCAGAGGCACGATCAAATGAGACCACGAGGCAAATCTTTCTCTACATACAAGAACTATGCCAAGAGTGCGAAACAAGAATCCACTTTAAATAGAGAGTGTGGAAAACCCGTGCCGGTCACAATTAACTCGGCAAGATGAAACAGAAAGCACAAGGGTTTAAGGACTCTAGTTAAGACAACAATTAGTAAATACAAGTGTTCGAGAAACCTTGAGGTCCGACACTCTCCAGCAAGCCGCACAGATCCGCAGGGCTCGCGACACTTTTCTACAGGGTGAATAGTTGTCTCTGGTATTCAAGAATTGTTATTGATATTGGTTCGTTATTGTCACACATTGAGATACAGAGAAAAATTCATCTTGTATGCTATCCATACAGATGAAATTATTCAACAGGACATGGGTAGGTACCGGAGCTAGAACAAGGTAAAACAATCACAATGCAGAATGAAGTGTTAACAGCTGCAGAGAAAGTGCGGTGCAGGTAGACAATGAGGTACAAGATCATAATGAGGTAGATTGTGAGGCCAAGAGTCCATCCTGTTGAACTGGGGAGCCATTATGATGGCTGTTTATAACAGTGAGGTAGAAGCTGTCCTTGAGCCTGGCAGTGTGTGCTTTCAGGCTTTTGTATCTTCTGCCCGATGGGAGAGGGGGGAGAATGCCTAGGCTGGGTGAGAAAGCACATTCCATGGGCCAAATATACTGAAATGCTGGAAATCCAGAGCAACACACTCAAAATGCTGGAGGAAATCGGGTTAGGCAGCATCTATCGAAAAGAGTAAACAGTTGACGTTTTGCGATGAGACCCTTCCTCAGGCCTGGAAAGGAAGGGCGAGGAGTCAGACGAAGAAGGTGCGGGGAGGGGAGGAAGAAGTACAAGGTGGCAGGTGAGAGGTGAAACTGGAAGGGGGAGGGGTGAACGAAAGAGCTGGGAAGTTGATTGGTGAAACAGATACAGGGCTGAAAAAGGGGGAATCTGATAAGAGAGGACAGAAGAGCATGGAAGAAGGGGAAGGGAGAGGAGCACCTAACAGAGGTGATGGGCAGATAAGTTGAGAGAGGGAAACAGGAATGGGGAAGGAGAGGAGACAATTACAGGAAGTTCAAGAAATCGATGTTCATGCCTTTAGTTTGGAGGCTACCAATCTTCTTAGAATGGGAATTGGAAGTAGATTTGAAATGACTAGTCTCTGGGAAATCCTGCTTTTTGTGGCAGATGGAGTGAGGGTGCTCAAAGTGGTCTCTCAATCTATGTTGGGTCTCACCAATGTACAGGAGGCCCCACCTGGAGCACCAGATGCAGTAGATGACCCCAACAGACTTGCAGGAGAACTGTCGCCTCACCTGGAAGGTCTGTATGGGGCCTTGAATGGTTGTGAGAGAGGAGGTGTAAGAGCAGGTGTGGCACTTGTTCCGCTTGCAATGATAAGTACTGGGAAGGAGATCAGTAGGGAGGGTCAAGTGGACACGGAGGTAACTGATAGGAAATTATAAAGTAGTGGAGGGATGGTATTAATAGGTGGAGGCATTGATCAGCTTTGTACATCAGAAACTGATAACTCTGTTTTTAGTTACAAAATTAACGTGGTTAACGCGATAGACAAATTTGCAGATGACATTTGAAGATTGGGGGTGTAATGGACAGCAAGGAAGACGATCAGAGCTTGTAGCAGTATATGGACCAGCTAGAAAAATGGGCTGAGAAATGGCAGATGGAATTTAATGCAATCAAACGGGAGGTGTTGCTCTTCAGTAGGACCTATCGGGATAGGCCTTACACAGTGAACAGTAGGGCACTGAGGAGTGTGGCAGAACAAGGGGCCTGTTTCTGTACTGTACTTTCTATCACTCTAAAATATTTTGTGGTGGGTTGAGAGTTAACTTTAGAATTCCACTTGGCCAATAAGTTAGTCATTTCAAATTAGCTTTGGTGAAAGTCTTGTTGAAATATCTGGACATCTAATTTATTGTAGAGTAGAACAGAAATCTTCTAAAACTCAGATTTGCTGATCTGTTTATCCCTGGAGTCAATATCATCTCAAAACTGGTATCAGAACTTTCACACAAAGTGCTGGAGGAACTCAGCAGACCAGACAGCAACTATGGAAAAGAGTATGGTTAAAATGTTTTGGGCTACGACCCTTCATCAAGACTGGGGGATAAAAGATGAGGTGTCAGAGTAAAAAAAGTGGGGGTAGGGGAGGAAGAACTGCTAGATGATAGGTGAAACTGGGAATGGGGGCTGAGGTATTAAGTAAAGAGCTGGGAAGTAAATTGGTGAAAGAGCTACTGGGCTGGAGAAAGGGGAATCTAATAGAAGAGGATAGAAGGCTATGGAAGTAAGAGAACGGGGAGGAGCATCAGAGAGAGGTGATAAAGTGAGCGATGGGAATGGTGAAGTGGGGGGAGGGGGGAGCATGACCAGAAGCTTGAGAAAACGATGTTCATGCCATCAGGCTGGAGGCTACCCAGATGGAGAACCTCCTCCCCCACCACCACTCCACAATCCTGTGACTCTCAGGTCTGACTGCCAGCTCTTGGGTTCTCAGAGTCTCCATCTTCCTCTCACCCCCTTCCCTGAACAACCCAACCCTCTCCTCTCCTCTGACGCTACCAACTTCCTTCCCGATCCCAGCCCTCATTCATACTGGGTCTTCACCAACCCCTCTCTGAGGCAGAACGTTTTGTCCTCCATAAGGGCATCACCTTTGTCCCCTTACCCCCACACCTCAGTGAGTTCTGTGCCCACCATGACATTGAGTTCTTCTTTCGCCACCGCCGTCTCTGAGCCTAAGTCTTTGACAAGGACTCTCCACCTCACCCTGATGACTTCTTCTCCTGTCTTCAACCCGCCTCCTCTTCCTGGACACCCCACTCTGGCCTTCTGCCTGCTCTGGATCTTTTCTCATTGCTAACTGTCGAAGGGACATAAACCGTCTCGACTTAACTCTCATTTCTCCAATTCAAATATCACTCCTTCTGAAAGCACTGCTCTCCACTCTCTCTGCACTAATCCTAACGTCACCATCAAACCCACAGATAAGGGGGGTTGATTCTGTTATAGTCTGGCAGACTGACCTCCACTTGCCTGGTGACAACTGTCAGACACTTCTTACTTGCCCCTCAAACTATAGGACAACATCACCTGACTGTGTGGGTGATGCCTCCCTCCCAGATATGCTGAATAACTTCTACGCTCATTTTGAGGCAGAAAATGACGTGGCGGCGAGGAAGTCCACCCCTCCAAATGACCAGGTGCTGTGTCTCACCGTGGCTGATGTGAGAAGAACCCTGTGCAGGGTCAATCCACAGAAGACTGCTGGACCAGACAATATTCCTGGCAGAGTGCTTAGAGGATGTGCAGACCAACTAGCAGATGTTCTCACTGACATCTCCAACATCTCCCTGAGCAACGCCACCATTCCAACGTGCTTCAAGGCCACCACCATCATTCCAGTGCCAAAGAAGTCTTCAGTGTCCTGCCTAAATGACTACCGTCCTGTTGCACTCACATCCATTATTATGAAGTGTTTCGAGAGGCTCGTCATGAGGCATATCAAGACCCTGCTGCCCCCCTCACTGGACCCCCTGCAGCTCGCGTACCGTCCCAACTGCTCAACAGACGACACCATTGCCATCTGGCCCTAACTCATCTGGACAAAAAAGACACGTATGTATGAATGCTGTACATAGACTTCAGTTCAGCATTCAACACAATCATCCCTCAGAAACTGATTGGAAAGCTGAGCCTACTGGGCCTGAACACCTCCCTCTGTAACTGGATACTAAACTTCCTGACTGGGAGACCTCAGTCAGTCCAGATCGGGAGCACCATCTCCTACACCATCACACTGAGCACGGGGGCTCCCCAGGGTTGCGTGCTCAGTCCACTGCTGTTCATTCTGCTGACCCATGACTGTGCTGCAACACACAGCTCGAACCACATCATCAAGTTCGCCGATGGCACGACCGTGGTGGGTCTCATCAGCAAGAACGACGAGTCAGCTTACAGAGAGGAGGTACAGCGGCCCACAGACTTGTGCAGAGCCAACAACCTGTCTCTGAATGTGAACAAAACAAAAGAGATGGTTGTTGACTTCAGGAGGGCACGGAGCGACCACTCCCCGCTGAACAACAACGGCTCCTCAGAAGAGATCAGTAAGAGCACCAAATTTCTTGGTGTTCACCTGGTGGAGAATCTCACCTGGTCCCTCAACACCAGCTCCATAGCAAAGAAAGCCCAGAAGCGTCTCTACTTTCTGCAAAGGCTGAGGAAAGTCCATCTCCCACCCCCTATCCTCATCACATTCTACAGGGGTTGTACTGAGAGCATCCTGAGCAGCTGCATCACTGCCTGGTTCTGAAATTGCACCATCTCGGATCACAAGACCCTGCAGTGGATAGTGAGGTCAGCTGAGAAGATCATCGGGGTCTCTCTTCCCGCCATTACATGACCCACTGCATCCGCAAGGCAAACAGCATTATGAAGGACCCCATGCACCCCTCATACAAACTCTTCTCCCTCCTGCCATCTAGGAAAAGGGACCGAAGCATTCGGGCTCTCACGACCAGACTATGTAACAGTTTCTTCCCCCAAGCCATCAGACTCCTCAATACTCGGAGACTGGACTGACACCAACTTACTGCCATCTACTGTGCCTATTGTCTTGTTTATTATTTATTGTAATGCCTGCACTGTTTTGTGCACTTTATGTAGTCCTGGGTAGGTCTGTAGTCTAGTGTAGTTTTTTTTCTGTGTTGCTTTCACGTAGTTCAGTGTAGTTTTTGTACTGTGTCATGTAACATCATGGTCCTGAAAAACATTGTCTCATTTTTACTATGTACTGTACCAGCAGTTATGGTCGCAATGACAATAAAAGTGACTTGACTTGACTTGAACCCCACGAAGAAGCACCAGGCCAATGTCTCCTACATCACCAACTCTGTTAACTCTGGGGATTTCCTATCCACTGCCACCAAACTCATAGTTCTCTTACCCTGCACCTCCTGTTTCTACACCTACCCAAGAACCACAAACCCATTCTTTCTGGTTAGTCCTGCCCCACTGAACATGTATTTGCATACCCCGACTCAGTTTTATACCCCCTGGTCCAGTCCCTTCCTACCTACATCCTTAACACTTCACATGCTCTTGATCTTTTCAATGATTCCAAGTTCCTGGCCCCGATCACCTTATTTTGATGATGGATATCCAGTCCCTATACACCTACTTGCCCCCACCAGGAAGGCCTCCAAACTCTCCATTTCTTTCTGGATGCCAGAGCCAACCAGTTCCCCTCCACCACCACTCTCCTCCGTCTTGTGGAACTAGTTCTCATTCATAGTAATTTCTGCTTCGGCTTCTCCCATTTCCTTCAACCAAAAGGTCCCAGCTATGCCTGGTTGTTTGTCAGCTATGTGGAACAGTCTCTGTTTGAAGCCTACGCTGGAGTCACTCCCCAACTTTACCCACGCTAGATCGATGACTGCATTGTGCTGCTTCCTGCACTCACGTGGAGCTTGTTGAATTTTTCACTTTGCCTCCAACTTCCACCATGCCCTCAAATTCTCTCTCTCTCTCTCTCTCTCCCCCTCCCTCTCTCCCTCTCCCTCCCTCTCCCCCTCTGCCCCAGATAGCTTATCCACTGATATCTATTATAAACCCAATAAAAGACACCATCCCCTGCTCTCAATTCCTCTTGTCTTCAATGCATCTGCTCTCAGGATGAGTCTTTTCATTCCAGGACTAAAGAGCTGTCCTCCTCCTTCATAGAAAGGGGCTTTCCTTCCACAGCCATCAACACTGCCCTCAACCACATCTCTTCCATTTCACACACATCTGCCCTCACCCCATCCTCCCACAACCCCACCAGGGGCAGGGTTCCCCTTGTCCTCACCTACCACCCCACCAGCCTCCACATCCAACACATAATCCACAGGGATCGCTCCCTACATGATTCCCTTGTCCATTCGTCCCTCCCCACTGATCTCCCTCCTGGCACTTATCCTTGCAAGTGGAACAGCCGCCCCTACACCTCCTCCCTCACTACCTTTCAGGGCCTCAAACAGTCCTTCCTGTGAGGCGACACTTCACCTGTGAGTCTGTTGGGATCATATACTGTATCCAGTGCTCCCAATGTGGCCTCCTGTAAATCGGTGAGACCCGACACAGAATGGGAAACTGCTTCACTGAGCACCTATGCTCCTGCCAAAAACACGTGCTCTCCCAGTGGCCACCCATTTTAATTCCACTTACAATTCCCATTCCAACATGTCAGTCCATGGCCTCCTCTATTGCTACGATGAGGCTACACTCAGGATGGAGAAGCTGCACCTTATATTCTGTCTGGGTAGCCTCTAGCCTGCCAGAATATAATCATCCCCTTTTTCTTTCTTCCATGGTATTCTGTCCTCTCCTTTCAGATTCCCCCTTCTCCAGCCCTGTATCTCTTTCACTAATCAACTTTACATCACCCCTCCTCACCCTCCTTGTGTTTCTTCCTCCCCTCTCCCCACTAACTCTCATCTTTTTTTCCCAGTCCTGATGAAAGGTCTCGGCCTGAAACATCAACTACGGTCTGTCCTATAGATGCTGCCTGGCCTGCTGAGTTCCTCCAGCATTTTGTGTGTGTGTTGCTTTGGATTTCCAGCATCTGCACTTTTCTCTTGTTTGTGATCGGAACTTTCAGTCCAGTTCAGGCTAATTGTGATATGAAGGATCTATTTCTGCTTCCATCTGTTTTTTTTTGACTTCTCTGTTTTTAATTAATTCACTCCTCTGACTGTCTTTGTTTTGTGAGTCAACAAGACTCATTTGGGCCATCAAGTCTGTTCTGTCAGCCACACTCCAAGTGAGATTAGGTAATAAGCAACTGCAGGTCATCATCATTATGAGCTGTGTTGTATGATGTGCCGAACGTGGTTTATGACCATGATTATACTTGGCAAATTTTTCTACAGGAAAATTCTGGGCAGTGTATTACAAGATAGGTGACCCCAGCCACTATCAATACTCTTCAGAGATTGTCTTCCTGGCATCAGTGGTCGTAAAACCAGGACTTGTGATATGCACCAGCTGCTCATATGACCGTGTGCTGCAGGTAACATACACAGAGTGCTGGAGGAACTCAGCAGCATCTATGGGGTGGCATGGTAGCATAGAGGTTGTCACAACACTTTATAGCATCAACTGTAAGATTGGGGGTTCAGTTCCTACTGCTGCCTGTAAAAGGTTAGTTTGCTCTGCCAGTGACCTTGTCAGTCTCCTCCAGGTGCTCAGTTTTCCTCCCACGTTCCAACGTTGTACAGGTTCAGGTGAGGGAGTTGTGGGCAGGGAAGTCTGGTGACTCTTGCAGCCAGACAGACATACTTTATTGAGCCCGAGGGAAATTGGGTTAAATTTGTGCTGCCCAACACAATCCTCACTGATTCGATTTATCACAAATGATGAATTTCCCTTTTGTTTCAATGTACATACGACAAATAAAACTAATCAAATCTTCTTTGGGGGACCCCCATCACCAGGACATACCCTCATCTCATCACTACCATCAAGGAGAAGATACCGGAACCTGAATAGGCATTCAGTATTTCCAGAACAGCTTCTTCCACTGAGCTATCAGATTTGTAAATGGACATTGAACCCACAAACACTACCTCACTTTTGTTCCTGCACTCCTTATTTAATTAAATTATGCAGATACCTTTTTGTAATTTATAGTTTTTTAAAATTGTGTATTGCACTGCACTGCACTGCTGCCCCAAAACAACATATTTCACAACATATACCAGTGACATAAACCAGATTCTGATTCTGATTCCCTGGAGTTACATAGTTAACGTGTTGATCTGAGTCCTTTCATCTGCAGTGGTGGTAGGATTATAGTGGTCTTGAACTCATTCAATACTTCCATTGAGAAGCAGATCGTGACAGAAGCTGCAGCATAAAACAGTTGATTGCAAATCTGTTTTACATCTATCATCGTTTTTGTTTGCTGTTGCAGATTGTCACTTGATCGAGACCATAATCTGAAGCATTAATCATTCTGTACTACAGTGGGGACGATTACACCCTTTACCCTCAGACAGAGGATGTCAGTGCCCTGCTGTCTCTGTGGCTGAGATCAGCTGACTGAGTGCTAATGAAACTAGACCCCTCTGCCCCACACCACCCAGTAATCCCCAATTTAATACTAGCCTAATCACAGGACAATTTACAATGACCAGTTAACCTACCAACTGGAACTATGGAGATGTCCTTCTGCAGAAAAAGGGGCTTCCCTTCCTCCACCATCAGCAGTGCCCTTAACCGCATTTCTTCCATTTCGTGCATGTCTGCTGTCACCATATCCTCCTGCCAGCCCACCAGGAATAGGGTACCTGTTGTCCTCACCAACCACTCCACCAGCCTCTGTATCCACTACATAATTCTCCTTATCTTCCACCATCTCCAACGGAATCCTCCCATCAAGAACATCTTCTCCATTCCCCCTTCCTTCCACAGGGATCACTCCCTGTGCGACTCCCTTGTCAATTCATCTCTCCCCACTGATCTCCCCCTTGGCACTTACCCTTGCATGCGGAACAAGTGCTACATCTGCCCCTACACCTCCTCCCTCACTATCATTCAAGGGCCCCAACAGTCCTTCCAGGTAAGGCAACGCTTCACCTGTGCGTCTTTTGGGGTAGTATACTGTATCCGGTGCTTCCAGTGTAACCTCCTGTATATCGGTGAGAGCCAATGTAGATTGGATGACCACTTTGTCGAACACCTACTTTCTATTTGCCAGAAAAAATGGGATCCCAGAGTGGCCTCCCATTTTAATTCCACTTCCCATTCCCATTCTTACATGTCACTCCTCTACCGCCACAACGAGGCCATACTCTGATTGGAGGAGCAACACTTTATATTCCATCTGGGTTGCCTCCAGCCTGATGGCATGAACATTGATTTCTTGATCATCTGGTAATCGCCCCCTCCCCCATTCACCATTCCCCATCCCCTTTTTCCTCTCTCACTTGCCCATCACCTCCCTCCGGTGCTCCTCCCCTTCCTTTTTCCCATGGCCTTCTGTCCTCTCTTATCAGATTACCCCTCTTCCAGCCCTGTATCTCTTTCACCAATCAGTTTCCCAGCTCTTTACGTCACCCCTCACCCCCTCTCCAGGTTTCACCTACCACCTTGTGTTTCTTCCTCCCCACCTTCTGACTCCTCGTCTTTTTTCTCCCCAGCCCTGATGGAGGGTCTCAGCCCAAAGTGTCGACAGTGCTCTTTTCCATAGGTGCTGCCTGGCCTGCTGAGTTCCTCCAGCATTTTGTGTGTGTTACTCAGATTTTCTCTTGTTTGTGGTCTAACCTATCAACTGGTATGTCTTTGGACAGTGTGAGGAAACCCTCGTGGTCATGGGCATAATGTGCAAACCCCTTACAGGCAGCAGCGGGAATTGAACCCTGGTGGCTGGAACTGTATGGTCTTGTGCTAACCACTATGCTACCATGCCAGCCCATTTTCCTCCTCAGATTAGATGTAATCAATTACATTTAGTTGAAGCTCTAAAATTTTGAGACTATTGAATAGTCCCCTAGTACATTAAAGTGTACTCTCGACCTCACAATCCACCTCATTGTGATCTTGTACTGCACGCTCTCAGTAGCTTTTATGATTTATTCTGCTATTGTTTGTCCTCGTAATTCCACAATGCACCATTATGATGAATTGATCTGTCTGAACCTTTCCACTGTGGTTGGGTGAGACTACAATCAGGGCTCGAGGGTTAAAGGTGAAAGGTGAAATGTTTCAGGTGAACATGAGGGGAATCACCTTCACCCAGAGGGTGGTGAGAGTGTGGAACAAGCTGCTGGCACAAGTAGTGCATGAGAGCTCGATTTCAATGTTTAGAAGAAGTTTGGAAAGCTACATGGATGGTTGGGGTATGAAGGGCCAAGGCAGTTTAAATGGGATAGCATGGATTCGATGAGCCAAAGGGCCTGCTTCTGTGCTGTACTTTTCTTGGACTGTGAACAGAATACAAGGCACTGTATGACAGTTCATATGGCAATTTACCAATTGAGCACATGGCCGTAAGATGGAACATGCGAGACAACCTCTACGTTAGAATAAGCTGTGTGCAATTCTGTTTGAAAGATGTGGAGGGTTGAAAAATTTGCAAAACAGCATCACCAGGATGTTGTCAGGATTTAAGAGAATAGCAGCTACAAGGTTCAGTTTCTCTGGAGGGTCAGTCTGAGGGGCAATCAGATGGAACTATGTAAAATTGAGAGGCAGAGATCGTGTAGACCGCCAGTCTTTCCTACGTTGGAATATCATGTTCCAGAGGACATAGATTTAAGGTGAGGGGGGGAAATTACACAGCAGGGGCTTGAAATGCACTGATAGAGATGGTGGAGCAGATACAATACTGTCATACAAGTGGCACTTAGATAAACTTTGCCAACCTTTTTCATGCCAAAGACCCCTACCATTAACCTTGAGAAGAAAGGTCTTTCAGCCTTCCTTTAACCTACTCCAACATCAATCTAATTCTTCCCTCACATATAGCCCTTCATTTTTCTATCAGCCTTTTTAAGAGTCTCCGAAATGTCTCTAATGTAGCTGCCTTTACCATCTCCCCTGGCAGTGTGTTCCATGCACTCACTGTTCTCTTTTTTTTTAAAAGAACCTACCTCTGACATCCCCCCCACCTATATTTTCATCTAATCACCTTAATATTATGCCCATTCATAATTGGCATTTCCAACCTGGGAAGAAGTCTCTGGCTATACTCTTATCATCTTGTACACCTCTCGCACGTTGCCTCTCCACCTCCTTTGCTACAAAGAGAAAAGCCCTAGATTGCTCAACTTTTCCTCATAAGACATGCTCTCTAATCCAGGCAGCATCCTGGTAAATCACCTTTGCACCCTCTGAAGTACAAAATTCATCCTTCAGGTGATCCTCCACTCCAGTGATAACAAGAGATGACCAGTTTTTTGAAGCATCTTTGGTGAGGCAAACAAGTTAAACGGTTTTGGCATTTAACAAACATGGCAGTTCTCAGTGACACACAGGAGATGAAATTGGTGGTGTTTCCTCAGTCCATAAGACATTGGTGCAGAATTAGGCCATTTGGCCCATCATCTGCTCTGCCATTCTATCATGGCCTATTTATTATTCTTCTCAACCCCATTCTTTTGCCTTCTCCCCATAACCTTTGATGACCTGACTAATCAAGAACCTACCAACCTCTGCCTTAAATATACCCAATGACTTGGCCTCCACAGCCACCTATGGCAATGAATTCCACAGATTCACCACCCTCTGGCTAAAGAAATTCCTATTCATAATGTCTTCAGTTCAGTATTCATCAATCCTTCTGATTCCCCCCCCCCCCCATGTTACAGTTCAATTCTTCCCACCGACTGCAATTCTGCCCTATCATCTGCCTGTCCTTACTCAGTCTCACGCCACACTACCTGTATACCAATTGCCCCATCCTCAGCCCTACCACTCCAGTGCCCTGCCAAATTAGTTTAAGTCTTCACCCAACAGCTCTTGCAAACCTGTTGGCAAGAACATTGGTACCCCTTGAGTTCAGGTGTAAGCCACCTTTTTCTTACAGGTCATACCTTCCCCAGAAGAGATCCCAATGAACCAGAAATCTGAAACCATGCCCTCTGCACCAGTTCCTCAGACACAATAAGACAAGGGTTTTAATGAGCTGCAACATCACCTTGCAGGCCTTGATCTCAAAGAAAAATAAAATCTTCTTTTCAGATTTGGAGTCCTCCATTGGATGTTTTGTTTTTCTCTTTCAGGCAATTGTTATAAAGATGTTTTTCAAGCTGCTGATCTCCAGGGATTCAGGGTAATTGTGCATATTGATCTCGATTGCTTCTACGCTCAGGTGGAAACAATGCAGCATCCTGAATACCGAGGAATGCCTTTGGGTACCTGAACATTTTTTGTCATTTTTAAATGGAATGTCTCATGTTATATATCAGAAACTGTGATGCATTAATTGTAGCAAGTGCACTTGATGTCTCTGTTGGTAAGAATATCACTGGTCTGGAACTGTTATAGAATAGTACAGCATGGCAGTCTCTGAGGCCTAAATGGCCCAGGCCGAGCACAGCGTCCTCTCTGCTGCTCCCAGTTGCCCTTATTCAGCACACAAGCCTCCAAACCCTTCTCCTCCATGTATCTATCCAAATGTCTCTTAAACCTAGCAGGTCTACATGCCTCAACCACTTCCTCTGGCATCTTATTTACCCTTTGTGTAAACAACATACCTCTCAGTTTTCTTTTAAATATATTTCTGGAGGTGCTATTAAGAAAGCAACTCAATGGAATGCATTAAGAAGGCAGCTCCGATGAAAACCATCAAATTTTATGTTGCTACAGCTGAAATCTACAGTTACAGCCATAGTCAATACAGTAAGCAACATTGTCTAAAGGTATTTTTTAAAATAATCTATCACTCACTCCTTACTTGATTTAACATTTGAAAAATATGTATGTTATGTGCTGTGTCCTATGACATGTGATCACTGTCTTTCCATGGCCATAGCTGTTCCTGGCAAATTTTTCTACAGAAGTAGTTTGCCATTGCCTTCTTCTGGACAATGTCTTTACAACATGGATGACCCCAGCCATTATCGATGCTCTTTGGAGATTGTCTGTCTGGTGTCAGTGGTCATAAAACTCGGACTTGTGATATGCACCAGCTGCTCATACGACCATCCGCCACCTGCTCCCATGGCTTCACGTGACCCTGATCTGGGTGGGGAATTTAAGCAGATGCTACATCTTGCCGAAGGGTGACCTGCAGGCTAGCAGAGTGAAGGAACACCTCGCAACTCATTTTGTAGAGGCACATCTCCACCCCACCACGTTGTGCAATTTACGTTTTTTTTATTATTACGTGTTGCAATGTACTGTTACCACGTAACAACAGATCTTGCACCATATGCTGGTGATACTAAACCTAATTCTGATTCTGATCTCTCCCTTCTTGTCTTGTATCTGTGCCTAACCCTGGGGAAAATACAATGACATTCCATCTTAGCCGAATGCCTCATGCTGTTATAAGCTTCATGAGCCCACCTCTCGTTCTCCCACAATGCAAGGAATAAAGGTCCCTGTAACTCTGGCCCTCTAGTCCAGGCAGCATCTGGTAAAATCTCTTTTCCACCTTGACAATGTCTTTCCTAAAACAGGGTGTCCAAAACTGTACACAGCACTACAAGAGTGGTCTCAGCAATAGCTTGTATATTTGCAGCAGAACATCCCTTTTCCGAAACTCAGTGCCCTGACTGATGAAAGCCAGCTTGCAAAACACTACCTTCTCTACCCTGTCTATTTGTGCGTCTGCTTTCACTTATATTCCCAGATCCCTCTGTTAAATGACTCTCCTTAATGCCCTGTTAGTTACTGTATAGGTCTTACCATAAGATATAGGAGCAGAATTTGGACGTTAAGCCCATCATTTCATCAGACGTAATCTATTTCCCTCCCAACCCCATTCTCCTGCCTTGCCTCTGACACCCTGACTAAAAAGAACCTATTGACCTCTGATTTAAATATAAGACATCCATTCTTATCAAGGTCTTTCACCATTCAATAGGTTTTAGGTCACCCCTCACTCTTCTAAATTCCAGTGAAAACAGGCCCAGAGTCATCAAATGCTTTTCATATGACAAGCTGTTCAATCCTGGAATCAGTTTCACGAACATCCTTTGAACCCTCGCCAGTTTCATCACATTCTTCCTAAGATGAGGGGCCCAAAACTGCTCCCAATACACCAAGTGAGGCCTCATCAGTGCTTTATAAAGTTTCAACATTACATCCTTGCTTTTATATTCTAGTCTTCTTGATATGAATGGTAACATCGCATTTGTTTTCGTCAGCA
Source organism: Hypanus sabinus (assembly GCF_030144855.1). NCBI lineage: Eukaryota > Metazoa > Chordata > Chondrichthyes > Myliobatiformes > Dasyatidae > Hypanus > Hypanus sabinus. Next base: position 100,182,288 of record NC_082719.1, on the reverse strand, counting down.
CAGGCTCAAACTGAAAATTAACTTTAAGAGAATCCTGCACGAGGACTCACAAATCCTCAGATTTTTGTATTTTTTCTCCATTTAGAAAATAGTCAACCCTTCCATTTCTCCTACCAAAGTGAATGACCATACACTTCCTGACACTGTATTCTATCCGTCACTTATTTGCTCATTTATCTAAACTGTCTTAGTCCTTCTGTAGTGTCTCTACTTCCTCAAAACTACCTATCCCTCCACCTATCTTTGTATCATCTGCAAACTTTGCAACAAAGCCATCAATTCCATCATCCAAATCATTAACATATGATGTAAAAAGAAGCAATCCCAACACAGACCCCTGTACAATACTGCTAATCTCCTGCAGCCAACCAGAAAAGGCATCCTTTATTCCCACTCTTTGCTTCCTGCCAATCGCCCACTGCATTATCTTTCCTGCAATACCATGGACTCATAGCTTGTTAAGCAGCTTCATGTATGGTATCTTATCAAAAACCTTCTGAAAATCCAAGTACTCAATGTCAACCAATTCTCTTTTGTCTATCCTGCTTAATATTTCTTCAAAGAATTCCAAAAGATTTGTCAGGCCAGAGTTTCCCTTGATTTTTTCATGTGCCCTGAAACCACATCCTTAACAATCGACTCCAACGTCTTCATCTGCCCAACCACAGAAGTCAGAGAAACTGGCCTATAATTTCCTTTCTTCTTCCTCTCTCCCTTCTTGAAGAGTGGAGTGACATTTGTAATTTCCAGTCTTTTGGAACCTTTCCAGAATCTAGTAATTCTTAAAAGATCATTATTAGTGCTCTACAATGTCTTTAGCTGCATTTTTCAGAACCCTGGGGTGTACACAATCTAGTCCAGGTGATTTATCTGCCTTTAGATCTTTCAGTTTCTGAAGAACCTTCTCTGTAGTAATGGTGACTTCACACACTTCATGACCCCTGACACCTGGAACTTCCATCATACTGCTAGTGTCTTCCACAGTAAAGACTTAGGCAAAATACTTACTCAGTTCATCTGGCATTTCCTTGTTCCCCCGTTACTACCTCTCCAGTATCATTTTCCAGCAGTCCGATATCCACTCTCACCTCTCTTTTACATTTTATGTATCTTAAGACACTTTTGGTATCCTCTTTAATATTATCGGCTAGCTTACTTGCATATTTCATCTTTATCTTCCAAATGACATTTTTTAGTTGCCATTTGTTGGTATTTAAAAGCTTCCCACAAATTTTTGTTCTATCATACCATATGCCTTTGGCTTTTATGCTGACTTTCATATACCTTGTTAGACATGGTTGTGTCATCTTGCCTTTAGAATACTTCTTCCTTTTAGGGATTTATATATCCGGTGTCTCTGAATTGCTTCCTGAAATTCCAGCCATTGCTGCTCTGCCAACATCCCTTCCTTTGTTCCTTTCCAATCAATTGTGGCCAACTCCTCTCTCATGTCTCTGTATTTCCTTTCCTGCACTGTAGAACTGATACATTTGTCTTCAGCTTCTTCTCAAATTTCAGGTGAATTTGATCACTTTCCCCTGAGGTTTCTTTTACCTTAAGCTCTCTAATCAATTCTGGTTCATTGCACAACACCCAATCCAGTATAGCTGATCCCTAATGAGCTCAATAATGAACTGCTTTAAAAACCCATCCCATAAGCACTCTAGAAGCTCCCCCCTTGGAAACCAACACCACCCTGATTTTCCCAATCTACCTGCATATTGAAATCTCTCTTGATTATTGTAACTTTGCCCTTTTGGCATGCATTTTCTATCTCCCTTTGTAACTTGTAGACCACATCCTTGTTTGGGGTGGTATATCAGGATCTTTTTACCCTTGCAGTTCCTTAACTCTACAATGATCGAACACCTTCTGACCCTGTGTCATCTCTTTCTAATGATTTAATTTCACTTTTTACCAACAGAGCCACACCACCCTCTCTGCCTTCCTGCCTATCCTTTCAATGCAGTGCGTATGCTTGGATATTAAGCTCCCAGCTATAATCTTCTTTCAGCCATGATTCATTGATGCCTACAGCATCATACTTGCCAATCTGTACCTGCTCAAAGTTTAGAGGCCTTATTCCATATACTATGCTCATTCAAATATAGCATCTTTTGCCCTGTATTCACCTTTGTCGATTTTGTCCACCTTTTACATGGGAACTGCAATTCCAATGTTGACTGTAATTTTGCCCTGTCGTCAGCCTCTCCTTGTTGGGAGTCTCACTACACATTGGCTCTGTAAGCCAACTACCGCATCCTCAGCACTATCACTTCAATGCCTGTCCCCCGCCAAATTAGTTTAAACCCACTTAAACAACTCTAGTGAACCTGCCTGCAAGGATATTGAACCCTCTTAGTTTCAGGTGTAACCCTTCCCTTTTGAATATGTCACACCTTACCCAGAAGAGTTCCCAATGATCCATAAATCTGAACCTCTGTGCCCTGCACCAGTTCCTCAGTCTCATACTCACCCATCAAATCATCCTATTCTTGCCCTCATTGGCATTTGGCACAGGCAGCAATCCAGAAATTAGTACCCTGGAGGTCCTGATTCTTAACTTTCTACCTTGCTCTTTAAAATCTCTCTTTAGGACCTTCTCACTTTGTCTACCTATGTCATTGGTGCAAATATGTACAAAGACTTCTAGCTGCTCACCTTCGCCCTTGAGAATATCATGGACCTGATCTGAGACATCCCCAACCCTGGCACCAGGGAGGCAACATACCATCCAGGTGCCTCTATCGTGCCCACAGAATCTCATCGCTGCTCCTCTGATTAAGGAATCTCCTATCAACACCGCAGTCCTCTTCACCTCTCTGCTCTTCGGAGCCACAGCTCCAGACACATCACTGGAAGTCTCCCAGACTTCCTGCATTCCACACAGTACAAAACCCTGCCCTGGAGATATTCTCACTATACAACACAATAATAAATGAGGAATGAACAAATAAGAACAGAGAATTCCACAGATTCACCACTTTTTGGCTAAGAAAACTCCTCGTCAAATCTGTTCTAAAGGGACTTCCATCTTTTCTGAGGATGTGCCCTCTGGTCCTAGACTTTCCCCACTATAAGAAACATCCTCTCCACATCCACTCTATCTGGGCCTTTCAATATTTGTTAGGTTTTAATGAGATTCCCCCCCCCCCCCGCCCCATTCTTTTAAACTCCAGTGAGTTCAGGCCTAGAGCCATCGAAAGCTCCTCATATGTTAACCCTTTCATTCCTGGGATTATTCTCATGAACCACCACTGGATCCTCTTCAATGCCAGCACATCATTTCTCAGATAAGGTCTCCAAAACTGCTCACAGTATTCCAAGTGTGATTTGACCAATGCCTTATGAAGCCTTACCCTGGTTTGAATATCCAAAATGAATCACCTCATACCTACCTCATCCCACCTCCTTAACTGATCAACACACAAAGTACTGGAGGAACTCAGCAGGTCAGGGATCATCGATGGGGAGGAAAGCCAAGAGCCTTCAGCAGGACTGATGAAGGGTCTCGGCTTGTAATATCGACTGTTCATTCCTCTCCATAGATGCTGCCTGACTTTTATTAATTTGGAGGTACAGCATAGTAGCAGGTCATTACGGACCATTGATCCCGACCTTCCCAATTACACCCGTGAGACCAATTAACCTACTCACCTGTATGTCTTTGGAACGTGGGCAGAAGCTGGAGCACCCAGTGAAAATCCATGCTATCACAGGAAGAACAAAGGAACTCCTTACAGGCAGCAGCGGGAATTAAAACCAGGTTCTTGGTGTTGTAAAGTGTAATGCTAATGACTATGCTACCATGCACCCCCTTATTTTTCAGAACATAGAACTCTTTTATGTTCTAGTTTAGATGATTGTCTAGAAAAAGTAATTTCTACTTCTCAGCAGGTCAGGATGAGTTCCTCTAGTATTTTGTATGTGCTGCTCAAGATTTCCAGCATCTTCAGAATCTCTTGTGTTTAGGATTTCAGAGGTTCAAAAGGTTCAAAGGTTCATCTGTGATCAAAATATATATCCCTATACAGCTCTCTGATTTGTCTTCTCCAGATAGCCACGAAACAAAGAAAGAGCATGGAAGTTTTTTTAAGAGAGAAGCATCAAATCCACCCCCCTCACACAAAAATGAATGACAACATGATCATCAACCCCCAAAAATCCTGGCCCCCACACAAAACATTACAAGAACATTGACCCCTCCCCAAACGCCCCTCCACTACACAAAACTAAACAAGAACACTGATCCCCAAGTCCCCTTCCCTGATCTCAAAGGTTCATTTTATTAACACAGTATGTGAGCAGAATGCAATTCTGAAATATGTCTTCTCCAGGTAGCCATAGAATACAGAAAACTATATAAGTAGCAACAAAAAAGAATGGGTGAGAACTTGAAAAAACATAGAAGTGAAAGAGGCCAGTATGAACTACAGTCCAACCCATAACTCAGAATTTCGAATACATTTCTGACAGCAGAGGCTCAAACCCAGCGGCCCTCCGGAGGCAGCAGCGTAAGCCCAGTGGCCCTCCTCTGCATTTTCCTTGATATTTCAAACTACCTCAATACTTGAATTTGTGAGAAATTTAATGGATCGTGGCCCTTTGTCTTGTCTCTTCTCCTCATGGTAGCTCGTGCTTGCATGTTTCTCCTGGAATTTTCTCAGGGACAGCAGAGTACTAGCTCACTCGATCGAACTACAGAATGTAAGTCACAGGCTTTGACAGTTTCAAAAGCAAAATTAAGATGAAAGACTAAGTAGAAGATGTAGAAAAGCTGAAATGATTGACTATCTGGAAGATGTCACCCGAGGAATTGTTCACTGGTGCTACTTTGACCGGTAGCATCTTCACATCACCCTGACCTACCTTGATCTTTTAGAATCATAAGACCATAAGACATAGGAATAGAATTGCTCCATTTGGCCTATTGAGTCTGCACCGCTGTTCCATCATGGAATATAATTTTTTCTCTCTTTTTTCTTTCAGCTGTTCATCAAAAACACCTGGTGGTCACTTGTAATTATGAAGCCAGAAGGTATGGAGTTAATAAAATGATGTCAGTTAGTGTTGCCAAAGAAAGGTGCCCCGATGTAATTCTTATCTGTGGAGAAGACCTGACCCCTTACAGGGAAGCATCGTACCAAATAACAGGTACTTGAAAACTCTTTTAAAAATAAACAGGTCATTGTAATAGTTTTTAATTTTCTCTTCACAGTGTTTTTGCCTGTAAGTCTTTGATTTTCCATTTTTGATTTTTGATTTTCAAAGGTTCAAAGGTCCAATTTAATGTCAGAGAAATGTATACAATGTACATCCTGAAACGATTTTTCTTCGCAAACATCCACGAAAACAGAGAAGTGCCCCAAAGAATGCAGGACAGTTACATGTAATTACCCCAAAGTCCCGCCCCCCCCAGTCCCCCTCCCTCTCATGTGTAAGCGGCAACAAGCAACAATCCCCCCTCCCCCCACGGGCAAAAAAAAAAGCATTGGCTCCGCCACCAAGCACTTAAGCGTGAGCAAAGCAGCAGCAAAGACCCCTAGGACTTCACGTTTCACCCCGCATTCGACATACCATAGGTTCTCTCTCTCTCCCTAATAAGGGAGAAGAAGGTGTCTCCATTTTCCCAGCGAGTAGGGAGACTTAACAAGCAACTCGCTGGTTTATGTTGTTAAGAGTCTGTTGTGTCGCTTTTTTTGAGCTCTGTGTCTGAAGATCGCAAAGATCCCGAGTCTTCGGGCCCACAGCAGTAGATTTTCTCAATCCCCTGACGACACCAACCCTCAATACGCCCGTCATCAGAGTGCCGAGATCTTAGGTTTCCAAATCTGAGCTGGACTCTCAGGCGGAACCCTTGGCGTGCCAAACAACAGTCTTGAAACCCCAAGAACGGGTTCTATTCCTGCAAAGAACCAAAGTCAACATGTAACTCCAGGTCAGGGTCTTCAAAAGAACCCTGAAAGGGAAAAATAAAGATATTAAAGATGGAAATAGAGCTGTTTCCAAAGATGCAAGCAAAGGAGTCTCCATTTAGTGTCATCTTAACTTCACTCCGCCTCCATTTTTCCTTCCCCATCTTATACACAGTACTGTGCAAAAGATTTAGGCACTGTATTACTGCCACAAAAAAAAACAAATTTCATGACATAGGTGAGTGATAAACCTGATTCTGATATGGGTCTCTAATGTGAACGCAGATTGGGAGGGGGGCAAGGAGAGGGGAATTATGGTTGGGAAAAGGGGAAAGGAGAGGAGAGGGAGTGGGAAGCACCATTGAGACATTCTGTAATGATCAATAAACAAGTTGTTTGGAATCAAATGACCTTGCCTGGTTTCCCAGGGCTGGGTGATGGCACCCATGCCATCACTTTCATGCCTGCACTCCTTCTGTGCCACCTGTCCCACACACCTCTCACGGCTCACCACCCTTGTCATTCCCAACACCCTTTCGCGCTTTTGCGCTTTGGCAAATAGAGTACCATGCAAAAGTCTTAGGCAGCCTAGCAGTACATTTATACCTGAGACTTTTGTGTTATATATGTCATCATATACAACCTTGAAATTCATTTTCCTGTGGGCAATCACAGTAACTAAGTAGCAACAATGAAAAGAATGGAACCAATGAAAATCGCACACAGTGAAGATGGACAAGATAACAAACTGTGCAAATACAAAAAGAAAGCACAAATAATAATAACCAATAAGTTTCGAGCATATGAGATGTAGAATCCTTGAAAGTGAGTGCTTAACTCGTGGAAGCAGTTCAATGCTGGGGTGAGTGAAGTTGAGTGGAAGTTATCCTCTATGGTTCAAAACACAGAGAAATCAGTAAATTACTCAACTCAAAAGGCATTAAATCCAAGCCTTCTTCTGTCTCACCGGTCGAGTTCAGCTGGTGTCAGCCGATACTGACAAAGGACAGAAACCCTGGCTGTCTTTGTTTCTTTTTAAGTTGAAGAACATTGGTCTGGAAGTGTACTGTATGTTAACTAACATAGAACAGTGCAGCACAGTACAGTCTCTTCACCCCACAATGTTGTTCCAACTTTTACCCAACTTCAGGAGCAAATTTGATTATTGGAGAAATCCTGGTAGTACTGTGGGAGTGAGCGTAGAGAGCACCACTCTTTTAATCCAGTGGTACTGATTGAAGACATCAGTCTACTCTTCTCTCCAACACAACCTTTTTTTTTCTTCTTCTTCTTCTTCTTTCATCCATGTGCCTATCTAAGAGTTTCTTAAATGTCCCTAATTATATTTGCCTCTATCAAACCCCTGGCAGTACTTTGCAAATACCCACCACTCTCTATGTATAAAAAAAACCTGTCGCTGACAACCCCGCATATAATTTCCTTCACACACCTTAAAAATTATGCCCCCTGTATTAGCCATTGCCACTCTGGGGGGAAAAGTCTCTGGTTGTCCATTCTACCTACACCTCTTTATTTATTTTTAATTTTAATTTATTTAGAGATACAGCATAGTGACAGACCCTTCTGGCCCAATGAGTACACGCTGTGACCAGTTAACCTACCAAATCGTTCGTCTTTGGACAGTGGGAAACCGGAGCACCTGGAAGAAATCCACACAGTTATGGAGAGAATGGAGAATGTACAATCTACTTACAGCAGATGGTCATTGATGGTCATTGGCACTGTAATAGGGTAATGCTAACACTACACTCCCGTGTTCGCCTTCCATCCTCTTGTACACCTCTGTCAAGTCTCCTCTCATCCTATTTTGATCCATAAAGTAAAAAGCCCTAAGTCGCTCAATCTTTCCCCCATAAGGCAAGATTTCTAATCCAGGCAGCATCCTGTTGAATCTCTTCTGCACCCTCTCTAAAGTTTCCACATCCTTCCTATAATGAGGTGACCAGAACTGAACACAATATTCCAAGTGTGGTCTATCCAGAGTTTTATAGAGCTGTGACATTACCTCATGGCTCTTGAACTCAGTACCCTGATTAGTGAAGGTCAACGCACCATACACCACCTTAACCGTCCTATCAACTTGCCTGGCAACCTAGAGGGAGGGATCTGTGGATGTGGACTCCAAGAACCCTCTGTTGCTCCATCCTGCCAGATATCTTAGTAGTGAGTTGCAGCTCGATAAATTCCTGGTTCGACCACATTTGGATTACTGCGATCAGTTGTGTTTGCCTTGTTGTACTGTAAAAACGATGTGAAAGTTTTGAAGAGGGTGTAGAGGAGTTTTTCCAGGATCCTGCCTGGAATTGGAGAGCATTTCTTACAAGGAATGGATGAGCAAGCTAGGGCTTTTCTCTTTGGAGTGAAGAAGGATAAGAGGTGAATTGATAGAGATGTACAAGATGATAAGAGGCATAGATCAAGAGGATAACCAGAGGCGCTTCCCCAGGGTGGAACTGGCTAATATGGGAAGAGGTATAATTTTAAGGTTTACAATATATGAGGAAAATATAATTTAAATTTGGAGGAAGGTATAGTGGGGGATTTTAAGGTAAGTCGTTCTACACAGATAGTGATGGGTGTGTGGATCCCACTGCTAGGGATGGTAGAGACAAATGTCAGTGGAAATCTGAGTCTCATTATTTGCCAAAGTTGGTCTGATGACTCTGTGGTGGTTGGGTGTATCAGGGAAGGGCAGGAGTCACAGTACAAGGACTGGTGGACAAGTTTGTGGAGTAGTGCGGAAGGAATCACCTGCTGATGAATGTGGCCAAAACCCAGGTGATGATGATTGATTTAGGAGGAAGAAGTTGTTGTAGGGGTGGAGGAGTTCACCTCAACAACAGACTTGACTGGAAAACCAACACCATAGCTGTTTACAAGAAGGGATAGGCAGACTCTATTTTCTTTTCTTTTTCAATTTTTTAATTATTATTATTAATATCAACATAATAAGATTAATACATAGATAATGGGATTACAAACACACACATTTCAACTGAACATGAAAGAATAGTTACAATAAGCAGTAGTTACAATATAAATATAAATGAGTCTTCCCAAATCATGGACGATACAAGTAACATATAAACAAAGCAAACCTAGGTATATCATAATATATATTAAAAAAAAACAAAAGAGAAAAAGAAAAAAATTTATGCAAGAAAAACTAATCTAACAATCTAATAACTAATAAGGAAAAAAAACAAAAAAAGAAAAAAAAGGAAAAAATATTGAGAAAAAGGGGCTGTTTATAATATCTAACAAGAATACAAAATCATCTATTTTCTAAGGAAGCTGAGATCCTTCAATGTGTGTAACAGGATGTTGGAGATCTTTTACCAATCTGTTGTAGTGAGTGCAGTCCTCTTTCCAGCTTTATTTGGGGGAGCAGCATCAGTGCTGGTGATGCAAAAAGACTAAATAAACCCATCAGAAAGGCTGGATCCGTCCTTGGTGACAACCTGGACTTTTCTGAGTTAGTGTTGGAGAGGATGTCACTAAATAAACTGTTATCCATATGGACAATCTGGCACATCCTCTCCATACCTACTGAATAAGCAGGTTTGAACAGGATCATTCAGCTCCGCTGTCACAAGGATTGTTACAGAAAATCTTTCCAAAAATCTTTCCAACCAAATGCAATAAACATATACAACAGTTCATCTCTGTGCAACAGAACACACATCATAGTACGATAGTCTCTGTTTTATTATTTCGTACATTGTTATTGCACATTGGTACATTATCATGTATATTATTATTCTGCTCTTTATTAGTAGTTAACTCTGCACACTGCTAAGTGTGTTTTTAAATATTGATGCTGTATTGAAACAATTTCATACTCAGGATCAATAAAGTTATTATTATACATTTAGGGAAATTTAAGAGACTTTTAGATAGGCATATGGATGAAAGGAAATGGAGGGCCACGTGGAAGGGAAGGGTTAGATTAATCTTGAAGTAGGTTTATTTCTGTAATTATTTGAAAACTCAATAAAAAAAGTTTTAAAAAAATCTTGAAGTAGGTTAAAAGATTATCACAACATTGTGGGCTGAAGGGCCTGTACTGTAATGTTCTATGTTCTAAATCATGCATGTTCTAAATCATACATGCATTACTTTGTCATCCCCACATCTAAACTCATAGCTGTAGAGGACCAGAAATAAACTAGACTAACTTGAGAACTATGTTTAGCAGTTGGGCTTTTATCTCCTTTGGTTAATAAGTAAAATGTTTTGCTGTGCAAAAAAATTTCTAGCACTCAATTTACAAGATAAATATTTTTCGGCAATCAAGTTGTTGATCCTTAAGATTGTAACTTCAGTTCATGAAACCCTGGGCTGAGACACTAATTGGGATTGTTATTAATCAAAGGTTGACATCAATGGAGACAGTTTACAAGTCGTCATTCTAGAAACATCATCATCAATCTTTGTTCATCTGTAAATTTACTAATTATTACCTCCTGCATTCAAATCCAGATTGCTAATACATGTAACAAACTTAAATTTAATGAGTCCCCACACCAGTCTCCATAACAATCCTTAATCCTTATCCAACATCTTCTGCCTCCACCTGCCAGGACAACTCTGGAGCCAATTTGTCAATTGCTCTGGATGGTATAGGGTCCTACCTTTGGAGCAGCCTCTCATGTGGGGCTCTTCTCAAAGGTATTACTGAAGTAAATGTATTTATTTAGAGATACAGCGTGGAACAGCCCCTTCTGACCCACTGAGCTGTGCCGCCCAGCAACGCATGTATTTAACTCTAGCCTCATCACAGGACAATTTACAATGACCAATTAGCCCACTAACCGATACGTCTTTGGAGTGTGGGAGGAAACTGGAGCACACAGAGGAAACGTGCATACATGGGGAAGACGTGCAGACTCCTTACAGGCAACATAGGAATTAAACTCTGAACTTCGAGCTGTAACAGTGTCACACTAACTGCTATGCTATCATAGCACCCCAACTTTGCTTACTTACTTACTAACTGGCCATTACACCACTGGCCACATAGCCATGAGGTTATGGTCTTGGAGGTTTTGAATGCATAGTCACTTGCAACAACTTAATTAAGACAATCATTCTATTACAGATTTGCATAGCCATCTTACAGAATCATAATGTCATAGTCATGGAACACTACAGCACAGAAACAGGCCCTATGGCTCATCTAGTCCACTCCGATCTGTTATTCTGTCTAGTCCCATTGACCTGCAACTGGATCAGAGCCCTCCGTATCCCTCCCATGTACTCATCCAAACTTCTCTTAGATGCCGAAATCAAACGCACATCTATCACTTCCTTTGGCAGCTTGGTCCACAATAGCACCACTCTTTGAGTGAAGATCCCCCTCGAGTCCAACTTAAACATTTCACCTTTCACCCTTAGCCTATGACCTGTACTTCCAGTCTCACCCACCCTCTGGAAAAAACCTGCTTGCATTTACCCTATCTATACCACCTTTAGTAGAGATAGTACGGGTGTCTGGCTGTCTTATCTATCTATATCTGTCTGTCTAATCTATCGTGTGTATTTGCACAGATTGCCATCTTTTGTACTTTGGCTGTTTGTGTGTAGTTTTTCATTGATTCTGTTGAATTTCTTTGTTCTAGTATGAATACCTGTAAGATGGTTAATCTCAGGGTAGTAGATGTTACATGCAGTACTGTGAAAGTCCAAAGCACCCAAGCTATGCATATGTGCCCAAGACTTTTGCACAGTATTGTAAGTACTTTCATAATAATTCTTTTGAACTTTGAAGGTAATCAGGAAGGTAATTCTTGCTGTTGCTGCATTGCCTAGCTAAAAGCAACACACACAAAATGCTGGAGGAACTCAGGAAAGGAATAAACAGTCAACATTTCAGCCAAGACCAAGACTATAAAGGAAGGGGGAACCAGCCAGAATAAGGAAGTAGGAAGAGGGGAAAGAGTACATGCTGCAGGTGATAGGTGAGACCAGGTGAGGGGGAAGGTGGGTGGGTGATGAAGTAAGATGCTGGGAGGCCATAGGTGAACGAGGTAAAGGGCAGAAGAAGAAAGAATATGATATGAGAGGACTATGGAAGAAAGGAAAAGAGGAGGGGTAGCAAAGTGATGGCATGTGAGGAGGAGTGAGAGGGTAATCAGAATGGAGAATGGGAAAACGAGAGGAGGGAGGGGAGGGAATTACCGGACGTTGGAGAAATCAATGTTCATGCCACTGGGTTAGAGTTCCCATCTGGAATATAAGGTGTTGGTCCTCCAATCCCATCGTGGCAGTAGAGGAAGCCATGGGCAGACAATATGCATGGTCATGCACTTTGATAGTAGAAATATATGTGTAAAAGGGGGAGAAAATCCAAAAAATTGAGATGCAGAGGGACTTGGGAGTCTTTGTGCAGAACACCCTAAAGATTAATTTGCAGGTAGAGTCAGTGGTGAGGAAGGCAAATGCAATGTTAGCATTCATTTCAAGAGGTCTAGAATACAAGAGCAGGGATGTGATGCTGAGGCTTTATAAGGCACCAGTATTGTGAATAGTTTTGGGCTGCTCATCTAAAAAAAGATGTGCTGGCATTGGAAAGGGTTCAGAGGAACTCACAACGACGATTCTCAGAATGAAAGGGTATTCATTGAGGAATGTTTGATGGCTATGGGTCTGTACTTACTGGAATTTAGAAGGATGGGGGGGATCTCATTGAAACCTTTCAAATGTTGGAAGGCCTGGACAGTGTAGATGTGGAAAGGATGTTTCCCATGGTGGAGGAATCTAGGACAAGAGGGCACAACTTCAGGATAGAGGGGTGTCCATTTAAATGGAGATGTGGAAAAATTTCTTTATCCAGAGGGTGGTGAATTTGTGGAATTTGTTACCACAGGCAGCTGTGGAGGCCAGGTTGTTGGATATATTTAGGGCAAGACTTGATAGGTTCTTGATTGGACATGGCATGAAGTTTATAGGAAGAAGGCCAGATGCGGGGCTGAGGTGGGGAAAAAAAGATCAGCCATGATTGAATGGTGGAGCAGACTCGATGTTTCAAATTGTCTAATTCTGCTCCAATGTCTTATGGACATTTTGGAATGGAAATGAAATCAAATTGAAATGGGTAGCCACCAGGAGATCCTGCCTTTTCTGGTGATCAGAGCGAAGGTGCTGAAAAATACCGCAGCTTAATTTGTTGTTACATAGTCCTGTTTGATAAGTTACATACTATATGCATATTACTGCATAATGCAGGGTTACATAGCCTACAGATTTAAACATGAGATTCTGCAGATGCTGGAAATCCAGAGCAACACACAAAAACATACAGGAGAAACTCAGCAGGTCAGTCAGCATCCATGGAAATGAATAAACAGTTGACATTTCAGGCCGAGACCCTTCATCAGCACTGGAGAAAATGGGGGTGAATGCCAGAATAAGAAGGTGGCGGGGTCGAGTGGGGGGGGGGGGAAGAGGATAAGCCAGAAGGTGATGGGTGAGACCAGGTCGGTGGGGGAATGTGGTGAAGTAAAAAGCTGGGAGGTAATAGATGGTAAAGGACTGGAGAAAAGGGAATCTGATAGGAGAGGAGAAAGGGAAGGAGGAGGGGCTCTTTTACCTTGAATAGAGAAGTTGTTTCTGAGGGACTTGCTGGTTTATACATGAAAGACTCAAAAGTTTCCTTTGTTCCTGTCAAGACAGCTGACTGTTCTTCTAAAACAACAATGAGAGAAATATTGTTGTCTCCTAGTAACCTAAACCATATTGCCTACGTTCAATACATTTTCCACTGATCAGCATTATTCTGTCCCTTGAGTAGGTAACTGTAAATGTGAAAAAAACATCATGTTTAACTTTTGAAATTGCACCATATGGAAAAATCAGTACCTTCTGTTTGTTTAATTCATATTTTGCACTTAATCAATAAAACATGGGGTATTTTATTTATGTATTTATTTAGTGATACAGCGTGGAGTAGGCCTTTCCGGCTCTTGGAGCCAAGCTATCTCAGTTACCCTTGACAAACCCAATTAACCCTAACCTAATCAGAGGACAATTTACAATGACCTGTTAACCTATCTGGTATATCTTTGTACAGTGAGAGGAAACGGGAGGACCCAGAGAAATCCCACGCTTTCCATGGGGAAGGTATATAGAGATTCCTTAACAGCACAGGACTGGAATTGCACTCCGAACTCCGGAATGCCCCAAGATGTGCTGGGGGTAGCCGGCAAGTGTGGCCATGCTACAGGCGCCAACGTAGCATGTCCGCAACTCTCAAACCCTAACCCTTACATCTTTGGAAAGTAGGAGGAAACCATGTCATCACTGGAAAACAAACAAACTCCTTACAGACTCCTTGCTTCCCTCGAGCATGGGAGAATGAGGGGAGATTAGACAGAAGTATACAAAATTATGAGGATATGGATAGGGCAAATGCAAGTAGACTTTTTCCACTGAAGTTGGGTGAGACAAGAGGTCATGGATTAAGGGTGAAAGGCAAAATGGTTATGGGAACATGAGGGAAATCTTCTTCACTCAGAGGGTGGTGAGAGTGTGGAACAAGCTGGCAGCACAAGTGGTGGATGTGGGTTCTATAGTACTGTGCTAAAAGTCTTAGGCACCCTAGCTATATATATGTTGCTAAGACTTTTCTGCAGTACTGTATTTCAACATTTTAGAAAAACTTGGATAGGTATGTGGGTGGAAGGGTTATGGTCTGGGTGTAGGTCAGTGAAACTAGGCAGAGTAATTGTTTAGCATGGACTAGATGGGCCAAAGGGCTTGGTTCTGTGCTGTTGTATTCTATAACTCTATATGTAGGCATGACATTGTGGGCCGAAGGATCCATTCTGCTCTGTACTGTTCTGTGATTTATTTACTGAATTAATCTTCTCTGTATTGTCTTGGATTATTTCTCAGAATTGCTGGAGGAGTTCAGTCCACTAGTGGAACGACTAGGCTTTGATGAAAATTTTGTCGACATAACTGAACTAGTGGAGAAGAGATTGCAACGGATTGGAAGTGGTGTTGTTCCTGCAGACTTGTTTGTATCTGGTCATGTCTACAGTAACCAGGGTAAGAACAATTCCACCACTAACTGCACCGTCTAGCTTTTGATTGTTGTTCCTTCATCCTTCATTGCAGTTAGCATAACGCAATTACAGCGCCAGTAACCTTTTGGGGAAAGCACCTCATCTTAAGAGAGTTTTTCCTTTCAAACGAGCAGATTAAAACTGAAAATGACTCTGGTTAAAATCATCAATGTAATAAATCTGTTGATGTGTAATTGAATGAAGGTATGATAGGCATGGCAGCTTAGGGGGTCACACAGTAGTGAAGCAGTTAGCATAATGTGATTACTGTGCCAGCAACCCGGGTTGAATTCCCGCCATTGTCTGTAAGGTGTTTATGTTCTCCCAAACAAGAGAAAGTCTGCAGATGCTGGAAATCTGAGCAGCACACACAAAATGTTGGAGGAACTTGGCAGGCCAGGCAGCATCTTATTTCTCCAGGTGCTTTGGTTTCCTATCACATTTCTAAGATGTACGGGTTAGAGTTAGTAAGTTGTGTACATGCTGTTGGCACCAGAAGCATGTTAACACTTTTCCACAGTGCATATTTGGATTACATTGGTCGTTGATGTTAATGATACATCTCACTGTATATTTTGATGTTTCAATGTACATGTGACAAATAAATCTGATCATTACATCTTTCTTTAATCTTTGTACAACCCTGTCACTTCAGTTCTGTTCATGACATGCAATGTTCTCGCTAATTGTTTTTTACAGCTGTGCAGACCAAGCAGTGCTCCAAGCAGAAAGTTTTTACATGGCCTGAAAAATGCACGGCATTTTAAATTCTTTTCGTAGTATGTATCCCAAACAAGCACAGACCACAACTCAACACAATAAACAATACAGGGCAGTCAAATCAACCGACAGGCACAATGACAAAAGTAAAAAGTTTTGCCAAACGGCATCAGCTATCAGATGATCAGTAGTATATTAACAATGAGCTACCGACTTCCATTCTGTGTTTATTGTTTCAATTTATAGCAGTGTTGTAACTTGAAACACTGACAATGTAAATACGTTGAAACTCTAAAATATTTCAAAGTATGGATTATATTTATGGATTGTATTATTAGCACATAATTAATTACAGGGTATTTCCCAATTATATTAACATATATTTCAAAATTATATTTGCATAATTTCAAAATTTATTCTCATTATACAAAATTAAATACTAGCTGTCTGGCAACAGAGGATATGTGCATGAGAGCATTTCATTTTCTGCATGGCTGTGCCCTCGCACAGTTTAGAGGAAATACGATGATGTGTTTTTCCCCTCTATCTTATGAGAACATGGTGGCATAGTAGCATAATAGTTAGCACAGCGCTTTACAGTACCTGCAACCCGGGTTCAATCCCCGCCACTGCCTGTAAGGAGTTAGTACATTCCCCCAGTGTTCCAGTTTCTTCCCACAGTCCAAAGACGTACCAGTTAGTAGGTTAATTGGTCATTGTAAATTGTGCTTTGATTAGGCTAAGATTAATTTGGGGGATTGCTGGGTAGCATGGCTAGAAGGACCTATTCTGCGCTGTATGTCGATAAGTAAAAAAAATTTAAAAGTACCCTTTTGACTTTTTTCAGGCTAGCTACTAATATCTTCTTCTTTTGCTCAGAGTCATATTTCATCTGATAGAAGATCTATAAAGTCCTTGTTTTTTTTTGCTTAATTAAAACTGCTCAACAAATGTAAATTATTATACTCCTGTACATGATCATTAAGTTGCATCTTGGGACTAGTTATCTGAACACTATAAACACAAGAGATTGTGCAGATGGTAGAAATCTTGAGGAACACGCACACAAAATGCTGGAGGAACTCAGCAGGTCTGGCAGCGTCTATGGAGGGAAATACGCAATAAACGTTTCAGGTCAGGACCCTTCGTCAGACCTGGAAAAGAAGGGGGAAGAAGAATGTGGGGGAGGGAGGAGGAGGAGCTGGCAGGTGTTAGGTGAAGCCAGGTTGGTGGGTGGTGGAATGAGAAGCTGCCAGGTGATAGGTGGAAAAGGCAAGGGGCTGAGAAAGAAGGAATCTGGTGGGAGAGCAGAATCTGGTGGACCATAGGAGAACTGGAAGGAAGAGGGGCATCAGAGAGTGGTGATGGGTAGGTGAGAAGAGAAAGGGTGCGAGGGGAATGAGAATGGAGAAAGAGAAGAGGGGAAGGGGAGAAATTACAGGAAGTTAGTCCAGTAAGCCTCTGATGTCATCTTGCTCTTTGCACGGTGTTCAGTTCTGATTATCAATGGGGGGGGGAGGGTGGAAGAATTTCCCCTGGGAAGTGTAGGCAGAGTAAGACCATAGCACTGTAGTGGGCACAGCTGAAGGAGGGGGAAGAGAAGTGTCGAGAGAGTAATAATTGTGATGGGTTCTGTGTTGGTGGATTGCCCCTCAACAGAGCTAGGACCAATATCCTTCTGCTGTGGGCAGAGGTTTCAACCGAACCTGCAGGGGGATGAACCTGGAAAGGAGCTTTAAAAAGGCTGAAAATCACATTGGGGGAGCTAAATAGCATCAGAACAGGAAATCAGATTATACATAGGGCTAGCCTGTGAGAGACTGCAGGAATGTTAGATTACATTGATTTAACATAAACACAAGCCATGTATCAAACTAGATTTTTATGTGTATTGCTCAAGATTTCCAGGGTGTTCAGAACCTCTTGTGTGTATGGTGGGAGGGCAGATAGGTAGTCAATAAAAAATGTGAAGTGTTACGGTTTGAAGCACAGTTCTAAATGTCGTGCTAGCACAAAAGGATCAGAATCAGGTCCAATATCATTGGTGTACAGTACATCATGAAATTTGTTCTGTGGGAGCAATACAGTTCAAAACATAAAGAAACAGTTTCAATATATATATATAGGGAAAAAATAGGCAGGTGATGTACATGGGTTCATTGTCTATTCAGAAATCTGATGGTAGAGAGGAAGAAGCTGTTCCTGAATCGTTGAGTGTCTGCCTTCAGGCTCCCATACCTCCTCCTTGATGGTAGCAATGGGAAAAGAACATATCCTGTGTGATGGGGGTCTTAATGATGGGTTCCCCTTCTGATGATGTCCCCGATGCTGCGGAGGCTACTGTCCATGATGGATTGGCTGAGTTTGAAACTTTTGTGCAACTTTTCCTGATCCTGTGCCTCTATATTAGCCAGTGTCACAAACAATGGAGAATGCTTTCCATGGTACATCTGTAGAAAATTGTGACATACCAAATCTTCTCAAACTCCTCATAAAATATAGCTGCTTGCCTATTTCTTTGTAGTGGTATCAATATGTTGGGCCCAGGATAGATTTTCAGAGATGTTGACACCCAGGGACTTGAAACTGCTCACCCTTTCCACTGCTGATCCCTCGATGAGGACTGGCTTGTGTTCCCTCAACTTCCCCTTACTGAAGTTCACCATCAGTTCCTTGGTTTTATTGACATTGAGCGCGAGGTTGTGTTGTGTGTTCAACCAGCCGAATTATCTCACTCCTGTACACTTCCTCCTTGCTTTCACCTGAAATTCTGCCAACAATAGTTGTGTCATCAGAAAATGTATAGATGGTATTTGAGCTGTGTAGTCACACACCGTCCTGTGTGTGAAATAATTGTTCCACTGTATCCCATGCAGCAATGCAAAAACACAATTAGATAAACGCTGTATCTCTAGATAAATAAATTAATAGCAGCTCTGTGAAACATTATACAAAAGGCTCAGTCTTTATTGCTATCCCCTTGGGCCCCAATATAGCATTACACTTTACATAACGTCTTTGGATGCAAATATTATTTATTCCTGGCAAATCTCTTGCTACTTAATTTAGAAGTGAAGAGGAAGACTAACACAACCTTGTGAAACTCAGCCACGAGCAACGCAAGATCTCTGAGCTCCAAGAAAATGTTTCAATAAATACATTTATTAATTAAATGTTGTGCTCTCAAGTGGAAAGTATTCAATTTTAGCTGAAGACTTAAGTATTAATTTGATAAATTGTTTTTTATACATAACATATATCATCTGACTATCGATATTAAGTGTTAGTATGTTAAATAATGCATGGGTGGATCAGAATCAGGTTTATTATTATCACTGGCATAGGTCATGAAATTTGTTGTTTAGTGGCATAAAATGTACTATAAATTATAATAAACCTCTCTCTCCTCTCTTTCCCCTTTCTCTTCCTCCCCCTCTCCCCCCCTTCGCTCTCACACACACATAATTTATAAGGACATATGTATATAGCTAGGCTGCCTAAGACCTTTGCACAGTACTGTATTCGTCAACGTGGAGCGGAGAGTGAGCTTGTAAATCTGGCGGGAGCAAAAGATGTTGGAAATGGTGGGAGTGGAGTGTCCCGAGAGCAATAGTGGCAGAGAAGGAGTGCCAGTGATGGGGGTGGGGTGGGGGTTGGCACGAGTGCAAACACATCCAGCCTTGAGATACCAGGCACAATCATTCGATTCCAAACAGTTGATTTATTTATCATTACAGAATGACTTTCTGGTGTTTCCCACTCCCTCTCCTCTTCCTTCTCCCTTTCCCAACCTTGGTTCCTCTCTCCCTGCCCCCTTCCC
Organism: Hypanus sabinus; assembly: GCF_030144855.1. Lineage (NCBI taxonomy): Eukaryota > Metazoa > Chordata > Chondrichthyes > Myliobatiformes > Dasyatidae > Hypanus > Hypanus sabinus. Next base: position 100,162,744 of record NC_082719.1, on the reverse strand, counting down.
ACTCTCAGTTTGTGATAGAGAACCATATCAGAATCAGAATCACGTCACTCACGTGTCATGAAATTTGTTTTTATATCTACATATATGTATTTGTAGAGAAACAAGAGATGAGAAATAGTGTTCAGTGTCTGTTCAGAAATCTGATGGCAGTGTGGAAGAAGCTGTTCTTAAAATGTTGTGTGTCTCTTCAGCTTCCTGTAATTTCTCCTTGATGGTAGCAATGAGAAGCATCTTGGGTAATGGCGATCCTTAATGATGGAAGCCACCTTTCTGATGCATCGCCAGTTGAAGGTGTCCTTGACGGTGGAGAGGCTAGTGCCCATGATGGAGCTGGCTGTTTGCAATTTTCGCCAGCTTTTTTCAATCCTTTGCAGTGCCCCTTAATATCAGAGACTTATCTCCATATATGGTCCCATTCTGCGATGGCTGAGTGGTGCCACAACAACAAGCTCCTACTCAATGTCAACAAGACCAAGGAGTTGATTATTGACTTCAAGAAGAGGAAACCGGAGGTCCATAAGTCAGTCTTTATTGGGGGATCAGAGGTGGAGAGAGTCAGCAACTATAAATTACTCAGTGTTATCATTCCAGAGTGTCTGTCCTCGGTCCAGCATATAAGTTCAATTATAAAGAAAGTACCGTAGCACCTCTAGTTCCTTCAGTTTGTGAAGATGTCATGCCGAACCTAAAACTTTGCTAGACTTCTATAGATGTGTGGTGGAGAGTATATTGACTAGCTGCATCACTCACTGGTATGGAAACACCATTGCCCTTGAATGGAAAATCCGACAAAAATTATTAGGTACTGCCCAGTACATCAGGGTAAAGCCCTCTGTACTTTTGAGCACATCTACACAGAGCGCTGTCGAAGGAAAGCAGCAACCATCATCAAGAACTCCCATCTCCCAGATCATGCTCTCTTCTCACTGCTGCCATAAGGAAAAAGGTACAGGAGCCTCAGGACACACAGCACCAGGTTCAGGAACAGTTATTACTGCGCAACGATCAGGCTCTTGAACCAGAGGGCGTAACTTCACTCATGCACCAGTAAATTATTTCCACAATCTATAGACTCCCTTTCAGGAACTCTCCTTCTCATGTTCTCACTAAATATTGCTTACTTAATTATTTACTATTGTTTTCTTTTGTATTTGCGCAAGTTGTTGTCTTTTTGCATATTGGTTGTTTGCCCGTCCTGTTGGGTAAGGTCTTTTGTTGATTCTATTTTGTTTCTTGGATTTATTGATTATGTCAGCAAGAAAACAAATCTCTGGGTTATATATAGTGATATGCATGTAATTTGATAACAAATTTACTTTGAACCTTATCATGAGACAATTTATGATGACCAATCAACCTACCAAGCGTTATGTCTTTGGATTGTTGGAGGAAACTGGAGCACCTGGGAAAAAAAATTCCATTCATACCACAAGGATGTCACACAGGCTCCTTATAGATGACTTTATAATTGAACTCCAAACTCTGGTGCTCTGAGCTGTAATAGTGTTGGGCTAACGGTTATGCTATCTTGGAGCTTTGTAACATATAAGAGAAGGTTCAAACATCAGAGGTGCAGATGGATTTAGGAGTCCTTGTGCAAGACTCCCGGAAGTTTAATTTACAGGCTGAGTCTGTGGCAAAGAAGGCAAATGCAGTGTTGACATTTATTTCAAGGGGAGTGGAATATAAAAGCAAGGCGATAATGCTGAGGCTTTATAAGAGACTAGTCAGGCTGCACTTGGAGTATTGTCAACAGTTCAGAGCCCCATATCTCAGAAAGGATGTGACTGGTGTGTTGTCATTGGAGAGAGTCCAGAGGAAATTCACAAGGATGATTCTGGGAATGAAAGGGTTAACACATGAGCAGCGTTTGGCAGCTTTGGGCCTGCTGTACTTACTGGAACTTAGAAGAACACAGAGGAATCAAATGTTGAAAGGACTAGATAGGGAGGATGTTTCCTTTGGGGGGGGGCTATCCAGAACTAGAGGGCACAGCCTCAAAATTGAGGGATGACCTTTTAGAACAGAGATAAGGAGGAATTTTTTTTAACCAGAAAGTAGTAATCTGTCACAGAATGTGGTTGAGACCAAATCTGTGGATATATTTAAGGAGGAAGTTGATCATTTCCTGATCACAGGGCATCAAAGGATATGATGAGAAGGCAGGTGTATGGGTTGAGTGGGATCCCGGATCCACCATGATGGGATGGCGCAGCAGACTTGATGGACTGAATGGTCAAATTCTGCTCTTATGATGTCTTACAGTCTTATGATCTAACAAGAGATTTAAAATCCATCTGGAAAACATTTTAAGGTACTTAAATGAGTCAGTAATTTTTGGCTGTGCAGAACTGTAAGGGAATGTAAGACACAGGTCTGAATTTGATTACTATTGCAGGCCTGGACACGGCCTTTTCACCTGTACCTCCACTGCTTTCAGCAAGACTACAGGGAAGTCTTTTCCCTGGACAGAACAGCTCTCTGTTGTGCCACCTGCACATTCTGAGCTGTCAGATGACTGCCTGCAGGACACATGACAACTGCTGCTGTCTTGGTAAAAATCTGGTAAGTTCAGTGCTCGCCCCAGCCCTCAGGAATACTTTGAGAGGAGGAAATGTTAATCGCCATGACAAATATTCAAGTCCAGGAAGCCTGCTTGTGTCTTCTTCACATCTTCTAAATGCCCCTGAGAGACTCTGCTTGCTAATTCCTCTGTCTGAGTTGTACCTTTAAATCCCAGTTCCTTAGACACAAGATACTGGACATCCAGAGCAACACACGCAAAATGCTGGAGGAACTCAGCAGGTCACGCAGCAGCTATGGAAATGACTAAACATGGATGCTTCGGGCTGAGACACTTCATCAGAACTCATCCTTCCCCTTCATAGATGCTGCTGGACCTGCCGAGTTCCTCCAGCATCTGAGCTCCTCACTACCTCTGCCTAACTGTAGGTGGTTTCACTCCACACTCTCACTGCTCCCAAGAGATATTTGGCATCACCTTGAATTGGCCGTGGCCTTTATTCCTTGTCGTTTTCCATATGTCCAACAGGCATACAACAAAATTAGGCCATTTGGCCCATCGAGTCTTCTCCGCCATTCCATCATGTCTAATTTATTTTCTCACTCAACCCCTATCTTCAGTCTTCTCTCCCATAACACTTGATGTTGAGAGTTAAGGGGCAAAAGTTTGGGGGTAACACGAGAGGGAACTTCTTTACTCAGAGAGTGGTAGCTGTGTAGAACGAGATTCCAGTAGAAGTGGTAGAGGCAGGTTCAATTTTGTCATTTCAAAAATATTGGATAGTATATGGACAGGAAAGGAATGGAGGGTTATGGGCTGAGTGCAAGTAGGTGGGACTAGGTGAGAGTAAACGTTCGGCATGGACTAGAAGGGCCGAGATGGCCTGTTTCCATGCTGTAATTGTTATATGGTTTTATGGTTATATGTCCTTACTAATCATCCAGACAGTGCTCCCTTCTTGCTTCTGCCATTGGGTAGGGATACAGGGGCATTTGGTCCCATACCACCAGGTCAGGAACAGTTAATACCCCTCAATCATCAGACTCCTGAACCAGCATGAATAACTTCACTCACCTCAACACTGAGCCAATTCCATAACTTATGAAGTCACTTTCAAGGCTCTATAACCGATGTTCTCAATATTATTTATGTAGTTGTTTATTTTTTATTTGCACTCATCTTCTTTTGCACATTCATTTTGTCAGTCTTTGAGTGTATTTTTTAATTGATTCTATTGTAATCCTTTGTTTTACTGTGAATGCCCGCAAGAAAATGAATCTCAGAGAGTAGTATATGTTGACAAATACTGGTATGTACCTTGGTAACAAATTTAATTTCAACTTTGAATTTTGAATCAAGAACCTATTGACCTCTGTTTTAAATATACCAAATGACTCGGCCTCCACAGCTGTCTAAGGCAATGAACTTCACAGATTACAAATATCTGCCTAAAGAAATTCCTCCTTATCCCTGTTGTAAATGTACTTCCTTCTATTCTGAGGCTGTGCCCTCGGGTCCTAGGCTCCCCCCATTGTAGTAAATATACTCTCCACATCCACTCTATCTAGGTCTTCCAACATTCGATAGGTCTCTGTGAGATTCCCCCCCTCATTCTTCGAAACTCCAGTGAGTAAGGCCCAAAGCCCAGAGCTCCTCACACATTAGCTCTTTTATCCCTTGGATCATTTCCCAAGGTTAAAACTCAACTGAATGCTTATCTCCCAGTGAGAGCTGATGTTCTGTAACCTCAGGTCAGACTACGCTTGAAGATCTTCACTGAAGCTGGAAGGTTGCTGCAGGTAGTGACCGTGTATGTGGTGGTGATATTCAAAGTCCCAGGTTCCTATAACACAATATATTTCTTCAGTTTATTCACAATTTGCCATATTATTGAAAGCTTCAAGTGATTTGCAGAAATAAAAGTTCAAAGTAAGTTTATTATCAAAGAATGTATAGTGTATATCTTAATATACTACGCTAAGATTTGTTTTATTCATGGTAAAATAAAGAGATAATTGAGAATCGACCAACCAATGTACAAAAAAAGACAAACTGTGCAAATACAAAAAAAAATCAGTAAATAAATAATACTGAGAGTAATTTGTCATATAAATGAAAGCAGACTTGCACAGGCTATGACCGTGTACTGGTAGGAAAATTGCTAAAACCTTGTTTGCAATTTCGTGAGTAAAACAACTTGAGTCTAACTGTGGACAGGACGAAACAGATGATTATGGACTTTAGGAAGATGCAGGCTGACCACTCCTCAGTGCACAGAAACGGAACCACTGTAGTGAGAGTCAGGAGATATAAATTTCTGTGGATCATAAGGGACGATCACATCTGGTCTCTCAATTCCACTTCTTTAACAGAACAGTGTCTCCACTTCCTGAGGAGACTGAGGTGAGTGAGACATTACCCACCCCCACTCTAACTAATTTTTACAGGAGCATTATCGAGAGTGTCCTTACCAGCTGTATCACCATCTGGTAGGGAAATTGTGAAGCATCTAGCAAGACCCAACAAAGGATTGGAAGGTCCGCTGAGAGGACCATATAGGTCTATCTTCCAAACCATCTGAGATACCAAAAGTATTACATCAGCAATCTTCAACCTCTTTGACCCCCCACCATCAGGCAGGAGGTATCATAATATTAGGATAAGTACTGGGGGAAAAGCTTCTTGCTTCTTTCCCCAGACCATAAGACTACTGAACTCCTTGCCACCATCCAGGTCTCATCACTTATGAGGTGCCAGAAGTGTTATATAGTTTGCTTATTTAACTTGTATCATAAAAGCATCCTATGTGACATGTCAATCTTCTGAAATACGTTTTATTAGTTGTTAATTTATTTGTGGTGATATTACTTTATCTGTTGTGTGTGGGTTATATGTTGTGCACTTTGGCCTGGCGGAATATTGAGGCCACGATGAGGCCACACTCAGGTTGAACGAGCAGCACCTTATATCCCACCTGGGTAGCCTCCAACCTGACAACATTAACATTGATTTCTTGAACTTCTAGTAATTGCCGCCCCCCCCCCCCCCACCCACCGCCCTTACCATATCTTATTCCTGTTTCTCTCTGTCATCTTTTCTTCTTACCAGCTCATCACCTCCCTCTGGTGCTCATCCCCTTTCCCTTTCTTCCATGGTCTTCTGTCTTTCCTATCAGAATCCTCCTCCTCCAGCCCTTTATCTCCTTCACCAATCAACTTCCTCGCTCTTTACTTCATCACCTCCTCCTCTCCTGGTTTCACCTGCCACCTTGTACTTCTTCCGCCCCTCCTCCCACCTTCGTACTCTGACCTCTCCCCTTTCTTTCCAGTCCTGATGAAGGATCTCGGCCCAAAACATCAACTGTTTACTCTTTTCTATAGATGCTCCCTGGCCTGCTAAGTTCCTCCAATATTTTGCATGCATTACTTGGATTTCCAGCATCTGGGGATTTTCTCTTGTTAGGGATGTTGCTTCATTTGGTAGTACATGTGGATGGTTGAATGACCATAAACTTGAAATTTATTTTCACTATGAACACTATGAATATATAATTTTCTGAAAATAAAGCACAGCTTTGTTCATTAATTTATTTCTGTACAGCATTAAATCCAGCCGATGAAAAACATGTTCGTTTGGCTCTTGGATCGAAAATCGGAGATGAGATGAGAGGAGCGATATACGAACGGATTGGTCTCACCAGTAGTGCAGGAATTGCGTCCAATAAGTTGCAGGCGAAGCTGGTGTCTGGGACATTTAAACCCAACCAGCAAACAACATTGTTACCAGAAAGCGTTCTAGACTGTATGGGGAACCTCATGCATCTCAAACAAATACCTGGTAAGACTTCTGCACTAAGCTACTTAATTTTCAGGGTTTTTTGGTGTTCATTCATGGGATCTGAGCATTTCTGTGTTTCTAAGGTGTACAGGTTTCGGGTAGATGGGGCTCATTACCGTGGCTGGGAGAAGGAAAACTGATCTGCAATGTCAGCTGCCTTATGGCCATACCCACTCATGGAAAGGCTTTAGGAGTAAACCTTGTGGGAAAAATCTGGAGCTGGAGTTCCTAAAGCAGTCCTGCCCTGAGTTCAGTGCTAACTGGCAACTCCAGTGACATTGCTGGTGCCAAAATGTATTGGTCTCTGCCTTTCCTTTGGATTTGCCAAGCATGTGGAGAGTTGGAGCTACTCGTTCTCCATATCATTCTTCCCTGGTTTGCATATCACAGTTAGGACAGGACATCCATGGTGGAAACCAATCAAGGGAAGGCCTCCTTGACAAGTTAGGTTTAGTAAGTCGTGTGTATGCTACGTTGGCACCAGAAGCATGACAACACTTTACAGGCTGTGTTGGTATATTGTATATTTCAATGCTTTCATGTACATGTGACAGAAAAGCTTATCTCTCTTAATCTCCAGGCTTTGTTGTGCTTCAGTGAATGTACAGGTGAAAATATTCTATGCTTTCTACATTTTTATTTTTATGCACAAACTTGCCTTTCTGAGTAAAAAAACTTAACTCTAACATCTCCCACCTCCCTATACTTTCCTCCAATCACCTTAAAATTATGCCCCCAGGTATTAGTTATTTCCAACCTGGGAAAAAGTCTCTGGCTATCTACTCAATCTATGCTTCTTTTAGAACATCATCATCATCATTATGTGCCGTGTCGTATGACATGGGTGATGATGGTCTATGGCCATGATTGTTCTTGGTAAATTCTTCAGAAGTGGTTTGCCATTGCCTTCTTCTGGCAGTGTCTTTATAAGTCAGGTGACCCCAACCATTATCAATGCTCTTCAGAGATTGTCTGCCTGGTGTCAATGGTTGCACAACCGGGACGTGACATGCACCAGCTGCTCATATCCACTACCTGCTCCCATGGGGTGGCTTGGGGTGGAGGGGACTAAGCTGATGCAACACCTTGCCCATGGATTACTCGCAGGCTAGCAGAGGAAAGGAGTGCCTTATGCCTCCTTTGATAGAGATGTATCTCCACCCCAATACCCATCTTGTTTTACGCCTCTATCAAGCCAGCTCTCATCCTCTTTGCTCCAAAGAGAAAAGCTTTAGTTCACTGAACCTATCCACATAAGACATGCTCTCTAATCCAGGTGGCATCCTGGTAAATCTCTCTACTTCTACATCCTTCCGATTATGAGACATGAGACATTACATCTGTTGTATTTTAACATGCCATTCCAGGGATTGGTCCTAAAACTGTCAGGCGCCTTGAGTTTCATGGAGTTCACACTATTCATGCTCTGCAAACGTTTCCTTTGGACCTGCTGGAGAAGGAGTTAGGAGTGTGCGCAGCACAGCGAATACACAAGCTCAGCTTTGGAGAAGATAATTATCCTGTCACCCCCAGAGGTCCACCCCAGGTAGGATCTTAACCAAGAAAAAATACAACATTGGAGAAACTGAACAGGGGAGCAATATCTGTTTTGGGCAGAAGTTATTGACATTTAGAACTTGGAACGTGCACTCAGTGGACAGTTTATTAGGTACAGGAGGTATGTATTTCTGTATGTTTGTGGTCTTCTGCTGTCATAACATCTGCATTCAGGGATGCTCTTCTGCACACTACTGTTGTAACATGTGGTTATGTGAGTTCCAGTGGCCTTCCTGTCAGCTTGAACCAGTCTGGCCATTCTCCTCTGACCACTCTCATTGACAAAATATTTTCATCCACTGAAATGCCACTCACTGGATGTTTGTTCTCTGTAAACTCTGGAGACAGTTGTATGTGAAATCCCAGGAGGTCAGCAGTTTGTGAGATGCTCAAACTACCCCATCCGGCACCAACAAGGTCAAAGCCACTTAGATGACATTTCTTCCCCATTCTGATGTTTGGTCAGAACCTCTTGACCATGTCTGCATCTTTCATGCATTGAGTTGCTGCCACATGATTAATGATTAGATATTTGCACTAACAAGCAGGTGTACCTAATAAAGAAGCCACTGTGTGTAGAACACAACAGCACAGTATTAGCCCTTTGGCCCATGCGGTTGTGCCAATGTTTTAACCTACTCTAAGATCAATCTAAACCTTCCCTCCTACACAGTTCTCTAGTTTTCTATCATCCATGTGCCTGTCTCAGATCTGTTAAAAATCTTTGATGCATCTGCCTCATTGCCACCCCCTGGTAGAACATTCCACTACTCTGGTAGCAAAAAACCTACCCCTGACATTCCTCTGATACTATCCTCCAATCAACTTAAAATTATGCTGTGATGGAGACCATTCGGTAAACACACTCCTTACTCACATGCATTCAAACACACACAAACATTGCCTTGGCATCCTGCTGTTGTTTTGCTGAGTGTATGCACGTCAATGCCTTCCCCCTCTATATCCTCATAATGGGTCCTAAACCAAGCTGATGTGCTCAGGTTGGCATTATGGTGCCTTTCCAGCCTTACATGGTGGAATATTCCATTTCCAGGTCAGAAACGGACTTTTTAACATCGTAAACCAGCGGGTTGTTGTTATGTCTCCTGCTCACTATGAAAATGGGAGACACCTCCCTCTCCCTTATTAGGGAGAGAGAGAACCTGTGGGTTGCCAAATGCCGGATGAATTGCGATAGGCTTTGGGGTAACTGCAAGTTCTGTGTCTTTTCTATCGCTTCGCTCACGTTTGTGCTCAGTAGCGGGTGCACTTTTTGTTTTGCCAATGGTGGGGGAGGGGAATTGCTGCTCACTGCCATTTACACGCAGGAGGGGGAGCTGGGGGGAACTTTGGGGTTCTCATGTTTAACTGTCATTCATTATCTGGGGCACTTCTCTGTTTTCGTGGATGTTTTGCAAAGAAAAAGCATTTCAGGATGTATATTGTATACATTTTCCTGATATTAAATTGAACCTTTGAACCTTTAGTACATGTTCTTTGAAAACTGTATATAAGGTGGATACTGCTGTTTATTATGTAATCTATTGTAACTACATTGTGGGATGCCTCATATTCTAATTCATGTGTAGTCTTAAGTTAACTTTGTTGGTAATTAAAGATGCTACGTCCTGGTGCCAAATAAAAATGGGCTCATTACCCAAAGTGAGGGAGAGATTGGGGCTGCTAGGAGTTCACACTGAACAAGAATAAGTATGGAGGTATTATTGTGTTTTCTGGTAGAAATCTGTTTGTAAATATTGGCAGTTTCCACTAATTTCACTAATTTTTGTAGGTTTGATTTCTGACACACCTAATAGTCACCCTTGCACTAGGATGCTAAGTGACTTTTGCCATATTTTCTTTGGTCATAGCCCATGTATCTAACATTTGCCCTCTCATTTCGGGCCAAGACCCTTCATTGGGACTGGAAAGGAAGAGGGAAGATGACAGAATAAGAAGGTGATGAGGGGGAGGGGAATAAGGACAAGCTAGAAGGCGACAAGTGAATATACGTGTTGAGATCCCAGTGATACACTAATCAGTCAAATAACTTGATATTGACATTTTCATGCAGAACAACATTAATCTCCAACAAGGGTCTAAAACAGGTTGTTAATTATTTGCATGTTTTTTCCTCAGTCCCTCAGTAATGAAGATTCCTTCCGAAAATGTTCTTCATTGGTGGAAATCCGAACAAAACTTGAAGAGTTACTCATTAATCTCCTAATCAGGTTTGTAAGACCTTTATGGTTGACCTTTTAAATACTGATGACATTTCCATTGTGATATTATCCCATGTTTATACAAAGAATTCATAATACTTAACACCAGATTCAGGAGCAGTTAATACCCCTCAACAGCACAGTGGCATAGCACAACGTTTTACAGTACAGCAACCTGGGTTCAATTCTTGCCACAGCCTAGGAAGAGATTATACATTCTCCCCATGACTGCGTGGGTTTCTTCTGCATGCTCCGGTTTCCTCCTACTGTTCAATGACGTCCCAGTTTGTTGATTAGTTAGTCATTTTAAATTGTCCTGTGACTAAGTTAGGGTTAAATTGGGGGTTGCTGGGTGGTGCAGTTCAAGGGGCTGGAAGGGCTTATTCAATGCTGTATGTCAATAAATAAATATATAAATACAAAAATAGATAAAACCATCAGGCTCTTGAACCAAAGGGGATAACTTCACTCAACTTCACTTGCCCTAATACTGAACTGCTCCCACAATGTATGGACTCAGTTTCAAGGACACTAAGGCTGTCTACAAGAAGGGTCAGAGCCGTGTCTACTTCCTGAGGAGACTGAAGTCCTTTAACATCTGCTGGACGATGCTGAGGATGTTCTACGAGTCTGTGGTGGCCAGTGCTATCATGTTGGCTGTTGTGTGCTGGGGCAGCAGGCTGAGGGTAGCAGACACCAACAGAATCAACAAACTCATTTGTAAGGCCAGTGATGTTGTGGGGATGGAACTGGACTCTCTGACGGTGGTGTCTGAAAAGAGGATGCTGTCCAAGTTGCATGCTATCTTGGACAATGTCTCCCATCCACTTCATAATGTACTGGTAAGGCACGAGAGTACATTCAGCCAGAGACTCATTCCACCGAGATGCAACACTGAGCATCATAGGAAGTCATTCCTACCTGTGGCCATCAAACTTTACAACTCCTCCCTCGGAGTGTCAGACACCCTGAGCCTATAGGCTGGTCCTGGACTTATTTCCACTTGGAATAATCAACTTATTTATTTAATTATTTAATTATTTATGGTTTTATATTGCTCTATTTCTTCACTATTCTTGGTGCGACTGTAATGAAACCCAATTTCCCTTGGGATCAATAAAGTATGTCTGTATGTCTCTTCACCTCATGTTCTTGATATTTATTACTTATTTATTACAGTATTATTATTTATTTTTTCACTTTTTGTATTTGCAGTTTGTTTTTTTTATTGCATATTAGTTGTTCGTCCTGTTGAGTGTAGCCTTTCATTGCTTCTATTGTGTTTCTTGTATCTATTGTGATTTCCCATGAGAAAATGAACCTCGTGTTGTATACGGTGACATATATGTACTTTGATAATAAATTTATTGTGAACTCTGAACTTTGAAATATTCCCAATGACTTGGCCTTCACGTGTGTCTGTGATGGTTGTCCATTATTTCTGACAGTGACAGGAGACCCAGATGGGAGAGATTTTAAAGTGAAAAGAATGTTGCACTGGGTCAGTTCCACTCTCTCGACCCATATGTCCAGATCCAGTGGTAGGAGTAGTTATCACAGCTGGTGTCTTCCTTGGCTGCAGGGGATGACCATGACCTCTGTGCCAAATCATGTCCTTTGCTCTCCACAGAGTTGCAGAACCACCTTCCTGGCTGTTGGATCTCACAGTAAATCTCATCTGCCCAGTCTACCAGAGCTGACTTTGCATGCTAGGACAGGCATGTCCCTATCTCACTGGGGAATGAAACCCACCACTACCCTCACCTGGTTTAGCCTGACTGTCGAAGTACCAAAGTGTGACCACTGTCACGTGCAAACTGCTACTTGGAGCCACAGGAGAGAGTTGAGTGTCCAGTGGCCCAAAGGTGAGTGAGCTGTCCTGGGATGGACAAGCCCCTTTAGCAGAGGTGCTTCCCCTCCCTGCAACCCTATAATTCTCAACAAAGAGAGCTGACTATCAGTTAAAAGAAAATCTCAGGATATCATCCCATCAGATATGTGACTGCCAGCATATTATATAAATCAGATTGTGAGAACATTGACATCTGATCTACCTCCCTGACATCCCTTGCAACTTTGTCCTTGGACAAGACAGATGAAGGTTGTACCTTCACAAAGTTATTTACTTAGTTAGTTAGTTAGTTAGTTACTTATTTAGTTACTTTCTTTCTTACTTAGAGATACGGCACGAAACAGGCTCTTCCAGCCCACCGAGCCACACCACCCAGCAACCACCGATTTAACCCGAGCCTAATCACAGGACAACTAACAATGACTGATTAACCTTCTAACAGATACATTTTTGGATTGTGGGAGGAAACCGGAGCATCTGGAGGAAACACACGCATTCATGGGAAGAATATACAAGCTCCTTACAGTGCAGGAATTGAACTCTGAACTTTGCCACCCTAAGCTATAATTGTGTCATGCCAACCACTACGTTGCCATGGCACCCTATAAAGTTAAATAGAAAATGTGAGGCCCGTGATTAAATCCTAAATCAATTGCGCTGGCATTTGGTTTCCGGTTCTTATAGCAAACTTAATCCACCAGTTTAACTGCTGGATCTTTTTTTAAAAAAATTATATTAAAAATGGAATTTTAAATTCCCTCCCCCCCCCCCTCTCTTCCATTCCCCATACTGGCTCCCCTCTCATCCCTGTCCTTCTTCTCGTCTGTCTACACTTTCCTCTGGTGCCCCTCCTTCCCTTTATCCCATGGTCCACTGACATGTCCTATCAGATTCTTTTTTCACCCTTTACTGCTTATACCTATCACCTCCCAGCTTCTTACTTCATTCCCCTTCCCTGATCCACCTACCTTCCCCCTCTCTTGATCCCACCTATCACCTGCCATTTTGTACTCCTTTCCCTCCCCACTTTCTTTTTCTGGCTATCTTTCTTTCCAGTCCTGGTAAAGTGTCTTGGCTCCAAAACCTGACCTCCTGAGTTCCACCAGCATTTTGTGTTTGTTAATCTATATTGGAAATAGATTAGATTGGTCTTTTCAAATCTCTGGAGTTGAGTGAGAAAGGACAGAGGGAGCTTAATACTACATTAATAAATAATTCTACGGAGGAAGAATTACTGCCTATATTTCCATGAATACCTATTGTAAAAGACTTCCTGTATCATTTAAAGTTCTCTTACTTGTTTCTAAAGCTCTTAGTGGTCTGGGATCAGAGGACATCACCGAATCATTTTTGTTATATAATTCTGCTCAGGCTCTCAAGTCTTTTTCTGCCAGGCTCTTCAATCTCCCCCAAAAGATGATTAGCAGGTCAGCTTTTTTGAACTATGCTCATAAACTGCGGAATTCAATATCTAAGGGATGCAGGCTTATTTTTTACTTTGAAACGCTAGGTCAAAACCCATTTATTTAACCTTGCTTTTAGTTAATTTTTGTCTTTTATTTTCATGTTTATGTTTTTTAATTTTATTTTCACTTTGCACTTTTATGCCATAGTAAAGCACTGTGAACCACATCATCTGTATGAAAAATGCTCTGTAAATAAGTTGTTATTATGAAAATTCTTTGAAAACTAATTGTTAACTTGCTTACGAATTTAGCTATTATTGCGCATAAATCGCCTCAAATAGTTGTGTTACTTTAGCTTTTTATACCCAGTATAGAGGCCACCATGAATACCTGTCATAACATGAATAATGTGCATGGGTGAAGTACCAGGTAAGGTTATCAGTGCTGAGGACAGCAAGGTTACAGGGTGACTCCGTTCAGTGCCAAGCAGCATGCTGGCAGTTTAGTAACTGAATTGCCTGGATGCTGTTTTATTCCAAATGGAGTCGCACTACAATCCTCAGCAGTGACAGTAAAGCTCCAACGTATCATTCCAATGCCCTTGAACTCCAACACCAGCTGCTAAACATAGTAAGTGACATATTGGCATCCCTTTTTAGCAGCTTATAAAATTCACGAATTAAGATGTGCACCCAGTGGCCACTTTATTAGATACACCTCCCTGTATACCTGCTCATCGATGCAAATGTCTAATCACTCAATCATGTGGCAGCAACTCAATACAGGTATCGTCGGGAGGTTCAGTTGTTATTCAGAACAAACCTCAGCATGGGGAAAAATGTGATCTAAGTGAGGAATGATTTTAGTGCCAGATGGGGTGGCTTGAGTATCGCAGAAACTGCTGATCTCCTGAGAATTTCACACACAACAGTCTCTCGAGCGGAGGTTCCCAACCAAGCCATGGATGCTTACCGTTAACTGAGGTGGGGGGGTCCATGAGCCCCAGGGTGGGAACTGCTGCTCTAGGGTGTATGGAGAAAAAGGGTGCGAGAAACAAAAAACACCCAGTGAACAGCAGTTCTGTGGCTAAAAATGCCTTGTTAATGAGAGAGGTCAGAGGAGAATGGCCAGACTGGTTCAAGCTGACAGAAACTCAAAGAGCCACAAGACCATCTCCAAATGCACAACACATTGACTCTTGAAGTGTGGGTTACAGCAGCAGAAGACCACGGACATACACTCAGTAGCCTCTTTGTTAGGCACATGATTATAAACTGGCCACTGAGTGCATGTTCATAAAGTGGAATCGCTAAGTGCTGTGATCAGTGTTACTATGGTAATATTTGCAATCTTTGCTGGAAGAACTAAAATGGGGTATAATTTTAATGTGATTGGAGGAAAGTATAGGGGGAATGTCCATAAGACCATAAAATATAGGAACAGAATTAGGTCATTCAGCCCATCAAGTCTGCACCGCCATTCCATCATGACTCATCCTGTATCTCATTCATCCCCATACACCTGCCTTCTCGTCATATCTTTTGAAGCCTTGACCAGTCAGGAAACAATCAACTTCTGCCTTAAATATGCCCATGGACTTGGCCTCCACCACAGTCTGTGGCAGAGCATTCCACAGATTCACTATTCTCTGGCTAAAACAATTCCTCTTTACTTCCGTTATAAAAGGTTGCCCCTCAAGTTTCAGGCTGTGCCCTCTAGTTCTGGATACCCTCACCATAGGAAACGTCCTCTCCACATCCGCCCTATCCAGTCCTTGCAACATAAGGTAGGTTTCAATATGATCCTCCGTCATTCTTCTAAATTCCAGTGAGTACAGGTCCAAAACTGCCAAACACATCTCATATGTTAACCCTTTCATTCCTGGAATCATTCTCTTGACCCTCCTCTGGGCTCTCTCCAATGATAACACATCCTTTCTGAGATATTGGGCCTCAAACTGTTGACAATACTCCAAGTGCAGCCTGACTGGTGTTTTATAGAGCTTCAGCATAATCTCCCTGCTTGTCAGAGACAGGTTTTTTTACACAGAGAGTGGTGGGTGCATGGAATGCCCTGCCATGGGTGGTGGTAGATGCAGATACATTATGGACATTGAGAAAAGTCTTAGATGGGCAGATGGACGATAGAAGAATTGTGTTATGTAGGTTGATCTTAGAGTAGGTTAACACA
Organism: Hypanus sabinus; assembly: GCF_030144855.1. Taxonomy (NCBI): domain Eukaryota; kingdom Metazoa; phylum Chordata; class Chondrichthyes; order Myliobatiformes; family Dasyatidae; genus Hypanus; species Hypanus sabinus. The sequence goes on along the minus strand of NC_082719.1, from coordinate 100,147,156 downwards.
TTGGCATGGCATTATGAGCTGAAGGTCCTGTATTGTGCTGTAATGTTCTATGCCTTGTGAACTCAACAGGTTCTGTGGAGGAAAATGAACAGATAATGATTTGTGCCAAGATCCTTTGTCAGGCTCTTCACCATAGATACTGCCTAATCTGCTGAGTTACTCCACTAGTTTGTGCATTCTTCAGCACCTGTAGAATGTCTTGTGTCACTGTATTGGCCATGACACTACAGTTACTGTATATCAGAATCACTTTATTGCCAGTATGTGAAACTTACTTCCTTGGAACATAGAAGACTGAGAGGATATTTGATAGACGTATACCAAATAGTGAGGGGGAAATGATAGGATAAATGCATAGAGTGTTTTTCCACTGAGGTTGGGTGGTACTACAACTAGAGGTCATGGATTAAGCATGACACGAGGAGAAACATCTACACTTCTATATGAGAGTGTGGAACGAGTTGCCAATGCAAGTGGTGCATGTGAGCTCAATTTCAACATTTGAGAGAAGTTTAGATAGGTACATGGATGGTAGTGGTATGGGGGGGTGGGGGTGCTATGCTGCAGATCAATGGGAGTAGGCAGTTTAGATGGTTTGGCACAGACTAGAAGGGCCAAAAGGCCTGTTTCTGTGCTGTACTTTTCTATGACTCCATGATTCTGTACCAGAATTGATTGTGATTCGGCACCAAGAATAAAACACAGGACAATATCATAACAGACAACACAATAGCAACCAACAATTTAGAAGAAAACAGTGCAAGCAGCCATGAGCCATCAACAATTAGCAGAACTGTTACATGCACAAATGTCAATAACCAAACTTAATAAATGTGAACATATGAAGAGACTCAATAAAGCTCAACAGAACAAGGAGAGCCGGAAAGAACACTGAATGGATGTTAGATAAATCTCTGTGCTTCAGTGAATGAATTGTATTGGTCTTGAGAACTATACAGTTTTTTTTTGCAGGTTACAGAAAGATGGGCGTGTACCACGGACCATAAGATTAACAATTAGACGCTCTTCGGCTACTAACCAATGGTTCAATCGAGAGAGTCGACAGTGTCCTGTTCCAAACCAGCTTATGCCGAAACTTAACACAGGTGATGTTATTGTTATTTTCATATTCTCTCACATTTCCTTTCAAAATAGAAAGAGGACATTCAGCCTACATTCAGTAAATGCCAATTATCCATGAAACCAGCTCAAGTCCTCTTTAATTTCCCTGTAACCTGATTTCACTCTTACACACTCTATTTCTTTCATGATGGCCTGGAGAGGTGGCACAATAATATGATTATTGTAATGCTTAACTGTGCCAATGATTGGAGTTCAATTCCTGCTGTCTGTAAGGAGTTTGTATGTTCTCCCTGTGATCGTGTGGATTTCCTCCAGGTGCTCCTGTTACCTACCACATTCCAAGGACATACAGTACAAGTTAGGGTTAGTGAGTTGTGTGCATGCTACATTGGTGACAGAGGTGTGGTGATGCCTGCAGGCTGCTTCAGCACATCGTCGGACTGTGCTGGTCATTGACACAAACCGTTTCGATGTTTTGATCTACATGTGACAGATAAAGCTAATGTTTATTCTTTATTTAGCAATTTTATGTTCAGCACTGTACTGCTGCTGCCACATTATTGTGGCCTGAAGGGCCTGTACTGTGCTATAATGTTCTATGGTTCTGCATTCTTAAAAATGCCGTTTGCTACACTGCAGTTCAAAGGCTGCTGCCATTCTGAGGCAAGTCACCATTGTTCACGATGGAAGTCCAGAGCAACACGCACAAAATGCTGGAGGAATTCAGCAGGCCAGGCGGCATCAGTGGAGATAAATGTTGACCGCTTATTCATTTCTGCAGATGCTGCCTGACCTGCTGAGTTCCTCCAGTATTTTGTGTGTGCCACTATTCAACATAATTCAGAATCGTAATAATGGAGATTCTTTGATTCAGCAGAGTGCATTCCTGTCCTCAGTTGGAAACAACACATAGCCGTGATCAACAGAATGTGGTCAGTAACAAAACCACTGGTTATCTTGGACTTTGTTGAAGTTCTCCTGATGTCAAATAGTCTTCTAGCAATGGAATGAACCGTGCCTGAGGCTTGAGTCAGTGTCCTTGGCCAGAGAAAAGCAAGGCCAGCAAGAACACTTAAAAACAAATGAATCAAAATCAGGGTTATTATCTATGTACAGTACTGTGCAAAAGTCCTAGGCACACATACTGTATGTCACCAGGGTGCTTAATACATTTATACAGTACTGTATTTGTCAACATGGAGCGAAGAGTGAGTTTGTAAATCTCGCAGGAGCAAAGGAAGTAGGTAATTTGATTCCAAACAATTGGTTTATTGACCATTACAGAATGTCTCTCTGGTGCTTCCCACTCCCTCCCCTCTCCCTTTCCCTTTTTCCCAACTGTGATTCCCTTCTCCTTGCCCCCTTCCCACTCTCAGTCCACAATAGAGACCCATATCAGAATCAGGCTTATCATCACACACATCTGTCATGAAATTTGCTTTTTTTTGCAGCAGCAGTACAGTGCAATACACAAAATTATTACAGTATTGTGCAAAAGTCTTAGACACATATATATAGCTAGAGTGCCTAAGATTTTTGCACGGTATTGTATGTCTTGAAATTTATTGTTTTGGGACTGAAATACTATGCAGAAAATAAAACTACTTTAAATTACAAAATAAATAGTGCAAAAAACAAGAAGTAATGATGTAGTGTTCATTGCCCATTGAGCAATCTAATGGCAGAGAGGAGAAGCTGTTCCTCAAATGTTGACTGTGGGTCTTCAGGCTCCTCCCAGCTGTCGTACCTTAGATGATGATGACGTTGCCTCTGTGTTTGTCCTTGATGGTGGGGAGGATGGGGCTCATAATGGAGCTCGCTGAGTCTACAGCCTTGGCAATCCTGTATATTGAGGGTCCACACCATGCTTTAATGAAACCAGTGTAAATGACTAACCAAATCTCCTAACGAATGTGAACTACTGATGTGCCTCCTTTGCGATTGCCCAGGATAGATCTCTGAGGTGCTAATGCCCCGGAACCTGAAGCTGCTCACTGCTGGCCTCTCTTTGAGGATTGCTGGGCGGCCTCCTGACTTCCCTTTACTCAACTCCACAATCAATTCAAGGATAAAGGATCAAAGATCAATTTTGTTCACCAGATATATTTACATATATTATGAATTTATGTGCTGATCAGGGTATGACATGAAAAAAACAATAACATTCAACAATTATGAAAAATAAAGAATTATATAAAAATAATGTTAGAAGTACAGAATAAAACATGCAAAAAAGTACATGAACACCAGCATGTATTTACAGAGTAAACAGCCGTATAAAAAGTGTTTTAAAGTGTTTACAGTTTCTCGACCTTGCTGACATAGCTCAGTACGGGCCTTTTGACCCACAAGGTTCTGCTGACCTGTATAAACACAACATTGAGTTGCTTCTATGACACCACACAGCCAGCCAATCTTTCTCACTCCTGTATGCCTCCTCACCAGCATTTAGATACTACTTATAACTGTGGTGACAGGGATAGGTTTGAACTGAGATAAAGGTAATGTAGTCTGTGACAGCTCTTTGATTACAGAGGGTTGACAAGAATTATTGTGGGAATGAAAGGGTTAATGTGTTTGGCGTTCTGGGCCTGCACTCCCCGGAGTTTAGAACAATGAGTGGAGATCTCATTGAAACCTATCGAATAGTGATAAGGTGGGTTTGGATTGATGTTTCCTACAGTTTCTGAGTCTAAGATCAGAGGGCACAGCCACAGAATAGAAGGACATCTATCTAAAACAGAGATAAGCCACAGGGAAGTGAGTGAGTCTGTGGAATTCATGGCTGTGGAGGCCAGATCATTGGGTATATTTAAAGTGGAGGTTAATGGGTTCTTTATTGGTAAAGGCATCAAAGGATACATAGAAACATAGAAAATAGGTGCAGGAGTAGGCCATTTGGCCCTTTGAGCCTGCACCGCCATTCAGTATGATCATGGCTGTTCATCCAACTCAGAATCCTGTACCTGCTTTCTCTCCATACCCCCTGATCCCTTTAGCCACAAGGGCCATATCTAGCTCCCTCTTAAAATATAGCCAATGAACTGGCCTCAACTGTTTCCTGTGGCAGAGAATTCCACAGATTCACCACTCTCTATGTGAAGAAATTTTTCCTTGTCTCGGTCCTAAAAGGCTTCCCCTTTATCCTTAAACTGTGACTCCTCGTTCTGGACTCCCCCACCATCAGAAACAATCTTCCTGCATCTAGCCTGTCCAATCCCTTAAGAATTTTATACGTTTCAATAAGATCCCCGCTCAATCTTCTAAATTCTAGCGAGTATAAGCCTAGTCGATCCAGTCTTTCTTCATATGAAAGTCCTGCCTTCCCAGGAATCAGACTGGTTAACCTCCTTTGGACTCCCTCTATGGCAAGAATGTCTTTCCTCAGATTAGGGGACCAAAACTGCACACAATACTCAAGCTGTGGTCTCACCAAGGCCTTGTACAACTGCAGTAGAACCTCCCTGCTCCTGTACTCAAATCCTCTTGCTATTAATGCCAACATACCATTTGCCTTTTTCACTGCCTGCTATACCTGCATGCCCACTTTCAATGAAAGTGACACCCAGGTCTCGTTGCACCTGCCCTTTTCCTAATTGGCCATCATTCAGGTAATAATCTGTTTTCCTGTTCTTGCAACCAAAGTGGATAACCTCACATATATCCACATTAAATTGCATCTGCCATGAATTTGCCCACTCACCTAACCTATCCAAGTCACCCTGCATCCTCTTAGCATCCTCTTCACAGCTAACACCGCCACCCAGCTTCGTGTCATCCGCAAATAGGGAGAAAGCAGGAAAGTGGGGTTGAGAGGGATAATATATCAACCTTGATGGAATGGTGGAGCGGACTCACTGGGTTGAGTGGCCCAATTCTGCTCCTATGGCCTATGGTCTTATGGTATTATTACTATGATGGAGGAATATTTTATCTTGAAGGATGAGATGTAAAGGGTTAAGGAATGAGGTATGTGAAAATGAAGGAAGCTGGAGATCCCTAGCACAGGGGTTCCCAACCTGAGGTTCACAGACCCCTCAGTTAAGGGTAGGGGTCCATGGCTTTAAAAAAAAGTCAGAGACCCCTGCCTCAGCAGGTCTAGCACCACCTGCAGAGACAAAATTAGAGTTTGTGGAACGAGCTTCCAGTAGAAGTGGTGGAGGCAGGTTCAGTATTGTCATTTAAAGTAAAATTGGATAGGTATATGGACAGGAAAGGAATGGAGGTTATGGGCTGAGTGCGGGCCAATGGGAATAGGTAAGTGTAAGCGTCAGCACGGACTAGAAGGGCCAAGGTGGCCTGTTTCCATGCTGTAATTGTTATATGGTTACATGGTTAACGTTTCTGGTGATGACAAATAAACAACACATCCTCAGTAACACAAGAGATTCTACAGATGCTGGAAGTCTGGAGCAACACACAAAAAATGCTGCAGGAGCTCTGAATGAGAGGCAGCATCTATGAAGGGGAAGAAAGAGTTGATAATTCCCTTCATTAAGTTGCTAACAGACGTATAACCAGAAATGCTTGTTTTTATTTTAGATTTTCAACACCTGTGTTGTTTTCCTGCTGATGAATGAAGAGGAGGGGTTAAATGAGGAAGTGCTCATTTAAGAGGTTTCATAATACCCCAGTGACAACAATTTTCCGATGATGTCACTGTTGGTAGAGTTGCAGATGGTAACGAGGAGGCGTACAGGAGTGAAGTGGATCAGCTGGTTGGTGTTGCAACAGAAACCTCACAACAGTGGCAAGAATAGGGAATTTATTGCAGACTTCAGGAAGGGAAAGGTGGGAGAACACATGCCAATTCTCATTGAGGGAGCCAGCGTTGGCAAAGGTGCACAGCTTCAAATCCCTACATGTCAACATCTCCAAGGATCTATCCTGGGCTTAGCATATTGATGCAATCATTAAGAAGGCATGCCAGTGGCTCCTCTTGGGTAGGGCCAAAGACTCTAAGAAATTTCCCCACGTGTACGGAGGGGAGCGTTCTGACAGGTTGTATCGTCACCTTGCATGGAGGCTGCAGAGGACTGTGGACTCAGCCAGTTCCTTCATGGCCACAATCCTCTCCACCATTGAGGACATCTTCAGAGAGGCAGTGCCTTAATGAGGTAGCATCCATCATTAAAGACCCTCAACATCTGGGTAATGCCCTTTTCCCATTAATACCATCAAAGAAAAGGTTTGGGAACCTGAAGCCAGAACATCTTCAGACTGTGTTGGCTGTTCACACAGACACATTTTACTGTATGTTTTCAATGTTTGGATGTGTATGTAATAGATAAGGTTAATCTTAATGATGCACATTCAACGTTTTAGGAACAGCTTCTTCCCCTCTGCCATCAGATTTCTGAATGGTCCCTGAACCCAAAGCACTATTCCTCTTTTGCACTGTATTTTGTATTGAAACACACTGAATTTTTTTGTCTTGCACAGTACTGCTGCCAGAAAGCAGCAAACTTCACAACATACAGTAGGTTAGTGATAATAAACATGGGCATTCACAGTAAATACAAAGAAATGCATTAGAATTAACAAAAGCCACACACAATACACCCAACAAGATGGGGTAATAACCAATATGCAAAGACAACAAATTCCAAATACGAAAAGAATGGGGGAAAAATAGAAATAATAATTATAATAAATAAATAAGCAATAAATATTGCGAACATGAGATGAAAAGTCCCTGAAAGTGAGTCTATTGGTTTTGGGAACAGATTAGTGTTGTAGTGAGTGAAGTTGAGTGACATTATCCCCTCTGATTCAAGAGCCTGATGGTTGAGGGGTAATAACTGTTCCTGAACCTGATGGTGTGGGTCCTAAGGCACCCGTACCTTCTATCTGATGGCAGCTGCGAGAAGAGAGCCCTGAAATCTGTTTCTGATGAATTAGGCATGATCTGTGAAAGTAGTAAATTATGTTTGTGGGGGTGGATATATTGATTGATGGTTATCTATTATATTGCCCTTCCTCACGGCTTATTACCCCTCTTCTCTCTAGGGACCTGTGAACTTGTGCCTCCACTGGTTGACATCCTAATAAAGCTGTTGCAAAAGATGGTGGACACAAGATATCTGTTCTTCGTAAGCCTCCTGAATGTGTGTTTCTCTAATCTGATGCAGCCCGCCTTGCCTTCTCCTCTCAAAGGATCGATTGGCTTCTACTTAACGCAGAAATCTCCCGGAAAATTAGACACAAGTCCAAAGGTAAAAGTAAAAAGGCAGCTTCTCGAACAATGGAGAGAGTCTGATGATTTGGGAGATGCTACAAGTCCGTTGAAAAAGAAAAGAAATTTCTTAGAATCTGCTTCAGAGGACAGTTCTGATTCAGCCCAGGTGTTCTCAAATACTGATCTGCCACCTGGGATTGACCTGAATGTATTTAGAGAACTCCCCGCTAATATTCAGAAGGAAATTATATCTGACGCCAGCCGTTCACCGGATCAGCAGAAATATCACAGTCCCCAAAAGCAGAGTATTGAGAAAACACCTCGTAAAAGCAGCTTTTCCTTCAGGTCTCTCACAGAGGATCAGAGGAAGTTGCTGGTACCCCCTGATCCTGAGAGTAATTTGTCCAATCCTAGTGCAGTTCACTGTATTGCTCCAGATTTTCACAGCAGGATGTCAGCTGGTCCTGGAAACCACTTGGAGGCACGAGCTGTGCCAGGCCCTTCACCTCCATGTGAAGTTTTGCAGCCTGCTAAGAGGGCTCCTGAGGCACCCACCGATCAAAGTTCCCCACCCTTCCCCAACAATGTGGATGCAAAGGTGTTCTCACAATTGCCAGCTGAACTTCAGAAAGAACTTCTCGGGGAATGGAAACAGCAAAGGATTATGTCGAAGGTAGATGTAACAAAACGAGACAGCAAAGTCAAACCCAGCACAGGACCCAGACACTGCCAAAAGACTCCCAAGTCCAACAGTATTCTAAGGTACTTTAGCAAAAGGTAGAACTCAAGCTTGATGTGTTTATAGTGTACCACAAAACAAGAATAACCTCTTCAAAAGTGTATATTGCAGAACTGAAAGGACCGGTACTGGAAATTGAGACAAGTCACAACTACTGCTAATAGAACAGAAAACATCCCAGCACAGTACAGGCCCTTCGGCCCACGATGTTGTTCTGACCTTTTAACCTACTCCAAGATCAATCTAATCCCTCTCTCCTACATAACCCTCCAGTTTTCTTTCATCCATATGCCTATCTAAGAGTTTCTTAGAAGTCCCTAATGTATCAGTCTCTATCACCCACCACTCTCTGTGTAAAATAAAAACAACTTGCTTTTGAAATTCCCCCTGTACTACCCTCCAATCACATTAAAAGTACATCTTTACATTTTGGCTATTTCCACCCTCGGAAAAATGCACTGGCCGTTCATACGCCTATCATCTCTACCAAATCTATCTACCTATCTATCAAATCACTGGACGTCCTTCTTCACTCTGAAGAGATAAACCCTAGCTCATTGAACCTTTCCACATAAAGGTATGCTCTGTAATCAAAGCAGCATCTTAGTAAATCTCCTCTGCACCCTCTCCAGAACTTCCACATCCTTCCTACAATACCAGATCTGAAAATATTCCAAGTGTGGTCTAACCAGGGTCTTATAGAACTGCTCTTGAACTCAGTCTCACAACTAATGAAGGTCAACGCACTATACATCTCCTTAACAAACCCATGAACGATAAATTCTAATTTTAGTGGGAAGGATTCTTCTCAAGTTCAAGTTCAGTTTATAGTCAACCATACACTACCAAGTGAAACAATGTTCCTCCGGACCAAGGTGCACAACAAAGTACATATACCTTATACACATAACACATAAAGTAATATTACCTCAAATAAATTAACAAATATTAAACAAATAATAATTTACAAAATAAGTTAAAAAGTAAAGAGTATAAATCTACTGGCACTTCATACATGATGAGACCTGGGTGGTGGCAGGGAGTTCAATAGACATGGCCTAGGGGAAGAAGCTGTTACTCAGCCTAACAATTCTTGTCCTAATGCTATGGAATCTCCTGCCTGATGGTAGAGCAGGGGATCCCAACCTTTTTTTGTGCCATGGACCAATAGCATTAATCAAAGAGGTCCATGGATCCTTGGCAGGGAACTCCTGTGATAGAGGGTCAAACAAGTTGTTGGATGGATGGGACCAATCATTGGTAAGAGCTCTGCATATGCAGTGTTCCTGACAAATGTTTGAAGTCAAAGGATCTTTTCCAAATGTAGTAATACAGAGGATCTAATTCTGTCTACATTTGGCAAAAGTGAAGAAATACAAAACAGAGATTTAATTACCTTCTTCCTCTTCTCACCTGCATCTCTCCAGAGGGGACGGGCAGGCAGTGACTCCCAGGTAATAACAATGGTGCTTGTGTTTTGGACAGTAAAATCTAGGAAAGTTCTGATGTAGGAAATAAAGTGAACACTGAGAAATGGAAGCCCAATCACGAAGTCTATCCTTAAAGCCGGGAACAGTTGAAATTTTAAAGCAGAAATATCAATTTTCAAAGAAGGAAGCTGCTGTTCAAAGTAAATTTATCATCAAAGTACAAATGTGTCACCATATACACTCTGTGATTCATTTCCTTATAGGCATTCACAATAAACACAATAGAATCAACAGAAAAACCACACAACAATCAATATGCAAAAGACAATGAACTGTACATGTACAAAAAAAGGTGATAATAACAAATAAGTAAGCAATAACTATTGAAAATGTGAACTGTAGAGTACTTAAAAGTGAGTCCAGAAGTTGTTCTTAGGTTGACTAATCAGTTCAAAGTTGGGGTCAATGTAGTTCAAGAGCCTAATGGTTGAAGGATAATAACTGTTCCTGAAACTGATGTTCTGGGAGTTGAGGCTCCTGTATCTCCTTCCTGCTGGCAGCAGTGAGAAGAGAGCATGGTCTGGATTGTCAGGGTCCCTGTTGATACATGCTGCTTTCCTGCAACAATGCTTTATGTAGATGTGCCAAATGGTGGGGAGGACTTTACCCGTGATGGTCTGGGCCATATCCACTACTTTTTGAGGGTTTTCCCCATTCAAAGTCAGTGTGTTTCCATACCAGGCCATGATGCAATCAGCTAATATACTCTATAGCAGTTTATCTGAGTTTAAGATGACGTACCAAATCTGCACGGACTTCTAAGGAAGAGCTGCCTTTGTAACGGCACTTGTGTGCTGGACAGGCCTAGGCCAGGCCCATGTGTAACAGCTCGTGTATTATGTTCAGCGTTTTAACCTTAAAAAGTATATCAAAAATCAACGTTATTTGCAATATCCATTTACATGTATTAGGAATTTGCTGTGGTGTGTTAGAGCGACATACAAAGAAATTCAACAATTATAAAGAATAAAGGTTAAAGAATGGATATGAAACAAAATAAGCATAAATACAGAAATACCAGCATGTATTTACAATATAAGCAGTATTATAAAAAGTGATTGAAAGTGTTTACAGTGGAGTGATTTTGGGGCGGGGCTGTCTATGGTAATAGAGAGGGGTGCTGTGGCATGGAACGAACTAGAATGGTTGATCAGATTAACTGCCTGGGGAAGAAACCTTTAAGATGGTGTGAAGTTTTTGTTTAATAGCCTATCGCACTTTCCAGAAGTGAGCTTTTGGAAAAGGCAGTTTACAGAATGGGTTGTATCCACGTTATTTCCTGCCTGCTTCTTTGTCCTGCTCACACAAAAGTTCTGCGGTGACGGTAGACTGTTTGCCAATATGACTGTACTTGGACATGACAATGAAACAAAATGACTGAAAGCAACGTTCTTGAATGCTCGCAGTGTTCCTAAACATGTGGTGTCCTTCAAAGAAAACATTAGATGTGCAGTGGAATGTGTGGTCTGTGTTGCATGGCACGTCAGCTGTGTCTGTTTGCCAATTCAACAGATTGCCGTGATAGTGTTGCTATGATTGTTATAAACTCACTGTGTTTACAAAAATAAAGTTAACTGATTGAATTGTTGTCATTAAAAATTCTGACATGCTGTGCATTTCAGCATTCTGTGGAATTGCTCTAAATTATAATTAAAATGTTTTATAGAATCTATTGTTAGCTGAAAAATCACTGACAATGAGTAATGATGTAGAATTACATTCACAATTCACTTGGTGTTTGTTTTATCTCTGATGGATATCTACCTTTAGATTCAGATTTATTTTATTATGTGTATACTGAAACACACAGTGAAGCATGTTATTTGTGTTAACAACTAAGGATGTGTGGAGGTGGGGTGTGTTAGTGTCGCCACATATTCTGTACCAGTGCCAACATAGCATGCCCACAGTGTTCCACAGAACAACACATGCATATACACAGTCCTCTAACCCCTGGACAGATCACTTTCAACCTCCAACCTCCAATAGTCTCGTGAATTCGTAAAGTCAGGGCTATGTCCATCCAGGCTCAACTTCCAGACTACTGATCTAGAACTAATGAGTGAAGAGAAATCAATTCAATTCTATTCACGTTTAATTGTCGTTCAGCCATACAGGAATACTCATGAATACAGCCAAACGAAGAAGTGTTCTTCAAGGTCAAGATGCAAAACGCAGTACCGACAATCACACACAGCACAAAGCACACACAAAACAGCAGGCACAATGGTATCGTATTCACACAATAGGAGTCAAAAGCTCGTGGCATCAGTCCACAGTTGACCACAATAGAGCCCGTCTCCTGCTGTGTGAACACTGGGGGGAAGCACCAACTTCAGCCTGGGTGCCACGTCACACCTCCCTCAGGTGATACAGCAGCTTAAAGCCAAGTCCTCACATACATAAGATAACAAGCCCATTAGACTCTCAATCAAAATGCAACCACACAAAATATACTTGTATGTAATCCAGACCCTTCAGTCCATTGAAATCTTCAGTTGACCAGAGATTAGTTTTATTTGCCACATGTATATTGAAACGTACAGAGAAATCTGTGATTTCATCAACAAGCAAAGTTTCAAAGTAAATTTATTATCCAAGTCCATCTATGTCACCATTGAGATATTGCCCTGAGATTCATTATTCAATAAATCCACAGAATAATAACAACGGCAGCATCAATGAAAGATCACACCAACTCAGCATTCAACCAGTGTGCAAAAGACAACAAACTGTGCAAATACTAATAGAAAGAAATAATAATAAATAAATAAGCAATAAATATCAAGAACATGAGATGAAGAGTCCTCAAAAGAGAGTCTGTAGGTTGTAGTGTTGGGATAAGTGAAGATATCCCCCTCTGTTTCAAGAGCTTGATGGTCAACGAGTGCTAACTGTTGCTGAACCTGGTGGTGCGAGTCTTGAGGCCGCCACACTTCCAGCACCATCATTTGTGGACATCCTGGTGTTGGGGCACCGTCATGACAAGCTTTTTGCACCAAACCCCCTCCAGGTTTTATTTTACGAGGTTGAGTTACAAGCTCGACACTCAACCCAGGCACGGATGGAGGTCGTGTGAGGGAGCCGGCCGGATTTGAACTTGGGATCTCTCGCCTGGAGTCCAGCGCTGCTACCACTACACCACCAGCCAGTAAGTACCATCATAGCACACCTATAACTTACTAACCCTTATGTCTTTGGACTGTGGGAGGAAACAGGAGCATCCAGAAGAAACCCATGCAGTCACGGGGAGAACATAACATCTCTTTACATAGAGAGTGGCAGGAATTGAACCCTGTAAAGCATTGTGCTAACTGCTACACTACCAAGCTGCTGATCGCACGACGTCCACTGGTGTGAAGTGGAGCTGGCTGGGAAGAGAAAACTACACGATGGCACAAAGAGTTGTGATTGGGACCAAGAGAGCTTCGAACTCTTGGAGGATGGAGGCTGACGGCAATGTGTTACCTCAGAGGGTGGTGAGAGTGTGGAACGAGCTGCCAGCGCAAGTGGTGGGTGTGATTTTGATTTCAGCGTTTGAGAAGTTTGGATAAGTACAATGGTGGGAGGGGTATAGAGGACTATGGTCTGGGTGCAGGTCAATGGGACTAGGCAGTTTAAATGGTTCGGCACAGACTAGGGCTGAAAGACCTGTCTGTACTGTTCTGTCTGACAGGAATAGAGTGGGTCACTGTGAAAGGGGAAGAGTTGGTACAATAGAATCATTAGGGGTCTACTATGGAAGGGGGTAGATACGATAGAGGGGCAGATCAGGAGCCCACAATGGGATCATTGATTGTCATGGAGGACTATATTGGACAAGAATCACTGAAGCAAAGTTTAAACAATACGTACTTTGCATCTCAGGGCAGCGCAAGCTGCATCGGGCTTGACCTTAACCAAATGATGTACGAACGGAAGCAAGTCATGTTATTCGAGCTAAAATCAAACTTGTTTTGCAGCACCACCACGTGGCCAGAGCCTGAACTACAGCCTCGGTGAGCATCACAGAATTGTCCACAGCAGCAGGAATCAGTCAGGTTTATTATCGCTGTTTATTATGTCATGAACTTTGTTGTTTTGCGGCAGCAGTGCAATGCATTACATAAAAGATCACTATAGATTATGATAACTTTCAATGCTCTCTGCTGTCTGAAAGGAGTTTGTAAGTTCCCTGGGTTTTTTCCAGCTACTCGGTTTCCTCCCACATTCCAAAGATGAATTGATTGGTAGATAAATTGGTCACGTGGGTGTAATTGGGTGGCACAGGCTCATTGGGCCTATCACTGTGCTGTATCTCTAACCAAACAAGTAACTAAGAAATATATAAAGAATGAATAAGTGGTGCAAAAAGAGAGCAAAGTAGTGTTCATGGAGCGTTCAGAAACTTCATGGCAGAGGGGAAGAAGCTGTCTCTGAAACATTGAATGTGCATCTTTAGACTCCTGTACCTCTTCCTTGATGGTAGTAATGAGAAGAGGGCTTGTCCTGGGGGGGTGAGAGTCCTTCATGATGGACACAGCCAACTTGAGGCATCATTGTAGGAACACCATAGTGTTACAAAATTTGATGGGAGATGGGATGTATCAAATATTCCTATTGTTGATTAAGCTATATTTATCAATAATATGAATACAAAAGGCACAGGTGGTGAAATACATTTTAGTTGCCACCTTGGATTGGAACTGACTGGGTGAAGTTTTATGGAGAGTGTCAATAACTTTGATTTATTCTGCATTATCATTTCAAAGGACCTGTCCTTCATCCAGAAGGTAAGTGCCCTTGCAAAGAAGGTACAGCAATGCCTCTACTTTCATAGAGGTCTGCAAAGATTCAGCACTTCATCTGAAGCTTTGTCAAATTTCTATAGAAGTGCAGTGGAGAGTATACTGACTGGTTTCACACAGCCTGGAATGGAAACACCAAGACCCTTGAATGGAAAAGCCTACAAAAAGAAGTGGAGACAGCCCAGGCCATCACAGGTAAAGCTGTCCCCACCATTCCGCACCCCTACACAGAGCACTGTCGCAACACCCATCACCATGGATGCCCACCATCCAGCCCATGTTCTTTTCTCACTGCTGCCATTAGAAAAAGGGTACAGGAGCCTCAAGACCACCACCACCAATCCATCAGGTGCAGGAACAGTTATTACCCCTCAACCATCAGCTTTTTGAACCAGAGGGGCTAACTTCACCCAACTTCACTCACTCCAACACTGAATCTAAGGACTCACTTTCAAGGACTCTTCAAGTCGTGTTCTCAATATTTATTATTATTATTATTATTATTATTATTTAGTTTTCTTGTGTTTGCACGTTGGTTGTTCGTTTTTGTTATGTACAGTTTTTCATCGAGTCTGTTGCATTTCTTTGCATTTACTGTGAATGCCTGCAGGAAAATGAATCTCAGGTTAGTAAATGGTGACATATACAGTAGGGACTTTGATAATAAATTTACTTTGAAGTTACAGATACAAAATGCTGGAGGAACTGGGTGACTGTGGCTGCGTCCATTGGCTCCTGGACTGGCTTAACTCACCTTTGCAGCTCGTGATTGTGGACTCACTTTTGGAGACTCTGTGGTTTGACGTTTAATGTTTTGTGTGGTGTTATTTTTGCTGTCTGTGCAATTGGTTCTTTTTTCACACATCTGATGGTTATGTGTGGGTGTTTTCTTTAAAGAGTTTCTGTTGAGTTTGTTTTGTGGCTGTCTGCAAGAACTCAGGTTTGTACAGTGTATACGTATTTTGATAATAAATGTATTTTATCTTGAACTTTGAACTCAGCAGGTAAGGTAGCATTTATGGAGAGGAATAAACAGTTGACATCTCAGGCTGAGCAGAAACTCTTGTATTTATGGCATTTTACTCTGAGGCAGTTGAAAACCCTGCTTATTTGAAGGTTGTTCATGTTGACAGAAGCCTATCTGCTGAATTCTAACTGGAGCCTGACTTTAAATGAATCAACAGTCATGTTATTCAAGAGCCCAATGACATGTTTTCCAATGACCTGAGAGAAGAGGCTTATTTAACTATTTATTTTGCGATACAGTAAAGACCTGCACCGCCCAGCAACCCTCCAATTTAACCTAGCCTAATCGCAGACAATTTACAAAGACTAACTAATCTACAAACATACTTTCGACTACGGGAGGAAACTCCTTACAGAACATTACCAGAATTGTTCTACAAAATCAAAGCTGTAATAGTGTTGTGCTACCTGCTATGCTACCATGGCTCCCTTTTAGCTTTTTTTTTTGTCATGTACATCAAATCATTCGGTGAAATGTGTTGTTTTATGTCAGCAATGACTATGGTCCAACCATGTGCTGGAGTCAACATGGCAGTATTGCTGAGCTTTCTGTACCAACATAGCCTGCCCACAATTTACTAACACTAACTCTTATGGGGCTGGGCTTTGGGAGGGGCAATTGGAGCACCCATAGGAAACTAACACAAAGCAGAGTCACAGGTAGACCGAGCATTGAAAAAGGCTTTCTGCGCACTAGTGGGCAATTGAATATAAAAGTTAGAAGGTTGTGGTGCTGGTGAACAGGACACTGGCAATGTCACACTTGGAGTATTATGTTCAGATCTGGCCATCCTGCTGTAGGAATGATGTAACTAAACGGGAACGAGTGCGGAAAAGATTCACAATGATTTTATTCCTCGGAGTGTAGGAGACTGAGAGGTGATCTAATAGAAGTGTAAAACTCATGAAGGACATAGATAGAATGAATGCACACAGTCTTTTTCAGAGGGTTGGACAATTAAGCTTCCTTAAGGTTGCTATAGCCAGGAATGGTAGTGAGGACAAGATCCCACTAGCTATTAAATGCTCCAAATGGCGTGCGTCTCAAATAGCCTCTGACAACCAAGTCCAGCTCTCGGGCTTCACATGTGCCTTAGCTACTAAGCCCAATGGAACCATTTCTACTGACAGGAGAAGAGACAAAGGCAGACTACAGGCACCTTAAAACTAGTCGCTTCAGGCAGAGAGGGAGAAGAAAATGTCTGGTCTCAAACCTCTGCTGCCTTGCAGCTATATCCACTCATGGGGAAAGCTTTGGGAATAAACTCCGAGGGAAAAATCTGGAGCTGGAGTCCCTAAGGCAGACCTATGTCGTGCTCCATGCTGACTGACAACTACCATGGTGGTGATGCCAAACTGTATCAGTCCCTGCTGTTCCTTCGGGTTCATCAGATACATGGAGTGGGGTTTTTGCTTCATGGGCAACAGCTTGCTCTCCGTCTCATACCGCCCTGGCTTGCATATCCATGGTTGACCCTGACCGGCAGAGGCCTCATCATCATCATGGGCAATCAAGACCTAAGGGTAGAGGTTTTAGGTGAGAGGAATCTGAGGGGCAATTTTTACACAAAGGGTGGTATATATGGGAATGAGCTGCCAGAGGAAGTGTTTGAGGCGGGTACAATAACAACTTTTAAAACAGTTGGACAGGTGTATGCATAGGAAAGGTTTAAACAGTTATGGCCAAATGCTGACAAATGGCTTGGATGGGTCATCTTGGTTAGTATAGACCAGTTGGGCTGAAGGGCCTATATTTTTGCAGTATGACTCTATTACAACTTTACAGAAATCCTACTGAGTGATTGGTTGCCCATCATACCTGACGGTGACAGTTAGATTTATGCAGTTCATGGATGTGAACTGCATGATGAAACGTGTGCAGGAGAGTTTTTAAAGTGGAAAAGCCATTGCACTGGGACAGTTCCATTCTGTCAACCTACAAAGTCCGAATGCAATGGTACAAGCAAGCATTACAGACTAAGGTTTTCCTCCCCACACCTTTTCATTCTGGCACCTTACCCATTCCTTCTCGAACCTGAAGAATGGTCTTGGCCCAAAACCTTGGCTATCTACTTTTCTCCATCGATGCTGCCTTACCCACTGAGTTCCTCCAGCATTTTGTGTGTGTTGCTTGGGGTTTTGCTTGGTTGCAATGGCTGAGTATAACTTCTTTTGTGCCTTGTCATGCCCTGTGCTCTCAATGCAGTACTGCCTCCTGGCCATTTGATCTCACTTTTGACCTCATTCACCCAGTCCTCGGCAACTGACTTCACCCACAAAGACAGGTATGACCCTGTCTCACCAGGGTGTAAGACCACTGGCCACATTAGCCTGCCAGGTGACTCAGCGGGTCAGTCAGCATCTATGGAGATCAGTTGATAGCCAAGGTTTTGGGCCAAGACCATTCTTCAGGCAAGGCAGGGCAGGGCAGCAGTGGGAATTGAAACTTGATCAGTGATCACTGGTGCTGTAACACAATTGTGTTAACCCCTATGCTACCATGCCACCCTATGGAATCTATACCTTGCATGGAGTGCCAACTTATATTCAAGTTATTGGTATTGGAATTGGTTTGTTATTATCACATGTACCAGAATATAGAAAAGAACTTGTCTCATACTCTGTTCATACAGATCAAATCATTACACAGTGCATTGAGGTAGAGCAAGGTAAGACAATAACAGAATGCAGAATAAAGTGTCACAGAAACAAAGAAAATGCAGTGAAGGTAAACAATAAATTGCAAGATCATAACAAACTAGACTGAGGTCAAAAGTCCATTACCAGTTCAAGAGACTGAAAAATATGGGGTAGGAGATGTTCCACACTCACACCACTGTCAGAATGAAGAAGTTCCTTCTCAGGCTCTCTTTAAATATTTCTTTCACCTTTCACCCTTAACCTATGACCTCTAGTTCTTGTCTCACCCAGCCTTGTGGAAAGCAGCCTATTTGCATTTACTCTATCTACACCCCTCATAATTTTGTATGCATCTATCTATTCTCCCCTCACTCTCATAAATTCAAGGGAATAAAGTCCTAACCCATTCAACTTTTCCCTAGAACTGAGATCTTCAAGTCACGGCCACACGTTTGCAAAATCTCTCTGCACTCTTTCAATCTTATTGATATCTTTTCTGTCGGATGTTGACCAAAACTGCACACAGTACTCCAAATTGGCCTCACCGATGTCTTATAGAACTTCTGCATAACATCCTAATGCCAGTATTCAGTACATGGATTTATGAAGGCCAATGTGCCAAAAGCTTTCTTTATAGCCTTATCTCTCTGTGATGCCACCCTCAAGGAATTATTGATCTGTATTCCCAGATCCCTCTGTTCTACCACACTCCTCAAAGCCCTACTGATCACCATGTAAGTCCTATCCTGTTTTTATTTTGAAATCTTGCATCATAATCTATGTGCATGCACTTTCTTTAATTGAATTTGGAATTAGCATTGGAATTGGAATAGGAATTGGTTTATTACTGTGGCGTGTACCAAGATACAGTGAAAAGTTTGACTTGCATACTGTTCATACAGATCAAATCATTACACAGTGCATTGAGGTAGAACAAGGTTATTTCCCATGGTAGGGGAGTCTAGGGCACATCTTCAGGATTGAAGGACATCCACTTAGAACAGAGATGCAGCGAAATTACTTTAGTCAAAGGGTGGTAAATCTGTTGAATTTGTTGCCAAGAGGGGCTGTGGAGGCAAAGTCATTGGGTGCATTTAAGGCAGAGATCGATAGGTTCTTCATTAGCCAGGGCATCAAACCATATGGGGAAAAGGCAGAGGAGAGGAGATGACTGGAAGAATTGGATCTGCCCACGATTGAATGGTGGAGCAGACTCAATGGGCCAAATGGCCTACTTCTGCTCCTATATCTTATGGTCTTATTAAGGTGAAACACTTACAAAGTGCAGACTAAAATGTAACAGAGAAAGTACAGTAGATTGTGAGGTCAAGAGTCCATCGCATCATACTCGATAAAAGTTAACAGTGAGGTAGAAGATGTTGCAAGGGGGCTTGACACCCATGTTCTGATTAGCAGCAATGGCAGTCTGTGCTCCTGAGGCCAAATCACAGGAACTTTGAGTGCTTTGATAAGTTATATCACTGCACAAGAAAAAAGTACAAAGCTCAAAAGTAAGTTTATTATCAAAGTTACATATGAGATTCATTTTCTTGCGGGCATTCACAGTAAATACAAAGAAACAAGAAGAAAAAAGCAACATTTTAATAATAAATAAGCAATAAATATTGAGAACATGAGATGAAGAGTCATTTAAAGTGAGTCCATAGGTGGTGGGAATGTTTCAATACAGGGTGCATGTAGTTCAAGAGCGTAATGACTGAGGGGTAATAACTGTTCTTGAGCATGATGGTGTTCTTAGATCTGAGGCTTCTGTGCCTTCTTACTGATGAAAGCAGCAAGAAAAGAGCGTGGCCTGAATGGTGGAGGTTGTTGATGATGAATGCTGCTTTCCTTTGACCACACTCATGTAGATGTGCTCAGAGGACTTTACCCGTGTTGGTATGTGATGCAGTTTTGGGGCTTCATTTACAAGAAATTGTTCAGTGTAATTGTGAATACAATGCGCACTGCAAGTGGAGACACCCTAGAGAACCATTTCCTACACAGAGCCTGGCTGATCTATATTTTGTTTTATGAGCTGTGACCTTGTGGTTGCATTGCATTCTCTTTCGACAAATGTTATGCACAAAGTTTATTTTTGGAAAAAAGCTGACAGCTGAAAATGTTTGCATTAAGCAACAGCTGTAAGGAAGCTACCAAGAAAGGTCGTATGTACGCCATGTTTATTTAAGTCCAGATATACATACTGCACTTCTCAGAGGAGAAATGTGTAGAAATACTGTTCTTGACTGGGGTGCTTACTACAACAGAAAATAAACCATCTTGCAGAATCACAACCAGGTTTATTATCACTGACATGTTGTAAAATTTGTTGGTTTGTGCCAGCAGTACATTGCAATACATAATAAAAACAGTAAATTACAATAATTATATATAAAATGAATTAAGTAAGTATTGCAAAAATGAGAGAAAAATAAAATAGTGAAAAAATAAAAAATAAAATATAAAATAAAATAAAATAGTTCATGGGTTTATTGTGCATTCACAGATCTGATGGCAGAGGGGAAGAAGTGCTGGAGGAACTCAGCGGGTCAGACAGCAGCTATGAAAATTAATAAACAGTTGTTTCGGGCCGAGGTCCTTCATCAGGCCTAGAAGGGAAAGGGGGAATGAGCCAGAATAAGAAGGTGGGGGGAGGGGAAGAATACGAGCTAGAAGGTGACGGGTGAGACCGGGTGGATGGGGGGCACAAGGTGAAGGGGAAGGTTGGTGTGTGGGTCAATGAGTGGGGGACGGGGAATGAAGTGAGAAACTGAGGCGGGGTGATAGGTGGAAGTGTTAAAGAGTTGAAAAAGAAGGGATCTGATAGGAGAGGAGAGTAGACCCTCGGAGAAAGGGAAGGAAGAGGGGCATCAGGGGAAGGTGAAAGGAAAGATAAGAAGATCAGAGGTAAGAGTGAACCCAGCATGTCAATGAAAGAAAAGGGAAGGGGAGGTACCATGATATCATGTCAACAACCTTTCCCTCAACCTGAAATGTTCACAAATCTTCTCTCCCTGGAAACACTGTTGAGTTCCTTCAGGTAAATTCATTGTTGCCGCATCTTATGCACTCAGTGCCCACTTTATTAGGTACACCTGTACAACGGCTTGTTAATGCAAATATCTAATCAACCAATCATGTAACAGCAACTCAATGCATTATAAACATGCAGACATGGTCAAGAGGTTCAGTCCTGATGAAAGGTCTCGGCCTGAAATGTCGAATGTTTTCACAGATGTTGCCTGACCTGTTGAGTTCCTCCAGCAGTTTTTGTGTGTTTCTTTCTATTTCCAGCATCTGCTTTGTCTTGTTGGTAAGAGGTCAGAACAAAATGTGGAAGAAATGTGAACTAAGTGACTTTGAACATGGAATGATTGTTGGTGCCAAACAGGGCAGTTTGAGTATCTCAGAAACTGCTGATCTCCTGGGGACTTCCATGCACAACAGTCTCTACAGTTTACAGAGAATGGTGTGAAAAACAAAAAAAAATTTCCTGTGAGTGACAGTTATGTGGGTGAAAACACCTCTTAATGAGCGAGGTCAGAGGAGAATGGCCAGACTGGATTCCACAATCAATTCCTTGATGTTACTGATGTTGAGTGCAAGGTTGATATTACAACACCACTCAACTAGCTGATCTACCTCACTCATGCATACATTTGCATACATATATAAAATAATGGATATTTGTCCCTTCGCTTTGACTTTATGCGGAACTTCAATCAGCTGTGCACTGTCTAGTCTGCTGGAATAGAGGTATTGGCTGAGCTGTCAATGGAGCAAGTAAGCATGAAAATAGTGCAGAGGTAACACCTAACACATTGACAATTCCTTGAGTTCTCCCAGCAGTTTGAGTGAAGGTAATACATCAGTTTGAAATTTAACTGTAAAAGATACCACTGGTGAAAGTCCACCAGTCCCAGTATTGTGCTGGAATGTCAACACAGATCGCGTGCACATTTCTAAAGTACTCATGTCTGCCTCAGGGTACTTATCAGATTCAGATTCATTTATTTTTCACATGTGCAGAGTGAAACGTGTTATTTACATTAACAACCAACACAACCCAAGGACGCGCTGGGGACAGCCCACGTTTTGCCACACATTCCACATCAGTATAGCATGTCCACAACATTCAGCAGAAAAAGAACAACAGCCACCTACACAAAATGATGGAGGAACTGAGCACATCAGGCAGCATCTCTGGAGGGCAAGATGTTTCAGGCCAAGATCCCTCATCATGACAGGCAAGAACAGGGGAAGAAGCTCTTTCCTATTAGATTCCTTCATCTTCGGACCTATCAGCTCTCCCGAGCCACCTTCTCAAAGTTCAAAGTACATTTACTATCAAAGTATGTATACATTATACAACCTTGAGATTTGTCTCCGTGCAGGCAGCCACAAGACAAGAAACACAGAATGAGAGAAACAACACACCAGATGTGCAGCGAAAGAGAAAAAAGTCATCTCATCTCACCAATCATCCTCTATTTTGTACATCCACCTGACCCCTTTCCTACCTTCTTATTCCTGATTATTTTCCCTTCTTTTCCTGATGAAAGGTCTCAATCCAAAGCATCAGCTGGTTGTTCCCTTCTACAGACGCTGCCTGACCTGTTGAGTTCCTCCAGCAACTTTTATTGAGACACAATGCAGAATAGACCTTTCAATGCACACCACCCAGCAACCCCCAATTTAACCGCAATTTACAATGACAGATTAGCCATCTGGTGTGCCTTTGGACTGTGGGATGGAACTGGAGCACCCAGAGGAAACCCACGTGGTCAGAGGGAAAACGTACAAACTCCTTACAGGGGGGAATTGAACCCAGGTTGCTGGTACTGCAAAGCATTGTGCTAACCACTACACTACCATGAACCTCTTGTGAATATGAACAATAAAACAATCCTTTTTCCTCCCTCCCACCCACTGTCATAGGCAGTTTGAAGAAGATTATCTTCATACAGTCTGAGAGATCCATAATGTCAAATGCCTTTAAACTGTAACTACAGAATTAAAGATGAAATTAAGTTTAAAAACCTCATGCGTGACAAGAATATTTCTTGGAAAAATTTTGTATGCATTTGTAAGTATCTCACTTTCTAAAGCTATCTTGCATCAACTACAGCAAGGGTTTCGGATTTAAAGAATCCGAGAATAGAATAGATATGGGAGATCAAATAATCTGTTGAGTAACATAGATCTCATACTGTTGAAACCATAGAAATTTCATTTGTGGAACTCATCGTGTCTGGATTAAATAAGTAAAATAGAGAAAGTTTGGAGACAGTGCAAGAGGGAGGATAGACAGGTAACAGAGAAAGGACACACTCAGACCGATGGTTTGAGATGTGTCTATTTTAATGCAAGGAGTATTATGAACAAAGCAGATGAGCTTAAAGTGTGGATCAGTACTTGGAGGTTTGATGTTGTGGCCATTTCAGAGACTTGGATGGCTCAGGGGTTGGAATGGCTACTTTGAGTGCCAAGCGTTGGATGTTTCAGAAAGGACAGGGAGGGAGGCAAAAGAGGTGGGGGCATGGCACTGTTGATCAGATATAGTGTCACAAAAGCAGAAAAGGAGGAAGACATGGAAGGATTGTCTACAGAGTCTCTGTGGGTGGAAGTTTGGAACAGGAAGGGGTCAATAACTCTACTGGGTGTTTTTTATAGACTACCCAATAGTAACAGGAATATCGAGGAGCAGATAGGGAGACAGATTCTGGAAAGGGGTAATAATAACAGGGTTATTGTGATGGGAGATTTTAATTTCACAAATATTGATTGGTATGTCCCTAGAGTGAGGGGTTGAGATGGGGTGGAGTTTGTTAGGAGTGTTCAAGAAGGTTTCTTGACACAATATGTAGATAAACCTACAAGAGGAGAGGCTGTACTTGATCCGGTATCAGGAAATGAACCAGGTCAGGTGTCAGATCTCTCAGTGGGAGAGCATTTTGGAGATAGTGATCACAACTCTATCTCCTTTACTGTAGCATTGGAGAGTGATAGAAACATACAAGTTAGGAAGGCGTTTAATTGGAGTAAGGGGAACCAAGAGGCTATCAGGCAGGAACTTGGAAGCATAAATTGTGAATAGATGTTCTCAGGGAAATGTATGGAAGAAATGTGGCAAATGTTCAGGGGACACACAAAATGCTGGTGGGACACAGCAGGCCAGGCAGCATCTATAGGAAGAAGTACAGTTGCCGTTTCGGTCCGAGACCCTTTGTCGAAGTGTCTCAGCCGGAAATGTCAACCGTGCTTCTTAATCACAGAGTTAACCTGCGCAGCTGCTTTGAGCGTCCTATGGACTCGAACCCCAAGATTCCTCTGATCCTCCACACTGCCAAGGGTCTTACCACTAATGCTTTATTCTGTCATCATATTTGATCTACCAAAATGAACCACCTCACACTTACCTGGGTTGAACTCCATCTGCCACTTCTCAACCCAGTTTTGAATCCTATCAATGTCCCGCTGTAACCTCTGATAGCCCTCCACAACATCTCCAACCTTTGTGTTGTTAGCAGATTTACTAACCCAACCCTCCACTTCCTCATCCAGCTCATTTATAAAAATCACAAAGAGGAGGGGGGTCCCAGAACAGATCCCTGAGGCACACCACTGGTGACCGACCTCCATGCAGAATATGACCAATCTACAACCACTCTTCGCCTTCTGTGGGCAAGCCAATTCTGGATCCACAAAGCAATGTCCCCTTGGATCCCATGCCTCCTTACTTTCTCAATAAGCCTGGCAATGGGTACCTTGTCAAATGCCTTGCTGAAATCAATGTACACCACATCTACTGCTCTACTTTCATCAGTGTCTTTAGTCACATCCTCAAAAAAGTTCAATCAGACTTGTAAGGCACAATCTGCCTTTCACAAAGCTGACTATTTCCTAACAATATAATGCCTCTCCAAATGTTCATAAATCTTGCCTCTCAGGATTTTCTCCATCATTTTACCAACCACTGAAGTAAGACTCACTCGTCTATAATTTCCTGGGCTATCTCTTCTTCCTTTCTTGAATAATGGAACAACATCCACAACCCTCCAATCCTCCGGAACTTCTCCCATCCCCATTGACGATGCAAAGAGTATCGCCAGAGGCTCAGCAATCTCCTCCCTTGCCTCCCACAGTAGCCTGAGGTACACCTTGTTCAGTCCCGGTGACTAATCCAACTTGATGCTTTCCAAAAGCTCCTGCACATCATCTTTCTTAGTATCTACATGCTCAAGTTTTTTAGTCCACTGTAAGTCATCCCTACAATCACCAAGATCCTTTTCCAGAGTGAATACTGAAGCAAAGTACTTATTAAGTACCTCTGCTATCTCCTCCGGTTCCAAACACATTTTTCCAATGTCACACTTGATTGATTCTATTCTCTCATATCTTATCCACTTGCTCTTCACATACTTATAGAACGCCTTGGGGTTTTCCTTAATCCTGATCACCAAGGCCTCCTCATGGCCCCTTCTGGCTCTCCTGATTTCATTCTTTAGCTCCTTCCTGCTAGCTTTGTAATCTTCTAGATCTCTATCATTACCAAGTTTTTTGAACTTTTCATAAGCTCTTCTTTTGTTCTTGACTAGATTTACAACAGCCTTTGTACACCACGGTTCCTGTACCCTACCATCCTTTCCCTGTCTCAATGGAAGCACCTTTGCAGAACTCCACGCAAATATCCCCTGAACATTTAAAAACACAAACATGAGGAAATCTGCAGATTCATCAATTGTGGGATTGAGTTTAGGAGCCAAGAGGTAATGTTGCAGCTATATAGGACCATTGTCAGACCCGACGGAGTACTGTGCTCAGTTCTGGTCGCATCACTACAGGAAGGATGTGGAAACTATAGAAAGGGTGCAGAGGAGATTTACAAGGATGTTGCCTGGATTGGGGAGCATGCCTTATGAGAATGGGTTGAGTGAACTCAGCCTTTTTTCCTTGGAGCGACGGAGGGTGAGAGGTAACTTGATAGAGATGTATAAGATGATAAGAGGCATTGATCATGTGGATAGTCAGAGGCTTTTTCCCAGGGCTGAAATGGCTATCATGAGAAGGCACAGTTTTAAGGTGCTTGGAAGTAGGTGCAGAGGAGATTTCAGGGGTAAATTTTTTTTTACGCAGAGGGTGGTGAGTGCGTGGAATGGGCTGCCGGCAACTGTAGTGGAGGCGGATACAATAGGGACTTTTAAGAGACTCCTGGACTTCTAGATAGGTACATGGAGCTCAGAAAAATAGAGGGATATGGGTAACCCTGAGTAATTCCTCAGGCAAGGACATGTTCAGCACAACTTCGTGGGCTGAAGGGCCTGCATTGTGCTGTAGGGTTTCTATGTTTCCAGAATCTAATGCAGAACATGGGCATTTCACTTTAATATGGCCAGTCCATCATGGATAAAGCATCTCCCCACCATTGAGCATTGTTGCAGGAAAGCAGCATCCACCAACAGGGGCCTCCACCGTCCAGGACCTGCTTTCTTGTGGCTGCTGCCATCAGGAAGAAGGTACACGAGTCTCAAGACTCACACCACCAGGTTCAGGAACAGTTATTACCCCTCAATCATTGGGCTCCTGAACCGGAGGAATAACTTCACTCAACTTCACTTGCCCCATCACTTCAATGTTTCCATAACCTATAGACTCACTTTTAGCAACTCTACATCTCGATATTTATTATTTATTATTATTATTTCTTTATTTTTGTATTTGCCGTTTAGGTCTATAGCACATTGGTGGATTACTCAAGTTGGTGTGGTCGTTCATTGATTCTGTAATGGTCATTATTCTACTCTGGATTTGTTGAATATGCCCACAAGGAAATGAATATCAGGGTCATATATGGTGATGTGTATGTACCTTGATAATAAATTTATTTTGAACTTTGAAGTTTGAAGAATCAGAAAATTTCATCACCTTGTTTCATGTTTCAGCTTCGTTACTCTTCATCATTGCGTGGTGGGGTGGAGATACGTCTCTACCTAAATGTAAATGTAAGGTGCTCCTATTCTCTGCTAGTCTGCAGCTCACTCTTGGACAAGGTGTAGCACCTGCTTTGCCCCCTGATCAGGGTCACATGACGCCATGGGAGCTGGTGGTGGATGGTCGTATGAACAGCTGGTTCATATCACAAGTCCTGGTTATATGACCACTGACACCAGGCAGACAATCTCTGAAGAGTATTGATAATGGCTGGGGTCACTCATCTTGTAAAGATACTGCCCAGAAGAAAGCAATTACAAAGCACTTATATAGAAAAATTTGTTAAGAACAATCATTGTCATGATGTGCACCTACACCATATGACATGGCACATAATGATTCTTCATAACTTTCCAATCTCCAACAGGATCCTACCACTAAGTACGTCTTTCCCTTGACCCCACCCCCCGCTCTCTGCTTTCCAGAGAGAATGCTATCTATGTGACTCCCTGGTTTACTCATCCCTCCTCACTGATCTCCCTTCTGGCACATATTCCTGCAAATGTAATGCCAGCTACCTCCTCCCCAAACAAACAGTCCTTCCAGGTGAGGTGATACCTCACCTGCCAGGCTATGAGGATCATCTATTGCATCTGGACCTCCTGGTGTGGATCTTCCATGTTAGTGAAACCTGACACAGATTGGGGACCACTTTGTTGAGCATCTTCATTCTGTCTACCGTAAAAGGCAGGATCTTCTGGTATTTACCCATTTCAAATTGACTTCCTGTTTCCATTATGACATGTTTGTTTATGGGCTCCACTATGGCCAGGATAACACCAAACTCAAATCAGTGGAGCAAAGCCTCATAATCCTTCTGGTTAGCCTCCAATCTGATGGCACGAACAGTGGCTTCTCCCCACTCCCCATTCTGACTCCCGTCCTACCTTTCTTTTCTCCTTATATGGCCATCGCTTCCCTCTTGTTCTCCTTCTCCTTCCATTTCTTTCATGGTCCTCTAATCTCTCATCAGATGCCAGCTTCTTTTTAGACTTTTTTTTAGATTCAACTTTATTGGCATTGTGCCGAGTACAGATACAAAGCCAGTGAAATGCAGTTAGCATCTAAACAGAAATGCAAAGAATAGTGTTATTTACAAAATAACTGCAAATAAAAAGTAAGTGCTACAGCACACAA
Organism: Hypanus sabinus; assembly: GCF_030144855.1. Taxonomy (NCBI): domain Eukaryota; kingdom Metazoa; phylum Chordata; class Chondrichthyes; order Myliobatiformes; family Dasyatidae; genus Hypanus; species Hypanus sabinus. The sequence goes on along the minus strand of NC_082719.1, from coordinate 100,119,082 downwards.
ATATAAAAGTACTGAGACAGTACAATATGGGTGGAATACTGCTTAGCGCTGTGATGTGAGGTTCAGCAGGGTCACAGCCTCAGGGAAGAAGCTCTTCCTGTGCCCGCTGGTACGGGAGCGGAGGCCCCTGTAGCGCTTACTGGATGGGAGGAGAGCAAAAAGTCCATGGTTAGGGTGAGATGCATCCTTGATAATGCTTTTCACCCTGCCCAGGCAGCGTTTATGGAAGATGTTCTCAATGGTGGGCAATTGGGTACCGATAATCTGCTGGGCAGTTTTCGTCACCCCCTAGAGTGCTTTGCGGTCCGATACGGGACAATTGCCATACCACACTGAGATGTAGTTGGTGAGTATGCTCTCAATGGTACAGCAGTAAAAGTCCGTCAGTAACCTGGGACAGAGGTGAGCTTTCTTGATGCTCTGCAGGAAATAAAGGCGCTGTTGCGCCTTTTTGATCAGGATGGAGGAGTTCAGGACCAGGTGAGATCCTCGGAAATGTGGACACCAAGGAATTTGAAGCTTGATACACTCCACTACAGCTTTGTTGATGTAGATGGGGATGTGAGTGTGCTCCTAGCACGCCTGAAATCCACAATGTTCTCCTTGGTCTTCTGGGTGTTAAGGGCCAGGTTGTTGTCGACACACCATGCGGCCAGGTACTGGACCTCGTCCCTGTAGGCCGTCTCGTTATCCCCTCTGATCAGGCCAACCACAGTGGTGTCGTCTGCAAACTTGGTTATGGAGTTAGAACCATGCACAGGAACACAGTTATAGGTAAAAAGGGAGTACAGAAGAGGGCTCGGCACACAGCCTTGAGGCGTGCCAGTGTTCAGGGTGAGAGTGGAGGAGGAGAGGTTGTCTAACAACAGATTGGGGTCTGTTAGTCAGAATGTCCAAGGTCCAATTGCAGAGGGATGAGCTGATACCAAGCTGGTGAAGTTTGGCAATCAGCTTGGAGGGGATCACATATTGAATGCCGAACTAAGGTCAACGAACAGCATTCTGACATATGAGTTGGGGCTGTCCAGGTGGGCCAGGGCAGAGTGAAGTGCTGTGGAGATGGCATCCTCTGTTGACCTGTTGGTGCGATAGGCAAATTGGTGGGGGTCCAGGGTAGTGGGCAGACAGGATTTCAGATGTGATAGAACCGGTCTCTCAAAGCACTTTGCAATGATGGGGGTGAGTGCAACTAGGCAGAAGTCATTCAGGCCCATGGCAGTGGAATGCTTCGGCAATCTTGAAGCTAGTGGGGACAATTGCCTGGGCCAGGGATAGATTGAAAATGTCCATTTACTTCTTCCACCTAAATACTCCTAGCTTCTTACTTCATCTCTCCTCTCGCCCATGCAACTTCTTCCTCACCTGGTCTCATCTATCACTTGCCAACATGTACACTTTCCCTGACCCACCCACCTTCTGATTCTGATTTGCTCCCCTTCCTTCCCCGTCCTGATGAAGGGTCTTGGCCTAAAACGTTGATTGTTTATTCCTCTCCATGGATGCTGCCTGACTTGTAGAAGTCTGAAGAAAGTGTGGCATTTTAGAACATAAGTTTGGATTTGACCTTTCTATGCTGTAACTTTTGATTTTGTGATTAAAGCAAAAAAAGTTAAAATACTGGAACTGGAATTGTTTTATTATTGTCACATGTACCAAGATGCAGTAAAAAGCTCGTCTTGTATACTGTTGATACAAATCAAATCATTACACAGTGCACTGAAGTAGAACAAGGTAAAACAATAACAGAATGCAAAATAAAGTGGAACAGTTACAGAGAAAATGCAGCGTCAGTGAACAATAGGGTTGAAGATAAAAATAAAGCCCATTGTGAGGTCAGAACTCCAGTTTATTATACAAATGGACAGTTCAGGACTCTGATAACAGCAGGATAGAGGCTGTCCTTCAACCTGGTCTGATATCCGCTCTTGATTCTCTTTTACACTTTATATACCTGAAGAAACTTTTGGTATCCTCTAATATTATTGGTTAGCTTATTTTTGTATTCCATCTTTACCTTCTTAACAATGTCTTAAGTTGCCTTCTGGTCGTTTTTAAAAGCTTTCAATGCTCTAACTTTCCACTAATTTTTGCTCTATAATATGCCCTCTCTTTGCCTTTTATGTGGGCTTTGACTTCTCTTGTTAGCCATGGCTGTGTCCTCTCTCATTTAGAATACTTCATCCTCTTTGGGACGTATATATCCTGGGCCTTCTGAATTGTTTCCAGAAATTCCAGCCATTGCTGCTCTGTTGTCATCCCTGACAGTGTAGTTTACCAATCAATTCTGGCCAGCTTCTCTCTCACGCCTCTGTAATTCCCTTAACTCTACTGTAATACTGATACGTCTTACTTTAGCTTCTCATTCTCAAATTTCAGAGTGAATTTGATAATATTATGTTCACCTGCCCTGTAGAGTTCATTTACCTTAAGCTCTATAATTAATTCTGGTTCATTGCAGAACACCCAAACCAGAATATCTGATCCTCCAGTGGGCTCAACCATGAGCTGCTCTAAGAAGCCATCTTGTAGGCACTCCAGAAATTCCCCCTCCTGGAATCTAGCAACTACCAGCCTGATTTCCCCAATCTAACTGCATATGGAAATCGCCCGTGACTATTGTAACATTTCCCGTTTGGTATGCATTTTCTATCTCACATTGTAATTTGTAGACCACATCTTACTACTGCTTGTACTTCTGTATATAACTCCTATCAGGGTCTTTTTACCCTTGCAGTCTCTTTGCTCTATCCACAATGATTCAACACCTTCTGACCTTTGGTCACTTCTTTCTAATCATTTGATTTCTTTTTTTTACCGCCCCCTCTGCCTCCTTGCCCATCCTTTTGAGACAATGTACAGTATATACTTGTACATTAAGCTCCCAGCTGTAATCTCTCAGCTATAATTCAGTGATGTCTACAACATCATGCCTGCCAGTCTGCAACTATGCTACGTTCATCCACTTTTTGAGGTATACTTCACGTATTCAGTCCTTTATTCACCTTTTCAATTCTGTTTGCCTTTTATGTTGCCACATCCCTTTACTGCAATTTTTCTCTATTAACAGCCTCTCTGCTCTACACATTACCTCTGGTTGTAAACCATTTTCCTCATCTTCAGCAGTATCATCCACCTTTCCTACGATACTTCTTGCATTGAAATATGCGCAGCTCAGGACTCTAATCGCTCCATGCTCAACCTTTTGATCCCTGACTTTGTCTGAGATCTTATCAACATCTTACCAACCTCCCCACTAACTGTTCTGGCACTCTGGTTCCCATACCCCTGCAACTCTAGTTTAAACCCCACCATGCAGCATTAGCAAACTTCCCCACTAGGATATTATTCCCCCTCCAATTCAAGTGCAAACTGTCCCTTCTGTACAGATCCCACCTTCCCAGGAAGAGAGCCTAGTGATCCAAAAGTCTTCTGCCTTCCCTCCAACACTAACTCCTTAGCCAAGTATTAAACTGTATAATCTGCAGTAAGTTTGTCAAATGGGACCTGCATTTGCTGAATCTATGCTGCATCTGCTAAATGGATCTCTCAGGCAGATGCAGCATGGATTCAGCAAAGGCAGGTCCTGTTTGACAAACATACTGGAGTTCTTTGAGGATATAATGAGTGCAGTGGATAGAGGGAAACAGATGGACATTTTATACTTGGATTTCCAGAAGGCATTTGATAAGGTGCCACATAAAACACATATCCATAGGTAAGGATGCATAGAGTTGGGTATGATGTATTAGCAAGGATAGAGGATTGGTTAACTAATAGAAAGCAGAGAGTTGGGATACATGGGTATTACTCTGGTTGGCAATCAGTGGTGAGCGGTGTGTTGCAGAGGTCGACGCTGGGCCCACAACTGTTCATGATATACATTAATGATCTGGAAGAGGGGACTGACTGTAGTGTTTTTAAGGTGACACTAAATTGAGTGGAAAAACAAATTGTGCAGAAGATATGGAGAGTCGGCAGAGAGATATAGATAGGTTAAGTGAGTGAGTAAGGGTCTGATAGGTGGAATACAATGTTGGTAAATGCGAGGTCATCCACCTTGGAAGGAAAAATGGAAGAGCAGGTTATTATATAAATAGTAAAACATTGCAGCGTGCTGCTGTGCAGAGGGACTTGGGAGTGCTTGTGCATGAATCACAAATTGTTGATTTGCAGATGCAGCTGGCTATCAAGAGGGCAAATGGGATGTTGGCCTTCATTGCTAGAGGGATTGAATTTAAGAGCAGGGAGGTTATGCAGCAATTGTACAGGGTACTGGTGAGGCTGCACCTGGAATACTGTGTGCAGATCTGGTCTTCTTACTTGAGGAAGGATATACTGGCTTTGGAAATGGTGCAGAGGAGGTTCACCAGGTTGATTGCAGAGATGAGGCAGTTAGATTATGAGGAGAGATTGAATCACCTGGGACTATACTGTTATGATACGGCATCAATGAATATAGAATTAAGACAGGTTTTTTTTTATAAACAAATAAAACATTTATTAAACACTGCTCAATAAAAAACCAAAAGTAAACAAACGACTAACTTAACTGGAAGTTAACTGCTATATGGCAACTCGAACAGTTCTTAAAGTGATAAATGCAAAAGTCCAAATGATTTACACAGTCAATTAGGAGAGACTTTCCTGAAGTAACAAATTCCTCGACAGTGTGAAGTTACTGTTGATCCCAGCCGAAATATGCCTCGCCCAAAGGATTTACAATGAAGAAAATAAAAATGGCTTAAAGGCACTGACCTTTCCTTGGTGAATAACCCTGATCCAGCCCTTTTTGCTCTTAAAGCAGGGACTATCTCGGATGCTGGTTACTATCTCTTCCGAATGAGGATTCAATAAGGTCGATCCTGTATTACTGATGATGACACCAATTTTACTCGATCTTTTGGGTCTCCGTATTTCCATAAATCTTCACTCTCCAACTGGACTAAACTGGCAGTGTTTGGCAAGACTGCTGGCAATAACCTTTGAGACTTAAGGCAGAAAGTAAAACTACACTTTAAAACAAAACAGCATCATGAGACGAATACGCAGCATAATGGAGTCACTGACGAATTAAACCACAAATTGACCTGCGTCACTGCAGGGCTTTCCCCTTTTATACCTGTTGAAACAGGTCATCACATGACCTCTCACCGGTGGGAAATTACATCACTCCACCATCACAAGACCATTACATCATGCCCAGCAGAGACTCAATTAAATCATGGTCATGTGACAGTCACAAGATATCCACAGGGTATGTAACAATACTCGTTGGAATTCAGAAGAATGAGAGGAGATCTTATAGAAACATATAAAATTATGGAAGTGATAGATAAAATAGATGTCCTGGTCCGGTCCGTGAAATCCACATTTGGGTTCACGGTCCGGTCCATGTTCCTTATTCCAGGGTTTCTGGTTTTCCCCAGTTTCTGTTGAGTCAGCTGATTCTCATTTGGGCTGGCATCATAAATAGCCCGGGATTCAGCCTCTGGCTGCTGGATTGTTCCTGTCCAAAACCCTTGCCTGAATTCCTTCTCTTTACCTTACTGCCCGGAACCACACCCTGTTTGGAACTGGCTGTCTGTGTGCACCTTCGCTAGGTAGGTCCGGCTGTTTTGCCACTACCTAGCATTAGGAACTATCTTGTCGTGTTCTGAGTAATGAGTCCTGGCCCTACGTCCTTACCCAAGGAGGAGTCCCGGCTTGGTGTTCAATGTTCCTGTTCCTCCCTCGACCTAGGCTCTGGGTTCTCGTCATGTCCATGTGCCTCGCCCAGCACAAGAGTACTTTGCCCAGCCTGGTGCTGGGGTTCCCTTGTCTAGGAGTCTCACGTTCAGTCCTGTTGCCTCTCCCTTGAACAAGGCTCTGTGTTTTCATCTTGTCCATGTGCCTCATCCAGTCCAGGAATACCTTGCCAAGCCCAGTGCTGGGATTCCCTTTTCCTGTGCTGTGGTTCCCTTGTCCTGTCCAGGAGTCTCACATCCAGCCCTGTTCCTCTCCTCATCCTGTAGTCACATTTTGTCCTCACCGGGCTCTGGAGTCCGAGCCCGAGTCAAGACCCAGGTTCTGGGTCCTTGTCCAATCTCTGGCTCAGAGTCCAAGTCCAGACTCCTAGTTCCCAGTTCCATGTCCTGGTCCCTATCCTCGTCAAGTCCTAGCCCAGGCCTGGAATCCTTGTCTTGTCCAGGGCCGGTGTCATGTCCAGTGTCCTTTCTTCCCCACTTTCCTTGCTTCCTTCTCACATCTAGTCTTGTTCCTGGTACTTCAGTGTCTGTGTCTTGCATTTGGGTCTGTTCCCAATGTCTCCCCTTATAACAACAGAGGCAAGAAAGTTGTTTCTACTGATAGATAGGTGAGACTAGAAGTAGGGAACATGGCCTCAAGGTTTGAGGGAGTAGATTGAGGATGGAGATGAGAAGGAACAGCTTTTCCCATTGGGTGCTGAAACTGTGGAATTCTCTGCCCAATAAAGCAGTGGAAGCTACCTCATTAAATATATTTAAGACGTTGGATTGATAACAAATAGTAGGGGAATTAATGGTTATGGGGAAAATGCAAGTAGGTGGAAATGAGTCCATGGCCAGATCTGCCATGATCTTATTGAATGGCAGGGCAGGCTCGATGGGCCGGATGGCCTGCTCCTGCTCCTATTAATTATGTTCTTATGTTCCTAGTTCTGGCCCCACAAGCACGTGGCACGGGTAGCAATCCTGAGATCACAACCCTGGAGGTCCTGCCCTTAACAACTAATTTTCTGAACTCCCTATGCAGAGCCTCATCACTCATCCTACCCATATCATTGGTACCTATATGGACCACGACTTCTGGCTGTTCACCCCCCCCCCACTTAAAAATGCTTGATATAGTGGATTCCAGTTATTTAGGACACAACAGGATCAGTATATTTTGGTCCATTGAAGTGAATACCCAATCAGCCATGGTTTCAATGAAATGGTTAAAAAATATAAAAAAGACAAACTGAGTAACAAATTATATATTTAAATGGAATATGGAATAAATTAGAATACTACCAATGCTATTACAGTGCCATAAAACTGTGTGTTAGCTCCTAATGATTATCGATAGAGGAATTAATCCATGTAGCATTCTTTTGACTATAAATGAACAAAATCCACACTGACCCCAGTGCAGATCGTGGCCTGCCTTCATGTAGTGTTCTTGACGATTTCATCCTCAAGGTCTCTATTTTCAGATGATTGCCGATACTTACAAATTCTTCCGAGTTTTCTAACTTGTTGAAATAGGGAAATAATTTCATTTTCATTCTTGGACATTTCAAGCATCTCCAAGCCTGAAATGTCTTACAGCTTGTATGTCGCCAACTACTGGTGACAAAATCACTGCTTTTCAACACAAACACATGCAAATGATGCTGCCTAAAAAATGTTTGCTCTAAACACGGTTTAGTGCAGGCATGGGCAAACTACGGCCCGGGGGCCATATGCGGCCCGTTAAGCTTTTTAATCCGGCCCGCAGAACTTGATGAAATTATATTAATAAACCTTGTTAACGTTTTTTCCCTTCAATTCTGGCGTTTTCCCAATAGATGACGCACTCTATATACATTGACCTTTGTTGAGGTGCAGCGTATTACTCCACATTTGCGCTTTACTCTTTGTTCGGCTCGACCTATTTGTGTGAACAGGCGTTCAGCATCATGAACATCAACAAAGCCAGTCACAGATCCAAGTTAACTGACCAACACCTCAGATCCATCCTGAGAATCGCCACAACAAAACTAAATCCAGACTTTGATGCGCTGGCTAAAAAGGGAGACCAACAACACTGTTCCCACTGAAATTAAAAATAAGTTTCTTCATTGTTATGTAAAAAATGCATTTGAAAATATTTTTTTCAATAAGCCTTACATGTTACATGTCATTTCTGTTAAGTGATGGACATGAGTAGTGCACAGGTGCACGTACATTCTCAAAATAAAAAATGCACTCCAGATCAAATAACGCGCTCCGCATACTGGCGCGCTGTCACTGTTCTGTCCTTGTGCTGGTCGTTGTTGAGTTTTGGCACAGGGGACAATTGAATAAGAAGGAGCAGGACAAGTAGACCTGCATCTCCTACCGTTTTTGAAATAAAGACAGGAGGAGAGTGATGATGATAATATCTTGAAGGATAACAGAATTTTTCAGTGCTTTAAAATAATAACTGTTACTATTAAAAAAAGCTGTATTTTATTCATTTAATTTTCAGTGTTTTAAAAGTCATTTCAATAAATAGCTAAATACCATGGGACATCAAAGACAGATATTTTGTTGTAATGCATTTGTTCATTTTCAATTGAAATTAAAGCACATGTTTTCTACAACTCCCATGATATTTTATTTTCTCTTATGAAATGTATTACCAAAACACCCCGTCCATCTGCTCCTGGTCTGGCCCCCCTGTCAAATTTTAGAACCCTTTGTGGCCCACAAGTCAAAAAGTTTGCCCACCCCTGGTTTAGTGTCTCATGGCCACACAAGTGCAGACAAGTGACGCTAGTTAGAAACCATTCAGCAACAGTCTCCCATCCCAATTAAGTGGTGCAGTGTCCCAAATAAACTAAGGAAAGATTAGTTTATGTTCTTTGAGTTGTCTCAAATAAGTGGCTGCACCAATTAACTGGACTCTACTGTATTACTTCCCATGCATACTGAATTTATCTGATGGATATGACATGCCCTCTTTTCGTTACAAACCTCGAAGTGGAAGTACACACACACTTAAAAGATTTAGGAATAGCTTCTTCTCCTCCATCTTCACATTTCTGAACGGTCCATAAACGCAATCTCATTTTTTTTGCACTGTCTTTATTTTGTAATTTGTGTTTTGATACAGTACTGCTGCTGAAAAAATAACAAATTTCACGCCACAGAACACGAGATTCTGCGGGAGCTGTAAATCTTGAGTAACTCTCACAAAATGCTGGAGGAATTCAGCATCCGCGGAGAGGAATAAACAGTCAATGTTTTGGGTCTCGGCCCGAAACGTCGACACTTTATTCCCCTTCATAGATGCTGCCCGACCTGCTGAGTTCCTCCAGCATTTTATGGGTGTTACTCTGGATTGGCAGCATCTGCAGAATCTCTTGCGTTTATGACATACCTAATTCTGATTTTAAATGTGTTCTAGTCACTAAAATATTCTCATTCTTACAATGCAACAACTTTTGCAAAAAAAAAAGTTTTGTAATCGTGCCGATATTTTCAGGCTTGCAGTAATATAACTTCGCTGAGATGAGAGCGAGTATGAGACCTGGGACAGGGGAACGGAGAGCGCATGCGCAGTGTGACCTAACTGTAGCAATTGTTGCGGGCGGGAGTTTGGAGAAAGTACCGGTGGGCAACGAGAAGGAGTCCGGGATCCCGAGAGGCAAGAGCGGGCAGTAGGGCGTCCGGGAGCCGGAGACCCGAGACCCAAAGGCCAGGAGCCGAAAGGGCGAGGGGCGAGAAACAGGGATCCGGGCACCGGACGGTGTGGAGGTCGCGGGCCGGGGAGCTGGGCCCTGAGGAACAGAAACAGCCATAAACTGACTGCATGTGCCGTTTAAACACCCTCCGTCAGCAGGGTGCACGGTGTGTGTGCCGACAGGTATCGAGGCTATCACTTCGTTACTCTGTTTTTAAATCTGCACCAGCCCCGTAGGTACCTTCCCCATCCCGGGGTAACTCAGAATGTGTGAAGTAACCAGATTCATTATTACTTGTAAAGTTTAATGGCGGTTGGTAGACTTAAGGTGCATTTTTATACTTCCCTAGAATTTTATTCCCATGCAGCTTCCGTGTTAGCCCGGTGTCATCTATGAACTGACTTGCTGACTCTTGTTAAAGAGATTTACCCAATACCTTGGGATCAATTGTGGGTGTATTGAAATTCATACCCTTTTAAATTCGAATCATCCAATCACATGGCAAATGCATGTCTGCTATTTAATTGGATGATACCTTGAACGAATGAGTTTTTATGTGTGAAAGGGACGGCGGTCGAAAACTTTGCGGAAGAGACGTGTTCGGCGTGCTTGAATGATGCTCAGTAGGTGGCGCTAATGCACCTCGTCCACCGCTATTAAACTTCAGTAAATGAGGTCCCCTATGAGGAAATGATTCTGAAAATGCACTGCATTGGCAGAACAGGAAGCAGTTTTAAACTTTACGATCAAAAATCTTTCACTGAAGTCGAGTTAGGTATTACTTTACAGTGTTTTTTTTCCAGCTTAATTTCATTTCAGATTGGTAATCTCAGTTTTTCTTTTATTTACTGAACTTCATTTGTTGCCACCTTCATTCATCAATTGCTATAACTCGCGTTGTATTCCTGCTGCTTATACACTCAGTTGGGAAGTGGAGATGCATTTCTACCAAAGGAGGTGTAAGGCACTCGTTCCCTTTGCTAGCCTGCAGGTCACCCTTGGGCAGGTGGTGGATGGTTATCTGAGCAGATGGTGCATATCACAAGTCCTGGTTATGTGACCACTGGCACCAGGCAGACAATCTCTGAAGCTCTGAAGAGCATTGATAATGGCTGGGGTCACCCGTCATGTAAAAACACTGTCCAGAAGAAGGCAATGGCAAACCACATCTGTAGAAAATTTTGCCAAGAGGAATCATGAGACCATGATCACTCGCATCACATGACACAGCATTTATTGATGATGATACATTTAGTGTCCACTTTATTAGGTTCTGCTGCTGTAGCCCACCCACTTGAGGGTTCCACTTAACATTCCCATTCTGACATGTCCATCTGTGGCCTTCTCCACTGTTGTGATGAGGCCACGCTTAGGTTGGAGGAACAACACCTTGTATTCCATTTGGTGGGTAACTGGTACTTAACCATAAAATAAATGTATGCTCAAAAAATCCCCAACTCCTATACACTCAGTGGCCACTTTATTAGGTACACCTGCTCATTAATACAAATATCTGATCAGCCAATCTTGTGGCAGCAACTCAGTACATAAAATCATGCAGACATGGTCAAGAGGTTCAGCTGTTGCTCAGACCAGAAAGCAAAATGGGTGTGATTTAAGTAACCTTGACCATGGAATGATTCAAACACAAAATCTGCAGATGCTGGAAATTCAAGCAACACACACAAAAGTCCTGACGAAGGGTCTCGGCCCGAAACGTTGACTGTACTTCTTCCTATAGATGCTGCCCGGCCTGCTACGTTCCACCAGAATTTTGTGTGTGTTCTGTAGAATGATTGTTGGTGCCAGACGAGGTGGTTTAAGTATCTCAGAAACTGCTGATCTCCTGTGATTTTCACACACAACAGTCTCTTGAGTTTACAGAGAATGGTGCAAAAATATAAAAAAAATCATCCAGTGAGTGGCAGCATTCTGGGCAAAAATGATTTGTTAATGAGAGGTCAGAGGAGAATGACCAGACTGGTTCAAGCTGACAGGAAGGTGACAGTAACTCAAATAACCATCTGCTTCAATAGTGGTGTGCAGAAGAGCTTTTTAGAATGCAAAACATATTAAACCTCGAAGTGACAAATAAGAGAAAATCTGCAGATACTGGAAATCCAAGCAACACACAAGATGCTGGAGTAACTCAGCAGGTCAGGCAGCATCAATGGGAAAGAGTAAACGGTCAGCGTTTCAGGCTGAATTCCTTTATCAGGATGGAAAGGAAGTGGGCAGAAGCCAGAATAAGAAGGTGGGGGGAGGGGAAGGAGTACAAGCTGGCAGGTGGGGGGGGGAATAAGGAGAATGAAGTCAGAAGCTGGGAGGTGATAGGCGGAAGTGGAAAGAGCTGAAGAAGAAGGCATCTGATAGGAGAGGAGTGTGGACTATGAGAGAAAGGGAAGGAGGAGGGGAACAAGAAGGAAACAATAGGCAGGTGAGGAGAGATTGCGTAAGAGGGAATAGGGAATGGTAAAAAGAGAGAAGCGGAGAAATTACTGGAAGTTAGAGAAATCAATGTCCATGCCATCAGATTGGGGGGTACGCAGAAGGAATATTCTCCAAACAGAGTGTGTCCTCATTGTGGCTATCGTAATGGGTAGCCATTGGAAATCCTGTCTTTTGTGGCAGACAGAGTGAAGGTGCTTGATGAAGCGATCAACCCATTAGTATCCAAGGCAATATGTGAATGTCACAGATGAGGTTCTGTATTGAGGACCATGGCATGTTTTGCCTGTTTGACCATTTGTGGAGTATTTGTATTAACTACATTTCCCTCTTTGTGGGAGCATTACTTCTGCTGACATCATAAGCCTGTCCTTTGGTTTAATTTATGCCACGATACCGTTTGGGTATTTTCCACTGAAAATGCTTTTTGACAAGATCACATGGATTTGGGACCAGTACAGTGCCGTAGCGGTTAGAGTAACGCTATTACATTGCCACTGACGCAGGTTCAATTCCACCACTGTCAGTGAAGAGTGTGAATGTTTTCCCTATGACCGCATAGGTTTTCTCCAGGTGCTGTGGCTTCCTCCCACATTCCAAACGCGTAGAAATTAGGACATAATTGGGTGGCGCAAGCTCATTGGGCCAGAAGGGTCTGCTACCATGCTATATCACTAAGTATTGTGCTTTGTGACATCTTTGTTTTATTTCTGTGTGTCAAGGTGAGATATCGTTGCAAGATGTAATGACAAGGAACATCATGAATGATGGACTACCCTTCCATTCTTCTGACACAGCTCGTCGTTCCTGTGGCTCCCGTGAATTTCCTGGCTCCGTTCTCTACAGAGGGAGAACTTACCAATCAGCATCTGAGGCTCTGGAAGCTTATATTGACAGTTTTGAAAAGAAGCTGTCCTCCCCAGCGGAACATGCGAACAAACTGCATTTGCGAAGCAGCTCCAAACTGTTGTCTACGTCTCCACACAATGGAAGAGAAGGTAAGAATGGTTTTCTCTCGTCCTGAACGGACCACATCAAATTGATAGGGTTGCTACGAAGGCCGGTGGTGTGTTGGCTTTCATTAATCGGGGATCGAGTACATGAGCAGTGAGGTAATGCTGCAGCTCTGTAATACTCTGGTTAGCCCACACTTGGCCTATTGTGCTCAGTTCTGGTCACCTCCTTATAGGAAGGATGTGGAAACTTTAGCGAAGGTGCGGAGGAGATTCACCAGGATGCTGTCTGGACTGGAGAACGTGTCTTATGAGGAAAGATTAAGTGAGCTAGGGCTTTTCTCTTTGGGGTGAAGAAGGATGAGAGGTGTTGATAGAGGAGTACAAGATGATGAGAGGCATAGATAGAGTGGTTAGCCAGAGACTTATTTCCTAAGACAGAAATGGCTAATATGAGGGGCATAACTTTAAGGTGATTGAAAGAAAATGTTAAAGATAGGTTCTTTACACAGAGTGGTGGACGCATGGAACCCCTATGTCAGAGGTAGAGGCAGATACATTAAGGACATTTAAGAGACTTCTAGGTGTATGGATGGAAGAAAATGGAGGACTACATGGAAGGGAAGGGTTAGGATGATCTTTGAGTAGGTTAAAGGTTCAGCACAACATTGTGGGCCGAAAGGCCTGTGCTGCACTGTTCTACCCTCTATCTTTAGTTAATTCTGTCTCTCCTATTATCCTTGTGTTTTCAAAATCAATTAAGAAGTGGATTGTTGCAAGGTTTTCACATAACTTGATGTAACACGAATAAGATAACACCATCAGTACCAGAAATAATTAGAAACACACTTACATTTCCAATATAAAAGGTGACTGCACACGTATTTCTTAGGCTGTAACAACCTTGGCGTCTTGGCAGTATGTAAATACAAGCAACAGTCCTATGCACAAATCTTATACATATATATATATATATATATATGGTTGGGAAAAGGGGAAGGGAGAGGGGAGGAAGCAGGAACCACCAGAGAGACATTCCGTAATGATCATTAAACAATTTGTTTAGAACCAAATGACCTTGCTTGATGTCTCAGGGCCGGTGTGTCCACCCCCTCCCGCAGCTCTCCACTCTCACCATTCCCATCACATTTTGCTTCCACCAGATTTGCAAACTCACCACTCCATGTTGACATCTTTGTATATAACAAGGGTGCCTAAGACTTTTGCATAATACAGTACTGTATTTTTTGGTTATTTTAACAAAAATGAAAGAACTTCAAGGAAAACGTCAACAGACCAACCAGGCTGTGGTTAGAATAGATCCTAAACTAGTTCCTTCTCTTAAAGTCAAAGTTCAAGTCAGTTTATTACTAAAGTACTTATATGTCACCGTCGACAATCCCGAGATTTATATTCTTGTGGGCATTCACAGTAACTACAAATAAACATGATAGAATCAATGAAAAACTGCACATAACGAGATGCATAAAGGATGTATGCAGAATCAACAAACTGTCCAAATACAAAAAGAATGAGAACGAAGAAATAAATAACATCAAGAACATCAGATGAAGAATGCTGGAAAGTGGGTCCATAGGTTGTGGGAACAGTTCAGTGATGGGGTTATCGAGCCTGATGGATGAGGGGTGTTTGAGGTTTATGGTTTAAAGTGTTTACAGTTCCTGGGCCTTGCTGACATAGAGCACAGTTGGGTTTCTCTGGATGCTCCAGTTTTCTCCCACAGTCCAAAGACAGACCGGTTAACTGGTCGTTGTAAATTGTCCTGTGATTAGGCTAGGGTGAAATAGGCCATGCGGCTGGTTGGGTAGGAAAGTCTATTCCTCGCTGTATCTCTAAATAATCTGTTGTCTTGCAGCAGAGTATAGAGCAAGACGTAACAAATGCTCTAAGTTACAATAAAACATATATAGTGTGAGAGAGGTGTAGAGAGGTAGTGTTTATGGACCGTTCCATGGCAGAGAGGAAGGAGCTATTACTAAAATTTTGAGTATAGGTGCATCACAATGCCTAATGTCCAAACCCGGGGACTAGAAACATTCTGTTCATTTTCCTAAGTTATCTATCAGTGCCAAAGTCAATTGGCAAAAAATAATTTTATTTCCAATATGATAAATAAAATTTTAAAAAACAGGACTTCAAGATGGCGCCAGTGAGCAACACAACAAGCGGTGACATCCTGAAGGCAGTTCATGAAACTATCTCTTTCACTTGTTTCAAACGTGATTCTGCTCCTGAGCCGCGTTGGACTGGAACCTGTGATTTACATTTTGATGGAGTGTTTTTGGGCTGACTGAGCGATCTGGCATGTCGCAGCCTGAAGGCGTTGGGGTGGAGTGTGCGGTCTGGAGCCAGGTTTGAGCCCATGATCGACTCCCATCACTTCTCTCCAATGGAGGCATCGAGCAAGGTTGAAGTTGACGAGGCCGAGAGTGGAGGGCAGACGAGTGTTTGGTGCTGTCTGCCTGTATTTGATTGCTCGTCCTCTCCCTCTCACTAGCTGAGGGAAGTACAGGAGTCTTGGGTTCCATTTTGCGAGGATTGATCGGCTGGGCTGTGGACTTGTTTTGAGGGACTTTGAGGTTCATGTTGCATGTGATTCTGGATTCTGTTTGCTGTTTTTGAGCAGTGGGCCTGTGGCCCGGTGCTGAATGGAACTATACTGAATACTGCTGGAGTCTCTGTTTGATATTTTACAGTCTCTATACAAAGTATTAACCACCCTACACCTCCCCCCCCCCCCCCCCCCACCCAGAAGTATTCATGTTTTATTGTTTTACAACACTGAATCACAGTAGATTCAATCTGGTTTTTTTGACTCTGATCAACAGAAAAAGACTTTTTTGTGGCAAAGTGAAAACAGATCTCTGCAAAAAGATCATGCTTGCATCATAGACCGGGGTGCTCTCTACAGTTACTTGATGAGGTAACCGTAACCTTTGGCCAGGAACAGATGTTGTCAGGTGGTGCACAACCTCCATAGTGTTTCGACCTTAAACCATTACACTTTCCAGTCAGTGGATCAGCAGTGGTGTCTGTCTGCTCCTGACTTCCAGCTCAACTCCTCTCACCTACTCCATATCCAGCAAGAGGCACTTTCTGCTTTCTCCCCCATCTTGCCAGCTGCATGATTCTTGTTCTTTTCATCAAGGCCCAGTGCAGACAGCAACCTCCATGTTGAGGAACTTCAGGGCCTTCCTCTCGTGAGCCTCCTCACATCCTTCCTCCCATGGTAGTGTGGGCTCCACCAGGATGATTTTCTTGTCTTTGGTGGACCACAGTACGATGTCTGGTTGAAGTGTGGTTTGCACCACCTCTGCAATTCCCTCCCTATATCGGCCCTCATCTCCCATGATGTGGCAGTTTGCAGCAGACTGGGTTTAGGCCTCATTGATATGACTGACGTGGCTCTCTCCTTGATGAAAGTGACTGCCCTGTTTGCCTGACTGCCAGTTGGTCTCTTTTTACACCTCTCCCGCTCCAGTCTGTCAGCGAGGGACAGCAGGACCTTGTTGTGACGCTACCTATACCGTCCTTGTTTTAAAGTTGTTTTGCATCCTGACAATACGTGTTCCAGTGAGCCCCGCTGACCACCAGGCTTGTAGCTGGGGTCCTCTCTCAGCGCCATGTACGTGACTGTGATGGTGTAGGGAGAGTGTCATACACGGGCCGCAGGAGCAAAGGAATGCAGAAGAGCCCCATTCTCCATAGCTCTGCCCAAGTGACCTTGTGCTTGGGAAGATCAGATTTCATCCGGGTGCCCTGTGATCTCGACTCCACCTTTTGCGCTCACAGTTCCGTATCTGTGCCTTGACTATGTCACGTCTATCCCTTGCACTTACTCTCCCCCATCAGTGGAAGTTTGTAGAGCCGAGACCTTGTCATCCCAGGCATGAGTTGTTGATGATGTCTCTCATTTGCACAAGTCAGGAGATGAATACAAGAAAATTTCCAAGTCACGAATATCCCTTGGAGTACAGTTAGGTCAATCATCAAGAAATGGAAAGAACATGGCACAGCTGTAAGTCTGCCTGGAGCAGGCCGTCCTCAAAAACTGAGTGACTGTACAAGAAGGGGACTAGTGAGGGAGGCCACCAAGAAACCAATGACAACTCTGGAGGAGTCACAAGCTTCAGTGGCTGAGATGGGAGAGACTGAACATGCAACTGTTGCCCGGGTGCTTCACCAGTCACAGTTTTATGGGAGAGGAGCAAAGAGAAAGACACTGTTGAAAAAAACTCACATGAAATATCAGCTAGAGTTTGCCAGAAGCCTGTGGGAGACTCTGAAGTCAGCTGGAAGAAGGTTCTGTGGTCTGATGAAACCAAAATTGAGCCTTTGGCCATCAAACTAAACGCTATGTCTGGTGTAAACCAACCACCACACATCATCAAAAACTCACCGCCCTACAGTGAAGCTTGGTGGTGACTGCATCATGCTGTGGGGATGCTTCACTGCAGCAGGTCCTGGAAGGCTTGTGAAGGTAGAGGGTAAAATGGATGCAGCAAAATACAGGGAAATCCTGGAGGAAAACTTGATGCAGTCTTCAAGAGAACTGCAACTTGGGAAAAGATCTGTTTTCCAGCAAGACAATGACCCCAAGCATAAAGTCAAAGCTACACAGGAATGGCTTAAAACAAAATTAATGTCTTGGAGTGGCCAAGTCAGAGTCCGGAATGAACTCAATCTAATCTAGAATTTGTGGCTGGACTTGAAAGGGGCTATTCATTTATGGTCCCCATGCAATTTGACAGAGCTTGAGCAGTTTTATAAAGAAGAATAGAGAAAAAAATTGCAGTGTCCAGACATGCAAAGCTGATGGAGACCTATCCACACAGACTCAAGGCTGTAATTGCTGCCAAAGGTGCACCTACTAAATACTAACTCGATGGGATTGAGTAATTATGCAATCAATTATTTTGTGTTTGATAATTGTAATGAATTTAGACCAATTTGTGGAAATCTGTTTTCACTTTGATATGAAAGGGTCTTTTCTGTTGATCAGTGTCAAAAAGCCAAATTAGTTCTACTGTAATTCAATGTGGTAAAACAATAAAACATGAAACTTCCAGTGGGTGCGAATACATTTTGTAGGCACCATATGTGCTGTTTGCACAATTTGTTCTTTTTTTGTGCCTTGAGCGTTTGATGCTCTCTTGAACCGTTCCACGGTGTTTCTTTGTTTTGTGGCTGCCTATGGCTACATATGTGCTCTGAATCTTTGAAATGAAGAAGTGACCTGTTACTTACAGCTGATGAATGCCCTTCAGTCACTCAGATATATTAGTGTGTAAAGGGACAGAATTAATCATAGGTTAAGGGTGAAAGGTGAAATATTTAAGGGGAACCCGAGGAGGAACTTTGCAACTCAAAGTGTTGAACGAGCTGCTAGCAGAAGTGATGGATTTGGGTTTGATTTCACCATTTAAGAGAAATTTGGATGTAAAGCGAATGGAGAGTTGTAATCAAGGTGCGGGTCGATGGGACTAGGCAGAAAACCAGTTTGGCACAGAGTAATGGGCTGATGGGCCTGTTCCTGTGCTGCACCGTTCTATGACTAAAGCTGCCCTTTTGGCTGTGTGAATAGTTGCCTGCAGTTCTGTCTACTTAAGCTGCTTGGTGCAGTATGCAAGCTTCAATGTCTTCTAAAAAGTGGTCGCCTCCCCACAGACAAATGAAACAACATAGAACATTACAGCACAGTACAGGCCCTTCAGCCTGTGATTTTTTTGTCAACTTTATAACCTAATGTAACATCTTCCCTCCTACATAACCCTCCAACTTTGCGCCTTTCTAATTATCTGCCTCTACCACCACCCCTGGCAGGGTGCTCCACACACCCACCACTCTCTGTGTAAAGAAATTATCTCTGATATTCCCCTGTACTTCCCTCCAGTCATCTTAAAATTATGTCCCCTTGCGTTAGTCAGTTCCACCCCGAAGAAATGTTTTTGACCGTCCACTCGATGTATGTCTCTAATGAACTTGGAGATCTCTGTCAAGTCACCCTTCTGAAAGGCTGAGTTAAGAGTCACTGAGTGACACAGGAAGGGAAACGGACCTTTGGCCATACGGATCATCAGGCAGACTGTTTGCACTAACACAAAATACTGGAGGAATTCAGCAGGTCAGGCAGCATCAATAAAAATAAATAAACTGTCGAAGTTTCAGGCTGAAGCCCTTCATCAGCACTGGGAAGGAAGGGGGGAGATGCCAAATTAGAAATTGGAGGTAGGGCAAGGAAACCAGCTTGAAGGTGATAGGTAAAGCCAGGTGTGGGGAAAGGTAACGGACTGGAGAAGAAGGAATCCCAGAGGAGAGGAAGTGGACCATGGGAGAAAGGGAAGGAAGAGGGGCACTAGGGCGAGGTGATAGGCAGTTGAGAAGAAGAGGTGAAAGGCCAGAGTGGGGAATAAAAGCAGAGAGGCAAAGGATGGTGGGGGGGGGGGGGGGGTGGGAGAAGAGAAAAAAATGACAGGAAGGAGAAATCGATGTACATGCCGTCAGGTTCCCTTGAGGCTGTTGCTCCCCCTTGCTGAGAGTGACCTCATCATGGCAGAAGAGATGCCATGGACCAACATGTTTGCACTAATTTTACCTACTTTATTGCCCTCACACGGGGTGATAGAGAGAGGAGGAGGCAGAGGGACTGAGAGAGACAGGCAGGGAAGCTCACAATTCCCAGCGTCTGCTGAATCTTTTGTGTTTATGATTTATTTTTGTTATTTGTAGCCTGGGAGTCAAATGCAATTATTGTTAACTAACTGTGTTGTCTTGCAGCTTTCACACAGCGGCATTCCTTCAAAGACTCGGATTTTCCCGCTCGCCCTTTGGGAAGGCAGATGGGTACTGATCCAGACCTCATCAGCCTCACCACCGATGATCTTTTGCATCTTCCGGCAGACGGCTCTCTGCCTCTGACTCGAACCTCTGTGCTGAAATGCTTGTTGAAGGGCAACCACCACTGGGGATCCCATTTGAAACACGACTCCTCGTACCCCTCTGTAAAGCCGTTTCCGGAATGTTCTGAGGCCCGACCTCGCAGGAAGGATGACGACTTTGCACTGTTTTCTGGGAGGGCTGGTGACGAGCTATCGAACTGGAATGCTCATCTCAAACCTCTCCAACTTGTACGTCCAAAGAGAGGGCCAAACAAGGGAGATGAGTGCAAGGCCTCCTTCATTCCAGGAGGCTCTTCTGTGGAAGATTGTGGATTTAGAGACCGTAAGTTTAACACTCTTTCCAGGCAGAGTTATCCAAGGTGGCTGACCAGCCAGAAATCTGAGCTGGGCGTCTCTGGGATAACTAGCGTGCCAGAGCTGAGGTATCCAGGCTGGCTTCAGGACTGTGATCTGGGCTCCAATTTAAGTGGGCTCGATCCTCTGAATGGAAGGCTGTACCCACGGGGAATTCTGTGCGGAACTGAGCTCGTAGAACACAAATTACGCTCCAGTGCTGATAAAGGAACGCCAGAGCACAAACATTTCGGCCATTACTTGCGTAGTGAGGATGAACCATTTCATGTCCATACAGACCCAGGGACGTGTGCCTCTTGGCAAAGGGCACCAGGACACCATTGTTGTACTGAAGAGTCAGAGGATTCTTGCTGCGCTAAACCTTTCAGAGGTATGGTAATCTGCAACGTGGCAGCGTAGTGGTTAGTTCAGTGCTATTACAGCTTGCACCGTTGGAGTTGGAAGTTCAATTCTGGCGTCCTCTTTTAGCAAGTTTGTGCATTCCTTCCCGTGTCTTCATGCGTTTCCTGCAGGTGCTCCGGTTTCCTCCCACTAACATATAGGTTAGTAGGTTAATTGGTTATTGCAAAACTGTCCTGTGTTTAGGCCATGGTTAAATCGGTGGGCTGCTGTGTGGAGCTGTTTGGTGGGCCGGAAGGGCCTGTTCCGTACTACATCTCTAAATAAACAAATAAAGTCATCTAGACATACAAACAAACACGTCTGTGCTGACAGACAGACAGACATTATTGATCCCGAGGGAATTTGGGTTTTGTTACAGCCACACCAACCAAGAATAGTGAAGAAATATAGCAATATAAAACCATAAATAATTAAATAATAGGTTAATCATGCCAAGTGGAAATGCTGGTGGTGATGCCTGTCTACATTAATCCCAGACACAAAAGATGTGGCAGATGGTGGCATTTAGTAACACACACACACACACACACACACTGTGCTGGAGGAATTCAGGGAGTCAGGTAACGTCTACAGTATGTCTGCTGCCACACTGGGGTTGGAGGAGCAACATCTTATATTCCTTCTGGGCAGCCTCCGCCCTAAGGGCGTGAATATTGTTTACTCTTAACTTCCAGTAATTTTTCCCTTTCCCCCTTCTCTCTCTTTTTCCATTCCCCGTTCTGGTTACCCTCTCGCCCGTCTCACCTGCTCATGTCCCTTTGGTGCACCTCCTCCTTCCTTTTCTTTCATGATTCACTGTCCTCTCCTAACAGACTCCTTCTAGACCATTTTACCTCTTTCACCTATCCACTCCCAGCTTTTTATTTCATCCCTCCTCCTCCCCCCACCACCTTCCACCTCACCTGATCTCACCAATCACCTTCCAGCCTGTACTCCTCCCTCCCCTACCCACCTTCCACACCTCACCTGATCTCACCAATCACCTTCCAGCCTGTACTCCTCCCTCCCCTACCCACCTTCCACCTCACCTGATCTCACCAATCACCTTCCAGCCTGCACTCCTCCCTCCCCTATCCACCTTCCACCTCACCTGATCTCACCAATCACCTTCCAGCCTGTACTCCTCCCTCCCCTACCCACCTTCCACCTCACCTGATCTCACCAATCACCTTCCAGCCTGTACCCTCCCTCCCCTACCCACCTTCCACCTCACCTGATCTCACCAATCACCTTCCAGCCTGCACTCCTCACTCCCCTACCCACCTTCCACCTCACCTGATCTCACCAATCACCTTCCAGCCTGTACTCCTCCCTCCCCTACCCACCTTCCACCTCACCTGATCTCACCAATCACCTTCCAGCCTGTACTCCTCCCTCCCCTACCCACCTTCCACACCTCACCTGATCTCACCAATCACCTTCCAGCCTGTACTCCTCCCTCCCCTACCCACCTTCCACACCTCACCTGATCTCACCAATCACCTTCCAGCCTGTACTCCTCCCTCCCCTACCCACCTTCCACACCTCACCTGATCTCACCAATCACCTTCCAGCCTGTACTCCTCCCTCCCCTACCCACCTTCCACCTCACCTGATCTCACCAATCACCTTCCAGCCTGTACTCCTCCCTCCCCTACCCACCTTCCACCTCACCTGATCTCACCAATCACCTTCCAGCCTGTACTCCTCCCTCCCCTACACACCTTCCACCTCACCTGATCTCACCAATCACCTTCCAGCCTGTACTCCTCCCTCCCCTACACACCTTCCACCTCACCTGATCTCACCAATCACCTTCCAGCCTGTACTCCTCCCTCCCCTACCCACCCTCCACACCTCACCTGATCTCACCAATCACCTTCCAGTCTGTACCCCACCTCCCCTACCCACCTTCCACATCACCTGATCTCACCAATCACCTTCCAGCCTGTACCCCCCCTCCCCTACCCACCTTCCACACCTCACCTGATCTCACCAATCATCTTCCAGCCTGTACTCCTCCCTCCCCTACCCACCTTCCACCTCACCTGATCTCACCAATCACCTTCCAGCCTGTACTCCTCCCTCCCCTACCCACCTTCCACCTCACCTGATCTCACCAATCACCTTCCAGCCTGTACTCCTCCCTCCCCTACCACCTCACCTGATCTCACCAATCACCTTCCAGCCTGTACTCCTCCCTCCCCTACACACCTTCCACCTCACCTGATCTCACCAATCACCTTCCAGCCTGTACTCCTCCCTCCCCTACCCACCTTCCACCTCACCTGATCTCACCAATCACCTTCCAGCCTGTACTCCTCCCTCCCCTACCCACCTTCCACCTCACCTGATCTCACCAATCACCTTCCAGCCTGTACTCCTCCCTCCCCTACCACCTCACCTGATCTCACCAATCACCTTCCAGCCTGTACTCCTCCCTCCCCTACACACCTTCCACCTCACCTGATCTCACCAATCACCTTCCAGCCTGTACTCCTCCCTCCCCTACCCACCCTCCACACCTCACCTGATCTCACCAATCACCTTCCAGCCTGTACCCACCCTCCCCTACCCACCTTCCACATCACCTGATCTCACCAATCACCTTCCAGCCTGTACTCCTCCCTCCCCTACCCACCTTCCACACCTCACCTGATCTCACCAATCAGCTTCCAGCCTGTACTCCTCCCTCCCCTACCCACCTTCCACCTCACCTGATCTCACAAATCACCTTCCAGCCTGTACTCCTCCCTCCCCTACCCACCTTCCACCTCACCTGATCTCACCAATCACCTTCCAGCCTGTACTCCTCCCTCCCCTACCCACCTTCCACCTCATCTGATCTCACCAATCACCTTCCAGCCCTTCAAGCTACAACCCCCGACAACCCTGATTAACCCTAACTAATCACAGCACAATTTACAATGACCCGGTATGTCTTTGGACTGTGGGAGGAAACTCACACATTCCATGGGAAGAACGTACAGAGACTCCCTATAGAACAGTGTTAGAATTGAACCCTCTCTATTAGTGTGTGCCAACCATTACGCTACATGGCGCCCAGTGTATGATACATTATTCCCATTTTCCAGCATTTATCCCGTATCCCTGTATTCCTCTCCTAGCTGTGTACCTGTGTACATGTTGTGATTGTGCCATCTCTGCCACTTTCAATGGCAACTCGTTCTATTGACCCATCAGTGCTTGCAAGAAAAGCCTGCCCCTCAGATTTCCTTTAACTTTTTCCCCACTCACTTCAAACCTATCTCCTCTAGTTTCAGAATCCCCAACCTTGAACAAAGACAAACTGGGCCTGTGTTCTATAAGTGAACTTTTAACCGGAGTGACACCAATGTAAATAGAGCGAATACTTTGGTGAGATTATCATGTCCCTTTGGCAGTAGATGGCAATTGAATTATTTTTGCATTATGTTTGATCAGTGGATGGAATAATCATATTATTTTGTCAGTTAATTAATGGGGCATCTTTAATCAGATATATTTTCCATAACATGTTCGTAGAAGTTGGCTGAAGTTTTAGATGTCGTGCTGAATCTTTGCCAACATCTAAGAAAGTAGAGGTGCTGCCATGCATTCTTCATAATAAGTTACGTGCTGGACCCAGGACACCATCCTCTGAAACGTACATAGACCAGTACAGCACAGGAAAGGCCCTTCAGCCCGCAGCGTTATGCTGAACATAACAGTGACTGCACCTGAGATTATGATATCCCTTTGGCAGTAGATGGCAATTTAATTATTCTTGCTTTGTGTTTGCTGAGTAAAGAGGATAATCTCATTATTTTATATGTTAATTATCTTGGCACAATCAAATTCCACATTAATTAACATAAAATAATTCTTGTAGTTCAGACTTGGATGTGTCTTTTTAATGGGCTCCAATTTATTTCTCATTTATGACTTATCAACAATTGTTCATCAGTACTTGCAAATTTCAAAGTAAGTTTATTGTTAAAGTACATATATGTCACCATATACTACTCTGACATTCATTTTCTTGCGGGCATCCACAGTAAGTACAAAGAAATACAATTGAATCAATGATAAACTAAACTCAAAGACAGTCAAACCAACCAAATGTCTATAAGAAGACAAACCGCAAATACAAAAGCAAAGCAAATAACAAATTATACTGAGAACATGAGACGAAGAATCCTTGAAAGTGAGTCTGTAGGTTGTGGAATCAGATCACCGTTGAGGTGAGTGAAGTTATCCCTCCTGGTTCAGAATCCTGATGCTTGAGGGGTAATAACTGTTCCTGAACCTGGTGCTGTGGGTCCTGAGGCTCCTGTGCCTCCTTCCTGATGACAGTATTGAGAAGAGAGAATGGTCTGGATGATGGAGGTCCTTGATGGACGCCGTTTTCCTGTGACACACTCCGTACAGATGTGCTCAACAGCGAGGAGGGTTCTACCTGTGATGTGCTGGGCTGTATTCACTACAATTTGTAGGCTTTTCTGTTCAAGGTCGTTGGTGTTTCCATACCCAGTCAGCCAGTCAAAACACTCTCCACCACATATCTATAGACATTGCTTTAGACATGCTGAAGCTTTGCAAACTTCCAAGAAAGTAAAGACGCTGCCACGCTTTCTTCATAATTGCCCTTGCATGTTGTCCTTTGACCCTCTGAAGTGTGCAGCGCAGGAACGGGCCCTTTGGTTGGCAACGTTGTGCTGGATAACAAGCCACTGTGCGTGTGAGATTTCAATATCCCCTTGGCAGTAGCTGGAAATTCAATTATTTATTTGCATTTGCTGAATAAATGGGGATAATCACATTATTCTGTATGTTAATGAACTTGGCATCTTTAATCAAATTCCAAGTTCATTAACATAAAAATAATTTATGTAGTTCAGACTCTGAAGTACCTTTTTAATGGGCTCCAATTTATTTCTCATTTATGAACTTATCAACAATTGTTCATCAGTACTTTCAAAGTTCAAACTAAATTTATTGTCAAAGAAATCATATCTCATAATACTTGGAGACTAACAATAAAATAACTCAAAAGTCTCCATGGTTGCTGTGAAGGGAAATCTTCACTGACAAATCTGTTGGAATTCTTTAAGGAAGTAACAAGCAGGGTGGACAAAGGAGAGGCAGTGGATGTCATTTACTTGGATTTTCAGAAGGCGTTGGTAAGCTGCCACATACGAGGCTGCCTAGCAAGGCAAAATCATATGGCATTACAGGAAAGATACTGGCATGGATAGGGGAATGGCTGACAGGCAGGAGGCAGCGAGTGGGAATAAAGGGAGCCTTCTCTGGTTGGCTGCCAGTGGCTAGTGGTGTTCCTTGGGGATCAGTATTGGGACCGCTACTTTTCACTTTATTTGATAATGAAATTGATGGCTTTTTTGGCAGAGTGTGGATGATATGAAGATGGGTGGAGGGGTAGGTAGTGCTGAGGAAGCAATGTGAAGTGAGTCCACGTTGTGAAATCGGTTCATTGTGTGGTGAGTGAAGTTATCCACACTGGTTCAGGGGCCTGCTGGTTGAGGGGTAATAACTGTTCCTGAACCTGGTGGTGTGGGACCCGAGGTTCCTGTGCCTCTTGTCCGACGGCAGCAGTGAGAAAGGAACGTGGCCTGGGTGGTGGGGATCATTGATGGTGGATGCCGCTTTCTTGAAGCAGTGCTCGCTGTGAATGTGCTCAATGATGGGAAGGGCTTTACCCATGGTGGATCCACAACAGTTTGTAGGGTTTTCATTTCCTAGTCATTAGTGTTTCCATACCAGGCTGTGACATAAACGGTCAATGTACTCTCCACTGTGCATCTATAGAGGGTTGTCAAAGTTTTGGGTAACATGGTGAATCTGCAAACTTCTAAGAGAATAACGATGCTGCCATGCCTTCTTTGTAGTGGCAAATATGTGTTAAGATCTTCAGTGAAGTGCGTCTAACTTTATAAATTTGCTCTGCATTCACACCAACTGGTTTACCTTGTGTTTATTCCATCAAAGCACTGCAGTTACTAATAAAGCAAAAAAGCCTCTAGCTTGAATATGTAACTTGTCACCTGAAGATATTAAAATGAGCACCTGTCAGTATGTTTCTTTTTATCAGCTCTGTAAAACCCTGATGAGACCACACTTGGAATGTTGTGTTCTGTTGCAGTCGCCTCTTTATAGGAAGGATGTGGAAGCATTACAGAGGGTGCAGAGGAGACTTACCAGGATGCTGCCTGGATTATGAGGATAGGTTGAACAAGCTAGGAATGAAGAGGGATGAGAGGCGATTTGACAGGTGTCTAAATGATAAGAGGCTTAGAGTGGAAAGCGAGACTCCCCCCACCCAAACATTCTGGAGTTTTGGTAGTCAAGCTGTACAAGGGAACATGATTTTATGGTGATTGGATGAAATATGGGTGGGGGGGGTGTTCTCGGGGGTAGGTTTATTACACAGAGTGTCGAGTGTGTGGAACGCCCTGCCAGGGATGGTGGTAGAAGTAGGAGCGTATAAGGATCTCTTAGGTAAGCACATAGATGATGTTACAGTGAAGGATTATGTGGGAGGTTAAATTTACCTTGGAATGCGTTAAAAATTCGGCACAACGTCTTGTGCTATAATGTTCAATGTTCAAGATTGACAGGTTTAATAGAGACTGATATTGATTAATTTTAAATCGGGAAGTCAGAGGCCTGTGCTGAATTGTTGGGTTGCTAAGTGGCATTCAGCTGAAGCACTGCAGTTGTTCTGGAAGAACTTGGGAAAGTTAAAAACTATGGGCTAGAATTCCTCAGTTCAGAAAGTGTTGCTGGAACATATACTTTAATAATGAGAATCAATACAGACATAATGTTCTGAAATATGGTTTGCAGCAGTAGTACAGTGCGATACATAAAAATGCTACAAATTATAATATGAAATATATAAAAATTAGATAAGTAGTTAAAAAAACAAATGCATCACAAGCACATATCATTAGCTAAGCAGCGTTCACAACAAAAAAAAAGGCAAATTAACCATTAGTTATTTATTGATACAGCAACCTCCGATCACAGGAAAATTTACAATGATCAATTAACCAACCTACCACAATCTTTGGACTGTGGGAGGAAACTAGACCACCTGGAGGAAACCCATGTGGTCATGGAGGGAAGGTACAAACTCCTTACAAGCAGTAGTGGGAATTGAACCTGGGTTGCTGGTCCTGTAAACCATTGTGCGAATCACTATGCCACTGTGCCACCTTGGTACAAAATGATGTGTCTGCCATGTCTGCTGGGATTGGAATAGTGCTGTAGTGAATTAGTAAAGATTGCTTAGACCATAAGATATAGGAACAGAATTAGGCTATTTGGCCCATCGAATCTGCTCCACCATTGCATCGTGGCTGATCGATTTTCTCTCTCAGCCCCAATCTCCTGCCTTTTTCCCGTATGCCTTCATGCCCTGATTAATCAAAAATTTATTAACCTCTACCTTTAATATACCCAATGACCCCACAGCCGCTTGTGACAAAGAATTCCACAGAATCGCCACTCTCTGGTTAAAGAAATTCCTCCTCCTGTCTGTTCTAAAAGGACACTCCTCTATTCTGAGGCTGTGTCCTCTGGTCTTAGGCTCACTAATTTATTGTTATTCTTCAGTGTACGAGGGCAAAGGAGAACAAAATGATTGTTACTCTGGATCCAATGTAGCATAAAAACCACAAAAAGCACTAAGAGCCCAATAACTATAAATATAAATGCAATCCTATAAAACTCAATGTACAAGTAACTGTTTGAGTGTGGCCATATTTTGTCTCATCAAAGAATCTTTTCATCCTCCTCTGTGCTCTTTAGAGGACCACGTTGATGTACTCATCCGTAAGGCCGAACATGTTCTTGAAGCACTTTCTCAGCATGTGTCCAGTTTCCGGCAGAATCACTGCAGTCCCGGTACCGAAGAGATCCTGGATGCTGATCGATCTTGGGATAACCCACCTGTTACCTTGTAAGTTGAACATAGCTTCCTCTTTCCTTAAACACATGAGATTGTGGAGATACTGGAAGGCCAGAGCAACACACACAAAATGGCACGTTAGCATAGTGGTGGGCACAGCCGCTTTACAGTACCAGCGAGCTGGGTTCAATTCCTGCTGCTATCTGTAAGGAGTTTGTACGTTCTCCCTTTAATCGCGTGGGCTTCTGCCGGGTGCTCCGGTTTCCTCCCATAGTCCGAAGACATACCGAAGCTTAAAAGTAGCCACCTAAGGATGATATGCTTGGAAACAACACACAATTTTCAAGAGGAACAGACAGAGTGGACAGCCAGCGCCTCTTCCCCAGGGCATCACTGTTCAGTACAAGAGGACATGGCTTTAAGGTAAGGGGTGGGAAGTTCAAGGGGGATGTTAGAGGAAGGTTTTTTACTCATAGTGTGGCTGGTGCATGGAATGCACTGCCTGAGTCTGTGGTGAAGGCAGATACAGTAGTGAAATTTAAGAGACTGCTAGACAGGTATATGGAGGAATTTAAGGTGGGGGGATATATGGGAGGCAGGGTTTGAGGGTCGGCACAACATTGTGGGCTGAAGGGCCTGAACTGTGCTGTACTATTCTATGTTCAAACACGTGAACATACTGGAGCATATCAACTAGGAACATGAGTAAGTCACTGGACCTCTTGAACCTGATCCTCCATTCAGTAATATCAACTTTGATTTGATCATAATGTCAACCCCAGATTCCTTCCCTTTCACCTCATTATTTATCAAGAATCTGTTTGTCACTACCTTAAAAATATTTAATGGCTCCACTTCCATCACCCTTTGGATCCAGGGTTCCCAACTTGGGGTCCACGGACCCTCGGTTAATGGTAGGGGTCCATTTTTAAATTGGCCCTTAGTCCTAAATTCTCCCACAAGAAAAATCATCAGCTCTAGAGCTACCCTGTTCCTATTTCAGCGAATCTTCTGTTTCAATTAAGACATCATTCACACCTCTAAAATCCTGCGGTTATAAAAATTTAGTCTGTCCACCATTTCCCTATTGGTCATCTTGCCCAGTCTAGTAAAGCTCCTCTAATCTTTCTCCCAGCAAAATTAATGTTTTTCCTTACTATTACCTTCGTGGTTCGTTTGTTTGTTATGTGCCATGTTGTATGACGTGGGTGATCATGGTCTTTCCATAACTATGATTGTAATTGGCAAATGTTTCTACAAAAGTGGTTTGCCATTGCCATCTTCTGGGCAGTGTCCTTACAAGACGGGTGACCCCAGCCATTATCAATACTCTTCAGTGATTGTCTGCCAGGCGTCAGTGGTCGCATAACCAGGACTTATGATATGCACCAACTGCTCATATGACCATCCACCACCTGCACCCATGGCTTCACATGACCCTGATCGAGGGGCTAAGCAGGTGCTACACCTTACCCAAGGGTGACCTGTGGGCTAGCGGAGGGAAGGAGTGCCTTACACCTGCTTTGGTAGAGACGTATCTCCAACCCACCACCTACGTCTTCTTGATTAATCTGTTTAAGATCATTTAACGTGATATATATACATGGGGCTCATTGGCATCTTGTGTTCTAATTTTCTAAAATGCTGACTGATCCAATGGAGTTAATGTATCCAACATTCCAAAATTTAGCCTTTTAATCAGGGCTGAATAATCCATTTGCAGAATCATCTTTGTTCTTTAAGATTTCTGGTATTCACATCTCTTCATACTACTCCTGATGTCTGACCAATGGCCAATATACCTGAATCATGACCCCCCCCCCCCTATTGTTCCAGTTAAGAGGGCACTACCAAGTGTATGGGGCAACTCACTGGTAGTTAGAAAGGCAAGAATTTTGACTAAAAACCTTTTCTGAGGTAAATTGTATTAAGTTATTGCTGCAAAATGTGAGGTGGCGAGTGGTGGCTAGTCGAGTTTGAAGGTTGAGCGGAGATGGTGTGTTACAGAACTGATACAGATGGAGTGAGCCATTCGGAGAGGAGAAGTTGGCACAGAGCAGATTTGTTGCCCGTACAACTGGCTTGGGTGCGAGGATCGATCGCTTTCTGTGCTGAACTGACCTGAGGAGCTTAAATGTGGCTTTGGGCAAGATGGCGAAATCTTGGCCCTGAGCGAGTCGTAGCAGCTGGGTCTTAGTGCGAGGTATGATCCGCTGGTTAGACAGTTTAAATTCTGCCCCAGATTGGTGGCGAGAGCCAATTTCGCTCTTTCTCCGCGATGGCCCTGAGGCCATGAATACTGCCCTGGCTGTTGTGTTCTGTGTTCACTAATATGGTGATCTAATAAATGAGGCTTTGGGCCTACTCCGGGCTGCTCCAGGGTTCGGATCTGAGGGTTCAGTTTGTTTCAGAATGTTGTTTGTTCGCTTCAATTGTTTGCATTATTTGTGGGGGGTTTTTCCCTTTCACTTGGGCATTGGGTGTTGGTCTTATTTTTTTGCTTTTAATTGGGTTCTTTTGGGTTTCTTGCATTGTGGCTACCTGTAAGCAAGCAAACCTCAAGGTCCTATAATTTATACATTCTTTGATAATGTACTTTGAATGTTGAACTTGTTTTCAATACCATGGCGTATGGCGCTACGCTAACACAGTTAGTGCGATGCTATTACAGCTCAGTGCATTGGAGTTGGGAGTTCAGTCACGGTGTCGTCTGTATGAAATTTGTATGTTCTTCCCGTAAATGTGTGTGTTTCTGCCGGGTGCTCCATTTTCCTCCCATATTCTAAAGCCGTACTGGTTAGTAGATTAATTGGTCATTGTAAATATTCCTAGGGTTAAATAGATAGGTTGCTGGGTTGGCCAGTAGGGCCTGTTCCACGCTGTATCTCTAAATAAATTAAAATTTCCCTATCATTCTGTTAGCATGTTAACTTGTGTACTAGCCAGATCACTCTACATGGTAGAGCTTTGTAATTGTTTGCTTTTATATAATGCTTTTAAAAAATTTTCCTGTCAAAATGGATATTTTCTCACTTTCTAAATGTTAACTATCACAACATTAGTCATTCTGTGTTACACTGCTTTATTCATGAACACTTGGAATACAAGATGAAGTAAGCAGCGATTTCCTTAAACTATTGTAGGTCTTGATATTTTTTCACATTGCAATCTATTGGACTGTTTCTTAAAAATTCTAAGCTCACTGAAGCATAAAAACTCCAACACCACAATTTGTCTTGTAGTGAAGCCTTTAAAAATATGGTGTGCAGTACAGCAGAGCCATCTGCTGATGAGAAATGTGTTTGTTGACTGAATTCGTTTGAAACTTCCAGAACGGCTGAAGTATTGTGTTCTAAATCTATATTCATATTGAAATGTCCTTTTCTCTGCTGAATGGATGGAAAGGATTGTTTTTATCAAAGATGCACCAGTAGAATTCATGAACTTTCAAAGGCTTACTTTTAATGATCATCTAGTGAACCATTCTGACCGACTCCTTTGCCAGTTTTGCTGAGGTATGTTAGAGTGATGAAGGGTCCATAGATTGTTGGAACAGTACAATATTGGGGTGAGTGAAGTTGACTGAAATTTGCCCCCTTTTGGTCAGGAGCCTAATGGTTGAGGGGAATAACTGTTCCTGAGCCTGATGGTGTGGGTACCATGTTCCCAGTGGCAGCTGTAAGAAGAGAGCATGACCTTGGTGGTGGGGATTCATGATGATCAATGCTGCTTTCCTGCATTGACACTCCATGTAGATGTGCCCAATGGTTCGGAGGGTTTTACCCATAATGGGCTGGACCGTATCCCTTACTTTTTGAAGGCTTTTCCGTTCAAGAGCATTGGTGTCTCCATACTAGGTGATATACTCTTTACTGTATTTTGGAAGTTTATAAAAGTTTTAGATGACGTGCCAAATTTATGCAAACTTCTTTGAAAATAGAGGTACGGTCATGCTTTCTTTGTAGTGCCACTTGCATGCATGTTAGAGTGAGCAAAAATTCTTACTCACCTGTGCTTTGACTGAAGTGGCCATCTTGAAGTGTACGCGCCCCGTAACTGGGTTTACAGACCAGCAGAAATAGAAGTATCCGTTGGAGTCTGGTGGTACCGAAAACTAAAGGTGTTTATTAGTAAACCACACAATACAGTATCAAAAATGCAAATATACATATAAAACAGGTTATCAATACTAAACATAGAAATGTAGGAATTATAATCAACAATAATAAACAAGCTCTATCAATGTCTAGGGGTAAATGAATTGTCATTGAAGAATATAAAGTTCAGTTCATGTGTGCTGAGGTAGTTGCAGTTGCTGTATGGTAAGTTGTTGGAGAGAGAGAGAGAGAGAGAGAGAGAGCAAGAGATTGAGCAGCTGCAGCCAGCAAACCTTCTGTTGTATTCTGATTCCGTTGTACCGTTGTGGTCATTCGGTTATGACCCCTCCGTTCTCGGCTAGACCATTCTTCTGTGGTGGACTCGTCACTCTGGCATGAGTGGACACACACACGAGTCCCCACCGGCCCTGCTGTAACACTGAATTTTGTTGACTGATCTCCTGATTCAGTCTTCGAAGCCCCCACCTTCCTGTGGGTGCACAGCACTCGGTCAGTGTCCACTGGTGTGTCTGAGGGGTGTCTCTCCACACCTGTCTTTTATCCCCATTGACAGGGTATCAGCCATCCATCAACTCAAAATGACCATGTCCATCAAATCAGGCCACTCCTGCTGTCTCCTTAGGAATGTTAACAAGCAAAGTAACGTCCTTGCAGCGAAAGGTAAACAATCCAGGAAGAAGCCATAATACATAAATCAACTGTGTCTCTCTCTTATCTGTAGCAGATGTCCCTGCCTCTGTGCTTCATCTCTCTCTCTCATTAGCAATAGCAATAGTTCATAGTTCTCGGGGGGGGGGGGGGGGAATGGTTAACTCTTCACCCCATTTCTATCAGGTCTGTTCAGCACTCATAACAGAAGCTTCTGGGTAAATGCCATTTCAACTCCTTTGCCCATTCCCACACCAACCTCAAAGATAAAGATTAGCTTTATTTGTTACATGGACATCGAAGCATTGAAACACGCAGAGAATTGAGTCATTGATGACAGTTTGATTGCGTGCTGAGAGACAGCCCACAAGTATCTCTATGCTTTCAGTGTCAACTCATCAACCCATATATCTTTGGAAGGTTGGAGGAAACTGGAGCACCCAGAGGAAACCTGTGGTGTCACTGGAAGACCAGACAGCGGGGAAAATTGAAGCCCGAAGTTAGTACTGAAGGCATTACACTCACCACCCTTTTCTAAGCTGACCTATCAGTCCTCTGCCTTCTCCACTGCCAGGGTGAGGCCAGACACCAAGGTGAAGAACATCTTATATTCCATCCAGGTACTTTACTGCCGGTGATAAGGACATGGAATTATCCAACTTCAGGTTACCCACATCCCCTGTGTTCCTTCCTCTCGTGATCCAACCAGGTGCACACACGCATGCACATACACACAGAGACACACATACATGCAGATACACATGTGTGCAGGTGTGCACATACACACACACACACACACACACAGAATTTTCTCCATTCCAGTCCCCTTTGCAGTTTCATTCCCCTTCCCTATCCTCTCCACCCACTCACTATATCTGAGAAGTCTCCTACCTGCCCGTGTCTCTTTCTCTTCCTTACCGGCTTCCACTTATCTCAGCCAACTGCTGCCTCACTTCTCCCCCCACAGCTCTATGTACCTGTGCTAATGCATTATCTCAACCTGAGATTTTGACCCCCTCAGCCTCCACTGAGTTATTACTCGCTGTGCCTTGGTGTCTGTGAGGCAATTAGGAAGGAACATACTTGAGGCTGGCAAAAAAGGGAGGTATCCAAAGCTGAACAAGAGATTCTGCGGATGCTGGAAATGCTGAATAACGCACACAAAATGCTAGAGGAACTCAGCAGGTCGGGCAGCATCTGTGGAAATCGGTAAACAGTTGAGAGTCTCTATGAATCCCGATGAAGAGTCTTGCCTGAATTGTTGACTGTTTATACAGTTAGATATGGAGTGTAGAAGAGTACCAGCTCATGACATTGTGCTGGCCTTTTAACTAATGCAGATCAACCTAATGCTTCTCACCTGCATAGCCCTTCTTTTCTCTGTCATCCATGTGCTAATCTTAAGAGTCTCTTAAATGGGTTGAATGTATCTGCCAGCACCTCCACCCCAGCAGGGCATTCCACATGCCACTCTCTGTGTGGAGGAGGGGGAGGAAAGCAAACACTAACTGACGTCCCTCTACCCTTTACTCTAATACCTTAAATATTAGCTATTTCTGCTCTGGGGAGAAAAGTCTCTGGCTATCCATTCAGTCGATGCTCTTATCATCCTGTATACCTCTATCTAGCCAACTTTCGGGCTTCGCTCTTTGGTATTAACCCAGGGCTCACAGATGATGACAATTAAGGGCCTCGAACTCTGGTCTTGCGAATGACAGGACCCTGAATCTCCTCACCAGGCTGCAAGCCTGACAGCTGAGAACAACCTCACCGCTGGCCTTCGAACGTAAAGCAGAGGCTTAGACTGCCTATTCTTTAATTCCCCCACATCCCTAACATGACCCCCTTACACTACTTTCTGTCCCCAAAGCCATCCCTATGGAGGCAACAGGGTGTTAAAGTTTTTAGCACAACGCTTTACAGTACCTGTAACATGGGTTCAATTTCTGCTACTGACTGTAAGGAATTTGTATGTTACCCCAGTGACCACGTGGGTTTCCTCTAGGTGCTCCAGTTTCTTCCACAGTCCAAGGACTTACCAGTTAGTAGATTAATTGCTCATTGTAAATTGTCTTGTGATTAGGTCAGGGTTTAATTGTGGGTTGCTGGGCAGAACAGCTCGAAGGACCAGAAGAACCTGTTCCACTCTGTATCTCAAAAACTAATTAAATAAACTTTAAAAAACTACATAGTCTGAGTTTTAACTTCAGTTAAGACTGCAGGTCAGTGCCATCTTGGAAAAAGTAAGTCCTTTGGTGAGTTTTGCTATCTTTGATGACCTGAGATATCTGAAATATTAAATTCAGTGATGAAAGTTAATACATTTGCTATTAATTTTTTGGTAATCTTTTTTTCCTTTTGTTTATTCAGTAAATCCCCAGTACCCATAGGCAACAGTGGAGAAGATTGTTTTGAAGCTTCTGATTTTGCTCGGGCCGATGATGGTGGCCATGACTACCTGACGACTTGCCTTCAGGTCAGTGTGGGGTGAATATTCAATCGGTGAAAGTGAATCTGGTTAAAATGTTCCAACTCAGTTGTCTCATCTGTTATATACGAATACAGGTGGCCCCCGGCTTTTCGAATGTTCACTTTACGATAACTCGCTGTTACGAAAGACCTACATTAGTACCTGTTTTCGCTAACCAAAGAGGGTTTTCGCTTTTACGAAAAAAGACGCCCGCTTTAAATGTGTGTTTACCCTGAGAAAGACTACAATGACCGTGAAGCCTTGTGCAGGCAGTTGTTTGCACATGCGTGTACGTGTGTACGTATATGTGTACATGCGTACGCACCGATGTGTTTTTTTTTTCTCTCCAAACCGATTTTGGCTCGCTGTTTTCCCGAGTTTGATAAGTGAAACTACACCGTACCTACAATATTTCTACTTTATATGAGCTGTATATTTATCATATCATTCCTGCTTTTACTGTATGTTAGTGTTATTTTAGGTTTTTTGTGTTATTTGGTATGATTTGGTAGGTTATTTTTGGGTCTGGGAATGCTCAAAAGTTTTTCCCATATAAATTAATGGTAATTGCTTCTTCGCTTTACAACGTTTCAGATTACAAACGGTTTCGTAGGATCGCTCTACCTTGGGATTGCGGGGGAAACCTGTACAGTGAGCGTTGAAATGAAATTTGTTGTTTCTGTGGAGAAGAATACCTTTCAAGTTTGTCTTCATTCCATTCTCTAGGATATCAGAAGTTGATAGGGTTGTTGAGAAGGCATAAAGTGGGTTGGCCTTCATTAGTCGGGGGATTGGATTCATGAGCCACAAGGTAATGTTACAGCTCCATAAAACCCTGCATAGACCACACATGCAATACTATTTTCAGATCTGGGCCCTTGTAGGAGGGATATGGAAATCTTAGAGAGGGTGCAGGGAACATCTATTCGATTGCTGCCTAGATTAGAGAGTGTGTCTTACGAAGACTGGTCGAGTGAGTTAGGGCTTTTTCGCTTTGGCGTGAAGGAGGGTGAGAGGCGACGGCAGAGGTGTGTAAAATGATGAGAGACATAGATGAGTGTATAGCCAGACACAGAGTAGTGGGTGCTTGGAATTCCCTCCCATGGGTGGTGGTAGAGGCAGATACATTAAGGGCATCTAAGAGGTTCTTAGACGCATGGATGAAAGAAAAATGGAGAGTTCTTTGAGAGGGCGGAGTTAGATTGATCTTTGAGCAGATTGTCCACAGTCTTAAGAACCGTAAATTAATTGCTGATTGGAAATTGTCCCATGATTAGGTTAGGGTTAATGGGGGGTTGTGGGGTTCTTGAGGCAGAGTGGCTCGAGGGCTGAAGGACCTACCCTGTACTATATTGCTAAACAAAGGGTCATCACAACATTGTAGGCCAAAGGGCCTGTACTGTGCTGCAGTATTCTATGTTCTATTAAAGCAACTGGTCATTTATTTTCCCATTATCTTGTTCAAACAAAGCGAGATCTGTGGAAGTCCCGGATAGTGAAGCAATATTCTGCTGTGAGCCTATTCACACAGACAATTTACTTTGCCATTTCTTCAGCTCTTTGCAGTTACAGCCAGTCAGACACATAGTTGCAAGTAACTTTCACTCAGGGACACTGGAAAGCAAGACAGCTTTCATACTGGACAGCACTCTGGCTGAACAGTGAAGGTGGAAGGGCTGCTGAAGAAGGGTTTTAACGTGAGCTGATGCAAAGTTAAGTTTTTGAACTTCTCAGGGTGAAGGGAACAACATGAACACTGCAAGCGTGTAAGCGGACAGCCGGTCAGTCAGATTCTAAAGAACAAAGACATCTTTAAAGCTGGGATCTAGGACAGAGTCAGGTCATCTTGAGGCTTCAGCTCTTTGAAGCTTCAGTAAAGGGAGACTTCAGACAGAGAAAGCAAAAGAAAAACTCTAGATTTAAGTTTTTTTTCCTTCCCTTTATTTCTGCTTAGCTGGGACAGTAGAGGGGCCAGGCAGGATAGTTGAAGCTTCTCTTGTGGGATCTGTGAAAGCATGGAGACCTCTAGTGTCCCTGACAACAACAACTGTGAGAAGTGCATCCGGCTGCAGCTTCTAATAACCTGCGTTAAGGAGTTGGAGCTGGAACTGGATGAACTCTGGATCATTCGGGAGGCTGAAGGTGTGATACATAAGACATATAGAGAGGTAGTTACACCTAAGATGCAGGACACAGGAAACTGGGTGACAGTCAGGAAGGGGAAAGAGGTTAAGAAACCAGTGCAGAGTACCCGTGTGGCCATCCCCCTCAACAACAGGTATATCACTTTGGATACTGTTGGAGGGGTTGACCTAACAGAGGAAAGTCACAGTGGTCGGGTCTCTGGCACTGAGTTTGAATTATATGGCTAAGGAGTTCATACCGGAGGGAGGGCATAAGATTTTCGGATCATTGGACTCTCTTCCAGGGAAAGTAGGACCCCTACAGAAGGGATGGCTTGCACCTAAACTGGAGTGGAAATAATATCTTCGCGGGAAGACTTGTTAATGTTGCATGATTAGGTTTAAGCTAGAGTTGTAGGGGGATGGGAACCGGAGGGCCAGAACAGTTAGTGGAGAGTTTGCGGAGGCAGATATTGGTAAGATCTCGAAGTTAGGAATCAAAAGGTTGAGCATGGTGCGCCCAGTGTCCTGAGCTGCATATATTTCAACACAAGAAGTATCGTAGGAAAGG
Source organism: Hypanus sabinus (assembly GCF_030144855.1). Taxonomy (NCBI): domain Eukaryota; kingdom Metazoa; phylum Chordata; class Chondrichthyes; order Myliobatiformes; family Dasyatidae; genus Hypanus; species Hypanus sabinus. The sequence goes on along the minus strand of NC_082719.1, from coordinate 100,080,757 downwards.
TAGGTAATAGGGCTGAAGACTTGAGACAATGTGTAGTGAGGAGGAGCTATTGATAGGGGCAAAATTACAGTCAACAGGATGCTGTAGTGTAAAAGGCAAACAAAATCGAAAAGGGTGAATATTCGACTCAAGGTGTTATTTAAATGCATGCAATATTGGGAATAAGGTAGCACTGTTGCACATTGGCAGGTATGATGTAGGCATCAGGTATCATGGCTGAAAGAAGATTATAGCTGGGAGCTTAATGTCCAACAATACACAGTGTATCGAAAGGACGGTGCAGAAAGGCAGAGGGGGTGGTGTTACTCTGTTGATTTAAAAAATGAAATCAAATCATTAGAACGAGGTAGCATGGGGTCAGAACGTGTTGATTCTTTGTGGGTAGAGCTAAGGAATTGCAAAGGTAAAAAGACCCTGATGAGAGTTGTATACAGACCACAAAATGTAGTAAGGATGTGGTCTACAAACTAAAACAGGACGTGGAAAATGCATGCCAAAAGGACAATGTTACAGTAGTCATGGGGTATTTCAGTATGCAGGTAGATTGGGAAAATCAGGTTGGTATTGAATTCCAGTAGAGAGACTTTCCAGAGTACATATGAGATAACTTTTTAGAGCAGCTTGTGGTTGAGCCTACTAGGAGATAAACTATTCCGGATTGGGAATTGATTAGAGACCTTAGGTAAAGAACCCTTAAGGGCAAGAGAACATAGTATGATCGAATTCACCCTGAAATTTCAGAAGGGCAAGTGAAAGTCAGATGTATCAGTGTTACAGTGGAATAAAGGGAATTACAGAGGCATGAGAGAGGAGTTGGTCAGAATTGATTGGAAAAGAACACTGGCAGGGATGATAACAGAGCAGCAACAGCTATAATTTCTAAAAGCAATTTGGAAGGCACAGGATATATACATCCCAAAGTAGAAGAAATATTCTAAAGGAAAGAACCATGGCTATCTGGAGAAGTCAATCCAACCTAAAAGCCAAAGAGAGGGCATATAATGGAATGAAAATTAGTGGGAAGATAGAGGATTGGGAAGCTTTTAAAAACTAACAGAAGCCAACTACAAAGTCATTAAGAAAGAAAAGATGGAATACGAAAGTCAACTACCCAATAATATTAGAGGATACTAAAAGTTTCTTCGAATACATAGAGTGTAAAAGAGAGGCGCGAGTGGGTATCGGACTGCTGGAAAACAATGCTGGACAAGTAGTAAAGGGGGACAAGGGAATGGCTGATGTACTGAATAATTATTTTGTACCTGTCTTCATTGTGGAAGACGCTAGCAGTATGATGGACGTTCCAGGTGTCGGGGGCATGAAGTGTGCGAAGTTACCATGGCCATGTACCTATCCCAACTTCTCTTAAATTTTGCATTTCAACCCTCATCCACCACCTCTGCTGACTAAACTTGTGAAGCTTAATCAAAGTGACACCTTGTTCTTCTTGACTTTCAGAGGAACCACCCTAGCTCGCTGGAGGCTTCTGGAAGAAAGCACCATGGGCCAGTTGAAGCACTCAAGCACATGTTGTTCAGTTTGCAGACAGTGCAGCAGAGTCTGGAGAGTGAACATGCAGAAGAGCGTGAGGAGGTCAGAGCGGTAAACTGAAAAGCTCTTTGGCGACCATGTTGGAATGGAGTATTACAAATTAGTTGCTTAAACTGTCAATCTATTTATTTATTTATGCTCTTTTTGCACTACTGATTTAATTAATTCTTTATACTGTATATATTTCTTACTATAAATGATAGTTTCTTATTATGTAGTACAGTGTACCGATGACACAGAATAACAAATTTCATGACGTTCAGTGATAATATAATCAGAATCAGGTTTAATATCACTGGCATAGTGTATGTTGTGAAATTTGTTCTCTTGCTGCAGCAGTAGAGTGCAATACAAAAAAACTATAGATTACAGTATGATAAATATGCACTTAATTTCATACAGTATATGTGTGTGTATATATATGTATATAAAAAGTATGTATTTTTAAAGAGTGTATTTATGTTATTGTTACAATGTGCCGTGTCATTTGATGTGGGTGATCACGGTCTTTCCATGACTGTGATTGTTCTTGGCAAATTTTTCCACAGAAGTGGTTTGCCATTGCTCCTTCTGGGCAGTGCCTTTACAAGACAAGTGACTTCAGCCATTATCAATGCTCTTTTGGAGATTGTCTGCCTGGAGTCAGTGGTCGCATAACCAGGACTTGTGATATGGACCAGCTACTCAGACAACCATCCACCACCTGCTGACATGGCTTCATGTGACCCTGATCAGGGATCTAAGCAGGTGCTACACCTTGCCCAGCGGTGACCTGCAGGCTAGCGGAGGGATGGAGTGCCTTACATCTCTTCTGGTAGAGATGTATCTCCACACTGCCACCCATTTCCTTATCCATAGAAATAAGAGGCTCCACCATTTTATTTTTGCTTTCCTCTCCCTTCACTCTGCTCCTGTTACTGAATGTTTTCAATTTTCTTTGTTCTATTAATGCTTAATAGAACGATCATAAAGCAACAGGTTTTTGCCTTGTTCCTGACTTGGAAATTGCACCATCTCGGATCGCAAGACCCTGCAGCTGATAGTGAGGTCAGCTGAGAAGATCATCGGGGTCTCTCTTCCTGCCATCACGGACATTTACACTACACGCTGCATCCGCAAAGGAAACAGCATTATGAAGGAGTACACTTTATGCAGTCCAGTGTAGGTCTGTAGTCTAGTGTAGCTTTCTCTGTGTTTTTTTTTTATTACTTAGTTCAATCTAGTTTTTTGTACTGTGTCATGTAACACCATGGTCCTGAAAAACATTGTCTCATTTTTACTATGTACTGTACCAGCAGTTATGGTCGAAATGACAATAAAAGTTGACTTGACTTCCAAAAGAACCTTGAATTGAAAACATCAAAATCCCACACAACCAAAATGGCCCTGCAGAAAACTCTTCAAGATAGCTTAAAGGGAAACAAAATTCCAAAAGACCATAATTGGAATGTTTTCTTTTCAATCTGTACTGTTGCTACAGAGTTCAATGTTTGAATTTATTATAGACAGTAGTTCCAAGGGAAAAAAAACACAGACAGAGGGATACAGACACTGTCTAACTGAGTCCCTCCAACACATTATGTGTGTTGCTCAAGATTTCCAACATCTGCAGAATCCATTTGCGAGGAAACAACGCATTAATTTAAATCAGATTGCAAAAAGCATGACCCACAACTTTAAACTATTCAACATTTGATAAAATTTATCCTGTAGCATTTTAGTTAAAAAATCACTAAATAATAGGGAGGCCCAGTAGTGTAGTGGTTAGTGTAACGCTATTATAGTGCCAACCCCCTGGGTTCAATTTCCGCCACTCTCTAAGGAATTTGTGCGTTTTCCCTGTGGGTTTCCTCCAGGCGCTCCAGTTTCCTCCCACATTCCAAAGATGTGCAGGGTTAGTCGGTTAATTAGTCACATGGGTGTAATGACCAGCTCAGAAAACTATAAGCATTCTGCTTTCCCCCAGTTCTAATGGAGGACAGCCGACCTGAGACATTGACTGCTTTCTCTTTCCACGAGTGCTGCTTTGACTGTCTGATCTCTTCCAGCATTTCTGTTTTTCTGCCTCTATGAGATGGGTATCTGAGCAGAGTGTTCTCCTAAGGTGCCTGAGTGGTGCCTGAGTTGCTTTTTAATGTATTGAGGCCCTCCCTTGGTCAGGGTTGCATCCCGGCTGTCTGTGATACACAAGCTAGGGCAGTACGATACGAGGAGCAGGTTGTTTCTCATACAGCAGGCTCCCCTCTCAATGCAGCTGACAAATCCAGAGGAACGGCAGAGACCAATACAGTTTGACACCAGTGGCGTCGCAGGAGTTGCCAGTCAGCGTTGAACTCATTGACCAAATCCAGCTCCGCATTTTTTCTCCGGGTTTTACTCCCAAAACCTTCCCTGCAAGGCACCTTTCTGTAACATATCATTATATATATTGCTGAGTATCTTCAACTCTTGGTGACCCTATGGATTGTGTAGATGTCCATAGGGTTTTGTGGCAAGATAGATTGCCAGGCTTTTCTAATGCTACACAATTTGGGATCCGGATGGAATTGAACTCAGGACCATCGAACCTGAAGTCCAGTGCTGATGCCACTGCGTCATCGGTTGGCCTGGGTGGTGAATGAGGCCTGGGAGCTTGAGGGTTCAGCACTGATTCCTTGCTGTTCCTAGTAGTGCATTCTTATGGACCAAGATCTCAATGTTGTCCCTGGGATTTGACACCCAGCCCAGGTGTCACAGCTCCAAGTGCTCCTGTCACCATCGGGATTACTCTGGCTTTAACCTTCCACATCCTTTCTATCTGCTCTTTCAAGCTCTGGTGTTTCTCCAGCTTCTCATATTCTCTCTTCCTGATGTTACTGTCTTGACCACATTTATTACGATTGCTTCTTCAGTTCCTTGTCCAGTGTTACTATGTCTGGTTGGTTGGCCAGTACCTTCTGATCAGTCCCACAGGATCTTAGCTGTTCCATTCTCCATACCTTCTCGGGCTTTTCCCTTGGGACTGGGGAGTGTCCAATCCATACTCAGCGCAGATATTCCTGTGCACAATTCCTGCTACTATGTGCTGGATGGTTTCAGCAGATTCCTTACACAGTCTGAATCTTGGGTCTTGCCTGGTGTGATAGACTCCTGTTTCTATTGTTCATGTACTCAGTCCCTGTTCTTGTGCAGCCATGAGCAGCGTCTCTGTGCTGTCCCTCAGCCCTGCTATTTCCAGCCATTGGTGGAACTTCCTTATGTCAGCCACTTCTGATATCTGGTGATGGTTCATCCTGTGCAGTGGTTTGTCCTGCCATGGCCTCTGGTCCTCTGGCTCTGCTTCACCGACTGCCATATCCCCTGCTTGCTGTCTGAGGTTTCTCCTAGCAGGTTGTCCTTAGGGGCCATCTTCCTGACATACTCATGGATGTTTCACATTTCTCCCAGGACTGTGGCCTTGACATTTCCAAGTCCCCATCCTCCTTAATTCCAGCAGGTGTACAGCTGCTCGGCTTTGGACTTTGGATGGAATCCTCCATATATCATTAGCAGTTTCCAGGTCTTGACGTCAGCAGGTTCCAGTTCATTCCTTGGCCTGTGCTTTGTTGTGATTGGGGTATCTAATGACTGGTAGGGTGAATGTGTTGATGGCTCTGATCTTCTTCTTCCCGTTTAGCTGGCTTTTTAGGACGTCTCTCTCCTGGATGTTGCATCCTTCCTTTTGTCTTCATCATGGCTTCCATGCATGTGCAGGATCTCCAGGTATTTGTAGCTGTCCTGTACGTCTAGTATATGGCCTTCAGGTAACTCATCAACTTTGATGAGTTTGCCTCTTTTCATTTCCATCCAGTTGCACTTTTCCAGTCCAATGACATCCCAATGTCTCTGCTGTGCACCCTTGTTGGATGGATTAGTGAGTCAAATGTCTCTTCCGTTTCTGGTAAACAGCTTGATGTCATCCATGTACAGGAGGTGGTTGGTGGTCTCTCCACTCCTGGATCTGGACCCATGTCCAGTCTCTGAGATGATCTGGCTGAGGGGTTCAAGCCTGTGCAGAACAGTGATGGGGATAGTGCATCACTCTGGTATATTCCACATCCGATGGCCACTTGTGCTATTGACTTCGAGTTAACCTCTAGCATTGCATTCCAATGGTCCATTGAGTTCTTGATGAAGGTCCTTAGTGTCTTGTTGACCTTGTACAGAGACAGGTATTCCAGGATCCATGTGTGGGGCATTGAGTCATATGTTTTCTGATAGTCAGTCCAGGCTGTGCTTAGGTTGGTTTGCCTGGTCTTGTGGTGTCACATGACTGCGTTGTCTACCAGTAGTTGGTGTTTGGACCCTGTGGTTCCATTACCAATCTCCCTCTGAGCAGGTCTCAGGAATTTACACACATGTTCCTTCAGCTCGGTGGCCATGATGCCTGACTGGAGCTTCCACGTTGTTGACAGGCGGGTTATAGGCCGGTAGTTAGATGGTGGTGCTCTGTTGTGAGGACCCTTCTCTATGAGTACTGTCCTTCCTTGAGTTAACCAGTCGGGGTGGGAACCTGCTTCAAGCATCTAGTTTATCTGAGCTACCAGCCGTGTTGTTAGTTTGTTCAGTTCAGCCTACAGGCGTGGATCACGTCAGGCCCTGGTGATGTCCAGTTCTTCATACTTGCTCCCCCGTTGCTGGACATCTACTGCTGTGACGTTGACTGGTTCTTCCTCTGGCAGATTGCAGAGGCTCGCTTGTTGGTCTTTCAGCCATTGGGCTCTGGCGTTATGTGATGCTTCTTTCTCCCATATACTCTTCCAGTACTCCTCAGATGCTGTATTGGTAGATTCAGGTACTGGCATGTTGTTCCCCTGGAACTGTGTGAATACTCTTCCTGCTTCTTTGGAGAAGAGCGCATTTATTCACTTGGCCTCTGTGTCCTTAGTGTACCCCTTTAGTCTGGTAACCAGAGCTGTTAATTGTTGCTTGGCAGTTTCCAGGGCTCTGTACTTCCTTTGGTAGCCAGGATGAGTCTTTGAGCTTCCCACCTTTCTGCAGCTCAGTTAGTTTGCTGATCTCTGCAATTGTGGTTTTCATCTTGGCTTCCAATTTTAGTCTCCAGGAGGAGTTATAACAGTACTGTCCACTGTATTTCATGTTGTAGTCCAGCATTTCTAGAACTGCTGCTGCCGATGCATACGTCAGGTTATTGGCCTCAGTTATGTTGGCGGCTGCAATTGTGAGTTGTGCTTCATTGGCTGTTTCTAGCATTCTTTCTAATGGATTTCAACTGGGGAGCCCAGTTCATTGACAGACACTAGTTTAGCTATGATCTTCTCTCTGATTGTAGCAGCCAGTGTCGATGTGCCGAGTTGAGGTTTGGACTGCCATTTCCCGTGTACAAGGTGATGCTGTTACCTTTGTGGCATCTGTGAATTGTCGATGTGGGGTTTGAACTCGTATTTCCTGATCGGCTTGGTTCTGCGGTGATGTTGCTGTGGTGCATCGTGATTGTATGTCTTCCAATTCAAGATGTGATATCAATCCTCTGTTGACAGTGTTTGATCGCTGGGTAACCAGTTATTTTTCTGTGAACGTGGACGATGGTCTTCATTGTTGCCAGAATACCCACTTGATGCATCCTCTTTCACATGGGTTTCTGTTGACGTATCATTCCATTAATTCCACTTCGTCCAGTCTCCTCCATTTAAGGTTTGTTCTGATAGCCAATTTCTCACCAGATAGTCCTGGTTCCCCAACCATTGGCGTGGACCTTGTTAACAGACAGACATATTTTATTGACCCCGAGGGAAATTGGGTTTCATTACAGCCGCACCAACCAAGAGTAGTGAAGAAATATAGCAATATAAAACCATAAATAATTAAATAATAAGTTAATCTGGACAATGTCCAAGCCAGCATGACTCTTCTTGTTCTTGTTACTCTCACCCGGATGTTTTCATGGGCAAATGTAGCATAAGTGTGAGGGGTCCAGCCCAAGACCCTACCAGGCCACGACTGGAACTTGAACCCTGTACCCCCAGTCCGCAGAGCCCAGACAGTCCCTTGTGTCAGCCTCCGAAGTTCCCTATAAACTGTCTCAACTGCTCCGGCTGCTGGTTCTCCCCCTCCGATGGGGGAAAAATATATATATTTTAATCTGTTTTTTAAATTCGCACAATATCAGGACGCATGGTAACGTAGCAGTTAGCGTGACTCTCTTTCAGTGTCAGAGTTCAGAATTCATTCCCGGTGAAGGGGTTTGTACATCCTCCTCATGGAATGCATGGGTTTTCCCCGGGTTCTCTGGTTTCCTCCCACACTCCAAGGATGTACCAGTTAGGAGGTTAGTTGGCCATTATCAATTGTCCTGCGATTAGGGTAGGGTAAAATTGGGGGTTGCAGGGCAGTGTGGCTCGAAGGGCCTGGTGGAACTAGTCCAAATAGATATATCCAATAAAAAAATGATATATTTTTTGCACATTGGTTGGCAGTTTTTTTTATAGGTTCATAAATTCTATTGTACGGCTTTATTTTCCTGTAAATGCCTGCAAGAAAATGAATCTCAGGGTTGAGCCGTAAGAAAGTACAGCATAGAAACAGGCCCTTTGGCCCACCTAGACCATGCCAAACTATTTAAACTGCCTACTTCCATTGACTGCACTGGGACCTTAGCCCTCCATACCCCTACCATCCAAGCACCTATCAAAACTTAAATGTTGAAATCGAGCTCTCATCCACCACCTGCACTGGCAGCTTGTTCCACACCCTTGTGACCCTCCCAGTGAAGTCAAGTCACTTTTATTGTCATTTCAACCATAACTTAGTACAGTACATAGTAAAAATGAGACAACGTTTTTCAGGACCATGATGTTACATGACACAGTACGAAAAACTAGACTGAACTACGTAATAAAAACAAAACACAACACAGAGAAAGCTACACTAGACTACAGACCTAAATAGGACTGCATAAAGTGCGCAGAAACAGTGCAGGCATTTACAATAAATACTAAATAGGACAGTAGGGTAAGATGTCAGTCCAGGCTTAATGTATTGAGGAGTCTGATAGCTTGGGGGAAGAAACTATTAGTCTGGTTGTGAGAGCCCAAATGCTTCGGAGCCTTTTCCTAGATGGCAGGAGGGAGAAGAGATTGTATGAGGGGTGTATGGGGTCCTTCATAATGTTGTTTCCTTTGCGGATGCAGCGTGTAGTGTAAATGTCCGTGGTGGTGGGATGATCTTCTCAGCTGACCTCACTATCTGCTGCAGGGTCTTGCGATCTGAGATGGTGCAGTTTCCAAATCCAGGCAGTGATGCAGCTGCTCGGGATGCTCTCAATACAACCCCTGTAGAATGTGATGAGGGTGGGGGATGGGAGATGGACTTTCCTCAGCCTTTGCAGAAAGTAGAGACGCTGCTGGGCTCTCTTTGCTATGGAGCTTGTGTTGAGGGACCAGGTGAGATTCTCCATCAGGTGAACACCAAGAAATTTGGTGCTCTTTACAATCTCTACCAAGGAGCCGTCGATGTTCAGCGGGGAGCGATTGCTCCGTGCCCTCCTGAAGTCAACAACCATCTCTTTTGTTTCCCCTTGTGGTCCCCTTAAACTTCTCACGTTTCACACTTTATCCATGACCTCTGGTTGTAGTCTCACCCAACCTCATTGGAAAAAACCTACTTGCATTGACCCTATATATGCACCTCGTATACGGTAGTACATGGTGACATAATAAATCTGCTTCGATTTTGACTCATTATTGTTTGGATATAGGTTTCCTTCCATAGCTGCTGTCTGAGTGCCAAGCTCTGCCGATGTGCTGCAAACTAGTGTCTTGAGATTTTTAAAAATATATTAGGTAAAATTATTATTTTGATGCATTTATTAAAATAATGCTTTTTTTAAAATACAGCTACCAGAAAACATTACATCTCACACTCAGGACCTGGATTTTGAAGAGGCTCCTGGCAGCAAGTCATTGCAAAGGTAACTAAAGTAGTGAGCAGTTAGCACAATGCTTTATAGCGCTCGCGATCCTGACTCAATTCCCGCCACTGTCTGGAAGGAGATTGTCGATTCTCCCCATGACCGTTTTCTCTGGGTGCTCAGGTTTCTTCCTACATTCCAAAGACATACAGGTTAGTAAGGGTTAGTAAGTTGTGAGCAGGCTCTGATGCTGGAAGCAAGGCTATACTTGTGGGCTACCCTCAACATCTTCTTTGTACTGTATGCCATTGATGCCAATAATGCACTTCACTGTATGTCTCGTTGTTCCAATGTACTTGTGATAAATAAAGCTAATATTTATTTATCTTTAAGTATTTATTAAGTGTGCCTTGACCTACAGACAAACTATTGGATTGTAGGAGATTGTTACATTCTGTTGTCCAACCAGTGAGTAGCAACCTACAGGTTGTTCATTCATAACATTGTTAAAGTTCAAAGGAAGTTTGTTATCAAACTGCATACAGTTTATGTCACTGTATTCTACCCTAAGATTCATTTTCTTCCAGGCTTTCACAATAGAACAAAGAAATAAAATAGAATGAATTAAAAACTATACAAAAGACTGGCATACAACCAATGTGCAAAAGAAGACAAATTGTGCAAATACGTACCTCGTGGTCTAACTCTCCAATATGCTCAGAATCAGGTTTATTGCCACAGATTTACATCCTGATATTTGTTGTTTTTGACAGCAGTCCAATGCAGGCATCACAAATTACTATAAGTTGCAAAAAATAAATACAGTAGTGGAAAAGAGAAATAGTGAGGTAGTGTTCATAGATCTGATGGTGGAGGGGAAGATGATGTTCCTAATACATTGAGTGTGTGTCTTCAGTTTCCTGTACTTGCTATCTGGTGGTATTAATGAGAAGAGTTCACACGGATGTCCTCTTCTCATTAATGCTACCAGTGGATGTGGAGAAGATGTTTCCTACGGTGGGGAAGTCTAAGGTCAAAGCACACTTCCTCAGAATGGAGGGACATCTATTTAGAATGGAGATGAGAAGGAATATCTTTAGCCAGAGGAATCTGTGGAATTGTTGCCACAGGTGACTGTGGAGGCCAAGTCATTAGAACATAAGAAATAGGAGCAGGAGTAGGCCATCCGGCCCATCAAACCTGCCCCGCCATTCAATAAGATCATGGCTGATCTGTCTGTAACTCAGCTCCATCTGCCTGCCTTTTCCCCATAACCCTTAATTCCCCTACTATGTAAAAATCTATCTAACTGTATCTTAAATGTACTATGTGGTGGAGAAGCCTCGACTGCTTCCCTGGGCAGAGAATTCCACAGATTCACCACTCTCTGGGAGAAACAGTTTCTCTTCATCTCCGTTCTAAGTCTTCTCCCCTGAATCTTGAGGCAATGTCCCCTAGTTCTAGTCTCACCTACAAGTGGAAACAACTTTCCTACTTCTGTCTTATCTATCCCTTTCAAAATTTTGTATGTATCTATAAGATCCCCCCTCATTCTTCTGAACTCCAGAGAGTCTAGTCCCAGGTGACTCAATCTCTCCTCATAGGTTAACCCCTTCATTTCTGGAATCAACCTGGTGAACCTCCTCTGCACTGCCAATATATCCTTGACTTTGGAGACCAGAACTGCACACAGTACTCCAGGTGCGGCCTCACCAGTACCCTGTATAGTTGCAGCCTGACCTCCCTGCTCTTGAATTCAATCCCTCTCGCAATGAAGGCCAACATTCCGTTTGCCTTCTTAATAACATTTTTGCGATTCATGCACAAGCACTCTCAAGTCCCTCTGCACAACAGCATGCTGCAATCTTTTACCACTTAAATAATAATATGCTTTTCTATTATTTCTTCCAAAGTGGATGATCTCACATTTACCAATGTTGTATTCCATCTGCCAGACCTTGGCCCACTTACTTAACCTATCTATATCCCTCTGCAGACTCTCCACATCCTCCGTACAACTTACTTTTCCACTCAGTTTAGTGTCATCAGAAATTTTGCTACGCTACACTCAGTCCCCTCTTCCAAATCATCAATATAAATGGTAAACAGCTGCGGGCCCAGCTCTGACCCCTGCGGCACCCTACTCACCACTGACTGCCAACTGGAGGAACACCCATTTATACCAACTTTCTGCCTTCTATTGGCTAACCAATCCACTATCCATGCCAATACACTTCCTCTGACATCATGCATCCATATCTTATTTATAAGCCTCTTGTGCGGCACCTTATTGAACGCCTTCTGGAAATCCAAGTATACGACATCCACCTGTTCCCTCTATCCACTGCACTCATTATGTCCTCAAAGAACTCCTGTAAATTTGTCAACCAGGACCTGCCCTTTCTGAGTCCCTACTGCATCTGTCTAAGGGAACCACTCCTTTCTAAATATTTCACTATTTCTTCCTTAATGACAGCTTCAAGCATTTTCACAACTACAGATGTTAAACTAACTGGCCTATAGTTGCCCATCTTTTGCATACATCCTTTTTTAAAAAGTGGTGTGACATTTGCTGTCTTCCAGTCCCCTGGGATCTACCCAGAGTCCACAGAGTTTTGGTAAATGACTGCCAACGTGTCTACTATAACCTCCGCATATTCCTTCAGTACTCTGGGATCATCAGGACCAGGGGACTTATCTACCTTCAGGCCCTCTAGTTTGCTCATCACTATCTCTTTAGTGACAGTGATTTTATAGAGGTCCTCACCTCCCATTTCATCCATAGCATCCTTCTTTGGCTTATTAGATGTGTCCTCCACTGTGAAGACCGACACAAAATCGTCGTTTAATGCATCAGCCATTTCCTTATCACCCAATATCAATTTCCCCTTCTCGTCTTTTAAGGGAGCTATGTTGACTTTAGCCACCCTCTTCTGTTTTATATATTTATAAATCATCTGCTGTCTCTTTTTATATTTTGTGCTGATTTACTTTCATACTCTATCTTCCCTTATTTCGTATTTAGTTGTTCTTTGTTGCTTTTTAAAGTTTTCCTAAGCCTCCAGTCTCCCACTGCTCTTTGCGACTTTGTACACAAGCTTTTAATTTGATACTATCTTTTATTTCCTTAGTTATCAAAGGCTGGCTCTCCCCACACTTACTGTCCTTACTTTTGACTGGAATATAACTTTGTTGAGCACCAATCCCTTTGAAAGTATTCCACTGTTCCTCAACTGTCCTTCTGAATAGACTGTGCTCCCAATCCATATTAGCCAACTCCTCCCTCATCCTGTTGTAGTCTCCCTTGTTCAAGCATAATACACTAGTTTTAGATTTAACTATTTCATCCTTCATCTGTATGTGAAATTCAATCATACTATGATTACTCTTTCCAAGAGGATCTCTGACTACAAGATCATTAATCTTACCTGTCTCATTGCACAGGACTAGATCTAAGATAGCATTTTCCCTTGTAGGTTCGCTAACATGCTGCTCAAGAAAGCCGTCACAGATGCATTCTATGAAGTCCTCCTCAAGACTTCCTTGACCAACCTGATTCACCCAAACTATCTGGAAGCTAAAGTCCCCCATGACGACTGCTGTTCGTTCTTACAAGAATCAGATATTTCTTGGTTAATCACCTCTGCCATTGCAAGTTTTATTAAGTGGCCTATAGACAACTCCCACCAGTGATTTTTTTTTTTCCCTTTACTATTTTTAATCTCTACCTAGATGGACTCAACATTCTGCTCTGTAGATCTTATATCGTCTCTCACAATCGCCTTGATATCATCCTTAATTAAGAGCACCACTCCACCTCCTCTACCTTCCTGCCTGTCTTTCCGTATTACCTTGTATCCTTGGATATTTAATTCCTAGTCACCTCCACCTTGCAACCAGGTTTCTGCAATGGCCACTAAGTCAGATGCCTTGGTACTGATCTGTGCCACAAGTTCAATAGACAATAGGTGCAGAAGTAGGCCATTCGGCCCCTCGAGTCTGCACCGCCATTCTGAGATCATGGCTGATCATTCACTATCAATACCCAGTCCCTGCCTTGTCCCCATATCCCTTGATTCCCCTATAGTTCACTAACCTTGTTTCTAATACTACGGGCATTTAGTTAATGTGCCCTTATACTCATTGTCCTTTTGGATTCTAGTGACCTATGCGATTTTTGCTTTTTACTTTTAAGCACTCTACTCTTTTTTCTTCACTAACTCTAGCTTTGGTCTCTGCATCACTTCCCTCTTCTGTGTGGGTTCCCACCTTCCTGCCATATTAGTTTAAAACCTCCCCAGCATTGCATATATTTAAGGCAGAGGTTGATAGATTCTGAATTGGTCAGGTCATGAAAGGATATGGGCAGAAGCCAGGAGTTTGGGGCTGAGAGGGAAATGGATCGGTCATGATGAAATGGCAGAGCAGACTCGATGGACCAAATGGCCTAATTCTGCTCTGGTATCTTATATCCCAGGTGGTGAGGGTCCTTAATGATTTTGCCTCCTTGAGGCATTGCCTATTGAAGATGCCCTCAAAGGTGGGGAGGCTCATGCCCATGATGGAGCAAGCAGTGTTTACAACTTCCTGCAGCTCTTTCTGATGCTATGAAGTGGCCAGCAGTGATGCAACCAATCAGAGTGCTCTCCACTGTACATCTGTAGAAATTTGCTGGTGTCTTTGGTGACATACCTGATCTCTTCAAACTCCTGATGAAATTCAGCTGCTGGTGTGCTGCTGCCTTCATAATTGTATCAATATGCTTGGCCCAGTATCAATATTCAGGAATGTTGACAGCTAGAAACTTGAAGCTGTTCATCCTTTCCTCCATTGACCCCTCAATGAGGATTGGTGTGTGTGTTCTCCCAGCTTCCTTTTCCTGAAGTCCACAATCAATTCCTTGGTCTTCCTGACGTTGAATGCAAGGTTGTAGTTATGACACCACTTAACCTGCTGATCTCTCACTCCTTGTCACCATTTGAAGATCTGCCAATAATGGTTGTGTCATCAGTGAATCCATAGATGGTGTTTAAGCTGTGCTTAGCACACAGTCATGGGTGTAGAGAGAGAAAGAAGAGAGTGGGTAAGCACACATCTTTGAGATGCACCTGTTGCAGTTGTACAAGGTGTTAGTGAGGCCACACCTGGAGCACTGTGTACAGTTTTGGTTACCCTGTTATAAGAATGTCATCCTCAAGCGGGAAGACTTAAGAGGGCGTTGCCAGGAGTTCAGGGTCTGCATTACGGAGAGGTCCAACCCATTGGGACTTTATTCATTAGAGTGTAGGACAGTGAAGGGTAACTTCTTAGTTTAATAGTTACATTTAATATCAGAGAAATGTATACAATATACATCCTAAAATTCTGTTTCTTCACAGACATTCATGAAACAGAAGAGTGCCCCAAAGAATGTGACAGTCAAAATGTTAACGCCCCAAAGCCCCCACTATTGCCCCCTCCCATGCATCAGCAGCAGCAAAGCTATGACCATCTGCCCCCATCCAGAAGTCTTTGAAATATTGAGAGGGATAATGAGTGACAGGGTGGGGGTATGTCTCTACCAAAGGAGGTGTAAGTTTCTCCTTCTCTCCGCTAGCCTGCAGGTCACGCTTGGGCAAGGTGTAGCACCTGCCTCGCCAATTGAAGTACTTGTCTAAATCTTTCTTAAATGTAGTGATAGTATCTGATTCCACTATCTTCTCTGGCAGCAATGTCCAGATATCAGCCATTCATCGAGCTGTGTTAAACAAAAATCCCTGAAGTCCACGTTAAAACTCATTATGCTCACCTTGAAATTGCAGTCGGTGGCTACTTTATTAGGTAAACCTGTACATTTGCTCGGTAGTGCAAATATCTGATCGTGTAGCAACAACTGATGGGCACTACAGTAGTGTAGCGGTTAGCACAATACTTTTGCAGCTTGGGGTGTTCCGAGATCAATTCCAGCACTGTTCTGTAAGGAATCTCTGTCTAGTTTCCTCCCACGGTCCAAAGACATACTGGATCGGTTAATTGGTCATTGCAAATCTTTCTGTGATTAGGGTAGGGTTACTCAGGGTTTGTGCAGTTGCTGGGTGGCGCGGTTCCAAGAGCCAGAAAGGTTCTACTGCACACTGTGTTGCTAAATAAATGAATAACTCAATGCATCAAAGCATGCAGAGGTTTAGCCTTTGTTCAGCTCAGTCAGACTAGGGAAGAAATGTGAACTACGTGACTTTCACTGTGGAATGATTGTTGGTACCAGATGGGGTGGTTTGAGTATCTCAGGAACGGCTGATCTCCTGGCATTTTCATGCACAACATCTCTAGAGTTTACAGGGAATGGTTCAGAAATTTAAAAAAACATCCTGTGAGTGGTGGTTCTGTGGGCTAAAGCACCTTATTAATGAAAGAAGTCACAGAAGACTGGTTCAATGTGACAGGAAGGAGACAACCCAAATAACCATGTGTTATAACAGCGTTGTGCAGAAGAGCACCTCCGTATGCACAACATGTTGACCCTTGAAGGGGATGGGCTACAGCAGCAGAAGACAGGAGTGTATACTCAATGTCCACTTTATTAGGTACAGGACGTAGCTAATGAAGTGGCCACTGAGTGTATGTCTTTGGAATATCTATTAAATATAGCTCATTCCCTTGAATTCAATCAATTACTGAAAATTGTCAGACATCAGGCTACCTCATCTGTTGAGTAATTACTATAAAACCATTTTGTACTGAGACTTATTGGGGGACTTCGTACAAGAATTTGTAGAGCACATTCTTTAATTCCAGCCTAATAAATTAAAGTGCCCTCAGGGCAATAAGTACTTCTGGAACAATATGTCAGAGTACAGGTTATTTAAAATTCAGTGACTGGGGTAAATCAGAAGACTGGAGATAAAGGTCATGCCAAAGAATTTTACAGTCAGTTTGAGAGTGATATTCTGAAGTGCAAAATTAGTGCTGGCAGGTAGGAAGAAAAAGGTACTTGAGTATAAGAAATGCTTAATGAAAGAGATCAGGAGGGCTAAAAGAAGGCATGAGACTACCCAAGCAGAAAGGTGAAGGAGAGTCCGAAGGGATTCTACAGATATGTTAAGAGTGAAAGGATTGCAAGGGACAAAATTGGTCCTCTGGAAGATCAGAATGGTACTCCATGCAGGGAACCAAAAGAGATGGGGAGATCTTAAATTGATTTTTTTTTGCATCTGTATTTACCTGGGAGGTGGTTGCAGAGTATAGAAATGAGGCAAAGCAGCAGTGAGGTCATGGACCCTGTACAGATTACAGAGGAGGTGTTTGCTATCATGAGGCAAATTAGGGTGGATGAATCCCAAGGAGCTGACGAGCTGTTTCCTTGGACTGTGTGGGAGACGTGCAGAAATTGCAGAGATATTTAAATCATCCACAGTGACAGGAGAGATGCCAGAGGATTGGAGGGCAGCTAATGTTGTTCCATTGTTTAAGAAAGGCTGTAAACATAAACCAGGAAATTATAGGCTGGTGAGCCTAACGTCAATTGTGTGAAAGTTATTGGAAGGTATTCTGAGGGACTGTATGCATGAGTATTTTGATAGACATGCACTGATTAGAGATAGTTGGCCTGGGCAGCAAGGAAGACTATCAGGACTTACAGCGGGATCTGGATCAGCTGGATAAATGGGTTGAAAAATGGCAGGTGGAATTTAATGCAGACTAGTGTGAGGTATTACACTTGGGTAGGACCAACCAGTGTTACACAGTGAACAGTCAGGCCCTGGGGAGTATGTCAGTACAAAGAGATCTGGGAATGCAGGAGAGTAATTCATTGAAAGTGGTGGCTTAGGTAGCTGGGTCATAAACAAGGCTTTTGGCTCATTGGCCTTCATAAATCAAGGTATTGAGTAGAGGAGATGGGATGTACAAGTAGAAATTATTTAAGATGTTGATGAGGCCTACTTTGGAGTATTGTGTGCAGTTTTGGTCCCCTACCTATGGGAAAGATGTAAGTAAGGTTGAAAATGTCCAGAAAAATTCACAAGGATGTTGCAGGGTCTACAGGATCTGAGTTGTAAGGATAGATTGAATAGCTTAGGATTTTATTCTGTGGAGCATAGAAGATTGAGAGGAGATTTGTTAGGGGTATGTAAAATTATGAGGGTTGTAAATAGGGTAACTGCAAGCAGGCCTTTTCCTCTACGGTTGGGTGAGACTACAACCAGAGGTCATGGGTTAAGGATGAAAAGTGAAAAGTTTAAGGGGAACCTGAGGTGATGTTTCTTCACCCTGGGGATTGTGAGTGTGGAAGTGCAAGTGGTGCATGCGAGCGCGATTTCAACATTTAAGAGAAGTTTGGATAGGTACCTGGATGGCAGGGTAGGGAGAGTTAAGGTCCTGGTACAGGTCAAAAGGACTAGTTAAATGGTTCAGCTTGGACCAGATGGACCAAAGCGTCTATTTCTGTGCTGTACTTTTCTGTGATTCTAAAAGAAAATGATGCCAGTTAATTATGAATTAGGTTGGCCAGGTAGATGAGGTGTTAAAGGTTTTATTACTTTCACTGAGAAATGCTGTGTATATTTGCATGGAAAGGTGAGTTCCATGTGGCTAACTAAAGGGATTTAAAGGACATTGAGATTGCTCATAATATTGCCAAAAAGTGCAAGAACAATAAACGGTGATGAAAACTGAAGTAGATAATGAGTACAGGACTCAACCAGTAAACACATGTGGTGGTCATTTTATTAGTTTCACCTGTACACCTCATTAATGCAAATATCTTAACAGCCAATCATGTGGCAGCAACTCAATGCATAAAAGAACGCCACCATGGTCAAAAGGTTCAGTTGTTCAGACCAAACATCAGAATGGAGAAGAAATGTGATCTAAGTAACTTTGACCACAGAGTGATTGCTGGTTTTGTGCTGTAGTGTCTTATGCTCTAAACCCCTGAAACTAGTAGTTTACACTGAAGATTTTAAGAGTCACTCAGAAAGTAACTGCAACACAGGGGTGGCATGTTAGTGTAGTGGTTAGCACAACAGGCTGAAAGATGGCTGATGGAATTTAATGCAGACAAGTTTGAGGTAGTGCATCAGTAGGACCAACCAGGGTCAATGTGCCAAAAGCTTTCTTTATGATCCAGCTATCTATGCTGCCACTTTACAGTACCAGTGACCTGGGTTGAATTCCTGCTGCTGCGTGTTAGGAGTTTGTACGTTCTCCTGATGACCCTGTGGACTTTCTCTAGGTGCTTGGGTTTCCTCCCACAGTCCAAAGTTTCACCAGCTGGTATGTGAATCAGTCTTTGTAAATTGTCATGTGGTTAGGCTAGGGTTAAATTGGGGGAATGCTGGGCTGTGTGGTTCAAAGGATCAATAGGGCCTATTCTGTGCTGTATCTCAGTAAATAAATAAACTTGCTATGGCTGTACATAACTTCTGTTTCTCGTTTTATATTGGGGGCTACCTTACTATAAACCATCTTCAAAAAACTCTCTAAGATTGGTTAAAAAATCACACACAAAGCCAAGTTGACTACCTAATCAGTCTCTGTCAATCCAAACAGTTGGATATTTTTCCCCTTGGAATACTGCATCTTCCAATAACTTACCCACTACTGATGTCGGGCTCACCAGCCTATAATTCCATGGCTTTTTCTTAGAGCTTTACTAAAACAACAGAACAGGCAATGTTAGCTACCCTCCTATCCTCCAGCACCTCACCCGTGGCTAAGGTTGTTTTAATTACCTCTGCTAGGCCCGAGCTGGTCTAGACCCAGTTAGGTCCGTAGCAGTTTAAATACAAATCTTCGGTTTTAAGAGCAGTTGCATGTGGATGAAGGATATAATGACAGCTGAAGTGTTTTCTCTCACCAGGGCACTCAGCCACCTGAATCATCTGAAGGAGTTGGTTGATAATATCAGTGCCAAGAAGAAAAAAGAAATGGAGAGTGATCAGTATATTTGAGAAGCAACCTGGGGCAGATATTTTATTGTATAATATCTACAGTATGAAGTTTAACCAAATAAATATAATGTTTAATGGATCAAACTGTGCCAATGTGTTGTGATGTTGGAGTCCCTTATCAGAATCAGGTTTAATATCACTGGCAGATGTCGTGAAATTCTTGTTTTATGGCAGCAATACCTTGCATACATTAAAAAGTCTATAAATTGCATTAAGAATCATACAAATAAAAAATGTTAAGTAAGTAGTGAGGATGTTGCTTACTGAAGTACCCATGGCTGTAACTGTGAATTTCAGCTGTAGTGGTTCTATTGGAGCTGCACACCAAGAGCCATTCCATATTGGCACCATCTATGGAAATAGAAATATAGCTGGGAACGACCACCTTAACCAGGTTTCCATTTCACACCAGATTACATTCTTTCAAAGTAATAAACCCTGTTTGGATGAATTGTTTGTCTGAAGGACGCAAACTGCTTGAGGATCTCAGCAGGCCAGGCAGCATCTCGGGACAGGAATAAACAGTTGACGTTTCGGGCCGAAGCCCTTCATCAGATCGTGACCACAACATAACCTCTTACTCAACGTCAGGAAATCCAAAGAGCTGATTCCTAACTACAGGAGGAAGCAGCCATGAGCCAGTCCTCATTAAAGAAATGGAGGTGGACAAGGTCAATTCTTGGGTTCAGTGTCATTTATTATCAAAGTATATGAATCACACCATATACATCCATTGTGTGTGTACTCAGTAAATCAAAGAATCATAATAGAATCAATGAAAGATTGTCCTGTTGGATGCAATGTATAAATACAAAAGAATGAAATGACTGTAAATAAGCAATAAATATTGAGAATGTGAGGGGAAGAGTTCCAGAAAGTGAGTCCACATGAGGTGGGAACAGTTCAGTGATGGGGTAAGTGAAGATATTGCCACTGGTTCAAGAGCTTGATGGTTGAGGGGTGATACCTGAGGCTCCTGAAGGCAGTGAGAAGAGAACGTGACCTGGGTGATGGGGTGGCTGATGTTGGATGCTACTTTCCTATGACAGTGCCAATGAGCTGAGCCTACATTGGTACTGCAAAGCAAGGGGACAGGAGCCTGAATATCTGTCCCCCTCCTTTTGACTCCTGATGAGAAAACTCTTCCTGCATATTCCCCTCCACAGATGCTGCCTGACTTGCTGAGTTCTTCCAGCGTCTTGTGCGTTTCTCTGGTTATGAATAGTTTTCTGTGAAATTGTTCTTTTCCCTGTAAATGTCTGTAAGAAAATTAATCTCAGTGTATGGTAACACGTACATAATTTGATAATAAGTTACTTTGAACTTTGAGTGGGAGGGGGCAGCAGGCTAATGTATCGCTTTACAGCATCAGCAACTTGGGTTCAATTCCCACAGCTCTCTGTAAGGATGTTGTGTGTTCTCCCTGTGACCAGGTGCTCCAGTTACTACCCACATTACAAAGACGTGCTGAATATAAGTGAATTGCTCACATCATGGGTGTAATTAGCCAGTGAGGGCTTATTGGGTCAGCAGGGCCTTTCACTGTGCTGTATCTCTAAATAGATTACCTACATGCTATTTTTGTAATTAAACATGCCAGAATTAATACTGTTTTCACATTTATTTCACTGTACAGTATTCAATATGGCAGCATCCATTATTAAGGCCCTCTAGCACAGAGCATGCCCTTTTCTGTTACCATGATGTAGGAGGTACAGAAGCCGACAGCATACACTCAGCAATTCAGCAACAGCCTCTTCCCCTCGGCCATCCGATTCCTGAATGGAAATTGAAGCTTTGAACACTACATCACTTTTTTAAAATTACAATTTTTTGCACATTTAAAAAAATCTATTTAGTGTGCAGAGGAGATTTACAAGGATGTTGCCTGGATTGGGGAGCATGCCTTGTGAGAATAGGTTGAATGAACTCGGCCTTTTCTCCTTGGAGCAACGGAGGATGAGAGGTGACCTGACAGAGGTGTTTAAAATGATGGGAGGCATTGATTGTGTGGATAGACAGAGGCATTTCCCCAGGGCTGAAATGGCTAGCGCGAGAGGGCATAGTTTTAAGGTGCTTGGAAGTAGGTACAGAGGAGATGTCAAGGGTAAGTTATTTTTACACAGGGGGTGGTGAGTGCTTGGCTGCTGGTAACAGTGGTGGAGGCGGATACAATAGGGTCTTTTAAGAGACTCCTGGATAGGGACATGAAGCTGAGAAAAATAAAGGGTTATGGGTAAAGCCTAGGTAGTTCTAAGGCAGGGACATGTTCAGCACAGCTTTGTGGGCTGAAGGGCCTGTATCATGTATGTTTTCTTTGTTCTATGTTCTATTCAATATATGTAACTGATTTACTTTTTTTGTTATGTTTTATTTATTATTTTTTCTCTCTGCTAGATTATGTATTGCATTGAACTAATGCTGCTAAGTTAACAAATTTCATGTCACATGCCAGTGATAATAAACCTGATTTTGATTCTGTGCAAAAATCTAAGGCACATATATATAGCTAGGGTGCCTAAGAATTTTGTACAGTATTGAAGTAATTTTATGTATTGCACTGTACTGCTTCTGCAAAAGAAACACATCATATGTGAGTCATGATAAACCTTATCTTGATATGGGTCTCTATTGTGGACTGAAAGTGAGAAGGGGACAGGAAGAGGGGAATTATGGTTGGGAAAAGGGGAAAGAAGAGGGGAGGAAGTGGGAAGCACCCAAGAGACATTCTGTAATAATCAATAAATCAATTGTTTGGAATCAAATGACCTTGCCTGATGTCTCAGGGGCTGGGTGTGTCTGCACCCACAGCAACTCCCCCCCCCCCCCTTGCTCCTGGCACCTTTTCTCTACCACCTGTCCCATAGCACTCCACCCTCACCATTCCCAACTTTCTTTACAAACTTGCTCTCCACATGGACGAATATAGTACATTGCGAATATCTTAGGCACCCTAACAACGTATGTGTGCCTTAGACTTTTGGACAGTACTGTATTTCAAGTTCAAGTTTATTGTCATATTACCATAAATAATTTAACAAATAATAAGGTGCATATATGACACAAATAAAAAAAGTAAACAGTATAACACTACTGATACTTGTATGTTGAGACCTGGGTGTGGCAGGGAGTTCAGGAGTCACACAGCCTGGGGAGTGAAGTTTGATTCAATCCTGATGCTATGGTAACTCCTGACTGATACTGGGAGGTTGGACGGATGGGAAGGGTCATTGCCATTGCTAAGGGTCCTCGTATGCAGTGCTCTGGATGGGTGGAAGAAAAACTTGAGGTGGAATACGTAGAGGAATATGTAAGTTCAATAACAATGCAGCTCATTTGTTTCCCAGTAATTTAATAATTTACACTTATTGCAAAGTATTTCTACTTTTGAAGGAATAAAATGCTAACAAATTTACAGGAAGTTCATCGGAATTAATTATTTATTGATAAAAAGTATGGATTAGGTCCTTCCGGCCCTTTGACTCATGCTGCCCAGCAACCCCTGATTTAATTCTATACTAATCACAGGACAATTTGCAAAAACCAATTAACCTACTAAGCGGTATGTATTTGGACTGTGGGAGGAAACCCACACAATCACGGGGATAATGTACAAACTCCTTACAGGCAGTGGTGGGAATTGAAAGCGAGCTGACCGCACTGAAAAGTGTTGTGCTAGCCACTGCATTGCTGTACGGCCCTGACAAAAAAAAATATACTGAGCTGACACCAATAGCAACTATGCAAGTCCATCCTTTTTCTTCTGCTGAATACATCCACAGAACTTGCAAATTAATTCAAACACTGAGAAAATATTGCAGTCAGTGTCATCTGAATGTCTTTCAGACACTGTTGGTTGTGGTCCACGGTGGTTTATCCACCACTTGCTCCCATGGCTTCACCTGACCCTGATCTGGGGTTGGGTGGGGGAACTAAGCAGGTGCTACACCTTGCCCAAGGGTGACCTGCAGGCTAGCGGAGGGAAGGAGTGAAGAGACATATCTCTACTCCACCCAAACGGTTGCACCTTTCAAAAACAACAGGGAGAACAGTTACTGAGTTATGTTTATAAACACCACGAAGGCATCTGGAATAAATCTAGTCATAATTAAAGTTCAAGGTCAAGTTTATTATCATTCAACCATACACATGTATACAGCTCAATGGAACAGCATTTCTCCGAGGCCAAGTTACACATCACAGTACCAACAGTCCCACACAGCACACTACATAATGCATATAGTATATATAGTTAGGATAGCAGAAAAGCATACTCACACAAAAAAGTCTGAATGGGATGGCGTGAAGATTGATGGTGCGTGGGGTAATTGTCCCAGAGCTACGTTTCTGCAAAACAAGCACGCAGCAGCTTCTCATCTTGCTCGTGCAGCTGCAGACGAACGCCATCCAGCTTGTCTTCTGCCCAGCAAACACTGGAGGGCAATGGCAATGGGATGGGCTGGCCCTCAACTCAACATCAGTCACACCTCTGCTCTCTCCCACAGCATCTCTCAATCTACCCACCTGAGAGGCTGTAACAGGTGACCAGGCATGACAGCCTGTTCCATACAGCAACTGAGACCGTACAATTTCGTGCTGTCAGTCTCGCCGATGAGCCGGAATTGCAGCATGCTACATTACCAATGCCCAACAGAGTCTTGTGCTCACAAGAGAAACGTCCAAGACAAGCACTTGCACCATCTGTTTCCAACACCACCTCCCCTGGGTGGCAAGTGCAGGCAATGACATGGTCTGCAACAAGACAATCACTTGCACTATCTATTTCCAACACCACCTCCCTTGGGTGGCAAGTGCAGGCAATGACATGGTCTGCAACAAGCACACGCTGAGCTCCACTGCTATCCAGCAACTTGCTGGTGGGGTAGACCTGCAGTCCAGGAAAAGCTTGTCTTGCATTCGGTTCATAAGGAGCAAATCAATACACGGTGCATTGAGGTAGAGCAGCCATGCTGAATACAGTGAAACAACTACAGAGAAAGTGCAGTGCAGATGAACAGTAAAGTTCATGATCTTAATGAGGTAGCTTGTGAGATCAAGAGTCCATTTTTGTATACTAGGGAACTGTTCAATAGCCTTAAAACAGCAGGGTAGAAGCTGTCCTTAAGTACCTGGTTACAGCCAGTGGGAGAGGGGAGAAGAGAGTATGCTGACAGTTTGCTGACTCTTGCATGTTAGTTCTTTGTCTCTGTGTGTGGTTTCCCATTGATTCTATTATGTATCTTTTCATTTACTGTGAATGCCCCCAAGATGATGAACCTCAGGGTTACATATGGAGAATGTCCCCGGGTAGGCGTTACCTTTAATTATGCTGACTGCTTTGCTGGTAGTTAGTGGGGTAGACATGCAGTACTTGATGTTCTCAATATCCAGCAGAGTCCTGTTGCTTGGCACTCCAGCTGCTCTGGTTTACTCACACATTCCAATGGCACGCGGGTTAGGGTCAGCAAGCTGTGGGCATGCTATACTGGCGTTGGAAGTGTGGTAGTGCTTGCGGGCTCACTCCAGCACATCCTCAGATTGTGTTTGTCATTAATGCAAACGATGCATTTCACTGTGTGTTTGGATGTACATGTGTCCAATAAAGCTAATCTGTAAACTCTTTGTCCTTAATTTTAAGGTGATTGGAGGAAAACGTAAAGGATATGTCAGAAGTATATTTGTTACACAGAGAGTGGAGGGTGTGTGTAACCTCTTGCCGGGGTGGTATTAGAGGAAGATACATCAGGGGCATTTAAAAACTCTTAGATAGGCAAATGAATCATAGATTATGTAGGAGAGAAATGTTAGATTGACCTTAGAGTAGGTTAAAAAGTTAGTACAACATTGTGGGCTGAATGTTCCTTGTTCTGTGTCCTTAATTTGGATTTAGAATGATGGTTTTATGCAACTCCTGGGTGTTGTTTAAAAACTCATCGAGAGCCTTTCAGGAAGAAAACCTGTCATCCTTAATGGTTCCTAGTACAATAAAATGGACTCTTGGCCTTATAATCTATTTCGCAATGATTTTGCACTTTATTGTCTCCCGGCAGTGCACTTTCTCAAAAACAGAATCGGGATCAGGTTTAATATCACTGCCACATGTCACAAGAAAAGTTGTTGTGTGGCAGCAGTACATTGCAATAAGTGATAATAAAAAAAATACTATAAACTACAATAAGAAGTATATATAAAAATTTAATTAAACGAGCAGTGCTAAAAGAGAGCAAACCCATTCAGAAATCTGCTGGTAGAGGGGAAGAAGCTGTTCCCAAAACATTGAGTGTCTGTCTTCAGGCTCCAGTACCTCCTCCCTGATGGTAGCAAAGAGAAGAGGGTTGTTAATGATGGATGTCATCTTTTTGAGGACGTTACCTTTTCAAACTGATGGATGCTGGGGAGTCCAGTGCCCATGATGGAGCTGGCTGAGTTTACAACTTGCTGCAGCTTTTCCCTCCATACCAGACAGTAATGCAACCAGTTAGACTGCTCTCAACACCTGTAGAAATTTGCAAGAGACGTTCCAAGTCTCCTCAAACTCCCAATGAAATACAGCCTCTGTCATGCCTTCTTTGTAATTGCTTCAATATGCTGGGCCTGGGATAGATCTTGAGAGATGTTGGCACCTAGGAACTTGAAACTGCTCTTCCTTTTCATTGATGACCCGTCGAGGAATGGTATGTATTCCCTCAACTTACCATTCCTGAAGTTCACAATCAATCCCTTGGTATTACTGATGTTGAGTGCATCACTCAACCCGCTGATCAATCCTGTTACTGTGTGCCTCCTCTTCACCAGCTGAAATTCTAACAACAATAATTGTTATTGGCAAATTTATGGAATGGCGCTTGAGCAGTGCCTACTTTAATTGGATTATCAAAATAAAACAGGGACCGATAAATCTCTACAAGTCTAACATCTTGAACTTGATCAGGAAAATGGTGGCAGTGTACTGGAGCATCATTATATGTCTGTGCATTAGGAGGAAACAGTTTTGTCATCCCAACAGAAGTTTAGTCCTGTGTTGGTTAATCAGGCCATAAGTCATAGGAGTAGAATTAGGCCATTCAGCCCATCACTGTTGTCTGCCATTCCATCATGGCTGATTTACCCCATTCTTCTGCCTTCTTGCCATAATCAAGAACCTATCAACCTCTCCTTTAAATATACCCAGTGACTTGGCCTCCACAACTGTTGGTGGCTCTGATCCAATCAGTATGAGCAGTATGCATGAAAAGCTTTTCGCTATGCGTGTGTGGGGAAATCATTTTAAACAGACAGTGGTGGGTACCTGAAATGTGCTGCCTGGTGTGGTGCCAGAGGCAGATACATTAGGGAATTCTAAGAGACATTTTGATAGGTACAAGAATGTGAGGCAACTGGAAGGATATGGCCATTGTGTAGGCAGAAGGGATTAGTTCAGCTGGCTATTTGATACTAATTTAATTGGCTTGGCACAATGTTGTGGGCCAAATGGTCTGTTCCCATACTGTACAGTTCTATGTTGAAGTTGTACATCGGTGGCACTAATAATGCAATTTCAATTCCACTTTCAATGTGATAACAGAGTGATTACTGCAGTTTGAGGCCAATCTGGAATGGATAGTGAGTACTAACTGCCCAGTGGACTCCTCGTTCCACAAAAAATTTTCAAGGTTCTAAGTATATTTATTATAAAAAAAATGTGTGCAATATACAACTCTGAGATTTGTCTTCTCTAGACAGCCATGAAGCAAAGGAAACCATGGAGGCCATTCAAAGAAAAATATCAACTCCCCCCACACATGAGAGAAATCAACTTACGCAAACAGCAATAAGAACAACAAGACCCCTCCCACACACAAGCAAAAGAACAGATTGTGCAAATGGCAGCAAGAACATTAACCACCCACGCACAATAAGCAAATCGCACATATGGTAACAAGGACATCAAACCCTCTACACACAAGAAAAACCAAACATATCACACGAATACTTACTATCATAGTATATGCCATAAAATATATATCATAATATGTAATAGGTAATAGATACATATTTTTTCCAAGGTACTATGCATATACTACAATCTACACTAAAGAGGCACATGGTTAATGATTACTTAAGCAGATGAATTGATTAATTGAGCTTTCTTACTGAGCTGACAAGTGCAAGGATTCATGGTTGGCAGGCACATTAGCAACCATTTCAATGCAATAGAATCAATAAATCAAACCCTAACGACCATGCCATTATTTTTCAGGCCAAGTGGCAGAATGAAAACTGCTTTAAAGGTGAGAAGCTTGTGAACTTCAATAAATGCATGGAGTCCCTCTGGACTGAATGGTCATAAAGTTCTAGCAAATGCTGAGCACCCCACTAATCCTAAATCTTGCTTAATTAAGTACCCATTCAAAGGTCTGACAATTCTAATTATACTCCCCCACCATGCTCTCTTCTCACTGCTGCCATCGGCAAGGAGGTACAGGAGCCTTAAGTCCCAATACCACCAGGTTCAGGAACAGTTATTACCCTGCAACGAAAAGGTTCCTGAGCCAGCATGGATAACTTCACCCACCTCAACTCTGAACTGGTTCCATAAACTATGGACTCACTTTCAAGGACCCCACAATCCATGTTCTTAGTATTATTTATTTAACTTCTTGTTATCATTTGTATGATTTGTCTTCTTTTCCACATTTGTTAGTTTGTTAGTGTTTGGTGTTTATAGTTTTTTTATGAATTCTATTGTACTTACTGCCCGTTACACTGCTGGTGTTCAGGGCAGCAGTGAGGGTCCTCCATCTCTGCCGGTGTTCAAGACTTCCGTCATCATATCAGGAGCTTGCTCTTGCCTTTTACTGCCATCAGTCATACAAGCCTTGGGCGGAGACTCAGGTGACTCAGTTGGGTGTATAAGGATTCTCCATTGTTGTTTCTGTAACAATTTTGCTTTACCAGTCAGGATTGTTAGCCCTGAGCTGAACCCTGAACCTGGAGAACCAGTGGACCACTTTTAACCTGGCCTCTATCCTTTGACCTGTTTGGCATGGGTGACCCCACCAAGAGTCAAAGAATAAGCCCTGACTCCAGCCAACATAGCTCTCCAGATCTTTGAGGCAAGCAAGCCTCCAAACCACAGCAGGGTTGTAGTCCTCTTAGAAGATTGTATTTCTTTATTTTCCTGTAAATGCCTAAAAGAAAATGAATCTCAAGATAGTATATGATGATGTATATAGTGTTACATCCCCCGTGGGTATTTTGTGACTGTCTTATGACCATAATGTAATTGAGTATCTGGTGAGCAAGATGTAATGGTCTCGTGATGGTGGGGTGATGTATTTTCCTGCCAGTGTGAGGTCACATGATGTATTTTCCCACCAGTGTGAGGTCACATGATGTAATTTTCCCACCAGTGTGAGGTCATGTGATGGCCTGTTCTAAAAGGTATAAAATGGGGATAGCCTGCTGCGACGCAGGAGCTTTTGTTAGAATGTCGTTTAAGTCGTCCATTACTCCATTGTGCTGCATATTTGGTTTCATGGCACAGTTTTGTTTTAAAGTGGGGTTTTAATTCTTACTGGAAGGTACACTGTCGTTGTGCCGGCAGTTTTGAAAATCACTGCCAGTTATGTTTGATGCATCTTCGATTTAATTTTAAAGTCTAAGTTTTGGAGAGTGAAGATTTACCGAAGTATGGAAACCCAAAGGATCGAGTAAAGTTGGTGTTGTCGGCGGTTTAATACAGGATTGACCTTATTGGATCTTCATTCCGGAAATAGTAACCTGCGTCTGAGATAGACCCTGCATTGTAAGAGCAGAAAGGGTTGGGCGCAGTGTTATTCACCAAGGAAAAGGTCAGTTCCTTCAAGCCGTTTTTATTTCCTTCATCCTGAATCCTCCGGGCAAGGAATATTTCGGCTGGGATCAGCAGTAACATCACTCACTGGAATTCAGAAGAATGATGGGAATCTCATTGAACACTATCAAATGTTGAAAGGCCTCGATAGAATGGATGTGTAGAGAATCTCCTATGGTGGGCAGTCTAAGATCAGAGTACACAGCCTCAGAATTGAGGGACGTCCATTTAGAATGGATATGGGGAGGAATTTCTTTAGCCAGAAAATAGTGAACTTGTGGACTTTTTTGCCACAGACAGTGGTGGAGATTAAGTGATTGGGTATACTTAAGACAGAAGCTGATAGATTCTTGATTAATCAGGGCATGAAGGGATAGAGTGAGAAGGCAGGAGATTGGGGCTGAGAGGGAAATAGATCAGTCATGAAGCAGATGGGCCAAATGGCCTAATTCTGCTCCTATATTTTATTGTCTTATGATCTTAACACATTTTTAAAAGCAAGCAATATTTTTTGCCCACACTAGTTCTTTATAAAATGATTCATGGTAATCTCATTAAGATGGGAATATGTCACTGAACCTAGCAGTTTTTAGGGGATGAGTCATTATTAATCATTTAATCCTGTGGTTTTGAGCTTCCTTCATATCTTTATCTGGCTCATTATTTACCTGGTATTTTAACTGATTCATTGCGCAGTCTCGCATCCTGATGTATTTATTGCCAAAATCACACTTCGCCTGAAATATTAATTCCCAGATTTTATTTGTTTTTACTCATTATTCTGTTGTAGTGGAGCAGTTTTCATATGGTTTGAATAACTGAATATGATGAGAAGGCTCTGTGCCAGATGAGATATCGAAGGTAGAATTCCTTTTGCAGAAGGACATTATTGATTAGCAATTGAACTGATGAATTGCAAGTAGTTGAAGTCTCATTTTTACAACAGGCTTAAGATCATAGTACTCCAAATGTTACAGCGTAGCACATATGTGACAGTCATCAATCTCATTATTGCTGGTAGATAATTCAAAATCAGAATTGGTTTATTACCACTCACATTTGTCATGAAGTGTATTGCTTTGTGGCAGCAGTACTGTGCAATACATAAAAATGTACCTTATAACATAAAAATATATAGTACAAAAGAGGGCAAAATAGTGAGTTGTGTTCATGAGTTCATGGACCATTCAGGAATCTGATGGCAGAGGGGAAGAAGCTGCTCCTAAAACGGTGAGTGTGTATTTTCAAGCTCCGTACAAAAGGTGCAGTGTGGAAATATGTCCCTACCAAAGGAGGTTTAAGGCATTCCTTCCTCCGCTGGCCAGCAGGTCACCTCAGGCAAGGTGTAGCACCTGCTTAGTGCCCCCGTTCAGGGTCATGTGAAGCCAAGCGAGAAGGTGTTCGTATGAGCAGCTGGTACATATCACAGGTCCTGGTTATGCAACCCCCTGATGCCTGGCAGACAATCTCTGAAGAGTATTGATAATGAATATGGTTGCCTGGCTTGCATAGACACTGCCCAGAAGAAGGTAGGGTCTTTTAAGAGACTCCTGGATGAATACATGGAGCTTAGAAAAGTAGAGAGCTATGGGTAAGTCTAGGTAATTTCTAAGGTAGGGACATGTTCGGCACAGCTTTGTGGGCTGAAGGGCCTGTATTGTGCTGTAGGTTTTCTATGCTTCTATGTTTGTTAGGTAACAGCAAACCACTTCCACAGAAACATTCGCCAAGAATAATCATGATCAAAAAGTCCACAATCACCCATGTCATATGACATGGCAAGTAATAATTAATGATGATCATGTACCTCTCTCTGATGGTAAAAATAAGAACAGGGATGTCCTGAAGGTTGAGGGTCTTCATGATAGATGCATTCGAGGCATCGCCTTTTGAAGATGTCCTCGATGGTGGGGAGGCAAGTGCATATGATAGCGCTGGCTAAGTTTATAACCCTCTATCTCTTTTTCCAGTCCTGTGCATTGGTGCCTCTGTTGTGACTGTGATCGAATTCACTGTGGAGACGTTGAAGCTGGTGATATCAGAGACCCTCCAGTAGTCAGGGTCGACCATGGATTCTGCGTTCCAGCCATCTACGTGGTACGCAAGTCATGGCACTGCAAAGAAGTTGCAGTGCTGGTAGCCAATAAGGTGCAAGGTCACAGTAAGGTAGATTGTGAGGTCAAGGGTCCATCTTATCTACTAGAGAAAGATTCAATAGCCATATAACAGCAGGTAGAAGCTCTCTTGGAGCCTGGCAGTATGAGCTTTCAGAATTATGTGCAGGACATGGAGGCTGGTGGGATGGTAGGTGAGGACAAGAGATATCCTATTCCTGGTGGCATGGCAGGTGTATGGGGTGAGCGCAGACGTACGCATAATGGAAGAGATGTGCATGAGGGTTGCATTGATAGTGGAGGAAGGGTAGCCCCTTTCTTTGAGGAAGGAGGACATCTCCTTAGTATGAAAATCCTCATCTTGAGAGCAGATGCAGCAGAGACAGAAGATTTGAGAGAAGGGGATGGCATTTTAATGAATAAC
Source organism: Hypanus sabinus (assembly GCF_030144855.1). Lineage (NCBI taxonomy): Eukaryota > Metazoa > Chordata > Chondrichthyes > Myliobatiformes > Dasyatidae > Hypanus > Hypanus sabinus. Next base: position 100,049,016 of record NC_082719.1, on the reverse strand, counting down.
AGGGTGGGAAGATGTATAGTCCAGGTAGCTGTCAGTCGGGCAGTGAGAGTCAGTAGGTTCTAAAAGATACCAGTAGATAAGCTATCTCTAGAGACAGAGATAGAGAGATCAAGAAGTTGGAGGCAGAGTTGATGGAAGAGCTACCCCTTTTGTTTAAGGAAGTGGGAGGAGCCAAAGGAGAAATTATTTAGAGTGAGGACCAATTCCACCAGGTGAAGGAGAGTGGTGTTGGAGGGGAACTGGTTGGGTCTGGTGTTTAGAAAGAAGCAGGGATGGAGGTGGTTAGGGACTGGACATCTATAATGAAAATAAGATGATTGGGGCCAGGGAACACAAATCATACTTTTTTCCATATTTGCTGCCTGGCCTGCTGAGATCCACTAGCATTTTGTGTATGTTTCTTGGATTTCCAGCATCTGCAAATTTTGTCTTGCTCCATTATTTAACTAAGCTCCATATACATATCCAAAAGTCTCTTAAAAGACCCTAACATATCCGCCTCCAGCACTGTTGCCGGCAGCCCATTCCACGCACTCACCACTCTCTGAGTAAAAAACTTACCCCTGACATCTCCTCTGTACCTACTCCCCAGCACCTTAAACCTGTGTCCTCTTGTGGCAACCATTTCAGCCGTGGGAAAAAGACTGACTATCCACATAGTCAATGCCTCTCACCATCTTGTACACCTCTATCAGGTCACCTCTCATCCTCCTTCGCTCCAAGGAGAAAAGGCTGAGTTCAGTCAACCTACTCTCATAAGAGCCAAAGGATAGTAAGGGATAAAATTGGTCCTCTTGAAGATCAGAGTGGTTGGCTATGTATGGAACCAAAAGAAATGGGAGTGATATTAAATGGGTTTTTTGCATCTGTATTTACTAAGGAAACTGGAATGGAGTCTATGGGAACAAGGCAAACAAGTAGGGAGGTCATGGAACTTATACAAATTAAAGAGGAGGAGGTGCTTGCTGTCTTGAGGCAAATCAGAGTAGATAAATCCCCAGGACCTGACAGGGTATTCCCTCGGACCTTGAAGGAGACTAGTGTTGAAATTGCAGGGCCCTGGCAGAAATATTTAAAATGTCGATATCCACGGGTCAGGTGCTGGAGGATTGGAGGATAGCTCATGTAGTTCTGTTGTTTAAAAAAGGCTCAAAAAGTAAACTGGGAAATTATAGGTCAGTAAGTTTGATATCGGTAGTAGGTAAATTATTGGAAAGAATACTAAGAGATAGGATCTACAAGTACTTGGATAGACAGGGACTTATTAGAAAAAGTCAGCATGGCTTTGTGCATGGTAGGTCATGTTTAACTAATCTATTAGAGTTTTTCGAGGAAGTTACCAGGAAAGTGGATGAAGGGAAGGTGTTGTATTTATGGACTTCAGTGAGGCCTTTGACAAGGTCCCGCATGGGAGGTTAGTTAGGAATGTTCAGTCGCTAGGTATACATAGTGAGGTAGTAAATTGGATTAGACATTGGCTCAATGGAAGAAGCCAGAGAGTGGTAGTGGAGGATTGCTACTCTGAGTGGAGGCCTGTGACTAGTGGTGTGCCACAGGGATCAGTGCTGGGTCCATTGATATTTGTCATCTATATCAATGATCTGGATGATAATGTGGCAAATTGGATCAGCAAATTTGCTGATGATACAAAGATTGGAGGTGTAGTGGACAGTGAGGAAGGTTTTCAAAGCTTGCAGAGGGATTTGGACCAGTTGGAGGAATGGGCTGAAAAATGGCAGATGGAGCTTAATGTAGACAAGTGTGAGGTATTGCACTTTGGAAGGTCAAACCAAGGTAGAACATACAAGGTAAATGGTAGGACACTGAGGAGTGCAGTAGAACAGAGGGATCTGGGAGTACAGATACATAATTCCCTAAAAGTGGCACCTAAAATTAGATAGGGTCATAAAGAGAGCTTTTGGTACATTGGCCTTTATAAATCAAAGTATTGAGTGTAAGAGTTGGAATGTAATGGCAAGGTTGTATAAGATATCGGTGAGACTGAATTTGGAGTATTGTGTGCAGTTTTGGTCACCTAATTACAGGAAGGATATTAATAAGGTTGAAGGAGAGCAGGGAAGGTTTACAAGGATGTTGCTGGGACCTGAGAAATTGAGTTACAGAAAAAGGTTGAATAGGTTAGGACCTTATTCCCTGGAGTGTAGGAGAATGAGGGGTGATTTGATAGAGGTGTATAAAATTATGATGGGTATAGATAGAGTGAATGCAAGCAGGCTTTTTCCACTGAGGCCAGGGGAGAAAAAAACCAGAGGTCATGGGTTAAGGGTGAAGGGGGAAAAGTTTAAAGGGAACATTGGAGGGGGCTTCTTCACACAGAGAGTGGTGGGAGTGTGGAATGAACTGCCAGATGAAGTGGTGAATGTGGGCTCACTTTTGACATTTAAGAAAAACTTGGACAGGTATATGGATGAGAGGGGTTTGGAGGGATATGGCCCAGGTGCAGGTCAGTGGGACTAGGCAGAAAAATGGTTTGGCACAGCCAAGAAGGGCCAAAAGGCCTGTTTCTGTGCTGTAATGTTCTATGGTTCTATAAGACATGATCCTCAATCCAGGCAGCATACTTGTAAATCTCCACTGCACCTTTTCTATGGCTTCCATGTCCTTCCTGTAGTGAGGTGACCAAAACTGAGCACAGTAGTCCAAGTGGGGTCTGACCAGGGTCCTATATAGCTGCAACATTACCTCTCGGCTCCTAAATTCAATTCCACGATTGATGAAGGCCAATACACCATACGCCTTCTTAACCACATGTCAAACTGCACTGCTGCTTTGAGTGTTCTATGGACTCGGACCCCAAGATCCCTCTGATCCTCCACACTGCCAAGAGTCTTACCATTCATACTATATTCTGTCATCATATTTCAGCTACAAAAATGAGCCACCTCACACTTAACTGGGTTGAACTCTATCTGCCACTTCTCAACACTGTTTTGCATCCTATCAGTGTCCCGCTGTAACCTCTGATAGCCCTCCACACTATCCACAAAACCTCCAACCTTTGTGTCATCAGTAAGTTTTCTAACCCACACCTCCACTTCTTCATCCAGGTCATTTATAAAAATCACGAAGAGAAGGTGTCCCAGAACAGATCCCTGAGGCACACCACTGATGACCGACCTCCATGCAGAATATGACTTGTCTACAACCACTCTTTGCCTTCTGTGGGCAAGCCAGTACTGGATCCTTGAAGCAATGTCCCCTTGGGTCCTATGCCTCCTTACTTTCTCAATAAGCCTTGCATGGGGTACCTTATCAAATGCCTTACTGAAATCCATATACACTACATCTACTGCTCTTCCTTCATCAATGTGTTTCATCACATCCTCAAAAAATTCAATCAGGCTCGTAAGGCACAACCTGCCTTTCACAAAGCTGACTATCCCTAATCATTCTATGCCTCTCCAAATGTTCATAAATCTTGGCTCTCAGGATTTTCTCCATCAACAACAACCACTGAAGTAAGACTCATTGGTGTATAATTTTTTGGGCTACCTCTACACGCTTTCTTGAATAAAGGAACAACATCCGTAACTCTCCAGTCCTCCGAACCTCTCCCATCCCCATTGATGATATAAAGATCATCGCCAGAGGCTCAGCAATCTCCTCCCTCGCCTCCCACAGTAGCCTGGGGTACATTTCTTCTGGTCCCAGCAACTTATCCAACTTGATGTTTTCCAAAAGTTCCAGCACATCCTCCTTCTTAATAGCTACATGCTCAAGCTTCTCAGTCTGCTGAAAGTCATAACTACAATCACTAAACACAAGGGGATCTGCAGATGTTGGAAATCCAAGCGACAGACACAAAATTCTGGTGGAACGCAGCAGGACAGGCAGCATCTATAGGGAGAAGTGTAGTGGTATGCACAAGAGCATCTCTGAAAGCACAACACATTGAACCTTGAAGTGGATGTTCTACAGCAGCAGAAGACGATGAGCATACACTCAGTGGCCACTGTACTAGGCACAGGAGGCATTTAGTAAAGTTCTCACTGAGCCTATGGATGTGGACCCATAGCATAAACAATAGCAATTCCTTGGCTGTTTGAAGTTTATTCCTGAAATTTATCCTAAATGCATGGATTATTTCAATTACAAAGGAACTACAATTAGTCTTGACATCTGTTGAATTATCAGCAAACATCTAATTTTCAGATCTTACTAAACAGAGGCATCTATAGCTTCAGTATTAACTTTACCCACGTAAAACACAAATATCTCTGATTGATTTCACCCAACAGATGAAATTTTGTATATTTTATATTTTCCTTCAGAATTAAACAATATCCACTTCTGCAAAAACTTCCAACACATTAATTCTGACTCTGTCGATCTGTGATTCACCATTAAAGGAAAGTTATGAAACATGTTTTGAATGGTTAGCTTTCTGGATTGTTCAATAATTGCTGTCAGAGGATGGTGCCGGAGCAAGATTTAATCGAGGCGATTTGTGGATTGGACTGTATTTCACATTATGATGTGTGCACTCGTTCCGGTCTCTCCTTTTCTTGTATTTTTGTGCAGCTTTGAATCGGGACAGCCTGCAGATAATGAACACTGAGCTGAACCGAATACGTAGTCGTTTGCTTTGTGTTTTATATTCTGCGTTTTCACTCAGTCTTTTTTTGTTGTTATTTGCATGATTTTGATGTTTTTCTTTGTATGGGCTCAGTGGCTTTCTTTGTCTTGTGGCGATGTGTGGGGAGGACAAATCTCAGGTTAGTATACTGCATACATACTTTGATAATAAGTGAACTTTGAATTATGTGTTCACTACCATCTTCAAGGGAGGAGATTTGCCTCCTAGACAGGAGCAAATGAAAGCCTTGTCTTGCATCGCAAACAGAAGTTCAGCTGAGGGCCAGGATCCAAAGCAACACACACAACGTGCTGGAGGAACTCAGCAGGACCGTCACCATTTTCGGCTGAAATCCTTTGTCAGGACTGGAACAGAAGGGGGAAGAAGCTGGAATAAAAAGGTGTGAGGAGGGGAAGGAGGACAGCTAGAAGGTGATGGCGAAGCTGGGTGGGTAGGAAAGATAAAGAGCTGGAAAGGAAGGAATCTGATAGGAGACAAGAGTAGGCTATAAGATAAAGGGCTGGAAAGGAAGGACCTGGGTGAGGTGATCGGCAGGTGAGAATAGGTAAGAGGCCAGAGTGGGGAATAGAAGGGGGGAGGAGGAGGGATTTTTTTTACCGGAAGGAGAAATCGATAATCATGCTATCAGTTTGGAGGCTACCCAGACTGAATACAAGGTATTGCTCCTCTACTCTGAGGGTGACCTCATCTTGGCACAAGAGGAGGCCATGGACTGACATGTTGGAATGGGAATGGGAATCGGAAATGTCTTGCATCATGGTAGCATAGCGATAAGTGTTACACTATTACTCACCGTTTGGGGTTCAATTCCTGCAGCTGCCTGTAAGGAGTTTATACGTCGTCCCACAGACTGTGTAGGTCTCATTCAGGTGCTCTGGTTTCCTCCCATATTCCAAGGATGTACAGTTACATTTAGGGAATTACAGGAATGCTGCATTGGCATCAGAAGTGCTGCAGTGCTTTATAAAACACATTAAGTGTAAGTACAACAAATGAGGCTAATCAACAGTATGGAGGCAATTTTAAATGCAGAATAAATACCATTGATACACATATTTCAGGAAGGAATTCAAATGCGCAAATACAATGTGGCTTACAAAGGCTGATCCCACATGGGAAATTCATAAAGGGGGGAAAGAATTTATTTAACACGAGAAAGATCACTCAAGCCTCAATATTCATACATTTGCCCCATAATCACTGTGATCCAAGAGGGGTACTTCAAGACTTCTTTGAGGATAAATCAATAAGCAGATATTATCTACATTCTACCAGTATTCAAAGCATGTTATAAAAGGTTTATGAGTTGGAGAATGCTGTAGACATGTACTCAGTCCAGAGAATTGTCTCAGCTTTATGCATTTCTTTGAAGACAATTTTGTCTTTTCTGTCAGAATTGTGCAGGTAATGTATCTCCACAATTAATTTATCAGCACAGAGACCTTGTCCAGGGTGCATGAATTAAACTGACATTGTTCTGGCTTTCATGAATTTTGATGATTATTGTTATACTGATACCAGTTTGCCTCACTTCTACAAAGATCCAAAGTAATTTGATTGATTAGAGACTGTACTTTAACATGCATTGAATTTGATATTCTGTTTAAAATATAATTTGACTTTAATGATTGTCATGGATTCAATCTTCTGAAACTACACTCGTTCGAGTTGCAGTGACCAGCAATTACCTGGCAACTTGCCAGGCATCGTTTCTTTGCTTCAAAAGCTGATGGTTTCCATGGGAACAGGGCTTGACAGCAAGGAGGAGCCATAGCCTGTCCTGATTCAGTGCTTCACACTGATGCTCCATCAACATCAGTTACATGTCAGATATAAGAACGAGTAAACCTGCTAACTTCTTTCTTTGTTTTCCTATTCACCTCTTTCTATTGATATTCCTCACTGTCTTTAGCCTCAGATTGGTGAATCTGTGCAATTTATTGCCACAGGCAGCTGTGGAGGCCAAGTCATTGGGTATATTACAAGGGGAGGTTGATGGGCTCTTGATTAATCAGGGTGTCAAATATTACAGTGAGAAGGCAGGACAAAGTGGATGAGAGGGATAGTAAATCAGTCTCGATAGAATGGCAAACACAGTGGCTGAATGGCCTAATCTGCTCCTATGTTGTATGATCTTATGGCCTATTGTAGGTTTTTGCAAATAAAAATGGCGGAGCCGTTTCATGTTTAAGAAAATCGTAAGAACTCATTTATTGAACTCCAAAATACTGAACACAAGGTGTGATAGAAGTACTTTATGTAATTGCTTCATCATGTCAGACCAGCCTCTTAAAGTGAACCCTAACTCGACGTCAGTGGCTGTGAATTACGTACGTTTCCACCAATTATGTTACCCTAAGCAGGCCCCCCCAGGATTCACAAAAACCGGCATTGTGAGCCTGTCTGGAGCTCAGACGAGCTGCCTGACTTGGGTCATGTGTTCCATAGGCGGAGGAACAGCAGAGGCCTCTGGCTTGTCCAGAGATGTGTTGACAAGCTCATGGTGATATCATGACGGCAGGAGAAAGGGTAGGGGAAATCCTACAAATCTTGGTGGGTCGGTTTAAGCTGATCTACCAAGATATATTCAGGTTTACCTCTCTTATCTATGATAAAAATCTTTTCTCTCTATTTCAAAATACAGAATGGGCAAACGTAAGGGGGCCTAAGAGGATATTGGTATGCATCATGATGGCTGAAAACAAATGAGCTAGGTCAATAGGTACCTGAGAAAGGAGGTAGAAATAGGTGCAAAGGAATTGAATTTACTGAGAAGGGTAGAATGCTTTTGAGAGTCTGACCTGGAAGTCATGGTGTCAGGAATAAAATCATCTGGCACTCCTAATGGCTGTCCTTACACCAAATCAGCCTCTTTTGAAGCTGTTCTGAGCCCCAGCAGGACTCACAGATGTTCATGTCGACACTCATTAGTCAGGGGAACCTTCAGATCAGCCTTTAAGGTGCAATGAAACTGTTTCTATAGGCCATTGGACTGCAAGTGATATGTTGTGGTGTGATGTAGCCTAACGCCAAGGTACTGGGCCATTGCAGCCCAGAGGTCTGATATGTATTGGGGACCTCGGTCAGAGGAATTATCAGATTGGGTGCCAAACTGGACAACCCAGGTGCTGATGAATGCCCAAGCCACATCTGAGGCCGGCGTTGATAGTAGAGGGACAATCTCTGGCCACCTGGTGGTATGGTTCACCATGGTAACGAGGCATGTAAAACTGGGAGGGGGAAGAGGGCCAACAAAATCCACATTGATATGGTCAAGCCATCACTCGGGTACCTCAGAAGGTGCCAATGGCGCTTGAACATAACAGTTAATTTTTTCTGCTGGCACTCCACACACACACGTCCTTTCTAAGGTTGTGTAATACCAACTTTAGTGCAACCAGTTTCTGTGAGACCTTCTGGCCCGGATGCGAGAGGCCATGTATGCAGTCAAAACCAGTCCTTCTCCAGTTTGCAGGCACTGTGGGGTGAGGGACACTGGATGAGACATCACAGAAACCCCAGCTTCCCCGAACTTACTGTCAGCCAGCCACAGACCCATGACTGCTGTTCTGTAAGCCTGGACCACAGGGTCAGTAACCTGGTCAGCTACCATGCTGGCATAGTCAACCCCTATGTGTACGGCCTCCGTGGCTGGTTATGAGTGGCAATCAGCCACGGCATTATTTTTCCTACTTGATACGTTGTACAAACGTATATCGGTTGTGAACTCTGATATGTAGGCCGGCAGGCATTGCTGCTGTACAGATCAAGGATCTGATATTTTGGCCATTGAGTGCACAAGGGATTTGGGATCAACAAAACAGTGACCTCCAAGAAGAAAGTGAATCGGCGGACAGCCAGATAAAGACCGAGAAGCTCAGGGTCAAACATATTATACAGTACTTACTTTCGGGGGGGGACAGAGCTGCTGGCTGAGGGTGGAGACTGGCTCCACACACCTCGGACCAATTGTTCATGCACAGCACCCACAGCGTAGTCTGAAGCATCGTCGTAATGGCTATGGGTGCATTGGGGAGCGGTTGTGCCAGTCGCATTAGAAAGAGTTCATTTGGTATCATCAAATGCCGTGGTCATCTCTGCTGACTAGTCAAGGATATAGCCTTTAAGCTCACTTTACAGGAGAAGCATAGGTTCAGCGGCTCATGGAATGAAGTGGTGATAGAAATTCACCATGCCCAAAAATTTCTGTATTCTTTTAGTAGTGCAGGGCAGTGGGAAATCCATTGCAGTGGCTTCTTTTGAAGGGAGGGGTTTCGCATCTTCTGCGGAGGTAGGATGGCCAGTGGTTGACAACTTAAACCTACAATTAGTAGGGTTAATGATCAACGCATGTTGGCTCAAGTGCTTGCAAAGTGTGCAGAGAGTTACGTGTTCAGATTTGGATGCACTAGTGACAAGTATGAAATGAAGGTAAGCAAAAAGAAGATCTAAGTCTTTTAATGCAGAATCTATCAGCCATTGGAAGGTCTGTGCTCCATTTTTTCAATCCACAGAAACTGAAAGAGACCAATCAGGGCTACCACAGCTGTTTTGGGGATGTCCTCCAAGCACACAGATACCGGATGGTAGCCCTTAACTGGATCAACTTTGGAAAAAATTAACTTTCCAGCTAAATGTGCCAAAAAGCCTTAGATGTGTGAGACCAAGTAATGATTGGGGGTGGTGGGCTCGCTAAGGCATCGGTAATTGCCCTATACTTAGGGACCATATGGTGGGGGTGAAGCCCAGGGGCTATTTGACTGGCCTAAAATACCAAGTCTTTCAATGTTAGCAGACTCAGTCTTCATGGTTGCCAGCTTTTATGGGTCCAGTCTATACCTATGGGCATGGACTGGTGGGCCAGTTGTGGAAATGTGGTGCTCGCCCCCATATTTTTTGACTATAGTGAAGAATGTGGGCTTGGTGAAGTTTGGGAACTGGCCCAGCAGTCGAGTAAATTCACATGTGGTGGTGCACGTGCTTGTAGGGAACTTACTGGGGGAGCAGGGTAGCAACCCGAAGCCCTTGACATCTACAAGCCAGTTCTTCTTAAGATCAGCTTGGCACACAGGAAATCTGCACCGAGCAGAGGTCCAACGCCTTGGCTAAGTGTGTAACATCGTCCGCTGAAGCAGAGCATCACCCATTGTGTCCCATACGTCTGGATCCTACTGCCACTGGTGGCCTCCCGCAATGTTTTGTCACTCGTTGACTTCCCATTAATAGGTCATACAGACAGCACACTCACTTGAGCACCTGTGTCACACTGAAAAGGTATCTGTAATTAACAGTAAACAACCCAGGCAGCTGGAATCCACAGTGTTCCTAGACCTCTGATATCCTGATGCATTGGCACTGTCGAAACTGCAAGGCAGTCAGCACTTCCTAGCATTCCTACCAAAGTGAGCCTGGTAAAAACACATCCTCGGCGTCATCTGTTTCGTAGCTACCGGCGTCCTTATGTTGGGGACCTTGCTGACCAGGCCTATTGAGGTAGAGAAAGGAGAAGGAATTATGCACCTCTGCCTTTCTAAGTTTATACTGTCAGCCATTTTAGCAAGCTTCCTATATTCCATCACGGGGGCATTAGTGAGGGCTAAGCAAACTTGATCAGGCATTTGCTGCATGAAAAGTTATTTAAAATAACACAAGGATGGTGATTTCCTAGGAGTGACAGCATGTGGTCCATTAGATGGCTTAGCATTTCCGAGGCCAGGTGAGGAGAGAAACTGTTCAGCCTTCTCAGACTCTAATAGTTCAAAAGTCTGTGAAAGGTGAGTTTTCAGCAATTGGTATTTATTGTGTTCAGGTGGGTGTTCTACTAAACCCACCACTCTCGTAGCTGTCGAGTTGCTGAGCGACATTCCCACATAGAAATATTTGATGTTGTTGTTGGCAATTCCTCACAGTGTGAATTGGGCCTCAGCTTGTACAAACCAAGCGATGGCATTTTGATCTCAAAGCTCCAGTAGTTTCAAAGCGACTACTTTGGTTGACATATTCAATAACTCTAGAGGATCAGGGTCACCGATATAGGTTTTCACAAATAAAAACCGGTGGAGGCATTTATGTTTAAGAAAAAGTAAAAATTCATTTATTGAACTCCAAAAAACTGAACACACAGTGCAGTAAAAGTACTTATGTATAATTATGTATAATTATGTCATTCCATCAGACTAGCCTCCTGAAGTGAACCCCAACTCAATGTTGGTGACTGTGAATTATGTATGTTTCTACCAATTGCATTACCCTACATTACTACCCCAGTCCTGTGCTGCACTGTAAACACTTTAAACCACTTTACGTTATACTGATTGTGTTGTAAATACATGCTGGCATTTATGTATTTGTGCACATTTTACTCCAGATCCATACTTCAACTTCTAACTTCATTAGATTTCCTATATACCATCATTGCCCACATCATTCACAGCACATAATGATGATATAAAATTGATTATTTTTATATAATTCTTTTTCTCTTTACAATGGTTGAATGCTTTTGTTCCTTGTGGTATGTTGTGCCGTGACCAACACACCACAGCTAATAAATGTATATTCTACTTTGCCATTCACCTAGAAAACTAGTTAACACTGAACAGATCAGGAGAGAAATTGGGATCTTTCTGATCTATGTGGGTACAGTTCCCAGCAATAGATTTGGACATTTCAGATATACATATTTCATTTTAAGACACTGTTCTTGCTTTCTGCTTTTACATGCTTCCCATTTCATGGTCGATTGACAGCCTGGTCATCAGCAAACACTGGAATTTTCTTGAACTCATTTTGTGGCTTGAAAAACATCTGGGCTAGTACTTGATCAGCACTTGCATGGAAGTAGTCATCCATATCTAGCGTTTCCAGCTGTAGAAGAAATGAAAATTCACTGTTAGAATAACAAGAATTTGGGTGGCACGGTAGCATAGTGGTTAGCACAACGCCCTACAGTACCAGCGACCTGGGTTCAATTCCCACCGCTGTCCGTATGGAGTTTGTATGTTCTCCCTGTGACCAGGATGGATTTTCTCCGGGTGCTCCGGTTTCCTCCCACGTTCCAAAGACATGCCGGTAGATAGGTTAAGTGGTCATTGCAAATTGTCTCATCATTAGCCTAGGTTTAAATTGGGGGTTACTGGGAAACCTGGCTTAAAGGTCAGGAAGGGCCTATTCCATAAAATAAATAATAAATTTGAACTCCACAGACTTTGATAGGAGAGTTTGATGCTCTGGGCCTGTATTGGCTGGAGTTTAAAAGGATGAGGGGGGATCTAATTGAAACCAATTGAATATTGAAATGCCTAGATATAGTGGACATGGAGAAGATGTCCACAGTGGTGGAGTCTAGGACCAGAGGACACAGCCTCAGAATAGATGTCCCTTTAAAACAGAGGTGAGGAGGAATTTCTTCAGTTGGAGATTGGTGAATCTGTAGAATCTTGATTAGCTGATTATCATCGCTCTCAACCCCATTCTCCTGCCTTCTCTTAACTTCTGACACCCTGACTAATCAAGCATCTATCAACCTCCACTTTAAATATAGTCAATGACTTGGTCTAGTGTTAGTGAGGCCAGAACTAGGAAGATTATACAGGTTAACATGTGGCTAAGGTGTTGGTGTAGAGGGGAAGGAATAAGATTTTTGGATCACTGGGCTCTCTTTCAGGGAAGGTGGGAACTGTACAGAAGGGATGGTTTGCACCTGAACTGGAGGGGGACTAATATCCTAGTGGGAAGGTTTGTTAATGCTACATGCTGAAATTTAAGTAAGAGTTTCAGGGAGGATGGGAACCAAAGTGTCAGAACAGTTATTGGAGAGATTGGGGAGGCAGATGCTGCTAAGACCTCAGACAAAGTTAGGAATCAAAAGGTTGAGCATGAGTGCAACTAATGTCCTGAGCTGCCCATATTTCAATGCAAGAAGTATTGTACGAAAGGCAGATGATAGTGCTGAAGACAAGGTAGCTGGTTTACAAACAGAGGCAATGTGTAGCAAGGAGAGGCTGTTGATAGGGCAAAACTGCTGTTAACACAATGAGTTGTAACATAAAAGGCAGACAAAAGCAAACAGGGTGAATACAGGACTGAAGGTGTTGTATCTGAATGTGTGCAGTATACAGAATAAGGTAGATGAACTTGCAGCACAGTTACAGATTGGCAGGTGTGACGTTGCAGGCATCACTGAATCATGGCTGAAAGAAGGTTATAGCGGGGAGCTTAATGTCCAAGGATGCACACTGTATTGAAAAACATGAAAGTAAAGGGGGTGGCATGGCTCTGATGGTAAAAAATGAAATCAAATCATTAGAAAGAGATTACAGAGGGTCAGAAGGTGTTGAATCATTGTAGATACAGCTAAGAACTGCAAGGGTAAAAAAAATACCCTGATGGGAGTTGTAAACAGACCCCCAAACAGTAGTAAAGAAGTGGTCTACAAATTACAATGGGAGATAGAAAACGCATGCCAAGAGGGCGATTTTACAATAGTCATGGAGGATTTCAATATGCAGGTTGATTGGGAAAATCAGGTTGGTGCTGGATACCAGGAGGGGGAATTTGTGGAATGTCTATGAGATGGCTTTTTAGAGCAGCTCGTGGTTGAGCCCACGAGGGGATCAGCTGTGCTGGATTGGGTGATGTGCAATGAACCAGAATTGATCAGAGAGCCTAAGGTAAAAGAACACTTAGGGGCTAAGTGATCATAATATAATCAAATTCACCCTGGAGTTTGAGAAGGACAAGTGAAAGTCAGATATATTAGTATTATAGTGGATTAAAGGGAATTACAGAGGCATGAGTGACAAAATTGCTAGCATTGATTGAAAAAGGACACTGTCAGGGATGACGGCAGAGCAGCAATGGCTGGAATTTCTGGAAGCAATTCAGAAGCCAGAGGATATGGACATCCCAAAGTGGAAGTAATTTTCTAAAGGAAAGATGACACAACCATGGCTAATGAGAAGTCAAAGGCAACAGAAAACCCAAAGAGAGGGCATATAATAGAGCAAAAATTAGGGGGAAGTTAGAGGATTGGGAAGCTGTTAAAAAACAACAGAAGGCAATGAAAAAAAAGTGTAAAAGAGAGGTGAGAGTGGATATTGGACCACTGGAAAATGGTGCTGGAGAGGTAGTAATGGGGAACAAGAAAATGGTGAACTGAATAAGTATTTTGCATCAGTCTTCACTGTCGAGGACTCTAGCCGTATGGTGGAACGTTCAGGTGTTAGAGGGCATGACGTGTGTGAAGTTACCATAACTAGAGAGAAGATGCCTGGGAAACTGAAAGGCCTGAAAGTAAATAAGTCACCTTGACCAGATGGTGTACACCCCAGGGTTCCGAAAGAGGTGGTGATGAGATCATGGAGGCATTAGTAACGATCTTTTAAGAATCACTAGGTTTTGGAATGGTTACAAAACACTGGAAAATTGCAAAGTGACTCCACTCTTCAAGAAGTGAGAGAGGCAGAAGAAAGGAAATTCCCTCCTGGCACTTAATAACCATATAACCATATAACAATCACAGCACGGAAACAGGCCATCTTGGCCCTCCTAGTCCGTGCTGAACTCTTAATCTCACCTAGTCCCACCTACCCGCACTCAGCCCATAACCCTCCACTCCTTTCCTGTCCATATACCTATCCAATTTTACCTTAAATGACACAACTGAACTGACCTCTACTACTTCTACAGGAAGCTCATTCCACACAGCTATCACTCTCTGAGTAAAGAAATACCCCCTCGTGTTTCCCTTAAACTTCTGCCCCCTAACTCTCAAATCATGTCCTCTCGTTTGAATCTCCCCTACTCTCAATGGAAACAGCCTACTCACGTCAACTCTATCTATCCCTCTCAAAATTTTAAATACCTCGATCAAATCCCCCCTCAACCTTCTACGCTCCAATGAATAGAGACCTAACTTGTTCAACCTTTCTCTGTTACTTAAGTGCTGAAACCCAGGTAACATCCTAGTAAATTGTCTCTGCACTCTTTCTAATTCATTGATATCTTTCCTATAATTCGGTGACCAGAACTGCACACAATATTCTAAATTTGGTCTTACCAATGCCTTGTACAATTTTAACATTACATTCCAACTTCTGTACTCAATGCTTTGATTTATAAAGGCCAGCGTTACTTATCCTTGTAAACTGAACAAGTGCTACACCTGTCCCTGTACCTCCTTCCTCACTACCATTCAGGGCCCTAAACAGTCCTTCCAGGTGAGGTGACACTTCAACTGTATGTTTACTGGGGTCATATACTGTGTCTGGTGCTCACAGTGTGGCCTCCCATATATTGATGAGACCCAACGTAGAATGGGGTACCTATATTCTGTCCACCATGAGAGAATAAGATCTTCCAGTTGCCACCCATTTTAATTTCACTTCCCATTCTCATTTTGAATCCATCTATCCATGTCCTCTTCCACTATCGTTATGGGGCCACACTTAGGAACAACGCCTTATATTCCATCTGGGTAGCCTCCAACCTGATGGCATGAACTTTGATTTCTCGAACTTCATATAATGCCCCTCCCAGTTCCTCCTCACTATTTCCCATCCCCTTTTCCCTCTCTCACCTTGACTCATTGCCCACTCGTCATCTCCCTCTGGTGCTCCTCCCAGTTTTCTTTCTTCAATGGCTTTCTGTCTCTTTCACCAATCAACTTCCCAGCTCTTTACTTCATCCCTCCCACTCCAGGTTTCACTTACCACCTTTTGTTTCTCTCTCCCCTCTACACCCCCCACTTTTCGAATCTATTCCTCTTCAGTCCTGCTGAAGGGTCTCGGCCCGAAAGGTTGACAGTTCTCTTTTCTATAAATGCTTCCTGGCCTGCTGAGTTCCTGCAACATTTTGTGTGTGTTGAAAGAATATTACAGGCCAGTTAGTCTGACCTCAGTGGTTGGGAAGATGTTTAAGTCTAATATTAAGGATGGGGTCTCAGGGTGCTTGGAGGCCCATGATAAATTAAGCTGTAGTCAGCATGGTTTCCTCAAGGGAAAATATTGCTTGACAAATCTGTTGGAATTCTTTGACAAAATAACAAGCAGGATAGACAAAAGGAGCCCGATGACACCTATCAATATAGTAGAAACAGATTCTTCTGCTCCATCATCAGATTTCTGAATAGACAATTTTGTTTTCTTTTTGCACTACTTATTTTATATACATATGTTGTTTGTACATTATGTACTGTATCGTGTGACATGGGTGATCACGGTCTTTCCAAGACCTTGATTGTTCTTGGCAAATTTTTCTGCAGAAGTGGTTTGCCTTTGCCTTTTCCTGGGCAGTGTCTTTACAAGACAGGTGACACCAGACATTATCAACACTCTTCAGAGACTGTCTACCTGGTGTCAGTGGCCGCATTACCAGGACGTGGGATATGCACCACCTGCTCCCATGGCTTTGTGTGACCCTGATCCGGGGGCTAAGCAGGTGCTACACCTTACCCAGGGGTGACCTGCAGATTAGCAGAGGGAAGGAGTACCTTACTCCTCCTTTGGTAGAAATGTATCTTCACTCTGCCACCTGAATCTCTCTCTCTCGATATATATAATTTTAACTCTGAATATTTTATGTATTGCACTTTACTGCTGTCGCAAAACAACAAATTTCATGACATATCAGTGATAATAAACCTGATTCAGATTCCGATTCAGTTCTCAAACTGCAGATCATAGGAAAGCAAGAAAACCTGCAGAATCTGACCGTGAGACTTTTCTGAGACCCCGAACCTTGAGTGAATCTTCATCCAAATAAAAATGTGCTCTCACCTGGTCTCCTGTGCTAAACGCAAGGATTAATAAGAGATCTTCAACGCATGTGCTTTTAACGTAGTGCTGTGTTCCAATAGGGAAGAAGAAAACATCACCTCTATCTATTTGGAAATCTGTGGTTGAGGAACCAATTACTCCCACCTGTATGGATAAAACAAAAGATCTGTTCTCAGCGTCCATTTCCCTGGCAAAGGTATCAAGAGCGAGAAAGCGATCAGAATTCAAAGTGTTCAGTGGGGGTTTACTATGGTAGGATTTACATTCCAATCCACAAGGCATAAGACCATAAGAGGTAAGTGCAGAGTCCATCATGGCTGATTTATTTTCTCTCTCAACCTTATTCCCCTGCTTCTCTCTATAACCTTTGATGTGCTTAACTAATCAAGAACCTATCAGTCTCCACTTTAAATATCCCCACCAACTTGAAGCCTACAGCCATTTGTGGTGATGAATTCCACAGATTCACCATCCTCTGACTAAATAAATTCTTCCTCATCTCTGTTCTAAAGGGACTTCCTTCTATTCAGAGGCTGTGCTGTCTGGCCCTGGACTCTCCATGTCCACTTTATCTGGGTTTTTCAATATTTGGTGTCTTTCAATGAGATCCCAATCATTCTTTTAAACTCTAGTGAGTACAGACCCTATTCAAACACTATTCACATGTTAACCCTTTCATTCCCAGAATCATTCTTATGAACCTCCTCTTCACCCTCTCCAATGTCAGCACATCTTTTCTTAAATATGGGATCAAGAACTGTTCACAATACTCCATGTGGTTTGACTAATGCCTTAGAAACATAGAAAACCTACAGCACAATACAGGCCCATCGGCCTACAAAGTTGTGCTGAACATGTCCCTACCTTGGACATTACTAGGCTTGCTCATAGCCCTCTATTTTTCTAAGTTCCATGTACCTATCCAAAACTCTCTTAAAAGACCCTATCATATCTGCCTCTACCACTGTTACCGGCAGCCCATTCCATGCACTCACCACTCTCTGAGTAAAAAACTTACCCCTGACATCTCTTCTGTACCTACTCCCCAGCACCTTAAACCTGTGTCCTCCTGTGGCAACCATTTCAGCCCTGGGAAAAAGCCTCTGACTATCCACACAATCAATACCTCTCATCATTTTATACAGCTCTATTAGGTCACCTCTCATCCTCTGTCGTTCCAAGAAGAAAAGGCTGAGTTCACTCAACCTATTCTCATAAGGCATGCTCCCCAATCCAGGCAACATCCTTGTAAATCTCCTCTGCACACTTTCTATGGCTTCCACATCCTTCTTGTAGTGAGGCAACCAGAACTGAGCACAGTACTCCATGGGGTCTGACCAGGGTCCTACATAGCTGCAACATTACCTCTTGGCTCCTAAATTCAATTCCATGATTGATGAAGGCCAATACAACATGCACCTTCTTAATCACAGAGTCAACCTGCATAACAGCTTTGAGTGTCCTATGGACTCAGACCCCAAGAGCCCTCTGATCCTCCACACTGCCAAGGGTCTTACCATTAATGCTATATTCTGCCATCATATTTGACCTACCAAAATAAACCACTTCACACTTATCTGGGTTGAACTCAATCTGCCACTTCTCAGCTCAGGTTTGCATCCTATCAGTGTATCTCTGTAACCTCTGACAGCCCTCCACACTATCCACAACACCTCAAACCTTTGTGTCATCAGCAAACTTACTAACCCACCCCTCCACTTCCTCATAAAATTCACTTCCTTTATAAAATTCATGAAGAGTAGGGGTCTCAGAACAGATTCCTGAGGCACTCCACTGGTGACCAAGCTCCATGCAGAATATGACCTGTCTACAGCCACTCTTTGCCTTTTGTGGGCAAGCCAGTTCTGGATCCAAAAAAAAAAAAAATCCCCTTGGATCCTATGCCTCCTTACTTTCTCAATAAGCCTTGCATGGCGTACCTTATCAAATGCCTTGCTAAAATCCATATACACTACGTCTACGGCTCTTCCTTCATCAATGTGTTTAGTCACATCCTCAAAAAATTCAATCAGGCTCGTAAGGCATGACCTGCCCTTGACAAAGCCATGCTGACTATTTCTAATCATATTATACCTCTCCAAATATTTATAAATCCTGCCTCTCAGGATCTTCTCCATCAACCTACCAACCACTGAGGTAAGGTTCATTGGTCTATAATTTCTTGGGCAACATTCGCAACCCTCCAATCATCGGGAACCCTCTCCCGTCCCCATTGATGATGCGAAGATCATCGCCAGAGGCTCAGCAATCTCCTCCCTCACCTCTCACAGTAGCCTGGGGTACATCTCATCCGGTCCTGGCAACTTATCCAACTTGATGCTTTCCAAAATCTCTAGCACTTCCTCTTTCTTAATATCTACATGCTCAAGCTATTCAGTCTGCTGCAAGTCACCACTACAATCACCAAGATCCTTTTCCATAGTGAATACTGAAGCAAAGTATTCATTAAGTACCTCTGCCATTTCCTCCGGTTCCATACACACTTTCCCACTATCACACTTTATAGGTCCTATTCTTTCATGTCTTATCCTCTTGCTCTTCACATACTTGTAGAATGCCTTGGGGTTTTCCTTAATCCTGCTCACCATGGCCTTCTCATGGCCCCTTCTGGCTCTCCTAATTTCCTTCTTAAGCTCCTTCCTGTTAGCCTTAAAATCTTCTGGACCTCTAACATTACCTAGCTCTCTGAACCTTTTGTAAGCTTTTCTTTTCGACTTGACTAGATTTATTACAGCCTTTGTACACCACGGTTCCAGTACCCTACCATAACTTCCCTGTCTCATTGGAACATACCTATGCAGAAATCCACACAAATATCCCCTGATCATGTGCCACATTTCTTCAGTACTTTTCCCTGAGAACATCTGTTTCCAATTTAAGCTTCTGATTTCCTGCCTGATACCTCATAATTCCCCTTACTCCAACTCAATGCTTTTCTAACTTGTTTGCTTCTATCTCTCTCTGATGCTATTGTAAAGGAGATAGAATTATGATCACTATGTCCAAAATGCTCTCACACTAACAGATCTGACACCACACCAGGTTCATTTCCCAATACCAGATCAAGTACAGCCACTCCTCTTGTAGGCTTATCTACAAGAGTCAAGAAATCTTCTGGAACACACCTAACAAACTCCACCCCATCTAAACCCCTTGCTCTAGGGAGATGCCAATCAATATTTGGGAAATTAAAATCTCCAATCACGACAACTCGGTTATTATTACACCTTTCCGGGATCTGTTTCTCTATCTGCTCCTTGATGTCCCCGTTACTATTGGGTGGCCTATAAAAAACACCCAATAAAGCTGTTGACCCCTTCCTGTTCCTAACCTCCACCCTCAGAGACTCCGTATTACACACATGCTATTTTATTCTAAACCTCTCAAAATGAGTGCCTTCCTCACCACTGACTCAACCTGCAAGTTGACATTTGACATCCTGCATTTGGACTTCAAAGTCCCTTTGTACCTTAAGTGCAAAGATTTTGGCTTGTTTTTTTTACATTATTTTCTATAAAGTGTAAACACTGGTTGCCTTTATATTAAATAAAGCTGCTTTAGGTTTAAAAAAAAGAACTGCTGATATTCGTTTGTCAAATCCTATACGTAATTTAAATTATATATGAAGGCAGGAATGTCTTGATTTGGTAGTAGAAGTTCAGAAGATCTATCTCCATGACCACCATTTTGCTGAGAACAGGTTTTTTGTTGTTGTGAATAATTTGAATATATTATGTTAATTAACAGGATACATCTAGTATGTAAACACACAGAAAAGTTGCTAAAAGAAAATTTTTTCAGATAATGGCCACTTACGTTACATAATGTTGATGTACTTATAAGTAATTTCTATGCTGTCCATTTACTCTACAGAGAGGAGGTGGAACAGCTCGAGGCCTGGTAAATAACCTATTCCTCAATGTCAGAAAGACAAAGGAGATGATTATCGACTTCAGGAGAACCCGAATCACTCACACTCACTTTACACTTGTGGCTCAGCAGTTGAAACTGTTAGCGGTTTCAGACTTCTGGGAGTGCACGTCTTGCATGACCTGTCATGGTCCTGGAACACGTTCTACACAATCAGGAAGGGTCACCCATGCCTCTACTTTCTGAGAAGGCTGGACTATACTCATGACATTCTACAGATATACAGTAGAGAGCACCCTAACAAACTACATCAGCGCATGGTAGGGAAACTGCACTGCAGTGGACAGGAAGGCTCCACAGTGGGTAGTCAAAACTGCCCAAAGATTCACTGACACCAGCCTACCCACCACTGAGGACATAGACACAGAAAGGTGCTGGAAAGGGTCCTGTAATATCATGAAGGATCCCACCCATCCTGCGCATGGACTGTTTGTCCCACTCCCATCAGGGAGGAGGCTACGTAGCATCCACACCAAGATCACCAGACTCAAAAACAGTTACTTTCCCCAAGCAGTAAGGCTGATCAACATCTCTACCCACTAACCCACCCCTCCACACACCCCCAACCACCACTACTTTATCATTTCCTGTCAGTCACCTTATGTATAGATTGTCCAGCATTACTTTATGGACATACAATCAATCTGCGTATATCAGCTAACTTATGTATTTACGATAATTGTATTTTATTATTATTATTGTGTCCTTTATCTGATTGTGTTTTATTGTGCTGTATCGTATCTGGAGTAACAATTACTTTATTCTCCTTTACACTTGTGCAGGAACTCAGCAGGCCAGGCAGCTTCTATGGAAAAGAATAAATGGGCGACGTTTCAGGCCGAGGCCCTTCATCAGGACTGAGAAGGAAAGAGGGAAAGGGAAAGAGGCTAGCTGGAAGATGATAGGTAAATCCAGGTAGCTGGGAAAGGTCAAGGACTGGAGAAGAAAGAATTTGATATTTCCCTCCCTCTTCCCTCTTCTTCTATTCCCTCCTCTGGCCTCTTACCTCTCCTCCACCTGCTTATTACTTCCTCCTGGGTACCCTCCTGCTTTCTGTTGTCCTCTTGATCAGATTCTTTCTTCAGCCCTTGACCTTAACCACCTACCTGGCTTCTTCTAACTCCTTCTAGCTAGCATCTTTACTCGCCCCTCTCCTTCATATTCTGGCATCGTCCCCCTTCCTTCTCAGTTTTGAAGAAGTGTTTCAGCCAGAAACATTGACTCTTTGCTCTTTTCCACAGATGCTGCCAGATCTGCCGAGTTCCTCCAGCATTTCGTGTGTGTGATGTTGAACAACATTGAATTGAATTTGAATGAAAAGCAAGCAGAGAAACACTTGCAAAATAATGTTCAAGTGAGGAAGGGCCAATTTGACGTGAGTACAAATACTAAACAAGTTATCTGCAAGTGGGATTCTAGCTTGACAGATCATTTCACTTTCACAAATGGATTGTGCAGGCTCCTCATCAAAAATATTTAATGGTCTGACACTGAGTCACTGATGCGAAATGCTTACAAACTGCCTTGTTCACCTCTGCTGTTTAAAATGAAATATCTTGCACATTTATATGTTAAATTAAATTCTGATCTCAACATTGGAAAAAAAGAGAGAATAGTACCTGTCCACAGCCACTTATCACGTATCCCATCTCGTGGGCATTGAAATGGAAGTGAGGCTGCCGGAGTCCATTGCTGTATATCCGTAGTGTTGCTAAGGTGAGCGTGTCTGCATGCTGAAAGAACAGAATCAGAATCGGAATTTGATTTTGTATCACTGGCCTATGTCATGAATTTGTTTTGTGGTAGCAGTACATTGCAACATGTAATAAATAATACAATAAATTACAATAAATAGTAAATATAAAAAATAAATAGTGCAATAAGAGAGAAAAATACTGAGGTAGTGTTCATGGATTCAGTACCCATTCAGAAATCAGATGATAGAGTGTTCCTGAAATGTGTCTTCAAGCTTCTGTACCTCCTCATTGGTGGTAGCAATGAAAAGAGGGCATGTCCTGGGTGATAAATGGTCCTTAATGATAGATGCCACCTTTCTGTGGCATCGCCTTTTGAAGGTGTCCTCAGTGCTGGGGAGGCTGGTGCCCATGATTGAGCTGGCTGAATTTACAACTTTCTGCAACTTTTTCTGAACCTGTGATCGGACCGACAAATGCTTAGCTTTTGTAAGAGTTACTATGAATCAGGCAAGCCTGAGAATCTCCCAAGACTAGTAAATCCATTTTAGTCATAGCTCTTTCAGCTTAGAGCCAGATCATTTAAAGATTAACGATTAGCTTCATTTGTCCCATGTTCTGTATGTTGAAACATCAAAACATACAGTTAAGTGTGTTGTTGCGTCAATGATGAACACAGTCCAAGGAGGTGCTGGGGACTGCTCACAGGTGTGGCCACACAGTTGGCGCTGGCATAGCATACCCACAATTTGCTAACCTGTACATCTTTGGAATGAGCAAACAAACCCACATAGTCATGGTGGGAACATACTGTAAACAGACAGACATCAGCAGGAAATGAACTCTGATCGCTGGTGCTGTAAAGCATTATGCAGCCACTACATTACCATGCCAACCATGTATCCCACTGTGGCCACCCCTGCCACACTGAGCACCGTGTGCTACGGTCCAAGCAAGACCAAGGAAGGAGAATGGACTTTGATGTTCAGAACATGTGGGAGAGCTGAGATGTCAAGAATGCATAAAGTTCTGGTGTGGAGCAGATGGAGCAAGTTCTAAAACCAGGCAACACACACAAAATACTGGAGCAACTCAGCAGGCCAGGCAGCATCTATGGAGAAGAGTACAGTTAACATTTCAGGCTGAGACCCTTAAGGTCTCATGAGTCCTGATGAAGGGTCTCAGCCTGAAATGTTGACTGTTTACTCTTTTCCATTGATGCTGCCTGGCCTGCTGAGTTCCACCAGCATTTTGTGTGTGTTGCTTGGATTTCCAGTATTTGTAGATTTTCACATATTCAGTCTAAAACCAGGCACAGTTGTCCACTGGGAGAGGGTTTGGATATTATGAGATTCATAGATTCAAAGTACATTTACTATCAAATTACGTAAAGAGAATAAAACTCTGAGAGTCGGCCTCCTTCAGGCAGCCACAAAACAAAGAAACACCCTGGAACTTTTCAACAAAACATCAAACACCCAATGTGCAATAAAAGAAGAACAAATTGCGCAAACAGCAGAAAGTGAGTGAACAACACATGGAATATCAAACATCAAACCAGTAGAATTCACTTTGGTGCAGCTGAGTGCTGCCCTGCTGGCCAAAGCAAGCTGCAAGGCCTTTCTTAGCTGAACCGCCCCAGTCGATTGCCCCAATTAAACTACACAAAAACAGCAAAAATATGGTGTAACTAGAATCCAGCAAACACATGCAACATGAACCCCAAAACCCCCCAAAGTAAATCCATAGCCTCACCACAGGATCAATCCTGGTAACATGGATCCCAAGATTCCTGCACCCACCGTCGATAGCAGCTAGCAAGAAGGAATGGAAGACCAGACAAATGCAAGCAGATGGGGCAAGGCATTCACCCAGCCTCTGCTCTCATCCCCATTGACCTTGCTTGACTCCTCAGTCGGAGAAAAGAATGGAGTCAATCATTGGCAGGCGCCCCATCTTCAGTTTCCAAGCCTCCAGGCCACACATTACACTCCCAACTTCACCAAATTCCCGCAGAGACAGCAAAGCACCAGGTTGCTCAATGAATCAAAAAGACACCATCAAAATGTAAATCACATGCTCCAATCACACTCAGCTTAGTTGTAGAAGAACTTTTGAAAGAAGAAGTAAAAAAAGTAGTTTCATGAACTGTCAACAGGACTTCGCAATTGGTCAAGTTTGTTGGTGCCATCTTGACTGTAGAGTAGATAGGAGCAGAATTAGGCCATTCAGCCCATCGACTCTGCCTCACCATTCCTTCCTGACTGACTTATTATCCCTCTCAACCCCATTCTCCGGCCTTCTCCCCATAACCTTTGACACCCTGTCTAATCAGGAACCTATAACCTCCGCTTTAAATATACCTAATGACTTAGCTTCCACAGCAATATATGGCATTGAATTCCACAGATTCATCACCCTCTGCCTGAAGAAATTACTCCTCATCTCTGTTCTAAAGTGATGTCCCTCTATCCTGGGGCTGTGCCCTCTGCTGAACGTCCCAGTATTCATGTGAGTGAGGGAGGGAGGAGCCTCTACAGACCTGTAATTGAGATTGTCCATTTTCAAATGCATAACACTGAGGTACCCAACGCCAAGTGATTGAATTTATCTCAACGTGTTGTCAATGTTACCGTGTATATTTTAATGCTTACCAAAGAAGAGAATATATTATCTAATTCATGTTTTGTCAGGTGCACCACAGACATGATGACTTTCTCTGTTAACTTTCTCCCAGCTGCATCACTCTTTCAATCTTATTGGAACAGTACAAATAATTTCACATTTCCCATATTGCACTGCACCTGATACCTTCATACACTCCCTTAAGCTGTCTATATCCCTTTGCAGGTTTTTCCAACCCTCCTTACATCTTGTTAACCCACCTGCTTTTAAGTTTTCTGCAAATTTGGATCTGGTTAACTCAAATCCTTCATCTGTCATTACTAAAACTTGTAAATATTTGTGGCCCACTGATAGTCACACTGAATACGACTTGTCTCCCTCAAAAATGCTAACAGTTAGTCAGGTAATACCCTATCCAGGCTAATATTTCGTATAGTTCTATGTTTTGAATGAAAAGAAATGCAATGGGAGTCGAACATTTTGCTTAGGGGTTAACCAGCTGTGTTGTATCACAAAAACAGACCATTCAGATCTACTTCAGCCACTCCTCTTCACAGTCCCTCAGCACCCTTCATCTCCCCATGCACTGTCATTTTACACTTACACTCCAAACCTCACACCTACACTAACACAGCCACTGTCCTACTGTGTTTCCATATGCCCTGCTGCTACCAAGAAGAGTTCCTCTTGCCAAGAGACACTTTGTCACTTTATCATTTCCTGTCGAGTCACTTTATGTTCAGATAGTCCTGCACCGAGCATCACTTTATGTACATAAAATCAGTCTGTGTAGATACACTAACTTAGCAGATACAGCCACACCCAACAGTTACTTGCATATTGTGTTTTATAGAATTACTTTTATATTTGTTATCATCTTTGTGACTTTATGCTTATTATGCTTTTTAATGCTTATTTATTTCTTTAGAGATACAGAGTGGAACAGGCCCTTCTGGTCTAATGAGTCACACTGCTCAGCAGCCCAATAATTAACCCAGGACAATTTACATCGCCCAATTAACCCACTAAATGGCAAACACGAGGAAATCTGCAGATGCTAGAAGTTCAAACAACAACACACACAAAATGCTGGTGGAACACAGCAGGCCAGGCAGCATCTATAGGGAGAAGCACTGTCGACGTTTTGGGCCGAGACCCTTCGTCAGGACTAACTGAAAGGAAAGATACTAAGAGAGTTGAAAGTAGTGGGGGGAGGGGGAAATGCGAAATGATAGGAGAAGACCGGAGGGGGTGGGATGAAGCTAAGAGCTGGAAAGGTGATTGCCGAAAGTGATACAGAGCTGGAGAAGGGAAAGGATCATGGGATGGGAGGCCTCGGGAGAAAGAAAGGTGGGGGGAGCACCAGAGGGAGATGGAGAACAGGCAGGGTGATGGGCAGAGAGAGGGAAAGAAAACAAACAATTTCTCCCTATAGATGCTGCCTAACCTGCTGTGAACCCACTAAATGGAATGTCTCTGGACTGTGGGAGGAAACCGGAGCATCCAGAGGAAACCTATGCGGTCACAGGGAGAGTGTACAAACATCTTACAGAGGACACCGGAATTGAACTCCATCTACCGATGGTCTGAACCGTAATAGCGTCGTGCTAATCACTACCGCAGCAACATACATCTTACTCCCTGATCAGATTGGGAATAAACCAGTCAAACAAGAGAAAATCTGAAGATGCTGGAAGTCCAAGAGACACACACAAAATGCTGGAAGAACTTGGCAGGTCAGCAGCATCTTTGGAAAAGAGTGCAGTCAACGTTCTGGGCTGATACCTTCATCAGGACTGGAGAGAAAAAGATGAGGAGTCAGAGTTAGAAGGTGGCATGAGGGGAGGGAGGAACACAAGGTGATAGGTGAAGGTGGGGGGGGGTGAAGTAACAGCTGGAAGGTAGATTGAAGGAAGAGATACAGGGCTTGGAGAAGGGTGAATCTAATAGGAGAGGACAGAAGGCCATGGAAGAAAGAAAAGGGGAGAAGCAAAAACCAGTTTGTTCTCCATTACACTTGTGTACTGAAGAATGACAATAAACTATCTCGAACTGAATTGAATTCAGCTGTGTTGGTGAATGCCAGTATTTTATAATCTGTGATAGTGCTGACCGGATAGTCTGCAAGTGGATCTTACAGACCTTTCATGTGTTCTTATTTATGTTTTTTTCTTTTGCTGTAATAACATGTAATTGAGAAAATACCTGATGAAGGGAGTTGGCAAAGACTTTCTCATTGTCTGTCAGACTCGTTGTGTTTCTTAGGTATCTTGCCCACTGAATGATTCCACCAGGGTAGGTGTAATTCTTCGATCCTGGAATGAGTATAAAATAAAATAAGATAACATTTGAATATACTGTACCAAAATTCCAGAAGAAATCAGCAGATCAGACAGGATAACATTTTTCTGGATTCCACTGAAGTTACTTGGGCATCACTTGGAGATTTAATCTTTAAGACACAGGAGTATAATTAGGCTATTCAGCCCTTCAATACTGCTCTGCCATTCCATTATGGCTGATTTATTATCCCTCTGAACCTCATTCTCCTGCCTTCTCCCTGTAACCTTTGACATCTTTACTAATCAAGAACCTATCAACCTCCGCTTCAAATATACCCAATGACTTGGCTTCCGCAGCTGTCTGTAGCAATGAATTCCACAGATTCACCACATTCTGGAAGAAATTCCTCCTCATCTCTGTTCTAAAGGGACATTATTCTATTTTATGTCTGTACCCACTGGTCCTAGACTCCACTACATACACTCTATTTAGGTCTTTCAATATTCAATGGTTTTCAATGAGATCCCCCCTCTTTCTTCTAAACTCCAGCAAGTACAGGTCCAGAATCATCAAATGCTCTTCATACGTTAACTTTTTAATTCCCAGGATCATTCTCTAGACCATCTCCAATGTAGCTGCACCTCCAGATTGTGTACTTCTCCCCTGCTCTACCCTCTACACTAATGACTGTGTGGCTAAGCACAGCTCAAGCATTATCTATAAATTTACTGATGTCACTGCTGTTGTTTGTAGAATGTCAGATGGCAATGAGGAGGTGTTCAGTGGTGAGACAGATCAGTTGGTTGAGTGGCATTGCAACAACAAATTCACACTTAACATCAGCAAGAACAAAGAATTGATTGTTGATTTCAGGAAGTGGAAATCAGGAAAACACACACCAGTCCTCATCGAGGGGTCAGCAGTGGAAAAAGGTGAGCAGCTTTAAGTTCCTGGGCATCAACAACTCAATCTATCTTGAGCCTAATACACTGATGCAATCATAAAGAAGGCACACCAGTAGCTCTTCTTTACAAGTTTGAGGAGATTTGGAATGCCACCAAAGACTTGCGTAAATTTCTACAGATACACAGTGGAGAGAATTCCGACTGGTTACATCACTGAATGGTGTGGTTCTTCTAATGCGCAGGATTGAAAGAGGCTATGGAGGGTTGATAACTCAGCTCCATCATAAGCACAACCCTCCCCACCGTTGAGGATATCTTCAAGAGGCAGTGTCCCAAGGAGGTGACATTCATTATTAAGGAACCTCACGATCTGGAATATACCCTTTTCTCATTGCTACCATGAGGGACGAGGTACAGGAGCCTGAAGATCCACACTCAATGGCTCAGGAAGTGCTTTCTCCCACGATCAGATTTCTGAATGGAGCATGAACCCACAAGCACTACCTCACTAATCTTTTCACTGTTTAGTATTGTAATTTATAGATTGTTATGTCTTTGCTCATCCTACCTCCTGCATTCACCTGAGTTCACCTATCACCTTCTAGCTTGTATGCCTCCCCCTCCCACATCTTCTTATTCTGCTTTCTTCCCCCTTTCTTTCCAGTCCTGATGAAGGATCTTGGCCCAAAACGTCAACTGTTCATTTCCCTCCATAGATGTGACTGACATGTTGAGGTCCTCCAAATTTTTTTGCGTATTTTTCTAGAATTCCAGCACCTGAACAATCTGTTGTGATTAGGCCTACAGTGTTGTTTCTCAGTCTTGCTGACAAAGTCTAAATTATATTTACATCTTCAAGTAATTTGAGAGTAACATTTAAGTTTACTTATTGAAATGTCATTCATATCTCCTTACCTGGAAGATCATAGAAGTATCTCCACACGATGCTGTCCTCTGATTGAGTATAACTTTCCTCCGTAACAAGTTCCTTCAGGTTTGGTGGGAGGTTTATTGCTTGATCTTCCTTTTGCTTGGGGAGGCTTCTTATAAACTTAACTCCTCCAATAGGCTTCAGATGAACAGAAAGAATAATAACTTCCATCAAATTGTTTCATCATAAGATGAATTTCACAATATATGCCATGATATTAAATCTGATTCTGATATTTTTACATTTCAGAATGGTAAACTAAAACTAGGTTATAGCTCCTGTGTTTAATATTTATAAGTACATACAGTGTTGTGCAAAAGTCTTAGGCACATATATATATAGCTATAGTGCCTAAGACTTTTGCACAGTACTGTATTTGTCAATGTGGAGCAAAGAATGATTTTGTAAATCTGGCTGGAACAAAGAATGTTGAGAATGGACAAGGAAGGGTGTGGGATAGGTGATAGAGAAGGAGTACCAGAGGCTGGTGCAGGTGCAGGCACACCCAGCCCTGATAAACCAGGCAAGGTTATTTGATTCCAAACAATTAGTTTGTTGATCATTACAGAATGTCTCTTTGGTACTTCCCAATCTCTTCCCCTTTTGTCAACCATGTATCCTTCCTCCCTGGCCCCTTCCCACTCCCAGTCCACAATAGAAACCCACATCACTTACCTACTAACAGTACATTCTGCTGCTGATGTTCAGAGCAGCAATGAAGGTTCTCCACCTCCGTCTGTATAGCAGGATTCCTCATTGCTGTTTCCATAGCAATTACTTTTTTGATCAGTCAGGGTTGCTGGCCCTGGCCTGAACCTCTGAACCTGGAGGACTGGTGGACCTCTCTTAGTCTGGCCTCTACCCTCCGAGCTGTTTGGCATGAGTGACCCTACCAAGAACTAAAGCACTAGGCACAGACTCCAGCTCTCCAAGTCACTGAGACATGCAAGACAATAAGGTTCTGGTCCACTTGGAGGAGAGACCCGTATCAGAAGTAGGTTTATCATGAATCAAAGTACTTTTCAAGGCACAGGACAGAGATGTCCCACTGAAGAAATTCTCAAATGGCAGGAGTAGGCAACTGTAGCTGACTAGGAAAAAACCAAGGAAAGGGCGTATAAGGTAGCGAAAGTGAATGGGAAGTTGGATGATTGGAAGCTTTTAAAATCCAACAAAAGGCAACTAAAAAAGCTATAAGAAGGGAAAAAGATGAAATATGAGGGAAAACTAGCCAATAATATAAAGCAGGATACTAAAAGTTTTTTCAGTTAAAATATGTAAAAAATATAAAGAAAGTGAGAGTTGATACTGGACCACAAGAAAATGATGCTGGTGAGGTAGTAATGGGGGACATAGAAATGGCGGATGAACTTCATAAGTACTTTGCTTCAATCTTCACTGTGGAAGACACTAGTAGTGTGCCAGAGGTCCATGAGTGTCAAGGAGCAGAAGAGAGTGTCAAAGGAAAATGTGCAAGGCAAGCTGAAAGGTCCTAAGGTGGATAAGTCACCTGGACCAGATGGACTGCATCTCAGAGCACTAAGTAGATGTATTGCCAAAAAAACCAGCAGATGCATTGGTTATGATCTTCCAAGAATCATTTGATTCTGGCATGGTCCCAGAGGACTGCAATATTGCAATGTCACTCCACTGTTTAAGAAGGGAGGAAGGCAAAAGAGAGGAAATTATAGACCAGTTAGCCTAATCTCAATGGTATATTATTAAGGATGAGGTTTCAGGGTACTTAAGATAAAATAAGTCATTGTAAAATAAGATATTGTAATGAAAGATGCAGAGATGGCAAAGGAACTGAATGCATATTTGCATTAGTCTTCACAGTGGACTTTATTCTTTGGAATGCAGAAAATTGAGGAGAGATTTGATAAAGGCATACAAAATAATATGGGGTATAGATAGAGTAAATGCAAGCAGGCTTTTTCCATTGAGGTTGGGTGGGACTACAACCAGCGTTTGTGGGTTAAGGGTAAAAAGTGAAAAATTTAAGGGGAACCTGAGGGGAAACTTCTTCAGTCAGAAGGTCGAGAGAGTGTGGAACAAGCTATAGAGCACAAGTGTTGCATGCAAGCATGATTTTAAGGTTTGGGTGAAGTTTGGATAGGTACATGGGTGGTCAGGGTCTGGAGGATTATGGTCTAGGTGCTGGTCAATGGGAATAGGCAGTTTAAATGATTCAGCACAGACAAGATGAGCCAAATGGCCTGTGTCTGTGGCTGTACTTTTCTATGACTCTTTGACTCTAACTAACTAAATAAATATGAAGTGGAATTCAGATAGGCAGAGATGAGATGAGTGGCAAGCTCCTTATCTGCATGAGGTCGGGTCTTATTAAAAATTGGATTTCACCTGTTTGTCACTAGATGGCTGCTCAGTTAGAAAAAGTTGCAAATTCCATTAACCGTGGAAAATGGTGACTGTCACAGATAAGCCGTTTCTTATAAGAGGATCTCCTGCAAGAGGCCACAAGGTCATTGTGGTTTGGAGGCTTGCATGCCCCAGAGAGCTATGCTGGCTGAAGTCAGGGCCCTGTGCTTTGGCTCTTGGGAGGGTCACCCATGCCAAACAGGATGAAGGGTAGAGATCAAACTCGTCCTCCAGGTTCAGGGTTTCAGCTCAGGGCCAACAACCTTGTCAAGTCAAAGAAATATTGTTACAGAAACAGCAATGAAGATTCATTCTATGTGAACAAGGACTTATAATGATGGAGGACTTTCATTGCTGCCCTAAGCATCAGTGGTGTGACAGGCAATTACAAATTAATAATAATATGAATTTATATATAATAATAATGAATTTATATAATGAATTTATTTATAATAATACTAATTTATATGAGATTATAATTATCTTAGCCCTGATTGCTCTGGAAATGGACAAGGCATCTTAATATGATAATGCAAATATAGCAGATCTGGGCAACACAGTAGTATAGTGTTTAGCCCCATGCCTTACAGCGCCTGTGATCAGGGTTCAATTCCTGCCACTGCCTCTAAGGAGTTTGTACATTCTCTATGTGACTGCGTGGGTTTCCTCAAAGTGCTCCAGTTTACTTGCACATTCCAAAGAAGTATGGGTTAGGGTTAGTAAGTTCTGGGCATGCTATGTTGGCACCAGATTCCCTCTGCACATCCTCAGTCTGTGTTGGTCATGGACACAAATGAGGCATTTCACTGTATGTTTCAATGTCTTGATGTATGTATGACAAACAAAGTAAACCTGAATCATGTTGGAAGTACATTGGAGAAAGGATTCTACTCCATTGCTGTTAAAGATGCAATGGTGAATTAGACTTACAGAGTAATATTGAGAAATACAGTACAGAGCAGGCCTTTCAGCCCAACTCATCCATAATCATCAAAACTAGTCCCATTGGTCTGCATTTGGCCCATATCCCTCTAAACTTTTCCTATTACAACCATGGACTCTGCCGTGGAGTCTACACACCTGCACAGGTGGGTTGCAGAACAGGTTTGGCAAGCTCATTCACAAGCGTACACATTCCAGCTAATTAGTGTTTCACTCCCTGCTTTTTGCTCTTATCTAGTTGAGACTTGACCAAAAGCACAGCAACATTTACGCTCCTTGTTTACTTTTGTTCTTGTCCGGGGAGGAGATTACCATTTTGACAGATGCTGTAAAGCAGCAGTATTCATTTAGGATTTAGTTATTGCTTCCAGCTGTGGTATTAGCATTTAACTTTCAATTTGAGAGTTTTCATTAATGGTCCTGTTTGTTTAGCATTTATTGTTTTTTCATTTCATTTAAGTTCTGCAACATTTCCCATTAAAGTCAGTGAACTGTTGACCCATTTCAGTGTCTTTCTCTCTGCAATCGGGCCACATCCAAACATTCTGACACTTTACCAACCATGCATCTGCCCAAATGTCTTGTAAATGTCATAGAGTCAAGTCAATTCTTTGACAGCAAGAAGTCATAGCATTATGTTGGCAAATAAAATGAAAATAATGAAACACTGACCTTTAATGACCTGGAAGCAATATCTTCAGGTGTGGAGAAGAATGCGTCATCCATATCAAGGGTTGAAAGTTCGTCATGTGTTGAGAAGAAGAGGAGGAAGATACACTCCTCTTCCCCCACGCTCTTCACCCAGTGAAGCGTGTTCTTTGGGAAAAAGATAACTTGACCTGCTGTAACATTATATGTTGCAACCACATTGGTTCCATCGTCTATGACACCAATCCATGCCTTCCCCTGCAAACATCAAAAAACTCACAATTAAAATGAAGAGAATTTTACAAAAATATGATTAGAAACCACATTTCTTGATATGTAAATAGACAAAACATCTTTGGGACTTGTTTTGATGCTGTTGTTCTGTTGCTTGGTATGTTCTGTTTTGTTGTGTTCTGTGTTATTCTGCTGAACGTTGTGGTTATACTATGTTGGCACCAGAATATCTGGCAACACTTGCATCTGAACCCAGCACATCCTTGTGTATGCTGGCTTTCACTATATGTTTCGATGTACTTCTGATTAATATCATGGTAGCATAGCTGTTTGTGTAATGCTCAGATAGTCAGATTTCAGAGTTCAATTCCGGCGTTGTCTGTAAGCAAGTTTGTATGTTCCTTCCCATGTGTATGGAGGTTGCCTCTAGGTGATCCATTTTCCTCCTACAGTCTGAAGACCTATGGGTTAACAGATTAATTGGTGATTGTATATTGTCCTGTGTTTAACTAGGATTAAATTGGTGGTTTGCAGGCAGTGTGGCTGGAAGAGGCTGTTCCACACTGTATCTCTAAATAAAATAAAAATATACTTGCAGGTTGACCTTAACACATGCTTGGGTGTGTTGGTTGGTAATGTAAATGATGCTTTTCACTACATATTTCAATAAACATGTGATGATTAAATCTGACCATTGACTGCAAGCTGCAAACCAATCTGCCCCGATCAATGTTGCTGCTTTATGCAATTTTGATCATGGTGGACTGGCTTTGCTGCCTACAGTCAATGAAAAACAGAGCACTAGATCGAACTGAGCTGAGCTGAAACTGAACATTCCTGGATTGTTTTGATGACTTTGTGGTTTGATGTTTTATATGTTGTGCTTTTTGCTTTCTTTTTGTCATTTGCATTGATTTGTTCATTTTTTGCGCATTGGGGGTTTGGTGTTTTTCTTTGAAAGGGTTCCAATGTGTTTCGTTGTTTCACGGCTGCCTGTGGGAGGCGAATGTCTGGGTTGTACTCTGCTTGCATACTATGATAATAAAGGTACTTTGAATCTTGAATCTGAAAACTAAAAGAACAGAGTATGAGAAGCTAGTGATGATGTTTTATACCTCAGAGGATGAGAGGTAAAGCAGAGAAAAGAAACAGCAATAGGTAGATAAAAATAGAGTTCAATAATACTGTCCTTCTGTCCACATCCAAGAGGAACAAAGTATTTACCGTTAGTAGATATCCATGCTCATTGGCGTTGAAATGCCAATGGGGAACACGAAGCCCGTCCTTCTCAATTCGCAGGGTACCTATTGTCATTTTGGATTTCATTTCATTTATATTCCTCCCAAATTCCATAGAGAATTTGTTTTCATACTCAGTTGGATTTTTCCGAAAACGACCCCATTGAATTGCACCACCGGGATACTCAAAGACCTGAAAGAACAAGAACCGATACAGTAATAAAGAAACATTTTCTTGAAACACACTTGGTGGCTGCATTAGGTACCTCCTGTGCAACCTGTTCATGGTCGTCTGCTGTGGTAGCCCGTCCAATTCAAGGTTCGGTGTGCTGTGCCTTCAGAGATGCTCTTCTGCACACCGCTATTGTTGCACATAGTTTTTTGAGTTACTGTCACCTCCCTATCAGCTTGAACCGGTCTGGTCATTCTCCTCTGAGCTCTCTCAGTAACATTCGCCCACAGAATCAACACTCACTGGATTTTTTTTTGTTTTTTTTTTACCATTCTCTATAAACTGTGTGAAAATCCCAGATCAGAAGTTTCTGAGATACTCAAACCACCCTGTCTGGCACCAACAATCATTCCATGGTTAAGTTCACTTAAATCACATTTCTTCTCCATTCTGATGTTTGGTCTGAACAACAACTGAACCTTTTGACAATGTCTGCATGTTGTTATGCATTGAGTTATTGCCACGTAATTGGCTGATTAAATATTTATATTAATAAGCAAGTGTACAGGTGTCCCTAATAAAGTGGCCACTGAGTGTATTATGACTTTTAGCATTATCAGACAGTGAACAGATCATTGAGCAATATGGAGACCATGTTAGGTTTTATGAAACACTGAACACACCATAAATTGTTGCTCTAGGTCTCCAAGCTGGAGACATAATAGCTAGCATAATGCCTTACAGGTTAGAAATCGGAGTTCAATTCCCACCACTCTCCATCAGGAATTTGTACTTTCTCCCTTGTGATTGCATGGGTTTTCTCTGCGTGCTTTGCTTCCCCCCCCACATTCCAAACATGTACTGGGGTCAGGGTTAATAAGTTACAGGCATGCTATGTTAACCCCTGAAGCATGGTAACTCTTGCTGGCTGCCCCCAGGACATCACTGTAATGTTTAGACTTTATAAAGCACTGGTGAGGCCTCACATGGAGTATTGTGAGCAGCTTTGAATCCCTTATCTATGAAAGGGTGTGCTGACATTGAAAAGAGTTCAAAGGAGATTCACGTCAGTGATTCGGAGATTGAATGGCTTGTCATATGAAGAGTGTTTGATAGCTTTGGACCTGTATTCACTGGGATTCAGAAGAATGAAGGGAAGGTCTCTCTGAAACCTATCGAATGTTGAAAGTCCTCAATAGAGTGGATGTGGAGAGAACATTTCAGCCTGAGGAGGAATTTCTTTAGCAAGGGAATAGTGAATGTTTGGTATATTTGAGGCAGAGGTTGCTGAATACTTAATTAGTCAGGGCATGAAGGGATACAGGGAGGAGGTAGGAGATTGGGGCTGAGAGGGAAATGGCAAAGCAGACAGGTGGGCCAAATGGCCTAATTCTGTTCCTCTATCTTATGGTCTAATGGTCTTTGAACTGTGTTGGTCACTGACACAAGATTTTCCATTTCAATGTATGTTTCGATGTTTATATGACAAAGAAAACTAATCTTTCTGTTATTAAACCATAAAATCATTATCCAAAATCCTGGCTTCTTTCCAAGTATTTGGGTTTAAATGCTTTGTGTACCAGGAAATACATTAAGAGCACACTTTTTAATCAATGTGAATCACCTCCATTCATTTACGATGCTATACTCCATGGCAGTAAGTTATCTATTTATTTATTGATTGATTTTGAGATACAGTGCACAACAGACCCCTCCAGCCCAATGAGCCGCACCATCCAACAACCCACCTATTTAACCCTAGCTTCATCACAGGACAATTTACAATGACCAATTAACCTACCAACTGCTATATCTTTGGACTGCGGGAGGAAACTGTAGCACCTAGAGGAAGCCCACACAATCACAGGTCTTACAGAGGACACCAGAACTGAATTCTGAATTCCAATTCTCCAAGCTGTAAAAATGTTAAGCTAACCACTATGCTACCATGGTGCCCATGGTATTGTTGATAGGGTTATTAAAAGATATAGAAAAGTACAGCACTGAAGCAGGCCTTTTGGTCCATCTAGTATGTGCCGAACCATTTATACTGCTTAGTCTCATTGACCTGTACCAGTACCACAGCCCTGCATACCCTTACTATCCATGTACCTATCCTAACTTCTCTTAGATGTTGAAATCGAGCTTGCATGCACCAGTTGTGCTGGCAGTTTGTTCCACACCCTCATCACCCCCTGAATGAAGACGTTTCCCCTCATGTACCCCTTAAACCTTTCAGTTTTCACCCTTAGCCCATGACCTCCAGTTGTAGTCCCACTCATATATTCTTCATTTCTAATCCTTACAGATACATTTAAAATTATGAGAAGTGTAGATAAGGCGGACAATAGCAATGCTTTCTCCAGGGTAAGAGAGAGAAACAATAGTGGGTATAGATTTATGATGAGGGGAGAAAAATTCAAAAGAGACCTGAGGAGTAACTTTTTCTCACAGAGGTTGTGAGTATATGAAACAAGGAGTCAGAGCAAGTGGTTGAAGCAGGTACAACAGTATAATTTAAAAAGCACTTAGATAGAAAAATGGAGAAGCCGGTCATAGAGTCATAGAGCACTACAGCACAGAAACAGGCTCTTCAGTCCATCTGGACAGTATGAACTATTTATCAGAATCCCATTGATCTAGACCCAGACTATAGACCTCCATGGGTTATGGAGGGTTGAGGTCTTGAATGGTTATGGGTTGCCTGCAGGAAGTTAGGATTAGGTGAGTGGGACTCTGGAAAGCATGGACATTTTGGGTTGAAGTACCTCTGTCTGTGCTCTGTTGCTCTGTATCTATGACAATGGTCATGCAGGTTGAAAAGGTGGTTTAAGAAGGCACATGGCACGCTTGTCTTTATTATTTGAGAAACTGAGTTCAAGAGTTGCAAAGTTATGTTGCAGCTTTATAAACCTCCAATTTGAATGCACCTGGAGTATTTAATTCAGCTTGTTTATTTACTTAGAGATATAGCAAGTGCCTTCTGGCCACTCGAGCCACACCACCACTTGGGCATTACCCCCAACTTAACCCTAGCCCAATCACGGGACAATTTACAATGGTCAATTAACCTACTAACTGGTACACCTTTGGACTGTGGGAGGAAATCGGAGCACCAGGAGGAATCCCGTACATTTCATGGGGAGGATGTACAAATTCCTTACAGAGGATGCCAGGATTGAACTCTGACCTCTGATGCTCCAAGCTGTTGGACAAACTTAGGTTGTTTTCTCTGGAGTGGCAGAGGCTGAGGAGGAATCTGATAGAGTTTACAAGATTATGACAGGAATAGTTCGAGAGCCAGTATCTTTTTCCCAGGGCTGAAATGTCTGATATCAGAGGTCATGCATTTAAGATGAAGGATGTAAATTCAAAGATATTTGGAGCAAGTGTTTTAAAAATATAGAGTGGTGGGTGCCTGGAATACGCTGGGTGGGGCAATGGTAGAGGCAGATACGTTAGCTACTTTAAAGAGACATTTAAAAAGGCACATGAATGTGTGAGAACTAGAGGGATATAGACAATGTGCATGCAGAAGGGATTAGATTAGTGGGAATTTGACTGTTAACTAGTTCAACACAATACTGTAGGCCAAAAGTTCATTCCTGTGCTGTACAGTTCAGTGTTCTATGTTCTATAACTATCGTATTTACTGCACAATGAATGCCAGATATTGTAATGACCAGAACAGGAACAGAATTAAATTATTCAACTCATCAAGTCTCCTCCACCATTCCATCATAGCTGATTAATTATCGTTCTTAACAGTATTCTCCTGCCTTCTGCTGTAACGGTTGATGCCTTTAAATCAAGAGCCTTATCAAAAATCTGCTTTAAATATCCCCAGTGATTTGGCCTCCACAGCTGTCTTTGGTAATGAATCATTTTCAATGACTCTTCATCTCATGCTCTCTGTATTTATTGCTTATTTATCTATCGATCTATTTATTTATCTATCTAGTTATCTATCTGTCTATTTATTTATCTATTTATCTATTTATTTATTTATTTATCTATTTATCTATTTATTTATTTATTTATTTATTTATCTATCTATCTATCTATCTATCTATTTATTTATTTATCTATCTATTTATTTATTTATCTATTTATTTATTTATTTATTTATTTATTTATCTATTTATTTATTTATCTATTTATTTATTTATTTATTTATTTATTTATTTATTTATTTATTTATTTATTTATTTATTTATTTATTTATTTATTTATTTATTGTGTTTGCACAGTTTGTTGTCCCTGTACTCTGGTTGAACGTCCAAGTTGGTGCTGTCTTTCATTGATTTTATTATGGTTATTATTCTACAATGGATTTATTGAGTATGCCTGCAAGAAAATGAGTCTCAGGATTGTATATGGTGACATATATGTACTTTGATAATAAATTTACTTTGAACTTATAACTTTGAATTCCACAGGTTCACTACATTCTGGCTAAAGCAGTTCTTCCTCTTTGTTCTAAAGGGGGAGACCTTTGAATTATTGTGCCTAAATGAGCCATTAAAACTGGATAAAATACATAAGAAATAACAACACATCTGCAAAGTGGTTCAAAAGCATTCGTACCTCTGATTTATCCAGGTGATAGAGATATTTGTATCTGAGATCAATGCCTCCAGTGGAAGGGTTTGAACTTGGCTGTACTGACTGTTGAGGGTAAAGTTGAGGAATAACATAGATGAGTGCAAGCACGACGACTCCTACTGTGGTTGTAATGACACTTGCCAATAGACACACGAGGAAGAATTTCATGAGGGAAAAACGTTTCACTTTGTCCTGTAACAAAAACCAATTTCATTTTCAATGAGAAATATCTATACTTTCATTGGAAGAACAAAGCTTTAATTACTAAAACCCCACTGAAAATTAGCGGTCAGGTGTAAAATGCAAGTAGACGATTAGATTTTCTCTCAAAAGAGAGACAACCACACATGGGAAACTATGTTCAGCTCTGGTTGCCTCGTTATGGGAAGGATGCAGAAACTTCAGAGAGGGGGCAAGGAGATTTATCAAAACATGCCTAACTTTGCATGTTTTCTCTTTGGAGTGAGGGAGGATGAAGAGTCTTCTGGCCTCCTATGGAATTTGCACTGTTGATTCCCAGAGGTAAATTACTTCAAATCAAATATTCCTTCAGCAGTTTGTAAAAACTTGTCAAGTGTCTAATTGCTTTTCCATATAACCATATAACAACTACAGCATGGAAACAGGCCATCTTGCCCCTTCTAGTCTGTGCCGAACGCTTACTCTCACCTAATCCCACCAACCTGCACTCAGCCCATAACCCTCCATTCCTTTCCTGTCCATACACCTATTCAATTTTTTTTTTTAAATGACAATATCAAACCTGCCTCTACCACTTCTACTGGAAGCTCGTTCCACACAGCTGCCACTCTCTGAGTAAAGAAGTTCCCCCTCGTGTTACCCCTAAACTTTTGCCCCTTAACTCTCAACTCATGTCCTCTTGTTTGAATCTCCCCTACTCTCAATGGAAAAAGCCCATCCACATCAACTCTATCAATCCCCTCATAATTTTAAATACCTCGATCAAATCCCCCCTCAACCTTCTACGCTCCAAAGAATAAAGACCTAACTTGCTCAACCTTTCTCTGTAACTTAGGTGCTAAAACCCATGTAACATTCTAGTAAATCTCCTCTGTACTCTCTCTAATTCGTTGACATCTTTCCTATAATTCGGTGACCAGAAATAACAGAAAAGACGATTTCTAAAAACCAGAGTCATGGTAAATCTTTTCCCCAATTAAAATCAGTAGTGTTCAAAAATTACAATTTATTTTCTAACCACGATCAGAAGTGGTTTTAAAATCCCAACCTCTTAGTCAGTGATTTAGCAGCATTTCTTTCTTTTGTTCCCAGTAGGAAGCACTCCACGTTGGATCAGGAATAGTGATGAAGATCCTTATTACCCAATCCACAATATCTCTGACCCACTACCACCAGGATAGAGGCACAGAAGCATCAGGACTAGGACTGCTTCTTCCCTCAGGCTGTGAGACTAACCAATATCCTGTGACCATCAAGGTGTCATCACTAGGACAGCCAGCTGTTTACTGCTTATGTGCTGCAATATTTTGCTTTATGTGTTGTGTATGATATACATATGTATTTTGGATGCAGTATGATCCTGAGGAATGTTGTTTTATTTAGTTGTATATATGTATAGTCAGATAACACAATAAACTTGAACTTGAACCATTAATTCATAACTTACTTCTAACAATCTGTCAAAGCTCATCTGAATGCCCCAGTTTTCTTCTTACCTGTTGGTAGATTTCCTTCTTTGCTGTCTTCTGAGATTTTTCAACAACTTCCCCAGAAAGCTCAAATGCATGATTTTCCATTTCGAATATATTATATAACCTGCAAAACTAAATTTAGCTTGAAACAGACAGCAGTTATTGCTTGCAACAGGCGGTATCTGGATATGTAGCACCACTGAAGCTATGGTCTGGACTTAACTAACAATATACAACTTTGAAGCATTTTATAGATTAATTTCAAGGAAGTAAAGACTAGCCTTTTCTTATTACGGAAGGGCAAATGGTTTTATGACAACAGTAATCGTTGATTATTTCACGTAAAGCATTCAGATCACATTTTATGACAATGGTAGTAGAGTCATTGTCATAAAGCACAGAAATAGTCCCTTTGGTCCATCTGCTCCACGTCTAACTGTCATTCTGCCTAGTTCTATTGACCTGCACCTGGACCATAGCCTTCCATACCCCTCCCATCCATGTACCTATCTAAATTTCTCTAAATTCTGAAATCAGCCCTGCATTCAGCCACCTGCAGCTCATTCCACAATCACACCATCCTCTGAGGCTGGTCTGATGTGATGACATAATTACATGAAGTTCTGTTACTGTGCTTTTTCTGTTTTGTGTTTGAAATACAATAAATCAGTTGTACAGTTTTTCTTAATCCTAAAAAGCCTCTGCCGACTTATTTGCAAAAGCCTACACTGCTCTAGGTCGATTCCAGAGTTATTGAACACGTTGGCCAATGCAGTCGCTTTGAAACTGCTAGAAGTTTGGGAGCAAAATGCCGTCACTTGGTTTGTACAAGCCCAGGCCCAGTTTGTGCTGCAAGAAATCACCACTAACCCCACCAAATATTTCTATGTGGTACTGTTGCTCAGCAACTCCATGGCTGTGAGAGTGATGAGTTTACTAGAAATCCTGCCTGGACACGGTAAATACTGATCACTGCAAAGTCTCCTTTTATAGACTTTCGGACTATCGGAGTCAGAGCTTGCCAAACAGTTGCTCTCCTTGCCCAGCCTGAGTGATGCTAACCCTTCAGAGCTAATGGACC
Source organism: Hypanus sabinus (assembly GCF_030144855.1). NCBI lineage: Eukaryota > Metazoa > Chordata > Chondrichthyes > Myliobatiformes > Dasyatidae > Hypanus > Hypanus sabinus. Next base: position 100,007,257 of record NC_082719.1, on the reverse strand, counting down.
ACAGGTCTCACCTGGGAAATCACCATCATTGTCTCACTCTTCCTGCAGCAAATACCTGATCATGTTCACATATCCCTTGCTAATACACCCATGAAGGACTACCTGGCTAACGTGGCTAATAGCCTAAGCTGAGCATCATTCATCCTCCATTCTCTACCACAATAAGCCCAATCAGCAAGGCCCCCAACATAAGGGACGCCCGTGGCTGTGAAACAGACGATGTCCGCCTTGTATTTTTACCATGCTTGTTCTGGTAGGAACAGTAGGTAAGTAGGTAAGTGCTGCCAACCTTGCAGCTTCGCATCGGGACAACAGAGGTCTGTAAACACCGTAGGTTTCAGCTGCCAGGGCTGTCTGCTATTCATTACGGACACCCTTTCGGGCAATGCTTCCTGTGTGACTCAGGTGCTCAAGTGAGCGTGCCAACAGCTTCGCCTAATGAGGAGATGGTAAAGAGTAACAAAACCTCACTGAGGCTGCCAAAGGCAGCAGGATCTTGATCTACAGGACACAACAGGTGGCGCTCTGCTTCAATGGGCAACATTACACATGGGGCTTCATCCTGGCCAAAGCGGTTAGACCTCTGCTTGGTGCACATTTCCTGTGAGCCCAAGGATTAATAGTTGATCTTAAGAACTGCCGGCTTGTGGATGTCAAGGACTTTGGGTCATTATCCTGCTCCCTACAACAACTCTGTCAAGCACATGTACCATCGCATGTGAGTTTACTCAATTGCTGGGCAATTCCCGAGCCTCACCAAGCCCACATTCTCCCCAACGGACACAAAACATGGGGTTGAGCAACACATTTCCACAATTGGCCCACCAGTCCATGCCTGCACATGTAGATTGGACCTGGAAAAGCTGGCAACCGCAAAGGCTGAGTTTGCCAACATGGAAAGAAACATTGAAACATTGAAACATTGCAGGCCAATCAAACAGCCACTGGGCTTTGCCCTCCATACGGTCCCTAAGTGGTTGCTACCCACGAAGCGATTACTGATGCCTTAATGATGTCACCACCCCTGATCATTACCCGGTCCCATACATTCAAGGCTTTTCAGCACGTTTAATTGGAAAGTTAATTGTTTCCAAAGTTGACTTAGCTAGGGGCTGCCATCAGGCGCCTGTGTGCTTGGAAGACATTCCCAAAAACAGATGCACTAACTCTGTTCGGCTTCTTTGAGCCTTTTGGGCTGGAAAATGCAGCACAGGTTTCCAATAGTTGATGTTATCCGCACTAAAGGACTCAGACTTTCATTTTGTTTACCTGGCTGACATACTTGTCACCAAATCTGAACACGTATCTCATCTCCAAACACTTCTTGAGCACTTAAGCCAACACTAATTGATTATTAACCCTGCTAAATTCCAGTTTAGGTTGTCAACCATTGGCTTTCTCAGTTATTGTATCTCTGCAGAAGGTGCAAAACCTCTCCCTTCTAAAGTAGCTGCTTTTATGAGGTTGCCACTACCCCGCACTACTGAATAACTGTAGGAGATTTTAGGTATGGTGAATTTTTACCATCGCTTCATTCCATGAGCTGCTGAATTTATGCTCCCGCTGTAGAGTGAGCTTAAAGTCAATACCCCTAATCACGAGCTTGACTGGTCAGCCAACATGACCAGGGTATTTGATGATACCAAGCAAGTTCTTTCCAACCCGACACTATTGGCGCACCTGATCCACAATGCACCCACAGCTTCAGACTATGCTGTAGGTGCTGTGCATGAAGTTATTCAGAGGCATCAGCTCCACACACACCCCTCACCACCAACATTGAAAGGAAATACAGCACTTTTGACCATGAACTTCTTGGTCTCTATCTGACTTTCCGCCATTTTGTTTCCTTTTAGAGGGTCTCCACTTTACAGCATTCATTGACTTCAAACCCCTCAAGCACGCGATCGTCAAAATATCAAAACCCCTGATCTACATGGCAGCAACACCAACTGGTCTACATATCAGAGTTCATAACTGATATGCAACAACAGTGCTGTAGCTGATTGCCTCTCACAGCCAGCCATTAAGGCCATATACATAGGGGTTGACTCTGCCAGCATGGCAGCCGACCAAGTTATCGAACCAGAGGTCCAGGCTTACAGAGCAGCAGTCACGGGTCTGTGGTTGGCTGACAGTAAGCTTTGGGAAGCTGAGGTTTCCCTCCTGAGTGATGCCTCAACCAGATGTCCTTACCCCACAGTGCCTGCGAACTGGAGGCGGACTATTTTTGACTCCGTACATGTCTCTCGTATCTCACAGAAACTGGTTGCACTAAAGTTTGTGTGGCATGCCCTTAGAAAGGACGTGTGGAATTGAGTTGAATTGAACTGAATTGACATTTTTTCTTACATCCTTCACCTACCTGAAGAGTAAATATCTTTACGTTACATCTCTGTCTGAATGTACAATGTGCAAATTATACTAATTTGTAACAAATAGTATGTACAGTAAAATAGGCAACAGAACAGTCAATATAGTTTAGAAATACAATTGTGTCAGCATGAATTAATCAGTCTGATGACCTGGTGGAAGATACTGTCCCAGAGCCTGTTGGTCCTGGCTTTCATGCTGCGGTACCATTTCCCAGATGGAACAGTTTGCAGTTGGGGTGACTCAAGTCACCAATAATCCTTCGGGCCCTTATTACACACCTGCCTTTGTAAATGTCCTGAATAGTGGGATGTTCACATTTACAGATGGGCTGGGCTGTCCGCACCACTCTCTGCAGAGACCTGCGATTGAGGGAAGTACATTTCCCGTACCAGGCAGTGATACAGCCAGTTAGGATGCTCTCAATTGCGCTCCTTGGGATATGGGGACTCATGCAGAATCTCTTCAACTGTCTGAGGTGAAAGAGGCACTGTTGTGCTTTTTTCACCACACGGCTGGTATATACAGTCCAAGTGTAGTCCTTGGTGATGTGTAGACCAAGGAACTTGAAGCTATTCACCCTTTCAACCCCAGATCCATTGACATCAATAGGCTTTAGCCTACCTCCTGTAGTCCATAACCAGCTCCTTTGTTTTTGTGACTTTGAGGGAGATGTTGTTTTCTTGATACCACTGTGATTTCTTCTTCTCTGTAAGCTGCCTCATTATTATTTGAGATAAGGATAATCAATGTTGTCTCATCTGCAAATTTAATTAGCAGATTGGAGCTGTGAGTGGCGGCACAGTCATGAGTATACAGAGAGTAAAGGAGGGGGCTAAGGACACAGCTCTGGGGAGCTCCTATGTTGGGGGCCAGAGTGGCAGAGGTAAGGGAGCCCTCTCTAACCACCTGCCTGCAATCTGACAGGATGTCCAGGATCCAGCTGCACAGGGCAGGGTGAAGATCAAGGTTTCTGAGCTTCTCGCCAAAGACGTACCAGTTGTTAGGTTAATTGGGCATTGTAAATTGTCCCATGATTAGGCTAGGGTGAAATTGAGGGATTACTGGGTGGCACAGTTTGAAGGTCCTGAGAGCCCATTCCCTGCCTTATCTCAATAAATAAATAAATAGAAATTAAAAATTAATCTAACCTTTCTTTAAAAGTCAATAAAGATTGGATGAGAAACGGCTGATAAACATAAGAAATAGGAGCAGGAGTAGGCCATCTGGCCCATCGAGCCTGCCCTGCCATTCAATCAGATGATGGCTGATCTGTCCGTAAACTCAGCTCCATCTACTTGCCTTTTCCCCATAACCCTTAATTCCACGATTATGTAAAAATCTATCTCACTGTACCTTAAATATATTTAGTGATGAAGCCTCAACTGCTTCCCTGGGCAGATAAGATGTAGAATGGTATTTTCCCAGGAAGAGTTAAAACCAATCAACTGTTTATGACCATTGCAACAGTAATTTTCAGAAGCGCTCTCAATCTCTGACATAATTGATGTTATTTATGTTCCCTCCTTTATGTGTCTTTATGATGCAGAGCATTTATAGCCCACTCGCCTTGAGAAATACGTAGAAGAGGTATGTCATTAATCACAGTTAAAGGGCACAATTCAAGATTTAGAATTGTTCATTGTCATTTCGAGCATTAAGGAAACTGCAATAATTGTTACTCCAGATCAGATACAGCACTAAAAACTCCCACAATCAGATAAAGAACACACAATAAAAAAGCGCAATAAATTCAGTGGCATGCAAAAGTTTGGGCACCCCTGGTCAAAATTTCTGTTACTGTGAATATGCAAGAGAGTAAAAGATGACCCGATTTCCAAAAGGCACAAGGTTAAAGATGACACATTTCTTTAATATTTTAAGCAAGATTTTTTTTATTTACATCTTCTACAGTTTCAAAATAACAAAAAAGGAAAAGGGCCTGAAGCAAAAGTTTGGGCACCCTGCATGGTCAGTATTTAGTAACACCCTCTTTGACAAGTACCACAGATTGTAAACGCTTTCTGTAGCCATCTAAGAGTCTTTCAATTCTTGCTTGAGGGATTTTCTCTCGTTCCTCCTTGCAAAAGGCTTCTAGTTCTGTGAGATTCTTGGGCCGTCTTGCATGCATTCCATTCCTTTTTTTTGCTCTAAAATTGTGTACTTTATTAGGTACACCTGTACGCTTGCTTGATAATGCAAATATCTAATCAGCCTTAGTGTAACAAACTTGATTGGCCAAATGGCTTAATTGTGCTCCCAAGTCTTATGGTCTTATCATAGTATTAGGAATTTGTTGTGGTGTGCTGGTGAGACCTGCAACAAAAACAACAATTATAAAGAATTATATAAAAACAACATTAGAGATTAAAGTGTGGATAGGAATTGTAATTAATATTTCTAATTGCTTGAGAGGAACTAAGATGCTGCTTAACCTTGACTCCATTAGGTATACTCCATTAGGTATATATTAGGTATACACAGTTGGGAACATACATTAAAAATTACAGTGGATTCCAGTTAAATGGGACACATTGGAATCAGAGTATTTTGGTCCAATTAAGCAATTGCAACAATTAGTTAAGTTTCATGGAAATAGTTAAAAAGGTATAAAAAAAAGGACAAATTACTGTGTTGTGGCATCTTGGCAAGGGTCTGTCTTATCAAATCAAAATAAAAAAACAAAACGATCAAAATCACTGCTTTTTAATTGGTGCTCATCAGCCCGAATGGATAAAGTAACACAAGCATGTGCAACTGATGCTATTTAAAAACTGCTCACTCTAAGCACAGTGTAGTGTCTAATGGTGACACAAGTGCACACAACAGATGGTAGAAACTATTTGGAAACAGACTCCTGTCCCAATTAAGCAGCATAGTGTCCCAAATAAATGAAGGGAATCCCCACTATTTACTTGATTAGTTTTTGTTCTGTGAGAGTAGTCCAAAATAAGCAGCTGCCCCTATTAACCAAGGGCCCAATTGACCAGAATCCACTGTATATCAAAAAAATTTAATTAAGAAATGGAAAAAGAGCAAAATTAGAAAAAGTAGTGAGGTAGTATACATGGGTTAATTGTCTGTTCAGAGGGAAAAAAAACTGTTCTTGAAATGTTGAGCATACAGCCACAGTCTCCTGTACCTTCTCGCTAATGGTAGCAATGAGAAAAGGGCTTGTACTGGGTGATGGGGGTCTTTAATGATGGATGTTGTCTTTTCAAGGCATTGCCTATTGAAAATGTTCTGGATGCTGGAGTGGTTAGTGCCCATTATGGAGCTGGCTGAGTTTACAATTTTCAGCAACTTTAGCTCCAGTGGCTTTCCCCGATGCTCTGTGGAAATAAAACCTGGCTCTCTTACAACAGCCCATGACTACACTCAGTGCCCACTTCATTAGGTACACCTGATGTGGCAGCAACTCAACGCATTAAAGCATGCAGACATAAGCTGGCCAATTGTTGTTCAGACCAAACATCAGAATGGGAGTAGAAGTGCTATAAGTGATATTGACAGTGGAATGATTGCAAGTGCTGGACTAGGTGGGACTAGGAGTATCTCAGAAATTGGCCTTTCAATATCCAATTGGTTTCAATTCCCCCTCATCCTTCTGGATTCTAGCCAATGTTAGGTGTCTGCGGTACAGTGGTTGGCCTCGGTAGTATGGTGATAGTTCTCTGCAGTATGGTGTTAGGTCCCTGTGTTACAACTGAGGTAGCAATACAAGGAAAGGTACTTTGAGCTGTTTTCTAGCTGTAGATTAGATAGATTAGTGTGAAGCATTTGTTAAAAAAAAGGAAAGAGATCATGACTGCTGGCAGTTCAAAGATGTTCTCAAAAATGTCTGTTTCTAAAAGTTATTAAATCTGTTTACTCTACAGGAGTGATAGATGACCTCCATCAAAGTGAGGATCATGAGAATGATCCTGCGATTGAAAGGATTAGTGTATGACGAGTGTTTGACGACTCTGAATCTGTACTTGTGAGAGTTTTGCTGAATGGGGGTGGGGGGGGGATCTTATTGAAAGCTATTGAATATTGAAAGGATTAGATAAGCGGGGACAGGGAGAAGATGTTTCCTATAGTAGGGGAGTCTTGGACTGTGGGGTCACAGCCTCAGAATAAGGTGTCCCTTTAGAAAGGAGATCAGGAGGATTTTCTTTAGCCATTAATAGTGGTGAATCTGTGGAATCCATTGCTACAGATGGCTGTGGAGGCCAAGTATTTGGGAATATTTAAAGTGGAGGTAGATAGCTTCTTGGTTTATAAAGGCATCAAATGTTACAGGGAGAAGGCAGGAGAAAGGGATAATAAATCAGCCATGGTGGAATGGTGAAGTAAACTTGATGGGCTAAATGGCCCACTTCTGCCCTTAGGTCTTATGGTTTTTTATTGTAACATTGTAATTTTATGTTTTGAAATATACTGCTGCCTTAATACAACAAATTTCAAGACATATATCTATGATAATAAATTTGATTTTGATTCTGTTCTAGGCTAGTTGCTGTGTCTCTGAATGTCAACCATTTTACTAACTCAAAGCAACCCCATAGAAAGGGGGATTAAAAAGAGGACTGGCATTATTAGTCAGGGAAAATACCACAGCAGTGCTCAATCAGAACAGACTGGAGAGCTTGTCTGCTAAGGCAAAATGGGTGGAACTGAGGATTAAGAGAGGGATGACCATATTAATATAATTAAATTATAGAATATTACTAAATGTGTGAGATTTAGAAGAGCAAATTTGTAGAGAGTTCACAGGTGGTTGCAGAAACATAAGATTATATGAGTAGATGATTTTAATTGGGACTCCCATAATATAAAAGGGCTGGATAGGGAAGAGTTTGTCAAATGTATTCAGGAAAGTTTCCTTCGTCAAGATATAGAGGTCCTAACTAAAGGGAGTCTGATATTAGATCTCCTATGAGGGAATGAGGCAGAGGATGCAACAGAAGTTTGTGTAAGGGAACACTTTACACCTAGTGATTATAAATGCCATTAGTTTCAAGTTAATTATGGAGGATAGGTCTGGTCCTCGGGTTGAGATTCTAAATTGGCGTAAGGCCAATGTTGATGGTATCAGAAAGGGTCTGGCAAGTATGGATTGGGAGAGATTGTTTTCTGGTAAAGGTGTACTGTACTTGGTAACACATACAACACGCTGGAGGAACTCAGCAGATTGGGCAGCATCTATGGAAACAAGCAGTCAACACTTTGGGCTGACATCCTTTGTCAGGACAAGGGAGGGGGCAGGGGCCCTATAAAGAAGGTGGGGGGAGGGTGGGAAGAAGAAGGCTGGTAGGTGCCAACTGAAAAACCAATCAGAGGAAAGATCAAGGGGTGGGGGAGGAGAAGCAGGGAGGGCATAGGCAGGAAAGGTGAAGAAGGAATGTAAGGGGAAAGCACTATGGGTAGAAGAAGAAGGCAGAATCATTAGAGGTGGTAGGCAACTGGAGGAGGAGGCAGAGTGAAACTGGGATGGGCTGAAGACTACCCAGACAGTATATGAGTTGTTGCTCCTCCAACCTGAGTTTGGCCTTATCATGGCAGTAGAGGAGGCCATGTCTGGACATAACTCTCCAGTTAACCCTAAACTAATCATGGGGTTAGCGAGTGATAAAGCCATGTGTGACAGTTTACAAAACAAGCCCAATCCAGTAGATCCTGACTGCAATTGAACCGATGCTTCTCAGGTTGGTCCCTTTGTGTCTACTTCCCTCGCCTCAGGACCATTTCAATCCCGTCCATCGTGGCGCCCACCTCTAAATTTGTACATCGATTTATTTCTAATTTTAAAAGTTGCCAGTTCTGTGTCTCAATGGAAGTTTGTCTTCCCAACCAGTTCTGCCCAAATTTCTTGGTGAAGTTTGGGTGTTCTCCCCCAGGCTGGATCTTCATGTCCAGTATCCATGCCCCTCCATCAGCAATGGGAACCGACCCTGCTCGGTTCAGCTTGGCATTACCGCTCTGGCACTGGAGAGGGCCCAGTCCATGTGGTCAGCCAAGGGCGACTGGGAGCTCCACTGCAGCACTGAGGCAAACAGTCTCCGAGGATCCCCCATTTGTTCCACCTGGCGATGAAGAGTGGGAGGGGCAGGTTAAGGCCACTCGCCAGCCAGTCACTGCCCTCCCAAGCCACCCCATCGGGTAAACCCCAGGTACACACTGGAACAGAGAACAGAGGAAGGATCCTTGTCTGGCACCAGCAGGATCTGGGGAGTCTGCCCGCTGGTGCCAGAGTCAGGCCGGTTCCCCCAGGTGCTGACAGCCACTGTTGGTGTGTCCTTCAGCAGGGGCACACATCATGTTCTCTGGTGGCACCAAACCAGCCCCGGGATTCTGGTCTCTGGTTGGCACCAGCTCATTTGGAGAAACTACCCTCTTAAGCTCCACCCCACTCAGGGGCACCCATGCTGTGGAGCAGGCAGACACTAGTCTCAACTGGCTCTTTATCTGACTCCCCCTCCTCAGTGTGGAACCATCCTTAGCCACTATGAGGGGCATTTGGGTTCCTAGGGCAGGTTTATGGGCACCAGTGGGATCTCCCTCGAGTGGCTTGAGGAGACCTGTGCAGATGTTCATTGGGTTTGTATTCAGGGGTCATTTTCTCTAGCGAGAAAATAAACTGAACATTTTCCTGATTCTCTTGGAAGAACAGAGATTTTGAATTGTGCTGGACACCTGTCAGAATACGTGCACTCAAAATGAGTCACTGCCTTGAAGAATGGAGTAGAAAAGGCAATAAAAGGTCAGAAAACATCTGTCAAGATTGGTGATGCAATTTGGAAAACAACTTGATGACATGAACATTAATTTCTCTGGTAATTCTCATTCTCTCTCTCTCTCTCTCTCTCTCTCTCTCTCTCTCTCTCTCTCTCTCTCTCTCTCTCTCTCTCTCTCTCTCTCCACAGTTAGGAATGTCAGCCTGTGATTGATTGATTGATGTCATCGTCCCGCCTCACTCAGGCGCTCTTAAAGAAACTGTCTCAGTAAACGACCGCAGGCTCGTAACAATGCCCACGAGAAGATAAATCTCGGTTGTATATGGTGACCTATATTTTAGTAATATATTTACCTTAAACTTTTGATCAAAATTGATTGGGCATCATATTAGCATAGCAGTTAGCACGACACAATTATAGATTATTGTGTCAGAGTTCAAAGTTCATTTCTGACGATGTCTGTAAGAAGTTTGTATGTTTTCCCCATGTGACTATGTGGGTTTCCTCTGGGTGCTCTGGTTTCCTCTCACAGTCCAAAGATGTCGTAGTTAGTATGTTGATATTCATTGTAAATTGTCCTGTGATTAGGCTGGGTTAAATGAGTGGGATGCTGTGTGGCACAGCTGGTGGGCCGGAAAGGCTTGTTCCATGCTGTACCTTTAAATAAAATATATCTCGAGGTAGTACAAACTGACATAAATGTATTTTGAAAATAAATCTACTTTGAATTTTGTACTTTTGATCCTGATTTACACATAAAACGTCAATCTAAATAACAAATCAATTAACAACTCAGAGAATGTGATGACGGATCTGAGAAACTGGGATGTCCATAGTAATACTGAAGCTGGCTGCTTTTTATTCAGTTCCAACATGAAGCTGGTCTTAAGGTTTGCCCACAATTTATCTATGTGTTGAGATGCAGAATAGGCCCTTCTGTTCCTTCAAGCTGTGCCACCCAGCAATCACCCAGTTTAGCCTTGGCATAAGCATGGGATGATTTACAATGACCAATTAACCTACAGCCTGATACTGTATGTCTTTAGACTGTGGGAGGAAATCGGAAACCCACGCAGTCACAGGGAGAAGACACAAGCTCCTTGCAGGCTGTGGTGGGAATGCTGGTTAATAGGCACCTTACATTTACACGGTACAACAGTACTGGGCACAAGAATGAAGAATTTTTAATTCTATTTTGTTACACAGGATAATCTTCTTCAATATTCGTCTATGTGTTTTACTTGTTTACATGTTAAAGGCTCAATACAAATGCAACTTGTTTACTTCTTGTCTTTTACCATTTGGAAAAACATAGCTCACTGAGAAGACTTTATAACACTGAGCCTGCAATGTACATCAGCACTTGTGGGCTGCCCCAGCACATTCTTTGGCTTTGTTGATTGTTAACACAAACGAAGCATTTCACTGTATGTTTCGATGCACATGGGATAAATAAATAAATGAATCTGAATCTGGACTAAACTACACCTTCTCAAGGGTAACTAAGGATGGGCAATAAGTGTTGGCGATACCTACATCCCATAAATGAATAAATAAAAAATAAACAAACCACAAATTTAATGTGAGAATTAGTGGTCCCATTGTACGACACAGTCTTCCTGATTCTTCATTAAATATTGTGCACTCATAGAAACGTTTGGCCTTCTACTTTGCAGCACAGAATTCACAAAGCAGCCTGTCGCAAAGTGTAGGCATTTAGAACATTGAATGTAAAACAGTACAGCTTAGAACAGGCCCTTTAGCCAGCAATGAGGAGGAATGTTTGTAAGCCAGAAGGTGGTGAATTGTGGAATTCATTGTCATGGGTGGCTGAGGAGGCCAAACCACTGGGTATATTTAAAGCGGAGGTTGATGGGTTCTTGATTAGTCACAGCATTAAAAGTTATGGGGAGAAGGCAGGGGAATGGGGTTGGGAGAGATAACAAATCAGCTGCGATGGAATGATGGAAAAGACTGAATGGGCCGAATGCCCCCATTCTGCTTCTATGTCTTATGATCTTAAGTTCTTATGGTGTTGTGCCGATCTTTTAATCCAAGATGAATCCTACCAGTCTCTCCCACAAAATTATGAGGAGTAAATTCAATTTTCCATTGAGGTTGGGTGAGATTGCAAATAGAGGTCATGGATTAAGGGTGAAAAGTAAAATGTTTAAGGGGAACATGAGGGTAATGATCTTCACTCACAGGCTGGTAAGAGTGTGGAACAAGCTGCTGGTGCAAGCAATGCATGAGAACGTGATTTCAAAGTTTAAGAGAAGTCTGGATAGGTACATGAATGGGATACTATGGACCCGGTGCAGTTTGATGGGACTAGGCAGTTTCAATGGTTTGGCATGGACTAGATGGGTCAAAGGGCCTGCTTCTATGCCGTACTTTTGTATGACGCTGCACAGCTGTGGTTTTCTTTCATCCATGAGCTTTATTTATTTCTAACGTCTTACACTGCAATCAAAGCAAAAACACAAATGTAGTGCCAAGAAGACAGATGCAGCAAGATGGCTAAATGAAATACTTCTGCCTGGCACCACTAACTCAGGATTCAAATCAATAAATATGATTTTGAAACTTGATTTCTGCCTGGCATCACTAACATGGGATGCAGGTCAATAAACAGGAACTTAAAACTCTGTGCAGTATCCACCGTAAAGATGCACATAATGAAACAAAAAAATCTAACTATTGTAAAAGACAGCAAAGTACCTAACTTTTAATAATTTTTCCCACTCCCTCTTCTCTCTTCTTCCATTCATCACTCTGCATCTCCTCTTCTCTCCTCACCTGCCTCACACTTCTTTCTGGAGCTCCTTCTCCTTCCCATTCTCCCATAGTCCACTCTCCTCTCCTATCAGATTCCTTCTTCTTCAGCCCATACCTTTTCCACCTATCACCTCCCCCCTTCTCAATTCATGACCCCTCCCTCACCCACTTACCTTTCTCCTGACCTGATTCCACCTATCACCTTCTAGCTTGTAGTCTTTTCCCTCCCCCACCTTCCTATTCTGGCCTACTGAAGGGTCTCGGCCCAAAATATAGACTGTTCATTTCTCTCTATAGATGCAGCCTGACCTCCCAAGCTCCCCCAGCACTATATATGTGTGCATGTGTATGTTGCTTTGGATTTCCAGTATTTTCAGAATCTGTTGTGTTAATAACTAACTATTATAAAGTTAGACAATAAAACAGCGGTGAGGTAGGGCTACTTTTGTTTCTTTATCTAATAAATAGCTTAAGGTCACAAGCTGAAATTCCTTGCCAAGAATTTTAGAAGTCTCAAGCATAGTCAGGAAACGTCAAGGAGTATTGACCCAGAAGTAGAGCAGTGGAGATGACTTAGCAGTAAACAATATTTTACTAATAAAGTGCAAAATAACAAGTCATGAGGGGCCACAAAACAATAGAGAGCAGATACTTAACATGACAAAACAACATGGTAACTGAAAGCTAGGAACAACTGCTTGAGGCTGGATGAGAGATGGGGGTAAATAGGCTGCAGGTGCTGAATTGAAAATGCGTGGCAGGCGACTCCTGTTTGCTGGGTGGAGTCTGAATGGTAACTGACTGTGCAGGACTGACAGCCATGAGCCCGGAGTGTTCTAAAGAAAGTGAAAATCCTTTGAAATTTATAACTTTGTAGAACAGACAAAGATTTCCAACCCAGTCACGCCGAGATTTCCAGTAAATATAAAATCCCTTAGTATAGATCCTATGGATCTTGTTAGCCATATTTTAGTGTGCCTTATTAAATTCACATGGACTTATAACTAGTAATGTACTATTCTAAAGTGATACCTCCTGAATTAACTAGAATCATAATTTTTCAGAAGTTGGTCGTATTTCCATGAGAGAAGAGTTGGTATCCCTTGGAGGATTATACTATTTGAATAATTAATGGTTCCAGAAACCTAACCATTCAAAAGAGGTTTCATATTTTTCCTTCAACGGAGAATTACAGAGAGACTGACAGAGCCAGAATTAATGTTTTTGCAAAACTGGACATGTTAAATTCTGAAGGGAAATATAAAATATACAAAATCTCATCATTTAATGCATGGTGCATGGTGAAATCAGTCAGGGATGCTTGTGTTTTACATGGGTAAATTTAATACTGAACCTATGGATGTCTTTGTGTAGTAAGATCTGAAATTTAGATGTCTGCTGATGTCTACTGAGTGTATGCCTGTGGTCTTCTGCTGTTGTGGCCCATCCACTTCAAGGTTCAAAGTGTTGTGTGTTCAGAGATGTTCGTCTGCACACGCCTGTAGTAATATGTGGTTATTTGAGTTACTGTCAATAGACAATAGACAATAGATAGATAGACAATAGACAATAGACAATAGGTGCAGAAGTAGACCATTCGGCCCTTCGAGCCTGCACTGCCATTTTGAGATCATGGCTGATCATCTACTATCAATACTCGGTTCCTGCCTTGTCCCTATATCCCTTGATTCCCCTAGCCATAAGATACCTAAATAGACACCTTCTTGTCTACTTGAACCAGTCTGGTCTTTTTCCTCTGACCTCTCTCATTCACAAAGTGTTTATTCTCACAGATCTGTCACCCAGTGGATGCTTTTTGTTTTTGCACCAATCTCTATAAACTCTAGAGACTGCCGTGCATGAAAATCCCAGGAGATCAGCAGCTTCTGAAGTACTCAAGCCTCGGGAACCAGCAATCCTTCCATGGTCAAAGTCTCTTAGGTCACATTTCATCACTATTCCGATGTTTGCTCCTAACAGCAACTGAATTGCCTGACCGTGTCTGCATGTTATTATACATTGAGTTGCTGCCACATGAACTTAGAAACCAGAAATGGGTCAATATCTTTACTGGGTGTTTTTTATATACATACCACCCAATAGTAACAGGGATATCGAGGAGCAGATAGAGAGACAGATTCCAGAATGCTGCAGCAATAACGGGATTTTCGTGATGGGAGATTTTAATTTCCCCAATATTGAAAAGCATCTCCCTCGATGGGGTGCAGATGGGATGGAGTTTGTTAGGTGTGTTCAGGAAGGTTTCTTGACACAATACGTAGAAAAGCCTACAAGAGGAGAGGCTGTACTTGATCTGGCATTGGGAAATGAACCTGGTCAGGTGTCAGGTCTCTCAGTGGGAGAGCATATTGGAGACAGTGATCAGAAATCTAACCCCTTTAACATAGCATTTGAGAGGGATAGGAACAAACAAGTTAGGAAAGCGTTTAATTGGAGTAAGAGGAAATATGAAGCAGGAACTTGGAAACATAAAATGGGAACAGATGTTCGCAGAGAAATGTACAGCAGAAATGTAGCAAATGTTCAGGGGATATGCATAGGTATGTTCCAATGAAACAGAGAAAGGATGGTAGGGTGGTGCACAAAGGCTGTTGAATTGCTTGACAGTCAAGAAGAAAAGAAAAGCTTATGAAAGGTTCAAAAAACTAGGTAATGATAGAGATCTAGAAAATTATAAGGCTAGCAGGAAAGAGCTTAAAAATGAAATTAGGAGAGCCATATGGGGCCATGAGAAGGCCTTGGTGAGCAGGATTAAGGAAAACCCCAAGGCATTCTACAAGTACGTGAAGAGCAACTGGATAAGATATAAGGGACTGGATGAGATATAACCCAGGCTACTTTGGAAAGCGAAGGAGGAGCCTCTGGCAATGATCTTTGCATAATCAATGGGGATGGGAGAGGTTCCGGAGGATTGCACGATTACAGATGTTGTTCCCTTACTCAAGAAAGAGAGTAGGGATAGCCCAGGAAATTACAGACCCGTGAGTCCTACTTCAGTGGTTGGTAAGTTGATGGAGAAGATCCTGAGAGGCAGGATTTATGAACACTTGGAGAGGCATAATATGATAAGGAATGGTCAGCATGGCTTTATGAAAAGCAGGTCGTGCCTTATGAGCCTGACTGAAATTTTTGAGGATGTGACTAAACACATTAATGAAGGTATATTGATTTCAGCAAGGCATTTGATAAGGTACTCTGTGCAAGGCTTATTGAGAAAGTAAGGAGGAATGGGATCCAAGAGAACATTGTTATGTCAATCCAGAATTGGCTTGCCCACTGAAGGCAATGAGTGGTTGTAGATGGGCCATATTCTGCATGGATGTCGGTGACCAGTGGTGTGCCTCAGGGATCTGTACTGGGACCCCTCCTCTTTGTGAATTTTATAAAGGAAGTGAATTTTATGAGAAAGTAGAGGGATGGGTGATGCACCATCAATAACTCACACTGAGACGTAAGGCGAGATATTGGCTTTTATTGACTGAAGAAGGAACCAGCAGTGAGTGACCATCATATTACATCCTGGAGAATGAGGCAGAGGATTAGACCTGAATCGCCTTTATACAGGGGCCTGTGGGAGGAGCCACAGGAGCAGTCAGAAGGGGGCGTGTCCAGACAGGCACACGTAGTTCACCACATTCACCCCCCCTTTGTTTGAAAGAGTCCCCATGTGGCGAAGTTTCTTACAGGTCAAGTCTATCAGGTGGTCGAACCTGTCGCTGCGATCTACGTAGCACCGGCTGTGATTGCACCGATGCCAGCAACATTGGTGATTGCACAGGAGATGGAGGTTGTGCTGGTTCCAGCTCATGCATGTGCAAGGCACCTGGTATATAAGTGTCATGAGGAGTCCATGTAGGGCCTGGTGAGCGCGGTGTCACCTCGGGTACAGGGTTCATAGTTACCGGAGAGTGTTCAGGGTAGTGGTCTGCTGCACCTGCGGGCGCCAGGTCGCGGATGGAGGCCATGTCCTCCCGCCCATCAGGTAAGACCACGTAAGCATACTGGGGGTTCGCATGCAGAAGGTGAACCCTCTCGACCAGCGGGGAGTATTTATTGCTCCTCATATGTTTCCGGAGCAGCACTGGCCCCGGGGACATCAGCCAAACTGGTAGAGCGGTCCCAGTGACAGACTTCCTGGGAAAAGAGAATAGGAGTTGTGAGGGGGGGGGGTGGGGCCACCATCCGACCACCTGGGCCCTCCAAGGGCTTGTGCTTGGCTCAATGATCCCCTCCCTGCACCGGTTTACAGTCGGGGTCAGGTTGGCGAACAGCGGCGGGGGAGGGACCTTGAGAGTGGAGAGACTGCAAGTGGTGTCGGTAGCGCAGCTGTCGTGTTGGATGGGATGTGTGTGTCGCTGTGTGTGTGTGGTCAGTGGTGATGAAGGCCCACAGAACTGAGGATTCCGGACAGTGAGTGGTGGGAGGGGCCCATCATATACCATAGTCACACTTTCGAGATGGCTCTGGAAGTCCAGCCCCAATAGCACAGGTGCGCACAGTTTAGGCATGACCAGTAGCGCAAAGTTCCGATACTCTGTGCCTTGCACCACCAATGTCGCTACACAACCCCCCCGGATGTCTGTGGAATGTGACCCAGAAACCAAATGAATCTTCTGACTTACTGGCCGTGTTGCGAGTCCGCAGCGTTGCACTGTGTCCGGGTGAATGAAGCTCTTGGTGCTGCCCGTGTCAAACAGGCATCTAGTCCTGTGCCACTCCACCCGGATGTCCATCATGGACCTTGCGAGCTGGTGTGGGGCACTTTGGTCAAGGGTTACAGTGGCCAGAGTTGAGCCGTCGGGGTACCCGGTAAGCATCGGAGGGTCGGGGGCGGGGCATGCTGACGTCGACAAAGATGGCCGCCCACATCCGGGCATGCAAGATGGCGGCCCCCACGTTTCACCCACAGCGCTGCACTCCGCTCGCAGTTTAGACTTACAGACCTTGGCGAAATGGCCCCGCTTTCCGCAGCTGGAGCAGGTCGCTTCTCGCGCTGGACAGCGTTTTCGAGAGTGTTTTTTATGGCCACAGAAATAACAAAGCACAGGCTTCTGACAGGCCACCACCGTGGTGTCGGGTTCGGGGAGCTCGTGGAATCGCGACTGGCAGCGGCGATTTCGCTCGCGGGAGCCAGCGGTGGCGGGGTCTGAGGCGTCCACGGAACCGGCGGGGAATCACGTGACTGGACAGTGTCGGCATAGTGCAGCGCAGCTTCCAGAGTGTTGGCCGTCTCAATCGCCGAGCGTAAGGTAAGGTCGGCATTCTCCAGCAGTCGCTGGCGCATGTACACTGACCTCAGTCCCGTCACAAAGGCGTCTTGCTCTAGCAGCTCCGCATGCTGTTCTGCCGTGAGCGTCTTGCAGTCACAAGCTCGGACGAGTGTCTGTAGTGCTCGGGGAAACTCGGCGCTCGATTCTCCAGGCCGCTGTTGCCGGGTAGCTAAACGATGTCTTGCGTAGACGGTGTTCACCGGCCGCAGGTACTGTCTTTTGAGGGCGTCCAGTGCCCCTTCGTAGGTCGGCAGGTCCCGAATAATGGAATAAACTTTTGGGGTGACCCTCGAGAGGAGAATTCTGTACATAACGGCAGGGTCAGTCGCACGAAGCTCCGCCAAGTACGATTGGAAGCATACAAGCCAGTGGTCAAAAGCAAGAGCTGCTTCAGGGTCTTGAGGGTCCAAATCCAACCTTTCCGGACGTAAAACGGTTTCCATGTTTTAAAACTTTCAGTCAATAAAATTGATGCACCATCAATAACTCACACTGAGACGTAAGGCGAGATATTGGCTTTTATTGACTGAAGAAGGAACCAACAGTGAGTGACCATCATATTACATCCTGGAGAATGAGGCAGAGGATTAGACCTGAATCGCCTTTATACAGGGGCCTGTGGGAGGAGCCACAGGAGCAGTCAGCAGGGGGTGTGTCCAGACAGGCACACGTAGTTCACCACAATGGGTCAGTAAATTTGCTGATGACACTGTTTTGATCTCAGCCCCCTCCTTTGTGAGAATCGCAAGAGCACCCGTTGGGGGGGGGGGGGGTCAGTAGACCCAGGAAGTGAGAGAGAGAGAGAAACGTGAAAAACTGCACGTCCCACCCGGGATACAGAATAAGATGCCAGCGACTATTGTCTCATGGAGACCACGTGAAAAGCCCTCGGGCAAGGTGGGCTGGTTGAGAGAGAGATTGCATCATCCCAACCTGATTGACACCTGCGACCCCGTGAGGAAGTATAAAGGAGAGTCTCAGGGGGACAGCCCCTCAGACACACCCAGAAGACACGAGAGAGTGATCCCGCAGCAGCGGGAAGCCATTCTGAAGGAAGCCACGTGCGTTAGATTCCAGTATTGGAATTTGTGGCTGGAATCACAGAAAACCGCTTTTAACTAACATTGGGGAGAGGAAACCAATGCTCCCCCGATTTCACGGAAGATTCATCAAGACTCGGCAAGTTCTTTCTCTTCTCCCCCCCAATCTCTCTCTCTCGGTCGCCCCACGCAAAACCCAGCGATTTTCAAAGGGCTGAGGCCTGCAGACTTTCAGAGTGACTTTTATATTTCCAACGGACAATCTATTAACCCCTAGACACCAGCAGAGCTCACTTCTTAATGATGATTATCACTATACCCGCGCTTTAGATTGAATGTTGACGATGTGCACTATCTGAATGTATGTATTAACCCTACTTTTGTGTCCCTTTATAAATAAAAACGTTTGAAAATAGTGACACCAGACTTCAACAGACCTCTCTATCTTTGCTGGTAAGTTATCCAGTTACGGGATACGTAACAATTGGGTTTCTCATCCGGGATTTGACACCAAATTGGGAGGCCAGTGAATGGGGCTTGTAAATCAAAATCTTGAATCTGGTTACGCAACACGGGTAGCCAGACGGGAAACCAGCAAAGATGGATGTGGGTGAATTTATGGAAAACCCGATGGTGGGAGCGCTAGAGGCGGCCACCAAATCAGACTTGTTAAATTTGGCGAAGGGGTTGAACCTCACAGAAGTGAGGTCGTCCATGAAAAAGTGGGAGGTACGAAGGGCCATAACTCAGTATTACGTTGGGAAGAATGTGTTTGAAGATGAGGTATTGGAAGATATCCCTGACAAAGTACCATCAAGTGGGACGGTTCAGTTAGAGGTGGAGAAATTAAAGTTGGAACGTGAACTTGAGTTAAAAGAGCTGGAAGTGGCTGAGAGAGAGAGAGAGAGAGAGGGAAAGGCAAGAGAGAGAGAGGGAAAGGCAAAGACAGCATGAAATTCACCTAAAGAAGCTAGAAGCAGAAGAGAAAGAGAAGGAACGGGCTGAGAAAGAGAAACAGAGGCAACATGACCGGGAAATTGAGAAGATGAAGAACGAGCGAAGAGATCAAGGGTTAGACCAAGCAGAGCGGTTTAATGTTAGTAGGGAGTTGAGATTGGTGCCCCCGTTCGAGGAGACAGATGTCGATAGTTATTTCCTGCTTTTTGAAAAGGTGGCAGTAAATCAGAAGTGGCCAAAAGAGCAGTGGGTGGCGTTGTTACAAAGTGTGTTAAAGGGGAAGGCCCAACGAGCATATGCGGCCTTGTCCCTGGAGGAGGGAGGAGCGGAGAATTATGATGAGGTAAAAAAGGTCATCCTCCAGACTTACGAATTGGTACCTGAGGCCTATAGACAAAAGTTTAGAAATTTAAGGAAAGGGTGGGATCAAACGTATACCGAGCTAGCCCAGGAGAAGGGGGTGCTCTTGGACCGTTGGTGCACCGCGGAAAGAGTGGGCGAGGATTATGGGCGTCTCAGGGAGTTATTTTTGATTGAGGAATTCAAAAGTTGTGTTCCGGAGGAGATCCGGGTGTATTTGAATGAGAAGCCGGATAAGTCCATTTCAGAATTTGCCAGGTTGGCGGACGAATATGCCCTAACCCACAAGACAAAGACTCCCTCGAATAAAGGTCCCCAGAGAGACTGTGGGAACGATCGAGAAAGTCTGACGAGTGAGGCAGAGGTCCCACTGGGAGCTAGCGGTAAGGTTGAGGGGGAAAGGCAAGACGGCCAGAGGGCTCCGGGTTTGACCTGTTTTAATTGTGGAAAGGAGGGGCACATTGCATCTCGATGCTTTGCTCCGAGGAAGGAGATAGGAAGAAGGAAAGCCGCAATCCCTATCGGGTGTGCCGTGGCAATCAGCAAATCGACCAGAGAGCCGAGGGTAGACAGAGTACGAGAAGGCTCTGGGAGTTGTCTGTCACACGGAACCGTGTCTGTGACGGAGGGAGACACACCAGTTTCCGTACGAATCTGGAGGGATACGGGCTGTGAATTATCCCTGGTTAGCCGTAAGGTACTAGTATTTGGTCGGGAAACGGGCATGGTAAAGGTGGAAGGAATAAATAAACGGATAGAAATGGTGCCCTTGTATAAGGTCATTCTGGATTGTGAGCTGGTGTATGGATCAGTTGAAATAGGGGTGCCCTCAGAATTCCCGAGAGATGACGTGGACATCCTGCTGGGAAATGACTTAGCAGGGGGTAAGGTTTGGTCAGCCATGCTGCCGACCTGGCGACCGGAGAATGTGATGGCCCCGTCCCTAACGCCCAAGGACCATCTCGCCGGCGCGGTCACTCGCAACCTGTCGAGAGAGAGAGCTGTGAACGCGAGCAGTTTAAATCTGGCCAGTTTTGATTTGGCCGAGACGTCTTTGCTGACCCTGTGCCATGCGGGTTTAGAGGGTGGTAAGACGAAGAGTAGTAAAGTGAAAGGGCGTAAGGGAAAGGAGATAGATCTGCCCTTAGCGAAGAGAAAGGTCCTAAAGGTAGGAGATAAAGATGAGAAACAGATAAAGCTGTTGAAAGGTCCAGAGTTGGACATGGATGATCTGTCTGGTTTGGCAGAATTGTTTGAAGAACTTGAGAGTTCTAAAGGTGTTCCCGATAATGAGAGGAGGGCAGTCCTAGATGGAAAGGGTACCCTTGCCTCAAAGGGGTCTGCTGAAAAGGCCGAGGAGGTTGTTTCAGCTCGCAGGGTTGCGCATTCCCCGGGTGGGAGCTGCCCAGAGAGTAACTGGGAGGATCGGGGGAAGTTAGAATTTGGAAAAAGGTACGGGTGTTGAAAGCCTGGAAGAGGCCAATGTCCCGTTTGAGTGTGTCCGAGATGGGGATGCACGAGGTGCTGAACCTGGTAACGGAGCTCAGAAGAAGTCTGAGGTATCTGATCCAGTGGAACGGGGCGGCCGTCCTTGTGGGTCAGATGGACTTGGTTCAGTGGAAAAAGGGTTAACCTTGGTAACCGGGGTAAGTGTGAGTTCCCCGGCGTCTGTACTCGAAGGAGTGTTCAAAGTTAATGCAGAATTTAAGAATGGGGGTGGGGGGGTGATGATTGTTGGCGAAGGAAACGAAAAGTCTGTAGTTTCCAAATCGAAGGAAGAAATCTTAAACCTGGCAGATCGCTCACAGAGTGAGCCGGGGAATAGCGGGGCCCCCCACTCTTTTGTTATGCCTGGATGGGGTGTGAAAAGGCTGCCTTCGACATGCTACTTGAGCGAAGAGTTCGAATCAAACTCAAATAGCCTGAAGGGGACCGATAAAAGGGCCAGCCACCTGGGTGAAATCACAGAATTGGGTGGAGATGGTCTAAGTTTGGGGCATGGTGTTGCTAAAGTAACTCCGATGAAGTTCACCACGCAAAACTACTCAAGTTCCCCACGGGGGGCTCGCCGAAAAAGAGGCGACGGTTAATGGGGATGCCATTGTTGGACAGCCAAGCAGGTTGAACGGGTTTGTGCCAAAGCCTGTGAATAATAAAGACAGCCCTTTGGAGACCTGCCGATTAAGTTAAACGACTGAAACGATTAGTATTCGCGTAAACTTTTGTAAATGCACCTAAGCTAAGGTCACACCTCCTTAGTTTTGTTGCTTAAGAAAAAAAAATTAAATAGGTGGTTATTGAATTGAAGTCTGATGTACAGTTCGCAATGTTAAGATATTAAAGAAAGGGACACTGTAATCGTTAACTATTTAGATACTGACGTGAATGTATAACGGTAGTATTTTGTGAAAAGAAAACTTGTGTATTGTGTTAGATCCAAAACTCCTGTAAGACTGTGGACCCCTCCGTTTTAACCGCTGGTAAAAACGTTTTTTAAGAGGGGAGGTGTTATGATCCCAGCCCCCTCCTTTGTGAGAATCGCAAGAGCACCCGTTGGGGGGGGGGGGGGTCAGTAGACCCAGGAAGTGAGAGAGAGAGAAACGTGAAAAATTGCACGTCCCACCCGGGATACAGAATAAGATGCCAGCGACTATTGTCTCATGGAGACCACGTGAAAAGCCCTGGGCTGGTTGAGAGAGAGATTGCATCATCCCAATCTGATTGACACCTGCGACCCCGTGAGGAAGTATAAAGGAGAGTCTCAGGGGGACAGCCCCTCAGACACACCCAGAAGACACGAGAGAGTGATCCCGCAGCAGCGGGAAGCCATTCTGAAGGAAGCCACGTGCGTTAGATTCCAGTATTGGAATTTGTGGATGGAATCACAGAAAACCGCTTTTAACTAACATCTGGGAGAGGGAACCAACGCTCCCCCGATTTCATGGAAGATTCATCAAGACTCGGCAAGTTCTTTCTCTTCTCCCCCCCCAATCTCTCTCTCTCGGTCGCCCCACGCAAAACCCAGCGATTTTCAAAGGGCTGAGGCCTGCAGACTTTCAGAGTGACTTTTATATTTCCAACGGACAATCTATTAACCCCTAGACACCAGCAGAGCTCACTTCTTAATGATGATTATCACTATACCCGCGCTTTAGATTGAATGTTGACGATGTGCACTATCTGAATGTATGTATTAACCCTACTTTTGTGTCCCTTTATAAATAAAAACGTTTGAAAATAGTGACACCAGACTTCAACAGACCTCTCTATCTTTGCTGGTAAGTTATCCAGTTACGGGATACGTAACAACACAAACATTGGGAGTGTTGTGTATAGTGTGGAGGGCTATCAGAGGTTAGAGCGGGACATTGATAGGATGAAAAACTGGGTTGAGAAGTGACAGATGGAGTTCAACCCAGGTAAATGTGAAGTGGTTCATTTTGGTAGATCAAATATGATGGCAGAATATAGTATTAATGGTAAGACTCTTGGTAGTGTGGAGGATCAGAGGGGTCTTGGGGTCCGAGTCCATAGGACACTCAAAACCGCTGCGCAGGTTGACTGTGGTGAAAAAGGCATACGGTGTATTCGCCTTCATCAATTGTAGGATTGAGTTTAAAAGCCAAGAGGTAATGTTGCAGCTGTATAGGACCCTGGTCAGACCCCACTTTGAGTACTGTGCTCAGTTCTGGTCACCTCACTACAGGAAGGATGTGGAGACCATAGAAAGGGTGCAGAGGAGACTTACAAGGATGTTGCCTGGATTGGGGAGCATGCCTTATGAGAATAGGTTGAGTGAACTCGGCCTTTTCTCCTTGGAGCAACAGTGGATGAGAGGTGACCTGATAGAGGTGTATAAGATAATGAGAAGCAATGATCGTGTGGATAGTCAGAGGCTTTTTCCCAGGGCTGAAATGGCTAGCATGAGGGAGCACAGTTTTAAGGTGCTTGGAAGTAGGTACAGAGGAGAAGTCAGGGGTAAGTTTTTTACACAGAGAGTGGTGAGTGCATGGATTGGGCTGCCTGCAACGTCGGTGGAAGCGGATACAATAGGGTCTTTTAAGAGACTTTTGGATAGGTACATGGAGCTTAGAAATATAGAGGGCTATGGGTACCTAAGGTAATTTCTAAAGTAAGGACATGTTCGGCACCATATTGTGGGCCAAAGGCCCTGTATTGTGCTGTAGGTTTTCAATGTTTCTATGATTGGCTAATTATATATTTGCATTAATGTGTGGATAAACAGATGTATCTAATAAAGCGGCCACTAAGTAAAGATCCATCAATGTTGCTGTGCAAATTCAAAGGATTGTGAAGAAGGCACGTGGTGGATTGTCCTTCATTAGTCAGGGATTGAATTCAAAAGCCATGAGGTAAAGTTGCAGCCTTATATAACTCTGGTTAGACCACACTTAGAGTAGTGTGTTCAGTTCTGGTTGACTCATTATGGGAAGAATATGGAACTCAGAGAGGCTGCAGAGGAGATCTAAGAGGATGCTGCCTGGATTTGAGGTGAAGTATTATGAGGATAAGTTGAATGAACCAGGACTCTTGTCTTTGGAGCAAAGGAGATGTGGAGCAGGTAGTGTTGAGGAAACAGGTGGGATGCTGATGGACTTAGACAGATTAAGAGAATGGGCAAGAAAATGGCAAATGAAATATAATGTTGGAAAATGCACAGTTATACACCTTGGTAGTAGAAATAAATGTGCAGACTATTTTCCAAATGGGGAGAAAATCCAATAATCTAAGATGCAAAGGGATTTGGGAATACTTGTGCAGAACACCCTAAAGGTTAACTTGCAGGTTGAGTTGATGGTGAGGACAGCAAATACAGTGTTAGCATTCATTTCAAGAGGTTTGGAATACACGAGCAAGGATGTGATGCTGAGGCTTTACAAGGCACTGATGAGGCCTTACCTAGAGTATTGTGAACAGTTTTGGGCTTCTTGTCTTAGAAGAGATGTGCTGGCATTGGAGACGGTCCAGATGAGTTTAACAAGGATGATTGCAGGAATGAAATGGTTATCATAGAAGGGACATTTGGTGGCTTTGGGTCTGTACTCGCTGGAATTTAGAAGGATGAGGGGAGATCTCATGAAACCTTTCGAAGGTTGAAAGGCCTAGACAGAGTAGATGTGGAAAGGATGTTTCCCATGGTCGGAGAGTCTAGGACAAGAGGGCACAGCCTCAGGATAGAGGGACATCCATTCAAAACAGAGAAGTAGAGAAATTTCTTAAGCCAGAGGGTGGTGAATTTGTGGAATTTGTTCATTGGGGTGTATTTACGGCAGAGATTGATAGGTTTTTGATTGGACATGGCAACAAAAGTTACGGAGAAAAGGCTGGGGAAAAAAAGGATCAGCCATGATTGAATGGTGGAGCAGACTCGGTGGGCCAGATGGCCTAATTCTGCTCCTATATCTTATGGCATTATAGTCTGGGGGACTTTATAGAGGTGTATAAGATGATAAGAAGCATGGATAGAGTAGACACCTTTTTCCCAGGGTAGAAATGTTTTAAATTTGTTACGTTCTGTCATAACAAGAGATTATCAGGCAGACTAGAACAGAGACAAGGATATATTCAAAACTTCCTTGAGGAAACACAGCATCCCTTCTGACCTCTGGAAATCTACACGTGGTTGTTCAAGGAGCATTCAGAACCTTGAGGTAGTTGTTCAAAGTTCAAAGTAAAATTTGAACATATATATGTCACCATATAGAACCCTGAGATTCATTTTCTTATGTACATACTCAGAAGATCTATATAATAGTAACTGTAACAGAATTGCTGAAATACCGTCCAACTAGACTGTTCAACCAGAGTGCAGAAGACAACAAATTGTGCAAGTGCAAATATAAGTAAATAGTAATAAATATTGGGAACATGAGATGAAGAGTCCTTGAAAGTGAGTCCATAGGTTGAGGGAACATTTCAGTGATGGAACTATGAAACTGAGTGAAGTTTTCACCTTTAGTTCAAAAGCCTGATGGTTGAGTGGTATTGACTGTTCCTGAGTCCTGAGGCTTTTGAACCTTCCTGATGGCAGCAGCAAATGGCTGAAGAAGCAGATAATAGAACATAGAACACAGTACAGACCCTTCAGCTTATGGTGTTATGTCAATCTTTTAACCTTCTATACAATCTTCCCTCTTACATAGTCCATGACCTTCCATTTTCTGACATCCAAGTGCCTATCTCAGTTTCTAAATGTTCCTATTATATCTGTCTCTATCACTATCACTGGCAGTATATTCTATGCTCTTACCACTCCCTGTGTGAAAAAACTACCTCTGACATCTTCTTAAACTCATCTTCACTCAAGAGTGAACTCCAGTGTTAGTCATTACCACCAAGGGAAAAAGGGTGCTAGCTGACCACTCTGTCTATGCTGTTCATAATCATACACCTCTATTAAGTCACACCACATCATCCTTCATGGCAAAGAGAAAAGCTGAAGCTTAACATTTTCTCATAGGAAATTACTCACCCACTCATCAACCATGTTTGACCACCCATTATATCTTAAGTTCACAGGTTTATTGATTATCAAAGTATACAACTCTGAAACTGTTCTTAGACCATAAGACCATGAGACACAGGAACAGAATTAGGCCATTCAGCCGATTGAGTCTGCGCCACCATTCAATCAAAGCTGATCCCGGATCCCACTCAACCCCATGCACCTGCCTTCTCACCCTATCCTTTGATGCCCTGACCAATCAGGAAGCTATCAACTTCCACCAGACGGCCTCCACCACAGTCTGTGGTGGACCATTCAAGAGATGCACCACTCTTTGGTTAAAACAATTCCTCCTTACTTCTTTTCTAAAAGGTCACCACTCAATTTTAAGGCTGTGCCCTCTAGTTCTGGATACCAGCACCATAGGAAACATCCTCCCCACATCCACCCTATCTAGTCCTTTCAACATACAGAAGGTTTCAATGCGATACCCCCAGCATTCTTCTAAATTCCAGTGAGTACAGGCCCAAAGCTGCCAATCGCTCCTCATATGTTAACACCCTTTTCCCTGGAATCATCCTGGTGAACCTGCATCTGGACTCTCTCCAATGACAACACATCCTTTCTGAGATAAAGGGCGCAACTTGTTGATAATACTCCAAATACAGCCTGACTAGTGTCTTATAAAGCTTCGGCATTATCTCCTTGTTAATATATTCTATTCCCTTTGAAGTAAGTGCCAACATTGCATTTACCTTCTTTACCACAGACTCAACCTGTGAATTAACCTCCTGGGTGTCTTGCATGAGGACTCCTAAGTCCTTCTGCAGCTCTGATGTTTGAATTTTCTCCCCATTTAGATAATAGTCTGCACTATTGTTCCTTTTAGCAAAATGTATTATCATATATTTCCCAACACTGTATTCCATCTGCCACTTTTTCCACTTTCTTACTATCTGTCCAAGTTCTGCTGCAATCACATTGCCTCCTCAACACTACCTACCTCTCCACCTATCTTTGTATCATCTGCAAACTTTGCCACAAAGCCATCGATTCCATTAATCAAATCATTGACAAACAATGTGAAAAGTAGAGGTCCCAATACTGACCCCTGAGGAACACCACTAGTCACTGGTAGCCAACCAGGAAAAGCCCCCTTTATTCTCACTCACTGCCTCTTGCCTGTCAGCCATTCTTCTATTCATGCCAGTACCTTTCCTGTAACACCACAGGATTTTATCTTAAGCAGCCTCATGTATGGCACCTTATCAAATGCCCTCTGAAAATCTAAATAAATGACATCTGCTACCTCTCCTTTGTCCACCCTGCTTGGTACTTCCATGAAGAATTTTAACTGATTTGTCAGGCAAGATTTCCCTTTACAGAAACCATGCTGACCTTGACTTATTTTATCATTAGTCTTCAAGTACTCTGAAAACTCATCCTTAATAATGAACTTCAACACTTTCCCAGCCACTGAGATTAGGCTAACGGACGGGCCTACAATTTCCCCTCTTTTGTGTTCTTCCCTTCTTAAAGAGTGAAATGATATTTGCAATTTTCCAGTCCTCTGGTACCATGCCAGTACCCAGGCTCTCCAACCCAGGGGGTGGGGAGCAGAGCAGAGCGCATCACTCGACTCCGTAGCGACCTGCAGCAGAGAACCCAAGATGCCGTAGCCATGGGAGTATGGGCACCATGGCAGACACCACTGGAGCAAAAGGAAGATCAAAAAGCCTCAACTATTTGTGCCTCAAGGTCTACCCTGAATCTTCCCGGATACAACACTGGCTGAGACGGAGAGGGCAGAAGCAATTTTAGCCCTCAAGATGTTCCAGCATCACCCCACATGCCATGAGCCCGGGCTTATGTCACCGAGGCAGAAGAGGAAACTGATGAGGGGGAGCCTGTGAGACAGGTCCGACCAGCGCCGCGCCAACCCCACCACGGGCCATGAAAGAATCTCTGCTACTGGTGCGGTCAGGCAGGTCATTTGGCCTGGGACTGCCCCACACTAGCAACACCCAACAGCTCAGCGCAGCCATTCAGGAAATGCCGATCAGGCAGCACCACACCGAGCCTCCAGCAGAATCCCTCCATTGCTGCCCCTCTGGGTGGGCCGTTAGGGTGAAGAGCAAGGCTGACACGTGGACTGCGTGGTGGAGGGCATTGGATGACGTACGTTGGTGGACGTGGGGTCAACCATCACCATCATCCATCCTGGTGTTCTTCTCAACACAGACCAGCCATCCCCACCTGGGTGGACAATGACAGCGGTCCAGTTAGCTCCGGTCGCCGGTGACTGTGCAGTGATGCGAGGGAAGGGGAGGCTGCGCATCACAGTGGGGAAAATGCAGTGGAGCATGTGGTATGGCTCACTGACATCCTTGGCCTGGACCTGCAGTCTCGCTGGGGGCCCGTGTGGATGTGTCGGGGGTAACACTCTAACTTGGTGCTGAAGCCGTGGCTCTCTGGCAGGGCAGCTCCAGGAAGCAGTCTCACCGGGGGCAGCAACCACCACCACTTTCACAGCAGCCCACAGCAGTGCAGCACACCCAGCAGTGGCCCACCGCAATACAGCTGAAACATAGGCAAGTGACGGTGATGGCACTTCTGGTGACAGCCAGCAATGACCACCCCACCATGGACCAGCAGCTGAGCAGCGAATGGGTGAGCAATTCTGTGCTGGCCCGGGTGAGGGAATGGCTGACTGTGGGATGAAGGCCAGAGAGGGCAGAGGTCTCCGCCCTGGGCCCAGAGACCAAGGCCCTATGGGGAATGCTGGAGATGCGCAAAGGGTTACTGTCCGACGGTGACAGACATCTCTTGCAGCTGGTGGTCCTCCACGGGCTCTGCGCCACAGTTCTGCGGCCGGTGCATGGACTGGTGGGGGCTGGCCATTTCGGAGTTGCAAAGACGTTGGGCAGACTGCGTGAATTCTTCTACTGGCCCTGGTGCAGGCAGGACGTGGAGCTGTTTGTGCACGGCTGCAATGCTTGCAAGTCCCAGAAGGGACTGGGCCACCAGTCTAGGGTGCCAATGCTGCAGGACATGGTGGGGGCGCCAGTATGGGTGTACTGCCTCTCTCAGAAGAATGGACTATCCCCCAGACTTGGAAGCCATTGGAGGGGGCCAGGAAAGGTGCTCCACTGCATCTCCGATGTGGTATATCAGGTGCAGTTGCCTGAGCATCGGAAGGCAGTCATGCTGCACCAGGACCAGCTGGCACCATGTCAGCCCTTGGCCACCACTAGCCCAGCGAGGCTGAAGGAAGGAAGTGATACTGCGAGTGACCTGCCTCTTGCCTCACACAAACAGGCGGTAGTGTCAAGACGCACCGGGACTTTTGGACTTTGCTATAGGTTCTGGGGTTGATGGGGATGGCTGATCCCTTAGGTGGGAGCAGTGTGATGTTCTGGGTGGGGACATGGTCAACACCCCGCCCCTGCTTTTCTAATGACCAGTACTGTTCATTGCTCTTCTTTTTGTGGGATTATGGTGGGAAGTTCCAGTTGCATTTTAGCTTGGGTTATACAGTTATTTGCTTGTGTATTTGTGGGTCACTCTAACTGTAACCGGGGTGTCTGCTGGTCACTTTCCCCGTCTCTGTGAGACTGGTTGGGTTCACTCTCCTGGTCATGGTGCCTGGTCTGTTTTGTGCTTATCACAACAAAATGGTTGTTGAGGTCAACCATCTGTCATTATGACCAAATGCTCACCACTGTATCCTTTCATGCCCTGACTAAATGAATTGAATTGAATTGACTTTATTTCTTACATCCTTCACATACCTGAGAGGTAAAAATCTTCACGTTATGTCTCCATCTAAATGTGCAATGTGCAATCATAGTAATTTATAGTAAATAGTACAGTCAATGTAATATACTCAAATCAGTCTGATGGCCTGGTGAAAGAAGCTGTCCTGGAGCTTATTGGTCCTGGCTTTTATGCTGGGGTACTATTTCCCAGATGGTAGCAGCTGGAATAGATTGTGGTTGGGATGGCTTGGGCCCCCAATGATCCTATAGGACCTTTTTAACACAGCTGTCCTTGTAAATGTCCTGATTCATGGGAAATTCACAACTACAGGTGCTTTGGGCTGTCCACACCACTCTCTGCAGAATCCTGCGATTGAGTGAGGTACAGTTGCCATACCAGGCAGTGATGTAGCCAGTCAGGATGCTCTCAATTGTACCCCTGTAGGAAGTTCTTAGGATATGGGGGCCCATACCAAACTTCCTCTACTGTCTGAGGTAAAAGAGGTGCAGTTGTGCCTTTTTCACCACACAGCTGGTGTGCACAGACCACGTGAGGTCCTCAGTGATGCGGAATATCCTCTCAACCCCACATATATTGATGTTAATGAAACTATCAACCTCCGCCTTAAATATAGTATCTATAAAACGTAATCACTCTCACTTCTTGGAGGCTTTTATGCTTTACTGTTTTAAAACATTGTATCACAGTGGATTTACAAGGTGAAAACAAATCTCTGCAAATTCAACTAAATTAATTACAAATATAAAACTCAAAATAATTGATTGCATAAGTATTCACCCCCTTCAAGTCAGTATTTAGTAGATGCACCTTTTACAGCAACTGTGTGGATTTTACAGCTGTGTGGATATGCCTTCAGCAGCTTTGAGCATCTGGACATTGCAATTTTTCCTCGTTCTTTAGAAAACTGCTCAAGCTGTGTCAGATTGCATTGGGATCATGAGTGAACAGCCCTTTTGAAGTCCAGCCACAAATTCTTGATTGGATTGAGGTCTTCACAGTGATGTGCCTACTCCAGGACATTAGCTTTGGTGTTTTTACCATTCCTGCGTAGCTTTGGCTTTATGCTTGGGGTCATTGTCTTGCTGGAAAACAAATCTTCCCCCAAGACACAGTTCTCTTGCAGACTGCATCAGGATTTAGCTGTATTCTGTTACATTCATTTCACCCTCTGACTTCACAAGCCTTCCAGTGCCTATTGCAGTGAAGCATCCCCACAGCATGATGCAGTCACCACTGCGTTTCACAGTAGGAATGGTGTGTTTTTGATGATGTGTCGTGTTTGGCTTATGCCATACGTATCATTTATTCTCAATTTTGGAATCATCAGACCATAGAACCTTCCTCCAGCTGACTTCAGAGTCTCTCACATACTTACTGGCAAACTCTAGCTGATATTTCATGTGAGTTTTTTTTCAACAGTGTCTTTCTCTTTGCCACTCTCCCATAAAGCTGTGACTGGTGAAGCACCCGGGCAACAGTTGTTGTATGTTCAGTCTCTACCATCTCAGCCACTGAAGCTTGTAACTCCTCCAGAGTTGTCATAGGTCTCTTGGTGGCCTCCCTCACTAGTTCCTTTCTTGTACCATCACTCATTTTTTCAGGACAGCCTGCTCCAGGCAGATTTACAGCAGTGCCATATTCTTTCCATTTCTTGATGATTGACTTAACTGTACGCTAAGGGATATTCAGTGACTTGGAAATTTCCTTGTATCCATCTCCTGACTTGTGCTTTTCAATAGTCTTTTTGCAGAGTTGCCTGGAGTGTTCTTTTGTCTTCATGGTGTAGTTTTTGCCAGGATACTGACTCACCAGCAGTTGGACCTTCCAGATACAGGTGTATTCTTACTGCAATCAGTTGAAACCCCCTGACTGCACACAGTCTGCAAAAACATATCTCCATTTAACTAATTATGTGACTTCCAAAACCAGTTGGCTGCACCAGTGATGATTTGGTGTGTCTTATTAAAGTAGGGTGAATACTTATGCAATCAATTATTTTGTGTTTTCTATTTGTAATTAATTTAAATCACTTGTAGAGATCTGTTTTCACTTTGACACAAACGTTTTTCTGATGATCAGTGTCACAAAAGCCAAATTAAATGCACTGTGGTTCATTGCAGTAAAACAATAAAACATGATAACTTTTTACAGGGCTGGGGTGCAAATATTTTTTATAGGCGCTGTATACCCAATGACTTGGTCCACAGCCATCTGCGGCAATGACTTCCTCAGATTCACCAATTTCTGGCTAAAAACATTCCTCATCTCTGTTCTAAAAGGATACACCTGTATTCCAAGAATTTGTCCTCTGGTCCCAGACTCCTTCTGCCATAGGAAGTATCCTCTCCACATCTACTCCATTGAGGCTTTTCATCATTCGATGAGTTTCAATGAGATCCCCCCACCCCCTCATTCTTTGGAATTCCAGTGAGTCGAGCCCAGAGCTATCATTTAGTCCTGATATGATGAGCCTTTCAGTCCTGGAATCATTTTTGTCCTCGTTTGGAGAAACATAGTCTCATCTTAATTTACATTAATGATTTAGATGAAGGGATTAAAAGTAACATTAGCAAATTTGCAGATGACACAAAGCTGGATGGCAGTGTAAAATGTGAGGAGGATGTTATGAGAGTGCAAGGTCACTTGGACAGGTTGGGTGAGTGGGCAAATGCATGGCAGATGCAGTTTAATGTGGATAAATGTGAGGTTATCCACTTTGCTGGCAAGAACAGGAAGGCAGATTACTATCTGACTGGTGTCAAGTTAGGAAAAGGGGAAGTACAGCGAGATCTAGGTGACCTTGTTCATCAGTCCTGAAAGTAAGCATGCAGGTACAGCAAGCAGTGAAGAAAGCTAATGGCATGTTGGCCTTCATAACAAAGGGAGTTGAGTATAGGAGTAAAGAGGTCCTTCTGCAGTTGTATAGGGCCCTGGTGAGACCCCACCTAGAGTATTATGTTCAGTTTTGGTCTCCAAATTTGAGGAAGGACATACTTGCTATTGAGGGAGTGCAGTGCAGATTCGCGAGGTTGATTCCCGGGATGGCGGGACTGTCATATGTTGAAAGATTGGAGCGACTGGGCTTGTATACACTGGAACTTAGAAGGATGAGAGGGGATCTGATTGAAAGATATAAGATTATTAAGGGATTGGACACGCTAGAGGCAGGAAACATGTTCCCGATGTTGGGGGAGTCCAGAACTAGAGGCCACAGTTTAAGAATAAGGGGTGGGCCATTTAGAACGGAGTTCAGGAGGAACTTTTTCACCCAGAGAGTTGTGGATCTATGGAATGCTCTGCCCCAGAAGGCAGTGGAGGCCAATTCTCTGGATGCTTTCAAGAAAGAGTTAGATAGAGCTCTTAAAGATAGCAGAGTCAAGGGATATGGGGAGAAGGCAGGAACGGGGTACTGATTGTGGATGATCAGCCATGATCACAGTGAATGGCGGTGCTGGCGCGAAGGGCCAAATGGCCTACTCCTGCACCTATTGTCTATTGTCTATCTCCATATACATTATATGGTTATATATATTAAGTACATGTATATAGTTAAATGACAATGAATGACTTGAGATGACTTGACTTGAACCTCCATGTATCATAATCCATGTACTTCAATTGTCTTTAACTGATTTTGGAGTGGATTTGGAATAGGAATTAGTTTATTATTGTCACATGTAGTGAGATATAGTCAAAAGCTTGTCTTGCATACTGTTCATACAGATCAGATCATCATACAGTACAGTGAGGTAGAACAAGGTGAAACAAAACAAAGACTGCATGGCAGCATAGCAGATAGCAAAACACTTCATCATGCCAGCAACCTGGGTT
Organism: Hypanus sabinus; assembly: GCF_030144855.1. Classification (NCBI taxonomy): domain Eukaryota; kingdom Metazoa; phylum Chordata; class Chondrichthyes; order Myliobatiformes; family Dasyatidae; genus Hypanus; species Hypanus sabinus. The sequence continues at coordinate 99,973,662 of NC_082719.1, read as the reverse complement.
CAATTATGCCACAGTCTATAAGAAGTTTGGATATTCTCCCTGTGACCACATGGGTTTCCTCCACGTGTTCCAGTGTTCTCCCATGGTGAAAAGATGTAGGTAGAAGCATTAAATGTTGATTTTCCAGCAATGCAGACATCCCATTGATGAATGTATTTTAAATGATTATTGATGCAGGGTTTTACAATATTGGGCCATAGTTTTCTCTCTAGTATTAGTATTGATTTGTTATTGTATTGTACCAAGATACAGAGAAAGGCCACAAACTTATCAATCACCCCTCGTATGTGCCTGAGACCTTTGCACTGTACTGAATATACCTCTATCAAGTCACACCTCATCATCCGTTGCTCCAAAGAGAGAAGCCCAACTTACTCAACTTTTTCTCATAAGGAAACTACTCACCCACTCATGAGACACGCTTGATGACCCAATAGTAAGTCTTCAGTTCCACATTGACCGTCTCAGATCTCAGAGGAAGTAAGTAATTTCCAATGCTCAATTCATGTGGCAGCACTCAATGCATACAAGCATGCAGACATGGTCAGGAGTTTCAGTAGTTGTTCAGACCAAAAATCAGAATGGGAAAGAAACGTGATCTAAATGATTCTGACTATGGAATGACCGTGGACGGACAGGCTGGTTTGAGTATCTCAGGAAACACTGATCTCCTGGGGATTTTCATACACAATAGTCTCTAGATTTTACAGAGAATGTCTTGTTAATGACAGAGATCGGAGAAGAATGGTCTGACGGGTTCAAGCTGACAGTAACTCAAATAAGCATATATTGCCACAGTGTTGTGCAGAAGAGCATCTTTGAACTCACAATACATTGAACCTTGAAGTTGAAACCTTGAACCTTGAAGGGCTACAGCAGCAGCAGAAGACCATGAACGTACACCCAGAGGCTATTTCACTATGTACGGGAGATTACACTTTAGTTGCAGCTGTTACACTTCATTCAGCAACTGTTACTGTTTTTCCTCATACTATTGCAATGTACTGTGTAATAAATTGATCTCTATGGATAGTATGCAAGACCACGTATACCTCAGAAAACGTGACAATAGTAAACCAATTGACCAATTTGCATTTCTGAAGGAACTGTCTTCTAGTGGCAAATGCATTTATCCTGGGGCTTTCCGATCTAAGGAAGTCCTTCCTTAAATCCAATTTTATGCAAACACCCTCATAAATTTTTATTGCTCTTACCAAGATGAGGATGTCAATTACAGTAATAGAAAGTAGTATTCATTGACATCTTGGTACGGTATATGTACAATTAGTTTAATTATGGGTGGTGCTAGGGCACTGTTCCTTCACTGAGCCCGTATGTATCCTAAGCAAGCATCTGAAATTCTCCTATGCACGTAGGCTTTGTTGCTATGCAGATGGAATTTTCTTTTATATCATGTTAATATAATTTTGAAATGTATGTTAATACAGTTGTGCAATACTATAATTGTGTGAATGCATATAATCCATAAATTTTCCAAATAATAAGCATACCACAACCTTTACTTTGAAACATTTTAGAGTTTCAAAGTATTTACATTGTCAGTGCGTCAAGTTACAACACTGTTACAAATTGTAACAAGAAACACAGAATGGAAGTCAATAGCTCATTTTTAATAAACTGCCAGACACTGAACACTGACGCCATCTAGTCAAAACATTTTACTTTGGCCATTGTGCCTGTCAGTTGTATTGACTGCCTGACTTTGGTTACTTCTGTTGTGAGTTGTGGTTTGCGATCATTTGATGTGCGTATTCCAAAAATAAAACATTTAACTTACCACTCAGTTTTCAGGCCATATAAAAATTTTCTGCTCAGGGCAATGGTTGGTCCATGCAGCTATTAAAAAAAAATAGAGGGAATTTTGTACTAGGGTTAACATGGGAGATACTATATCAATGGAAGAATTATAGGGTGTGTATTCAGAGCTATGTATATAGATATCCATATCGTCTGACAAATTATACTATTCAACAATATGAGGCAATTTTGTTCTATTAATAGCCTCCAGTTCCCTGGTTTCATAGGTGAATCATTGAGTGGACTTATAGAAATCTACCAAATTAATATAATAGAACAGAGAACATAGAACATTATATCACAGTACAGGTCCTTTGACCCATGATGTTATAACAACCATTCAACCTACTCTAAGATCAATCTAACCCTTGCCTTCTATATAGCCCTCTATTTTTCTATCGACAATGTGCTTACTTAAGGGTTTCATAAATGCCCCCAACCTATCTGTCTCTATCACATGGCAGGGTGTTCCATGCACCCACCAATCTCTGTGTAAAAAAACTTACGTCTGACATCCCCTCAAATATTTTCCTCCAAACACTTTCAAATGATGCCCTATCATATTAGCCATATCCACTTTGGGAAAAAGTCCCTGGCTGTCCACTCAGTCAATGGCTCTTATGATTTTGTGTCGGTCTTCATGGTGGAGGACATGTCTAACATGCCAAAGAATGATGTTAGGTGGGACCAAATGGGAGGTGAGGACCTCAATAAAATTGCTGTCACTAAAGAGATAGTGATGAGCAAACTAGAGGGCCTGAAGGTAGTTAAGTCCCCTGGTCCTGATGGGATGCATCCCAGGGTGCTGAGGGAATTGGCGGAGGTTATAGTAGATGCGTTCATAATCATTTACCAAAATTATCTAGACTCTGGGCAGGTCCTGGTGGATTGGAAGACAGCAAAAGTCATGCCACTTTTCAAAAAAGGATATAGGCAAAAGATGGGCAACTATAGTCCAAACAACACACACAAAATGCTGGTGGAACTGACGTCCTGACGAAAGGTCTCGGCTCGAAACATTGACAGTGCTTCTCCTTATAGATGCTGCCTGGCCTGCTGTGTTCCATCAGCATTTTGTGTGTGTTGTTTGAATTTCCAACATCTGCAGATTTCCTCATGTTGCAGCTATAGTCCAGTTAGCTTAACATCTGTAGTTGAGAAAATGCTTGAAGCTGTCATTAAGGAAGAAATAGCGAAACATTTAGAAAGGTGTAGTTCTGTTAGCCAGACGCAGCAGGGATTCAGGAAGGGCAGGTCCTGTTTGACAAACTTACTGGAGTTCTTTGAGGACATAATGAGTGCAGTGGATAGAGGGAACAGGTGGGTGTCGTATACTTGGATTTCCAGAAGGCGTTTGACAAGGTGCCGCACAAGAAAGTTATAAATAAGATACAGATGCATGGAGTTGGAGGAAGTGTATTGGCAAGGATAGTAGATTGGTTAACCAATAGAAGGCAGAGAGTTGGTATAAGTGGGATGTTGCAGGGGTCGGTGCCGGGCCTGCAGCTGTTTACCATTTACATTGATGATTTGGAAGAGGGGACTGAGTGTAATGTAGCAAAATTTGCTGATGACACTAAACTGAATGGAAAAGTAAGTTGTACGGAGGATGTGGAGAGTCTGCAGAGGGATATAGATAGGTTAAGTGAGTGGGCCAAGGTCTGGCAGATGGAATACAACGTTGGTAAATGTGAGATCATCCACTTTGGAAGGAATAATAGAAGAGCAGATTATTATTTAAATGGTGAAAGATTGCAGCATGCTGCTGTGCAGAGGGACTTGGGAGTGCTTGTTCATGAATCACAAAAAGTTGGCTTGCAGGTACAACAGGTTATTAAAAAGGCAAATGGAATGTTGGCCTTCATTACTAAAGGGATTGAATTCAAGAGCAAGGAGGTCATGCTGCAACTATACAGGGTACTGGTGATGCCGCACCTGGAGTACTGTGTGCAGTTCTGGTCTCCAGATTGAGGAAGGATATGCTGGCTTTGGAGGCAGAGCAGAGGAGGTCCACCAGGTTGACTCCAGAGATGAAGGGCTTAACCTATGAGGAGAGATTGAGTTGCCTGGGACTATATTCTATGGAATTCAGAAGAATGAAGGAGGACCTTATAGAAACATACAAAATTTTGAAGGGGATAGATAAGACAGAAGTAGGAAAGTTGTTTCCATTGGTAGGTGAGACCAGAACTAGGGGACTTTGCCTCAAGATTCAGGGGAGAAGATTTAGGACAGAGATGAGAAGAAACTGTTTTTCCAGAGAGTGGTGAATCTGTGGAATTCCCTACCCTGGGAAGCAGTTGAGGCTTCTTCACTAAATATATTTAAGATACAGTTAGATCGGTTTTTACATTGTAAGGGAATTAAGGGCTATGGGGAAAAGGCAGGTAGATGGAGCTGAGTTTACAGACAGATCAGCCACGATCTGATTGAATGGTGGGGCAGGCTTGATGAGCCGGACGGCCTACTCCTGCTCCTATTTCTTATGTTCTTACTATCTTATACATATTTCCAGTAAGATGGTGACATGCATAGTCACAGTGGCCATTCGAGGTCCAACAGAAAGGTGCAATTGTTCGCCCTTTGTGGCTTCTCTATGATCGTGAAACACTGCCGGTTATCAAGAACAACAAATAGTGCAGTTCTACTCCTGATATGCAAGCCTGGGCAGTACGATATGGAGAGCAAGCTGTTGCCTACATAGCAGGATCCCCCTCTCCACACAGCTGATGAATCCAAAAGAACGGCAGAGACTGATACCATTTGGCATTAGTGTAGTCGCAGGGGTTGCCCGTCAATGTTGAACTCAGCATAGGACTGCCTTAGGGACTCCAACTCCACATTTTCCTCTCAGGATTTACTCTTAAAGCCTTCCGCATGAACGGGTATAGCCAAAAGTTGAGATCAGAGTATTCCTTCTCCTCGATAAGCTGCCAATCATGGCTGACTAACCCAATCTGCCCCAAGAGACTGGTTTTAAGGCACTAATAACATGCCTTTGCCACTTTTCCTGCCAGTAGAAATGGTTTCACCAGATGTAGTGACTAAGCCATACGTGAAGGCCAAGAGCTGGACTTGGTCGTCAGAGGCTATTTGTGACGCAAGCCATTGGAAGCATTTAATAGGAAGCGGGAGCTTATCCCCACTACCACTGCTGGTTATAACAAACTTACAGAATCTTGGTTCATATCCCTCTAAGTACCTTTTTAGATGTTACTAATGAATCTGCCTGGATCTCTTCCTCTGGCAGTTAGTTCCATATACTGAGCATTGCCCAGTGAAAAAGGAACCCCTCAGGCTCCTATGGAATCTTTTCCTTCCACCTTAAGCCTATGCATTCTAGCTCCAGGTTCCTCAGTCCCAGGATAAAGGCAGCGTGCAGTCACACTACCCATACCTCTCATGGTTTTATACATCGCTCTAAGACTATTCCTCATTCTCCTGCTCCCCAATGAAAAAAGTTCCAACCTACTCAGCCACTCTCCGTAACTTAGTCCTTCAATTCTAACCAACATCCTCGTAAATCTCCTCTGCACTCACTCTTCCCTCTAAACTTCAGGGATACATGGTGGCACAGTAACTGAAATGCTCCCATGCACATAGCCTTCGTTGCCACACAGCTAGAAAAAGTTTACAAAACTGCATTTAATCATACCCTTCAATTAGTAAATAAAATCAAAATATGTGGTTTTTCAAATTTCAGCTTTCTGATATGAATACTGATAGTATGCATATTACACAAAAAAAACATTTAAAGTTCCAGGCACACAAGGACTCCACTACAGCGCTAGACAAGAGTGCCCTTTAAATAATCAATGAATGTAGGAAACACATGCCAGTCATAATTAACGACAAAATTAAACAGAAAGTACCAGGGCTTAACAACTCCAACAATTAGTACATACATACAGATGCTCAAGAAACCAAGAAGACCAATGCTCTATGGCAAATCACAGAGCCCATAGGCTCATGACATGTATAGCTGTAAAAAAATTGCAAGGAACGTAGACTGCACTCCTTCCAGTTTTGATGTCACCTTTCGTACAGCATTGTGACCAAACTGAACACAATGGCAACCCACCATTTAAAAAAAAACATAAACTACAAAGAAAAAGAGGAAAAAATAAGAACAGAAACTCCAAACACGAGGAAATCTGCAGATGCTGGAAATTCAAACAACACACACAAAATGCTGGTGGAACACAGCAGGCCAGGCAGCATCTATAGGGAGAAGCGCTGTCGACGTTTCAGGCCGAGACCCTTCGTATGCATTTTCCCTACTGCGGTCACTTTGCTGAACAGTTAACTGCCGGTTAACTGTCGGCTAACTATTACTTGGATTGCACTGGTTGTACGTATAATCTATATTTTCATTTATATTTATCATCTGTTATGAGCAGAGAGACAACATCTGCCGGAAGTAAATTCCCTTGTATGTGTACAGGTACTTGGCGATTAAAGTCTGATTCTGATTCTGATTCTGATCCTGTACAGACACACCCATCATCTTTGTATTTCCTTGTATCTTGAACATTCTTACAGTATGACTGCAGATCTATATCTAACCTAGTGGTGCCACAAGAATGAGACATCCAGCATTAAGGATCCTCACCACCCAGGACATGCTTCCTTCTCATTACTGCCATCAGGGAGGAGGTGCAGGGGCCTGAAGATGCATATTCACTAGACAATAGACAATAGACAATAGGTGCTGAAGTAGACCATTCGGCCCCTCGAGTCTGCACTGCCATTCTGAGATCATGGCTGATCATTCACTATCAATACCCAGTCCCTGCCTTGTCCCCATATCCCTTGATTCCCCTATCCATCAGATATCTATCTAGCTCTTTCTTGAAAGCATCCAGAGAATTGGCCTCCACCGTCTTCCGAGGCAGTGCATTCCACACCTCCACAACTCTCTGGGAGAAGAAGTTTTTCCTCAACTCTGTTTTAAATAACTGACCTCTTATTCTCAATCCATGCCCTCTGGTACTGGACTCTCCCAACATCTGGAACATATTTCCTGCCTCAATCCTATCAAGTCCTTTAATTATCTTAAACGGTTCAATCAGATCCCCTCTCAATCTCCTCAATTCCAGCGTGTATAAGCCCAATCTCTCCAATCTCTCTGCGTAAGACAGCCCTGCCATCCCAGGAGTCAACCTAGTGAATCTACGCTGCACTTCCTCAATTGCCAGAATGTCCTTCCTTAAACCTGGAGACCAAAACTGTACACAATATTCCAGGTGTGGTCTCACCAGGGCCCTGTACAAATGCAAAAGGACATCCTTGCTCTTGTACTTAATGATTTAAGTACAGCTTCTTCCTCTCTGCCATCAGATTTATGAACAGTCCATGAACACCATTTCACTATTCCTTTCCTCTGCACTCTTTATTTATTATTTATATTGCTTATTGTACTTTATACTAATTTGTTATGTATTGCACTGTACTGTTGTCACAAACAACCAATTTTACAGCCCACTCTCAGTGATAATGTCAGTGATGACAAACCTGGTCTTGATTCTGATATCATTGTATAGGTGTGAAGATTTTATTTATTCAGAGATACAGTGTGGAACATTGAATCAGAGTAAGCAGATCACAATTCTTATGCTTGAGTTCATTACAACTTCTGTTTTGTTTATGGTCCTGGCCAATTTAACCAGCCAGTGCAAACTACTGAATCAGTTCGACCCTCCTGTGGTGCCTCATTTATAAAGATGCTGTCAGGAAGTTTGCTCAATCTACTAATTTGGCTGTTGTATTAGTAATCCTAATCCCAAGGGTTTTGGTGTGTTTAAGATCTTGCATATTTATTTTTCAGTCTCTGTTGAGGAGAATCCCATTATTAATATTAATTGCAATCATCTCTTAGCTCTGTGTAATAAATTGACATTGAAGCAATGAGAAGCTCTGAGAACCACGAACAGCCCTTACTTTCAATCCCTAGTGCAGACAGAACGCGTCATATATCAGATCAGAGTTTCACCACTCACCCACGCTGGTATGACACACCAGCTTGTTTTAGAATTAAGGATCAACTTTATTTGCCATATAGATTTACAAATATGTATTACGAATTTGCTGTGGTGTGTTGGTGTGACATGCAATGAAGAACAACACTCAACAATTATAATGAATAAAGGATTATATAAAAATAAAGAAATATAAAATGTACGTATATATCTATATATAGATAGATAAGTAGATATACTGTAGATATATATATATATATATTTTATGTGTATGTGCGTGATTCTTCTTTCTCCCATATATAAAGTGCCTATCAAAAGTATTCACCCCCTTGGAAGTTTTCATGTTTTATTGTTTTACAACATTGAATCACAATGGATTTAATTTAGCCTTTTTGACCTTGAGCAACAGAGAAAATCAGATCTCTACACAGTGACCTAAATTGATTACAAATATAAAACACAAAATAATTGATTGTATAAGTATTCACCCCCCCCCCCTTTAATATGACACACCAAATCATCACTGGTGCAGCCAATTGGTTTTAGAAGTCACATAATTAGTTAAAAGGAGATCTGTTGTTGGAGACCTATGTGCAGTCAAGGTGTTTCAATTGGCTGTAGTAAAAATATTCCTATATCTGGAAGGTCTAACTGCTAGTGAGTCAGTACCTTGGCAAAAACTACACCATGAAGACAAAAGAACACTCCAAGCAACTCTGTGAAAAGGTTATTAAAAAGCACAAGTCAGGAGATGGATACAAGAAAATTTCTAAGTCACTGAATATCCCTTGGGGTGCGGTTAAGTTAATCATCAAGAAATGGAAAGAACATGGCACAGCTGTAAATCTGCCTAGAGCAGGCCAACCTCAAAAACTGAGTGACTGTGCAAGAAGGGGACTAGTGAGGGAGGCCACCAAAAGACCTATGACAGCTTTGGAGGAGTTACAAGCTTCAGTAGCTGAGATGAGAGAGACTGTGCATACAACAATTGAATTTGAATTTAATTGACTTTATTACTTACATCCTTTATGTATATGAGGATTAAAAATCTTTACATTATGTCTCCATCTAAATGTGCAATGTACAATTTATAATAATTTGTAACAAATAGTATGTACAACAGGACAGTCAATATAGCATAGAAATATGTTGTATCAGCATTAATTAATCAGTCTGATGGCCTGGTGGAAGAAGCTGTCCCGGAGCCTGTTGGTCCTGGCTATTATGCTGCAGTACTGTTTCCCGGATGGTAGCAGCTGGAGCAGTTTGTGGTTGGGGTGACTCAGATCCCCAATGATCTTTTGGGCCCTTTTTACACACCTGTCTTTGTAAATGTCCTGAATAGTGGGAAGTTCACATCTACAGGTGTGCTGGGCTGTCCGCACCACTCTCTGCAGAGTCCTACGATTGAGGGAAGTACAGTTCCCATACCAGGCAGTGATGCAGCCAGTGGGGATGCTCTCATTTGTGCCCCTATAGAAATTCTTAGGATTTGGAGGCCCATACCAAACTTGTTCAACCATCTGAGGTAAAAGAGAGCTGCCTCTTGTTGCCCAGGTGGTTTACCAGTCACAGCTTCATGGAAGAGTGACAAAGAGAATGCCATTGTTGAAAAATACTCACATGAAATCTCAGCTAGAATTTTCCAAAAGGAATGAGGGAGTATCTGAAGTCAGCTGGAAGAAGGATTCTGTGGTCTGATGATACCAAAATTGAGCTTTTTGGCCACCAGACTAAATGTTATGTTTGGCGTAAACATGGTTGTGACTGCATCATGCTGTGGGGATGCTTCACTGGAGCAGGTCCTGGAAGGCTTGTGAAGGTAGAGGGTAAAATGAATACAGCAAAATACAGGGAAATCCTGGAGAAAACATGATGCAGTCTGCAAGAGAACTGTGACTTGGGAGAAGATTTGTTTCCCAACAAGACAATGACCCCAAGCATAAAGCTAAAGCTACACAAGAATGGCTTAAAACAACAAAGTTAATGTCTTGGAGTTGCCAAGTCAGAGTCCAGACCTTAGTCCCACTGAGAATTTGTGGCTGGACATGAAATGGGCTGTTCACTCATGATCCCCATGCAATCTGACAGATCTTGAGCAGTTCTGTATAGAAGAATGGGGAAAAATTGTAGTGTCCAGATGTGCAAAGCTGATAGAGACCTATCCACACAGACTCAAGGCTGTAATTGCTGCCAAAATGCATCAACTAAATTCTGACTTGAAGGAGGTGAATACTTATGCAATCAATTATTTTGTGTTTTATATTTGTAATTAATTTAGACCACTTTGTAGAGATCTGTTTTCAAGTCTGCTTCTGTTGATCAGTGTCAAAAAAAAACCAAATTAAATTCATTGTGAATTAATGTTGTAAAACAATAAAGCATGAAAACTTCTGGAGGGTGAGTACTTTTTATAGGCACTTTATGTAACTGCAGGGTATGGGGCTGTACTTGTTTGTGCTTAGAACTATGTAGGGGGAAACTCATTGACACCTGTCAAATACTGAAAGGCCAAGACAGAATGGATATGGAAAGGATAGCTCAGTTCTGCTCTCATGTCTTACGGTCTCACAGTCTAATGGTTATAAATTTTGTTTGAAGTTATTTGTAAATCTTTTAAAAACTGGCCTTAAACTATTGAAGGGATCTGGTCTCCAAGCTGACAGGGGTTCCCTCAACTTCAGATTCACCCATCTTTTTAACTTTTGGAGCTCTGGCAAAAAAGAAATGACTCCATGATCAAACCAGGCACCAGCTGAATGATCACAAACACAAGAAAATCTGCAGATACTGGAGATCCAAAGCAACATGCTCAAAATGCTAGAAGAATTTGAGTGCTGAGTTCCTCCAGCATTTTGTTGGTATTCCCAGGTGAATGATATACATCTTGTGAGCATTTATAAAGTTCAAAGTACAAAGTAAGTTTAATATCAAAGCCACCATATACAATGCTGAGATTCATTTTCTCGTGGGCATACTCAATAAATTCAAAATAAAGTAATAATCATAATAGAACCACTGAAAGACTGATCATTCAATCAATGTGCAAAAGACACTATCTATGCAAATACAAAAAATAATAACAAATAAATAAGCAATAACTATTAAGAGTGAGTCTATAGGTTGTAAGAACATTTCAATGATGGGGCAAACAAAGTTGAGTGAAGTTATCCCCTCTGGTGCAAGTGGCTGATGGTTGAAGGGTAATAACTGTTTCTGAACCTGGTGGTGTGAGTCCTGAGGCTCCTGCACCTTCTCCTGATGGCAGCAGTGAGAAGAGAGCACGTCAGTCAGTCAATATACTCTTTACTACATATCTATAGAAGTTTGTCAAAGTTTTAGATGTCATGCTGAATCTTTGCAAACTCTTAAAGAAAAATAAATGTTCTACTTAACAACATAGCAAATACTTAAAAAATCTTATGAGCAATCAATTTTACTATAACTGCAGATACCCTGGAGAGAGAAGGTAGTATTCAATTTTAATTTAATTTCATTTCATTTTATTTCAAGATTCAGTGCCACCCTGCAACCCACCCATTTACCCCTAGCCTAAACAGAGGACAATTTACAATGACCAATTATCTGCCAATCAGTATGTCTTTGGATTATAGGAGGAAAGCTGAGCACCAGGAGGAAACATTAGCGTTCACGAGGAGGACATAGGAACTCCTTACAGATGATGTCTGAATTGATCTCCAAATTCTAATGCTCCAAGATGTAATGGTGACTCGCTAACCATTACCTGATTGTGGCATTCTAACATTTGTGTCAATCTCAGAAAGTACGAGTGTGCAGAGGAGATCTAACAAGACTCATAAATAGTGTCAGAATCAGATTCAGAATCGGAATCAGACTTTAATCGCCAAGTACCTGTGCACATACAAGGAATTTACTTCCGGCAGATGTTGTCTCTCTGCTCATAACAGATGATACATATAAATGAAAATATGGATTATACGTACAAGTAGTGCAATCCAAGTAATAGTTAGCCGACAGTTAACCGGCAGTTAACTGTTCAGCAAAGTGACTGCAGTAGGGAAAGAGCCAAAGAGTTTTTCTTACTGTGTGAAACCCCCTGGTTTCCTTGCCTGTGCATGAGTCTAGAGAAGACAACCTCTGGCCCCGCCAAACTTGTGAGGTTGAGATGCTCTCTTACCCCAAACCCCAGTTTGTGTGGATGCTGTGTAATTCACTATCCTATTACAAATTAGCGCCATGAAATAACAGACAGTACACCACATATGATTAAAACATTACCTTTGTGATTCTTAATTTGACTAAAGGGTTAGTAGGATTAGTAAAGAAAAGAACAAAAAAAAGAAAAGGCCCCATTTTAATCAAACAGTCTAATGTGCACAAGTTGGAACTCACAGTGTCTTCGTAGTTACTGATCATCAATCAATCTCACCTGTGGCTTCGTTCAGTCAAAGTCCTGCTCTGGGTCGAATCCCTCACCCTCTTTTCTCCTGCATCTTTCCTCTTCATTTCCTCTCGAACAAAAGCTCCAAACCCAACCTTAGTGTCCTTTACCAGAGAAACCTCCGTTTCATTCGACCATCCTAATTGAATAGTACACATTTCTCCTCATCTCTTATCTTCAACAATAACCCAATCAAGCTGATTTTATAGAACTGCCAAAATGAAATACATACAGCATAACAGTAAGAATATGAACCAGGGCATTACAGGTGAAAAACTAACACCAAGGCTGTTTACAAGAAGGGGATGAGCAGACTCCATTTTCTCAGGAAGGTGATATCCTTCAATGTGTACAGCAGGATACTGGAGATTTTTACCAGTCTGTTGTAGCGAGTGCAGTCTTCTTTGCGACTTTACGTTGGGGGAGCAGCATCAGTGCTGGCAATGCAAAGAGACTAAATAAGCTCATCAAAAAGGCTGGATTCACCATTGGTTACAATCCAGACTCTTTTGAGCTAGTGTTGGAGAGGAAGTCACTAAACAAACTCTTATCTCTTATCCATTTGGGACAATAAGCAGCGGACCTGTTCGAACAGACTCATTCAGCTTCACTGTCACAAGGAAAATCTTTTCCACCAAATGCAATAAACATATACAACAGTTCATCTCTGTGCAACAGAACACACATCATAGTACGATAGTCTCTGTTTTATTATTTTGTACATTATTATTGCACTTTGGTAAATTATTATTGTGTATATTATTCTGTATTTTATTATTATTTAATGTTATTATTTATTATTATTGCAATGCTTGTTTTTAAACATTTCTACTGTAATTAAATAATTTCCCACTTGGGATTAATAAAGTACTTATTATTATTACTAAATGGCTAGATTTGAGGGGTTGTAATTTTAAGGTGAATGGAGGAAAGTATGGGGGGAGGGGTTCAGATTGGTAGGTGCATGGAACACCCTGCCAGAGGTGATGGTAGAGGCAGATTCATTAGGGACATTTAAGAGAGTCTAAGATAGGCACATGGATGATAGAAAAAAATGGAGGGTTATGTAGGAGAGAAGGGTTAGATTGACCATAGAGTAGGTTAAAAGGTTGGTACAACATTGTGGGCTGAAGGGCTGTGCTGTGCTGTAGTGTTCAATGTTCTGAGTTTCAAGACTGATGAATTTGCAACAACATTCAGCCACAATTTCACAAATTTGTCATAGGGTTTGGAGGCTTGCATACCTCAGACTCGGAGCCAAGGCTTTATGTTTTGGCTTTTGGTAGGGTCACCCATGTCAGGCAGGCCGGACTAAGAGTGTTTCATCAGTCCTCCAGGTTCAGGGGCTCAGCTCAGAGCTAACAACTCCGACCGGTCATGGAAATTGTTATGGAAATTGCAATGAAGAAACTGTAATGTTTTGTAACTTCCAAACATTAAGCTAATTAAAGGAAGACACGGGAGCCAGAAATGCAGGTCTAGCTTCATCTTTTACTTCAAGTGAGGTGTGCATGTTTCACGTAGTAGCATGATGACGTGTACAATTGTTGTATTTTTACATATAACCCTTAAATGAACAAAAATGTTTCATCAACTTATATACACAAGATTACTAAAGTATTATTGAAATATTAAATACACAACAGAATCATCCTAAGGACAGATAGAGATTGAGTACCTTCATTACTGCCGTGTGTGTGTGTGTGTGTGCGTGCGTGTGCGTGCCAACTTCTCATACTGCAACAACAAAACCCATTGTTAATTGTTTTCTGTTATCTTCTTCAGTGGCAATTCCTTGAGATCAAAGGTAGTTGGTTAATTTGCCAGAACAGTTCATCACTGCTGTGAGGGTGAATGGTGAAATCTGAAGTGAGATGGTGGAGGTGTTGATAGGAATGTGAGACACTATAAGTATGGCATAATGGGTAGTTGGTTTTCTAGCACAGTCTCAGTGGGCTGAAGGGCCTGTTTCTGTGCTGTAGGACTACATGATCTGCTTCCACTCCTGTTTTGTAAACTCTAAGAGCCAAATGTACTCAGTGGGCACTTTATTAGGTACACCTGTACACCTGCTCATTGATGCAAATATCTAATCAGCCAGTCATCGAACGGCAACTCAATACATAAAAGCATGGTCAGATCAAACATTCATCTGAGGAAGAAATGTGATCTAAGTCACTTTGACTATGGAATGATAGTTGGTGCCTGACAGGGTGATTTGAGTATTTCAGAAACTCCTGATCTCCTGGGATTTTTGCATACAATATTGTCTAGAGTTTACAGAGAATGGTGCGAAAAGCAAAAAAAAACATCCAGTGAGCCATAGTTCTGTGGGCGAAATTGCCTTGTTAATGAGAGAGATCAGAGAAGAATGGCTAGATTGGTTCAAGCAGAGAGGAAGGTGACTGTAATTCAAACAACGGCATATTACAACTGTGATGTGCAGAAGAGCATCTCTGAATGCACAACATGTCGAACCTTGAAGTAGATGGGCTACAGCAACAGAAGACCACAAACATATACGCAGTAGCCACCTTATTAGGTATAGGAGGTACTCAGTTAAATGGCCACAGAGTAGTGTGATTCCGTTAATGGAGAACGCCTGTGCACGACTTTGTTTAACGTGGTGAAGCTGATGCATGGGCAGCCACCACACAGTCATTGACAGATCAGGGTCAGGGTCCAGTGGCATGAAATGCAAGACGACCGGAGACCCTTCACTGCTGCAGCCTTCCTCTGCTTTCACTGCCATTCTGGTGTGTCATCACCTTCCACCAGCTCCGTTGTTGAGGTCTTGGTTGCATTGCTTTTTGTCTGGAATCTCTCCCTTAACCTTACCGCCATGGGTGACCCTACAAGGAGCTAAGTGCCAGATGCTAAACTCCAGATGGTATTGCTCTCAGTTTCTCAGTAACTCACAAGCCTCTTCACTACAACAACATGACGATTCTTGGAGAAGGGAGAACTTTAGAGTCTCTACAAAGTGTGCATCCTGACCATCTCTTCGTAGTTCACTCATACACTTACTTGTTTTATAGGATTGTTTTTATGTTTATATTGTGTTTTTATTGTGTGCTTTATGCTTATTGTCGGTGTGTCTTTATATGCTGCCTTGGATCCGGAGTAACATTCATTTTGTTCCCCTTTCGTCTGTGTACTGAAGAATGACAATAAACAATCTTGAATCTTTTTCTGAATTTAGTTGGGAAGCAGTGCTCAATTCTGAATAACATAGAATTATTCTGCGTTAGAATAATTTACTGTTGACATGAAACCTATCTAAGCAGATGAATGTTAACAGAAAATAACTGTGCATTTCATAAACAAAAGAGATTCTGCAGTTGCTGAAAATCCAGAGTAACACACACAATATGGACACATTGATGCAGCTATAAAGAAGGCAAGACAGTGGCTATATTTCATTAGGAGTTTGAGGAGATTTGGTTTGAAACTAAAACACTCGAAAACTTCTACAAGTGTACCGTGGAGAGTATCTGACTGGCTGCATCACTGTCTGGTATGGGGGGCAGGATCACTGCACAAGATTGAAGTAAATTTCATAAACTTGTAAAACTTGTCAGCTTCATCATGGATACTATCTTCTGTAATATCCAAGACATCTTCAAGGGACAGTGCCTTAGGAAGGTGGTGTACATCATTAAGGATGCCCACCACCCAGAATATGCCCTCTTCTCATTGTTACCATCAGGTAAGAGGTACAGAAGCTTGAAGGCACACTCAGTGATTCAGAGACAGCTTCTTCCCCTCTACCATCTGATTTCTAAATGGACATTGAGCCCATGAACACTACCTCACTACTCTTTTTTACTTCTATTTTTGCACTACTTATTTTAACTTTATTATTTAATAGACATATATATTCATGTTTTTCTATACTTATCATGTATTTCATTGTACTGCTGCCCCAAAATTAACAATTTTCATGACATATGCCAGTGATATTAAACTTGATTCTGATTCTGACAAAGTGCTGGAGAAACTCAGTAGGTCAGGCAGCAACTATGGAGAAGAATAAACAGTCAACACTTCTCAGCCCGAAACACTGGCTCTTTATTCCTCTCCATAGATGCTGCCTGACCTGCTGGGTTCTTCCAACGTTTTGTGTGTGTATAATGCTGTACTTCATTATTGTGGAAAGACTACTCAAATAGAAGCTTCCATGGATAATTCAAACAATGACAATGAAGTAACTCAAAGACATGGGACTCATTCAATGGTGCCATTAGATATTTTTGTATATCTTGACACTAAAGCAAACTTAGCAAACTTCATTCTTTGTCTTAATAGAAGGAAGGAAAAGATAGTGCCTTGTAAAATTTATTTAGCTTATCTGTTTGCACAATAAGGACACTAAAATCCAATCAGATAATTTCTGCTTTCATTTCTTTGTGCCAAGGTTATTTGTGAGATACAGATTTTATTGAGCACTGTATAATCAATTCATAAACCTGCAGCCTTGCGGTGACTAACTCCTTGTAGCAGGAGGAAATAGATCAGAGCCTCAAGGAGTTAGTCACCCTGAGGCTGCAGGAGTTAGGTAACTCGGTGACTGTCAGGGAAGAGGTGGGAAGAGCTCAGATCGTAGAGAGCACCCCGTGGCCATCCCCCTCAGTAATTGTTAGTAAACAGCCAGAAGTCTTGGTATACATCGGAACCAATGACGTAGGTAGAAAAAGTGAGGAGGTCCTAAAGAAAGAATTCAGGGGGTTGGGTAGGAAGCTGAAAAGCACGACCTCCAGGGTAGTAATCTCAGGATTGCTGTCTGTGCCACGTGCTAATGAGCACAAGAATAGCATGAACAGGCATGTTAATTCGTGGCTGAGAGACTGGTGCAGGGGGCAGGGCTTCAGGTTCCTGGATCATTGGGGCTTCTAGGGGAAGCCTGTACAAAAGCCTGTTCCTGTACAAAAAGGACGGGTTACACCTGAACCCAAAAGGGTCCAATAGCCTAAAAGGCAGGTTTAATAGTGCTTTCGGGAGGGTTTAAAATAATTTGGCAGGGGGGATAGGAACTGGAATGATAGAGCGGAGGCGGGGGAAAACAGAAACATATCAAAGATAGCATGCAACAGATATTATAGAAAGAACACACACAACACGCTGGAGGAACTCAGCAGGTCAGGCAGCCTCCGTGGAAACGAGCAGTCAACGTCTCAGGCCGAGACCCTTCGTCAGGACTGAAGAGGGAGGGGGCAGGGGCCCTATAAAGAAGGTGGGGGGAGGGTGGGAAGGAGAAGGCTGGTAGGTGCCAGGTGAAAACCCAGTAAGAGGAAAGATCAAGGGGTGGGGGAGGGGAGGCAGGGAGGGGATAGGCAGGAAAGGTGAAGAAGGGCTGTAAGGGGAAAGCACAATGGGTGGTAGTAGAAGGCAGAATCATGAAAGAGGTGATAGGCAGCTGGAAGAGGAGGCAGAGTGAAACTGGGATGGGGAGGGAATTACTGGAAGTTGGAGAATTCAACGTTCATGCCAAGGGGCTGGAGACTACCCAGACGGTATATGAGATGTTGCTCCTCCAACCTGAGTTTGGCCTCATCATGGCAGAAATGGAGGCCATGTATGGTCATATACGAATGGGAATGTGAAGCAGAATTGAAGTGTCCGAATGTGAATGTCCTCCCTTGTCATGATTCCGCCTTCTTCTACTACCCATATTGCTTTCCCCTTACATTCCTTCTTCGCCTTCCCTTTCTTTCTTTTCAAATCTTTTTATTATTATTATTATCCAAAATACAGGAGTACATCGAAGTAAGTAACACTTACAATGTCTCAAAAGAGAAAAGAAACAATACTAAGGATTGAAAAATATGGTGACACGCAAAAAAAAGAGAAAAAACCCCTACTAAAGCAAGAAAAAAGTGAGAAAAAGAAAGGACCCATTAGATGTTCAACCCCGGAGCCGTGTGTCATACAAAAAGCTTCTGAAGTGCCAGCTTCCCTGCTTCCCCCCCACCCCTTGATCTTTCCTCTTACTGGGTTTTCACCTGGCACCTTCCACCCTCCCCCCACCTTCTTTATAGTGCTCCTGCCCCCTCCCTCTTCAGTCCTAAAGAAGGGTCTCAGCCCAAAACGTTGACTGCTTGTTTCAACGGATGCTGCCCGACCTGCTGAGTTCCTCCAGCCTGTTGTGCGTGTTGCTTTGTCCCCAGCATCTGCAGTGTAATTTGTGTAATAGAAAGGAGAGGCAGGAAATGAGGCATAATCACAACAAGTGGGATGAATTACAGGGCAATAGAAGCGTGGTGCAGTTAAAACAGAAAGCAACAAATACTGGAATGAAAATGTTATATTTTAATGCACACAGCGTAAGAAATAAAATGGGCGATCTTGAGATTCAGCTACAGATTGGCAAGTATGATGTTGTGGCTGAAGGATGGCTACCATTGGGAGCTGAACATCCAAGGATGTCCGGTGTATCGGAAAGATAGGTTAGTCGGCAGAGGAAGTAGTGTGGCCCTGTGTGTAAGAAATAATATGAAATCATTAGAAAGGGATTACATAGTTCGGAAGGTATGGAGTCTCTATGGTTTGAGTTAAGAAATTACAAGTGTAACAGGACCCTAATGTAGTACCACTTCCAGTAGAAATGGTAGAGGCAGGTTTGATATTGTCATTTAAAGTAAAATTGGATAGTATATGGACAGGAAAGGAATGGAGAGTTATGGGCTGAGTGCGGGCCAGTGGGAATAGGTGAGTGTAAACGTCGGCACGGACTAGAAGGGCCGAGATGGCCTGTTTCCGTGCTGTAATTGTTATATGGTTATATGGTTAATGGCAGTTTTATACAGGCCTCCAAACAGCAGCTGGAATGTGGATTACAAATTACAGCAGGAGATAGAAAAGGCATGTCAGAAGGGCAATTTTATGATAATTGTTGGGGATTTTAACATGAAAGTTGATTGGGAAAACCAGGCCAGTACTGGACCTCAAGAAAGAGTATTTGTAGAATGTCTAACGGATTTAGAACAGCTTGTTGTTGAGCCCACTAGGGGATCGGCTTTGCTGGATTATGTGTTGTGCAATGATCTGAGGTGATAAGAAAGCTTAAGGTTAATGAACTCTTGGGGAACAGTGATCACAATATGATCGAGTTCACTTTGAAATTTGAGGAAGAGAAAATAAATTCCAATGTGTCGGTGTTTCAGTGGAATAAAATAAATCATAATGGCATGAAATGGGAACTGGCCAAGGTTGACTGGAAAAAGACACTAGCAGGAAGGACAGCAGAGCAGCAATGACTGGAGTTTCTGCAAAAAACTAGTAGTAGAGGCAGGTTTGGTATTGTCACTTAAAGTAAAATTGGATAGGTATATGGATAGGAAAGGAATGGAGGGTTATGGGCTGAGTCCGGGCCAGTGGGACTAGGTGAGTGTAGGCATCGGCATGGACTAGAAGGGTTGAGATGGCCTGTTTCCGTGCTGTAATTGTTATATGTTATATGGTTAAAAAATGAGGGAAGTGCAAGACAGATAAATTCCAAATAAGAAGAAATTTGTGAATGGAAGAAGGACACCACCATGGCTGACAAGTAAAAGCAAAAGAGAGGGCATACAAGGAAGCCAAAGCTAGTGGGAAGATAGAGGATTGGGAACTTATAAAAACTTGCAGAAGGAAACTAAGAATGTCATTAGGAAGGAGAAGATGAATTATGAAAGGAAGTGTATAAAGGGTAAAAGAGAGTTGAGGGTGGATATCAGAACAATAGAAAATGACACTGGAGATATTGTAATGAGAGATGCAGAGATGGCAGAGGAACTGAATGCATATTTTGCATCAGTCTTCACAGTGGAAGACATATAGTGGAAGTATACTGGATATTCAAGAGTGTCAGGGAAGTGAAGTTTGTGCAGTGAAAATTACGACTGAGAAGGTGCTCAGGAAGCTTAATGGTTTGAGGGTGGTTAAATCTCCTGGACCTGATGAAATGTACCCTCAGGTTCTGAGGGAAGTAGCTGGAGAGATAGTGGAGGCATGAACAATGATCTTTCAAGAATTGACAGACATTGTACCAGATGACCGGAAAATTGCAAATGTTACTCTGTTATTTAAGAAGGGTGAGAGGCAGCAGAAAGGAAACTATAGACCTGTTAGCCTGACATCAGTGGTTGGGAAGTTGTTGGAATCGATTGTTAGGGATGAGATTACGGAGTACCTGGAGGAACGTGACAAGATAGGCCAAAACCAGCATGGTTTCCTGAAAGGAAACTCCAGGTACTAATTCCTGCTTGATCAAACAACTGCAGTTTTCTGAGGAAATTACAAGCAGGGTAGACAAAGGAGGTGTATTAGGTGTGGTGTACTTGGATTTTCAGAAGGCCTTTGACAAGGTACTGCTCATGAGGCTGCTTAGCAAGATGAGAACCCATGGAATTACAGGAAAGTTACTAGCATGGGTGGAGCATTGGCTGATTGGCAGTAAACAGAGAGTGGGAATAAAGGGATCCTATTGTGGCTGGCTGCCAGTTACCAGTGGAGTTCCACAGGGGTCAGTGTTGGGACCGCTGCTTTTTGCTATGTATGTCAATGATTTGGACTATGGGATTAATGAATTTGTGGCTAAATTTGCTGTTGATACAAAGATAGGTGGAGGAGCGGGTAGTGTTGAGGAAACAGAGAGCCTGCAGAGAATGGGCAAAGTGGCAAATGAAATACAATGTTGGAAAGTGTATGGTCATGCACTTTAGTGGAAGAAATAAACCAGCAGACTATTATTTAGATGGGGAGAGAATTCAAAATGCAGAGATGCAAAGGGACTTGGGAGTCCTTGTGCAAAATACCCTAAAGGTTAACCTCCAGGTTGAGTCGGTGGTGAAGAAGGCAAATGCAATGTTGGCATTCATTTCTACAAGTATATAATACAAGAGCAGGGATGTGATGTTGAGGCTCTACAAGGCACTTGTGAGACAACAATTAGAGTATAGTGTCCAGCTTTGGGCTCCTTATTTTAGAAAAGATATACTGACATTGGAGAGGGTTCAGAGAAGATTCACGAGAATGATTCCAGGAATGAAAGGAATCATTCATGAGGAATGTCTGGCAGCTCTTGGGCTGTTTTCCCTGGAGTTCAGGAGAATGAGGGGGAATCTTATAGAAACATTCTGAATGTTAAAAGGCCTGAACAGATTAGATATAGCAAAGTTATTTCCCATGGTATGGGGAATCCAGGACAAGAGGGCACAACTTCATGATTGAAGGAAGTCCATTTAGAATTGAGATGCAAAGAAATTACTTTAGTCAGAGGGTGGTATGTCTGTGGAATTTGTTGCCATGAGTAGCTATGGAGGCCAAGTCACTAGAAGCATTTAAGGCAGAGATAGATAGGTTCTTGATTAGCCAGGGCATCAAGGGGTGTGGGAGAAGGCAGGGGAGTGGGGTGACAAGAAGAATTGGATTCCATGATTGAATGGTGAAGCAGACTCGATGGGCTGAATGGCCTACTTCTGCTCCTATACCTAATGGTTTTATGGTCTTACAATCAATCCTACACACTAAATCAGTGTGTGTGGGAACATTTTGGTGCTGATAGATAATCTCATTGGCTAACAGGAATTTGAGATCTCGTAGGAACTAGCTATTTCCCGATTGGAGAAGCAAACAAGTTTCTATGTCTGGGATGAGTAACACAGGATTAACTATTTATAATCTCCAGAAATTGTGCGGATGCTGGAAATCTAGAGCAACACATACAAAATGCTGGAGGAACTCAGCAGGTCAGGCAGCGTCTGTGCAAATGAATAAATAATTGACATTTCGGACTGAGACTCTTCTTCAGGACTGGAAAGGAAATAGAAGGTGCTAGAATAAACAGGTGGGGGGGAGGGGAAGGAGGTTAGCTGGAAGGTTATAGGCGAAGCCAGGCAGGTGGGAAAGGCTCCTCTTGTGTCTCCGATTCCCATTCCCAGTCCTATGTGTCAGTCCACGGCCTCCTCTTGTACCAAGAAGAGGCCATCCACAGGCTGGAGGAGCAACACCTTGCATTCCATCTGGGCACCCTCTAACCTGATGGCATGAATATCGATTTCTCCTTCCATAAAAACATTTCCTCCCACCCTTCCCCCTTTCTCTGTTCCCCTTTCTAACGTTTCACCTCTTCTCACCTGCATTTCACTTCTCTGAGTCCCCTCTTCCTTTCCTTTCTCCTATGGTCCACTCTTCTCTCCTACCCGATTCCTTCCTCTCCATTCGGTTACCTTTCCCACCCATTTGGCTTCTCTTATCACCTTCCAGCTAGCCTCCCTCCTGTTAAGTTTTGGTACTTCAACACATTAAACATATTCAAAGGAAAACATAGTAGTCTGGGAATACAGGTCTAACTTCGAGTTAGAAGGCACACGTGTATCACATGGTAGCATGGTGACATACGCAATTAACGATTTTTTACAGATAACCCGTAATTAATTAAACAAACATGAATGTTTAAACCACAGAGACACACACACACACACACACACATACACACACATATATATATATATCTATATACAAGATGGCTCAAATATTATTGAAATATTTATTACTCAAAACTTTTCCTCCCTCTATCTTTTTTATTCTATCATCTTTCACCTTCCTTCTCAGTCCTGATGAAGGGTCTCAGCCTGAAATGTCGACTGTTTACTCTTTTCCATAAACGCTACCTGACCTGCTGTTCCCCCAGCATTTTGTGTGTGTTAATATTTTATAGTTTGTATAAATGACGTTGATGAAGGAACCACAGTTAAAGCCAGTAAATTTGCTGATGGTGCACTGATAGGTGGAAAGGTAAATGGAGTTGTCTAAGGCAGTTAAAATAAAGGATATTAGTTAAATGAATAGCTAAGCATCTGACAAATGGGATTATGTGAAATTATTCATTTAGGCAGGACACACAGGCCCTCTGTTGGATGTTGTGTCCTAGCTATCTACATTGTTGATGCAGCGCCATCTGTGGCTGATGAGACCAATGTGAGACTGACAGTCTGTGTCGCAATGGTTACTTCTATAACTGGTCTTAGCTCTGCTAGAAATGCAGTGTTCCTTTCTATGGGCCTCTTTGTCTTCTGCCGCTTTCAGGAATTTTTCTTTGCCTGACTTAAGGTGTTGCTTCTGCACCTGATGTGGTTGGCTGCATTGTTGATGTCCATTGCTTTCATGTCCTGCTTCTAGACATCCTTGCAGTGCAAGGATGTTCCCTTGCCTGAAGCCAGCTCACTGTAGAGGATATCTTTCAGGACGCGGACATCCTGCAGGTGGCAGATATGGCCCAGCCAGCATAGCCTGAGTAGGGTGTATCCGTTAGAGAGGCTGGCATGAGAGAGAACCTCGGCACTGGAGATGCCCAAGGTGCAATGAACGCACCTTAAATGGGAGGTATGAGCCTTCTCTCCTGTTTGGTGTATGTTGTCCAGGTCTTATAAGTATTGTAAACTGCCATCTTCGTTTTGACTGAGAGTTTGGAGTTCTCCCAGACTTGTGTGGAGAGGCAGACAAGAGTTGTTGCAGCCTTCCCAATGTGCTTTACCCATTTCTGCACCCAAGGAAACATTGTCATTGACGATGGACCCCAGATATGTAAACTAATGAACGATACCTAGTTTGTAATGTACGGTTTTGTGAATAAAACATTTGAGAGTCCCTTTTTCATGTACTTAATAAATTCACAGACCTTCATTTCCATTCTGAAAAAAACCCCAAATGCAGTTGTCTTATACTGATGTCATCTCGTCAGACATGATCTCTTAAGGACAACACAACAACTCAGTGACGGTGTTGGTGAATTACATAGAAGAGTTTCTTTTATGAACAATTTGCGTCTTCTGTCACCTTACACAGACGCCCCCAGAATTCGCCAAAACTGGCATTGTGAGTCTGGAGCTTGTACGAGCCATCCAGCTTGGGTCCGATGTACCTTGCTGGATTACAGCAGCTGCCTCTGGCTCATCCACGGGCATGCTGACACGTATATGGTTGTGCTGTGATGGGGGGGGGGGGTGGTGGGTATGGTAGTGCTACCATCCAGTTCTTGGAGGGTCAGTTTAAGGAGATCTACAGAAATACATTCGGGTTTACCCTTCCTATCTAAAATAAAAAGACTTTTTGCCCTGTTCCAAAACACAGGTAGGCCATCATACGGGAGCTTAAGGGGATGTTGATGTGCATCATGGTGGACAAAAATGAACAAGAAGAATGTAGGTCTTCTGGAACCCAAGAGTACTGTGTGCCATGATGGGATGGGATTGCAACAGAGGCGGCTGCTCTCACATGCATCTCTGCCTGTAGTCAATGGGCGATGCTGGCGGCAGACTCACTTGAACGCTCGAGTCACACAGGAAGCATTGCCCCGAAAGGGTGTCCGTAATGAACAAGAGGTGACCCTGGCCGCTGGAGCGCACGGTGTGTACAGACCTCTGATGTCCCGATGCTCTGGCGCTGTCGAGGTTGCATGGTGGTCGGCACTTCTTGGCTTTTGTGTCAAGGCATGCATAGTGAAAACATAGACCCACTGTTGTCTGGCTTGGAGCCGCAGGCATGAGTTTCCCAGAGGCTCTACAGACAGGGCTTATTGCGACAGGGGGAGGAAGAAGTATGATGCACCTCTGCCTGTCTGAGTGTAGACTATCAGCCATTTTAGCATGCTCCCTATAGTCCTTCATGGGTGTTTTAGCAAGGGTTATACAAACTATACCAGGCACTTGTTACATAAAGATGAAGGGTCTTGGCACAAAATGTCGATTATTTACTCTTTTTCATTGGTACTGCCTGGCTTGCTGAGTTCCTCCAGCATTGTGTGTGTGTTGCTTTGGATTTCCTGCACCTCCAGATTTTCTTGTGTTTGTGTTGTATAAAGCGCTTTTTAAAAATAAAACAAGGGTAATGATGGGCATAAGGACATCATTAGGAAGACTTGATGGGCTGAATGGCTCAATTCAGCTCCTGTGTCTTATGAAAATATTTTTTCGGGTGAGACAGCATGTGGTCTATTAGCTCCAAAGGACCACCATCACCCAGGCTGGGCAAAGAGAGGAACTGTTAGGTGTGGTCAGACTCAGACAGTCCCAAAGTCTGTAAAAGGTGAGTTTGCTGTGACATATTTATTATGCACAGGCGGATCTTCGAGTAGACTCACCACTCCAGCTGCTGTGGAACCACTAACAGTGCTACAACAGAATAAAAGGTGATATTGTCCATGATGATACCTCATAGCGCAAACTGGACTTCGGCCTGTGCAAACCATGCCGTAGTATGCTGCTCCCAGAACTCTGGCAGCTTCAAAGCGACATGACATTGAGAAAGCCTGGAATCGTCCGAGAGTGTTGGGGAAGCCTGGAATCGTCCGAGAGTGTTGGGGTCACCAATGTCACATTTTGTGAACAAATCATGCGAGAGTCGTTTTATGGGCTTAACAAAAGCCGCAGCCCTTTGCTTCCATTACGAGCAAACCAAAAACCATGGCTTTACCCTGATGTCATTACATCTGACACCAACTCTACAATAAACACGACAACTCAATGACGAGTTTCTATTATGAAGTGTATGTGGCATCTGCCACCTTTTACAGTACTCTACAGTACTTATCTGTGGTAATGACCTGTGTGTGCCTTCACGTTTTGTCACCAGACATTTGCCTTTTTCAGGTTGGCAGACAAAATTCTTTGCAGAAATTTGGCAGAAAAATTAAAATAAAATGATTTAAATGGTGGGAGTTTGAAGAGCTCTGAGATGCAGAGGTGTCTGAGTGTCACTGGCCAACACCAGTGTAGGAGCCATGTATCTGTTTTCTATCTGCTTTGTATTCGATGTTGTGAGGTTTATTATGGTAATTAGTTATGAGTGGGGAGCATGGTAAATGCAAAAGGATTAAGTTCTGGCTTATTTTGTGGCAGTTTGTAGTTTGGGACCGTTGGAGGTGATATCTTTGCTGACTGCTGAATAACACTCAATAATGCTTAATTGTATGTTTGATAATTGCTGATAAGGATCAACTAAAGGGTTCAACTTTTGGAGCAATCACTGGAGCTGCTCATATGGTTGCAGGTAAGCATCAATTGTTTTGTTTTGATTTTGGATTAGTTATGCCGCTACAATTAGCATTTAGGTACAATGAATGAATAATTAGGATAATCAACAATTAAGACCATAAGTTCATAAGACATGGGAGCAGAATTAGACCATTCTTCCCTGCCATTCCATCATGGCTGATTCTGGATCCCACTCAATCCCATATACCTGCCTTCTCGCCACATCCTTTGATGCCCCAACCAATCAGGAATCTATCAATTTCCACTGTAAATACACCCATGGACTTGGTCTCAACCGCAGTCTGTGGCAGAGCATTCAACAAATTAACCAGTCTTTGGCTAAAATAATTCCTCCTTATTTCTGTTCTAGAAGGTCACCACTCAATTTTGTGGCTGTGCTGCTTAGTTCTGGATACCCCCAGCAGATGAAACATCCTCTTCACATCAACCTTTTCTAGTCCTTTCAACATTTGGTAGGTTTCAATGAGATCTGCCTTCATTCTTCTAAATACCAATGGGTACAGGCCCAAAGCTACAAAACACCCCATCATTCCCGGAATCATCCATGTGAACCTCTTCTGGACTCTCTCCAATGATAATACATACTTTCTGAGATAAGGGGCCCAAAACTGTTGACAATACAATACGAATACAGATCCAGAGAGTTATGTTTCGGTTAGATAGAACAATAGTGAGACCATTCCCAGAGTACTGTTTACACTGTTAGTCTCCTTGTTTAAAGAATATAGTTGTAAATTGATTTATTATTGTCACATTGGAAAGCTTCCCTTGTGGGTAAGTGAGCACCGGCTTTTCTCTTTGGACTTAGAATCAGATGCAGGTTTAATATCAGTAACATATGGTGTGAAATCTGTTGGCTTTGTGGCAGCAATACAATGTAATACATAATAATAGAAAAATGTGAAATACTATAAGTATACATATATATTAAATAGTTGAATTAGAATAAATATTACAAAAAAGGTCAAAGTTAGTGTTCAATATCCATTCAGAAATCAGATGGCAGATGTTCCTGAATTGTTGAGTGTGTGTTTTCAGGCTCCTGCTCCTCCTCCTTGATGGTAGCAATAATAAGAGGACACGTCCTGGGTGATGGGGGTCCTTAATGATGGATGCCGTCTTTTTGAGGCATCACCTTTTGAAGATGTCCTAGATGGTGGGGAGGCTAGTGCCCATGATGGAGTTGTCTGAGTTTGCAGTGTTCTGCAGCTTACTTCAATCCTGTGTAGTAGCCACCCCCGCGTCCCCCACCACCCCATCATACCAGATGGTGTTACAGCCAGTTAGAATGCTCTCCAAATGGTACATCTGTAAAAATATGCGAGTATCCTCAAACTCCTAATGAAGTATAGCTGCTGTTGTGCCTTCTTCATAGTGGCATTGATATGTTGGACCAAGGATAGATCCTCAGAGAAATTGACACACAGGAACTTGAAATTGCTCACTCTTTCCATTTCTGATCTGAAGAAGTGAAGGAGGATGAGAGGTGACTAGATAGAGTTGTGATTGTGTATAATTAATGCCCTCCCTGTGTGTCCTTGGCATTAGTGCTCCAGGGCAGGCAATGTGGCCAGCATTTAATTGTAAGATGGCCAATTGCCACAGAAAAGTGACTCTTAACTACAAAAGAGTTCATAAACCAACCTTTGTTGGTGTAGACAGAGTTCACCTCCTTTGTATTTCCCTGACAGAGAGTACCTATCTGCATGCAATAATGTCGCCCCCCTCTCCCCCGTCGAGGTGAAACGGCAAGTCATGAGTGTTGTTGTTTAGCCACGTTTCAGTGAAAACCAGAACGTAGCAGTTTCTCATCTCACATTGACATTGTGACTCCATGTTACTAAGTTCTTCATAAACATCCTGTACTCAGATTCATCATTATTTGAGATATGACCTGCAGACATTCCACTGATTCACCAATGGTAGCCATTTATCACAGACGTTCCAACCCCTTCCCATCCTCTGCAACTTAAAACGTTTCCTGGCGCTGCTGAAAAGATTATCAACCCGAAATTATTAATTTTCTTTCTCTCTCCACAGATGCTGCTGGACTGGCTGAGTATGTGTAGCATTTTGTGGTATGACATCAAGCAAAATGCTTTCAACAATAGTGGGAAGCTAAAATACACACAGGAAAGTATCATGACTCATACTGCAAGATAGTGATGCTTTTTTAAAAAGTAATTCAGAAAATAGTAGCGTTGTTGCTCTTTTCGGCTTGTGAGGCACACGCTAACCAAGCCAGCTTGTTGCCATGACGACGGGGCCACTGAGTACATGCAGCATCTTTGAATGCGCTTATTGCAAAGCGTAAATAGAAACTTGGTGACTCTGAGGGTTGAAAAAAATATCTAAAGTGTATTGATTTTCCAAATGGTTTTTGCATTTGCAAATATCAATTTCCACATGGATTATTAGAACAAAAAAGTAATTATTATCAAAAACACAAGAGATTCTTCAGTAACCTGAAGAAGTTTGAAGATACTGAAAATCTTGAGTAACACATGCAAAATGCTAGAGAAACTCAGCAGGCCAGGCAGCACCTATGGAAAAGAGTAAATAGTTGATGCTTTGGACTGAGACCCTTCTTCAGAACTGAGAAGGAAAGGGGAAGATACCACCCACCTGGCTTCATCTAGTACCTCTTTCTCTTCCCCTCCCCTCCTGTTTAATCTGTCATCTTCCCCTTTCCTTCTCAGTCCTGAAGGAGCAAGGATGTAATGTTGAGCCTTTATAAGACAGTAATCAGGCCGCTCTTGGACAATCAGCAACAGTTTTAGGCTCCGTATCTCAGAAAGGATATGTTGTCATTGGAGAGTCCAGAGGAGGTTCACAATGATGATTCTGGGAATGAAGGAGTTAACATTTGAGGAACGTTTGGCAGCTTTGGGCCTGTACTCACTGGAACTTAGAAGAATGTGGGGGGATCTCATTGAAACCTACTGAGTGTTGAAAGAACTGGATAGGGTGGATGTGGAGAGGATGTTTCCTATGGTCGGGGCATCCAGAACAAAAGGGCACTGCCTCAAAATTGAAGACAACCCTTTAGAACAGAGGTAAGGAGGAATTTTTTTAGCAGGTGAGTAGTGAATCTGTGGAATGTTCTGCCACAGACTGTGGTGGAGACCAAATCCGTGGGTATTTCAAAGACTGAAATTTATTGTTTCCTGATTGGTCAGGGCATCAAAGGATATGGTGAGAAGGCAAGTGTATAGGGTTGAGTGGGATCCCAGGTCAGCCATGATGGAATGGCAGAGCAGATCCAATGGACTGAGTGGCCTAATTCTGCTCCAATGTTGTCTTATGTTGACTGTTTATTCATTTCCATAGATGCTGCCTGACCTGATGAGTTCCTCCAGCATTTTGTGTGAGATTCTTCAGATGCTGGAAATCCAGAGTAATGATGATGATGATGGCTTCCAGCTGTCTCAAAAGACACTGGAAATTGTGGCACTGGAGTACTCCAGGGACAAGCCTGGGCGGAAGGAATGAAGATCTTGGGATGCCCAGTCATCAAGTTCCTCCTCTCTGCTTCACTGCTGTACTCCAAAGGAAAGAGAAGCAATACATTTGGCACCAGCTTGGCTGCAGGAGCTGTCAGAAGGATGTTCAGTGATGTCCAATTGCCTTAGGGGCTCCACTTCAGATTTTCTCTCTGGGTTTATTCCCATAGCCTTCTTCTCTCCCGAGGCTGCCCACAAGGTAGTGGGGCTATTTACCCATAGCTGGGTAAATTCACATGCACCAGGATGTGTCCACATGCCAGTGTGGCTGTGTGCTATGTGTGCAGGGGCCAAACCTCCTCTCCATCCTCTGTAGTCCAGCCTGAGTCCAAAAGAAATTCAGTTTCCGTGTGTTGCCAGCGAGAAGGCACGACATGAGCCTGGCTGTTGGAGAGGCTATGTGCAGGCGGGGACAGACTTACACATTCAGCTCTCCTTTTTGCAAGACTGCTAGCCAGCAGTGGAAGCTGAAAGCGAGACCGACAAGAACTACTCACCACACTAGACGAATCACAACAACCATTTGACACACCAATCCAGAGTAACACACACAAAATGATGGAGAAGCTCAGAAGGTCAGGCAGCATCTATGAAGAGCATTTCCATTACGGCAATAAATAAATGAATCTGAGTAAAGTAAGTTTGATGAAGCTCATATGTCTGATAAAATGGCAAACAGAAGATACACAGGTGCTAACTGGCACTTCATAAATGATGAGAGAGGAGACTGAAGTCTTCACCGAATACCAAGGAAACAGGGACTGAAAGAAGAGCAGTTATAACTGATGAAGACATGCTGGAGGCTTAATCCTCAAGGAGGAGCAGATTCATTTTCCCATTATAATCTCCCCAGGGATTCATTGGGATTTTCAAAGATCCTTGTGGGCATGGCAGCCTTAGCCAAATCCCAGATGGATTTAGCTTTTACGTAGCATTATATGTTCACGTAAAGATAAATATTTAATGCAACAGATGAAACTAAGTTTCCTGCAAATATGATGATTCACTTGAAATTATAAATACTGCACAACTCTTACAAATAATTGGAAATATCATATACCTGTGCCTTTAGTGAGAATTATCATCTTGTTTGCACAATGCTAGAGAGCTAAAGATAAAGATTAAAGATTAGCTTTATTCGTCACATCTGCAATGAAACATACAGTGAAATGTGTTGCTTGTGTCAAAATTAGCAAGGATAGTGCTGGAGGCAGCCTGTAAATTTCATAGCATGACCACAATTTACTAACCCTAATCAGCACGGCTTTGGACTGTGGGAGGAAACTGGAGCATTCGGATAAAATCCACACGATGACACAAAGAATATACAGGCTCATTACCGTCAGCAGCAGGTATGAACCCCAGTCACTGGCACTGTAGACCAATTGTACTAACCACTGCAGCTCTGCACGGTTATGCAGTTAGATATAGAATCACCGATGCAGGCATGAGAACATTCGAGTACGTTAGAATGGCTTTGCCCAGGGATATGGCATTGTAGTGTAGCAGTTAGTGCAATGCTTTACAGTATCAGCAATTAGGGTTCAATTCCTGTGCTGTCTGTAAGGAGATAGCACATTCTCCCCATAACCGCACAAGTTTCCTCTGGGTGCTCCAGTTTTCTTCCACAGTCCGAAAGGTGTACAGGTTAAGGTTAGTGAGTTGTGGGCATGCTATGTTAGCACCAGAAGCCTGGTGACATTTGCAGGCTGCTCCCAGCACATCTTTGGACTGTGTTGGTTGTTGATACAAGCATCACACCTCACTGCAATGCATGTTGAAAAGTACATATAATACGTATATATAACAAATAAAGTTCATCTTAATATGGATTTACTGATGCAGTACAGTTTGCAGGCAGGGTGATATTTAAATTATTGGGACTAATTTCTAACCTCTCATGTAAGAATCTCAAAAGAAAATATGAATGTAAGTTTCTGTGTGAATACTGCTAAATAGTTCAGAAACTCAGCGTCGTCATCAGCTTCTTTTGCTTTAAATTAGAACCAGACATCAGTTGCCAGCAATAGAAATGAGATTGTATGTTCTCCCCGTGACCACGTGCATCTCCTCTGTGTGCTCCAGTTTCCTCCCACATTTCAAAGACGTGCCATTAGGGTTGCATAGAACACAGAACACTGCATCACGTGAACTGGCCTTCAGTCTACAATAGAAACATAGAAAATAGGTGCAGGAGTAGGCCATTTGGCCCTTCGAGCCCGCACCGCCATTCAGTATGATCATGGCTGATCATCCAACTCAGAACCCTGTACCTGCTTTCTCTCCATACCCCCTGATCCCTTTAGCCACAAGGGCCATATCTAACTTCCTCTTAAATATAGCCAATGAACTGGCCTCAACTGTTTCCTGTGGCAGAGAATTCCACAGATTCACCACTCTCTGTGTGAAGAAGTTATTCCTCATATCGGTCCTCAAAAGGCTTCCCCTTTATCCTTAAACTGTGACCCCTCATTCTGGACTTCCCCAACATCGGAAACAATCTTCCTGCATCTAGCCTGTCCAATCCCTTTAGAATTTTATACGTTTCAATAAGATCCCCCTTCAATCTTCTAAATTCCAGTAAGCCTAGTCGATCCAGTCTTTCTTGATATGAAAGTCCTGCCATCCCAGGAATCAATCTGGTAAACCTTCTTTGTACTCCCTCTATGGCAAGAATGTCTTTCCTCAGATTAGAAGACCAAAACTGCACACAATACTCTAGGTGCGGTTTCACCAAGGCCTTGTGCAAAGTTGAGCTGAACCAATTAGATTAGTAATTAAAAGGCCAACAAAATTAATTTCTTCTGCCTACACAATGTTCATATCCTTCCATTTTCCTTACATTCTTGTACCTATCGAAATGTCTCCTAAAAGTCCCTAATATATCTGTATCTACTACCACCCCAGGCATCTACCACCCTCTGTGTAAAAAAATTGCCCCTCACATCTTCTTTGAAATTACCCCCTCTCACCTTAACTGCATGAGCTCTGGTATCAGACATTTCAACCCTGGGCAAAAGATACTGTCTGTCTACTCTCTATGCCTCTCATAATCTTATAAACCTCTATCAGATCTCTGCGCAAGCTCTGTCGCTCCAGAGAAAACCAGCCAAGTTTGTCCAACCTCTTGCCCTCTGATCCAGGCAGCATCCTGGTAATATTTTTCTGCACCCTCTCCAAAGCTTCAACTCCTTAGTGGGATGATGAAAACTGTATGCAATACTCTTGATGCGGCCCAACTAGAGTTTTATAAAACTGCTACATAACTTCTTGACTTTTGAACTCAATGCCTCAATGCATGGCATATGCTTTCTTAACAACCCTATCAACCTGCGTAGCCACTTTCAAGGGCTACGAACTTGCACTACAAGATCACTATACTTATCAACACTGTTAAACAAATCACTTTTAGGGAGCTGTGGGCATGCTATGCAGGCGCCAGATGCATGGCGACACTGGTGGGCTGCCCCCAGCACATCCTTAGA
Organism: Hypanus sabinus; assembly: GCF_030144855.1. Taxonomy (NCBI): domain Eukaryota; kingdom Metazoa; phylum Chordata; class Chondrichthyes; order Myliobatiformes; family Dasyatidae; genus Hypanus; species Hypanus sabinus. The sequence continues at coordinate 99,940,422 of NC_082719.1, read as the reverse complement.
TTGTTTTGGTTGTTGATGAAAACGACATAGTTAACTGTACCACGGGCGATTGATAACTTTGTGGCCTAAAGTAGAAGGAGATGAGTTATACAGCCCTCGTTACATGTACATGCAGGTCAACTCTTTGAGTGATTATGCAGAAAGTTTGAAGTTAATAATTCATCAGCAGTGATTGATAAGTTCATGGCCCAAGGTATAAGGAGATGTTATTAACCACATGTTCTGCATAATCACTCAAAGAGTTGAACTGCACGTATGTAACGAGAGCTGTATAACTCATCTCCTTCTACCTTAGGCCACGGACTTATCAATCACCCCTGCTGTGGACACTTTCCGGAGGTCCAAGATCCGTATGCTCCACGACCACTGAACTAAGTGTGTAAATGTAGGAGGGGACTATATTGAAAAATAAATGTGCTAGGTTTTCTAAAATTGACTCCTTCTACCTTAGGTCATGAACTTATCAATCATCCCTTGTATATTTTGATGTACATGTGACAATTTAAAGTTAATCTTTAAAAATATTTAGCAGCCGAGAAACAACACAGTTTTGCTTAATGGTCACAAAAAGTACAACATACCCAGCCCTGAGAAACCAGTCAAAATCATGTGAATCTAAACAATCAGGTTATGATCGTTACAGAATATCACTCTGCTGCTTTCTGCTCCTTCTCCTCTCCTTGCCCTTTTCCCAACCATGATTCCCTTCACCCTGCCGTTTCCCACTCTCAATCCACAATAGAGACCCATATCAGAATCAAGTTCATCATCACTCACATATGTCATGATTTTTTTCTGCAACAGCAATACAGTGCAATATATTAAAAGAACTACAGACCTGTCCAAAAGCCTTAGGCACCTTAACTATATACAGGTACATGTACCTCAGACTTTCACACAGATAGAGTGGACGTGATAAGGATGTTTCTGACAGTAGGGGAGTTTACAACCAAAAGGTACAGTCTTAGAATAGAAGGATAAGCCTTTAGAACAGAAACAAGGAGGAATTTAATTAGCCAGAGTGATAAATTTGTGGTACTCATTGCCACAAATGGCTGTGGAGGCCAAGTTATTGGGTATATTTAAAGCTGAAGTTCAAATGTTTCAAATTAGTCAGGGTACCTGAGGTTACAGGGAGAACACAGAAGAATGGGAGACATACATGTACTTTGATAATAAATTCACTTTCAACTTTGAATTTTAAAGTCATGCTCCATGCTAATCACTGGACATTCCGCATATAACCTGCTGGAGGAACTTAATATGTTAAGCCTCATCAGTAGGAGGAAAGGAACTGTTGACGTTTCACGTTGAGCAAGCTAGAGATTTCTCCTAGTGAGTGAAGGAAGGTTGTTTATTCCCTCCATAGATTCTACCTGACTCTGTTGAGTTCCTGCAGCAGTTTGTGCATGCTGCTCAGGGTGAGTGGTGACTTGATAAAAGTGTACAGGATAATAAGAGGCATAGATCGAGTAGGCGGCCAGTGACTTTCTCAAGGTGGAAATGGTTAACATGAGGGGGCACAACTTTATGGTGATCGGAAGAAAGAGTACAGGGGATGTCAGAGGTAAGGTTATTGCACAGAGATGGTGGGTGCATGGAACACACTGCCAGTGGTGGTATTAGAGGGAGATACATTAGAGACATTTAAGAGACTCTTACAAAGGGACATAGTTGAAAGAAAAATGGAGGGCTATGTGGGTGGGAAGGATTAGATTGATCGTAGAGGAGGTTTAAAGCTCAGCATAACACTATGGGTCAACTAATGTCACTTCTTATCTTTGAAAGTTAGTGCCCCAATTCAGAATTTTAGCTGAGGTTGATTGTGCGTTAGCGTTAGAAAGTAGGGGGCTTGCTACGTTGTTGCCAGAAGCAGGGTAACACTGATGGGCTGCTGCCAGCACATCCTTGGACTGTGTTTGTCATTGATGCAAACTGATGTACTTCACCATATATTTTGCTGTTTCATTGCACACTAAACAAATTTTAATCAAAAAAGGTTACTGACATAAGGAGTAGAGTTCAAGGGTCAAAGACATACAGGTCAGGTAGACAGAAAGGAGAGGGTGTGGGCTGGGAGCAAAAGAACACAAAAAATGGATCTGTTGGGGAAACTGGTCTTTGCTGTCTGAGTAAACATATTATTGATAATACGAGGGGATCTAATTTAAAATTATGTGGTGGGGTGGAGATGCGTCTCTACCTAATTCATGTAAGTACTCCTTCCCTCCGCTAGACTGCAAGTCACCCTTAGACAAGGTATAACACCACTCAGGGTCAGGTGAAGCCTTGGGAGCAGGTGGTGGATGGTCATAAGACCATAAGATATTGGAGCAGAAGTAGGCCATTCAGCCCATTGACTCTGCTCCACCATTCAAGCATGGGCTGATCCAATTCTTCCAGTCATCCCCATTCCCCTGCCTTCACCCATACCCTTTGATGCCCTGGCTAATCAAGAACCTATCTATCTCTTCGTTAAATGCACTCAATGGCTTGGCCTCCACAGTGGCTCATGGCAACAAACTCCACAGATATACCACCCTCTGACTAAAGTCGACAAAAAGGACGAGCAGCTGGTGCATATCACAAGTCCTGGTTATGCGACCACTGACACCAGGCAGACAATCTCTGAGGAGTATTGATAATGGCGGGGGTTAAGACATTGCCCAGCAGAAGGCAATGTCAAACCCCTTCTGTAGAAAAATTTGACATGAACAATCATGGTCATGGAAAAACCATGATCACCCATGTCATATGACATGGCACTTAATGATGATGGTGATATAGGGGGTGTCAGGGGCAAGTTGTTTACACACAGAGTGGTGGAAAGTGCTGTCAGGGGTGATGCGGGAGAGTGACGGGGTGGGTGTCAGGGGCAATTTGTTTACACACGGAGTGGTGGAAAGTGCTGTCAGGGGTGATGCGGGAGAGTGACGGGGGTGGGTGTCAGGCACAAGTTGTTTACACACAGAGTGGTGGAAAGTGCTGTCAGGGGTGATGCAGGAGAGTGACGGGGGTGAGTGTCAGGGGCAAGTTGTTTACACACGGTAGAAAGCCCTACTGGGGTGGTGGTGGAGAGGATTCATCAGCAGCATTTCAGAGACTCCTTGATATAAAAGTGAATGAAAGAAAAATGTGTGGGAGGGAAGTGTGAGATGGATCTTACAATAGGTTAAAAGGTCAGCACAATATCATGTGTCAAAGGGCCTGTGAAAACATTTAGACTGGAGACAAGTAGACTCATTTTTTGAGCTCATCCTATGATACAGCAATGCACATACATTGAAATTCTCTTCTGGAAATGAGTTCATTGCCGTCCATCTGAGGAGGAGTCTAAAAGTTGCATTAGTTACTAACTACACATTTAATACACACAGCAAGAGGATGACTTGTAGTTAGTGCCTCACAGACCTAGTCTATTTTCTATTTCTGAGCAGCGCACACAAAATGCTGGAGGAATTCAGCAGGTCAGGCAGCGTCTGTGGAAGGAAGTGAACAGCCGATGTTTGGGACTGAGGCAGCGGGGTAAACTGAGAAGGGTCCTCTAGTACAACTGGATCGATTCCGGGTCCCACGCTAAGCCTCGTCATAGTCTTGGGCCTTGTTGTCCGACTCTGTAACACTATTTTGCCTTCTGTTATTGTTCTCCCTTGTACCTCAATGCCGTGATAGTCATAACGTAACAAGCGTTTTGCCCCAATGCCAAACTGTTATTCCGCCTGGTCCTGTCGGCCCGCACCTGGACCAGAACCATGTAGGTCTCTTCCATCCAAGTACTTATCCAAACTTCTCTTAAAGATTGCAGCTGGATATCGTGATATGATAACATGATCTGTGTGGGTGGCATGCAGAACTAAATTTTTCAAAGTTCACAGTGAATACAAAGAAACACAATAGAATCTATGAAAAATTGTACCAAACAGGACGGACTAACAACCAATGTGCAAAAGACAACAAATTGCGCAAATACTAGAAGAATAAAAGGGGGGGGGTGAATAAATGAATAATAAATATTGAGAACATGAGATGAAAAGTCATTAAAAGTGAGTCCATAGGTCTGGGAACAGTTCAGTGTCGGGGAGGGTGAAATGGAGTGAAGTTATCCCTTCAGGTTCAAGGAGCATGATGCTTGAGGGGTGATAAATCTTCCTGAACTTGCTAGAGTAGGTCCTGAGGACAGCCTGTCTAATGGCAGCAATGAGAAAAGAGCATCGCCTTGGTGGTGGTGATCCTCGATGATGATTTGGGTACATGTGACAATAATGAACCAAGTTACCAATTAAACCCGTGGCGCTTAGCGCAAAACCAGTGCTTTCAAATTGCTCCATTGTTGCAGAACGACACTGTCGTTGCTTTTGCTCCCAACAGTATCAGCGTTAGGACCTGGGGGTCGCAAGTGTGCTCCGTCGCCAGCGAGCAGGGCATTGCGAGCAGCGCCGGACGCCGGGTTATCATCGAGAGGAGGAGGGAACAGGCGCTCGCAGACCGGCAAGATCGCCCCCTTCCCATCCGTGTTGTGTTTGGCTTCTCTGCTGTTAAATCGATCGACCTGGCGAGGAGTCTCTCTCTCTCTCACACACACACACACTTCTATCTTTCTCCTTCTTCCTCTCCCTCTCTACCCCTGCTTCCTCTCCCCTCCTCCCCATCTCCCTCATCTCTCTCTCGCTCCTCTTTCCCCCTCCTCCATCCCTCTCCTCTCTCTCCCTTTTCCTCCCTCTCTCCCTCCCCCATCTCTCTCCTCTCTCTCTCTCTCTCTCTCTCTCTCTATGACTGCCGGTACAAAAACTGGATGCAAACCGTGCTATGTATTTGTTGACATCAGCGCTGGAGACAGGCAGAGGAATGGTGCGAGAATTTATTATCTAAGGATCCATCAGCCGTGAATATCGGTAAATTTTTAAAAAAATCATTTTTCTTCACAGTGTCTGCTTTTGGGTTTTCATGTCGCTTTTATTTCAAGCCGTTTGCAACGCGATCATTTGCATTTCTCTGTAGAACAAGTTAAGATGTATTAGGAACATTGAGATCTATTAGGGACCCAAGGTCTATCCATTTTAGCTTTTAGGACGTTAACCTGATTTTTTTTGAACACTCAGCCCCACCGGAGAAAAATTCTATTGTGCTTTGTGTTTTGCGAAGTGTTGGACTCCAATCTTCTCCAGGAGTCAGCCTTTCTGAAGTTAGTCCAACCATTGCTCTCACATCTCGAAGCTTTAATACCTGGCTTGTCGCTTGTTCAACGTTGCATGCGCCTGGTGGAGGGAGACCTCACCGTTTATGAGGTTCCCAAAACCTAGTAAAAATAAACCCTCAATGTTGCGATTTACAACGGCAAACCCTCGTGAGAGAGACGCCAGTCACCCGGGTTAATGGTAGAGGTGAAAACTACGAGGGTATCTCCGGTGAGAACACACCGTCTTCTGGTCTGGTCACCTCATTATGGGAAGGATGTGGAAGCAGATTTACCAGGGTGCTGCCCGTTTTACAGAGCATGCCTTATGGGATAGGTTGAACAGGCTAAGGTTTTTTCCCTTCGGAGCAGAAGGATGAGAGGAGACTAGATAGAAGTGTACAGATGATAAGAGTGGCCAGGTGGAGATTTTTCCCCAGGGCAGTAATAGTTAATAGGAAGAGAAGATTGAAGGAAAGTATAGGGGATGTCAGAGGTTTTATTTTTACACACAGAGTGGCGGGTGCGTGGAGTGTGTTGCCAGCAGTGGAGCTAGAGACTCTTAGATGGCACATGGGTGACAGAAAAATTGAGTACTATATGAGAGAGATGGGTTAGGTTGATCTCAGAGTAGGTTAAAGGGTCAGCACAAAAATTAGGGCCGAATGGCCTTACTGTGATGTAGTTGTGGTGAACTACATATACCTGTCTGGACACACCCCTCTGCTGACTGCTCCTCTGGCTCCTCCCACAGACCCCAGTATAAAGGCGGTTGGAGGCACTGCTCCCCCCTCAGTCTCCAGGATGTTGTGTGGTGGTCACTTGCTGCTAATCGTGGTCTCTTGCAGCTGATAAAAGCCTATTGTTCGCCTCCTGTCTCTGAGAGTTATTGATGGTGCATCAGTAGTACCAATAGTGCAATCACTTGAGTCAAGTACCATGTTCTCCCAAGGGGCTGTACTTAATGGGGAATGCATGTGCATGACTTTGTTTAACGTGGGGACGCTGATGCACAGACTTTGACCATTTGGGGTCAGGGTCCAGTGGCATGGAATGCAAGATGACTGCCTGCAGCCTTTCCTCTGCATTCACCATCATTATGATGTGTTATCACCTTCCTCTACCTCCACATTGAAACCTCGGTTGTATTGCTCTTTGACCAGAAAATATAGGGGCAGGCTTAGGCCATTTGGCCTGTCAAGTCTGCTCTGCCATTTCATCATGGCTGATCCATTTTTCCTCTCAGTCCCATTCTCCTGCCTTCTCCCCGTATCCCTTCATGCCCTGACCAATCAAAAAATCTATTAACCTCTTCCATAAATATACATAAAGGCTTGGCCTCCACAACTGCCTGTGGCAAAGAATTCCACAGATTCACCACACTCTGGCTAAAGAAATTCCTCCTCAACTCCGTTCTAAAAAGATGCCCTCCTATTCTGAGGCTGTATCCTTTGGTCTTAGACTCACCCACCAAAGGAAACATCATCTCTACATGCACTCTATCAAGGCCTTTCACCATTCGTTAGGTTTCATTAAGGTTACCCGTCATTCTTCTGAATTACAGTGATTATAGGCCCAGAGCCATCAACACTCTTCATATGACAAACCATTCAATCCTGGAATAATTTTCGTGCACCTCCTTTGAACCCTCTCCAGTTTCAGAAGATCCTTTCTAAGATAAGGGATCCAAACCTGCTCACAATACACCAAGTGAGTCCTCACCAGTGCTTTATAAAGTTTCAACATTACATCCTTGCTTTTATATTCTAATCCTCTTGAAATGAATGTTAACATTGCATTTGCCTTCCTCACCGCAGACACAACCTGCAAATTAACCATTAGCGAATCCTGTACGAGGACTCCCAAGTCCCTTTGTACCTCAGTTTTTTTGTACTTTTTTTAGAAAATAGTTAACCCTTTCATTTCTTCCACCAAAGTGCATGACCATACACTTTCTGACACTGTATTCCACCTGCCATTTCTTTGCTCATCCACCTAATCTGTTTAAGTCCTTCTGTAACCTCTGTGCTTCTGCAAAGCTACTTGCCATCTGCCTCTCTTCAGATTGTCTGTAAACTTTGCAACAAGTCATCAATTCCATCATCCAAATTATTGACATATAAAATCAAAACAATCAGTCCCAATACTGACCCCTGTAGAGCACCACTAGTCACAGGCAGGCAGACAGTCAGAAAAGGTTCCCTTTCTTCCCACTCTTTGCCTCCTGCCAATCAGCCACTGCTTTATCCATGCTAGAATACTTCCTGTCATACCATGGGCTCATAGCTTGTTAAGCAGCCTTGCGTGGCACCTTGCCAAAGGCCTTCCTGAAAATCCAAGTACAAACATCAACCAATTCTCCTTCATCTATCTTGCTTGTTACTTCCTCAAAAAACGCTAACAGATTTTTCAGGCAAGACTTTCCTTGAGGAAACCATGCTGACTATGGCCTATTTTGTCCTGTGTCTCCACGTACCCTGAGAGCTCTTCCTTAATAATCAACATCTTCCCAACCACCGAGGTCAGACTAACTGGCCTATAGTTTCCTTTCTTCTGCCTCTCTCCCTTCTTGAAGACTGGAGTGACACTTGCAATTTTCCAGTCTTCTGGAACCATTCCAGAATCCAGTGCTTCTTGAAAGATCATTACTAATGCTTCCTCAATCTCTTCAGCCACCTCTTTCAGAACTCTGGTATGTACACCATATGGTGCAGGTGACTTATCTACCTTCAGACTTTTCAGTTTCCCAAGAACCTTCTCTCTAGTTATGGTAACCACACACTTCATGCCCCCTGACACCTGGAACTTCCACCATACTGCTAATGTCTTTCACAGGGAAGACTGACGCAAAATACTTATTCAGTTTGTCCACTATTTCATTGTCCCCCATCACTACCTTTCCAGCATCGTTTTCCAGCAGTTTGATGTCCACTCTCATCTCTCTTTTACACTTTATGTATGTGAAGAAACTTTTGGTATCCTCTTTAATATTATTGGTTAGCTTACTTTCGTATTCCATCTTTACTTTCTTAATGACTTTTTCACTTGCCTTCTGTTGGTTTTTAAGAACTTTCCAATCTAATTTCCCAGTAATCTTTGCTATTATTTGCTCTCTTTGGCTTTTATGTTGGCTTTGATTTCTCTTGTTAGCCATGGTTGTATCATCTTGCCTTTAGAATACTTCATCTTTGGGATGTATATATCCTGTGCCTTCTGAATTCCTTCCAGAAATTGCTGCTCTGCCATCATCCCAACCAGTCTCCTTTTCCAATCTATTCTGACCAACTCCTCTCTCATGACTCTGTAATTCCCTTTACAACATTGTAATACTGATACATCTGACTTTAGCTTCCCCTTTCTCAAATTTCAGGGTGAATTTGATCATATTATGATCACTTACCCCTAAGGTTCGTTTACCTTAAGCTCTGTAATTAATTGTGGTTCCTTGCACAACACCCAAACCTGAATAGCTGATCCTCTAGTGCACTCAACCATGAGCTGTTCTAAAAAACCATCTCGTAGGCACCCTAGAAATTCCTCCTCCTGGAATCCAGCACCAATCTGATTTTCCCAATCTACCTGCATATTGAAATCCCTCACAACTGTTTTAACATTTCCCTTTTGGCATGAATTTTCTCTCTGCTGTTATAATTTGTAGGCCACGTCCTTACTACTGGGAGGCCTGTATACAATTCCTAACAAGGTCTTTTTACCCTTGCAGTTCATTAGTTCTATCCACAATGATTCAACACCTACCAACCCTATGTCATCTCTTTCTCATGATTTAATTTCATTCTTTTCCAACACCACCCATTCTGCCTTCCTGGCTGTACTTTGCCGTTTCCTTGGACATTAAGCTCCCCGCTATAATCTTCTTTCAGCCATGATTCAGTGATGGCTGCAACATCATACCTGACAACCTGCAACTGTGCTACAAGTTCATCTACCTTATTTTATGTACTGCTCACATTCAGATACAATACCTTCAGTCCTGTATTCACCCTTTCCCATTTCGTCGCACTGTGCTCATTCTTTTGAGCTATAACTTTGTCTGATGTCTTACCGACATTTGTCTCCACAACCTCTCCACTAACTGTCCTGGGACTCTGGTTCCCATCCCCTTGCAGCTCCAGTTTAAACCCCACTATGCAGCATTAGCAAACATTCCCGTTAGGATATTAGTCCCACTCTAGTTCAGGTACAAATCGTCCCTTCTGTACACGTCCCACCTTTCATGGAAGAGAGCTTAATTATCCAAAAAATCTTATGCCCTCCTTAGCCACGTATTAAACTGTATAACCTTCCTAACTGTAGTCTCACTAGCACGTGGCATGGGTATCAAGCCTGAGTTCACAGCCCTGCAGGTCCTGCCCTTTAAATTAGCACCTACCTCCCTAGATCCTATGAACTCCCTATGCAGAAACTCATCACTCATCCTCCCCATGTCATTGGTCCACAACATACATGGACCACAACTTCTGGCTGTTCACCCTCCCACTGAAGAATGATTTGGACTTGATCCGAGATAATCTGGACCCTGGCACCTGGGAGGCAACATACCATCCAGGAATCTCATTCTTGCCTGCCCTGTCCATTCCCCTTACTAATGAATCCTCTATCATCACAGTGTGCCTCTTCTTCCCCTTTCCTTCTAAGTCACAGAGGCAGATTGTGTCAGAGACCCGACCCACTGTGACTTTCCTCTGTAGGTTCATCCACTTCGACAGTATCCAAAGTGATATAGCTGTTGGTGAGGGAGATGGCCGCAGGGGTACTCTGCTCTGGCTCCTTAACCCCTTTCCCCTTCCTGACTGCCACCCAGTTTCCTGTGTCATGCACCTTCGGTGTAACTACCTCTCTATATGTCCTTTCTATCACCCCCTCATCCTCCGGATTTCATCCAGTTCCAGCTCCAACTCCTTAACGCAGTTATTTAGAAGCTGCAGCTGGATGCACTTCTTACATTTGTAGTGGTCAGGGACACTGGAGGTCTCCCTGCTTTCACAGATCCTGCGTGAGGATCATTCAACTATCTAGCCTGACATGTCTACCTAGCTGAGAGGATATAAAGAAGAGAAGGAAAAACTCGGGCTTTTCTTTCTTTTGCTTTCTCTGAGTCAAGTCTAAAGCTTTGAGGAGCTAAAGCCTTAATACCACCACTCTGACTATGTCCACTCAGACAATGGTCCAGCCTTCCTTTAATTTGCTCTTACTAATCAATCCCAAATGCCGATTGGCCACTGGTCAAAGCTCTTTTATCCTGCTGCAAACTGCTCCTGCCTTTTAGCCTTGGGCTGCGAACCAGATTGAAGTCTCCTCCTCTCCAAACTTTTGATGTCTGGATTGGCCGCCGGTCAGAGCTCCTCCTTGAGCTTATCCCGTCGATGACCCTACCAGGAGTAAGATCCAGGTGGCATCATTCTTGGGATCTGAAGAACTCACAAGCTTTTCCACCATGATGAGGTGACACTCCTCAGAGATATCTGTGATGAACTGTTCTATATTCTATGATCATTTATGTGCCTTGTGGTAAATGAGAGCAGATAAATATCCAGGGCCTGACAAGGTGTTTTCTCAGACTTCATGGGTGACCAGTGCAGAAACTGCATGGGCCATTGCTGAGATATTTAAAATGTCTTTAACCAAGGGTGAGCTGTGGAGGATTGGAGAATGGCTAATATTGTTCTATTGTTTAAAAAAGGCTCTAGGAATAAGCCAGGAAATTACAGGTCAGTGAGCCTGACGTCAGTAGTGGCTAAGTTATTTGATGGTATTCTAAGGGACCACATATATAAGCATTTGGAAAGACATGCTAATGAGGGATAGTCAACATGTTTTTGTGTGTGGTAGGTTGTGTCTAACCCAGGGGTCGGCAACGTTTACCACTAAAAGAGCCAATATGGACCCATTTCCCACAGAAAAGAAAACACTGGGAGCCACAAAATGAAATAACACTGCATACAACGGGTTTTTTTTGCCTTTATGCTATGTATAAACAAACTATAATGTGTTGCATTTTTGAAATTGATGAACTCCTGCAGAGAAAACGAAATTACATTTCTGCATGCAACAAAAACATTTTGAACTCCGAAAAAAAGACGTTGGGTTGAAGGTTACTACATAGGTAGCCTACCTTGGATCGAAGAATTAAAAGAAAGCGCGCACTGGCGGGTGTCAGGCATTGGCAGTGGTGATGTATATTAATAGCGATAAAAAACACGTTGTAGCGGTGTAGCGCTACACGCAGCGCTAAAATAAAGACTGCAGTCAAAGGTAACTTTATTCGAACTAAACAGCCTTGCTTTTAAGCCTCCCTCAACCCAGCCCCCATGGACGCAGATGCTGCAAAAGACGCGTACTCACAAACCCCCGTAGGCTATCTCCCTTAGCCGGAATGCTGGCTAATTGTGAGGAAATGTGTCGCCACACTTAGATCGTACAAGATCACCATAATCTTCAAATTTAGAATTACATTTCAAAAGCTAACGAACTAACAAAAAATACATTTTAATTAAATACTGACCAATTATTTCCCAAAGCCACAGGGAGCCGCAGCACAGAGGTGAAAGAGCCACAAATGGCTCGGGAGCCGCAGGTTGCCGACCCCCGGTCTAACCAATCAATAGAGTTATTTGAGGAAGTTTTCAGGAATGTTGATGAAGGAAATGCAATCTACATGTAATTGTTATGTTTTGTAACTCCAAAATATTAAAACTAATTCAAAGGAAAAGAAGAGGGTATTGAGTTCCTTGGGCCTGGATGGGGAGCTAGAGAGTATTGGGCAATGAGGTTTCTAGAGCACCTGTATTGGTTTATTGTTGCTTTAACGACAGTTTTTAATCCCTGATAATTTCTGTTTTATCTTGTTTAGTTTACTTTGACTGGCATGGGTTTTCCACATTCTGTGATTTTTTAAAAAAAATTGATGCCCAATTAGTGCTTTTCATGGGGTCCTAGCTTTGACAATGATACATCTCGTGGTGTTGCTCTGCCAAGCCACCAATGTTTTGTATGAACTCTTATGAGTCATCCCTGGTTGCTGTCTCCACATGGGAGTCTGTCTTTCCTCCACATTTGTGTTTAGTCTTTGCAAATGCACATCATGACAAAGAGAGTGGAGAGATGTGAATTTAACTTTGTTCTTTAGGCGCATGTATCACATGGTAGCATTATGACATATGCAATTCACATACTTTACATATAACCTGTAATGAATTATTTAAATAAACAAGAATGCTTAATCAAGCAATATATTTACAATATTGTTCAAATGTTACTGAAATACTAAATATACAACCCTCCTCCCTGCTTAGCTATAAACTCCAACTCAGAAGTTACAACTATATACATAATATACAATGTAAAGCAAGTACTATACGCAGACATCCCACAGCATAGTCAATTTTTAAATTGTCCCATTCAAGCCCAGAAGTTTAATTGCTATGGATGCTTCCTTACTCTTGTAGGATAATGTCTTTCCTGAAAAAGGGCACCACTCTGCTTGGCAAGTGAGACTTGTGTCTGTAAAAACAATCTCAGGTTCTGGGACCTCCACCGTGGTGGTTGAAGGAGTTGACTCTGATACAGCAGACAGTGGTTCTGACAGCTCTGGACAACTTTCTTCTTTTATTTCTTCTCTTAGTTTGTGCATCTTGATCTTGGTAAGGTGCATTTAACTTGCAGGAGTTTTCTCTTATTAATCCTTCTATTGCTCCCTTTACGAACTGATCTCTCCTCTTGGTTTCAGCATCCACAGCAATATCTGATGAAACCCCTTTTTTGGCTCCTTTGTTTTGGTCTCCTTTTATACAGCTGAGCTTTGGTCTTTGCATCTACCTTTATAAGCAGCTTTTTGTCTCCCACTTGAAGTTCATACAATAACTTGAATGAAATCTGAGTAGATTCTGGTTCTTTATTCTCACAAAAGCTGAATGCTTGCAACTTTCCTGACACTCATTAAGTTCTCTTCCAGCTTAAAACCAAGCCCCATTTTTCAAGTAACTGCCTGATTAACATATCGTAATCTTTCTCAGATACGTTGTTCACAAAACTGTTGTAGCCAGACTACTGCTTTCATCATTTTCACAATCCTTCTGAGCAGCATGGTCCATCCTTGATCCAATTTGCTTTCCAACGAGAGGCATAGAAGTTGACACCAACATCTGTTTGTCCTCTGCTGGCAATAGTTCATGGTTTACAGCATGGAGAGAGTTGTGGCATCGTCCAATACCTTTCTTAATTCACTTTCAGTTAACTCTGTTGCAGAGGATGTGGCATGCAAATGGCAGATGGATCTTCAAACAAGTTGTAGTTGTCTCAGCCACTCACGTCTGCCCAAAGCTGGTCCTCCTATTTTTACCACATCCATGCTCAACGTGGCTTGTTGGTTATTGTATTTCACTGTTACGAATGTCATTCCCACAGAAATGTATACAAGTTCTTAGTTGGATATTTGCTGGCTTCGATTCAGTGTCTTTGAAATGCCATTCAAACTTATTTTGTGGAATGACTGAAACAGCTGAACCTGAGTATAATCCCATTTTAATTAATTTGCTGTTCATCTTTGTCATAAGTTATATTGCTTTACGATTTTTAATTTTCACATTGTAAATCTTGAGACTACTCGGTCTTATGTCATTCTCATCATTATCAGATTTTTCATCAACAGCATGAAGATATATGCTCTTTTTGAAACTGCAACTTGACTTTTTAGCTTTTTGTCTTTCTTGTGCAGTCCGTTTATTTTTCTTTGACTCTCATGCTCTTTGTATGTGTCCTTCTTGTTGCATTTTCTGGAAGTTTCACCCTTAAATTTGTATTGGTCTGGTGTATGTGAGCTTCCATAACAGTAGCACAATTTGTTCGGCCAGGCCACTTTCTGCTTAGATGTTGCAATTTTTGTTCATGCTCACCTTCATTCCCAAACTGCAACTCAATTTTGTCTCTGTCTGCTGTTTCCATTGATACAGCAATTTCAACTGCTCTAAGTTGTGTTTCAGTTGGGAGCCACTTTTGAATGCTTTCTTGTAAGATTCCACAAACTAAATTATCTCTCATTGCCTCATTAAGCCCATCATTGAACTGAAAATGCTCAGACAATCTCTTCAATTCCTGAATTGCAGGATTAAGACCATAGACTAGAAGACATAGGAGCAGAATTAGGCTACTTGGCCCATTGAGTGCTCCACTGTTCAATCATGACTGATCCTATTTTTTCCCCTCCTCAGCCCTACTCCCTAGCCTTCTCCCTGTAACATTTGATGCCGTGGCCAATCAATAATCTATCATTCTCTGCTCTAAATACACCCAACGATCTGGCCTCTACAGCTGCATGTGGTAACAAATTCCACAAATTCACCACCCTCTGGCTAAATAAATTTCTTTGTCTCTCTGTTTTAAATGGACACCCCTCTATCCTGAGGCTGTACCCTCTTGTCCTAGATTCCTCTACCATGGGAAACATCCTTTCTACATATACTCTGTCTAGGCCTTTCAACATTTGAAAGGTTTTAATGAAGTCCCCCCCATCCATCTAAATTCCAGTGAGTAAAGGCCCAGAGCCTTCAAACATTCCTCATATGATAACCTTTTCATTCCAGGAATCATCCTTGTGAACTTCCTCTTAGACCTCTCCCGTGCCAGTGCATCTTTTCTTAGATGAGAAGCCAAAAACTGTTCACAATACTCACTTTGCAGGTTTTTGGGACTAATAGTTTGGCATGGAATAGATGGGCTAATTGGCCTGTTTTATGCTGAAGTGCTTTATGATCCCAAAGGAAAGAATATTAAACACATGGGATTGTTTAACTTTGTAGAATCAACCATATCATTCATCTCTTAAGCTATCAGACAATATAAATGAGAGAGATCTTACTTTCAGTCTAAAGGGAACGGGCCAAGTACTGCACAAGGATCCGTTAATCAGCATCATATTGAAAAAATGCAGAGACTTGCTTGGAGTGTGAGCGTACTGAGAGACTGAGAGAGGAAAAGCATATATGAGCAATTTGTTGTGAAGACAATCAGAGTTATAGATTCATGGCAGCAAATCAGATCTAGCATTTGATTGCTCTAGGCATTACTCACTTTAGGAGTTTAGAAGAATGATGGGAATCTCACTGAAACCTACTTAATATTGAAAGGATGAAATAGAGTGGGGGAGTGTAGGACCAGAGGGCAAACATCAGAGTAGAAGCATATTCTTCAGAACAGAGCTGAGAAGGAGTTTCTTTCGCCAGAGGGTTGTCAGTCTGTGGAGTTCATTGCCACTAATGGCTGTGGAGGCCAGGTCATTGGGTATATTTGAAGTGGAGGTTGATATGTTCTTGGTTAGTCACGATGCCATAGGTTATGGGGAGAAGGCAGGAGAATAGGTTTGAATAAATCAGCCACGATGGACGTGGAGCAGACTCGATGAGCTGAACAGCCTAATTCTGCTCCTATGTCTTATGGTCTTGGATCTTTTGGGCATGGAGTTAAGATACACTTTTGCACATGTTGTTCTTAGTGGCTTTTAGATGAACTAGAAAATATCTGGTTATGAAGGATTCTGAAGGAAATTGATATTTGATATTAGTACAAACTGAAGCCTCAGGAAGAGCCAAGAACTTATTAAATATTCCGGCTGGGTAGCCCCCAACCTGATGTAGTCAAGTCAAGTTTATTGTCATTTTGACTGTAAAGTGCTGGTACAGTACACAGTAAAAATGAAACAATGTTCCTCCAGGACCCTGGTGCTACGTGAAACAACACAAAACTACATTAGACTATGTGAGGCAGCACAAAGCTACACTAGACTATGTAAAACAACATAAAAACTGCATTGGACTACAGACCTGCACAGGACTACATAAAGTGCACAAAACAGTGCAGGGCAGTACAATAATTAATAAATAAGACAATAGGCACAGTAGAGGACAAATTACAATATAATAATAATAATAATAATGATATAGATGTTAGTCTAGACTCTGGGTATTGAGGAGTCTGATGGTTTGGGGGAAGAAACTGTTGCACAGTCTGGTTGTGAGAACCCGAATGCTTTGGTACCTTTTGCCAGATGGCAGGAGGGAGAATTGTATGAGGGGTGCGTGGGGTCCTTCACAATGCTGTTTGCTTTGCGGGTGCAGTGTGTGGTGTAAATGTCTGTAATAGCAGGGAGAGCCTGATGGTCTTCTCAGCTGACCTCACTATGCACTGCAAGGTCTTGCGACCCGAGACATCTGATGGCATAAACATCAATTTCTTGAACCTTCATTAATTGCCCCCTCACCGCGTTCACCGTTCCCCATTCCTGTTTCCCTCTCACACCTTTTCTCCTTACCTTCCCATCGCCTCCCTCTGGTGCTCCACCTCCTTCCCTTTCTTCCATTGTCTTCTGTCCTCTCCTATCAGATACCCTCTTCTGCAGCCTTTTATCTCTTTCTCCAATCAACTTCCCAGCTCTTTACTTCATGTTTGTAACTTAATAAAAGATGAAGTCTCCTTGAGGATCCATGTGGCTTTGCTTCTGTTCCTAAACATTACTCCACATCTGGAACACGTAAGTGCAGACATGTGGTTTAGTGGAGAGATCATGCATGATAGGCTGTATAGCCTAACACTGCTTCTTTGTTTCGTGGTCATAATGTGGTAGGGAGGCCGTATAGCACTGAACTCCGATTATTTATCACATGTACAGTGAAATGTGTCATTTGCATTGCTTTAGATTCATCAGCCACGTGGAGAGGGGGGTAGCCCGCTGCACTGGCAACAGGCTTCTCCCATTTTGTACTGATGTGGCTTGTATATCGAGACAGCTAGGGTGCACCAACCATGAATGACCAATGGAGGGCTTTAGTGGAGAGACGCTAAGTAGGCAGGGTATGGAATGACGTGATCCTGATGTGCGGGGATGGGAGAGTAGATGGGCAGAAAGGTGGGAATGGACGTGGTGGACCAGAGAGCTATGACTGTTTCTGTAGCTCCCCCACCCCATTATTGCTTTCTTAAGGCAGCCAGAGGATTCAGAAAGTTTGCAAAACTCAGCTTAAAGGTCTCTGTCCTGAAGTATATTATTTTTCTCTCTACTGAATTGCTGAGTGTTTTCAGCATTTTCCCTTCTTATTGCAGTGTCTGCAGTAATTTGATTTTGCCAGATACGCCACAGTAGCATAACAGTTAGCACAACACTATTACAGCTCAAGGCTTCAGAGTCTGGAGTTCAATTCTGGCTCCGTCTGTAAGGAGCTTGTATGTTCTCCCTGACTGCACGTGGGTTTCCTCCGGGTTCCTCCAGTTTCCTCTCTCAGTCCAAAGACGTACCAGTTAATAGGTTAATTAATCGTTGTAAATTGCCCCGTGATTAGGCTAGGATTAAGTTGGTGGGTTGTAGTGTGTGGCTCGTTGGGCTGGGAGATTCAGTTCTGCTTGGTATCTCTAAATAAATAAAACAAAAGCCCCATTGGCAATGTCCATTTCAATATCAGAACCAAGTTTATTATCACTGACATTTATCATGAGGTTTTTTGCTTTGTTGCAGCAGTACAATGCAAAGTTATTCAATTATGATAAACCATAAACATAAATAAATAACGTAAAAGAGGAATGGTGAGTTCATGGGTTTGTGGCCATTCAGAAATCTGATGGTGGAGGGGAAGAAGTTGTTCCTGAATTGCTCTTTAAGGGTCTTCAGGTTCCTGTACTTTTTCTGAGATTGAAGAAATGAGAAGAGGGCATGTCCTGGTTGGTAGGGGTCATTGATGATGGAGGCACCACCTCATGAAATGCCCTCAATAGTAGGGTGCGTAACGCCTGTGATGGAGCTGGCTAAGCCTCTTGTGATCCTGTGCATTGGAGCCTCCATCTCGGAAGGGAATGCAACCAGTCAGAATGCTCTCTGCAGTACATCTTAGAAATTTGAAGAGCCTTTGGTGAGATACCAATCTTCCTGAAACTCCTAATGAAGTAGAGTGGCTTGTGTGCCTTCTTTCAGATTGCGCATTAGGGCCCAGGACAGATTCTGTGAGATGAATTTGAAACTGCTCACCCTTTCTATCATTGACTCCTCAATGAAAAATGGTGTGTGTTCTTCTGACTTCCCCTTCCTGATGTCCTCAATCTGTTCCTTGGTCTTGCTGATATTCAGTACGAGGTTATTCACATGACCAAACAAAACCAGTTGATGCACCTCACTCCTGTACACCTTTGTCACCATCTAAGATTCTGCCATAAACAGTAGGGCCATCTGCATATTTTAAAATGGCATTTGAGTTGTGGTTAGCATCATGAGTGTAAAGAGAGTAAAGCAGTGAGCTAATTTCATATCTTTGAGGTGCCCCTGTGTGGATATCAGCAAGGAGGAGATGTTTTTTCTGATCTGCACTGACTGGAAATCTCCTCTTAAAAACATTACGATAATATATTCATCACACACACTACTGTTGTCCCAGATGCCTTCTATCAGAAACTCAACGGGGGACAAGGAATACCAATTTTGCCAGTGATGCCTATGCTCAAAGTTCAAAGAAAATTAAAAATTTTGAAGATAATTTGCTATCAAACTATATATAAGTCACCATATACTATTTTGAGATTCATTTTCTTGCAGTTATTTAAATAAAGACATACGTTAGAGTTTAGAGTATACAGAACAATGACTGACAAGCATCCAATATGCAAAAGAGGACAAATTATGATGGCAAAGAATACAAATAAATAAATAATACTGAGAGCATAAGTTGCAGAGTCTTTGAAAGAGAGAATTAGTTGTGGAATCAGTTCAGAGTTGAGGTGAGTGAAGTTATCCACTATCTCAGGAGCATTATGGTTGAGGGGTAACCGTGTCCCTGAAACAGGTGTTGTGGGACCTAAGGCTCCTGAAAATTAGGAAGTCAAGGTTCCAACTGCAGAGACAGATACAGAGGCCCAGTTTTTGAATTTTGGTTACCGATATTGACGAGGTGATTGTATTGAATGCTGAGCTCTAATCCATGAAGCCTGACGTACTGTATATCTTGTGGATGTCTAGCTGTTGCAAAGCAGAATGGAGACACAGTAACATGGGATCCACTGTGAAGAAATATAAGTTAATCTTGCTGTTTTACCCAGTAATTCATTGATACCTACTTTTTCCACTACTGAGGATAGTGGTGGACAGGGATTGGTGGTGACCTGGCAATTAAGCTGTGATTTTTGAGCTTCACTAATCACTGGATTTGACGGGATAAACGTTTGTGTGTTGGCTGCATTTTGATTTTAAGTAGAAAAGTTCTGAGTTAAAATCCCATTTCATAAACTTGAGCACATAATCCAGTTTGACATTAAGTACATCATTGAACACTCAACAGTCGATGTCATCTTTCAAATGTGACATTAAACTGTTTTCTCAAGAGGCTATAGAAGATTTCTTAGATCTGTGCTGCATATTTACATTAAAAATCCACCACCTTTTAGACGCCCACCATCTAGGCCATGCTGTCTTCTCGCTACTACCATCGGGCAGGAGGTAAAGGAGCCTTAGGTCTCAAATCAGTAGGTTCAGGAATAGTTGTTACCCTACAACCATCAGAATCTTGAACTGGAGTGGTTAATTTCATTCACCTCATCTCTGAACTAATTTATACGTGAGTGATGATAAACCTGATTCTGATGTGGGTCGCTATTGTGTACTGAGAGTGGGAAGGGGACAGGAAGAGAGAAATCATAGTTGGGAAAAGGGAAGGGAGAGGGGAATCATGGTTGGGAAAAGGGGAAGAGAGAGGGGAGGGAGCAGGGAGCACCAGAGAGACATTCTGTAATGATCAATAAACTAATCATTTGGATTCAAATGACCTTGCCTGGTGTCCCAGAGCCCCAAATACCCAAAGTTTCATGGAATAGTTAAAAAGAAAATAGACACGCTACCTTTTAACTGAGTAACAAATTATGTACTTAAATGAAATACAGAATAAGTTAGAACTCTATTAATATTACTTCAGTAATACACACAAAATGCTGGAGGAACTCAGCAGACCAGGCAGCAGCTATGGAAAAGATTAAACTGTTGACATTTCAGGCTGAAACAATGACAGTTTAGTCTTTCCCATAGATACTGCCTGAACTGCTGAGTTCCTCCAACATTTTGTGTGAATTACTTTGATTTCCAGCATCCGCAGATTTTCTCTTGTTTGTGAATACTACTACAGTGCTATAAAACTATGTATTAGTTTTGTAGCCTGGGAAAAATACACATGAGGACAACAAATACTTTTTTGGGTCTTAAATTCCTTTATCTGTTTTAGATGTTTTATGGCAGAAAGAGGGTTTAAAAATAAAAACGACAAAATAAATTTTAAAAAACAATTCCCACTATTACAAACGCAAACACAAAAAATTCTGCAGATGCTGGAAATTCAAGCAACACACACAAAATACTGGTGGAACGCAGCAGACCAGGCAGCATCTATAGGTTGAGACCCTTCATCAAGACTAATGGAAAAAAGAGATAGTAAAGGATTTGAAAGTGGGAGGGGGAGGGGGAGACCCAAAATGATAGGAGAAGACTGGAGGGGGAGGGATGGAGCTAAGAGCTGGAAAGTTGATTGGCAAAAGGGATACAATGCTAGAGAAGGGGGAGTATCATAGGATGGAAGGCCTTGGAAGAAAGAAAGGGGGAGGGGAGCACCAGAGGAAGATGGAGAACAGGCAAGAAGTTATTGTGAGAGGGAAAGAGAGAATAAATAAACAAACAAACAAACAAACAAATAAATAAATAAATAAATAGATAGATAGATAGATAGATAGATAAATAGATAAATAAATAAATAAATAAATAGATAAATGGATGGATGGATGGATGGATAGATAGATAGATAGATAGATAGATAGATAGATAGATAGATAGATAGATAGATAGATAGATAGATAGATAGATAGATAGATAGATAGATAAATAAATAAATAGATAAATAAATGGATGGATGGATGGATAGATAGATAGATAGATAGATGGATAGATAGATAGATAGATAGATAGATAGATAGATAGATAGATAGATAGATAGATAAATAAATAAATAGATAGATAGATAGATGGATGGATGGATGGATGGATGGATGGATGGATGGATGGATGGATGGATAAATAAATAAATAAATAAATCAGGGATAGGGTAAGAAGGGGAGGAGCAGCATTAACAGAAGTTAGAGAAATCAATGTTCATGCCATCAGGTTGGAGGCTACCCAGACGGAATATAAGGTGTTGTTCCTCCAATCTGAGTGCGACTTCATCTTGTCAGTACAGGAGGCCATGGATTGACATATCAGAATGGGAATGGGACTTGGAATTAAAATGTGTGGCCACTGGGAAATCCTGCTTTCTCTGGTGGACAGAGTGTAGGTGTTCAGTGAAACGGTCTCCCAGTCTGCTTTTAGAATGAGGCTTTTTATTCCAGGACAAAGGAGATGTCTTCCTTTTTTAAACAAAGGGGCTTCCCTTCCTCCACCATCAACTCTGCCCTCAAATACATCTCTCCCATTTCACGCACATCTGCCATCACCCCATCCGCCTGCCACCCCACTCGGGATAGGGTTCCTCTTGTCCTCACCTACCACCCCACCAGCCTCTGTGTCCAACATATAATTCTCCGTAACTTCTGCCATCTCCAACGGGATCCCACCACCAAGCGCACCTTTCCCTTCCCCCCCCTTTCTGCTTTCCACAGGGATCGCTCCCTACGTGACTCCCTTGTCCATTCGTCCCCTCCATCCCTTCCCACCGATCTCTGTCTCGGCACTTACCCTTGTAAGTGGAACAAGTGCTACACCTGCCCTTACACTTCCTCCCCCTCACCACTATTCAGGGCCCCAGACAGTCCTTCCAGGTGAGGTGACACTTCACCTGTGAGTCAGCTGGTGTGCTATACTGTGTCCGGTGCAGCCTTCTAAATATTGGTGAGACCCGACGCAGACTGGGAGACTGTTTTGCTGAACACATTTTAATTCCACGTCCCATTCCCATTCTGATATGTCAATCCATGGTCTCCTGTACTGTCAAGATGAAGCCACACTCAGGTTGGAGGAACAACACCTTATATTCCGTCTGGGTAGCCTCCAACCTGATGGCATGAACATTGATTTCTCTAACTTCCGTTAATGCCCCTCCTCCCATTCTGACTCCATCCCTATTTATTTATTTATGTGTATATTTTTTCTCTCTCTGTCCCTCTCACAATAACTCCTTGCCTGCTCTCCATCTTCCTCTCATGCTCCCCTCCCCCTTTCTTTCTTCCAAGGCCTCCCGTCCTATGATACTCCCCCTTCTCCAGCCTTTTATCCCTTTTGCCAATCAACTTCCCAGCTCTTAGCTTCATCTCTCTCCCTCCTGTCTTCTCCTATCATTTTGGATTTTCCCCTCCCCCTCCCACTTTCAAATCTCTTAATATCTCCTCTTTCCGTTAGTCCTGACGAAGGATCTCGGCCAGAAGCATCGACTATGCTTCTTCCTATAGCTGCTGCCTGGCCTGTTGCGTTCCACCAGCATTTTGTGTATTTTCCCACTATTACAATCTCAGTTTAAATTTGGACCACACCACTGTTACATACGCAGTATGAAAATTGTAAAAAAAGAAATACAATGTCAGAATCCCACCAAGGCTGTACCTTATACACAACATCAAAAATATGAATAAGCACATCTTATCCAACTAAGAAATTTACTCATATTTGGCACACACGTGCTTAGCTTCCAAACACATACAGTATAGGCTAGAGCTAGAAATGAGTTCTCCTCACTCACACTGCGTGAACAGAGATTAACAAGTTCACATTACTCTGTCGCATTCACATTCAGTCATAAAACAATAAAGAAAGACAAATAAACTTTTACAATAAATTGCCTTGCAGATGAACTACCAAAAAGACTAACCTAGTAGACTGATTAAGGAACTTCACAATCAAGCAATCCAGCGCTGATCAACTTACTTGCGAAACTATAACCATATAACAATTACAGCACGGAAACAGGCCACCTCAGCCCTCTATTCCGTGCCGAATGCTTACTCTCACCTAGTCCCACCGATCTGCAGTCAGCCCATAACCCTCCATTCCTTTCCTGTCCATATACCTATCCAATTTTACTTTAAGTGACAATATCAAACCTGCCTCTACCACTTCTACTGGAAGCTCGTTCCACACAGCTACCACTCTCTGAGTAAAGAAGTTCCCCCTCGTGTTACCCCTAAACTTTTGCCCCCTGACTCTCAAATCATGTCCTCTTCTTTGAATCTCCCCTACTCTCAATGGAAAAAGCCTATCCACGTGATGTACCATCAATAACTCTCGGAGACGTGAGGCGAGAGATAGGCTTTTATTAGCTGGAAGAAAGCCCTGTCAGCAGCAAGAGACCATCACACAACATCCTGGAGACTGAGGGAGGAGCAGTGCCTCCAATTGCCTTTATACAGGGGTCTGCGGGAGGAGCCACAGGAGCAGTCAGCAGGAGGCGTGCACAGACAGGAATATGTAGTTCACCACACCACGTCAACTCTATCTATCCCCCTCATAATTTTAAATACCTCTATCAAGTCCCCCCTCAACCGTCTACGCACCAAAGAATAAAGACCTATCTTGTTAAACCTTTCCCTGTAACTTAGATGCTGAAACCCAGGTAACATTCTAGTAAATCTTCTCTGTACTCTCTTTATTTTGTTGACATCTTTCCTATAATTCGGTGACCAGAACTGTGCACAATACTCCAAATTTGGCCTTACCAATGCCTTGTACAATTTTAACATTACATCCCAACTCCAATACTCAATGCTCTGATTTATAAAGGCCAGCATACCAAAAGCTTTCTTCACCACCCTATCTACATGAGATTCCACCTTCAGGGAACTAGGCACCATTATTCCTAGATCACTCTGTTCTACTGCATTCTTCAATGCCCTTCCATTTACCTTGTATGTCCTATTTTGATTAGTCCTACCAAAATGTAGCACCTCACACTTATCAGCATTAAACTCCATCTGCCATCTTTCAGCCCACTCTTCTAACTGGCCTAAATCTCTCTGCAGGCTTTGAAAAAATACTTCATTATCCACAATACCATCTGTCTTTTACATCAGTTAATGAAAGCAAGCATGCAGGTACAGCAGGCAGTGAAGAAAGCTAATGGCATGCTGGCCTTTTTAACAAGAGGAATTGAGTATAGGAGTAAAGAGGTCCTTCTGCAGCTGTACAGGGCCCTGGTGAGACCCCACCTGGAGTATTGTGTGCAGTTTTGGTCTCCAAATTTGAGGAAGGATATTCTTGCTATTGAGGGAGTGCAGCATAGGTTCACAAGGTTAATTCCCGGAATGGCGGGACTGTCATATGTCGAAAGATTGGAGCGACTGGGCTTGTATACACTGGAATTTAGAAGGATGAGAGGGGATCTGATTGAGACATATAAGATTATTAAGGGATTGGACACGCTGGAGGCAGGAAGCATGTTCCCGCTGATGGCTGAATCCAGAACTAGAGGCCACAGTTTAATAAGGGGTAGGCCATTTAGAACTGAGATGCAGAAAAACTTTTTCACCCAGAGAGTGGTGGATGTGTGGAATGCTCTGCCCCAGAAGGCAGTGGAGGCCAAGTCTCTGGATGCATTCAAGAGAGAGTTAGATAGAGCTCTTATAGATAGCGGGGTCAAGGGATATGGGGAGAGGGCAGGAACGGGGTACTGATTGTGTATGATCAGCCATGATCACAGTGAATGGTGGTGCTGGCTAGAAGGGCCGAATTGCCTACTCCTGCACCTATTGTCTATTATCTATTGTCTATCTTAGTATCATCTGCATACTTACTAATCCAATTTACCACCCCATCATCCAGATCATTAATGCATATGACAAACAACATTGGACCCAGTACAGATCCCTGAGGCACACCACTAGTCACTGGCCTCCAACCTGACAAAGAGTTATCCACCACTATTCTCTGCCATCTCCCATCCAGCCACTGTTGAATCCGTTTTACTACTTCAATATTAATACCTAATGATTGAACTTCCCTAACTAACCTTCTGTGTGGAACCTTGTCAAAGGTCTTACTGAAGCCCATGTAGACAACATTCACTGCTTTACCCTCGTCAACTTTCCTAGTAACCTCTTCAAAAAATTCAATAAGATTTGTCAAACATGACCTTCAATGCACAAATCCATGTTGACTGTTCCTAATCAGACCCTGTCTATCCAGATAATTATATATACCATCTCTAAGAATACTTTCCATTAATTTATCCACCACTGATGTCAAAGAAAATCTTAAGCATCCACATATAAAACATGTCAAATTACTGATATTCTAGATTTACAAACAGCTATAAATGAATTTACATGGATATTATCAATTATTGTTCACACTTCCTCATGAGATCTGGGAAGAGCATTCGAACATCATTCTTTCATGGATGACTCTTCGTTTTACTCCACCTGTATAATATGGCGTCACCATTTTCTCTCAAGGGCACAGGCAGCTCTTTTAGCATTACCAAGGTGAATACATAAGTGCACTTTAACAATAAAAAATTATATTCAAGGGTCACCTGATTACATTAGTTTCTAACAGTTATCAACGGAGGAGATGATCCTGTGTATGCTGCTGTGCTCTTTAGATTGACTGTAAATGAACAAAATCAGTGAAGGCGCCTAGTGTAGATAATAGACAGTCTTTATATTACACCATTGACGATTGCATCCTCCAAATATTCATTTTCATTGTAACAAATTTTTCCTAGTGCCTAACTTGTTGAAGTAGCGAAATTGTTTCATTTTTGTTCCTGGCCATTTCTAACATCTCCAAGTCTGAATGCTTGAAACCACAGTGAGCAAAACAGTTTTGAATTATCTTACTGCTTATTCCTCACCAACTTTCAGTGACAAATCTTAATGATTTTGAACACAAGCATAAGCAACTGATGCTATTTAAAAATTATACACTTTAAGCATGGTGTGGTGTCTAATGGTGATGTAAGTGTAGGTGTCTGATTTTAGTTAGAAACTGTTCGACAATGGTCTTCAGCTTCAATTAAGTTGCACCGTGTCCCAAATAAATAAAGGGAATTCAGGCCATTTTCTCAGTTAGTTTTTGTTCTTTAAGAGTTACCCCAAGTAAGTAGCTACCCGGGTGAGCTGATGGCCTAATTAACGGGAATCCACTGTATTCACATAGTTATAGAACATAGAACAGCGCAACACAGGAAAGGCCCTTCAGCTCAAACGTGGTGCTGAACCATTCCAATTAGTAGCCAGCTGGTGGTGCAGTGGCACCCGCACTGGGCTTCAAGGCGAGTGGTCCTGGGTTCGAATCTGCTGGTTCCTTTCATGCTTTCGATCTGTGCTGGGTTGAGTGCCAAGCTAGCAATTTGGCCTTGCAAAAAGCAGAGAAGTGCTACAGAAATGGCAAGGTTGCTGCCTGATGCGCCACAAGGCGTGGAAAGGAACAACTGCAGCAACAATTAAATTAGTGATCAAATGGTCAATGAAATGAATCCCCTCTACCTACACAGTGTCAATATCCTTCTATTCCTCTCACATTCATGTGCCTATCTAAAGACCTTTAAGTTTCTGGCTCTTCCACCACCCCAGCCAACACACTCCATGTACTCACCACATCTCGTTTGAACTTACCTCCTCTCACACTAAATGTGTGCTCTCCAGTATAGAATATTTCATTCAATTTTACAAAAACAACTGTTTTTCTTCCGACACAAGAAAATCTGCAGATGCTGGAAATCCAAGCAAATGACAATTCAAAGAAACTCTGAAGAAAGATAAGCAACACGCACAAAATGCTGGAGGAACTCAACAGGTCAGGCAGCATCTATGGAAAAGAGTAAACAGTCAATGTTTTGGGCCCAGACCCTTCATCAGGAGTCTCGACCAGTAACGTCAGCTATGTACTCTTTTCCATTCTGCCCGACCTGCTGAATTCCTCCAGCATTTTGTGCGTGTTGCTTATCTTTCTTCAGAGTTTCTTTGAATTGTCATTCAACCATACATGAACATCCATCGAAACATCCAAACGAAACAGCGTTCCTCCGGGGCCAAGGTGCAAAGCACACTACCAGCAGTTATACACAGCACGAGGCATGTTTATCACATATAAGACAGGAGTAAGGAGACAGACACACAAGAAATAATAGAGCCCAAGTCCCCATAACTCATGCCCTGTAGATTGATGGTGCACGGCTGTTGTTAGCAAGCCCGCAGCGTCTCATCAACATGTGCTAAAAAAGAATGCAACCACGGATAAACAGAATCCAGCCCGTCTTTCACCAAGCGAGCACTGGAGGGAGCACTAATTGGTGGGTCCAGCATCTAACCCAGCAAGGACGCAGTGCCACACTGCCTCCGACATCTCCTCCCCTGGGCAGCTACAACAGGAAACCCTGTGGCACGACGCCTGGTCTGACTGTCATTCCTCCCATTTATTATCCCTAGGCGAAGGAGGGGGAGGGCATGTTTGTGTCATCAAGTTGGAGGCTACCCAGATGGAATATACGGTTTTGCTCCTCCAGCCTGAGTGTGGCCTCATCGCGACAGTAGAGGAGGCCGTGGACTGACATGTTGGAATGGGAAGTGGAATTAAAATAGGTGGCCTCTGGGAGATCCCGCTTTTTCTGGTGAATGGAGTATAGAAGACCGCTCACCAGTGATAATTAAACCTGATTCTGATTCCAATTCACCAACAGTTAAAGCCAAAACAGTGCAGGAAAGGAAAAGAGAACTGGTGTTATCTTTAAACAAGTACAGTTGTTCCCTCACTTTACAAACTGACGTGATATAACCAGTAACGAGTAACCAGTATTTTCGTTAAAGACTTTGTCATTAGAAACACAAGTACCGGAAGAGATTAAAGATGCTTTAGTAAGCTGTACTGATAAATTTTGGGCAATGTTAAGGATAATACATTTCTTAATACCTTTGTTTTGGATGAATCCAACAATGACAGCATCACAAAATTACACTCAGTAGCCATTTTATTAGTTGTTGCCTGTACCTAATGAAGTAGCCACTGGGAGTGTGTTTATGGTCTTCTGCTGCTGTCCCCCATGTGCTTCAAGGTTTGTGCATTCAGAAGTGCTCTTCTACAAACACTGTTTAACACGTGGTTATTTCCTGTTAGTTTGAACCAGTCTAACGATTCTCCTCTGACCTTTCTCATTAAAGCATTTTCACCCACAGAACTCTGCTCGCTGGATGTGTTTTGTTGCGTTTCACACCATTCTCTGTAAATTCTAAAACTGCTGTGCATAAAAATTCTAGGAGATTAGCAGTTTCTGAGATACTCAAACCAACCTGTCTGGCTCCAACAACCACTCCACACTTAGATCACAATTTCTTCCCCATTCTGACGTTTGGTTTGAGCTACAACCGCGCTCTTGACCGTGTCTGCATGCTTTTATGCATTGAGTTGCTGCCAGATGATTGGCTGATTAGATTTCTGGGGTGGCATGTTAGCATAGTAGTCAACACAACCCCTTCCACAGTACAGGCCACCTGGGATCAATTCCCACTGCTACCTGTGAGGAATTTGTACGTCCTGCCCATGGTCACGTGGGTTTGCGTCGGGTGCAAAAGACGTACCAGTTGATAGGTTAATTGGTCATTGTACATTGTAATGTGATTAAGCCGGGGTAAAATTAGGGAATTGCTGGGCAGTGTGGATGGAAGGGCCTACTCCATGAGGTAGGTCAATAAATAAATAAATAAATGTTTGAATTAACAAGCAGGTGTTCCTAATAAAGTGGCCACTGAGTTTATACAGTGCTGTGCAAGTTCTCCAAAGTGCTTGGAACAACTGACCAGCTGAGTTTTCTTATAAAACTGCACGACAGTGTACCTAAGAGAACTGACGCACCAAAGGTAGCCACACCAAATATCGATTTGATTTCGTGCCTCACTGCTCTTTATAGTTAATCTTTTGATATTTAGAAACTTCTCATTTCCTTATTTTGAAATCATTTTCACCTTACAGATTTTTTTTGCGTGCGCTTAAGATTTTTGCTCAGTGCAGTAGGTGTAGACATTCTGATGCATTGAGAGGCGGAACGTGTTGATCACTAGTTTGACTGTGGGCCCTGCCCATTGTGGAAATCAGTTATCAGGACCAAGAGGGGTCCTGACAGTTTGGATATATTGGATATGATCCCTACAGATGGAGATCCTGGATCTAAGGGATGCTGCTTAAGTATATGGGGAGGGAGCAGATCGTACAGTTCTTCCTCTACCGGAGAGGGAGGGACCAGGTGGGGGAAGAAGCTCCTTAATTACTGTAGGAGCTAGTATACCACTCCAGGGGACTACATGAGTTTCAGCAGAGAAGATGTGTAGGAATGTAATAGAACAGTATGGAAAGCTTTGACTATGTATTTAAAGAATGAAAAGGAATTAAATGGTTTATTCTTGTAAATGATATTTTATTGTGAATAAATTTTATTTTATTAAAAACCATTACCTATTTAATGTAGATGAGGAGATTGTTTTCTTTCGCAAGTACTGTAGTTTTGCACTACACATCTCCCCCAAAGGAGCTGTAAGGCACTCCTTCCCTTCACTGACCTACAGGTCACCCTTGGGCCAGGTGTAGCACTGGCTTGGCTCCCCTGCCAATCCGGATCACATGAAACCGAGGAGCAGGTGGTGGATGGTCGTATGAGCAGCCGGTGCACATCAGAAGTCCTGGTTATGTGACCACTGACGCCAGGCAGACAATCCCTGAAGAGTGTTGATAATGGCTGGGAAAGCATACCAGCTCTGTAGATAAATTTGTCAAGAACAATAGTGGTCATGGGAAGTCCATGATCGCCCACATCATACGACACAGCACAATACAAATGAATGATGTATGAGGGAAGAGTTGGGTTGATCTTAGAGTAGGTTAAAAGGTCGGCACAACATCATGGGCCAAAGGCCCTGTACTGTGCTGCAGTGCTCTATTTCTATATTCAACCACTGGCTCATGGCACAGGATATAATGAGTGCTTCATGGATAATATTTATGAAAAATACTTAAATCAATTAAAATTTGAAATCCAAAATATGCTGAGAGCAGAATACTGAAAAGGTACCATACCCTTCCTTGACTTATTACCTCCTTCCAGAGATGCCGTTTATGTACCTGTAGAAGTCGGAAATCTTGAGCAAAACACACAAAATGTAGGAGGAATTCAGCAGGTCAGACAGCAACTATGGAGGGGAATAAACAGTCTATTAGCTACTTAATCTGCAAGCAGAGAGAATGGTTTCTGTGATGTGCTGAGCTGAATATAGAAAGGGGACAAAATTGATTTTAAAATAATTTTGCTGAAAGCAACATGCATCTGAATGTGTGACTGCTGATACTTACTCATATCCATTCCTGCATGGTCATTTGTGAGATTTGATTCATCCCACACTCGTTCATCCCACTTTGTTATCTACCTGATACAACATTCACGATTCAATATTGTTTAATGTCATTTTCTGTGCTGAAGTGGCAGGAGAGCAAAATAATTGTTACTCCACATCCGATGCAGCACAAAAAAAACAAGATAAAAAACACAACAATAATAAAAAAACAATAAATATAAATACATAAGATTATGTACTTCGATCTATTGTATGCCCATAAGGTGATTCTAGGCACAGGATTCTAGGTAAAGGCACCTGTACATAAGGTGACTGACAGGAAATGATAAAGTAGTGGTGGTTGGGGGTATGGGGGGATGGATTAGTGGGTGGAGGTGTTGATCAGCCTTACTGCTTGGGGAAAGTAAGTGTTTTTGAGTCAGGTGGTCCTGGTGTGGATGCTACGTAACCTCCTCCCTGATGGGAGTGGGACAAACAGTCCATGAGCAGGGTGGGTGAGATCCTTCATGATGTTACCGGCCCTTTTCTGTCACCTTTCTCTATCTGTGTCCTTGGTGACGAGTAGTTTGATGTGAGCGATGCACTGGGCAGTTTCGCCCATCTGTTGTTGAGCCTTCACAACCACACAGTGCAGTTTCCACTGCATTGACGCAGCTGGTTAGGATGCCCTCTACTGCACATCTGCAGAATAACATGAATAGAAATAGTTCAACAGTGGATGGTTCAAACTCATAATGAGAGGCATCTTAAACACTAGAGATTCTGCAGATGTGGGAAATTCAGAGCAACATACACAAAATGCTAGGAAACTCAGCAGATCAGGCAGCATCACTGGAGAGGAATAAACAGTCTCCCGTTGTTTTCCCGCAAGCTGGCTAAGTGCTACACCTGCCTCTACACATCCTCCCTTACAACTATTCAGACCCAAACAGTCCTTCCAGGTGAGGTGACACTTCACCTGCAGGTCTGTCAGGGTCATCTGTTGTGCTTGGTTCTCCCTGCTTGGCCTCCTCTACATGAGGGAGACCCAACTTGGATTTGAGGACCGCCTTGTGGAGCATCTTCACTCTGCGCACCAGCATTTTGTGTGGGTACATCATGGGTAGAATCCTCCCAACCATTGAGCACCTCTGCATGAAACGTTTCCACAAAAAAGCAACACCCATCATCAGAAGTCCTCTCCTCGCAGGCCGTGCTCTTTTCTCACTGCTGCCATCGGGTAGAAGGTACAAGAGCCTCAGGACTCTCACTGGGTTCAAGGACAGTTACTATCCCTCAACCATCAGGCTCTTGAACAAAAGGAAATAATGACACTCATTTAAGGACATTTTTCCTTGTTATTTCATGCTTGTTATTTATGGCTATTTATTTATATCTGAATTTGCCAAGTATGTTGTCCTTTAATCCTGTTTACAGTTACTGTGCTATAGATTTGCTAAATGTGCCTGCAGAAAAAGATTCTCAGGTTGTTCGTTGTGACATGTATGTACTGTAATAATAATTTTTACTTTGAACTTTGTGTTCCATTCTTTTAACTGATCTCTCATGGGAGAGGGAGACAATTGTGTTGCGTTTGCATGCCTTAGAGGGATTCCAACATCAGCTGCAGATCTATAACAATATTTGCAGTAATACTATAACTGTAATTAAATAACACCTCTGGTTAAGTGGTCTACTGATTGTCTATATCTACAATTTAGTCAGATGACTGACTAGTTAGATGAGATACTTGGATACTATCAGTGGTAACACCTATGAAGCCCATAGTCCGGCATTCCTTAAATATTTTAGAAAAAATTTGAAGAAGAGTTAATGCTGTTGTGGTGTTAGCAGGCTGACCACACAGAAGAAGGTATTTGGCATGTCTTGCAATGCTGAGCACAATCCAAAAAGTGTGTTGATCATTGACACAAATGACACATTTGGCAGTATAACACGCATAAAATACTGAAGGAACTCAGCTGGTCCGGCAACATCTATGGAGGGGGATAAACAATCGAGACCCTTCATGTTACATTTCCCTGCATGAAAAATAAAGCTAATCTTTAATTTTTTAATCTTTATTTTCTTTTTCTCTGGAACTGTTTAATCCTCTTGCTTTTCAAACATTTATTCCAATGTCCATGTTTGTTATTCAAGTGTAGTTCATGAACTTAAATTACAATAGCGTAGTGGTTAGCCTGGTGCTATTGCAACTTGGGATTTTGGAGTTCGAAGTTCAATTCTGGCATCCTCTGTAAGAAAGTTTGTACATTCATCCCATGTGCTTGTGGGTTTTCTCTGAGTGCTCCTGTCTCCCCCTACCCCAACCCCAACATTCCAAAGACGTACGGGTTACTAGGTCATAGATCCATGGAGTCATAGTAAATGCAGCAGAGAAACAGGCCGTTCAGTATCTAGTCTGTGTCGAACCATTTAAACTCCTTACTCCCATCGCACTGGAACCACAACTCTCCATGCCCCTAGCATCCATGTAACTATCCAGACTTCTCTCAAACGTCGAAACCGAGCTCATCTGCACCACTCATGCTGGCAACTCGTTCCACATTCTCACCACCCTCTGAGTGAAGGAGTACCCTGTCTTGTTTCCCTTAAACTTTTCATCTTTCACCCTTAACCCATGACCTCTCGTTGTAGTATCACCCAACCTTCGTGGAAAAAGCCTCCTTGCATTTACTCTATCTATACCCCTTGTAATTTTGTATAGCTTTTATCAAATCTCCTCTTAATCTTCCACATTCTAAGAATAAAGTTTGAACCTGTTCAATCTTTCTTTATAACTCAGGTCTTCCAGGCCCGGCAACATCCTTGTAATTGGTCATCTTAAGTAGCCCTGTGATTAGGCTAGGGCAGGCATGGGCAAACTACGGCCCGGGGGCCATATGCGGCCCGATAAGCTTTTTAATCCGGCCCGCAGAACTTGATGAAATTATATTAATAAACCTCGTTAATGTTTTTTCCCCGCAATTCTGGCGTTTTCCCAATAGATGACGCACTCTATATACATTGACCTTTGTTGAGGTGCAGCGTATTACTCCACATTTGCGCTTTACTCTTTGTCCGGCAGGGTAATTCACAATGACCTATTTGTGTGAACAGGCGTTCAGCGTCATGAACATCAACAAAGCCAGCCACAGATCCAAGTTAACTGACCAACACCTCAGAACCATCCTGAGAATCGCCACAACAAAACTAAATCCAGACTTTGATGCGCTGGCTAAAAAGGGAGACCAACAACACTATTCCCACTGAAATTAAAAATAAGTTTCTTCGTTGTGTTATGTAAAAAATGCATTTGAAAATATTTTTTTCAATAAGCCTTACATGTTACATGTCATTTCTGTTAAGTGATGGACATGAGTAGTGCACAGGTGCACGTACATTCTCAAAATAAAAAATGCACTCCAGATCAAATAACGCGCTCCACATACTGGCGCGCTGTCACTGTTCTGTCCTTGTGCTGGTCGTTGTTGAGTTTTGGCACAGGGGACAATTGAATAAGAAGGAGCAGGACAAGTAGACCTGCATCTCCTACAGTTTTTGAAATATAGTCAGTCAGGAGGAGAGTGATGATGATAATATCTTGGATAACAGAATTTTCAGTGCTTTAAAATAATAACTGTTACTATTAAAAAAAGCTGTATTTTATTCATTTAATTTTCAGTGTTTTAAAAGCGATTTCAATAAATAGCTAAATACCATGGGACTTCAAAGACAGATATTTTGTTGTAATGCATTTGTTCATTTTCAATTGAAATTAAAGCGCATGTTTTCTACATATCCCATGATATTTTATTTTCTCTTATGAGGTGTATTACCAAAACACTCCATCCATCTGCTCCTGGTCCGGCCCCCTTGTCAAATTTTAGAACCCTTTGTGGCCCACAAGTCAAAAAGTTTGCCCACCCCTGGGCTAGGGTGTGAAGTGATGGGTTGGGGAGCCGCACAGCTTGTTGGGACAGAAAGGCCTTCTCCACGCCGTATCTCTAAATAAATAAGATTATCTGCGAATGTGCTGTGATATTTACAAAACCAGACAGCTCATGATGTCATGTATTGTACTTCATTGGAATGGCTGCCAGATTGGCCGCAGTTCAGCAGGAGTTACTTTGGATTATTAATTAATGTCCCTGTTACAATCCCACTGTTTTATTGTTTTGCTGAATTTTTTTTTAATCACTGTAAAATGTCCCTCTGCATATCTGTAGAGTAGTTGCAATGCTGCAGGCTGGCCCTAGAAATTGCCTTGCAGTGTGTTTTGCCAATGATACAGGCTCCAGCTCAGTGCTCGAACTGTTTGAAATAGTCGCATAATGCTGAACTGGTTCCGCAAACTATGAACTCACTTTCAAGGAATTTACAACTCATGTTCTCAGTATTATTTACCTATCTATCTATTTATCTCCAGTATTGTGCAAAAGTCACATATATATGTATATACATATATAGCTAGGGTGCCTAAGATGTTTACTCAGTGCACTAGTGATTTTATCTATTTTATTGTACTGCTGCAAGAAAAAAACAAATTTCATGACGTATGTGAGTGATGATAAACCTGATTCTGATCTGGGCCTCTATTGTCGACTAAGAGTGGGAAGGGGGCAGGGAGAGGGGAATCATTGTTGGAAAAAGCAGAAGGGAGAGGTGAGGGAGTGGGAAACACCAGAGAGACATTCTGTAATGATCAATAAACCATTTGTTTGGAATCAAATGACCTTACCTGATGCCTGAGGGCTGGGTGTGTCTGCACCTGTGCCATGCCCTGCACCGGCACTCCTCCTCTGCCACACCCATCCCATGGCACTCCATCCTCATCATTCCCAACATCCTTTGACCCCTCCAGACTTACAAACTTGCTCACCACTCCACATTGACAAATACAGTACTGTGCAAATTTTTAGGCACCTTGCTATATATATATATATATATGTGCTAAGACATTTGCACAGTACTGTATCTATCTATCTATCTACTCAATGATACAGTGTGGAACAGGCTCCTCCTGACCAATGAGCCGCTACCCATCTATTTATTGCAGGGTAATTCACAATGACCAATTAACTTACTAACTGGTATGTCTTTGAAATGTGGGAGGAAACCAGGGAACCTGGAGGAAACCTACGTGATCACAGGAAGAACAATACAAACTCCTTACAGAGAATGCTGGAATTGAACTCCAAATTCCAATGCCTCGAACAGTAATAGCATCGTTCTAACTGATACACTACCTTTGTACCCCCCAGGGTAATAATAATGATAAATTATTAACTTATAATTGTCATTATTATTGTTTGTGTTTTTTGTATTTGACCAGTTGTGATCTTTTGCAGATTAGTTGTTTGTCAGTCTTCCTTTGTGCTTAGATTTTCATTGAATCTATTGTGTTTCTTTGTATCTACTGTGAAATGCCCGCAAGAAAATGTATCTCATGGTTGTATGTGGTGGCATATATGTACATTGACAATAAATTTACTTTGAATTTTGAATGTAAATAATAACTCTAGTTGAAAGTCCAAGGTTGTCAAGCCGAGGAGTGGTAGTGGGGACAAGCTCCCACTACATAAAAGTCATCCTCACGGCATGTACCTCAAATAGCCTCTGACAACCAAGTCCAACTCCTGGCCTTCTTGTGTGACTTATCCTGTAAGCCCTGTGGAAGCCCAGGAGAAGGGGCAAAGGCGGGTCCTGGCACCTTAAAACCACTGCTTCGGGTAGATGGAGCTCATCAGCCTGGGAAGCCCGTCCATGTAGGAGAGGGAAAACTCTGATTTCAAACCTCCACTGCCTTGCGGCCATACCCACTTAAGGGAAAAGCTTCGGGAGTAAACCCTGAGGACAAATCCGGAGCTGAAGTCCCGAAGGCAGTCTGACGTTGTCTTCAACCTCGCTCTTGCAACTCCTGCGACGTCACTGGTGCCAAGCTGTATCGGCCCTTGCCCAGTTGTCATGGAGAGGGGCAGACTCACTGCCTGCCGGTCTTCCATTCAACCTTGCCCAGGCCTGTGCCCTGGAGACGACACTCACAAGACTTTCCAGGCACTGATCCATGGTCTCCCAAGACTAATGGATGCCATCATCATCAGTTGAAAGTCACACAGTATTTTCATGACTGAATCTACTTCACCCTTCTGACCACAGGTAGACCATAAGACCATAAGATATAGGAACAGAATTAGGCCATTTGGCTCATCAAGTCTGCTCCACCATTTCATCATGGCTGAACTAATTTTCCTCTCAGCCTAAATCTCTTGCCTTCTCCCATATCTCTTCATGCCCTGACCAAACAAGAATCTATCAGCCTTTGCCTTAAATACATATGAAGACTTGGCCTCCACAGCCACCTGTGGCATTCAATTCCACTGATACACCACTCCCTGGCTAAAGAAATTTCTCCTTATCGCCGTCCTAAAAGGATGTCCCTCTATTCTGAGACTCTGGTCCTAGACACTTCCACCATAGGAAACAACCTCTCTACATCCACTCTATCAAGGTCTTTCATCATTTGATAGATTTCAATGAGGTCACCCCTCATTCTTCTGAATTCCAGTGAATACAGGCCCCGAACCATCAAACACTCTTCATATGTCAAGCTGTTCAATCCTTCCATCATTTTTGTGAACTTCCTTTGAACCCTGTCCAGTTTCAGCACATTGTTTCTACGATAAGGGGCCCAAAACTGCTCACAATCCTCACCGGTGCTTTATAAAGCCTCAACATTACATTCTTGCTACAACAACAAACTCTCAGCAAAGCCAAGGAGCTGATTTCAGTGAGGATGAAATTGGAGGTCCATGAGCCAGTCCTCATCAGAGGATCTGAGGTAGAGAGGGTCAGCAACTTTAAATTCATTGTTGTTATTATTTCAAAGGACCTGTCCTGGGCCCAGCACATAAGTGTAATTAAAACGAAAGCACACCAGTGAATCTACTTCCTTTAAAGTTTGCAGATATTCAGCAGGACATCTAAAACTTCAGAATCAGGTTTATTATCACTGGCATGTGACGTGAAATTTGTTAACTTAGCAGCAGCAGTTCAATGCAATACATAAAAATATAAAAAAAAAGAATAAAATAAAAAAATAAATAAACAAGTAAACAAATTACAGTATACCTATATTGAATAGATTTTTTTAAAGTGCAAAAAACAGAAATACTGTATATTAAAATAAAATGAGGAAGGGTCCAAAGAGTCAATGTCCATTTAGGAATCGGATGGCAGAGGGGAAGAAGCTGTTCCTGAATCACTGAGTGTGTGCCTTCAGGCTTCTGTACCTCCTACCTGATGGAAACAGTGAGAAAGGGGTATGCCCTGGGTGTTGGGGGTCCTTAATAAAGGACGCTGCTTTTCTGAGACACTGCTCCCTGAAGATGCCCTGGGTACTTTGTAGGCTAGTACCCAAGATGGAGCTGACCAGGTTTACAACCTTCTGCAACTTCTTTCGGTCCTGTGCAGTAGACCCTCCATACCAGACAGTGATGCAGCCTTTGACAAATTTCTATGGATGTGTGGTGGAGAGTATATTGACTGGCTGCATCAGAGCTTGGTATGTATACACTTATGTCCTTGAATGAAAAATTCTACAAAAAGTAGTGGATAAGGCCCAGTCCATCATGGGTAAAACCATCATGATTGAGTACATCTACGCAAAGTTTGGTTGCAGGAATGCAGGATCCATCATTAAAGACCCTCGCCACCCAGGTCATTGTCTCTCCTCACCGCTGCCATCAGGAAAAAGTTACAGGAGCCTCAGGTCCCACACCATCAGGTTCAGGAACAGTTATTACCCATCAACCATCAAGCTCTTGAACCAGAGGGAACACTGGTTCCATCACTGAACTGTTCCCACAACCTATGGACTCATTTTCAAGGACTGTTTATCTCATGTTCTTTATATTCATCACCTATTTATTTATATATTATTATTAGTAGTAGTTGTATTATTTATTTTTATCTTTCTTTTTGTATTTGTATAGTTTGTTGTTTTTTCCACAATGGATGTCCACCCTGTGGGTGTGGTCTTTCATTGATTCTATTAGGGTTATTGGATTGATTGAGAATGCCTGTAAGAAAATGAATCTCAGGGTTGTATATGGTGACATCGATGTATTTTGATAATAAATTTACTCTGAACTTTGAACAATAATTTCATTGTCACATCCCCTTGATGAGAGGGTTAAATTGCAGTCAAGAGGATGAGTTGAATAGAGTAAGAGGTCATTGTTGTGGCACCACTCGGCCAGATTTTCAATCTCCCTCCTATATGGTAAGTTGTCATCACGTTTGATTCAGTGAATGGCAAAGGGGTCAACAGCAAACTTAAATAAGCTGTGTTTAGCCGCACTGTCGTAAGTGTAAAGTGGGTAGAGCAGGGGGCTAAATACACAGCCTTGTGGTGCGCCT
This sequence comes from Hypanus sabinus, assembly GCF_030144855.1. Taxonomy (NCBI): domain Eukaryota; kingdom Metazoa; phylum Chordata; class Chondrichthyes; order Myliobatiformes; family Dasyatidae; genus Hypanus; species Hypanus sabinus. The sequence goes on along the minus strand of NC_082719.1, from coordinate 99,901,499 downwards.
ATGCTGATTGAGGTGGTGGAGGAGATGCTTTTACCAATCTAGATTGACTAGGATCTGCAAGTGAGCAAATCAAGGATCCAGTTGCACTAGGAACATTGAGGCCAAGGTATTGAAGCTTATGATTAGTTTTGAGGGGATGATAATATTGAATGCTGAGCTGAAGTCAATAAACAGCATCTTGAAAGAGTGCCTATGCTGTCCACGGTTGAGTGAAGAGCCAACGAAATTGCATTTTCTTTGGACCTGTTGCACTGGGTGGCAAATCAGAGCGGATCCAAATCACTTTTCCAGCAGGAGTTGATATGTTTCATCACCAGCTTTTCAGAACACTTTATCACTGGGTGATAGTCGTTGAGGCAGGTTACCACGTTCTTCTTAGGCACCTGTATAACAGAAGCCTGCTTGAAGCAGGTGGGTTGTCTCAGACTGCAGAAGTGAGAACTTAGAGATCTCAGTGAATACTCCAGCCAATTGATCAGCATAGTTCTTTAGTACCTGGTCAGATACCACTTCTGGGCTGGATGCTTTCCGTGGGCTCACCCTCCTGAAGGAGACTGAAATCACGGGCTGACTGGGGGCTGTGGGAGTTTGTGAAGGTCCTTCTCTGTTTTGATGGTCAAAGTGAGCATAGAGAGCTCATCTGGAAGTGAAGCCATTTTGTCACCGTAACCTTTAGTGTCAGAACACCAGAGATGCCTTCCACTCAGATGAGATGCTTAGCTGCATTCTGTTTGCCTGTTTGGTGGCAGGACGACGATGATGGGACTCATTTTCAGGAATACCGTAAAACTTTTCTTAGAAAAAATATTTGTCCTGGGATTGTGCGTGACGTCGATAAGGTCAAAGGCCTAATGTCTGTGAATGGATGAGTCCACTGGAGTCTGGAAGCTGAAGACGCCATGTGCTGGGGTTAGAGAACCATCCAGGGAAGAAGAGAGCTTCTTCTGCAGTTGTTGTCCTGTCACTTGTGCCTTGTGTCGTTCTGCCAGGCCAGGTGGCATTCTATGTTGGTGCTAGATTGTGTGGGTGGGAGGTGTGGGAAAAAGGCTTGTTTGTTGTTGTTTTGTTTTGTCGTCGCTGCTTGTGCTGTTTGGTTGAACGTTGTGGGCATGCTATGTTGGTGCCAGAACACTTGTGGACTGCCTCCAGCACATCCTTGGGTGTGATGGTTGCTGACACAAATGACCACATTCACTTTGGGTTTCAGTGTGCGTGTGATAAATAAACCTGAATCTGAATCCGAGTCACAGAACAGCTTAAATAGGTTCACCCACAAAGTGCTGGAGGAAGTCAGCAGCATCTATAAAAATAAGTAAACACTTGACGTTTCGGACTGAGACCCTTCTTCGGGACAGGTGGGGTTTGCTGTGTAACTCTGCAGAAAATGACATTATTGGTTTCTGTGTGGGTGTGATCTCTAATATAAGCACTTGAAGGGTTAAGCTATGTTTTTACAACTATCAAAATGTGTTGCTATGGGAACTGAAGTGTGAAGGGTGTTGCTATTCTGCAACTAGATGCTGAACTTCCTGACCACCACCGTTCAGATAAGCAGCGGCACTTTGGGGAGAACATACAAACTCCTTGCAGGCAGCGGTGGGAGTTGAGCCTGCATCTCTGGTTCTGCAAAGCGCTGTCCTAGCCACACCATTACCATGCCATGCAGATTAACTATCTGTGCCTCTGATAAATTTTGTAAACCTGTCAGGTCTCCGTCAGCCTCTGATGCTCTACCGAGATTTGACCAACCTTTTAGATACGGTTTCCTTTCAGATCCTTACTCAGCTCTCTCTTCAGTGCTACAGTTGACTCTGCTCTCACTGCATCTCTGGCATTGCATTTTTAACCCTGAGATCCTCCCCACTCTTATCTCTTCTCATCACATTTTTATCACCTCCCCTGGTGCCCCTCCTCCTTCCCTTTCTCCAAAGAGATTTTATAAGCATATTAAGGGAGAATAGGGCCCCTCGAGTACCAAAGGACGCATCCTTGTGTGAAGCCACAAGAGGCAGGTAAGGCCCTCAATTAATATTTCTCCTCTCTTTTTTCTATAGAGAAGTGCGTAAAATCTTTGGAACTGGGTGAAGTAAATGGGAAGATCTTGCGGATGATGGTGTTCAAAATAATGGGCTATTTCTTTTAAAAAACTGGTGCACACCAGGAAACTAGTCAAAACTGAATTTGGCACAAGTTTTACATTTTATTTGATGTAATTATCATTTAAAAAACATTTTGATATGTCAATGGTGACTGCAGAAAGACTTCATTAAATCACCAGGCCAGGTCCTGATTACAGAGTAAAGTGATTATCCACAGGTCTAACAGCAAATCCTATTTTCTATTACAACAATGGGGGCATGCTATTACATAATTGGACCATAAGACCATAAGATACAGCTGCAGAATAAGGCAATAGCCAAGTCTGCTGTATTATTTCCTCTCAACTCCACTCTCCTGCTATCTACCTGTAATCTTAAATGCCATGATGAATGAAGAACCTATTAACCAAGGCTTCCACAGCCATCTGTTGTGATGAATTTCACAGATTCACCATGCTCTGGTTAAAGAAATTCCTCTGCATCTCCATTCTAAAGGGGCATCCTTCTATACTGAGGCTGAGCATTCTAATCCTAGACTCCCCCACCATATGAAGCATCCTCTCCACATCTATAGGCTTTTCAATATTCAATAGGTTTAATTGAATACCCCTTCATTCTTCTAAATTCTAGAGAGGACAGGCTTAGAGCCATCAAACCCTCCTCATCCTTCCAGTAAGATGGTGGTGCATTCCATTGCAACGGCTTTTAAAGCGTCAACCAAAAGTGTTACTCTCTTTTTAAATGATCACAAGAACATGCTGGACTTTAAGAACTTAAAATACTGTAGGTCCACCCCATCAGTGAGTTGCTCGTTGGTGGAGAAACTGCTGGAATTGGTGTGGATCATGCTGCCTGTGTCAGAGAGGTGTCGGAGGAGTCAGTGCACGAAGGAAGTGCGCAGTCTAACAGCGATTGATCATCTTAGTTGCTTTTCTTGTGATCGCAAGATCCCATTGGGCATTTTTAATATGGAACGCTGCAAGCCCGACTCTCTGGTTGATTGGTTGGTGGAGTAGCTGCGTGGCCTCAGTCGCATTGAGGATTAGGCCTCAAGTCACGGGGTTGCCTGCAACCCAGGAGAGACGCATCAGAGTCCGTGCGCTCCACTGGAAGTGGTGCGGTGCGGAATCCGAGCTGGAGTCGGTGTTCTTCTTCTTAAGCCAATCACCCCTACTGGGATGCAGGCTGTCGACAGCAGCTCAAGGGTCCTCAGTCCAAGGCCATTTTTTCACCTTCTCTCCAGGTGTAGCCCATCTTCTAAGCAAAGATCCGTCCTCTCTCAGGGATGAAATCTTCAGAGCTTCTGTTGGCGTTTCTGCAGCACTGGGACTTTACAGGATGGGGTCGCTAACTCCATGCCCTCGCCTCCTTCTTTCACAGCCGGTCTTGGGACGGTCCATGACAGAACTGCCTGGCCTGATCAGAGTTTTCAGTATTCCTTTTGCTTCGGTCTCAGCCTGATGCTGCTCGCAAGTCTGTTCAGGAGAAAGAAGTTGAGAAGGCTGATGGTTGCCAGGAAGCTGAAAGGTTAGTGAGAATTTTGCAACATTTGGCAATGGCACAGCCGCGGGATGAAGTACAGCAATCTGTTGTCACTACACATCTACAGCAAACTGGAGCTGAGTAAAAGCATGACTCAAAGACTGTGAAACTTCTACAAGTCCCAGTTAGGGCTGTCTAGCAAAAAGTTGGAGGCCACCAGGAGCAGGTGAAAGAGTACTACCAGATGAAAAATCTCACCTTTGAGGACATCATCAAAGGGTGATGCCTCTAAATGACAACATCCATTATTAAGAACCTCCTCACCGCCACCCTGGACACTAACTCTTCTCATTACTACCAGCAGGGAGGAAGTACAGAGCCTGAAGTTGAGTTAGACAATCTACACCAATGGTTCATGAAAAGAGCTACTTTTTAATTGGCGAGCGAGATTTTAGATGAAGTGTTTTGTGGGAGATTCTTTGAGTTGAGGGGCGAGCAATCAGCAGGACAGATTCATTAGAAAGAGCCAATACAAATGGCACAGGTGCAAGCAGAGCGGCAAGTCTTTAATGGCCATTCCTCTGAATGTGCCAGACTTTAGAGTGTCTTTGGAGTCAAGTTAGGAAAAGGGGAAGTATGAGATCTAGGTGTTCTTGTACATCAGTCAATGAAAGCAAGCATGCAGGTACAGCAGGCAGTGATATGGGGAGAGGGCAGGAACAGGGTACTGATTGTGTATGATCAGCCATGATCACAGTGAATGGCAGTGCTGGCTAGAAGGGCTGAATGGCCTACTCCTGGACCTACTGTCTATTGTCTATTGTCTTTGGCTCATCAGGCTTAGGAGAGATCAGTCTTGGCCGAGATAGATTGTCTTGTAAGTAACTCTTTCTGTGAAAATGGATTTTGTGCTTTCCCGGCATTTATGATGAATAAACGCACGTCAGGCTTCAAGCCAGGTACAGGAATCGATAATAACCGACGTTTCAATGACAAACTCTGCCATTTTCTTGAGGATGGCAGTGTTTGTCATCGATATGCTGGTTATAATCGATACCTGTACCTGGCTTGAAGCTGAGAAGAGTTTATTCATCATTACTCTGTCTGTGCTGTTAATTGTTTATTCCTGATCTTTTAGTGCATAGTACAGTGAGAATGGCTCCGGGTCAGTGTTCTGTACTGTCTGAGGGATGTGGGATGTCTGGGAGATGTCCACTCTCCCAGATAAACACATTTGCACCAGGTGCACTGAGCTGTCCCTCCTAATAGAATTTATCAAGGAACTGGAGCTCCAGCTCAATGACATTCGAATCTTACGGTAGAATGAGGAAGAGCTACAGGGAGATAGTTACCCCTAGATTACAGGAGACAGGCAACTCGGTGTCTGTCAGGCGGAGGGGGGAAATACACATTAGTGCAGGGTACACCTGTGGCCATTCCCCTCAATAATAAGTATTTAACTTTAGATACTATTGAAGGGGTGACCTTTCGGGGGAGCTGCAGTGACTGGGTCTCTGGCACTGAGTCTGGAGCTGTGGCTCAAAAGAGCAGAGAATTGAGGAGGACGGCAGTGTTGATAAGAGATTCCACAGTCAGAGGAACAAAGATGAGATTCTGTGGGCACAATAGAGACACCTGGATAATATGTTGCCTCCCTGGTCCCAGGATCAGGGATGTCTCAGATCATATCCATAGCGTTCTCAAGGGCGACGGTGAGCAGCCAGAAGTCTTGGTAGATACTGCGCCAGTGACAAGGTGTGGAGGTCCTGCAGAGAGATTTTTGGGAGTTTGGTAGAAACTGAGAAGCAGGACCACCAGGGTAATAATCTCTGGATTGCTACCTGTGCCACATGCCAGGGAGGGTAAGAATAGGATGATTTGGCAGGTGAATGTGTGGCTGAGAAACTGGTGCAGGGGGCAGGGGTTCAGATTTATGAATCATTAGCATCTTTTCTTGGGAAGGTATGACTTTTACAAAAGGGACAGGTTACCCCTGAATCCGAGGGGTTCCAATATCCTTGGAGACAGGTTGGATAGCGTTGTTTGGGTGGGATTAAACTAATTTGGCAGGGGGGATGGGAACTGGAGTGAGAGTGCTGAAGATGAGGTAGTAGTTGGTTTACAAACAGAAGCAATGTGTAGTGAGATTCCCAGCAAGGAGAGGCTGATGACTGGACAAAATTGCAGTCAACAGGATTAGTTGCAACAGAAAAGGCAGACAAAATCAAAAAGAGTGGATAAAGGACTAAAGGACTCAAATTTAAATGCATGCAGTATTCAGAAAATGATGGATGAACTTGTAGCACAGCAACAGATTGGCAGGTGTGATGATCTAGACATCACTGAGAGATGGCTGAAAGAAGATTATAGCTAGGAGCTTAATGTCCAAGCATATACATGATATTGAAAGGACAGGCAGGAAGGAGAAGGTGGTGGTATGACTCCGTTGGCAAAAAATGAAATTAAATCATTAGAAAGAGGAGACATGGGGTCGGAAGGTGTTGAATCATTGTGGATAGAGCTAAGGAACTGCAAGGGTAAAAGGTCCTGTTGGGAGTTGTATCCAGACCCCCAACAGTATTAAGGATGTGCTCTACAAGTTACAAGGGGAGATAGAAAATGCATGCCAAAAGGACAATGTTACAATCGGGATTTCAGTATGCAGGTAGATTGGGAAAATCAGGTTGGTGCTGAATCCCAAGGAGGGGGGTGGAATTTCTAAAATAACTATGGAATGGCTTTTTAGAGCAGCTCGTGGTTGAGCCCATGAGGAGATCAGCTATTTTGGATCGGGTGTTTTGCAATTAACTGGAATTGATTAGAGAGCTTAAGGTAAACCCCCCCCCCCAAGGGAAAATGATCATAACATGATCAAATTCACCCTGAAATTTGAGAAAGAGATGAAGTCAGATGTATCAGTATCACAGAGGCGTAAAGGGAATTACAGAGGCATGAGAGAGGAGTTGGCCAGAATTGATTGGAAAAGACCACTGGCAGGGTTGACAGCGGAGCAACAATGGCTAAAATTTTTAGAAGCAATTCAGAAGGCACAGAATATATACATTCCAAGGAGGAAGAATTATATTAATTACCAGCAGATTTCTCAACATTTATAAACTCATCATTTCTAAAGAAGCAGGGTGTCTGAGGACTATCGCTTTGCTGTTTGGATTTTTGAGGCTCTCCATTAGTGGAGGTTGACCATGAACATTGCATCCCATCAGTCTACAAGATACACAAGCCAGGGCAGTACGATATGGAGAGCAAACTGTTTCCCGTGCAACAGGCTCCCCATCTCCAGACAGATGATGAATCCAAAGGAACAGCAGCTACATTATAGGAGTTGCCAGTCAGCACTGAGCTCAACAAAAGACTGCCTTTAAGGCTGATTTATACTTGTGTGTACGGGCTACACCATAGCCTATGCCGTAGTCCTGATTTTCACTTCTGTGTCGCTCTACGCTTTAGCGAGCATGCATTGGTGTGTGCCAAAATGCTAGTTGGCGGTGGGGTTTCTATGCCACTGTGTTGAGTTTCTTAGTGGAAACATGGACGAGGAAATACATTTCAAACATTTTCGCATGTCAGCAGGTAGATTTGATGATTTGGTTCATCTATTTCGCATCAGTGTACAGACATGGTGGAGAAGAAGCAAACAGAAATGCGATGCTACCAAGCGGATTGATCACAGTTGTTGCGGTTTGCATCGCTGCGACGTGTGAGTTAATTTTTGGGTGAGGTACACGTCATCCTACGGTATAGGGTACGGCGTAGGGTACGCGGTACCTACGGCATAGATGCCATGCACAAGTATAAATCAACCTTTAGGGTTTATCCATGAGTGGGAATAACTGCAAGACCGCAGAGGTTTGAGATCAGAATCTTCTTCTCCTAGATAATCGGCCAACCACGGCCTGAAGCAACTGGTTTTAAAGTACCTGTAACCCGCCTTTGCCCCCCTTCTGTCAGTAAAAATGGTTCAGTCGAGCTCAGCAGCTAAGTCACCCATGAAAGCCAGGAGCTGGACTTGGTTATCAGAGGCTGTTTGAGACTCACAACATTGGGAGCATTTAATCAACACTAGAAGCTTAACTCCACTGCCCCCACAATAGCTGTGACAACATTAACTGTACTGGTTCTGCAAAACAACATTTTTTTACTGTGTATCAGTGACAGTAAAGCTGATTCTGATTCAAGTTCCTGCTTTACTGAAGTGAACTGAACTCCAGTTAAGGATTGACCATCATTGTGAATTCCAGGGAAATGCTCACTTTGGAGAAACAATTGATTTGACAATAGCAGGGCTCTGTATCCAGCAACAACCCATTTTATTACTTGTTAGAAAATGACAATGATTATTGAAATAACTTAGAAGTAATAAGTAAATAGTAAGTGTGAAGAATGAAGGCAAGAAGCTGGGTGACTGCCAGGAGAAATGGAAATAGGCAGTTAGAGCAGAGCACCTCTGTGGCCATTCCCCTCAAAAACAAGTATACCGCTATGATACTTTTGTGGGGGATGACCTCCTGGGAGAATGCCACAGCCACCGGGTTACAGGCACTGACCATGGTTCCGTGGTGCAGAAGGGAAAGAGAGAGAAGAATGGAGTGGTAGTGACAGGGGACTCAATAGTGAGGGGAACGGACAGGAGATTCTGTGGATGTGAACAGGACACCCGGATGGTATGTTCCCTCCCAGGTGCCAGGGTCAGGGATGGCTTGGATCATGTCCACAACATTTTGGAGAGGGAGGGGGAGCAGCCAGATGTTTTGGTACGTATTGGTACCAATGACGTAGGAAGGAAAAGCAATGAGGTCCTGAAAAGAGAATTTAGAGAACTAGGTAAAAAGCTGACAAGCAGGACATCCTGGGTAGTAATTTCTAGACCTGCCTGTGCCACATGTCGGTGAGGGTAGAAACAGGATGATTCAGCAGATAAATGCATGGCTGAGAAGCTGGTGCAGGCAACAGAGCTTCAGGTTCTTGGATAATTGGGATCTCTTCTGTGGAGGTATTTTTTCGCCATTGAGAAAATTGTCATCCCTTTCATTTCTTCCAGCAAAGTGCATCACCATACTCTACTCAACACTGTATTCCATCTGCCATTTCTTTGCCCATTCTCCTAATCCATTTTAAGTCCTTCTGTAGCCTCTCCACTTCCTGAAAGCTACCTGTCCCTCCATCTACCTATTTTCTGCAAACTTTACAACAAAGCTATTAATTCCATCATCCAAATCATTGAGGTAATTGTATGAAGGAGAGAAGATTACTGTCCATGCAGGTCATTTCATTACAACATTCAGGTAGAATCATTTACTGAAAGCAGAATAGAGTGCTACAGTACAGAGGAAGTGCAGTGCAGATATATTTAGTGACTATGATAAAGAAGTTTATGAATGAAAGTGGAACCTTGCAGTGAAAAGGAAAAATTCAAACTGAAGGAACAAGTAGATGGTCTGATTAGTTCAGCAGAATTTAATCTGGAAAAATGCATCTAGGGATGCCATAGAATCATAGAACATTATAATATAGAGACAGGCCATTCAGCCCATCTAGTCAGCATCAAACTATTATGCTGCCTATGGATCCACACCAGGCCCAGAACCCTCCATACCCCTCCCATCCATGTACTTATCCAAACTTCTTTTAAATGTTGAGCTTAACCCCACGTGCACCACTTCTGCTTGCAGCTTGTTCCACACTCATGCCTCCCTCTGAGTGAAGAAGATCTTTCCCCCCACCCCCCATGCTCTCCTTAAATATTTCACCTTTAACCTATGGCATGTGTATATATGCAGCAAGCTAAGGGACTAAACTATAAGTGGAAGGATATTGAGTACTGTGGAGGAACAGAAGAAATGTCCATAGACACTTAAAGATGAGGAGACATGTCAATAAGGTGATCAGAAGAGCATATGGGATTATGTCTGTTATTAGTCAAGGCATAGAATTCAAGAACACAAGAGGGTGCTTCATATGCAGTGATCACTTTATTAACTACCTCCTGTACCTAATAAAGTGACCACTGAGAGCTTGTTTGTAGCCTTCTGTTGCTGTAGCCCATCCACTTTAAGTTTTGACATGCTTTGCATTCAGAGATGCTCTTCCTCACCGCACTGTTGTAACATGTAGATATTGAGTTACTGTAACCTTCCTGTCAGCTTGAACCAGTGTGGTCATTCTCCTCTGACCAAACTCATTAAGAAGATGTTTTTGCTCAAAGAATTGTTGCCCACTGGCTGATTTTCGGCACCAGTCTCTGTAACCTCTAGAAATAGTCATGTGTGGAAATCCCAGAAGATCAGCAGTTTCCGAGATACTCAAACCACCCCATCTGGCACCAACAATTATTTCCATGGTCAAAGTCACTTAGATCACATTTCTTCACCAACTGAACCTTGTGACCTTGTCTACATGTTTTTATGCATTGAGCTGTTGCGACATGATTGGCTGATTAGACAAGTGCATTAATGAGCAGTTATACAGATGTATCTAATAAAGTGGCCACTGAATTTTAAAATAGCTTTGTCACAGTACACAGTTTTGGTCCTTAGGTCACTGGAAAGGTGTGATTGCAGTGGAGAGATAGAAGATCTACCAGAATGTTGTCGAGACTGGAAAATTCTAACTATGAGGTTAGATTAGGTAAAATAGACGGATTTAAGGACATAGAATACAGATACAAAGAGGACAACTTACTATGAATTCCTTGACACCAGTCACAGCTTCCTCCAGGACAAAGGAAGGAAAGGCATCACTTCCAACCTCAGCACCAAGCTATTTACACTTCTGAGTTGGACAAAGATCTGTATTAAAATCCTGGAAATCAGAGTCAGAGTCAGGTTTATTATCACTGACATATGTCGTGAAATTTGTTTGTTTTGCATCAGCAGTACAAAGCAAGGTATAAAAGTAATGAAAAATTATAATAAGAATATATAATAAATAAACAAACAAATAGTGCAAATAGGGAGCAAAATAGGGAGTTAGTGTTTATGGATTCATGGAGCACCCAGAAATCTGATGATGAAGCTGTTTCTAAAACATTGACTGTGATCTACATACTCCTGCACGTCCTCACTGATGGTAGTAATGAGGCAAGGGTATGTTGTGGATGGTGAGGGTCCTTCATGGCAGAAGATGCGTTTTAGAGGCATTACCTTTTGAAGTTATTCTCCATGCCCATGATGGAGCTGATTGAGTCTACGACCCTCTACAGCTTTTTCCAATCCTGTGCATTGGTGTCTCCATATAGACAGTGATGCAATCAGTTAGAACACTCTCCACGTACATCTATAGAAATTTGTTAGAGTCTTCAGTGACATACAGAAACTTCTCAAACTCCTAATTAAATATAGCCACTGGGGTTCCTTCTTCATAATTACATCAATATATTGCAGCCAGAGAGATCTTTGGAGATATGGGACCAAGGAATTTGAAACTGCTCACCCTTTCCACTGTTTACCCTTCAATGGGAACTATAGTGGCTCCCCCGGACTTCCCTTTCCTGAAGCCTGCAATCAATTTCTTGGTTTTACTGGCACTGAGTTCAAGGGTGTTGTTGCAATGCCATTCAACCAGCCAATTTATCTCTGCACGCCTCTCAACCTGGAGAGGGATGGTCTCCGCCAGGTTTCAGAGCCAAGACATGCCGTGCGATGAGCAATCACCAAAAAGATCGGTGCAAAAAGCTTCTCATGATGGCGCCCCGACGACTCCACCAGGAGCTAAGGACACACACACACACACACACACACACACACACACACACACACACACACGCACACTCACTCACACACACACACGCTCACTCACACACACACACACACACACTCACTCACTCACACACACACACTCACACACACACACACTCACTCACTCACACATTCACTCACTCACACACACACACACACACACACACACACACGCACACTCACTCACACACACACTCACTCACACACACACACTCACACACACACACTCACTCACTCACACATTCACTCACTCACACACACACTCACTCACACACACACACACACACACACAATCACTCACTCGCACACACACACACGCACACTCATTCTCACACACACACACACACACTCACCACACACACACTCACACACACACAACACCTCTGTGTCACCGTCAGAGAATCTGCCAACAATTGTTGTATCATCAATGAATTTATAGATGGTGCTTGAGCTGTGCCTAGCCACAGAGTCATGAGTATAGAGAGTAGAACAGCAGGCATCCTTGAGGTGCACTGGTGTTGATTGTCACTGGGAAGTAGATATGATTTCTGATCCGCACAGACTGTAAATCTCTCCCTGAACACATTATGATAATGTCTTCATCACACAGACTACTGTGGTCCATGACAGAGGCTTGTCATGTTCTTTAAGGAAATCAAAGAGGGACATGGAATATCAACCCTGCCAGTGATGCCCATGTTCTGAACATGAATTACAAGAGAATCGTGAATAATACTTGACTATCATTCAAAGCAAGACATAAAATAAAAATATTGTAGGAAATTGGAAAGGAAGTTATGGAAAGGTTGGGCGGATTTGAATTGTTTCTTCTGGAGTGACAAAGACCGAGAGGAGATCCAAAAGGGGCTTCCTTTCAAGAGTTCTAGAATACAAGAGCAGGGAAGTGATGCTGAGGCTTTATAAGGCTATGCTGAACTCCCACCTTGAGTATTGTGAACAATTTTGGACTCCTCATCTACTTGTCAATGATCCCTCCCAACCATCCCACAATCTCTTTGACCTCATACCATCAAGCAGGAAGGACAAGCATTAGGACAAGAACTGATAGGATGGAAAACAGCTTCTTCTCCAGGCTGTGAGACAACTGAACTCCCTGCCACCACCCAGGTCTCATCACATATGAAGCGCCAGTGGAATTATACTGTTTACTTTCTGACCTGTATTGTTTTTGCACTTTATAGTTCGTTAATTTATTTGCGATAATATTATTTTATGTGTTATGTACACTGTGCTTTGCACCTTGATCCAAAGAAATGTTGTCTTACTTGGTGGTATCCATGTGTACAGTTTAATGACAATAAACTTGAACTTGATATTGACATCGTTTAGTAGAAAGGATTAGTATAATTGGACATTTGGCCACCACAACATTGTGGGCCGAAGGGCCTGCTCTTGTGCTGTGGCATTCTACATTCTAGGAAGTGTAGCTATCTGTGTGCATTTCTAAATATGGAAAACCATTCCAAGATCTGGGAATTGGGATAAACTGAGGAAAGTTATTGAGGAGTGAGGTCAAATATCTGTAGTTGGAGTTTTCCCAGTGAATCGATGTACGTGAAATGGGAAGGGCTCATACGTAACTACACAAGAGATCCTGCAGATGCTGGAAATCCAGAGCAACTCACACAAAATGATGGGGGATTTCAGTAGGCCAGGCAGCATCCATGGAGAGGAATAGAAAGTCGATGTTTCGGGCTGAGACCCTTCAACAAGACCGGAAAGGAAGGGGAAAGATGCCAGAGTAAGAAGGTGATGGGAGGTGAAGGAACTGATAGGTGAATCACAAACAAGAGAAAATCTGCAGCTGCTGGAAATCCATGCCACACAAGCAACATGCTGGAGCAGGCACAGCAGCATCTATGGAAAAGATTAAAAAGTTGATGTTTTGGGTTGGAATGGAGGGTTTCGGCCCTCCTCTAATCCTGATAAAGGGTCTTGGCCTAAAACATCGACTGTTTACTCTTTTCCATAGATGCTGCCTGGCCTGCTGAGGTGATAGGTGAAGTAAGGAGGTTGAGGAGGGATGATGAAGTGAGAAGCTGGGAGGTGATAGATGGAAAAGGTAAAGAGCTGGAGAAGAAGGAATCTGATAGGAGAGGAAAGTGCATCATGCGAGTAAAAGAAGGAGGAGGGACACCAGGGGAAGGTGATAGGCAGGTGAGGAGAAGTGGTGAGGGGCCATAGTGGATAAATAATGTAATTCTTAGTTTCGTAGTGGTGAGGTTACATGGCCTTTTGTCTACTTGCTGCAGCCAAATCAAACAAACACCCGAATTTGTACTTGTGTTATATCTTGCCACATTGAAACAGAACCAGAAGGTGATAAGATCTGATGCTGCAAACTGGAGTTTCCTGTCTCTAACTGCTGATGTGAATAAGTGGTTGTTTTACAGTTGGTTGGAAATCCAGAGGGAGTCATCTTGGCTCTTTATCTTCCTTGAATGGCTCTTCCTTCATTATTTCTGACTGAAGGCTCAGCATTGTGTTGAACCAGACTCGCTAAGCAGGATTTGGATGCTGACGATCAATTGTACGTCTGTGACAGTAAGTAACTATAAGTCTTTTTAAAGTGTTTTTGGTGCATTATTGGCAATCGGTGATAATAGCTGAGCTATTGTCTGAGGTCAGCCTGTTCAGCGAGTGTTAATGAGCTGCATGCATTTGTAAAGGCTGTAGTTTTGTCATCTGGTCAGACTTCATACCGATTTTCAGAATCTTTGTCATTTTGAATGCTGTACAGTGTGGGAATTGTGTGCTAATGCCAAGTTGGCCTTTCTATGTCAGTCAACGGTTTTCTAGTTGAATGTAGTTCTATGAAAATTGTACAAAAGGTTCTAATAGTGTCATTGAGAACTATCGCAAAGAAACAGGCGCTTCAGCCCATTTAGTCTGTGCCAAATTATTGTCCTGCCTGGCCCCATTGTCCTGCACTTGGATCATAGCCCTCCCACTCGTGTACTTCTCTTATTTGCTGCAGTTGAACCCACATCCACCACTACCACTGGCGGCTCATTCCACACTCCCAGCACCCTCTGCGTGAAGAAGACCCCCCCTTAAATATTTCACGCTTTACCCTTAAACCATGACCTCTGGTTTTAATCTCACCCAGCTTCAGTGGGAAAGCCTCTTGCATTAACCCTACCTATGCCCCACATAACTTTGTATACCTATGCCTCTAACAAATCTCCCTTCATTCTCCTAAACTCCAGGGGAATATGTTCTTACACTTTCAACACTTAAAAGAAGATTTGGATGGGTACATCGATGGTAAAGGCATGCAGGGCTATGGTCCGGGTGCAGGTCAATGGGAGTAGGTAGTTTAAATAGTTCGGCACAGACTAGATGGGCTGAAGGGACTGTTAACATGAACATTGAGTTCCCTAATTTCTGGTAATTTCTCCCCCTCTCCCCTCTCTCTTTTCCCAATCCCTAATACTGGCTAAGCTGTCACCCCTTGTCTCTCCTCACCACACCATTTTTTGTTGTTTTCCTCACTCCACAATATGTGTGCTGCTCTGGATTTCCAGTATCTGCAGAATCTCTTGTGTTTATACAGAGGAACTGGCTGCACCTCACACATCCAGGTTGTAAGGCCAAACACCGATCAGAGGATATTAAATTCTGGCTTAGTCTTTTGAGAAAACTGAGGCTAATATTGAAAAAGTAAACAGTGCAAAAGTCAATTCATGGGCTAAATGTTATTCAACATTATTGAGGACATTTTTTTTTACTGAATGCTTGAATTTTGCTGAGCAAATCTGCTGGTTCAGAAAGCATATTGAACAATGTTTTCTGAACAATGTCACCTGGAATGAAAGCATGGTGTGCAGGTACTGGTATTACTGTAGAACATAGAACATACAATACAGCTCAAATTGCAAAGTAAGTATACATTATGCAACCTTAAGGTTCGTCTCCTAACAGGCAGCCACAAAATTAAAAAAACCCAAAAGAGCCCATAAAAATGACCATTTGAAACAGTGAGAAAAAACAAATCATGCGAACGATGATGCAAGAAAATAACATTTTGAACTGAGGTCCAGAGCGAGTCCGTCCCTAAATGCTTAGTTCATTACAGAGTGGAGCAGCGAACTGAATTAGCCTGTCCTTCGCCTTGGGCCTCGACATTTAAATCTGGGCCAGCATCTAAGTTATCATCCAAACATTGGGTTTTAGTCGTTTCAATATGCTCTGGGACCTGGATCTCGCTGCCTCAATTTGGCCTGTACCCGACCTTTCTGATTTGGCCCGGCACTTAAATCATTGTCCAAACATTGGGTTCAGTCTCTACAATACATTCTGTGACTTGGACCCTGCCGCCTTGATTCAGGTTCTTCTGCCTATGATGATGTGCCAACCTTATAACTTACTCTAAGACCAATCTAACACTTCGCTTCCACATAGCCTTCCATTTATTATCATCCATGTGCCTACCTAAGAGTCTCTTAACTGCTCCTAATGTATTTGTCTTGACCACCACTCTGTGTAAAAAAACTTTCCCCTGACAACACTCCCATATTTTCCTCCATTAACCTTAATTTATGCCCCTGGTATTAGCCATTTATGCCCTGGGAAAAAGTCTCGGGCTGTCTACTCGATCTATGCCTCTTATCATTGCCTTCTTTCATCATCTTTGTCATCATCTTTCAAATTGCCTCTCAACTTTCTTCGCTCCATAGAGAAAAGCCCAAGCTTGGTCAAGCTATCCTGATAAGACATGCTCTCTAATCCAGGCAGCAGCCTGATCAATCTCCTCTGCACCCCCTCTAAAGCTTCCATATCCTTCCTATAATGAGGTGACCAGAATTGAGAACAATATTCAAAGTGTGGTCTAACCAGGGTTTCACAGAGCTGCAATACTAACTTAGAAGCATAGAAACATAGAAAACCTACAGCGCAATACAGGTCCTTCGGCCCACAATGCTGGGCTGAACAGGTACTTACTTCTAGAAATTACCTAGGGTTAACCATAGCCCTCTATTTTTCTAAGCTGCGTGTACCAGAAAAATCTTAAAAGACCCTATCGTATCGGCCTCCACCACCGTTGCGAGTAGTCCATTCCACACACTCACCACCTTCTGCATAAGAAAAGTTATCCCTGATATCTCCTCTATACCTGCTTCCAAACACCTTAAAACTGTGTCCTCTTGTGCTAGCTACTTCAGCCCTGGGAAAAGGTCTCTGAATATCCACACGATCAATGCCTCTCATCATCTTATACACCTCTATTAGGTTATCTCTTATCCTTCGTATCTCCAAGGAGAAAAGGCCAAGTTCACTCAACCTATTCTCATAAGGCATGCTCCCCAATCCAGGCAACATCCTTATAAACCTCCTCTGCACCCTTTCTATGGTTTCCACATCCTTCCTGTAATGAGGTGACCAGAACTGAGCACAACTTGCGGTTGTTGAACTAAATCCCCTAACTGATGATGGCCAACACAGAATACAAATTGCTAGGGGAACTCAGCAGGCCAGGCAGCTTCTCTGGAAAAGAGGAAACAACTGGCGTTTCGGGCCGAGACCCTTCATCAGAGCTCACTTCCAGCATCTGCAGATCTTCTCATGTTTGCCACAGACCATACACCTTCTAAACTACATTATCAACTTGCATGGAAACTTTGGGAGAACTATGAACATTGACCCTAAAATCTCTCTGTTCCTCCATACTGCTAATGAGTTCCAAGTGAGAATTATGCCTGATGAATGAAGATAAATATATTTCACTTGGATTTCCCAACAATACTTAACTTCTGTGGAACAAGTTGACTCTGTGGAGCCTCATTGCAGTCAAAGGCTTTTGAACTATTTTTAAATGCCTGCATTCAGTGGGCAGTCACTGCATATATTCAAAATTGTTTTTTTTTAGCTATTAAAGCAGTTAAGTGTTATGATACTTGTTATAAGAAAATACCTGAGGCTCCTGAGGGAGGTGATGGGCAGGTGAGGAGAAGAGAAGGGGTAAGAGAGAAGCCAGAATGAGCAACGGTAAAGAAGAGAACAGGTAGTAGACAGAAATTGTCAGAAGTTAGGCAAATTGCTGTTCACGCCATGAGGTTGGAGGCTATCCAGACAGAATATGAGGTGTTGCTTCTCCAACCTGAGAGGTGAGCACGTGGCCCTTTGCTCCATTGCTCCGCTGCTGAGCTGTAGTTTGTTTAAGCATTGGCAAAGTATATGTGTGGATACAGAGTGAGCTCAACTGCGAACCACTATTGAATCATCAGCTGTACGTCAGATTGATTAAGATAAAAAGAGCAAATTGGTTGAGACCTCCTGAATCAGAATCTGACTAAGGTTTATCAGTCTTGAACAGAAGGGGATAACTACACTTATTTTTCCCTATCATTGAAATATTCCCACAACCACTTTAAGGATTCTTTATCTCATGTTCTCATTATTTATATTTGCATTTGCACAGTTTGGCTTCTTCTACACTCTAGATTGTTTAAACATTGTCAGAATATGTGTGTATGTTAAGCTTTCATTGATCCTGTTATGGTTACTATTTAGATTTATAGAGTCATAGAGAAGTACAGCACAGAAACAGGCCCTTTGGCCCATCTGGTGCATGCCAAAAACATTTAAACTGCCTACTCCCATTAACCTGCACTGGGAACTTAGCTCTTTCTATCCCTACTATCCATGTACCTATCCAAACTTCACATAAACGTTGAAATTGAGATTCCATGCACGTCGTGCTGGCAGCTCATTCCACACTCTCACAACCCTCTGAGTGAAGAGGTTTCCCTTCATGTCCCCCTTAAATTTCTCACCTTTCTCCCTTAACCCATGACCTCTGGTTGTAGTCCTTCCGAACCTCAGTGGAAAAAGCTTGCTTGAATTTACCCTCTCTATACCCTAGATATGCTGAGTATGCCCACAAGAAAATGGTTAATAAAATTAACTTTGAACTTTAACATATGTCATGAAGTTTGTTGTTGTGAGGCAGTAATATATAAAATATACTATAAATTACAATAAGAAAAAATAAAAAAAGATTAAAAGATAATAAAGATGACCTTTATTTGTCACATTGAAATATACAGTGAAATGTGTTGTTTGCTTCAATGACCAACTCAACCCAAAGACGTGCTGGGCTGTGCCATGCTTTCAGTGCCAATATAGTATGCCTGTATCTCTCTAGCCTTAACCATACATCTTTGGAAAGTGACAGGAAACTGAGGCAGTCGGAGGAAACCCACATCGTCACAAGGAGAACACACAGCAGTGGCAGAAGCCTAATCCCAATGGATGATTGCTGACATTGTGAAGTGGCTGTGTTGACTGCTACACTACTGTGCCATCCCTTTAAGTGGGGCAAAAAGAGTGCAAAACAGTGAAGTAGTGTTCATGGGGTTGCAGACTGTTCAGAAATCTGATGGCAGAGGGGAAGATGCTCCTAAAACGTTCAGTGTATTTCTTCAGTCCACGATATTTCCTTCCTGATTATGGTGATGAGAACAGGTTACACGCAATTTTAAAATTTTTACACCAATTGTTTACTCCATCTGCAGTGAGTGAATCGTGTTGACTGATTCAAGGAGAGATCTTTAATTTTGATGGACAGGTTTCAGTCCTAGGTTTCTTAAGAAGTTGCAGTTCCTAAATGTATTTCTGCCTCAGTTGTATAAGATAGAATATTTCTGTATAGGTTTTCACTTCCTATTTCAAAAAGCAGTGTGTAATCTTAACTGTAATCTTAAATTGTTGTTAATTTGATAGTCAGCTTCTGGGTAGCTTAGTCATTCAACATCTACATAATCTTGATGGATCTTGTGGCCTTTATCTTGAGCTAAATTGACACCATAAGACCATAAGGCATAGAAGCAGAATTAGGCCATTTGGCCCATCGAGTCTCTTCCGTCATCCCTTCATGGCTGATTTATTATCCTTTTCAACCCATTCTCCTGCCTTCTCCCTGTAACCTTTGGCATCCTTACTATTCAAGAACCTATCAACCTCTGCTTTAAATATACTCAATAACATCTCAATACCTGTCTGTGGTAAGGAATTTCACAGATTCACCAGCCTCTGGCTGAAGAAGTTCCTCCTCATCTCTGTTCCAAATGGACTTCCCTCTATTCTGAGGCTGTGCCCTCTGGTCCTAGACTCACCCATAATAAGAAACATCCTCTTGACATCCACTCTATCTTGGTCTTTCAATATTCGATAGTTTCAATGAAATCCCCCGCCTCCTAAACTCCAGTGAGTACAGGACCAAAGCCGTCAAACATTTTCTGCTGTTCCTGTCAACTTGAAACAGAGTGAACTCAGTCATTGAATTCATGAGGAAAGGTAAGCTTGCATATGTTTTTTTGCAAATCATTTATTGATGTTCAAAGTAAACATTGTCACCATATGCAACTCTGGTGACTTCCCCTTTTCTTTACAGTGCTAAAGACTGGTCTCAGCTCAAAAGCTCATCTGTTTATTCATTTCCATGGATGCAGCCTGACCTGCTGAGTTCCTCCAGCAGTCTGTTGCACAGAATCTCCTGTCTGTTCCCCTAATTATAGAATCCCCTATCACTACTCCCTCCTTCCCTTCTGAGCACACAGAACCTGACTCAGTGCCAGAGACATGCTCACTGTGGCTTCTCCCTGGCAGGTCGTGCCCTCCCAACTGTAGCCAAAGGTTATACTTACATATTATTGAGGGAAATGGCCACAGTCTACTCTGCATTGGCTGTCTATTCCCATTCCCTTTCCTGACAGTCACCCAGGTACCTGCCTGTTATAAATTGGGGCTGAATACCTCCCCATAGCTCTGATATATCACCTCTTCATTTTCCTGTATGAGCCAAAGCTCCAGTTCCTTAACTCAGTCTCTAAGGATCTGCAGGTCAGACCACTTTGTGCAGTTGCAGTTATCAGGGAGACTGGAAGTCCTAAATGTCCCACACCTCACACAAGGTGGATCCATTCTCAGCACACTAGCTATGTACTTAAAAAAAAAACTTACTAGAAACTTAATTAGAACATCTGCCGATGCTTGCCAAGCCTGCTGAGCCAAAGCCTGTTCTCGCCCATGCCGGGCCACTCTAACACTGCCCTACTCCAACAATAGCTGCTCCGCTTACACCTCCTTTCTTTTTATCAGCTCAAGACTCACTCCCGATGAGACTTGCAGTTTTGAAACGGCTCCGGCTCTGCAATACCTCGCTCCCTCGCTCACTACCTCAAACAATACTCACTCCCGACAAGACTCGCAGTTTTCAAATGTGTCCCTATGCCTTCCGGCACCAATATAGAAAGCCAACCACTCACTAACCCTAACCTGTTCATCTTTGGAAGATGGGAGGAAGCCAAAGCACCCAGAGGAAGCCGACACATTCACATTGAAAATGTACAAACTGCGTACAGACAATGATGGGAAATTGAAGCCCAATCAATCGCTTGTACTGTAAAGCCTTGAGCTATTTGCTAATCTACAGTGCTGTACCACCCCCACCCATAGTGTTGAGGTTGCCTGGACAGATATTGTATCAAACATATTTACATACAGTATTTACATAGTATTAACAAAGAAACAGTTTTGCTTTGCCATTGCCACAGAGACAGCTCTGGGGGCCAAGTCATTGAGTATACTTAAACCAGAGGTTAATAGGTTCTTGATTAGTCAGGGTGTCAAAGGCAATGGGGAGTGGGCAGGAGAATAGGGTTGTGAGGGATGGTAAATGATTGAATGGTGGAGCAGACTGGATAGGCCAAACGGCCTATTTCTGCTCCTGAGGTCAGTGACCATTTATTAGCTACACCTGCATACCTCTTCATTAATGCAAATATCTAATCAGCCAATCATGTGTTGCAACAACTCAATGCATAAAAACATGCAGACAGTTGTTCAGGCAAATCTTTAGATTGGGGAAGACTAATGGGATTATTGTAGGTGGCAGATGTGAGAATCTTGGAAACTGCTGATCTCCAGGGATTTTCACACACGACTGTCTCTAGAGTTTACAGAGGATGGTGTGAAGAAGAAGAAAAAAATCTAGTGAGAGGCAGTTCTGTGGGAGAATTTTTTTATCAGCAAAATATACTTTATTCAAAAATAAAATTATGTACAATAAACCATTCAATGACTCTTAATCCATTACAGACGTTTCCACTATATTCTATACAGTTCCACACTTTTTGCCATTCATATGGCACTCTGTTGTTTCATCTTTACACACCATTGTTGAGGGATATACTCCTCTCCACCAGACCCCTCCCACTCCTGCGGGAGAAGAACCCTAAACCGTAGTCCTTCCCCACCGTGCCCTTGCAGTGGCTGCACCAAGTTTGAGTGCGTCCCTCAGGACATACTCCTGCAGCCGAGAATGTGCCAGTCGGCAGCATTCCCCCACGGACATCTCCGTGTGCTGGTAGACCATCAAGTTTCGGGCCGACCAAAGAGCGTCTTTCACCGAGTTGATGATCTGCCAGCCGCACCGGATGTTGGTTTCCGTGCGCGTCCCCGGGAACAGCCCGTAGATCAGAGAGTCCTCTGTTACGCAGCTGCTGGGGATGAACCTCGACACTGTCCCCTCCATCCTCCTCCTCACCTTCTCCGCGAACCCACAGTGTGCAAAGAGGTGGGTGACCGACTCCTCCTCTCTGCAGTCCTCCCGTGGGCAGAGGGGTGTGGAGATGACGTTCCGGGCGTACAGGAGGGATCGGACTGGGAGGCCCCTCTCACCGCCAGCCAGGCGAGGTCTTGGTGCCTGTTGGTGAGGTCTAGCGATGAGGCATTTTGCCAGATGAACTGGACGGTCTGCTCAGGGAACCACCCCACCGTGTCCATCATGCCCTTCTCCTGCAGTGCCTGCAGGACCTTGCGTGCTGACCACTGCCTGATGGCCCTGTGGTCAAAGGCGTTGACCTGAAAGAACTTTTCTACGGAGGACAGGAATGGTGGCAATGACCAGCTGACTGGGGCGTTGCGTGGGAGTGGGTCCAGACCCATCCTTCATAGCCTGGGGGACAGGTAGAACCTGGGCACATAGTGGTCCTTGGTGCCCACATACCTGGGTTCCACACATAACCTGACGCAACCACACACAAAGCTGGGCATCAGGGTGAGGGCGACATTGGGAATGTTCTTGCCCCCATTGTTCAGGGACTTGTGCATGGTGGCCCATTTGACCTGCTCCATCTTGGATACCCAGACGAATCTGAAGATGGCTGAGGTGATTTCCAAGCCGAAGGAGCGGGGGACTGGCCACACTTGCGCCAAGTACAGCAGCCCTGAAAGCACCTCACACCTGATGACCAGGTTCTTGCCCGCTATCGATAGGGAGCACCCTCCCCACAGCCCCAGTTTCTGTTTGACCTTGGCAGTCCGCTCCTGCCAGATCTTGTTGCACACCTTGGCCCCTCCGAACCAGATCCCCAACACCTTCACATGATCAGCCCTGTTGGTGAAGGGGACACTGGATCAGTCGGGCCAGTTGCCAAAGAGCATGGCTTCGCTCTTCGTGCAGTTGACCCTGGCCCCCGATGCCAGCTCGAACTGTTCACAGATGCTGATCAGCCTGCGAACCAACCGCAGATCGGAGCAGAAGACGGTGATGTCGTCCATGTACAGGGAGGTTTTGACTTGGGTCCCTCCACTGCCTGGCAGTGTCACCCCTCTTATGCCCCTATCCCACTTGATGGCTTCGGCAAAGGGTTCTATGCAGCACACGAACAAGACAGGGGGGAGAGGGCAGCCCTGCCTGACTCCAGACCTGATGGGGAAGCTGTCCGTTTCCTACCCGTTGACCTGGACTGCGCTACAGATGTCCGTGTAGAGCAGTTTGATCCAATTCCGGATTCCCTCCCCAAATCCCATTTTGGAAAGTACATCCACCATGTACGTGTATGATATCCCGTCAAAGGCTTTCTCCTGGTCCAAGCTGACCAGGCAGGTGTCCACCCCCCTGTCCTGCACGTAGGCGATGGTGTCCCTCAGCTGCGTGAGGCTGTCTGAGATCTTCCTGCCTGGTACAGCACAGGTTTGGTCCGAATGGATCACTTGTTCCAGAGCAGACTTGACCCTGCTGGTGATAGTCTTGGACAGGATCTTGTAGTCCACCTTCAGGAGTGAGATGGGCCTCCAGTTCCTAATGTCCTCCCTTTCCCCCTTCTGCTTGTGGATGAGGGTGATGATGCCCTTCCTCATGGACTCAGACATGCTGCCCGCCAGGAGCGTAGTGTTGTACACTTCCAGTAGGTCGGGGCCCATCCGGTTCCACAGAGCCGAATACAACTCGACCGGTAAGCCGTCGCTTCCGGGAGTCTTACCCGACTCAAAGGAACGGACGGAGCCAGTCAGCTCGTCCAGGGTCAGTGGCTGCTCCAGACTCTCCCGCTTGCCGTCGTCTAAGACCTGCGTGATAGACGACTGGAAGTTGTGGGAGGCTGTGGAGTCTGTGGCCTTTTCTCCATACAGACCAATATAGAAGGACCTGCAGATCTTCAGTATGTCTGTCTGAGAGGATGTGACTGAGTCATCCTCTTCCTTAAGGCTGTGGATCACAGAGCTCCCCTGTGCACCTTTTGGAAGAAGAAGCGTGAGCACGTCTCGTCCTGCTCCATGGTTTGGACCCTTAATCAGAAGATGATCTTGAAAAATCCAGCGGCAAAGTGCTGGGTTTGCTGGCCTTTCACTTCTTGAAATTCCTCCCTGACATCCACCCTCTTCGACTGCAGAAGGAGGAGTTGCTGCAACTGTGTCTGGAGTTTACGCAGTTCCCTCTGCCCCTGCCTTACTTTCTGGATACCCTTGCGGATGAAGAACTTCTTGATGTTCCCCTTGGTGGCTTCCCACCAGAGAACCGGGGAATCAAAGAAGGCTTTCACGGTTCTCCAACCTGTGTACTCCCTCTCTAGTTCCTCAATGTTCTCTACGGTCAGCATTTTCCCTTGGTAATGAGAGAGTTCAGGGGAGAATTGCCAGATAAATTCAAGCTGACAGGAAGATGACAGTAATTTAAATAACCTCACATTAAGACAGTGGTGTGCAGTGGATAGGCTACAGCAGCAGAAGACCACGAACATATAGAACTGTATTCAGTGGCCACTTAAGTAAGTACCCCCATACCTAATAAATTGGCCACTAAGTGTACATTGTAAATTTTTATAGACTTAACCTCATTAAAGTTGAGTTTCCTCTCTGGCCCAGTGTAATGGATCCTTTTTGAGTCACTATGTGATAAGACTGGTAGAACGAGCCTTGTGCCAGGATATGTAGATATGTTTACGCGTGATTGGCTACTGAGGACTGCACTCAACAGGGCATTGTTTTTTTAAATCTCTAGCTTAAACATTTTATGCAAATTTAAGCTTGCTTGACAAGAATCAAAGCAATATTTTAAACAAGACATCGCAGCAATTTTTCTGACAACGTGAAATGTCAGATATTTTGAAAGTACTAAAGATACGTCTAAGTCTACAACAGCATAAAATGATGGTGGTTTAGAGGAAATTTATTTAAGTTCCAAGCTGATGCCCCTAAGAAATAGAATTTGAAAACATAAGTACAAGAGATTCCATAGATGCTTGAAATTTTGAACAATGCACACAAAATGCTGAAGGAGCTCAACAAGTCAGACAGCATCAATGAAGAAGAATGAACTGTTGATGTTTTGGGCCAAAATCCAAGGAATTTCACCACAAATGTTGCATTTTGTGTGTGTGTTGCTCAGAATTTGAAAACAACTTTTCTAAACTTCAACTCCACTACAGCTTGGGTACTATCCCGAGTACTGGATAAAAGCAAAAGGAGGAAAGAAAAGATGAGCTGCTGGGATCAAAAGGAAAGCAGTTCAACTCGAAATGTTGACTGAAAATTCCTGCCACACACGCTGCCTTCACCAGTTGAGTTCATCCAACAGCCTAGACTTTTGTTACAGATTCTGGTACCTGCAGTCTCTCTATAGTTGCCAGAAATGTATTTTATGTCTGTCCTGAGATCTAATTATAGCCCCAAACTTTCAAGTGGAGTGTTTAGTCTGATAGGAGAAGATGATGGTCTATGGAAAAAAAAGAAGGCGGAGGGAAACCAAAGGGGGGTGATGGGCAGCCGAGGAAAAGAGGAAAGAGCGGAACCAGAATGGGAGTGGCCAGTTGGTTCCACTCTTTTCTTTTCTTCACCTGCATTTTAGTCCCTCTGGTGCCCATCCTCCTTCCCTTTCTCCCATGATCCACTAGCGCCTCCTATCAGATTCCTTCTTCTTCAGCCCTTTGCTGCTTCCACCTACCCCTTCCTGGCTTCTTACTTCAGTACCCCCTTCTCCACCCACGCGTCCTCTCCCTCAACTGGTCTCACCTATCACCTGCCAGCTTGTACTCCACCCCTCACTGCCACCTCCTCATTTTGGCTTCTGCCCCTTTCCTTTCCAGTCCTGATCAAGGGTATTAGCCTGAAACATCACCTGTTTATTTCCACCATAGATGCTGCCTGATCTGCTGTGTTCCTGCAGCACTCTGTGTTTGTTGCTCAAGATTGTCAGCATCTGCAGAACCCCTTTTGTTAATTGATAGCAATTGTGAATTGATTTCAATTACTGCTGAAATCAACTCTCTCTCTGTCTCTTTTTCACTCTGTATGTCTATCACCCTCTCTCTTGCTGTCTCTGTTTGTGTCTGTTTCTATGTCACCCTTCTCTCTCACCCTTTCTCTCTTTTTTCTGTGTCTGCCTCTCTCTGTCCATCTCTCTCTCTCTCCCTCTGTTTCTCTGAGCATGTCTCCCTCCCCCTCTCCCTCCATCATTCCCCCCCTTTCTTGTTCTTGATATAGAGTGCACTCCTGGGTCAGAATCCTATGGGTTGAGCCCAGTTACAGAAGCGAGGGTCTCCCACAAACCATTGCAAGTATGAGGCTAAATTTGGTGACACAGAAGCTGTCAGCAGAAAGCCACGTTTGACAGATGCATGTGTTAGTGTTTTACAGTTCTCACGTTTCAGATGATGCTGGTTTTAACATTGACTATATTAGATGTGTGGTTCTTCAACTTCCTTTCTCCGCCCACCACTTCAGCATTCAAAGCAAATTTATTATCCAAGTATATAGATGCCACCATACACAACCCAGAGGAGCATTCTCTTGTGGCCATTAACAGGAAACACAACAGGATCAATGAAAAATCGCACCTGACTAGATGGACAAACAGCAATGGGCAAAAAAACAACAAACTGAGCAAATACAAACTGTAAAAGAAAGAAAGAAATAACAATAAGAAGAAATAAATAGGCAGTAAATATTGAGAACATAAGATTAAGAATGTTGAAAGTTAATCCATAGGTTGCAGAACAGTTCAGTGCAGGGGTGAGTGAAATTGAGTGAAGTTATCCCCTCTGGTTCGACAGCCGGATGGCTGAGAGGTAATAACCTCTGGTGGTGTGGCTTTGGAAGTATTTTAAGCCCTACCCACCTCCTTTATTGCGTAGTGCATTCCTGAGTTTGACTAGTCAAAATGCAATAGGCTTGGGCATTTATTACTTTATATCTTTTCAGCCTGCCAAATACAGGAAGTGACTGGAACTGTCAGAATGTCTAATTGCTAGATAACCACATTTTCTCACCAGTACAGTAATTCTTTCTTATTAACACTTAAGATTCTGCAGATGCTTGAAATTCAGAGCAAGGGTCACAAAATGCTGAAGGAACTTGGTCAGGTAGCATCCATGGAGAGGAATAAAAGGTCAAAGTTTTGTGCCAAGACCCTTCATCAAGACTGGAAAAGAAGGGCGTAGAAGCCAGTGTAGGAAGCTGGGCTGAGGGGGAGGATGTTAGGTGAGTGGGAAGGAGGATGGGTGTGGGAGGAGGCTGGGAAGGGATAGGTGAAAGTGGTTAATGGCTGCAGAAGAAGGAATCTGACAGGAGAGGGGCGTGGCCCATGGGAGAAAGGGAAAGAGGAGGGAACCAGAGGAAGGTAATGGACAGTTGACGAAAAGAAGAGGGGTAAGAAGGGAGGCAGAATGGAAGAAGAGAGCGCAGGGAGGGTGAGAAATTACTGGAAGCTAGAGAAATCAATGTTCATGCCATCAGATTGGAGATTACCCAGCGAACAGTGATTTGGGTTCAGTTCCTATCATTGTCTGATAGGGGTTTGTACTTTTTCCCCATGACGGTGTGCATTTCATCCAAGTGCTCCAATTTCCACTCGCATTCCAAAGACGACTGGATTAGGGTTATTAAGCGTGGGCATGCTATGTTGGTGCCTGAAACATGGCTACACTTGTGGGCTGCACCCAGCACATCCTCAGACTGTGTTGGTAATTGACACAAACAATGTATTTCATGAACTCGAGGAAATTTGTAGAAGCTGGAAATCCAAGCAACACAGACAAAATTCTGGAGGAACTCAGCTAGTCAGGTAGCATCTGTGGAAATGAAAAAACACTCATGGATTCCAGCCAAAACGCTTCCCCATGTCTGAATAAAAAGGGGCAAGACGTCAGAATAGAAAGGTGGGGTGAGGGGAAAGAAGCAAGCTGGAAGGTGATAGGGGAAGACAGATGGGTAGGAAAAGTAAATGACTGGAGGTGATAGGAGAGAAGAGTGGTCATAGGAGAAAGGGAAGGAGGAGGGGATCCAGAGGGAAGTGACAGGCAGGTGAGAAGAGATATAAGGCCACAGTGAGGAACAGGGGAGGGGGAGGAAAAACATTTACGGAAAGTAGAAATCAATATTCATGCCATAGTTTGGAGGCTACCCTGAAGGAATATGAGGTGTTGCTCCTCCACCCTGAGTCTAGCCTCATTGTGGCAGTAGAGGAAGCCATGAATTGATATGCCAGAATGGGAATGGGAAGTAGAATTAAAATGGGCAGCCACTAGGATATTGTGCTTGATGCAGCGGATAAAGTGAAGATGCTCACCAAAGCAGTACTTCAACCTGCATCGGGTATCACTGATGTAGACAAGAAGGCACTGGGAACATTGAATGCAGTAGATAATCTTCTCAGGTGATGTGTCACCTCACCTAGAAGGATTCCTTGTGACCCTGAATGAAATAAACATACACTTTTTTTTCAAGGTGTTCTTCCGGATTCCCATTAAATTAGTAGCAATAGATAAGCAGAATTCCTGCAGGAATGCCATCCCATGATGTTTTGTCAACTGGAAAAATAAATCAATGTACACTAGATCAGCATTATTTACAGAGAGCTCAGTGGCTGGTTGTGTGGCACATGCACAGACAGAACCGAGTGACTCCACACAACAAATACAATTCAGTTTGCCGGGAATCTCGATTCTGTGCACTTTTTTTCCTCTTGGAAACATTACATTGCACCCTAAACACAAGCGATTTGACAGATGCTGGAGGTCGTGATCAGTGTAAACTCAAAACTTGATTTCTCATTCAGGTCATATTGTTATAAATTGGCTCTTTGTTTGAAATCAAGTTTTCTGAGAACTCCCAATTCTTTTGACAGTGAGTCATGTTGCACTATGCAGCCAGTAACTGTTTTGCATACTGATAACATGACTCATCCTCTAACCTGCATTTCTTCATGAACTGCTGTGGATTCGATATATTGCATAACTTTCTTTGTCTGTAAGTCTAACCAAGGGATAACTGACAGAATTCAAAGACTTCCTAATTTTAATTAATTTCTTTCCTTTTCAGACCAATTGTTAAGTTATATAAAGAGGTAGTTAGTTCCCTTTAGATCCTATTTTACATTCTCGGAAGGCAGAAAAACTCTGAGAGCTATCTAAACACAACTGGATTATGTCATCATCATTTACAGCCCTGACAAAGGGTTATGCTTCGTGAGAAGTGAGAGGGAGCTTCTCATTTTTAACTAGAATATAAAAGCAAGGATGTAATGTTGAGGCTTTATAAGACCATAAGACATAGGAGCAGAATTAGGCCATTTGGTCCATCGAGTCTGCTCTGCTATTCAATCATGACTGATTCTTTTTTCCTCTCCTCAACCCCCTTCTCTGGCCTTCTCCCCGTAACCTTTCGTATTGTGTTCAATCAAGAATCTAGCAATCTCTACTTTAACGCACTGGTGAGGCCTCACTTGAAGTATTCTGAGGTGTTTTAGGCCCTTTATCTAAGAGAGGATGTGCTGAAATTAGAGAGGGTTCAAAGCAAGATCAAGAAAATGATTCCTGAATTGAGAGGCTTGTCAATGAGGAGTTGATGCTTCTGGGCCTGTACTCACTGGAATTCAGAAGAATGAGGGGAAATGTCATTGTAAGCTCATTGAAATCTCATCGCAGAGTGGTTGTAGATGGGTCATATTCTGCATGAGGATCAGTGACCAGTGGAGTGCCTCAGGGGTCTGTTCTGGGACCCTTACTCTTCATGATTTTTATAAATGACCTGGATGAGGAAGTAGAGGGATGAGTTAGTAAGTTTCCTGATGACACAAAGGCTGGAGATGTTGTGGATAGTGTGGAGGGCTGTCAGAGGTTACAACAGGACATTGATAGGATGCAAAACTGGGTTGAGAAGTGGCAGATGGAGTTCAACCCAGATAAGTGTGAGGTGGTTCATTTTGGTAGGTCAAATATGATGGCAGAATATAGTATTAATAGTAAGACTCTTGGCAGTGTGGAGGATCAGAGGGATCTTGGGGTCTGAGTCCATAGGACGCTCAAACTAGCTGCGCTGGTTGACTCTGTGGTTAAGAAGGTGTACAGTGTATTGGCCTTCATCAATCGTGGAATTGAATTTAGGAGCAGGGAGGTAATGTTGCAGCTGTATAGGACCCTGGTCAGACCCCACTTGGAGTACTGTACTCATTTCTGGTCGCTACATTACAGGAAGGATATGGAAGTCATAGAAAGGGTGCAGAGGAGATTTACAGGGATGTTGCCTGGATTGGGGAGCATGCCTTATGAGAATAGGTTGAGTGAACTTGGCCTTTTCTCCTTGGAGCGATAGTGGACAAGAGGTGACCTGATAGAGATGTATAAGATGATGAGAGGCGTTGATCGTGTGGGTAGTCAGAGGCTTTTTCTCAGGGCTGAAATGGTTGCCACAAGAGGACACAGGTTTAAGGTGCTGGGGAGTAGGTACAGAGGAGATGTCAGGGGTAAGTTTTTTTTAATGAAGAGAGTGGTGAGTGCGTGGAATGGGCTGCCAGCAATGGTGGTGGAGGCGGATATGACAGGGTCTTTTAAGAGACTTTTGGATATGTATATGGAGCTTAGTAAAATAGAGGGCTACGAGTAAGTCTAGTAACTTCTAAGGTAGGGTCATGTTCGGCACAACTTTGTAGGCCAAAGGGCTTGTATTGTGCTGTAGGTTTTCTATGTTTCTATGAAACCTATTGAATGTTGAGTGCCTTGATAGAATGGATGTGGAAAGGATGTTTTCTTTGGTGGGAGAGTCTGAGACCAGTCAGCACTGCCTCAGAATAGGGAGATGTCCATTTAGAACAGAGGTGAGTAGGAATTTCTTTTATCAGTGGTGGATCTATGGAATTTGTTGCCATAAGTAGCTGTAGAGGCTAAAGTCATTGGGTTTATTTAAGACAGGGATTGATTAGTCAAGGCATGAAGGGAAGCAGGAAGAAGTCAGGAGATTGGGGCTGAGAGGTCAAATGGATCAGCCACGATGAAATGGTGAAGCAGACTCAATGGGCTGAACAGCTCAATTCTGCTCCTTTGTCTTATAGTTTTATGGCCTATGCTCAAAATGTTGACTGCTTATTCTCATCCATAGATGCTATCTGAAATGCTGAGTTCCTCTAGCATTTTTTGAGTGTTTTTGCTGATCTAAGGTTATCTAAGGTAGTTTTTGAATTTAAGATTTAGTCTAACTAATTTTTTTTAACAAAGGAGCTGACTCTCCCAATGTTGGAAACATCCTCTCTACATCCACTCTATCTAGGCCCTTCAATCTTTGATAGATTTCAATGAGATACCCCTCACTCTTCTAAACACCAGCAAATACAGACCCAGAGCCATCAAACGTTACTCAATGCTAACTCTTTCATCCCAGGGATCATTCTCATGAAACTTCCCTGGACCCTTCCCAATACCAGCACATCCTTTCTTCGATAAGGGGCACAGATCTTTTCACAGTACTCTAAGCTCCTCTCAAGAGATGCATCCATGATCATTCCTGATGAGCAACATTTAGAGGAAGCTCTACTGGGATGTATCATGGCTTAGTACAGCAACTGCTCTGCCTGTGATCGCAAAAGAGTGGTGGACACAGCTCAGCACATCACTAAAACAAGCCTCCCTTCCATAAACCCTTCCTACACTTCTCTTTGCCTTGGTAAAGCAGCCAGCATAATTAAAACCTCACCCATGGAGTTTAACCTGATGAAATGTGAAGTATTGCACGTTGGTCAAATTGGGTTGCTCAATAGCGTGGTGGTTAGCACAAAGCTTTACAGTACTGGTGACCCGGGTTCAATTCCCGCTGCTGCCTGAAAGGAGTTTGTTCATTCTTCCTGTGACCACGTGGGTTTCCTAGTTTCCTCCCACAGTCCAAAGACATACCAGATTAATTGGTTATTGGAAGTTATCACATGAGTAGGCTAGGATTAAATCAGGGGTTGCTGAGCAGCATGGTTTGAAGGGCCGGAAAGGCCTGTTTCATGTTGCATCTCAATAAGTAGAATAAAATAGATATGTGAAGAGACAGTACGGTTTAAACAGCAATACTCAAACAGTGTTGATGTGTAGAGGATGGTAGGGTTAAAGAACCAGGGCATACAAAGGATATAGAAAATCTAGTTAAGAAGAAAAGTTTAAGAAAGGTTTAAGAAACAAGGTACTGTTAGAGCTCTAGAAAATTACAGGGTAGCTAGGAAGGAGTTTAAGAATGGAATTAAGAGAGCCAGAAGGGCCTTGGTGAGCAGGATTATGGAAAACCCCAAGGCATTCTACAAGTGTACGAAGAGCAAAAGGATGAGCCGTGTGAGAAAAGGACCAATCAAGTGTGATAGTGGAAAAGTTTGCACCGAGTCCGAGGAGGCGCCGGAGGTATTTAATGAACACTTTGCTTCAGTATTCACCAGGGAAAAAGACCTTGGCATTTGTGGGGATGTCTCACAGTGGACTGAAATGCCTGAGCAGATAGACATTAAAAAGGGGGATGTGTTGGAACTTTTGGAAAGCATCAAGTTAGATAAGTCACCGGGACCAGATGAGTGATACCCCAGGCTACTGTGGGAAGCAAGGAGGAGGTGCTGAGCCTCTTGCGATGATCTTTGCATCATCAATAAGAATGGGAGAGGTACCAGAGGATTGGAGCATTGCAAATGTTGTTCCCTTGTTCAAAAAGGGAGTGGAGATAACCCAGGAAATTACAGACCAGTGAGTCTGATGTCAGTGGAGGGCAAGTTGTCAGAGAAGATCCTGAGAGGCAGGATTTATGAGCATTTGGAGAGACATAATCTGATCAGGAATAGTCAGCCTGGCTTTGTCAAGGGCAGGTTGTGCCTTACAAGCATGAATGAATTCTTTGAGGATGTAACAAAACACATTGATGAAGCTAGAGCAGTGGATATAGTGTATTTGGATTTCAGTAAAGCATTTGATAAGGTACCCCATGCAAGGCTCCTTCAGAAAGTAAAGAGGCATGGGATCCAAGGAGATCTTGCATTGTGGATTCAGAATTGGCTTCCCTACAGAAGGCAAAGTGTAGTTGTAGATAGCTCATGTTCTGCATTGAGATCAGTGACCAGTGGTGTTCTGCAGGGATCTGTTCAGGGACCCCTCCTCTTTGTGAGTTTTATAAATGACCTGGATGAGGAAGTAGAAGGGTGGGTTAGTAAGTCTGCTGATAACACAAAGGTTGGGGCTGAGAAGTGGCAGCTGGACCAACCTAGATAAGTGTGAAGTGGTTCATTTTGGTAGGTCAAATTTGAAGACAGAATATTAAAGGTAAAACTCTTGGCAGTGTGGAGGATCTGAGAGATCCTGGGGTCCGTGTCGTTAGGACACTGCGCTTGTTGGCAGTGTTGTTAAGAAGGCTTATGGTGTGTTGGCATTTATCAATTGTGGGACTGAGTCCAAGAGCCATGAGGTAATGTTACAGCTGTATAAGATATTGGTCAGACCCCACTTGGAGTATTGTGTACAGTTCTGGTCTCCTCACTACAGGAAGGATGTGGTTACTATAGAGAGAGTGCAGAGGAGATTTACAAGATGTTGCCTGGATTGGAGGCCGTACCTTATGAGAATAGGTTAAGTAAACTTGGCCTTTTCTCCTTGGAGCGATGGAGGAGCAGAGGTGCCCTAATAGAGGTGTATAAGATGATGAGAGGCATTGATTGTGTGGATATCCAGAGGCTTTTTCCCAGGTCTGAAATGGCTAGCATGAGGGGGAATAGTTTTCAGGTGCTTGGAATTATGTACCGAGGGGATGTCAAGGGTAAGTTTTTCACACAGAGAGTGGAGGGTGTGTGGAATGCACTGCTGGTGGCAGTGGTGGAAGTGAATACAATAAGATCTTTTAAGAGCTTCTTAGAAAGACACATGGAGCTTAGAAAAATAGAGGGCTATGTGGTAGGAAAATTCTAGCAGTTTCTAGAGTAGGTTACATGGTCGGCACAACATTGTGGGCTGAAGGGTCTGTCATGTGATGTAGATTTCTATGTTCTGTGTTCTATGT
Source organism: Hypanus sabinus (assembly GCF_030144855.1). Taxonomy (NCBI): domain Eukaryota; kingdom Metazoa; phylum Chordata; class Chondrichthyes; order Myliobatiformes; family Dasyatidae; genus Hypanus; species Hypanus sabinus. The sequence goes on along the minus strand of NC_082719.1, from coordinate 99,867,580 downwards.
TATAACATAAGGCAAAGAGATAAAGAGTCCTTAAAGGGAGATCATTGGTTGTGGGAGACACTTGAATGATGGGGCAAGTGAGTGTAGTATCCCCTTTTATTCAAAGAGCTTGATGGTTGAGGGGGTAGTAACTGCCAACCACGGCTGATGAGCTGATGAAGTGACTGGTTCTAAGCCACCAGTAAACTGCCTTCGCCCCTTCTTCTGTCAGTAGAAACAGTTCTGCTAGGCTTAGTAACTAAGCCACCCATGAAGGCCGGGAGCCGGCCTTGATTATTAGAGGCAATTTGAGTTGCACACCATTGGGAACATTTAGTAGGTGGAACATAGAACATAGAATAGTACAGCACATTACAGGCCCTTCGGCCCACAATGTTGTGCCAACCCTCAAACCCTGCCTCCCATATAACCCCCCACCTTAAATTCCTCCATATACCTGTCCAGTAGTCTTTTAAACTTCACTAGTATATCTGCCTCCACCACTGACTCAGGCAGTGCATACCAACCACTCTCTGAGTTAAAAACCTTCCTCTAATATCCCTCTTGAACTTCCCTCCCCTTACCTTAAAGCCACGTCCTCTTGTATTGACCAGTGGTGCCCTGGGGAAGAGGCGCTGGCTGTCCACTCTTGTCTATTCCTCTTAATATCTTGTACACTAATATCTTGGTAGTGGGAGCTTATCCCCATTAATACCCCAGGCTATAAGCTGAAGAAATTTGACCTGTCCCCTAAAACCCTCACTAATTTTTATAGATGCAACGTAGAAAGCATTCTTCTAGGGTGCATCACAACCTGGTATAGAAGGTGTCCTGTCCAGGACCGGAAGAAGCCGCAGAAGATCGTGAACATAGCCCAGCACATCACACAAACCAATCTTCCATCCTTGGACTCACTTTACACTGCATACTGCCGGAGCAGTGCTGCCAGGATAATTAAGGACACGACCCACCCAGCCAACACACTTTTTGTCCCTCTTCCCTCCGGGGGAAGGTTCAGGAGCTTGAAGACTCGAACAGCCTGATTTGGGAACAGCTTCTTTCCGACTGTGATAAGACTGCTGAACGGATCCTGACACGGATCTGGGCCGTACCTTCCAAATATCCGGACCTGACTTGCACTACCTTACTTTCCCTTTTTCTAATTTCTAATTATATTTTCTAATTATGATTAGAAAATTTTCTAATTTTGATTTATAATTTTTAAATTTATAAATTTTCTAATTATGATTTATAATTTAAATTTTTATTGTATTTACTTCGATTTATACTTCGGGGAGCGCGAAGCACAGAATCAAATATCACTGTGATGATTGTACGCTCTAGTATCAATTGTTTGGTGACAATAAAGTAAATTGAAGTAAAAGTATAACAACCTTAAGGAACCTGTATGCCATACACTAGAGTATATCATGGTTTCATCATGAACTTTTTGCTCTTGAATTCTGTGCTTCTGCCAAGAAGTGTTAGGTAGCCACATGCCTTGCTGGACACCTTGTTTATCTGTTTTGGTGCCTAGAGAAATCAACAGAGGAGTGCTCACTCTGTTCCTCTATCCTTGTCAGAACTGGGTGCCATGGTAGCATAACTGTTAGCACTATGCTATTACAGCTCTGGGCATTCCAGAATTCAGAGTTCAGTTCTGGCATTGTTCCGTAAGGAGTCTGGACTTCCTGTCCGTGGAATGAATGGGTTTCCCCCGGGTCCTCCGGTTTCGTCCCACAGTCAAAAGATGTACTGGGTAGGTTACTTAGTCATTGTAAATTGTCCCCTGATCAGGTTAGGGTTAATCGGGGTTGTGGCGCGGCTTGAAAGGCAGGACGGGCCTGCTCCGCACATCATCCTGAACAAAAATAAATAAATAAATTTATAAACACAGGAGATTCAGCAGATGCTGGAAATCCAGAGTGACACACACAAGCAGCTGGAAGTATCAGCAGGTCAGGCAGCATCCATGTAGGGGAATACACAGCCTGCATTATCGTGCTCCCATTCCTGAAGGTCAATCTTGTGTACTTTTAATACGAAAGGTAAAAACATCCATCTGCAAGTTAAGATTTGATACTGCATGGAGGCGAGAGATTGGTGATTTGGTGTTTCATCACATCCACGCAAACCAAGTTGCTGTTTTGATTTTCTGCTCATCTTAATGAGACGTAATTAGATGCTGCGCTGCTCACTGTCTATTTGTGTTCAGTAATGGGATTCATGTCTGGTCTGATTGTTCCTCCAAAATAGAGGTAATTTAATCAGTATGGATGTACCACTATCACAATGGGTTTTACAAACCTCATAACCAGAAATCTGGCCAGGGCAAATGTCAGCATTCCGATCACTGAAATACTTTTTGATAATTGAAGTGATGGAACCATGTAAATTTACTTATTAGAATCCATCACGGACATTAGCCTCCCTAGTACCAAAGACATCTTCAAAATGCGATTGCCCCACAAGGCAGAATCCATTATTAAGGACCCCCACCACCCAGGACATGTCCTCTTCTCATTGCCACCATCAGGGGGGAGGTACAGGAACCTGAAGACACACGCTCAGCATTTCAAGGACAGTTCTTCCCCTCCACCATCAATGGACAATGAACCCTTGAACACTACCTCACTACTTTGTTCTCTTTTTGCAATGCTTAAAACAATACTGTGCAAAAGCTCTGGGCTCAGATATATAGCTAGAGAGCCCGAACTGCACAGTACTTTATTTGTCAAGGTGGAGCGGAGAGTGGGGTGGAGCAAAGAAGGTTGGGAACGGTGAGGGCGGAACACTGTGGGAGGGGTGAGGGACAGGTGACAGAGAAGAAGTGCCAGGGGCGGTGAGGGGCTTGGCATGGGTGCAGGCACACCCAGCCCTGAAATACTAGGCAAAGTCATTTGATTCCCAACAACTTTGCTGTCTAACTTGAAGAAATCCTTCCCTGGGAACATTTGGGCGTTGACACAGGGTTCACACCAGCTGGTGAGTGGTCACACCAATTATTTGTGTGAGTAAAATAGCCAGCAATTTTGGTCACACTAGTAACACAAGAAAGAGGAAGGGAAAATAGCAAAATAATAAAAATTTACTTCTCTAACATGCTCTTTCCCTCACACACGTTCATAAATTCTCTCACAATCTCTCACGATCTCTTTTTCAAACTCTCTTTCTCACAGACACTCTCACAAACTCTCTTTTAAACTCTCTCTAATAGAAATTCGCTTTCAAACTCTCTCTCACAAATTCTCTTTGAACCTCTCTCTCTCACAAACTCCCTCCCACACTCACTCTCACAAATGCTGTCTCTCAAACTCTCTCTCATAAACTCATCCTCACACACACACAAATTCTCTCACAATCACTTTCGTAAACTCTCAGAAACTGAGACTTACATAATCTCTCTGACACAACCTCTCTCAAAAACTCTCTCTCATAAAGTCTCTCTCTCTTAAAACGACCTCTCACAAAATCTCTCTTACAAACATTCTCCAACAAGCACTCTCATAAACACTCCCTCACAAACACTGACTCACAAGTGCTCCCTCACAAACCCTGTCTTGCAATCCCTTTCTTGCAATCTCTCACAAACCCTCTTTCACAAACCCTCTCTCACAAACTCCCTCTGATAAACTCTCTCTTGCAAGATCTCTCTCACAAACTCACAAACTCTCTTTTCCAAACCCTCTCTCACAAACTCTCAGAAATTCTCACACATACACTCTCACAAACTCTCTCTCAAATGATCTCTCACAAACTTTCCATCATAAACTCCCCTTCAGAAATTCTCTCACAAGCTCTGTCACAAATCTCTTACAAAATCTCCCTTGCAAACTCTCCCTCAAACACTCCCTCTCAAACACTCTCCCTCGCAAACTCAACCTTGCAAAATCTCCCTCGCAAACTCTCACAAACTTCCCTTCACACAAAGATTCTCTTCCAGAAATTCTGACAAATATACTCTCACAATCACTCTCTCATACAAATGCTCTCTCACAAACAATATCACAAAATTCACACTATCTCTCCCTCACCAACTCTGTCTCACAATCTTTCCTTCACACTCACACACAGATTTGCTCTCGCAATCTCTACCTCATAAACTCTCTGTCACAAACTTACCTTCACACACACAGTTTCTCTTTCACAAATGCTTGCCCAAATGGTCTTTCAAACCCCTTCTTTCAAACTCTCACAGAAACTGTCTCTCACAAACTTCCTCTCATAATCTCTGATAAACTCTCACAAACCTGGAATATCTAGCAGTAAAGTGCCATTTCTTTGTGAGTAAAGAACTCTCTGGGTCATTTTGATAGCAGTTTACATTTCACCTCAGGCCAATGTCAAGCAGGCTTTAGATGATCTGAGTAATGGGATCAATATGCACGAAACAGCTCACCCTAATGCCTTCAACACTGTTTTGGGAGATTTTAAACAGGCCAGTCTGAAACAAATCACTGAGCAATTACCATCAACCGATCACTTGCAATACCAGAGGAAACAACACACTGGACCATGGCTACACCACCATCAAGAATGCCTACCGTGCTATTCCACACCCTCACTTCAGGAGTCTGATCACCTGGCTGTACTTCTACTCCCTGAGTATAGGCAGACTGAAGACTGCAGCACCAGCAGTGAGGACCAAGAAGGTATGGACAAGGGAAGCATAGGAGCACCTACAGGACTGCATTGAAACAGTGGTCTGGACTGTATTCAGAGATTCATCTTCAAACCTGGATGAGTATGCTGCAGTTGTTACTGACTTCATTGAAATCTGTGTGGATGAGTGTGTGCCCACAAAGACTTACTGTACATTCCCAAACCAAAAGCTGTGGATGAACCAGGAGGTACGTCATCTGCTGAAGGCTAGATCTGTCAAGTCTGCCAACCCAGGCCTGTACCAGAAAATCAGGTATGATTTGCAGAGAGCTATTTCAAGGGTGAAGAGACTATTTTGAATGAGGTTGGAGGTGACATCGGATGCACGGCAACTCTGACAGGGTCTGCAACACATTGCTTCCTACAAAGCGAAACCCAATAGCATGAATGGCACTGATGCTTCACTACCAGATGAACTCAACGTCTTCTATGCACACTTTGAAAGGGAGAACACAACTACAGCTGTGAAGATTCCTGCTGCACCTGATGACCCTGTGATCTCTGTCTCAGAGGCCGATGTTAGGCTGTCTTCAAAGAGGGTGAACCCTCGCAAGGCAGAAAGTCCCGATGGAGTACCTGGTAGGGCTCTGAAAGCCTGTGCCAACCAACTAGTGGGAATACTCAAGGACATTTCCAACCTCTCACTGCTACGGGTGGAAGTTCCCACTTGCTTCAAAAAGGCAACAATTATACCAGTGCCTAAGAAGAATAATGTGGGCTGCCTTAATGACTGTTGCCCAGTAGCACTCACATTGACGGTGATGAAATGCTTTGAGAGGTTGGTCATGACTAGACGGAACTCCTGCCTCAGCAAGGACCTGGACCCTTTGCAATTTGCCTATCGCCACAATAGGTCAATGGCAGACAAAATCACAATGGCTCTCCACATGGCTTTCGACCACCTGGACAACACAAACACCTATGTTAGAATGCTGTTCATTGACTAAAATTCACATTTAATACCATCATTCCCACAATCCTGATTGAGAAGTTGCAGAACCTGGGCCTCTGTACCTCCCTCTGCAATTGGATCCTCGACTTCCTAACCAGAAGACTACAACCTATGTGGATTGGTGACAACATCTCCTCCTCACTGGCGATCTACACTGATGCACTTCAGGGGTGTGTACTTAGCCCACTGCTCTACTCTGTATGACTCACCCATGACTGTGTGGCTAGGCAAGCTCAAATACCGTCTATAAATACAATCATTGTTGGTAGAATCTCAGATGAAGACAAGAGGGCGTACAGGAGCGAGATATACCAACTAGTGGGGTGGTGTCGCAGCAACAACCTGACACTCAACATCAGTAAGACAAAAGAGCTGATTGTGGACTTCAGGAAGGGTAAGACAAAGGAGCACATATTAATCCTCATAGAGGGATCAGAAGTGGAGAGAGTGAGCAGCTTCAAGTTCCTGGGTGTCAAGATCTCTGAGGATCTATCCTGGTCCCAACATATCGATGTAGTTATAAAGAAGGCAAGACAGCGGCTATTGAGAAGATTTAGCTAGTCAACAAATACACTCAAGAATGTCTATAGTTGTACCGTGAAGAGCATTCTGACAGGCTGCATCACTGTCTGGTATGAGGGGGTTATTGCACAGGACTGAAAGAAGCTGCAGAAGTTTGTAAATCTAGTCAACTCCATCTTGGATACTAGCCTACAAAGTACCCAGGATATCTTTAGGGAGTAGAGTCTCAGAAAGGCAGCATTCATTATTAAATATGTTCAGCACATAGGGCATGCTCTTTTCTCACTGTCACCATCAGGTAGGAGGTACAGAAGCCTGAAGGCACACACTCAGCGACTCAGGGACAGCTTCTTCCCCTCTGCCATCTGATTCCTAAATGGATATTGAATCTTTGGACACTACCTCACTTTTTTTTAACATACAGTACTTCTGTTTTTGCATGTTTTTAAAATCTATTCAATCTATGTAATTAATTTACTTGTTTAATTGTTTTTTTAAATTTTATTTATCTTTTATTTTCTCTGCTAGATTGTGTATTGCATTGAACTGCTGCTGCTAAGTTAACAGATTTCACATCACGTGCCAGTGATGATAAACCTGATTCTGATTCTGAAACTCTCTCAGATTCTCAAACTCTCTGAAGCCCTCACACACAACTGCTCTCACAAGCTTCCTCTCCCAAACTTCCTCTCATAAACTCTCCCTCATGCACTCTCCCTGATGCACTCTCTGTCATAAGCCCCCACCCACAAGCTCCCGTTCACAAGCCCCCGCTCACAAGACCCCTCTCACAAGCCCCTTCACAAGAGCCTCTCTCACAAATTCCCTCTCACAAACTCCCTCTTGCAAATTCCCTCTCACAAACTCCCTTACAAAAACTCTCTCAAAATTTGTCTCTCTCTGACCCTCAGAAACTCTCACAATCTCTCTCACACAAGCTCCCTTTTACAAACTTCCTCTCAAACTCTCACACAAACTTTCTCACAAACTCTCTGCCAAAAACTCTCCCTTGCAAATTCTCTGTCAGAAACTCTCTCACAAACTCCCTCTCGTAAAATCCCTTTCACAAACACCCTTTGAAAAACACCCTCAATCTGTCTCTCTCTGACTCTCAAAAATTCTCACAAGCTCTTTTACAAACTTCCTCTCAAACTCTCATACAAACTTTCACACAAACTCTGTCCCGAAGACTCTCCCTTGCAAATTCTTTCTCAAAACCTCTCTCAGAAACTATCTCTCATAAACTCCCACTTACAAACCCTGCCACTCGTACACTCTCTCCCACAAGCTACGTCTCACAAACACCGTCTCACACACTCTGTTTTACAAACTTTGTCTCACAATCCGTCTCTCACAAAACCTCTCTCAGCCTTTCACAAATGCTCTCTTGCAAACTCTTTCTCTCACAAACCCTGTCTCACGAACTCTCTCTCACACAAACTCTTGCTCAAACATACACAAATTCTCTCTCACAAATTGTATCTCACAGTCGCTCATATGCTGTCTCATGCAAACTCTCTCAGAAAACCTATCTCAGAAACCCTCTCTCACTAATTTTCTCTCAAACTCTCACAAATTCTCTCTCCCACATTCTCTCACAGTACTCTCACAAACTCCCTCACTAACTCTCTCACAAATGAATTCTCACGATCCCTTTCTCACACTACATCTCTCTCTCTCACAAACACTCTCATAAGCCCACTCTCACAAACTCCTTCTCACAAACCCTCTCTCAAAATCTCTCTCAAACTCTCTCAGACACTCTCCCACACACACTCTCCCTCATGTTCTCTCCCTCACACACTGCCTCAGAAACTCACGCTCACCAGCCCGCTCTCACGAGAACCGCTCTCGCAAACTCCCTCTTGCAAACTCTCCCTCACAAGCTCTTGCTCACCAGCCCCTTCTGATGAGGCCCCTCTCATAAATTCTCTCTCACGAACTCCCTCTCGCAAACTCCCTCTCACAAATACCCTTTCAAAAACTCTTTCAAAATCTCTGCCTCTCTCTGACCCTCAGAAATTCTCAGAAGCTCCCATTTACAAACTTCCTCTCAAACTCTCACACAAACTCTCTCCCAAAAACTCTCCCTCACAAATTCTCTCTCAGAAATTCCCTCTCACAAACTCCCACTTACAAACCCCCGCTCATATGCTCTCCCACAGGCTCTCTCCCACAAGCTACGACTGACAAACACCGTCTCACAAACTGTCTCTGTCTCTCACACTCTCTTGCAAACTCTCTCTCTCACAAACCATATCTCACGAATCCTGACTCACAAACCTGTCTCACAAACTCTCTCTAACAAACACACACAAATTCTCACTAACTCTCAGAAATTGTGCCTCACACTCTCTCTCATATGCTGTCTCATACAAACTCTCTCAAAAAATCTATCTCAGAAACCCTCTCTCACTAACTTTCTTTCACAAACTCTCACAAATTCTCTCTTACAATCTTTCACAGCAATCTCTCACAAACTTCCTTACTAGCTCTCTCACAAATGGACTCTCATAATCCCTCTTAAACACTCTCATAAACCACCTCTCACAATCTCTCACAAAATCTCATTTTCAAACTCTCTCTCTCTTACAATCTCCATCTCTCAAAATCTCCCTTACAAACTCTCTCACAAACTTCCTCGCACAATCTCTCTCAAAATCTCTCCCTCTCTGACCTTCAGAAATTGACCCTCAGCTCCCTTTTATAAACTTCCTCTGAAACTCTCACACAAACTCTTTCCCAAAAACTCTTCCTTACAAATTCTCTCTCCGAAACTTTCTCTCACAAACTCTCTCGCACAATCTCTCTCGAAATCTCTCCCTCTCTGATCCTCAGCTTCCTTTTACAAACTTCCTCTGAAACTCTCACACAAACTCTTTCCCAAAAACTCTTCCTTACAAATTCTCTCTCCGAAACTTTCTCTCACAAACTCTCTCGCACAATCTCTCTCGAAATCTCTCCCTCTCTGATCCTCAGCTTCCTTTTACAAACTTCCTCTGAAACTCTCACACAATCTCTCTCCCAAAAACTCTCCCTCGCAAATTCTCTCTCAGAACCTCTCTCTCAGAAACTCTCTCTCACAAACTCTCTCTCACAAACTCCCTCTCACAAACTCTCACAACCTCTCTCAAAAACCCACTCTTTCACAAGCTCCCTTTCACAAACTCCCTCTCACAAATTCCCTCTCACGAACTCCGTCTCACCAACTGTCTTCAGAACTTTTAATTCTTCTGATGAAGATTGTGTGTGTGTTATGTTGGTGTTGGAATATGTGGGAGCATTAGCCGGCAGCCCCCAGCACATGCTTCAGTTGTTTTGGTTGTAAGTGCAAACACCAGCTTTCACTCTATATTTTCACTCTATATGTGAAATCACATAAAACACGATAAACAAATGAATCTGAATGTGAAATCAAGTGTCTTGCGGGCTCCTGAGTTGTATCAAAAATGTAAATCATTTTGTTAAATGATCCCAATGATAAAAATTCTAATCAGTTATAGGGTAGCAATATAGTGTAGCAGTAAGCATAAAACATTACACTGCCAGAGGGGAAGTCATCACCCTGACAGTTGTGTCAAGAAAACAACCTCTCCCTCAATGTTGCAAAAACAAAGGAGCTTGTTGTGGACTACAGGAGGGCATCAATGGATCTGGGGTTGAGAGCTTTAAGCTCCTCTGCATGCTCATCAGCGAGGATCTCACATCGTCTGTACACACTGGCTGTGTGGTGAAAAAGGCACAGCAGTGTCTCTTTCACCTCAGATGGTTGAAGAACTTCGGTATGGCCCCTCCAGGTTCTAAGAACTTTCTACAGAGTCACATCCTGACTGGCTGCATCACTGCCTGGTATGGGAACTGTACTTCCCTGAATCACAGGACTCTGCGGAGAGTGGTGTGGACAGCCCAGCGTATCAGTAGTTGTGAACTCCCCACTGTTCAGGACATTTACGAAGGCAGGTGTGTAAAAAGGGCCCGAAGGATCATTGAGGACCTGAGTCACCCCAACCACAAACTGTTCCAGCTGCTACCATCTGGGAAACAGTACCACAATCTAAAAGCCAGGACCAACAGGCTCTGGGACAGCTTCTTCCACCAGGCCATCGGACTGATTAATTCATGCTGATGCAACTGTATTTCTATGTTATATTTACTATCTTGTTGAGCATAATGTTTATTATAAATTGCTATAATTGCAAATTGCACATTTAGACAGAGATGTAATGTAAAGATTTTTACTCCTATGTATATGAAGGATGTAAGTAATAAAGTCAACTCAATTCAATTCAGTGACTTGGTTTATTCCCACCACTGTCAGTAAAAAACGTGTATGTTCTCGCCCTGACTGAGCGACATTCCTCCTGGTGCTCCACTTTCTTCCACTTTCCAGATGCCGGCAAGTTTTAGGCATGATCCGTTGGTGTCGGAAGCATGGTGAGCAGACTTGTTGGTTGCTCGCAGAACAGCCCTGGACTCTGTTGGTCATTGATGCAAATGACACATTTCACTCTATGGTTTGATGTTACATTGAACATGGAATTTACTTATTCATTTATTCAGAGATACACTGTGGAACAGACCCTTCTGGCCCAATAAGCCCCACACTCAGCAACCCACCTATTTAACAACAGCCTAATCACAGGACAATTTACAACGACCAATTAATCTACTAACTGGTACGTCTTTGGAGTGTGGGAGGAAACCGGAGCATCCGGAGGTAACCCATGTGCTACGATCCCTCTAATATACAGTGACCAGTGTGTGTAAATGCATTGTGCTGTGCAGTTTTTTGCCCAGTGACAACCGCACGGCACAACAATAATGTCTTCAATAAAAACAGAACAAATAAACCAGTTCTAAAATCTGCAGACAAATCATTGCAAACTCCATGTTGTCAACACCGTCCATATCAGACACTGAAAAAGGAAATGTGATTGTGTACGATGGTGAAATATACTTAACGTGCCAATGAAGTAGAGGGTGACAACCTTCTGGGCGCAGCTTAAATTCCTTTGTGCGCTAATAGCAAAAGATGTGTGCATGCGCAAATGTGCGCACCTTAGAGGGAACATTGGCCGTGCAGTCACTGGGAGGACATTCAAACTCCTTACTGATGGCACCGGAATTGAACTCCAAACTCTGACACCCTGTGCTGTAATAGTGTCATACTAACTGCTATGCTACCATTGTCATGCAAAAGATTCACCTACAAATAAACAGCAAGTCAAAATGTTGCACTGACCGGTACTGTGGTGCCCAGAACTCTACAGCATAGTAAAGGCTCCTCAGCCCACAATGTTGTACCAAATATATAACCTGATCTACAATCAATCTAACCCTTCCCTTTTAGAATGGAGGTGTCCTTTTAGAATGGAGATGAGGAGGAATTTCTTTAGCCAGAGAGAAGTGACTTTGTGGCATTTGTTGCCTGTGGTAGCTGTGGAGGCCAAGTCATTGGGTATACGTAAGGCAGAGGTTGATAGGTTCTTGATTAGTCAGGGCATGAAGGGAAATGGGAGAGAAGGCAGGAAATTGGGGCTGAGGGAAAAATAGATCAGCCATGATGAAATGGCAGAACAGACTTAATGAGCCAAGGGGCCTAACTCCTATATCATAAGGTCCTATCTAAGTGTTTCTTAAATGTCCCTTATGTGCTGATGTACATATGACTATTAGCTAATCTTTACATTTTATCTAAACACCTTGGTTCTTAATTTATTGTGGCAAGGTTTGGGTGGGCAACGTTGCCCAAATATTTGAAGAAATATTCAACTTGGCTTTCTTCACTCAGGTTAATTTACCTTTGTTCTTTTAAAAAAAAAATTGGCCCTGGGAAAATTTCTCAAATTGCAGCCACAGCTGGCCACACCTCCCCTTTGTGCAGTCAGGTAGCGAACACTGCCCGGGCTGGGGCGGGGCTCTTCCACTGCTCCCACTCACAGAGTGACAAGCAAACGAACAAGAGTGATCCTAGACGCGGTAAGTAAGTCTTTATCTTAAATATCCCGAAGGTTGTTGATATTTCTGCTGGGACAGCCGGCTTGCTCTGAACTTGCACCCACATGGGCCGTTAAAATATTTTTTTGTGTGTGGAAGACTTGTTTCTACCTGTGTAAAGTTTCACTTGAGGGACTGAACCAGCTGCTGCTTCAGGAAGCCTTGCACACCTCTTTACGATATTTACTGATTAATGTGTAGTACTGTTGGTGTGTCTGTGGATTCTTCTGTGCCCAAAGTGGTGATCTTCCATGATTAGTTGAAAGCTGTGCAATTTAGAAAGAATCTGAACTTAAATCAGAGCACTTTGAAATCTGACAGGCCTTTACTTGTGTATGGCTTACTTAATGATGCAAAAACACAGTATTCATTCAGGAAGAACACATAACACAAGAGAGAAAAGTTAGATTGATACTTGAATAGGTTGAAAGGCTGGCACAGTATCATGTATTGCAGTACAATGCAATTACAATACTATAAATTATAATAAGAACTATATACTGTGTGTAAAAAGTTAAATAAGTAATGCAAGAAGAGATCAAAAAGAGAATCATAAACAGGAGAAGATCTGCAGATGCTGGAAATTCAAAGCAACACACACAAAATACTGCAGGTCAGGCAGTATCTACGAACAGGAATTGTCAACATTTTGGGCTGAGACCCTTCATCAGGACTGAGAAGGAGAGGGAAAGATGCCTGAATAAAAAGGTGGGGGGAGGGAAAAGAAACTCACTGGAAGGTGTGAAGCTAGGTGTGTGGCAAAAGGCAAGGGCGGGAGAAGAAGGAATCCAATATGTTTATGGTTTCATTGTCCATTCAGAAATCTGATGGTGCAGGGCAAAAGCTGTTACTAAAACATAGAGTGGACAGCCAGCAACTTTATCCAGGATGAAAATGGCCATTTTGAGAGTGCATAATTTTAAGATGATTCTAGGAAGGTATAGGAAAGCCAAAGGTAGGTTTTGTACTGAGTGGTGAGTACGTGGAATGCTGCTGGGTGTGGTGGCAGAGGCAGATACGTTAGGGGTATTTAAATGCCCCTTAGAAGGGTGATAGAAAAATGGAGGGCTATGTGGGAGAGAAGGGTTAAATTGAACTTGGAAGAGGTTAAAGGTCAGCACAACATCATGGATCAACTGTGCTGTACTGTTCTGTGTTCTAAGTTCTAATCAGTCTTAAAATCAGAGTATTTACACAAGTATGGGTGCAACCTACTGGTGATAAAATCACACAGTTTCTTGTGTTGGTTGTCATTTTGCTTTCTCTTCTTGTTGTAGGTTCCTTTCCCGTGTTACTTTGCTCACGCTACGGTAGCGTAGTGGTTTCCTCTGGGTGCTCCAGGTTCTCCCCACATTCCAGAGACAGCAGGATAATCGGTCATAGTAAATTGTTCTGTAATGAGGCTAGGGTGAAATCGGTGGGTTGCTGGGAGGAACAGAAGGGCCTGCTCGGCATTGCATCGCTAAATAAATAAGTAGATTAAAATTTCCCAATTGAGAGAATATAAACATTTCAAGCTCTGCTTACATTGAGGGATTTTGCCCTCCATGGGAAGGTAGACCTTACACCTGGGGTGGGAATTCACATTTGATTACCTGTTTCTTCAGTCACGGGTACAGCAGAGTACACCAAGCATGCAGATGGGATGTTTTTATGGTGCATTGGTAAAAATTGGTAAGGGTCATACCAAATTTCTTTAGCCTCCTGAGGAAGTAGTGGGATTGTTATGCTTTCAATCAACTATCAATATCCTGAAAATTTTACTCTAAGTCTATTGAAAAACTGTGTGGGTTGTTTCAAAAAAGCTCTTTACAAATGTGTCTCATAGTTCTGGTCATTTAGTTTTGTATCAGGGACCTTCTGAATAAAAGTGATAGATGCTACGGATTATCTGGAAGCAGCCAGAATAAATTCTCTCCAACAATCATGTGCAAATCTAAGTTTCAGAGAAATGTGCACTGTTCCTGCAGTGTATGTGACAATCAGCTGAGAGATTACTCTTTAATGACTTTCTGTTTTATTGTTAAGTATCAGATGGAATGTACATGATAGAAGGGTGGGACATTTTTTAGTGTAAGCACACAAGAGTTGCCAAACCAGATTTAATGCAGTTTGATGCTTCCTTATTCAATGCCAAAAATGCATTAATCTTCAAAAGAACAGTTTGGCGCGGACTAGAAGGACAGAGATGGCCTGTTTCCATGCTGTATTTGTTATATGGTTAACAGTGATATGCTGTTGACAGCATTTAGAGTCAGGCACATATACAGCTTAGAAAACAGGCCCTTTGGCCCATCTATGCTGAACAAGTTGCCTACCTAAGCTAGTCACATTGCCCTGATGAAGGGTCTCGGCCCGAAACATAGGCTGCTTATTCAAGTTCACATTATTGTCATTCATCCATACACACGTATACCACCAAAAACATCGTTCCTCCAGATCAAGGAGCACAAGTACATATAACTTGCATACAATACGCATAAAGTAATATTACCACAGATAAATTAACAAATAATAAGGCACATATACAATACTACTTAATAAGTAAACAGTATACAGGTAATGCCACTGGCGCTTCGTATGTGATGAGACCTGGGTGCTGGCAGGGAGTTCAGTCGTCTCATGGCCTGGGGGAAGAAGCTGTTTCCCATCCTAACAGTTCTTGTCCTAATGCTCCGGGACCTCCTGCCTGATGATAGAGGGTCAAAAAGATTGTTGGGCAGTTGGGAAGGATCGTTGCTAAGGACCCTTATTCCTTTCCATAGATGCAGCCTGACCCACTGAGTTCCAGCAGCATTTTGTGTGTGTTGCCCATTTGCCTATGTTTAACCCAGATCCCTATAAACCTTATAAACCTTTCCTATCCATATTCATGCCCAAAGTTCTTTTAAATGGCATCACTTTACTGCAGGCTTCGTATACTGCAAATTTTACCCTTGTAATTAAAGTGTCAGTAAGCTGTTTTTGGGAAATTGAAAAGCACACCACTGTTGCTGGAAATCTGAAATGCCAGAGAAGAGGCATGCGTCTCTGTTACTGGGGTATGAGGTTCACTGGCTACCCTCACCTGGTTTAGCCCACCTGACAATGCGGTGTACCAGGATGTGGCAATTGTTGCATGCAGACAGCAATTTGGAGCCACTGGTGAAAGCTGAGTGTCGCTGCTTCTGGAAGATAGCCCAGACCACAGTTCCTGGGCACTCTGGCTCTGTCAGTCTCCGGCATTGCCCATGAAGGTGCAACAGTGGGCAATCACATTTCAGTGCTTGTCCCAGGCCTCACAGTAACCTCTCCCCACTGTCTTGGTAATTCACTGTTGGGGTGACTGCACGATGGACGTGTCAGGAGAGGCAGGAGCTCGCACCAGCTTTAAGGACCAGTAGTGCACAGATCAAACTCTGCTATGGATGGGTCCAAGTCTGGCTGCAAAAGCATGAGAGTCAAGCATGCGGCTAGCATCTCATCCTATTAAAACCCAGAGCTAAAGAAACATCAACAGAAGACCAAAGACCTCCTTCCCTGAGAGAAGAAGGATCTTCGCCTGGAAGATGTATGTAGTCATGTGGTGAAAACGGAAGCCACAGGGCCAATCAACCTTCTACTGGCCCAAGATGGAGGACTGTGGTGAGCTGCTGTCAGCAGCCTTTGCCCCAGTGAAGGTGATGGACTTAAACAGAAGAAGCACACAGATCAGTGAATAGGGGCTTAAGTTACCAGAGAGGGGTCGAATTCCAAAAGCTCTGTCTGTTTCTTATTTCATAGAAAGTATGGTCTGTACTTCAAGACAAGCTTTGCACCATCTCAGAACATATGACAATAATAAACCAATTCCGGTTAATGGCTGGTGCAAATTTGCTGGGCAGGAGGGTTGGCTTCCGTATAGTTTATTTTTATTTATTTTGTTCAAAGACACGGCGCACAACAGAGCTTTCCAGACCTTCAAGCGATGCCAGCGAGCAACCCCCCAGCTCAACCCAAGCCTAATCACAGGACAAGTTACAATGGCCAATTGAACTACTAACCCGTATGTCTTTGGACTGTGGGAGGAAACCAGAGCAGCCGGAGGAAACCCACACACCAAGGCAGGAACATACAAACGTGTTTACAGGAGACACCGGGATTGAACTCTGAACTCCAACAGCCTCTGTAATAGTGTCGCACTACCGCTAAGCTACCACGTTGTCCATTCACATTTCAGCGATTCTGTTGGTGAGCTGTTGCGATGAACCTAGTTCGGTTTGTATTATTAGAAACCAAAAAAGTGCCATGCAGAGTGCAACATCATAATGAGGTTTATTGTGAGGGCAAGGGTCTTGTGAGGCCTTGTCATACATGAGGTCTGTTCAAGGGTCTGATAACAATGCTATGAAGCTGTCCTGGAGCCTGGTGTATGCTTTCAGGCTTTTGTATCTTTTTCCAATAGGAGAGAATGTCCAGAGTGGGTCTTCGAACACACTAGCTGCTTTACTGAGGGCAAGAAATATAGTCAGAGTCAATAGACAGGAGGATGCGTCCACAACTCTCTGCAATTCCTTGTGGCCACATGCAGAGCAGTCGCCGTACAAGCCATTATGCATCCAGACATTCTACTTTCTGAGGTGCCCTGATAAAATCGGTAAAGGTAGACAGGGACGTGGTGAATTCCGTTAGTATCCTGAGGAAGGAGAGGTGTTGGTGAGCTTTCTTGGCAATGTAGTTGAACCTGGACATGCTGTTGGTGCAATTATTCACACCTAGAAAATGAAATTCTTGACACTCTTAACCTCAACACAGTTGATATAGACAAAAGCATGTGCACTTCCTCTCCTCCAGATGTCAATGACCATCTCTTTTGCTTTGTTGACATTGAGTGACAGATTATTGTCATGACATGATGTCACTGGGCTCTCTATCTCCTTCCTGTACACCAACTCATCATTCTTTGAGATTCAGCCCACTACAGTAGTCTCATCTGTAAACGAGTAGATGGAGTTGCAGCAGAATCTGGCCACACAGTCATGCGTGTACAGAGCATAGAGCTAGGGGGCTGAGCTCACAACCTTGTGCAGTGCCAGTGTTGGGAATAATCTTGCAGAGATGTTGTTGGCTAACATTTCTGAGTGTGGTCAGTGGTCAGGAAGGCAAACATTTAGTTGTAGAAGGAGGCATTAACTTTCAGGGTCTGGAGTTAGGTGATGACATTGCTTGGAATCACAGTAATGTAGTCAATGAACAGTAGTCCGACATAGATGACTTTACTGTCCTGATATGCCAGAGATGAGTGTAGGGCCAGGGAGATGGTATTCACAATAGACCTGTTTCTCTGGTACACAATTTGCCATGTGCTGTCTGGGAGGCTGGAGCTGATGTGTGCCATGACCAGCCTCTCAAAGACCTTCATGATGGTAGGTGTCAGAGCCACTGGGCAGCAGTCACCGAGGCATGTTATCTCATTTTGTTTTCCATCAAGTGATATCTCAAAAAGGTATCCATTATTAAGGACCCCCATCATTCAGGACATGTCCAATTCTCATTGCTACTGTCAAGGAGGAGGTACAGGAGCTCTGAAGACACACATTCAACATTTTAGGAACAGCTTCTTCCCGTCCACCATCGGATTTCTGAACGGACAGAGAATCCGTGTACAGTAGCTCACTATATTTTCCCTCTCTTTTTGCATGATTTAATTAATTTAATTTTTTTATATATGTAGTACTGTGCAAAAGCCTTATATATATAACTAGAGTGCCTAAGACTTCTGCACTGAACTGTATTTGTCAACATGGAGCAACGAGCGAGTTTGTAAATCTGGCGGGAGCAAAGGATGTTGGAAATGGTGAGGGTGGAGTGCCACGGGAGGGGTGTGGGACAGGTGGCAGAGGAGGAGTGCCAGGGGTGGTGGATGGCATGGGAGCAGATACACTCAGCCCTGAGACACCAGGCGAGGTAATTTGATTCCAAACAACTAATTTTTTGATCATTGCAAAAGGCCTCTCTAGTGCTTCTCCCCTCTTCCTGTCCCCTTCCAACTCTCAGTCCACAATAGAGACCCGTATCAGAATCAGGTTTATCATCACTCACACGTATCACGAAATTTGTTTTTTTTTGCGGCAGCAGTTACAGTGAAATAAAAGAAGTTACTGAACTGTGCAAAAGCCTTAGACACGCTAGCTATGTATATACGCTAAGACTTTTTGCACAGTACTATACATAAACTTATTTTAATTTATAGTTTTTATTATTATGTATTGCAATGTACTGCTGCTGCATTACACCAAATTTCACAACACTTTCTGTGGATTCACCCTCTGGAAGACTGATCTTAGGTTTATGATGGTGACTATAGATTTAGGTGCCCCGGAGTCTGTCAGGGTAGGTGGTGTCTTGCCATTTGGTTCTGCTCGAACTGTGAATAGATGCATAGAAGGGAAAGGCAGCTATTTCTATCATGTCTAGTGGTTAGTGATAGGAGTGGTTGTCTGATCTGGGCAGTCTGCCAACACATGAGGAAGGCACTGCCTGTCCCCAGTAATGAATCGCACTCACCAGCCCAGTCAGGCCCAGTCAGGCCGCAGCTCCAAGCAACACTTCTCAGAGCTGAGGGTTTCACCATTTCTTCCTTGCAACATCTATCCTACCTCTCCCTTCTCTCTTTTTCCATTCCCCATTCTGGCTCACCTCTTACCCCTTCACTTCTCCTCAACTGGCCATCACCTCCCTCTGATGCTCCTCCTCTTTCCCTTTCTCTCGTGATACACTCTCTTCTCCAATCAGATTCCTTCTTCTTCAGCCCTTTACCTTCTCCACCTATCTCCTCCTAGCTTTTTACTTCAGCCCCCACCTTCCCCCTTACCTGGTCTCACCTATCACCTTCAGGCTTGTACTCCTTCCCTTCTCTCACCTCATTCTGCCTCCTTTCCCCTCCCTTTACAGTCCTGATGAAGGGTCTGTGACTGAAACGTCGACTGTTTACTCAATGTACACAATGTACAGCCTCTAAAATGTGCCAAACCAGATCACAAATAATTACGGGCCTCTATAATGTATTTTGTAATTTACTTAAATAAAAGTTAGAAACTATTCCAAGATCAATCTAACCCTGCCATCACACATAGCCCTCCATTTTGCTTTCATCCAAGTGTGAATCAATGAGATTCTTAAACGTCCCTAATGTATCTTTCTGTACCGCCAACCCTTGCAGGGTGTTTAAATTTCAAAGTTAATTTATTATCTAAGTATGCATATGCCAGCATATACAACCCTAACATTCATTTTCTTGCACCATCATTTTGTTTACGGTGGATGCTGCATTCTTGTGGCAGTGTTCCTGGGAAATGTACTCAGTGATGGAGGGGTGGGGGGCTTTACCTGTGATGGATGAGGCTGCATCCAACACATTTTGTAAGCTTTCCCATTCTTGTGCATTGGTGTTTCCATACCGAGCCAATGATGCAATCAGTCAAACTCCTCTCAACTTTGCAGCTATAAAAGTTTCCACATGTATAGATTATGATCTATAGAAACTGTAAGATCAATCTAACCCTTCCCTCTGACACAACCCTCCATTTTCCTGTCACCCACGAGTCTATCTGAGAGTCTCTTAAATGTCCCTAATGTATAGAACCATAGAACACTACAGCACAGTACAGGCCCTTCAGCCCTCCATGTTGTGCTGATCCATATAATCCTTAAAAAAAAGTACTAAACTCACACTACCCCATAGCCCTCTATTTTTCTTTCATCCATGTGCCTGTCCAAGAGGCAGTTAAATACCCCTAATGTTTTAGCCTCCGCCACCATCCCTGGCAAGTCATTCCAGGCACTCAAAACCCTCTGTGTAAAAAACTTACCCCAGATGTATCCCCTAAACTTCCCTCCCTTAATTTTGTACATATGCCCTCTGGTGTTTGCTATTGATGCCCTGGGAAACAGGTACTGACTATCCACCCTATCTATGCCTCTCATAATCTTGTAGACCTCTATCAAGTCCCCTCTCATTCTTCTACGCTCCAAAGAGAAAAGTCCCAGCTCTGCTAACCTTGCTTCATATGACTTGTTCTCCAAACCAGGCAACATCCTGGTAAATCTGCTCTGCACCCTCTCCATAGCTGCCACATCCTTCCTATAATGAGGTGCGGTCTCACCAGAGATTTGTAGAGGCAGATGGTATCTGTCTCTACCATCACCCTTAAAATTGTACTCCAAGCACTGACCGCTGTCTGGGTAAAAAACTTATTGCTGACCTCCCACCTTTGCTTTCTTTCAATCACCTTAAAATTATGTCCCCTGATAATAGCCATATCCACCCTGAGAAAGAGTCTTTGGCTGTCCGCCCAATCTGTTTCTTATCTTGTGCACTTCTATCAAGTTGCCTCTCACCCACCTTTGGCTAAAAACAGAAAAGCTCTAGCTCACTCAACCAATCGTAATAATCTAGGCAGCCACCTGGTAAATCTCCTCTACATCCATCCTATAATGGTGTGACTAAGCTGCACACAATGTTCCAAGTGTGGTCTGACCAGCCTTTTATAGAGCTGTAGCATTAACATTATCTTTGTCCCTCTGCACCAGGGGTTCCCAGCCTGGGATCCACAGTCCCCTCAGTTAATGATAAGCATCCATGGTATTAAAAAAAAGTTAGGAAACCCTGATCTGCAGTAATGGCATTTTCCCACACAGAAGCCTTGTCGGCTCATTAATTAAAGCCATTATCTGTGAGTGCAGAATTTATGAATAGGAATATTTGGCATATTTTGCATATGAAATACAAGACCGTAGGAGAAGAATCAGGCCACTTGGCCCTTTGAGCCTGCTCCTCCATTTCACCATGGCCGATCAAGTTTTCCGGTCAGCCTTCTACCCGTATCCCTTCGTGTCCTAACCAATCAAGAATCAATACATTAGACCAATCAATATACATAAAGACTTGTGGCAAAGAATTCCACAGATTCACCACTCTCTGGCTAAGTATCATGTCTGTTGGTTAGTGGTAGGATTTCTTCCAGCTCATTTATAAAAATCACAAAGAGTAGAGGTCCCAAGACGGTTCCTTGAGGCACACCATTGGTCACTGACCCCCGTGCAGGATATGACCCGTATTACAACAACTCTTTGCCTTCTGTGGGCAAGCCAGTTCTGGATCCACAAAGCAATGTTCCCTTGGATCTCATGCCTCCTTACTTTCTCAATAAGCCTTGCATTGGGTACATCAAATACCTTGCTGAAATCCATATACACTTCATCTACTGCTCTTCCTTCATCAATGTGTTTAGTTACATCCTCAAAAAATTCAATCAGGCTCATTAGGCATGACCTGCCTTTGACAAAGCTATGCTGACTATTCCTAATCATATTATGCCTCTCCAAATGTTCATAAATCCTGCCTCTCAGGATCTTCTCCATCAACTTACCAACCACTGACATAAGACTCACTGGTCTATAATTTCCAGGGCTATATCTACTCCCTTTCTTGAATAATGGAACAACATCCGCAACCCTCCAATCCTTTGGAACCTCCCCCATCCCCATTGCTGATGCAAAGGTCATCGCCAGAGGCTCAGCAATCTCCTCCCTCGCTTCCCACAGTGGGCTGGGGTACATCTCATCCAGTCCAGGTGACTTATCCAACTTAATGCTTTCCAAAAGCTCCAGCACAGCCTCTTTCTTAATGCTCAATCTACATGCTCAAGCTTTTCAGTCCACTGTACGTCATATCGGACCAGAGCCATCAAGCACTCTTCATATGACAAGCTATTTAATCCTGGAATCATTTTTGTGAACCTCCTTTGAACCCTCTCCAGTGTCATCATATCCTTTCCTAGATAAAGGGCTCAAAGCTGCTCACAATACTCCAAGTGAGTCCTCACCAGTGCTTTATAAAGTCTAAACATTACATCCCTGCTTTTATATTCTAATCCTATTGAAATGAATGTTAACATTGCATTTGCCTTCCTCACCACAGACTCAACATGCAAATTAACCTTCAAGGAATCCTGCACAAGGACTCCCAAAACCCTTTGCACCTCAGTTTTTTTAAATATATTTTTTCTCTTTTTCGAAAATAGTCAACTCCAACTCTTTCATTTTTTTAACCAATGTGCATAGCCATACAATTCCTTATACTGTTTCCATCTGCCATTTCTTTGCCCATTGTCCTAATCCGTCTTTGTCCTTCTGTAGCTGCTCTACTTCCTCAAAACTATCTGCCCCTCCACCTATCCATACTGTCTGCAACTTTGCAAAAAAGCCATCAATTCCATCATCCAAATCATTGACATACAACGTGAAAAGAATCGGTTCCAACACAGACCCCTGTGGAGCACCACTAGTCACCGGCAGCCAGCCAGAAAAGGCTCCCTTTATTCCCACTCTTTGCCTCCTGCCGATCAGCCACTGCTTTATCCATGCTAGAATCTTCCCTGTAATACCATGGGCTCATAGCTTGTTAAGCAGCCTCACATGTGGCACCTTGTCAAAGGCCTTCTGAAAATCCAAGTACACATCAATCGATTCTCCTTTGTCTATCCTGCTTGTTATTTCTTCAAAGAATTCCAACAGATTTGTCAGGCAAGATTTTCCCTTGAGAAAACATACTGACTATGGCCTATCTTACAGGCCTCCAAGTACCCTGAGACCTCGTCCTTAATCACCTCCAACATCTTCCCAACCACTGAGGTCAGACTACCTGGCCTATAGTTTCCTTTCTTTTGCCTCTCCCCTTTCTTGAACGGTGGAGGGATATTTGCAATTTTCCAGTCTTCTGGAACCATTCCAGAATTTATTGATTCTTGAAAGACCATGCTCCATGATTTCTTCTGTCACCTCTTTCAGAACTCTGGGGTGTACACCATCTGGTCCAGGTGACTTATCTACCTTCAGACCTTTCAGTTTCCTGAGAACCTCCTCTCTAGTTATGGTAAATTCACGCACTTAATGCCCCCTGACACCTGGAACTTCAACCATACTGCTAGTATCTTCCACGGTGAAGACTGATGCAAAATACTTATTAATTTCCTTGTCCCCCATTACTACCTGTCCAGCATCATTTTCCAGCAGCCCACTATCCACTCTCAGCTCTCTTTTAAACTTTATGTATCTGAAGAATATGAAGAATATTATTGACTAACTTGCTTTTGTATTCCATCCTTAACTTCTTAACATCATAGCTGCCAGTCTGCAATAGAGCTACACGTTCATATTCCTTATTCCGTATACTACACACATTCAAATACAGCACCTTCAGTCTTCTGTTCACCCTTTTCAATTTTGCGCTATCAACAGCCTTTCCTCACTACACATTGCCTTTGTTTGTAATCCAGCCCCCTCATCTTTGAACTATTATCAGCCTTTCCTACGATACTTCTTGCATTGAAATATAGGCAGCTCAGGACACTGGTCACACCATGCTCAACCTTTTGATTCCTGACTTTGTCTTACCATTCTGCCTCCACAACTTCTCCACTAATGGTTCAGGCTATCTGCTTCCCATCCCTCTGCAATCCCATCGTGCAGCGTAAAGAAACATTTCCATTAGGATGTTAGTCCTCCTGCAGTTCAGCTGCGAATTGTCCCTATGTACAGGTCTCACTTTCCTTGGAAGAGAGCCCAATGATTCAAAAATCTTATGCCCTTCCTTATCCACACATTGAACTGTATAATCGTCCTGTTTCTGGCCTCACTTGCATATGGCATGGGAGACGATTCTGAGATCACTACCCTGGGGGTCCTGGCCTTTAGCTTAGCACCTAACTCACAGAACTCCCTGTGCAGAACCTCGTCACTCATTCTACCCACCTCATTGGTATCTACATGGACCAGGCTGTTTATCGTCCCACTTAAAACTGTGAGGACTCGATCCGAAATATCCCGGACCTTGGAACTAGGGAGGCAATATACCATCCAGGAATCTTGTTCTTGCCTACAGAACCTCCCGTCCATTCTCCTAACTATCCGATCCCCTATCACTACGTGCTAAATGGCGACTCCTTTGCTTGCATCTTCGGAAACAGCTCTATTTCCATCTTTGGTATCTTTATTTTTCCCTTTCAGGGTTCTTTTGAAGACCCTGACCTGGAGTTACATGTTGGCTTCAGTTCTTTGCGGGAATGGGACCCGCTCTCGGGGTTTTAGGACTGGCTGTTGTTCGACACACCGAGAGTTCGGCTGGTTCTGATTGGAAGCCTAAGGTCTCAGGGCTCTGGAAGCAGGCAGATCGAGGGTCGATGACACGCAGGAGACCTGTGTGCCGTCGGGGGAGTTGGCATATCTGTTGTGGCTCTGAAGACCCGAGATC
The DNA here is from genome assembly GCF_030144855.1 of Hypanus sabinus. Taxonomy (NCBI): domain Eukaryota; kingdom Metazoa; phylum Chordata; class Chondrichthyes; order Myliobatiformes; family Dasyatidae; genus Hypanus; species Hypanus sabinus. Next base: position 99,843,197 of record NC_082719.1, on the reverse strand, counting down.
TATGTGATTTTCAGGCACAGAGCTCAAAAATGGACTTTTAACATTGTAAACCAGCGAGTTGTTTGTTATGTCTCCCCACTCGCTGAGGAAAAAAACAGAGGCACCCTTTTCTCCCTGATTAGTGAGAGAGAAAATCTGCGGTATGTCGAATACCAGGTGTAACACTAAGTCTCTGGGGGTAACTGCAAATCTGTGTCTTTTCTATGGTGAGTGCCCGGTGGCAGTGCTGATACTTGCATCTTTTTTGCCGGTGAGAGGAGGGGGGATCGTTGCTTGCTGCTGCTTACGTGCGGGGGGGGGGGGGGAGCTGGGGGGTTAGTTTGGGGTTGTTATGTTTATCTGTTGTTAAGTCTTTGGAGCACTTCTCTGTTTTCATGGATGTCTGTGAAGAAAAAGCATTTCAGGATGTACATTGTATACTTTTCTCTGACATTAAATTGGACCTTTGAACCTTTAAACTACAGTGTGGCTCTTCTCCCTCCTTCCTTTCTGAGTCACAGAGACTGACTCGGTTCCAGACACCCGATCACTGTGACTTTCCTCTGTAAGGCCATCCCTCCTGACAGTAAGTGATATGCCTGTTGTTGAGAGGGATGGCCACAGGGTACTCTGCAGTGGCTCCTTAACTGCTTTCCCCCTTCCTGACTGTCACCCAGTTTCCCGTGCCCTGCACCCAGCATGTAACTGCCGCTCGATATATCCTATCTATCACCCACTCAGCTTCTCAAATGATCTGGAGTTCATCCAGTTCCAGCTTCAACTCCTTTACGAGGTTTGTTAGAAGCTGCAGCTGGATGCATTTCTCGCAGTTGTAGTTATCAGAGTCACTGGAGATCTCCCTGCCTTCCCACATCCCGCAAGAGGAGCATTCATCTATTCTGCCTGTCATCTCCTCAATCCTAAATGACCAGATATAAAGAAGGGAAGGGGAAAAAATGAACTTTTCTTTCCTTTGCTTTCTCTGAGTGAAGTCTTTCTTCACTGATGCCTTGAAGAGCTAAAGCCTTAAGATCATGAAATATGATTAAGACAAACTTCATTCTTGCCGATGAAATAATCTTACAATGCTAAAAGCCAGCAGGCTTTCCCTGAAGAAAGGTCTGGGCCCAAAATGTTGGCAGTTTACTCTTTTCCATAGATGCTGCCTGGCCTGCTGAGTTCCTCCAGCATTTTGTATCTGTTGCTTTTCAAACTGAGGATGTGTGAGACTAGAACTGGAGGTCATGGGTTAAGAGTGAAAGGTGAAATATTTAAGGGGAGCATGAGGAGTGACTGCTTCACTCAGAGGGTAGTAGGAGTGTGGAATGATCTGTCAGTAGGAGTGGTGGATGTGAGTTCGATTTCAACATTTAAGAGAAATTTGAATAGGTACATGGGGGTTCTTGATGAATGGATGCAGCTTTTCTCAGGTCAAGTCAAGTCAACTTTTATTGTCATTTTGACCATAACTGCTGGTACAGTGCATAGTAAAAATGAGACAACGTTTTTCAGGACCATGGTGTTATATGACACAGTACAAAAACATGACTGAACTATGTAATAAAAAAAAACACAGAGAAAGCGACACTAGACTACAGACCTACACTGGACTGCATAAAATGCACAAAAACGGTACCGGCATTACAATAAATAATAAACAGGACAGTAGGGCAAGGTGTCAGTCCAGGCTTCAGGTATTGAGGAGTCTGATAGCTTGGGGGAAGAAACTGTTACATGGTCTGGTCGTAAGAGTCCAAATGCTTTGGAGCCTTTTCCCAGATGGCAGGAGTGAGAAGAGATTGTATGAAGGGTGCATGGGGTCATTCATTATGCTGTTTCCTTTGCGGATGCAGCGTGTAGTGTAAATGTCCGTGATGGCGGGAAGAGAGACCCCAATGGTCTTCTCAGCTGACCTTACTATCCGCTGCAGGGTCTTGCGATCCGAGATGGTGCAAATCCCGAACCAGGCAGTGATGCAGTTACTCAGGACGCATCAACACTGCAACAACACTCTGAGTAAATGTCAAAGCATTGAGTTTAAAACTCAGAAAGTTATGTTGCAGCTCTATAAAACTCTAGTTAGGCCACATCTGGAGTATTACATACAGTTCTGGTTGCTCTATTATAGGAAGGATGTTGAGGCTCTGCAGAGGTGCAGAAGATGTTTATCAGAGTCCTGCATGGATTAGAGGGCACGTACTACAACAAGAGGTTGGATCATCTTGGGTTGTTTTCTGTGGAGCAGCAGAGGCTGAGGGGAGAGCCGATAGATGTCTATAAGTTTATGAGAAGCATAGACAGAGTGGACAGAGAGTATCTGTTTCCCAGGATTGGAATTTATGATACCAGAGGGCAATCATTTAAGGTGAGAGTAGGAAGTATTTTTACACAGAGAGTGGTGGGCACCAGGAATGCCCTTCCTGGGATTGTGGTAGAGGCAGACATATTAGGGACTTCTAATAGGTGTTTAGGTAGGCACATGGCCTCTCCAAGACCAACCATATATCCATGTCATGAGACGTGGAAACGGGTAAGGATGGCCAACAGGGCTCTGGTGAAGCTGAATAGACCAATTGCCTGTACTACCAGGTAGGAGGTACAGAAGCCTGAAGGGACACACTCAGTGATTCAGGAACAGCTTCTTCCCCTCTGCCATCTGATTCCTAAGTGGACATTGAACCCCTGGACACTACCTCACTTTTCTTAATATACAGTATTTCTATTTTTGCACATTTTTATTAGCTAGAGGCTGTCATTGATAGTGATCAACGTGGGCTCAGTGGAGTTTTAAGTTTCTGTTTTTTGTTAGTAGATCAGATTCTATCTGTGATCATAAAGTACTCTTTTTCTGGACATTATGCAGTTCATGGCCACCTCTTGTGCCAAGATGCGGCCACCCTCAGGGTGGAGGAGCAACAGTTTATATTCCATCTAGGTTTCCTCCAACCTGATGGCATGAATATTAATTTCTCCTTCCAGTTAAAAAATCCCCGCCCACCTCCTCTAATCCCGACTCTGGCCTCTTGCCTCTCCTCACCTGTATCATCTCCCCCTTTCTAACTTCCAGTAGTTTTCCCTTCCGCCTTCCCTCTTCTTCCATCTTCTGCAATTCCCCACTCTGGTTCCCCTCTTAAATATTTCCTTCTTCTCACCTGCCTATCTACTCCCCCTGGCGTTTCTCCTCCCTCCCTTTCTCCTATGGTCCATTTCCTCTCCTATCAGATTCCTTTTTCTCCTGCCCTCAACCTTTCCCACCCAGCTGGCTTCACCTATCACCCTCTAGCTAACCACTTTCCCCTCCCCCCACCTTTTTCATTCTGGCATCTTCCCCCTTCTTTCTCAGTCTGAAGAAGGGTTTTGGCTGAAACATCAACTATTTGCTCAATTCCATACATGTTGCCTGAACTACTGAATTTCTCCATTGAATGGTTCCCTGGTACAATAAGATAGATCGTTGACCTCACAAAGCACATAAAATGCTAAAGGATGTCAACAGGATATGCAGCAAAAATGGAGAGGGGTAAAACATATTGTGCTGAGATCCTTCATTAGGTCTGGAAATGAAGGGAGAAGAAGCCTGAATAAGTAAATGCGAGGGAGGGGAAGGAATACAAGCTAAAAGGAGAGGATAAAACCAGGTGAGGAGGAAGGTCGGAGGGCAGGGAAGGGGAAGGGGGATGGAGTGAGAAGCTAGGAGGTGATAGGTAGAAAAGGTAAGAAGAAGGAATCTGATAGGAGAGGAGAGTGGACCATGGGGGAAAGGGGAGGGGCACCAGTGGGAGATGATAAGCAGGTGATGAGAAGTGAAGAGGTAAGAGGGAAGCCTGTGAGGAATGGAAGAAGAAGGAAAGGGGAAGGGGAAATCTTTCGAAAGTTAGAGAATATAATGTTCATGCCACTAAGGTGGAGGCTACCCAGACAGAATATGAGGCGTTGCTCCACCATTGTAGTAGTAAAGGAGGCCATGTTGGAATGGGAATGGGAACTCAAATTAAAATGGTTGGTCATCAGGTAATTCTGCTTCGCTTTGCTTTCAGTAAGGCATTTGATAAGGATCACCATGCAAGGCTCCTTCAGAAGGTAAGGAGGCATTGGATACAGGGAGACCTTGCTTTTTGTATCCAGAATTGGCTTGCCCACAGAAGGCAAAGGGTGGTTGTAGATTGGTCATATCCTGCATGGAGGTCAGTGACCAGTGGTGTTCCGCAGGGATCTGTTCTGGGAACCCTACTCTTTGTGATGTTTATAAATGACCTGGATGAGGAAGTGGAAAGATGGGTTAGTAAATTTGCTGATGATACAAAGGTTGGGGGTGTTGTGGATAGTGTGGAGGGTTGTCAGAGGTTACAGTGGGACATTGATTAGATGCAGAACTGGGCTGAGAAGTGGCAGATGGAGTTTAACCCATATAAATGTAAAGCGGTTCATTTTGGTAGGATCCATATGAAGACAGAATATAATATTAATGGTAAGACTCTTGGCAGTGTGGAGGATCTGAGAGATCCTGGGGTCCATGTTGATAGGACACTCAAAGCTGCTGCATGGGTTGACAGTGTTGTTAAGAAGGCGTATGGTGTGTCAGCATTCATCAACCGTGGGATTGAGGTAATATTATAGCTATACAGTACCTTGGTCAGACCCCAATTGGAATATTACGTACAGTTCTTTTCTCCTCACTACAGGAAGGATGTGGATACGATAGAGAGAGTGCAGAAGAGATTTACAAGGGTGTTGCCTGGATTGGAATTTATACCTTATGGGAATAGGTAGAGTGTACTTGGCCTTTTCTCCTTGGAGCAATGGAGAGTGAGAGGTGGCCTGATAGAGGTGTATAAAATGATGAGGGGCATTGATCGTGTGGATAGTCAGAGACTTTTTCCCAGGGGTGAAATGGCTAACATGAGGGGGCATAGTTTTAAGGTGCTTTGAAATAGGTACTGAGGGGACGTCAAGCGTAAGATTTTCACGCAGAGAGTGGTGGGTGCGTGGAATGCACTGCCAGCGGCAGTGGTGGAAGCAGTCACAATAGGGTCTTTAAGAGCTTCTTAGATAGATACATAGAGCTTAGAAAAATAGAGGGCGATGTGCTAGGGAAATTCTAGGCAGTCCCTAGAGTTGTTTACATGGTCGGCACAACATTGTGGGCCGAAGGGCCTGTAATGTGCTGTAAATTTCTATGTTCTATGTTTGACTGTACCTGTTTCTGGAGCCTCTGTCATTCAGAGTCGACCATGGATGTTGCATCCTTGTTGTCTAGATACTCAAGCCAGGGAGATACAATAGAGAGAGCAAGCTGTTGCCCATGTAGAAGCTCCCCTCTCCACACAACTGATGGATCCAAAGGAACAGCGGAGACTGATACAGTTTGACACCAGCAGCATTACAGCAGTTGCAGTCAGTACTAAGTTGAATGTAGGACTGCCTTAGGGACTCCAGGTCCAGAATTCTCCCTCGGGGTTTACTCCCAAAACCTTCCCCGTGTCTAGGTATAGCTGCAAGGCAGCGGTGGTTTGAGATCAGAGTTTTCCTTCTAGATGAGCCGTAACCACAGCTGACGACTCCCATTTGCTCAAAGTGACTGGTTTCACAGCACCAGTAACCCACTTTACCTCTTCTCCTGTCAGTAGAAATGGTTCAAAACACAAAAATACAACTGCAGATGCTGTGGATCAAAGAATACATACACAACGCTGGAAGAACTCAGCAGGTCAGGCAGCATCTGCGAGAAAAGAGTAGCTAACGTTTCGGGCCGAGACTCTTCATCAGGAATGGGGGGGAAGAGAGGGCCGAAGCCCAGTAATAGAGATAGGGGAGGGGGAAATAGTTCCTCTGGGCTTAGTAGCTAAGCCACATGTGAAGATCAGGAGCTGGACTTGGTTGTCAGAGTCTATTTGAGACATTGGGAGCATTTGATAGGCCGTGGGAGTTTACCCCCATTACCAACTTATGAATCAGTACCTATGGCAATAATAAACCACTAAGTAAACTAATACCTTTTACTGTCTCAAAGTAGAGCAAAATACCTCAGCTCAAGGCATACACAAAAGTACAGTCAACATAACAAAGGTTAATTGACTTGTTTTAAGCTTTTTTTATGTCGTACACTTTATATATTTTACTTAGCAGTCAGGATGTGCCTCCAGGAACAAGAGTGCTATTTAAATCATTTCCAAAACGAGTCAATTGCATGTCTCCTGACTAAATTGGTAAAGCCCTGTCGTACACAATTGGTAGGCTATGTCAGAATCAGAAATAAGTTTATTATCTTTGAAATTTGTTGTTCCGTGGCAGCAGTACAGTACAATATATAAAATGTTACTGTACTCATGTTTTATACATTGAGTGCGAGGTTGTTGCTGTGACACCAGTCAGCCAGCTGATCAAAGCTATGAGGTAACACGAGGGAACACACACCAGTCACACGAGGGTAACACGAGGGAACACACACCAGTCACACAAGGGTAACACGAGGGAACACACACCAGTCACACGAGGGTAACACGAGGGAACACACTCCAGTCACACGAGGGTAACACGAGGGAACACACACCAGTCACACGAGGGTAACACGAGGGAACACACACCAGTCACACGAGGGTAACACGAGGGAACACACACCAGTCCTCATCAAGGCATCAGGAGTGGAGAGGGTGAGCAATTTCAAGTTTCTGGTCTCAGCATCTCTGAGCATCCAACAATGCATTAATAAAGCAGGCACGGCAGTGAGCTTGAGGAGATTTGATGTGTCACCAAAGACACTTGCACATTTCTACAGCTGTACCATGGAGACCATTCTAACTGGCTGCATCACCATCTGTTGCAGTGGGAGGCACTGCACAGGATCAAAATAAATTGCAGGAAGTTGTGAACTCAGTCACCTCCATTCTGGGCAAGAGTCTCCTCAACATCCAGGACACCTTCAAGGAGCAATGCCTCGGAAAGGCAGAATCAATCATTAAGGACCCCCATCACCCCAAGACACACTCTCTTCTTATTGCTACCATCGGGGGGACGTACAGGAGCCTGAAGACACACACTCAACAATCCAGGAATTGTAGAATTGTAGAGTGTTCAGGATGGTAGAATCTTCTCTTCTACCATCAGATTTCTGAATGTACATAGAACCCATGAACACCACCTCACTGTTTTATTTTGTCTTTTTGCACTACTTATTTAATTTAACTTTTTAAATATATATGTACTTCTTACTGTAATTTAGTTTTTAGTATGTATTGCAATGTACTGCTGCTGCATAACAACAAATTACACAACGTATGCCGGTGATATTAAACCTGATTCTGATTCTGATATGTATGTCATTAAATTTGTTTTAACTCTGGTGCAGTGCAGAATTACTACAAGATACAACAAAACACATAGAAAATGAACGGTGCAAGGGAGACAAAGGATGAGGTAGTGTTCATAGTTCGAGCAGAAATCTGAGGGCAAAAGGGAAGAAGTTGTTCCCAAAATTGTAGAATGTGTACCTTCAGACTCCTTTACCCACTCCCTGAATGTAGTTATCAGAGGAGGGTAAGTCCTGGATGTTAAGTGTTCTTAGTAATGGATGCCACCTTCTTGAGGTATTGCTTTATGGAGGTGTTCTTGATGGTGGGGAGGTTACTGCCCATGATGGAGCTGGCTGTTCACAACCCTGTGCAGCTCTTTCCAGTCCTGTGCATGAGTGCTCCCAGTTCTGCAACCTGTCAAAATGCACTTCATGGTACATCTGTAGAAATTTGCTCAGGTTTGGTGTCATACAAGTTTCTTCAAACCACTAATAAAAAATAGCCACTGGTGTGCCTTCTTCATAACTGCATTAATATGTGTGACTCAGGCTAGATCTTCAGAGGTGTTGACACCCAGGAACTTGAATCTGTTCATCCTTTCCTCAAAGTTCAAATTAGTAAATTTGTCATCATAGTGCATATATGTTACCATATAGTATTTTAAACTGCATTTTCTTGCAAGCTTCTACAGCAAAATAAAGAAGTACCATAGAATTTGTGCAACAAATACATTAAAAACACTGGCAAGCATTATGCAAAAGAAGATAAATTGTGCAAAAATACTGAAAACAAGTTGCAAGAAATCCTTGAAAGTGAGTCTGTAGACTGGCATGGTTACAGCATGGACTAGGTTGGCCAAAAGGCCTTCTTTTGTGCTGTGCTTTTCTTTGACTTTATGATTCATGGAATCAGTTCAGAGTTACAGCAGTTCAGGAGCCTGATGGTTGTAGGATAATAGTTGCTCCTGAACCTGGTGGTGTTGGTCCTAAGGCTTTTGTACCTGCTTTGTGATGGCAGTAGCAAGAAGAGAGCGTGGCTTGATGATGGATGTGCTGTCTTGTGGTAGTGCACCATGTAAATGTACTCAGTGGTGGGGAGGGCTTTGTCTGAGATGGACTGGGCTGTATTGACCATTTTCTGTATCCTCTTATGGTCCTGGGCATTGATGATTCCATACCAGCCTATGATGCAGCCAGTTAGGATGTTCTTCACTGTGCATTTATAGAAATTTGTCAAACCTTTTAGTGACATACCCAACATGTGCCAACTTCTGAGAAAGTAGAGGAACTATTATGCCTTCTATGCTGGTCACAGGACCAATCCTCTGACAGGTTAACTAATGCCAAGGTTTTTAAATCGACTGACCCTCTCCAATTACCTATTAGCAATCACTGAGCATACAAATAAATAACCTGCATAAAGTCAATCTAACCTCTGCTCCTATAGAATTATAGCGGATAAAAACAATTTATTAAAAATAGATGCAACACACTCAAAATGCTGGAGGAACTCAGCAGGCCAGGCTGCATCTGTGGAAAAGAGTACACTCAATGTTTCAGGCTGAGACCTTTCAGCAGGACTGGAGTAAAAAAGACAGATTCTCACCTGACTATCACATCCACCTGGGTCCCCCTCCTTCCCTTTCTCCTTTGGCCCACTCTCCTCTCCTATCAGACTCCTTACTCTCCAATCAGATTCCTTACTTTCCACCCTTGACCTTTCTCACCCAGCTGGCTTCACCTATCACCTCTAGCTTTCCTCCTTCCTTTCCCCCTACCTCTTTATTCTGGCGTCTTTTCCCCATTTTTCCCAGTCCTGATGAAAGGTCTGAGCCCAAAATGTCAACTGTTTCACTTTTTTCCACATATGCTGCCTGACCTGCTGAGTTCCTCCAGCATTTTGTGTGTGTTGCTTTGGATTTCCAGCATCCGCAGCTATTCTCACATTTGTAATTAGACCTTACTTAATTACTGCCTGTTACGCCGCTAGCACTTGAGGCAGCAGTGAAGGTCCTTCATCTCCGGTGGTGTTCAGGGCTTCCTTTATCATGTCAGTAGTTTCCTCTCTGTCTTTGTTGCTGTCAGTAATGCAAGGCCCGGGTGGAGACTCCGGAATACACTTGCAGTCAGATGTGGAAAGATTCTTCATTGCTGTTTCCATAACAGGTTTATTTGACCAGCGAGAATTGTTAGCCCTGAGCTGATCCTCAAACCTGGAGGACCAGTGGACCACTCTTAGTCTGGCCTCTACCCTTTGACCTGTTTGGATGGGTGACTCCACCAAGATCCAAAGCATAAAGCCCTGACTCCAGTGTGCATAGATCTCCGAATCATTGAGGCATGCAAGTCCCCAAATCACAACAAGGTTGTGGTCCTCTTGGAGGTTGTAATTATAAACACATAGCTTAATCAAAGCAGAAGCTGGTGACTTGCTTCTCCTCTCTACGCCGGCCTTTGCACCTTCCAATAATGACGCATTTTGACTTGAAATATCAACAGTTCCTTTCCCCCTGACAGATGCTGCTCGACCCACTGAGTTCCTCCAGCAGAATGCCTATTGCATCTGCAGTCCCTTGTGTCTCCAGCCAGTGAAAGTTCAAAGTAGTTTGCATATGTTACCTACTTCCCTTTGGCCCTGCTCCTGAAAGTAGAAACCGTCTATCAGGCCTAGCAGCTAAGCCACATGTGAAAGTCAGGAGCTGGACTTCGTTGTCAAAAACTATTTGAGAAACACACCTTTGGAAGCATTTAATATGTAGTGGGAGCTTATCCACACTACTTCCCCAGTTATGAGAAACTTAAGGGACCTTAAGAAGCCTTAAAACTAGTTGCTTTAAGAAGATGGGTCTCATCAGCCCTGGTTTGCAACTGATCTAGAAGGAAAACTCTGATCTCAAACCTCCACTATACCCACTCATGGGGAAGGCTTCCAGAGTGAACCAAAGGACAAATCTTGAGCTGGAGATCTAAGTCAGTCCTGCATTAAGTTCAATGCTGCTGGTGCCAAACTGTGTCGCTCTCCGCTGTTCCTTTGGATTCATCGGAGAGAGCCTACAGCATGGACAACTGCTTGTTCTCCTTATCGTAGCTGCCTTTCACGTAGGCAGCTAGTACGCGATATCCATGGCTGACCCCAACCAACGGAGGGCCACCAAATATACACTATATGTCACCATATATCACCCTGAGATTCATTTTCTTGCAGGCATTTACAGGAAAGTAAAGAAATACATCAATTTTATCCCTTGTTGAGATCAATGACACCTTCTTATGTCTTTAATATCCTCTTCATAAATGCACCTCTTTTTATGATTATCCTCAGTAGAAAATGAGTTGGATATGTCTATAGCATAACTGCAAATGCTAAGCAGTGAATGAGTACCCCTTGAAAGCAGTTAGCTCTTGAACACTCAGAGTGCGTTGATCATTTTACAGAACAATCCACCCAGTGTGACCAGCTCCTTCACCTGCCTGGGTCAAGTGTTATTTCATAATGCTCCTTCAAAGTATGCTGAGAGAGTTTATTAGACTAAGCGATATAACGTTGTCGGGCACCATGCTTGCATAGCAGTTAGTGCAATGCTGTTATAACTCGGGGCAGTCTGGAATTCGAAGTTCAATTCCAGCGCCGTCTGTAAGGAGTTTGTAAGTTCGCCCCGTGAACCATGTGGGTTTCCTGTGGGTGCTCCGGTTTCCTCTCACAGTCCAAAGACGTACTGGTTTGTATGTTAATTGGTCATTGTAAATTGTCCTGTGAGTAGGCTAGGGTCAAATCAGTTGGTTACTGGGCAGTGCAGCTCAAAGGGCCGGAAGGACCTCATCCGCACTGTACCTCTAAATAATAAAAATTTCTAAAATTAAATTGAGAACCAATAAAAAAAGTAGTACTTACAATAACTGAAGAACAAAGGGCAATGTAATGCAGTACAGGTCCTTTGGCCCATGATGTTGTGCCATCCTTTTAACCTACTCAAAGATAAATCTAACCCTTCCCTCACACATAGCTCACTTATTCTGTCATCTATGTGCCTGTCTAAGAGTCTCTTAAATGTCCGTAATGTAATACCTATCCGACCAGCCAGGACAACACCTGTCACTCTTTGTGTGGAAGAACTTGCCTCAGACGCCCCTCTTATACTTTCCTCCAATCACCTTAAAATTACAAACACAAAATGCTGGAGGAACTCAGCAGGTCAGGCAGCAACTATGGAAAAGAGTAAACAGTTGGTGTTTGAGGCTGAGACCCACCATCAGGACACTCCCTGGCTCGAAACTTCAACTGATTATTCTTCTCCATAGATGCTGCCTGACCTGCTGAGTTCTTCCAGCATTTTGTGTCTGTTGCTCTAGATTTCCAGCATCTGCAGATTTTCTTCTGTTCATATTTTAAAATTATGCCTTCTTGTATTAGCCACTTCTACCCTGGGACAGTCTCTGTCTGTCCACTCGATCTATACCTCTGATAATTTTGTACGCCTCTATCAAGTTACCTCTCATTCTCCCTCTCTTCTTCCCTCCTTCGCTCACAGCCTATTTTCATGAGATGTTCTCTAATGTTCTCAGATGTGTTCTCAGCACCTAAGTTACAGAGAAGGGTTGAACAAGTTATGTCTTTATTCTTTGGAGCGTAGAAGGTTGAGGGGGAACGATAGAGGTATTTAAAATTATGAGGGGGATAGATAGAGTTGAGGTGGATAGGCTTTTTCCATTGAGAGGCAGGGAGATTCAAACAAGAGCACATGAGTTGAGAGCTGGGGGCAAAAGTTTAGGGGTAACACGAGGGGGAACTTCTTTACTCAGAGAGTGGTAGCTGTGTGGAACGAGCTTCCAGTAGAAGTGGTAGAGGCAGGTTCGATATTGTCATTTAAAAAAAAAATTGGATAGGTATATGGACAGGAAAGGAACGGAGGGTTATGAGTTGAGTGCAGGTCGGGGGGACTAGGTGAGAGTAAGCGTTTGGCATGGACTAGAAGGGCCGAGATGGCCTGTTTCCGTGTTGTAATTGTTATATGTTATATATGTTAATCTAAGATATTCAATAAATTTCATTTTGTGGCCAACACCACACAGCAGTAATCAGCGTACTTTAATTAACATACTTGAAGAATGCCTCAGAGACAAGAATTACTCCTTGATTTAGAAATAGAATGTTAATCCTCATGAGCTCTCTCACGTTTCCAATTGAAATGAGTTCATATCCAGCAGGGTGAGTATCAGTGTATTAGGGATGCAGAATCAAAAAGGGTAGTAAATACAGTACTCAAAATGTTATATTTCAATGCAGTAAGTATAAGAAATAAGGTGGATGATTTTGTTGTACTTTTACAGATTGTCAGGTGTGACGTTGTGGTCGTCTGAATCGTGGCTGAAGGATGGTTGTAGTTGGGAGCTGAAATTCCAAGGTTACACATTGTATCAGAGGGAGAAGGAGGCAGGCAGAGGGAGAGATGTGACTCTGCTGGTAAAGAATGGCATCAAATCATTAGAAAGATGTGACATTGGATCGGAAGATACAGTATTGGATACTTGTGGGTTAAGTTAAGATTCTGCAAGGGTAAAAGGACCCTGATGGTAATTATATACAGGCCTCCAAACTAGTATAAAAGGAGAGCTTCATGGATGTTCAGACATTCCAGAGCACAAACAAGAGAAAATCTGCAGATGCTGAAAATCAGAGCAACACACACAACATGCCAGAAGAACTCAGCAGGCCAGGCGGCATCTATGGAAAAGGGTACAGTCGACTTCGAGCAGTCTGGCCAAAGGGTCTCGGCCCAAAACATCGACTGTACATTTTTCTGGTCAGACTGGTCAAACGGTCCAAACTCTCGGTGGGAGAGCATTTTGGAGGTAACGACCACAACTCTATCTCCTTTATCACAGTGCTGGAGAGGGATAGGAGCAGACAATTTGGGAAAACTTTTAATTGGGGTGGGGGAAATATCATGCTTTTAGGCAGGAATTTGGGAACATAAATTGAGAGCAGACATTCTCAGAGAAATGCACAAATGTGCAAATATGTGGCAAATGTTGAGGGAACATGTGCATGGAGTTCTGCAAAGGTATGTTCCATTGAGGCAGGGTAAAAGAACCATGGTGTACAAAGGATGTAGAACATCTAATTAAGAAAAGAAAGGTTTATGAAAGGTTCAACAAGTTAGGTACTGTTAGAGCTCTAGAAAATTACAATGTGCCAGGAAGGAGCTCAAGTATGAAATTAGGAGAGCTTGAAGGGGCCGTGAGAAGGCCTTGGAGAGCAGGATTAATGAAAACCCCAAGGCATTCTACAGGTATGTGAAGAGCAAGAGGATGAACCGTGTGAGAATAGGACCAATCAAGTGTAATAGTGGAAATGTGTGCATGGAGCTGGAGGAGGTAGCGGAGGTACTTAATGAATACTTTGCTTCAGTATTCACCGGTGGTTGGCAATTATGGGGATGAGTTACAATGGAATGAAATGCTTGAGTGTATAGACATTAAGAAAGAGGATGTGCTGAAGCTTATGAAAGGTATTAAGTTAGATAAGTCACTGGGACCAGATGAGATATACCCCAGGCTACTGTGGGAAGCGAGGGAGGAGATTATTGAGCCTCTGTCAATGACCTTTGCATCATCAATAGGAATGGGAGAAGTACCAGAGAATTGGGAATTTGTAAGCATTGTTCCCTTGTTCAAGAAAGTGAGTAAAGATAACCCAGGAAATTTTAGACCAATGAGTCTTACTTTAGTGGTGGGCAAGTTGTCAGAGAAGATCCTGAGAGGCAGGATTTATGAACATTTGAAGAGACATAATCTGATTAAGGATAGTCAGCATGACTTTGCCAAGGGCAGTCATGCCTTACGAACCTGATTGAATTCTTTGAGAATGTAACAAAACAAATTGCTGAAGGTAGAGCAGTGGATGTAGTGTATATGGATTTCAGGAAGGCATTTGATAAGGTTCCCCATGTGAGGCTATTCAGAAAGTAAGGTGGCATGGGATGCAAAGTGACCTTGCTTTGTGGATCCAGAATTGGCTTGACCACAGAAGACAAAGGGTGGCTGCATTTTCCATGGAGGATGGTGACTAGTGGTGTTCTGCAGGGATCTGTTCTGGGAACCCTCCACTTTGTGATTTTTATAAATGACCTGGATGAGGAAGTAGAAGGGTGGGTTAGTAAATTTGCTGATGACACAAAAATTGGGGGCGTTGTGGATAGTCTGGAGGGTTGTCAGAGGTTACAGAGGTACACCGATAGGATGCAGAACTGGGCTGAGAAGTGGCAGACGGAATTCAACCCAGATAAGTGTGAATTGGTTCATTTCGTTAGATCAAATTTGAAGACATATTATTGTATTAATGGGAAGACTCTTGGCAGTGTGGAGAATTAGCAAGATCTTAGGGTTTGTGTCCATAGGACACTCAAAGCTGCTACGCAGGTTGACAGTGTTGATAAGAAGGCATGTTGGCCTTCATCAACCATGGGATTGAGTTCAAGAGTATGATGTAATGTTACAGCTATACAAGACCTTATTTAGATGCCACCTGGAGTACTGTGCTCAGTTCTAGTCACCTCATTACAAGATGGATGTGGATACTATGCTGAGGAGATTTACAAGGATGTTGTCTGGATTGGGGAGCATGCCTAATGCAAATAGGTTGAGTGAACTTGGCCTTTTTTGCTTGGAGCGAGGGAGGATGAGAGATGACCTGATAGAGGTGAATAAGATGATGAGAGGCATTCATCATGTGGATAGCCAGAGGCTTTTTCCCAGGGCAGAAATGGCTAACATGAGGAGGCATAGTTTTGAGGTACTTGGAAGTAGGTACAAGAGGGATGTCAGGGATAAATTTTTCATACAGAGAGTGGTGGGTGCATGAAATAAACTGCCAGCAAAGGTGGTAGAGGTGGATACACTAGGCTCTTTGAAGAGACTCTTAGACATGGAGCTTAGAAAAATAGAGGGCTGTGCAGTAAGGAAATTCTAGGCAGTTTCGAGAGTAGGTTACACGGTTGGCACAACATTGTGGGCCAGAGAGCCTGTAATGTGCTGTAGATTTCCATGATCTTATGTTTCTATGTTTCAAACAGTGGCTGAAACGTAGACTACAGTTTGTAATAGGAAATAGAAAAGGCATGTCAAAAGGGCAATATTATGATATCCAGGGAAAATTTTAACAAGCAGGTAGACTGGGAAAATTAAGTTGGTAGTGGACCAAAAAAAAGTGAATTTGTTCAATGCCTACGAGATGGATTTTTAGAGCAGCTTGTCATTGAATCTACTAGGGGATCAGCTATAATAGATTGGGTGTTACGTGATAAAATGCAGGTGGTTAGGGAGCTTAAGGTAAAGAAACCCTTAAGAGACAGTGATCACAATATGATAGAGTTCAACTTGAAATTTGATAGGGAGAAAATAAAGTCTGGCTTAGAAAGGAGATGACAGTGGTGTGAGAGAGAGTTGGCTAAAGTAAATTGGAAGGAGATGCCGGCAGGGATGACAGCAGCGCAGCAATGATGTGAGTTTGTGGGAAAAATGAGGAAGGTGCAGGATAGATGTATTCCAAAGACAAAAGAATTCTCAAATGGCAAAGTAGTACAACCATGGTTGACAAGGGAAATCAAAGCTAAAGTAAAAGCAAAAGCAACAAAGCCAAAATTAGTGGGAAGTCCGAGGATTGCAAAACCTTTAAAACCCTACAGAGAGCAACTAGAAGAATCATAAGAAGGGAATAGATGGAATGTGAAAGCAAGTTAGCAAACAATATCACGGTGGATAATAAAAGCTTTTTCAAGTACTGTATGTAAGGAATAAAAGAGAGATGAGAGTGAATATAGGACTGTTAGTAAATAAGGCTGGGGAAATAATAATGGGGTCCAAGGAGATGGCAGATGTACTAAATGAGTATTTTTCATCAGTCTTCACTGTGCACATCGGGGATTAAACAGTGTTACAGAATACAGACCATTATTGCACATTGGGGATTAAACAGTGTTACAGAATACAGACCATTATTGCACATCGGGGATTAAACAGTGTTACAGAATACAGACCATTATTGCACATTGGGGGATTAAACAGTTTTACAGAACACAGGCTGATAATATATATCGGGGGATTAAAAAGTTTCACAAAATACAGGCTGATAATCCATATCGGGGGAGTGGCTGCAGAGAGATTTGGTTTGTGAAGTGAAGTGACAGTGAAACTCAAGATCTAAGACCTCTGTACTTCCTGCCCAGTGGCAGTAGAGAGAAGAGCGCTTGGTCTGGATGTAAGAGGCCGCCGATGATGGATGCTTTTTGCAGCACTTCATGTAAATGTACTCAGTGATGGGACAGCTTTTCTTGTGATGGAATGGGTTATATCCATCACTCTCTGTAGACTTTTCTGTTCCTGGGCATTGGTGTTTCCATATCAGCCCATGATACAACCAGTCAGGATATTCTCCACTGTGCATCTATACCAGATTGTCAAAGTTTTGATGACATGCCAAACTTTTGCAAACTTCTAAGGAAGTAGAGGTGCTGTCTACAGTTATGTGTACGTTGTGTTTTATAGGATTGCTTTTAGGTTTATATTTATTGTGGTTTTTATGCTGATAGTGTTTTTTATGTTGCGTCAGATCTGGTATAGCAATAGTTCTGTTCTCCTTTACACTCTTGTATTGAAGAATCTTGAATCTTGTATCTTAAATCTTGAATCTTTGTGATGGTACTTCAGTTCTGTTCCCAAGGCAGATCCTCTGACATGTTAATGCCAAGGAAGTTAAGGCTTCTGACCCTCTCCACCTCTGTCCTCTAATGAGGACCGGCTCATGGACTTGATTTTTACTAGTTTTGGTGCTATCTCTTTTGTGGTATTTTCAATGCTTCATTGAACCAGAGTGGATCTCTTGACTTGGAACACTCCATTAGAATCAAGGCTTTGTGGGGTTAAGTGAAGTGCAGTTTATCTCGGCCTCTGGAAGTCTGTAATCAATCTGATTTGTTTTATTCTGTGGGTAAGCTGGCATATTGTGCTGACAGTACAATCTTTATATATACCCAGTAGCTACTTAATTAGGTGCACCGATGCACCTGTCCGTTAATGCAAATATCTATTCAGCCAATCAAGTGCAGCAACTCAATGAATAAAAGAATCCAAATATGGTCAAGAGGTTCAGCTTTTGTTCAGATCAAATATCAGAATGGGGAAGAAATGTGATCTAAGTGACTTTGACTGTGGAATGATTGTTGGTGCTAGATGGGGTGGTTTGAGTATCTCAGAAACTGCTTATTTCCTGGGATTTTCACACACAACAGTCTCTGGAGTTCACAGACAATAGTGTGAAAAACAAGAAAAAACATCTAGTGAGCAGAAGTTCTCGGGCAAAAGCGCCTTGTTAATGAGGGTGGTCAGCGGAGAATGGCCAGACTGGTTCAAGCTGACAGGAATTCAAATAACCAGTTGTTACAACAGTAATGTAGAAGAGCATCCCTGAACACACAAGATGTTAAGCCTTGATGCAGATGGGCAACATCGCGAACATATGCTCAGTGGCCACTTTGTTAGCTACAAGTTGTAAGCAATAAAGTGCCCACTGAGTGTTGCTAATATTATGCCATCCTGACTCATCAGCACTTCAAGCTGAGTTTTCTGTAAGTTCACTTTGTACTGAAGGGGAATGTTGAAGGCTGAAGCCGTCTGTGGATGTCAGCAATGCACTACTAGGTAAGTTAATCATTTTGCAGTGCAGAACAGACCCTTCCGACCCAACGTGCTACACCACTCAGCAACCCACCGATTTAACCCTAACCTAATCAGAGGATAAGTTCCTTAAGGTTGTCATAGCTGGGGTTGAGTTTAGGGGGGATAAGCTCTCACTATCTATTAAATGCTTTCAATGACACACATCTCAAATTGCCTCTAACAACCACGTCCAGCTCTTGGCCTTCATGTGAGGCTTAGCTACTAAGCCGGGTGGAACTGTTTCTACTGCCTTGCTGCCATACCTGCTCATGGGGAAGGCTTCAGGTGTAAACCCAGAGGAAAAATCTGGAGCTGGAGTCGCTAAGGCAGCCCAATACTGACGGGCAACACTTGCAAAGCC
The DNA here is from genome assembly GCF_030144855.1 of Hypanus sabinus. Taxonomy (NCBI): domain Eukaryota; kingdom Metazoa; phylum Chordata; class Chondrichthyes; order Myliobatiformes; family Dasyatidae; genus Hypanus; species Hypanus sabinus. The sequence continues at coordinate 99,824,856 of NC_082719.1, read as the reverse complement.
ATTGGTGCCAAACCATCATCGGTCTTTTCTGTTCCTTTGGGTTCGTCAGCTTCATGGAGAGGGGAGCCTACTGCATGTGCAACGGCTTGCTCTCCATATCATACTGCCCTGTCTTGTGCATCACCTAGACAGCTTTACACAATACTGATCGGCACCCCGACCAGTGGGAAGAGCCTCATACTCACAGGATAATTGCTACTCAACCCAGCATGGAAGCGGGCAAAGAGTCATCCGGATTCGACTCCTGGAGCACTTGCCTTGAAGTCTGGTGCGGATGCCGTTATCCCACCAGCCAGCTAATCAATGATCTACTATCTCACATGTCTTTGGACTGTGGGAGGAAAGTGGAGCATCTGGAGGAAACCCACATGTTCCACAGGGAGAGCATATGAACTCGGAACTGAACTTCAAACTCCGATGCCCTGAGCCATGACAGCGCGGCACTACCGCGGCACCCCTCCGAACTGTGCGTATTCATTAATATGGCTGCAGCGTACAATTTTCTGGTGGAACTCCTCAGTCTCAACGGAGCAGTTCATGTCCCCAAGGATTTGTGTGCTCCTGTTGTGATCGATTGTATCTGACCACAGGGAGATCAAAGAGAGAAAGAGTGCTAAACAAGGCAGTGTGTGATAGGATGGCAACTCATTATCATGTAGCGGTGTGCTACACACAGCGCTGAAATAACGACACGGGGTCGGTAAACTGCAGTTAAAAAAGATTTTATTCGAACTTCGCGGTCTCGCTTTAAAGCCTCCCTGATCCCGCCCTCCCCGGGCACGGATGCTGTAGGGGGCACGTATTCATAGTCCTGTCCCACATGCGGATGCTGTAGGGGGCACGTATTCACAGTCCCGTGCGGGCTTTTCCCTTTGTTGGTGAAGCAGACCTGGCGCCCTTTTGGGACTGGCCTTCATGCCGGCGCGCTGGCCTTTTGTGAGCCGGTTCGAGTGCGCTAGGAAGTGGGTCGCCACAATCAGTCAAAAACCTGGCTCAGAGAGTTTGGGGGCAAAATGGATGAAGAAATTAAGATGTGAATCGTTTATGGAGAGAGAAATAATGTTACACCCCCATTTTGAGGAAATTGAGGCATATAATTGGAGAACTACTGATGTTATAACTTTGTTCAAAGAAGTATGTAAAAACAAACCCTGCAGCAATAGGACATCTACAAGGAGCACTGGCACAGAAAAGTGGCATCCATCATCAGGGGCCCCACCACTGAGGCAAGTTGGTACGGGAACCTCAGGACGCCCACCGCCAGGTTCAGGAACAGTTATTACCCTGACCCATCAGGCTCCTTAACCAACATGGATACCTTCACTCACACTAAACTGATTCCACAACCTGTGGACTCGCTTTCATGGTTTCTACAGCTCACGTTCTCAGTATGCCTCGCCCCAGCTCACGTTCTCAGTATGCCTCGCCCCAGCTCATGTTCTCAGGAGTGCCTTACCCCAGCAAGCCATGCACCTATCACTCTGTGTAAAACCCTGACCACTGACATCACCCCCTCCTATTCTGCCTCTACCACCATCCCTGGCAGGGTGTACCATGCCCTCACCTCTATCTGAAAAAAATCATTTTAGTTAAAAATTGTAGCTCCTAGGGCGAGTGACCTTATATCTTTGTCAGCAAGTGAAATTTGTAATTACAGTGGATTCCAGATAATTGGTTAATTGGGGCAGTCATTTATTTGGGAGATCTCTTAAAAGAACAAAAAACTAAATAGAGAAAATATCCGGGCTTTCCTTCATTTATTTGGACTATTATGCTGCTTAACTGGGGCAGGAGACTGGTGCTGAACAGTTTCTAACTAACATTTGTTGTGTGCATGTGTGTGACTGTTAAACACTACACCAAGCTTAGAGTGATCAGTTTTTAAACAGCTTCAGCTACGTGTCTTTGAGTTCAAAAAACAGTGATTAAATAAGCAACAAGGCAATTCAGAACCGTTTTGCTCACTGTGGTTTCAAGCTTTCAGGCTTGGAGATGCCAGAAATGGCCAGGAGTGAAAATGAAATGATTTCACTACTTCAACAAGTTAGGAATTACAAAGGTATTGACAATCAGAAACAGAATCAGTTTAATATCACCAGCATATCTCATGAAATGTTGCTGTTATGCATTGCAGCAGTACATTGCAATACATATAATAAAAACTGTAAATTACATTTACTATATTTATATTTAACAAAGGTTATAGAAATAGTGCAAAAAGAGAAAAAAAAAGCAGTGAGGTGGTGTTCATAAGTCTTACATCCATTCAGAAATCTGATGGTAGAGGAGAAGAAGCTCTTCCTGAATCTTTGACTGTTAGACTATAAGATATAGGAGCAGAATTAGCCCATCTGGCCCACCTGCCATTCCATCATTTTCCCTCCCAAACCCAATCTTCTACCTTCCTCCATGTCATCTCGAATGTTACAATGAAAATGAAGATTTGGAGGATGCAAAGGCATTGTATGTCGGCAGTCCATTTCTGCACTAGGAGTGTGCACTGATTTTGTTCATTTACAGTCAATCAAAAGAACACAGCGAATGAATTCTTTCCTCAATAACTATTAGAACCTAATACACAGTTTTATAGTACCGTAGAGGTATTGGTAGCATTTTAACTTGTTTTCTATTTTATTTAAACACAGAAGTTGTTTCTCAGTTCGAGAGTAGTTTATCATTTTTTTAAAAACTCTTTCCATGAAGCTTCAGCTAATTTTGGCAGCTGTTTAGTTGGGCCAAAATGTACTGGTCCTGATGTGTCCCTATGAATCAAATCCATCATATTTATTAATGAATATAAGGATGAATGCTAAAGAATGAATGTTCTGTCTTGCATTGAAGTATTCTGTTTCTCAACACCAGTACTTTCTGACTTGCTTTTTACAGGATTAACGAGGCTAGCACTATGACTGAAGGGGACTATGATTATCTGATCAAGCTTCTAGCTCTCGGAGATACAGGGGTTGGCAAGACCACATTTCTCTATAGGTACACAGAGAATAAATTCAACCCCAAGTTTGTCACCACAGTCGGGATTGACTTCCGGGAAAAGAGACTGGTAAGTAATTGCTTATTTTCCCACTGTTCCAGGTGTAATCGAATATCTGAAATGCTTAGGACCAGAATTGCTTAGGATTTTGAAATTTTCTGTATTTTGAAATATACAGTGCCTATAAAAAATATTCACACCCACCTCCATGAAAACAAATCTCTACAAAGTGTTCTATATTTGTAATTAATTTAGATCACTTTCTAAAGCTTCATTTTCATTTTGACTCGATAAGTCTTTTTCTGTTGATCAGTGTCAAAGAAAGCCAAATGAAATTCACCGTGATTCAATGTTGTAAAACAAAAAAAAAATGAAAACTTCCAAGGGGAGCAAGTAGTTTTTAATGGGCACTATATAATGAGATAGCTCGGGTTCGCTATCATTTCTGTTTCTGAATTTATGTGCTTCTGGTCAGCAGTCTTTCTCTTACACTTGTTCTTCACACATACAGTATGTACAGAACAGCTGTTCGGTGTGTTAGACTCTCAGCAGCAATGATCTTGGCAAACTCATCACTAAATTTCTCTGCTGCTTCATGATCAGCAGTCATTTTATCACCACAAATCTTTAAAAATTTAATGCCGTGCCTTTTCTTAAAGTTCTGCAACCATCCTGCTGAATATTCACAATTAATTTCACTTTCGTTGCGTCGTGATAGATGTTTGCTTGTTTCATGATCAGCATACCATTATGTGGCACATGTTCACTCTGACACTGATGAATCCACGCTTTCAATACACGATCGAGATCTTCGTATCACTTCATACCTGTGCTTTGCCTGGGAACTTTTCCAGCTCCTTGTGGAATTTTGTGATCGCATGTCGGTGCTCAACAGAATTTTGGATTTTGTATGTTTTCTGATTTTGGAATTTCTGTTAAGGAATACTCAACCTGAAATGCCCAAATCTAGGTTAAAGAAGGAAGATGTAACTAAATGTACTTGAGGGGCCATGGTAGCGTAGCGGTGAGCATCATGCTATTACAGCTCAGGGCATCGAGGTTCAGAGTTCAATTCCAATATCCTCTGAAAGGAGTTTGTACATCTTTCCATAAGCAAGTGAGTTTCTTTCAGGAGCTCTGATTTTCTCCCATGGTCCAAAGACATACTGGTTTGTAGGTTAATTGGTAGTTGTAAATTGCCCCATGATTAAGCTAGGTTTAAATAGGTGCATAACTATGCAAGGCAGCTCGTTGGGCTAGAAGGGCCTGTCCTGTGCTATATCTTTAAGTAAATGACAAAAAAAAGATATATTTTGATTTTATCATAAGATTGTCAACTAATTAGACAGTACACAGACAGATCGAAACTACGCTAAAAAGTGGTCCAAGAACCATTGCTTATAAAAACGGAGGAAACAGAATCAATCAGGTTTTACAACCGGGTTAAAAATTAAAGATTATCTTTATTTGTCACATAGACATCAAAACATAGAATCATATGCATTGTTTGCATCAATGACCAACACAGACCAACGATGTGCTGGGGCAACCTGCAAGTGTCGTCATGATTCACAACTCACTAACTCTAACCCGTATGTCTTTGGAATGTGGGAGGAAACTCGAGCACCCGGAGGAAATCACGCTGTCACAAAGAAAGTGGACAAGCCCCTCACAGACAGTGGCGGGAACTGAACACAGAGCTCATGTTATAAAGCATTATGCTAATCGCTACGCTGCTGTGCCGGGTTAATGTTCTATTGGATAAGCTGAGGAAGAGCGTTATTTAGGTCAGGTGTAATGGAAAAGGGGTGGGATTGACCGGACTGGTCTACAGGGAGCTTTCAGAACAGGGACAGGTGATCGTTCACTAAGGGTATCGAGGGGTTTGCAAGCAGATAGGACTGGGAATCGGAATCAGAATCTGGTTTATTATCACTGAAATTGTGAAGTTGGTTGTTTTGCGCAGCATAGCATTGCAATATATTTTAAAAAACTCTTAAGTTAAAATAAGAAATAACAGACATTTTCCCAGGGCTGAAATTGGTAATACAAGAGGGCATAATTTTAAGGTGTTGGGAGGAAAGCATAGAAAGAATGTTGGAGATAGATTTATTTACACAGAGGATGTTGGTGGAGCATGCTGCCAGGGGTGGTAGTAAACACAGGTACAAAAGGGGCATTTAAGAACCTCTTAGACAGGCACATGGATGAAAGAAAATATGAAGGGCTGTGGGGGAGGGAAAGGTGAGACTGTTCTTAAAGTAGTTCACAAGGTTGGCAAAATATTGTGGGTGGAATGGCCTATGCAGTGCTATATTGATCTATGTTCTCTGATAATTGGCAGTGTCCAGAAAGATGGTTAAACACTCGCTGCTTATAAAATTGGACAAGAAAGAACAAAAGATGAGAGTCTTAACCTCAGTGAATGACCACAGTTGGTATTTAGACCCTTGTTGGAAATAGACCATAAGACAATTACGCCATTCAGCCCATCGAGTCTGCTCCGCCATTCCATCACGGATGATTTATTATCTCTCTCAACCCCTTTCTCCTGCCTTCTCCCCGTAACCTTTGACACCCTGACTAATCAAGAACTTATCAACCTCTTCTTTAAATATACTCAATGATTTGGCTTCCACAGCCATCACCGACAATGAATTCCACAGATTCACTATCCTCTGGCTAAAGAAATTCCTCCTTATCTCTGTTTTAAATTGACACCCCTCTGTTCCTGAGCCTGTGCCCTCTAGTCCCAGATTCACTCATGATAGGAAAAATCCTCTCCACATCCACTCTATCTAGGCCTTTCAATATTTGATCGGTTTCAATGAGGTCACCCCTCATACTTCTAAATTCCAGTGAGTACAGGCCCAGAGCCAACAAACACTCCTCATATGATAAGCTTTTCAATCCTAGAATCATTTTTTGTGGACCTTCTTTGAACCCGCTCCAATGTCAGCACATCCTTTCTTAGATAATGGGCCACAATCTACTCACAATATTCCAAATGTATTTGGAGTATATAAATATATAAAGGGTAAAAGAGAGTCGAGAGTAGGTATAGAACCAATAGAAAATGACATGGGAGATATCGTAATTAGCGATACAGAGATGGCAGAGGAACTGAATGTGTATTTTGCATCAGTCTTCACAATGGAAAAGACATCTGCAGTATACCTGACATTCAGACATTCTGGAGTGTCAGGGAAGTGAAGTATGTGCAGCAAAAATAATGACTGAGAATGTGCCAAGGAAGCTTAATGGTCTGAGGGTGGATAAATCTCCTGGACCTGATGGAATGCACCCTTGGGTTCTGAAGGAAGTAGCTTCAGAGATTGCAAAGGCTCTAACAATGATCTTTCAAGAATTGATAGATTCTGGCATTGTACCAGATGACTGGAAAATTGCAAATGTTACTCTGCTATTTAAGAAGGGTGGGAGGCAGCAGAAAGAAATCTGTAGGTCTGTCAACCTGGCATCAGTGGTTGGGAAGTTGTTGGAATCAATTGTTAGGGATGAGATTACGGAGTACCTGAAGGCATCTGACAAAATAGGCCAAAGCCAGCATGTTTTCCTGAAAGGAAAATCCTACCTGATTAACTTACTGCAGTTTTTTGAGGAAATTACAAGCAGGGTAGACAAGAAGATGTAATAGATGTAGTGTACTTGGATTTTCAGACTAACATGGGTGGAGCATTGGCTAGTTGGCAGAAAACAGAGAGCGGGAATGAAGGGATCCTATTCTGGCTGGCTGCTGGTTACCAGTGGAGTTCCACAGGGGTCGGTGTTGGGACTGCTGCTTTTTCCGATGTATGTCAATGATTTGGTCTATGGGATTAATGAATTTGTGGCTAAATTTGCCAATGCTACAAAGACAGGTGGTGGAGGAGCAGGTAGTGTTGAGGAAACAAAAAGACTGCAGAGAGACTTAGCTAGTTTAGGGGAATGGGTAAAGAAGTAGCAAATGAAATACAATGTTGGAACGTGCATGGTCATGCACTTTGGTGGAAGAAATAAACTGGCAGACTATTACTTCGATGCAGAGAGAATTCAAAATGTAGAGATACAAAGGGACTTGGGAGTCCTTATGCAAGATACCCTAAAGGTTAACCTTTAGGTTGAGTCGGTTATGAAGAAAGCAAATCCAATGTTGGCATTCATTTCTAGAGGTATAGAGTATAAGAGCCGGGATGTGATGCTGAGGCTCTAAGGCACTCATGAAACCACAATCAGTGTGTTGTGTGAAGTTTTGGGCTCCTTATTTTAGAAAGGATATGCTGACATTGGAGAGGATTCAGAGAAGATTCACAAGAATTATTCCAGGAATGAAAGGGTTACTGTATGAGGAATGTCTGGCAGCTCTTGGGCTGTATTCCCTGGAGTTCAGGAGAACGAGGGGGATCTCATAGAAACATTCTGAATGTTAAAAGGCCTGAACAGATTAGATATAGCAAAGTTATTTCCCATGGTAGGGGAGTCCAGGACAAGAGGGCACAACTTCAGGATTGAAGGACGTCCATTTAGAACTGGGATGTGGAGAAATTACTTTACTCAGAGCGTCACAAATCTGTGGAATTTGTTGCCATGAGCGGCTGTGGAGGTCAAGACATTGAGCGCATTTAAGGCAGAAATCTGTTCTTGATTAGCCAGGGCATGAAAGGGTATGGGGAGAAGGCAGGGGAGTGGGGATAACTGGAAGAATTGGATCAGCCATGATTGAATGGCAGAGCAGATTCGATGGGCCGAATAGCCTGGCTCTGCTCCTATATCTTATGGTCTTAAATGAGGCCTCACCAGCACCTTATAAAGCTTCAGTGTTATATCCTTGCTTTTGTATTCTAATCCTCTCGAAATGAATGCTAATATTGCAGTTGCCTTCCTCACCACCAACTCAACCTGCAAATTAACCATTAGGTAATTGTGCAGAAGGAGTGCACATCAGATTTTTTAATTTTCTCTGCATTTATAAAATAGTCTATGGTGCTCAGGACTCTGTCAGCTGCGGCCCTTTTTATCCATTAATGGAACATGGATTATATCAATGCCGTAACAATTTGCCTAGTTATCCCTGAGAAATGGTAATAGAAGAACTTCCATTATTCCCAAATTTGCAATGCAAATCTTGCTCTCCCATAATTCTTTGGATAGATGGCCTCAAATATTTATTTTCTTTTCTTTAACAATCTCTTTATTAATTAGAAAAAAGTACATATATATATTCAAGAGGAGAATTATCTCAAATATCTATATCGATAAGTTTATATAAAAGGTAAAATAAACATTATCAAGACCATACATAGTATTAATCAAATAGTATATAATAAAGATTAAGCTAATTGATTTTCCTCTTATCATTCCATGAAAAGAAGAAATAAGATAAAGAAACTTTTATAATTTTTATGTACATAAAAAACCCCAGTAAACAAAAAAAACAACAAAAAATAGAAAATAAAAAAAAAGGAACTGTGCAGCTCATACTGGGAGTGAAAGCAAGAAAAAAGAGAGACTTTCTTATCAAATCCAACATTTCGAGAAAGTAACTGGAAGAGCAATAAATCAAATCATATGAAATTATTTAATAAAAGGTTGCCAGGCCTCAAATATTTCAGTACAGTTTTGAGAGAGGTCCTCTGTTGGATGAAGTCCACTATGGATGCTGCACCCTCACTTCTATATTTAATACACAAGCCAGGGTAAAATGATATAGAGAGCAAGCTGTCGCCCATGCAGCAGGCTCCCTCTCTCCATGCAGCTGATGAGTTCAAAGAAGCGGCAGCGATCAATACAGTTTGGCACCACTGGCATCACATAAGTTGCCATTCAGCATTGAACTCAACATTGGGCTTCCTTGGGTGATTCAGCTCCAGATTCTTCGTTGGGGTTTACTCCCGAAGCCTTTCCCATGAGTGGGTATAGCTGCAAGGCAGCAGAGGTTTGAGATCAGAGATTTCCCTCTCCTCAATGAGCTGCCAGCCATATCCTGATGACCCCCATTTGCCCAAAGCCACTGGTTTTAAGGTGCAGCTGGTTTTAAAGCCCCAATAGCCCACCTGTTCCCCTTCTCCAGTCAGTAGAGATGGTTCCATTGGGCTTAGGAGCTAAGCCACACGTGAAAGCCGGGAGCTGCTCTTGCTCATGAGAGGCTATTTGAGATGCACTCCATTGGGAGCATTTATTAGATAATGGGATCTTATCCTCATTACTCCCTCGGGTTATGACTACCTTAAAGTACATCAGTATGGTTATTTTAAAATATGAATGTGAAGTGAGGCATTTTCCTGTCTCAGTTTACATAAAGCTCCCAGAAGAGAATGTGATGTAGTGTAGATGTCTATACCTGGAAAACCATAAGAAATCTCCTGACGTTACCCATGGTGAATTTCATCATAAGGTGTTCACAACCATTACACACTGCATGAAGTTTGTTCTATTCACAATCCATGTGAGCTTTATATTAGCACAGGCATTTGCCTTGCTATAAGCCTGCACTGAAAATTAATTTTTAATTATTAATAACCCAGTTGTCATACTCTTTTCACTGGACCTCTTCAATTGAATTCACATTTTGTTGTCATTCTGCCATATATGAATACTCACAAATGCAGCCAAATGAGACAGTGTTTGCTCCGGTCCCAGGTGCAGGGCACATAACCAACAGTCACACAGCTCAAAGCACTTACGAGATAGCCAAGCGCATAACGATTTCATTAAGATACAGCCGTGCAATTAAAAAGTCCTGACCCAAGTGGCAGAAATCTGCGGGCAACCACAACAGGGCTCGTCTTCTGCCAAGCAAACACTGGGGGGGGGGTGGGGGTGGGCAGCACCAACTCTAGCCTGAATACCGCGCCACAACGCCCCTGGTAGCGTACCGCAGCTCTGACGCCTCTCTCTTGACTGTAAACAGGCGACACCAGAACAGGAGACCTAGTCCTCGCACATACAAGATAGCAAGTACATACAGGATATCAGTAAAACACAGCTATCTAAAACATATACAGCATACATAGTCCAGACCCTGAGTCCATCAAAGCTGCAGAAATGTGCTGTCAACCATAATACCACTTGTTTTCTGCCTAGCAATTACTGGGGAGGGGGTCTGCAACAACTACCGTCCGGATGCTGTACAAGTTGGACTTCTGACCTCACAATCTACCTTGTTATGGTCTTGTACTTTATTGTTTACCTGCACTGCACTTTTCCACTTTATTCTGAATTCTGTTCTTGTTTTGCCTTATTCTAGTTCAATGCGCAGTGTAATGAATTGGCCCATATGAACAGTGTGCAAGACAAGCTTTTCACTGTGTGTGTGACAATAATAAAGGGCAGCATGGTAGTGTAGTGGTTAGCACAACGCTTTACAGTACGGGCAACCCAGGTTCAATTCCTGCAGCTGTCTGAAAGGAGTTTGTACATTCTCCCCATGACAGCGTGTGTTTCCTCCAGGTTTCCTCCCATAGTCCAAAAATGTGCTGATTAGTAGATAAATTGGTCATTGTTAATTGTCCCGTGATGTAACTAGGATTAAACTGTGGGACTGCTGGGTGGCATAAAGATCCGGAAGGACCTATTCCATGCTACATCTAACTAAATGAATGAATGAATAAATCAATAAAAATGAGAAAACCAACTCCAATACCAATATTAATCTAGTTCTTGATTCCCCAACCCCGAGAGAAAAACTGTGGACAGAAGATACAAAAGCCTTGAAGTATATATATAATTCTCGGCTCAAGGACAGCTTCTGTCCCACCGTTAACTGACTGTTGAATTGCTCCCCAGTATGATAAGATGGACTCTTGATCTCACAATCTGCATCGCTATGATTTTGCATTTTATTGTTTACCTCTGCCACATTTTCTCTCTGCTTTTAGACTTGTGGCAGTTAGCGCTTTACTTTACAGCATCAAGTCATCACAGATCGGGGTCAAATTCCCACTGCTGCCTGTAAGCATTTTGAATTTTCTCCCCTTAACAGCATGGGTTTCCTCTGGTTGCTCGGGTTTCCTACCAAATACGTACAGTTGGGGTTAGTTAGCTCTGTTGGCAGCAGGAGCATGGAAATACTTGTGGGGTGTCTAGTACAATTCTTATTGATTTGATTTGATGCAGACGTTGAATCTCACTGTGGGTTTTGATGTTTCAATGCATATGTGGCAAATAAAGCTAATCTTGAAGAAAAAACTCTTCTCAGGCATTCAGCCATGTACTGGTTTTATTTCAATGGCTGCCTTCCACCAGGCGGTCCCAAAAGCCAGACAGGATGCACGGTGGAAACCCACATCAAGGAGAGCAGGAGGTGTATCCACTTGGGTTACCCAGAGAAATTGGTGTGAGTAGAACATTGCATTCACAATGGCCATAGGATTGACTTTAATGGCACAAAACTACTGTGCTGCACGAATGACCTTTGGGATCATATAGTAAAGGAAACCATTGAAGTAAAACTAGAGGAAAAGAGTTTTAACAAAGACAATTTCAAACGAGGTTCAAGGTGACTTTGGATGCACGGCAACTCTGGCAGGGTCTGCAAGATATTGCTCCCCTTAAAGTGAAACCCAATAGCATGAATGGCAGCGATGCTTCACTACCGGATGAACTCAACGCTTTCTATGAACACTTTGAGAGGGAGAACACAACTACAGCTGTGAAGATCGCTGCTGCACCCAAAGACCCTGTGATCTCTATCTCAGAGGCCGATGTTAGGCCGTCTTTAAAGAGAGTGAACCCTCGCAAGGCGGAAGGTCCCAATGGAGTACCTGGTAAGGCTCTGAAAACCTGTGTCAACAAACTAGCAGGAGAATTCAAGGACATTTTCAACCTCTCACTGCTATGGGTGAAAGTTCCCACTTGCTTCAAAAAGGCAACAATTATACCAGTGCCTAAGAAGAATAATGACTTAATGACTTCCGCCCAGTAGCACTCATATCGACAGTGATGAATTGCTTTAAGAGGTTGGGCATGACGAAACTGAACTCTTGCCTCAGCAGGACCTGGACCCATTACAATTTACTTACCACCACAATAGGTCAACAGTAGATGCAATCTCAATGGCTCTCCACACAGCTTTAGACCATCTGGACAACACAAACACCTAAACACCTGCATCAGGATGCTGCTCATCGACTATAACTCAGCATTTAATACCATAATTCCCACAATCCTGACTGAGAAGTTGCAGAACCTGGGCCTCTGTACCTCCCTCTGCAACTGGATCCTCGACTTCCTAACCGGAAGACCATAATTTGTGGTGGATTGATGATAACATATCCTCCTTGCTGATGATCAACATTGGCACATCTCAGGGGTGTGTGCTTAGCCCACTGCTCTACTCTGTATACACATGGCTGTGTGGCTAGGCATAGCTCAAATACCATCTATAAATTTGCTGATAGTTGGTAGAATCTCGGGTGGTAATGAGAGGGCGTACAGGAGTGAGATATGCCAACTAGTAGAGTGGTGTCATAGCAACAACCTGACACTCAACATCAGTAAGACGAAAGAGCTGATTGTGAACTTCAGGAAGGGTAAGACAAAGGAGCGCATCCCAATCCTCATAGAGGGATCAGAAGTGGAGAGAGTGAGCAGCTTCAAGTTCCTGGGTGTCAAGATCTTTGAGGATCTAACCTGGCCCCAACATATCAATGTAGTTATAAATAGACAATAGACAATAGACAATAGGTGCAGAAGTAGATCATTCGGCCCCTCGAGTCTGCACTGCCATTCTGAGATCATGGCTGATCATTCACTATCAATACCCAGTCCCTGCCTTGTCCCCATATCCCTTGATTCCCCTATCCATCAGATATCTATCTAGCTCCTTCTTGAAAGCATCCAGAGAATTGGCCTCCATCGTCTTCCGAGGCAGTGCATTCCACACCTCCACAACTCTCTGGGAGAAGAAGCTCTTCCTCAACTCTGTTTTAAATAACTGACCTCTTATTCTCAATCCATGCCCTCTGGTACTGGACTCTCCCAACATCTGGAACATATTTCCTGCCTCAATCCTATCAAATCCTTTAATTATCTTAAACGTTTCAATCAGATCCCCTCTCAATCTCCTCAATTCCAGCGTGTACAAGCCCAATCTCTCCAATCTCTCTGCGTAAGACAGCCCTGCCATCCCAGGAATCAACCTAGTGAATCTACGCTGCACTTCCTCAATTGCCAGAATGTCCTTCCATTAAACCTGGAGACCAAAACTGTACACAATATTCCAGGTGTGGTCTCACCAGGGCCCTGTACAAATGCAAAAGAACATCCTTGCTCTTGTACTCAATTCCCCTTGTAACAAAGGCCAACATTCCATTTGCCCTCTTCACTGCCTGTTGCACTTGCTCATTCACCTTCATTGACTGGTGAACTAGGACTCCTAGGTCTCTTTGCATTTCTCCCTTACCTAACCATTCAGACAATACTCTGCCCTCTTGTTCCTGCTTCCAAAGTGGATAACTTCACATTTATTCACATTGAATGACATCTGCCAAGTATCTGCCCACTCACTCAGCCTATCCAAGTCTCCCTGTATTCTCCTAACGTCCTCTTCGCATGTCACACTGCCACCCAGTTTAGTATCGTCAGCAAACTTACTGATATAGTTTTCAATGCCCTCATCTAAATCATTGACATAAATCGTAAAGAGCTGTGGTCCCAATACAGAGCCCTGTGGTACCCCACTAGTCACCTCCAGCCAGTCTGAGAAACACCCATTCACTGCTACCCTTTGCTTTCTATCTGCCAACCAGTTTTCTATCCATGTTGAAACCCTGCCCCCAATGCCATGAGCTCTGATTTTACTCACCAATCTCCTATGTGGCACCTTATCGAATGCCTTCTGAAAATCTAGGTACACAACATCTACTGGCTTACCCTCGTCTAACATCCTTGTTACTCCCTCAAAAAACTCCAACAGATTAGTCAAGCATGATTTGCCCTTGGTAAATCCATGCTGGCTCGGCCTAATCCTATTTCTGCCATCTAGATGTGCCACTATTTCGTCCTTAATAAAGAAGGCAAGACAGCAGCTGTACTTTATTAGGAGTTTGAAGAGATTTGGCATGTCAACAAATACACTCAAAAACTTCTGTGATGTACCATGGAGAGCATTCTGACAGGCTGCATCACTGTCTGGTATGGAGGGGCTACTGCACAGCACCGAAAGAAGCTGCAGATGGTTGTAAATCTAGTCAACTCTATCTTGGGTACTAGCCTACAAGGTACCTGGGACATCATCAGGGAGCAGTGTCTCAGAAAGGCAGCGTCCATTAATAAGGATCCCCAGTGTCGAGGGCGTGCCCTTTTCTCATTGTTACCATCAGGTAGGAGATACAGAAGCCTGAAGGCACACACTCAGTGATTCAGGAACAGCTTCTTCCCCTCTGCCATCCAATTCCTAAATGGACATTGAATCTTTAGACACTACCTCACTTTTTTTTTAATATACAGTATTTCTCTTTTTGTATTTGTAAGAACTGGAATTCCATTGTAAACAAGGTGGGACAGCAGAAACCTGATTGGATGAGGACTAACCAATCAGAAGGGAGAAACGACAGGGGTACAAGTACCACCGGACTAGACATGCCCAGGCATCAACCCTGATGAAGGTGGCAGAGTTTGTCATCAAAACATCTGTTAAAATGAAATCCTGTACCCGGCTGGAAAGCTGAGAGGAGTTTATTCTTCATATAAAAGCACTAGATCCTTTTTCAAAGCTAATCTTATCTAATCTTAGATACAGCACAGTAACAGGCCCTTCAGGCCCAAAGAGCCAGCGACACCCATGTGAACAATTAACCTACTAACCTGTACCTGTTTGGAATGTGGGAGGAAACCATGGGGAGAATGTATGAATTCCTCATGGACAACAGCAGAATTGAACCTAGGTCATTGGAACAGTAGGCTAACGCTACACCTTGTTAATGAAAGATGTCAGAGGAGAATGGCCAGGCTGGTTCAGAATCAAGTTTAATAACTCCAGCAAATGCTGTGAAATTTGTTAACTTTTGTGGGAGCAGTACAATGCAATAATAAGTAGCGGAAAAACAGAAATTAAAAAGTTGTGAGATACTGTTTATAGTATTAATATCCATTCAGAAATCAGTTGGCAGATGAGAAGAAGCTGTTCCTGAATCATTGACTGTGTGTCTTCAGGCTCTATCCAGACCTTTCGTCATTCAATAGGTTTCAATGAGATCACCCGTCACTCTATTGAATTTTATTGAATACAGGCCCAGAGCCAACAGATGTTCTTCATATGACAAGCCATCAACCTCCTTTGAACTCTCATCAGTTTCAGTACACCTTTTCTAAGATAACGAGTCCTAACCTGCTCACAGTACTACAAATGAGGCCTCATCAGTGCTTTATGAAGTTTCAACATGACCTCCTTGCTTTTACATTCTAGTCCTCTTGAAATGAATGCTAATATTTCATTTGCCTTTTTCACCACAGACTCAACCTGTAAATAAACCTTTGGGGAATCCTGCACAAGGACTCCCAAGTCCTTTTGCATCTCAGTTGTTTGTATTTTCTCTTCATTTAGTTAATAGTCAACCTTTTCATTTTTTCTACCAAAGATATTGTATTCCATCTGCCATTTCTTTGCCCATTTTCCTAACCTTTCCAAGTTCTTCTGTTGCTTCTCTACTTCCTCAAAACTACCTGCCCCTCCACCTATCTTTATATCATCTGCAAACTTTGCAACAAAGCTGTTATTCAAATTATTGACATATAACCTAAAAAGAATCAGTCCCAACACAGACCCCTATGGAACACCAGTAATCACCAGCAGCCAGTCAGAAAAGGCTGCTTTCTTCCCACTCTTTGCCTCCTGCCAATCAGCCACTGCTTTATCCCTGCTGGAATCTTACCTGTAATGCCATGGGCTCATAGCTTGTTAGGCAGCCTTATGCGTGGCACCTTGGATTTTCCTTTGAGGAAATCATGCTGACTATGGCCTATTTTATCATGTACCTCCATAACCATAGCAGAATCAATGAAAGTCTGCACCAACAGAGCAGACCACCAGTTTGCAAAAGACAAAGTGAAAGAAAAAGAAGAAATAAGAATGATAATGAACATGTCCCAATAGTAACATCTACAACTGGTGTCATCCCAAAGTCACTATGCAATAGCATTCAACAATTAGGACTACACAGCAATATCTATGTAAATTTTCAGAAAGCCACAATACTAAACTCCACTAGAACTGTCCGAAAGTTCCTAGCAATTGACAAATAAGTGTATTTGGCTATGCCTGTAGTTCAGGTTATACCAGCTTGAGCTGAGAAAAAAAATAAACAAACAAATAATAATAATAAATAAGCAAGAAATATCAAGAACATGAGATGAAGAGTCATTCACTGTGGAGATATGAAAACAGAGGATTTGTCACATGATGTTGTGGGTGAGGACGCCAAGGAAAGAGATCAGATCATAGAGGGAGCAGTAAGAGGATTAAGAAGAGAATACTCCAGTGAACAAAATGTACCTTCCCACGATCAATAGAAAGTACATAAAGGAAATGAAAAAGGAAGATGACTTAAGTCCTACAGAAGTGGAAGAGGATAAACAAGGCCTAAATTGTTGAGAAATTAGCAAATGCTGAGACATTCACAAGAAACTAGAAGAAGAAAAAGGTGAGAAAAAGAAAGACAAGAAGTTGAAAAGGAGAAGAAAGGTGTCCAGAGCTGTACAAACAATTTCTTGCAGTCTCAGAATCAGCTGCTAGAACTACCACTAAGGATGCCCCAGAACATGAGATTGTCCTCACATCCACACGTCTCACCTGCCAAGCAGAGCAGTCTCCCTTGTCAGGAAAGACATTATCCAACAAGAGTAAGAAAGCCTTTACAGTGATTAAATCTTTAGTCCTGAATTGGACAATTTAAAATTTACTATGCTGTGGATATCTGTATAGTAGTTATATTATATAGTATGTTGTGTATATAGTTGAGATGCATTCTCTATTGATATAGAGTTTATGACTAAGCAGGGAGGAGTGTTGTGTATTTAATATTTGAGTAATATTGTAAATATAGTTGATTAAGCATTCTTGTTTGTTTAAATTATTCATTCCAGGTTAAATATATAAATACATGAATTGCATACGTCATCACGCTACCATGTGATACGGGTACATCCACTTAAAGAAAACGTAATGTTAGATGCGCACTTTGGACTCCTTTGCTTTCCTTTCAATTAATTATATGTTTTGGAGTTACAAGATGTAACAAATGGCAGAGGGGAAAAAGCTGTTCATAAAACATGATCAAATGTGCAGCCAACTTTTTCCTAGGGTGGAAATGGTTAATACAATACCATTTTAAGGTGATTGGAGGAAAGTATATGAGGATGTCAAAGGTAGATTTTGTTCAGAGTGGTGGGTGCGTGGAACACACTGCCAGGGATGGTAATAAAGGCAGGTGCATTAATCAACTGTTAAATAAGCACGTGGATGATAGACAAATGGTGGGTTATGTGGGAGGGAAGGGTTAGATTCGCTCTTGGAAAGGTCAGCACAACGTTATGGGCCAAATAGTCTGTAATGTGCTGTACTGTTGTATGCTGTAAGTTGTATGTTCTATGTTCTAGAACATAGACCATTACAGAACAGCGCAGGCCCTTCAGCCCATGATGTGGTGCTGACCTTTAACCTACTGCAAAATCAATCCAACCACTCCCTTTTAGATTGCCATCCATTTTTCTATTGGAAGTGTCTTCTCCCGTTCACTCAATGTAGCAACTCTCCAAAATTACTGTGGTATTTCCACAGATGAATCTGTTTGAAATGTCTGTTTAAGGAGAAAGGATGTTGCAGATTGCTTTAAGAAAGTTTACATAACTAAGCCATGGAGGTGTGGGAATGGATCTGCATGAACTGTGATCATTGATTAGAATCATCCTGAGAGTTGTACATCATTAGCATGTGGCTAGACCTTTAGCAGCACAGGGAGCCATCTTGCCAAAAGGGACAGACAGGAAAGCTGTCAATCTGGTGGGTGAGGAGAAGAGTGGGTCTGTGACTGGTGGTAGGAATACTGCAGTCAGGGATGGGGTCATGATGGGGCAAAGGCAGTTGAGGGAGATGCGCAGGAATTTGCAGTGAGCCTGAGTATTGCTCTGGCAGTAGGATGGGGATATTGATTTTACTGCACCGTCTTCTGGGTTAAATGGAAATACTCCAACAGGAAATGTTCCCCTGCAGTCTCTGCATTTTTCATCCAATATCTCCAGGCTACAAATATGATGGTTCCAAATCTGACATATCAATCCACAGCCTCCCCTACAATTACAATTGATATTCATGCCTTCAGGTTGGAAAGGGAGCTCTTCAGTTTCCGTCTGGGTAGCCTCCAACCTGATGGTATGAACACCAATTTATCTGTCTTCCAATAACTTCTACCTCTTCCCTTTCTCTCTTTTTCTATTCCTCATACTGACCTCCCTGTTTTCCTCACCTGCCCATCACCTCCCTCTGATGCCCTCCTCCTTCCCTTTCTCCCATGATCCATTCTAGTCTCCTATCAGATTCCTCCTTCTTCAATCTTTTTACCTTTTCCATCTATCACCTCCCAGCTTCTTACTTCATTCCTCCCTCCACCCCCCCCTTCCCTCTTACCAGATTTCACCTGTCACCTTCTAGCTTGTACTCCTCCTCTCCTACCTTTTTTATTCTGGCCCCTTCCCTTTCAGTCCTGTTGAAGAGTTGCAGCCCAAAATGCCAACTATTTTTACATTTCCATAGATGGATGGTGGGTGGAGGTATGTCTCTATGAAAGAAAGTGTAAGGCACTCTGTCCCTCTATTAGCCTGCAGGTCACCCGTGGGCAAGGTGTAGCACCTGCTTAGCACCCCCAATCAGGGTCAGGTGAAGCCATGGAAACAGGTGGTGGATGGTTGTACGAGCAGCTGATGCATATCACAAGTCCTGGTTATGCAACCACTGATGCCATGCAGACCGTCTCTGAAGAGTATTGATAAAGGTTGGGGTGACCTGTCTTGTAAAGACACTGCCCAGAAGAAAGCAATGGCAAACCACTGCTGTTGAAAACATTTCCAAGAACAATCCTGGTCATGGAAAGACCACATTATATGACATGGCTCATAATAATGATATTGACAGATGCTGTCTAACCTGCTGAGTTCCTCTATTTGTATGCGATAATCTGGATTTCCAGCATTTGCAGAATCTCTTGTGTTTAATAATTATAGGCTGATGTGGATAATTATTTATTTCAATAGTTGTCTGCAACAAGCCATCTTTGACCTGCCAAATTAAAACCACTGAAAGATTTTACTTACATTTTAGGTACACCACGTGGGAGGCTCAAATGGTAAAACAGGAAACCCGTTTAGAATCCATCTCCAGCTGTGGGATACAGCTGGGCAGGAAAGGTAATGTTTCAGATAATAATTTTGGAGTTACCTTATATTCTGTACAACGGTTGATTTAATTTTCTCAAACTATGACAGATGCCATTAGATGAAGACATAACCATGTCTCATTATGTCAACCAGAGCTCTGGACTGTTCAAAGTTCAAAGTACATTTATTATCAAAGTATGTATATATTATACAACCTGGAGATGCATATTGAGAATGCTGAGGCTCCTCTACCTCTTTCCTGATGGCAGCAGTAAGAAAAGTGCGTCGCCTGGGCTGTTGGGATCCTTGATGATGGATGCTGCTTTCTTGTAGATTTGTAGTTTGCAGACGACATGAAAGTTGGTAGTGATTTGGATAACGTAGACGGTTGTCAAGGGTTTCAAAGGGATGCTTATAGGATGCAGAGCTGGGCTGAGAAGTAGCAGTAGTAGTTCAATCCGTGAAACCTGGAGTGTCAAAGTTGAAGGCAGAAATCAGGGTTAAAGGCAGAATTCTTGGCAGTGGGGAGGAGATCCCTCAAAGTTGCAGTACAAGTTGATAGGGTAGTTAAGAAGGCATACGGTGTGTTGGCCTTCATTAGTTGAAGGGTTTAGATCAAGACCCAGGGTAATGTTTATTTTATTAATTTATTTAGAGTACAGGCCCAACCGGCCCACTGAGCTGCATCATCCTGCAATCAATTTAATCCTGGTCTAATCACGATGACCAATTAAAATACTAACCGGTACATCTTTGGAGCACCCAGGGGAAACCCATGTGCACATGGGAAAAACGTACAAACTTTCTTACAGAGGATGCCAGAAATGAATTCTGAACTCCAATGCACCTAGCTGCAACAACAGCATGCTAACCACTACACTACCGTAGCATCCTAATGATGCTTCCTTTAGAAAGCATGTCCCATGAGGATAGGTTGAGTGATAGAACCATAGAACACAACAGCACAGTACAGGCCCTTCAGCCCTCCATGTTGTGCTGACCCATATAATCCTTTTAAAAAAGTACTAACTTCACACTACCCCATAACCCGATTATATTTCTTTCATCCATGTGCCTATCCAAGAGGCTCTTAAATAACCCTAATGTTTTAGCCTCCACCACCATCCCTGGCAAGTCATTCCAGGCACTCACAACCCTAGGTGTAAAAAACTTACACCTGATGTCTCCCCTAAACTTCCCTCCCTTAATTTTGTACATATGCCCTCTGGTGTTTGCTATTGGTGCCCTGGGAAGCAGGTACTGACTATCCACCCTATCTATGCCTCTCATAATCTTGTAGACTTCTATCAAGTCCCCTCTCATTCTTCTGTGCTCCAAAGAGAAAAGTCCCAGCTCTGCTAACCTTTCTTCATATGACTTGTTCTCCAAACCAGGCAACATCCTGGTAAGTCTCCTCTGCACCCTCTCCATAGCTTCCACATCTATCTATCTAAGATCTAGGTCTTTTCTCATTGGAGATAAGGAAGATGAGAGGTCCATTGGTCAAAGTGTACGAGATGATAAGAGTCACAGACCGAGTGGACAGTAAGAGGCTTTTTCTCCAGAGCAGAAAGGCATAACTTTAAAGTGTGGGGAAGAAAGTATAACGGCGATGTTTGTACATAATTTATCTTCTTTTGCACATTGGTTGTTTGGTAGTCTTTGTTTTTGTGTAGATTTTCACAGATTCTGTTGTATTTCCATTTTTTTTATTGTGAATGCCTAAAATGAATCTCATGTTAGTATATTTAGTTTGATAATAAATGTAGTTTGAACTTTGAATGTTGGTGTGTAAAACAAGCTTTTCATTGTGACAAGAGTAAACCAATTAACCAACCTTGTTTCATTTCTGATGAAGGACCATTCATAAGATAAAAGAGCAGAAACTGGCAGTTTGTTTCTGGGTCTGTTCTGCCATTTTATCATGGCTGATTTATTATTTATTTCAACATACTTCTCCTGCCTTCTCCCCATAACCTTTAATACCTTTACTAATCAAGCAACTCTCAATCTCTGCTCTATATCTACTTAATGATGTAGCCTCTGCAGTTGCCTGTTGCAGTGAATTCCACATATTCACTACCCTCTGGCTAAAGAAATTTCTCCTCATCTCTGTTCTAAATGGTTGCCTCTCTATTCTGAGTCTGTGCCCTCTGATCTTAGGCACATCAACTATACAAACATCCTCTCCACATCCACTCTATTCAAACCTTTCAATAATTGATAGGTTTCAATAAGATTCCCCCTCATTCTTCTAAACTCCAGCGTGTCCAGGCCCAGAACAATTAAACAATCCTCAAATGTTAACCCTTTCATTCCCAGAATTATTCTTGTGAACATTGTCTGGATCATCTCCAATGTCAGGACATCTTTTCTTAGATAAGGGACCCAAAACTGCTTACAATACTCCATGTGTGACCTGAATAATGCTTTATGAAGCCTCATCATTACATACTTGCTTTTATATTTTAGTCCTCTCAAAATAAATGCTAACATTGCATTTGCCTTCCTCACCACTGACTCAACTTGCAAGTTAATCTTTAGGGAATTCAGCATGAGGATTCCCAAGTCCCTTTGCACCTGTAATATTTGAATTTGCTCCACATTTAGAAAATAGTCTGTGCCTTTATTCCTTCTATGATAGTGCATGACCACAACTTCCCTCTGCTTCATTCCATTTGTCATATTTTTCCCATTCTCCCAATCTGTCTCAGTCCTTCTCAGACTCCCTGCTTTCTCAACACTATTTGCTCCTCCACCTATCTCTGCATTATCCACAAGCGTGGCCACAAAACCATCAACTCCATCATTCAAATCATTCACATTCCGTATAAGGTGGAAAGAAGCAGACCCAAAACCAACCTGTGGAACACCACTCACCACCTGCAGCCAAACAGGAAAGGCTCCCTTTATTCCCACTCTTTGCCTCCTACCAGCCGGTCAATTTTCTATCTATGCCAGTATCTCTCCTGCAATAACAGATCTTGTAAAGCAGCCTCATGTATGGCTTGTCAAAGGCCTTCGGAAATCCAAGTAAACAACATCCACTGACTCTCCTTTGTTTATCTTCCATTATTTCCTCAAGAAATTCCAACAGATTCATCAGGCAAAATTTCCCTTGAAAGAAACCATGCTAACTTTGGCCTTTTTTATCATGTATCTTCAAGTACCTTATAACCTCATCCTTAATAATGGATTCTAAATCGTTACAACCTCATGCTAACTGGCCTATAATTTCCTTTCTTCTGCTTCTCTCCCTTTTTGAAGTGGAGTGACATTTGCAATTTCCCTGTCCTCCGGAACCATTCCAGAATTTATTGATTCTTGAAAGATCATTACTAGTGCCTCCACAAGCTCTTCAGCCACCTCTTTCTGGTGTAGTCCACCTGGTCCATGTGACTTGTCTATCTCCAGACCTTTCAACTGCCCAAGCACCTTCTCCTTAGTAATCGCAACAAGACTCATTTCTGCCCCCGACACTCCTGAATTTCTGTCATACTGCTAGTGTCTTGCATAGTGAAGACTCATGGAAGATAATTATTAATTTCTCTGCCATATCTTTGTATCCCATTACTACCTCTCCAGCATCATTTTCCAGCATTCCAATATCCACTCACTTCTCTCTTTTACTCTTTATATAATTGAAAAAAACATTTGCTATCATCTTTAATATTATTTAATAGCTTCCCTTCATATTTTTTTTCTCTCCTTATGGCTTTTTTAGATGTCCTCTGTGTTTTTTTAAAAGCATTCCAATCTATAACATGCCTTTAATTTTTACTATAATTGTATGCCCTCTCCTTTGTTATCATGCTGTCTTTGACTTCCTTTATCAGCCACAGCAGCCTCATTTTCCTTTTAGAATACTTGTTCATCTTTGGGATGTACCTATTCTGCACCCTTCCCAATTGTCCCCAGAAACAACGGACATTGTTGTTCTGACATCATCCCCGCTAGTGCCCCCTTGCAATCAACTTTGGCCTGCTCCTCTCTCATACCTCTGCAACTCCCTTTTCTCCACTGTAATACTGATACATCTGACCTTATCTTCTGCATGGCAAACCGTTTGGTGAATTCTAACATATTATGATTACTGCCTCTTTGATTTCCCTAATCAAATCTGGTTCATTACACAACACCCAATCCAGATTTGCCATTCAGCAGATGGCTCGACTATAAGCTAGACTAAAAAGCTATCTTATAGGCATTTTACAAATTGCCTCTCTTGGGATCTAGCACCATTCTGATTGTCCCAATTTACCTGCATATTGAAATTCCCCTATGACTATCATATCATTGCTCCTTTTTACATGCCTTTCTATCTCCTGATGTAATTTGTATCCCAAATCTTGGCTACTATTTAGAGGCCTGTATACAATTCTTATTGGGATCTTTTTATTCTTGCAGGTTTTTAACTCTATCCACAGGATTCTACATTTTACTATCCTATGTCACCTCTTTCTAAGGATTTAATTTCATTTTTCTTTCCAACAGAGCTATTCCACCCCCTTTGCCTACCTCCCTGTCCTTTCAATTCAATATGTATACTTCGATGTTAAACTCCCAATCATGGTCTTCTTTCAGCCATGACTCAGTAATGCTCACAAAGTCATACCTACCAATCTCTACCGACACTACAAGATCATCTGTCTTATTTCATATATTGCATACATTAAAATACACCACCTTTGTCAATCGATTTTGCCCCCATGTTACACTCCAACTCATCCCACTGACTGCAATTTTGCCCCATTATTTGCCTGTCTTCTTCACAGGCTCACTATTCAGTGTATCTACTTGCAAACCAACTACCTCATCTTCAGCCCTGTCATCGTGGTTCTCATCCCCCTGCCAAATTAGTTTAAAGCCTCTCCAATGGCTCTAGCAGACCTGCCCACAAAAATATTGGACCCCTCAGGTTCAAGTGTAACCTATCCTTTTTGTACAGGGCATACCTACCTGAGAAGATATCCTAATGATCCAGAAATCTGAAACCCTGCTCCCTGCATCAGTTCCTTGGGCACCCATTCATCTGCCAGATCATCCCATTCTTGCCTTCAGTGGTGTGTGGCACATGCAGCAAAACAGAGGTTACTACCCTGGAGGAACTACTTTCAGGTTTCTACCCAAATCCCTATACTCTCCCTTCAGGACCTCATCCCTTTTCCTACCTGTGTCATTGGTACCAGTATGCACCATCACCTCCAACTGTTCACCCTCCCCCTTTAGAATGCCATGGACTCTTTCCGAGACATCCCTGAACCTGCCACCTGGGAGCCAGAATGCCTCTGGGAGTCTTTATCACATCCAAAGGATCTCCTGTCCGCTGCCCTAACTATGGAATCCCCTATCCCTACTGCACTTTTCTTTCACCCCCGCCCCCCGCTCCCTCATTACTTCAGTACCTGACCAGCTGTGCGTTTCTACAGTTTGCTTCTGTGTTTCTTTCTGAATTACAACGTTTGGAAAATGGTGTTTTTGTACAAATGTGTGTCATTGGTTTTAGAGTGAGATAATGAGCAAACTGCAAGATGTCCCCTTCAAGCTCCTATTGGTCTGCTATTCACTGCTGTCAAGCCAATCAAGAAATGTTTTGCTTTGAGCACATTAACCATGAGTTCTGAATGATT
Organism: Hypanus sabinus; assembly: GCF_030144855.1. Classification (NCBI taxonomy): domain Eukaryota; kingdom Metazoa; phylum Chordata; class Chondrichthyes; order Myliobatiformes; family Dasyatidae; genus Hypanus; species Hypanus sabinus. The sequence goes on along the minus strand of NC_082719.1, from coordinate 99,799,872 downwards.
AAATCACTTAAACTGAAGCCTAAACACATACTTAACAGGGTGTTCCCTCTTAGTCTTGTAGTATAAATGAAGGCCTATTATAATTTGTAACCATTTCTTCACGATGAACAGAATTCTATTTTCTCCTCTTCATGTGTTACTGAACTCAGATTAGAATCAAAGTTAATTTATTATCGAAGTACCTATATTTCACTGTGTACTACCCTGAGATTCACTTCTGTCCAGGTATTTATGGGAGTTACTACTCTTCAACCATCGGACGTCTGAGCCAGAGTGGATAACTTCACTCACCTCCACACTGAGCTGATTCCACACCTACGTACTCACTTTCAAGGACTCTACAACTCATGTTATTTATTTAACTATTTATTTAGTATAGTTTTTATATTTGTACATATCGTCTTCTTTTGCACAGTACAACCAGGAGAAAATATGCAGATGCTGGAAATTGGAGCAACACACTCAAAGTTCTGGAGGAACCCAGCAAGTCAGGCAGCATCTGTGGAAAAAAATACAGTTGATGTTTCAGGCCCAATGCTGCCTGGCCTGCTGGGTTCCTCCAGCATTTTGTGCGAGTTTCTTTTGCACTTGCTTGTTTGTCAGTCTTTGTGTTGCGTTCTATTGTATTTCATTATTTTACTGTGAAAGCCTGCAAGAAAATAAATCTCAATAAGAAAACAAGTTTGGTAACATACCTATACTTTGATGATAAATTAAATTAGAAGTTTAGAAATTATAAAATATATTTCTTTCTTTATTTAGAGACACAGCACAGAATAGACCCTTCCAGCCCTTTGAGATGCATCACCCCAGCAACCCCCCAATAACCCATTTAACCTTAACCTAATCACAGAACAACTTACAATGACAAACTAACCCACCCAGTATGTCGTTGAACTGTGGATGGAAACCGGAGCACCCAGGGAAAACCTACTCCCTGGGTTCCTCCACAGGGAGGACATACCGAGACTCCTTACAGAGGACACTGGAATTGAACTCTGAACTCTGACACCCCGAGATGTAATAGCGTTGTGCTAACCGCAATGCTACCGTGGTGCCCAGTTGTATATAATTTATATATTTACGTAAAACTACGCATAAGACTGACAAACAATTAATGTGCAAAAGACAAACTGTGTAAATCAAAAAAAAAGTAAATAAGTAATAGTGAGAACATGAGTTGTAGAGCCCTTGAAAGTGACATAGGGTGTGGAATCAGTTCAGTGTTGAGTGAAGTTATCCACGCTAATTCAGGAGCCTGTTGCTCAAAGGGTAATAACTGTTATGAAATTAATTGTTCTACATAAATCAAAAAATGAATAGTGCTAACTAAAGGAATAACAAAATAATGTTGATGGGTTTGTGGACCATTCAGAAATGCTGAAGGAGAAGAAACTGTTCCTAAATAACAAATCGTTGAATGTGAATCATCCAAATTTTTCTGGGATCCCTTATCTTAATTCCAAGAAAGCATTTGTCATTGTAGGGAGGAACTGGTTCTTAAAACAGCATACTGTATACTTGCAAGGTTGAAACTCTATAATGAGACATTCTTCTATGGTTGGCTGCAGTGATAGATGTAACTGTTGTTTACATAACTTAGGTATGCATTTTTGAATTGGTATGGCATCTATTTTGTTCCGGTAGGTTTCGAAGTCTTACCACAGCCTTCTTCAGAGATGCAATGGGATTTTTACTGGTCTTTGACCTGACAAGTCAGCAGAGTTTCCTGAATGTGAGGAACTGGATAAGTAAGTTACAGAACTCAAATTTTTCCAATTGAAATTATTTTTTCAAAGGGTGGAGTGTATTGGAAACTCAAATAACCTGTCCCTCTACATTGAGAAATGTAAGAATTCTGAGAAATTATAAGAGTGCATGCTTTAGGTAATTGTGAGTTGGAATTTTCCATCAATGTACTTTTGGAAACTTCATAACTTCATTGTTTAAACGCCATTTGTTAATCCGTACTCACAAACTGGTGTGCAGATGGCCACTGAATGGAATGTATAGCTTGTCATCCCCAGGGGCAAACACACATCAAAATTAACGTAAGCAACAGCAATGAAGAACATATTACTGAAGAGTAAGTGATCAACAAGGCCAGATGATTGTCACTTGGCACATCCCTTTAGAACAGAGATGAGGAGGAATTTCCTTAGCCAGACGGTGGTGAGTCTGTGGAATTCGTTGACACAGACAGCTGTGGAGTTCAAGTAAGGCAGTGGTTGATAGGCTGGGTAAGAGCACCAATGGTTACAAGGAGCAGACAGGAGAATGGTGTTCTGAGGGACATGGTAGCATGATGATTAGCACCACACTTTACAACACCAAGCAACCCGGGTTCAATTCTCACCACTGCCTGTAAGGTGTTTGTACGTTCTCCCCATGACCATGTAGGTTTCCTTTGGGTGCTCCGGTTTCCTCACACAGTCCAAAGACACACCGGTTGGTAGGTTAATTGGTTATTGTAAATCGCCCCATGATTAGGCTAATTTAAATCGGGGGATTGCTGGGAAGCACGGTTTGAAGGGCCGGAAGGGCCTACTCCACACTATCTCAATAAATAATTGATAAAATAAAATAAGTCACCATGTTTGAATAGCAGAGCAGTCTCAATGGGTCAAATGGCCTAATTCTGCTCCTATGTCTTATTGTCTTCAAACAGGTTAGTAGAAATCTTGCAGATGTCCTAACCACAAGCTTCCAAAGTTTTAAAGTGATGTGCTGTTATGGTGTTTGTGATTTGTTGAGCTGATTTGACTACTTGTTACAGAGCCTTTCTGTCCGCTGCAGAGCAGCTTCCATACCATGAAGGGATGCTTGTTAAAAAGCTCTCTACTGCGCATCGGTAGAATGAACTGAGCAAAGATGGGCATAGTCCAGCTCCCTGCAGCCTCCTCAGAAAGTGGAGGCATTCAATCATTCATTCTGTCATGAGGATATTATTAGACTGATAACTGGGATGGAAGAAGTGCATTGCTTCCTGTTGATTACACAGAGGTAGCATGGCTTCATCAAGTGTATGTCTTGCCTGATGAGCACGTTGAATGCTTTGAAGAGGCAACTGTGAAAGGAGATAGCAGAGTGCATTTGTATAAGCACAAGATATTCTGCAGATGCTGGAAATCCAGAGCAACACACACAAAGCATTGGAGGAACTCTGCAAGCCTTTGTTGAGACCATTGTATAGTTTTCATGAAGCCCATCATAAACGACAAGACTGGAATGAGATGAAGGGAGTTGAATACCACTACAATGAAAGATGAGTGGGCTGGAGCATTCCTATTTATGAGTGTGATTGCCAAATCCATTCCACAGCCTGCCTACGGGGGTGTGCAAACCACACACAAGACTCTGGGGTTGTGACGAAAGCTAATGTTGATACTCATGAAATTGAAGCAAACTAGGAAACCGATTGGTTGCCAGATGACAGAGGTCATGGTTTAACTGGTTGAAAGTTCAAAGTAAGTGTTATTATCAAAGTACATATACGCCACCTGAGATTTCTTTTCTTGTGGGCATACTCAATGAATTATAGAATAATAACAGGATCAATGGAAAAAACTAGATGGTCAGCCAGAGTACAGAAAGCAACAAATTGTGCAAATGCAAATATAAATAAATAAGCAATAAATTTGGAGAACTGAGGTGAAGAGTCCTTGAAGGTGAGTCCATTGGTTGTGGGAACATTTCTCTGACAGGGCAAGTGAAGTTGAGTGATTCAAGAGCCTAATGATTGAGGGGTAATAACTACAGTATTCCTGAACTTGGTGGTGTGAGTCCTGAGGCTCTGTACCCTCGACTTGATGGTAACAGTGAGAGGAGAGCATGGCCTGGGTTGTGTACCTGATGATGGAATCTGCTTTCCTATGACAGATGTGCACAATGGTTAGGAGGGCTTTACCTATAATGTACTGGTACGTATTTGGCATTTCATTTATTAGACAATAGACAATAGGTGCAGAAGTAGACCATTCGGCCCTTCGAGCCTGCACCACCATTTTGAGATCATGGCTGATCAACTACTATCAATATCCGGTTCCTGCCTTGTCCCCATATCCCTTGATTCCCCTATCCATAAGATACCTTTCTAGCTCCTTCTTGAAAGCATCCAGAGAATTGGCCTCCACTACCTTCCAAGGCAGTGCATTCCAGACCCCCACAACTCTCTGGGAGAAGAAGTTTTTCCTTAAATCTGTCCTAAATGACCTACCCCTTATTCTCAAACCATACCCTCTGGTACTGGACTCTCCCAGCATCTGGAACATATTTCCTGCTTCTATCTTGTCCAATCCCTTAATAATCTTATATGTTTCAATCAGATCCCCTCTCAATCTCCTTAATTCCAGCGTGTAGAAGCCCAGACTCTCTAACCTCTCTGCGTAAGAGAGTCCAGACATCCCAGGAATTAACCTCGTGAATCTATGCTGCACTTCCTCTACAGCCAGGATGTCCTTCCTTAACCCTGGAGACCAAAACTGTACACAATACTCCAGATATGGTCTCACCAGGGCTCTGTACAAATGCAAGAGGATTTCCTTGCTCTTGTATTCAATTCCCTCTGTAATAAAGGCTAACATTCCATTAGCATTCTTCACTGCCTTCTGCACTTAGAACAGTACTGGCCTTTCAGCCCACAATGTTGTACTGACCTTTTAACCCACTTCATGAAAAATCGAACCATTCCCTCCTACACAGGACCCTAACCCCCCTATTTCTTTCACAGTCTTGTACGCAACAACACACACAAAACGCAGGAGGAACTCAGCAAGTCAGGCAGCATCAATAGAAAGGAATAAACAGTCGAAGTTTCTGGTTGAGATGCTTCATCAGGAATATTTGTAGCCTGACTTTCTGAGTTCCTCCAGCATTTTTTGTGTCTACCCATTGTTCTAGTCTCACCCGGCCTGAGGGGAAAAAGCCTGTATGCATTCAATAATGATTGAAGGGTTTCAGCCCGAAATGTTGACTGTGCTCTTTTCCATCGAAGCTGCCTGGCTGCAGAGTTCCTCCGGCAGTTTTGTATGGGTTGATTGGATTTCCAGCATCGGCAGATTTTCTCTTGTTTGTGATGAAGATGTCACCATTTTTAAGAAAAGACTATAATGAGCAGCTTTAAAATATGTACAATCATTCAGAATGCATGCAGTCCTTAACAATGCCCATTATAAAAATGGGAATATCGTCAATCATGCGAAAGAATCCTGCCTTAATGCAAGCCAATGAAACAAAGTTCACTGGTAATTATAAACGTTGTATATTTAACATTTCAGTAATATTTGAGTTATCTTGTTGAATAAGCATTCTTATTCATTAAAATAATTTGTGTAAATTGCACACAACGTCACGCTACTGGGTGGCATGTGCACACCTCACTTAAAGTAAACATAAAGTTAGACCTGCATTTCGGACTCCCGTGTCTTCCTTTGAATTAGTTTGAAGATACGAAACGTATCAATAATCACAGGAGATTCTGCAGATGCAGGAAATGCTGGAGAACCTCAATGGGTCAGGCGGCGTCGAGGGAGAGGAGTAAACAGTCACCGTTTCAGTCCATGAACCCTCATCACGAGCAGTGTTCGCTGGATAATTTCAAGGTTTGCTTTCTCTGAGTTCCCATCTTTCAGTTTGAAACGCACCCCTATGTCAGCCAGTCATTATTGCAGCTTTATGGTAATGGAAAAATTCCACAGAATCGTCACAGCCTGGTGTCGAATCCCAGTCCATCACAGGCAAAGCCCCTCTTACTGTTGAGCACCTCCTCAAGGAGTAGTGCCACGAGAAAGCAGCATCAATTATCAGGGACCCACACCATCCAAGCCATGCTCTTTCCTCACTGCTTCCATCAGGCCAGAGACAGGAGAGCCTTAGGTTATCACAGGAAAAATTCTAGCATGGATAAAGCTTTGGCTGATTGGCAAGAGGCACAGAGTGGGAAGAAAGGGAGCATTTTCTGATGGACTGCCAGTGACTGGTGATGCTCCACAGAGCTCTGGTTCTCTTTATGTTATATGTTAATAATTTGCATGTCGGAATTGATGTCTTTGTTGTAAACTTTGCAGACGATATGAAGGTAGGTGGAAGGGCAGTTAGATTTGAGGAAGTAGGGAGGCTACAGAAGGACTTGGACAGATTAGAAAAATGGGCAAAGAAATGGCAGATGGAATACAGTGTCAAGAAGCGTATGGTTATGCAGTTTGGTAGAAGAAATGAAATGTTTGACTAAAGTACAAAAAACAGAAATGCAAAGGGACTTCGGAGTCCTTATGCGGGATTCCCTAAAGGTTAGTTGCAAGTTGAGTGTGCGGTGAGGAAGGCAAATGCAATATTAATTTCAAGGGGACAGGAATATAAAAGCAAGGACATAACGTTGAGACTTTATAAAGCACTGGTGAGGCCTCACTTGGAGTATTGTGAGCAGGTTTGGGCCCCTTGCCTTAGAAAGGATGTGCTGACACAGGAGAGGGTTGAAAGGAAGTTCATTAAAATGACCTCAGGATTGAATGGTTTGTCATATGAAGGGCGTTTGATGGCTCTGGATCTGCATTCACTAAAATTCAGAAGAATGAGGAGTTACCTCATGGAAATCTATCGAATGCTGAAAGGTCTTGATAGAGTAGATGTCACGAGGATGTTTCCTATGGTGAGAGAGTCTAAAACCAGAGGACACAGTCTCAGAATAGAGGGGCATCCTTTTAGAATAGAGATGAGGAGGAATTTCTTTAGCCAGAATGTAGTTAATCTGTGGAATTCTTTGCCACAAGCCAATTGGAAGCCAAGTATTTATGTATACTTAAGGCAGAGATTGATAGATTCTTGATTGGCTAGGACACAAATGAATATGGGGAGAAGGCAGGAGATCGGGCCTGAGAGGAAAATTGGATCAGCCATGATGAAATGGTGGAGCAGACTCGAAGGGCCAAATGGCATCGTTCTGCTGCTATATCTTATGGCCTTATGGCCTGAACAACCAGGTTCAGGAACAGTTATTACCCTACAATCATCAGACTGCTGAACCAGCGTGGATAATTTCACTCCCCTCTATTCTGAACTGATTCCACAACCTATGGACTCACTTTCATGGACTCTACAACTCTTGTTCTCAGTATTATTTATTTACTTATTCATATTTGCACTGTTAGTCTTTTGCACATACATTGTCAGTCTTTGAGTGTAGTTTTTATTAATTCTATTGTATTTCTTTACTGTGAATGGCTACAAGATAAGGAATATCAAGATAGTATATGATGACATATATGAACTTTGATAATAAAAATTTACTTTGAACACGTGGAAATCTTGTACCATGGGTGAGCCTGAAGGCACACACTCAGCAATTCAGGAACAGCTTCCTCCCCTCTGCCATCCAATTCCTAAATGGACATTGAAGCTTTGAGCACTTTTTTTAATATACAATATTTCTGTTTTTACACATTTTCAAATAATCTATTCAATATATGTAATTAATTTACTTGTTCATTTATTATTATATTTTATTTTAGTTATTGGTTTTTTTCACTCTTTGCTTGATTATGCATTGCATGGAACTGCTGCTGCTAAGTTAACAAATTTCACATCACATGCCGGTGATAATAAACCTGACTACATATGTCCTGGGTACTGCAGACAAAGCCAGAGAAATAGCTGACATAGTATTTATTATTTAGTTGTTGGAATGCTGGTAAGCCTGTCAAGGCAGTGCTTAGAACCAGCATGCAGTCTCCTCAAGGGCACTGAGTCAGCCGTGTAACACTGAAGTTAGATGCAAAGCAAGATCAGGTGGGGCAGTATCCTCCTCCGAAGATGCTAATCAAGCCAGATAGACCTTTTGCAACTGTACAAACAAAATGTCTCCATTCCTGGTCTGAGGGCAGGCCAAGTTTGAGAGAGGTTGAGAAGACAAGTTCTTTAAGTGCTGCAGCATTTTTAGAAAGATTGGGGAAGATCAGAACAACAATTTGATCTGAAGGGCCTGTATTATGCTGTAAGGTATATATTAATTATATATATTCTATATTATAATTATATATATAATATATATTTTTGTCCCTCTTCCCTCTGGGAGATGGTTCAGGAGCATGAAAATTTGTACGGCCAGATTTGGGAACAGCTTCTTTCCAACTGTGATAAGACTGCTGAACGGGTCCTGACCCGGATCTGGGCTGTACCTTCCAAGTATCCAGACCTGATTTGCACTACCTTACTTTCCCTTTTCCACTTTCTAATTATGATTTATAATTAAAATTTTTATTATATTATATTTACTTTGATTTGTACTTCAGGGAGCACGAAGCACAGAATCAAATATCACTGTGATGATTGTACACTCTAGTATCAATTGTTTGGTGACAATAAAGTAAAGTATAAAGTATAAAGGTTTTTTTCATGAAGTGAAGGAAGATGACAGATGACTTGATAGAGGTGTACAAGATGATAGATCTAGTGGATAGACAATCCCTTTTCCCAGGCAGAAATGGCTGATAGGAGAGAGCATAATTTTAAGGATACTATAATGGGGAGGGTGCCGGAAGTAAGTTTTCTTTTCCCAGAGAGTGGTGGATGTATGGAATACCCTGACAGGGGTGGTGGTAGAGGCAGATACATTAGGGAAATTAAAGAAACTCTTAGATAGGCACATGGAGGGTTTTGTGGAAGGGATGGATTAAAAAGATCTTGAAATAGCTCAAAGGTTGTCAAAACTATGTGGGCCAAAGGCGCTGTACTGTGCTGTAATGTTCTAATGCTCAAATTGACAGCTGTAACACAGGAAAGGAGATGAAGTGGAGATCAGATCAAACCTAATTGCGTTGAATAGTGGGGCAGACTTGATGGGTCGAATGGCCCACTCCTGTCCCACAATATGATCAAAGTGTTCACAATATGATCGAGTTCACTTTGAAATTTGAGAAGGAGAAACTAAATTCCAATGTGTCGGTATTTTAGTGGAATAAAGGAAATTAAAATGGCATGAGAGGGAAACTGGCCAAAGTGGACTGGAAAGGGATACTAGCAGGATACTTTTGGTACATTGGCCTTTATAAATCAAAGTATTGAGTGTAAGAGTTGGAATGTAATGGTGAGGTTGCATAAGGCATTGGTGAGACCAAATTTGGAGTATTGTGTGCAGTTCTGGTCACCTAATTATAGGAAGGATATTAATAAGGTTGAAAGAGTGCAGAGAAGATTTATAAGGATGTTGCCGGGACTTGAGAAACTGAGTTACAGAGAAAGGTTGAATAGGTTAGGACTTTATTCCCTGGAGCGTAGGAGAATGAGGGGTGATTTGATAGAGGTGTATAAAATTATGATGGGTATAGATAGAGTGAATGCAAACAGGCTTTTTCCACTGAGGCTAGGGGAGAAAAAAAACAGAGGTCATGGGTTAAGGATGAAGGGGGGAAAGTTTAAATGGACCATTGGGGGGTGGGGTGCTTCTTCACACAGAGAGTGGTGGAAGTGTGGAATGAGCTGCCAGATGAAGTGGTGAATGAGGGCTCACTTTTGACATTTAAGAAAAACTTGGACAGGTGTATGGATGAGAGGGGTTTGGAGGGATATGGTCTAGGTGCAGGTCAGTGGGACTGGGCAGAAAAATGGTTTGGCCAGAAGGACCTGTTTCTGTGTCGTAATATTCTGTGGTTCTATCGTTCTATGGTTTCCTGATAGGAAAATCCTACCTGACTAACCTACTGTAATTTTTTGAGGAAATTACAAGCAGGGTAAACAAAGGAGATGCAGTAGATGTGATGTACTTGGATTTTCAGAAGGCCTTTGACAAGGTGCTACACATGAGGCTGCTTAGCAAGATAAGAGCCCATGGAATTACAGGGAAGTTACTAGCATGGGTGGAGCATTGTTTGGTTGGCAGAAAACTGACAGTGGGAATAAAGGAATCCTCTTCTGGCTGGCTGCTGGTTACCAGTGCAGTTCCATAAGGGTCGGTGTTGGGACTGCTGCTTTTTACGATGTATGTCAATGATTTGGACTATGGGATTAATGGAGTTGTGGCTAAATTTGCCAATGACACAAAGATAGGTGGAGGAGCAGGTCGTGTTGAGGAAACAGAGAGCCTGCAGAGAGTTTAGGGGAATGGGTAAAGAAGTGGCAAATGAAATACAATGTTGGAAAGTGTATGGTCATGCACTTTGGTGAAAGAAATAAATGGGCAGACTATTATTTAGATGGGGAGAGAATTCAAAATGTAGAGATGCAAAGGGACTTGGGAGTCCTTGTGCACGTTACCCTAAAGGTTAACCTTCAGGTTGAGTCGGTGGTGAAGAAGGCAAATGCAATGTTGGCATTCATTTCATATAAGAGCAGGGATGTGATGTTGAGGATCTGTAAGGCATTCGTGAGACCACAATTAGAGTATTGTGTGCAGTTTTGGGCTCCTTGTTTTAGAAAGGGTATACTGACATTGGAGAGTGTTTAGAGAAGATTCCTGAGAATAATTTCAGGAATGAGAAGGTTACCATATCAGGAACATCTGGCAGCTCTTGGGCTGTATTCCCTGGAGTTCAGCAGAATGAGGGAGAATCTCGTAGAAACATTCTGAATGTTAAAAGGCCTGAACAGATTAGATATGGCAAACTTATTTCCCATGGTATGGGGAACCCAGGACAAGAGGGCACAACTTTACGATTGAAGGATGTCCATTTAGAACAGAGATGAGAAGAAATTACTTTAGTCAGAGGGTGGTAAATCTGTGGAATTTGTTGCCATGAGCAGCTGTGGAGGCCAAGTCATTGGGTGTATTTCAGGCAGAGATAGATGGGTTCTTGATTAGCCAGGGTATCAAATGGTATGGGGTGAAGGCAGGGGAGTGGGGATGATTGGAAGAATTGGATCAGCCCATGATTGAATGGCAGAGCAGACTCGATGGGCCGAATGATGTACTTCTGCTCCTATATCTTATGGTCTTTGTTTTCTTATGTTTTTATGTTGTAAAACACTTTCCACCTAATTGCCATTAGACTGGAAGTTCCAGAAATTGTATCCTATGGTGAAAAGCAGATGCACTGATGCACATTTATTGTGAGGCTGCAAAAGATACTGGAAGTCTGAAGCAAAACACAAGTTGCTGGAGGGGCTCGGCAGGTCAGGCAACATCTAGGAAGGGAAATGGACACTGGACTTTTGTACTGTTTCTACATGGGTAAGACCCACCATAGATTGGGGATCGCTTGGTCGAACACCTTTACTCCATCCACCAAAAACAAGATTTCAGTCCCCATTTCCACTCTGATATGTCGTATTGTACCATCATGAGGTCACTATCAGCTTGGAGGAGCAACAAATATTCTGTCTGAGTAGCCTCCAACCTGCACATCAACGTCTCCAGCTTCTGGTAATTTAACTCCTCCCCCTCCCCTCTTCTTCAATTCCCCACTCTGCATCAGCCCCTCTCCTTACCTCTTACCTTCTCCTCTCCTGCCTATCAGCTGTTCTGGTGCCCCTCCTCCTTCCCTTTCTCCCATGGTCCACTCTCCACTCCCAGTATATTCCTTCCTCTCCAGACCCTTACCTTTCCCACCCAACTGGCTTCACCTATCACCTTCTAGCTATCCACCTTCCTCTCCCCCCTCCTTTTTATTCTGGCATCTTCCCCTTCCTTTCCAGTCCTGAAGAAGGGCTAAAACGTCGACTGAAACCTGCTGAGTTCCTCCGGCAATATGCGTGGGTTGCTTTTTAAACTTACAGCTACTGAGGCTTGAGCTTCCTGCTTCAAAGCATCTCAGGCTCTTTACTGCCACCTCCAGGTTTCTTGAGTTATTGACATTTTTACTGCTGCTTTTATTCAGGTCAGCTCCAAGCAAATGCATACTGTGAGAATCCTGATGTGGTGCTAATCGGGAACAAAGCAGATTTATCCGATCAGAGGGAGGTAGAGGAGAAACAAGCGAAAGAGCTAGCGGAAAAATACGGGTGAGTATTTGCTCACTAAAGCTTTTTATTTTGGTATTTTGCTATTATTTTGGTAATGTGGACATAGTGGAGGATTACAAATACCTGGGGATACAAATTGACAATAAACTGGACTGGTCAAAGAACACTGAGGCTGTCTACAAGAAGGGTCGGAGCCGTCTCTATTTCCTGAGGAGACTGAGGTCCTTTAACATCTGCCGGACGATGCTGAGGATGTTATACGAGTCTGTGGTGGTCAGTGCTATCATGTTTGCTGTTGTGTGCTGGGGCAGCAGGCTGAGGGTAGCAGACACCAACAGAATCAACAAACTCATTTGTAAGGCCAGTGATGTTGTAGGGGTGGAACTGGACTCTCTGACGGTGGTGTCTGAAAAGAGGATGCTGTCCAAGTTGCATGCCATCTTGGACAATGACTCCCATCCACTCCATAATGTACTGGTTAGGCACAGGAGTACATTCAGCCAGAGACTCATTCCACCGAGATGTAACACTGAGCATCATAGGAAGTCATTCCTGCCTGTGGCCATCAAACTTTACAACTCCTCCCTCGGAGTGTCAGACACCCTGAGCCAATAGGCTGGTCCTGGCATGATTAACTTATTATTATTTAATTATTTATGGTTTTATATTGCTATATTTCTTCACTATTCTTGGTTGGTGCAGCTGTAACGAAACCCAATTTCCCTCGGGATCAATAAAGTATGTCTGTCTGTCTGTCACTCTCTGGTGGTTCAGGCAGGATGAGATTCAAATGACCATTTCATTTTAAGAATTAGGCTATTTGGCCCATCGAATATGCACCACCATTCCATCATGGCTGATTTATTATCCCTCTCAACCCCATTCTCCTGCTTTCTCCCCCTAACCTTTGACACCCTGACTCATCAAGAATCTATCAACCTCTGCTTTAAATATACAGTCAGCCCTCCTTATCCACGTGGGATTGGTTCTGGGACCCCCCGCGGATACCAAAATTCACGGATGTTCAAGTCCCTTATTTAACATGGATCAGTGCGGTGGTCTTTAGGACCCAGCAGAATCCCGGACTTTATTTAACCTGTCTCTGTGCGATGGACATCAGGACCTGGTGGCACAGCTCTAAATCTGCAGTGTTTCTGTTCACAAAAATAATCACGATCGTGATTGAAAATAAAGTAGAAGTAAATAAGCAATCGGAAAGAGGTGAAACCATTGGAAAAGCGTTAGGCTACAGTTGGTCAACGATCAGAACAATTTTAATGGAGAATGTGAAAGGCCCTGCCCCAATGAAAGCTCCAATTATTACTAAGCAATGCAGTGGTTAAATTATTGAAATACGTATGTTTCTTAAGTGTTTTATATGCATAGAAAGGTAAAATATGTACTATATACTAAGAAAAACATTTGACTAACTGCCGCTAAATAATACCGGATGTACCTGTTCCAACTTCAAATCCACCTTTGAGACAGACTCAGAAATGGAACTCATTCATAACCCGGGGACTGCCTGAACTTTTAAGTCATTTCTAGATTACTTATAATACTTAATACAATGTAAATGCTATGTAAGTAGTTGTTATACTCTATTGTTTAGGGAATAATGACAAGAAACAATAGCCTGTACATGTTCAAGCAACGAGTGCTGGAGAGAGAACTTCCAGGTTTTCCCGATCCGCGGTTGGTTGAATCTGCGCATATGGAATCTACGGATAAGCAGGGCCGACTGTACCCAGTGACTTGGCCTCCACAGCCGTCTATGGCACTCTCTGACTAAAGAAATTCCTCCTTGTCTCTGTTCTAAATGGATGTCCCTCTCTTCTGAGGTTGTGTCCTCCATCCCAGACTCGCCCGCCATAGGAAACATCCTCTCCACCTCCAGTCTATCTAGGCCTTACAATATTTGATAGGTTTCAATGAGATTCAAACTCAGATTTATTTATCACACGTACATCAAAAAGTACAGTGAAAGGAGTGGTTCGTGTTTATACCATCCATGAATGTGCTGGGGGAACCAGCTAGTGTCACCATATAGTCATTAGATTGGTTTTTACTTATCCAGCACCACCATTTTATTTATTGATTTATTGAGATACAGCACAGAATCAACCCTTCGAGCCACACCACCCAGAAATCCCTTGATTTAATCCTAGCCTAATCATGGGACAATTTGCCTACCAACCGGTACATGTTTGGATTGTGGGAGGAAACCTGAGCACCTGGAGGAAAACCGGGGAGAATGTACAAACCCCTGACAGGCAGTGGAGGGAATTGAACCTGGGCCGCCTGTAGTGTAAAGCATTGTGCTGACCACTATGCTACCGAGTCACCCCATTTTCCATGGTAACTTTAAGGACATGGACCCCGCCAGATCCCTCAGTTCCTCCACACTGCTAAGAATCCTACCATCAACCCTGTATTCTGCCTTTAGGTTTGATGTTCCAAAGTGAATTACTTCAAACTTTCCCAGGTTGAACTCCATCTGCCACTTTACAGCCCAGCTCTGCATCCTCATTGTAGATCTCACCCACCCAGTCCGCCAGAGCTGACCACATGCTTGCACAGGTATGTGGCTATCTTACCAGAGTATGAGGCCGCCAGCTACTCTGATATGGTTTGGCCTGCCTGTTGAAGCGGTGTACCATGGTATGGCCACTGTCACATGCATTGGAACCACAGTTGAGAGCTGAGTATCCAGTGAGGACCAAAGATGAGTGGGCTGCCCTGGAATGGACACAACAAGCCCCTTCACCAGAGGTGCTACCCCTCCCTGGGCACCCAAAACACCCCACATTCTAAATACATACTGGTACTTATGTAGTTATGTAAAGTTTATTGCAAATAAATCCTTTAACCTAACTTTAATTTTTATATAAACCATTATTATTTGTAATTATTGAATTTTGGGGTTTTTTTTGTTGCATGTCACACCCTGACCTACACAACTTGGTAAATTTCTAATCCATATTAATGTACGTATATGGAAAATAAAGCTAATCCTTGATAAAGTGTTATACTTACAGAGAAAGTACAATACAGTTAGACAATAAAGTGCAGGGCCATGCTGAGGTAGATTGTGAAGTCAAAACTCCACCTTATTGGCTGGAACAGGACTCCACTCCACATCTCCAACAATGAGACAGGCTTGTTGTGAGCCCATGTCAGTTCCCACGGCAATGCACAGAATAAAGAGAAAGTGAGAGGAATCGAGTGACACCAGGACAAATTCTGCGGCTGTATTTTTATTTGTTGATCCTGTTGTATTTCTTTCTTCTGTTGTAAACGGCTGCAAAAAATGAATCTCAGGATGGAATATGGTAGCATACACTCAGTTGTCAATTTATTAAATACCTATTGGAGTGGCCACTGTTTGTATGTGCAGGTATGTAGTCTTTTGCCGCAGTACAGCGTCCACTTCAAGGTTTGACGTGTTGTGCATTCAGAGATGCTCCTCTGCATTGTGCGGTTATTTGAGCTACTGCTGCCTTCCTGTCAGCCTGGCCATTCTGCTCTGACCTCTCTCATTAACAAAGTGTTTTTGCCCTCAGAACTGCTGCTGCTCACTGGATGTACTTTGTTTTTCGCCACATTCTCTGTAACCTTTAGACAATGTTGTGCATGAAGAGCCAGGAGATCAGCAGTTCCTTTTTCAATTTTTTTATTAATTACATGCAAAGACAAATACAAAATATAATATGATATTATGGAAACAAAGTTGAAATGCCCCATATCTATGTACAGTAAGTTAACCATAATATTGAAAAGGTATATTTTATTCTAAACTAAAGCAAAATCAAAACCCCATAACAATGGAGATCAGCAGTTTCTGAGATACTCTGCTCCACCTGGCACCAACAATCTTTCCACAGTCAAAGTCACTCAGATCTCATTTCTTCTCCATTCTGATGTTTAATCTGAACAACAACTGAACCTCTTGACCATGTATGCGTGCATTTGTGTAATGAGTTGCTACCACATGCTTGGCTGATTAGATATTTGTACCTTATAATGAGTGGTGAGTCTGTGGAATTTGTTGCCACGGGCAACTTTGGAGGCCAAGTCATTATGTATATTTAAGGCAGAGGTTAATAGATTCTTGATTATTCGGGGCCTGAAGGGACACGGGGAGAAGGCAGGAGATTGGTGCTAAGAGGGAAATGGATCAGCCATTATGAAATGGCAGAGCAGACTCAATGGGCCAAATGGCCTAATTCTGTTTCTATGTCTGGTCTTATAAAGTGTCCATCAAGTGTACATACTTTGATAGTAAATTGAATTTGAACTTTGAAATTTACTTTGCATTTTCAACTTTGATTGAGAACAGATTGGGTCTCCACTTGATGAAATAATAAATAAATCTTTGCTATTTTATTTCTTTTCCTTGTACATTTTGTTTAGAACATACAACATAGAATAGTACAGTAGAAAAACAGGCCATTCGGCCCACTATGTTGTGCCAAGCCAGCTAAAAAACAAATCAAGAACACCCAAACATTAATCCATCCTGTGAAACCACGTCCGTATCCCTTCACCTTCCTGACACCCAGATGTCTGTCCAAACATCTCCTAAAAGCCTCTAATATATTTGCCTCTATCACCTGTTACGTACCCCGTAACTGGGTGTCAGACCAGCAGAGATAGAAGTATCCGTTGGAGTCTGGTGGTACCAAACTAAAGGTGTTTATTAATAAAAATAAGCAAAACCATATCAATAATGCAAATATACGTATAACACAAGGTAGCAGTAATAAACCTAAAAGTGTGGGAATAATAATAATAATCAATAATAAACAAACTCTATCGATGTCTGGGGTAAATGAATTGTCATAGAATATAAAGTTTAGTTGAGTTCATGAGTGCTGAGGTAGTTATGCTTGTTGAGTTGTAATCGTTGGAGAGAGAGAGAGAGAGCGAGATGTAATACCTACAACAGCCAAACCTTCCTTTGCTTTCTTAATCCATTGTATCATTGTGGTCATTCAGCTATGACCCCTCTGGTCTTCAGCCAGACGGTTCTTCTGTGGTGGATTCGTCACTGTGGCATGAGTGGACACACACACAAGTCCCCACCGGCCCTGCTGTAACACTGAGCTTTACTGACCGATCTCCTGGTTCGGTCTCCGAAGCCCCCACCTTTCTTGTGGGTTCCAACACTCAATCAGTGTCCACTGGCGTGTCTGGAGGGTGTCTCTCCAGACCTGTCTTTTATCCCTACTAACAGGGTCTCAGCTATCCATCAACTCTGAATGACTGTGTCCATCAAATCAGGCCACTCCTTCAGTCCTCTGAGGAATGTTTATGAGCAAAATAGTAGAAGATAAATAACCCTTGCAGAATTCATAATACAGTTAATCAGCAATTTCCCCCCCTCTCTTATCCGTTGCAGATGTTCTTGCCTGTTTTTCGTCTCTCTTTCTCATGGTCAGCATAACAACAGTAATAGTACATGGTTCTCAGGAGGTGGGGTTGGGAATGGTTAACCCTTCGCCCCATTGTCCATCAGGTCTGTTCATCACTCATAACACCCCCATCCTTCTGGGAATTTTCACAGGGGGAAAATTAACTAATAAAGCACATGACTGAATTACAAAATACAGAAGTTGTCTTAACTACAAGAATAATACAGATTCACATTCAAATTAACATCTATATAAACAATCAGCAATAACATTGTCACTCCCCTTTACATGTTGTATTTTAATATCAAATTCCTGTAACAACAGACTCCAACTTAATAACCGCCTACTTTTTTAATGTTAACAAAAAAAATACTAAAGGGGTTGTGTTCTTAGCTTAGGTGTATATTACAAAGTGTGAACCAATACATGTGTGATCATAATGTAGTACATTACAGAAATTTGTGCAAATACTAATCTCCATTTTACTTTTAAACTTAACATTCAAACAGTCAATCTTTCATGGTGTTTTTATCTTTCACATGCTTTGTTAAATTCCCTCAAAACCAGATCCTGGTATTCAAAGTGGCATTTGGTCAACCTTTGTCCCTTTTCCACTTAACTCTCACGTGGTTAGCTTGCTCACCAGTGTGGAATAGGCCTTCACAGACTCCTTTCACAGGAGTTATCTTATCACCAATGTTTTCCAAACTAAGCCCATTTGCTGAACTTCCACACAATTCGTTAATTTTAAGCAAGTCATTAATTTTATCTTCGGGATCTTCCATTCTATTTGTTTTCAGTTTAACAGCGGCAGATGATCCCTCTTGTTCAAAACAACATTCAAGTTCTACCTCTCCAAATCACATACTTGAATAACATCAGCGAGTTGTCTATCTTTAAATTCCAAAACAAACTGTATTTGATTCACAGGCACCTTGTTCACAAGCCATTGTTCAGTTAACAGTCCCTTCCCTTTTGCCAATCCTTCTAAAACCAATCCAGACTTTAAATTTTCTTTATTCAATTTAGGAACAACCCTTTCCCTTCTCCTTCAATAATATTCACATCACCAGCTTTCATCTCATCATTAACTTTTAACACACCTTCTAACACAAAAAATGGAGAATTCTCCCTTTCCACTGGTACCAAGGTTAACCCTTTCTTCACTGAACCAAGTCCATCTGACCCAAAAGAACTGCATTCCTTTTCAACTAAATCAGATACCTCAGACTTTTCCTGAGTTTCAATACTAGGTTCAGTACCCTGTGCATCCATACCCTTCACACCCTGAACACATGCAAATGGGACATCTACCTCTTCCAGACTTTCAATACCAGTCCCCTTTTCAAATTCTAAGTTCCCCAATCCTCCCAGTTACTGTCTGGGCAACTCCCCTTTGGAGTAAACTCAACCCTGCGGGTTAAAACACTTTCGTCTGCTAACCCAGCAGACTCCCTCAAGGTTGCGGCATCCTTTTCATCTAGGACAGCTCTTACATCATTATCGGGAACACATTTAAATTCTTCAACAGCAAACTGCTCTGTCAAGCCAGACAGATCATCTATGTCCAACCCTGGACCTTCTAACTGCCATATCTGTTTCTTTATAAATTCCCTCCTGGCTAACGGTAGATCTACCTCCTCTCCTTTACTTTCTTTCACCCCTCTATCCTCCGTTTTACCACCCTCTAACCCCTCTTGGTACAGGGTCGGTAAAAACATCTCCACCAAATCAACACTAGACTCATTTAAACTGGCTCCTTTCTCAGCCGCTTTTCTAGACATGCTGCGAGTGATTGCGCATGCAGGATAAATCTTGGAATCTATGGGTGGGTCCTCAGCACTCACAGGCTTGCTTGTCAGTTTCACTGCTGAACACACGTCACCACCTGCTAGATTGTTACCAAGTAGGACGTCCACGCCGTCCGTCGGTAGTTTCGACCTCACCCCTATTTCGACTGGTCCAGATACCAGGTCACATTTCAGAAACACCCTGTGCAAAGGTACGGCCTCGGTCCCTTTTCCGATACCTCTTAACACAGCCTCCCCAGTCTGGGTCTGGGAATCAAAATCTAATACCTTCCTTAAAATCAATGACTGACCAGCTCCAGTATCTCTCCAGATCCGCACTGGAACTAGGGTTTATCCTTTCTTCACAGACACCGTCCCTTCCGAGATAAACTTCTCACGCCCCTCTTGTGCTCTATCTACCTTTGCCTTCCTCATCGATCTGCTGACCGACTCAATGCAACCTGTAGGGATTGCTGTTTTCCCTTTTCCCATCTCCTTCTTCGGAGCAAAGCACTTAGGTGCTATATGACCAGCTTTCCCATAATTATAACGGGTAAAGCTAGGAACCTTCCTGCCAGCCTGCTTTTCCTCCTCCTCACCTTTTCCACCAGCTCCCGGCTTATTCTCTGCCTTAGCTGGTGGGCTTTCTCTATCGTCCCTACTGCCTCTCTGGTAGCTCTTGTTTGAGGAAAACTTTGACTTGTGGGTTAAAGCATACTCGTCTGCTAACTTGGCAGTCGCAGACAGAGTCTCTGTCTCCTTCTCGTCCAAGTACGTCTTCATACTCTCAGGGATACAACTTTTAAATTGCTCCATCAGTATTAAATGTAACAGTTTATCATAATCTTCATCAACCCCAATGCGTACCAATGCTCACAATACATTTGCATCGCACGGGCAAACTCTAAATACGTGTGGTTCCATGGCTTTCTCAAGTTCCAGAACTTCTGCCGGTATGCCTCTGGCACCAACTCGTAACTCCTCAGTAGAGCCCTTTTTACTTCCTCATAATCCTTAGACTCATCCATGGACACTGCCAAATGAGCTTGCTGAGCCTTCCCCCTAAGTACGCTCTGTAACAGAACAGCCCATTTTCTCTCAGGCCAGTTCTGATTCACAGCCACTTTCTCAAAATGGAGGAAGAACTAATCAACATCCATCTCCTCGAATGGAGGTACTAACTGGATCTCCCAACTAATCTTGAACCCCTCATTTGGGTCTGCCACCGGGTCTCTTCCTGCTGTACTTCTCTATTTCCAGCGCATGCTGCCTCTCTTTCTCCCTTTCCTCCATCTGCCTTTCAGCTTCCTCTCTCCTCCTTTCAGCTTCCTCCCTTTGCCACTCAGCATCCCCTCTTCGCCCTGCAGCTTCTCTCTCTGCTTCCAGTTGCCTTATCTGAAGTTCATGCTGCCTCTTCTTCTCCTTCTCAACCAACCTTAATTTTTCTATCTCTAACTGAACCTCCCCCTCAGCTGGTTTCCTCTCAGGGAACAGGTCCAGTACATCTGGTGTGAACACACCCTTGGATACATAATGCATAGCTATTTCTCTCTGTATATCCACCTTTCTCATCGATGATTTCACCTCTGGGAGATCTAATAGTTTCACAACATTCACCAATTCAGCCTTCCTGGCAACCTCTAATGCCCCTGAAGTCGGGTCTTTTAAAAATTTGACAATGTCCATCTCTGCTGGTTTCCCATCTGGTTAATCTCACAACCAGATCAGATAAGGGACTTTTATCCCGATTCACTGGCCCCCTAATTTGGTAATCAAATCTCGAGACGAGGCCCCAATTTGTTACGAACTGTTACGAATGTGCTGCGACTCTGAGGGATGGCATCATCCCAACCTGATTGGCATCTGAGACCCCGTGAGTAAGGATAAAAGAAGGTCTGGAGAACAACCCCTTCAGACGCACCAGGAGAAACGCTGGAAATCCAGTGACAGCGTTTAATAGCGACAGCCGGTGGGGACTCGTGTGCGTCCTTCCCTTGCCTGGGATTGGCGGGCTCACCACGGAAGAACAGCTTAGCTAAAGGAGAGGCCACAAGTGAATGGCCACCCCAACAAGAATCCAACGGATCGAAATCATAAAAGGAATCGGCAAGTTTTTCTCCAAATCTCTCTCTCTCTCCAACCATTGAAACCCAGCGGTCCCCAAAGGCTGCAGCCTGCATGAACTGAGTGACTTTTATATTTCCGTTGGACAATAACATTTTCCCCTAGACAACGATAGTTATTTCTTATTGATTATTATTATACCCGCACTTTTAGATTTAGTATTGTCGACGTATATTATCTGTATATTTACATTGACATTACTTTTGTGTATTTTTACTAATAAATACTGTTAAAAATCATATCATCAGACTTCAACGGACCTCTCTATCTTTGTTGGTAAGTGACCCAGTTACGGGGTTCGTAATAAAGTGGGGGCCTCGTCTCGAGATTTGATACCAAATTGGAGGGCCAGTGAATCGGGCTTTTAAGTCCAAACGTGGATCTGTTTGCGCGGGAAACCAGATGGGAAACCAGCAAAGATGGACATTGCCGAATTTATAGAAAACCCGACTCTGGAGGCACTAGAGGCGGCCACAAAGTCGGACTTGATAAATATTGCGAAAGGACTAAACCTTGCAGAGGTGAGGTTGTCAATGAAAAAGCGGGAGGTGCGGAGGGCCATAACTCAGTATTATATTGTGAAGAATGTGTTTTCAGCTGAGGTATTGGAAAATATCCCTGAAAAGGTACCAGCTAGTGGGACGGCTCAGTTAGAGTTGCAGAAATTAAGGTTGGAACATGAAATTAAGTTAAGACAGCTGGAAGCAGCTGAAAAGGAAAAAGAAAGAGCCAAAAAGCAATGGGAACATGTGCTCCAGCTAAAGGAGTTAGAGGTGAAAAGGGAGAAGGAAAGAGCCGAGAAGCAAAGGGAGCATGCGCTCCAGCTAAAGGAATTAGAGGTGAAGAAGGAGCAGGAAAGAGCTGTGAAAGAAAGGGAGCATGAAATTAAGTTGAAACAGCTGGAAGCAGCTGAAAAGGAGAAGCAAAGGGCCGAGAAAGAGAAGGAGAGAGCCGAGAAGGAGAGGGAGTATGAGGAGAAAGAGAAACAGAGGCAACATGACTTGGAAATGGAGAAGTTAAGGCAAAAGCGAAGAGATCAAGGGCCAGACCAAGAGGAGCGGTTTAATGTTAGTCGGGAGTTTAGGTTAGTAACTCTGTTTGAGGAAATGGATGTTGATAGTTATTTCTTGCATTTTGAAAAGGTGGCAGTGAGTCAGAAGTGGCCCTAAGAACAGTGGGTGGCGTTGTTACAAATTGTGTTAAAAGGGAAGGCACAATGGGCATATGCGGTGTTGTCCATGGAAGAGGAGGAGTCTGAGAATTATGAGAAAGTAAAGGAGGCCATTCTTCAGACCTACGAATTGGTACCTGAAGCGTATAGACAAAAGTTCAGAAATTTAAAGAAAGGGTGGAATCAGACGTATGCAGAGTTTGCCTATGAGAAGGGTGTGCTCTTGTATCGTTGGTGTGCAGCAGAAATAGTGGAAGAAGATTTTTGGCGTCTCAGGGAGTTAATTCTGATTGAGGAATTTAAAGGTTGTGTTTCGGATGATATCCGGATGTATTTGAATGAGAAGCCGAATAAGTCCAACTCCGAATTTGCTAGGTTCACAGATGAATATGCCCTAACCCACAAGACAAAGTTTTCCTCGAATAAAAGTTACCAGAGAGACCGTGGGAATGGTAGAGAAAGCCCGCCAGATGAGGCAGAGGTCCCGCCGGGAGCTAGTGGTAAAATTAAGGAGGAGGAAAGGCAAGACGGCAGGAGAGGTCCTGACTTGACCTGTTTTAATTGTGGAAAGGTGGGTCATATTGCATCTAAGTGCCTTTCTCTGAGGAAGGAGACAGGAAAATGGAAAGCAGCAGTCCCTACAGGATGTATTGTGGTGGTCAGTAAATCGACGAGAAAGCACCAGGTAGACAGAATATGAGAGGGGTCTGAGAAATGTATTTCAGAAGGAACTGTGTCTGTGAAAGAGGGAGACACACCAGTTCCAGTGCGGATCTGGAGAGACACGGGAGCTGAGCTGTCATTGATTCGCAGTACGGTAATGGGTTTTGGGCGGAAGACTGGAGAGGTGGCTTTGAGAGGCATAGGAAAAGGGACAGAAGCGGTGCCCTTGCATAGGATCATTATAAATTGTGAGCTGGTATCTGGACCAGTTGAAATAGGGGTGTGATCAGAATTCCCAAGAACTGCTGTAGACCTCCTTCTGGGTAACGATTTAGCTGGTGGTGACGTTTGGTCAGCAGTGAAGCTGACGAGCCAGCCTGTAAGTGTAGAGGACCAGCCCCTAGATTCCAAGATCTATCCCGCATGCACGATTACTCACAGCATGTCGAGAAAGGCAGCTGAGAACGAGACCAGTTTAAACCCGGCCAGTATCGATTTGGCCGAGACATTTTTACTGACCCTGTACCAAGAAGAGTTAGAGGGTGATAAAACGGAGAATAGGAAAGTGAAAGAGAGTAAGGGAGAGGAGGTAGACCTGCCCTTAGCCAGGAGGAAATTTATAGAGGCATGAAGAAAAGATGAGAAACAGATAAGGCTGTTAAAAGGTCCAGGGTTGGACATGGATGATCTGTCTGGTTTGGCAGAACTGTTTGAAGAAGTTGAAAATTCTAAAGGTGTTCCCAATAATGAAATGAGGGCAGTCCTAGATGAAAAGGATGCCATTACCTTGAAGAAGTCTGCTGGGTTGACAGATGAGGTTGTTTCAGCCCGCAGGGTTGAGTTTACTCCGGAAGGGAGTTGCCCAGAGAGTAACTGGGAGGATCAGGGGAACTTAGAATTTGAAAAGGGTACGGGTATTGAAAGCCTGGAAGAGACAGATGTCCCGTTTGAGTGTGTTCAAGATGTGGATGCACGTGGTACTGAACCTAGTAATGAAACTCAGGAAAAGTCTGAGGTATTTGATTCAGTTGAAAAGGAATGCAGTCCTTGTGGGTCAGATGGACTTGATTCAGTGAAGAAAGGGTTAACCTTGGTAATAGTGGGAAGTGAGAATTCCCAGTTGTTTGTGCTCGAAGGTGTGTTAAAAGTTAGTGAGGAGATAAAAGGTGGTGAGGTGAATATTATTATTGAAGGGAAAGGGATAAGTGTAGTTCCTAAATTGAATGAAGAAAATTTAAAGTCTGGATTGATGTCAGAAGCAGCAACCAGGCTACAGGGACAATGGCTTGGTAACACGGTGCCTGCGAATCAATTACAGGTTGATTTGGGATGTAAAGGTGCCCCACATGCTATTGTTATTCAAGAGAGTGCTGTGAAGAGGCAGAAGGGTCCTGAAGATAAAACTAATAACTTGCTTAAAATTAAAGAATTGTGTGGAAATTCGGAAAATGGTCTAAGTTTGGAACACATTGTTGATAAAATAACTCCTATGAAAGGAGCATGTGAAAGCCCATTCCACACAAGTATACAAGTTAACCTCGTGGGAGTTAACTGGAAACGGGGCGGGGGTTGACGGGATGCCATTTTAAATAACAGGATCCGGTTTTAAGGGATTTTGACAAAGCATGTGAATAATAAAGACAACCCCATGGAAGATTGACTGTTAAGTTCGAAAGTAACATAAAGATTAGTATTTGCATGAACTTTTGAAATATACACGTAAGCTAAGATCACAACACTTTAGTTTTTGTTTGCTGAAGAAAAGGAATAAAAACAGGTGGTTATTAAATTGGAGTCTGATGCTACAAGAATTTATTAAGGAACAAGATGTTAAGATATTAAAGGAAGTGACAATGTAATCACTAACTGTTTAGATGCTGACTTGAATGTATAACTGTATTACTCTGTAGGGAAAAAAAAACTCTTTTGTATTGTGTTAGATTCTGAAATCCTGTAAGACTCTGTATTAATTCATTTTTACCGGTGGTAAAAATCTTAGAAGGAAGGGGGTGTTACGAATGTGCCGCAACTCTGAGGGATTGCATCATCCCAACCTGATTGACATCTGAGACCCCGTGAGTAAGGATAAAAGAGGGTCTGGGGAACAACCCCTTTAGACGCACCAGGAGAAACACTGGAAATCCAGTGACAGCGTTCAATAGCGACAGCCGGTGGGGCTCGTGTGCGTCCTTCCCTTGCCTGGGATTGGCGGGTTCACCACGGAAGAACGGCTTTAGCTAAAGGAGAGGCCACAAGTGAACGGCCACCCCAACAAGACTCCGACGGATCGAAATCATAAAAGGAATCAGCAAGTTTTTCTCCAAATCTCTCTCTCTCTCTCCAACCATTGCCCCACAGCGGTCCCCAAAGGCTGCAGCCTGCATGAACGGAGTGACTTTTATATTTCCATCTGACAATAACATTTTCCCCTAGACAACGATAGAGTTATTTCTTATTGATTATTATTATACCCGCACTTTTAGATTTAGTATTGACGACGTATATTATCTGTATATCTGCATTGACATTACTTTTGTGTATTTTTACTAATAAATACTGTTAAAAATTGTATCATCAGACTTCAACGGATCTTTCTATCATTGCTGGTAAGTGACCCAGTTACGGGGTTCGTAACAGTACCCCGTAACTGGGTGTCAGACCAGCAGAGATAGAAGTATCCGTTGGAGTCTGGTGGTACCAAACTAAAGGTGTTTATTAATAAAAATAAGCAAAACCATATCAATAATGCAAATATACGTATAACACAAGGTAGCAGTAATAAACCTAAAAGCGTAGGAATCATAATAATAATCAATAATAAACAAGCTCTATCGATGTCTGGGGTAAATGAATTGTCATGGAATATAAAGTTCAGTTCAGTTCATGAGTGCTGATGTAGTTATGCTTGTTGAGTTGTAATCGTTGGAGAGAGAGAGAGAGAGTGAGTGAGATGCAACAGCCACAACAGCCAAACCTTCCTTTGCTTTCTTAATCTATCGTATCGTTGTGGTCATTCAGTTATGACCCCTCTGGTCTTCAGCTAGACCGTTCTTCTGTGGTGGACTTGTCAATCTGGCATGAGTGGACATGCACACAAGTCCCCACCGGCCCTGCTGTAACACTGAGCTTTACTGACCGATCTCCTGGTTCGGTCTCCGAAGCCCCCACCTTTCTTGTGGGTTCCAACACTCAATCAGTGTCCACTGGCGTTTCTGGAGGGTGTCTCTCCAGACCTGTCTTTTTATCCCTACTAACAGGGTCTCAGCTATCCATCAATTCTGAATGACTGTGTCCATCAAATCAGGCCACTCCTTCAGTCCACTGAGGAATGTTTATGAGCAAAATAGTAGATAAATAACCCTTGCAGAAGTCATAATACAGTTAATCAGCAATTTCCCCCTCTCTCTTATCCGTTGTAGATGCTCTTGCCTGTTTTTCGTCTCTCTTTCTCATGGTCAGCATAACAACAGTAATAGTTCATGGTTCTCAGGAGGTGGGGTTGGGAATGGTTAACCCTTTGCCCCATTGTCCATCAGGTCTGTTCATCACTCATAACACACCATACCAGGCAAGGCGTTCAAGGTATCCACCACTCTCTGAGTAAAACTCTCACCCCTCACCTTTCCCTTGAACCTACCAGCTCTCACATTCAATGCATGCCCTCTGGTATTAGACATTTCAACCCTGGGAAACAGATACTGAGTTCATTCTATCAATGCCTCTCATAATCTTGTTAACATCTAACGGATCTTCCCTTAGCCTCTGACGGTCTAGAGAGGCCCAATTTATCCAACCTCTCACAAGAAAAATGGAAGCTCACCTGATCTTCTCTTCATTCCACAGGATTCCATACTATGAAACGAGTGCTGCTACTGGGACCGGCATTGATGACTCTGTAATTGCCTTGCTGGACTTAATAATGAAACGCATGGAGGAGTGTGTTGACAAGAGCCAAATACCTGAATCAGTTACTGGAAGCTCAGGCCAGAAACTTGAAGATACCAATCCAAACGACAAAAAGTGTGCCTGCTAGAAGCACGGGTCATCCCAGCTAAAGAAGTTTTGCATGTAAATGGTTCTCCAGAAAGTTTATTTTCCTATCTCATTGTTTTTTTTTTAAACACTTGTGCTGGTCATCTTCACTGTAGCTAGGGGATATTGATGTAGATAAGACTATTTAGGTATTGCAGAAAATGACAATTGAGTATTTTAAATGGAAGAGTTTATCTATAAATGTATACCTCACTACACAAGATTATCCACCCCAGCCATAATAATACCACAGAAATGCTTCCTGCCAAATACTGATATTGCCAAATAATTACAAGAAACTTGAATTTCCTTATGGCTCAAGAGTGAAAAGGAAGGCCAGCAAGTTACAAAGGCCAATTCTCTTGCAAAATCCACACAGTGGCCACTTTAATAGGTACAGGAGTGTATCTCATTGGGCACCTCGGAGGTGTAGCGGTTAGTGCAAAGCTTATGCAGCCCAGGGCGTTTTCGAATTCAGATTTCAATTCATCTGTAAAGAGATCTTACATTCTTACATTCCTCCAGGTGATCTGGTTTCCCCCGACAACCCAAAAATGTACCTTTTAGTAGGTTATTTGGTCATTATAAATTGTCCTGTGATTGGGCTAGTGTTAAGAAGGGGGTGGGGGGTTACTGGGTGGTGGGGTCATTAGCTAGGAAGGGCCTATTCCATGCTGCATCTCTAAATAAATAAATACCTAATAAACTGGCCACAGGAGTAGAACCAGTGTGCTCTTCTGCTGCTGTAGCCCATCCACCTCAAGGTATGATGAGCTGTACATTCAGAGAAGCTCTTCTGCAAACCACGGTTGTAACGTGTGGTTATTTGAGTTACTGTTGCCTTCCTGTCAGCTTGAACCACTTCACCTGGGCATTCTTCTCTGATCTCTCTCATTAACAAGGCTTTTTCACATTCTCTGTAAACTCTGGAGACTGTTGTGTGTGAAAATCCCAGAAGATCAGCAGCTTCTAAGATACTCAAACCACCCCATCTGGCACCAAAAATTATTCCACAGTCAAAGTCACTTAGATCACGTTTCTTCCCCATTCTGATGTTTGGTCTGAACAACAACTGAACCTCTTGACCATGTCTGCATGCTTTTATGCACTGAGTTGCTGCCACGTGATTGACTGATTAGTTACTTGCATTATCAAGCAAGTGTACTGGTGTACCTAATAAAGTGGCCACTGAGGGTAAATTACAATTCAATCAAATGACTGAGGAAATATCCATGATCACATGGATATTCTGAGTTTTCCTGTTCTTTCTAGGTGTAGTGCTTTCTTCGGAAGTGTAATCAATATTTTTCATCCCTTAGCTCCCTCTTAACAAAAAGTTTTGACCTCCAATCATCCCTCCTCAGTTGGGGAGGTGGTAAATGTGATGGGAGAGTTTCACCTCGGTGGAAAGATCACAGTTATTGTGAAGTTTCCATCTTGCAATACCTATAAGACATCCAGAAGTTAGCCACAATGAAGCCACTCTCAGGCTGGAGAAGCAAAGCCCTGCATTCAGTTTGGGTAGCCGCCAACCTGACAGCATGAATGTTGATTTCTCCAAATGCCTTATTTTAACCCCCTTCTCCCTTCTCTCTTTTTCTTTCTATTCTTCATTCTGGCTCCCTTCGTAGCCTGCTTCTGGTGCCCCTCCTACTTCCTTTTCTTCCATGGTCCACTCTCCTCTGCTGTCCAATTCCTTCCTGTTCAGCCCTTTACCTCTTCCACCTTCACCTCCCAGCTTTTCTCTTCATCTATCCACCTTCCCATCAACTGGCCTGACCTATCGCCTGCCAGCTTGTACTCCTTCCCATGCCCTCACCTTCTTATTCTGGCTTCTGCTTTCTTTTCCAGTCATGAAGAAGGGCCTCAGCCTGAAACGCCGATTGTTTATACACCCCATAGAAAAACTGTCTGACCTGCTGATTTCCTCCAGTATTTTGTGTGTTGATCTCGCCAAACAAAAGCTTCGGTGCACAGAACATAGTGGATAGCAGACTTTGACCAGTGATTGACTTTCCATTCTCAATTATAGATCTGGATGTTCTTCTGCATGGAATATTGACCACTTGTTAGAAGTTTGCAGGAGCTTACTGCAAGATCACATGAAGCTGGTGTTCAAAATAATGGGGGATTTATTAAAAACCGGGGCACACCAGGTGACCAGTCACAGCTGATCGACCTGAGTTCAGTGGATGAGATCAGCTGTGGTGGTGCTACATAATGGAGGTGACAGAAAGGCGTGATTAAGTCACCGACTAGGTCCTGATTACAGAATAAAATGTTTATCCACAGGTTCATCAGTAAATCCTGTTTTCTTTTACAACACTGGGTGCATGCTATAATATGATTAAAGAAGTTTTTGAAATGTGGATGTCATCAATGCTGCATTCCATATCTCTACTGTATCTGCTGTTCCCTGTTATCATACTAGCACAACTCACATTCTATTCAACCAATGAATCTTGGTTTCTCCTTCTGGTAAAAAAAAATTCCTACCCCTCCGCTAACCCCACTTTGGCCTCTTACCTCTTCTCACCTGCTTATTATTTCCCCCTGGATCCCCCTTCCTTTCCAGTCCTGATGAAGGGTTTTGGCCTGTAATTTTGACTGTTTATTCACTTCCATAGATGCAGCCTGACCTGCTGTGTTCCTCCAGCATTTACTATTTACTGGTCATTACCTGCCCTTGCTATTCTTTCCCCCACAACACCCCCATCACTGCACAGAATGGTGGCAACAGGAAGACTTAATAAAGTAACAGACA
Source organism: Hypanus sabinus (assembly GCF_030144855.1). Classification (NCBI taxonomy): domain Eukaryota; kingdom Metazoa; phylum Chordata; class Chondrichthyes; order Myliobatiformes; family Dasyatidae; genus Hypanus; species Hypanus sabinus. The sequence continues at coordinate 99,770,025 of NC_082719.1, read as the reverse complement.
AGGCCATGATTAGAGAATAAAATGATATCCACAGGTCTAACAGTAAATCAGTTTTCTGTTTACAATGATCGGTGCAAGCTATAAAATGATAAATGAACTTGGGTATCATCGTTGCTGCATTCCATGTCTCTTTTTTTGTCTACAGTTTCCTGTTACCACATTAGCTCAACCCACATCACTATTTACTAGTTATTAACCCTAACTAATTTTTCCCCTACAACAAATGGAATACCATATTTCTATCAGTGTGATATATTTTTTGCTTTCTGAGTAATTCATGCAGCTAACTGACATCCATTACAAAGTAGGAAATCAAAATTTAAATTTCAAAGTAAATTTATTATCAAACTACATATATGTCAACGTATACAAACCTGAGATTCAGTTTCTTGTGGGCATACTCAACAAATCTTCAGAATAATAAGCATTACAGAATCAATGAAAGATCATCTACTAGGGCATTCAACTAGGCCACTGGAAATGCTGGAAAATAATCAATAGGTCAGGCAGTATCTGTGGAAAAAGAAACAGGGCTAATATTTCCGTCAAAAAGTTTGATGTTATCTCAGTTTCTCCTTTGTAGATGCTGCCTAACCTGTGGAGACTTTCAGTTCTGGTCCTTCCACTGTAGAAAGGATGTCAAGGCTTTGGAGAGGCTGCAGAAGAGGTTTACCAGGATGCTGCCTGGATTAGAGGGTGTGTGCTAAATCAAGGGTCTGGACAGGCTTGTGCTGTTTTCTCTGAAGTGGCAGAGGCTGAAAGGAGATCTGTTAGAGGTTTATAAGATGAGAGGCACAGAAAGTGCAGACAGTATATTTTTCTCGGGATAGCAATGTCTAATATCAGAGGACATACAATGAAGGTGAGAGGGAATCATTTCAAAAGAAATGTGAGGGGCAAGATTTTTTACACAAAGACTGGTGGATGCCTGGAATGCGCTGCCTGGGATGGTGGTAGCAGTGTTTACATTAGGGACTTTTAAGAGACATTTAGATAGGCACATAAATATGAAGAAACTTAAAAGATAAGGATATTTTGTAGATAGAGGGGATTAGTTTAGTTGGCCATTTGATTACTGAGTTAATTGGTTAAGCATAGGTGGGTCAAAGGGTCTGTTCCTGAACTGTATTGTCTATGAAACCTCTAGATTTATATCATTTGTTTTTTTTCCATTTTCATTGGTCGCTGCCCAAATGGGAAAGAACAATTTAGAATTTCTGTCACTTCTGCTTATATAATAGATAAATACACTAACTAGTAGATTGGTCAGTTCCAGCTGTAAGCCCAGGGCTGAATTCACACCACTGTCTGTAAGGAGTCTGCATGTACTCCCAGCGATGGTGTAGGTTTCCTCCCACATTCTAAAGAAGTACGGGTTAGGATAAGAAAGCTGTGGGAATGCTATGTTGGCACTGGAAGTGTGATGACGCTGACAGGCTTCCCCCAGCACATCCCCGATGCAAGTGACGCATTTCACTGTGTTTCGCTGTACGTGTGACAAATAAAGCTAATCTTTAGAAACAGTGCAGTCTGGAGAGTCATTGACACTATCTGAGGACACCCTTTTCAATAAATTGAAAAAGTCCATTAAAGATCAAACCCAATAACAAATTTTTAAAAAATATTATTTTCTGGCCCATGTAGATTATCTAGCAAATGACTGTACAGGTACAGGTATGTATAGTTGTATACATACAACTGCCTTTCTCAGACCATCATTCCAGAAGGTGTAATTTTCATATGTAATATTTGATCTTGTTATCCACACATCAGAAGTTTTCTTTGTGTGGGATTTTTCATGGATTCCATTGCATTCTTTTTGTGAGTGCCTGCAAGAAAGCAAATCCCAAGGTTGTATATGGTATACATACTTTCAAAATAAATGTACTTTGAAAACTGAACTTACAAACTTTAATAATAACAACACACACAAAATGCTGGACGTATTCAGCAGGTCAGGTAGCATCTATAGAAATGAATATACTGTAGACCTGCTGAGCTCCTCCAATGTTTTGTGTGTATTTCTCTGGGCTTTCAGCATCTGCAGACTCTTTTGTGTTAATAATAACAATATTGCTTTTAGGGAAGCTTTAATATGGCCACTATGTTGAAACTGCCTGGGAGAACTGACCAGAGGACGCAGCCTCAGAATAGAGGATCATCCACTTAGAAATGAGATGAGGAAGAATCTCCTTAACCAGAGGGTAGTGAATCTGTGGAAACCACTGCTGCAGACTGCTGTGGAGGCCAAGCCATAATTGATCCCGCCAACGGACACTTGAAATCCTGATCAATTACCTCTGCATCACTGTTAACTGATGTTGGTTGCTCAGGCTAACAATCATGTAGTTGAAAAGCAAAATCTATAGATGCTGAAAATCAGAGAATTGTAGAAATATTCAGAATCAAAATTAAAGTTAGTATCAAAATACCATACACAAAATGGTGGAGGAACTCAGCAGGTCAGGCAGCATCTGTGGCCAAGCCCCTTCATCAAGACGGGAAATGAAGAGGTAAAAAGCCAGAGGAAGATAGTGTATATATATTCTACCACATATTATCTGAAGATTCATTACTTGTAGGCACTTACAGGAAATAAAAGAAATACAATAGAATTTATGAGATAACTATACATAAGCCAAGACTGACAACCAACCAATGTGCAAAAGAAGACAAATTGTGCAAATAAAAACACTGAGGATGAGTTGTAAAGAGGCCTTGAAAGTGAGCCTGTAGGTTGTAGAATCAGCTCAACATTGAGGTGAGTGAAGTTATTTACTCTAGGTCAGCAGACTGATGGTTGTCGAGTATAAGCTGTTCTTGAACATGATGGGACCTCAGGCAGATCATGCACGATTTTTATAGGGAAACAGAATTATCCAATCAGGTCAAAGCCTTTTCATCAGAACTTGGATCATCAAGTAATCTGTTGTTGAACCCATCTGTCAGCTCAGGCATCAGTGACTTTCCAAGCAGGGACTACTTTATATTGAAGATATGTAGAAAACATCTCACCGCATTATGCTACATACTATGCTGTGATTTCAGATATGGTCTCACTATTTGAACGCAAGTTGAAAGCGCCCATAAACTTGACAAATGGCAAATGTATGAATGAAGCTTGTAAGCAAGGCAGACACTAAGTGCACAATCCGATAAGACGTTAGTGTTCTTCCCCTTCCCTCTTCTTCAGTTCCCACTCTGGCCTCTTACCCTTTATCCTCTCCTGCCCCTTTTCACCGGCGCCCCTTCTACTTCTATTTCCCCCCATGGTCCACTCTCTCCTCCTATCAGATCCCTTCTCCAGCCTTTTACCTTTTCCACCTATCACCACCCAGCTTCTTACTTTGCCACCCTTCCTTTCCCACCCACCTGGCTTCATCTATCATTTGCAACACACACACAATTCTAGAGGAACTCAGTAGGTCAGGCAGCATCTACGGAAATGAATAAACAGTCAACATTTCAGGCCGACACCCTCCTTCACCTCTCACCATCTAGTTTGTACTCCCTCCCCTCTCCCCCACTTTTAATTCTGACATTTTACCCCTTCCTTTCCAGTGTTGATGAAGTGTCTCAGCCTGAAATGTCAACTACTTATTCCTCTCCATAGATGCTGCCTCACCTGCTGAGTTCCTCCAACATTTTGTGTGTGCTGTTTTGAATTTCCAGCATCTGCAGAATGTATTATTGTGTCTTGTTAGTAAAGTCCTGATGAGGGGTCTCGAAACAAAACATCACCATTTCAGGCCACAACATCATCAGGGCTATACCAGCAACATTCCTTTCCTTCGATGTCTGACCTGCTGAGTTGCTCCAGCATTTTGTGTGCATTATTCTGGATTTTCAGCATCTGAAGAAACTCTTGTGATTATATTTTGTTGGTTCTGTTCTTTCTTCATTTTTTTCTGAGACATCAACTCTCAGTTGCTATTCTTCTCTCATTTTTTAGCTTCTGTCTTCTACTTGAGCTTTGCAAGTTTTGGAACGGTGGGCCCTTTATCGATTTTACAATATAAGATTTACATTAAGTATCAAGTGTATTTGTGGAAGTTAGTCTTCAACCAACCAGCAAGAGTGATACAAAAATGTGATACAGTATAAAAATGTGACATAAACACTTGATATATTAAGGTATCACTTTAGTATCTAACGGATATACACCAGAGAAACTCATGAATGTATGGGAGTTGTTTCTTGTAACACTGAGAAAAACGTCAATGAATGTATCCTCATTGGAAATGCTTGACAAATGTAGCACTCTGACCCATTTTCCACATATTCACCTGCTTTGTACTGTTGAGCTCTGCTTAGCTTCCACATCATTTCCTTTTACAATATCTTCCATATTCCTTATTAAATGCAAATATCCAAATGGATGAAAAGGAATAAAAACAATTTTATCCTAAACCTCTTTGTTACAATGTTGCTTGATTTCTGGTTAGTGATGATGCACAGAATGTCAAAGGTTATTGGACTGTGGGAGGAAACCAGGGGACCTGGAGAAACCCCACACACTCCAAGGGGAGGACGTACAGAGACTCCTTAAAGAACAGCGCCAGAATTGAACTCTAAACTCCGGAATGTCCCAAGCTGTAATAGCATTGTGCTAACCACTACACTACCGTGGTGTCAGGTATGGAACAGAATGGATAGGCTGAATAGTTTAATTCTCTGGAGCAAAGGTGTAATGTTGAGGCTTTATAAAGCATTGGTCAGACTGCACTTGGAGTATTATGCGCTGTTTTGGACCCCTTAGAAAAGGTGCTGCCTTTGGAGTGGAGGTTCACAAGATTGATTGGGGGAATGAAAAGGTTAATGTATGAGGAGTGTTTGAAGGCACTGGGCCTGTACTTGCTGGAACTTAGAAGAATAAAGGAGAGCTAAAGGATAAGTTAATCATACCCTGTCCCACAGTTCAGTATCCTTCCATTCAATATATACTCTCTCACATTACCTCCTCTTCCACAAAGCATCTCCTCAAACATATTCTCAATGAAATCTATGGTAGTGATAAGCAAGGATGTGATGCTCTGGCTTTATGAAGCATTGGTCAGACTGCACTTGGAGTATTGTGAGCAGTTTTGGGCCCCTTATCTTAGAACGGATTTTCTGACACTGGAGAGGGTTCAAAGGAGGTTCACAAAGAAGATTCCAGGATTGTCATGTGAAGAACATTTGTTGGCTTTGGACTTATGTTCATTAGAATTCAGAAGAATGAGAGGTGACTTAATTGACACCTGTCGAATGTTGAAAGGCCTTGACAGAATGGAAGTAGAAAGGATGTTTCCTTTGGTGGGAGATCCTAGGAGCAGAGGACACAACCTCAGAATAGAGGGGCATCCTTTTAGAATGGAGATGAGGAGGAATTTCTTTAGCCAGAGTATGGTGAATCTGTGGGAATTCATTGTCTCAGGTGGCTGTGGCCAAGTCATCAGTAGTTCAATAGGTCCATTTACTGTCAGATAAATGTATGCAATATACACCCTGATGCTCTTGTTCTTCACAGATATCCATGAAAACAGAAGAGTGCCCCAAAGAATGAGTGATAATTAAAATATTGGAACCTCAAAGCCCCCCCTCTGCTCCCTCGCACGCACAAGCAGTAACAAAGCAATGAGTCTCCCCCACTCCAACCCACTTCTGCAAAAAAAGCATCAGCATTCACCACTACCAAGCAAGCAACAGCAAAGCCCCCGTGAAAGACCCTTATCTGCAGTACGATAAAAACTAATTGTCCGCCTAACTATTCGACACACCACAGGCACTTTCTCCGTAATAAAGGAAGAAAGACATGTCCCCTTTCACAGCAGAAAGGGAGACCTAACAGGACAACTTGCTGATTTACAGTGTTAAAAGTCTGTCACGCTGCTTTTTTGCCCCCCGGGTGCTCCTCTCTGAGGATCGGCAACAATCTCTTCCCCACCGACAAGAGGGAGAGAGATGGAGCATGATTCACTGAGTACGGAGCCACTGACAGCTGATCTGCTGTTCCCAATGCTCTGTTTTCTCCTGAGATGCTTCGGTTAGCAGTACCAGCTTAGAATCAGCCCGTGCACAGGACCGCGAAACCCCGAAGGTGCGCCAGTCTTCCAGGCCGCACCCTTGGGGTATCAAGAAGCAGCTAGTCATGAGCCCCTGGATCCCAACACTGCAAAGAACAGAAGTCTGAGTGTAAGTCCAGGTCAGGGTCTTCAAAAGAACCCCATCCATCCTGAAAGGGAAAAGAAGAGACATCAAAGGTAGAAATTAAGCTGTTTATGTAGATGAAGCCAAAGGAGTCACCATTGAGCACCATCTCAACTCTGCCTTTATGCATATTTAAGGGAGATGTTAATAGATTCTTGATTGGCCAGGGCATGAAGGGATATGGGGAGAAGGCAGGAGATTGGGGCTGCGAGGAAAAATAGATCAGCCATGATGAAATAGCAGAGGAGATTTGATGGGCCAAATGGCCGAATTCTGCTCCTAAATCTTATGGTCTTGTGGAATGCTTGATGGCTCCTATGTCTTATACCAGACAGAAATAAGTTATGATGTTTATGAATGACAGAGCAGACTCGAAGATCATAGGACCATAAATTATAGGAGTGGAATTAGGCCATTCAGCCCATTGAGTCTGCTCTGCTGTTCAATCATTGCCATTTTTTTCTGTCAACTGCACTCTCCCACATTCTTCCCATAACCGTTAACCACATAGCAATCAAGAACCTATCAATGTCTGCCTTAAATACACCAACTGACATGGCCACTACAGCCTTCCAATCTATGGCAACAAATTCCACAGATTCACCACACCTTTGGCTGAAATGGGCTAAACGGCAAACTCCAGTTTCTAATTCGAAGGTTACTATGCTCTTATGACCTAATGACCTACTGACTACAACATATTGTCCGAAGATTGCCTTTATAGAGTCATAGACTGTCAGAGCAGAAAAACCCACCATTTGGCACATCTCAGGAGGAAATCTGCAGATGCTGGAAATTCAAGCAACGCATACAAAATGCTGGTGGAACACAGCAGGCCAGGCAGCCTCTATAGGGAGAAGAACTGTCGCCATTTCGGGCTGAGACCCTTTGTCAGGACTCCTGACACATCTAGTCCACATCTACCATTTAGCACATCTAGTCCATGGCGAGCTAGTATTCTGCTAAGTAACTCATGTTTCTAAGCATCTCTATGAGGTACTTCCTCAGGAAACTGGCATCTATCACCTCAGATCCCTACCATCTGGTCCATGCCATCTTCTCACTACTGCCATTGGGCAGGAATGATGGAAGCCTGAAGACCCACACCACCAGGTTCAGTAACAGCTACTGTTCAGCAATTAGGAAAAGTAATGCGAAACCTTTATTAGAATCATACACTAGAATTAAAGCACATTGCAATACAGAAACAGTCCCTTTGGACCATCTAGTCTGTGCCAAGCAATTAATCTGCCTGCTCCCATCAATCTGTACCTGGACCATAGACCTCCATAGCCACATAACTATTAAAATTCAGACAGACAGAAAACTAGTCGGATCGACTGTGACAGGCTGCATGCACGGCTGGCACATGTGCACAATTCCACCTAAATCCACAACTTCTGCTGGGAGCTCATTCCACACTTGCAGGCTGGGTTACTGGATGTATTTAAGGCAGAGATTGAAAGACTCTTGATTCATCAGGGTGTGAAAGGGTATGAGGAGAAGCCAGGTAAGTGGGGTTGAGAGGGAAAATGGATCAGCTATGATGAAATGGCAGAGCAGACTCAATGGGCTGAATAGCCTAGTCCTGCACCAATGTTTCATGGTCTTATCACTTTAGAGTGATTGAAAGAAAGTGGGGGACGGGAGGTGTTAGATTTTTACACAGAGAGTGGTGGGTGCATGGAATGCCCTGTCAAGGGTGGTGGTAGAGCCAGAAATATTAGAGACATTTAAGAGATAGGAACGTGGATGATAGAAAAATGGAGGGTATGTGGGAAGGGAGGGTTAGACTGACCTAAGAGTAGGTTAAAAGATCAGCACGTTTCAAAGGTTTCAAAGGTACATTTAATGTCAGAGAAATGTATACAATATACATCCTGAACTGCTTTTCTTTGCAAGCATCCACAAAAACAGATGAGTATCCCAAATAATGAATGACAGTTAAATCTTAGAGCCCCAAAGCTCTCCCCTTCCATGCGTAAGGAGCAAAAAAGCAATGAACCCCCCTCCCCCACCAGCAAAAAAAAGCATCGGCATCCCCCACCGAGCACTCAAGCATGCAGCAAAGCATATCAATAAAGGCAGACATGCAGTACCCCAAAGACTACTCGTTCACCCAGTAATTTGACATACCACAGGTTCTCTCTCTCCCTAATAAGGAAAAAAGAGGTGTCTCCACTCCACAGTGAGAGGGGAGACATAACAAACAACTCACGGATTTATGATGTTAAAAGTCTGTTGTGTCGCTTTTTCTGAGCTCTCTGCCCAAAGATCTCGTGTCTCTGGGCTCACTGCTTTCAATCTTCCGTGTTCTCCCACGACACACCAGCTTCCTACGGAGGCACTGACCTCAAGTCCGCTCACTTTCAGAGTCACTAAATCCTGGAACCCCGAAGGCACGCTAGTCTTCTAGGCCGCGTCCTTGGGATATCATGTTGCGGCCACTCTTGAGACCCCAAGAGTGGGCCCCACTCCCACGAAGAACCGTAGTCAGCGATTAACTCCAGGTCAGGGTCCTCGAAAGAACACTGAAAGGGAAAAACAGGGGTATTAAATGTAGAAATAAAGCTGTTTCTGAAGATGCAAGCAAAGGAGTCACCTTTAGGTGCCATCATCTCCTAAGCTCCACCCTGATCGCGTTGGGCTAAATGACCTGAACTGGTGTGCCAATGTTTTACTTTCAAATATGTAATGAAAAAATCTGTCACTGCTTGAACATCAGACAAACGTGGTCAGTTGCTCGACATATTAGCATATCCTTGTTTAATGTGTAAATCATAACGATAAAGCATGCCACAAATGTTTCAAAATACTTACACTGACTTTCTGAGGAAGTCTGTCCATTGGAAGATGAGATACAGCACTTGCTGGTGCGAGGTATTATTTCCCGAGGTATACTCTACACGTGGCGATTAAAGTGCACAGTGTTCTTTAGTTACTCGCTGACATATTCTGGATCAAAAGGTTTCAATCCACCTGACTGATTCATCCAGAGCACATCATGCTGAAAGTAATGAATCATGATTTAAAATCTCCATGATTTAAAATCTCCTGCCGGGACATCAGTTTTACATTTTATGAATCCCATCGTTTGTTGTAATGTGCGAAGAAACTCATTGCTTCAACACAGAACACAGATCAAAGAATAGTGTATCAGTTAGTGTTACACTTTATATCACCAGTGACACAGGTTCAATTTGCCACTGGTGTTCTAGGGAGTTTATACATTTTCTCATAGCAGCATGTGTTCCAACCCATATTTCCTCCCACATTCCAAAGGTATGCTGGCTAGATTAGATTTATTTATTTTTCAAAGGTGTATCAAAACATCAAAACATACGGTGAAATGCGTCATGTTGCATCAACGACCAAAAAAGTCTGAAGATTTTGGGGACAGTCCGCAAGTTTGGGCACACTTCCAGAGCCAACATAGCACGCCCACGACTCACTAACCTTAACCTTATCGTTTGGAATGTGGGAGGAAAGCCACAGAGTCATGAGGAGAATGCACAAACTCATACAGACAGGGCGGGAACAAACCCTGGACGTTGATTACCAGCACTGTAAAATAAATGTGCTGACCACTCTGTTACTAAGTTGTGGGCATTGCTACACTTTCAGGCAGCCCTCAGCACATCCTTGGACTGTGTTGGTTGTACATGTAAATGACATGTTTCATTGTAGTTTTGATATACATTTGACAAGCAATACTAATCTTCAGAAAGCATCCTCACTTCATTGAAATCATCAGCTGCCTCAGTCTTTGACCCCAATGTGTCATGACTCCTGATGCAAGTCATCTGGGTAAGTATATGGATAGGAGGGGTGAAAAGTTCTGAGGCTAAATACAGGCAAATGGGATTCGCTCACTGGGCAACACAACTGGTGTGGATAGATTTAGACTCAGAGCTGTAGATATTGATGAACTGCTGAGCTCTTCTCCCTAACTACCAACAACCCCTTGTCCTTCTGCACTTGCGGTGACATCAACACTCCTGCTGGTTTAATTTACCTTCATTGCAATCCAGTCATTGACTTCAGAAAGGGTTGTGGTGCACATGCTCCTGTTCACATTAACAACTTTGTGCTTGTGAGGGGTGAGAGCTCAAAGTTCAAAAATTCCAAGTAAGTTCATTATCAAAATTCATATATGTCACCATATACAATTCTAAGATTAATTTTCTGTGGGCATACTCAACAAATCTATAGAGTCAATGTAAAACCTACCAACTTGGGTGTTCAACTACAGTACAAAAGAGAACAAATTGTGCAAATGCAGAAAGAAAGAAATAATAGTAATAATTATGCAATAGATATTTAGGGCATGAGATGAAGAGACCTTGAAAGTGAATCCATCGGTTGTTGGAACATTTCAATAATGTGGCAAGTGAAGTTTGAGTGAAATGATCCCCTTTGGTTCAAGAGCCTAATGGAAGAGGGATAGTAACTGTTCCTGAATCTGGTGGTGTGAGTCCTGAGGCTCTTGTACCTTCTTCCTGATGGCAGCAGTGAGAAGAGAACAAGCCCTGAGTGCTGGAGGTTGCTGATGATGGATGCTGTTTAGCTGTGATAGAATTCATGTAGGTGTGGTCATTGGTGGGGAGGGCTTTAACTGTGATGCACTACAATTTGCAGAATTTTCCATTCAAGGCCATTGGTGTATCTATACCATACTATGATGCAGCCAGTCAATATACCATCCACTACAAATCTATAGAAGTTTGTCAAAGTTTAAGATGTCATGTCGAAGCTTTGCAAACTCCTAAGGAAATAGAGGCACTGCCATGGTTTCTATGTGCTGGGCTGAGGACTGTTCCCCCAAGATAATAGCACCAAGGAGGTTAAAGTTGCTGCTCCTTTCCACTTCTGATCCTCTGATGAAGACTCAATCCTGGACCTCTGGTTTCCTTCTCCTGAAGTCAATAATCAGCTCCTTCAAGTTCCCAGGAATCAGCATCATCAATAGCCTGTCCTGGTTCAAATACGTGGATGCTATGGCCAAGAAAGCTTACCCTCTACTTCCTCAGCAAATTTGACACATCACCATCAATGCTACCAATTTTTTTCACTGCACTGTGGAAAATATTCTATTTGTAAGCATCATGGGTTGATCTGGCAACTGTTCTGTAAGGAAGTGCAAAAACACTTGAACACAGTTCAGTACATCAGAAACCAACCTCCCCTCAGTGGACTCAGCCTAGTCTTCTCACTGCCACAGAAATCAAAAAACCCACGAACCCCAGACATATTCACTTGTCCTCTCTCCAACTGGGCAGGATGTTAGTCCTGACGAAGGGTCTCGGCCAAAAACATCGACAGCGCTTCTTCCTGTAGATGCTGCCTGGCCTGCTGTGTTCCACCAGCATTTTGAGTGCGTTGCTTGAATTTCCAGCATCTGCAGATTTCCTCGTGTTTGCTTGAGAAGATACAAAAGCTTAAAAGCAGGTGCCATCAGGCTTAAGGACCGCTTCTACCTCACACACCCCCGTCCTTCTATTGGACTCTTTGAACAGACCTCTTATATTAATGATCTCTTGACCTCACAATCTACCTCATAAACATCATGGTTCATGTGCACTGAACTTTCCCTATGGGTGGCAGGGTGGAGATACATCTCAACCAATGGAGGTGTAAGGTACTCCTTCCCTTGGCTAGCCCCTAAGTCACCCTTGGTGTAGCACTCCCCCCCTCCACCAATCGGGAGTACATGAGGGATGGATGCATGAGCAGCAGGCAGATATCACAAGTCCTAGTTATGCGTACACTCACTCAACCTTTCCAAATAAGGAAAGCTCTCTAATCCAGGCAGAATCTGGTAGATCTCCTCTGCACCCTCTCTAAAGCTTCCACTCCTTCCTATAGTAAGGATAACAGAGCTAAACACATTATTCCAAGAGTAGTCTAATTAGCATTTTGTAGAGCTGCAACATAACCTCATGGCTTTCGAGCTTAATCCGGCTATTGGAGGCCAATACACCATACACCTTTATTTAAACCCAATTAATCTGCATAGCAATTTAGAAACATAGAAACATAGAAAACCTACAGCACAATACAGGCCCTTTGGCCCACAAAGCCATGCCGAACACGTCCTTATCTAGGGTTACCCATAGCCCTCTATTTTTCTAAGCTCCGTGTACCTTTCTTGGAGTCGCTTAAAATGCCATATCATATCCACCTCCACCACCATCACTGGCAGCCCATTACATGCACTTACCACCCTCTGCATAAAAATCTTACCCCTGACATCTCCTCAGTACCTACTTACAAACACCTTAAAACTGTGCCCTCTCATGTTAGCCATTTCAGCCCTGGGAAAAAGCCTCTGACTATCCACATGATCAATGCCTCTCATCATCTTATACACCTCTATCAGGTCACGTCTCATCCTCTGTCACTCCAAGGAAAATAGGCCGAGTTCACTCAACCTATTCTCATAAGGCATACTCCCCAATCCAGGCAACACACTTGTTAATCTCCTCTGCACCCTTTCTATGGTTTCCACGTCCTTCCTGTAGTGAGGTGACCAGAACTGAGCACAGTACTCCAAGTGGGGTCTGACCAGGGTCCTATACAGCTATAACATTAACTCTCAGCTGTTGAACACAATCCCAAGGTTGATGAAGGCCAATGCACCACCTGCCTTCTTAACCACATAGTCAACGTGTGCAGCAGCTTTAAGTGTCCTAGGGACACGTACTTCAAGATTCCTCTGATCCTCCACACTGTCGTTCTATCATTAATACTATATTCTGCCATCATATTTGACCTACCAAAATGAACCCCTTCACACTTATTTGTGTTGAACTCTATCTGCCACTTCTTAGCCCACTTTTGCATCCTATTAATGTCCCACTGTAACCTCTGACAGCCCTCCACACTATCCACAACACCTCCAACCTTTTTATCATCATCCAATTTACTAACCCATCCCTCCACTTCCTCATCCAGGTCATTTATAAAAATCACGAAGAGAAGGGGTCCCAGAACAGATCCCTGAGGCCCAACACTGGTCACCAACCTCCACGCAGAATATGACCAAACTACACCTACACTTTGCCTTCTGTGGGCAAGCCAATTCTGGAGCCACAAAGCAAGGTCCCTTTGCATCCCATCCCTCCTTCCTTTCTCAATAAGCCTTTCATGGGGTACCTTAACAAATGCCTTGCTGAAATCCATATACACTACATCTACTACTCTACCTTCGCATCCTCAAAAAATTCAATCAGTCTCATAAGGCACAACCTGCCTTTGACATAGCTATGCTGACTATTCCTAATCATATTATGCTTCTCCATATGTTCATTAATCCTTCCTCTCAGGATCTTCTTCATCAACTTACCAACTACTGAAGTAAGACTCACTGGTCTATAATTTCCTGGGCTATCTCTACTCCCTTTCTTGAATAAGGTAACAATACCTACAACCCTCCAGTCCTCTGGAACCTCTCCATCACCATTGATGATGCAAAGATCGTTGCCAGAGGCTCAGCAATCTCTTCCCTCACCTCCCACAGTAGCCTGGGTTATATCTCGTCCAGTCCCGGAGACTTATCCAATTTCATGCTTTCCAGAAGCCCCAGTGCATCCTCTTTCTTAATGTCTATATGCCCAAGCTTTTCAATCTGTGTAAGTCATCCCTACAATCACCAAGATCCTTTTCCATAATGAATATGGAAACAAAGTACCCATTAAGTACATCTGCTATCTCCTCCGATTCCATACACACTTTTCCACTGTCACTTGATTGGTCCTATTCTCTCACAACTTATCCTCTTGCTCTTCACATACTTGTAGAATGCCTTGGGGTTTTCTTTAATCCTGCTCGCCAAGGCCTTCTCATGACCCCTTCTAGCTGAAGCTCCTTCCTGCTAGCCTTATAATCTTCTAGATCTCTATCATTATCTAGATTTTTGAACCTTTCATAACCTTTTCTTTTCTTCTTGACCAGATTGTCAACAGCTTTTGTACACCACAGTTCTTGTACCCTACCATTCTTTCCATGTCTCATTGGAACGTAACTGTGCAGAACACCACTCAAATATCCCCTGAACATTTGCCACATATCTGCCGTACATGTCCCTGAGACCATCTGTTCTCAATTTATGCTTCCAAGGTCCTGCCAGATAGCCTCATATTTCTCTTACTCCAATTAAACACTTTCCTAACTGGTCTGTTCCTACCCCTCTCCAATGCTATGGTAAAGGAAATAGCATAGTGACCACTATTTCCAAAGTGTTCGCCCACAGAGAGACCGGACACCTGACCAGGTTCATTTCCCTATAGCAGATCAAATACAGCCTCTCCTCTTGTAGGCTTATCTACATATTGCGTCAAGAAACCTTCCTGAACACACCTAACAAACTCCACCCCATCTAAACCCCTCGCTCTAGTGAGATACCAATCAATATTTGGGAAATTAATATCTCCCACCACGACAACCCTGTTATTATTCCACTTTTCTTGAATCTGTTTCCCTGTCTGCTCCTCGATGTCCCTGTTACTATTGGGTGGTCTATAAAAAACACCCAGTAGAGTTATTGACGCCTTCCTGTTCCTAACCTCCACCTACAGAGACTCTGTAGACAATCCATCTTTGACTTCCCCCTTTTCTGCAGCCATGACACTATCTCTGATCTGCAGTGCCGCACCCCCACCTCTTTTGCTTCTCTCCCAGTCCTTTCTGAAACTTCTAAAGTCTGGCACTCTAAGTAACCATTCCTGCCCCTGAACCATCCAAGTCTCTGAAATGGTCACAATATCATAGCTCCAATTGCTGAACCACACTCTAAGCTCATTGGCTTTGTTCATGATGCTTGTTGACCTGAAAGCCAAGATCAGGGAGGCTAAAGACAGGTATAGGAGGAAGCTTGAGTGGAAACTCCAGCAGAACAACATGAGAGAGGTCTGGAGTGGATGAGGACCATCACTAGGCTCCAGCAAACTAACAACAGAGGAGCTGAAGGCAGTGCGGACAGGGCCAACAAACTTAACCTGTTCTTCAACAGATTTGACACTGTGGCCCCTGCCCATCCCCCACACGATTCATCTGTTGTTGGCCCCCCAAACAACACATACTCCACTCTCCCCTCCTACCCCTCCTCACAGCCCCCCACCCTGCTCTTGTGACTATACCCCTCCCCCACCTGAAACCACCACGGTGGGCTTCACAGGTGAACAGGTGAGAAGACAGCTGAAACGTCTCCACCCAAGCAAGGCTGCAGGCCTGGATGGTGTCAGCTCAAAGCCTGTGCCCCCCAGCTATGTGGAGTACTTCACCATGTCTTCAAGCTGAGCCTGAGTCTCCAGAGGGTTCCTGTGCTGTGGAAGACGTCCTGCCTCGTCCCTGTACCGAAGACGCCGTGCCCCAGGGGCTCCAATGACTACAGACCGGTGGCATTGACCTCCCACATCATGAAGACCCTGGAGAGACTTGTTCTAGAGCAGCTCCGGCCTATGGTTAGGCCACACTTAGACCACCTCCAGTTCGCCTATCAGACCTGACTAGGAGTTGAGGATGCCATCGTCTACCTGCTGAATTGTGTCTACGCCCACCTGGACAAGCTGGAGAGCACTGTGAGGGTCATGTTATTTGACTTCTCCAGTGTGTTCAACACTACCCGCCCTGCTCTGCTGGGTGAGAAGCTGACAGTGATGCAGGTGGATGCTTCCCTGGTGTCATGGATTATTGATTACCTGACTGGCAGACCACAGTACGTGTGCTTACAACACTGTGTGTCACACAGAGTGGTCAGCAGCACTGGGGCTCCACAGGGGACTGTCCTGTCTCCCTTTATCTTCACCATCTACATCTCAGACTTCAGCTATTGCACAGAGTCTTGCCATCTTCAGAAGTTTTCTGATGACTCTGCCATAGTTGGATGCACCAGCAAGGGAGATGACGCTGAGTACAGGGCTACGGAGGGAAACTTTGTCACATGGTGCGAGCAGAATCCTCTGCAGCTTAATGTGGAAAAGACTAAGGAGCTGGTGGTGGACCTGAGGAGGCCTAAGGCACCAGTGACCCTTGTTTCCATCCAAGGGGTCAGTGTGGACATGGTGGAGGATTACAAATACCTGGGGATACAAATGGACAATAAACTGGATTGGTCAAAGAACACTGAGGCTGTCTACAAGAAGGGTCAGAGCCGTCTCTATTTACTGAGGAGACTGAGGTCTTTTAACATCTGTCGGACGATGCTGAGGATGTTCTACGAGTCTGTGGTGGCCAGTGCTATCATGTTTGCTGTTGTGTGCTGGGGCAGCAGGCTGAGGGTAGCAGACACCAACAGAATCAACAAACTCATTCGTAAGGCCAGTGATGTTGTAGGGGTGGAACTGGACTCTCTGACGGTGGTGTCTGAAAAGAGGATGCTGTCCAAGTTGCATGCCATCTTGGACAATGTCTCCCATCCACTCCATAATGTACTGGTTAGGCACAGGAGTACATTCAACCAGAGACTCATTCCACCGAAATGTAACACTGAGCGTCATAGGAAGTCATTCCTGCCTGTGGTCATCAAACTTTACAACTCCTCCCTTGGAGTGTCAGACACCCTGAGCCAATAGGCTGGTCCTGGACTTATTTCCACTTGCAATAATTAACTTATTTGTTTATTTATTTGTTTATGGTTTTATATTGCTATATTTCTACACTATTCCTGGTTGGTGCGACTGTAACGAAACCCATTTTCCCTCGGGATCAACAAAGTATGTCTGTCTGTTAAAATTGACACATCTCAAATCATCAGTCTGAGCGTATCCTTTCTCTATCACCTGCCTGTTCTCCTTCTCACACTGCCTACAAGCTTTCTCTGTTTGTGAGCCAACAGCCCCTTCCTCCATCTCTTCAGTTCAGTTCCCACCTCCCAGCAATTTTAGTTTAAACTCTCCCCAATAGCCTTAGCAACCCCCCCCCCCCCACCAGGATATTGGTCCCCTTGGATTCAAGTGCAACCCGTCCTTTTTGTACAGGTCACGGTTTTGAAGGACCTTTGGGCGAGTATCTCAAGATACCGCTGTCCCTGCATGCTGCTTGGAATCCTGCCACTAACCCTGCATCATCCCTTCAAATTTTATCTTCCAAAGTGAATCACTTCACTTAGGATTCACCAATATTTTTTAAAGTTTTTCTACGTTTTGCCCTTGTTGACTGGGGAGTGCCTGGACTTGTTACCAATTAGCAAACATTTGAATTTAAGGAAGCACGCCCACAGGAGTGGCAGAAGAGCTGAGGTGGGAGCCAGTGTAGCGAACACTTCTGAACGCAGCAGTGTGAATTAAAGGAGTGTGCAGATTTTAATCCTCTGAAAAATTGTGGGTGGCAGAGTGGCGATATGTCTCTACCAAAGGTGTAAGGTGCTCCTTCGTTCTGCTAGCCTGCAGGTTACCCTTGGGCAAGGTGTTAGCACCTGATTAGACAAACCCCACCCCAACCATCAGGGTCACGTGAAGCCATGGGAGCAGGTGGTGGATGGTCGTATGAGCATCTGGTGCATTTCACATGTCTTGGTTATGCGACCACTGACATCAAGCAGACAACCTCTGAAGAACATTGATAATGGCTGGAGTCACCCACCTTGTAAAGACACTGTCCAGAAGAATTCTGTAGAAAAATTTGCCAAGAACAATCGTGGCATAGACACGACGCATAATGATGATGATGATCAAAATTGTTACTCCTGACCAATTCCGTGACCTAGGATGGTGGGGAGTTGTAACTCACCTCATGGACTGTGTTTGAAGGCAGGAATCTGCTGGTGAAGATAAAAGGAACCGCCCTCTGCTCTCCACAAAGTATCACAGGAAATTTCACCAGTAAAACAATAAGAAAGGTGATGTCACCAGAGAAAATTTCACCCCATGATAGGAAGGTAGTTAAGACTTTGATGAGTGTACAGAAGGAGTCTAGCAGGCTGCTGCCTGCTTTAGGGGCTGGATAAACTTGGGCTGTTTTCTCTGGAGCACCAGAGGCTGAGGGGGGAGCTGATAGAGGTTTATAAGATTAGGAGAGGCATTGACAGAGTGAACGGAGTATTTTCTTCGCAGGGTAGGAATGTCTAACATCAGAGGGCATGAATTGAAAGTGAGAGGAGGTAGATTCAAGGGGCATGTGAGGATAAGTTTTTTACTCAGAGAGTCATGGATGCCTGGAATCCGTTGAGTGCTATGACGGTAGAGAGGCAAATACATTAGAAGCTTTTTTTAAGAGATGCTTGGGTAAGTGCACGGATATAAGGAAGATGGAGGGATATGGACATGGTGTTGGTAGGAGGGATTCGTGTTTGCGTCTTTTTCATTTGCTTCTTAGCTGGTTTGGGACAACACTGTGGGCCGAATGGCCTGTCCCTGCGCTGTACTGTTCTATGTTCTAAGGACAGTGGAACGTGGAGGGGGTCGTTAATGGTGAGGGAGAGGGGCTTAACAGTTCATCAGTCTCCACATGGAAGTCCCACGGCATGGGAACAGGCCCTACAGCCGAACTCGTCCATGCTGACTGTGTTGCCCAGTAAGCAAGTCCCATCTGTAACCAGTTGGCACGTACTGTAGCCCACCATACCTCTCCTCTCCACAGAGCTGCCCCCAAGCAGACAGGACTAAGGTTTTTATGGTAATTTTATGCCTTTGCACTGAGTTGCTACCACAAAGCAACAAATATCACCTCATATAATACAGTGATAGTGAACCTGGTTCTGATTCTAAACATCATTTAGATGTGAATTATTGTCCAGCCTAAAATGGAATTCAGACGGCAGTGGGAAATGAACCCTGATCAGTGATCATTGGTTGTGCTAACCACTGCATTACTGCACCAGAAGGCATTAAGCCCATAAGAGCAGATTTAATGCCATTTGGTTAATCGAGTCTGCTCCACCATTCCATCATGGCTCATTTATTATCCCTCTCAACCCCCATTATCCTGCCTTCTCCTTGTAACCTTTAATGTTCTTACTAATCAAGAACCCATTAATCTCCACTTTAAATAACCTCAATGACTTGGCCTCCACAGCCATATGTATCAACGAATTCCACAGATTTACCACCCTCTGGCTAAAGAAATTCCTCCTTATGCTTGTTCAAAATGGACGTCCCTCTATTTTAAGGCTGTGCCCTCTGGTTCTAGACTCCCCCACAATAGGAAACATCTTCTCCACGTCCACTCTATCTAGGCCAGTGATTCCAAACAGGGGTGGTACCGCTCCCCAAGCGGATGGTTACGTGTGCTAAGGGGGTGCCAGGGGAAAT
The DNA here is from genome assembly GCF_030144855.1 of Hypanus sabinus. Lineage (NCBI taxonomy): Eukaryota > Metazoa > Chordata > Chondrichthyes > Myliobatiformes > Dasyatidae > Hypanus > Hypanus sabinus. The sequence continues at coordinate 99,750,589 of NC_082719.1, read as the reverse complement.
AGAAGTCATCGGGAAGCATTCAAGATTCTTGGGGGGTGAACAGTAAGCAGTACCATAACTTAAGGCTCAAGTCCTGACCAATCATGTGTAGAGCAGGCACTTGCAAAAAAAAAGGATGAGGCACTGAAACGTGGAAAGAATCATAGCTTTGCAACCAGTCACAACTCAGCAACTTCATCCGACCTTACAAACCAAACAGACATTATTGGGGATGCATAAATTAGCAATCAGGTACCCAACAGTTCCCTTGACTTGTGGCACGGAGCGAGTTCATGCAATTTAACAGTTGGTAAGTCATGTTCAGCCTCTCGACTTTCCCTACTGATCTATGGGAAACAGGTGGCACAATGATGCAGCACTGACCAGAACCAAATGGTGAAATAGAGCCAATCAGTGAACCTGCGGACTCTGAGGACTCCTCATGAGGTGTTCAAAGTGACCTTGGCTTTTTATGTGTGGTTAAGAACCATCTTAGGGAATAATAAGACTATACATGATTGGTCAATCGTACTAACTGTATAGCATACAGGTTTCTCTATCCTGGCTAATATTCAGATTCCAATCTGAATCTTTGTCAACATAATTTTTGCTGCTTTGATCATCTTCAACTTCAACATCTGAAAGGCATTCCCAGTTGGTGTTAATTTTTAGTTTAATTTAGCCTGGTAATGACATGATCTCTTTGAGTCTGAAGGTGGTGAAGTCTTGAATTCAAATCCTGCTAAGAAACAGAAACTACAGAAAGTGTATCAATACAATGTTGCAGACCTGGAGTATGGCTTTATTCTGTTCCCATCAGATCAGTGACAACCCATGTGTCCTATTTGTAATATTGTACTGTCTAACGGAGCCATGAAACCATCAAGATTGGAGGAAAACTTCTGCAAAATACACCCTGAAAAAGGCTACTTTTGGTATTATCTAGTTCCAGATGAAGAAAGAAACATTTGAAAAGTGTTGCACAATCAAGTCATTTGCCAAGAAAGCTAAAAATGACTTTGGTAGTGGTCTCATTGTCTCATAACATTTCCAAAATGTTAGCAAAGTCTGAGAAATCTCAAGATTAATAATGCCTGCTGTATCAGAAGTACTCACCATGGTTCTCAAAATGGAGATCAGTATTTTAAATCATTTCCTCTGAGTAATCACTCAGTAGTTTGTTGTACTGATGAAACGAGTGATTACATGGAGTATCAACTATGCACAGAGCAACAAAAAAAATAACTTGGGAATACAACTGGCTGAGTCAGCTCTGTGAGACAATGAGGCGTTGATAGTGACATATTTACAGTTTAACAAAAGTGGAAAATTTATGAAGAGATTCTCTTTTGTAAAAAATTAAAAACAAATATCAACAGAGAATCAATCTACAACAAGCTCAAAATGTATATTAAGGATGAAAGTATTCTGATTAAGAACATGATTTATTGTGCAGCAGATAGAGTACCATATATGACAGGTCGCCATACTGGTTTAGTGGCATTTATGAGAAAAGAAATTCCAAGTCTGTTTGCAATCCATTGTCTAATTCATCATTAATATCTCCCAGCCAAAAACCTCAGCCAGCAACTTCTTTCAAGCATGACTTTTGTAATATCTGCTATCAACAAAATTAAAGCTCATCCATTAAATGTCCACTTTTATTCGATGATTGGAAATATATGAACAAAACATTGGGAGAAGAATGTTCTCACAATTTCCCTGAATGGATAGTATGCCACTCTCTTTCACAGATGGCAATTTGCAAGAGTACTGCTTACACCTGCAGTCACTGAAGAAGGATTTTCAGATTCAATTCAAGGATTTGAACAATCTGGAACATTCTGGACTAGGTAAGTAACCCATTTCTTTGCAAGATGGAAGAACTCGAAGAGGGCTTGCAAGAAGAAATTAACAAAATTCAGAATGATGAAGAAGCAAAAATGCTTCTCAAAAATGTTGGCTTTTATGGTAGGTGGCTACCCTGTCATATGAAGCTTTGTGGTCTTTGGAGAAGAACCAAACTGCTCTTCATTGCATTTCTATCCTTCTACCTTGTTGAAAGAGGCTTCAATGCAGTGAATCGCATACTCACAAAAAACAGAAACCGCTTGAACATTGTTACACATGGGGACTTACAGCTTTTGCTGTCAGATATTTTAACTCCTGCTAAAAACTAGGATCACATTGATATTGAAGCTGCTGTACAGCACACAGGTACTGTGTAAGCTAGGTTTAAAGGCAAATAAAAATTTAAAGCAGAATCATTTTCTCATATTTGCATATGGTAGATATGTTTTTACACTTTGTGGGTACCGGAAAATATGTTATGTCTTGGAGGGGTGTTGGCAAGTATAAGATTGCTTTCGGAGACATTGGCACGTATGAATGTACTTTCAGGGCTTTGAGCTTAAAAAGGTTGGGAACTACTGATCTAATTCTTTCAATAAAATCATCCCTCATTCTTTTAAGTGAGTACAGACCCAGAGCCTTCAATCACTTCTCATACTTTCCTGGGAAACTTACTCTGAGCCCTCTCCAATGCCAGCCCATCTTTTCTTAGCTATGGAGCCAAAACCTGTTCATTATACTCCAAGTGAGGCCTCACCAGTGCTTTATAAAGCCTCAGCATTACACCCTTGATGTGATATTCTAGACTTCCCAAAATGAATGCAAACATCGCATTTGCCTTCCCTACCACTAGCTCAGAATGCAAGTTATCCTTCAGAGAATCCTGCACAAGGACTCCCTTTGCATCTCAGATTTCTGAATTTTCTTCCTGTTTAGAAAATAGTCTATGTCTTTATTCCTTCAGCTAAACTGCATGACCACACACTTCCCTACACTATATTCCATCTGCCACTTCTTTGCCCATTCTGCCAAACTGTTAGTGATCGCTGGCTCTGTAAATCACTGCACTAGGTACTAGGCTAGCCCATGCCCCAATTTCAGTTGAGGAAGTGGTATCAATTCGGTTTCATTCACCCCATTCTGATGAGAACCTCCAGATACCTCTGCAAATTAACGGCGCCTAGTTTGCCAAACTCATCTGTTTTTTAAGCCTGAGATAATATTTACAATTAAGAATTAAATTTGAAAGCTTTGGAAAGAGTAGCAGGAGTAAGCCATTCAGTCTCTTGAGCCATCTCCACTTTTTGATATGGTTAACACAGATCAACCAAACCAAGTAGTGTTTTGTCTATTTGTCCCTCCCCACTGATCTCCATCCTGGCGCATATCCCTGCAAGTGGAAGACGTGCTAGTCCTGCCCATTCACCTCAATTCAGGGCCTAAACAGTCCTTCCAAAGAAGGCAACACTTCACCTGCAAGTCTGTTGGGGTAACTATCGTATCCTGATGCTTCTGATGTGACCTCCTCTATGTTGGTGAGAACTGATGTAGATTGGCTGAACTGCTTTGTTGAGCATGTTCACTCCATCCGCAAAAGCTGGATTTTCAATAACCTTCCGGCCTTTCAAGCCACACTGGCCAATAATCCTCTGATTTAATCACGGGATAATTTACAATGACCAATTAACCTACAAATCAGAATGTCTTTGGACTGTGGGAGGAAACCAAAATACCTGGAGGAAGCCTATGCTTTTCGAGGAGCACATACAAACTTCTCATAGATGGTGGTGGGAATTGAACCCGGGTCACCTGTACTGTAAAGTGTTGTGCTAAGCATTACGCTACCTTTTCCAGTGGTAAACCATTTAATTTCCAATCCCCCTTCCCATTCACTTGGAATACTGTGAGCAGTTTTGGGTCCCTTATCTAAGAAAGGATGTGCTGACATTGGAGAGATTTCAGAGGAGGTTCACAAGAATGATTCTGGGAATGAAAAGTTTACTTGATAGTTCTGGGCTTGTATTCACTGAATTTCAGAAGAATGAGGGGGCATCTCACTGAACCCTATTGAAGAGTGAAGGGCCTAGATAGAATGGATGAGGAGAGAATGTTCTCTTTGGTGGGGAAGTCTAAGACTAGAGTCAGAATATTGGGGCTGAGAGAGAAATGGATCAGACATGATGAAATAGCAGAGCAGACTTGATGGGCCAAATGACTTAATTCTGCTCCTATCTCTTATGGTCTTATTGACGAGTCAGTCCATGGGCTCATCTACTGCCATGATGAGCCACTCTCAGGTTGGAGGAGCAGTATCTCATATTCCATCTGGGTAACCTCCAATATGATGACATGCACATTGATATCTCCAACTTCTGGTAACTTTTTCCCTCCCCTTTCCCTCTCCTTCAATTCCACACTCTGGCCCCCCTACTACCTCATCTCTTCTCCTCACCTGCCTATCACTTCCCCTTGCTGCTCCTCCTCCTTCCCTTTTTTGCCACTGTCCTCTCTCCTCTCCTATCAGATTCCTTCTTCTTCAGCCCTTTACCTCTTTGACCTATCAACTCTCAGCTTCTTACTTCATTGTCCTCTCTCCCACCAACTTGGCTTTACCTTCTAGCTTGTCCTCAGCCCCCACCCTACCCCACCTTCTTGTTCTTGTATCTTCCTACTTCCTTTCCAGTCCTGATAAAGGGCCTCAGCACAAAACGTCAATGGCTTGTTTGTTTTTCTAGATTCTGTTGAACTCCTCCAGCATTCTGTGTGTGTTCCCCAAATACCATCTTCCAGTTTTCCTCTCCTTATCCTTTGATCCCCAAAGAACAAACAATGAGAGACCATTAAATAGTTTTATTTAAAACAAGCAAATTAGTTTGTACACACATATACTGCTCATTTCCCCTATTTATAATCAAAATGAGCATGAAGTAAAGATTTAAACCACATTTTATTCCGATGGAATGGCCGTATTCTGTGAAGCAGTAGGTGACATATTGTTTGGACATTTTAAATGCTCGCGTTGTTAAAATCTTTTCCAGAGCTGAGCGTTAACAAGAATTATGTGAAAGTTTTATTGTCCTGTGCTTCTGACGGATTTTCATCTGATCACCTGAATGTTCCCCTCGGTAATTTTCTTCCATATCATGTCATTTCTTGATAGGTATGGTATTTTGAAAACCTTGGAGCTCAAGTGGTCTTTGATTTCCCTGTACGTATCCAGTTTCAGACAAATGTCATACTGCACTTTATTTTCTGGCAGTTTCTGAATTAGCTGACACCTGAGGTGGTGGTGGGTGGTTCTGTGCAGTGGTGACAATTCTCTCCTATCAGGATTCCTTCTGTGGTAAGTGTGCTATGATATGGAGCTGGCTAATCCATGGTCACGCACTTGTCTTTTTCCAATTCATCAGCATCTGGTAAGGGGTCTGGTTTTTACTGAGCCTGTAAGTAGTTTTGGGAAGAGGGCTGGAATCAAAATAGTGCAAACGTTAGAAAAGAATTAAATGGCTGACATTTTATATAAGCATGAATTTTCATGAAATTTAATGGGTTTCTTGATGTAAAAACCTGGTCCTGCTACCAGTCACATGAACTTTAAATTAAAGATTATGTTCAATTTCTTTCCTTCAGGGCTGCACTGTAAGTGCTAAGGTTCGTATGAAGCTTTACAATGCCAGCTGTAAGATTGGGCTCCAATCCCTGCTGCTGTCCGTGAGGAGTTTGTACGATCTCTCCATGACTGCACAGGTTTCCTCCTGGTGCTCCAGTTTCCTCCCACATTCCAAAAGATGTATGGGTTAGAGTTCATGATTGTGGGCATGTTATGTTAGAGCTGGAAGTATGGTGACATCTTTGGGCTTCCCAGCACCATCCTTGATGATGTGAATTGAAGGAAACAATGCACTTCACTGCATGTTTCAATGCATATGTGATAAATAAAGCTAATCTGTAATCTTTAAGTAACAAAGTAACAAGTGTACTTTGAATCATTAATACAATAAATGATTCATACAAAGTCTGAGGTAAAGCTTGGTTGGATTTGCCTCATCTAAGTTCTCTTGGAATCCTTTGACAATCTCCAATCTTTAAACAATTTCCTTGTATTCTATTTATTTTAAAGATTTAACGTCACATGTATATGACATTATATGTCACATGTATATCGAAACATATAGTGAAATGTATAGTTTGTGTCAATGACCAACAACAGTCTCAGGATGCATCGGGGGCAGCCGGCAAATGTCACCATGCCTCCAATGTCAGCCCAGCATTCCCACAACACATTAACTCTAATCTGTACGTCTTTGGACTGTGGGAAGAAACCAGAGCACCTGGAGGAAACAAGAATCCTTACAGACAGTGGCAGGAATTGAACTCCAATTTTCCGATTGCTGATTCTGTAACACATTATGCTCACCGCTATGCTTCCCTTCCCACAGCCAGAAGATGGCACGGTTTTTAATTAAACCCTTCTGAGAGCTGGCGCTGTAAAGCTTTATGACAACCGCTATACTACCATGATGTTTTTGTCTCTTTATATTTAAATAGTTTGTCATTCACATCTGCTATTGCACTAAGTACACTTATCAACAGTTGGCACAATGTACATAAATGAATTTAATTTTCCTCACATGTCTTCCCCCTCTCAGAAATGATTTAATTGCAATACTATACTGGCATAGGGGCAGTGGGGTGGAGATATGTCTCTACCAAAGGAGGAGTAAGGCATTCCTTTCCTCAACTAGCCTGCAAGTCACCCTTGGGCAAGGTGTAGCAACTGCTTGGAGCCCCCCAGCCCGGCAATCAGGGTCACATGAGCCATGGGAGCAGGTAGTGGATGGTCATATGAGAAGTCGGTACATATCACGTCCTGGTTATGCAACTACTGATCCCAGGCAGACAATATCTGAAGATTATTGATAATGTCTGGCATCATCCTTCTTGTAAAGCCACTTGCCCAGAAGAAGGCAATGGCAAACCACTTTTATAGAAGAATTTGCCAAGTACAATCATGGTCTTGGATAGACCATGATTGCCCACATCACACTACATGGATCATAATGATGACGATGATCAAAATTGTTGACTCTTGATCAATTTCATGAACAAGTATAGTGGGGAGCAGTGATTCACTGTGGTTGAGGGGAAGAATCTGCTGGCGAAGATAGAAGGAACAGTCCTCTGCTCTACATAAATTATCACAGGAAATTTCATCAGTAAAACAAGAATCAGGAAAGATGAAAATAAGGTTGAAAGAGTACAATGGCAAACCACTTCTGTAGAAAAATTTGCTTAGAACGACCATGGTTGTGTATAGACCATGATCGCCCATGTCATACGACAGCACATAAAGAAAGAACGATAATTTTGTGGAAGATCCTACCTTGCAGAGTACACTGGTGAATTATTCTCCTTCTTGTTTTCAGAGACAACTTCAACTTTATATTTGAGACGATTATTCTGTTGGTAAATATACAATTAGAAATGATTAATCACACTGTGTTTTGGTGAGCAATTCCGAATTCCACTGCTAAACCAATAGGAGGCACTCTTTTATTTAGAATGCACATGTTATATTTGCAGAAGGATTATCACAGAGTTGAGGCTCATTGTTAAATTGCCAGTTAGATATTGAGTTGAAGAATAATCTGGAATAAATGGGGACGGGTCTCATTGAAATTTATTAACATCCTGTTAACATAATTTCTTTAGCCAGAGAGTGGTGAATCTGTGGAATTCATTGCCTCAGGCAGTTGTGGAGGACAAGTTGCCTTAAATTTTCAGAAGTTGATAGATTCTTGATTGGTCAGGGCATGAAGGGATATGGGAAGAACAGGAGAATGGGGCTGAGAGAAGAAATGGATTAGCCATGATGAAATGGTAGAGCAGACATGATGTACCAATATCTAATTCTGCTGCTATATCTTATGGTCGTGTGGTCTTAAAGTCATTTTGTGACTGTATGCGCTGGATTGTAGTTACATGTGCTGTGTGTGACTATACGTACTGTGTTTTGCACCTTGGCCCCAGAGGAATGATGTTTGTTTAGCTCTATACATGTGCATGTTTGAGTAACAATAAACTTGAACTAGAGTTTTGAAAGGCATAGATAGAGTGGATGTGGAAAGGATGTTTCCAGTAATAGGGGTATGTAGGACCAAAAGGCACTGTCTCAGAATAGAGGGTCATTCCTTCAGAACAGGGATGAAGAACAATTTCTTTAGCTAGGGGTTGGTGATTCTGTGGAATTCATTGCCACAGACAGCTGTGGAGGCCATTTCATTGGGTATATTGGAAGCAGAGTTTGATAGGGTTTCGATCGGTCAGTTTGTTAAAAGTTACTGGTTCAAGGCCAGAGAGTGGTTGAATGACAACAAACTTGTACTTGAGTTTTGAAAGACGTAGGTAGAGTGGACGTGGAGAAAATGTTTCCAACAGTGCAGATTCTCAGATCAGAGAACACAAGTTCAGAAAAGAATCCTTTGGAACAGAAATGAGGAGAAATTTCTTTAGCCAGGGGGTGGTGAATTTGTAGAATTCATTGCTACAGATGGCTATGGAGACAGCTGAATATATTTAAAGCAGAGGTTGATAGGTTCTTGATTAATAAGGTTGTGAAAGGCTAAGGGATGAAGGCTGGAGAAGATGATTGAAAGGGATAATAAATCAACCATGATGGAATGGCAGAGCAGACTTGATGGGCTGAATGGCCTAATACTGCCCCTATGTCTTATGCTCTAAAACAAAGGAATGAATGTTCTGCATGCCAGTGTCCGTGGAGGGAGAAGCAGGGTTGGTGTTTCAGTTGGATGATCCTTCATCAGAACCTTTCACTGTCCAGAAACATTGACTCTAACAGTTGCTAAGTGGCTGGGTATTTACAGTATCCACAGCGTTTCACTTTTCAAAAATAGTAAAATATGTTTGCAGTCATCTAAACAAGAAAGGTAATCATCTCTGAGGAAAGAGTCAGATAACCATTCTTGAGAGCTTAACGGTTTTAAAGGTTAAAGATAAAGATTAGCGCTGTTTGTCACATATAGTGAAATCTGTCATTTGGGTCAAATAAAATCAGCAAGCATTGTACTGGGGGCAGCCCACGAGTGTCGTCATGCTTCCAGAGCCAACATAGCTGCCCACAACTCACTAATGCTAACATGTACGTCTTTACATTGTGGGAGGAAGACATTGGAACAAATTAGGCCATTTGGCGCATTGAGTTTTGCATGGGTTCAACCAGGAGGAACCCATATGGTTACATGTACAAACTCCTTATAGACAGCGGCAGGACTTGAACCCAGATCAGTGATCGCCGGTGTTGTAAACTGATTCTACTAACCGCAATGTTACCATGCCGTCCTACTGTATAAATATGCCACCCAAGTATCGTGCCATGAATTTAACAATTAGCAATTCAATATGTTCAAAGTAAATTTTTATTGAAGTATGTATACAACATAGAACATCAATAAGTACAGTACAGGCCATTTGGCCCACTATGTTGTGCCAAACCAGCTAAAAACACTAATCCCTCCTACCTAAGCCACGTCCATATCCCTCCATCTTCCTTACATCCATGTGCCTATCCAAACGAATCTTAAAAGCCTCTAATGTATTTGCTTTACCATCATATCAGACAGTGCATTCTGAGCATCCACAACTCTATGAGTAAAAAACATAACCTTCACATCCAACTCAAACCAACCCCCTCTCACCTTCAATGCATGCCCTCTGATATTAGACGTTTCAACTCTGGGAAAAAGATCATCTCTGTCCACTCTATCTGTGCATCTCACTGTCTTGTAAACTTCTATCAAATCTCCCCTCAGCCTCCAGGCATTCTAGAGGAAACAACTCAAATTTATTCAGCATCTCATGATAGCACAAGCACTCTAAACCAAGCAGCATCCTGGTTAACCTCTTCTTCACATGCCAAATCCTCAACATCCTTCCTACAGCGGGACAACCAAACCAAAACCCTCTGCACAATAGTCTAGACATGGTCTATCCAGAGTTTTATAAAGTTGCAACATAACCTCCTGACTTTTGAACTCAATGTCTTGACTCATAAGAGCAACCATTGCATAAGCCTTCTTGACCACCTTATTGACCTGTGTAACCACTTTCAAGGAGCTACGAAGTTGGTCCCCAAGATCTCTCCACGCAGCAACACTGTTAAGGATTTTGCCCTTAACAGCATACTGTCTCCTTGCATTTGCCCTACCAAGGTGGAACACCTCACATTTATATGGGTTAAACTCCATCTGCCATTTCTCAACCCATATCTACAACTGATCTATATCGCGCTGTATTCTTTGCCAGTCTTCTACACTATCCTCAACTCCACCAATCTTGGTATCATCCACAAATTTGCTAACCCACCCATCCTTTTCATCCAAGTCATTATATGCATCAAGAGGAGCAGAGGTCCCAGAACAGATTCCTGCGAAACTTCACTAATTACAACCTGCAATCACTACCCTCTGCTTTCTTTTTGCAAGCTAGTTCTAAATCCAAACAGCCAAGTCGTTGCAGACCCCATGCATCTTAATCTTCTCAGGGATTTTGTCACACACCTTACTAAAACCCATGTAGGCAACATCCACTGCCCTACCCTCATCGATCTCTCTCGTCACCTTGTCAAAAATTTCCATCAAGTTGGTAAGGCACGATCTGCCACACACAAAGCCAAGCTGGCTCTCCCTAATTAGGCCATAGGTTTCCAAATGTTCATATATCCTAAGAAGTTTCTCCAATAATTTCCCTGCAACTGATATGATGCCCACCAGACTATAATTCCCAGGATTTTCCTTTGTTCTCTCCTTAAATAGGAGTATAATATTAGCCACTCACCAGTCCTCCGGAATCTTGGCTATGGCCAGAGGGGACACAAAGATACTAGTCAAGAGCCCAGGTATCTTGTCTCTTGTCTCCTTCAATAACCTGGGGTAAATCCCATCAGGCTCTGGGGACTTATCTACCTTAATACTCATTAGATGGCCCAATACTTCCTCTTCCTTGAGCTCTAAACATCCTAACATATCTATACACTCAGCACTGATCTCCTGGTGCTCCATGTCCTTTCCCATGGTAAATACTGAAGTGAAGTACTCGTTAAGTACCTCACTCACATTCTCCGCATCCAAGCTAATGGTCCAAGCTAGTCATCCTCTTGCACTTGATGTATGTATAGTTTGCCTTGAAAATCACCTTAATCCTACCTGCTAAGGACTTTTCATGGCCCCTCCTGGCTTTCTAGTTTCCCTTCTTTAGTTCTTTTCTGGCTTCTTAATACTCCTCATATACTTTATATATTTTTTTCTTTTTCTTCTTCACTACATTCATCACCTCTCTGGACATCCAAAATTCTCTTATCTTTTCATCCCCATCCTTCATTCTAACAGGAACATACCTTTCCTGTACTCTGTGCAATTGATCTTTAAACATCCTCCACGTGACAGATATGGACTTGCCAGAAAAAAAAATGCATTCACAATTAATGCTTCTTAGTTCCTGCCTAATGACCTGATAATTTGCCCTATTCCAATTTAAAACTCTTCCACAAGGACCATACTTATCCTTATCTATAGCTATCCTGAAAATTAAAGAGTTGCAATCTCTTTTCACCCATTGAAAGGTCAATCACCTGGCCAGGGTCATTACCCAACACCAACTCCAATATGGCCCCTTATTTCATTGGACCATCCACATAGTGACTTAATAAACCTTTCTGGATACACTTAACACATTCTGCTCCACCTAAACCCCTTACACTATGGAGGTCCCAGTTTATATTAGGGAAGTTAAAATCACCCATGACAACAACCCAGTGGCTATTAGGGTGTCTGGAGTACAATTCCATCAGTGTGATTGCACCCCTCCTATTCCTGAGTTCCACTCAAATGGACTCAGTGTCTTACCCCTCCATTATGTCTCCCCTGAATGCATCTGTAATATTGTCCTTGATTAGCAGTGCAAGCCCTCCCTCTTTTTAGCTCCTCCTCTATCTTTTCTAAAATAATTGAAAACCTGGTACAGTAATCACCCATTCACGTCCCTCTCACAACCAAGTTTCAGTAATGGCTACAACATCATAGTTGCATATATTGATTCATGATCCAAGTTCATCACCCTTACCAATAATACTCAGAGCATTAAAATACTTACACTTCAAATTATCCAACCCACCATACCTGTTATTTCAAATTTGCCTTTCAGTACTTTCCCTTAAGTCTGCTTTCCTGTCCAATCCTTCCCTTAATGACCTGGGGCTTCGGTTTCCAGCCCCCTGCAAACTAATTTAAACTCTCCCGAGTGACATCAGCAAACCTCCTGACCAGGATATCGGTTCCCCTCCACTTCAGGTACAACCTGCTCCTCTTGTATAGGTCACCCCATCTCCAGCAAAGGTTCCAATGATCCAAGAACTTGAAACCCTGTCCCCTGTACCATCTCCCACAACCACTCATTCATCCGTGCCGTCATTGCATTCCTACCTGCACTAGCCCTTGGCACAGGGAGTAATCTAGAGATTACTACCTTGGAGGTTACATATGTTATCACATCACCCTGAGATTCGTTTTCTTGCAGGCATTCACAGTAGAACAAAGAAATATCATAGAATCAATGAAAAACTACACACAGACATGAATGACAAAAAATGTGCAAAAAAGACAAAGTATGGAAATACAAAATAAATTAAAAAAAAGCAAATAGATAAATAATACTGAGAACATGAGTAGTAGAGCCCTTGAAAGTGAGTCCATAGGTTGTGGAATCAGTTCAGTGTTGTGGTGAGTGAAGTTATCAACACTGGTTCAGGAGCCTGATGGTTAAAGGGTAGTAACTTTCGCTGAACCTAGTAGTGTCAGTCCTGAGGCTCCTGTACCTTCTTCATGAAGGCAGCAACAAGAGCATGGCCTGGATGGTTGGGTTCCTTGATGATGGAGCCTGCTTTCTTGTGGCAGGGCTCCTCGTAGATGCGCTCACTGGTGGGGTGGGCTTTGCCTGTAATGGACTGGGTTTGTATCTACTACTTTTTGAAGGCTTTTCTGTTCTTGGGCACTGGTGTTTCCATACCAATATAATTTATGTTGAAGCTTTCAGAATGACAAATGAAATTAGTGATGTCAAAGACAATAACGGAAGTGTTTAAGATGAAACACTGAAATTGATGTCATATGTTAGAGCCCAACAATCCATGGAAGGAGGACAAGGAGGTCATCCAGAAAGTGATAGAATTATCAGCCATGTGTTATGTAAATTGGCTCAATACTCGTAAACAAGAATCATGAAGATTCAGAATTATTGATTTAAAGTACTGTGTATTTGCAATATCAAATAAGCTGGAAATGTTATTGATTTCTGCTGCATTTTTCTCAGGACATCAATAAATGTATTACTGTCCATTACAAAACGTCAAATGGCTTCCCCAAAAATCAGTATCCTGTTGATAGAGCATGTGCAGATTGCAGCCTTCCTTTGTGTACCACTCTGTGAATCACTGCATCATAAGCATTTGCTCTGTGAGTGTGATAACATTGATCTGATCTTCTCCTTTGGAAGTATTAGCAGAGAACAACCATATTTCATAAAATTATAGCGTTATAGTCCTGTCAGTTAGTAATGTCAGTCTTATTGTCTCCTTCATTTCCTGGTGACCAAAAATTCATTATTATTATTTCCTCTGCACAAGAGGAAAGGCATTTTAAGTTTTGGTGTTTTGCACATGGGTTGTCCGTCAGTCTTTGTGTGTAGTTTTTCATTGTTCTGTTATGTTCCTTTATTCTACTGTGCATGCTATCATGAGAGATTGGATAAATTAAGTCTACATCCACACTAGACCGGATAATTTTGAAAACACCGGTTTTGCGTAAAAGCGATAGGCGTCCACTCTATGCGTTTTTGAAAATATCTCTATCCACACTGAAACAGAGATTTCGGTGAATCTCCTCCTCCTGCGCATGCACAGGACACATTTACCGAAAACAAGCGACATGTTTGGTGTCGAATCTCGCCGTAAAAGTGTGCGTTTGTGTAGGTACAGACTAGAAAAACTTAAAACGACAGACAGCTGTTGGCTCTCGTGCAGGAGAACTTAAAACTAGAAAAAACAAATACTGGAGCGTACGGCGGCAACCGACAGGGAGTTCACAGACAGACTGACCCGGCTGATGACGAACATTGAAAAACTGACAAACTCCGTTGCATTAATAAAGCACCTTCTTAAATGTATACAACATTTCTGCATTAGTGTTATCTTGTATTTCCATACAATGTTACATTAGGCTGTTACACATCTATTGTCAGAGAAGTACTTGTATAAATAGAGAAACCACCTTCATATGAGCAAGGACAGAAAATAGGGCAAAGTGAGTATACTTATTTATTCAGTAAGTTATGAGTCAAAGTATTTGGTGAGTACCTTTCTAACTCTTCTGGCTTCAGTCTCGTTGCCATCTGTTCTGAAATTGTTAGGTTGCGTTCAAGAAAACAATGAAATAGCGCGCTGCCATCTGACAGCGCTTTCAAAAGTCTCCGGTTACTCCATCCACACTGATCTGCCCGAGCAGCGTTTTCAAATATACCCACCCTGGAAAGCGTTTCTGAAAAGCTCTGGTTTCGGGGGATGAAAATGACATTTTGGTGTGGAGGGAGGGTAAAAACAAAGAGGAAAAGCTTCGGTTACGGATTTATCCGGCGTAGTGTGGGTGTAGCCTGAGGTTGTTTTCTCTGAAACGCCAAAGGACAAGAAGAGATCTAATTGAGGTTTATAAGATTATGAGAGGCATAGATAGAGTAGGTACAGAGTATCTGTTTCCCAAGGTTGAAATGCCTACTACTAGAGGGTATGAATTGGTGCTGAGAGGGGTAGGTTCAAGGGGATGTGAGGGTTAAGTTTTTAACTCAGAATAGTAGCTGCCTGGTATGGTAGTAGAGGTAATTACATTGGAGGTTTCTAAGAGACGTTTGGATAGGCACACGGATAGGAAAGGAAGATGGAGGGATATGGACATGGTGTAGATAAGAGGGATTGGCATTTGGCTGTTATCGATTTGTTTTTTTAGCTGGTTCGGCTCAACATTGTGGGATGAATGGCCTGTACCTGAGCTGTACTTCTCTATAAAAGCTTGCAAGAAAATTAGTTTCAAGGTAGTATATAGTGACATGTACAGTCTTAGGCTGGCACCTCACTCCCTGCTCCTGGAACTCCTTTTTTGCTATTTGTCACATACCCTTCCCACGGCACTCCATCTTCACCATTCCTAGTATCCTTTGCTCCAGCCAGAATTATACAGTCTTAGTCTTAGTCTCAGTCAAGAAGTCTTAGGCACATGTATTGAATATAACTAGGGTACCCAAGACTTTTGCACAGTACTGTAGTGATATTTTAATTTTTTATTTATTCATTTACGAGATGTGGGCATTGTCAGCTAAGCCGGCATTTATTGCCCATCCCTAGTTGCCCTTGAGAAGGTGGTGATGAGCTACCTTCTTGAACCACTGCGGTTCCTAGGGTGTAGGTACACCCACAGTGCTGATAGGGAGGGAATTCCAAGATTTTGATCCAGCAGCAATGAAGGAATGGCGATATGTTTCCAAGTCAGAATGGTGAGTGACTTATAGAGGGGGACTTCCAAGTGTTGCACGGTACTGCTGCCACAAAAGAAAAACAAATTTCATGACATAAGGGAGGAATGATAAACCTGACTCTGATATGGGTCTTTAATGTGGACAGAGAGTGGGAAGGGGGCAGGGAGACTGGAATCATGGTTGGGAAAAGGGGAAGGAAGGGGCGAGGGAGCAGGAAGCCCGAGAGAGACATTCTGTAATGATCAATAAACCAATTCTTTGAAATCAAATGTCCTTGCTTAGTGTCCCAGGGCTG
Organism: Hypanus sabinus; assembly: GCF_030144855.1. Lineage (NCBI taxonomy): Eukaryota > Metazoa > Chordata > Chondrichthyes > Myliobatiformes > Dasyatidae > Hypanus > Hypanus sabinus. Next base: position 99,734,871 of record NC_082719.1, on the reverse strand, counting down.
ATATCTCAGGCTGGCACCTCACTCCCTGCTCCTGGAACTCCTTTTTTGCTATTTGTCACATACCCTTCCCACGGCACTCCATCTTCACCATTCCTAGTATCCTTTGCTCCAGCCAGAATTATAAACTTACTCTCCTCTCCAAGTAGAGTACTGTGCAACCTAACTATATATATATGTCCCTAAGACATTTGCGCAGTACTGTATGTATTTGATAACACACAGAATATTGACCAGTGCAGCACTGCAACATCAAACCACAAAGTTGTGCCAATCTAATCAAATAAGCAACCTAACTAATCCCCTCTGCCAGTTTAATGTCCATATCCTTCCATTTTCCACACATTCATGTGCCCATCTAAATGTTTCTAAAAAGTCTCTAATGTTCTTGCTTCTATCAGCACCCCAGGTAGTGCATTCCAGGCACCCACCACTCACCAGTATCCATAGCACTATAACTGTTGCTGAGTGGAATGGCCACAGGGGTACTCTGCACTGGCTGCCTCTCCCCTTTCATCCTCCTGAAAGTCATCCAGTTATCTGTGTCCTGCACCTTGGGAGTAACTGCATACCTCTCTGTACGACTTGTCTATCAATGTTCTGGCCTCCCAAATGATCCGGTTTTCATCCAGTTCCAGCTCGGGTTCCTTAACACGGTCTGAAAAAAGCTGCTGCTGGATGCACTTCTTGCAGGTGTAGTCGTCAGGGACATTGGATGTCTCCCTGCTTTCCCACATCCTGCAAGAAGTGCATTCCACTATCTTGCCTGATATCCCCACTGCTCTAAATGTGCTAAAAGAAAGAAAAAAATAAATAATTTTAGAAAAACCTACGTACGGCCTAAACCTCTCCTAGGCTCAATGAGCCAAAGCTTCAATTCCCCACTGCAACTCTGGTCCACTTGCACAATGACCGCTCCCACAACGGCCACTCTGCTTAATCCTAACTTCAGCCAATCTAGTTGACACCAAACTATGAATCTGCCTAATCACATTGATCTGCACCAGGCTACATTTGCAGAGACAGGAGTAATTTTCTTTGCTTAAGAATTATGTGCATGTCACATAAGCAATGTCAACTGTTGGATTGGGACGTAGCGTTGTGACTTTTCTTGTATGCTTGTTTGTATTTTTATATAGTTACCTATACACATGCATTGTTCAGTTAATTTTTCAGTAATTATGGTGCAGTTACACCTGTATTTTTCTAGGAACTTTCTAGTTTTCAGTGGCAGGTGTTACAGCTCTTGAATCTGGTCATTTTATAGGTTAATGATGATCGATGGAACTTTGTTATCTCTAGTCTAAGTATGAAATGACCACGACTACTTTTTCCTTTTGTATTTCCTTGTTCTCTTGGTTCTTTATTAGTCAGGGCATGAAGGGATCCATGAAAAAGGCAGGCGATTGGGGCTGAGAAGGCAATGGATCAGCCACGATGAAATGGCAGAGCAGTCTTGATGTGCCAAATGGCCTAATTCTGCTCCTATACCTTATTTTCTGTTATCTATGTAGCAGGCTTCCCATCTCCACACAGCTGGTGAATCCAAGGGAATGGCGAAGAGAATACAGTTTGGTGCCAGTAGGAGTTGTCAGTCAGTGCTGAATTCAATATAGGACTGTCTTATCTCTGGATTTTTCCTCGGGTTTATCCCCCATAGCCTTACTTATGAGTGAGTATAGCCGCAGGGTAGCAGACCTTTGAGATCACAAACAAGAGAAAATCTGCAGATGCTGGAAATCCAAGCAACACACTCAAAATGCTGGAGGAATTCAGCTGGCCAGGCAGCATCTGTGGAAAAGAGTACAGCTGATGTTTTGGGCTGAAACACTTTGGCAGGACTGGAGTAAAAGCTCAGGAATAGATTTAAAAAGTGGAGGGAGAGGAGAGAGAAACACAAGGTGATAGGTGAAACCAGGAGGGAGAGGGATAAAGTAAAAGAGCTGGGAGGTTGATTGGTGAAGGAGTTACAGGGCTGGAGAAGGAAGAGTCATATAGAAGAGGACAGAAGGACATGGAAGAAAGAGGGGAGGAGCACCAGAGGAAGGTAATGGGGGGGGGGGGGGAGAACAAGCAGATAAGGTGGAAGAAGGAAAAGGGGATGGGGAATGGTAAAGGGAGGGGCATGACCGGAAGTTCAGGGAATCAATGTCATTCCATCAGGTTGGGGGCTACCCTGACGGAATTTAAGGTGCTGTTTCTCCAACCTAAGTATGGCCTCATCGCAACAGTGGAGGAGGCCATGGATGGACATATCGGAGTAGGAATGGGAAGTGGAATTAAAATGGATGGCTACTGAGAGATTCCACCTTTTCTCGCAGACAGAGCGAAGGTGCTCGGTGAAGCGCTCTCCCATTCTATGCTGGAAGTCAACGTAGAGGAGGCCACACCACATAAACTGGACACAGTAAATGATGCTAAGTGCCAGGAGGGAGCTCCATGGGGAGGGACGAGTGGACAAGGGAGTCATATAGGGAGCAATGCCTGCGGAAAGCAGGAAGTGGGGCGGAGGGAAAGATGTGTTTAGTGGTGGGATCACACTGGAATTATGTGTTGGATGCAGAGGCAGTTGGGGTGGTAGGTGAGGACAAGAGGAACCCTATCCCTGGTGGGATGGCTGGAGGAAGGGGTAAAAGCAGACTTGCGTGAAATGGAAGAGATGCAGTTAAGGGCAATGTTGATGGAGGAGGAAGGGAAGACCCTTTCTTTGATGAAGGAAGATATCTCCTTCGCTCTGGAATAAAAAGCCTCATGCTGAGAACAGATGCAGTGGAGACAGAAGAATCGAGAGAAGGGGATAGCATTTGTGGAGCGTTGAGATCAGAGCTTTCCTTCTAAATGAGCTGTCAACCACAGCCGATTATATTTCCTAATCATTATCATTGCTGATCATAATGATAACAAACCTCAATCAATGCTTTATTTCTGTTTATATATACTGCACAGTAGCATAGGGGCAGACGCAACACTTCACAGCACAAATGACCCAGGATCATTTCGCTTCACTGCCTGTATGTAAGGAATTTGCATATTCTCCCAGTGACCACATGGGTTTCCTCTGGGTGCTCCAGTTTCCAGTTGGATGTACCGGTTGGCAGGATCAAACCACAGTTAAGTTAAAGTTAAAGTCTGTCCCAAGCCTTGTAGGCTCATCAGGCCAGTACTTATACCAGTTTCTGTGGTGTGAAGCGACTGATAGTATGAGACTCTTCCCCGAATATGACGCCAGTCTATCACGAGGTTAACCCCCAGCATTTTGCCCATTTTCAGCTGGGTGGACTGGAGCAACATGTGGTTAAGTGCCCTGCTCTTGCCCTAAGTGCCCTGTTAACTCTCTGCCTCGGCTGGGGCTCGAACTCGTGACTTTCAGATCGCTAGTGGAGCGCCTTAACCACTTGGCCACACGACACACAGGATCAAACCACAAACAAGAGAAAACATGCAGGTGCTGGAAATCCGAGCAATACACACAAAATGCTGGCGGAGCTCAGCAGATCAGGTAGCACCGCTGGAAAAAAGTACAGTCAACGTTTCAGTCCTGCTGAAAGGTTTCGGCCCAAAACGTCAATTCTACTTTTTTCCATAAATGCTACCTGATCTGGTGAGTTTCTCCAGCATTTTGTTTGTGTTGCCCATTTCATAGGTTAATTGGTCATTGTAAATTTTCCTGTGATTAGGCAAGGATTAAATTGGGGGACTGCCAAGCCACATGGCTTGAAGGTCTAGAAGGACCTGTTCTGTGCTGTATCCCAATAAATCAATAAATACCTCTGCTTCAAGTATGCCCAATTGTTCCTTTAGTTTTGCTATGACTTGATCCTGTTTCTCCAACTCCATTTTAAAGTTTTGAATCTGTGAATAGAATAAAAGAAAACAAAAAGTGTCAAATAAAAAAGGTGAGGCAGACATGATTTCACCGTCACACGAGTTTGGTTAGACAGCTTTATTTATCATTGAGTGACACAGGAAATGCTGGAGGAACTCAGCAGGTCAGGCAGCACCTATGGAAAAGAATAAAGAGTCAACGTTTAGGGCTGAGACCCTTCATCAAGATTGAAATGTCTGGGCTGGAAATGTCAACTGTTACTCCTTTCCATAGATGCTGCCTGACCTGCTGACCTTCTCCTACAAGTGTTGCCATGGTTCCTGCATCAACATATCATGCTAACTTACTAACCCTAATGCACATTATTTGACCGTGGGAGGAAAGCAGAGTACTCAGGGGAAATCCATGTGGAACACGCACAAAATGCTGGTGGAACTCAGCAGGCCAGGCAGTATCAATAGAAAAGAGTAAACAGTCGACATTTCTGACTGAGATCCTCCTTCAGGATTCTTGGCCTGCTGAGTTCCTCCAGCAATTTGCGTGTGTTGCTTTGGATTTCCAGCATCTGCAGATTTTCTAGTGTTTGAAATCCACAAGGTCACGGGAGGGCGTACCAACTCCTTACAGACAACAGCGGAATTGAACCCAAGTCGCTGGTGCTGTAGTAATGTTACACTAGCCACTACAATAACATGCTGCCCCAAATAAAGATCGTTGATATAACAAATCTTGTGGGTTATCCAATAGTCAATATGAGTTAACTTAAGTTGTAACTGCTTAAGGATTCCTGGTTAATCAAAATTGCTATTTTGATATTAACATCAAGAGGAATTATTCAACCATTCAAGTTTCCTAAGCAATCAGATCATGGCTGACCTACACCTCAATGTATGTGCCTAAGCTCCGTATCTCTTGTCATTAGGGTGCCATGATAGTGTAGCATTTAGCATGACACTATTTCAGCCGAGGGCCTCAGGTTTCAGAGTTCAGTTCTGGTGCTGTCTGTAAGGAGTTTATATGTTCTCCCTGTAACCATGTACATTTCCTCCAAGTGCTCTAGCTTCCTCACACTATTCAAAGAGGTCCAGGTTAGTAGGCTAATTGTAAATTGTCCTGTGATTAAACTAGTGTTAAATAGGGGGTTTGCTGGGCACCACAGCTTGTTGGGCCAGAAGGGCCTGTTCTGTGCTGTATCACTAAATAAATTTATATTATATCTCCCACCATTTACATCTAGGGAAATGCTGGATGCACAAAGCACTGCAGAAAACTGGCAAGGTAATTATTCAAGTGGGCTTCCAGGAAGTGAGTGTGGGCCTTTGCTCAACTAACTGATTTTTTCCCAACCAAAACTTGAAATGAATTGAATTGACTTTATTACTTTAGATATTTTATTACTTCAGATACATGAGTCAAGATCTTTACGTTACATCTCCATCTAAATGTGCAATGTGCAATTTATAGTAATTTATAATAAATATCATCTACAACAGGGTAGTCAATATAACATAGAAATACAGTTGCTACAGCATGAATTAAGCAGTCTGATGGCCTAATGGAAGAAGCTGTCCCAGAGCCAATTGGTTATGGCTTTTATGCTGTGGTAACATTTCCTGGATGGTAGCAGCTGGAACAGTTTGTGGTTGGGGTGCCTTGGGTCCCCAGTGATCCTCCAGGCACTTTTTACAGACCTCTCTTTGTAAATGTCTTGAATAGTGTCTTGAATAAATGTCTTCTCTGTAGGCTGCCTCATTATTATTTGAGATTAGGCCAATCAGTGTAGTGTCGTCAGCAAATTTAATTTGTAGATTGGTGCTGAGGGTGCCGACACAATCATGGGTATACAGAGAGCAAAGGAGGGGGCTGAGAATAATTGTTGCATAAAATGACATCCTGTTATTAGCCCAAATGCCCAATACAAAATGGGATTTTATTCAACCACACAGAAAACAGATAAACATAAAAATCATTGGATACTGAGACATTTTCATGCCATCTTTTTTAGATTTATGTAGCACCATATTTTGAGGCTCTGTTTTGAACCAATTTTCCTTAAAGATGAAGCATTATTTAATATCAGGAATTTCTCTATCTGTTGTGCACATGACACACAATACAAGATTGACTCCAGATATGGTCACTGGTGCCCAACAAATTTCAGGTCAAGGCATCGTACCATTTTGGAGTTTCTTTGGCCAATAACTGCCTCAGACAAAAGGATGAAGAACACTTTAACATATTTCTGAAGTCTGCTTCTGCACAGCTGCCAGCCAAATCCCTTTCCTTGACCTTTCTGACACTGACCAATGTTCCCTCTACTTTGTAATGACCAGTGTGCGCAGAAAATCTTGTGCTGTGTAATTTTTTGCCCAGTGGCAACAACATGTGCATACTGAATTTTATATATGGAAGCATTCATTTTAACAGCTAGCAAAACACTATCAATAAGAACTTTGATCTCCTCTGAGTTTGATCATTTTCACTCATTTATCTGCACTATCACAATACATACTAGCAGGCCTGTAGCAGGTATTGAAGGATTTTCTCACTGGAGCTTTTGCACACTGTCCACATGTGATTTACCTGTTAAATGATGCTTTTAAAATTCAAGTTTCCAAATATCATTTCACTTCTTCCCACATGCATTTTCTCCAGTGACAATTCATGAAGGTAACACCAGTTTCTGTATTGTCCATAAATATTTCTTGCAGCTGCGCCTTCCTGACCTCATGAGCATTTCTACTATTTCATTAAGCTATTTTGCTTTAAATGAACGAGCAGTTCTTTTACACTTCATGCCCTTTGATACTTTGGAATTCGACATAGTGAATCAATAATTTCTTCAATAAACACAGTAGAAATAAGCCAGTTCTAAAATCTGCAGATAAATCATCACGAACTCCATGGTTGTCAACACTGTCCGCATCAGAAACCAGATAAGGAAACGTGATTGATTATGATTATGAAATATACTTAACGTGCCAATGAGGTAGATGGTGACAACCTTTCAAGCTCAGTTTAAATTCTTTTGTGCGTTATTAGCAAAAGTTGAGACTGCATGCACATGTGCACACCTCAGAGGAACCATTGTACCTACTTTCCATTATCTAGAAAATGCCCAACGTCCTCTGCTACCTCCACTAACTTACTGCCTGTTAATAAAAGTTTTCTATCTCTCGCAGTGTTCATGGCTTCTTTTACCATGTCAGTAGCTTCCTCTCAGTTTTCAGTACTGTCAGTCCACAAGTCCTGAATGGAGACTCAAGAGAACTATCACACTCAGATGTAGAAGGAACCTTCATTGCTGTTTCCATAACAACTTTGTTTTACCATTCAGGATTCTAAGCTCTGAGCTGAAACCCTGAACCTGCAGGACCAGTGGACCATTCTTAGTCTGGCCTCTACTCTTTGACCTGTTTGACATTGGTGACCCTTCCAAGGGTCAAAGGGAAAAACTCTGACTCCAGCCAACATAGCTCTCCAGGTCATTGAGGCATGCAAGCCTTCAACCCATGACAAGGTTGTGGTCCTCTTCAGGGTGATACATCCACCACTGCAGTTTTACAATGTGTTAGCTTTGATACTGAATGTTGGCAGGGGGCCAAGAAACTCATTTTAATTGATCTCCAAACTTGGGACTGTAATCTTGAACAATATGGAAGAATGAGCACAGCACCCTCTTTACAACTCACTACTACAGTGTGAAATCCGGTCATCCTCAACGAAAATGTAACTCTGAGCCTTGGGCTTAGCCCACTGCTCGACTCTCTCTACTCCCATAACTATGTGGCTAGATATTGCACACACACAATCAATAAATTTGCCAACTGTTGCTGGTAGAATCTCTGATGGCGACAAGGTTATGTAGAGGAATGAGACAGATTGGCTGGTTGTGTGGTGTACTTACAACAACAACACACTCAATGTAAAACCAAGGAATTGATCGTGGACATAAGGAAGGGTGAGCCAAGGAAACGTATAACAGTCTTCATCAAGGGATCAGCACTAGAAATGGTAAACAGTTACAAGTTCCTTGGTGTCAATGACTCTGAAGATCTATCCTGGCTCAATATTGAGGAGCGAGGAATGACTGTGCAGGCGCATGGATGTCAGTGGGTTAGACTGGCGGGAAGAGAATTAAAAGAAGACGGCTTTATAGAGCGGGCATTAGAGGAGCAAGTGATGGAGTAGAGGGGGTCAGAGTAGGAAGGCTCAATGGGGCTTCGGCAATAATGGGTCGAGGCGAGGTAAATTACTTGTGAAGAATAGGAATAGGAAGTATGTCTGTGAGGCCGGAGTTCTGTACTGGGCGTCAGACGTGGGATGTCCGGGAGACTCCCAGCCTCCCAGATGACTGCACCTGGTGAGTCAAGCTGCAGCTCCTTAGGGACCAGGTTAGGGAACTGGAGATGCAGCTCGATGACCTTTGTCTGGTCAGGGAGAGTGAGGAGGTGATAGAGAGGGAGCTATAGGCAAGTAGTCACACTGGGGCCTCGGGAGACCGATAAGTGAGTAACAGTCAGGAGAGGGAAGGGCAAGAGTCAGATACTAGACAGTACCCCTGTGGATGTCCCCCTTAACAATAAGTACCCCTGTTTGAGTACTGTTGGGGGGGGGGAACTTACCTGGGGGAAGCGGCAGTGGACGTGCCTCTGGCACAGAGTCCGGCCCTGTGGCTCAGAAGGGTAGGGAAAGAAAGAGGATGGCTGCAGTGATAGGGGACTCTATAGTTAGGGGGTCAGACAGACAGTTCTGTGGATGCAGGAAAGAAACGTGGATGGTAGTTTGCCTCCCAGGTGCCAGGGTCCAGGATGTTTCTGATCGTGTCCATGATATCCTGAAGAGGGAAGGTGAACACCCAGAGGTCGTGGTACATATTGGTACCAACAACATTGGAAGAAAAAGGGAGGAGGTCCTGAAAACAGACTATGGGGAGTTAGAAAGTTGAGAAGCTGGACCTTGAAGGTAGCAATCTCGGAATTACTGCCTGTGCCATACGACAGTGACTTTAGGAATAGAATGAGGTGGAAGGTAAATGAGTGGCTGAGGAATTGGGGCAGGGATTCAGATTTCTGGATCATTGGGACCTCTTTTCAGGCAGGATTGACCTGTACAAAAAGGACGGCTGCACTTGAATCCGAGGAGGACCAATATCCTGGCGGGGAGGTTTACAAAGGCTATTGGGGAGAGTTTAAATTAGAACTGCTGGGAGGTGGTAACCAAACTGATGAGATGGAGGAAGGGGCAGTTGGCTCACAAATAGAGAAAGCTTGTAGACAGTGTGAGAGGGAGGATAGGCAGGTGATAGAGAAGGGACATGCTCAGACCGATGGTTTGAGATGTGTCTAATTTAATGCAATTTAATATGTCTAATTTCATGAACAAAGCTGATGAGCTTAGAGTGTGGATCAGTACTTGGAGCTATGATGAGGCCATTACAGAGACTTGGATGGCTCAGGGGCAGAAATGGCTACTTAAAGTGCCAGGCTTTAGATGTTTCAGAAAGGACAATGAAGAAGACAAAAGAGGTGGGAGTGTGGCACTGCTGTTCAGAGATAGTGTCACACCTGCAGAAAAGGGGGAAGTCATGGAGGGATTGTCTACTGAGTCTCTGTGGGTGGAAGGCTTCAATAACTCTATTGGGTGTTTTTTTAGACCACCCAATAGTAACAGGGACATCGAGGAACATAAAGGGAGACAGAGTTTGGAAAGATGCATGGTGTTCTGCTAGGTATGTTCCAACGAGACAGGGAAAGGACGGTAGGGTACAGGAACCGCAAGGGCTGTTGTAACTCTAGTCAAGAAGAAAAGAAAAGCTTATGAAAGGTTCAAAAAACTAGGTAATGATAGAGATCTAGAAAATTATTAGGCCAGCAGGAAGGAGCTTAAGAATGAAATTAGGAGAGCCAGAAGGGGCCACGAGAAGGTCTTGGTGAGCAGCTTTAAGGAAAACCCCAAGGCATTCTACAAGTATGTGAAGAGTAAGAGGATAAGATATGAGAGAATAGGACCAATCAAGTGTGACAGTGAAAAAGTGTGTATGGAACTGGAGGAGATAGCTGAGATACTTAATGAATACTTCGCTTCCGTATTCACTCAGAAAATAACCTTAGTGATTGTAGGAATGACTTATAGTGGACTGAAAAGTTTGAGCATATAGACATCAAGAAAGAGGATGTGATGGAGCTTTTGGAATGTATCAAGCTGGATAAGTTACCAGGACCAGACAAGATGTACCCCAGGCGATGGTGGGAGGTGAGGGAGGGGATTGCTGAGCTTCTGGCAATGATCTTTGTATCATCATTGGGGACAGGAGAGGTTCCAGAGGATTGGAGGGTTGCAGATATTGCTCCCTTATTCAAGAAAGAGAGTAGAGATAGCCCAGGAAATTATAGACCAGTGAGTCTTATTTCAGCAGTTGGTACTTTCATGGAGAAGATCCTGAGAAGCAGGATTTATGAACATTTGGAGAGGCATAATATGATTCAGAATAGTCAGCATGGCTTTGTCAAAGGCAGGTGATGCCTTACGAGCCTGATTGAAATTTTTGAGGATGTGACTAAAACACATTGATGAAGGAAGAGCAGTAGGTGTAGTGAATATGGATTTTAGCAAGGCATTTGATAAGGTACCCCATGCAAGGCTTATTGAGAAAGTAAGGAGGCATGGGATCCAAGGGGACATTGCTTTGTGGATCCAGAACTGGCTTGCCCACAGAAGGCAAAGAGTGGTTGTAGATGGGTCATATTCTGCATGGAGGTCAGTGACCAGTGGTGTACCTCAGGGATCTGTTCTGGGACCCTTACTCTTCGTGATTTTTATAAATGACCTGGATGAGGATGTGGAGGGATGGGTTAGTAAATTTGCTGATGACAGATATGTTGGGGGTGTTGTGGATAGTGTTGAGGGCTGTCAGAGGTTATAATGGGACATTGATAGGATGCAAAACTGGCCTAAGAAGTGGCAGATGGAGTTCAACCCAGATAAATGTGAAGTGGTTCATTTTGGTAGGTCAAATATGATAGCAGAATGGTAAGACTCTTAGCAGTGTGAGGATCAAAGGGATCATGGGGTCCATGTCCATAGGACGCTCAAAGCTGCTGTATAGGTTGACTCTGTGGTTAAGAAGGCATCCGGAGCATTGGCCTTCATCAACCATGGGATTAAGTTCAAGAGCCAAGAGATAATGTTATAGCTGTATAGGACCCTTGGCAGATCTCAGTTCCTGTCGCCTCACTACAGGAAGGATGTGGAAGCCATCGAAAGGGTCCAGAGGAGATTTACAAGGAAGTTGCTTGGATTGTGAAGCATGCCTTATGAGAATAGGATGAGTGAACTTGGCCTTTTCTCCTTGGAGAGACGGAGGATGAGAGGTGACCTAATAGAGGTGTATAAGATGATGAGAGGCATTGATCATGTGGATAATCAGAGGCTTTTTCCCAGGGCTGAAATGGTTTCCACAAGAGGATATAGGATAAAGGTGCTGTGCAGTAGGTACAGAGGAGGTATCAGTGGTTAGTTTTTAACGCAGAGAGTGGTGAGTGCATGGAATGTGCTGCGGTGACAGTGGTGGAGACGGATACAATAGGGTCTTTTAAAAGGTTCCTGGATAGGTACGTGGAGCTTAGAAAAATAGAGGGCTATGGGTAACCCTAGGTAATTTCTAAAGTAAGTCCATGTTTGGCACAGTGCTGAAGGGCCTGCATTGTGCTGTGGGTTTTCTATGCTTCTAATATATTGATAAAATTACAAAGAAGGCACGTCAGTAGCTATATTTCATTAGGAGTTTGAAGGGATTTGGTATGTCATCAAAGACTTCAGCAAATTTCTAGAGATGTATAATGGAGAGCAGTCTAACTGATTGCATCTCCATCTGGTATGGATGTGCCAATATATTGGATTGGAAAAAGCAGCCGAAAGTTGTAAACTCAGCCAGCTCTAAAATGGGCACTAACTTCCCCATCATTGAGGTCATCTTCAAAATGTGATGACTCAAAAAGATTATGTCCATCATTAAGGACCCCCACCACCTAAGACATGCCCGCTTCTCATTATTACCATCAAAGGAGATACAGGAGTCTGAAGACATGCTCAATATTTTAGGAACAGCTTCTTCCCCTCCACCATCAGATTTTTGAATGGGCAGTAAACCCATGAATTCTGCCTCATTACTTTGCCCTCTTTTTATTTTTCTATTTATTTTTTAATATTTCTTATTGTAACAATGTTTTTATTATGTAGTGCACTGTACTGCTTCCACAAAACAACATTATCAGTTAATACGATGCTGTTACAACTTGGGGTGTTGGAATGTGGTGTTCAGTCCAGGTGTCCTCTGTAAGGAGTTTGTACACTCTCCCCGTGATGATGTGGGTTTCCTCCCACAGTCCAAAGGTATACTGGTTAGTAGGTTAATAGGTTATTATAAATTGTCCTGTGATTAGACTAGGGTTAAATTGGCTGTTGTTGGTGGCACGGCTCAAAGTGCTGAAAGGTTCTGTTCCATGCTACATCTCTAAATAAAATAAACAAACAAATTTTGCAAAATATATCAATGATAAGAAACCTGAATCTGAATCTGTTTCTGATTCTCCTCCAAGAGAACCACAATCTTGTTGTTGTATTTGGAGGTGTGCATGCCTCAATGACCCGGAGAGCTATGCTGGCTGGAGTCAGGGCTTTATGCTTTGCCTCTTGGTCGTGCCAAGCAGACCAAAAGATAGAGGCCAGACTAAGAGTGATCCACTGGCCCTCTCGGTTCAGTAGTTCAGCTGAGGGCTAACAACCCAGACTGTTAAATCTAAATTGTTACGGAAACAGCGATGAAGGTTCCTTCTACATCTGAGTGTGACGGTATTCCTGAGTCTCCATTCAGGACTTGTGTGACTGACAGTAGTGAAAACCCAGAAGAAGCTACTTACATGATAAAGGAAGCCATGAACACTGCCAGAGATGGTCAATGCTGCCCTAAGCGTCAGTGGCATAATGAGGATTAATTAAGTAGGTAATTCTGATCAACCAAGGCAGCAGGAGACAAGGTTTTTTGATCCTTATTGAAATTAATATTTTATTTTAAGAAATATAATAAATTTTATGCCATCCAGCTTACCTTGTTGATTGCACTGTGTAGATTTCGGTGTTGCTGTGTGACAACATTATCCAGGTGAAAGATCTTTTCCTGCAACGTGGAAGACTCCAGTTGAAGACTCTGGAACCTGCTAACAAATATTTCCACATCAATCTTATAGAAATCACACCAGCTAGAATGTAGCGTTGGAGAGGGTCCAGAGAGGTTCACAAGAATGATCCTGGGAATGAAAGGGTTAACATATGAGGAGATTTTGATAGTTCTGGGACTACACTATGGGAAACATCCTTTCCACATCTACTCTGTCTGGGCCTTTCAACATTCAAAAGGTTTCAATGAGAACCCCTCATCCTTTTGAATTCCAGCAAGGACAGATCCAGAGCCGTCAAATGTTCCTCATATGATAACCCTTTCATTCCTGGAATCATCCTTGTGAACCACCTCTGGACCCTCTCCAATGCCAGCACATCTTTTCTAAGATGAAGGGCCCAAAACTGTTTACAATACTCAAGGTGAGGTCTCACCAGTGCGCTATGAAGCCTCAGCATCACATCCTTGCTCTTGTATTCTAGATCTCTTGAAATAAATGCTAACATGGCATTTGCCTTCTTCACCACCAACTCAACCTGCAAGTTAACCTTCAGGGTGTTCTGCACTAGGACTTCCAAGGCCCTTTGCACCTCAGATTCCTGGATTTTCTCCGTTAAGAAAATAATCCGCACATTTATTTCTACCACCAAAGTGCATGACCTTGCACTTTCCAACATTGAATTTCATTTGCCACATTCTTGCCCATTCTCCTAATCTGTCTAAGTCCTTCTGTATCCTACCTGTTTCCTCAACACTACCTGCCCCTCCACCAATCTTTGTGTCATCTGCAAACTTGGCAACAAAGCCATCTATTCCATTATCTAAATCATTTATATACAGCATAAGAATAAGTGATCCCAACACTGACCCCTGCAGAACACCACTAATCACTGGCTGCCAACCCAAAATGGATCATTTTATTTCCACTCACTGCCTCCTACCAATCATCCAATGCTCTAACAACATTAGTAACTTTCCTGTAATACCATGCGCTCTTAACTTGGGAAGCAGATTCATATTTGGCACCTTGTCAAAGGCCTTCTGAAAGTCCAAATAGACAACATCTACTGCATCCCCTTTATCTATCCTACTTGTAACCTCCTCAAAGACTCAACAGGTTTGTCAGGCAGGATTTTCACTGAAAGAAACCATGTTGACTTTGTACTATCTTGTCCTGTGTCACAAAATACTCCATCGCCTCATCCTTAACAATTGACTCTAACATCCTCCCCACCACTGAGGTCAGGCTAACTGTGCTATAATTTGCTTTCTGGTACCTTCCTCCTTTCTTAAAGAGTGCAGTGATACTTGCAATTTTCCAGCCCTCTGGCATCATGCCAGAGTCCAATAATTTCTGGAAGATCATTTCTAATGCCACCACAATCTCTAACACTACCTCTTTCAGAACCCTAGGGTGCAGTTCATCTGGTCTGGGTGATTTAGGTCTTTCAGCTTTTTGAGCACCTTCTCTCTTGTAATAGTAACTGCACTCACCTCTCTTTCTTCACACACTACAGCATCAGGCATACTGCTATTCTCTTTCACAGTGAAGACTGATGCAAAATACTCATTTAGTTCATCAGCCATCTCCTTGTCCTTGAATTCTTCAAGGAACTTCAGGATGTTTACACGTTACACAGATTGAACCAAAGGTTAAGGAAAGACAGGCCATGGACAAACAAGATGAGGTTCTGCATGAACAAATATCAACTTATTTCATTCCTAGACTGGATTCTCCAGAGCTGGTTTGAGGAATGCAATAACAACAACTACATTTATATAGTAACATGCATTTAAAGAAAAATCAAAGTTGCTTCACTGATATATAAACAGCTGTCAAGTCAAAAGCGGTAGCAGAAGGTGTATGGCCAAAAGTTAGGATGTTAAAGAGGGTTGTTTTTTTGAGTGTATAACCAGTGACAGAAGAGTTCATGTGGACCAATGTGGTACATGGAACATGGTAAGGATATGGACCTATAAGTCCATAAGAGAAAGGAGCAAAATTAGGTGATTTGGTCCAATGAGTCTGCTCCACCATTCCATCATAGCTGATATATTATCCCTCTCAACCCCATTCTCCTGCTTTCTCCCCGTAACATTTGATTTCCTTACTAATCAAGGACCTATCAACCTCTGATTTAAATACACCCAATGACTCGTGCTCCACAATCATTTGTGGCAATGAATTCCACAGATTCACCACCATCTGGCAATCCTTCCTCATCTCTATTCTAAAGTGTCTTCCTTCTATTCTGAGGCAGGGCCTTTTGGTCCTAGACTTCCCCCTACCTACAGAGAATACAAGACAAAAGGCTAATACCAACTTTAAGGTGCTTGGATGAATATATAGGGGAGATGTCAGAGGTAGATATTTTTGCACAGAGAGTATAGGAATGTGGAACATTCCATAGGGGTGTTGGTAGAAGCAGATACATTATTTAAGAGATTCTTAAATAAGCACATTGATTATAGATAATTGGAGGGCTATGGGGTAGGGAAGGGTTAGATTGATAAACACAAGAGATTTTGCAGATGCTGGAAGTCTAGAGCAATGCAAACAAAATGCTAGGGGAGCTCAGGAGGTCAGGGAGCAGTTTTAGAGAAGAATAAACAGCCAACATTTCAGGCTGAGACCCTTCATGAGGACAGTCAGGTTAGATTGATCAAGTAGGTTAAAGTGTTGCCAGAACATTGTGGGCTGAAGGGCCTATACTGTGCTGTAATGTTCTATGATCTGTGTTAACAGAGGTGATCGTGAAGGAGCGGAGAGGGATTTAATAAACGATGCTCATCGTAGCAAAATTTAAGATTTTACCTGTGTTCAAATACTCTGTAGGTGAATGCATAAAAACAGAAAATATTTAAAAATGAACAAATGTAAATAAATATAAATCAAAGCAAGTTAAGGATCAAAGATAAAGTGCTGAAATAAATAAACCAGGATCTTAAAAAGTGTGTAGTTATCCAGGTGATTTCTTTAAATACTTATTAATAATAGCTCAGTTCACCATGAGTCAGAACAGTAAGATTGCAATTGATTAGAAACCTATGCACATCCGGGAAGAAACAGACAAACTTTCTTAGAGATTGCCGGAATTGATCTCCAAACTCCAATGCCCTGAGCTATGTAACCATGGTGGCCCTAACATAAACAAGGTCAGTTAGAGATAAGGTATTCTGTAATTCATGGTTATAAATGGAGAGAGCGAGGACTTCATGCAACTACATCTAAGTTCAAAGTTCAAAATATATTTACTTTCAAAGTATGTATACGTCACCATATGCTACCCTGAGATTCATTTTCTTGTAGGCATTCACATGAAAATAACGAAATAAAATATAATTTACAAAAAACTCTTCATAAACAAAGACTGACAAAAAATAATGTGCAAAGGAAGACAAATTGCAGAAATAAAATAAATAAATAATCCTGAGAATATCAGTTGTCGGGTCCTTGAAGTGAGGCTGTCGGTTGCGGAATCAGTTCAGTGTTGAGGTGAGAAGTTATCAACTCCAGTTCAGAAGCCTAATGGTTGAAGGGTAATAACTCTTCCTGAACCTACTAGTGTGGGACCTAAGGCTCCCGCAGGATGATAGTAGCGAGAAGAGAGCATGGCCAGGATGGGGTGGTGGGGGTCCTAAACTGAAGAGTGAGTTCTGAATTTTTCAGTGCATCCAGGCAGGACTGAGATAATTATTTAGGAAGGTCTACCCTTGCAGGAAGCACACAGTCAGTAGAATCTATGATTCATGCTGCCAGAGACCTTGGTTGAATCTTGAACTGCCTGTGTGGAGTTTGAACGATCCCTCGGCCACAGCATGGGATGTTTCTTGCGTTCCCGTTTCCTCACACGTCTCACAGAAATGTGATTTAGTAAATTAATAGGGCTTTGAAATCTGTCCTTGGCATGTAGCTGTGTGGCAGAATCAGGAAAGGGGTGAGCAGAAAGCAGGAAGAATAAAATTATTAATTTTGTAAAAATTGGGTTCTTTTGGATTCCTTGCATTGTGGCTGCTTGTGGGCAAACAAATCTCAAGGTTGCATAATATATACATTCTTCAATAGTAAATTTACTTTGAACGTTTGAAACTTTGAAAATGAGATTATTGCAGGATTAGCATAACTGGTGATCGATGGTCATAGAGTCATGGAGTCATTGACCAATACAGCACAGAAACAGGTCCTTCAGCCCATCTAGTCCATACTAAACTATTATTCTGCCTAGTCCTATCGACCGACACCTGGATCATAGCCCTTCATACCCCTCCCATCAATGTACTTATCCAAACTTCTGATAAGAGTTGAAATCAAACCTGCATCCAGCACTTCCACTGGCAGAACGTTCCACACCCCTATCACCCTCTGAGTGAAGATGTTCCCCTAGATACCTCTTAAATGTTTCACCTTTCACATTTAACCTATGACCTCTAGTTCCCGTTTCATCCAACCTCAATGGAAAGTGCCTGATTGTACTTTTCCAATCAACACCACTTATAATTTTATATACCACAATCAAATGTCACCTCATTATCCCACACTCTGTGGAATTAAGACCTAACCGATTCAACCTTTCGCTATAACCAGGTCCTCAAGTCCCAGCAACATCCTTGTAAATTTTCTCTGCACTCTTTCAATCTTATCGATATTTCTCCTGTAGGTAGATGACCAGAACTTCACACAATGCACCAAATTTGGTCTTATGCAAGTTCCTAACATCCTAACATCCCAACTCCTGTCCTTTGATTTAGTACACACTCAGAAGGGCCTGTTTCAATTCTGAATCTCTTTGTGATGTGATGCACCATCAATAACTCTCAGAGACGTGAGGCGAGATAGGCTTTCATTGGCTGGAAGAAAGCAGAAGCAGCAAGTGATCACCACACAACATCCTGGAGACTGAGGAAGGAGCAGTGTCCGTGGGAGGAGTCACAGGAGCAGTCAGCTGGGTGGGGGGGGGGGGGCCTGTCCAGACAGGTATATGCAGTTCGCCACATTATGCTACAAGTCTAACCATTCTTTTCCCTTTGCAAAGAGGGGCTTACATTTGATTGGTTTAGTTATTTAAGGGAGGGGAGAGGAGAATATATCTGTGACTGTGTCTGCTCAAGGGACTTCAGTTATACAGCTGGAGGTGCCTCAGTTTTTCTCAGTAAACGTTAGATGCGGTAAATACGGATGAAAACAATGAGACTGAATTACACGATCGTGATCGTGGTACAAAACTCATTCGGTAGGATAGATTAGACTGGAACCACATGCTTCCAGGTAATAGCATTCACAATTCTCAGCAATTCAATAAAATGAATTCACACCCCATTTGGAACCAGAAAGATGAATTACTGATTTAGATGGAGATAAATGAGACTGAACTAGAAGACACATTGAGACATGTTTTAATAGTGATCAGAGAGATTAAGAAAAAGGAGGTGCATAGGAGGTATAGGCAGGCAGGAACAAATGTGGCACTTGACGAGTACAGTATATAAGAAATGCAAGAGAACACTTAAAAAGAAAATATGGAAGGCTGAAAGAAAATGTGAGGTTGCTCTAACAGATAAGGTGAAGGAGAATCTTAACATATGGGGGAGATCTTTACTGGAGCTTAATGTCCAATGATAGGAATCAATTATTTTGTTTTATAATTATAATTATTTTAAATCACTTTGTAGAGATCTGTTTTCACTTTAGAAACATAGAAAACCTACAACATAATACAAGCCCTTCAGCCCACAAAGTTGTGCCGAACATGTCCCACCCTTAGAAATTATTAGGCTTACCCATAACTCTCTGTTTTTCTAAGCTCTGTGTGTCTATCCAAAAGTCTCTTAAAAGACCCTGTCATATCCGTCTCCACCACTGTTGCTGGCAGCCCATTCCACACACTCACCACTGTCTGAGTAAAAACTTACCCCTGACATCTCCTCTGTACCTACTCCCCAGAATCTTAAACCTGTGTCCTCTAGTGGCAACTACTTCATCCCTGGGCCTTTGACTTGAAAAACTCTTTTTCTGTTGATCAGTGTCAAAAAAAAGCCTAATTAAATCCACTGTGATTCAATGTTATAATACAGTAAAGCATGAAAACTTCCAAGGGAGGGTGAATACTTTTTATATGCACTGTAGCCTTCTGAAGAGTATAATTTGGAATGCTCAAAGACCATGGAACAAAGATAACACAATAATCACGCTTCATTTCAATATTCATACTTACTTAAAAAAAGAGCTTGAAAGATGAATCCATGGCCTGAGGTAATATATTGATCAGTTAAGAAAGGATAAAAATATTTTTAACTTCTGTTCAATGTAAATATATGTTACTTAGATGCTGGAAGCGGTGCAGTGTGGCATCCATGTTCAGTTGTGTCTGGCCTCCCCTCTGCCCCCCAGTGTTCAATCAGTGGAATGACAGGCTGATATGCTGGATACTGTACCATTAATTTTTGGGGCATGTCGCTCGGAGTCTTGGGCTAAGTATATGTTTCTTTGCTTGCTGTTTTGAAAATGCTGTGCATGACTTGCACCTTGTCCCCAGAGGAATACTGTTTCATTCAACTGCACCCATGTATGGTGGAACTTGATTTTATTTGATTTAATTTGATTTGAATCTTTGTGTGAAGGAAGGTCACAATATGATACAATTTTATATTTAAATTCCAGGCTTTTAAAAGCAAATGTACCCTGTTCAGATGATATGAGGAGCAGGATGAATGAGGTATATTGGAAGATTAGATTAAGCTGTGTGACGGCAGATGATAAACAGCAATTGTTTAAAGAAATAATTCATGGTTCTTTTATTAATTGAAGAATAAAATCTTCATCAGAAAAGTGACCGATCCTGAGAGGAAAGTGAAATGGAGTCAGTCAGTTCAGTGTCAGTTTTAATACGGCTGTAGATAAATTTATTTTTTTATTTCTACAATGCCACTGCAAGCTTGGTTCATTGAGAGTAGATTTCAGAAGTGTGGGTATATTGTTTATCTAGATTTTTCTTTCCTTTTCACTCACTGAAGAGTTGTACGACGAGAAGGGGGATGCACGGATAGGGGTGGTGAGGGCCGGACAGAACTGTACACTTGAAGTAGATAATCATCTACAATTCTTCAATCCAGTGTGTAACTCACACAAATATCTGTAAACTTCCCTGCAGTGAGAAGCCAGTGTTAATCTATTCATATATTCACTTTTATTACATTTACATTTGGTGGCCTCTTTATACTGAACAAGTGGCCTCTGAGGGTTTGTTCATGGTCTTCTGCTGCTGTAGCCCATCCATTTTAAGGTTCAACATGTTCTTCAATCAGAACTACACCAGTGATTATTTGAGTTAGTGTTGCCTTCCTATAATAAAGTCATGGGAGCAGGTGGTGGATGGTCGTACGAGCAGCTGATGCGAATCACAAGTCCTGGTTATGCAACCACTGACACCAGTCTCAGAGGTGTATTGATAATGGCTGGGGTCACCTGTCTTGTAAAGACACTGCCCAGAAGACTGCAATTGCAAAGCACTTCTGTAGAAAAACTTGTCCAGAACAATCATGGTCTTAGCAGCTGTGGAGGCCAAGTCTTTATGCATATTTAAGGCAGAAGTTGACAAATTATTGATTGGTCAGGACATGAAGGGAGAAGGGGTGAGAGGAAAATTAGATCAGCCATGATGAAATGGTGGAGCAGACTCGATGGGCCAAAATGGCCTAATTCTGCTCCTATATCTTATGGTCTTATGATCGCCTAAATCATATGACTTGGCACACAATAATGATGATGATGATGATGATGTCACCTTCCTGTCATTTTGAACCAGTCTGACCATTCTCCCCTGACCACTTTCATTAACAAAGTGTTTTTACCACAGAACTACTGCTCACTGGATTTCTTTTTGTTTTTTTTCACATCATTCTCTGTAAAATCTAGAGACCATTGAGTGTGAAAATCACAGGAGATCAGCAGCTCTGAGATACTCAAACCACCCCATCTGGCACCAACAGTCATTCCATGGTCAAAGCCTTTAAAGATCGCATTTCTTTCCCATTCTGATGCTTGGTCTAAACCACAGTGGAACTTCTTGAACATGTCTGCATTTTCATTAATGCAAATATCTAATTAGCCAATCATGTGGCAGCAACTCAATGCATAAAAGTACCTGAAGAAGTGGTCACTGAATGTATTTTGTAATGACTAGTAACAAGCAAAGGAGAATAAAAGTACACTAGAGGAAGAGAAGTAGAGGAATGATGAACAATACAGATCATAGGAGATATGAAGAAATAGAGATGATAGCACAATGTTAGGAAAAAGTGATAAACACGAGATTCTGCAGATGCTGGAGATCTTGAGCAACATATTCAGAATGTTGGAGAAATTCAGCAAGTCAGGCAGCACTAATGAAGAGGAATAAACGGATGATGTTTCAATCTGAGACCCTTCTTCAGGACAACATGAAAAAGTGATGAAGACTTAACTATTGCCTGCACAGTAATTAACAATGCATCTTATGTGTTCATTTCACTTGACTACAGTGAAACCACTTCCCCCACAAAACTTCCCAGCTTCTCACTCCATCTACCCTCCCCACCCACCTCTATTCGCCCTCACCTACTCTCACCTATCACCAGCCAGCTTGTATTCCTTCCACTCCCCCACCTTCTTATATTGGTTTCTTCCATTGTCCTTTCCAGTCCTGAAGAAGAATCTCGGCCTGGAACTTCAACTTATTATTCCCCTCCACAGATGCTGACTGACCTGCTGAATTCCTCCAACATTTTGTGTGGGTTTTTTCAGCATCTGCAGAACCTTGTGTGTTTGGCTTTCGAGCCTTGCTTTCTTTTATTGAACTTTCCTGGCCCCTAGGCCTCTTCAGCTCCACCTGTGTTCTCTCTACCAGCAAACCAAGCAAGCAAATGAACATGAAAAAGTATCTAAGGAGAAATGTCTGAGAAGTAAACATCCTACCTCCTTGCGCTGTCTGGAACATCCATAGAAGCATGATGCGTACATTCCATCTCATTCTCCACTAACTGCTTCCTCTGCATTAACTCTTTCTTCTCCTGTGAAAAATATATTTGAGTATGAGAGCCCTTTAACTGTACAGCACATTTCCAAATTAATAGAACTGATCTTAATTTGAAATAGATAGGATTGAGAAAAGTTAACCAGTCTTCAGTCAAGACCAGCAGAAGGATATAATGTACAAATTTCAGTTCAAGTTTAAATTTAGTTAACATTCAACTATATATGAATACCCATGAACACGACCAAACAAAACTGTTACTACAGGGCCAGGATGCAAAACACAGTACCAACAGTCATACACAACACAAGGTGCATGTAGTGCATACAGGGTAGTGGTAAACATGCAGTCACACATGTGTGTGTGTGTCTCTTAGGCACATATACATATATATACCTTGGGTGACAAACACTTTTGCACAATACTGTATATTGGTTAAAATAGGAAAGTGGTTGGGAAACAGAAATTAAAGTACTCTGCTTTGTATTAGCTCCGTAGTGTTGTTATTTGGTAACTGAAAAGACAGTTCCCCAATCAACATGATAAAGTATCTAAGTACTGTGCAAAAGTCTTTGACACCCTAGTTATGTATATGTGCCTAAGACTTTTGCACAGTACTGTATTACTACCATAAGACAATAAAACCATAAGAATTAGGCCATTCAGCCTATTGAATCTGTTCCACCATTCCATCATGGCTGATCCATTTCCCTCTCAGCTCCAGTCTCCAGCCTTCTCCTTGTATCCCTTCATGCTCTGACTAACCAAGAGTTATCAACTTCTCACTTAAATATACCCAGTGACTTGGCCTTCACAGCCCCCTAGTGGCAACAAATTACACAGATTCACCACTCTCTGGCTAAAGAAATTCCTCATCATTTCCATTCTAAATGGACGTTGTTCTATTCTAAGCTGTGCCCTCTGGTTTCAGATACCCCACCATAGGAAACTTTCTCTCCACATCCACTCTATCAAGGCCTTTCAACATTCAATAGGTTACAATGAGATCCCCCCCCCCCTTCATTCTTCTGAATTCCAGTGAGTATAGGTCTAGAGCAGAGGTCGGCAACCTGCGGCTCCAGAGCCACATGCGGCTCTTTCATCTCTGTGATGCGGCTCCCCGTGGTTTGTTAGCTTTTGAAATGTAATTCAAAATTTGAAGATTATGGTGATCTTGTACAATCTAAAAACTTTGTGGAGACCCCATTTCCTGGCACATCCGAACCGGCTCACAATTAGCCAAAGTTCCGGCTAAGGGAGATAGCCTACGGGGGTTTGTGAGTACGTGTCTTTTGGAGCATCCGCGCCCACGGGGATGGGTTGAGGGAGGCTTTAAAGCAAGGCTGTTTAGTTCGAATAAAGTTACCTTTGACTGCAGTCTTTATTTTAGCGCTGCGTGTAGCACACTGCTACAACGTGTTTTTTATCGCTATTAATATACATCACCACTGCCAATGCCTGACACCCGCCAGTGCGCGATTTCTTTTAATTCTTCGATCCAAGGTAGGCTAACTATGGAGTAACCCAATGTCTTTTTTTCGGAGTTCAAAATGTTTTTGTTGCATGCAGAAATGTAATTTCATTTTCTCTGCAGGAGTTCATCAATTTCATAAATGCAACACATTATAGTTTGTTTATACATAGCATAAAGGCAAAAAAACCCGTTGTATGCAGTGTTATTTCATTTTAAATGTCAAATGGGGTTTGTGGCTCCCAGTGTTTTCTTTTCTGTGGGAAATGGGTCCATATTGGCTCTTTCAGTGGTAAACGTTGCCGACCCCTGGCCTAGAGCCATCAAATGTTAAGCCTTTCAATTCTGAAATCATTCTTATGAACCTCCTTTGAATCCTTTGTAATATCAGCACATCCTTACTTAGATAAGGGTCCCAAAACTGCTCACAATACTCTAAGTGAGTCCTCACCAGTGCCTTAAAATGCCTCAACATTAGTTAGGTCAAGTCAAGTCAAGTTTATTGTCATTTAACTATGTGCAGGTATACTGTTAGATGAGAGAACGTTTCTCTAGACCAGGATGTAAGGCACAGAAGTACACACAACACACATGTAACACACATCCTTACTTTTATCTTCTAGTTACTTACTTGAACAATATTGGCTTATATATGCTTTTGAACTTCCTTCACAAGCTAGTTTAAGACAAATATTAATGGTTAAACCAGCCTATGTTAAAACAGAACTGATAATGTTAATGGTTAAACCAATTTTTGTAAAAACAAAACTGATAATGAATTTGATGTGATTGTACAAGCACTGGAAGAAATTAAACTACAAGTAGTTGTTTACATTTTTCTTCTTCTCAGCCTGCCACTCATCTTAAATAATACAAAATTAGATATTATACAAAACCATGTATTTGTGTCATGCATGGTTTGCTATCAAGGCCTATCTTCATTTGCTTGAAAGAACTGAATTGTCTTTTTCAGCCACCGTGTGGTTACAGTATTTTAGCTGTTAGACAGTTCCATGTTTTCATCGATGCTAATTACTGATAAAGATTAGCTTTATTTGACTTGTATGAATGGTATGCGAAACAAGCTTTTCACTGAATCTTGGTATGGTAGGCATCCATGGATATTGCATCCTAGCTGCCTAGGTACACAAGCCAGGGCAGTACGATATGGAGAGCAAGCTGTTGTCCATGTAGCAAACTCCCCCTCTGCACACATCTGATGAACCAAAATGAACAGCAGAGACCGATATAGTTTGCATATGTGACAATACTCAACTATTCCAATACCAATACCAAAATGTGGCTCCTCACAATTACTTGACATAGTTAAAGGTTAAAGGTTAGCTTTATTTGTCACATGTACATCAAAATGTACAGTGAAATACGTCATTTGTGTCAATGACCAACATAGTTCGTGGCTGTGCTGGGGCAGCTCACAAGTATCACCATGCCTCTGGCACCAATATAGGATGCCCTTAACTCACTAACCCTAACCCATTCATCTTTGGAATGCTGGAGAAAACTAGAGCACCCAGAGGAACCCACATAATCACTGGGAGAATGTAGAAACATAGAAACACTAGCTGATTGATTTTCCTTCAAAACTCCATTCTCCTGTTTTCTTCCCGTAACCTTTGATGCCCCAACTAATCAAGAACCTATCAACCTCCACTTTAAATTCAGGAGAATGAGGAGTGACCTTATTGAAACCTATCAAATGGTGAAAGGCCTTGACAGAGTGCATGTGGAAAGAGTTTTCCTATGGTTGTAGAGTCTAAGACCAGAGCACGCAGCCTTCTTGGGGGACACAGCCTCAGAATAGAAGGGTGTCCATTTAGAATGGAAATGAAGAGGAATTTCTTTAGCTAGAGAGTAGTGAATCTATGGAATTCTTTGCTGCAGGCAGCTGTGGAGGCTGTTGCACCATCAATAACCCTCGGGGACATGAGGCGAGAGATAGGCTTTTATTATCTGGAAGAGAGCACTATCAGCAGCAAGAGATGATCACACAACATCCTGGAGACTGAGGGAGGAGCAGTGCCTCCAATCGCCTTTATACAGGGGTCGCTGGGAGGAGCCACAGGAGCAGTCAGCAGGGGGGCGTGTCCAGACAGGTATATGTAGTTCACCACACTGGCCAAGTATTTATGTATATTTAAAGCAGAGGTTGATAGATTCTTGATTGGTTACGGCATGAAGGGATATGGGGAGAAGACAGGAGACTGGGGCTGAGAAGAAAATTGGATCAGTCATGATGAAATAGCAGAGCAGACTCGATGGGACAAATGGCCTAATTCTTCTCCTGTATCTTATGGTCTTAAATATACCCAATGACTTGGCCTCCACAGCTATCTGTGGCAACGACTTCTACAGTTTCACCACCCTCTAGCTAAATAAATTCCTCTTCATCTCTGCTCTAAAGGGATGTCCTTCAATTTTGAGCCTCTGCCCTCGGGTCTTAGACTGTATCGGAAAAGGAAACAACCTCGCCACGTCCATGGTGTCGCCACACTTCCAGAATCAGCATAACCTGATCCATATGTCTTTGGGGTGTGGGCACACCCAAGGAAACCCGTGTGGTCACAAGGAGAACATCTACATTATATATTGATAATGGAAACAACTGAACCTTTTGAACAGGTCTGCATGCTTTCTGCTGTCGTCTGACAGGAGTTTGTATGTTCTCCCCATGGCCGCATGGGGTTCCTGCAGGTGCTCCAATTCCCTTCCGCATTCCAAAGATATGCGGGGTCAGGTGAATGAGTGGCGCACATGCATTGTTGGTGCTGGAATCGTGACAGCACTTGCAGGCTCACGTGCTGTTGTGCTGGACCCCAGAACATTTTTCTCTGCTTCTGCAGAAATATGACCCAAAACGTGATCAGATCTTCTCTTAGGTCCTACTACTAGATAAAGAGAGCCCATTTGAACAAATACCACAAAAACATTATTCTTGTTCATTTACTTATTGAGAAAGATGATCCAATATTAGGTGCATTTGTCGGAAAATGTATGTGAACCTCTGGGGTAAGTGCCTTCTACAAAACTATTTGGAGTCAGGTGTTCCAATCACTGAGATGAGGTTGGAGGTGTGGGTTGTGGAGGTGCCCTGCCCTATAAAAATGACACACAAAGTCAGGCAACTGTCATGAAAGATGCAGAAACATAGAAACAGAAAACCTACTGCACAATACAAGCCCTTTGGCCCACAATGCTGTACTTATTTCAGAAATTACCAAGGATTACCCATAGCCCTCTATTTTTCTAAGCTCCCATGTACCTATCCAGGAGTCTCACAAAAGACCCTAACATATCCGCCACCACCACAGTTGCCGGAAGCCCATTCCACGCACTCACCACTCTCTGCATAAAAAACCTACCCCTGATATCTCCTCTGCACCTACTCCCCAGCACCTTAAACTTGTGCCCTCTTGTGCTAGCTATTTCAGCCCTGGGAAAAAGCCTCTGAATATCCACAGGATCAATGCTTCTCATTGTCTTATACACCTCTATCAGGTCAGCTCTCATCCTCCATTGCTCCAAGGAGAAAAGGCCAAATTCACTTATCCTATTCTCATAAGGCATGCTCCCCAATCCAGGCAACATCCTTGTAAATCTCCTCTGCACCCTTTCTGTGGTTTCCACATCCTTCCTGTAGTGAGGCAACCAGAACTGAGCACAGTTCTTCAAGTAGGGTAAGGAGGAATAGCCTAAAATTCCCCCAAACCGTTGTGCAGGGCTGACCAACGGTTACCGGAAATGTTTGGTTGAAGTTATTGCTGTACAAGGAGGTCACACCAGATACTGAAAGCAAAGGTTCACATACTTTTTCCAATAGATACATGTAATATTGGATCATTTATCTCAATAAATAAATGAACAAGTATAAAGTCTTTGTGGTATTTATTTAATTGGGTTCTCTTTATCTAGTTTTAGGAAATACGTGAAGAACTTACTACATTTATGTCACACTTGGATAGCAGTAGAAGGATCAGTTCGAGTCAGTATGGATTTATGAAGGGAAAATCATGCTTGACTAATCTTCTGGAGTTTTTTGAGGATGTAACTATGAAAATGGACAAGGGAGAGCCAGTGGATGTAGTGTACCTGGACTTCCAGAAAGCTTTTGATAAAGTCCTACATAGGAGATTAGTGGGCAAAATTAGGGCACATGGTATTGGGGGCAGAGTACTGACATGGATTGAAAATTGGCTGGTTGGCAGGAAACAAAGAGTAGCGATTAACGGGTCCCTTTCGGAATGGCAGGCTGTGACCAGTGGGGTACCACAAGGTTCAGTGCTGGGACTGCAGCTGTTTACAATATACATTAATGATTTAGATAAAGGGATTAAAAGTAACATTAGCAAATTTGCTGATGACACAAAGCTGGGTGGCAGTGTGAAATATCAGGAGGATGTTATGAGAATGCAGGGTGACTTGGACAGGTTGGGTGAGTGGGCAAATGTATGGCAGATGCAGTTTAATGTGGATAAATGTGAGGTTATCCACTTTGGTGGCAAGAACAGGAAGGCAGATTACTATCTAAAGGGAGTCAAGTTAGGAAAAGGGGAAGTACAACGAGATCTTGGTGTTCTTGTACATCAGTCAATGAAAGTAAGCATGCAGGTACAGCAGGCAGTGAAGAAAGCTAATGGCATGCTGGCCTTTATAACAAGAGGATTTGAGTATAGGAGTAAAGAGGTCCTTCTGCAGCTGTACAGGGCCCTGGTGAGACCCCACCTGGAGTATTGTGTGCAGTTTTGGTCTCTAAATTTAAGGAAGGACATTCTTGCTATTCAGGGAGTGCAGCGTAGGTTCACAAGGTTAATTCCCGGAATGGCGGGACTGTCATATGTTGAAAGATTGGAGCGACTGGGCTTGTATACACTGGAATTTAGAAGGATGAGAGGGGATCTGATTGAAATATATAAGATTATTAAGGGATTGGACACACTGGAGGCAGGAAGCATGTTCCCACTGATAGGTGAGTCCAGAACTAGAGGCCACAGTTTAAGAATAAGGGGTAGGCCATTTAAAACAGTGATGCAGAAAAACTTTTTCACCCAGAGAGTGGTGGATATGTGGAATGCACTGCCCCAGAAGGCAGTGGAGGCCAAGTCTCTGGATGCATTCAAGAGAGAGTTAGATAGAGCTCTTAAAGATAGTGGGGTCAAGGGATATGGGGAGAGGGCAGGAATGGGGTACTGATTGTGTATGATCAGCCATGATCACAGTGAATGGTGGTGCTGGCTAGAAGGGCCAAATGGCCTACTCCTGCACCTACTGTCTATTGTCTATTGTCATTTTTGGTGATATTTATGCAGAAGTTGAAAAAATTCTACAGGGTTCACAAACTTTCTAGCCCTACTGTATTTGTTTTGATGCAAAATTACTTCACTGTATGTTTCGGTGTACATGTGACAAATCTTTGTGATCTAATTGTTGATGTTTAAATCTACAGGAATGAGGTAGGTCACCTTGTGCCACAAAATTAACCTCTTGGCTTGAAATTTTGACTGTTCATTCATTTCCAAAGATGCCACTTGGCTTGCTGAGTTCCTCCAGCATACTGTGTGTGGTGCTCTGGATTTATGCATCTTCAGAATCTCTTGTGTTTAAACTTTAGGGATAATTGTTGATTTCAGGAAAGTGGAAGTAAAGTGAACAGTCTACATCAGGAGAACAGCAGTGGAGAGCCATCAGCTTTAAATTCCTGTATGTTAGCAGATCTGAAGATCTGCACATAGATACAATCATAAGGTAGGTGCACTAACATTTTTACATTCTTAGGAGGTTAAGGAGATTGACTTGTGTGGAAAACTCCAGCAAACTTTTATAGGTGTTCTATAAAAGTATGTATCTTGCTTGCCTGCATTGTGACCTGCTACATCAGTTGGAATGTGGACGAACTTAAGAAGCTGTAGAGAGTAGTGGACTTAGCCTGTCATGTTTGTAACTTGAAAACATTAAACTAATTCAAAGGAAAACACGGGAATCCGGGAGTGCAGATCTAACTTTGTCTTTAAGTGAGGCTGCATTTATCACGTGGTAGCGTGGTGATGTATTCATTTCACATATTTATATAGATTACTCAAATATTAGTTAAATATTGAATACACAATATAGTCCAATAATATTTCAATCAGTTGTATCCATAGGAGGCACTGCCTCAAGATGTCAATGTCCATCATTACAGATCCCCACAACCTGGGACATGCCACGTTTTCACAGCTGTTATTAGGTCAGAGGTACGGAAGCTTGAATTCCCCCACCACCAAGTTCAAGAACAGCTACTTCTCTTCATCCATTCAGTTCTTGAACCAACCAGCAGACCGCTAATCACTACAGTTTGACAACACTATGATCATTTTCCATTAAAATGGATTTGTTCTAATGTACTTTATTGTAAACGTTGTGTAGAATTTATGTTTAATTTATGTTTTTCTTGTGAATGCTACATATGTGAACTATTTACCTGTGAAGTTGCTGCAAGTAATTTTTAATTACACCTGTGCAAACAAGTACTTGTACAAACAGCACTGTGCAAAAGTCTTAGGCACATGTAAAAAATATGTAAAGCAAAGACGCTTTCAAAAATTATGAAATTAAAAGTTTTTAAATTTCAAAAAATTTACTATAGAGAACAGAAAACAGTAGAAAATTAAAATCAAATTTTGGTGTTGTCCACCTTTTGCCTTTAAAACTGCATTAGTTCTCTTAGGAACACTGTCATGCAGTTTTATAAAAAAAAATTGTCTGGTAGGTTGTTCTGGACATCTTGGAGAACTTGCCATATTTCTGCTGCAGACTTTGGATGTCTGGCTTGCTTCTGCCTCTCCAGGTAAAACCAGACAGCTTGATTGATGTTGAGATCAGGGCTCTCTGGATGTCATACCATCTGAAACAATATAAACAATCTAGGATGCCTGAGACTCTTCCACAGTACTGTGGAACAATAAACTCAAGACTTTGACTTTGATCTTGACCTTAATCAGTAATCTCCACACGAATCTTAACTCTGCCTGCTGAGATCAAAAGTTAAAAAGCAATTTTAAAGTGCTGAGTTTGACATAGACCTAGATGGCATTAGCATCTCATGAATAACAAAGCTGTTTTCTCATTATAAGTTTCATTTGCCAAACCTTAATGCAATCATGTACATGTCCCAAGTTAGTAATTTTTTTTTGTTCAGGCTCATTCATTCTACCTTTTCCATCCTTTCTATTCTCCTTTCCAGCTCCATCGCTCTGTTCTGTTTCTGCTGCAGTTTCACCTCAAGGTCATTGAAATTTTCGATACTTCTCTGCAACTTTTTCTCCTGCTCCTCCGCAAATGCCTAAAAGGGAAGCAAAGCAAGGGAAATTAAAGCAAAGTAGAGCAGAACAGAACAGAAACAAGCCATTTAGCCCATCTAGTCTATGCCAAATTGTTACTCTGACTAACCTGAATCAATATCTACAATACCTCTCCCATCCATGATATATCCAAAATTCTCTTAAATGTTGAAATTGAAATCCACCACTTCTGCTAACAGCTAATTCCACACTCTCACCACCCTCAGACTGAAGAGCTTCCCCTTCACATTTAACCTACGACCTCTAGTTCAAGACTCACCTAATCTTACTGGAGAAAAGCCTGCTTTGCATTTATCCTATCTACGCCTCTCACAATTCTGAATATCTCTGTCAAATCCTTCCTCACTCTTGAATGCTCCCAGGAAAAAAAAAGTCCTAACCTATTCAATTTTTTCCTATAATTCAAGACCTTAAGTCCTAGCAAGATCTCTGTATTGTTTCAAATTCATTGACTTCTACTGTATGTAACACCCTGGTAAAGGTTTCACTGCTAACGTAAAGGTCTTTCCATAACCCTAAATCAGCACTGGTCAAAGACTGTCAGAGTACCTGACCTTCTAACAATGATAGCTTTCTAACATCTGTATGGCTATTTTCCCTTCCCTTTGATCCACACTATAACACACAGAAGGGTCTGACTGGAGGCCAATCTGCCTCCAAATCTCTGCTGGGAACGAGACTAAAAGGAGATCAAGTAAAACCAGACAAAGCTGGAAAAACTGGTACCATTTATATAATTGTTTATTTGGGTGATACAGTGCAGAATAGGCTAACCAAACTGCACCACCCCAACAATCCCCGATAACCCCTATTTAACCCTATCCTAATCACTGAACAATTTACAATGACCAATTGCCCTACTCGATACATCTTTGAACTGTGGGAGGAAACAGGAGCACCAGGAGGAAGCCCGTGCATTCCACAGGAAGGATATGCACAGGTTCCTTACACACAGTATCTGAATTGAACTTCCAATTCCAACGCCGTGAGTTGCAATAGCTTTGTACTAACTGCTATGCTTCCATGGTGCCCTAAGTTATGATCATATTGAATGGCAGGGAGGTGCTGCTGTTTCCCTGTGTTCTTATTAGAAGATGAGACTACCTTTTCAGTAGATAGAACTGCAATCTCTGGAGTAGGTGACTACCGATAAAAGAGTGAAGAAATGTTATTATTGAAAGTGGAATAGGAATGGCAAGTGGAAAATGTGCCGTTTAATCAGATGCTGTTTGACCTGCTGAGTATTGTTTGGTTTTAATTTTAGATGCCCAACACCTGCAGCTTTGTAATTTTCATCAACTGAAGATAACCCATCTTCCATGTTGGATTGGACAGATTCCAGTCAATCTTATACTGGATAGAAGCGGGCAGGAAGAATCTTTGTGCACACTACCCACCCTGAAAACTGCTTTTTCCAAAAGTTCCCTTCTGGAAAGCTATATGGCTATTAAAACAAAAACTTTGCACCAACTTAAAAGACATTTTCCCCCAAGCAGTAAATCTGATCAATGCCCATACACCCACCTCCATCTACTACCCCCGTCATTGCACTGTAAACACTAAATAATGCTGTTTACATTGTATATACATGCTGATATATATTTATGTATAGTACTGTGCAAAAGTCTTAGACACACATATATATATAGAGTGAGGCATCTGTTAGTCTCGCGAGACCATGGATCTGTGCCTGGAAAGTCTTGTTGTGCCATCTTGGTGAGGCGATGCTGGAGTGTACTCGCCAGGGCGAAGGCCTGGGCAAGGTTGTATGGAAGACCAGCAGTTCCCCGTGCAGTGAATCTCCCCTCTCCACGCCACCGATGTTGTCCAAGGGAAGGACAAGGGCTGATATAGCTTGGCAACAGTGACGTTGCAGGAGTTGCCAGAAAGAGGTTGAAGGCAACGTCGGACTGCCTTAGGGACTCCAGCTCCGGATTTGTCCTCAGGGTTTACTCCCGAAGCCTTTCCCATAAGTGGGTATGGCCGCAAGGCAGCGGAGGTTTGAAATCAGAGCTTTCCCTCTCCTAGATGGACTGCCTTCCCAGGCTGACGAGCTCCATCTACCCGAAGCACTGGTTTTAAGGCACCAGGACCTGCATTTGCCCCTTCTCCTGTCAGTAGAAACAGTTCTACCCGGCTTACAGGCTAAGCCACACGAGAAGGCCAGGAGTTGGGCTGGGTTGTCAGAGGCTATTTGAGGCTCATGCCATTAGGAGCACTTTTAGGTAGTGGGAGCTTGTCCCCACTACCATTCCTCGGCTTGACAACCTTGGAACATATATATAGTTAGGGTGCATAAGACTTAGACCATAGAACCATAGAACACTGCAGCACAGTACAGGCCCTTCAACCCTCCATGTTGTGCCAACCCATACAATCCTTAAAAAAAAGTACTAAACCCACACTACGCCATAACCGTCTATTTTTCTTTCATCCATGTGCCTGTCCAAGAGGCTCTTAAATACCCCTAATGTTTTAGCCGCCACCACCATCCCTGGCAAGTATACTTTTTGCACAGTACTGTATTTGCAAACATAGAGCAGAGAGTGAGTTTGTAAATCTGGTGGGAGTAAAGGATGTTGAGAATAGTGAGCGTGGAGCACTGTGGGAAGGGTGCAGGACAGGTGACAGAGAAGGAGTGAAGGAATGCCAGGGAATGGGGTGCTGTGGGGGCAGACGCACCCAGCCCTGAGACACCAGGCAAGGTCATTTGATGCTTGATCATTACAGAATGATCCCTCTCCTAACCATGGTTCCTCTCTCCCTGCCCCCTTCCTTATTTCAGTCCACAATAGAGACTCATATTGGAATCAGGTTTATCATCACTCACGTATGTCATGAAATTTGTTTTTCCTTTGTGGCAGCAGTATACTGCAATATATAACATTACTACAGTACTATGCAAAAGTCTAGCACCAGTTTTTTATAATGCTGATCTTTGACCCTTACCCAGAAACATTGATAAAGAAAAGAAATCTATTGACACATGATTCCATCTGATAGAGAATATCAAAAGTCCTAGTTTTACCCATTCTTCCTACTCTTTCTAAGATATAGTATTCAGACTTTTACTTTTATTTTATTCAGAGATACAGCCCAGTAACAGGCCCTACCAGCCCAATGAACCCACTGTGCCCAAGTACACCATGTGACTAATTAACCATTTTGGTCCATACAATTTTGGAATATCAAAGGAAACCTGAGTTTTGGACCCATTACCTAAGAAAGGATATTCTGACATTGAAGAGGGTCCAGAGGAGGTTCAAAAACATTAATCCTAGGGGGAAAAAGGGTTAATGTATCAGGAGCATTTGATGGCTCAGAGCTTTTACTTGCTGGAGTTTAGAAGAATGCGGGGGGGGGGGGGGGAGGGATTTAATTGCAACCTGTCGAAAATTGAAAGGCCGAGATATAGAGCGGACATGAAGAGAATGTTTCCAACAGTGAGGGAATCTAGAACCAGAGGGCATAAGTCACAGAATAGAAGGACATCCCTTTAGAACAGAGATGAGGAGGAATTTCTTTAGTC
Source organism: Hypanus sabinus (assembly GCF_030144855.1). Taxonomy (NCBI): domain Eukaryota; kingdom Metazoa; phylum Chordata; class Chondrichthyes; order Myliobatiformes; family Dasyatidae; genus Hypanus; species Hypanus sabinus. The sequence goes on along the minus strand of NC_082719.1, from coordinate 99,700,507 downwards.
AAAGGGTGGTGAATCTTTGGAATTCATTGCCATAGATAGCAATGGATGCCAAGTCACTGGCTACATTTTAAGCAGAGTTTGATAAGTTATTGAATAATAAGGGTGTCAATGGTCACAGGGCAAAGGCAGGAGAATGGTGTAGAGAGGGAAAATATACCAGCCATAATGGAATGGCGGAGCAGGCTTGTTGAGCCAAATGGCTTAATTCTACACTTAAGACTTATAGTCATGAGGACGAAACCCACGTGATCATGGGGAGAAATGTACAAACTCCAAACAGACAGTGGTAGTATTGACCATAAGACCATAATGCAAAGGAGCAGAATTAAGCCATGTTGCCCTTCGTGTTTGCTACACCTTCCATCAGGGTTAATTTACTATCCTTCTTAACCCCATTCTCCTGCCTTCACCCTGTAACGTTTGACACCCTGATTAATCAAGAATCTATCAACCTCTGCATTTAATATACCCAATGATTTGGCCTGTACAGCTGTCTGTGGCAATGGATTCCACAGATTCACTATCCTCTGGCTAAACTCTTCATCATCTCTGTTTCAAATGGACGTCCCTCAGTTTTGAGGTTGTGCTCTCTGGTCCCAGACTCACACACTATAAGAAGCATCATCTCCACATCCGTTCTATCTAGGCCAAGGGTTCTCAACCTTTTTTATGCCAAGGACCAATACCATTAAGCAAGGGGTCCATGGACCCCAGGTTGGGAACCCCTGCTCTAGGCCTTTCAATTGAACCCGGATCACTGGTGATGTAAAAGTGTTTTACTAACAGCTACACCACCATGCCATCCATTACCTGCAGTCTCTGCATCTCTTGCTCATGCTTCTGCTTCAGTTCATCCATTTGCTTCTGATAGTGCTTGTAGAGTTTCTGTGAAGCATTCCGAAGTGCCGCAGCACCTGCTTCCTGAGTGGCCTCCAACTGAAGACAAGATACATTTAAGAACATGAGTGGCGGCAAAACATTACATCACACATTCCTTTACGGGATTATAATGTAAACACGTTCAATCACCTCATAGCTAGGTGAAGGGTGTGAAAACTCAGAAGAGAAATGTTTTATATTATCTGGCTTCTTCTGCCAGCATCAACTACTTATACTGTACCTCCAAGAGGACCACAACCTTGTTGTGGCTTGCAGGCTTCGTTAGGAGATTGAGAAGATTTGGTATGTCATCAAAAACGCTCGAAAATTTCTACAGATGTACTGTGGAGAGCATTCTAACTGGCTACATCACCATCTGGTATTGGGAGCTACTGCATAGGATCGAAGTAAGCTGCAGAGAGTTGTAAAATTAATCAGCTCCATCATGGGCACAAGGCTTCACAGTACCCAAGGTGCCTCAGAGAGGTGGCTTCCATCATTAAGGACCACCATCACCCAGGTCATGCCTTCTTCTCATTGATACCATCAGGAAGGACGTGCAGAAGCTGAAGGCACATGATCAGTGATTCAGGAACAGCCTCTTCCCATCTGCTATCTGATCTCTGATAGGACGTTGAACGCATAAACACTACCTTGCTACTTTTTAAATTTCTATTTTTGTATTACTTATTTAATTTAACTATTTAATATACAAACATTTGTATATGTACTTACTGTAATTCACAGTTATTCTCTAATATTATTCATTGTACTATTGCCGCAAAGTCAACAAATTTCACAACATTTCCTCCAGGCCTCCAGGTTCGGGGGCTCAGCTCAGGGCTAACAACACTGACTGGTCAAACAAAACTGTTACAGAAACAGCAATGAAGATCCCTTCTATGTCTGTATTGTAAGGTATGAAAATCTCCAGCTCTAACATGATCCCACTTCCTGTCACATCTTCCCCTCTCCTCCCTTGTCTGCTTTTCACAAAGACCTCTCAGAATCAGAATCAGGTTTTTAATCAGTGACTTATATCATGAAATCTGTTTTTTTTTTTGTGGTTGCAGTACAGGGCCATGCATAAAAATGAATGAACTGTGCAACAGAGGAATAGCAGGAAAGAGTGAACAGTTTCAATTTTCTGGGTGTCAATATCTCTGAGGATCTATCCTGGACCCAACATATTGATGCAGCTACAAAGAAGGCATGATAGTGGCACATTTCATTAGGTGTTTGAGGAAATTTGGTATATCACCAAAGACACTCAACATATCTGTACAGATATACCATGGAGAGCATTCTAACTGGTTGCATCACAGTCTGGTAGAGAGGGGCGGGGTTGGTTACTACTGCATAGGATTGAAAGAAGCTGTGAGCTCAGTCGGCTCCACCATGGGCACAAGCCTCCATTGCATCCAGGACAACTTCTTTATTATGTATTGCAATGTACTGCTGTCATATAATAACAAATTTCACAACCTAGGCCAGTGACATTAAACCTGAATTTGGTTCTTGCATGATAAAAAAAACTCCTGACGTATTGATCTATCTCATCATGACCTTTGCACCTTATACGATTACCTGCACTGCACTTTCTCTGTAACTATATCACTTTATTCTGTATTCTGCTATTGGACTTCCACTTTTCACTCTGTAATACCTTGATGCACTCATGTATGGCATAATTGACCTGGACAGCATGCAAAGTAGGCTTTTCACTCTATCTCAGTACATTTGACTATAATAAACCAATTACTTAAGGGCAGTTTTTCCATAAATTCTACTGTATTTTTTATTTTCCTGTAAATGCCTGTAAAAAATGAATCTCAAGGTAATATATGGTGATATACTGTATACGTACTTTGATAATAAATTTACATTGAACTTTGAACCAATTTCCATAAATACTGCTTGACTAGCTGAGTTCTTAAAATAGTTCTGATTTTGCTGTAGTTAGTGTTCACTTCATTAATGGAAAAGGAATTCTTTTGTAGTTCTAGAATAGCTGTCTGCTAGCTACAACATAAATTTTACATAATTATATCCCACTACACAGATCACATTAAACTTCTTTGTGTGTGACGTGTTTTTCTGAGATAGGATAACAAGCTAAAACAACGGAAGATCTCTTTATTGCACCATTCTCCTAGAGAAAAATTACCTTATTTGTTCTACAAATGTGGTATTCTTCAACAAAAATCACAAGCGTCTTTGGAAATATTTTTTAAACTTCAGGCTTTTTTGTGGGTGGTGGGGTGGAGACACCTCTCTACCTGCTCCCATGGCTTTGCATGACCCTGATCGGGGGCTAAGCAGGTGCTACACTTGTCCAAGAGTGACCCGTAGGCTAGCAGAGTATAGGAGTGCCTCACACCTCCTTTGCTAGAGACCCACCCTGCCACCATAGTTCCTTGGCTAACCCGATTGCTGGCTCCTTTCCTTAACCTGACCACGATCTCAGATCCCTGACCTGATTGCAATCTCGGTTTCTTCATTTTGACTGCTTAATTGAACTTGATGTCAAACCCTTGCTCTGATCTCAGTCCAACCCTCATTAACAATTCCTGACTCTAACATATAGTCTGATGTAGGGTCCACAATCTCTGATCTAAACCTGAGTGCAGATCCCCATTACTGATTGATCGCCAGGCTTGAGTCACCAATCCCACTGTTGCAATTCCAGAAACTAATTGAAGGAAAAACACAGGAGCCAGGATACTTGTCCACTTAGTTTTTCTTTTCTTTTTTTTTAGTGAGGCACTCACATATGTTGGGTGGCAGGGTGGGTCTCTACCAAAGGAGGTGTGAGGCACTCCTATCTTCTGCTAGCCTACGGGTCACTCTTGGACAAGCATAGCACCTGCTTAGCCCCCGATCAGGGTCATGCAAAGCCATGGGAGCAGGTGGTGGATGGTTGTATGAGCAGCTGGTGCATATCCTGGTTATGTGACCACTGACGCTAGGCAGACAATCTTTGAAAAGTATTGATAATAGCTGGGGTCACCTGTCTTATAAACATAGAAAACCTACAGCACAATACAGGTCCTTCGGCCCACAAAGTTGTGCCGAACATGTCCCTACCTTAGAACTTACTAGGCTTACCTATAGCCCTCTATTTTACTAAGCTCCATGTACATATCTAAAAGCCTCTTAGAAGACCCTATCGTATCCGCCTCCATCACCATTGCCGGCAGCCCATTCTGCACACTCACCACTCTCTGAGTAAAAATCTTACCTCTGGCATCTCCTCTGTACCTACTCCCCAGCATCTTAAACCTGTGTCCTCTTGTAAAGACACTGTCTGGAAGAAGGCAATGGCAAGTAACTTCTGTAGAAAACTTTGCCAAGAGCCATGATAGCCCACATCATACGATAAGGCACATAACGATGATGATGACACCCACATATGACATGTTGCATAATGAAGTATACCATTCACGTACTTCTTACATTTAACCCATAATGAAACAAATGTTTAATCAAACAATATTTAAAGATTCAAAGTGTAATCAAAGAATGTATAAATTATACAGCTTTGCTCACAGGTAGCCACAAAGCAAGAAATCTGAAAGAACCCAATTAAAGAAAATAAAATGAAAGACCAACACCCGATGCCCAAGAGAAAAAGGTAAAAAAACTCAAATCATATAACCATATAACAATTACAGCATGGAAACAGGCCATCTCAGCCCTTCTAGTCTGTGTCAAATGCTTACTCTCACCTAGGCCCACTGGTCTACACTCAGCCCATTACTCTCCATTCCTTTCCTGTCCACATACCTATCCGATTTTACTTTAAGTGACAATATCAAACCTGCCTCCACCACTTCTACTAGAAGCTCGTTCCACACAGCTACTACTCTGTGAGTAAAGAAATTCCCCCTCATGTTACCCTTAAACTTTTAACCCCTAATTCTCAACTCATGTCCTCTTGTTTGAATCTCCCCTGCTCTCAATGGAAAAAGCCTATGCATGTCAACTCTATCTATCCCTCTCAAAATTTTAAATACCTCGATCAAATCCCCCCTCAACCTTCTACACTCCAAAGAATAAGGACTTAACTTGTTCAACCTTTCCCTGTAACTTAGGTGCTGAAACCCAGGTAGCATTCTAAGTAAATCTTCTCTGTACTCTCTCTATTTTGTTGACATCTTTCCTATAATTCAGTGACCAGAACTGTGCACAACACTCCAAATTCAGCCTTACCAATGCCTTGTACAATTTTAACATCACATGCCAACTCCTATACTCAATGCTCTGATTTATAAAGGCCAGCATACCAAAAGCTTTCTTTATCACCCTATCCACATGAGATTCCACCTTCAGGGAACTATGCACCATTATTCCTAGATCACTCTGTTCTACTGCATTCTTCAATGCCCTACCATTTACCATGTATGTCCTATTTGGATTATTCCTACTAAAATGTAGCACCTCACTCACTCAATCATGCAAACAATTGATGCGAACAAACGAACAACACTCCAAACAAAACTGAGTCCTCGGATTCGAACCCCTGGAGCAGCCCAGAGTAGGCCCAAATCCTCACTTATTAGATCATCATATTAGTGGGCACAGAGAACAGCAGTTGGGGCAGTTGACATAGCCTCAGCGCCATGGCAAGGTCCACTGCAGAGAACGAGCAAAATCAGCCCTTCTCTCAACCGACACCCTGTCTTTTCGGTTTATTCGGACCAGTGTTTAAATTGATTAAACAATAGAACAGCAAAAGGCTCTGGCACCCTGGAGAAGGAATGAACATCATGAAAAGTGAGCAAAATCAATCCTCACCTCTGATCTGGCCTAGTGTTTAAACTGTCTAAATAGCAGATCATAGCTCACTCTAGGATCTGATTGCTGCAAAGGGCTTGGGGCCTAGACCATGCCACCCAGTGACTCACTCTGGGCCCAGGTTTTGTCGCCCATCCCGAAGCCGCTCTCAAGCTCCTCAAATCAGCTTGGTGTCCCAAACGACCCAACCTCACATCTCGGTCAGTTATACAGACATTGGAACTCCACTGCTCCAAATTCTCCTCTCCGACTGGCTCATTCCATCTGCATTGATTCTCTAACACACCATTCCGCTAGCCATCAATCTCCTCCTCACTGTTTGCAGCAATAACTTAGTACAATTTACCCCAGAAAAGGAGCTTTTAGTGATGCATTTCTCACCTCTTGAACTACCAGTAAGCTGTTGCATGAGTTCAGTTGTGCCATTTTAACCAGAGGTATTTACAATACTACTCAAATGTTACTGAAAAATTAATTACACTACACCCACCACTGACCATCACTTCACCCTTTCCATCTTCCAATCCTGAACCTTGGAACTGAGTTGTACAATTACTACCTCCAGCACTCTCTTCAATGAAGCTCACTTTGAATACAAAGAAACGCAATCTGCTGATTTGTTTAACCAAATGTCTCATCAAAGTTCAAAGTAAATTTATTATCAAAGTACGTGCATAACATCATATACAACCATGAGGTTCATTTTCTTGTGGGTATAATCAATAAATCTATAGAATAATAAATCCATACCAAATCAGTGAAAGACCACACCACTTGGGCATTCAACCAATATACAAAAGACAACCAACTGTACAAGCTGAAAAATGAAGGAATAACTATAATAATTAAATAGGCAATAACTATTGTGAACATGAAATGAAGAGTCATTGAAAGTGAGTCCATAGATTGTGGAAACATTTCAATGTTGGGGTGACTGAAGTTAAGCCCTTTGGTTCAAGCATGATGGTTGAGGTGTGAGTCCTTCATTATAATATTAGACACCAACACAGATACAGTTATTAATACTGTAGCTTTGAACTGTTCTGAGTTTCTATTAGAAGCGATTGATTTGCTAGTGGCAAGAAAAGTTGAATATTTAGTCTGGCCTGTCAAGCTTGCTTCACCATTCGGTAAGAACATGATGCATCTGTGTGTGGCTCAGCTGCACCTACCTGCCTTTTCCCAAAACCCTTAACTTTCCTGCTTTATAAAAACATATCTATTGAAAGGTATCAGCACATTTATTCCTTTCCATAGATGCTACCTGACTTGCTGAGTTTCTCCAGCATTTTGTTTGCATTGCTGTGGATTTCCAGCATCTGCAGAATCTCTTGAGTTTATCTGTCGTAAATCTATTTAATGAGGTAGACTCTACTGCTTCTCTGGGTACAGAATTCCACAGACCCACTACTCTATGGGAAAAGCAGAGGTACAGATTTTAATATTCTTCCAAAGCTTGTAACCAAATGTAAATAATGAATATTGAATACTGCAAATGGTAACTGAAGAAAATGGATCTAGAAGAGGGCAGAACCCACAATCTTAACCTTCGGTCCAGATTTACTGGCATCTCTTTGTTTTTATTTACTTGTAAGAAGTCCAGTGGTTGATTTTAAACATTTCATGCTCCATTTTCATGCTTCTAAATGGTTCTGTCCCCATCTGGTATGGAGGGGCCAATTCCCCTTGCCAGAAGAAGCTGCCAAAGGCTGTAGACTTAATTAGCTCCATCGTGGGCAAAAGCTTCCCCACCATCAAGGACATCTTCAAAAGGCAGTATCTCCAAGAAGCTAACATCGATCTTGAAGAACTCTCACCATCCAGGACATGCTCTCTTTGCATTGCTACCACCAGGGAGGAGATACAGGGGTCTGAAGATGCACATTCACTCAACATTTTAGGAACAGCTTCTTCCCCTCTGCCGTCAAATTTCTGAACAGCCCAAGAATGCATGAACACTACCTCAATATTTTGCTCTCTTTCTGCACTACTTATATTTTTATGTTTTTACTGGGTGTTGGGGGTCCTTAATGCTGTCCCCAGTGCCCATGATGGAGATGGCTGAGTGTACAACACTCTGCAGCTTTTTTTAATCCTGTTCAGTGGCTCCTGTATAAAAGGTGGTGATGCGACCAGTTAGAATGTTTTCCACGGGGATACTACTCTCTGGCAGGGGAATCAGCACATTGAGACATTCAGTTCAAAGTTCCTTCACTGGTGCCAGCAATAAGCCATGGAACTCCCTCCCCAACAGCACCATACTTACAAGAAGTAGTGATTTAGGAAATTAATTCATCACCATCCACTCAAGGTTGATCTGTGTGATAAACGACATAGTGTGGGCAGCTAGAGACACTGCCGCAGAGTGGGAATGGCTGATACAAGAGATATTAGTTGCCTGTTCTGTCCTGTGGTAATCTGCTGAGTATTGTGGATATACTCTTTTGGATTCCCCCAGGATAGTCAGGAGTGTTGACTTCTTTATTTGGAGATACAGAGCAGTAACAGGCCTTCCTGGCCCATTTACACCCACGTGACCAATTAACCTACCAACCCATATGTCTTTGGAATGTGAAGGAAACCGGAACACCTGGAGGAAACCCGCCTGGTCACGGGGAGAACGCACTTATAGATAGCGGTTAGGATAGCGTAAGTGTTATGCTAACTGCTACAAACAACACTTTTCACTGTATATTTTAATGTACATGTGATAAATAAATCTGAATAAAGAATAAAAGGGCACGATTTTAAGATAATTGGAAGAAAGAATGGGGGAATGTCAGAGGTAGCTTTTTTTTTACACAGAGACTGGTGGGTGCGTGGAACATGCTGCCATAGGCGGAGTTAGAAGCAGATACTTTAGGGACATTTAAGAAACTCTTAGATAGGTGCATGGATGATAGAAGAATGGAGGGCTACTTTGGAGGGAAAGGCTAGATTGATTTTACTTACTGCCCATTATGCCACTGGCATTTAAGGCACCAATGAAGGTCCTCCATCTCTGTTACACTCAGATGTAGAAGGATTCTTCATTGCTTTTCCACAACAGTTTTGTTCGACCAGTCAGGGTTGTTAGCCCTGACCTGAACCCCCGAGCCTGGAGGACTGGTGGACCATTCTTAGTCTGGCCTCTACCCTTTGACCTGTTTGGCATGGGTGACTCGATCAAGAACCAAAGCACCTGACTCTAGCCAACATAGCTCTCACTGAGGAATGCAAGCCTTCAAACCCTACAACAAAGTTATGATCCTCTTGGAGGTAAATTAATCTTGGAATAGGTTAAAAGGTCAGCATAACATTGTGGGCTGTAGGGCCTGTACTGTGCTGTACTGCTCTATGTAACCCACAGCTTTGTTGTGTGAGAATTGCAGATGTGCAGAATGCAGGATTGGATGACATAATTGACCAGCGATAGTTTCAACAATAATACAGGAGTATTATAATGGCATGAAGAGGTGATATCTGAAAAGGATGTTTCCAATAGTGAAGAACCAAAGACCAGAGGGCACAGCCTCAGAATAGAAGGACATTGTAAATTTTTATTTTAAATTCCACCATTTAGGGCCCCAAACAGTCTTCCCAGGTGAGGCAACACTTCACTTGTGAGTCTGTTGGGGTCATCTATTGCATCCGTTGCGGCCTCCTCTACATCGGCGAGACCCGACGCAGATTGGGGGACTGCTTCGTTGAGCACCTCTGCTCCGTCCGCCACAACAGACAGGATCTCCCATTTGCCACCCACTGCAACTCTGCTTCACATTCCCATTCGGATATGTCCATACATGGCCTCCTCTTCTGCCATGATGAAGCCAAACTCAGGTTGGAGGAGCAACACCTCATATACCATCTGGGTAGCCTCCAGCCCCTTGGTATGAACATCGAATTCTCCAACTTCTGGTAATTCCCTCCCTTCCCCCATCCCACTTTCACTCTACCTCCTCTTTGAGCTGCCTATCACCTCTCTCATGATTCTGCCTTCTTCTACTACCCATAGCGCTTTCCCCTTTCATTCCTTCTTCACCTCTCCACCCTATCCCCTCCCTGCTTCCCCTCCCCCACCCCTTGATCTTTCCTCTGATTGGTTTTTCACTTGGCACCTTCCACCCTCCCCCCCCAACTTTCTTTATAGGGCCCCTGCCCCTCCTTCTTCAGTCCTGACGAAGGGTCTCGGCCTGAAACGTTGTCTGCTCATTTCAACGGATGTTGCCCGACCTGCTGAGTTCCTCCAGCTTGTTTGTACGTGTAAATTTCTATAGTTGTTACCATGGAGAGCACTCTAACTGGCTGCATCACCATCTGGTATGAATGGGGGTTGGGGGTTCATGGTGGTGTGTGAGGGCTACGGCACAGGATCGAAATAAGCCACAGAGAGTTGTAAAATTAGTCAGCTCCATCATGGGCACCGGCCTCCCCAGCATCAAAGACATCTTCAAGGAACGATGCCTTAAAAATGTGGCATTCATCATTAAGGACCCCCATCACCCAGGTCATGCCTTGTTCTCATTACTACCATTAAGGAGGAGGTACAGAAGCTTGACGATACACATTTATAGATTCAGGAACAGCTTCAACCCCTCTGTCATCTGATTTCTGAATGGACATTGAACCAATGAACAGTACCTCACTACTTTTTTGTTTCTACTTTCGCATTGCTTATTCAATTTAACTATTTAGTATATATACTGTACTTACAGTAATTCAGTTTTTTTCTATTATTACGTATTGCATTGGTTCCTAAGGTTGTCATAGCCAGGGTGGTAGTGGGGATAATCTCCCGCTACCTATAAAGTGCTCCAAATGGCGTGCGTCTCTTAGCAACCTCTAACAACCAAGTCCAACTCTTGGCCTTCACATGTGGCTTGGCTACTAGGCCCGGCGGAACTCTTTCTCCTGACAAGCGAAGGGGCAAAGGCAGACCACTGGTACCTCAAAACCAGGTGGGGCTCGTCAGCCTTGGATGACAACTCACCTGATTTTTAAACCTCCACTGCCTTGCGGCCATACCTTCCCATGGGAAAGGCTTTGGGAGTAAACCCCGAGGAAGAAATCCAGAGCTGGGATCCCTAAGGCAGTTTGATGTTGTTTACAACTTTACTCTGACAACCTCTGCGACAACACTGGTGCCAAGCTGTATCAGCACTTGCCCTTCCCTTGGACCACATCAGTGACGTGGAGATGGGGATCCCGCTGCATGGGCAACAGCCAGTTCTTCAAATCTTCTTGCCCAGGCTTGCACCCTGGAGAGGACACAGTCCACCAGAGGCACAAACTCATGATCCCCAGGATAGATGGCTGCCTACTTCGTATTACATTGTACAGCTGTCACAAAGACAATAAGTTTGATGACCTGTGCCAGTTATATCAAATCTAATTCTGAGGATGTCCCTATAGAACAGCAATGATCTTATTGTCTTCTTCAAGAAGAAAGAGCACATTGGTTTCTGTGACTAACTATGCTTTCTCATAGTGATGTTGGTTGAGGGAGGAATTTTAACAAAGGCAAGTTGAGAACTGCATTATTTCTAATGCCAGATAAACAACATTCTGCCCAAAGGAAAAACATCTTAAGCCAAACAACCTCCCACAGTACTGAATTCATGACCCGTGCTCCCGCCTGTAGATCCAGTTTGCTTTCCTATTGCACCATAGTCTCTGTCACAACATTTAACAAGCCATAGCTTGAGTAACACACTCAAAATACTCGAGGAATTCAGCAGGTCAGGCAGCATCTATGGAGATGTAGGTCCAGAGGAAGTTCACAAGAATGATCGCAGGAGTATTTGATGGCTCAGGGTCTGTATTCACTGGGCTTTAGTAGAATAGGGGAAGGGTGATCTCACTGAAACCTATCAAATATTGAAAGATCTGGATAGAGTAGACATGGAGAGGATATTTCCTACAGTGGAAGAAGTCTAGGACCACAAGACACAGCCTCAGAATGGAAATATGTGCAGTCAGAACAGCACTGAGGAGAGTTTTATTTAGTCAAAGGGTGGTGAATCTCTGGAATTTATTGCCACAGTCAGTTGTGGAGACAAGTCAAGCAGAGATTGCTAGGTTCTTGGTTAGTCAGGGTGCCAAAGCCTATAGGGAGAGGCAGGAGATGTGGTTGAGAGGGATAATGGATGGGGAGGCAGAGCAGACTCAATGTGCTGAATGGCCTAATTCTACTCCTATGTCTTGTGATATGGTCTTATGGTTTTGATAAAACAATGCATTCTTGTATCCAACTCGATAAGAGAGAAAACACCAACTCCAATTAACTACTTAAAACTACAAAACTACGTTTATTAGGACAGAACACAGCAAGCATTAAAATAATTATCCAGGCATGCTTGGGCCCCTCTCACTGCAGCACTCCTCCAGTACTGCCTGATCTGTGGTACTGTTCATGGCCAGCCCAATGGTGAAACCCCAAAAGAACTACCCCAAGCCCCCAAATGTTCTATTTTATACTGTTCCACTGATATGAAATTCTGCTGTAAGTGGACCAATACATAGCACCATCTCAAACCATTGAATTAGAACCAATCATCACTCGTCACCTCTATTTACAAATACCATCCCTTGAGGACCTCCGTTAGTCTGGGTTAACTATGGATGGGGCATCCCAGTTGCCTACATGATATGCATGCCAGTATGATATGGAGAGACAACAGCACCCATACAGCAGGCCACCCCTCTCCACGCAGCTGATGAGCCCAAAGGAACATTAGAGATCTATGCAGTTCAGCACCAGCGGCATCGCAGCAGTTGCCGGTCAGTGTTGAACGGAATTTAAGACAGCCTTAGGGAATTCAGCTCTGGATTTTCCCCTTGGGGTTTACTCCCAAAGCCTTCCCCATGAGTGGGTATAGCTGCAAAGCAGCAGAGGTTTGAGATCAGAGTTTTCCTTCTCCAAGATGAGCTGCCAACCATAGCAGACAAGCCTCGAATGTCTAAAGTGACTGGTTTTTAAGGCCAGTAGCCTGCCTTTGCCCCTTCTCCTATCAGTAGAAAGGGTTCCACCAGGCTTGTGAAGGCCAGGAGCTGGACCTAGTTGTCAGAGACAGCTTGAGATGCGTGCCACTGAGAGCATTAACAGCAATTGGGGGCTTAATCCCACCATTTCCCCTGGCTAAAAACAACCTCAGTGAGTCCCTTGCCTGTGTTCAACTGACTTCCACAATGTTCCCACATTAGTGACCAATGCACCTGCAGCCAGCTCTGCTACATTCAAGGCCACAGTGGTGGTGAGATGTTCAACAAGCACAAAGATTAACCCTTTACAATACAGGAGGGGAACAAGCAGTTGACTTATTGGGCCAAGACCCTTCATCAGGAGAAGTTTATGATTTGCCACACCATACCTGTATAGCCAGTTCTTTGTTTTCTTGTAGAAGAGCGCAAAGCTCTGCATCCTTGGCTTTAATCTCATCCAGAATCTGATGATACTTGGAACACAGTTCAGTCATAGACGGGTCAGATTCATTTGTATCTTTTGACTCTGCCAGTGGTATCTGTAAAAAATCACATAAAGTGTTTTAAATCCATATGATATAGGAAAAGAATTAGGCCATTTGGTCCATCACATCTGCTCTACCATTTCATCATACCATTTTCCTCTCAGTCCCAATATCCAGCCTTCTCCCAGTAACCCTTCATGCCCTGACTGATCAAGAACTATCAACCTCAGTGGAGGCTAGCTCAGTAAATATATAAATAGACAATAGACAATAGGTGTAGAAGTAGACCATTCGGCCCCTCAAGTCTGCACCGCCATTCTGAGATCATGGCTGATCATTCACTATCAATACCCAGTCCCTGCTTTGTCCCCATATCCCTTGATTCCCCTATCCATAAGATACCTATCTAGCTCCTTCTTGAAAGCATCCAGAGAATTGGCCTCCACCATCTTCCGAGGCAGTGCATTCCACACCTCCACAACTCTCTGGGAGAAGAAGCTCTTCCTCAACTCTGTTTTAAATAACTGACCTCTTATTCTCAATCCATGCCCTCTGGTACTGGACTCTCCCAACATCTGGAACATATTTCCTGCCTCAATCCTATCAAATCATTTTTAAAAGACAAGGCTGGGTAGATTTTTGCATAGAAGGGGAATTGAGTTATGGGGAAAAGGCAGGTAGGTGGAGGTAAGTCCATGGTCAGATCAGCCATGATCTTGTTGAATGGTGGAGTGGGCTCGACGGGCCAGATGGCCGACTCCTTCTCCTATTTCTTATGTTCTTGTGTTCTCTGCCCTAAATATACTCAATGACTTGGCCATTGGGTTTTGTTACTTTGATAAAATTCCATCTTCCCCAGAACATACTGGTGCAATCCTGCACTGCCAACATTGAGACCATCCTTGCATGACACTCAGGTTGTATTATTATTTTTTGTGCTTCTGCATGTTTACTGCTATCTTATATATGCTACAGGAATGTGTGGTGTGTGCTGTGCATGACTGTGTGTGGTGTTTTGCACCATGGCCCTGGAAGAATGCTGTTTTATCTGGTTACGTTCATGGGTATTCACGCATGGTTGAATGACAATTAAACGTGAGCATCAGCTGTAACATTCTGGTTTGTTGCCACATCCTCTCACAACATATGAAAACTAAAGTAAACTGTCAGGTCAGAAGAAAAGATTACCATCACTGCAGAACTTGTATGTGTCCAGGACAAAGAAACAGACAGGAAAAATCATTGCGGACCCCGCTCACTCAGCAAACTGCCTTTTCCAAAAGCCCCCTTCTGGAATACACTTTAGGGCTATTAACAAAATAACCACACCATCTTAAAAGTTTCTTCCCCAGGCAGTTAATCTGATCTACCATTCTATGTAGCCCCCCCACCTCCAGTCACTGCACTGCATTTCAAACCACTTTTTTATAATGCTGTTTATGTCTACAGGGAGCATTGTCACAGGAAAGTAGCATCCAGCTTCAGGAACCCTACCACACAGGCCACCAGAAAGAAGGTACCAAAGCCTTGGGACTCACACCACCAGATTCAGGAACAGTTATTACCCTTCAACCATCAGGTTCTTGAACCAGAAGGGACAACTTCTCAATTTCACTCACCCCATCACTGATCTATGGATTCACTTTCAAGGACCAATCATCTCATGTTCTCGATCGTTCAAGGTTTAAAGTACATTTATTATCAAAGTACAGATATGTCACCATATACAACCCTGGGATTCATTTTCTTGCAGACATAGTAAATAAATACATAATAGAATTAATAACCAGAATAGGTTCAATGGAAGATCTCACCAGCTGGGCATTCAACCAATGTGCAAAAGACAACAAACTGCAAATACAAAATGGAAGAAATAATAATGATAATAATAGTACGTAAATAATAAATATTGAGAACATGAAATGAAGAGTCCTCAAGAGTGAGTTCACTAGATTGAAGGATCATTTCAATGATGGACGAGTAAAGTTTTGTGAAGTTATCCCCTCTGGTTCAAGACCATAATGTTTGAGGAGTAGTAACTGTTCCTGAACCTGGTGGTGTGAGTTCTGAGGCTCCTGTACGTTCTTCCTGATGGCAGCAATGAGGAGAGAGCATGATCTGTGTGGTGGGGGTCCCTGATGATGTAAGCTACTTTCCTGTGACAATGCTCCATATAGATGTGCTCAATTGTGGGAAGGCCATAAGGATTTGGAGAATGGGAATCCTAGCAAACTGGCTTGTAATTCACAAAAATTTATTGTGCTTGCAGGAGAATGAATGTATGGTAAATGGGAGGCTTTTAAACATGAAATAGGGAGAATTCAGGTACAGCATGTTCTATTTGGAATGAAGGGAAAACTGGCAAGTTTAGGGAATCTTGGATGAAGAAGAATACTGAGAAAATCTGGTCAGGAAAAAGAAGGAATAATATGCTAGATATCGGATCTAGGGTCAAGCAGTCCCTTGAGTATAAAGAATATTGGAATACATTTAAGAGTGAAATTAGGAAATTAGATTTAGAGTTGGCACAAATATAGATTTAGGGGTGCCATGATAGTGTACTGGTTAGTGCAACGCTATTAAGTTCGGGACTTTGAATCTCACTGCTGTCTGTAATGGAGTTTGTACATTCTCTCCTTGACTGTGTGGGTTTCCTCCAGGTGCTCCGGTTATCTACCATAGTCCAAAGATGTACAGTCAGGGTTAGTCATTTGTGGGCATGCCATATTGGCACTGAAACTCTTGGGCTGCTCAATAATTTGACTTAACACAAACGATGCATTTTTATGTACATGTGACAAGTAAAGCTAACCTTTGATCTCAAAAACATTTATTTTGCAAATACCGGAAATCCAGAGTAACACACACAAAATGCTGGAGGAACTCAGCAGGTCAGACAGCTTCTACAGAGAAGAATAAAAAGTGAGTGTAATCTTTAATCTTTTCTAACTTCCAGGAAGTGCTCCTCTCTGATTTCCTTCTCTTGGTTTTCCCTTATCCCTGTGCCCTCTTTACCTCCTGTCTTCACCTTACCCCCACCCTTGTGTGACCTACTCATTATCCACATCTTCCTCACTCTGATTCCTCACTTCCTTCTCTCTATCACACAGTTTACTCTTCTCTCCTTTTGGATTCCTTCTTCTTCAGACCTTTGCCCTTTCTGCCTATTACCTCCCAGATTCTCAATCATTTGCTTTTACCCCCTCCCTCCCCCACCTTCCTATTTTCCTGTCTCACCTATTACCTACCAGCTCATAGTCCTCTCCTTCACTGCCCCCCAGACTTTTATTCCAGCCTCTGACCACTGTCTTGGTCCATCAGCCCAAAATGCTGACTGTTCATTCCCCTCCATAAACGTTGCCTGACCTACTGAGTTCCTTGAGTATGTTATGTGTTTTGCTTCAGATTTCCAGAATCTGCAGAAGCTCTTGTGTCTGAATTCTCTGGTGGAGCTTGGACAAGATTTGTGCTGATATCCCAAAATTGCCATCACAATGTTGGCAAATGCCAGCAGTTCAAATTCTTGACCATAAACTACACTCAGTGGCCATGTTATTAGGTAAATCTGTACAACTGCTCATTAATTAAATATCTTATCAGCCAATCATATGGTAGCAACTGCATAAAAACATACAAAGGCAACACGAGTGAATCTGCAGATGCTGGAAATAAATAAAAACACAAAATGCTGGCAGAACTCAGCAGGCTAGACAGCATCTATTGGAGCTGGTAGTGACAATGATTCAGGCCAAAACCCTTCATCAGGAAATCCTTCATTGGGCTAAAACCCTCCTGATGAAGGTTTTCGGCACGAAACATCGTCACTACCTCCTCCATAGATGCTGTCTGGCCTGCTGAGTTCTGCCAGCATTTTGTGTTTTTTATAAAAACATACAAATATGGTCAAGAGGTTCAGTTGTTGTTCAGACCAAACATCAGAATGAGAAAAAAATTTGATATGAGTGACTTTGACCATGGAATAATTGTTGGTGCCAGACGGGGTGGTTTGCGTATCTCAGAAGCTGCTGATCTCCTGGGATTTTCATATAACAGTCTTTAGAGTTTACAAAGAATGGTGCAAGAAACAAAAAAACAAGTGAGTTGCAGTTCTGTGAGCAATAAATGCTTTGTTATTGGGAGAGATCAGAGGAGAATGGCCAGACCGGTTCAAACTGGTGACAGTAAATCAAATTAACACATTTTACAACAGAAGTGTGCAGAAGAACATCTCTGAATGCACAACACGTTGAACCTTGAAGTGGATGGGCTACAGCAGTAGAAGGCAATGAACATACACTGAGAGACCATTTGAGTAAATACACGAGGTAGCTAATAAAGTGGCCATTGAGTGTATATCTCAATTCCAAACAAAGCAATTCATTAATAGAAGGTTCTCAGCCCGAAACGTCGACAGTGGAAGGGTCTCGGCCCGAAACGTCGACAGTGGAAGGGTCTCAGCCCGAAACGTCGACAGTGAAAGGGTCGAGGCCTGAGACGTCGACAGTGGAAGGGTCTCGGCCCGAAATGTCGACAGAGGGTCTCGGCCCGAAACGTCGACAGTGGAAGGGTCTCGGCCCGAAACGTCAACAGTGGGTCTCGGCCCGAAACGTCGACAGTGGAAGGGTCGCAGCCTGAAACATTGACAGTGGAAGAGTCTCGGCCCGAAACGTCGACAGTGGAAGGGTCACGGCCCGAAACGTCGACAGTGGAAGGGTCGCGGCCCGAAACGTCGACAGTGGAAGGGTCTCGGCCCGAAACGTCGACAGTGGAAGGGTCTCGGCCCGAAATGTCGACAGTGGAAGGGTCGCGGTCCGAAACGTCGACAGTGGAAGGGTCGCGGCCCGAAACGTCGACAGTGGAAGGGTCTCGGCCCGAAATGTCGACAGTGGAAGGGTCGCGGTCCGAAACGTCGACAGTGGAAGGGTCTCGGTCCGAAACGTCGACAGTGGAAGGGTCACAGCCCAAAACATTGACAGTGGAAGAGTCTCGGCCCGAAACGTCAACCGTGGGTCTCGGCCCGAAACGTCGACAGTGGAAGGGTCTCGGCCCGAAACGTCAACAGTGGGTCTCAGCCCGAAACGTCAACAGTGGAAGGGTCGCAGCCCGAAACATTGACAGTGGAAGGGTCTTGGCCCGAAACGTCAACCGTGGGTCTCGGCCCGAAACGTCGACAGTGGAAGGGTCTCGGTCCGAAACGTCGACAGTGGAAGGGTCACAGCCCAAAACATTGACAGTGGAAGAGTCTCGGCCCGAAACGTCAACCGTGGGTCTCGGCCCGAAACGTCGACAGTGGAAGGGTCTCGGCCCGAAACGTCAACAGTGGGTCTCAGCCCGAAACGTCAACAGTGGAAGGGTCTCGGCCCGAAACATTGACAGTGGAAGGGTCTTGGCCCGAAATGTCGACAGTGGAAGGGTCTTGGCCTGAAACGTCGACAGTGGGTCTCGGCCCGAAACGTCGACAGTGGGTCTTGGCCCGAAACGTCAACAGTGGAAGGGTCTTGGCCCGAAACGTCGACTGTGCTTCTCCTTATAGCTGCTGCCTGGCCTGCTGTGTTCCACCAGCATTTTGTGTGTTTTGTCCGAATTTCCAGCATCTGCAGATTTCCTCATGTTTGCTAACTAATGGAGCAGCTTTCGGGGAATTTTTATCAAGGTAGGTGGAGCAGAAATCCATTGTTATGAATAGAAATTCCCAAGGAATGACAATGAAGTACAATATTAGGTGTGACAACAAGGATAACTCTTGCATCACTTAGGGTGTAGCATGGAACAGGTGGTGTCATATAGTGAGTCAAATCATATTTTGTTCTGGGCATATGTACTCAAGTAAAAACAACATTAAAAGTTAAAATATGACTAAGTTAGTCATAAGGTGACTAACAATGTCAGAATCAGAATCAGGTTTAATATCACTGACATAATGTATGTCATGAATTTTGTTGTTTTTCAGCAGTGGTATAGTTCAATATATAATTATTTTTTAAAAACTGTATATTATAATGTTATTTATAAATATGTATATGCCAATAAGTAGTTCAAAAAGAGAGCAAATAAAGAAAAAAAAGGGAGGTAGCATACATGGGTTCAATATCCACTCAGAATTCTAATGGCTTAAAACTCACACTACCAGGGGTTCAGGATCAGTAATTGACCCTCAACCATCAGGCTCTTGAACCAGAGGGGATAACTTCTCTCAACTTCACTCACCCCTTCACTGCTGCTCCCACAATCTATGGATTCATTTTCAAGGACCTTTCCCCTCATGTTCTTGAAAATGAATCTCAGGGTTGTATATGGTGACATTTATGTATTTTGATAATAAATTTACTTTGAACTTTGAAGTTTGAAGAAGCTGTTCCTATGCTGTTGAGTACAAGATGATAAGAGGCATCGATCGAGTGGACAGCCAGAGACATCTATCCAGGATAGAAATGGCTAATACATGGGGACATAATTTTAAGGTGATTGCAGGAACATATCGGGGAGGATGTCGAGGTAAGTTTTTTTTTACACGGAATGGTAAGTCCATGGAATGCTCTGCCAGTGGTGGTCACAGAGGCAAATATAGAAAAGGCATTTAATAAACAATTAGGCATATAGATAAATAGAAAAATGGGTAATGCAGGGTGAAAGGATTAGACTGGTTTCTGAGTAAATTTAAAGGTTCACACAACATCGTGGATCGAATAGCCTGCACTGTACTGTACTGTACTGTGCTGTTCAATGTTCTAAGTACTATATTAGTGTGGTGAACTACGTGTGCCTGTCTGGATAAAATAAAAGCCGATATCTCGCCTTTACGTCTCAGAGTGAGTTATTGATGGTGCATCAATTTTATTGACTGGAAGAAGGAACCAACAGTGAGTGACCACCATACTACATCCTGGAGACTGAGAGGCCGGGCTCAGGCTAAGATCGCCTTTATACAGGGGTCTGTGGGAGGAGCCACAGGAGCAGTCAGCAGGGGGCGTGTCCAGACAGGTATATGTAGTTCACCACAATTAGAGGACTAGACGGAAACAAAATTTCTATTGATACTATATTTTCAAAACCTTTTCACACAACAAATCAATTAACAGATGATGAAGAGTATTGATAATGGCTGGGGTCACCTATCCTGTAAAGACACACTCCAGAAAAAGACAATGGCAAACCCACTTCTGTAGAAAACTTGCCAAGAACAATCATGGTCATGGAAAGACCATGATCGCCTGCATCATTCTAGGCACGTTACAAAACAAACAACTGACAAGGAAGGAACAATTACATCTTTTTTAGAAGCGCATTTGTTTTCTCCCCAGTTTTAACTTAATTTAATTATGATGGGTGTAAATTGGGTAAATGTATGCAGGCTTTTTCCCCTAAGTTTGGGTGAGATCATTGGTTGAGGGTAAAAGGTGAAAAATTTGATTGGAACACAAGGGGGAACTTTTTTACTCAGAGATTGGTGAGAGTGTGGAACGAGCTGAGGGAGGATGTGATGAATATGGGTTCAATTTCAACATTTAGGAGAAATTAGGATAGGTACATGGATGGAAGGGGTATGGAGGTTATGGTCCAGGTGCAGATCAATGGGGCCAGTCAGAATAATAGTCCAGCTTGAACTAGATGAGTCAACAGGCCTGTTTCTCTGCTACAATGTTCTATGACTCTATGATTCAATTAACGCAATTTAATTTAACTTCATTGTGTTTTTTTTCTAATTGGTTCATGTGATTTTGAATACTTCTCAATGTCAAAGATATTCACAGAGTTTAAATAACAAGGAGCATTTTGACATGAATACTGGATGTTATATAGAACATGGAACAGTACAGTACAGTGCAATACAAGTTCTTAAGCCCGTAACGTTGTGTCATCTATTTTACCTACTCTAAGATCAATCTAACCCTTGCCACCTACAGAACCCTCCACTTTCCTATCATCAATATGCCTATCTAAGAGTTTCTTAAGTGTCCCTTATGTATCTGCCTCTACCACCACCCCTGGCAGGGGTCTCCATGCACCCAATACACTGTGTAAATATCCTATCTCTGACCTCCCCCTATGCTTTCCTCCAATCACCTTAAAATTATGCTCTCTCGTATTAGCCATTTTCACTCTGGGAAAAAGTCAGTATTGCTATCTGCTTGTGCTAGCTGACCCTTGCTCTCTGCTGCCACAGGCTTCTCTCATGCACTGGGAATCAGCTTCCTTGAGGAGGATGGTGCCCTGGACCAGCTAGAATGAACAACATAATCTGGTGCAGAAGCAAATGACTTCAAGGCAGAGGAAGGTCTAACGCACTGTGAGACAAGTAAAAAGTTTAAAGTTCTAAGCAATTGTATTTTCAAAGTATATACTGTATATGTCACCATATACAATCCTGAGATTCATTTTCTTGTTAGCATACTCAATAAATCCATAATAGAATCAATGAAAGACTGTATCAACTCAGGCATTCAACCACTGTGCAGAGACAATAAACTACAAGTACAAAGAGGAATAATAATAATAATAATAATAATAAATAAGCAATAACTATCAAGAACATGAGATGAAGAATCTTTGAAGGAGAGTGCATAGGTTTTGGGAACATTTCAATGAAGGGGCAAATGAACTTGAGTGAAGTTATCCCCTTTGGTTCAAGAGCCTGATGGTTGAGGGCTAATAACTGTTCCTAAACATCATGGTGTCCTATTGATAATGGATTACTGTTGGCATGCTGCTGAGGGTAGCTGGCAGTGTCATACCCTGGTGAGATAGGGACATGCATATCCTAGCCTGCAAAGTCAGCTCTGGCAGACAGGAAGGTGGTTCTGCAGTGTGTCATGGAAAGCGAAGGGGATGACAAAGCACAGAGAATGTCCTGGTCATCCACTGCAACCAAGGAAGGACCCAGTTTGTGTCACTACTTTGTACCACCGGACGTGGATTTCTGAGGTCAAGATAGTGGAACTGGCCCAGTGCAATGGCTTTTCTGCTTTCAAAATTCTCCCGCCAAAAGTCCCCTGTCATTGTTGGACAGGACAGACAACCATCACAGTTGACATACATCAACTTTCCCCTACCCTATATCCTATGACTAAGTACAGCTCTAATGCCATATTTAGGTTTGCTAATGACATCTTTGTTATTGCTCAAATCAAATCTAGATGCAAATTGGCATAAAAGAGGGAGTTTGAAAATTTGGTTGAATGGTGCCTCAACAACAATTTCTCACCCACCATCAGCAAAACCAATGAACTGATTGTTGATTGGAGGAGAAGGGAACTGGAGGTCCATTAGCCAGTTTTCTTTGGGAAACTGGAGGTGGAGAGGGTCAGTAACTTTAAATACATGGCATCACCATTTCAGAGAATTTGGCCTGGGACCAGCAAGTCAGTGCCATTATAAGAAGGTACAACAGCACTTCTACCTTCTAAGAGATTTGTGTAGATTTGACATGTCATCTAAATCTTCGACAGTCTTCCTTAGATGCACAGTGGACAGTATCCTGACTGGTTGTATCATGACCTGGTTTGAAAACACCAATTCCCAGGAACAGGAATGTCCACAAAAACTGGTGGATACAGCTCAGCCCATCATAGGTAAAGCCACCCCCATTATAGAGCACGTTCACAAGGAGCACTGCCAGAAGAAAGCAGCATCAATCATAAAGGACCTCCACCATCTAAGCCATGCTCTCTTCTCACTACTATCATTGTTGGCAGGAGGTAAGGAGCCGTAGGTCCCACTCCACCAGTCACAGAGTGCACAGAAACAGGCCCTTCAGCCCTTCTAATCCATGCTAAAGCCATTTAAACTACCTATTCCTATTGACCGGCTCCAGTACCATAGCCTTCCATACCCTACCATCCATGTACCACCCCAAATTTCTCTTAAACAAGCTTGCATGTACCACTTGTGCTGGCAGCTCATTCCACACTCTCACGACCCTCTGACCCTTCACATTCCCTTAAACATCTCACCCTTCATATTTAACCAATGACATCTAGCTGTTGTCCCACCCAACCTCAATGGAAAAACCGTGCTTGCATTTACCCTATCTATACCCTTCATAATTTTATATACCTCTATCAAACCTCTCAATCTTTGATGTTCTGAAGAATGCAGTCCTACCCTATTCAATCTTTCCTTATAACTCAGGTCCTCTAGACCCAGCAACATCCTTGTTAAGGTTCTCTGTACTCTTTCAACCTTATTTACCCCATTCCTGTAGGTATGATGGAAACAACAAACTGCACACAATACTCCAAATTAGGGCTCTCCAATGTCTTATAAAACTTCAACATAATATCCCATCTTCTGTACGCAATACATTGATTTATGAAGGCCAATGTGCCAAAAGCTTTCTTTACAGCCCGATCTACCTGTGATGCCATTTTCAATCAATTATGTCTTTGTATTCCCAGATCCCTTTGTTCTACGACACTCCTCAGTGCCCTACTCTTCATTGTGTAAGACCTACCCTGGTTGGCCCTACCAAATGCAAATCCTCACACTTGCCTGCATTAAATTCCATCTGCAATTTTTCAGCCCATTTTTCCAGTTGATCTAGATCCCTCTGATCTAGATCCTTCCTCACTGTCCACTACACCCCCAATCTTAGTGTCATCCACAAATTTGCTGATTCAGTTTACCACATTTTCATCCAGATCACTGAAGAAGATGATAAACAGGAAAGGACTTAGCACTGATCCCTGCTGCACACCACTAGTCACAGGCCTCCAGTCAGATAGGTAACCCTCTATTACTACTCAAACACGAGGAAAACTGCAGATGCTGGAAATTCAAGCAACACACACAAAATGCTGGTGGAACACAGCAGGCCAGGCAGCATCTATAGGGAGAAGCACTGTTGACGTTTTGGGTCGAAACCCTTCAACAGAACTAACTGAAAGGAAAGGTAGTAAGAGATTTGAAAGTAGGAGGGGGAGGAGGAACTCTGAAATGATAGGAGAAGACCGTGGAGGGTGAGATGAAGCTGAGAGCCGGAAAGGTAATTGGCAAAAGGGATACAGAGCTGGAGAAGGGAAAGGATCATGGGACGGGAGGCCTAGGGAGAAAGAAAGGGGGACGGGAGCACCAGAGGGAGATAAAGAACAGGCAGAGTGATGGGCAGAGAGACTAAAAAAGGAAGAGGGAGAAAAAGATTAAATATATCATGCAAACACAAAGAAATCTACAGATGCTGGAAATTCAAACCCTTCATCAGGACGAAGGGTCTCAGCCCGAAATGTCAACAATGCTTCTCCTTATAGATGCTGCCTGGCCTGCTGTATTCTACCAGCATTTTGTGTGTGTTGTTTAAATATATCAGGGATGAGGTAAGAAGGGGAGGAGGGGCATTAATCTATCTGCCCATCACTCTGCCTGTTCTCCATCTCCCTCCAGTGCTCTCCTCCCCCTTTCTTTCTCCCTAGGCCTCCTGTCCCATGATCCTTTTCCCTCTCCAGCTCTGTATCACTTTTGCCAATCACCTTTCCAGCTCTCAGCTTCATCCCACCCCCTCCGGTCTTCTCCTATCATTTCGCATTTCCCCCTCCCCCTCCTACTTTCAAGTCTCTTACTATCTTTCCTTTCAGTTAGTCCTGACGAAGGGTCTTGGCCCGAAACATCGACAGTGCTTCTCCCTAGATGCTGCCTGGCCTGCTGTGTTCCACCAGCATTTTGTGTGTGTTACCTCTATTACCACTCTCTGGCTTCTCCCACAAAGCCAATGCCTAATCCAATTTACTACCTCATCCTGAATGCCGAATCACTGAACCTTCTTGACCAGCCTGCCATGTGCGACTTTGTCAACTGCTTTACAAAGTTCATGTAGTCAACATCCAGTGTCTTGCCTTCATCCACTTTCCTGGTAACTTCCTCAAAAAACTTTATAAGATTGGTTAGACGTGACCTGCAACACATGAAGCACTGCTGACCACCCTTAATCAGTCCATGTCTATCCAATCCTTTAAAATACATTCCAATAACTTTCCCTCAACTAATGTCAGACCCATCAGCCTATAAATTCCTGGTTTTGGATGTATTATGTTTCTTTATTTTCCTGTAACTGCCTGCAAGAAAATGGATCTCAATGTAGAATATGGTGATGCAGTATGCATATTTTAATAATTAACTTACTTTGACTTTGACATCGTCCGCCAGCTGCAGTAAGATCAGCAAACACATCTAATAGTACCTTTACCTCTTGAGTTGGGCTGTGAATTAGTCCATCTTCAGCTTCAAACATCTCCCATCGCAGATTCTGTAGTGTAATTCGCATCTAGGAGGATAACAGTTTGGGAAAAATCAGAATTTCAACAACTCTGAATCTGTTGATAAATCAAATTCTTGGGGCTCCTATGGATTTTGTCTAAAATGAAAAGTAGTTCTTCACCTGTTTTTGCTAAATGTTTAATGCTTTATAACACTCGTAACACAAAATAATAATTCTCTGAAATCTCAAAAGTTCAGCGTCCAGAAGCAGAATCAGAATCAGGTTTATTATCAGATATACATTGTGAAATTTGTTGCTTACCAACAGCAGTACAGTGCAAAACATAAAGTATTACTATAAGTTACAATAAGAAATATAAAAAGTGCAAAAAGAGAACAAAGTAGTGAGGTATTCATGAACCATTCAGAAACCTGATGGTAGAGGGAAAGAAGCTGTTCCTAAAATGTTGAGTGCGTTTTTTCAGGCTCCTGCACCTCTTCCCTGATGGTAGTAATGAGAAGAGGATGTGTCCTGGATCTTCAGGGTCCTTAATGACGGATGTCACCTTCTTGATAGACATCTCCATAGCCTATTGAAGATGTCCTCAATGGTGGGGAGGGTTGTACCCATGATGGAGTTCACAGGGTTTCTCATACTTCCTTCAAGTTCTCCAGGTCCAATTTCACAGGCTTTTCCTTAAACTAACTGGGAACCTAAATTCCGCACTTCCATAACACTCAACTACTTAACTACTTCCCACACTCGATTTAAATCATCAAGGATCCATTCTGCATTCCCTTTAAACTGGATAAATTAAAATGCTGCTACTAAATATCTAAAGAATATGAATTAAAATTATGTTGGAATATTAATAAATCTATAGAAACTCTGCCACTCTGACTCCACCAAATTTGTAAGGGTATCAGATTATCAGAGTTAGAATATAAAACATAAAACAGTAGAGCACATGAGAAAGCCCTACAATGTTGTGCTCAACTAATAAAATTAGTAATCAAATGACCCATTACTTGTCTATCACTGAACTGTTCCCAAAAACTATGGACGTCAAGGATGTCTTAGAGCAGTTGCAGAAGATTCTCAAGGGGGACGATGAGCAGCCATAGGTCATGGTGCATATTGGCACTAGTGACATACGTAGCAAGGGGAAGAGATCTTCACAGTGAGTTTTGGGAATTAGGAAAGAGGCTGAGGAGAAAGACTTTCAAAGTAGCATTCTCTGGATTACTCCTAGTGGCATGTATGAGTCAGGGCAGGAATAGAATGATAGTATAGATGAATGAATGGCTGTGGAACTGGTGCCGGGCAGGGCTTCAGATGCTTGCATCATTGAAACCTCTTCTGGGGAAGGGGGTGACCTGTACAAGAGGGTGGGAAGCACTGAACCTGAAGGCAACCAGTATCCTGGCCAGGAGGTTCTCCGGTGCTGCTCGGGAGGGTTTAAACTAGTTTTGCAGGGGGTTGGAACCAGAACACCAGGTCCGAAAGTGGAGGGATGGAGAGAAAGGTAGATGTCAGGAAGGAGCAAAGTAAACAGGTACGACAGGATGGACAGTTTGAAGTGTGTGTATTTTAACGCTGGGAGTGTTATGGGGAAAGGTGATGAAGTTAGAGCATCAGTCAATACACAGAACTATGATGTGGTATATCCATTACAGAGACTTTATTGAGAGAGGGACAAGAATAGGTGATCAATATCCCAGGGTTTCGATTATTTAGAAAAGATGGGGGGGGGGGGGAGGCGGAGTTGCGCTACTCATTAGAGACAATATCGTAGCTGCACTTAGAGGGGCCAGAATAGTGTCTACATGGGGAATACTCAAAAACAGGAAAGGTGGAATCCCTCTGTGGGACTGCACTGCAGACACCTCCCCATCCCCCAACAGTGAGCAGTTATGGAACAGTGACCACAACACCATAAGTTTTAAGATAGCTATAGATAAAGATAAGTATAGACTCTGCTGTTCGAACAACTTCTCAGCACACTTATATTTAGCAAATGACGTCAGCCACTAATCTTCAAATCTGAATATATGTAGACTTAGTTTAAAATGCAACTCTGAATAATAGGTTCCTAAAAGCCTAAATCACAACGCTGATTAAAATCCACTTAGATGTCTGCGGAGTGGGTGCAATTTCGGATGTATGAAATTTACATGTAGTTTCAACGAAAACCATTGTAGATACATTGTAAATATGGAAATGTTTAGCACATAAAATATTAAGCCCCATGTTGGGTTAGCCAGATCTTTCCACCAAAAGCATTGCCAATTAATGCCTGCTTCATATCCACCAGTACTTTCCTCCAGTGATTTCATTCATGCAACAACATTTGCGGGGGAGTATTAAGTTGGAGAAGGACAAATTACAAAAGCATTTGAAAGGAGCTAAGGAGTGTTAATTGACAACAGCTGGTTTTGGGCAAGTCCAAATCCAACATGTGAAGGATTTAAGAGCATTTGGAAAACTATGGTCTAATTAGAGAGAGCCATCTAGGCTTTGTGCAGGGCAAGTCATGTATTACCAACTTGATTGAGTTTTTTGATCAGCTGATGAGTGTGATTGATGAAGGTAGAGATGTGGATGTGTCTGCCCTACATGGATTTTAGTAAGGTGCTTGACTAAGTCACTCATGGCCTTTCTCCTGCCTTCTCCCTGTGACCCTGATTAATCAAGAACCTTTCAACCTCCATTTTAAATATACCCAATGACTTGGCTTCCAAGGCCATATGTGACTATGAATTCCACAGATTCACCCCCCCACCTGAATAAATTATCCTTCACAGGAGACACGGGTGGTTATTTTGATTTATCCACCTGTAGATCAAAAGCAAAGTATCCATCTGTGGCTCCTATGGAGCCATATATTCACTCAAAAGCAAAGTAGATTGTCATCAGAATTATTAATATTTCACCTTTTTAATGTATTCAGTCTCTTCTTTGATTTGTGAGAGAGCAGATCCATAAAGTGGTTTTCTTTCTTCTTTTTCATGATTGTTGACTTCCAATGCCTTGATTTCACTGTGGTACATTGTGGGCACAATAATTATATAACCTTATTTGAAGAACAAAAAGAAAGATATTAGAGAATCCTATATATTGCTTTGATGTTTCATAACTCTGAATGGTGTGTTTGTACTTCTTCTAATCAGATGTACATTCAGTAGCCACTTTATTAGCTACCTCCTGCACCTAATAAAGTGGCCTTTGAGTGTATGATGGTGCCTTCCTTTTGCTGTAGCCCATTTATTTCAAGGTTCAACATGTTGTGCATTCAGAGATGCCCTTCTGTACACCATTATAAGACCATAAGACCATAAGGTATATGATCAGAATTAGGCTAATTGGCCCATTGAGTCTTCTCCAACATTTCATCATGGCTGATCCATTTTTCCTCTCAGCTGCAGTCTCCTGCCTTCTCCCCGTATCCCTTCATGCCCTGACCAATCCCCAATCTCCTACCTTCTCCCCAGATCCCTTCATGCCCTGACCAATCCCCAATCTCCTACCTTCTCCCCGTATCCCTTTATCCCCTGACCAATCCCCAGTCTCCTACCTTCTCCCCATATCCCTTCATGCACTGACCAATCCCCAATCTCCTACCTTCTCCCTGTATCCCTTTATCCCCTGACCAATCCCCAATCTCCTACCTTCTCCCCGTATCCCTTTATCCCCTGACCAATCCCCAGTCTCCTGCCTTCTCCCCGTATCCCTTCATGCCCTGACCAATCAGGAATCTCTCAGCCTTTGCCTAAAATATACGTAAAGGCTTGGCCTCCACCGCTGTCTGTGGCAACAAATTTCAGAGTCATTTGAGTTTCTGTTGCCTTCCTGTCAGCACGAACCTGTCCAGCCACTTTCTTCTGATCTCTCTGACACTACCCACAGAACTGCCATTCACTGGATTTTTTAATTTGCTTTTTGCTCCATTCTCTATAAACTCCAGCAACTGTCAAGAATGAAAATCCCAGGAGATCAGCAGTTTTTGAGATACTTAAACCACCCCCCATCTGGTACCAACAACCATTCCACAGTCAAAGTCACTTCAAACTTTTAGAACAGAAGTAAGGAAGAATTCTTTTAGCCAAAGAGTGGTGAATCTGTGGAATATTCTGCCACAGACTACAGTTGAAACCAAGTCTGTGGGTATATTTAAAGCAGAAGTTAGATAGATTCCTGATTGGTTGCAGCATCAGGGGTATGGTAAGAGGGCAGGTGTATGGGGTTGAATGGGACCCAGGATAAGCCATGATGAAATAGCAGAGCAGATTTGATCAGCTGAATGGCCTAATTCTGCTCCTATGTCTTATGGTCTTACGATCACATTTCTTCCCCATCCTGATATTTGGTCTGCACAACAACTGAACCCCTCGATCATATCTTCATGCTTTAGTGCAGTGAATTACTGCCCCGTGATTGGATGATTAGATATTTGCATTGATGAGCAGGTGTACAGATGTTCCTAATAAAGTGGCCACTGAGTGCATGATGAACATTCAGATCAGACCATTGGTAAATTTTCTTGTGTAACTGTTCCAAATGAAGATTGGCTATCCAAAACATTGCCGCCATCCAGCACAGATTAAAAGATTTGCTTTTTTTTTAATATATTTGTCTGTCTGCCTATTTACTTACTGGGATACAGTGTAGAACAGGGCTTTCCAGCCCTTTGAGCCATGCCACCTAGCAGCCCCTGATTAAACCCAAGCCTTGATCATGGGACAATTTACAATGACCAATTAACCTACCAACTGTTACATTTTTGGACTGTGGGATGGAACCGGAGCACCCAGAGAAATCCAAGCAATCACAGGGAGAGCATACAAACTCCTAACAGACAGTGGCTGGAAACATACAACAAAACATATATCCTTGAGATTAATTTTGATGCAATGATATCAAAAAGTAAAGAAATACAATAACATTTTTGAAAAACTATAGATAAACAAAGTGATAAAGGATCTGCATGATCAGTAGGCAAGACTTGCTTTTCACTGTACCTTGGTACACATGACAATTATGAACCAATTCCAATTCTGCCACAGGCCATAGTAGTGCTTAATGATCAAAGTAAACTTATTGT
This sequence comes from Hypanus sabinus, assembly GCF_030144855.1. Taxonomy (NCBI): domain Eukaryota; kingdom Metazoa; phylum Chordata; class Chondrichthyes; order Myliobatiformes; family Dasyatidae; genus Hypanus; species Hypanus sabinus. Next base: position 99,670,098 of record NC_082719.1, on the reverse strand, counting down.
CAAAATAGGTATATGTCACAATGTACTATATTGAGATTCATTTTCTTGCAGGCATTTAAAGGAAAATAAAAAAATACAATTGAATTTATGAAAATTTGACACAAACGTGACTGACATACGATGTGCAAATAAAAATTAATAATACTGAGAACATAAATTGTAGAGTTCATCCACCATCCCTGTCCTGTTGAAAGTTTGATGACCACTGCTGTGTTTCTCAACATGCTGCTGTATAAATTACTGACACAACATAGTTAAGGATATAGGACCATAAAATATAGGAGCAGAAGTAGGCTATTCAGCCCATCGAGTCTGCTCTGCCATTCAATCATAATCTGATCCAATAATTCCAGTCATCCCCACTCCCCTGCCTTCTCCCCATACCCTTTTTTGCCCTGGGTAATCAAGAACCTATCTATCTCTGCCTTAAATACACCCAATGACTTGGCCTCTATGGCTGCTTGTGGCAACAAATTTACTACCCTTTGACTGAAGTAATTTCTCCTCATCTCAGTTCTAAATGGACATCCTTCAACCCTGAAGTTGTGCCCTCTTGTCGTAGAATCCCCTACCATGGGAAATAACTTTGGCATATCTAACCTGTTCAGGCCCTTTAACATTTGGAATGTTTCTATGAGATCCTCCCTCATTCTCCTGAACTCCAGGGAATACAGCCCAAGAGCTGCCAGATGTTCCTGTTACGGTAACCCTTTCATTCCTGGAATCATTCTCGTGAATCTTCTCTGAAGCCTCTCCAATGTCAGTATAAATGTCAATATAAGTTCCTTCTAAAATAAGAAGCCCAAAACTGCATACAATACTCCGTGTGGTCTCACCAGTGCCTTATAGAGCTTAAACATCACATCCCTGCTCTTATATTCAATACCTCTAAAAAAGAATGCCGACATTGCATTCGTCTTCTTCACAACTGACACAATCTGAAGGTTAACCTTTAGGGTATCTTGCACAAGGACTCCCAAGTCCCTTTACTTCTCTGCATTTTGAATTCTCTCCCCATCTAAATAATAGTCTACCCATTTATTTCTTCCACCAAAGTGCATGACCATACACTTTCCAACATTGTATTTCATTTGCCACTTCTTTGTCCATTCCCCTGAACTATCTAAGTCTCTCTGCCGGCTCTCTGTTTCCTCAGCACTACTCGTTCCTCCACCTATCTTTGTATCATTGGCAAATTCAGCTACAAATTCATTAATACCGTAGTCCAAATCGTTGACATACATTGTAAAAAGTAACAGTCCCAACACCGACCCCTGTGGATCTCCACTGGTAACTGTCAGCTAGCCAGAATAGGATCCCTTTATTCCCACTCTGTTTTCTGCCGACCGGCCAATGCTCCACCCACACTAGTAACTCACCTGTAATTCCATGGGTTCTCATCTTGCTAAGCAACCTCATGTGCGGCACCCTGTCCATGGCCTTCTGAAAATCCAAGTACACCATGTCTACTGCATCTCCTCTGTCTACCCTGCTTGTAATTTCCTCAAAGAATTGCAGTATTCAGGAGGATTTTCCTTTCAGGAAACCATGCTGGCTTTAGACTATCTTGTCATGTGCCTCCAGGTACTCTGTAATCTCATCCCTAACCATCGATTCCATCAACTTCCCAAGCACTGATGTCAGGCTAACAGGTCTATAGTTTCCTTTCTGCTGCCTCCCACCCTTCTTAAATAACAGAGTAACATTTGTAATTTTCCAGTCATCTGGTACAATGCCAGAATCTATCGATTCTTGAAAGATCGTTGTTAATGCCTCCACAATCTCTCCAGCTACTTCCTTCAGAACCCGAGGGTGTATTCCATCAGGTCCTGGAGATTTATCCACCCTCAGACCATTAAGCTGCCTGAGCGCCTTCTAAGTAATAATTTTCACTGCACAAACTTCACTTCCCAAATATTCTTAAATGTCCAGTATACTGCAGATGTCTTCCACTGGAAAGACTGTTTCAAAGTACGTATTCAGTTCCTCTGCCATCTCTACACCTCTCATTACAATATCTCCAGCGTCATTTTGTATTGGTCCTATATCTACCCTCAACTCTCTTTTACACTTTATATACTTAAAAAAAAGCTTTTGGTATCCTATACCAACCTTCTCTTGAACATTCCTCTTGCAGCTGAGTCAATCTCCTTTATACACCTCTGAATGACAAATGTGGACAGACTTGTGTAATATGACACACCACCTGTTCACACTGTTACAATATAAACCTTCTGCCTTTCTGTTTAAACGTCTCTGCTTATGATGTACAATTTGGTAAGAACAAGGCAAAGCCTAACAATTTTTTAACTTTTTCTCCCCCCCCCCCCCCCCATATTTTGCAACCTTGCTACAGGCTCAATGTCAGTCTCGACTTTACTGCACTTTCCCATGTTTGCATGACCTCTTCCACCTTCTGAAGGTGTTGACAGAAACTAGTTGTGGGTAAAGATAAGTTTTCTGCAGGCACTACTTGTAATAAATATGCAACACTGAGCAATACAATGGCAGGTAATGACTTCAATGGGTCAGAATCACAATCGGAATCAGGTTTATTACCTCTGACAGATGTTGGGAAATGTGTTGCTTTGTGGCAGCAGTACAGTACAATGCATAAAAGAACTATATACTACCCTTTTTCTCACCCCTGATGGGTGGTATTTATGTGGATTTTTTCTTCAATCATATGTCCAGAGGCTTGGGAGCTTGAGGGTTCAGCACAGTATCCTCGCTGATCCACATTTATTACGATTGCTTTCTTCCTATCCTTGTCCAGTATTACCATGTCTGGTTGGCTGGCCAGTAACCGCTTATGGAAGTCCCACAGGATCCCAGCTCTGTCATTCTCCATACCTTCTCAGGCGTTTCCCATTTGGACTTGGGAGTGTCCAATCCACACTTGTTCCTGTGCTGTGCCATTTTGTTAGTGCCATTCACCGTATGCAGTCCCTGCCTGCATCTTGCACCCTGCCACTATGGGCTGGAACATTTCAGTGGATTCCTTGCACAATCTTCATCTTGGATCTTGTCTGGTGTGATAGACCCAGCTTCTATTGCTCTTGTGTAGCCATGAGCAGTACCTCTGTGCTCTCCCTCAGCCCTGCCATTTCCATTTATTGGTGGGACTTTCTAATGTCAGCCACCTCTGGTATCTGGCAATGGTACATCCCATGTAGTGGTTTTTCCTGCCATGGCCTCTGGCTTTGCTTAACCCACATCCATTTCCATGTCCTCTGACTGTTGTCTGAGGTATTCTCCTAGCAGGTCATCCTTGGGGGCCATCTTCCTGATATACTCATGGATGTTTCACATTTCTTCCAGGACTGTGGCCCTGACACTTCCAAGTCCCTGTCCTCCTCTATTCCGGCAGGTGTACAGTCGCTTCACGTTGGACTTTGGATGGAGTCCTCCATGTATTGTCAGTAGTTTCTGGGTCTTGATGTCAGTGGCTTCCAGTTCGTTCCTTGGCCTGCACACTGTTATGGCTGGATTTTTGATGACTGGTAGGGTGAATGTGTTGATGGCTCTGAGCTTGTTCTTCCCATTCAGCTGGCTTTTTAGGACCTGTCTCACTCTTTGGAGATACTTGGATGTTGCAGCCTTCCTTGTGTCCTCATTATGGCTTCCATGCGCCTGCATGATCCCCAGGTATTTGTAGCTGTCCTGTACATCTGATATGTGGCCTTTAGGTAACTCGACTCCCTCAGCCTCGATGGGTTTGCTTCTTTTCACTACCATCCGGCTGCACTTTTCCAGCCCAATGACATCCCAATGTCTTTGCTGTACACCCTTGTCAGGTGGATTAGTGAGTCAAATGTCTCTTCCATTTCTGGCAAATAGCTTGATGTCACCCATGTACAGGAGGCGGCTGGTGGTCTCTCCACTCTTGAACCTGTGCCCATGTCCAGTCTCTGAGATGATCTGGCTGAGGGGGTTCAAGCCTGTGCAGAACAGTGATGGGGATAGCGCATCACTCTGGTATAGTCCACATCCGATGGCCACTTGTGCTATTGACTTCGAGTTAACCTCTAGCATTGCATTCCAATGGCCCATTGAGTTCTTGATGAAGGTCCTTAGTGTCTTGTTGACCTTGTACAGAGACAGGTATTCCAGGATCCATGTGTGGGACATTGAGTCATATGCTTTCTGGTAGTCAGTCCAGGCTGTGCTTAGGTTGGTTTGCCTGGTCTTGCAGTCTCACATGACTGCGTTGTCTACCAGTAGTTGGTGTTTGGACCCTGTGGTTCCATTACCAATCTCCATCTGAGCGGGTCTCAGGAATTTACACACATGTTCCCTCAGCTCGGTGGCTATGATGCCTGACTGGAGCTTCCACGTTGTTGACAGGCGGGTTATAGGCCAGTAGTTAGATGGTGGTGCTCTGTTGTGAGGACCCTTCTCTATGAGTACTGTCCTTCCTTGAGTTAACCAGTCGGGGTGGGAACCTGCTTCAAGCATCTAGTTTATCTGAGCTACCAGCCGTGTTGTTAGTTTGTTCAGCCTACAGGCATGGATCATGTCAGGCCCTGGTGATGTCCAGTTCTTCATACTTGCTCCCTGTTGCTGGACATCTACTGCTGTGACGGTGACTGGTTCTTCCTCTGGGAGATTGCAGAGGCTTGCTTGTTTGTCTTTCAGCCACTGGGCTCTGGCGTTATGTGATGCTTCTTTCTGCCATATACTCTTCCAGTACTCCTCAGATGCTGTATTGGTAGATTCAGGTACTGGCATGTTGTTGGTCTGGGACTGTGCAAATAATTCTCCTGGTTCTTTGGAGAAGAGTGCATAGACTAACTGAAAGGTGGGAAGACCTAAGGCTTGTCTCAGCTATTATGGAAGTCCATAGCTGAAGCCCTGGAAACTGTCAAGTAACAGTTAACAGCTCTGGCTACCAGACTACAGAGGTACACTAAGGACGCAGAGGCCACGCAAATACTATTTTGTTCCATTCCAGCTTTTTTGGATTCCAGTTAATTGGGACAAGTTAGGACCAGTACATTTTGGCCCAACTAAGCTGCTGCCACAATTTTGCCGAAGTTTCATGGAAATAGTTAAAAAGTTATAAAAAATACAAACTGAGTAGCAAATTGCTTATTTAAATGAAATACACAACATATAAGAACACTGCCATTAGAATTACAGTACTACAGAACTGTATATTAGTTTTGAACAGTCATTGATGGAGGAATTAAGTGAGGGTCTGCAATGAAGAAAATCAGGACAGGCACCTAGTGCAGATAATGGACTGCCTTCATACATGTTTTGATGATTGCATCCTCCAAATCTTCACTCTCATTGTAACATTCAAGATGATTGTCAACAGATAACTCAAATTCTTCATCGTCCCTAACTTGTTGACATAGTGAAATCATTTCATTTTCACTCCTGGCTGTTTCTGGCATCTCCAAGCTTGAACGCTTGAAACCACAGTGAGCAAAACAGTTCTGAATTGTCTCATTGCTTATGTCTCACCAACTCTCAGTGATAAAAATCACTGAATACAAACACACGCAACTTGTGTTATTTAAAAACTGTTAGTTTTAAGCATGGCGTAGTGTACAGTGACCACTAAAGTGCACACGACTGACACTAGTAAAAACCAGTTTGGCAAGTTTCCTGCCCCATTAAGCGGTTTAGTGTCCCAAATAAATGAAGGAAATCAAGGCAATTTTCTAAATTTATCTTTGTTTTTAAGAGTTGCCCCAATTAACTGATGGCCAATTAACTTGAATACACACACACATACAGATATATATATAGACACACAGGGTCAATTTCAACATTTACAAGGCACATGGATGGGAAGGGCACAGACGCCAATGGTCTAGTGCAGGTCGAAGGGACTAGGTAGATAAATGATTTGGCACAGACTCAATACTGAAGGACCTGTTTCTATGCAGTATTGTCCTATGACTCTACAAACATGCCACGGGACACCAAAGATGAGAAAACAAGGCTCAAATCCCAAACACAAGAGTTTCTGCAGATGCTGGAAACCTTGAGCAACCCAGAACAACAGCGGGTCAGGCAGCATGTATGGAGGGGAATAAACAGTCAGCTTTTCAGGCAGAGCAACTTCATTGGGATTCGAAAGGAAGTGCTTGGAAAAGAAGCTAGTGATAGATGGAAGTGGTGAAGCTTGTGAACAAGAAGGAATCTAATAGTTGAGAACAGTGGACCATAGAAGAAAGGGAAGGAGGAAGGGCACCAGAGGGAAAAAATTGTTGGCAGAATTCTGTCTGAGTAGCCTACAGAGAGCTGTACAACACTGTACTGTTGTCACATAACAAGTTCCACAACATTTCTTAGTGATAATAAACCTGATTGTGATTCAGATACATAATATACATGAACATTGTCATTGGTGAAGGAACCATACAACAATCCCTTCCAGCCTTTTGAGCCACTCTACCCTGGCAACCCACAAACCTGATTAGCCCTAATGTAATCATGGAACAACATCAAATATTGAAAGGCCTTGACAGAGTGGATGTAGAGTGATATGGAGAGGACACTTCCTATGGTGGGAGAATCTAAGACCAGAGGGCACAGCCTCAGAATAGAGGGACGTCCTTTTCAGGGGTGCAGTGCTAGCCGGAGCGTACCCGGCACACCTTTAAGGAAAAAGCTGAACTAAACAAGCTAATTAATTAGGTGCTGCCCAGGGTGATTTGAGTATCTCAGAAACTGCTGATCTCCTGGGATTTTTATGCACAGCAGACTCTGGAGTTTACGAAGAATGGTGCCAAAAACAAAAAAAAATCCAGCAAGTGGCTGTTCTGTGAGCAAAAAAATCTTGTTAAATCCACTCGCTGGATGTTCTTTGTTTTTGGCACCATTCTTTGTAAACTCCAGAGACTGTTGTGCATAAAAATCCCAGGAGATCAGCAGTTTCTGAGAAACTCAAATCACCCCAGGCAGCATCTAATTAATTAGCTTGTTTCGTTCGGCTTTTTTCTTAAAGATGTGCCGGGTGCGCTCCGGCTAGCACTGCACCCCTGGTCCTTTTAGAACGGAGATGAGAAGAATTTTCTTCAGCCAGAGAGTCGTGACTCTGTGGAATTCATTGCCACAGATGCCTGTAGAGGCCAAGTTTTATGCATATTTGTTGGTAGATTCTTAGTTGGTGAGGGCGTGAAAGGAAGCGGGGAGAAGGCAGGAGATTAGGGCTGAGAGGGAAGATGAAATAGCAGAGCAGACTCGATGGGTCAAATGGCCTAATTCTGCACCTATATCTTATAGTCTTATGGTCTAATTTACAATAAACAATTAACCAACCGGGTGTGTCTGTGGACTGGCACCTAGTGCAGATAATGGACTGCCTTCATACATGTTTTGATGACTGCATCCTCCAAATCTTCACTTTCATTGTAACATTCAAGATGATTGTCAACAGAGCACCTGGAGAAAACATGTGCATTTCATGGGGAGGACCTACAGAGGCTCCTTAAAGAATGGCACCAGAAGTAACCTCTGAACTCCGGAATGCCCTGAGCTGTACCAGCATTCCACATACTGCTATGCTGCTGGGGCTATTGAATTTAACCACAGAACCATAGAACACTACAGCACAGTACAGGCCCTTCATGTTGTGCCGACCCATATAATCCTTAAAAAAAAGTACTAAACTCACACTATCCCATAACCCTCCATTTCCCTTTCATCCATGTGCCTGTCCGAGGTTCTTAAATACCCCTAATGTTTTAGCTTCCACCATCATCCCTGGTAAGTCATTCCAGGCACTCACAACCCTTTGTGTAAAAAACTTACCCCTGATGTCTCCCCTAAACTTCCCTCCCTTAATTTTGTACATATGCCCTCTGATGTTTGCTATTGGTACCCTGGGAAACAGGTACTGACTATGCACCCTATCTATGCCTCTCATAATCTTGTAGACCTCTATCAAGTCCCCTCTCATTCTTCTACGCTCAAAAGAGAAAAGTCCCAGCTCTGCTAAACTTGCTTCATATGACTTGTTCTCCAAACCAGGCAACATCCTGGTAAATCTCCTTTTCACCCTCTCCACAGCTTCCACATCTTTCCTATAATGAGGTGACCAGAATTGAACACAATACTCTAAGTGCAGTCTCACCAGAGATTTGTAGAGTTGTAACATGACCTCTCTACTCTTGAACTCAATCCCCCTGTTGATGAAGCCTAGCATCCCATAGGCCTTTTTAACTACCCTATCAACCTGTGCAGCAACCTTGAGGGATGTATGGATTTGAACCCTAAGGCCCCTTTGTTCATCCACACTCTTAAGTAACTGACCATTAATCCTGTACTCATTCTTCTAGTTAGTCCTTCCAAAATGCATCTCCTCACACTTGTCTGGAATGAACTTCCATCTGCCATTTTTCTGCCCAACTCTGCAGCCTGTCTATATCCTCTTGTAACCTTCAACGACCTACAGCTCCATCCACAACTCCTCCAATCTTCGTGTCATCTGCAAACTTACTCACCCATCCTTCCGCCTCTACATCCAGGTCATTTATAAAAATCACAAATAGCAGGGGTCCCAGGACAGATCCCTGCGGTACTCCACTAGTCACCAACTTCCAGGCAGAATACTTTCCTTCCACAACTACCCTCTGCTTTCTTCCTTTAAACCAATTTTTTTATCCAAACAGCCAAACACTTATCCCATGCCTCATGACTTTCTGGATGAGTCTCTCGTGAGGGACCTTGTCAAACGCTTTGCTAAAGTCCATGTAGACCACATCCACAGCCCTACCCTCTTCAATTTCTTTTGTTACCTCTTCAAAAAACTCAATCAGGCTCGTGAGGCACAATCTTCCCTTCACAAAGCCATGTTGACTATCCATGAGTAGACTGTATTTCTCCAAATGCTCATAGATCCTATCCTTAAGAATCCTTTCCAATAGCTTGCAGACCACTGACGTAAGACTCACCGGTCTATAGTTCCCAGGTTTCTCCCTATTACCTTTTTTTAAACAAGGGAACTACATTTGCCATTCTCCAGTCCTCTGGCACTTCCCCTGCAGCCAAAGAGGATTCAAAGATCATTGCTAATGGTCCTGCGATCTCTTCTCTCAATTCCCACAACAACCTGGGGTGTATCATATCCAGCCCTAGGGATTTATCAGTCTTAATGTTTTTAATTAATCTTCCTTAATCTCCACATTGTCCAGCACACAGACGTACTTCGACCTCATCCTGATCAAGATCCTTTTCACTTGTGAATACTGAAGCAAAGTATTCATTTAGGATCTCCCAACCTCCTCCGCCTCCAGGCACAGGTTGCACTCTTTATCCTTTAGTGGACCAACTTCATTCTCGTCATCCTTCTATTCTTCACATACTCATAGAATGCCTTGGGGTTCTCCTTAATCCTACATGCCAAGGCCTTCTCATGCCCCCTTCGAGCTCTCCTAAGTCCTTTCTTTAGCTCCTTCCTGGCTATCCTATATTTCTCATCAGCCCCTCCTACTTCCTGCTTCTTATATCTAACATATGCTTCTTTTTCCCTCTTGACGAGTTGCCTCACGTGTTTCGTCAACCACAGTTCCCTTTTCCTACCATTTTCTCCTTGCTTCAGTGGGACAAACCTATCCTGAACCCAGCTCAGGTGGTCCCTAAGCTTCTCCCATATTACTTCTGTGCTTTCCCCTTTGAACATCTGTTTCCAATTTACTCTCGCTAGTTCCTGCCTCATCCCTTCAAAGTTAGCCCTTCCCCAGTTAAGCACTTTACCATTTTGTCTGATTTTATCCCTTTCCATAGCTATGCTGAAGCTAAGGGGGTTGTGGTCACTCTCACCAAAATGCTCCCCCACCAAGAGGTCTGTCACCTGACCAGGTTCATTACCCAGAACTAGATCCAGTATAGCCTGTCCTCTCGTCGGCTGGTCCACATACTGTGTCAGGAATCCTTCACCTGACAAATTCAGCCCCATCTATCCCCCTTGCACTCAGGAGGTGCCAGTCAATGTGAGGGAACCCATAACTACTACCCTGTATTTCCTGCACAATTCTAAAATCTGCCTGCTTATCTGCTCCTCGGTGTCCCGAGGGCTACTTGGGGGCCTATAGACTACTCCCAGCACAGTGATTGATCCCTTCCTATTTCTGACTTCCAGAAAGCGGAACAAGATGGGAGAGAAGGGTTTTAAACAAAATAGCACCATCCACAATTTGGTAACACAATTCCTTGGGTGTGTTTGGTAATTTGATAATCTTTTTGAATGTCCCTTTTTAAAATGGAATGCATCCACAATAGCAACACACACAAAATGCTGGAGGAACTCAGCAGGCCAGGCAGTGTCTATGGAAAATAGTAAATAGTCAATGTATTCGGTTGAGACCCTTCATCAGGACTAGAAAAGAGTAAGTGGAGGGGGGAACAGAGGAAGACGTACAAGGTGGCAGGTGATAAGAGAAACTGGGAGAGGGGTGAAGTAAAGAGCTGGGAACCTGATTGGTGAAAGAGATGCTGGAAAAGGAGAAATCTGATAGGAGAGGGTAGTAGACCATGGAGGAAAGGAAAGGGGGAGGGGAACTAGACGGAGGTATTGCCAGGTAAGGAGATAAGATGAGTGAGGGAAATGGGAATGGGGAATGGTGAAGGGGTGGAGGTGCAATTACTAGAAGCTGGAGAAATCGGTACTCATGCCTTCAGGTTGGAGGCTACCCAGACGGAATATAAGGTGTTGCTCCTCCAACGTGACTGTGGCCTTATCTCAACAGTAGAGGAAGCCATGGACTGATATGTCAGAATGGGAGTGGGAAGTTAAATTGAAATGGGTGGCCACCAGGAGATACTGCTTTTTCTGGCAGACAGAGCAAAGGTGCTTGGTGAAGCAGTTTTCCAATCTACATTGGATCTCACCGATACACAGGAGGCCAGCTGGGAGCATTGGATACAGTAGATGATCCCGACAGACTCACAGGTGAAGTGTCGCTTCAGTTAGAAGGACTGTTTGGGGTCCTGGATGGTGGTGAGGGAGGAGGTATAGGGGCACTTGTTCCGCTTGCAAGGATAAGTGCCAGGAGGGGTATCAGTGGGGACAGATGAATGGACGAGGGAGTTGCGTAGGGGAAGGATCCCTACAAAAAGTGGGAAGTGTGGGGGAGGGAAAGATGGACTTGCTGGTGGCATCCCACTGGAGATGGTGGAAGTTACAGCGAATCATGTGCTGGACATGAAGGCTGATGGGGTGGTAGGTGAGGTCAAAAGGCACCCTATTCCTGGTGTGGTGGTGGGAGGATGGGGTGAGGGTAGATGTGTGTGAAATGGAAGAGATGCATTGATGGTGGAGGAAGAGAAGCCTCCACCTTTGAAGATGGAGGACATCTCAGTAGTTATACATCTCCACAGATTAGGAACAGCCTTTAGTATTCCTAATCACAATGAAATTTATTTAATATATTACTTTATTGCCCAAGCACAATGTGTATAGACTGAGATCATATTAATTGGGGTAGTGAACTGTTCAAACCACCCTTGATTCATGAAGTGTTAACTAGGTAGAATAAAACGATAAATGTGAGGAAGTCTGCAGATGCTGTAAATACAGAACAAGACACACAAAATACTGGAGGGACTTAGCAGGCCAGGCAGAATCCATGGAGGTGAATAAACAGTCAATGTTTTAGACCAAGACCTTTCTTCAGGACTGGAAAGAATAAATAGCTGGAGTGAGAGGAAAGATGTCAACTGGAAGGTGATAGGTGAAGCCAGGTGGGTGGGAAAGGTCAAGGACTGAAAAAAAAAGTGTGGTAAAAATTATCTCTTATAACAATGATCACTGAGGCACAGGGTGATGAGGATTTACTGACCAGTACCTTTATTGTTTAAACTAACAAACACATAAATTCATACATGAAATATCTTGTGTGAACGGCGGCCTGACTCTCCTGAATAAAGAAAGATCAGCAAAGGTTTTACCTGAGCAAAGGAGTCTACGAGGCGTTTCTCGTAGTCCCAATTCACTCAGGGTCGCTCTGCGATGGTTATTCTTCGAAGTCATCGCTGGCAGCACACACGAACCATCCACTTTTATATCTATTCCTTATCAATTCAAATATTGCATTCCAGTGTCACTGGCCACAGGTAATGTGTCTGTCCTTTAATAACTTGTTATTGGCTCTACTCCAAACCAGCATCCATTTATTGCCCTCTTCCCATCAAATGACAATCGATAATTTATGGCTCTTTGTTCTCAATCAGCAACCAGCTCGAATCACTCCAGGCAGGCACCAACCCCAACATTCACAAACCTGCATGATATATCCAACCAAAGAACATCTCACAATTAACTTCTTATTTGGAAATGATCTCCAGCTTAGCAGATTACCTGAAGTATCATTGTGTCTTCTTTAAAATATTGATCAAGCCCAGCATGTCAAGCTCACAAAATGGAGAATAAAGTGTCTTCACAAAATGGCAGCCTCTATCCCCAAGCACGTGGCAAGGACAAAGACAATTAGTCTGTCTGCTTCCACTGCCCTTGATTCATTTGAATTCACTGATTTATAGAAAGTAGTTTTTTTCTAGCCAACGGAAGGATTTTGATTTGAGAGGAGAGTCGACTATAGGAGAGGGAAGGAGGAGGGAACCCAGGGGGAAGTAATAGGCAGGTGAGAAATAAAAGGACAAAGTGGGGAATAGAGGAAATGGGAGGGGGCATGAAATTTGTATACTGGAAGGAGAATATGACATTCATGCTTTCAGTTTGGAGGATACACAGAAGGAATATAAGGTGTTCCTCCTCCACCTCATCTTGGCAAAAGTGGAAGTCATGGACCAACACATTGGAATGGGAATGGGAATCAGAATTAAAATGCTTTGCCACCAGGAAGTCCGGTTTGTGGCGGGTGGTGTGGAGATGCCAAAGAAGTGGTTTCCCCAATTTACAGCAGGTCTCACCAATATCGAGGAAGCCGCATTTACAGGACCAGAAATAATAAAACAATGGCAATCTTAAGAGTCTCGTAAATATCCCTATTGTACTGGTCTCTAGCACTTGTCCCAGCAGTGCATTCCAGGCACCCACAACTCTCTGTGTAAAATACCTACACTTCTGCTAAACCTTCCACCACAAACCTTAATCAGATGTCCTCTGGAACTGGCTAACACTACTCTTGGAAAAAGCTGCTGACTGTCCATTCTATTTATGCCTCTCATAATCTTATATACCTGTACCTCCATCAATATGCTTCTCACCCTCCTTCCCTCCAAAGAGAAAACCCCTAGCTTGCTCAAACTATCCTAATAAGATGTGCTCTCTAATCCAGGCAGTGTCCTGGTAAATCTCCTCTGCACCCTCTCTAAACCTGCACCAGACATGACCATGAACATCAGAGGCAAGCAGGGATCTAAAAATGAATTACCAAGCTTTCGGTCAAGATGTCATTGAGCTGCAGTCTCCGTTCAGAATATGCCTCAGACTTAGTTGTCATTTGCAAGTTCAAAGTTCAAAGTAAATTTATTATCAAAGTACATATATGTCACCATATACAACCATGAGATTCACTTCCATGTGGGCATAATCAATAAATCTTTAATAGAATAATAACAATAATAGAATCAATGAAAGACCTCACCAACTTGTGCGTTCAACCAGTGTGCAAAAGGCAACAAATGGTGTAAATACAAAAAAAAGAAATAATAATAATAATAATAATAAAATAAGCAATAACTATATAGAACATGAGATGAAGAGTTTGAGAAAGTGATTCCATAGGTTGTGGGAACAGTTCAGTGATGGGGTGAGTGAAGTTATCCCCTTTGGATCAGGAGCCTGATGCTTGAGGGGTAATAACTGTCCCTGAACCTGGTGGTATGAGTCGTGAGGCTCCTGTACCTTTTTTCCTGATGGCAGCAGTGAGAAAAGAGCATGCCCTAGGTCATGAGGTCCCTGGTGATAGATGCTGCCTTCTGTTTAATTGATTTTTAGGTTGGTACAAATGGTTTTGGTGACAGAGAAGGGAGTCTGGGGTCAGGTTAAGGCTTAGGGACAAGGATCTGGGGGAATTAGAGGTCAAACTAGAGTTTGGGTGGCAGCTCCAGGTTTGAACTCTTGCAGTGTGTATAAGTGATGAAGGACATCCTTGAGGAGACCAGTGAGGATGTGGGCTGGTGGCCACTCAGGTCAGTGAGTTGTCGACGGCTTGTGGGATCAGAGGTCCGTGTGGTAGAAGGCACGAGTGCTGGAGACCCCCCAGTTAGTAGGCAAGTACAGACTCTGAGACCCAGTGTTCAAGGTCCTGTCATCAGTGAGTCCGGAATTTGAGGCCAAGAGCTTGGAGTCCTAATCTACGGTCCTCATTCATTATCCAAGGGTTATTAATGAAGATCAAAGACTGAGAGTCAATCAGAAGCCTACGCGTCAAGGCATGATGGCTAGATGCCTCAGTCTGCGGGTGCTAAGGGGCTGTGGAGAGGAGTGTCTGTTGTGCACATGTATATAGTATATGTACAGGTATAAAGGTAGAAGACCTTTCGTCCATGGTCTTCTACCCTCTCCTATCAGATTCCCCCTTCTCCAGCCATTTATCTCTTTCATCTATCAACTTCCCAGCTCTTTACTTCATCCCTCCCCCTCTCACAGTTTCACCTATCACCAACCACCCCTCCCACCCCCACCTTCCTCTTCTGACTTTTCCCCTTACAAGTCCTGCAAAGGGTCTTAGCCCGAAATGCTGACTGTTTATTCATTTCTATAGATGCTGCCTGGCCTGCTGAGTTCCTCCAGCATTTTGTGGGTGTTGCTCTGGATTTTCAGCGTCTTTCTCGTGTTTGTAAAAGGACAAATAATATAGGTTGCATTGAACAATGGAATATTTCAGTTCCAAAGGAGGGGGCATAACTTTAAGGTGATTGGAGCAAATTATGGAGGGGGGTGAAGCCAGAGTTAAGTTTTTTTACAAAGGGAGTAGAAGGCACTGCTAGAGGCAGGTGCATTTGGGACACTTAAGAGACTCTTAGATAGGCACATAGATGATAGAAAAATGGAGGACTATGTGGGTGGGAAAGGTTAAATTGATCTTAGAGTAGATTAAAGGTCGGCACAACATGACGGACTATGATGTTCTATATTCTATTCTCTGTACTAAAATGAATTTTCCTGCTTATTCAAAGCCAAGGAAGTATCCATTAATTGGCATGGTTCTATGTCATATTTCAACCAGAAAACAAAAAGTAGGTTTCAAAAATAAAATAACTTACAGCTGTGGAATTATCGCCTTTGAATGAAATATCAGAGAGGATTAATCATACTCACTGTTTTAAAATGGAAGCAGATCTTTCAAACTGGATATACCTATTAATTCGGCAGCTGTTAAGGGAAGTGCCACAGATGCAGAGGATTTGTAGGTATGTTATCCAGATCTTGGACCATGATAGTTTTCATTCAAGTAGTTGATTAAAGCTTCTTGCAGCCGGTGATCCTTTAAAACTCAGTAATACTTGCGTGCATTGCGCAGGATGTGACCTGTTGAAGAAGCACTAAGCTGTACCTTTGTACTTCCTCGTTGGCAGTTTGCCAACTGTGACAACATCGTTCAAAGGTGAACAGCTGTACATTCAGCTGCTCACAGTGTAGGAATCTTGTGAAACACAGTGCTGAATTGGAAATGGAAATCCATTTGAATAGAGTCTGGTAAGCTATCACTGGAGAAAAATCCTTTAATCTGGTATTGCGAGTGTTTTAGTTAAAACCAGATAAAGAACACATTTAAAGTACGTTTACTGTAGCTACTGGCTCACAAATTAGCATACAACAACGTGATGTTTACTATATTGCCATGTAGAATTTTCACAACAATCAAACAGTAACTGTGAATTTAAAATGAAGTGTAGTAAACAAGGGAGATGATTGTATCTAGAGTAACACACGCAAAAGACTGTAGGAACTCCACAGGTCAGGCAGCGTCGATAGAAATGAATAAAGAGTCAACATTTCGGGCTGAGAACATTCATCAGGATTGGAAAGGAAGGGGGAAGAACCCAGAATAAGATGATAATTATTTATTTGTTTGTTTGTTTGTTTATTTATTGGGCTACAGTGGAAGTAGGCCCTACCAGCAGTTCAAGGTGTGCCAAAGTCAAACTACAAAGTCCCTCTCAATAGTAAATGCTAAAGCAAAGTTTTCATGAAGGATCTCCTATACCTGCACTGACTCCGGGCACGGTTGCTCTTCAACCCTGATCAGTCCTACCCTCACGCTGTTATCAGTATTTGATCGGTACGATGACAAGCTGAATTGGGTGTGTGCATATGGTCATCTGCGACCGCTGGGAGCTGCCTGCTGTTGCTGATAACACCCATGCACCATCAATTTACAGGACGTGTCACTCAGAGATCTGGGCTATATTATATATTTTTGTGCGACTGGGTGTTTACTGCTATTTTCTATGTGCTATATGTGCCTTGTGATGTGTGTGACTGTTGGTACTGCGTTTTGCACCTTGGCCCAGGAGGAACACTGTTCCATTTGGTTGTATTCATGTACAGTTGAACGACAATTAAACTTGAGTTGATAAGCAGGGGGTAGGCGGTAGATGGTTGTATGAGCAGCTGGTGCATATGAGCAGCAGGCCTGAACAGATTAGATATGGCAAAGTTATTTCCCATGGCAGGGGAGTCTAGGACAAGTTGGCATGACTTCAGGATTTAAAGATGTCCATTTAGAACTGAGATGCAGAGAAATTACCTTAGTCAGAGGGTGGTAAATCTGTGGAATTTGTTGCCACAAGCAGCTGTGAAGGCCAAGTCATTGAGTATACTTAAGGCAGAGATAGACAAGTACTTGATTAGCCAGGGCATCAAAGGGTATGGGGTGAAGGCAGGAGAGTGGAGATGACTGGAAGAATTGGATCAGCCCATGATTGAATGGCGGAGCAGACTTGATGGGCCTAATGGCCTACTTCTGCTCCTATATCTTATGGTATTATGTCACAAGTCCTGGTTATATGACCACTGCCAATCTCTGAAAGTATTGATAATGGCTGGGGACACCCCTCTTGTAAAGACACTGCCCAGAAGGCGACAATGACAAACCACTACTGTAGAAACATTTGCCTGGACCAATCACGGCCATAAAGACTATGATCACCTATATCATACAACACAGCATGTAATGATGAAGATGATGATTTGCTTTATTTTTATTTTTTATTTTATTTAGATAAGAGAGCGAGGAATGAACCAATATTTGGCCAATTTAAGCACCAGGACAAATTGAAAAGTTCAAGGTGTTGGGGCCGGAGGTGAGAGATGGACCAGTGATCTGCTTGCTCATCTCTGCACTGAACTGAGGCAATTACGAGCTACTGGACTGGCTGTGATTGGGTTTGTGGCTCTAGACCCACTTCGATGAATTTCAAGTATTTGCATACTTACATTGTTTCAATGATTTGTTTTTTTCCTGCACATTGGGTTCTATTTGGTTTCTTTCTTTTGCAGCTGACTGTAAGGAGACGAATCTCAAGATTGTATATAGTATACAGACTTTAATAGTAAGTGTACTTTGAACTTTGAGATACAGCATGGTAGTAGGCCCGACAAGCCTGAATCCTGCCAATTATGCCTCTGTGACCAACTAACCTATTAAGCCATAGGTCTTTGAAATGTGGGAGGAAACCCACATGATCATGAGGAGAACGTACAAACTCCTGACAGGTAGTGGCAGGAATTGAACCTGGGTTGCTGGCATGTTACAGTGTTACACTAACTATTACTCTACCGTGCTGTGCTCAGTGCACTGTGTAATGATTTGGTCTGTATGAACAGTATGCATAACAAGTGTTTTGCTCTATCAGCAAATCAAGTCTGCTCCACCATTCTATCATGGCTGATTTATTATCCCTCTCAACCCAATGCTTATCTCTATAATCTTTGATACCCTGGCTAATAAACAACCCATCAGCTTCCACTTTAAATATACCCAATGACTTGGCCTCTGCAGCCATCTTCATCAATAGATTCCACAGATTCACTGATTTCTGGCTAAAGAAATTCCTCCTCGTCTCTGCTCCAAAGGGACACAACACGATTCTGAGACTGTGCCTTCTGGTCCTAGACTCACCCACTATTGGAAACATTTTTTCCATATCCATTCTATCTACGCCTTTCAATGAGATCTTCCCCTCATTCTTCTAAATTCCTGTGAGAACAGGCCCAGAGCAATCAACTGCTCCTCATACTTTAATGTAACTTTCTTAGGCAACACTTAGACAATTCCTCTGTGGCAGACACAACTGAATTTACGTGTACTGATCTTGAAGGCAGTACATTCCAGATCACAGCAATCATCTCCTGCATTGTGTTCTCTGCTTCTTTATAGATAATCTTACACTACTGGTTCTTGTCAGTGGGAAGGAAGAGTTTCTCTGAAAGTAAGTACCGGTAACTTCAACCCTTCATGAATTTAAACAGATCTTCTATTAGTAGTGTGTTGTGTCTGTGCACAACTACATAAACATTAAATGAAAGCACACATGCAGGAGATGGCTTTAATAAGTCTTTTCACATTGCAGTGACAGAGAGAGAGAGAGAGAGAGAACAATACACATGCATAGACAACAGATCAATACATAGTGCTAAGAGTGGTTTATTGCTCTAAAAGAAATGGTTCCATACATTACACTTCCTCACCCTCTAGATTAATGCAACATAAAACTCTATATGTACAAAACATTCAATTTCCCTTTCGTAAACGCACCCACGTGTTTCAACAGGGAAAACGTACAAAATCCAGCACTGGAGCTCCAAACTTCAACGACCTTTGCTGTGATAGTTTTACACTAACTGCTATGCTATCATTGCTGATGTGCCAACCTCAACCATTATTCCTGACAATGCACACTACCCTTTGTGTGAAGAAGCTGCCCATGACGTCCTTTTCAAATTATGATCGCAATCCTATGCCCTCTTGGTTTTAGCTTGATTCACATGTGAAATGCAGTGAAAAGTGTCGTCTACGATCATAATCAACACAACCGAAGGATGTGCTGGGGGCAGCTTGCTGGCGTTGCCACACAATCTGGCACCAACATAAAATGCCCACAATGCTCAGCAGAACAACACAGAACACAACAAGCAGCAAAGCAACAATGGCAAAACAACCTCATTCCTGATGAAGGGTCTCGTCCATGGTAAAAACAACTACAACAAAAAGAAAAGGAATACAGCAGCATGGTGCGGAGATTTCAGAGCAATAGACGAATCCTACAAGATCCATACAGTGCTCTGTACCTGTGTGTGAATTAGCCCTCTTTCACAGAGTAACTATCAGCATCCATCTGATTAACGGTTTGCTTTCATTGTCACACGTATATCGAAGCATCAAAAGCATAAGGTGAAACGTGTTGTTTTGAGTCAACAACCAACACAGTACAAGGATGTGCGGGAGGGCAGGCTACAAGTGTCACCGTGCTTCTGGTGCCAATATAGCATGCTCATGACCTACTAATCCCAACTGTACAGTACTGTAAAAGAGTCTCAGGCACATATATATAGCGAGGGTGCACAAGACTTTTGCACAACACTGTATCTGTCAACGTGGAGCAGAGAGCGAGTTTGTAAATCTGGTGGGAGCAAAGGATGTTGGGAATGGTAGATTTGCAGTGCCACAAGAGAAGGGGTGCCAGGGGTGTGGGATTGGGGGGCACACACCCAGCCCTGAGACACCAGGCAAGGTCATTTGATTCCAAACAATTGGTTTATTGATCATTACAAAATGTCTCTCTGGTGCTTCCCACTCCCTCCTCTCCTTTCCTCTTTTTCCAACCATGATTCCCCTCTCCCTGCCTCCTTCCCACTCTCAGCCCACAATTGAGACCCGTATCAGAATCAGGTTTACCATCACTCACACATATCATGAAATTTGTTGTTTTTTTTGCAGCACCAGGACAGTGCAACACATAAATTTACTACAGTACTGTGCAAAAGCCTTTGGTACCCTTGCCTAGGAATTTTGCACGGTACTGTACATCTTTAGAATGTGGGAGGAAACTGGAGTACCCGGAGTAAACCCACATGGTCACAGATAGAAATTACAAACTCCTCACTGGCTGTGGTGGGAATTGAACCCCCATTTGTGATCACTGGCAACATAAAGCAATTGCAATAGTCACCACGCTACTGT
Source organism: Hypanus sabinus (assembly GCF_030144855.1). NCBI lineage: Eukaryota > Metazoa > Chordata > Chondrichthyes > Myliobatiformes > Dasyatidae > Hypanus > Hypanus sabinus. The sequence continues at coordinate 99,649,987 of NC_082719.1, read as the reverse complement.
GCCACCGATGCTTGCTGTACTATTATGCATCTGACAGGCTGATTCACCAAGGGCTATGTTGCAACACTTGCACCTGCTGACATTACTTACCTGTTTAAGTAAAACAAAGCTACAGTGAGAAGTGAATGAAACCAGTCAGAGTTAACACAATAAAGTGGAACAAAGGTGCTTTGATACAACACTCCCTCCCTCTCCCATTGGTGGATTTCCTTTTTCTAACAGCATTGAGTAAGGCTATTCAACTGAAAATATCATTGCCATACAGAATAAAATATGGAAATAGGCCCTTCTGCCCACTGCACCCAAGCTGACCAGCAAACACCCATTTCTACCTCAAAAGCACCCTGATCGTCCTTCAAGTATTCTCAATAGGGTCAGAAAAAGTTGCACGAAGTTGCAAAAAGTTACTATCTTAGTCAACTCCATCATGGGCACTAACCTCCTCAGTACTGAACACATCTTCAAAAGACAACGCCTCAAAAAGGTGGCATCCATCACCCAGGACATGCCCTCTTCTCATTGTTACCATGAGGAGAAGCTACAGAAGGCACACACTCGGCATCTTAGGGACAGCTTCTTCCCCTCTGCCATCAGATTTCTGAATGGACACTGAACCCATGTACACTATCTCACTACTTTTTTTTGCTCTTTTTTTGCTTTACTTATTTGACTTATAAGTGCTGTGCAAAGGGGTGCTGGCAACAACTGAACCCAGAAGCGGAGAAACAGCAGACTCCCATGTGGAGATTGGAACAAAAGTTTTTACAAAGGAATTCCAACAGAACATCGGAGGTGCAACTGAGCCACAATGCTTGCTCAGCATTCTCAACACAGGGACTTGGCAATCAGTGCTAATCGAGAGTCCGAATTAAATAATCAGAGAAAGCGGAAAACCAGGCCCCTCACAATTACCTTGGCAAGATGAAACAGAAAGCACAAGGGCTAAACGACTTTATTTAAGACAACAATTAGTAAATACAGATGCTCGAGAAACTTAGAATCCCAGCTCTTTATGGCAAGCGGTAGAGGCCCATAGGGCCCATGGCATTGATTTCTTGCAATGCTTTCAGTCTGCAGTTCAAACACACTTCAACCTGATATTGACAAATCAGATTTCTGAGAGGATACATGCTCTTTTCAGCATCAATGGAATTTAATCTGTTCTATAATTGGCATCAATTTGAGCAAGCTAAGGCTTTTCTCTCTGGATCAAAGGAGTCAGAGAGAAGTACAGCACCGGAACAGCCCCCTTGATCCATCTAGTCCATGCTGAAATCACTTAAACTGCCTACTCCCATCGATATGCACCAGGATCATAGCCTTCCATACCCTTAACACCAATGTACCTATCCAAACTTCACTTAAACGTTGAAAACAAGCTCACATACATCATTTGTGCTGGCAGCTACTTCCACATAACCCTCTGACTGAAAAAAGTTTCCCCTCATATGCCCGTTAAACATTTCACCTTTCACCCTTAACCCATGACCTCTTGTTGTAGTCCCACCCAACCTCAGTGGAAAAAAACTGTTTGCATTTACCTTAACTATATCCCTCATAACTTTGGATATTCTATCAAATATCTTCCCTGTCTTCTCCATTCAAAGGAATGAAGTCCTAATCCATTCAAACTTTCCTCATAACTCAGGTTCTCCAGACCCAGCAACATCCTTGAAAATTTTCGCTGTAGTCTTTCCATCTTATTTACATCTTTCCTGTAGTAAGTGCCCAAAACTGCTGTCACTACTCCAATTAAGCATCATGAATGTCTTATATAACCAACATAACATCTCATCTCATGTATTCGTATTCAATACTCTGATTTATGAAGGTCAATATGCCAAAGGCTTTCTTTCCGACCCTGCTTACCTGTGACGCCATTTCAATGAATTATGGACCTGTATTCCCAGATCACATAGTTCCACTCCTCGGTGCCCTACCATTCACTACCCAAGTGCAACATCTCCCACTTGTCGGCATTAATTTCCATCTGCCATTTTTCAACCCTTTTCTCCAGCTGATCCAGATCCCTCTGCAAACCCCGACAGCCTTCTTCGTTGTCCACTATGCCGGTGAACTCTCGCTGGCCCTTGAAAATCTGAGGGAGATGGTGTAAGTCTCGCACCGGGCCGTACCCACATCCACAGAAGGTCTCCAAGGTGAACAGCCTTGGATCACCTGCAAATTTGCTGGTCCGATAAACCACATTAGCAGACAGCTCATTGATAGAGATGACGATAAACAATGGCACCTGCAGCACACCGCTAGTCACAGGCCTCCAGTCAGAGAGGCTAGCACGCTCTGGTCATTTCTAAAAATCACAAAGTGACAGTGTCCCTGAGGCACACTACTGGTCACCAATCTCCATGCAGAATATGATCCGTTTACAACTACTCTTTGCCTTCTGTGGGAAAGCAAACTGTGGAGTACTTCACCGGGTCTTCAACCTGAGCCTGAGTCTCCAGAGGGTTCCAGTGATGTGGAAGGCATCCTGCCTCATTCCTGTAGCGAAGATGCTGCACCCCAGTGGCTCCAACGACTACAGACCGGTGGCATTGACCTCCCACATCATGAAGACCCTGGAGAGACTTGTTCCAGTGCAGCTCCGGCCTATGGTTAGGCCACAATTAGATCCCCTCCTGTTCGCCTATCAGCCCCGACTAGGAGTTGAGGATGCCATCTCCTACCTGCTGAACCGTGTCTACGCCCACCTGAACAAGCCGGTGAGCACTGTGAGGGTCATGTTTTTTGACTTCTCCAGTGTGTTCAACACTACCCGCCCTGCTCTGCTGGGTGAGAAGCTGACAGTGATGCAGGTGGATGCTTCCCTGGTGTCATGGATTATTGATTACCTGACTGGCAGACCACAGTACATGCACTTGCAACACTGTGTGTCAGACAGAGTGGTCAGCAGCACTGGGGCTCCACAGGGGACTGTCCTGTCTCCCTTTCTCTTCACCATCTACACCTCGGACTTCAACTACTGCACAGAGTCTTGCCATTTCGGAAGTTTTCTGATGACTCTGCCATAGTTGGATGCATCAGCAAGGGAGATGAGGCGGAGTACAGGGCTACGGTAGGAAACTTTGTCACATGGTGTGAGCAGAATCATCTGCAGCTTAATGTGAAAAAGACTAAGGAGCTGGTGGTGGACCTGAGGAGGGCTAAGGCACCAGTGACCCCTGTTTCCATCCAAGGGGTCAGTGTGGACACAGTGGAGGATTACAAATACCTGGGGATACGATTAGACAATAAACTGGACTGGTCAAAGAACACTGAGGCTGTCTACAAGAAGGGTCAGAGCCGTCTCTACTTCCTGAGGAGACTGAGGTCCTTTAACATCTGCCAGATAATGCTGAAGATGTTCTACGAGTCTGTGGTGGTCAGTGCTATCATGTTTGCTGTTGTGTGATGGGGCAGCAGGCTGAGGGTAGCAGACACCAACAGAATCAACAAGCTCATTCGTAAGGCCAGTGATGTTGTGGAGGTGGAATTGGACTCTCTGATGGTGGTGTATGAAAAGAGGATGCTGTCCAAGTTGAATGCCATCTTGGACAATGACTCCCATCCACTCCATAATGTACTGGTTAGGCACAAGAGTTCATTCACCCAGAGACTCATTCCACCAAGATGTAACACTAAGCATCATAGGAAGTCATTCCTGCCTGTGGCCATCAAACTTTACAACTCCTCCCTCGGAGTGTCAGACACCCTGAGCCAATAGGCTGGTCCTGGACTTATTTCCACTGGGCATGATTAACTTATTATTATTTAATTATTTATGGTTTTATATTGCTATATTTCCACACTATTCTTGGTTGGTGTGGCTGTAACGAAACCCAATTTCCCTCGGGATCAATAAAGTATGTCTGTCTGTCTGAATTCTGGATCCACAAAGCAATATCCCCTTGGATCCCATGCCTCCTTACTTTCTCAATAAGTTTTACATGGGTTACCTTATCAAATGCCTTGCTGAAATCCATATACATTACATCTACTGCTCTGCCTTCATTAATGTGTTTAATCACATCTTCAAAAAATTCAATCAGGCTCGTAAGGCATGACCTGCCCTTGAAAAAGCCATGCTGACTATTCCTAATCATATTATGCCTCTCCATATGTTCATAAATCCTGCCTCTTAGGATCTTTTCCATCAATTTACCAACCACTGAAAGTAAGATTCACTGGTCTATAATTTCCTGGACTATCTCTACTCCTTTTCTTGAATAATGGAACAACACCTGCAACCCTCCAATCCTCCAGAACCTCTTCTGTCCCCATTGATGATGCAAAGATCATTGCCAGAGTCTTAACAATCTTCTCCCTCACCTCCCACCTCCGGTGCCAGTGACTTATCCAACTTGATGCTTTCCAAAAGCTCCAGCACATCATCTTTCTTAATATCTACATGCTCAACCTTTTCAGTCCACTGTAAGTACTCAAGCTTTTCAATCCAGTGCAAGTACTCAAGTAACATTTCACCATATGCTTCAGTGTACCTGCGATAGGCAGGAGAATGGGGTTGAGAGGGACAGTAAATCATCAATGATGGAATGGGGGGAGCAAACTTGATGGGCTGAATGGCTTAATTCAGCTCCTCTATCATTATATAAATGAGTTTGAATCCAAATCGAAATCAAGCGGAAGCTGCTCCAGACTTCGTACCACACTACTGCCAGCCTGTTACTATCCTCTATCAATTAAAAACAATCCCCAGTCACATTCACCTTTCTTGGTAAAGTAATTGGTGAATTGGTGAAATACTTTTAATGTATATTTTATAAACAAAAAAGCCAAATCTTTTCCCAAAATAGCATAGTGTGATTTCTTGAAGGGGAGGGTTATGTCCACATTGGAAATTTTCAGCCCCATCCTACTCCTGATCATAGGACATAGGAGCACAATTAGGGTATTTGGCTCATTGAGTCTGCTCCACCATTTCTTCCTGTTGCAATTCTTTGAATAGATTACAAGTGGGATAGATAAAGGGGATGTAGTTGATGTTGTATATTCAGACCTTCAGAAGGCCTTTGACAAGGTGCTATAGATGAGGATGCTTACCAAGTTAAGAACTCATGGTATTACAGGAAAACTACTGGCATAATTAGAGCATTGACTGATTTGTAGGAGGCAGCAAGTGGGAATAAAATGATCCTTTTCTGGTTGGCTGCCTGTGACTAGTGAAGATCCACAGGGATCAGTGTTGGAGGCACTTCTTTTTATGGTAAATATCAATGATTTAGATGATGGAATAGATGGCTTTGTTGCCGAGTTTGAAGATGATACAATGGCTGGTAGAAGGGCAGGTAGTGTTGAGGAAACAGGTAGGATGCAGAAGAACTTAGACAGATTAGGAGAATGGGCAAGAAAGTGGCAAATGAAATACAATGTTGGAAAATGCATGGTCATGCCTTTGGTAGTAGAAATAAATGTGTGGACTATTTTCTAAACGGGGAGAAAATCCAGGAATCTGAGATGCAAAGAAACTTGGGAGTCCTTGTGCAGAGCACCCTAAAGGTTAACTTGCAGGTTGAGTCAGTGGTGAGGAAGGCAAATGCCATGTTAGCATTCATTTCAAGAGGACTAGAATACAAGAGCAAGGATGTGATGCTGAGGCTTTATAAGGCACTGGTGAAGCCTCACCTTGAGTATTGTGAGCAGTTTTGGGCTCCTCATCCGAGAAAAGATGTGCTGGCTTTGGAGAAGGTTCAGATGAGATTCACAAGGATAATTCTGGGAATGAAAGAGTTATCAAACGAGGAACGTTTGATGGTTCTGGCCTGTACTCACTGGTATTTAGAAGGATGAGGGGGATCTTATTGAATCTTTTTGAATGTTAAAAGGGCTAGACAGAGTAGATGTGGAAAGGATGTTTCCCGTGGTGGGGGAGCCTAGAACAAGAGGGCACACCCTCAAGATAGAGGGGGGTCCATTTAAAACAGAGGTGCAGAGAAATCTCTTTAGCCAGATGGTGGTGAATTTGTGAAATTTGTTACTACAAGCAGCTGAGGTCACTGGGTATATTTAAGGCTGAGCTTGATAGGTTCGTGACTGAGCACAGCATCAGAGGTTACAGGGAGAAGACTGAGGGGTGGACCTGAGGAGGGGAAAAATGATCAGCTATGATTGAATGGCAGAGCAGACTCAATAGACCAAATTCTGCTCCTGTGCCTTATGCCTGATCAATTTCACTCTCAACCCTATTCTCCTGCCTTCTCCCTGTAACTTTTCATGACCTGACAAATCAAGAACGTATCAACCTCCACCTTAATTATACCCAATGATCTAGCTGCCACAGCCACATGTGGCAACGAGTTCCACAGATTCACATCACATTCTGGCTAAAGAAATTCCTCCTCATTTCCATTCTAATTCTAAATGCAAAATCAGCTATGGCTATGTCCTCATCCAGAGATCAGCAATGGAAAGAGTGAGCGGCTTCAGGTTCCTGTGTGTCTACATCTCTGAAGATCTATCCTGAGCTCAATATACTGATATAATCAAGAAGAAGGCATGCCGATCTTCATTAGGAGTTTGAGGAGAATTGGTATGTCACCAAACCCTCTAGCAAATTTCTACTGATGCACCGAGGAGAGTGTTGTGACTGGTTGCATCACTCTCTGATATAGAGGAGCTTTTGCATAGGATCGGGAAAAAGTTTCATTGGGTTGTAAGCTCAGCCAGATCCCACCATCATGGAAATCTTCAAAAGGCAGTGCCTCAGAAAGGCAGCATCTATCATTAAGGACCTTTAACATCTAGTCCATGCCCTCTTCTCATCACTACTATCAAGGAAGAGGTACAGCAGCCTGAAGAAACACACCCAATGTTTTAAGAATAACTTGTACTCCTCCACCAACAGGTTTCTGAATGGTCCACCAACACATGAACCTCATTATATTGCTCTCTCTTCTTTAGAGATTCTGTGTGGAGCAGGACATCCTGGCCCAGTGAGTTGAACTGTCCAACAACACACCGATTTAACCCTTGCCTAATCACAGGACAATTTACAATGACCGATTAACCAGCTAACTGGTAATTCTTTGAAACGTGGGAGGAAACCCATATGTTCACAGGAAGGACATACAAACTCCTTACAGACTGCACCAGAATTGACCTCTGAACTCCAACGCCCCAAGCTGTAAGAGAGTTGTGCTATCCGCTACTGTGTCATGACACCCAAAAGAAGTCAGATCAATTAACCCAGAGACAGAACCTTGAACCATTATTTACTTATTTAGCGCTACAGCATGGAACAAGCCCTTCCTTTCCAATGAGCCACACCTCCCAGCAATCTGCTTAACACTAACCTAATCACAGGACAATTTACAATGACCAATGAACTTACTAAATGGTACATTTTCGGACTGTGGAAGGACAACTACTTTTGCACTACTTATTTTTTAACAGGTCTTATTCTGACACAGTAATGTTTCCATATCTTGCACTGTACTGATGCTGCAAAACAATAAACTTCACAATATATCAGTAATAAACTTGATTCTGATTCTGATATCTGACACAAACTTGCCTCATTGTCCTGTGGTGCCCTCTGCTGGTGCTCTGTCATTACTGTGTCACAATTTCTCATTCTCCTGCCTGCTTTTCCCTCCCAAGCAACTGCTAAAAACTGTACAATATGACCAGCAAAGTTCTTTCCCGTCAAGTTTTGAAAATGTTATCTCTGTTGTAATGTCAGAAAGATTCATTCTGTTGGTTATCATTCATTATTCAATCAAATATTTTATAATTTGCTTATCTCTTATAGCATTTAAACTTGTTCTGTCTGAAATGGACTATCATTTTTCAGTGATGTTATACCTCTGAACTAGTTACTAAATAACTTCTGTACACTACACCAATTAGAATTCCAATTCAAATCCATGAAACAAGATAGAACATTTCCCATTTAGGTAGGGGTACACAAATTTAATGCAGGCATAGATAGGGTAAATGCAAACAGACTTTTACCACTGAGATTGGGTGAGACTAGAACAAGAGGACCTGGGTTAAGAGTGAAAGGTGAAACGTTGAAGGGAAACATGAGTGGGAAACATCTTCACTCAAAGGGTGGTGAGTGTGTGGAACGAGCTGCCAGCATGTGATGGATATGGATTTGATTTCAACATTTAAGAGAAATTTGGATCAGTACATGGATGGGAAGAGGAAAGGAGGGCTATGGTCTAGGTGCAGGTCATTGGGCTAGGCAGATGAATATTTCAGCATGGACTGGATGGGCCGATTGGCCTGTTTCTGTTCTATTACTCTATGAATAGTACAGGCCCTTCAGCCCATGATGTGGTGCTGACCCCATCCTCAGCCACACTGGGGAGATCCCTCACACGATGGAGCACAGTGGTTGAAGGTTCAATGGTCCAGTTTACTATCAGAGAGTGTATACAGTATAAACCTGAAGCTCTTACTCTTCACAGAAATCCACGTAAACAGGGGTAAAACCCCAAAGAATGAATGACAGAAAAATGTTAGAACCCCAAAGCTCCTCCCCCACACACCAGCAGCAGCAAAAGCATCAACCGTCCCCCTGCCCCCACACCACTTGGTCCAGCAAAAGCATCAGTACCCCCCGCTGCCCACCGTGCAAACAATAGCAAGCCCCTGAGGATCCAGCAAAAACTACCATCCCATCAGTCTGATCTGTCAGACAGGCTCTCCCTCTCATGAATGAGGGTGAGAGAGAGATTGCTTCTGTCACTGCGAGAAGAGAGGCATTATCCCCTCATTGCCATGTTACAATTTGCAACGTCGCTTACTCGACTTCCATCAACTCCATGGTAGCTCACTCCACCCTCTCGGAGGAGTTAGGAACAACAATGAATGTTTGCCAATTTTTTAAGATCATGGAAGATAGGAGATTACATCGTAGTACTGGCCTTTTGCCCCACGCTGTTGTGTCGACCCTTTAACCCTCTCTAAGATCAATCTGACCACAAGTCTATAAGAGGTAAAAGCAGAATTAGGCTATTCAGCCCTTTGAGTCTAGCCTGTCTGTCATTTCATCATGGCTGATCCATTTTCCCTCTCAACCCCACTCTTCTCCCGTAACCATTCATCCTCTGACTAATCAAGAACCTGTCAAACTTTGCCTTAAATACACCCAATGACTTGGCCTCCACAGCCGCTTGGGCAACAAGTTCCACAGATTCACTACCCTATGGTTAAAGCAGTTCCTCCTGAACTATATTCTAAATGGACGTGTCTTTATTCTGAGTCTGAGCCTCTGGTCCTAGACTCAACAACTATAGGAAATATTCTCTCCACATCCACTCTATACAGACCTTCCAATATTCAATAGGTTTCAATGAGATTCCAACCCCCCACCCCCCCACCACCCAGCACCTCTAAATTCCAATGAGTACAGGTCCACAGCCAACAACCACTCCTCAAACAATAACCTTTTCATTGCTGGAATCATTGTTATGAACTCCCCTGAACTCTCTCCAATGTCAACACATCCCTTCTTAGATAAGAGGATAAAACTACTCACAGTAGTCCAAGTGAGGCCTCACCATTGCATGATAAAGCTTCAGCATTGCATCCTTGCTCTTACATTCTAGTCCTCTGGAAAAGAATGTTAACATTGCACTAGTCTTCCTTACTACCAACTCAACCTGCAAATTAACTTTTAGGACATCCTGCATGAGAACTCTCAAGTCTCTTTGCACCTTCGATTTTCGAATTTTCTGCCCGTTTAGAAAACAGTCTATGCTTTTGTTCCTTCTCCCAGACTGCACGATCATACACTGTCCTACACTGTATTCAATCTGCCACTTCTTCGCTCATTCTCCAAATCGTGAATATGTCCTTCTGCAGCCTTTGTGCCTCCCCAACACCACCTCCTTATCGTCCACAAACTTGGCCAGAAAGTCATAAATTTCTTCGTCCAAATCATTGACATATAATGTAAAAAAGAAGCAGTTCCAACACCAAACCCTGTGGAACACCATTAGTCACCGGCTCCTTTCCTTCCTACGAGAAAAGGCTCCTTTCATTCCTACTCTTTACCCACTAACAATTATCCAATCCTCTAACCATACTAATATTATTCCTGTAATTTTTCGGGAGCCTGATGGTTAAAGGGTAATAACTGTTCTGGACCTTGTGTCGTGGGTCCTGAGTTTCCAGCACCTCCTTCCTGACGGCAGCAGCAAGAGGAGAGCAACCAATAAAGAGAACATTTAAAGGATTATCCTCAAGTCACAAAATGTTCAAGGTTGAGAGATTATTTATACCAAGATAATCATCCTGAATTTTTGTACATCGTCTGGAGTAAATGCAATTAGAACATTTCTTATTGGGGCAATCCAAACTTGACCAGCTGAGCGAGGAGATTGTTTCAGATTCAGAAACATGTTTCATAGCACTGACATGTGTTGTTTCGTAGCAATATATTTAAAAAATCTATAAATGACAATGATATATATATATATATATATATATATATATATATATACACACACATTCATAGTCAGCCCTCCTTATCCACGGGGGATTGGTTCTGGGACCCCCTGCGGATACCAAAAAATGCGGATGCTCAAGTCCCTTATTTAACCTGTCTCAGTGTGGTGGTCTTTAGGACCCAGCGGAACCCCAGACTTTATTTAACCTGTCTCAGTGTGGTGGACATTAGGACCGGGCGACGCAGCTCTGAATCTGCAGTGTTAGTGTTCATGAAAATAATGACGATCATGATTGAAAATAAAGTGGAAGTAATAAAGCAATCGGAAAGAGGTGAAACGCCATCAGTCATTGGAAAAGCATTAGGCTACAGTGGGTCAACAATCAGAACAATTTTGATGGAGCATGTGAAAGGCCATGCCCCGATGAAAGCTACAATTATTACTAAGCAATGCAGTGGTTTAGTTATTAAAATACGTATGTTTCTTTGGTGTTTTATATGCATAGAAAGGTAAAATATAAACTATATACTAAGACAAACGTTTGACTAACTGACGCTACATAATACCGGATGTACCTGTTCCAACTTCAAATCCGACTTAAAGACGGACTCAGGAACGGAACTTGTTCATAACCCAGGGACTGCTTGTACTTTAAAATCATCTCTAGATTATTTATAATACCCAATACAATGTAAATGCTATGTAAATAGTTGTTATACTGTATTGTTCAGGGAATACTGACAAGAAAAAATATTCTGTACATGCTCAAACAACGAGTGCTGGAGAGAGAACTTCCGGGTTTTCCCAATCCGCGGTTGGTTGAATCTGCGCATGTGGAACCCGCGGATAAGGAGGGCCAACTGTACATTCAATACTGTGCAAAAGTCTTAGGTATATAGATATATATATATCAAGACTTATCCACAGTACTGTAGTAATTTTATGTATTGCACTGTACTGCTGCCATAAAAAAAAACAAATTTCAAGTCATCTGTGAGTGATGATAAACCTGATTTTGATATAGATCTGTGTTGTGAACTGAGAGTGGGAAGGAGGCAGAGAGAGGGGAATCATGGTTGGGAAAAGGGGAAGGGAGAGGGGAGGGAGCGGGAAGCACAGGAGAGACATTCCGTAATGATCAATAAACCAATTGTTTGAAGTCAAATTGCCTGGTGTCTCAGGTGGGTCCATCTGCACCCACACCGCCCCCAAGTTCCCAACCCCTTGCACTCAACTGAGGTTTGAAGTGATGAACTCAAGATGTGTAAGCTGAATTATTACATAGTACATACACATCCCGATTTCTCACAGGTAACCAGACAGAGCAGCTGCAAGGATAAAGATGGGGAACATAGCTGGGACACTTATAGTTCAATTGGAGTCAAACTCATAGAACACTAAGCACAGAAAAAGGCCGTTGGGCTGATCTAGTCTATGCTGGACTATTTAAATAAGTAATGCAAAAACAGAGCTAAAAAAGCTGCATGTGATTCATGATGCAGGTTGTTGACTCTTCATTGCCACCTTGTGGTCAATAATTATTCTGAAGTTTGTGTTCACTAATGGAAGGACAGTATATGATAAAGACAGATAGCAGACATGCCTTAAAGAAAATTGCAAATAGTCACAGGGTAACACATTTGCAGGAAGATATATCAGAATGGTTACTACTCTGCAACTATCAGACTCTTGAACCATAGGGGATAACTTAACCCACCCCAACACTGAATTAATTTAACAACTCACCTCCAAATCAAATCAAATCAAGTTTAATTATCAAACACAAAGTACACTGCAAATGCTGGGGTCAAACCAGCATGTACAACATGCTGGAGGAACTCAGCAGGTCGGGCAGCATCCGTTGAAATGAGCAGTCAACGTTTTGGGACGAGACCCTTCGTTGGGATTGAAGAAGGAGGGGCAGGGGCCCTATAAAGAAGGTGGGGGAGGGTGAAAGGTGCCAAATGAAAAACCAATCAAAAGAAAACCAATCAGAAGGGGTGGGGGAGGGGAAGCAGGGAGGGGATAGGCAGGAAAGGTGAAGAAGGAATGTAAGGGGAAAACACTATGGATAGTAGAAGAAGGCAGAATCATGAAAGAGGTGTTAGGCAGCTGGAAGAGGAAAGTGGGATGGGGGAAGGGAGAGGGAGGGAATTACCGGAAGTTGGAGAATTCGATGTTCATACCAAGGGGCTGGAGACTACCCAGACAGTATATGAGGTGTTGCTCCTCCAACCTGAGTTTGGGAATATGAAGCAGAGTTGAAGTGGGTGGCAACCGGGAGATCCTGTCTGTTGTGGCAGATGGAGCGGAGGTGCTCAACGAAGCAGTCCCCCAATCTGCGTCGGGTCTCGCCAATGCACGGGAGGCCTCATTGGGAACAGTCAATATATTCTCCACTACGCATCTATAGAAATTTGTTAAAGTTTCAGATGTCATACAAAATCTTCAAAGACTTCGAGGAAGTACAGGCTCTGCCGTGCTTTCTTCATAATTGCACATAACGCTGGTTTCAGACATTATAACACTGAGGAATTTAAAGTTCCTGACCGACTCCACCTCTGATCCTCCAATGAGGACTGGCTCAAAGACCTTTGGTTTCCTTCTACTGAAATCAATAATCAGCACCTTGGTCTTGTCGACATTGAGTAGGAGATTGTTGTTGTGGCTCCACTCAGCCAGATTTTCAACCTCCCTCCTATATGCTGGTTAATCATTACCTTTGATTTGGCCAATGACAGAGGTGTCATTAGCAAATTTTCATATAGTATTGGAGTTGTGCTTAGCCACGCAGCCATAAGTGTAAATTAAGTAGAGCAGAGGGCTCAGCACACAGATGAGTTATACCTGTGTTGTAGGAGACCGTGGAGGAGATGTTACCAATCTGAACTGACAGGGGTCTACAAGTGAGAAAATCGAGGATCCAATTGCATAAGTAGATTTGTATCTATTCATATAATTTTTTTAATCAATAAAAAATATTGAAATGAAAAAAAAAGATATTGAGGCCAAAGTCTTGAAGTTTATTGATTAGTTTTAAGTTGTGGCGAACACTTAATTTACTCTAAGATCAATCCAACCCTTTCCTTCTAAATCCCATCTCACCCTGGGGACTAATCAATTCAGCCCATCAAGTCTGCTCTGCCATTCCATCATGATTTATATATTATCCCTCCCAACCCTATTCTCCTGCCTTCTTCCTTTGACACCCTTATTAATCAGAAACTAATTAACCTCCACTTTAAGTATATCCAATGGCTTGGTCTCTACAGCCATCTGCAGCAATTAATTCCACAGATTTCCCACCCTCTGATTAAAGAAATTCACTTTCATCTCTGTTCTAACGATGTGCCTGATGCACCATCAATAACTCTCTCTGAGACGTAAAGGCAAGATATCGGCTTTTATTGACTGGAAGAAGGAACAAGCAGTGAGTGACCACCATACTACATTCTGGAGACTGAGAGGCCAGGCTCAGACCTCAATCGCCTTTATACAGGGGTCTGTGGGAGGAGCCACAGGAGCAGTCAGCGGGGGGCGTGTCCAGACAGGTATATGTAGTTCACCACATTCACCCCCCCTTTGTTTTAAAAAGAGTTCCCATGTGGTGAAGTTTCTTACAGGTTAAGTCTATCAGGTGGTCGAATCTGTCCCTGCGATCTATGTAGCACTGGCTGTGATTGCACAGGTGCTGGTGGTGGTGATTGCACAGGTGCCGGTGGTGGTGATTGCACAGGTGCCGGTGGTGGTGATTGCACAGGTGCCAGTGGTGGTGATTGCACAGGTGCCGGTGGTGGTGATTGCACAGGTGCCGGTGGTGGTGATTGCACAGGAGCCGGTGGTGGTGATTGCACAGATGCCGGTGGTGGTGATTGCACAGGTGCCGGTGGTGGTGATTGCACAGGAGCTGGTGGTGGTGATTGCACAGATGACGGTGGTGGTGATTGCACAGGAGCCGGTGGTGGTGATTGCACAGGAGCCGGTGGTGGTGATTGCACAGGTGCCGGTGGTGGTGATTGCACAGGTGCAGGTGGTGGTGATTGCACAGGTGCCGGTGGTGGTGATTGCACAGGTGCCGGTGGCTGTGATTACACAGGTGCTGGTGGTGGTGATTGCACAGGTGCCGGTGGTGGTGATTGCACAGGTGCCGGTGGTGGTGATTGCACAGGTGCCGGTGGTGGTGATTGCACAGGTGCCGGTGGTGGTGATTGCACAGGTGCAGGTGGTGGTGATTGCACAGGTGCCGGTGGTGGTGATTGCACAGGTGCTGGTGGCTGTGATTACACAGGTGCCGGTGGTGGTGATTGCACAGGTGCCGGTGGTGGTGATTGCACAGGTGCAGGTGGTGGTGATTGCACAGGTGCCGGTGGTGATTGCACAGGTGCAGGTGGTGGTGCTTGCACCAGAGACAGTGGTTGTGCTGGTTCCGGCCTAACTGGAGGTGTCAGCCCACTAGGCGTCAGTGATCCCTCATGCATGTGCGAGGCGCCTGGTATATGAGTGTCATGAGGAGTCTGTGTAGGGCTTGGTGTGCACGGTGTCACCTCAGGTACAGGGTTCATAGTTACCGGGGAGTGTTTGGGGTAGTGGTCTGCTGTTCCTGTGGGCGCCAGGTCGCGGACGGAGACCGTGTCCTCCCACCCATCAGGTAAGACCACGTAGGCATACTGGGGGTTCGCATGTAGAAGGTGAACCCTCTCGACCAGCGGGGAGTATTTAGTACTCCTCACATGTTTCCGGAGCAGCATTGGCCCTGGGGACGTCAGCCAAGCCGGTAGGGTGGTCCCAGTGACAGACTTCCTGAGAAAAGAGAATAGACGCTCGTGAGGGGTGGCATTGGTGGACGTACATAACAGGGAGGGGATAGAGTGGAGTGCCTCAGGGAGGACCTCCTGCCATCGAGAGACCGGCAACCCTTTTGACTTAAGGGCTAAAAGTGTGGCCTTCCACACTGTGGCATTCTCCCTCTCCACCTGTCCATTTCCCCGGGGATTATAACTCGTGGTCCGACTAGTAACAATGCCCCTAGCTAACAGGTACCGGTGCAGCTCGTCACTCATAAAGGAGGACCCTCTATCACTGTGGATATAGCAGGGATATCCGAACAGAGTGAAGAGCTGGCACAGGCTTTTATGACGGACGTGGTAGTGGTGTCGGGGCAGGGGATGGCAAAGGGGAACTGCGAGTATTATAATATTGAGAATGATAATATTGAGAAAATAGACATTCCGGTTGGTGGAGGGAATGGGGCCCTTAAAGTCAACACTCAGTCGCTCAAAAGGGCGGGTGGCCTAGACAAGTTGCGCCGTTTCAGGACGGTAGAAATGCGGTTTGCACTCAGCGCAGATTTGGCAGTCCCTGGTCATCGTCCTGATGTCCTCCAGGGAGTACAGCAGGTTCCGGGCTTTCACGAAATGGTAAAATTGGGTGACCCCCGGATGGCAAAGATGTGCATGAAGGGCGTATAGCTGGTCGAGCTGTGTGCTAGCACACATTCCCCGGGATAGGGCATCAGGGGGCTCATTGAGTCTGCCAGGCCGGTACAGCATGTCAAAGTTGTAGGTGGAGAGTTCTATTCTCCTCCGCAAAATTTTATAATTTTTGATTTTGCCCCGCTGTTGGTTGCTGAACATGAATGCAACCGAGCGCTGGTCGGTCAGCAAGGTGAACCTTTTGCCAGTGAGATAGTGCCTCCAGTGCCTAATAGCTTCCACTATGGCCTGGGCTTCTTTCTCCACTGCGGAGTGCTGTATTTCAGAGCCTTGATGGGTACGAGAAAAGAATGCTACTGGCCCGCCTGCCTGATTGAGGGTAGTAGCCAGCGCGAAGTCGGAGGCGTCACTCTCTACTTGGAAGGGAATGGTCTCATCCACCGCATGCATCGTTGCTTTGGCAATGTCCCCTTTAATGCGGCTGAAGGCCGAGCAGGCCGCAGCAGAGAGGGGAGAAGTGATAGACTTGACCAGTGGGTGGGCCTTGTCTGCGAAATGAGGGACCCATTGGGCGTAATAGGAAAAAAACCCAGGCACCGTCTGAGGGCTTTGAGAGTGGTGGGAAGAGGGAGTTCTAACAGGGGGCGCATACAGTCGGGATCAGGGCCAATGACCCCGTTTTCCACGACATACCCAAGGATAGCGAGTCCGGTGGTTCCGAACACACACTTGTCCCTGTTAGAAGTAAGGTTCAGGGCTTTGGCCACTTGGAAAAATCGTTGGAGGTTGGCGTTGTGATCCGGCCAGTTGTGACCACAGATGGTGATGTTATCCAGATAGGGAAATGTGGCATTCAGTTGGTACTGGTCCACCATCCAGTCCATTTCCCTCTGGAAGACCGAGACACCATTTGTGACACCGAATGGGACGTGCAGGAAGTGATAGAGCCTGCCGCCTGCCTCGAAGGCGGTGTAGGGGCGGTCCTCTGGGCGGATGGGGAGCTGGTGATAAGCGGATTTCAGATCTATTGTCGAGTACACCTTGTACTGAGCTATCTGGTTGACCATATCCATGATGCGGGGTAGGGGGTACGCGTCAAGCTGCGTGAACCTATTGATGGTTTGGCTATAGTCCACGACCATCCTATTTTTCTGCCTGGTCCGAACAACAACCACCTGGGACTGCCAAGGGCTGGTGCTTGGCTCGATGATTCCCTCCCCGAGCAGCCGCTGCATCTCTGACTTAATGAAGGCCCTGTCCCCCGCGCTGTACCTCCTGCTTTTAGTTGCCACAGGTTTACAGTCGGGGGTCAGGTTGGCGAACAGCAGTGGGGGAGGGATCTTGAGGGTGGAGAGGCTGCAAGTGGTGTCAGTAGCGCAGCTGTCGACATGGTGCAGGGTGGGATGTGTAGGTCGGTGTGTGTGTTTGGTCAGTAGCGGGGTATATGACGAAGTCCCACAAAACTGAGGATTCCTGTCAGTGATTGGTGGGAGGGGCCAGTCATATGCCATAGTCACACTTTTGAGGTGGCTCTGGAAGTCCAGCCCCAATAGCACAGGTGTGCACAGTTTAGGCATGACCAGTAGCGCAAAGTTCCGATACTCTGTGCCCTGCACCACCAATGTCGCTACACAACCCCCCCCCCCCCCCGGATGTCTGTGGAATGGGACCCAGAAGCCAAATTGGCTTACCGGCTGTGTCATGAGTCCGCAGCGTTGCACTGTGTCTGGGTCAATAAAACTCTCAGTGCTGCCCGTGTCAAACAGGCAGCTAGTCCTGTGCCCCTCCACCAGGATGTCCATCATTGACCTTGCAAGCTGGTGTGGGGCGCTTTGGTTGAGGGTTACGGTGGCCAGAGTTGAGCCATCTTGGTGCCCGGTAAACACCGGCGGGTCGGGGGCAGGGCATGCTGACGCCGCCAAAGATGGCCGCCCACATCCAGGCATGCAAGATGGCGGCCCCCATGTCTCACATGTAGCGCTGCCTGACCCCACTCATAGTTTAGACTTACAGACCTTGGCGAAATGGCCCTTCTTCCCGCAGCTGGAGCAGGTCACTTCTCGGGCCGGGCAGCATTTTTGGGGGTGCTTTTCGAGTCCGCAGAAGTAACACAGCTCAGGCTTTCACCTGGCTGCATCCATGGTCGGGTTCGGGGAGTTCGTGGAATCACGACTGGCAGCGGCGTTGGCGAATTCGCTCGCGGGAACCGGCGGCGGCGGGGTCTGAGGTGTCCACGGAACTGGCGGGGGATTGCGTGACTGGACAGCATCAGCGTTGTGCAGAGCAGCCTTCAGTGTGTCGGGCCTCTCGATCGCCGAGCATAAGGTAAGATCGGCATTTTCCAGCAGCCGCTGACGCTCGTACACTGACCTAATTCCTGTAACAAAGACGTCTCGTACTAGCAGCTCCACAAGCTGTTCCGCCGTGAGAGTTTTGCAGTCACAAGTTCAGATGAGTGTCTGTAAGGCTCAGAGAAATTTGGCGCCTGATTCTCCAGGCTGCTGTCGTTGGGTAGCTAAACGATGTCTTGCGTAGACAGTGTTCACCGGCCGCAGGTACTGTCTTTTGAGGGCATCCAGTGCCCCTTTGTAGGTCGACAGGTCCCTGATAAATGAATAAACTTTTGGGGTGACCCTCGAGCGGAGAATTCAGTTGCACGAACCTCCTCCAAGTATGATTGGAAGCATGCAAGCCAGAGATCAAAGGCAAGAGCTGCTTCAGGGTCTTGGGGGTCCAAATCCAATCTTTCCAGATGTAAAACGGTTTCCATGTTTTAAAACTTCCAGTCAATAAAATTGATGCACCATCAATAACTCACTCTGAGACATAAAGGCGAGGTATCAGCTTTCATTAACTGGAAGAAGAAACAAGCAGTGGTTGACCACCATACTACATCCTGGAGACTGAGAGGCCGGGCTCAGGCCTTGATCGCCTTTATACAGGGGTCTGTGGGAGGAGCCACAGGAGCAGTCAGCAGGGGGCATGTCCAGACAGGTATATGTAGTTCACCACACAGGGTCTGTGGGAGGAGCCACAGGAGCAGTCAGCAGAGGGGCGTGTCCAGACAGGTATATGTAGTTCACCACAGTGCCCTCTGGTTCTAGACTTCCCCACTATAGGAAATGTCCTTCCCACATCCACTCAATTTAGGCTTTTCAATATTCAATAGGCTTCAAAGCGATCGCCTCTCATTCTTCTAAACTCCACAGGTACAGGCCCACAGCCATTAAATGCTCCCTATACATTAGTTCACTGTATGTTTTGATGTGCACTTGACAAGTAAAGCAAATCTTTATAAAATCTCATTAGGTCTCATCCATTAATAATCCCAATTAGAGAAAAAAAATGGAAGCGAAAGGGAAATAATCTTCATCATGGACAGTCCCAGGTCCTGCTGCAAAAGGCATGAGGCTAGCAACCCCATCCCATAAAATGCCAGCACGACTGAAACACCAATAGAAGCTACAAAAACCTCATTGCTTGGAAAGGACGGACCTTCACCTCAAAAGTGTTTGAAGTCAGATGGTGAAAGCGCGGTCGATCCACCTACAACCCAGGACAGAGGACTCTGGGGAGCTGCTGTCGGTGGCCTATCCCCCAGTAGGGGTGATGGGCCTGAGGAGAAGAAGTAGAGGGAAAGAGAATCACATATCTGGAATAAATCTTGTTGAATTTTAGGGTAAAATCTATAGTTACATGAACGTAAAGACATGAGGACTGCTGGTGGAGTAGGTTGAAATAATAAAAAACACTGTTTCCTTTCTCAATCTGGAGACCAGAACTGCACACAGTACTCCAGGTGCGGCCTCACCACTACCCTGTATAGTTGCAGCACGACCCCCCTGCTCTGGAACTCAATCCCTCTAGCAATGAAAGCCAACATTTCATTTGCCTTCTTAATAACCTGTTGTAACTGCAAGCCCCAACTTCTTGCAATCCATGAACAAACGCTCCCAAGTCCCTCTCCACAACAGCATGCTGCAATCTTTCACCATTTAAATAATAATCTGCTCTTCTATTATTCCTTCCAAAGTGGATGATCTTGCATTACCAATATTGAATTCCATCTGCCAGACCTTGGCCCACTCACTTAACCTATCTATATCCCTCTTCAGACTCTCCACACCCTCTGTACAATTTGCTTTTCCATTCAGTTTAGTGTCATCAGCAAATTTTGCTACGCTACACTCAGTCCCTTCTTCCAAATCATCATTGTAAATGGTAAACAGCCGTGGGCCCAGCACCGACCCCTGTGGCACCCCACTCACTGCTGACTGCCAACCAGAGAAACACCCATTTATACCAACTCTCTGCCTTCTATTGGTTAACTATCCATGTCAATACACTCCCTCCAACTCCATGCATCTGAATCTTATCTTTAACTCTCTTGTGCGGCACCTTATCGAACGCCTTCTGGAAATTCCAAGTATACAACATCCACCAGTTCCCCTCTATCCACTGCACTCATTATGTCCTCAAAGAACTCCAGTAAGTTTGTCAAACAGGGCCTGCCATTTCTGAATCCGAGCTGTGTCTGTCTAATGGAAACACTCCTCTCTAAATGTTTCGCTATTTCTTCCATAGTGACAGCTTCAAGCATTTTTCCGACTACAGATGTTAAGCTAACTGGCCTATGGTTGCCTGTCTTTTGCCTACATCCTTTTTCAAAAAGTAGCGTGACATTTGCTGTCTTCCAATCCACCAGGACCTGCCCAGAGTCAAGAGTATTTTGGTAAATGATTACCAATGCGTCCACTATAAGCACCGCCAATTCCCTCAGCAACCTGGGTTGCATCCCATCAGGACCAGGGGCTTATCTTCCTTCAGGCCCTCTAGTTTTCTCATCACTTTCTCTTTAGTAACAGTGATTTTATTGAGGTCCTCACCTCCCATTTCGTCCATAACATCATTCTTTGGCATATTAGACGTGTCCTCCACCGTGAAGACCGACACAAAATACTCATCCAATGCCTCAGCCATTTCCTTATCACCCAATATCAATTTCCCCTTCTCGTCTTAAAAGGGACCTACATTTTCTTCAGTCACTCTCTTCTGCTTTATATATTTATAAAAACTTCTGTTATCTGTTTTTATATTTTGTGCTAATTCACTTTCATACGCTATCTTCCTTTTCATTATTTCTTGTTTAGTTGTTCTTTGTTGCTTTTTAAATTTTTCCCAATCCTGCAGTCTCCCACTACTCCTTGCGACTTTGTACACATGAGCATTTCGTGGATACGTTGCTTCAATTTCCAGCATCTGCAGATTATCTCTTGTTCGTGATCTGCTCTCTTTGTGCACTGCTTATATATTTCTGATTGTAACTTACAATCATTTTTTATGTATTGCTCTGTACAGCTACCACAAAACAGCACACTTCAGGACCTACACTCAGAAAATGCTCGATTTTCAGGGAGAAGACAATCAGTATCCACTTTATTAGGTACACCTCTACTCTGTGGTATGATTATTGATCTCAGACAGGGTGGATTGAGTATGTTGACCTACTGACAACTGATCTAGGTTAGACAATTCACTGCTTAACTCTTAAATAATCAAAGTTTGCATTTTATTGTGTCTGCACAAACATTAACGTAGTTACATTGACCCTGGGCCAACAACTTAACTCATGATTTCTGCTGTTCCCTCTGTACCAATGCTCAGTTAGACCACTTGTCCAATTTACAACATCAATATAGGGGTCTCCCATTGGCAAACAACTGGTTCTTCTTCTCTCAGCCCTGGTGTGGAAGTCTTCCTCTCGATAGTCTTCAAAGTTCCCGCTGCTCTGCATTCAGTCTCTCACTCCTTATCAGTTCAAATCACTAACACGAGAGAGTCTGCAGATGCTGGAAATTCAAAGCAACACACACAAACTGCTGGCATCTATGGAGAGGAATAAACTGTCAACACTTTGGGACAAGACCCTTCTTCAGGACTGAGCTCTGGTCTGAAGAAGGGTCTCAGCCCAAAATGTTGACCATCTATTCATTTCCATAGATGCTGCCTGACCTGTTAAGCATCTCCAGCATTTTGTGTGTGCTCCTTTATCAATTCAAATATTGTGTTTTGATCCCATTGGCTCTGGCTTATCAGGCTAACGAGTCTCACCTTCCCATGGGCTCTGGTCCAAGCCAGCATCATTCTATCGCCCTTCTCACCAGTGACAATTTATAATGAATGTCTCTATTCTGAATCAAAGCAGACCAGTCAGTTACGAGCTTCCAGTTACTCAGGCCAAACACAGACTCCCCTCTTCGTAAACCTGCATGTTCTATCAAACCAAAGGACACCTCACGTTTAACTTCCTATTCAGAAGTTATCTCTAATCCAGCAGATTATCAGGAGCATCATTGTGTCCACCTTAAAGCAAGTTGAGACAGCTATTCCTGAGCAAAACCAGTTCACAAAATGGAGGTTACCGAGCAGCTTCACAAAATGGCAGTCTCCATTCCTTCAAGCACATGGCAAGGACAAAAACAATTGGTTTGTCTATTTCCACTGTCCTTGACTTATTTGAGTTCAATGTTTCTTTCTGTAATTTAATTCCTTCATGGCCACCGAGTATCTCAGAAACTGCTGCTCTCCTGGGATTTTCGCAGACAACAATCACTGGAGTTGCAAAATGGTGCAAAATACAAAACAAAACATCCACTGAGTGGCAGTCCTGTGGGTGCAAATGTCTTGCTAATGATAAAGGTTAGAGGAGAATAGCCAGACTGGTTCAAGATTACAGGAAGGCTACAGTAACACGAATAACCACACATTACAGCAGCAGGTGTGCAGAAGAGCATCTGCAAACACACAGCACATCGAACCTTCAAGTGTATGGTCTACAACAGCAGGAGACCACAGCGGGCTCCACTCATGTAGCTAATGAAATGGCCACAGATTGTATGTTGTATAGTCTTCTGGTCCTATTTCATCTGAAATGAGTTTCTTCTTCCAGCCATTGTAATTGATACTTTCTGAGTCATTGTGTGATAAAACTGTTTGGTCAACAGCGCCATCTACTGTATGTTTTTTGGATTATTTGAGATTAAGATATTTTATTCTCCAAATTACATCAAAGTTTCTTCCTGACATGAATGTTATGCAGATATGCAGAGCTCAGGGATTGAAAGAGCTAGCATTGGCCCTCAGGTTAAAGACCTGAACTGCATTATTTTACATTTGAATAGCTTGGGAAAGACCCTGGTAAAAATTGATCAGAAGCAAATTGTGGGTAAAACAATATCCAATAAGTGAGAGTGTATTTGAAGTGGGATGGTAAGTGTCAGAATGTTCGGATATGGCCCAAGTGCAGAGAGAGAGAGAAAGAGAGACTGAAGCTGGCCAACAGTTCACTGGCTTTAATGAGAACTGTTGCAGAATTTAAAGGAAAAAGATACAATAGCAGGACTATTAACTAAGAAACTCAAACTGAAAGTTAAATGCCAACACTGCAGTTGGAAGCAATAACTAAATCCTAAATGAATACCATTACTTTCCAGCATCAGTCCAAATGGTAGTCCTCTTTCCCAGACAAGGACGAGGGTAAGCAGGGAGAGTGCACATTGTGAAGCTTTTGGTCAAGTCACAACAAGACTACATCCAAAAGAAGAAAGTTAACTATCACAATAATGAAACACTAATTAGCTGAAAAGTGCATATTCTTCAGCAAGCTTGCTGAACCTGTTTCACTACACCTCCCGCCCCTTGCAGCAGAGTCAGTGGTTGTGACAGTAGGAGCTGATGACTGACATATTCCTGGAAAGATTGTAAAGACAAGGATGTACTGTAAATATATATATATAGACTAGAACATAACAGCACAGCACAGCATAGTACAGGGCTTTCAACCCATGACGTGCCAACCTTTTAACCTACTCAAGATCACTTCCCTCCTACATCACCCTCTATTTTTTATCATCCCCGTGCCGAACTAAGAGTTTCTTATATGCCCTTAGTGTATCTGCCTGTACCACCACCCCAGCAGCATATTCCGCACACTCACTGATCTGTGTAAAAACACTATCTCGAACATTCCCCCTGTGTCACCTAAAGCTAATGCTCTGTCGTAGTAGCCATTCCACCCTCAGGAAAAGTCCGGAGATTCAGTAGATATATGCCTCTTATTACCTTGTACACCTCTATCAAGCCACCACTCTCCTCCTCCTTTACTCTAGAGAGAAAAGCCCCAGCTCACTCATACTATTCTCATAAGACAAGCTCTCTGATCCAGGGGACTCCCTGGTAAAACTTCTCTACACCCTCTCCAGAGCATCCACGTCCTTCCTATACTGAGGTGACCAGAACTGAAAACAATAGTCCAAATGTGGTCCAACCAGGATTTTATAGAGCTGCAACATTTTGTTAGAGTTGTTCAGGAGGGTTTAAACTAATTTGGCAGGGGGATAAGAACCAGAATGATAGTGCTGAAGTTGAGGTTAGTTCCTTTACAAAGAGAAGCAGTGTGTAGTGAGACTACTAGCACGGAGAGGCTGACGAAAGGGCAGAATTGCAGCCAATGGCAATGTAAAAGATGGACAAAATCAAAAACAGTGAATACAGGACTGAGGGTGTTATCTTTGAATACACACAGTATACAGAAGAAGGTAGATGAACTTGTAGCACAGTAGCATATTGGCAGGTATGATGTTGTAGGCATCGCTGAATCATGGCCGAAAGAAGATTATAGCTGGAAGCCTAATGTCCAATGGTACACATTGTATCGAAAGGATAGGCAGGTAGGCCAAGGCGGTGGCATTCCTCTGTTGATAAAAAATAAAATGAAATCATCAGAAAGAGATGACATGGGGTTGAAAGGTGTTGAATCATTGTGGGTAGAGGTAAGGCTAACAAGACCCTGATGCGAGTTACAGACCCCCAAACTGTAGTAAAGATGTGTTTTATAAATTACAATGGGAAATAGAAAATGTATGCCAAAAGGGCAATGTTACAAGCATCCGGGCGATTGCAATATGCAGGTAGATTTGAGAAATTGGGTTGGTTCTGGATTCCAGGAAGGGGAATTTCTAGAATGCCGAGAAGATGGCTTTTTAGAGCAGCTCGTGGTTGAGCCCGCTAGGGGATCAGCTATTCTGGACTGGGTGTTGTGCAATGAACTGGAATTGATTAGGGGGCTTAAGGTAAAAGAACCCTTAAGGGCAAGTGATCATATGATTGAATTCACCTTGAAATTTGAGAAGGAGAAGCTAAAGTCATATGTATTAGTATTACGTGTAGAAAGAATTACAGAGGCATGAGAGAGGAGTTGGCCAGAATTTATTGGAAAAGAACACTGGCAGGGATGACAGCAGAGCAACAATGGTTGGAATTTCTGGAATCAATTTGGAAGGCACAGGATATATACATCCCTTAGAGGAAGAAGTATTCTACAGGCAAATTGACACAACTGGGGCTAACAAGAGAAATCAAAGCCAACTTGAAAGCCAAAGAGTGGGCATATGATAGAGCAAAGATTAGTGGGAAGTTAGAGGACTGCGAAGCTTTTAAAAACCAACAGAAGGCAACAAAAATAAAGTAAGAAGGAAAAGATAGAATATGAAGGTAAGCTAGCCATTAATATTAAGGAGGATACCAAAAGCTACTACAGATACTTCATCCATATTCACCACATTCACTGCTCTACCTTCATCAACGTTCTTTGTCACATCCTCAAAAATATCTCTCAGGCTGAAGAGACATGATCTGCCCCTCACAAAGCCAAGCTAACTATTAGTAATCAGACTATGCTTCTCCAAATACCCATAATACCAGGGGGACCACAGTAGCATCGTGGTTAGCACAACACTATTACTGCTCAGGGCATAAGAATTCAGAGTTCATATTCTAGCATCATCTATAAGGAGTTTGTACGTCCTCCCTGTTGAATGCGTGGGTTTTCTCTGAGTGCTTAGGTTTCCTCCCACAGACCAGAGATGTGCCGGTTAGTAAGTTAATTAGTCATTGAAAATTGTGCCAGGTTTAAATCGGGGGTTGCTGGGCAGCACAACTCAAAGGGCTGGAAGGGTCTGTTCCACGCTGTGCAAATTAATAAATAAAAGTAAACATTGCTTCTAAGAATCTAAGAATAACTTGCCCACCACTGAAGTTCAACCCCCAGGGTCATCCGTACTCCCATGCTTGAACGAAGGAACAACATTGTCTGGGATATTGGTAGTGGCAGATACATTAAGGACTTTTAAGAGACGTTTAGATAGGTACATAAATAATGATGTAATGGCGTCTCTGACAAATAAACCAGCCGGGTACAGGTAATGACTTTAACTGAGGTTTCAATAACAATCTCTGCCATCTTCATCAGGGACGATGCCTAGGCATGCCTACTTCAGTGGTATATGTAAACCCCCTGTTGCCTGTCCCTCCTGATTGGTTAGTCCTCAACCAATCAGGTTTCCAGTTTTTTTTTGGAGCGAGATTTCAACTTTTTTAAATTTCTTATTCTCTAGTCTTATTTCAATAGCTTCCTTCCCCAGGTGGTCCCAAAAGCCATGACAAGGATAAATATACCACAGATCTAAACATCATCCCTGATGAAAATGGCGGAGTTTGTTATTGAACTGTTTCTTAAAATCAACACCTGTACCCAGCTGGAAGCCCAAGAAGAGTGTATTCGTAGGCAGATGAATGTGAGGAAGATGGAAGGATATGGACATTGTGTAGGCAGAGGGGGATTAGTTAGGTTGCCCATTTGATTACTAATATCAATGGATTAGCATAATATTGTGGGCTGAAGGGCCTGTTCCTTTGCTGTTCTGTTCTGTGTTCCATGTCCTATTTAACACCTTCCATTCATATTTGGCCAGATATTTTGACATTTGTTTTGAAACTAACCTTTACTGAGAAATGGGTTTCCATACAAATAAAACAGCCATGTTTCTGACATTCCTCAGCACCCGTTACAGAAAAGACAGCCCAGAAGAAACAAAGAATCCATTTTACCAAGCTATTTCAATTAAATTGACTCACTGTCAGAAATCAAGTTCAAGGTTAATTGCCATTCAACCATGCATGAGTATCCTTGAATTCAGCCAAATGAAATAGTGTACCTCCCGGGCCAAGGTACAAAACACAGTACCAACAATCATACACAGCACAAAGCACATATAACACATATAAGTTAGCAGTAAACCTACAGTAACCCGTTGGTCTTGCCAATGCACCAGCGAACTGAACTCGCAGTATTCCACATTACCAATGTTCAACAGGGTCTTGCAATCACAGGAAAAACCTCCAAGAAAATAATTTGCATCATTTGTTAGAGCATGCACCAACTCCGATGCCTTCCTGTAGCAGGTGGCAACACAGTCTGCATCAAGTCCAGCTCTGCCGCTAATGTGCAATTCACTAGAGGGCTAGATCTACAGTACTTGATGTTCTTGATGATTTACTTCCTTTTGTAATATAGTTTCTCTAATATAACCAATTTCAAGCATTATCATGGCATCTGTTACTATTCTTCACCCTTTTGCCTTTCGAACGATCACCTCCCAGCTTCTCATTTCATCCCTCTCCTGACCCATCCACCTTCACCTGGCTTCAGCTATCCCATTCCTGTTTGTACTCCTTTCCCTTCCCCCACCCTCTTATTCTGATTTCTGCCCCCTTCCTTTCCAGCCCTGGTGAAGCGACTTGGCCAAAACATCGACTCTTCATTCCTCTCCTTAGATGAGGCCTGACCTCCAGCATTTTGTGTGTGCTTATCTGTTTCTATTCGTATGGATATTGCTTTTTTATTTGCGCATGGATTAAGATCCAGTGAGAAGTTCAAAGTTCAAAGTAAGTTTATTATCAAAGTACATGAATGTCACCATATGTAGCCCTGAGATTCACTTTCTTACAGGCATACTCACGACATCCAATAGCCACAAAAGAATTAACGAAAGATCACACCAACAGGACAGTCAACCAGTGGGCAAAAGATAACAAACTGTGCAAATACAAAATGAAAAAAAGAAATATTAATATTAATAATAATAAACAAATATTCAATCAACCTTGTCGTAGTTTAGAGGCTTGAGTGCCTCAATAACCCAAAGAGCTATGCTGGCTGAAGTCAGGGGTTTACGCTATATTTCTGGGTAGGATCACCTGTGTCAAACAGGTCAAAGGGTAGAGGCCAGACCAAGAGTGGTCCACTGGTCCTCCAGGTTCAGAGGACCAACTGAGGGCTAACAACCCTGACTGGTAAAACAAAACTGTTATAGAAACTGCAATGAAGAATCCTTCTACATCTGTGTGTGATGGTATTCCCGAGTTTCCACCCAGGACTGACAGTACTGAACACCAAGGGGAAGCTACAGATGTGTTGAAGGAAACCCTGAACTTTGCCAAAGATGGGGGACCTTAATTGCTGCCCTAACCAGCAATGTAACAGGCGGTAAACAAGTAAATATCAAGAAAATGAGATGAAGAGTCCTTGAAAATGAGTCCAGAGGCTGTGGGAACAGTTCAGTGTTGAGGTGAGTGAAGTTATCCCCTCCGGTTTAGGAGCCGGATAGTTGATGGGTAATAACTGTTCCTGAACCTGGTGGTGTCGGTCCTGAGGCTCCCATACCTCCTTCCTGATGGTTGAAGCTAATAACTGTCCCTGAGGCTTAGTTTCTCAAGTTGTCCATACACATCATTTCAGAACATGAGGTAGTGCAAAGGGAAAAGCAAAGACGGAAAGCAGAATATGGTATTAATGTAATAAATTCAGGACAGCGCAGTAGCATGGCAGTTAGCACTATATGTTAGAGCACCAGCAACCTGGATTCCTCCTGCCACCTGTAAGGAGTTTGTACATTCTCCCCGTGACTGCATGGGCTTCCTCCCCGTTCTCCATTTTCCCCTCATATTCCAAATGCGTAGGGGTAATATGCTATGTTGCTGACAAAAGCATGGTGACACTTGTGGGCTACCCAGCACATTTTTAAGTGACTGTATGTGTCACTGCTATCATAATTATATGTGTTATATGTGCTGTGTGCTGTGCGTGACTGTTAGTATTGTGTTTGGACCTTTGACCCAGAGGAACACAGTTTCGATTGGCTGTATTCATGTGTCCGGTTTGAATGACAATTAAACTTGAACTATCCTTGGACTGTGTTGGCCGTTGTTACAAACAACATATTTCACTATATACTTCAATGTTTCAATGTAAAGATGGCAAATAAAGCTAATTGTTATCTTTAATGTGTACTCAGTTAAACTAAACCAGGAACATCACATATAACAAACTTAGGCCAATAATTTACTGGATTAAATCCAGTTCTATGGGGACACAAGAGAGGATTGGTGGACTGGAAGGGTGAATTTCCACTACCAGAGCATCATCATTATTAACATTTATTTACAGACACAGCACATTGAGAAACGCATCATTCCAATGCCCAGTTACACCCCATGTGACCAATTAACTTATTGATCCATACGTCTTTGGAATAAGGGATGAAACTAGAGCATCCGGAGAAAACCCATGTGGTCATAAAGAGAACATACTTAAGTTTATTTATCAGATGCACATCAAAAATATTATGAAGTGCATCATTTGTGTTAACAACCAACAAGGATGTGCTTTCCAGTGTTAACACAGCATGCCTACAAAGCTTGGCAGATATGTACAAACTCCTTACAGACGGCGGCGGAACTGAACCCGAGTAAGAGCGTAATGCTAACGGCTACGCCACCGTGCCACCCCGTAAGTTTCATCTGAGCCTCAGCAACCTCCTGAAGGTCAACCACTAAATAATTCTAAGATGGAGTGGTGACAGCTGAATATTCCAATGCGTAGGTGGGAAATTATCCCAAAGGATACTATTATGAGGCAGTCTTCTGCCCATCAGTGAACCTGCTGGTGCTGTACATGCTCAGCCTTAGAAGACTATTGATTCAGGAGGATATTTTGAACCCCTATAACAGGGGTTCCCAACCTTTTTTATGCCATGGACCAATTCCATAAAGAAAGGAGTCTGTGGACCCCAGATTGGTCCAGAAGGTGTGCTGTCACAAGAAAGCAGCATCCATCATGAAGGACCCTCACCATCCAGGCCATGCCCTCTTCTTGTTGCAGGAGATACAGGAGACTTAGGTCCCACACTTCCAGGTTTAGGAACAGTTAATACCCCTCAATCATCAGGCTCCTGAACCGGCACAGATAGCATCATTCACCTCAACACTGAACTGATTCCACAGCCTATAGACTCACTTTCAAGGACAATACAACTCATGTTCTCAGCATGATTGATTGATTGATTTTCTGTTTGCACTGATGTCTTGTTTGCCCGTTGGTTATTCAGTTAAGTTCTTCATTGATCCTATTGTATTTGCTCTACTGTGAATGCCTGCAAGAAAATGAATTTCAGAGCAGTATATGTATATACTTTATATATATATATATGTGTACATATATATATATATATATATGTTTATATATTTTAGAAACATAGGAACATAGAAAACCTACAGCACAATACAAGCCCTTAGGCCCACAAAGCTGTGCCAAACATGTATTTACTTTAGAAATTACCTAGGGTTACCCATAGCCCTCTATTTTTCTAAGCTCCATGTACTTATTCAGGAGCCTCTTAAAAGACCCTATCGTTCCCGCCTCCACTACCATCGCCAGCAGCCCATTCCACGCTCTCACTACTCTCTGTGTAAAAAAACTTACCCTGACATCTCCTCTGTACCTACTTCCAGGCACCTTAAAACTGTGCCATCTAGTGTTAGCCATTTCAACCCTGGGGAAAAAGCCTCTGACTATCCACGTGCTCAATGACTCTCATCATCTTATATACCTCTGTTAGGTCACCTCTCATCCGCCGTCGCTCCAAGGAGAAAAGGCCAAGTTTACTCACTCTATGCTCATAAGGCAAACTCCCCAATCCAGGCAACACCCTTGTAAACCCTTTCTATGGCTTCCACATTCTTCCTATAGTGAGGCAACCAGAACTGAACACAATACTCCAAGTGGGGTCTGACTGGGGTCCTATATAGCTGCAACATTACCTCTCGTCTCTTAAATGCAGTCCCATGATTGATGAAGGCCAATGCACCGTATGGCTTCTTAACCACAGAGTCAACCTGTGCAGCAGCTTTGAGTGTCGTATGGACATGGACTCCAAGATCCCCCTTATTCTCCGCACTGCCAAGAGTCTTACAATTAATACTATATTTTGCCATAATATTTGACCTACCAAAATGAACTACCTCACACTTACCTGGGTTGAACTCCATCTGCCACTTCTCAGCCCAGTTTTGCATCCTATCAATGTCTTGCTGTAACCTCTGACAGCACTCTACATTTTCCACAACACCCCCATCTTCAGTGTCATCAGAAAATTTATTAACCCATCTCTCCACTTCCTCATCCAGGTCATTTATAAAAATCACAAAGAGTAAGGGTCCCAGAACAGATCCCTGAGGCATACCACTGGTCACCGACCTCCATGCAGAATATGACCCATTTACAACCCTTCTTTGCCTTCTGTGGGCAAGCCATTTCTGGATCCACAAAACAAGGTCCCTTTTGATCCCATGCCTTCTTACCTGCTGTACTTACATCACAAAGCTATGCAGACTATCCCTAATCATATTATATCTCTCTAAATGTTCATAAATCCTGCCTCGCAGGATCTTCTCCATCAGCTTACCAACCACTGAAAGTAAAACTCACTGGTCTATAATTTCCTGGGCTATCTCTACTTCCTTTCTTGAATAAGGGAACAACATCTGCAATCCTTCAATCATCCGGAACCTCTCCTGTTCCCACTGATGATGCAAAGATCATTGCCAGAAGCTTAACGATCTCATCCCTCGCCTCCCACAGTAGCCTGGGATACATCTCGCCTGGTCCCGGAGAATTAACTAACTTGATGCTTTCCAAAAGCTCCAGCACATCTCCTTTCTTAATGTCTATATGCTCAAGATTTTCAGTCTCCTGAAGTCATCCCTACAATCACCAAGATCCTTTATCATAGTGAATACTGAAGCACAGTATTCATTAACTACCTCCGCTATGGTAATGAATTTACTTTGAACTTTGAACAACATCTTAGTGACAAAACCATACAGTCGAATCCCTATACAGAAACACTATGAAAATCTAAACTCCTGCCAATGTAAGAAATAATGATAATAAATATATAACCATTAAATATTGAGAAGAGTCCTTAAAAGTGAGTTGATTGGCTGTGGGAACATCTCAAAGATGGGGGAAGTGAAGCCGAGCAAAGTTATCTCTTTTGGTTCAAGAACCTGATGGATGAGGGGTAATAACTGTTCCTGAACCTGATGGTGCGTGTCCTGAAGCTCCTGTAAGTCCTTGCCATTGTCAGTAGCGAGAAGAGAGTATGGTGAGATGGTGGGATCCTTGATGATGCATGCTGCTTCCCTGTGACAGCACTCCATGTAGATGTGTTCAATGGAGGAGAAGGCTATACCTGTGATGGACTGGGCCACATCCTTTTTTTTTTGTAGGACTTCCCATTTAAATTTGAACTTTTTGCCCACGTTCAAGCTCTATTTCAGGCAGATAAAGCTGTATTTTAAACATATGCACACACATCAGGTTTGGGGGCGGTGGCTGAGCCAAGAGAGAAAATAAAGGGAAGTAGAGTGAAACCAAAACACCAGTCACTTTGAAAGTTCAATCTGTTTGATACAAAGCTGGTTGACACT
Organism: Hypanus sabinus; assembly: GCF_030144855.1. Lineage (NCBI taxonomy): Eukaryota > Metazoa > Chordata > Chondrichthyes > Myliobatiformes > Dasyatidae > Hypanus > Hypanus sabinus. The sequence continues at coordinate 99,617,469 of NC_082719.1, read as the reverse complement.
TCATCCGTAACATGAGAATGACTGGCACTCAATTCTTCACTGTGGTTCACAGGTTCTCCACTGTTATTTGATCTTTTGTGACCTGTTTCAATTTATCTTGCTCTGCTGATAAGCTCTTCAGCTGCACCAAAGCCGATTGGCATTCCTTTCAACAGAATTTCTCTAATGCTTCCCCATCACTGTAAATAGTGCTACTTTGATATGGCCCAGATGCAGTTGGGTTACAAAGCTGTAGTGTGCAGTTGATGTCTTCACTCAGTGGATGAGTATGTGCTTATGATTGGCCACAACATAGAGAAATAGTGAGAGGAAGATCAGCTGCAACTACATGTCCTGAAGTTGGAAGTTCAGAAGTTACTATAGTCCAGCACCAAAATCATTGAAGTCGTGGGTGGTGGCCATGAACATCGATTTCTCTAAGATGTTCCTTTGGAAGCGGAATTGGAATTGCTTTTCTATTTTCAAATGTTCCAAGATGCAGTGAGATACATGCCTTGCGTACTGTTCATACAAATCAAATCATTACACTGTGCACTATAGTGGTAACAGAATCAGGATCGGGTTTAATATCACCAGCATATGTCGTGAAATTTGTTAACTTTGATGCTGCAGTATAATACAATACATAATAATATAGAAAAAAACTGTGAATTACTGTAAGAAATTACTGTTCAAGGGCCATTGAGAAATCAGATGACAGAAGGATTCAGGTTGTTCCTGAATCATTGAGTGTTGCCGACAGGCTTCTCTTCCCCACTTCCTGGTGGTAGTAATGAGAAGAGGGCATGTCCTGGGTGGTGGGGTTCCTTAATGATGGACACATTTCTGAGGCAATGCTCTTTGAAGATGTCCTGCATACTGTGGAGTCTAGTACTCGTGACGGAACTGACTAAGCTTACTTTGATCCTGTGCAGTAGTCCCCCCACCCCCATACCAGATGGAGATGCAACCAGTTAGAATGCTCTCCATGGTACATCAGTAGAAATTTGCAAGTATTTTTGGTGACATACCAAATCTCCTCAAACTCCTAATGAAATATAGCTGCTGTCATGACTCCACTGTAGCTGCATTGACATGTTGTGTCCAGGTTAGGTAAACCATTATCAGGGTGATACAGTTACAGAGAAAGTGCAGAGCAGGAAAACAATAATGTGTCAGATCACAATGAGGTAGCTTGTGAGGTCAAGAATCCATCTAAGGAACCATTCAATAGTGTGCAAACAGTTGTGTAGAAGCTGTCCTTGAGACTGGTAGTTCAGATTTTTATATCTTCTGCACAATGGAAGATAGCATACAGCATCAGCTTCAAAGACAGTTTCTAACCCTTTGTTGTAAGACTAATTTCTTCTACAGATAGCTTGATTTGGCATCAATTGCTGTCAGATTACATTTCAGTGAAGTGCATTTGGATGTACACATACTGAAGAAGTTGTTGCTCGCAGTTTTGAGGAGTATTGATTCTTTTAAGTTACTGCATTGGAGATAACACAGTATTCCAACCCACCCATTATTCCAGATTTTAAGACATGCTATTATCTCATGAATAATGTTATTCACTGGCTTTACTGCCTTTTATGTAATAAACTTTCTTCCGTGGTTTCAACCTTTTTGTCCTCCAAATTTTAGTTTTGCAATTCTTATTCGTATTTTACAATCCATTAATTTTATCTACTGATACAATTAGACCATAAAACCATAAGACATAGGAGCATAATTATGCCATTTGGCCCATCAAATCTACTTCGCATTCCATCATGGTTGATTTATTATCCCTTTCAACCCCATTCTCCTCCATTCTCCCTGTAACATTTGATGCCCTGACTAATCAAGAACCTATTAACCTCCACTTTAAATATATTTAATTTCTACAGGATAATTTAATTGTACGCTGTTCCATAGTTCATAATTTTTTCATCTAATATATCGTCCTTCATATTACCTCCTCCTCCTTGAGGCATCATTGAAACCTAAGGTATATTGAAAGGCCTAGATAGAGTGGATGTGGAGCGGATGTTTCCTCTACTGGGGGAGTCTAAGACCAGAGAGCATAGCCTCAGAACACAAGGATGTTTCTTTAGAACAGAGGTGAGGAGGAATTTCTTTAGCCAGAGGGCAGTGAATCTGTGGAATTCACTGCCGCAGGCAGGAGTGGAGGCCAAGTCATTAGCTATATTTAAAGTGGAGGTTGTATCGTTCTTGATTAGTAAAGGCATCAAGGGTTACATGATGCCGTTATATTCTAAGGCTGCATAGGGCCTTCTTAATCCAGGAACTCAAATCTGCTCTCCCTTTCCACCGCTGACCACATGATGAAGACTGGTGTGTGTTTTCCCAACATGCCTCAGTTTTGCTGATGGTGAGGGTGAGTTTGTTGCTGCAACACTACTCAATCAACCAGCTAAACAATCTCCTGTATGCCTGTTCATCACTATCTGAGATTTCACGAGTAACAGTGGTAAAGCTAATTGCTACCTGTTGTCCTTGGTGTGTGCTCAGCTCATGAGAGCACATAGAAGTGTAGTCAACCTTCAATCTTTGCTTTCTGCAATTACAGAAAAAAATGCATTTAGAAATCAAATATATAAGATCAAAATAGTAATTTAACACTCCCATTGGAAAGGTCAGGAGTGTGCAATTGAGAATGAGCCAATTTTACAGTTCTATGGCCAAATGCCATTCTCCAGTGAAAGTTATGGAATTACCCTTTAAATAGCATGAAACCTACTCGCGATTTATTTGTCAGAGGTGAATGTGCTGCCTGGAGTGGTGAAGCGACTTTCAAGAGACGTTTAGATAGGCACATGAATGTGAGGAAAGATTGTGCAGGCAGAAGAAACAATTCTAATTGGCCATTGGATTCAAAATAAATTGATTGTCAAAGTGCAGACATATATGTCACTATATACAGCCCTGAGATTCACTTTCTTGTAGGCATACTCAGTAAGTCCAAGAACCATAACAGAACCAATGAAAGCCAACACTAAACAGGGCAGACAAACAGTCCATGTGAAAAAGACAACAAATAGCGCAAATACAAATTAAATAATAATAGTAATAATAATGATAAATAAATACCCAATAAATATCGAGAACATTAGATGAAGCGTCCTTGAAAGGGAGTTCACAGGTTGTGGGAACAGTTTAGTAATAGGGCAAGTGAAGTTAAGTGAATTTACCCTCTCTGGTTCAAGAGACCAATGTTTGAGGGGTAATGACTGTTTCTGTACCTGGTGGTGTGAGTCCTGAGGCTCTTGTACCTTCTTCCTGTTTCCTCTGGTGCAACATTGTGGACCAAAGACCTGTTCCTGTTCCTGTGCTGTGCTGTATAGTTCTATGTTCTATGTTCTAAATTAATGATTTAATCAGTTGAATATCTTATTGTCCATGGTAATCCAGATTTCAAATTTGAGAAGGAGAAGCAAAAGTCAGATACATCAGTATTACACTGAAGTGAAGGGAAATATAGAGGCATGAGTGAGGATTTGGCTAGAATTGATTGGGAAAGAACACTGGCAGGGATGACAGCAGTGAAACAATGGCTAGACTTTCTGGAAGTGATTCAGAAGGGGTCTTTGTTGGGGCCAATTCTTTTGACATTATATGGCTTTGTCGCGAAGTGTGAAGATAGATGTGGGACAGGTAGTTTTGAGGAAGTAGAGAGGCTACAGAAGGACTTAGATAGATGAGGAGTATGGGTAAAGAAGTGGCAGATGGAGTACAGTGTTTGGAAATGTATCGTCATGCACTTTGTCAGAAGAAATGAAAGGGTTAAATATTTTCTAAGTGGAGGGAAAATACAAAAAACTAAGGCACTTGGGAGTCCTTGTGCAGGATTCCCTAAAGGTTAATCTGTAGATTGAGTCAGTAGTGAGGAAAGCAAATGCAATGTTAGCATTCATTTCAAGAGTACTAGAGTATAAAAGGAAGGATGGAATGTTGAAACGTTATAAAGAACTGGTGAGGCCTCACTTGGAGTAGTAATGTGAGCAGATTTGGGCCCCTTATCTTACAAAGGATATGCTGATACTGGAGACTTTTCAAAGGAGGTTCACAAAAATGATTCCAGGATTGAATAGCTTGTCATATGAAGAGTGTTTAATGGCTTTGGGTCTTTATTTCCTAGAATTTAGAAGAATGGCGGATGTTACCTACTTGAAACCCATCAGATATTGAAAGGCCTTGATAGAGTGAGTGTGGGAAACACACACAAATGTTGGAGGAATTCAGCAGGCCAGGCAACATCTATGGAAAAAAGTACAGTTGAGTTTTCAGGCCGAAACCCTTCGGCAGGAAGGCCCAAAATGTTGACTGTACTTTTTTCCATAGCTGCTGCCTGGCCTGCTGAGTTCCACCAGCATTTTGTTTGCAGTGCTCGGATTTCGAACATCAGCAGATTTTCTCTTGTTTGTAGATATGGGAAGGATGTTTCCTATTGTGGGAGAGTCTAGGACCAGAGGACACTGTTTCTGAATAGAGGGGTATCCTTTTAGAACAGAGATGAGGAGAAATTTTGTTAGCCAGAGAGTGGTGAATCTGTGGAATTTGTTGCCAAAGGTGGCTGTGGTGTCCAAGTCTTTATATGTATTTACGGCAGGTTTTTTAATTTATTCATTTACAGGATGTGGGTGTCATCAGCATTTATTGCCCATCCCTAGTTGCCCTTGAGAAGGTGGCAATGAGCTGCCTTCTTGAACCACAGCAGTCCCTGGGGTGTAGATACACACACAGTGCTGTCAGGGAGGGAATTCCATGATTTTGACCCAGTGACAATGAAGGAACGGCGATATGTTTCCAAGTCAGGATGCTGAGTGACTTGGAAGGAGATTTCCAAGTGGTGTTGTTCCCAGGTATCTGCTGTTCGCATCGTTCTAGATGGTAATTGTCATGTGTCCGGAAGGTTGGAAGGTACTGCCTTAGGAACTTTGGTGTGTTGTTGCAGTGCAATTTATAGATAATACACACTGCTGCACTGTTCATCAATGGTGGAGGGATTGGATGTTTGTGCAAGGGGTACAAATCAAGTGGGCTGCCTTGTACTGGATGGTGTCAAACTTCCTGAGTGTTGATGGAGCTGCATTCATTCAGGCGAGTGACAAGTATTCCAATACACTCCTGACCTGTGTCTCGTAGATGATGGACAGGCTTTGCGTAGTCAGGAGGTGAGTTACATACCGCAGGATTCCTAGCCTTTGACCTGCTCTGGTAGCCACAGTGTTTTGGTGTTTATATGGATAGTCTAGTTCAGTTTCCTGTCAATGGTAACTTCCAGGACGTTGATAGCAGGGGATTCAGATTCAGTGATGGTGATGCCACTGAATGTCAAGGAATGATGGTTAGAGCCTCTCTTGATGGAGATGGTCATTGCCTAGCATGCATATCTTGAATGTAACTTGCCACTTGTTTCTTGCGTACAGAATTTATCTAGGCAATTTTCCATATTGTCAGGTAGATGCCAGTGTTGTAGCTGTGCTGGAACAGCTTGGCTGCATACTGACATCTGGGATGGAGAGGAGGCCGAGCTGGATCATCTACTCAGCACTTCTGACTGAAGATTGTTGCATAGGTGTGCTGGGCTCCTCTGTCATTGAGTATGGGGATTTTTGTGGAGCCTCCTCCCCAGTGAACTGTTTGATTGTCCATCACCATTCATGGCTGAATGTGGCAGGACCACCAGAGCTTAGATCTGATCCATTGGTTGTAGGACCACTTAGCTTTGTCTATTACTTGCCACTTATGGTGTTTGACATGCAAGTATCCTGTATTATGGCTTCACCGGGGTGACGCCTCATATTGAGGTATGCCTGGTGTTGTTCTCGGCACGCCCTCCTGCACTCTTCATTGAACCTGGGTTGATCCTCTGGCCTGATGGTAATGTTAGAGAAGGGGATATGCCGGGTCATAAGGTGACAGCTTGTGGTTGAGTACAATTCTGCTGCTGCTGGTGGCCTACAGTGCATCATAGATACCCAGTCTTGGGCTGCTAGATCTGTTCGAAGTCTATCCCATTTGACACAGTGACGGTGCCACACCAACGCAGTGGAGGGTTTCTTCAATGTGGAGACAGGATTTAGTCTCCACAGATCTTTGCAGTGGTCACTTCTACCGATGCTGTCATGGACAGATGTTTCCACAGCAGGCAGGTTGGTGAGAATGAGGTCAAGTGTGGTTTTACCTCTTGTTGGCTCCCCCACCACCTGATGCTTGCTACTCAATCTAGTAGTTATGTCCAGAAGGACGTGACCAGCTGAATCTGTGGTGGTACTACCGAGCCACTCTTGGTGATGGACATTGAAGCCCCCCACCCAGAGTACATTCTGTGCCCTTGCCACCCTCAATGCCTCCTCCAAGTGCTGCTCAACATGGAAAAGTACTGATTCATCAGCTGAGGGAGGACAGTACGTGGTAATCAGCAGGAGCTTTCCTTGCCCATGTGTAACCTGGTGCCATGAGACTTCATGGGGTTCAGAGTTGATGTTGAAAGTTGCCAGGGCAACTGCCTCTCTACCGTATACCACTGTGCCATCACCTCAACTAGGCCTGTTCTGCCATTGAGACAGTACATACCCAGGAATGGTGAAGGTGGAGTCCGGAATGTTAACTGGAAGGTATGATTCTGTCAGTACAACTATGTCAGGCTGTTGCTTGACTACTTTGTGAGACAGCTCTGCCAACTTCGGCACAAGTCCTCAGATGTTAGTAAGGAGGACTTTGCAGGGTCAACAGGGCTGGCTTTGCCATTGATGTTTCCAGTGCCTAGTCCGATGCTGGGTTGTCCATCTGGGTTCATACCTTATTATTTTCTTTTTAGCGGTTGGATACAACTGAATGGCTTGCTAGTCCATTTCAGAGGGATTTTAAGAGTCAACCACATTGCTGTGGGTCTGGAGTCACATATAGGCCATACCAGGTAAGGATGGCAGGATTCCTCCCCAAAGGACTTTTGTGAACCAGGTGGGTTTCTATGACAATTGACATGGTTCATGGTCATCAGATTTTTTTTCATTGAATTCAAATTCACTATCTGACATAGTGGGATTGCTTGATTCTGATTGGTCAAGGCATGAAGAGATATGGGGAGAAGGCAGGATATTGGGGCTGAGGGAAAATGTATCAACCATGTTGAAATAACAGAGCAGACCTGATGGGCCAAATGGCCTAATTCTGCTCCAGTATTTTATGGTTTTATGTTCAATTCAAATGATCTGAGGACTCAGTTATTTTTCTATGTCTTCTATTGTGATATAAGAGCAGATATAAATCCTATTTGAGAAGTATTTTTAATTGAATATCTAAAAAGAATATACAGGACCAATGAGGTATGACCACTTTGGGGGTAGCTATGTTTTTTTTTGTTTTGGCAAATGACAGAGAGGTTATTATACGTAATTCGTTTTTCCACACCTGATTATACTCCTGCGTTTCTAAAGTGAGTTATTTTAGGGTTTGCTCCCTAAAAGTCTATCTGGCGGTGATTGCAGTTCATTTCATGGACAATTGCCTTTCCAAGAGCCGTAAAAGACTCTCAGGAACTGAAATTGAAGGGATGGTCCTATAATCAATGCAATCTGTATATTGGCATGATAAAAACTTTAAACATCAAGGATTCTGCAGATGATGGAAATGTTGAACTGGACCTGGTAGATATAGGAGCAGAATTAGGCCATTTGATCCATCGAGACTGCTTTGATCATTATCATTTGTATCATATGTGTTAAGAACAAACTCGGCAACAACAGTAACAACCAGAGATCTACAGAACACTACAGCACAGAAGCAGACCCTTCAGCCCATCTAATCCATGCTGAGCTAGTCTTATGCCCTGTATCCAGACCATAGCGCTCCATACCTCTCCTATTCATGTCATTCAAACTTCTCTTAAATGCTGAAGTTGAACCCACACATCCACCACTTCTGCTGGCAGCTCATTCCACACTCTCACCACCCTCTGAGAAAAAGCCTGCCTACATCAACATTATCTATACCCCTCATAATTTTGTATATCTCAATCAAATCTCCCCTCATTCTCCTGTGCTCCAGGGGATAAAGTCCTTACCTATTCAACCTTTCCCTATAACTGAGATCTTCGACGCAAAAACATCTTTCTCATTGTCATGGTTGCATAGCGGTTAGGGTAACGATATTTCATTTGGAGTTCACATGGGTTGCCTCCGGGTTCTCTGGTTTCCTCCCACAGTCCAAAGATGTACCAGTTGGTAGGTTAATTGGTCAACCTAGACAATAGCAATACCTAGATCAGGCTGCTGTTTATTGATACAACTCAGCATTCAGCTCAATCATACCCTCAGTTCTAATCAACAAGGACCAAAACCTGGGCTTCTGTACCTCCCTTTGCAACTGGAACCTTGACTTCTTCACTGGAAGAACAGTCTGCGTGGATCAGTAGTAACATCTCCACCTTGTTGGCAGTCAACACCGGTGCATCTCAAGGATGCATGCTTAGCCCACTGCTCTACTCTCTCTACACATATGATTGCGTGGTTAGGCACCAGCTCAAATTCCATCTACAAATTTGCTGATGACACAGCTATTGTTGGTAGAATTTCAGGTAGTGATGAGGAGATGTATAGTAGAGAGATAAATCATCTGGTTAAGTGGTGTTCAACAACCTTGCACTCAACATCAGTAAGACAAAGGAACGGAATGTGGACTTCAGGAAGGGTAGGTTGAGGGAACACACACCAGTTCTCATAGAGGGATCAGAAGTAGAAAGGACGAGCGGTTTCAAGTTTTTGGGTGTCAACATCTCTGAGGATCTATCCTGGGGCCAACGTATTGATGCAATTACAAAGAAGACACAACAGTGGCTATATTTTATTAGGAGTTTGAGGAGATTTGGTGTGTCACAAAAACCACTAACAAATGTTTACAGATTTACCGTGGAAAGCATTCTAACTGGCTGGATCACTACTTGGTATAAAGGGACCACTACACAGGGTTGGAATAAGTTGCAGACTCAGTCAGCTCCATCATGGGCACTAGCCTACCCAGCATCTAGAATACCTTCAAAAGGCGATGCCTCTAAAAGGCAGCATCGATCATTAAGTGCCCCCATCACACAGGATATGCCCTCTCTTTACTGCTACCATCTGGGAAGAAGCACAGGAACATGAAGACATATTCTTATCATTTGAGTAACAGCTTCTTCACCTCTGCTATCAGATTTCTGAATGGACAATGAACCCAATAACACTAACTCAGCATTTTTTGCCTCTTTTTGCACTACTAATTGAATATAATTTTCTTTTTTTATATATATTTCGCATTGTAATTTATAGCTTTTATTACTATGAATTGCAATGTGCTGCTGCCGTAAACAACAAATTGCATAACATATGCCAGCGATATTAAGCCTGATTCTGACTCTGATGTAAATTGCCCTGTGATTAGACTAGTGTTGAATAGGTGGGTTCCGGGATATGCAGCTCATTGGGCTGGAAAGGCCTGTCCAGCGCTGTATCTCTAACTAACAAGTTTTCTCAGTACTCTTTCAATTTTTGAAATTTAAAATCTCTGAACCTTTTGTACTAACTGCATAACTTTGCTTGCAATAACTTCGATCCGTTTACAAATGCCACTCTTTGACAATGATGATGGAGTAGTAAAGATGGACTTTCAGTTTCAGAAGTTAATTGAAGGTAAGGATGGATGTTTACCTCAGCATCTCAGATACAGTGTAATTATTGACTCTGGAGTAATGTCCATTCCTAATCTGTAGCTTCTTCATTTCATGGGTGTTTCCTTCAGAGTTCAGTTCACTGAACTTCCTCTATTCTTTTGGAACATTTGTTAGTTTGGCACAGAACTTCTTCACCTGAACCTCGTAGAATTCCATTAGTTTTCCATTTACATGAATCAGTGAACTTACCTGGATATTGATTCCACAAGCCTGATGAATAATCACTTCTCTGGCTTCAAGCTGGGATCAGGTATCAATTATAAACTAAGTTTTGATGACAAACTCTGCCATCTTCTTCAGGAATGCTACCTGGGCATGTCTAGTCCAGTTTTACTTATACACCTGTATTCCATCCCTCCTGATTGGTTAGTCCTCATCCAATCAGGTTTCTGCTCTTCCACTTTATTTAAAACCGAATTTCAGTTCTTACTTAGAGTGTGACCTTTGTCTTTGTTAAGATTCTTTTCCTCTAGTTTTATTTCAATGGCTTCTTTACCAGACAGTCCCAAAAGCCAATGGTGCTGCACAGTAGTTTTGTGCTGTCGAAGTCATTCCAGTGGCCCAATCAGCGGCAGGAGCGAGGAGGTTTCTCACAGGTCAGTGGCGCGTGTTTAAAAGGAGAGCTTCATGGGTGTTCGGTGTCTTTCCACGGCCGAAACAACGGCAGAAGCAAATAGAAGTACGGAAGGGGCAAGTGGAGCAGTCGTTGATGGAGCGGCCATTATTGGGAGTGGGCCAGTGGTGAGGGTGGGAGTGCAGGCTCCAGCTTAAAGGAGGCTTCATCTCAAAAGAGGCGTTTGCTCTGGGTAAGTTGTCTGGGTAAGTTTCTGGGAGACCGTTTCACTGAACACCTACGCTCGGTCCGCCGGAGAAAGCAGGATCTCCCAGTGGCCACGCATTTTAACTCCACATCCCACTCCCATTCTGATATGTCTATCCATGGCCTCCTCTATTGTTCAAATGAATCCAAACTCAGGTTGGAGGAACAACACCTTATATACCAGCTGGGTACCCTCCAACCTGATGGCATGAACATTGACTTCTCTAACTTCCGGTAATGCCCCTCTTCCCCTTCCTACCCCATCCCTGACATATTTAGTTGTTTGCCTGTTCTCCATCTCCCTCTGGTGCTCTCCCCCCCCCCCCACCTTCTTTCCCCTGAGGCCTCCCATGATCCTTTCCCTTCTCCAGCTCTATCACTTTCACCAATCACCTTTTCAGCTCTTAGCTTCATCCCACCCCCTCCGGTCTTCTCCTATCATTTCGCATTTCCCCCTCCCCCCACTGCTTTCAAATCTCTTACTATCTTTCCTTTCGGTTAGTCCTGACAAAGGGTCTTGGCCCGAAACGTCGACAGCGCTTCTCCCTATAGATGCTGCCTGGCCTGCTGTGTTCCACCAGCATTTTGTGTGTGTTGTTGTTCGGGTAAGTCTCTGTTAAGTTTCCTTTTTTTCTTACTGTTACGGGGGTATTTAGTGTAGTTGAAATGGCCACTGTATGTTCTTCATACCGGCTGTTAGAGTCCTGGAGACCCGGCGTTCCTCAGGGAACTACATCTGCGTGCCGGGATCTGGAGCAGCAGCTGGGTGACCTTCAGCTTGTAAGGGAGAGTAAGGAGATCATCGATCAGAGTCACAAAGAGGTAGTTATTCTTAAGTTGCAGGAGGCGGATAGCTGGGTGGCTGGCAGAAGAAGGAATGGGATGTTGAATAGGCAGCCCTGGATTGCCACCTTTACCATGTTCCAGTGAGGGTAGATAGAGGATGATTTGCCAGAGAAGCTGGTGCAGGGGACAGGGCTTCAGGTTCTTGGATCATTGAGATCTCTTCTGGGGGAGGCATGATCTGTACAAAAGGGACAGGTTACACCTGAACCCAAGGGGAACAAATATTCTCGCAGGAAGCTTTGTTAGAGCTGTTGGGGAGGATTTAAACTAACTTGGCAGGGGGGATGGGAACCGGAGGAAGGGATTCAGGATAGGATGGATGGTAAAAAGCAAAGATAGCGTGCAGTCAGACTGTCAAGAAGGGCAGACAGATGAGAGGACAAAATTGCAGCCAGCAGGGTGAGTTTCATTGCATTAGAGATGCAGAATCAAAAAGGGTACAAAATGCAGCATCAACGTGTTATATCTCAATGTCTGAAGTATAAGAAGTAAGGTATAATCCTGTTGCACTTTTCCAGATTGTCAGGTATGATGTTGTGGCCGTCACTGAATCGTGGCTGAAGGATGGTTGTAGGTGGGAGCTGAAATCCAAGGTTACACATTGTAGCTGAGGGATAGGAAGGGAGGCAGAGCGAGTGGCATGGGTGGTGCGGCTCTGCTGGTAAAGAATGGATCTAAGAATTGACATAGGACCATAAGTTGTTGAAACCTTGTGGATTCAGTTAAGAAACTACAATGGTAAAAGGGCCCCGACTGCAGTTATTTACAGGCCTCCAAACAATAGTTGGGATGTGGTCTACAGATTACAATGGAAAATAGAAAACACATGTCAAAAGGACAATGTTATGATAGTAGATTTTTAACAAGCAGGTAGATTATGAAAATCAGGTTGGTAATGGATCTCAAGAGTGTGAATTTACTGAATGCCTACAAAATGGCTTTTTAAAGCAGCTTACCCTTTTTGCCTACTAGGGGATCAGCTATACTGGATTGGGTGTTATGTAATGAACCAGAGACGGTCAGGGAACATAAGGTAAAGGTACCCTAAAGAGGCAAAGATCTCAATATGACTGAGTTCAACTTGAAATTTAATGGGGAGAAAACAAAGTCTGACACAGCAGTACTTCAGTAGAGTAAAGGAAATTACAGTGGTATGAGAGAGGAGTTGGCCAAAGTAAATTGGATGGAGATGCTGGTAGGAATGACAGCAGAGCAGCGATGGCTTGAGTTTGTGGGGAAAATGAGGAAGGTGCAGGATAGATGTATTCCAAAAACAAAGAAAGACTCAAATAGCAAAATATAGTAGTATAAACAAAACAAAGCAAAAATTAGTGGGAAGATAGAGGATTGGGAAACTTTTAAAAACCTACAGAAAGCAACTAAAAGAATCAGTAGGAGAGAAAAGATGAAGTATGAAAGCAAGCTAGCAAACAATATCAAAATGGATAGAAAAAGCTTTTGCAAGTATATAAAAAAAAGATGAGAGTTGATATAGGACTGCTAGAATCAGAATCAGAATCAGGTTTATTATCACCGGCAGGTGACGTGAAATTTGTTAACTTAGCAGCAGCAGTTCAATGCAATACGTAATCTAGCGGATAAAAAATAAATAAATAAAATTAAAATAATAATAAATAAACAAGTAAATCAATTACTTATATTGAATAGATTAAAAAACAACACGTGAAAACAGAAATACTGTATATAAAAAAAAAGTGAGGTAGTGTCCAAAGATTCAATGTCCATTTAGGAATCGGATGGCAGAGGGGAAGAAGCTGTCCCTGAGTCGCTGAGTGTGTGCCTTCAGGCTTCTGTACCTCCTACCTGATGGTAACAGTGAGAAAAGGGCATGTCCTGGGTGCTGGAGGTCCTTAATAATGGATGCTGCCTTTCTGAGACACCACTCCCTAAAGATGGCCTGGGAACTTTGTAGGCTAACACCCAAGATGGAGCTGACTAGATTTTCAACCGTCTGCAGCTTCCAAACCAGACAGTGATGCAGCCTGTCAGAATGCTCCCCATGGTACAACTATAGAAGTTTTTGAGTGTATTTGTTGACGTGCCAAATCTTTTCAGCTTCTAATAAAGTATAGCCACTATCTTGCCTTCTTTATAACTACATTGGGGCCAGGTTAGATCTTCAGAGATCTTGACACCCAGGAACTTGAAGCTGCTCACTCTCTCCGCTTCTGATCCCTCTTTGAGGGTCGGTATGTATTCCTTCATCTTACCCTCCCTGAAGTTCACAATCAGCTCTTTTTGTCTTATTGACATTGAGTGCCACTTTGTTGCTGCAGCACCATTCCACTAGCTGGCAAATCTCACTCCTGTACACCCTTTCATCACCACCTGAGATTCTACTAACAATGGTTGTATTGTCGGCAAATCTATAGATGGTATTTGAGCCATGCCTAGCCACACAGTTATGTGTATATAGAGAGTAGAGCAGTGGGCTAAGCACATACCCTTGAGTTACACCAGTGTCGATCGTCAGCGAGGAGGATCTGTTATCAGCAATCCGTATAGACTGTGGTCTTCCGGTTAGGAAGTTGAGGATCCAATTGCAGAGGGAGGTACAGAGGCCCAGGTTCTGCAACTTCTCAATCAGGATTGTGGAAATGATGGTATTAAATGCTGAGCTATTGCTGATGAACAGCATCCTGACGTAGGTGTCTGTGTTGTGTGGTCTAAAGCTGTGTGGAGAGCCATTCAAATTTTGTCTGCAGTTGACCTATTGTGGCGATAGGCAAATTGCAATGAGTCCAGTTCCTTGCTGAGGCAGGAGTTCAGTCTAGTCATGATCAACCTCTCAAAACTTTTCATCACTGTCGATGTGAGTGCTACTGGGCGATAGTCAATCATTAAGGCAGCTCACATTATTCTTCTTAGGCACTGGTATAATGGTTGCCTTTTTGAAGCAAATGGGAACTTCCGCCCATAGCAGTGAGAGGTCGAAAATGTCCTTGAATACTCCCTAGCAAATGAGGCCAGAGAAATAATAATGAGGGACAAGGAGATAGTAGTTGAACTAATTGAGTATTTTGCATCTGTTTTCACTATGGAAGGCATAAGCAGTTTGCTAGGTGTTGAAGGGTTGAGGGAAGAGAAGTAAGTGCAGTTTAGGGAGAAGGTGCTCAAAAAGCTGAAAGACCTAAAGGTGCATAAGTCACCCAGGTCAGATGAACTGCACCCTAGGATTCTAAAAACTGTAGCAGTACAGATTGTGGAGGCATTAGTAATGATCTTTCAAAAATCATTGAACTCTGGAATAGTTTCAGAGGACCAGAACATTTCAAATGTCACATCACTCTTTAAGAAAGATGGGAGGCAGCAGAAAGGAAATTATTAACCCGTTAGCCTGATCTCAATGGTTGGAAAGATGTTGGAGTCAATTGTTAAGGATGAGGTGATGGAGTACTTGGAGACAGAGGACAAAATAGGACCAAGTCAGCATGGTTTCCATAAGGGAAAATCATTGCCTGACAAGCCTGTTGGAATTCTTTGAAAAGATTACAAGTAGGATAGATAAAGGGGTTGTAGTGGATGTTGTGTACTTGGATTTTCAGAAGGCCTTTGATAAGGTGTCATTCATGAGGCTGCTTATCATTTAAGAGCCCATGATATTAAAGGAATATTACTAGCATGGTTAGAACATTGGCTGATTGGGAGGAGGAAGTGAGTGGGAATAAAAGGATCATTTTCTGGTTGGCTGCCAATGACTTATGGTATTCTGCAGGGGTTGGTGTTGGGACCACTTCACTTTATGCTGTATGTCAGTAATTTAGATGATGGAATAGATGGCTTTGTGGCTAAGTTTGCAGATGATACAAAGATTGGTGGAAGGGCAGTAAGTGTTGAGGAATCAGATAGGCTGCAGAAGGACTTAGACAGATAGGAGAATGGGCAAGAGAGTGGCAAATGAAATACAATGTTAGAAAATGCATGGCCATACACTTCGGTAGAAGAAAGAAATGTTTTCTAAATGGGGAGAAAATATAAGAACCTGAGAAGCAAAAGAACTTGGGAGTCCTTGTGCAGAACACCCTAAAGATTAACTTGCAGGTCAAGTTGTTGGTGAGGAAGACAATGTTGGCATTCATTTCCAGAAGTACAGCATATAAGAACAGGGATGTGATGCTGAAATTTTATTAGGCACTGGTGAGGCCACTCTCTGAGGATTATGAACAGTTTTGGGCTCCTACTTCGACTTTAAAAAAGGACCACCCGACAGTTTCATGGCCAAAAGAACATCTTTATCTGGGACGGCAAATGATATTGACATTACGGAGGCTTTCAGGTCCCTCGTACGGCCTGGGTGGTGGAACTATATATAATGCATACCAGAAGTAAAAAGAGTGGAAGTAGAATCCTGCCAACCCTGGAACCCACCTCTTGTTACCAACAGCTTCCCGATTAGTATTAACTTACTGTTAATAACACTCACATTACAGCAGAAAGGGTTCAGAGGAGGTTCACAAGGATGATTCTGGGAATGAAAGGGTTATCATATGAGGAACATTTGATAGCTCTGGGCCTGTACTCACTGGAATTTAGAAGGATGAAGGGTATCTCATCAACAGGATAGTGAGGCCTCTATTTAAAATAGAGAGGCAGTGAAATTTATGTAGTCACAGGGTGGTGAATTTGTAGAATTTGCTAGCACTGACAACGGTGGAGGCCAGGTCATTGTGTTATTTAAGGCAGAGATTGATAGGTTCTTGATTGGTCATGGCAGCAAAGGTTACAGGGAGAAGGCTGGGAAGTGGGGCCTGGGAGGGTCAAGAAAGGTCAGCCATGATTGAATGATGGAGCATAAGGCGATGGGCCAAATAGCCTAATTTAGCTCCTATTACTTATGGTCTTATGGAAGTCAGTCCTAAGGCCATTGCGAATGCAATGTTCTCCCACTACCAATTTCTCTGGGTAACCCAAACAGATACACCTCCTGTACTTCTTGATGCCTGTTTCCACCGTGTGTCCCGTCTGGCCAAGCTACGCAGCTCCACATTCACAGGGAATCCTGTAAATGCAAGTCAAACAGATTCCAGGTCATCTGTGCATGACCTGCATAAGCTGTGACTTGAGTTTCCTTACAGGTATTAGTTCAGGGACCCAGTAATCTTTCCAGAAACCATGGAATTATAGGGAAGACATGATAGGTTCCTCCTCATTGTTAGGTTTCCTGGTTTTTCTGACAGCATTTTTAAGGATCTGATTGATTTCCTTCATTTTGTTGTCATTCTGTAGCAACATCATGAGTAATCTTCTTATTTCCTCAGGGAGACTTCAGGTCCAAAATAGTTTTCACATGGTTAATCAACATAGAAAGAACTGCTCTACATTGGGAGGCATGATGGTGGCTGTTATTGTTGAGGTATAAGTCCTTGTGAATGCGTTTCCAATAAATGCCATGTCAGAGGCTACAGTCCGGTTTCTGTCGTATTAAAATGTCCAGGAGTGTGAGGCAATCATTCTTCTCCACCTCCATCGTAAGTTGAATGTTTGGGCATATACTCTTCAAATGGTATATCGGCCAGATGGGACGCGTGGTGGAAACCTGCATCAAGGAGCGCAGAAGGTGTATCCATTTTAGTTACCTGGAGAAATCCGTGGTAGTAGAACATTGCATTTGCAAACGCCATAGGATTGACTTAGACAGCGCAAAACTACTGCACCGCACCATTGGCTTTTGGCACCACCTGGTGAAGGAAGCCATCGAAATAAAACTAGAGGAAAAGAATTTTAACAAGGAGGAAGGTCTTGCTCTAAGTAAGAACTGGAATTCACTTGTAAAGAAGGTGGATGAGCTCTAACCAATCAGGTGGTACAGAATACAGGGATTTAAATGTCACTGGACTAGACATGCCCAGGCATCATCCCTGAAGAAGGTGGTCATAATCAATAAGCCCAAGAGGAGTTTATTCGTCATATACGCCAGGAAACAACTAGGTCCTTTTTCACTGTTCAGTTTGAACACTCCTGTCTGGCTTTTTAATCTTTTTAACCAATATTTACATCATTTGAGTTCAAAGTTCAAAGTAAATTTGTTATCAACATGCATTTGTCACTATATGATAGTCACTTTCTTGCGGGCATTCACAATAAATACAAAGAAACACAATAGAATCAATGAAATATCGGACACAAGATGGACAAACAATGTGTAAAAGACAACAAGCTGTGCAAATACAAAAAAGATGGAAACAAAATAAACATATTAGTGATAAATAAGCAATAAATATTGATTGCATAAGATGACATCCTTGAAAGTGAGTCCATAGTTTATGGGAACAGTTCAGTGCTCGGGTGAGTAAAGATGAATGAAGTTATCCCCTCTGCTTCAAGAGCCTGATGGTTGAACTGTTCCTGACCCTGGTGGTGTGGGTCTTGAGGCTCCAATGCCTTCTTCCTGATGGCAGCAGTGAGAAGAGAGTGTGGCCTGTGGCCTGGATGGTGGAGTCCCTGATGATGGATGTTGCTTTCCTGCAACAACACTACTTACAGGTGTGTTCAGTGATGGGCTTCACCCATGATGGACATAGCATAGTTTGCTGTCATAGTATAGGATTTCAAATATATTGTAACCATCAATTTAATGTCCAATATTATGAGGCAACATGAGTGAATCTGCAGATGCTGGAAATAAATAAGAAACACAAAATGCTGGCAGAACTCAGCAGGCCAGACGGCATCTATGGGAGGAGGTAATAATGAAGTTTCGGGCCGAAACCCTTCATCAAGGCTTCCCTATGTGCTCTAGTTTCCTCCCATATTCCAAAGACATATGGACTTGAGCTAGTAAGTTGTTGGCATGCTATATTGGCACTGGCAACTCTTAAAGGCTGCTCCACCAACACATTTTCAGACTGTGTTGGTTATTGATGCAAACAACACATTTCACAGTATGTTTCAAAGATTCAAAGTACATTTATTATCAGAGTATGCATACAGAATACAACCCTGAGATCCCTTTGCCCACAGACAGCGATGAGACAAAGAAACACGATTGAACCCATTCAAGGACAACAGCAAACACCCAACACAATAAGAAAAAGAATAAATTGTGCAAACTGCAAAAAAACAAGTCAATAACATAAAATGCTAAACGTCGAATCACAGTCCTTGAAACAGTCTATGAATGTCCAGTGTAGTTTAGTTCAGTTCAGTTCAAGTTAGCATTGTGCCGTTCATTGACTGCACCCCACAGAACCAATCTGCTTCATTCCCAACCTCGCTATCAACCATGCCAAATTCCCTCAGCGACACCAAAACTGCCAGATAGCTCAGTCGGCCAGATTATCAAACTGCAAATTATAGGTTCCAATCACACACAGATTAGTAGTAAAAGTATACTTAAAAGAAGGAGAAAATGAGGTAGCTGCATGAACTGTCTGCAGGATGGATGCCACTGATAGCCACAGTGGTCACTGACACCATCTCGCTGAGATATTTCAATGTACGTGTGAAATCTGACAAAGATGGGATTGTATTGGTGGCATGGCCATTCAATCTGGTCCTTCAACCTTTGGACTTCACAGCATTGGGAAATATCTGTGTGCTTGCTGTTGACGCTATAAACCCTGTGGAATGCTGAAGTCCTGCCCTACCACTCCAGACCACCAGGTGGGGCTATTCCTGAGCTTTGGTGATTTGACCAGGACTGTTGCCACCCCAGCACTGGCACCAGTCACTGGTACAGGGAGCGTCTCCCTACAGTCAAGCTTCACGGGATGGTGAGACTAGAACTAGAAGTCATAGGTTTAGGGTGAAAGGTGAAATACCAAAAGGGAATCGTCACTATTCTTCACTTCTTCGAATCTTCACTTCGAATAGCAAAGTGGGAACTTCTTCACCCAAAGGGTGGTACGAAGGTAGAACGAGCTGCCAGTGGAAGTAGTGGATATAGGTTCAACTTCAACATTTAAGAGAAGTTTGCATAAGTAAATAGATGGGAGGGGTATGAAGGGCATTGCCAGGTGCAGGTAGGCAAGGAACCAGGTTGGCATGGACTAAACCATAGACAACCCACAGAGTCTGTTTCTGTGAAATAGTATTCAGATTTGAGCTGTTAATTGTCATTCTTCACAAGTGTAAAGGAGAACAAAATGATTGTTTCTCTGGATCCGATGCATCTTAAAAACACAATAGGCATAAAGACCACAATAAAGAAACAATAAAAACACAATAAATATAAATACAAAAGCAATCCTATAAGACACAATGTACAAGTTATTGTTACATACTTAAAGTGATACTAGGTGATATGCATGTAGTGGTGGTTGGGTGTGAGTGGGTGAAAATGTTGAGCAGCTTGACAGCTTGGGATAAAGTAACTGTTTTTGAGTCTGGCGGTCGAGGCATGGATTCTGTGTAGCCTCTTCCCTGATGGGGGTGGGACAAACAGTCCATGAACAGGATGGGTGGGATCCTTCATGGTCATTTTCTAGCACCTTTCTGCATATGTGCCCTTGATGGTGGGTAGGCTGATGCCCATGATGCATTGGACTTTATCACTCTAGGACTTTCACAGAGACTCAGATAGTGGATACATCCCAGTCTATCACAGGTAAAGAGCCCTACACCATTGATTACATCTCCACAGAATGCTGTCATGGGAACGCAACCTCCATCGTCAAGGACCGTCCCACCCCACCATCCAGGCCATGCTCTCTTCTCACTGCTGCCATCAGGAAGGTACAGGAGCCTCAGGACCCATATCACTAGGTTCAGGAACAGCTATTACCTCTCAACAATCAGGCTCTTGAACCGGGGGGGTGGATAACTTTACTCAACCCACGAACTCTTCATCCCATATTCTAGATATTCATTGTTTGTTTGTTTATTTGTTTATGATTATTTATTTTGTACCTGTGCAGTTTGTTGACTTTTGCATGTTGGCTGTTGGTCTATCCTGTTTATTGCAGGCCTTCATTGATTCTATTGTGTTTCTTGTATTTGCTGTGATTGCTCGCAAGAAAATGAATCTCAAGGTTGTGTGTGGTGACATATGTGCACTTTGATAATAAATTTACTTTGAACTTTGAAAAGTTCAGCACAACATTGTGGGCTGAAGGGCCTGTATAGTGTTGTATTTTTCTTAATGTATTAAAAAGATATAAAGTTCCTCTTGCAGAGAGCTGGAAAGTTCAAACTGCTCAACAGGCATCACGCAGCTGAATTTCCATGTTGTTCGCAAGAGGTTCATCAAAGATTATTTTGGTTATAACTCTAGACGGGAATTTTTAACTGTTTGGAGGTTCCGTTGATTTCCCACCAGAAATACCCATGGAAATTATAGCCACCTGTTTCATGCAACAGTAAACCTCTTTTATAGAGACTTATGGTCCTGGATTTATTCATTCCAGCACCTTTTAAGCTGTTAATTGCACTACACTGGACCATGTGTTATGAAAACCAAGTTATAAATTGGCTCTTTTTTCTGTCTGTAATGTGATTGCTGCTTATGTTTGCTTGTTGCCAACGTGTGAGGGTAGGTGTTTCTAGATTTATGAACAACTGTAAAAGTTTTGAGAAGGTTAAGTGGTCTAAATCACTCCAATATGTTGCTCACCGCTTGACACATATGTTCATTAGAGCCGGGAACAGGGATCAATATCAGGTATATGCTGTCACAGGTGGAATAGCATTAATGAGATTACCAAACAACATAACGGCTGCATTTTTTTTCCCCATGTAATTCAACCATAAGCGCCGAACACGGAAAATGCATTGCAGATTAGCCAACATCTGAAAGGGAGACAAGTTAATGTTTCCGATGGGACCTTTCCTCAGAAGTGGATACTTCTGATCAAGGGTTCCTCTCAAAACATTAACCTGACGGCAAAAATGAGAATGTTGACTCACTCACTACTCTACCCATCGTTTGGGGTTGCCTGCAATGTTGGTCGCAACCTGGACAGATGGCAGTATTTTTGAAGTTTTGAAATGACAGCGGCTACATTTCATTAGGAGTTTGTGGAGACTTTGAGGAGACTCCCGCAAATTTCTACCGATGTACTGCGGATAGCATTCTAATTGGTTGCATCACTATCTGGTATGGAGGGGCATCTATCATGGGCAGTAGCCTCTCCAGCACCCAGGGCACCTTTAAAAGTTGATCCCTCTAAAAGGTGACATTGATCGTTAAGGAACACCATCGCCCAGGACGTGCTCTCTTCAAGGTTCAACGTTCAAAGTAAATTTTATTATCAGAGTACATAAATGTCACCACATTTGTGGGCATACTCAGTGAACCTATAGAGTAGCAACAATTTCATTGCTACCATCAGGGAGGAGGTACAGGAGCCTGAAAATATACATTCAACATTTCAGGAACAGCTTCTGGTCAATGCAATCAGATTTCTGAATGGACAATGAATTCATGTACACTGCCTCACTATTTTTTTTGTCCTATCTGGCTCTCTTTTTGCATAACTTTTAAAAATATATCGCAGGAACAATGAGGTGCTTATGGAGTATAAGAAATGCAAGAAAACACTTAAGAAAGAAATCAGGAAGGCTAAAAGAAGGCATGGAGTTGCTCTGGCAGACAAGGTGAAGGTGAATCCTTAGGGATTCAACAGTAATGTTACGAGTAAAAGGATTGCTAAGGACCAAATTGGTCTTCTGGAAGATCAGAATGGTAATCCATGTGTGGAGCAAAAACAGATAGGGGAGATCTTAAAAGCAATGTATGCTGCCAACATATAAGACGGAGTGGACTGATGATGGCGTTAAATGATGACTCCTTTGCTTGCATCTTTGGAAAAGTTCTATTTTCATCTTTAATATCTTTATTTTTCCCTTTCAAGGTTATTTTGAAGACCTTGACCTGGAGTTACACGCTGACTACGGTCCTTTGCAGTAATGGGACCCGCTCTCGGGGTTTCATAACTGGCCGTTGTTGTTCGGCATGCCAAGGGCTCGGACTAAGAGTCTGGCTTAGATTTGGAAGCCTAGGATCTCGGGGCTCTAAAGATGGGTGGATTGTGGGGGGCAGTGTCATGACAGGAGACTGAAGTGTCGTTGGGGGAGTCAGAATATCTGCGGTTGTGTGCCCAGATTTTTTTGGGCACAGGGCTCAAGAAAAGCAACATGGCAGACTATTAACGTCATAAACCAATGAGTTGTTTGTTACGTCTCCCCACTTGCTGGAAAAATGGAGACAGCTCTCTGTCCCTCGTTAGGGAAAGACAGAACCTGTGGCACGGCGAGTACTGGGTGAACAGGAAAGCCTTTGGAGCACTGCAAGTCTGTGTCTTTGCTGCACGTGAGTGCTCAGTGGCGGGTGCTGATGCTGTTTTTCGGTGGGTAAGGGGGGGGGATTGTTGCTTGTTGCCACTTAGGCACGAGATGGGGGAGCTGGTGGGAGGAACTTTGAGGTTCTAACGTTTGACTGTTCTCTGGGGCACACCTCTGTTTTTGTGGATGGTTGCGAAGTAAAAGCATTTCAGGATGTATATTGTATACATTTCTCTGACATTAAATTGGATCTTTGAAACCTTTGAAATTCATTCTTTTCATCCGTATTTACTCATGAGATGGATACAGAGTCTATAGAAGTGAGGCAGAGCAGCATCAACTTCATGTACCCTGTATAGATTACAGAGGAGCAAGTATTTGCCACCCTGAGGCAAATCAGGGTAATGTGGTGAGTCAGACATCAGTTGTGGGGAAGTTATTGGAAGGTATTCTAAGAGAACAGATATATAAGTATTGGATAGACATGGACTGATTAAGGATAATCAGCATGAGAGAGTACAGAGAAGGTTTACTGGAATGTTACCTGGGTTTCAGCTCTTAAGTTATAGGGAAAGGCTGAACAAGTTAGGTCTTTATTCTTTGGAGAGTAGAAGGTTGAGGGGGGACTTGATAGAAGTATTTAAAATAATGAGAGGGATAGATTGAGTTGATGTGGATAGACTTTTTTTCATTGAGAGTAGGGGAGATTCAAACAAGAGGACATGATTTGAGAGTTAAAGAGCAAAAGCTTAAGGGTAACAATAGACAGTAGGTGCAGGAGTAGGCCATTCAGCCCTTCTAGCCAGCACTGCCATTCACTATGATCGTGGCTGATCACACACAATCAGTACCCCGTTCCTGCCCTCTCCCCATATCCCTTGACCCCGCTATCTATACGAGCTCTATCTAACTCTCTCTTGAATGCATCCAGAGACTTGGCCTCCACTGCCTTCTGGGGCAGAGCATTCCACGTATTCACCACTCTCTGGGTGAAAAAGTTTTTCCGCATCTCTGTTCTAAATGGCCTACCCCTTATTCTTAAACTGTGGCCTCCAGTTCTGGACTCACCCATCAGCGGGAACATGCTTCCTGCCTCCAGTGTGTCCAATCCCTTAATAATCTTATATATTTCAATCAGATCCCTTCTTATCCTTCTAAATTCCAGTGTATACAAGCCCAGTCGCTCCAATCTTTCAACATATTACAGTCCCGCCATTCCAGGAATTAACCTTGTGAACCTACACTGCACTCCCTGAATAGCAAGAATGTCCTTCCTCAAATTTGGAGACCAAAACTACACACAATACTCCAGGTGGGGTCTCACCAGGGCCCTGTACAGCTGCAGAAGGACCTCTTTACTCCTATATTCAATTCCTCTTGTTATAAAGGCCAGCATGCCATTAGCTTTCTTCACTGCCTGCTGTACCTGCATGCTTGCTTTCATTGACTGATGTACAAGAACACCTAGATCTTGTACTTCCACTTTTCCTAACTTGACTCCATTTAGATAGTAATCTGCCTTCCTGTTCTTGCCACCAAGGTGGATAACCTCACATTTATCCACATTAAACTGCATCTGCCGTACATTTGCCCACTCACCCAACCTGTCCAAGTCACCCTGCATTCTCATAACATCCTCCTGACATTTCACACTGCCACCCAGCTTTGTGTCACCGGCAAATTTGCTAATGTTACTTTTAATCCCTTCATCCAAATCATTAATATATGTTGTAAACAGCTGCGGTCCCAGCACCAAACCTTGCAGCACCCCACTGGCACAGCCTGCCATTCTGAAAGGGACCCGTTAATCGCTACTCTTTGTTTCCTGTCAGCCAGCCAATTTTCAATCCATGTCAGTGCTCTGCCCCCAATACCATGTGCCCTAATTTTGCCCACTAATCTCCTATGTGGGACTTCATCAAAAGCTTTCTGGAAATCCAGGTACACTACATCCACTGGCTCTCCCTTGTCCATTTTCATAGTTACATCCTCAAAATCTGCAGAAGATTAGTCAAGCATGATTTTCCCTTCATAAATCCATGCTGACTTGGACTGATCCTTCTAGTACTATCCAAATGTGTCGTAATTTCCTCTTTTATAATTGACTCCAGCATCTTTCCCACCACTGACGTCAGGCTAACCGGTCTATAATTCCCTGTTTTCTCTCTCCCTCCTTTCTTGAAAAGTGGGGCAACATTAGCCACCCTCCAATCAGCAGGAACTGTTCCTGAATCTATAGAACATTGGAAAATGATCACCAATGCATCCACGATTTCTAGAGCCACCTCTTTAAGTACCCTGGGATGCAGACCATCAGGTCCTGGGGACTTAACAGCCTTCAGACTCAACAGTCTATCCAACACCGTTTCTTGCCTAATCTAAATTTCTTTTTTTTTTAGGTGACTTAGGTGCTTAGGGGAGATTCAAACAAAAGGACATGATTTGAGAGTTGGGGGAAAAAGTTTAAGGGTAACATGAGGGGGAATTTCTTTACTCAGAGAATGGTAGCTGTGTGGAATGAGCTTCCAGTAGAAATGGTAGAGGTAGGTTCGGTATTGTCACTTAAAGCAAAATTGGATAGGTATATGGACAGGAAAGGAATAGAGGGTTATGAGTTGAATGCGGGCCAGTGGGACTAGGTGAGTGTAAGCGTCGGCACAGACGAGAAGGGTCGAGATGGCCTGTTTCCGTGCTGTAATTGTTATATGGTTATATGGCTTCATGGGTGATAGGTCATGTCTAACCGATCTTATAGAGTTTTTTGAGGAAGTTACCAGGAAAGTGAGTGAAGGCAAAGCAGTGGATGCTGTCTACGTGGAATTTAGTAAGGCATTTGACAAGGTCCTGCATGGGAGGCTGGTCAAGAAGGTTCAGTCGCTTGGTATTCAGGAAGAAGTGGTAAACTGGATTAGACATTGGCTTTGTAGGAGAAGCCGAAGGGTGGTAGTAGAGGATTGCCTCCCTGTCAAGAGGCTCGTGATTAGTAGTGTGCTGTAGGGATCGATGTTGGGTCCTTTGTTGTTTGTCATCTATGTCAATGATCTGGATGACAATGTGGTTTACACACCAAGATGTGGGCATAGTAGACAATGAAGAAGGCTATCATGGCTTGCAAAGGGATCTGTGTCAGTTGGAAAAACGGGCTGAGAAGTGGCAGATGGAAATTAATGCAGATGTGCAATTTGCAATTCAGTAGGACCAAACAGGGTAGGTCTTACACAGTGAACAGTAGGGCACTGAGGAGTGTGGTAGAACAAAGGGTTCTGGGAACACAGGTATATAATTTGCTGAAAGTGGTGTCACAGGTGGTTAGGGTCGTAAAGAAAGCTTTTGGCACATTGGCCTTCATATTGAGTTCAGAAGAAGTTGTGTAAGATGTTGGTGAGGCCTAATTTGGAATATTGTGTGCAGTTTTGGCCTCCTACAACAGGAAAGGTGTAAACAAGGTTGAAAGAGTGCAGAGAAAATTTACAAGTATGTTGCTGGGACTGGGGGACCTAAGTAATATGGGAAGATTGAATAGGTTATGACTGTATTCTTTATAACATAGAAGACTGAAAGGAGATTTGATAGAGGTATTCTAAATTATGTAGGGTATAGATAGGGTAAGAACAAGTGGGCTTTTTCCACTGAGCAAACACGAGGAAATCTGCAGATGCTGGAAATTCAAGCAACACAGACAAAATGCTGGTGGAACACAGCAGGCCAGGCAGCATCTATAGGAAGAAGCACGGTCGACGTTCTTCCTATAGAAGGGTCTCAGCCCGAAGCATCAACCGTGCTTCTCCCTATAGATGCTGCCTGGCCTGCTGCGTTCCACCAGCATTTTGTGTGTGTTTTTCCACTGAGGTTGAGTGGCACCTCAACCAGAAGTAATGGGTTAAGTGTGAAAGTTGAGATGTTTAAAGGGAACATGAGGGGAAACCTTTTGACTCAGAGGGCCATGGGAGTGTGGAATGAGCAGCCAGCACAAGTGGTCCATGTGAGCTTGATTTCAATGCATAAGAGAAGTTTGGATAGGTCTATGGACAGTAGGGATTTGGAGAGCTATGGTCCTGGTGCAGGTCGTTGACAGTAGGCAGTTTAAGTGGTTTTGGCATGAACTAGATGGGCCTAAGGGCCTTTTCTGTGCTGTACTCTGTGATTCTGTGACTCTTTATTCTCTTAATGCAATTTATAGTTTTTTTATTAGGTTTTGCAATGTACAGCTGCAGCAAAACAACACATTTCACAACATATGTCGGTGATAATAACCCTGATTCTGATTCTGACTTTCTTTTGTGCGAGCAGTTTAAGTGATCTGGTACGCCTGAACAGCCCCTCTGTGACTGTATATAGACAGGTGGTCAGTGCGGGGGGTGGGGGGTGGGGGAAGAAACTTTTTTTATACTCTGTGAGTTGCCAGTGTGTGTAAGTAAGCATTTGATATGATCAGGGGATACATCTCCAGACTTGACAGGAACAGACTGTATTCTTGGACCAATTCTGACTCCTTTCAACACAAGGTTCAAGACTCAAGATAGTTCAAAGCCATTTCCAGTGCACAAGTCTAAAGGAGAATTAAACAATTGTTACTACAGATCCAATGCAGCACAAAAAAAAAACACAATAACACAGTAAGATGAAGAAAATAATAAAAGTAAAGCACAATAAACATAAATACACAAGATAGCTAGGGACAGGGATATCTGTATATAAGGTGACTCTGACAGGAAATGATAAAAATGAAAATGACTCCTGATTTAATTCATCTTCCCAACTGGTCTAGGAGAAACAAAAGGTCATCAAAGGAATGCCTCAGGCTGTTACTGACATATGGTCGATATAAACAGGGTTTTGTTCAAATTAGCATATAACACAAGGAACCTCAATGGATCTAAGGATTAGTGACTGTCACAGTCAAAACTGACTGAATTTAATTCATGTTTAAGTATTTACATAACATGGCCTGACATTTCCTGAACATATACTGTCATTTTAAACTGCAGAATGACAAGCAATTCAGTGTCTTATATCCCGATCAGACCTAACGAAAGCTCTGGAGAGGCAGCTGCTCATGCAAGAATTTATTCTGTTTTTTTTACTTTAATGATGTCAGAAAGGAAAACAGGCACTCACTCAGTCAGAAACTGGAGATGTCCCTTGGTGTTATGTTTACCAATCCAGAAAGACATTGAGTCTACCTTCATTTCCATGGTTTTTTGAAAGTGTACACTGATTTACATATCAAATATCAAACAATGTACTAGAGAAAGAAACAACCAGAATCTGAATCAGAATCGGGTTTAATATCGCTGGCATATGTCTCTTTCTGTGTTGTACTTTTCTGTGACTCCATAACTCTACGTTGTGAAATTTGTTTCATTGTAGCAATACATAATAATAAAATCTATAAACAACTGTAAGAATTATGAGAAATTTATATATAAAAGTCTCTTATATTTACGACTTTATGATGACCCTCTACCCTGAGGTTGTGCCCTCTTGTCCTAGACTCCCCCACCATGAGAAACATCTTTTCCACGTCTTCTCTGTCTAGGCCTTTCAATATTCGAAAGGTTTCAATGAGATCCCCCCTCATCTTTCAAAATTCCATCAAGGAAAAGCCCAAAGCCATCAAATGTTCCTCGTATGATAACTCTTTCAATACTGGAATCATCCTTGTGAACTTCCTCTGAATGCCAGCACATGTTTTCTAAGATGAGGAGCCTAATACTATTCACAATACTCAATACTTTGTCCTGTGTCATCAAGTATTCCATAACCTTATCCTTAACAAATGACTCCAACATCTTCCACTGAAGTCAGGCTAATCAGTCTATAGTTTCCTTTCTGCTTACTCCCTCCTTTCTTAAAGAGTGGAATGACGTTTGCAATTTTCCAAGTCCTCTAGAACTATGCCAGAATCCAATGATTCTTGAAAGATTGTTACTAATGCCTCCACACTCTCTGTTGCATCCTCTTTCAGAAGCTTACAGTGCATTTCGTCTAGTCTTGGTAACTTATGTACACTTAGGTCTTTCAGCTTTTTGAGCATCTTCTCTCTTGTAATAGTAACTGCACCCATTTCTCTTCCCTCACAGTCTTCAACACCTGGCATACTGCTGGTGTCTTCCACAGTGACACCAGCCTTCGCAAAAAGTAGAGACACTGCTGGGCTTTCTTTGCTATGGAGCTGGTGTTCAGGGACCAGGTGAGATTCTCCATCAGGTGAACACCAAGAAATTTGGTGCTCTTTCTTTTGCTTTTACATTAGCCTTAACTTCCTTTGTCAGCCATAATTGTACAATTTTACCATTTGAGTATTTCTTTGTTTTTGAAATATATCTACCCTGCACCTTCCTCATTTTTCCCAGAAACTCAGGCCATTGCTGCTCTGCTGTCATCCCTGCCAGCAACTTCTTCCAACTTATTTTGTTCAAATCCTCTCTCATACCACTGTAATTTACTTTACTCCACTGAAATACTACTAGGTCAGACTTACAGACCTATCAGCAGAGCCACGCTATACCCCCTGTAGAAAGCCTGACAACTTTACATCTTAAAATTACTAACAAGTTTGCCTACATCAGGCGTGCAATTTGTTCTCAATTGTTAAACTTCACTAGATAGTCCCCAAGTCAAAAACAATTTGTAAAAGAAGAGAAAAAGTGTAAATTTTAAAAAATAATACTGAGAACATTAACTCTAGAGTTCTTGAAAGTGAAGCTGCAGGTTGAGGAATCAGTTTTGAGTTGTGGTGAGTGAAGTTATCCACACCACTTCTGGAGTCTGATAGCTAAAGGGTAATATTAATTAATTTATCTCAAGATACAGCACAGAAGAGGCTTACTGGCCTGACGAGCCAACTGCCCAGCAACCAACCTATTTAGCCTTAGATCAATCACAGGACAACTTACAATTACCAACTCACCTACAAACCAGTACATCTTTGGAATGTGAGAGGAAACCTGAGTACTTGGAGGAAACCCATACGCTCATGGGACAGATTAACAAACTTCTTACAGAGGATGCTGAAATTGAACTCTGAACTCCGACACCCAAAACTGTAATAGCATTGTGCTAATCACTACTCTACCATGGCACTGTTCCTAAACCTGTAGCGTGGTGAGGGGTCTAAGGCTCCTGTACCTCCTTCTCGACGGTAGTAGTGAGAAGAGAGCATGGTGTGGATGGTAGGGGTTCTTGATGATGGATGCTGCTATATCCATCACTTTCTGCAGTCTTTTCCATTCCTGTGCATTGGTGTTTCCATACCAGCCCATGATGCAACCCAGTCACAATACTCTCTCTTGTTTATCTATGTAAGTCTGACAAAGTTTCAGCTAACATACCGGAACTACTCAAACTTCGAAGAACTCAGACGTTTGCTCTGCTCTTCACTGAACTTAGACTGAGGCTGAGGGACTGCTCCAGCTGCTCCAGGCTTCATGTCTACAAGGTATATGACATTGTGCTCCGCCATGAGATGAACTGAGGTTGAGGCTGTGGTCTGCTCTGGCTGTGCCAGGCTCCACGTCTATGGACTCACTTTCATTCTGAATGGTAATGCTTGCATGATTTTTGGGTTTTTTTTTCTCTCTCTGTGCATTGAATGTTTGTTGTTTTTTTTTAATAGGTTCTTTTGGGTTTCATTGTTTCATGGCTGCCTGTAAGGAGACTAATCTCAAGGTTGTATAATGTATATGTACTTCAATAATAAATGTACTTCGAACATTGAAATTTGAACTTTAGAGGTGTTTCATTGCCGTCTTTGTGATGGCACTTACTCGCTGGTTCCAAGACAAATCCTCTGATACGTTAATGCCAAGGAATTTAAAGTCTTCCCTACCCTCGATATACTGATGAGGAATGACTCCTGGATGGCCAGTTTCTTCCTCCTGAAGTCCATAATCAGCACTCTGGCTTTCCTGACATTGAGAAAGAGGTTGTTGTTATGGCACCACTCAGCCAGATTTTCAATCTCCTTCTTTTACGCTGATACATCACTGCTTTTGATTCGGCCATAATTGTATGGCTGTGCTTAGTCGTACAACTACGCTGTGGCTATAAAGTGAGTAGAGCAGGGAGTTAAACATAGAATCTTGTGGTGCACCTGCACTGACAGAGATTGTAGAGGAGATGTTGTTGCCAAACAGAACTGACAGGGTCCACAGGTGAGAACATTGAGGATACGATTATATAGGGAGGTAGAGGCCAGGCTCTTGGAGCTAAGCAATGAATTTCAAGTGGATGATAGTGTTGAATGCTGACCTGTAATTAATGAAAACTATCCTGATGTATGCATCTTCACAGGCCTCAATCTCTTCATTTCTCAGTTGGAATTTTGACAATTTTCTTTAATATTCATTCTTGAAGTCTTATGTCACAATTCATTTACAGAGCACCTGTAATAGTATACAGTACTGTGCAGAAGTCTTAAACACACACATACAAATCTAGGGTGCCTAAGACTTTTTCACAGTACTATAGTATTTCTATGTATTGAGCAGTAGTTGCCACAAAAAAAAACCTAATTTCATGACAACTGTGAGTGATGATAAACCTGATTCTGATATGAGTCTCTGTTTGGACTGAGAGTGGGAAGGGAACAGGGAGAGGGGAACCATGGTAGGTCAAATATGATGACAGAATATAGTATTAATGGTAAGACTCTTGGTAGTGTGGATGATCAGAGGGATCTTGGGGTTCGAGTCCATAGGACACTCAAAGCTGTTACGCAGGTTGACTCTGTGGTTAAGAAGGCATACGGTGCATTGGCCTTCATCAACCGTGGGACTGAATTTAAAAGCTGAGAGGTAATGGTGTAGCTATATAGACCCCACTTGGAGTACTGTGCTCCAGTTCTAGTTGCCTCACTACAGGAAGAATGTGGAAACTATAGAAAGGGTGCAGAGGAGATTTACAAAGATGTTGCCTGGATTGGGGAGCATGCCTTATGAGAATAGGTTGAGTGAACTCGGCCTTTTCTCCTTGGAGTGACGGAGGATGAGAGGTGACCTGATAGAGGTGTATAAGATGATGAGAGGCATTGATCATGTGGATAGTCAGAGATTTTTCCTAGGACTGAAATGGCTAGCATGAGAGTGTATGCTTGGAAGCAGGTACAGAGGAGATGTCGGGGTAAGTTTTTTTTATGCAGAGAGTGGTGAGTGCGTGGAATGGGCTGCTGGTGGCGATGGTGGAGGCGGAAGTGACTGGGTCTTTTAAGAGACTCCTGGATAGGTACACGAAGCTTAGAAAAATAGAGGGCTGTGGGTAAGCCTAAGTAGTTCTAATGTAAGGGCATGTTTGACACAGCTTTGTGGGCCAAAGGGCCTGTATTGTACTGTAGGTTTTCTATGTTTCTATGGTTGGGAAAACGGGAAAGGAGAGGAAGCACGAAAGAAAGATTCTGTAATGATCAATAAACCAATTGTTTGGAATCAAATAACCTTGCCTGGGGTCTCAGGATTGGGTGTGTCTGTACCCCACCTTCCACTCCTTTTCTGCCACCTGTCCCACACCCCTCCCGTGGCACTCCACCCTCACCATTCCCAACATCCTTTGCTCCTGCCAGATTTACAAACTTACTCTCCACTCCACATTGACAATTGCAGTATTGTGCTGTGTATGACTGTTGTTGCTATATTTTGCATCATGGCCCAAGAGTAACATTGTTTCTTTTGACTGTTTTCTTCTGCTTCTCCTTTTGCTGTGGTTCTAAGGTTTTTGGGTGATATTTCTTGGGACCTTCCACAATTGCATATTGTTCTGAATTCATCAGTGTAGAAGAATGTTACTTTGCTCCTGTTTTACTGATAATTTTGGTTATCCAAAAAACTCCTGTTAGACATTACATTGTCTTCCTGTCATATAAAGCATATGTTGGAATTTGGATAAGACATTGTGAAGACTTAATCTGGACCATTGTGGGCAGTTCTGGTTATCCCATCGGTGGGAAAGATATCAATAAAATTGAAAGAGACTATAAATTTTACAGAGATGTTGCTGTGTCTTGAGGACCTAAGTTACAGGGAAAAGTAATAGATTAGGACTTTATTCTCCGTGGCATAGAAAAATGAGGGAAGATTTGATAGAGGTTTACAAAGTTGTGAGGGTTATAGAGAGAGTAAATGCAAGCAGGCTTTTCCCACTGAGGTTGCGTGAAACTAGAACGGGAGGTCATGGTTTAAGGGTGAAAGGTGAAGTATTTAAGGGGAACCTCTTCCTTCAGCGGGTGGTGAGAGTGTGAAACAAGCTGAAGTGGAGGATGCAGGGTTGACTTCAGCATTTAAGAGAAGTTTGGTTGGTGGGACGGGGTATGGAAGTCTATAGTCCAACTGTAGGCTGATGGGACGAATAGTCTGGCATAGACTAGATGGGCTGAAGGGTCTGTTTCTGTTCTGCAATGTTCTATTACTGTATAACTGTGAGTACTTCCAAGATGACCTCAACTTTGTCATAGAGTTTGGAGGCTTCAGTGCCTCAGTGACCCAGAGAGCTATGCTGGCTGGAGTCAGGGCCTTGAGCTTTGGCTCTTGGTAGGGTCACCCGTCTCAAACAGGTCAAAGGGTAGAGGCCAGACTGGGAGTGGTCCTCTGGTCCTCCAGGTTCAGGGTTGTACTAAGGGATAACAACCCTGGTCACAAAAACTGATTAAAGCTTTACACAAATAGGGATGGTCTGCATTTTGAAAGTCATACAAGCCATTCTTTAAGCAAAATAATTGAACACATAAATACTGCATTGTTGATGTGTGTTGTGACATCATTATTGGTCTATTTGAAGCAAAGTTGTTTTCTCATCAATATTTGCCACAACATTGGTCAGCAAAGTAGAATTTATATATTCAATCTGAATTTATATGAATTTATTTACTTAAAGCTTACATCAGTCTTAAACGTGAGGGATTAAAAATCTTACTGTTATGACTCTGTCACAACATACAGATATATGAATTTATAAGTCTAATGGTTTGTAGAAAGAAGCTGTCCCGTAGCTTGTTGGTTCTGGCTTTAATGCTGCGGTACCGCTTGCCAGACGGAAGCAGCAGAAACAGTTTAGGATTGGGGCGACTGGTTTCCCCGATGATCTTCCAGGCCTTCTTTATGCACCTGCTGCTGTAAATGTCCTCAATGGAGGGAAGTTCACATCCACAGATGCGCTGGGCTGTCCACACCACTTTCTGCAGTGCCCAGTGATCAGGTTTGATGCAGTTCCTATACCAGGTGGTGATACAGCCAGTCAGGATGCTCTCAGTAGTGCCCTGTAGAAGGTCTTGAGGATTTGGGAGCTCATGCCGAACTCCATTTGCCTGAGGTGGAAGAGATGCTGTTGTGCTTTTTTTGCCACACAGCTGTTGTTTACAGTCCAGGTGAGATTTTTGGTGATGTGTATACCATGGAACATGAAACTATTCACCCTCTCAACTGCAGTCCCATTGATGCTGATTAGGGCGAGCCTGTCTTCATCCCTCCTGTAATCCACAATCAACTCTTTTGTTTTTGGACATTGAAGGAGAGGCTGTAACCTTGGCACCACTGTGTCAGGGTGTCAACCTCTCCACTGTAGGCTGTCTCATCACCGCAAGAACAATTTTGTTTAAAGAATGGTTCATATACATTCCAAACCTATTTTTCTGTGGAATGTTTTGATCAGTTGAGTGAAGGTGGTGACATGACTTAAGGTGATAAATTAACATGACTTTCAATGTGCACATTGTCCAATTCTGACAATGGAGGCTCTAATGCACATACTCGGAAAAAGCAGTAGCAGGTTGTAGGCTCAGTCAGCTCGATCATGTGCACAAGCCTCTTCACCAACATCAGCTCCACCATGGGCACAAGCCTCCTCACCATCATCTGTTCCGCCACGGGCACAAACCTCTTCACCAACATCAGCTCCACCATGGGCACAAGCCTCCTCACCATCAAAGATATCTTCAAAAGGTGTCATCTATCATGAAGGATCCCCACCATCCGGGACATGCCCTCTTCTCATTTCAACCATCAGGGAGGAGCTATAGGAACCTAAAGACACATGCTGAACATTATAGGGAAAGTTTCTTCTACTCGGCCATTTGATTTGAATAGAATCAAATTGACCATTGGATAGTCCTTGAACCTATATGTTCTGTTTTTAATATTTCAGAAATATTTAAGTAATATTGTATATAAATTGTTTGACTAAGCATTATTGTTTGTTTAAATAATTCATCACAGATTATATGTATAAATATGTGAAAAGCATATATCATCACATATATCATGATACATCTGTGCCTCGCTTAAAGTAAACATGAAGTTAGACGCATATTTCAGACTCCCATGTCTTTCTTTGAATCAGTTTAATGTTTTGAAATTACCAAGCATAATACATAAGTACTACCTCACTATTTTGCTTGCATTTTGAACTATTTATTTATTAATCTATGGTAATATTTTATGTATTACACTGTACGGCTGCTACAAAACAACAAATTTCACAACATCTGTCAGTGGTAATATACTTGATTCTGATTCAGAATTAGAATCAGGTTTAATATCACTGGCATGTGTCATGAAATTTATTATATGGCAGTAGTACATTGCAATACACAATATAAACCATAAATAGCGGTATGTATACAGTATATATTCAAATGTTAAATTAAATAAGCAGTGCAAAAAGAGTAAAAAAAAGTAATGAGGTAGTGTTCATGGATTCAATGTCCATTCAGAAACCTGATGACCGAGGGTAACAAGCTGT
Organism: Hypanus sabinus; assembly: GCF_030144855.1. NCBI lineage: Eukaryota > Metazoa > Chordata > Chondrichthyes > Myliobatiformes > Dasyatidae > Hypanus > Hypanus sabinus. Next base: position 99,582,136 of record NC_082719.1, on the reverse strand, counting down.
TCCTGGAACATTGAGTGTGCACATTCAGGCTCCTATACTTCCTCCCTGACGGTAGCAATGAGAAGAGGGCTTGTCCTGGGTGATGGGAGTCCTTAATGTTGGATGCCGCTTTATTGAGGATTCGTTCCTTGGATGCCGGATACTGAGGATTCGTGCCATGATGGAGCTGACTGAGTTTACAACTTCCTGCAGTTAATTTTGATCCTGTGCAGTGCATCCCCCCTCCCTGTACCAGATGGTGATACAGCCAAATAAATCTCCTCAAACTGCAAATGAAATATAGCCACTGCCATGCCTTCTTTATAACCGTATTGATATGTAGGGCCCAGGATAGATCCTCAGCTCTATCAGAGATGTTGACACCCAGGGACTTGAAATTGCTCATCCATTCCTCTCCTGATCCCTCCATGAGGACTGGTGTGGGTTCCCTCGTCCTACCCTTTCTGAAGTCTACAATCAATTCTTTGGTCTTACTGATGTTGAGCGCATGGTTGTTGCTGTGACACCACTCAACTAGCTGATATCTCTCACTCCTGTACACCCTTTTGTCACTATCTGAAATTCTGCCAACAATAGTTGCATCCTCAGCAAACTTATAGATGGCGTTTGAATTGTGCCTAGCCATGCAGTCATGGGTGTAGAGAGACTAGAGCAGTGGGCTACGTACACACCCCTGAGGTGTGCCCGTGTTGATTATCAGCGAGCTGGAGATGTTGTTTCCAATCTGCACAGACATCCGGCAAGGAAGTCAAGGATCCAGTTGCAGAGGGAGGTACAGAGGCCTGGGTTTTTTTATCAGACCTGTAAGAATGATTGTGTTAAATGCTGAGCTATGGTCAATAAACAGAGGCCTGACATAAGTATTAGCATTCCGATTCACAGTTATGCCTTGCATGATGTGAAGGTGAGGTATTACTTTAACTTTTTTAACATCAATGAAACATGTCAAGAGTAACACCAACTGAACCAGCTTAGAAAATGAAAAAAAATCAATTCTTTTTCTGCATGTCAATCTTAAGATACTTTGCAGATTTTTTATTTGAATAACTCTGTGTAATTGTTTCTACTGTTGCATTTTATTCTTGATGGTTGAATCACGATGTCAGAGATATACCACACGGAAACAGACGCTTCAGGCCACAAACCATTGCACTTGTCTATAAAGTTCAAACGTTCAAAGCAAATTTATTACCAAAGTACATAAAAGTCTCCATAGACAACCCTGAAATTCATTTTCTCATGGGCCTACTCAATGAATCCAAGCAACAATAGAATTATAGAAAAACCGCATCCAACGAGACAAACCAAGGTGCAAAAGCTAACACACTGTCCAAATACAGCAAGTACAAAAAAAATAATAATAATAATAAATAAGAAACAAATATCAGGAACATGAGATGAAGTGTTATTTAAAGTGAGTCCATTGGTTGCGAGAACAGTTCAGTTCCCCTCTGGTTCAAGAGCCTGATGATTGAGGGGTATTAACTGTTCTTGAACCTAATGGTGTTGGTCCTGAGTCTATATGACTCCCATTAGTATTCATCTGGATGTTTCTTAAATGTTTTGAGAGTACCTCAGGGAACACAAGAATGATAGAACTCCACAACACAGAAACAGACCCTTTGGCCCAACAACTTCCATGCCAAACTATTAACTTGCCTTGTCCCATCAACCTGCACCCAGAACACAGCCCTCCAAACTTCTCTTAAATGTTGAAATCATACCCACAACCACCAGTTCCACTGGCAGCTTGTCCAGGCTCTCACCACCCTCTGAGTGAAGAAGTTCCCCCTTAGGTTCCCTTTAAACATTTCACCTTTCACTCTTAACCCATGACCTCTAGTTCTAGTCTCAACTGAGGATATATTGTGAAAGTTGTTGTTTTGTACATTAGAGTAATTTTTAAGAACTATGTACTGGGCAAAATTCTTAGGCACATATATAAAGCCAGGTTGCCTAAGATTATTGCCAGTACTGTGGTAATTTTATGTCTGGACGCATGCCATCCCCTCCTCAGGCAGTCCTCCTCTGACACACCCCTCCGACAGTGCTCCAGCCTTGCCATTCCCAATATCTTCTGATGCTGCCAAACTTACAGACTTGCTCTCTGTTCCACACTGACAAATACTGTACTGTGCAAAATACTTAGGCACCCTAGCTATATACATAATATGAGCTGAAAACCTATACACGGGACTTTATCTACTCCAAGTGAAGAAGTGAACGTGGAGTGAGCTGCCAAAAAAGGTGGAAAGTGTTATGTTTTGTAATTTCAAAACATTAAACTAACTCAAAGGAAAACAAGAGATAAATTGTGTACTTCGCTACTTACTTTAAGTGCGGTGCACGTATCATGTATTAGTGTGATGACGTATGCAATTCACATATTTTCTACATATAACCATAATAAGTAATATAAACAAGAAAGAATGCTTATTTAAGCTACATATTTTCAAGATTACTCAAATATTACTGAAATATTAAATACATAACACTTCCCCTTGCTTAGCCATAAACTCCAATTCAATCAAGATTGCACCTCAAATATATACACAGTACATTATATCATGCAAAAATATATACAGACATCCACAGCATAGTAAGTTTTAAATTGTCCCATTTAGATCTAAAGATTTAATTGCTGTGGGGGATTTCTTGCTTTTGTGGGATAATGTCTTTCCAGACAAAGGGGTGGTGGGGGGGGGGGTCACTCTGTTCGGCAGGTGAGACTCGTGACTGTGAAATCAATCACAAACAAGAGAAAATCTCTAGATTATGGAAATCTGAGCAACACACACAAAATGCTGGAGGAACTCAGCAGGTCAGGCAGCTTCTAGGAAAAGAGTATAGTCGATGTTTTGGGCCAAAACCCTTCAGCAGGACGCAATGTCAGGTTCTGGAACCTCCTACATGGAGGTTGTAGGACCTGACTCTGAGACTGCAGGAAGAGGTTCTGACAATGGAAGCCATGTTTCTTCTTCTCCCTTTTCCTTCTTCTACTTTGCATATCTTGATCATGGGAAGGTGTATTTAGTTCACTGGAGTATTCTCTTAGTAATCCTTCTATTGCTCCCTTTATGACCTGATCTCTCCTCTTGGTTTCTACATCCACAACATTAGTTAACAAATCCTCTGTTTTCATAATTTCATGAACTCCTTTCTTTTTGGCCTTCCTTTCATCCAGCTAGGCTTTGGTCTTTGCATCTGCTTTTACAAGCAACTATTGGTCTTCCATTCCAAGTTCATGTGATTAACCTTAATGCACGCAGAGTCGATTCTGATTCTTTATACCTACAAAAACGAATGCTTGCAACTTTCCTGCTGCTCCCTGAACTCTCCTCCGGCTTAAAAATTAGCCATATTTCACAAGTAATTGCCTGATTAGAAGCTTTCTCAGATATGTTGCTTACAAACCGTGTTGTAGTCGGACCACTGCTTTCACCACTTTCACGTTTACTCTGAGCAGTATGGCCCCTCCTTGGTCCAATATGCTTTCCAAGCAGAGGCAAAGAGGTTGGCACCAACATCTGTTTGTCCTCTGTTGGGCAACAGCTCATGGTGTACAGCATGGAGATAGTTGAGGCATCACCCAATACCTTTCTTAATTTGCTTTTAGTTGGCTTCATTTCAGGGTACATGGCAGGCAAATTGAGGATGGATCTGTAGTCTGTAATGAGAGACCTAGGTGAAGATTGCTTGGACCCAAGTGCTGTAGTATCTAGAGACTAGATACTAAGTGTAGAGACTAGAATTGAGACACGATACAAGACTGATACTCAAAGACAATACTCAGACAATCTCTTCTATTCAGCCACATATGCTGAAATGGATTCCCCTTCCTTTTGATTCTGCTTTTGAAACCTAAAGCATTCTGCAATCAACAATAGTTTTGGTTTTTAATGTTCCTGCATCACTTTTACAATATCAACAAAGCTCATTTCAGATGGCTTGTTTGGAGCAGTTAGACTTCAAAGCAAACTGTATGTCTTTATACCTAATGCATTCAGCAAAATTGGTACTTCTTTCGCATTGGAAATTTCAATTGCTTCAAATTACTGTTCAATTAGCTCAGGAGACATGATTCAGTTATCTCCTGTGGAATCATACATGTCAATCTTTTTGATGTAGCCAGCAAATTCTGCTCGTTTTATGATTATTATCTCCCGGTAATCAAACTTTATGAACTCATGATATCTTCCATTTTCTGACTTTAAAAAAAAATCAATCAAAGAACATGTGCTGTGCTGCTTTTTGAAAACTGGACTTTCTCTACAAATGCTTACCGTACCTCACTGTACTTTTATTTAGTTCTAGTTACTTGCTGCAGTTTAAAAGGGCGATAGTTGTCTCAGGTTCGTTTTTAAAATACATTGTCGCCCCTGTCATGTTTTGTAACCTCGAAACATTAAACCAATACAAAAAGACAACAAGAGAGTCAGGAGATAAGTTGTGTACTTTGAGTTTAATTTAAGCAAGTTGGGCACATATCATGTGATAGAGTAGTGATGTGTGGAACTCAGATATTTTTACATATAACATAATGACTTATATAAACAACAAAGAATGCTTAATCAAACAATATAGAAACATAGAAGCACAGAAAACCTACAGCACCATACAGGCCCTTCAGCCTACAAAGTTGTATCAAACATGTCCCTACCTTAGAAATTACTAGGCTTACCTATAGCCCTCTATTTTACTAAGCTCCATGTACCTATCTAAAAGTGTTTTTAAAGATCCTATTGTATCCGCCTCCACCACCGTTGCCGGCAGCCCATTCCACGCACTCACCACTCTCTGAGTTAAAAACTTACCTCTGACATCTCCTCCATATCTACTCCCCAGCACTTTAAACCTGTGTCCTCTTGTGGCAACCATTTCGGCCCTGGAAAAAAGCCTTGACTATCCACATGATCAATGCCTCTCATCATCTTATACACATCTATCAGGTCACCTCCCATCCTCCATCGCTCCGAGGAGAAAAGGTAGAGTTCACTCAACCTATTCTCATAATGCATGCACCCCAATCCAGGCAACATCCTTGTAAATCTCCTCTGCACCCTTTCTATGGCTTCCATATCCTTCCTGTGGTGAGGTGACCAGAACTGAGCACAGTACTCCAAGTGGGGTCTGACCAGGGTCCTATATAGCTGCAACATTACCTCTCAGCTCCTAATTTCAATTCCACGATTGATGAAGACCAATACACCGTGTGCATTCTTAACCACAAAGTCAACCTGCGCAGCTGCTTTGAGTGTCCTATGGACTCGGACCCCAAGATCCCTCTGATCCTCCACGCTGCCAAGAGTCTTACCATTAATACTATATTCTGTCATCATATTTGACCTACCAAAATGAACCACTTCACACTTATCTGGGTTGAAGTCCATCTCCCACTTCTCAGCCCTGTTTTCCATCCTATCAATGTCCTGCTGTAACCTCTGACAGCCCTCCACATTATCCACAACACCCCCAACCTTTGTGTCATCAGCGAATTTACTAACCCATCCCTCCACTTCCCCATCCAGGTCATTTATAAAAATCACAAAGAGTAAGGGTCCCAGAACAGATCCCTGAAGTACTCCACTGGTGACTGACCTCCATGCAGAATATGACCCGTCTACAAACACACTTCGCCTTCTGTGGGCAAGACAGTTCTGGATCCACAAAGCAATGTCCCCTTGGATCCCATGCCTCCTTACTTTCTCAATAAGCCTTGCATGGGGTACCTTATCAAATGCCTTGCTGAAATCCATATACACTACATCTACTACTCTTCTTTCATCAATGTGTTTAGTCACATCCTCAAAAAACTTCAATCAGGCTTGTAAGGTATGACCTGCCCTTGACAAAGCCATGCTGACTATTTCTAATCATATTATACCTCTCCAAATGTTCATAAATCCTGCCTCTTAGGATCTTTTCCAACAACTTACCAACCACTGAGGTAAGACTCACTGGTCTATAATTTCCTGGGCTACCTCTACTCCCTTTCTTGAATAAAGGAACAACACCGACAACCCTCCAATCCTCCAGAACCTCTCCCCTCCCCATTGATGATGCAAAGATCATTGCCAGAAGCTCAGCAATCTCCTCCCTCACCTCCCACAGTAGCCTGTGGTAAATTTTGTCCGGTCCCAGCGACTTATCCAACTTGATGCTTTCCAAAAGCTCCAGCACATCCTCTTTCTTAATATCTACATGCTCAAGCTTTTCAGTCTGCTGCAAGTTATCACTACAATCACTAAGATCCTTTTCCATAGTGAATACTGAAGCAAAGTATTCATTAAGTACCTCTGTAAATAGTACTCTATTTGCAAGATTACTCAATTATTACTGAAATATTGAATACACAACAGAGAGGTACTCATACTACAACATACAGCACAGCACAGGAACAGTGCCTTCGACCCACAATGTTGTGCCAAGCGGAGTAAATTAATAATCAAATGGTGAATTAAACTAATCCTTCTGCCTGCACAGTGTCCATATCCTTCTATTTTCTTCACATTCATGAGCATATCTAAACATTTCTTAGAAGTCCCTAATATATCTACCTCTACCACCATCCCATGGTACTCACCATTTTCTGTGCATCTACTTTGAATTTACCCCCTCTCACCTTAAATGCATACCTTCTGGTATTAGACATTTAGACCCTGGGAAAAAGATACTGTCCATCTACTGTATCTATGTCTCTCTTAATCTAATAAACATCTAGCATATCTCCCCTCAGCCTCCGTTTCCAAATAAAACAACCCAAGTTTGTCCATCATCTTTTTATAGCACCTCTAATCCCGGCAGCATCCTGCTAATCCTCTTCTGCACCCTCTCCAAAACCTTGACACCCTTCCTATAATAGAATTACCAGAACTTTCTACAATACTCCAGATGTAGCCTAGCTGGAGTTTTATAAAGCTGCAACAGAGCTTTCTGACTTTTGAACGCAATACTTTGACTAATAAAGGCAAGCATTCCATAAGCCTTCTTAACCACCCTATCAACCTGTGTAGCCACTTTCAGGGAGCTGTGAACATGGACCCCAAGATCTCTGCTCATCAACTGTTAAGGGTCTTGCCCTTTACAATGTACTTCCTCTCTACCTTTGACCTACCAAGCTGCAGCACTTCACATTTGGCCTGGTTAAACTCCATCTGCCATTTTTCTGTCTATATCTGTAACTGATCTACAGTATGTTGCTCCGTATTCTTTGCCAGTCCATAATACCACCAATCTTCATGTCACCTGCAAACTTACTAACCTGGATAGACATTTGAGGACACAGACAAATGAAAAAGGAGAGTTTAGCCACGTGCACTGCAAATTACTTTCCAACTCTGTACTTTCTATTTTTCTACAACTTAGGTGCCAGTCAGCCGATTCAGCACAATTCAGGACTGGGAACTTGTGATCAGTGAGATCTTATACCACACTGAGTGACATATCTACCCAGCAAGCCTTTGAGCGAGCACAGCGGTAATGTTTTTTAATGCATAGTATACTGACGCATTTGGTAGTTCTCAATGATACATACGTCCCATGCCAAACTCTTATGATAAATTAATTAGTTAATAATTAGGCTGAAATTATTTGCACATTGATATGTTTATCGTTGCTGCTTAAGACAATAAAACGTACGTGCACACATAAACAATTTGGAATCACGCACTCCCGAGACCATAGAACGGTTTGTTGCCATGGAGACTAAGTCTAAAAAAAAATCTGTTTTGTGCATAAGTTAATGAAGCCCAAATGTGTTGCTAGGCAATTATAGCTAATGCACTTGTGAGAAAAAAAACAATGTTCTAGATTATTAGTTTTTTAATTATGATGGTTAATTAGCATTGTTCCCATTAATTACTTAAGATTCATATCTACATTATCGTTTTTTTAATAAGTCACAGACTTTTGCTGTTAAACCAAAAAAAAACTTTCCAACACTGCGGGCTTTTGGGCTCTGTAGTTGCCAAGTTATTGTCATAGAGACGTATGAGATTCATTAGCACAGCTCATGCTTAATGATAGTAATATGTCTTATTATCCTTACATCCTAACTGTGCACTGTACTGTGGAAAGCAGAACAGCATTAAGAAACAATGAATATTTAAAAAGGTCAAAGGTGACTAAGTGAAGCTACAGTTAATGTTCCTAATACACTGATCTATCTATTTGAATTTAGTTTTTAAAACACCAAACCCATTTTTTTACACTTCATTGATGCTTAGTTTTTTTGAGTCAGTCTTGCAATTGAATCATTGGATAATGTCTTTACCAACCCAGTGTACATTGGCTATCATTTTCAGGTTTACATAGACAAAGGATTTTCAATTGTCTTCAGTACATCACTGTTGGCATCACTGAAAGGGATTAGGTGAGGAAATTAAAGATACATCAGTTATGATCATCCAGAATTCACTGGATTAGATAGAGAAAGAGTGTTTTCTCTCTTGATGGAATCCAGAACAAAGAGAGCAGAATTGTAAAATTAGAGCCAGGCTATTTGCAAGTGAAATCAGGAAGCGCTTATCACACACAAAGAGAAATCTTGAATTCATTTCCTCAGAAATCTGAGCTGGGTCAACTGCAATTTCCAAGACTTACATACAGTAGACTTTAATGGATGAAATGTACCAAGGAATATAGAACAAAGGTGGGTAAAGATATTTGGGAACAAATCAACATTGATCTCTTTGAATGGCACTATAGTCTCAAGCTGAACACACCACCAATACTCCTGTATTTCTGTTTAATTTCTCAACTCACTATCAGAGGATCTAACCTGGATCATTGTAGGAGCAAACTGAAAGATCACACAGAACTGATGAATGGTGAAATAAAGGTCAATTTATTATAAATTGGAGCACCTCAGGGGAGCATACTTGAGCATGAACTTGATGCAGCTTTTACATTCTCAGTTCATGAGATTACCAGTAAAACTATGCTTTGATAGCAAGAGTGGTTGCTGCAGAATGTAATTAAGTAACAAACTAGGGTCAGATTACAGAATGAAGTGATTATCTACAGGTCTAACAGTAAATCTAATTTTCTTTACATAATTAGTAAAGTTCCTGAAACTTGGGTGTCTGGCTGCTGTGCTCCATGTCTCTACTTTTGTCTACAGTTCTATTACCATATTAGCACAATCCACATCAGATTTACTAGTTACTAGCCCTCAATACTCTGCCCCCTACAATAGCCCTACATATTGATGCAACCATGAAGAATACACACCAGAGGTTCTGTATCATTGAGAGTTTGAGGAAATTTGCTGTCCCATCAAAGCCTCTTGTAAATTCCTACAGATGTATAGTAGAAGCCATTCTGACGGGTTGCATCACAGTGTGGTGTGGAGGCTCCAATGCACAGGATCACAAGAGGCTGCCTCTTATAGTCTTATACTCCTTGATTTGGTTGTACATAAATATATAAAACATGAGCAGGTGTGGTCCATTTGATAATTCAACATATTTGGGACTGCTCATCTACTTTTGTACTCTGTCCCTCCATTCTCACCATGTCCATTGATCTCTTTGACATGGCCACTTTATTAGTTATATCTGTACAGTATTAAAAACAGAACATTATAGGTTCACAGATTATTCAATGGTCAATTTGATTCTTCCTATAATGTTTATAGAGAATGGTATAAGAAACAAAATACATACAGTGAGCGGCAGTTCTATGAGTGAAAATGCTTTGTTAATGAGAGAAGTCAGAGGAGAACGGCCAGACTGGTTCAAACTGACAGGAATAAAACAATAACTCAAATAGCTATGTGTTACAGCAGTGATGTGCAGAAGAGCATCTGTAAGTCAAACCTTGATTTGGATGGGCTGCAGCAGCAGAAGACCACACTGGATTCTACTCCTGTACCTAATTACAACAACACTGTGTGCATATAGCTACTTACTTCTTATATATACTTAACGACTTGACCATCACTGGTTTCTGTTGTCTGGAATTCCACAATTCACAAGCCTCCGGATAAGAAATCTCTCCAATTCCAGTCCTAAACGATGCTCCCCATATCCCATGGATATCATCCTAGTTAATGGAACCTCCAGCCATTGGAAACATTCTAAACACAAGAGACTCTGCAGATGCTGGAAAAGCACACAAAATGCAGGAGGAACTCAGCAACCCAGGCAGTATCTATGGAGAGAAATAAATAGTTGATGCTTCAGACCAGGACTCCCATTGGGAACATCCACAAGGATATTTGTTTATAGTTTTCCACAGGGTCCCTTTAATGTGCTACACTAGTGTGGAAACACCAATGGCCAGGCACAGAAAATTCTACTAAAATTGATGGATACGACCCAGTCCATCACAGCAAAAGCCTTCACCACCATTGACATATTTATGTGGACCACTGCCACAAGAAAGTAGAATCCATCATCAAGGACTCCCACCATCGAGAGCATACACTCTTGTTGCTACTTCCATCGGGCAAGATATACAGGTGCTTTAGGTCCCACACCACCAGGCTCAGGAACATTTCATACCCTTCCCCTATCAGGCTACTGAACTGGTGTGGGTAACTTCACTCACCTCAGCGCAGACCTGGCACCACAGCCAATAGAACCATTTTCAAAGTCTCTACGACTCAGGTTCTTGGTATGATTCATTTACTTTTTATTACTTGCATAATTTGTCTTCTTTTGCACATTGGTTGTCAGTCTTTATTTACATATAGTTTTTCACAAATTCTCTTGTATTTCTTTCTTCCTGTAGATGTATGCAAGAAAAAGAATCTCAAAATAGTATAAGGTGTGATAAATGTACTCTGATAGTAAATTTACTTTGACTTGCAATTTGACATAATTTAATCTCATAATACTACAGTTATTATTGTTTTAATTGACTTATTCTCACATCAAATATCACTCATGCCTTTTCAAGAGTCGGTCTAGTAAGTATTCATTGCAATTCTTCCAAGGTAAGAGAATTCTTCATTAGAAGATCAAACTTAACCAGGTTGAGGTAGGCCACAGCTGGAGTTCTGGGTTCTGGGATGTCAAGGTTTTGGAGAGGGTGAAGAAGAGGTTTACCAGGATAATATCTGATTAGAGTCCATGTGCTAAATTTGTGTTTTGTTCTCTGGAACTCAAGGCTGAGGGGAGATCTGACTGAGGTTTATAAGATTACAAGAGACATAGAGAGGTTAGATGCACATATTTTGCCTATGGCCTAAATGTCTAATACCAGAGGACATGCATTTAGGTGTGAGGAGGTAATTTCAAAGGAGATGAGAGGGGCAAGTTTTTTCACAGAGACAGTGTTGGGTCCCTGAAATGCAATGCCCTGGGTAGGGGTAGAGGCAGATACATTAGGGATTTTAAAGGGATGTTTAGATAGGCACACACATGTGAGGAAATTGAAAGGCTATGGACTTTGTGTAGGCATAAGGGATTAGTTTAGTTGGCCATAAAACTAATTTTTTTGGTTCAATGCAATACTGTGGGCTGAAAGGTCTGTTCCTGTACTCTACTGTCCTATGTTCTATGTTCTATGTTCAACATAAAAATGAAGCAAATGGCACTCCACTCTTCAAGAAGGGAGACAGGTGGAATAAAGTAAATGACAGGCCAAGTAGTCTGACTTCGGTGGTTGGGAAGATGTCAGAGTCGATTGTTAAGTCTCAGGGAACTTGAAGGTATACGATAAAATAGGCATGGTTTCCTCAAGGGAAAATCTTGCCTGTCAAATCTTTTGGAATTCTTTGAAGAAATAATAAGCAGGATAGGCAAAGGAGAATCAGTTGATGTTGGATTTTCAGAAGTTCTTTGACAAGGTGACACACATGAGGGTGCTTAACAAGCAAAAACTCATGGTATGGTAGGAAAAAATTCTAACATGGATAAGGCAGTGGCTGATTGGCAGGAGGCAAAGAGTGGGAATAAAAGGACCCTTTTCTTGTTGGCTGAGGTATTCCACAGGGCTCTGTGTTTGGGCTGTTGCTTTTTACATTATATGTCAATGACTTGGATGATGGAATTGATGGCTTTGTTGCTAAGTTTGCAGATGATATGAAGACAGATGGAGGGCCTGGTAGTTTTGAGGAAGTAGAGAGACTACAGAAGGACTGAGCCAGCATAGGAGAATACACAAAGAAGTGGTAGATGTAATACTGACAGGAATTGTATGGTCATTCATTTTGGTAGAAGAAATGAAAGGGTTGACTATTTTCTAAATGGAGAATAAATTTAAAAATTTGAGGCACTATGGGACTTGGGAGTCCTTGTGCAGGATTCCTTAAATGTTAATTTTCAGTTTGAGTCTGTGATGAAGAAGGCAAATGTAGTGTTAACATTCATTTCAAGAGGTCTAGAATATAAAACCAAGAATATAATGTTAAGACTTTATAAAGCACTGGTGAGGCCTACTTGGAACATTGTGAGCAGTTTTGGGCCCCTATCTTAGAAAGGATGTGCTGAAACTGGAGAAGGTTCAAAGGAGGTTCATGAAAATTATTCCAGAATTGAATGGCTTGTCACATGCAGAACATGATTGGTCTGGACCAGTATTCCCTAGAATTCCCTAGAATTCAGAAGAATAAGAGGTGACCTCATTGAAACCTATCAAATGGTGCAAGGCCTCCATAGAGTGGATGCGGAGGAGGATGTTTCCTATGATGGGAGAGTCTAAGACCAGAGGACACCGCCTTAGAATAGATGGGCATTCTTTTAGAGTGGAGATGGCGAGGAATTTCTTTATCCAGAGAGTGGTGAATCTGTGGAATTCTTTGCCACAGGCAGCTATGGAGGCCACATCGTTATGTTTATTTAAGGAAGAGGTGATAGATTCTTGGTGGGTCAGGGCATGAAGGGATATGGGGGTGAAGGCAAGAGATTGGGGCTGAGATGAAAATTAGATCAGCCATGATGAAATGGCAGTGCATACTCGATGGGACACATTGGCCCAATTCTGCTCCTATATCTTATGGTCTTATGGTCTAAAAATTTGATTTTTCTCAACTAGCACCTGTATCTAAATCCTTCTGTAATGAAAGCCAACACTCTATTTGCTTTCTCAACTGATGCCTGAACATGAACATTTGTTTTCAGTGACAGGTGTACAAGGACAACCAGACAAGGTTACACCTTCCCTTTCCCCAATCCATCACCATTTGTCAAAGAGTACAGCAGGGTTTGACCCATCACCCCACAATGTTATGCTGGCTTTTAAACCTTACTCCATGATTAATGTAATGCTTCCCTCTCACAAAACTCTCCATTGTCTTACATCCAGATGCCTATCCAAAGGTTTCTTAAATGCGTCTATTGTATTAGCCTCTACCACCACCTCCAGCAATAAACTAACACCCCTCCCCTCCAATACTATCCTACATTCACCTTAAACTGATGTCTTCTGGTATTGGCCATTGCCATCCCTGGCGGGATGTTGCTGGCTGTTTACTCTATTTATGCCTCTCATAATCTTATACAACTCTATTTAATCACATTTCATCCCCCTTTTCTGCCATGAGAAAAGCCCTAGCTTGCTCAACTTATCCTCATAAGGCATGATCTGTAATCAGGGGAGCATCATGGTACATCTTCTCTGCACCGTTTCTAAACCTTCCACATCCTTGCTGTAATGAGGCAACCAGAGCTGAACACAATTCTCCAAAGAGTTGTCTAACCAGGATTTTATGGAACTGTAATATTGAGCTCTGGAACTCAATCTGCTGACTAATGAAGATGAACCATCTTACCCATTTGGCAGGGAAACTTTGAGGGATCTTTGTACTTGGATACCAAGACCCCTCTGATCATTAACACTGTTTCTATTACCTTGTACTCCACTATTAATTGTGACATTTGGGTAATAATCTCTTTCTGTATTTAGAACAAAAATGAATAACCCTAGTTATCCACCTTAACTGCATCTTACATGCATTTGCCCACTCATCGAATGCAAGTCGCATTGGAGCCTTCCCACATCATTCTTACGTTTCATACATCAACCTAGTTTTATGTCATCTGCAAATCAGGAGCTGATCCATTTAGTACATTCATCCAGTTCACCTGAGGCATATATGAATGGTTGTGGCCCAAGCAGTAATCCCCATAACATCTCATTTGTCATTGTCTGTTATCCAGAAGGCCTGTTTACCATCTACCAATTCGCAGTCCATGTCAATCTCAAGGTGTACAGTACTGTGCAAAGTTTTAGGCACATGTGTATAGCTAGGGTGCATAACATTTTTGCACAGTACTTTATTTGTCAACAGAAAGCAAGTTTTGCTAATCTAGCAAGAGTAAAGGGTTTTGGGAATGGCAAGGGTGCAACTCCATAGGAGGGGTGTGGGACAGGTGACAGGGAAGGAGTGCCAGAGTGGGGGTTGACACGGATGCAGATACACACAGCTCTGAGACACCAGGCAAGGTCATTTGATTCCAAACAATTGGTTTATTGATCATTACAGAATTCCTCTCTGTTACTTCTCACTCCTTCCCCCTCTCCCTCCTCCTTTTCCCAACTATAATTCCCCTCTCCCTGCTCCCTTCCCACTCTTAACCCACAATAGAGACCCATATCAGAATCAAGTTTATCACCACTACAGTAGATGTAGTGTATATGGATTTCAGCAAGGCATTTGACAAAGTACCCCAGAGAGGCTTATTGAGAAAGTAAGGAGGTTCAAAGGGACCTTGCTTTGTGGATTCAGAATTGGCTTGCACACAGAGGGCAAAGAGTGGCTATAGATGGGTCATATTCTGCATGGAGGTCAGTGAGCAGTGGTGTGCCTCAGGGATCTGTTCTGGACCCCTTCTCTTTAGGATTTTTATAAATGACCTGGATGAGGAAGTGGAGGGATGGGTTAGTAAATTTGCTGATGACACAAAGGTTGGAGGTGTTGTGGATAGTGTGGAGGGCTGTCAGAGGTTACAGTGGAACATTGAAAAGATGCAAAACTAGGCTGAGAAGTGACAGATAGAGTTCAACCCAGAATCGTGTGAGGTGGTTCATTTTGGTAGGTCAAATATGATGGCAGAATATAGTAATAATGGTAAGACTCTTGGCAGTGTGGAGGATCAGAAGGATCTTGAGGTCCGAGTCCATAGGACACTCAAAGCTGCTGCACAGGTTGACTCTGTGGTTAAGAAGGCATATGGTGTATTGGCCTTCATCAATCATAGGATTGAGTTTCAGAGCTGAGAGGTAATGTTGCAAGTATATAGGACCTTGTCAGACCCCACTTGGAGTAGTGTGCTCAGTTCTGGTCGCCTCACTACAAGAAGGATGTGGAAACCATAGAAAGGGTGCAGAGGTAATTTACAAGGATGTTGCCTGGATTGGGGAGCATGCCTTATGAGAATAGGTTGAGTGAATTCTGCCTTTTCTCCTTGGAGCGACGGAGGATGAGAGGTGACCTGATAGAGGTGTATAAGACGATGAGAGGCATTGATCATGTGGATAGTCAGAGACTTTTTCCCAGGGGTGAAATGGCTAACATGAGCGGGCACAGTTTTAAGGTGCTTGTAAGCAGTTACAGAGGAGATGTCGGGTAAGTTTTTTTACGCAGAGAGCAGTGAGTGCGTGGAATGGGCTGCCTGCGACAGTGGTGGAGGTGGATACGATAGGGGCTTATAAGAGACTTCTGGATATGTACATGGAGTTTAGAAAAATAGAAGGCTCTGGGTAACCCTAGGTAATTCCTAAAGTAAGAACATGTTTGGTACAGCATTGTGAGCTGAAGGGCCCGTATTGTGCTGCAGTCTTTCTAAGTTTCTATACAAAGGAACACCATAGAATCAGTGAAAGGCTGTGCTGAAGACTGACTCACGTGCAAATGACAAACTGTGCTAATACAAAAAGAAGAAAAAACAATAATAAATAGACAATAAATATCAAGAACATGAGATGAAGAGTGAATTCTGAAGATGACAAATACTTGGGAATAACTGAGAAGAGAGCATACTCTAACAGTTTGGAATACTGACCTGTGTTGTACTGAGAGAGAAGAGGTATAGTTAATTAACAGAGCGCCCAAGAGGGTCACCAGACAAGAAATTTGGTCTGTCTCTATCAACCCTTACCAATTTTTACTTATGCACAAAATAAAGCATTGTACCAGGATGCATAACAACTGAATATGGCAACTGCTCTGCATGAGACCACAAGAAACTGCAGAGAGGTGTGGGCACAGCTCAGCACAGCATGGAAACCAGCCTGTCTATATTTCTCACTGCCCTCAATAAAGCAGCCAGCATATCAAAGGAGCCCACCCACTCTGGCCATTTTTGCTTCTTCCCTATCCCATCAATCAGAAGATAAAAATAAACCTGAAAGCACTTCTGGCTAGGGTCAAGGATAGCCTCTATGCCATTGTTATTGGACCTTTTGTATGATAAAATGAACTTTTGGTCTTTCAATCTATCTTGATATGATTTTGAACTACATTGCACTTTCTCAGTACCTTTTGCACTTGATTCTGCATTGTTATTCTTTTATCTTATTCTACCTTAATGCACTGTGTAGTGATCTGATGGGGTGGTGGGGTGAAGATACATCTTTCCCAAAGGAGGTGTAAGGCACTCCTTCCCTCTGCCAGACTGCAAGTCTCTCTTGGGCAAGGTGGAGAACCTGCTGAGCTCCCTGATCAGGGTCCATGAAAGCATGGGAGCAGGTGGTGGATGGTCATATGGAGCATATTGTCCTGGTTATGTGTCTACATTTGCCAGCCAAAGGGTATTGATAATGGCTGGGGTCACCCGTCTTTGTAAAGACACTGCCCAGGAGAAGGCAGTGGCAAGCCACTTCTGTAGAAACAATTTGCCAAGAACGAACATGGTGATGAAATCATGATCACCCACATCATACGACACGACACACAATGATGATGGTGAATGATCTGATCTGTATGATCAGTAAGCAAGAAAGGCTATTCACTGTATCAGGTGCGTCTGACAATTATAATCCCTTTCTAATGCCAATACATGGCCAAGTGGTAGATGGAGCTGGGGAGGTCAATGTGATGTGTCAAAACCCAAAACGTGGGCAGTTGGTCAAGAATGTCCAGTCACTTGGCATTCAGGATTGGATTTGACATTGGATTTGTGGGAGAATCCAGAGAGGGGCAGGACATGGTTACCCTTCTGACTGGGACCCTGTGACTAGTGATGTGCTGCAGGGATCGGTGCTGACTCCGCTGTTTGTTTTTGTCATCTCTGTCAATGATCTGGATGATAATGTGATAAATGTGGATCAGCAATTTTGCAGATGACACTAAGACTGGGGGCATAGTGAATAGTGAGGAAGACTAGCAAAGTTTGCAGAGTGATCCAGACCACCTGGAAAAATGGGCTGAAAATGACAGACAGAACTTCATGCAGATGAGTGTGATTGATGGAAGGGGTATGGAGGACTGTGGTCCAGGTGTGGGTCAATGCGACTAGGTATAATAACAGTTTTACATGGACTAGATAGACCAAAGAGCCTGATTCTGTGTGTAGTCTTCTATGGCACTATGGCATGACTATTGTTCTGTCAGAGGATCAAAAAGTTCAAAGTAAATAAATGTTTATCAAAGTACTCATACGTCACTATATACAACCCTGAGATTCATTTTCTTGTGGGCACTCACAGTAAATACAAAGAAACACAATAAATCAATAAAAAGCCACACAGATGGAAAAACAGCCAATGTGCAAAAGACAACAAACTGTGCAAATACAAATGAAAAAAACAACATAATAATAATAATAATAATAGACAAATCAGTAAATAAATAATACTGAGAACATGAGTTGTAGAGTCCTTAAAAGTCGGTCCATAGGTTTTGGAATCAATTCAGTGTTGAGGTGAGTGAAGTTATCCACGCTGGTTCAGGAGCTTGATAATTGAGGGGTAACAACTGTTCCTGAACCCGGTAGTGTGGGACCTGAAGTCCCTGTACCTTCTTCCCAATGAGAGCAGCGAGAAGAGAGTATGGCCTGAGTGGCCATTATCATTGAGCACATCTTCAAATGCTGTATGCAACTAAAACCAGCCATCCCTCAATCACAGCAAGCTCATTACTCACCTAGCAACTACCAGTCAGGGTTCATACATAACACTAAAATGCACACTTCATCTTCACACATTTAGTGCTGATTCAGGACTGGCATCTATAACTCACACTTGTACAAACTACCAGATTCTCTCCTCTCCCCTCTCCCATCGGGCAGAAGATTCAAAAGCCTGATACCAAGTACTGCCAAGCTCAAGGACAGCTTCTACTCCACTGTTATCATACACCTTGAAAACATTAAAAGACATTTTAAAGGTTAGCTTTATTTGTCTCACATATATAAAACATACAGTGAAATGCGATGTTTACAACAACGGCCAACACACAGTCCTGCACGGATGTATCACCAACATAGCCTGCCCACAACTCACTATCCCTAACTCGTACATCTGAAAAAATTACTTCGGACTCCACCCAGTCTAGCAGTCACCTATTCACCAATTACCATCCGGGTAATGGTACAAGCCCATCATTACCAGAACTACATGTAAACTCCGAAGCTTCTTACCTGTAGCTATTCAGGTTCTCGACAAAATTCACTCATATCTAATACCCTAACAATCTCCGCACAACGTCCATTAAATATGGGGTGGCACGGAAGTGTGGTGGCTAGCACATGGCTTTATAGTACAGGCAACCCAGGTTCAATTTCCACCACTGCCTGTAAGGTGTTTGTACATTCTCCCTGTGACTGTGTGGGTTTCCTCCAGGTGCCCTGGTTTCCTCCCACAGTCCAAAGACGTACCAGATGGTAGGTTAAGTGGTCGTGATTCGGCTAGAACTAAATTGGGGGATTCTGGGCAGCACGGCTTGAAGTGCCAGAAGGGCCTGCTCCTCACCGTCTCTCTATAAATAGACAATAAATAAATGCTCTTTGCTGCTCTCCTTGTTCTGTTGATAATTACTGAGTCTATTCATATGCTCACATTTATTTAAGTTTGATTATTGACGTTTGTGCATGTGACCTTTCTGCTAATTGTTGATTGCTCATGGCTGTTGGCACTATTGTCTTGAAAATTATTGGTTGCTATTGTCTGATCTGTTATGGTATTGTCCTGTGGTTTATGCTTGGCACCAAATCACAATCAACTCTGGTATGTTTCACATACTGGCAATAAAGTGATTGTCTTTCTGATCTAAGCATGGCCAATGAAAGCTGGTGCAGCCTAGGAAGTTCACATCCTATGAACAGCTATATTAAAAAGATAAGCAGAGAGTAGACAGAACAGGACTAGCTGCTGATGGAGGATTGGGACTGATGAACACTCAGCACAGAGCTGCATTTGCTCTTTAACGGCTAAAGTTCAACTTTCCAAGGGTCAATGAGGTTATTATATTTTTTATGGTGTCTCTAAACTCATCCTTGTATCTTTTCAACAGAGATCCACCCTCATTCTACTAAACTCCAGCAAGTACAGGGCCAGTGTTCAACATCTTCCTTTTAGTCAGGTCAGTGGACTTACATCAGTGATCGGCAATTATTTATTTATCTTTTTTTATTTATCTAGAGATACAGCACAGTGACAGGCCCTTCTGGTCCCACAGGCCTGCTCTGTACACTTATGTCCCTTTGACCAATTAACTTACTAACCCATACATTTTTAGAGAAAACCAGAGCACCCGGAGGAAACACACATGATCCTGAAGAGAAGATACAAGCTCCTTAAGACAGTAGCAGGAATTGAACCCAGATCATTGGGAGTAAGGTCAAGATTTCTCAAAGTTCAAAGTAAATTTATTATTGGCGTACACATATCTCACCATATACTACCCTGAGATTAACTTTCTTGAGGGTATATGCAATGAATCCATTGAATACTTACCATAATAGAATCAATGAAAAACTGCATCAATTTAGGTGTTTAAACAGTGTGCAAAAGACAAAACATGTTCAAATATAAAAAGAAAGAAATAATAATAATAATAATAATAATACATAAATAAGCAATAAATATCTAGAACATAAGATGAAGAGTCCTTGAAAGTGAGTCAATAGATTATGAGAACATTTTGATGAAGGGGCAAGTGCAGTTCACTGAAGTTATCTCTTTTGTTTTAGCAGCCTTATGGTTGAGGGGTAATAACTGTTCCTGTACCTAGTGGTGTGAGTCCTAGGGCTCCTGTACCTCCTGCCTGATGTCAGCAGCAAGGAGAGAGCATAGCCTGGCTTGTGGGGGTCCCTGATGATGGGTGCTGCTTTCCTGTGACATTTCATGTGGATGTGCTCAATGGTGGGGAGGGTTGTACCCGTGATGGATGGGTCAAATCCACTACTTTTTATAGGATTTTCCATTCAAGGGCATTGGTGTTTCCATTCCAGGCTGTGATGCAGATCATCAAAAACACTTGACGACACATCTATAGAAGTTTGTCAAAGTTTTAGATGTATTGTTGAAGTAAAGGAGCTGTTGTGCTTTCTTCAGAATTGCATAGGACAGATCCTTGGAAATAATAACACCAAGGAATTTAAGCTGCTGACCCTCTCCACCTCTGATGAGCAGGGGCTCCTGTACCTCTGGTTCATCAGGAAAGACTAAGGACTGTTTAGGGGTAGTCAGCAAGGCTTAATGCAGAGGATATCCTGCCTCACTAATTTGATTGAGTTTTTAGATGATGTATCTAAAGAGGTTGAAGGCACCATAACACACACAAAATGTTTCAGGCCAACTGTTCATTCCCCTCCATTGATGCTGCGTGACCTGCTGAGTTCCTCCAGCATTTTGTGTGTGTATGTGTGTGTGTGTGTGTGGCTCAGGATAACCAATATGTGCAAAATCTCTTGTGGTTTTATCTTTTCTTCCACGTGACTGATGATCCCTCCCATGACACAGGTTATGGGAGTAGTAGTTCAGGAGCCTTGCCGTTCGGTGTGGGCAATCATGTCTCTCCATCCATCACGGTCCCCAACCCTCCGAATTGTAGTTGTTGCCTCCCCTGTTTCTAGCCACGATGTTAATCCATCTATCATTTTGCCTCTGCAGACAGAGAAAGCAGGAAAATGGATTTGAGTGGGAAAATAAATCAGCCATGATGGAATGGTGGAACAGGCTGAATGGCAAAATTCTGCTCCTATGTCTTATGGGCTTATTCTCTATGGTCCCCAAAGGGAGGTCAGGAAAATGGGAATGAGAGGGAAAACAAATCAGCCATGATGGAATGGTGGAACAGACTCAATGGGCTGAGGCTGAATGGCCCAAAATTGCTTAATGTCTTAATATTCTCTGCTGTTATGGAGTTGTTGCATAGCAACTGTGAAGTCGGTATGGGGGCCAGGTTGCCGAGCCTTTCGTGCAGTCTGTCCAGGACTGCTGCGGGTTCTTCCTCTTGCCCCCTTGGGGCTGGTATGAACTCTCCCAGGATGGCCAGGAGTATGCCGTAAACCAACTCGGCCGACGAGGCGTGCCGATCCTCTTTGGGCGCTGTGCGAATTCCAACCAGGACCCAGGGAAGCTCGTCCACACAGTTAGGTTCTCTCAGGCAGGCCATGAGAGCCGACTTCAAGTGACGGTGGAAACGTTCCACTAGTCTGTACGACTGTGGGTGGTAGGCAGTTGTGTGGTGTAGCTGCATTCCCAACAGACTGGCCACAGCCGACCACAGGCTGGAAGTGAACTGGGTGCCTCTGTCGGAGGTAATGTGGGCCGGTACCCCAAAGCGTGCCACCCAAGTTGTAATCAGTGCTCAGGCGCAGGAATCGGCAGATGTTTCAGCGAGCGGGACCACCTCTGGCCACCTCGTGAACCGGTCTACCATAGTTAGGAGGTACCACGCTCCTCGGGACACTGGTAGGGGGCCCACGACATCCACATGAATGTGGTCGAACCTCCGGTGGGTGGGTTCGAACTGCTGCGGTGGGGCTTCAGTGTGCCATTGCACTTTGGCTGTTTGGCACTGCGCGCACGTTTTGGCCCATTCACTGACCTGCTTGCGAAGTCTGTGCCACGTGAACTTGCTGGAGACCAGCCGGTTGTCCTGATAGATGGGTGCGCCAAACCGTGTATGGAGTCGAAAACTCGCCATCTCCAGGCTGCCGGGACGATGGGGTGAGGTTGGCCGGTAGCCACGTCGCACAGGAGGGTCCTTTCAAGAAAGTCCTGCAGCTGCAAACCCGAGACTGTGGTCCTGTAGCTGGGCATCTCATCGTCTGCCTGCTGCGCCTCCACCAGTGCTGCATAGTCCACCCCTAGGGACAGGGCCTGGACAGCTGGTCAGGAGAATGCGTCCGCCACA
Source organism: Hypanus sabinus (assembly GCF_030144855.1). NCBI lineage: Eukaryota > Metazoa > Chordata > Chondrichthyes > Myliobatiformes > Dasyatidae > Hypanus > Hypanus sabinus. Next base: position 99,559,887 of record NC_082719.1, on the reverse strand, counting down.
ACGTTGTCCTTTCCCGAGACATGCTGGATGTCCGTTGTGTACTCGGAGATGTAGGACAGATGTCACTGCTGGCGAGCCGACCAGAGATCGGACACCTCCGTAAACGCGAAGGCCAACGGTTTGTGGTCCATGAATGCGGTGAACAGCCTGCCTTCTAAGAAGTACCTGAAATGCCGGATTGCCAGATACAGTGCCAACAGCTCCCAGTCGAAAGCAATGTACTTGAGTTCGGGTGGTCGTAGATGCTTGCTGAAGAACGCCAGGGGTTGCCAGCGCCCCTCGATGAGCTGCTCCAGCACCCCACCGACTACTGTGAGCACCCCACCGTGAGTGCAGTCGGAACGTCCGTTCTGGGGTGCACCAGCATCGCGGCATCCGCCAAGGCTTCCTTGGCTTTAACGAAAGCGGCCGCGGCCTCCTCATCCCAAGTTATGTCCTTGCCTTTACCCGACATCAGGGTGTACAAAGGGCGCATGATTCGGGCTGCTGAGGGGAGGAAATGGTGGTAAAAGTTCACCATACCAACGAACTCCTGCAGGTCTTTGACCGGGCAAAGTGGCAGATCGCGTCTACCTTGGCGGGCAGAGGTGTTGCCCCGTCTTTGGTAATCCTGTGGCCCAGGAAGTCGATGGTATCGAGACTGAACTGGCATTTAGCTGGGTTGATCGTGAGGCTGAAATCACTCAGGCGGGAGTAGAGCTGGTGGAGGTGGGACAGATGCTCCTGACGACAATTGCTGGCTATAAGGATGTTGTCCAAATAGATGAACACAAAGTCCAGGTCACGTCCCACCACATCCATTAGCCGCTGGAACGTCTGTGTGGCATTCTTCAGGCCGAACGGCATTCGGAGGAACTTGAACAGGCCAAACGGGGTGATAACTGCTGTTTTGGGGATGTCTTCAGGGTATACCAGGATTTGATGGTATCCCCGGACGAGGTCTACTTTGGAAAAGATTCTTGTCCCGTGCAGGTTTGCTGCAAAGTCCTGTATGTGCAGCACAGGGTAGTGGTCTGGAGTGGTAGCCTCGTTCAGTCTGCGGTAGACGCCGCATGGTCTCCAACCCCCTGATGCTTTGGGCACCATGTGCAGGGGGGAGGCCCATGGGCTGTCGGACCTCTGTACGATCCCCAATTCCTCCATCCTCTTGAACTCCTCCTTTGTCAGGCGGAGCTTTTCCGGGGGGAGCCTTCATGCGCGGGCGTGGAGGGGTGGTCCCTTGGTTGGGAGGTGGTGCTGAACCCTGTGTCTGGGCATGGCTGCCGTGAACTGCGGTGCCAGAATTGATGGGAAGTCCGCCAGGATTTTGGTGAATTCGTTGTCCAACAGCGTGATGGAGTCCAGGTGTGGGTCCTGCAACTTGGCTTCACCCAGGGAGAATGTCTGGAAAGTCTCGGCATGTACTAGTCTTTTCCCTTGCAAGTCGACCAGCAGGCTGTGAGCTCGCAAGAAGTCTGCCCCAGGAGTGGTTGGGCCACGGCAGCCAGTGTGAGGTCCCACGTGAACTGGCTGGCGCCGAACTGCAGCTGCACTGTGCGGGTGCCATAGGTCCATATCGTGCTGCTGTTTGCGGCCCTCAGGGTGGGTCCTGGCTTCCTGTTGTGGGTGTCGTACCCCGTCAGGGGCAAGATGCTGATTTCCACTCCGGTGTCGACCAAGAAGCGACGTCCCGACTGTTTGTCCCAGATGTACAAGAGGCTGTCCTTGTGGCCAGCCGCCATAGTCATTAGCGGCAGCTGGCCCTGGCCCTGGCCCTTGCAGGGCGGGCGACAACGGCAGGCTTTTGTGCCCCACCACTGGTGGTAGAAACACCACTGTTCACTGGCCTCCTCACTCCTGCCTCTGTGTTGTGTGCGCCCCCCTGCCGGGCCTGGTCTGGTCTGCTGTTGGGCGCGTGGCCTGGTAATCTGACGGACGGACGCCACACTCTCCCTCTTGGCTTTCCACAGCACATCTGCCCGGGCCGCCACCTTCCGGGGGTCGCTGAAATCTGCGTCGGCCAGCAGCAGATGTATATCCTCAGGCAGTTGCTCTAGGAACATTTGCTCAAACTTGAGGCAGGGCTTGTGTCTGTCAGCCATGGCCAGCATCTCGTTCATCAATGCTGACAGCAGCCTGCCAGACCGTCCAGGTGAAGCAGGCGGGCACCCCGCTCACGCCGTGAGAGGCCAAAGGTCCCAATGAGCAGCGCTTTGAATGCTTCATATTTGCCTTCTTCCAGGGGCGACTGTATGAAATCCGCAACCTGGGCGGCCGTCTCCTGGTCGAGGGCATTCACCACGTGGTAGTAACGTGTGGAATCAGAGGATATCTGCCGAATCTGGAACTGGGCTTCTGCTTGGCTAAACCACACATGTGGTCACAGCGTCCAGAAAGTCAGCAGTTTTAGCAAAATTGCCTGAACAGATGAAGAGTCGGTCATCTTTGGTCCAAAACCCGTTTGGACCGTCAGGGTCACCAATGTAGCGATGTACTACGTACAGAGCTAGAGATGACATGCAGTCGGTAAGTCGTTTCGAGACTAGTTTATTCAAACTTCGCGGCGCTGGCATTTAATCCCTAGCGCCCGCCCTCTCCGGGCAGAAGTGACGTCAGAGGCGCATTACCAAAGTCTCCCTCCGCGCGCTGGCTATTTGTGAGCCGGTTTGCCTGCACAGAAAGTGGGTCGCCACATATATATATCACACAGCGCATAAAACTAAATATTACCACAAATAGGTTCATAAAATATAATTTGAAATGCAAGTGAAGTACACAACACAGGTAAACAGTAAACAGTACAGAAAACAGTAACCAGCTCGCTGTCCTGGTGACGAGACCTCGGTGAAGGCAGGGTTAGTCTCACAGCCTGAGGGGAGAGAGCCTGTTACCCAGCCTGGCAGTCAAAGGAGCAATGCCTCAAAAAGGTGCCATCCAGCAATAAGGACCCCATCATCCAGGTCATAACTTGTTCTCATTGCTACCATCAGGAAGGAGGGACGAAAGCCTGAAGGCACACACTCAATGATTCAGGAACAGCTTCTTCCCCTCTGCCATCTGATTTCTGAATGGACATTGAACCCGTGACCACCACCTCACTACTTTTTAATTTCTATTTTTGCACTACTTATTTAACTATTACTTATATTCATATATATTTACTGTAATTCACATTTTTTCCTCTAACATTATGTATTTCATTGGACTGCTGCCACAAAAGCAACATAAGCTGATTCTAATTCTGATGATCCTGTACCTCTTTCCTGATGAGAGTGGATCAAAGAGATCGTGGGAGAGCTGGCAGGATCCTAACTAATGCTCCAGGTCATATGTATACGACACACCATAGTAGTGAATCTGATAGTGCAACACTATTACAGATTGGGCATCTTGGAGATAGAGTTCAATTCCAGCACCATTCTGTAAGGAGTTTATATGTATTCCCTGTGGAATGCATGGGTTTCTCCGGGTGCTCTGGTTTCCTCCCACAGTCCGAAAAAGGTTAACTGGTAATTGTAAATTGTCCCATGATTAGGCTGACATTAATCATGTTTATTGGGGGTTGGCAGAGGGCATAACTTAAAGAGCTGGAAGGGCCTATTCTATGCAGTATCGCTAAATAAAATAAATAAATAAATGTTACGAATGTGGAGGAGGCAGACCCCAACAATCATTTCAGTAGTTTTACTCTCCTCTGTAGGGTCTTGCAGCCGGATGCCTTGCAGCTTCCGTACCACACAATGATGTAGCCAGACAGGATACTCTTGATGGTGCATCTGTAGAAAGTGTTTAGATTGGGGGTGGAGGAGCCTTACATGCTTCAACAGCAGCTTAAGCAGAATGGGAAGAAAGGGTTAACATTTCAGACAAGCCTCAACCAGCAGCACCAACTCTGTTTCTTTCTCTACAAATGCTGCCTGATTTCCTAAGCATTTCCAGCAGGATTAGAATATGAAAGCAAGGATGCAATATTAAGGCTTTATAAGTTATTGGTGAGGCCTTATTTAGAATATTGTGAGCAATATTGGGCCCTTTATCTAAGAAAGGGTGTTCTGAATTGGAGAGGGTTCAAAGAAAGTTCACAAAATGATTCCGGGATTGATAGGGTTATCAGATGAGGAGCATTTGATGGCTGTGGGTCTGGAATTCAGAAGACTGATCTCATTGAAATCCATCAACTGTTGAAATATTTCGACAGAGTGGATGCAGAGAGGATGATGACAGAGGACACAGTCACAGAGTAAAGGATATCCATTTAGAACAGAGATGAGGAGGAATTCCTTTAGCCAGAGAGTGATGAATCTGTGAAATTCATTGCCACAGGCTGCTGTGCAGTCACTGGGTGTACTTAAGGCAGAGGTTGATAATTCTTGATTAGTCAGGCCATGAAAGGATAAAGGGAGAAGGCAGGAGATTGGAGATGAGAGGGAAATAGATCCACCATGATGAAATAGTGAAGCATACTCGATGGGCCAAATGGCCTAATTCTACATCCATATCTTATGGTCATATGGTCAGTCTTTGTTTTTATTTCAGCTTTCCTACAACTAGAATCCGTTATTTCGGCTGTTTGACCCTTAGATTAGGTCAATGTGCTAGCTGACTAGGGGTCAACTCTAGAACGTTCGGTAACACTGTAGTCTAGGTGACCTCAAATGAAAAATTAACTGCACAGAAGATTTGCTTGAGGAAAATATGACACATTTTTTATTAAGTTATTTTCTCTTTAAAACAAAGATGTGAATGACACTGAGAAAAAAGTGAGAGTGTTTGACTACATTGCTGATTCAGATTTTGGTATTTATGACAAAAACAGTGATGTCAGTTCCATTTGGAAATGTTACTCAGTCCTCAGTGCTGACAAGTCTACATATCCTATCATCATTATCCAGGTGTCAGTCTTGGCTCGGTAGAAGCATTCTCACCTCTATGTTAAAAGGTCATGGATTGAAGCCCAGATCAAGGAACTTCAGCACATAATCTAGGCTGATGCATCAGTGCAGCTCTGAGGGTGAGTTACACAGTTGGAAGTGTGATCTTCTTAATAAGACATTAAGCTGATGCATAGTCTGAACTGTCAGGTGGGTGTAAACGATCCCATAGCATAATTTGTAGAGCAGGAACATATCCCCAGTGTCCTGGCCAATGTTTACATGTCAATGTGTGATGGTATTGGGTTTGCTATCTACGATGTTCTGAACTCAAGTGATGATCCTAACCCCTATCCGATATAGACAGCTGCAGGTACTCTCACTAACGGGAGGTTAAATTCCAGCCACCTGCCCTTCCAAGGCTTGTTCACTTCCCTTCATGGTGAGTTTAGCAGCCAGCACCTACTATCAGAGCAGTAAGTCCTCCCCAGCCCCACCAAAAGGGGAGATACTGTCAATTAACAAAGTAGCTTAAATACAATTCATTTATTTCTAGTGATACATCTAAAGAAAATTCTTGAAACATATTTAACACAGAGGATTTCTATTTTATGAAAGGTTTCCAAATCACAAACTAGTTCTAAACACAAAGGATTTCCAAAACAAAGGTACGAGTCCTATAAGAAGTTGAAGGCAGAGGAATGGATTCTAAATACCCCATCTTGCTCTCATTTTTCTTTCTGTTTCTTGACCATTCCCAAAACACCTGACTGCTCTTTAAAATTTATAGTACTTTTTTGCTGCTTGGTGATTTCTCATGCATTTTTTCAGATACATTTTCACACAAATGGTCTGAGGCAGAGGTCTCAGACTCTCATCTCCCTCTCTCACCATATCCCCTTACCTGCCCATCAGCTCCCTCTGGTACTCCTCCCCCTTCTCCTTTATCCATGGCCTTCTTTCCCCTCCTATCAGATCCCCCCTTCTCCAATCCTTTACCTCTTTCACCCATCAAATTCCCAGTTCTTTACTGCACCCCTCCCCCTCTCCTGGTTTCACCTATCACCAACCATCTTGTACTTCTTCCTCCCCTCCCCCACCTTCTTGCTCTAACCTCTCATCTTTTTTTCCAGTCCTGTTGAAGGGTCTCAACCCGAAACATTAACTGTTTACTCTTTTCCATAGATGCTGCCTGACCTGCTGAATTCCTCCAGCAATTTGTGTGTGTTACCCAAAATTTAAGCTGTGAATGCTGACTCTCTGAGTACACAAATATTCAGATTATTTATAGATCAGCTATTTGATGATCTCATTCCTTAGGAGGTTGTGAAGATTTGGCGTGACATCTAAATCTTTGACAAACCTCCACTGATGTGGTGTGAAGAGTGTATTGACTGACTGCATCACACCCGAGTCTGAAAGTACCAATTCTCTTGAACGTAAAACAGAAGTGCACATTGCTAACTCAGTATCTGGTCATTAACCCATTGCTTGGTGCCATCTCGATGCATTTCGTGGAATGTTTCAACATGGATGTGATAAATAAGTTTGAATCTGAAACTGCTCTTTGCTGGGAAAAAAATGGGCGCTCTGTTTTCCTGCACTACATAAGCTGTAAAGGTATTCATTGGCTGAGGAAGAGAGATAGAGGGAATGAGAGAAAGTGTGTGTGTGTGTGAGAGAAAGACAGATAGACAGAGAGAGAAAAAGAGAGTGCAATGTAGTTAACCTACAAAGTACAAAGTTCAAAGTAAATTTATTATCAAAATACACATATGTTACCATTAACAACCCTGAGATTCATTTTCCTGTGGGCGTATTCAGTAAATCCAAAAAACATAATAGAATCAATGAAAGACCGTACCAACAGCAGAAAAACAACCAATATGTAAAGAACAAAAACAGCAAATATAAAAGAGAAAAACAAATAAATAAATAAATAAGCAATAAATATCAAGATCATGAGAATGAAGAGACCTTGAAATTAAGTCCATTGGTTATGAAAACACTCCAGTGATGGGACAAGTGAAGTTATCCCATTTGGTTCAAGAGCCTGATGGTTGAGAGGTAATAACTCTTCTGAACTTGGTAGTATGGGTCCTGAGGCTCCTGTACCTTCTTCCTGATGGCTGCAGTGAGAAGAGAGCATGACCTGCATTGGGGGGATCTCTGATGATGGATGCTGCTTTCCTTTGACAATGCTCTGTGCAGATATTCTCAAATGAGGAGGACTTGACCTGTGAAGGACTGCGCCGTATCCACTAATTTTTGAAAGATATTCCATTCAAGGGCTTCGGTGTTTCCATACCAGACAGTGATGCAGCCAATTAATATGCTCTTCACTACACGTCTATAGAAGTTTGTCAAAGTATTAGATGCCATACCGAAACTTTGCAAATTCCCAAGGAAGTAGACACAATGCCATACTTTCTTCATAATTGCACTTTCTCTGGTTTCCTCCTCCTGAAGTCAAAAATCAGCTCCTTGGTCTTGCTGACATTGAATGGGAGGTTGTTGCTGCGGCATCACTCAGCCAGATTTTCAATCTTCCTCCTATATGCTGATTTGTCACCACCTTTGATTCAGCCAACAACTGTGGTGTCATCAGCAAATTTAAATATGTGCTTAGCCATACAGTCATAAGAGCAAAGTGAGTAAAGCAGGGGGCTAAGAACACAGCTTTGTGCTGCACCTGTGCTAAAGGAGATTGTGGAGGAGACGTTGCTGCCAATCCAAACTGACTGGGGTCTGCAACTCTAGAAATCAAGCATCCAATTGCACAAGGAGGTATTGAGGCCAAGGTCTTGAAGGTTATTAATCAGCTTGTTGGGATTTTGAGATTCTAAGAGAATACATGTGAAAAATAAAACTCAAAGCATCTGGAATGTCTATTTGTGAGAAGATTTTTGGACCAAAAGGACCTTTTTTATTTGTGGAATGCAGCATTTTGTGTGTGTTGCTTGAGTTTCCAGCATCTGCAGATTTTCTCGTGTTCGTGTTTTCTTTTTATTTGTGGTACTTTATTTAAGTCTCCAGATATACTTAAAAATGTATTTAGCAAGACATTTCCATACAATTCCTAATGGACAAGTATAATGTGAGCCAGGAAGTTGTTTGGTGTGTTGTTCAGAATTAGTGTTATTGTATTTAAACAATAATGATGAAGAGACATGTTTTCTTCCAGACATTTAAAGCTTCATTGTTAAATTCAGTCTTTGCTTTTTACAATAACCTGTCAAATCACTTATCTTGCTTTATTTTTTCAGAAATCTTATGTTAAGCTAGAACTGCCAGTTCACAAATTGGAGCAAGTTAGTAAAAAATTAGTCCACCTCCCAGGACATGCCCTCTTCTCATTGCTGTCATTAAGAAGTGGTACAGGAGGAACACAAAGACATATGCTCAATGTTTTGAGAAAGGCTTCTTCTGCACCACCATCAGATTTCTGAGTGGACAATGAATCCATGTTTATTTCCTCACTATATTTTTTTCTATTTTTGCTCTTTTAATTTTTAACATATATATTTCTTGTTGTAACATATAGTATTTTTTATTTTTATTATGTATTGCAATTTACTCCTGCTACAAAACAACATAGAACTTCTGGCATTCAAACATTTTAATTCATGATTCCCATTCCTGTTCCAACATGTTGATCCGTGCCAAGATGAAGTCACCTCAAGATGGAGAAGCAACATCTTATATTCCATCTGGGTAGCCTCCAAACTGATGGTATAGATATTGATTTCGCCTTCAGGTTGAAAAAACATTCTCTCCTCCCCCTTATTCTTCTATTCCCCACTCAGGACTCTTACCTCTTCACACCTGCCTGTCACCTTCCCCTGGGTCCCCTCTTCCTTCCCTTTCTCCTGTGGTGAACTCTCCTCTTTTATCACATTCCTGCCTCTATAGCCCTTTACTTTTCTCACCCACTTGCCTTCACTTATCGCCTTCTAGCTATCCTCTTTCCTCATCCCCCACCTTTTTAATCTACAATCTTTCCCCTTCCTTTCCAATCCTGATGAAGGGTCTCGGCCTGAAATGTCTTCTGTTTATTCACTTCCATAAATGCTGCCTGACTTGCTGAGTTCCTCCAGCATTTTGTGTGATTTGCTCTGGATTTCCAGCATCTGCAGAATTTCTCATGTCTACATGGTATGATACATACCAGAGATATTAAACCTGATGCTGATTCTGATATACAGGAAATATGTTACTGTTCCATGTGTGCCTCACAACATGCACAAAGAAACACTTACCATCTTCTCTTTCATCACAATCATTTCTAACTGGCTGCCTCACCGTCTGGTATTGGGAGCACAGTATCAAAGTAAGCTGCAGAGAGTTGTAAAGTTAGCTATCTCATGGACAGAGTGGATGTGGCAAAGTTTCCCATGGTGGGGGAGTCTAGTACGAGAGGACATGACTTGAGGATTGCAGGGCGCCCATTCAGAACAGAGATGCAAAAAAAATTTTTATCCAGAGGGTGGTGAATCTGTGGAATTTGTTGCCACGGGTGGCAGTGGAGGCCAAGTCATTGGGTGTATTTAAAGCAGAGATTGATAGGTATCTGAGTAGTCAGGGCATCAAAGGTTATGGTGAGAAGGCAGGAGAATGGGACTAAAGGGGAGATTGGATCAGCTCATGATGAAATGGCGGAGCAGACTCAATGGGTCGAATGGTCAATTTCTGCTCCGTTGTCTTATGGTCTTATGGTCTCCCTCATGGGCACTAGCTTCTGTAGCATCCAGGTCATCTGCAAGGAGCAATGCCTCAGAAAAGTGGCATCCATCACCCAGGACATTCCCTCGTCTCATTGCAGCCATCAGGAAGGAGGTACAGGAGCCTGAAGGCACACACTCAACGATTCAGGAAAAGCTTCTTCCCCTCTGCCATTTGATTTCTGAATGGACATTGAACTCGTGTACCTATCTCACTACTTGTTATTAATTTTCTATTTTTTGCACTACTTGTTTAATTTAGCTATTTAATACATGTACAACTACTGTAATTCAGTTTTTTTCTCTATTATCATGTATTACAATATAACTGCTGTTGCAAAATCCACAAACTTCATGACATACGCCGGTGATATTAAACCTAATTCTGATTACCTTCTCTCCCTTCGCATTTGTACTCATCACTTGATAACATCTCAGAAAGAGTGCTGACATCCCTGGAATAAAACAATGACTAGAAGTCAGAAAACACTTGCTGATGAGTCCCACCTGTCCTTTTTCCACATGTTCACTGAGCTTCAGAGCATTTCCAGAATCTTCCGTTGCTACTCCACTTATAACGTCGACATCAGCGGATTTTCTTCCATTTGCGATACATCATTGCAAACATATTCGCCCTGATCTCCTCAGCTGTGTCGATGAAAGTGTTCAGTACCTGCTTGCTCTCAATCATTCATTCAGAGGCAAACTCTAAAACCACTTTAGGATTAATAGTAATGATAAGAAAGCCGTGATAAGTGAATCAATTACACCACAGAGATAAAGAGCTCCAGCTGGCTTAGCCATACTTCGACATCTATTTTCTCTCTGTCTCTTCAGAAGCTACAATCAATGCCAAGTATGCTACAAACACCCAGACAATTTATGCTCAGTGGCCATTTTATTAGGTACATAAGTGGAACCCAGTGTGGCCTTCTCCTGCTGTAACCCATCCATATCAAATTTTAAAATGTTGTGCATTCAGAAATGCTCTTCCGCACACCAATGATGTAATGTGTGTGCTTATTTAAGTGACTGTCACCTGCCTGCCAGTTAGAAACAATCTGGCCATTTTCCTCTGACCTTTCTCATTAACAACATGTTTTTTGCACACAGAACTCCCTCGCACTGATTTTTTTTTTGCACCATTCTCTGTAATCTCTAGATTAGCAGTTTCTGGGATACTCAAACTGCCCCATCCGGCACCAACAATCAATCCACAGTCAAAGTCACTTTGATCACATTTCTTCTCCATCCAACTGTTTGGTCTGAATAGCAACTAGGATTCTTGACCATGTCTGCATGCATTTTGCATTGAGTTGCTGCCACATGATTGGCTGATTAGATATTTGCATCAATGAGCAGGTGTAGAAGTGTACCTAATAAAGTGCCCACAGTGTGCAGAAAAGAGGAGAAGGCCAAAAATGTTTGGAACAAATGCGTAGTACGGCTATAAATAAAACTGAGAGACGTCTAAACTTAATACAGGTAGCGTCGAATTTATAGTCAAGTTCCTCAGAAATGCCCAGCACACAAAATGAATTTCTGTGACAAATCAAGCGAAGTTCTTCCGCTAGTATTACATTAGCAAAATGACACACATATGTATCTTAACAATAGCAGCTGTTATTGTTTGTTTCTTGAAAATGTACTATTTAACAAATGACTTTTGGGAAAATAAACTTCTGTTGATAAGACCGTTACAACATAAGACACAGGAGCAGAATTAGGCCATTCTGCCTATTGAGGTATCTCCACTATTCCATCATGGCTGATTTATTATCCCTGACAACTCCATTTTCCTACCTTCTCCTGTAACCTTTGATACTCTTACTAATCAAGAACCTATCAACCTCTGTTTTAATTATATCCAACGGCTTGGCCTCCACAACCATCCGTGGCAATGAACTCCACAGATTCACCGCCCTCTGGCTAAAGAAATTTCTCCTAATCATTGTTCTAAATGGACATCCCTCTATTCTGAAGCTGTGGCCTCCGGTTCTAGACTCACCCACTACAGGAAGCATCCTCTCTACATCTATTCCATCTAGGCCTTTCAATATTCAATAGGTTTGAATGAGATTCCCCTCATTCTCCTAAACTCCACTGAGTACAGTATATAAGGAGAATGCAGAGTTACAGATGAGGAGACTGTTGTGGACGTCGATAAAAGGGAAGGTAGTTCACAAGCAACCAACCATTTTATCATTCTGCAATTATACCCACAACTTGTCCAGCTACTCATAACATGGCAATTGGTCCACCTATCGGCAACCAGTCAGTCCATTCACTGTTGGTAAGCAGTCTGATTCCCATTCTGATTCCAACATGTTGGTCCATGGCCCCCGCTTGTGCCATAGTAAGGCCACCCTCAGGTTGGAGGACCACCACCCGACAGCATGAATTTTGATTTCTCCCTCTGGTAAAATAATTTCCCATCCTCTTCCCCTATTCCCCACAATGGCTTCTTATTTTTTTTCAAATGCCTGTCTCCTGCCCCTGGGTCCCCTTTTCCTTTCCTTCTAGGGTCTATTCTTTTCTCCTATCAGATTCCTTCCTCTCCAGCTATTTGTCTTTCCCACCCATCTGGTTTCACCAATCACTTTCTAACTATGCTCTTTCCCCTCCTCCCACCTGCTTATTCTGGAGTCTTTTTCCTTCCTTTCCAGTCCTGAAGAATGGTCTCAGCCCGAAATATCAACTGTTTATTCATTTCCATGATGCTGAGTTCCTCCAACATTTTGTGTGTGTTGCACTCCACTCATATCCAGAATTTATATAGCCATTATAAGAGTACTGAATGGTTCCCCAGAACAATAAGACTATGCTCTCTTCTCACCACTGCCATCAGGGAGGAGGTACAGAATTCTTAGATCCTACAGAACTGTGAACAGTTCTCACCCTTCAACTACCAGCCTCCTGATAGCATGGATAACTTCACTCACCTCAACACTGAAAGGATTCCACAACCTATAGACTCACTTCCAAGGTCTTTTCAGCTCATTGTTCACTTTGTTTAGAACATGCAACATAGAACAAATAGTACAGTACAGTAATAAGCCCTTCAGCCCACAATGTAGTGCTGAACAAATTAAATTAGTAGTCAACTGTCTAACTAAGCTAATCACTTCTGCCTGCAGAAAATCCATTTTGTTCCATTTTCTTCACATTCACGTGCCTATGTCTTAAAAGTCTCTCATGTTTCGGACTCTACCACCACCCCAGGCAGGTCTGCTCCCACAACGCTTTATTTCACTTTATTTATTAACTTATTTTGTTTTTTTTTTATTTACAGAGTTTGTCTTCTTTTGCACAGCCGTTACTTCTAAGTCTTAGAGTACGTAAAGCTTTTCATTGATTCTGTGGTGGATGCCTTCATTCACAAAAGAAGATAGTACAACAAATGTATATGGTGACATAGAAGTACTTGGATAATAAATTTACATTGAACTTTGAATTTTTTAACTTTGAAGATGGATTCTTGACCTCACAAACTACCTTATTGTCTACCTGCACTGCACTCTCTCTGTAGCTATTACACTTCAGTCTTCATTCTGTTATTGTTTTACCTTGTTCTACCTCAATGCACTGTGTAATGATTTGACCTGTATAAACAGGATTCAAGAAAGGTTTTTCACTCTATCTTGGTACATATAACAATAATAAACCAATTTCAATTACAATTACAGACAATCAGCACGCTGGTAATCATGAGCCACGCACCACTATTCTACCCAGTAAGAGCTACCCACCAATTTATGTTGTCTGTAGGACAAGATTTGTCCACTACATAATGCAAAGTTCAAAGTCAGTTCAAAGTAAATTTATTATCAGACTATGTAAATGCCAACATGAAATACCCTGAGATTTGCTTTCTTGCGGGCATTCACAGTAGGACAAAGAATACAATAGAATCAATGAAAAACTACACACAAAGACTGACAAGCAACCATTGTGCAAAAGAAGCCAAACTGTGCAAATAAACAAAATCAAAGAAACAAACAAATAAATAAATGTAGTTGGAGAGTCCTTGAAAGTGAGTTTATAGGTTGCAGAATCAATTCAGAGTTGAGATGAGTGAAGTTATCATCTCTGGTTTCTCCAGCATTTGTGTGTGTTGCCTTGAGTGAAGTTCTGCCTTTTGGTTCAAGAGCCTGATGGTTGAGGGGTAATAACTGTTCCTGAAACTAGTGGTATGAGTCCTAAGGCTTCTGTACCATCTTTCTGATGACAGCAATGAGAATGGAGCGTGATTTGGGTGGCAGGGATTCCTGATGATGAATGCTGCTTTCCTGCAACAACATTTCTGTCACAACTCCTGTCACCACTTAAAGAAAAATATTAAACTCCTTCAGGGTAGGCATATCTCAAAGAGATGCCAACTGTTGTGGTCTGCTGTCCCCATCTGCTTCAAAAGGACTACAATTATACCTGTGCCCAAGAAGACTAGTGTGAACTGTCTTAATGACTTTCGTCCAGTAGCACTTACTTCTACAGTGATGAAATGCTTTGAGGGGTTGCTCATGGCTAGAATCAGCTCCTGCCTCAGCAAGGACCTGGACCCACTGTAATTTGCCTATCATCACAATAGATCCACTCAGATGCAATCTCAATGGCTCGTCACACATCCTGACATAGGTGCTTGTATTGGTGATCTAGTACAAACACTAATAGATCACCAATGCGAACACTCATATCAGGCTGCGTTTGTTGACAATAGCTCAGCATGTAACACCATCTTTCCTTCAGAATTGATCAAAAAGCTATAGAACCTAGGCCTCCGTACGTCCCTCTGCAATTGGATCCTCAGCTTCCTAAACAGAAGACCACCATCTGTGGGAATTGGTAATAACACCTCCTGCTCTCTGACAATCAACACTGGCATACCTCGGGGATGTGTGCCTAGCCCACTGCTCTACTCTCTCTATACCCATGACTATGTGGCTAGGCTTAACTCACATGCTATCTATAAATTTGCTGATGATACAAACATTGCTGGCAGAATCTCAGATGGAGACAGGAGAGCGCACAGGAGCGCGATATACCAGCTAGTTGAGTGGTGTCATAGCAACAACTTACTGCAATAAACATCAGTAAGACCAAAGAGCTGATTGTGGACTTCAGAAAGGATATGATGAGGGTACCATGAACCAATCCTCATAGAGGGATCAGAAGTGGAGAGAGTGAGCAGTTTCAAGTTCCTGGGTGTCAATATCTCAGAGGATCTAACCTAGTCCCAACAATTTGATGCAGCTCCTGTATAAAGAAGGCAAGACAGTGACTATATTTCATTAGGAACTTGAAGAGATTTGGTTTGTCACCTAAAACACTTGAAAACCTCTACAGATGTACCATGGACAGCATGCTGACAGGCTTCATCACTGTCTGGTATGGGAGGGGGCTACTGCACAGGACTGAAAGAAGCTACAGAAAGTTGTAAAATTAGTCAACACCTTGGATACTAAACTCCATAGTATCCAAGACATCTTCAAGGAGAAGTGCCTCAGAAAGTTTGCATCCATCATTAAGGAGCCCCATCGCCCAGGACATGCCCTCTTCTCGTTGAAGGAGGTACAGAAGCCTGAAGCACACACTCAGTGATTCAGGAACAGCTTCTTGCCCTCCACCATCAAATTTCTAAATGGACATTGGACCCGTAAGCACTCTCTCACTTTCTTTTATTATTTCTATTTTTGTATTACTGTTTTTAATTTAATTATTTAATGTACATATATACTGTAATTCAATTATTTCTTCTATATTTATCATGTATTTTATTGTACTGTTGCCGCTAAGTTAGTACATTTCATAACATATGCCAGTGATATTAAACCTGATTCAGATTTCCAGAGATGCTGCCTGACCTGCTGAATTCCTCCAGCAGTTTATGTGTGTTGTTCTGAGATCAGTGGTATTCTATCATCAGGTACGTGTCCTGGAGCCAAAATATAAATTACTAAATCATGAAACATTTTGCGATTAATCTTTCATTCGACTTTTCAAATGTACAAATCAATTTTCCGTGACCAAAGCTGATTATTGACGTTAATCCAGGACCTTTGCTAAAAATGGATCTTGCAAAGACTACAAATGCTCCCTTCTGGAAAGGACTGCAGGGCTATTGCAACAAAACTTCATGCCATCTTAAATTTTTTCTCCCTCAGGCAGGTAATCTGATCAACCATTCGGTTAGACCTCCCCCCACCTCTATCCATTCCCTCTGTCACTGCACTGTAAAGACTTCACATAACTTTTTATAATAATGTGTACATTTTACATACCTGTTGTTACTTATGCACCTTGTATTCCACATCTGTGCTTCTAACTAAGGAGTCTAACAATTTTGCACAATACTGTATTTGTCAATGAGTTTGTAAATCTGGCGGGAGCAAAGGATGTTAGTAATGATGAGGGAGGAGCAGCACGGGAGATGGTATGGAATAGAGACAGAGAAGGAGTGCCAGGGACAGGGGGAGTGTGGTGCAGGTGCAGATGTAACCAGCACTGTGACACCAGGCAAGGTCGCTTGATTCCAAACAAATGGTTTATTGATCATTACAGAATGTCTCTCTGGTACATATTGCACCCTCCCCTCTCCCTTTCCCATTTTCCCAACCATGATTCCCCTCTCCCTTTCCCATTTTCCCAACCATGATTCCCCTCTCCCTGTCCTCTTCCCACTCTCAGTCCACAATGGAGACCCGTCTCAGAATCAGGTTTATCATCAATCACATACGTCATGAAAATTGTGTTTTTTCTGGCAGCAGTACAGTGTAATACATAAAATTTACTGTAAGTTACAGTAAGAAATACAGTATATTAAAAATAAAGAAATAGTGCAGAAAGAAAGGAAATTAGTGATGTAGTGTTCTTGGGTCCATGGGCCATTTAGAAATCTGACTGCAGAGGGGTAGAAGCTGTCTTAAAACATTGAGTGCATGTCTTCAGGCTTCTGTATGTCCTCTCTGATTATAGTAATGAGGAAAGAGCATGACCTGTATGGTGAGTGTCATTCAAAGTGGATGTCACCTTATCAAGGTAACAACATTTGATGATTTCCTTGATGATAGGGAGGCTAGTGCCCATGATGGAGCTGGCTGAATTTGCAACCCTCTGCAGCTCTTTCCAATCCTGTGCATTAACACCTCCACGTCAGATGGTGGTGAAACCAATCAGAATGATCTCCTTGGTACATCAGTAGAAATTTCCAAGAGTCTTTGATGACATACCAAATCGTCTCAAACTCCAAATGAGGGCAGCGTGCCTTCTTCATGAATGAATCAATATGTTGGGCCCAGGATAGATCCTCTGAGTTTCTGACGCTCAGGAACTTGAAGCTGGTCACCATTTCCACATCTCACCCCCTCAATGTTCTCCTGACTTCCCCTTCTTTAAGTCCATATCAATCTCTATATATGTACTCTGAAATATGAAGAATAAGGTGTTGTTGGGTGTAGCCAGACGGCTCAGTCATACACACTTACTCCCTTGGCTGTTAGGCTGAAATGCTACGTCTTTAATTTGAATACATAAATGTCAAACAGTGACATTTTGTTTATTTGTTATTAGTTATGATTTGCTACTCATTAAGATTTTTATTGCTGAGAAAATGATGTTTTTGCCTTTAGCCTTTAGGCATATAAATCTGAGTTTTTTTTCTAAACCGCTTTTGGATCTATTGCAGGAAAGTAGGTCCAAGCCTTGACTTGGCTCATGGTGCACATGATGGTTCTGTTCAAAGTAAATTTAGTATCAAGCCATATATAATGACACCATAAAAAATTGGTGTGATTGTAAAGATTGTTGACTAGCTTTAGATCCTTTGGGGATGATATACTAGAATTGGAATTGGAATTGGTTTATTATTGTCACGTGTACCGCGAGACAGTGAAAAGCATTTGTCTTGAAAACTGTTCATACAGATTGCACTGTGTATTGTGCAAATGGTTCTGGTTTCTGATTACTCCCTTTTTTCTTGCTATTGTGTATGATTTTGATCAGGGCAGACTGGCTCTGTGGCCTGAAGTCAACTGGCTTTCACTGAATTGTAAAAGCAACATACAGGTCAATGACTAGGTGGAGGATCATAATGAGGCAGATTGTGAGACAATCTTATTGTACTAGGGGACTATTCAATAGTCTTATAACAACAGGGTAGAAGCTGTCCTTGAGCCTGTTTAGACAGACTTTGTGGCTTTTGTATCTTTTGCCCAATGGGAGAGACGAGATGAAAAATCTTGGAGGTAAATTGGGCCTTCTATATACAGTATGTTCTTGGACATTCATTTGCTATAGTCACAGCCCTAGTGCTCTGTATTACTATACTAACTGATATGGAAATTCTTGCCCACCCAAAGGCATTTCTCTTTTCCAGTCATTGCTTAAAGGATGCAAACAAGGCATACAAGCAGCTCCTGACATTAAGGCACAGGCATTAATGAGTTTGATCAATGAGAATTCCCTATTAACAAGGAGATTTCCAGAATCAGCCTGTCATCTAAAACTGACAAACTTTAATAGAGGCACAGTGAAGAGGACCCTGACTGGTTGCATCATGGCCTGGTGTGGAAACACCAATGCCCAAGAATGGAAAAGCCTACAAAAAGTAGTGCACACAGCCCAGTTAATCACAGGAAAAGCCCTCCCCATCACTGAGCACATCTACAAGGAGTGCTGCCACAAGAAAGCAGCTTCCATCATTGTGGACCCACACCATCCAGGCCATGCTTGGATAGGAGAAGAGAGAATGCCCAGGGTGTGAGGAGTCCTCCTTGAAAGTAAAGCAGTGAGTCAATGCAGGGGAGGCCAGTTTGCTTGCTAGGCCGGGCTGTGGATCACAGTTATTTATTTATTAGTTTAGAGATATAGCATGGCAACAGGCCCTTCCAGCCCAATGAGCCTGCACTGCCCAATTACACCCATCTGACCAATTAACCACAAATTCTGAATGGACATCAAACCCATTAACACTACCTCTCTACTTTTATTTCTCTTGTTTTGCATTATTGACATGACTTAACATTTTAATAAACATATGTTCTTACTGGGAGGATGTCAGTTCAGCCATTCGGCCAATCAAGTCTGCTTCATCAATCCAGTTTTGTAACGAGAGAGCTAAGGATGGTGGTGAACCCAAGTAAGGCCTGGAATTAACTCAGGCTCAAAATAAACAAGACAACGCAAACAAAATCACAACACCAGCACAAGAATCTGCAGATTTCCTCGTACCAGCATGCGAAATGGAGCTCCCACAATTGATGACTGAGAGTTCAGTGTGAGGCCTTTAAGGGCAGACTTTCCATGATGGAATGTGGCAGGCAATAATTGGCAGCCTGAGTTTTAAAGGGACAGCAGCATTGACCGATACTCTGGGGAACTGGAGTGCCGAAACTTGTATGCTTGCTGCTCTTCTGTCAGGCCAGTGACAATCATGGCTGACTTATTATCCCTATCAACCCCACTCTGTGGCCTTCTCCCTATAACCTGTGATGCCTTAGCAATCAAAATCTATCAACTTTCACTCTAAATATATCCAATGATTTGGCCTCCAATGCCTTCTCTGGCAATGAAATCCATATGTTCACCACACTCTGCCTACAGAACTTCCTGCTCAGTTCATTTCTAAATGGACGTTTCTCTATTCTGAAGCTGTGCCATCTGGTAGACCCGCTCCCCCCCCCCACCCCCCCCCCCCACTGTAGGAAACATCTCCTTCAAATCCAATCTTTTCAATATATGGTTGGTCGGGCTTTGATGGCATCGTATGCAGACATGTACATCCCCAACCCTCCAGAGAGCACAGACTGTCTGCTTGCAAAGGAGCCAAGGCAGATAAAACTGAAACTACTGGGGGAGATGTTGACTGATTCGAAATGTCCATCCAGTTGCTGGCATGAAGAAGAGGTGGATAGGTGCCAGTATTAAATTAGGCCCTACAGGGGAAGAACCACTTTGGATAAAAGATCATTTTTGAATGGTCTCCAGGAGCTGGAAGAGAACCTGATATTTGGTACAGCACATTTAGAACTTTCATAGAACAAGGTACAACACAACACTGGACAGGCCACTTGGCCTGCAATGTTGTGCCAACCTTGATGCCAAGTTATACTAAATCTAATCCACTAAAATATACTAAAAGGTTTGCTCAACATAGACGGCTGAAATGGCTGTACTGTGGTGTACTGTTTTATGTTCTATGTTCTAAATATCTCCTCCTGTATATAATTCGTTTCCACCCATCCCCTTCATCATCATCATTATTATCTTCATTATGACCCATTTCCTATGACATGGGTGATTATGGTCTTTCCATAACCATAATTGTTCTTGGCAAATTTTTCTACAGAAGTGATTTGCCATTGCCTTCTTCTGGGCAGTGTCTTTATAAGATGGGTGACCCCAGCCTTTATCAATACACTACAGAGATTGTCTGCCTGGCAATCAGTAGTCGCATAACCAGGACTTGTGGTATGCACCAGTTCCTCATATGACCATCCACCACCTCCTATCGCTTCACGTGACCCTGACCAGGGGGCTATGCAGATGTTACACCTTGTCCAAGGGTGACCTGCAGGCTAGTGGAGGGAAGGAGTGCCTTACATCTCCTTTGGTAGAGACGTATCTCCACCCCACCACCCACATTCCTCAGTCTGTCTAAACTGCCTGCTTCCACCTACCACTGCATAAAAAAACTGGCCCCTCATGTTGCTATTAAACTTACCCCCACACCATCCAGTTTCAGGACATTTGTACCCTGGGGAATGGGTTCTGACTGCTTACCCTTTCTACATCTCTATTACACTCGAGGAACCGTGGTAGTATGGCGGTTGATATGACAATATTACAGATCAGAGCGTTCCAGACTTCAGAGTTCAGGTTCAGTGCCTTTCTGTAAGGAGTCTCCATGGAATACGTGGGTTCTATCCAGGTACAGGTGTCCCCTCCCTTTACAAAGGTAGAGCGTTCCTATGAAACCTTTCTTAAGCTGAAATGACATAAAGCGAAGAACCACTAATTTATATGGGAAAAATTTTCGTAAAAGCGGAAATCCTCTTTGTAATGTGAAAACAGGTTACTAAATGTAGGTCGTGGTGTAAAGCGAACATTCTTAAAGCAGGGAACACCTGTATCCCATTTTCCTCCCACAGTCTAAGGATGTGTAGGCTAATTGGTCATTGTAATTTGTCCTGAGATTAGGTTAGAGCTAAATGGATTTGTTGGGTGTTGCTGGGCTATGTGGCTCAAAAGCCAGAAGGGCCTACTCTGTATTGTATCGTTAAAGAATACAATTTTAAAATCCTCCATCAGGGCTCCCTCTGACTCTGACGCTCTAAGGAAATCAACACAATTTTGTCCAATCTTTATTTATAGCTCACACATTCTCATCCAGGCAGTATCCTGGTAAACCGCTCCTGCACCTCAGAATTAGAATATCAGAATAAGGTTTAATACCACTGGCACATGTCATGAATTCTTTTTATATTTTTCATATAAAAATACGGATTGCAGTAAGTGTATATAAAACAATTATTCAATTAAGTAGTGCAAAGTGAGAGAGAGAAAAAAGTGAGGTAGTGTTCATGGGTTCAATATTCATTCAGAAATCTGATGGTAGAGAGGAACAAACTGTTCCTGAATCATTGAGTGTGAGCCTTCAGTCACCTGTACCTCCTCCTTGATGGTAGCAATGAGAAGAGTGCATGTCCTAAGTAAGAGGAGTCCTTGATGATGGGTGCGACCTTTTTGAGCCATTGTCTGTTGAAGCCGTCATCTCCGTGGTGGGGAGGCTGATGCCCAGGATGGAGCTGGCTAAGTTGACAACTTCCTACAGATTCTTCCAATGCTGTGCTGTGGCCTTCTCCACATCCTTCCTAAAAATGGGATGACCAGAAAGGTAGATGATACTCCAAGTGTAACCTGACTAAAGTTTTATCTACCTGCAGCATGACTTCCTTACTCTTGTCCTCAACACTCAAAGGTTCAAAGGTACCATTTAATATCAGAGAACTGTACACAATATACAACCTGAAATGCTTTTTCTTCACAACCATCCACAAAAACAGAGAAGTGCCCCAAGGAATGAATGACAGTTAAATATCAGAACCCCAAAGCCCCCCCCCCCACCAGCTCCCCTCATTCTCACACGTAAAAGCAGCAGTGAGCAACGATCCCCCCTCCCCCCACTGGCAAAAAAAGTATCGGTTGTCTTTAATTCAGGTGCTTTTTTTTGCTAAATTCTCTTCCTTTGTAGCATATTGTTATTGTATGCTTAATTTTGCACTGTTTTAATGTTCCTCATTGGGATTTGGGGTTTTTAATTTGTAAAATGTTTTGAAAAACTAATAACAAATATATATTAAAAAAAAGTATCGGCTCCGCCACCAAGCACTCAAGCGTGAGCAAAGCAACAGCAAACATACAGACTTCCATTGACCCCAAGGACTTCACATTTCACCCTGCATTCGACATACCATAGGTTCTCTCTTTCCCTAATGAGGAAGGAAGAGATTACTCCATTTTCCCAGCGAGCGGGGAGACATAACAAACAACTCACTGGTTTACGACGTTAAAAGTCTGTTACGTCGCTTTTTCGAGCTCTGTGCCTGAAGATCGCAAAGATCCCAGGTCTCCAGGAACACAGTCACAGATAACCCAACTTCTCCGACGACACACAGGTCTCCTGTCGTGACACCGACTCTCAAACAACCCGTCTCCAGAGCCCTGAGATCCTAGGCTTCCGCATCCGAGCCAGACACTCAGGCCGAGCCTTTGGCGTGCTGAACAACAATGGCCGATCGTGGAGAGCAGGTCCCACTCCTGCAAAGAACCATAGTCAGTGTGAAACTCCAGGTCAGGGTCTCCAAAGAACCATGAAAGGGAAAAATAGAGATATTAAAGATAGAAATTGATTTGTTTCCGTAGACTCAATGGTGACTCCTTCCGCAAAGGAGTCACCATTGGTGCCATTAACAGTCTTCCCAATGAAGGCAAGCATGTTATTTGCCTTCTTTAGCACCTTTTCCACATGTAGCCTCTTCAGCCAGCTATGGACCTGGACGTCCAAGATCTCTCCGTACCTCAATAGTGTTAAGTGGTCTACCATTAACTGTGTACATTCACCTTTTCATTTAACCTCCCAAAGTGCAACACCTCACACTTCTCTAGATTAAACACCATCTGCCACTTCTCAGAATCAGGTTTATTATCACTGACAGATGTCAGTAAATTTGTTGTTTTGCAGCACCAGTACATTGCAATACATAAAATAATAGTGCAACTTACAATAAGAAGCAGAAAGAAAGTAAATACATAGTGCAAAAAGAGAGCTCGTCGGCCCATACCTGTAACTGATCTAAACCTTGTTGAGCCAACTTTGCCGTTCTATAAGATCATGGTTAAAATGGCCATGACTCAGCACCACCTACTTGCCTTTTCCCTGTAACCCTGAATTCCCCTGCCTTACAAAAATCTGTCGAGTCAAGGATTATCTTTATTTGCCATGAACATTTATATGTAACACACCAGATCAGGCAGCAGCTATGGAAATAAATAAACAGTCGACATTGCGGGATGAGATCCATAATCAGGATTGAAAATGAAATGGGAACATGCCAGGATAAAAAGGTGGGGAAAGGGAAGGAGGATTGCTGGAAGGTAATAGGTGAAGCCAGGTAGGTGGGGAAGGTAAAGGGCTGGAGAGGAAGGAATCTGATAGGAGAAGAGAGTGGACTGTGGGAAAAACGGAAGGAGGAGTGACGTGGGGTTGGGGGTGGAGGAGAGTGGAGATGATAGGCTGGTAAGGAGATGTAACCATATAACCATATAACAATCACAGCACGGAAACAGGCCATCTTGGCCCTCCTAGTCCGTGCCGAACCCTTAATCTCACCTAGTCCCACCTACCCGCACTCAGCCCATAACCCTCCACTCCTTTCCTGTCCATATACCTATCCAATTTTACCTTAAATGACACAACTGAACTGGCCTCTACTACTTCTACAGGAAGCTCATTCCACACAGCTATCACTCTTTGAGTAAAGAAATACCCCCTCATGTTTCCCTTAAACTTCTGCCCCCTAACTCTCAAATCATGTCCTCTAGTTTGAATCTCCCCTACTCTCAATGGAAACAGCCTGTTCACGTCAACTCTATCTATCCCTCTCAAAATTTTAAATACCTCGATCAAATCCCCCCTCAACCTTCTACGCTCCAATGAATAGAGACCTAACTTGTTCAACCTTTCTCTGTAACTTAATTGCTGAAACCCAGGTAACATCCTAGTAAATCGTTTCTGCACTCTCTCTAATTTATTGATATCTTTCCTATAATTCGGTGACCAGAACTGCACACAATATTCCAAATTTGGCCTTACCAATGCCTTGTACAACTTTAGCATTACATCCCAACTTCTGTACTCAATGCTTTGATTTATAAAGGCCAGCGTTCCAAAAGCCCTCTTCACCACCCTATCTACATGAGACTCCACTTTCAGGGAACTATGCACAGTTATTCCTAGATCTCTCTGTTCCTCTGCATTCCTCAATGCCCTACCATTTACTCTGTATGTTCTATTTGGATTATTCCTGCCAAAATGTAGAACCTCACACTTCTCAGCATTAAACTCCATCTGCCAACGTTCAGCCCATTCTTCTAACCGGCATAAATCTCCCTGCAAGCTTTGAAAATCCACCTCATTATCCACAACACCTCCTACCTTAGTATCATCAGCATACTTACTAATCCAATTTACCACCCCATCATCCAGATCATTTATGTATATTACAAACAACATTGGGCCCAAAACAGATCCCTGAGGCACCCCGCTAGTCACCGGCCTCCATCCGGATAAACAATTAAATAATTATCCACCACTAGAGGCCAGAGCAAGGAATAGAGGGAAACTTTATTTTACTGGAAGGGAACCCAGATGGTGTTGCTGTTTCACCCTGAGTGTGCTCTTATTGTGGCACAAGAGGAAGCCATGGACCAACATGACAGAACAGGAATGGGAATTTAAATTAATATAGTTGGCCATCTGGAAGTTTCCTTTTGGCGGATGGAGAAGGGGTGCTCGGTGAAGCAGTCCCTCATTTTATGACGGGTGTCAGCAATGTAGGGGAGGCCAGATCAGGAGCACTGGGCACAATAGATGACCCCAGCAGATCCGCAGGTGAAGTCCTACCTAGAAGGACTGTTTGGGGTTCTGATAGGAGGTGCAGGAGGAGGGAATGGCCAGGTGTAGCACTACATGTGTTAAGAGTATGCTGTGATGTGTTGGTCAGGTTGTGACATATGACATATAACAAGGAACACTATTCAACAATTCAGATTCAGATTCAGATTCAGATTCAGTTTATTGTCATTTAGAAACCACAAGTGCAATGCAGTTAAAAAATGAGACAACGTTCCTCCAGAATGATATCACAAAAGCACACGACAAAACAGACTACTCCAGAAAATCCACATAACGTTTGGCAATCCCCAATCCAGAGTCCGGAGAGGCTGCTGCGTATTAATATCGCGCTACCATCTTAGCGCATTCCCCAGAAAGGAGCTCCAATCCCACCGGACAAACAAGACCAAAAACTAAAGCTGTAAGACCTGCACAAAACCACATAGTTACAACAGTGCAAACAATAGCATCATTGATAAAAAACAGACTATGGACACAGTAAAAATAGTTCAAAGAAGTTAAAGGACTATAAGTTCAAAAGAAATCACCACACAGTTTCCACAAGTCCCCAGGGTCCCGACAGACTCACCATCCCACGCCGGCGGCAGAAGGGAAAAACCCCGCTATGGACTTCCACGGCGTCACCCGAGTCAGCCTTGCAGACGCAGCACACAACAAAAGTGACCTGGCTGCAGCGGACTCCGAGTCCGTCAAACCTCCGAGCCAACAGCCATCTCCTCTGGCACAGCTTCTCCGAGAACCATCCTCTGCCAAGCGCATTAAGACAGCCCCCGCCAACGGCCATCGGCAACGCGACCCTGAGGACTGGGAGCCTTTTCTTCCCAGCAGAGTCCCGGACCTCACAGCAGCAGCAGCAACGAAGAAGGTCTTCCTGGAGATTTCCCGATGTTCCTCTGTGCTCCCACATCCATTTTCAATCGATTATGATTGCACACGGCACACAACTTCACAAATAACAGATAATCAGCTCCAGAGTGGCCGCTGCAAGCTGCGTCGCGCCGCCATCTTGGAAATCAATTATAAATCAAGTCAAGTTTGTTGTCATTTAACTCTTCTTCAGATGTCCATCGATCTCGATGTTGACTGAGGTCTGGGCAAGGTTGTAAGAAAGACCAGCAGTTGCCCATGATGCAAGTCTCCCCTCTCCATGCCACTGATGTTGTCCAAAGGAAGGGCAAGGGCCGATACAGCTTGGCACCAGTGACGTCGCAGAACAATGGGTGT
Source organism: Hypanus sabinus (assembly GCF_030144855.1). Taxonomy (NCBI): domain Eukaryota; kingdom Metazoa; phylum Chordata; class Chondrichthyes; order Myliobatiformes; family Dasyatidae; genus Hypanus; species Hypanus sabinus. The sequence continues at coordinate 99,533,902 of NC_082719.1, read as the reverse complement.
TAAGTGCCTTGCTCAAGGACACAACACACTGCCTCAGCTGAGACTCGAACTAGCGACCTTCAGTTCACTAGACAAACGCCTTAGCCACTTGGCCATGCACCAACACTGTATAAGTAAATTTACCTATATACATACTGTATATACTGTCAAATGAGAGAGCGTTTCTCTGGACCAGGGTGTAAAGCAGAGCAGTATACATAACTTACACATAAGTTAAATATTGTAAAGTACAGAACAGATTACCTAGTGACACTTTGAATGCAATGCAGCAGGGAGTTGAGAAGCCTAATGGCCTGAGAGAAGAAACTATTTCCCATCCCGACCATTCTTGTTTTTATGCATTGGAGTCTTCAGCCTTATGGTAGAAAATCAAAGAGGATGCTAGATGGTTGAGTGGGATCCTTAATAATACTATGAGCCTTGTGATCCTCTCAGATCATAAAGAATTATGATAAATCATAAATCATAGAGAACAAATAACTACATAAAAATAAAGTACAGATATAGAGTAAACACATAAATACCAGCATGAATTTACAATGTGAACAACATTATAAATAGTGGTTTAAAATGCAGTACAATGGCTAAGTGGAGTGGGAGGCTAACTCGAATGACTATAAGATTAACTACCTGGAAGAAGAAACATTTAAGGTGGCATGAAGTTTCCGTTTTAATAGCCCTATAGTAATTTCCAGAAGAGAGCATTTGGAAAAGGCAGTTCACAGAATGGGTCATGTCTGCTGTGATTTTCCCTCCCCTCATGTTTGCCCTGGACACATACAAGTCCAACGATACAGCTGTGTCTTAAATACGCTCAGTGGCCACTTTGTAAAGTTCAGGAGCTTCCTAATAATGTAACGCTGAGAGTATTTCTGTATGTTCCAGGTCTTCTTCTCCTGTAACCCATCCACTTCAAGGTTCAACAAGCTGTGCATTCAGAGATGAACTTCCACACATCACTTTTGTAGTGTGGCTACTTGAGTTCATGTTGCCTTCCTGTCAGCCTGGCCATTCTCCCCGACCTTTCTCATTTTCTCCCACAGAACTCTCACTCAACTTTTTTTTAGTTTTCTTTTCACACCATTCTCTGTAAACTCTGGAGACTGTTGGGCATGAAAGTCCCAGGAGTGCAGCAGTTTCTGAGATACTCAAACCACCAACAATCATTTCACAATCAAAATCACTTTGATCACATTTTTTTCCTTGTTCTGATGTTTGGTCTGAACAACAACTGAGCCTCTTAACCATGTCTGCATGCTTTTATGCATTGAGTTGCTGCCACATGATAGGCTGATGTGATATTTATGTTAACAAGCAGGTGTACAGGCGTACCTAATAAAGCGGCCACTGTGCGTATACTTAATGAGGTAGTTTCTACCACATACCTCAGCAAAACGAAAGAATACTCCTCTCCCACATATTCCTAGCCTTTATGTGAAAGGGCAGTTGTTTCTTGGACATGTACAGTAGCTGACGAATCAAGTGAATGGAGGCATATGGCTCCACAAAACTAGCAGGAATCCCACTGTTGCTTGTTTGGCAGGAGGCAATAAGGAATTAAAATTTTTGTTAAGGGATGTTTTTTGACAGATGGCCTTCTTGCTCTGTGGCCCGGAGTTCTGGCAGGCAAGAGATGGCCAGTGCCAGAAACTAGTGCAACACACGTAAGATGCTGGAGGAACTCAGCAGGTCAGGCAGCATTTATGGACAGGAATAAACAGAGGAAGTTTTAGGTCAACAGGACTGGAAAGAGAGCGGGCACGTGCCGAAATAAGAAGATGGGAGTGGGGAAAGTACAAGCTGGCGAGGCCAGGTAAGGGGGAAGATGGTGGTGAGTGAGGAATGGAGAATGAAGTGGGAAGCTGGGAGATGATGGGTAAAAAAGCTAACAGGCTGAACAAGAAGGAATCTGACAGGAGAGGGGAGTGGACCATGGGAGAAAGGGGAGGAGGAGGGGCACTATAGGGAGGTGAAAGGCAGGTGAAGAAATGAGAAGGGGTAAGAGGGGAGTCAGAATGGGGAATGGAAAAAAGAAGGGGGAGGGAGGAGAAATTACCACAAGTTTGAGAATTCAATATTCATGCTGTCAGGTTGGAGGCTACACAGATGGAATATGATGTGTTGAATCTCCGAACTGAAAGTGGGCGCATCAAGGACCAACATTTCGGAATGGGAATGGAAAGTGGAAATGAGCTGGGTGGCCGCGGCAAAGTCCTGCCTGTGAGGCAGACCAGACCAGCCCGAACAAAGGCAAGCGAAACGCAACACTAGATTACCACACCACACTACAGGGCCTGCAGTCTCCCCTGTTTGAACAGCAGCCCATCAAAGGAATTCCAGGGTTATAGTAGCCAAGCACACGAATTCCAAACCGTTCTGGACATTTAACAAAAATCACTTCACTCTGAGCCATCCCTGAGCAGCCAACTGTGTGCACTGCAGGGATTTCATTAGCATCAGGAAGCAAGGGAGCATTTCCTGTGCATGCAATATAAATCAATGGCTAATGGGTAAAATTGCTAATAGAATAATATCGCTGGTTCCTTAAGGTTGTCATAGCTGGGGGAGGTACCTATGAAACACTTCCAATGGTGTGTGTCTCAGATAGCCTCTGATTAAAAATAGTCCAAACTCCTGGCCATTGTGTGTAGCTTAGCTACTAAACCCAGCAGAACTGTTTCCACTGACAGGAGAAGGGACAAAAGTAGCCTACTGGTGCCTTAAGTTCAGTCACTTAGTGCAGACTGGCTCACCAGCCTTAGTTGGCAGATAATCTAGGGGAAGGAAAACTCTGATCTCAAACCTCAGCTGCCTTGTGATTATACCCATTCATGGAGAAGGCTCCTAAGGAAAAATCTGCAGCTGTAGTCCTTAAGGCAGTCTTACATTGAGTTCAGTGTTGACTGGCAAATCTTCTGATGCCACTGGTGTCAATCTGTATCAGTCTCTGCCATTCCTTTGCATTCAGCAGCTCCATGAAGAGAGAGAGAGAGAGAGAGAGAGAGAGAGAGAGAGAGAGAGCTCTCCATATTGTACTGCCCTGGCTTGTGTATCAATTAACACATAGACAGCCAGGACGTAACATCTTTGGTCAACCCCAAGCAACGGTAGGCCTTAGAAACATAGAAACGTTGAAAACCTACAGCACAATACAGGCCCTTCAGCCCACAAGGCTGTGCCGAACATGTCCTTACCTTAGAACTACGTAGGCTTACTCATAGCCCTCTATTTTTCTAAGCTCCATGTATCCATCCAGGAGTCTCTTAAAAGTCCCTATTGTTTCCGCCTCCACCACCATTCCACGAGTGGGCACAGTTTTAAGGTGCTTGGAAGTAGGTACAGAAGAGATATTGGGGTAAGTTTTTTACACAGAGAGTGGTGAATGCGTGGAATGGGCTGCCGGCAGCAGTGATGAAGGCGGATACGACAGGGTCTTTTAAGAGACTCCTGCACAGGTTCAGGGAGCTCAGAAAAATAGAGGGCTATGGATAACCCTAGGTAATTTCTCAGGTAAGGACATGTTCAGCCCAGCATTGTGGGCCGAAGGACCTGTATTGTGCTGTAGGTTTTCTATGTTTCTATCACATTCCTTCCTCATTCTGATGTATGGTTTGAACAACAACTGAACCTTTTGACCACATCTGCATACTTTTATTCATTGAGTTGCTGCCACATGATTGGCTGACTGGATATTTGAATTAATAAGCAGGTGTACAGGTGTGCATAACAAAGTGATCACTGAGTGTACATTCTTTAGTAAATTTTGTTTATATATTGAAACATACACAAAAGTCACATGATATGATAAAGGTACCCCCATAGAGTTGAAATTAATGGCATCTATAGATGATAAGACTGAATACCTACTACAATACCTAGACTGAGCGGAATCTAATGTGTGTGTGTGTGTGTGTGTGTGTGTGTGTGTGTGTGTGTGCGTGTGTGTGTGTGTGTGTGTGCAGCTCATCAATTGTGCATTGTGAGGTGGGTCTGCAGTCCAATTCTAGAAAGGCAGGTGAACCGTCCAGCCCCACTGTTGGAACAACTGACGTAGCCATTTTTCTCCCCCCTCGAGCAGTGAGCAGATCTGCACGCTACTATTCTCGAAGTTGTTGGAGGCTCATCGCACCGGGACACGCCATCCAGTCCGGTCCTGATCACTCCGCTCGAGCTGCTTAGGTGCAATGTCAGCATGCGCGAGGTTGGCTTTCACACAGTCCTTAAACCTCTCACAAAGTCGCCCCCTGTCTCTTCTTCCTTGCGATGGCTCACCATATAGAAATTGTTTGGGTATTCTGGAATCCGCCATGTGTATAACGTGCCCTGTCCAGCAAAGCTGAGCTTGCAGGATCATTGCTTCTATGCTGCTGCTCTCTGCCAGGTTGGTGACACCATCCTGCCAATGGATGCCCAGGATCGCTCTCAGGCTATGTGTATGGAAGGGCTCCAGCATTTTAAGGTGCCCACTGTATACGGTCCAGGTTTCTCAGCCATGTAATAGACTACTAAGGATAACTGCTTTGTACACCTTGAGCTTCGTGGCTTTTCGGATGAATTGCTGGTTCATTTCACGTGAACACAAGCGACTGGCCTTGCGAATCCTGGCACTGATTTCTTTGTCAGGGGAGCCTTCACTAGAAATAACACTTCCGAGGTATCTGAGTTCCTCCACTGTTCTAAGCTGTGTACCTTTGATGCAGGTGGATGGGGCAGGGGCAGTAGACAATGGACAGGATGGAACGGGACTCCTGTCCTTTGTAGGCTGATAGTGAGGCCAAGCAGACGAGTGGCTTCTGCAATCCTGTCAACAAGCAGCTGAAGATCGGCTTCTGTGTGGGCCCTAAGGGGACAATCATCAGCGCACAGGGCTCCTCGAATGAGATTACTGATTGCTTTCGTACCGGTCCTCAAGCGACACAAGTCAAAAAGTGATCTGCCCATCCTGTTTACCCCATGTTTTGCAGTGCCGAATGCATATGAGGTACACATGTGAAGGACAGAGTAAACAGTACTGGTGTCAGTACGCACCCTTGCTTCATGCAACTTGACATAACGAATAGCATCGAAGTCTCCCCATTTGACCAAACAAGGCCACTCATGTCATTGTGGAATAGCCGGACGAGATTGACGAGTCTACGCAGGCACCCACGTTCTGACAGCACTGTCGACCATGTCAAAGCCTTTGTTTAGACTCACGAAGATGGCAGTTAGTTGCAATTTCTGTTCAGTGCTCTTTTCTTCAATCTGACGAACATTGAAAACCATGCTGATAGCTTTACAGCCTGGATGAAAGCCACATTGTACCTCAGGAAGGTTTGTCTCTGATGTGTTGGAGATCAAGCCATTGAGGATAATGCAAGGTAAGGTTTCCCATGACAGGTAGGAGAGATATGCCCAGTAGTTGCCACAGTGAGCCCTGCTTCCTTTGCCCTTGAACAGCGGAACAATTATGGCGTCCCTGAAGTCATCAGGCATGTCTTCTTCCTCCCATGTGCTCGTAAGGATGTTATGGAACGCTGCAAGTGCTAGTGGGGCGGCTGATTTAAAGAGCTCGTTAAGAATTCCATCCCTCCCAGCGGCCTTACCAGAGAAATGGCTTTCCTGACTTCCTCTGGGGTAGGAGGAAGGTCAAGGGCGTCAATAACAGGCTTCTGGGGGATCTGATCAAGCAAGATTTGATCAACAGTACACAATATGTTGAGTAGGTTACTAAAGTGTTCCTTCCATCTCTCAGTGATGTTACAGTCCGTGAGCCAGTAGGGTTAGTCGGTACTATCTGAGGGGAATAATGCCCATAGTGATTTTTGGCAAGGTATACATCTCTAGAGTTAGAAAATATGTGATAGCAATCCACCAGTGGTAGCTTTATGTGTGCTATCATGCATTTTATAACACAATCCTAAAATAAACATTTCTGAAAAGTGGCCAATATAAAGTACAAAATATGTATTCAACCTAGTGGTGTTTTGTCATCAGTGATCCCTCAACATTGAAATTTGTCACAATGATAGCTGAGTTCAAGCACTTTTCATCAAATGTTGTTATAAAATTCTACATTGAAAACTATGTCATTGGTGGAACTCGCAGTACAGCGCCCAATTTCAGTAGAGTGAATCACTTCATTTTTAGAAAAATATCTGTCTGTTGTTTATTTTGGAAAAGTCAACAAAAACCCTAGGACACATATAATCACATGGATTTGTAGAGAATTTATTCAGGAATCAAATAAGTAATTACTTTTTGTATATATTCTATATTAACATCAGTACAGCAGAAAATGTTACCCCACCCCCCAAAAGGTAAAAAACCTCATTTGGAGAGATTTCTGGAGTTTGATCAATGTCATGATATTTTCCATATTGTTGTATTAAATGAAAACAATCTTAAGCTTTTGTCATAGTGTATAGAATTACAGTACAATAATTCGAATGTGGGGTTCCACACGGCCAAAACCTAGGCCCCATTTGGTTGTAAAATGAATATTTTTAATCAAAGACTGCTTTCCATACTTTGTTTTCCATATTTTCATAACCTATTAATAATCATAATAATTTTCCAATCCTTCCACGTCTTCCACATCTTCATTGGAACTTTCCACACTCTCTGAGGTGGATGCCTGGTTTTCACAGTCTGCCAGTCTACGCATGTCAATACACCTGAGGCCATTTGCAACACACACACATCTTGGGAGTAAACATTTTTTTGGACAGTTACAGGCCAGTAGATCCAGGACGGCATCAGGTGCTGGCTGGCCTTCCATCCAGTGCACCGTCAACTGTTCAGCTTCCTCTTCTCTCTCCATCTTCCATCCTCTGCAAACAGGGCTTGGCACTTGTGGGTCCTTCTCCAAACATCTTCTCCATGTACCAGCCTGGTAGCTGGCTCACTGTGCACGTTTTGTTAAGCAGTCCTTGCGTGGTGGGAGTTGGTGACTTTCAATTTCACCTTTTTTGGCACAGAAATGGTGATACCTGAGCTCATTGACCTTGGTGGTCGAGGCTTTTGGGGCGTACAGAAGTCATATAAATGCCTCCAGTTTGTCCATCAGTTCTGGGGAGAGGTCCCATTCCTGATTCCTGTTGCTGGTCAGAAGTCTTAGGGCACTTGTCTTCCCTCTGCCTGCAAAAGCGCTTGCAGTGTCACATCCTGTATATGTGTGCAACCCGTTGAGAGCCCTACAAACCTCTATGCCAACAGTGGCAGCAACTTTCCTGATGTCTACAAGCCTTGTACAGGTTCTAGTTCCACACTTTTGGAACAATGGGGCCTCAATCTTGTCACAAGGTGCTAAAGACATGATAAAGACATCTGTGTCTTCTGAGCAGATCACTACGGATTGGTATCTCTCTCTTGTGGCATAGGCAGCATGGAGAAGTAGGCAGCCATCTGCTTCTTCCTGTTGACACTGAAGAGCTGACACCTCCTCACTGTCTTGAGATGTGATTCTGTAACATTTGTCATTCACAGTTGCATACAGAACCTTCTCCTGTAGCTTTGCTCTGTACTCCACCTTCCTCCATTCATGGACTATGAAGCTAATGGGACTATTTTTGTTACTGACTTTGGTCAGGAAGCTCCTCCACTGCCTCACCATCTGTGTGCCTGTGATACCTTCCAACTCATGACCAGTCTCTTCACCCTGTTGAGTTCTTTCACTATTCTTGATAGAGTTCTGCTTGTATGTGTCGAACACGACATCTATTCTGCTACTCTGACTGCCTTCCCTCAGAGCCATGCCCAGAATTGTTGTGGCAACATCTCTGAAAGTAACCTGATCACCTTTCACTCTTTGGACCAAGTTCACTCCATCACCCTATATAGCAAAGTTTCCTTGGAGTTACTCTTCGACTGCTACATTTTTCTGCAAGGTTGTGGCTAAAGTAGCTTTATTTGTCTTTCTCAGCAATCCTTCTGGTGTGGACAGGGCCCAGGGCAATGGTCCAAGGGGATGAGAAAGGATATTCTGCATACGTAGACTGCGCCCTTGTGCTATCACTATGATACGTCCAAACAAAGACCTGTCTGCTTTCAAATTGATTGCCCTCCCATTTGATTTCACTTCTCTCTTCTTACACATATCACTGAATGTTTTCAGCTTGTTGGTTTTCATTGGGTCATGGAATTACTTTGCTGGTGGGTCTTCCTCTAGTCTCTCATCTTTGAAGGTTGCATAGCATTGCTCACAGATCCCATATGCCTTCATCAGGTTGGAGGCAATGAGCTTGGGGGCTGTCTTTGCTGTAGAGATGCTAATAAGGTCCAGCTTCTCTGCAAATGGGTTGACCTATTCATGTATGAGGCTAACCACTGCTGAAACTGCTTCCGTATCCAGAAGGCGGATAGCTCTCCATTGTTGTGACAGAGGTGTTCCAGAAAGTCTGTCCACAGGGTTACGAGCTCAGCTAAGAGTGGACTTTGCAGCAGATTGTTCAACTTCTGTTGGTTCAAGTCACTGACCATGTCGTTCACATGGTCTAAGAATGATTTGTACATCCCACTCCTCTCTGGAATGTTGTCCTCAACCCACAGTGTAAACTCTGCCCATGCGAGTCTCATAGATGTACTTCATAGATGCTTCATAGATGTACTTGTGGACTCTGACAGCAGGATTGTAGTGTTTACCATCAAGGACTCCATTGATGGACCCCTCTGCGACAATTCCAGCCTCTATGCATATGTCCTTTAGACCAGCATCCCAAAATCGCTTTCTTAGGTTGGCTAAGGCATGACATATGGTATGGAATGTCCTCATCCTGAGAAGAATGTTGGAGAAGCGCCCTTTGTGCTTCCAGGCAATTTCAGTGGCTTTTGCATAGAGTGCTTGATCCATGACTACCACAATTGTTTCTAGATGAAGTTCCTTCCTGATTAGCCCTGATTGGTTCAGGATTTCAAATCCTGTGGTCAGCTCTGTGGCTGGTGAATTGATGGTTGGCAGATACCCAACAATATCTTGTGAGATTGGTTCCTGGTCCCTGGTGCTGATACTAAAACCAGTCCAGCTTGGGATTGTCTGATTCTCTGGATCTGTTTGCCTTGCAAGTGTCCATACCAGGTTCTTCTCGCAGACAAGAAAGTTACCACTGCTGCAATACAATCACATACTTTTTAGCACTAGGAGTGTATACCTTGCCAAAAATCACCATAAGAATTATTCCCCCCAGGTGGTACTAGTGGCCCAAATATGGGGTCCTGGGTCACGGACTATTACTCCTTGCCTTGTGCAAGGTTTTACCATCTGCCAATAAGAAGGGTGTGTGATTCAGTTTGCACGGTCCATAGGCTGCTTTGAAGGCCCCGAAGAACTTCTTCCAGTTTTTTATGACATTGTAGCACTGAAATTTTTCCATTTTTCCCTCCCATCATGTATCCTGCATTCTGTGCAGTGCACTCTGTGCTTAATTGTCTTGTAGATAAGGACAGGTGGGCTTACATACAGCACTGTGCAGAAGTCCTACGTGTGTGTGTATATATATAGCTACAGTGCCTAAGATTTTTGCACAGTGCTGTACTTGTCAACATGGAGCGGAGAACAAGTTTGTAAACTTTGCAGAAACTAAGGATGCTGGGAATGGCGATAGTTGTGTACCGGGGCAGGGGAGGGGTATGGTGCAGGTGCAGACACACCCAACATTGAGACACCAGGCAAGTTCATTTGATTCCAAACAATTGATTTATTGATCATTACAGTATGTCTCTCTGGGGCTTCCCACTTCCTCACCTCCCCATTTCCTCTTTCCAACCATGATTCCCCTCTCCCTGCTCCCTTTCCATTCTCAGTCCAAACAGAGACCCATATCAGAATTAGGTTTATCATAAACCACATGAGTCAGGACACCTGTTTATTTTGGCAGTAGTACAATGCAATACATAAAAGTCTTACACAACCTACCCTTATTGAGCACAGTGGAAAAGTCCTTAGGCACATAAACTGTATGTCAGACCTTTGAGTTTAATAATATTATGGGATCTCATTTGTATGAAGAGGGAATCATAAATCATGTATACTCAACTCCTGGAAGATCTGTAACTAGAACATAGACAAAGGAGATCTTACATAGAGATACACAAAAATTACACATGGATGGTCTGTATCTAGATAACCCTTGAAAGGTCTAAAACTGGAACATAGAACATAAGAGATTGTACAGAGCTACAAAAATATTATGTCGGCTGTAGATAGGGTAAGCTTTTTCCCTAACTGGCTTTTTCCCCTTAATGTTGGGTGAGACTAGAACTAGAAGTCATAGGTTTATGGTGAAAGGTAAAATATTTAAGGAGAAGCTGAGGAAAAACATCTTCATAGAACATAGAACCATAGAACATCACAGCACAGAAACAGGCCTTTTGGTCCTTCTTGGCTGTGGCAAACCATTTTTCTGCCTAGTCCCACTGAACTGCACCTGGGCCATATCCCTCAAAACCCTTCTCATCCATATACCTGTCCAAGTTTTTCTTAAATGTCAAAAGTGAGCCCGCATTCACCACTTCATCTGGCAGTTCATTCCACACTCCCACCACTCTCTGTCTGAAGAAGCCCACCCTAATGATCACTTTAAACTTTTCCCCCTTCACCCTTAACCCATGACCTCTGGTTTTTTTCTTCCCTGGCCTCAGTGGAAAAAGATTGTTTGCATTCACTCTATCTATACCCATCATAATGTTATACACCTCTATCAAATCACCCCTCATTCTCCTACGCTCCAGGAAATAAAGTGCTAACCTATTCAACCTTTCTCTGTAACTCAGTTTCTCAAGTCCCAGCAACATCCTTGTAAACCTTCTCTGCACTCTTTCAACCTTATTAATATCCTTCCTGTAATTCGGTGGCCAAAACTGCACACAATACTCCAAATTCAGTCTCACCAATGTCTTATACAACCTCACCATTACATTCCAACTCTTTTACTCAATACTTTGATTTATAAAGGCCAATGTACCAAAAGCTTTCTTTACAACCCTATCTACTTGTGAAGCCACTTTTATGTACCTGTACTCCCAGATCCCTCTGTTCTACTGCACTCCTCAGTGTCCTACCATTTACCTTGGTTTGACCTTCCAAAGTGCAATACCTCATACTTGTCCACATTAATCTCCATCTGCCATTTTTCAGCCCATTTCTCAAACTGGTCCAAATCCCTCTGCAAGCTTTGAAAACCTTCCTCACTGTCCACTACACCTCCAATCTTTGCAGCATCAGCAAATTTGCTGATCCAATTTGCCAATTTATCATCCAGATCATTGATATAGATGACAAATAACAACGGACCCAGCACTGATCCCTGTGGCACACCACTAGTCACAGGCCTCCATTCAGAGTAGCAATCCTCCACTACCACTCTCTGGCTTCTCCCATTGAGTCAATGTCTAATACAATTTACTACCTCTCCATGTATTCCTAGCGACTGAATCTTCCTAACTAACCTCCCATACGGAACCTTGTCAAAGGCCTTACTGAAGTCCATGTATACAACATCCACTGCCTTCCCTTCATCCACTTTCCTGGTAACTTCCTCGAAAAACTCTAATAGATCGGTTAAACATGACCTACCACGCACAAAGCCATGCTGACTTTATCTAATAAGTCCCTGTCTATCCAAATACTTGTAGATCCTATCTCTTAGTATTCCTTCTGATAATTTACCTTCTACCAATGTCAAACTTACCGGCCTATAATTTCTCAGCTTACTTTTTGAGCCTTTTTGAAACAACAGAACTACATGAGCTATCCTCCAATCCTCCAGCAATGACCCGTGGATATCGACATTTTAAATATTTCTGCCAGGGCCCCTGCAATTTCAACACTAGTCTCCTTCACTAGTCTTCTTCACTCAGAGTCCATTGGAAGTGGTAGATGATTGTCCAACTGTAACTGTTAAGAGAAGCTCAGATAGGTATATGGATGAGAGGGGTTCAGCAGGCATATGGTTCAGGAGCCGGTGGATGGGATTAGGCAGAAGATCAGGTCAGCATGGACAAGTGGGTGGTAGAACCTGTTTCTAGGACTCTATGGCTCTACCATAGTACAGCACAGGAACAAGCCCTTCAGCCCAAAAGGTTGTAGTGAACTGATTACATTAATAATCAAATACCCGACTAATCATTTCTGCTTACACAATGTCCATAGTCTTCCACTTCCTGCACATTCATGAGCCTCTGTAAGAGCCACTTGCATGCTTCTATTGTGTTCATCTCCACCACCACCGCAGGCTCCACATTCCCTGCACTGTGTAAACTGCACTTACACTTCACGTCTCCTTTGAATTTACCCTCTCTCACCTTAATGCATCTGGTCCAGTATTAGACATTTCAATTCCGGGGAAAAGTTATCAGCTGTCCACTCTATCTTCACCTCATAATCTTATAAACCTCTATTAAGTCTCCCCTCAGTATCAATACTTATCTAAACTTCTCTTAAATGTTACAAATGAACCTGCTTCTATACGTTCCAGCCCATTGTAATGGACAGTGCGCAGACTAACGGTGCACATGTCAGCATATTCTGGAGCAATCCAAATCGAATCACACTTTCCTGCTCTCTAAATCATCTATTTCAAGTATTTAGTCAGATGTATCTCTGAAAGAACAAATAATTTCTTTCTGAATCAATTTCAAATTCAAGTTCATTGTCATTCAACCATGCACATGTATACAGCTGAATGAAACACCGTTCCTCTGAGGTCAAGGTGAAAAATGCAGTACATACTGTCACACACAGAACATATCGTTATGATCCAGCACGTTCAGTCCCAAAATTATTTATTTCTGTATCAAGTTCAAGTTTATTGTCATTCAACCATACACGTGTATACAAGTAAATGAAACATCATTCCTCTGGAAAACACAATACTTACAGTCACACACAGAACAAAGAAACATAGAAAACCTACAGCACAATACAGGCCTTTCGGCCCACAAAGTTGTGCCGAACATGTCCCGACCTTAGAAATTACTAGGCTTACACATAACCCTCTATTTTTCTAAGCTCCATGTACCTATCCAAAAGTCTCTTAAAAGACCCTATCATATCTGCCTCCACCACCATTACCAGCAGCCCATTCTACGCACTCACCACTCTCTGAGTAAAAAACTTACCCCTGACATCTCCTCTGTACCTACTCCCCAGCACCTTAAACCTGTGTCCTCTTGTGGCAACCATTTCAGCCCAGGGAAAAAGCCTCTGACTATCCACAGGATCAATGCCTCTCATCATCTTATACACCACTATCAGGTCACCTCTCATCCTCCATTGCTCCAAGGAGAAAAAGCCAAGTTCACTCAACTATTCTCATAAGGCATGCTCCTCAATCCAGGCAAAATCCTTGTAAATCTCCTCTGCACCCTTTCTATGGTTTCCACATCCTTCCTGTAGTGAGGCAACTAGAACTGAGTACAGTACTCCAATTGGGGTCTGACCGGGGTCCTACATAGCTGCAACATAACCTCTCGGCTCCTAAATTCAATTCCATGATTGATGAAGGCCAGTACACCATTTGCCTTCTTAACCACAGAGTCAACCTGCGCAGCTGCTTTGAGCGTCCTATGGACTCGGACCCCAAGATCTCTCTGATCTGTCACACTGCCAAGAGTCTTACCATTAATACTAAATTCTGCCATCATATTTGACCTACCAAAATGAACCACGTCACACTTATCTGGGTTGAACTCCATCTGCCACTTCTCAGCCCAGTTTTGCATCCTATCAATGTCCCACTGTAACCTCTGACAGCCCTCCACACTATCCACAACACCTCCAACCTTTGTGTCATCAGCAAACTTACTAACCCATCCCTCCACTTCCTCATGCAGGTCATTTATAAAAATCACAAAGAGTACGTGTCCCAGAACAGATCCCTGAGGCACTCTACTGGTGACCAACCTCCATGCAGAATATGCCCCATCTACAACCTTCTGTGCGCAAGCCAGTTCTGGATCCACAAAGCAATGTCCCCTTAGATCCCATGCCTCCATACTTTCTCAATAAGCCTTGCATGGAGTACCTTATCAAATGCCTTGCTGAAATCCATATACACTACATCTACTGCTCTTCCTTCATCAACGTGTTTAGTCACATCCTCAAAAAATTCAATCAGGCTCGTAAGGCACGACCTGCCCATAACAAAGCCATACTGACTACTCTTAATCATATTATACCTCTCCAAGTGTTCATAAATCCTGCCTTTCAGGATCTTCTCCATTAACATACCAATCACTGAGGTAAGACTCACTGGTCTATAATTTCCTGGGCTATTTCTACACTCTTTCTTGAATAAAGGAACAACATTCGCAGACCTCCGATCATCCAGAACCTCTCCCGTCCCTATTGATGATGCAAAGATCATTGCCAGAGTCTCAGCAATCTTCTCCCTTGTTTCCCACAGTAGCCTGGGGTACATCTCATCCGGTCCCGGCGACTTATCCAACTTGATGCTTTCCAAAAGCTCCAGCACATCCTCTTTCTTACTATCTACATGCTCAACCATTTCAGTCTGCTGCAAGTCATCAATATCACCAAGATCCTTTTCCATAGTGAATACTGAAGCAAAGTACTCATTAAGTACCTCTGTTATTTCCTCTGGTTCCATACACACTTACCCACTGTCACACTACCTAGCACTCTGAACCTTTTGTAAGCTTTTCTTTTCTTCTTGACTAGATTTATTAAAGCCTTTGTACACCACAGTTCCTGTACCCTACCATAACTTCCCTGTCTCATTGGAGCGTACCTATACAGAATTCCACATAAATATTCCATGAACATTTGCCACATTTCTTCCGCACTTTTCCCTGAGAACATCTGTTTCCAATTTAAGCTTCCAATTTCCTGCCTGATAGCCTCATAATTCCCCTTACTCCAATTAAATGCTTTTCTAACTTGTTTGTTCCTATCTCTCTGCAATGCTATTGTAAAGGAGATAGAATTGTGAACACTATCTCCAAAATGCTCTCCCACTGTGAGATCTGACACCTGACCAAATTGATTTCCTAATAACAAATCAAGTACAGCCTCTCCTCTTGTATGCTTATCTGCATATTGTGTCAAGAAACCTTCCTGAACACACCTGACAAACTCCACCCCATCTAAACCCCATGCTCTAGGGAGACGCCAATTGATATTTGGAAAATTAAAATCTCCCATCACGACAACTCTGTTATTATTACACCTTTCTAGTACCTGTCTCCCTATCTGCTGCTCGATATCCCTGTTACTATTTGGCGGCCTGTAAAAAACATCTAGCAAAGTTATTGACCCCTTCCTGTTCCTAATCTCCACTCACAGAGGCTCTGTAGACAATCCCTCTATGGCATCCTCCTTTCCTGCAGCCGTGACACTATCTCTGATCAACAGTGCCATGCCCACCTCTTTTGCCTCCTTCCCTGTCCTTTCTGAAACACCTAAAACCCAACATTCCTGTCCCTGAGCCATCCAAGTCTCTGTAATGGCCACCACTTCATATCTCCAAGTACTAAACATATAACGATCCAGCACACAGTCACAAAATAATATTTGCATGTCCCAGAGTGGTATAGCCTGAAGATTAACAAACAAAAGGAAATCTCCAGATGCTGGAAATCCAAACAACATAAACAAAACGCTGAAGGAACTCAGTAGGCCAGGCAGCATCCATGCAAAAGAGTAAATAGTTGATGTTTCAGCTGAGATCCTGCATCAGGTCTATTCCCCTTCCCATTTCTATTTTGACATGTCAGTTCATGGCTTCCTCTACTGCCACGAAGAGGCAACCCTCAGGTTGAAGGAGCAACACCTTATATTCCATCTGGATAGCCTCCAATCTGATGGCATGAACATCGATTTTATAAACTTCCGGTAATGCAACCCACCCCCCCCCCACCCCACAACTTCACCATTCCCCTCACCTTATCACTCTACCCGCCCATCACCTGCCTTTGGCGCTCCTCACCCTTTTCTTTCTTACATGGCCTTATGACCTTACCTATTAGATTCCCCCTTCTCCAGCCTTGTATCTCTTTCACCAATCAACTTCCCAGCTCTTTATTTCACCCCTCCCCTTCCTGATTCACCTGTAACCCCTCCCCCCCACCTTCTAACTCTGACTCCTCATCTTTTTTCCTCGACTCCTGATGAAGGTTCGTGCCCGAAATCTCCACTAGATGCTGCCGAGCTTGAAGATTGACAGACTGTCATAAAATGCAAAGTGTAAAACATTTAATGACAGAGAACAATTCCTTGGAAAAAGCAATTTTTTCAAAACTCAACCTCTATTTCCTTAGCAAGAATGTTAAATTTTACACCAACACACCTCAAAAACAGTTTTCACCCAGATATCATATCCAAACTTTTCATTGATTGAAATTGAAATTGGTTTATTATTATCACGTGAACCAAGATACAGTGAAAAGCTTGTCTTGTCTTGTTCTTAGAGATCAGTTCATTATACGGTGCTTTGAGGTAGAACAATAACAGAATGCAGAATCAAGTGTAACAATTACAGAGAAAGTACAGTGCAGATTGACAAGTTACAAGATCATAATGAGGTACTATAGATTCTGAGGCCAACAGGTCAACTTATTGTATGAGGAAACTGTTCCATAGCAAATATACCTCTTCTGAATTTCCTCTTGATCTTTATTGATTCAGTGGAAAAGCTCTAGCATCCCATCATATGCGGTATAGAATTTCCCATCTCTGGGATCATACTGGTGAGTCTGTATGGTATAAGTGTCATACATCATAGTGGTCAGCATGATACTATTACAGCTCGGGGTGGTCTTGAATTTGGAGTTCAAATCCTGTTGACATCCTGTAAGGAGTCTCTGTATATCCTCCCAGTGGAATGCATCCGTTCTCCCAAGGCCCTTTGGTTTCCTCACACAGTCCGAAGACATACCAAGTAGGTTACCAGTAATTGGTCATTGGAAATTTTCCTTGATTAGATTAGGGTTAATCAGGTTTGTTGAGGATTGCTGAGATGCCTTGACTTGAATGGTCAGAAGGGCCTATTTCATACTGTATTGCTAAATAAATAAATACTGTATACAGTATTTAATAATTATTGAATTGGATGGCCAACAACATTAATATTTCTCTAACTTGGGACATTCAAAATGTAGCATGAATTTATCAGTGTCTGTTATACTACTACTTATTTTTGCCTATATTTAAGGTTCAAGGTTTATTGAAGTACGTATATGTCGCTATATACTACACTGAGATTCAGTCGCTTTCGGTGAACTAATATATTTTAATTGCTAGGGTGCTCTCTCCACCATTGAGCACATCTACACGGAGTAGTGTTGCAAGAAAGCAGCATCCATTGTCAAAGATCCCCACTACTCAGACCATGCTCTCTCTTTTTGCTGCTGCCATCAGGAAGAAGGTACAGGATCCTCAGGACACACCACCAGGTCCAGGGATAGTTATTACCCCTCAGCCATGAGGATCTTGAACCAGAGGGGATATACAAGCTATGGACTCACTTTCAAGGACTCTTCATCTCATCTTCCCAATATTTTTTTTTCTTTTTGTATTTGCACAGTTTGTTGTCTTTTGCATATTGGTTATTTGTCCATCTTGTGTGCAGGTTTCCATTGATTTTATTGTATTTCTTGTATATACTGTGAAAACCCACAAGAAAATGAACCTCATAGGTATATATGGTGACATAAGTGTACTTTGATAATAAATTTACTTTGAACTTTATGCAATTGTTGCCCATCTGCAATGCCATTTCAGTGGATTAATACATTTTAACCCCAAAATGTTGCTCCAAACCTTGCAAGGTTTTCAAATAAACTTATGCGTTTGCTTCCTTTGTTCTGCACCTGAGAATTAAAGCAGGATCCAGTAATGCCTCAGCCTTTTGGTTTTAATAGCCCAAACACTTAAAATAATGTCAAATCTTTATTTTCATAATGCTATCACACTATGCCTTGCAACACCTCTTGAAAAATGCATTCTCTTACTTACGCAAAGTTTTCTCACCCATACTTTATATGTTGGTCTCTGTGTTCATACACAGTGTTTTAAATGTCAACACAACAGCGTGGATCATTAAAGAGAGACTAAGCTGCACCCTGGGGAGGCTTTGGATTTAACAAGTCACAGCAGGTTTGGGGCATTGCATTGCTAATACTGTAATTAACTTCAGGAACTCTCACAACTAAATCCATCAACCGGTAATAACAATTTGGCCCATATGAAGTGCAAATCTGAGATTTAATTAGCATGCTGAAAACAGTCTGTGAGCCCAATTCACGACCTTTAACCTATCTCTGTCGAGGGTAAGCCATATTGATTTTGTGTCTGATTGTGAAATTATATACCAACTCCATTCCTGTATATTATTAATTTCCATTGTGCATTTAGCAACTGCATCCAATTTTAAACCTTTTTACACGTGAGCCACTTTCCCTAAATCTTGGTTACTTGGCCTGCACTTAATAAGAAGTGTAATTATTACCTCTGCTGCTTTCCATGAACTTCAGAAAATAACGGAGGCCTGGAAACAATGCTGCATTACACCATGAAAATAACATGGAAAGCATTCCTAGCAATCTATTTCCACAGCCATCTTAACAGAGAAATCCATTAAGAGAAATGAACAATATACTTTATATTCTGCTGTTGATTTCATTACTTGCATTTATGGAATGGGATTTGGGTTTGGGCTGCCTGCTTGTGACATCTAGAACGTGGACGCCACAGTTAGCGTGATGCCTTTACAGTGTGGAGTGTTCCGGAGTTTAGAGTTCAGTTCTGGCACCGTTCTATAAGGAGTCTCTCTACGTCCTCCCCATGGAATGCATGGTTTTTCTCCAGATGCTCTGGTTTCCTCCCACAATCCAAAGACATACAGAGTACATTAACTGGTCATTGTAAATTGTCCCATGATTAACTTAGGGCTAATCTAGGTTGTCAGGGGTTGCTGTGTAGAACCTTATAGCACAGTAGAGGCCCTTTAGGCCTTGAAGTTGTGTCAACCTTTTAAATTACTCTGAGATCAATCTAACCTTTCCTTCCCACATATCTCTCCATTTTTCTATCATTCTTGTGCCTATCTAAGAGAATCTAAAATGTCACTAATATATCTGTAAGGTCGGGTACTGCCGAGTGTGGTAGAACAGAGGGATCTGGAAATGCAGCTCCATAATTCATTGAAAGCAGTGTTACTGGTAGATAGGGTCATAAAGAAAACTTTTGGCACATTGCCCTTCATAAATCAATGTACTGAGTCCAGGAGATGGGATGTTATGTTGAAGTTGTATAAGATGTTGGTGAGGCTTACTTTGGAGTACTGTGTGCAGTTTTGGTTACCTACCTACTGGAAAGATATAAACAAGGATGAAAGAATGCAGAGAAAATTTACAAGGACGTTACTGGGTCTGGAGGACCTGAGTTATAAGGAAAGTTTGAATAGGTTAGGACTTTATTCCTTAGAACTTAGAAGACTGTGCAGAGATTTGATAGAGATACAGAAAACTTAGGGGGGTATAGATAGTGTTAATGCAAGCAGGCTTTCTCCACAGAGGTTGGGTGGGCCTATGGCCAGAGGTCATGAGTTAAGGTGAAAGTGGAAAAGTCTAAGGGGAACATGAGGGGAAACTTCTTCACTCAGAGGGTTGCATCGAGCTGCCAGCACCACTGGTGCACAAGAATTTGATTTCAATGTTTCAGTGAAGTTTGGATAGGTACATGAATGGTAGGTGTTTGGAGGACTATGGTCCAGGCAGGTCAATGGTGGGAGTTGGAAGCTTACATGTTTTCAGATGGATTAGATGGGCCAAAGGGCCTGTTTCTGTGCTGTACTTCTCCATGACACTATCCATGTCGCTGGCAGTAGAGCCACTCAAGCAGGAAGGCATCGGAGGTGGTGCCTATGTCAATGATGCGCTGTCATTCTAATGGTGCAAATGATTGTCTTGGATGAATTTTCTTTTGACCGCAAGGCCCTATGGGACGTTGGTGAGACCGACAGCAGGGGAGCTGCGTGGCCTTGGTTGTCGCATGAACCAGCCCCTCAAACCGCGGTTCGCCTCTTGTAGCCGCTCAGGGAAGGAGATGCCGGAGTGGTATGGGAAAGAGTTGGAGTCCATGCTGAGGTGGGGTCTGACCCACCCTGTCAGTGCTGCCCTCTAGTGTTCGCTCAATGAAAGATCAGTTTGATCGCATTTGTCTGTGACTGCACAAGTGTGTGGTGAGGATTGCTGCACCATCAACCTACAGGCCATCACACTTGGGGACCTGGGCTATTTATTTATTTATATATTTAGTGTTTGTTTTTCTGCTATCATAACTATATATATTCAATGCTATATTTGCCTTGTGCTGTGTGTGACTGTTGATAATGTCTTTTACCCCTTGGCCCCAGAGCAATGCTGTTCCGCTTGGCTGTATTCATGTATATGTTGAATGACAATTAAACTTGAACTTGAACTTCTTCAGCCTCTAGAAGGGCTGCGGATGCTGGCTTCTTTCCCTCTTTCTTTCCAGTCCTGCTGAAGTGTCTCAAACTGAAATGAGACCTGTTTATTCCTTTCCATAGATACTGCCTGACCACCTGAGTTCCTCTCACTCAGTATTACATAGAACCAAACACAAGACTCCTCTCGTGGTTGCAGACTCAGAGGGTAATTACCCACTTACACCATGAGGGGAAAGACTAATGTACATTGAAACATTGAAAAAGACTGTGAAATGCGTTGTTTGCATCTAGATGTGCTGGGGACAGCCCATAAGAGTCACCAAGCTTCCAATGCTAACACAACATGCCCACAACATACTAACACAAACCCATGCATCTTTCAAACAGGAGGAAGCCTGGGTACCAGAGAAAGCCCGCATGACCACTGGAACCTTCTCTATAGCCTAGTTAGTTTCCTTTCTCTCCTTCCCCATTCTGATTAACGGTCTCTGATCTGAAACATTAACCTTCCTTCTCTTCCCACAGTCGCTACTTTACTTGTTAGAATTTCCAGCATTTTCTGCTTTTTTAGTTTTCAAGTAGCTGAAGCTTTTTCTTTAATTTTCATTTCAATAATTCTTTTTCCATTAAATTCCTCTGGTCAATTTATCTCTGAAGAGCTGTAACAAATATTGCACTGTATAAAGTAGCAGTAGGTAAGTGTATCAGAGGCCGTAGTCAATCAGGATTGACCATGGATGTTACATCCTACGCAAGCCAGAGCAGTACGATATGGAGAGCAAACTATTGCCCATGCAGCAGGCTCTGACCTCCATGCATCTGATTAACCCACGGAATGGCAGGGAGCAATACAGTTTGGCACCAGCAGCATCACAGGAGTTGCCAGTCAGTATTGAGTTCAGCCTCGGTCAGCCTAGACTCCAGCTCTGGGTCTTTGCCTTGGGGCTTACTCTGGAGGCCTTCCCAATGAGCAGGTACAGCCACAAGGCAGTGGAGGTTTGAGATCCAAGTTTTCCTTCTTCTAGACGAACTGCCACCACAGCTGACAAGCCTCATTTGCCTGAAGCAGCTGATTTTAAGGTGTCATTAACCCACCTTTGCCCCTTCTCCTGTCAGTAGAAATGGTTCTGCTAAGCCACATGAAAAGACCAAAAGCTGGACTTGGTTGTCAGAGGATATTTGAGACACGTGCCTCTAGGAGCATTTATAGGTGGTGGGAGCTTTTCCCCACTCTCAATGCTGGTTATGACAACCTTAAAAATCTAAAATATACACGCTACTAAAATGAGACCTCAAAGGATCTGTTTCCCAGAGTTGAGAGGGCATGCATTGAAGGTGAAAGGGGGTAGGTTCAAGAGGGATGTGAGGGTTAGGTCTTTTACTCAGAGTGGTGGATGCCTGGAATGTACTGTCTGGTATGGTGGTAGAGGCAAATACATTAGAGGCTTTTAAGAGACATTTGGACAGGCACATAGATGAAAGGAAGATGGAGGGATATTGACACTGTGTCAGTAGGAGGGATTAGTGTTTGGGTATTTTGATTTGCTTTGCAGCTGGTTCAGCACAACTTTGTGGGCTGAATGGCCTGTTCCTGTGCTGTACTGTTTTATGAAGGTCAAAACAACCAAACAATTTTACATCTCACAAATGCATACTAAGAGAAAATTGAAAGAAGGGAGATCAAAAAGATCCATTCAGTGGAGGAAAGCGATGTTAAGGGAGAGATTTATACAGCTTAGATGCTCGATGGATGCTAATAGAAGTCAGAGATTACAAGAAGGCAAATTTTGTTGAAGAGTAATTGTGAGTAGTAGAGTGGGATCTGGAGAAGAATACAGAGATATGAAGAGGGAGAGGGAGAACCATCAGTGCCTATCAACACAAAATGGGGGGCATTAAACTCAAGGGATTCTGGGCGAATAGTGGGTTTGGAGAACTAGGAAAAGAGATAAGTATGGAGCAACAGATGACCATGAGCTGAAAAATAAGCAGAAAAGGTGTTAACATTTCAGGAGGTAAACACTCTGGTGAGAAGTGGGCTACCATGTCAGCACAGTTTGCAATGCACAATATCAGTTTTTAGTACTGTCCTGTCACATCCTTTCACAGTCATTAATGTAATAGAGCCAAGATTGCTGCTGGATTTGGGAAGAATGTATTATGATAATTCGGAAATCCCGGATACATCTTCAGCTCAATTACATTAGTCAGAGAAGCAGCACTCACAATGACTTCTCAGATTTAGCTCTGCTCTTTTAAATTCAGATGTAATATTTTCTGACCATCTGGCTGCATATTCAGTCTGTTTCATTGAAGCTGTGCCTTGTTGCAAAGTCAAATGTCACATCACTTTCATTCAGTTTATTCAAATTCATATTTATTTATTACATATATCAAAAAATACAGTGTTTTTTGCATTATCAACCAACACTCCTATGGATTTTATTTATTTATTTAAAGATACAGGCCCTTCTGGCCCAACGAGTTGCCCAGCAACACACCTATTTAACCCAACAATGACCAATTACCCTATGAACCAGTACATCTTTAAACTGGAGCACCCAAAGAGAGCCCACGTTGTCAGGGGGAGAGTGTACAGATTGCCCCAGATTTGCACTCTGAACCCTGGAATGCTCTGAGTTGTTAATAGCATTTTGCTAACCTACGCCTCTCTGGTGCCTATGTGTTTGTTACATGTACATCGAAACATTGAACCATACAGTGAAATGCTTCATTTGCGATAATGACCAACACAGTCCTGGGATGTGCTGGGGGTAGCCCGCATATGTCACCATACTTCCAGTGCCAACGTAGCCTGCCCACAACTTACTAACCTTAATAAGTTTGTCTATGGACTGCGGGAAGACTCTGGAGCATCTGGAGGAAAATCACATGGTCATGGAGAGAACATACAAACTCCTTACAGAAAGCAGCAGGAATTGATTCCCAAACATGATAAAATTTGCAGATGCTGGAAATCCAAAACAACACACACAAAATTCTGGAGGAACTCAGCAACTCAGCAAGCATCTATGGAGCAGAGTAGACAGACACTGTTTCGGGCCGAGAGCCTTCTATTCAGGACACTAATGTTGCTGCTGTACAGCATCACCACAATAGGTCAACGGCAGACACAACCTCAGTGGCTCTCCACACAGCTTTATAACACCAGGACAACACAAACACCTAAGTCAGAATGCTGTTCGACTGTAGCTCAGCATTTAACACCATCATTCCCACAATCTTGATTGAGAAGTTACAGAATCTGAGCCTCTGTACCTCCCTCTGCAATTGGATCCTCGGCTTCCTAACCGGAAGACCTCAGTCTGTGCAGATTGGTAATAAGATATCCTCCTCACTGCCGATCAATGCTGGCACACCTCAGGGGTGTGTGTTTAGCTTTACTTCTGTGTACACATGATGCATAGCTCAAATGCAATATATAAATTTGCCGACGATACAACCATTGTTGGTAGAATCTCAGGTGGTGATGAAAGGTCGTACAAGAGTGAGATATGCCAACTAGTGGAATGGTGCTGCAGCAACAAATTAACATTCAACATCAGTAAGATGAAAGAGCTGATTGTGGACTTCAAGAAGGGTAAAATGAAGGAACCCATGCCAATCCTCATAGAGGGATCAGAGGTGGAGAGAGTGAGCAGTTTCAAGTTCCTGGGCGTCAAGATCTCTGAGGATCTAACCTGATCCCAACAGATCGATGTAGTTAAAAAGAAGACAAGTGGCTGTACTTTACTAGGAGTTTGAAGAGATTTGGCACGTCAACAAATATACTCAAAAACCTCTATAGTTGTACCATGAAGAGCATTCTGACAGGCTGTATCACTGTCTGATATGGAGGCGTAGCTTCACAGGACCGAAAGAAGCTGCAGAAGGTTGTAAATCTAGTCAGCTCCATCTTGGATATTAGTCTACAAAGTACCCAGGATATCTTTAGGGAGCGGTGTCTCAGAAAGGCAGCTTCCATTATTAAGGACCTCCAGCACCCAGGGCATGCTCTTTTCTCACTGTTACCATCAGGTAGGAGGTACAGAAGCCTGAAGGCACACACTCAGTGATTCAGGAACAGCTTCTTCCCCTCTGCCATCCGATTCCTAAATGGACATTGCTTTGAACACTATCTCACTTTTTTTAACATATAGTATTTCTGTTTTTGCATGTTTTTAAAACGTATTCAATATATGTAATTGATTTACTGGTTTCTTTATTTATTTGTTTGTTTTTCTCTGTTAGGTTATGTATTGCATTGAACTGCTGCTGCTAAGTTAACAAATTTCATGTCATGTGCTGGTGATAATGAACCTGATTCTGATTCTGATTACACTAACCACTATGCTACTGCGCTGCTCCCATTGCCCAGGACAGTCCTCTGGTGCTCCAATTAAGATTTAAAGGTTTTAAAATTAGTTTTTTGATACATGAACATTGAAACATACAGTGAAATGTGTCATATTGCATCAACAACCAACATTTATTATTCTACTTTAGGTAAGGATGGCAGAGTGGAGATACAGCATGTCTCTACCCAAAGAAAGTGGAAGGCGCTTCTTCCCTCTGTTAGCCTGCAGGTCACTGTTGGGTCACAAAGGAAACAATGGGAGCAGGTGGTGGATGGTCATGTGAGGAACTGGTGCACATCACAAGTCCTAGTTATGCGACCACTGGTGCCAGGCAGACAATCTCTGAAGAGTATTGATAATGGCTGGGGTCACCTGTCTTGTAAAAAAGAAGACAATGGCAAAGCAATTCTGTAGAAGAATTTGCCAGGGACAATCAGGGTCATGGAAATACCATGGTCACCCATGCCATAAGACAAGGCACATAACGAACAAGTATTAGACAGAAGAGATTCTGAAACTGCTGGAAATCTTGAGCATCTGAATACATATTCAGTGTAGTTTATCAATGCTCCACCTTGCCACAAATTCAAATTTCACAACTATTTCATTCACTTTTGTTCAGATTCAGATGTATTTATCATAGATACATTGAAACACACAGTGAAATGTGTCATTTGCAATTGCAAAATGCTGGAGAACCTCATCAGATCAGGTAGCATCTACAGAGAGGAATAAACAGTTAATATTGCAGTTGAAGACCCTTCATCAGGATTGGAACGGGGTGGGGGGAGGAAATCAGAGTAAGAAGTTGGGGGGGAGAGGAAGGAGAACAAGCTAGAAGGTGACAGGTAAAGCCAGGTGAGGGGAATGGAGAAGCTGGAGGTGATAAGTGGGAATGGTAAAAGGGCTGAAGAAGAAGTAGAAATCTGACAGGAGAAGACAGTGGACCATGGGAGAAAGCGGAGGAGGAGGGGACCCGGAGGGAGGTAATGGGCTGGTGAAGACGAGAGAAGAGATGAGAAGTTGGCCAGTGATAGGTGAGACCAGGTGAGGGTTTACTACTTTACGTGGTTCTATCCAGCTTTAAAATGGTGAACAGTTCCCCTGTAATATAGGCTTCATTTGCTTCCACTGTGTGACATGAAAATGTGGAAATGGGAAATTTTGAGCAGCTTTCTTCCATTAATTTTGTTCAGCTTACTAGACACCAATATTTCCACTCAATAAAGTCTTCCTTAGCATTTGACATGATTAAAACAACATAGAACCTTGAACAGTACAGCACGGTACACACCCTTTGACCCATGATGCTGTGCCAACATTTTAACCTGCTCCATAATCAATCTAACCCTTCCCTCCTACATAGGTCTCCATTTTTCTATCATCCATGTTCCTTAAATGTCCCTAAAGAATCTGCCTCAATTATTACACATAGCATGGGGTTCCATACACTCACCAGTCTCTGTGTAAAGAATGGTGACATCCCCCTGTACTTTCCTACAATCTCCTTACAATTATACCCTCTCAGATTAGCCACTTCAACTCTGGGAAAAACTCTCTGCCTATCCACTTGATCTCTGCATCCTAATAAATCTCCTCTACGCCCTCTCCAAAGCTTCTACATCCTTCCTATAATGAGGCAACCAGATGTGAACACAATCGTTCAAGTGTGGTATAACTGGGTTTTATAGAGCTGCAAGATTAACTTGCAGTTCTTGAACCCAGCTTCCTGATTAATGAATGCCAACACACTATATAACTTCTTAACCAACTTGTGTGGTAACTTTGAGCATGAACCCCAAGATCCTTCTGTTCCTCCAAAGTGCTAAGAACCCTGCTATAAACCTTGTATTCTGCCTTCAAATTTAACCTTCCAAAGTGAATCACTTCACACTGTTCCTGATTGAACTCCATTTCTCAGCCCAGTTTTTCATTCTGTCGATGTCCTATTGTAATCTACAATAACCTTCTACATTCTTGTACCAACTTCCTCAATAAAACTTTGTACTCAGCCACTGTTTCATTTGGTTGCCCTAACTGTGAAACAAACTGAAAACATTGCTTCACCTCACTTTACTTTGTGATAAACTGATCATTCTTCAAATCCAGTTATTCCTTACATTTTTAATTACAGGTTGAGTATCCCTGATTCAAAATTCCAAAATCTAATAACCTCTGAAATCTGAATTTTTTTTGAACACTGATGTGAAGTCACAAATGCAAAATTCCACAAGGCACCAGTTCCCAGGTGATGCACAGGTCTCTGTGCACCGCAGACATTTCTGAGAAGTGACCTCGCATATGTGATGATTTCACAGAAGTTAATGAAAAAGAGAAAAACACAGCTAAAGCAAAGAATAAAGATCTCTATCGTGTATTGAAAGAGTGGATTTCTCAGTGTTGGAGTGAACATATACTTGAATGGTGAAAGGTCTTGATAGAGTGGAATTGGAGAGGATGTTTCCTATGCTGGGAGAGCCTAAGACCAGAAGACGCAGCCTCAGAATAGAATCTGTGTAATCTGTTGCCACGCACTGTTGTGGAGGCCCTGTCTTTTTATGTATGTTTAAGGCAGAGGTTGATAGATTCTTTATAGGTCAGGGCATCACAGGATATGTGGAGAAGGCAGGAGATTGGGGCGGAGAGGAAAATTGAATCATGATGAAATGGTGAAGCAGACTCAAAGGGCCAAATGGACTAATTCTTATCCTATATCCTATGATCTTAATACAGTAGTATACTGATCATGAAACAAGCAAAAATCTATCACAATGAACTGAAAATTGAAGGTAATAGTGAATATTCAACAGGCTGGTTGCATAAATTTAATAAAAGGCACGGCATTAAATTATTTTCAAAGATTTTGAAAATTTTAAAGATAAAGCATATCTTGATCATGAAGCTGCAGAGAAATTTTTTGATAAGTGTGCAAAGGTCATCGATGATGAAAATCTAACACCAGAACTAGTCCACAATACTGATGGTTTTCATATCTTACATAAAACCTGTATAAAGTAAAATTCTGATACAGTGTACTGTAAACTTTATATCAAACCACAACATCGTGGGTGAAGACTGAAAGCCTGCCATTGTTTGTTGTTCAACAGCTGATTCAGCTATTGCCCCCATGCTACTTACCTTGCACACATTATGTTTTTATTAATTATTTATTGAGATACAGCATGGAAGTACCCTTCCCACGCTTCAAACCATGCCATTCAGCAACACCCCCCCCCCCCAATTTAACCTAGTCAAATCACAAGACAATTTAAAATGACCAATTAACCCACCGACCTGTACATGCTTGGAATGGGGGAGGGAAGCAGACCCGGAGGAAATCCACATAGTCATGGCGAGAATATACAAATCCCTTACAGGCAGCGGAGTGAATTGAACCTGGGTCACTGGAACAGTAAAGCATTGTGCTAACCACTATGCTACCTCTCCACCCATTATATTAATGATGTGCAATAACTTTTACTGTTAAGTACATAGGTGTGATGAACAAGTGTAAGACAAAGACTTACCGGTAGCACACAAATTCAGAATCGGAAATGTTTGTGATCCCAGGCTATCACATTATAAATTCCAAAATCTGAAAAAATTCAAAATCTGATATACTTCTGGTCCCAATCATTTCCAATAAGGGGTACTCAACCTGTTCCAAGATTCTTTTGGCTCAGCGGGTTTCTCATTAAACAATACGTAATGGGTTCCACAGTGCTAATTTGAATATGCCTCCAGTGGTCTTGGACGTCAATATTATTTGTATCAAAAAAAATCTAGTCATATTTCCCAATATTCCTCCCATTACTGAGTTTGTGAGTCAAATGTTGAATCAAATTTGTTGGCTGTGGTCATATATGCAAGAAAGTGACCAATTTTGTCCAATCTTGGAAGCTAAGCAAGCTCAGGCCTGGATGGAGACTGCCTGAGAAAACCATGCACCCTATGTGGGGGGAAAGGACCACAGTGTAGGGCTCTTCTGCTGCTGGAGAGTGAGACACCATGTTGGAGAAGGAAACCCCTCAACTATTATAATAGGACACCATACCAGGGAGCCACAAGAGTGGCAGCCGTGCTGTTGATTGATACATACAAGTCTTCTGCAGATGCTGGGAATCAAGAACAACACACACAACATGCTGGAGGAACTCAGTAGGTCAAGTGGCATATATGGAGAGAGAGGCTGAGGACCTTCACTAGGTCTGCCAACAATTTGGGCCAAGACCTTTCATCAGGACTTGATGAAGGATCTTGGCATGAGATGACAGCTCTTTATTCCTCTCCATAGATGCTGCCTGACCTGTTGAAAGGCTCCAACGTGTTGCGTGTGTTGGGCCATGGTCATTTTGCTTTTATTTAATGACAGATGCAGTTCAATTTTCCATCTCTGTCCTTTTTTGATTTGCAAAAGAGTTCCTCTTTGGTTTTACCTGACTTCAGAAGACTCTCTGTTACATCTTAACATAAATACATTTCTTCAAAAATTGATGTGCTCCTATGCTGCCCACTTTTAGATTCCCTATTTGTTAATTTATTTTTGGTGATATTACTTTATGTGCTGTGTGTGAGTTTTATGTACAGTGTTGTGCACCATGGTCCAGAGAAATGTTGCATTGTTTGGTGGTATTTATGTATAGAGTTGAATGACAATAAGCTGGAACATGAAACTTGAACTTGGCATAAATCCACTCCTAAAACTTTCATTCATTAACATCATGATTTATTTCTATCGCTCTGCCATTCGTGATCATAAGACAATAAGATGCAGGAGCCATCAAACGCTTCTCATACGTTAACCTTTCAATTTCTGAGATCATTCTTGTGAATTTCCTCTGGTCCCTCTCCATTACCATCACATCATTTTGTAGATAAAGAGCCCAAAACTGCTCACAATACTCCAACTGAGGCCTCACATAGTATTTATTACAAATTACAGTACTATAAATTGCTCATTTGCACATTTAGACGTAACGTAAAGATTTTTACTCTTCATGAGAAGGATGTAAATAATAAAATCAAATCAATTCAATTCATCAGTGTGTTATAAAGCCTCAACATTACATCCTTGCCTTTAGATTCTAGTTACTGTGAAATGAATGATAACATTGCATTTGCCAACCGCACCACCAACTCAACCTGCAAATTTACTTTTGGGAAATCCTGTACAAGGACCCTCTGTACCTCAGATTTTTGAATTTTGTCTCCATTTAGAAAACAATCTACACTTTTATTTCTTCTGCCAAAGTGCATGACCATGCACTTCCCAGCATTATATTCTATCTGCCTCTTTCTTGTCCATTCTCCTAAGCAGTCTAAGTCTTTCTTCAGCCTCTCCATTTCCTGATATTACCTGCCCCTCCACCTATCTTTGTATTGTCTGCAAGCCTGGCCACAAAGCCATCAAATCCATCATTCAACTCATTGAGATATGATGTGAAAAGGTGTCATCCCAACACCTACCTTATCACCAGCAGCCAACCCAAAAAGGCTGCCTCCTGCCAGTCAGCCAATCTTCTATCCATGCTATTGTCTTTCCTGTAATACCGTGGCTCTTACCTTGTTAATCAGCCTCACGGCTGCACCTTGTCAAATGCCTTCTGAAAATCCAAGCATGCAACATCCATTGACACCTGTTTGCCTATCCAACTGATATTTCCTCAAAGAAGTCCAACAGATTTGTCAGGCAAGACGTCTCCTAAGGAAACCATGCTGACTTCAGTGTATGTTATCATGGCCTCCAAGTACTCTGAAACCTCGTCCTTAATACTGAACTCCAACTTCTTCCCAAACTCTAAAGTCAGCCTAACAGGCCCGTAATTTCCTGTCCTTTGCCTCTCTCCCTTCTTGAAGAGTGGAGTGATATATCCAGTTTTCCAGTCCTCCGGAACCATTCCAGAATCTAGTGATTCTATAAAAGGTCACTACTGACACCTCCACAATCTCTTTAGCTACTGTTTTTGGACCCTGAGGTGTAGGCCATCTGGTCCAGGTGATTTATCTACCTTCAAACTTTGCAGCTTCCCAAGGACATTCACCTTCGTGATAGCAACTACATTTACTTCTTCCCTTAGACACATTTGAATTTCTGGCAAACTGGTGTCTTCCAAAGTGAAGTCCGAAGCAATGTTCTTTCATTATTCCTTTTCTTAGTCATAAATACTCAGCAGAGTTCATTGTTGACAGAGCTGTCAGCTACATCTGTTCCATATCCATACTTTTATTTTTTTTAAATTTAGAGATGTAGAGGGCTTTTGCAGGTTATAAACAGGACACTGATTGAATACAGAGAAGTGGCCAACGGACTTCACTCTGGAAAAGTGTGAAGTGTTAAACTTTCATAGGCCAAACTTGAAGGCAGAGCATAACGTTTTTACTTAATTATTAAAATACAGCAAGGAATAGGCCCTTCCAGCCACGCCACCCAGCAATCCCCCAAGTTAATCCTAGCCTAATCACGGGACAATTTGCAATGACCAATTAACCTGCCAACTAGTACTTCTTTGGACAGTGGGTGGAAACTGGAGCACCCGGAGGAAACTCATGCAGTCATGGGGAGAATGTACAAATTCCTTCCATGCAGTGGCATGAAATGAACCCGGGTCACTGGCACTATAAAGTGTGGTGCTAACCACTACGCCACTATGCCAACAAAATGGCAGGTTTTTTCCAGCAGTATGCCAGAAATTTGGAAGTGTCAGAGGGCAGAATTGAGGGCCATTGCAGGTCAACTGCAGGTCACTGCAGGAAGAAGAGGGGGATCTTTGGGTCCAAGTCTATAGATCTTTCAAAGTTGCCACACAAGTTGATAGGGTAATGTGTATTGGCTTCCATTTGTCAGGGGCTTGAGTTCAAGAGCCACGAGGTAATGTTACAGCTCTATAGACTGGTTAGAGCACACTTGGAATATTATGTTCAGTTCTGGTCCCCTCATTATAAGAAGGATGTGGAAACATTGGAGAGGTGCAGAGGAGGTTTCCAAGGATGTCTGATGAGGAAAATTTGAGCAAGCTAGACCTTTTCTCATTAGAGCAAAGGAGGATTAGAGGTGATTTGATAGAGGAGTACAAGATTACACCCATGTGGCCATGTGTCTCGCATGGACAGCTCCAGGTTACCGAAAACAGAACCCTAAAGAGAACTCTCAGGGCAAGAGAGACTGTGGTGCCTGTGCTAGAGGTACAAAGACCAACTTAAGCAGCAGCTTTCAAAGGCAAATATCAAGGTCAACAAGTGGCAGCAGCTGCCTTGTGACAGAGACTACTGGAGAATGCTGATCCTCAGAGCAGCCAGGGATTTTGAGGAACCCAAAGAGCGACTGCTGAAGAGAAGAGAAGATGCAGGAAGGATCTTTCTACCCAAGTGCCCACCTCCCAGCTGATGCCGTATCCCTATTGGTCCAGAGTCTGCAGATCTAGAATTGGCCTCTACAGTCGCCAATGATCGTGCCGTCAGTCCTGAGGGCTCTACTTCCTGATCTTCACAAGCGAAGAACCAGCCATTGTCATCCACAGAAGATTACACTCAGTGGCCACTTTATTAGGTACACCTGTACACATGCTCATTAATGCAAACATCCAATCAGCGACTCAGAGGAGAATGACAAGACTGATTCAAGCTGTCATGAAGGTGACAGTAACTCAAGTAACCATGCAATACAAAAGAAGAGCATCTCCGAATGCACAACACGTCAGACCTTGAAGTGGATGGGTTGTACAGCAGAAGATCATGAACATACACTCATTGACCACTTTATTATGTACAAGAGGTAGCTAATAAAATGGACACTGAGTGTACATGTATTTTGATAATAAAATTACTTTGAACTTAGAAGCCTGCCATTCCAAAAAGCATCCTGGTGAACCTGTCAATCACCAATCACATTAATTGTACATTCAAGAGAAAGTCAAACATATAAAAAAAATAAAATTTAAAACATTCAGAAGTACTGGGAAAACTAAAACATTTATACACAATTAATTACTTGCTAATTAACTCAAATAAGAAAAGTTGCCATTTAACTAAGACAAACAATTCTCTCTCCATGACGTTGACATTGACGACAAATTCACATAAAAGCACCAATCAGAGATGTCAGTGACTCTGAGACTGAGCTGTGGTCCTCACGCGCCCGGATCCCTAGTTGGGACTGTCTCTGGACCTGCAGCCTTTGTTGCTCTTCTTCAGGGGAACAGGCGTCACAGTGCTGTGATAAAAACCACACCATAATCTTTGAGAACAATGTCTTGTTGGATTTCTGGAAGAGTCTCAGCCCAAAACATCGACAGCGCTTCTCCTTTTAGATGCCGCCTGGCCTGCTGCGTTCCACCGGCATTTTGTGGGTTCTGTTGTTTGAATTTCCAGCATCTGCAGATTTCCTCATGTTTGCTCTTGTTGGATTAGACTGTTTAGCTGTTATTTTCTATGCAGCTTGATAATTAATTGTCTGCTACTTATATACATGTGACTGTGTAGTATGCTTCCTAGTGGCCACAGTATGTATATGCAGTTGTTCAGTGTGTCTCCTAGTAGTTACATTTATTCAATTCTGGAAAGCTCTAGAAGCTTCTCTGGTGATTGTTAGATGAAGATTTGAATAAACTGTTTCGTTTTTATAGTGTGCGTCGACAAGCAACTGACCCCCCCCCCCCACCCCAGGTGCAAAGGAACGACAGACTCCCAAGTAGAGACAGAACCAAGAGATTATTCATAGGAATTCCAACAGGACATCAGTGGCTTAACTGGCTGATGCTGCAAGATGAATCATTCTCAAAACACAAGGACCCTGGGATAAGTGTTAATTGGGATTCTTTGTTAAAAAGTGTGGTAAACCCATGCCAGTCAAAATAAAGAGTTCAAAATTAAATAGAAAGCACAAGTGAATTGTAGTTAATGAGTTAACAAAATTATGAGGGGTATAGATAGGATAAATGCAGACAGGCTTTTTCTTCTGAGGTTCAGTGGGACTATAAACAGAAGTCATGGATTAAGGGCAAAAGGTGAACAGTTCAAGGAGAACATGAGGGTCATGAAAGTATGGAAGGAACTGCCAGCACAAGTGATGCATGCGAGCACCATTTCAATGTTTTAGAGAAGCTTGGATAGGTACATGGACGGTAGGGGTAAAGGCGGCTATGGTCCCAGTGCAGGTTGATGGGCGTAGGCAGTTTAAATCGTTTGGCATGAACTAGATGGGTTGAAGGGCCTGTATCTGAGCTGTCCTTTTCTATGACTCTAGACAAGACAACATTTAACAGATACAGGTGCACAGGCCTTCAGTGCTCATGACATTCTCATCTTTGTGTATAAAAAGAGCTGACCTCAAGGCAGCACAATCTTTTAAGCTTTCTTCTGGATCCTGTTCCTCTTACTGTTTGTTTTTCAATTTTCTTTCTTCTATTGGTGCTCAATAAAGCAATCATAAAGCAAGAAGTTTTGTGCCTCTTTCCTGACTTCCGAAAGAACCTTAGATTGAAAACATCAGGATCCAACAGTCTGGAAAACAAATGCAAAATAAAGGAAAGATGTGGATCATGGATAATTTATCCATTATAATAGGAACAGAAGATGCTGGCAACATTGCATAGACAAAATTAATATTTCAAGTTAATACTCACAATGTGCTGGAGCAGCTCATCAGGTCAGGCAGCATCTGGGGATGGGAATAAGCAGTCAACTGGCCAATCCCTGGCCAGTCCCTGATGGTGTCTCAGCCCAAAATGTCAACTGCTGACTCCCGTCCATAGATGCTGCCTGACCTGCTGACCTCTTCCAGCACTTGGTGTGTATTGCTCTAGATTTCCAACGTCTGCAGTACCTTTTGTGTCGATACAATTTCAAATCAATGGTCACTCATTGGAAGCAGAGTGCCTTTCCTATCCAAAATAAGCAGCACTTATCAATAGGAAGAGTCTGCTTTGCTGCCAGAAAAGCTGTACATGCAGTGGCCACTTTATGAGGGACCTCCTGTACCTCATAACGTGGCCGCTGAGTGTGTGTCCGTGGTCTTCTGCTGCTGTAGCCTATCTACTTCAAAGTTAGTCATGCTGTGCATTCAGAGATGTTCTTCTGCACACCACTGTTGCAGCGTGCAGTTATTTAAGTTGCTATTGCCTTTCTGTCAACTTATCCATTCTCGTCTGACCTCTCACATTAAAAAGGCATTTTTCCCCAAAGATTTGTCTTTGTTTCTTTCGCCATTCTCTGTTGTGCATTAACACCTCAGCCGTTTCTGAGGTACTCAAACTCCGTCCTGCACTAACAATCGTTCCAGGGTCAAAGTCACTGAGATCACGTGTTTTTCCCATTCCGATCTTTGGTCTGAACAACAACGGAAACTCTCAACCACGTCCACATGCGTTGACTTGTTTGTCACATGGATATTTGCATTAACGAGCAGGTGTACGTGCATACCTAATAAAGTGGCCACTAAGTGGATCTAGCTTGCAGATGTTACTGATAATGTGCATCGGGGACCATGAAAGGGAATGATTCATTTCACACTGCCTTGTGCTGGTATTTACACTGGTGTTCTGCGAATTAGGGATCTCTGTTTCTGTTACTTTAACCAGAGGTTCTGGGAATGGTGAAACTGCTTCTAACGTCACTACAGTTTCAGGCAATTCACTTGACACAGTGCGGGGCTGAAATCCAAGCACAGCCTAATCTGTTTAGTTTGGGTTTGTAAAGACCTGCTCTAAATGACTGAATTGCTCAGAGTTGAGAATGATCCACCCAGTTTAATTGGACAGTTCTGAAAATACACAGTTCAACATTCAGAAGGATCTTACCCATGGGACCTTAGAGAAATATTACTCATATTTAAATCTATTCTGCTGCTGAATTTCCCCCCAAAAATACATAACTCTGTTCCCTCAACCTGACAGTGCTTTCCACCTCTCTCTGAGTTACTACGTTTCATCTCCCATTGAGGCCTCATCATGTCATTGTGCCAGTTACGTGCCAGCGTGTGCCAAGTCTGAGGCACTCCAGTGTTATACAAAGGGCATTCAATTTGCTTCGTCCCCTGACGATCGTCAGAAAGCCATCTGTCTGGCCCTGATTCAAAACCTATTTCCTGGAAGGAAGAGGCAGTGTGACAGGATGCAGTACTACTAGTCCCTAACGTAATCAACGTTAAAAAGTACGAGTCAATTAAGTGTGCTCACTCTAGACACAGTTTAACGCTAGTCAGAGAATTATAATAAATATACCTCATATCTGATGAAACAAAGCATTGTTTTATTAAAGTCACCAGTGAGTTTTAAAAGTCAAAATCAAAGTAAATTTATTTTCAAAGTAAATATATGTCACCATACTCTACCCTGAGATTTATTTTCTTGCAGGCATTCACTGTAAAATAAAGAAATACAATAGAATTCATAAAAATGATGAATAACAAAGACTGGCAAACAAAACTTGTGCAAAACAAGAAAAATATTTTAAAAAGGTAAATAAATAATATTGAGAACATGAGTTGCAGAGACTTGAAAGTGAGTCTGTAGGTTGTGGAGTCAGTTCTGTGTTAACCATGCTGGTTCAGGAGACCGATAGTGGTAGGGTAATAACTGTTTCTGAAGCTGGTGGTGTGGGACCCAAGGCTCCTGTACCTCCTACCCAATTGTAGTAGCGAGAAGACAGCATAGCCTAGATGGTGGGGAACCTTGATTCACGGCTTAACCCCTGGAAATGGAATAACGACTGTTAATATTTCCAAGGCGTTTAGTTTCTTTTTCTTGCCCTTCCTACATATTTTCAATATCCCTCTCCTAAAATCATTGCATCATACTGGACATTAGACCAGAGACACTCATACAAAAGTAAATGAAAGTAGAACATAGAACAGTTCTACTCAGTACACAGTACAAGCCGTTTCAACCCACAAAATTGTGTCAACCTGTTAACCTACTCCAAGATCAATCTAACCCTTCCCTCCCACATGGCCCTCCATTTTTCTTTCATCCTTTTGCCAATCTAAGAGTCTCCTAAATATCCCCAATGTTTTTTCTTCTATCACCACCCCTGGCAGCTTCCACCCTACCAATCTCCATATTGGAAAGATTGTCCTCTGCAGATTCCACATGAGACCACCCTGACACATATTCCCCTCCATTCCACTGTCAGCATTTCAAAAGGGCTGTTCTCTTTGCAAGTCCTGGGTCATCTTCCTCGAGCATACCTCTTTGGTGAGCAAGGTTGAATATATATAAGGCATTGGAAAGGCCGCACTTCGACTACCATGAGCAGTTTTGGTCCTCTTATCTAAGAATGAATGAGCTGGCATTGGAGAGGGTCCAGAGGAGTTCACAAGAATGATCTGTGGAATAAAAGGGTTAATGTATGAGGAGAATTTGTCCATCCTGTTTGGTGTAGTCTTTTATTGATTCTATTGTGTTTCTGTATTTACTGAGAATGCCGACAAGAAACTGTGGTTTAAGATGATGCTATTGACTGGTTTGAGTGATAATTTGCTGGTGTTTGATGAAACTAAACGCACAATTAAATACTTCATTATACGCTCTTTTTCTGGTAAACGATCACTGCAAACAGCATCCCTGTTGGAGATGAGCAAAATCGCCAGTAGGATCTGGCATTTCTTCAGTGTGGCTGCAGTTTTGCTGGGGCAGGGTGGTTGCAACATGTTCAGACTGGAGTTGCTGGAGCACCCTTGGAGGCAACTCATTGTGGCAGAGCCGAGGCGTGAGAAGATCTGAGGTTTGATCGATTTAAGAGTCAAGCTGAATTGGAGAGGTCAGGAGTAGCCAAGGCAAAGCGAAGCATGGAAAGATCCAATGTTTGATTGATATAAGAGCTGAGTTGAATTGGAAATGTCAAGTACTGGCCATTTTGTGACAACGAAACCTGAGCCTGAGGGCAAGGAACAACCCGAGGTTTGGATGACTTAAGCCCTAGGCCAGATTGAAATGGTCGGCTGTCGGAGTCAGAGGCAAGAGACGGGTTGGTTTGGCTTGCTGCTCTGCGGGGTTATTCGACTCTGCTGGACTGATGCCTTCTGAATTAGCCTGGCACGGTGAACTTTAGTTCTGAATGCTGTTTGCTTGCTTTATTGTTTGCACAATTTGTTTTCTTTTACTCTCTACACATTGGATGTTCAACAGTCTTCTTTCTTTGTGATGGGTTCTATTTGGGTTCTTTGTTTCATGGCTGCCTGTAAGGAGACAAAGGTCAAGATTGTATAATCTTATACATACTTAGATAATAAATGAACTTCGAGCTTTGATAGGAGTATTGAAGCTCTTTAACATGATGAGATAGACAGTCCACTTCACAATCTATCTCATTAAGATCTTGCACCTTATTGCCTATCTGCATTACACTTTCTTTGTTGCTGTTACACTTTATTCAGCATTCCATTGTTGCTTTACCTTGTTCTACCTTGATACACTGTGTAATGATTTGATCTGTATGAGCAGTATGCAAGGCAAGCTTTTCACTGTACCTTGTTACATGACAATAATAAACTAATTCCAGTTCCTACTTTCCCACAACCAAGTCCAAAGCCCTGAGACCAGCAGGAACTAATTTGTGTCTCATTCAAAAACTTCCTACAAGCCTGTGGCAAAGATGATTTATGCCTGAAACAACTTGCAGATGAAATAGAATGAATCCACCCTGTTGAAGTATGAGCTATTGAGCTGCAGAAAGAAGGAAATCTATTCCCAAATGTACAACATGCAATTAAATCAACATTTCAGCCCTTCCCACAGAATGTGTATATATTACACTGCACTGGTACATTTGTCCATAAAGAAAATAAAGAGTCATAGAAAAGTACAGTACAGAAAAAGGCCCTTCAGCCTATCAAGTCTGTGCTGAACCATTTAAACTGCCTACTCCATTTGACCTGTGCAGGACCTGTTCTTCATACCCTTACCATCCTCTTACCTATCCAGACTTCTCTTAAACGTTGAAATTGAGCTTGCCATGCACCACTTGTGCTGGCAGCTCATTCCACACTCTCACCACCCTCAGAGTGAAGAAGTTTCCCATCATATTCCCATTAATCTCCTCACCTTTCACCTTTAACCCATGACCTCTAGTTGTAGACACACCCAACCTCGGTGGAAAAAGCCTGCTTGTATTTACCCTATCTATGCCACTTATAATTTTGCATATTTCTATCTGATGTAAAGTTTCAGGAATAGTGGGAAAGGAGCAAAAAAGAAGTGCTGCATATATAACAGCACTATCAATAACAATTTCCATCGCTTTATTTTTGATCGACTGACTGAGTAGTAAAAGGCTGCTTTTCTTCAAACGAGGCATAACGAGGAATTCTCTGCATTTCCAGCATCTGCAGAATCCCCATGTCCAGTATTCCAGGTGCAGCTTCACCCTGTGCAATTGGAACAAAATCTAAACACTAATGGATATCCACCCATTTAAACTTGAACGTGTGGCCACTCATTCAAAACCTGGCCCCGTCACTGGGAAGAAAGACATGACATTTCTTCAAGGATGACGAATGTTGAAAGTTAAAATTCTTCTGAGGAAGAGCTGCAATATTTGGTTCTTCTACTACGGGAGAGGGAGGGTTGGGCTGGGTGAGGAAGCCCCTCAACTATTGTAATAGTACACCAACCCAGGGGGCTACTTGAGTTACTGTGCTATTGGTGTGTAGGAATGTAGTTTAGTTGTAGTTTATTATTATTATTATTATTATTATTACTATTACTATCATTATTATCATTGTATGATTATTTTTTTCTCAGCTCAAGCTGGTAAAACCTGAGATACAGGCATAGTCAAGCACACTCATATCTCAATTACTAGGAACTTTAGGACTATTCTAGTAGTATTTAGTATTGTGTCTTTCTGAAGATTTACATAAATATTGCTGTTTTGGCCCAATTGTTTAATGCTGTTGGGTAGTGACTTTGGGATGATGCCAGTGGTAGATATTACTATTGAGACAATAGTCTTTCAATTTTCTCTTTTAATTCAGCATACTTCTGATGTTTTGCACTTACTGATTTCTGTATGTTATGTGTGTTTGGAATGGTTATATCTATGAAATAAGTTGTTTTTGCTTGTTTATCCTGTAATATTATATTCGGACGGTCGTTATAGATTGCCCTATCTGTAATAACTGATACGTTGTAATATAATTAGTAGGATTCTGACTCTACAACTGGATCAAGCTTGTGTATATATTTATCTTTTCTTTAGACAAAGAGTGGTGAATCTGTGGAATTCTTTGCTATGGAGGCTAAGTACTTAAGTATATTTAAGTCAGAGGTTGATAGATTCTTTATAGGTCAGGGCATGAAGGGATACAGGGAGAAGGCAGGAGACCGGGCTGAGAGGAAAATGGGATCAGCTGTGTTGAAATGGCAGGGCAGATTCAATGGGCCAAATGGCCTGATTCTGCTTCTATATCTTGTGGTCTTACAGTTTTGAATTTATTGAATATGCCCTCAAGAAAATAAATCTCAAGGTTGGATATGGAGACGTATATGTACTTTGATAATAAATTTAATTCGAAAGTTGAACTTTGAACTACTAACTCGTATATCTCTGGACTTTGGGTGGAAAACTGGAGGACCCAGATAAAACCCACACATTATTATTTGCATGACTTGGTCTCTTTTGTATATTGGTTATTTGCCAGTCTTTGTTACATGTGGTTTTTCATCAATTCAATTGCATTTCTTTATTGTCCTTTGAAAAACTGCAAGAAAATTCATCTCTAGTTGTATATGGTGACATACATGTACTTTGATAATAAATTTACTTTGAACTTTGAAAGCAGTGGGCTTTGAATCTACGAATGTAAAGGCATTGTATATTTATTCTTGTAAATGATGACTTACTATGAACACAGCTCATCTGCTATGTAAACAAATATTATTTAGTACATTGTTCTTGGAACCCTTCCATGAAACTGCGACTATACAGCCTGGCGATAGAGATGTTTTTCCGAGTTCCTAGTGAAGGATCCCTGGTAGGGCTGTTGGTTAGAAAGGTCCAAGACAGAACAACGATGAAACACAGTGGTCACTTTATTAGGTACAGTTGCTTGCTAATGCAAATATCTAATCAGCCAATCACGTGGCAGCAACTCAATACATAAAAACAAGCAGACATGGTCAACAGCTTCATTTGCTGTTCAGACCAAGTATCAGAATGGGGAAGAAATGTGATCTATGTGACTTCGCCCGTGGAATGGTTATTGGTGCCAGATTGAGTGGTTTGAGTATCTCAGAAAATGCTGAACTTCTGGCATTTTGCTGCACAACCCTGTTACTACCCAGTCTCATTACATATGAAGTGCCAGTAGTGTAACATTGTTCACTTTTTAAGTTATATTATATAAATACCTTATCATTTGTTATTCAGTTCGAAGTACATATAAATCAATCAGGTATACAATATACAACCGTGAGATGCGTCTTCTTGCAGGTAGCCACAAAACAAAGAAACACAACAGAATCTGTTCAAAGAAAAGCCGACACAGCAAGACCATCAAACACCCATTGTGTGAAATAAAGAACAAGTTGGACAAACAATAAAAAACAAACAAATAAAGGATACTGAAGAGTCCCTGAACGTGAATCCACAGCCATGGATCCACTGAGGTGAGTGAAGCCAGTGCAGGAGCCCAATGGCTGCCGACCACACGTGGAATTAGTTCAGTGCTGTGCCGACGGTTGCAGGTCACAGCTGCAGAGTCAGTTC
Organism: Hypanus sabinus; assembly: GCF_030144855.1. Lineage (NCBI taxonomy): Eukaryota > Metazoa > Chordata > Chondrichthyes > Myliobatiformes > Dasyatidae > Hypanus > Hypanus sabinus. The sequence goes on along the minus strand of NC_082719.1, from coordinate 99,492,438 downwards.
AGCACTGAAGCGCCTTAATCAAATCATGTGAAGAGTTTAAAAAAAAGTAAACGAAAATACTGGGGCATGAACTGCAGTGTCCCCAAAAGTGAGCCGACAGCTGCGGAGCCCATTCTACGCCAAGGAGAGTGAAGCCTGTCAGGAGACTGATAGCTGCAGGGTAACCGTGGTTCTCAAACCCAACGGCATGAGACACAAGACTCCTGAACCCTCTGCCCACTGCCAACAATGAGAGGGGACTAGTCAAATGCAGGCAGACGCAGCTGAACACCCGATTGTTCCCGCTCTCGTCCTCAACCATTTTAATCTTGCTCAACACTTTAATTGGCGCGGAGTAATCGAGCCGACCACGGGTTTGTGTCCTGCCATTAGCAACCATCACAACATGCATCCATCCCCAGTGGTCAACATGGCTGCACTCTCTGCTCACATCCACATCGAAACCCCCAGGAGATTGCAGAAGCATCAGATAATTTAATCCGCTTTAAAAACATCCTTAAAGAGGAAATTTCAGGCTGCAGTTCAGAAGAAAAGGTATATTTAGACCAAGAAGAGTATCTAGCAGTTTTGTAATCTGTCTGCAGGATGTCATCATTGGTTGCCATTGGCACACATCAGCTAGTTATTTGTTGCCAGTGGGTAGGAGGTAATATTATTTTATATGTTATGTGTGTCAGTTATATGTACTTTGGTGTCCACCTTGGTCCAGAGGAAAGTTGCTTCATATTGTGATATACATGTGTACAGTTACACTTAAACTCGAATTTCAAAACTTACCTCTGACATCTCCAAGATATCTCCAATTACCATAAAATTATGTCCCCTTGTATTAGTCATTTCCACCCTGGGGAAAATGCACACAGTTCCCCAAAATGAGAACTAAAGACATCACATCTCAAAATCAGTGTATTACATGAGTCAAGGTTAACTTTTAAATTAACAAAGGAGAGTTTCTAGAACATGAATAAACTCTAATTATCTTTAGCTGATAACTTTGTAACATAGAGGAATTTTCGTAACATTATTGCAACCGAGTCAATTATAGCCACTATCAAGGTTAGTGGAACTTTATATGAGGTAATGTTCAATTAGCTTCAAAAATGCTTTTTCTTCTTTCCTTTACTGAAAACAATCTGTTTTGTTAAATTGTCACTATCTATAGGTACCTGAACAAGAGTAAACCTGGTTTATGAATCTAAGACTAAGGTCGACTGTAGATGCTGCACCCCAGTAGTCTATGTGATACGTAAGCCAGAGCAGTATGATGTGGAGTGAAAGCTGTTGTCCATGTAGCAGGCTCCCCCTCTCCGTGCATCTGACAAATCTAAAGGAACAGCAGAGACCGATGCAGTTTGGCACCAGTGGAGTCACAGGTATTTCTTTCTCCCCTCTCCCCACCTTTCGAATCTTCTCCTCAGCTATTTCTCTCCAGTCCTGCTGAAGGGTTTCAGCCCGAAACATCGACTGTACTTTTTTCCGTGGATGCTGCCTGGCCTGCTGACTTCCTCCAGCACTTTGTGTGTTGCTCAGATTTCCAGCATCTACAGATTTTCTCTTGTTAGTGTTGAACTCAACGTAAGATTGCCTTGGGGTCTGCAGCTCCAGAGTTTTCCTCAGGGTTTACACCCAAAGCTTCCCCTCTGAGTGGATATGGCCACAAGGCAGAGGAGGTTTGAGATGAGAGCTGCCAACCACGGCTAATGAGCCCCATCATCCAGAAGTTGTTGGCTTTAAGGCCTTTTTCCCTTCTCCTTTAATTAGAAATGCTTCTGCTGGACTTCGTAGCGAAGCCACACAGGAAGGCCGGGAGTTGAATGTGGTTATCAGAGGCTATTTGAGATTCACGCCATTGGGGGCATTTAATAGGCAGTGGGAGCTTAAATCCATTACCACCCCAGGTATAACAACATTAAGGAACTTAAGGTCTATGAATATTGGAATGTTCTTAAATTTGAGAAGAACAAGATGAGGTGTGTTTCTGTTTATACTTATCTAACCTGTGCCAAAGTAAAAGTTATCACCATTTTGATCAAAGAGCAGAATAGCCAGGTTCCAGGCCTTTCGGCCCAACGAGTTCATGCCGACCACCTTGTCCACCCACCTAGTCCTTCCTGTATTCGGGCCATGTTCCTCTAAGCCTCACCCCTGCACATTTCTATCCAAATGCTACTCAAATGATGCTGTTGTACCTGCCCAACCACTTCCTCTGGCAGCTCGCTCTATACTCCCACTGTCTTTTAAATATTTCCCCTCTCACCTTAAGTATACAGTATACCCTACACCCTGCTTGTTCTCTGCCACACTCCCCCCATTTTGCATTCCCCTACCACAGGGAAAAGAACCAGCATCAGAATCTGGTTTAACATCAGTGACGTGCGTCGTTAAATTTGCTGTTATGTGGCAGCTGTACATCACAATATAGAGTAACAAAAACTGTAAACTATAGTATATAGTGGAAAAAGTGAAAAACAAAGTAGTGAGGTAGTGTTCCTGGGTTCAATGTCCCATCCACCTTATCTATGCCTCCCATAATTTTAAACATTTCCATAAGGTCACCCTCATTCTCCTATTTTTAAAGGAATGAAAGCATAGACAGGCAAAGCTTTTCCTATATTCAGGCCTTCTAGTCCTGGCAACAGGCTTGTGGATCTTTTCTGTACTCTGTCCAGTTTAGCTACATCTTTCCTATCACAGGGTGACCAATACTGTACACAGTACTCCCAAGTGTGGCCTCACCAATGCCATATGCAATTACAACATAATCTCCCAACTCCTATACAATGCCCTGACCAATGATGGCCCACATGCTAAATTCCATTTTCACCACCCTGCCTACCAGTGATGCTGCTTTCAAGGAACTACACATTTGTACCCATAGGTCCCTCTGTTCCATTACACTCTCTGTTCCCTACCATTCATTGTATGTCCAAAATGCATCACCTCACACATCCCTGTATTGCAATCCATTTGCCACTCCTCAGCCCACTGCCCTAACTGATCAACATCCCTCTATAATCTATGAAAACCTTCTTCACTTGCGGCAACATCTTCTTGCTGATCAAGCATTGTGTGTTCACTTCCAAATAATTTATTTGCATTACGAATAACAGGGGTCTCAACATCAATGCCTGCAGCACACCACCAGTCACCAGCCTCAATTCCAAGACACACTCTTTAAACACAATCCTCCGCTTGCTACCTCTGAGCCAATTTTAAAGCTAGCTAACCAGCTCTCCCTGTATTTCATTAGACTGAACCTTCCAGACCAGCCTGCCAAGTGGGACCTTGTCAAAGCCCTTCCTAAAGTCTAAATAGATGACATCCACTACCCTACCCTCATCCACCCTCTTCAAAAAAAATTCTAAAAGATTAATCAAACAAGCCTGCTTATATAGACTCCTGCTAATCAGACTCTGTCAATCAAAATGTTGGTCAAACATGTCCCTCAGAATTTTAACCAGTGCCTTCCACACCACTGATTGTGATGGTATGCACCTGACCACACTAGCATCTGGGGCTTAGGGGCACCACTTCTCCAGAGTATGGATAGTTGACACTGTCCCTTTAAAGATTTGACCCTACACTAATTGGCGGCCATATTTTGGCACCAAGATTTGGATACTTAACGAGCACCTGAACTCAGGTTAGGGGATCTATCGTCAGTTCAACTTTAGTTCAGTCTGTGATTTCTGCCTCGTGATTCACGTTTAGTCTTGTCAGGATCTCATCTAGCATCTAGTCAAGAGTCTCATTCTCAAAATCGTGTCTCAATCCTCATCTTGGATACTCTAGCATTTAGGTCCTTACCATCCTCTCTTAGCCTCTCATCACATTGATGTCAGGCTGACCAGCCTGTAGTTCCCTGAGTTTGGATACACAGTAATGGTTTGATCACATGATACATTTTCCTTTTCAAGCGGAGGGAAGGCACATTGTTATGATCTGAAGTGCATCAGCTAAGAAATGGCAGAAACAAATACAATTATAACTTTCAAAATTAAATTAGAAATCTGCTCAGAACAAGTCGAGGCCTAATTTCATATTGAAAGTTGGTTGAGGCCTCCATTGATCTTGGATATTGCAACCTAGCTGTCTCGATACGCAAGCCTGGGCAGTATGATATGGGGAGCAAGCTGTTGCCCATGTAGCAAGGTTCCCATTCTCCACTCAACTGAAGAACCCAAAGGTCAGAGACCAATACAATTTGGAGTCACAGGAGTTGCCTGTCAGCATTGAACTCAATGTTGGACTGCCTTAGGGACTCCAGCTCCAGATTTTTCCCTCCAGGTTTATTCCTGAAGCCTTCCCCGTGAGTGGGTATAGCTGCAAGGCAGTGGAGGCTTGAGATCAGAGTTTTCTTTCTCCAGATGAGCTGCCAACCATGGCTGATGAGCCCCACCCATCTGCCTGGTGACTGGTTTTAAGGTCCCAGTAGCCCGCATTTGCCCCTTCTTCTGAGAGTAGAAATGATTCTACTGGGCTTAGTAACTAAGCCACATGAAGGCCAGAAGCTGGAATTGGTTGTCAGAGGCTATTTGAGGCCCATGCCATTGGGAGCATTTAATAGGTAGCAGAGCTTGTCCCCATTACTACCCACAGCTGTAACAGCCTTAAGGAATCCATATTGAAAGCAATGGTCAAAGAATAAGGTGGAAGGACTGATTCAATTAAAGAAAAACTACTCATGTTGGACATACCTTTCTGATAATTGGTGAATGACACACATTCACTGTTTCTCTCTACTCAGTCCAATCACTCAAGGCGAGTACGATGTTCTCCCAAGAGGTTATTCTTTTAATGGAGAGTGCCTGTGCATGAGTTTGTTTAACATGGGGAGGCTGATTCAGAGGCATCAACCACACGATTATTGACAGATCAGGGTCAGGGTCCAGTGGCATGGAGTGCAGGATGACTGGGGACCATTCAGTGCTGCCTCCTTCCACCTTCACTGCTGTTGTGATGGGTCACCATCTTCTGCCACTGTTGAGGTCTTGGTTGGATCACTATTTGTCTGAAACCTCCCCCTTAACCTTACTGCCATGGGTGACCTTACCAGGAGCCAAGCTCCAGATGGCATCACTCTCAGGATCTTAGGAATTTACAAACTTCTCCACTCCAAGGAGTACCCACAGAGAAGGATACTACCTACCCACCATTACTCCTCTGAATTTTGTTTGCTATTTTTGTGCTTCCCAACAGGTCTATTGTTATTATTCAGCAGCCCAGGACTTCCTTACACATTATCAACCGGACTGCCAAAGATTGTAGTTGTGTATGATTGTTTGATGGCTCTGGGCCAGTACTCATTAGAGTTTAGAAGAATGAGAGGGATCTTACTGAAACCTCTCAAATTTTGAGAGACATAGATAGAATGGATGTGGAGAGGATGCTTCCTATCATGGCAGAGTTGGGGACCAGAGGGAGCAGCCTCACTCATCCGCTTCAAGATTTGATGCATTGTGCATTCAGAGATGCTCTTCTGCACACCGCTGTTGTAACACATGGTTATTTGAGTTACTGTCCTATTCCTGTCTATTTGAACCAGTCTGGTCATTCTCCTCTGACCTCTCTCATTGACAAGGCAGTTTCACCCACAGAACTGCCACTCACTCACTGAATGTTTTTTGTTTTTCGCACCGTTCTCTGTAAACTCTAGAAAGCAATTGTGTGTGAACATATCAGGAGACCAGCAGTTTCTGAGACACTCAGAACACCCTGTCTGGCACCAACAATCATTCCCCGGTCAAAGTCACTTAGATCACAATTCTTCCCCATTCTGATATTTGATTTGAACAACAACTGAACCATATGTAAAGAGATGATGTAGAGTTTATACCTGAGGAACAACCTTTAAATTCGATCCTCCACTTCGTACCTCCAAGCCAACTTTGAATCCACCTAAATTTCATGGGACTGAATCTTCCAGACCAGCCTGCCAAATGAGACCTTGTCAAAGGCTTTCCTGAAGCCTAGATAGCTAGCATCTACTACCCTACCCTATTCAAAAAATAGTAAGTTTCATCAAACATGACTGCCCATGCAACCTTCTCCTAATCAGACTCTATCTGTCAAAATGCTGATTGATTGTGTTCTCAGAATTCCAACCAGAATTTTTCCTACCACTGTTTGTTATTGTACACACCCAACTCAGATTGTTGCCTGTGAAACTGGTCATCAATATTTCCGCTCAATAAATTGTCCCTTAGCATTTGGCAAAACTATGCCAGCCAGTGGTGTAGTGGCATTTGCACCTGAATTCAGGGCGAGCAACGTTCTCTCTTGCATCTTTTGCACCTGAATTCGGGGTGAGCAATGTTCTCTTTTGCATCTTTTGCTATTAATGCACAAAGGGATTTAAACCGCACACAGTTTGAGTCTTGACAGATTTACAAAGAGAGGGTAAATGCTAAAGACAAAGTAGAAAAAATGAAGTAAGCAACTTAAATACATTCATTATCTTCTTCAACTTCATGTCTTTTATGTAATAAAGCTACAAAATCAGTACTGTATGCAATGATTTCCAAATAAAATACCTATCTGGATATTTTTTCAACTAGCTTTGTAATTATATCAGTTTTGCTTGACCATTTCAAACTACTTTAATAATATGTGAAAAGATTGATATTATTACATGCTTTTGTGTAGTATATGAGAAATAAGACTCATTAAAGAATATTATTTTATTCCTTTTAAACAAGGAACAGCAAACTTGACTGGGTAGTTTATCATCCTTAGAATAGCTTCAGGTTTACTTCTACTTAAAAACTCAGTGCGCACATGTTGATGTCACTGGGCAAAAAATCGCACAGCACAAGATTTTTGCATACACAGATCATTACGAATTGGAGGGAATGTTGGAGGCAAGTGGTCCCAGGTTTGAATTCCTTGCATGTTTTCCATCCCTGTTGGGTTAAGCATCAAGCTGGCAACTCGGCACCATAAAAACAGACAGATTGCTAAAGAAACGGCAGGGTTGTGCCCAGTATGCCATAAGGCACGGAAAGGAACAACAACATCCTAGGAGAGACTATGCAAAAGAAGAGCAGACTAGCCAGCTTCATAGAAAGTGATAGGAAAAGTGTTGGACATCCTACTAAAGAACTTCTAGAAATTAAAAATTCATTAATGAATAGGTAAGCGTGAAGACCCACATTCAAAGTTTCAGGAACAGCTACTTTTCCTCCGCCATCAGATTTCTGAATGATCCATGAACCCATGAACACTACCTCACTATTTTGATCTCTTTCTCTATTAATTATTTATTTTTAAATTGCTTATTGAAACTTGTCATATTCATGTTATGTATTGCACTGTACTCCTGGTGCAAAACTACACATTTCATGACATACGCCTGTGATATCAAACCTAATTCTGCTTCTGATAAATTTATAAAGAATTGTCTTGTTCAACCAAGCTTATTACATTTCTGCATGTTACAGAAAAAGTAGGCATTGGTGATAGTCGAAGTAATAGATCCAGATTTTAAAAAAGACTTTGATAAAGAATTAATGAATGTAAGAAAATGTGGAGCAGAGGAACAAGTGCAGAGTGGATTGCGACCTCACTTGAAGTAGAAGCCAAGAGTGGAAGTAAGGGGTGGTCAGTCAAAGATGGTGTTGGAACATTCCACAGGATCAGTACTGGGACCACCACTGTTCACTTTTTGTAATTAACAATTTGGACATTGGAATCATAAACCCAATCTTTAGATATATGGGTGCCATAAAGTTGTGGGGGGGTATTCAGTTATGAAAATACCTGTAACAAATTACAATGGAACGTTAGTAAATTTAGAGAGCATCTATGGAAGGAAATGAACAGTTGATGTTTAAGGTGAAGACTTTTCATTAGGACTAGAAAGAAAGAGGACAGAATCCAGAATTAAAAATGTTAGGGGAGGGAGGAGTAGATTTTTACAGAGTGGAGTCAATGGGAGTGTTCCTGCTCCCATTGGTGAAGGCTAATGATCATAAACGTAAGAATGTCACCAAAAAATACTAGTAGAATTTAGAGAAGTCTGCTTTACTGAAGGAGTTGTGGAAATGTGGAACTCTGCTATGGAGAGCAGCTATAGTGAACGTTGTAGTTCAAGTTCAAGTTTAAGTTTAATTGCCATTTAACTACACATGAATACAGCCTAAAGAAACAAAAGTACTCTGGGGCCAAGGTGCAAAACATAGTACTAACAGTCATGCACTGCATAAGGTGCATTTAGCACATATAAGAGGGCAATAAAATACAGTCACACAGGGAAATATGTAGTCCAAGTCCCAGAGTCCATGAATGTTGCAACAGTCTACAGTTGAACACAGTATGGTTTCACTTCTACCAAGTGAACACTGGAGGGCAGGCTGGACACCAACACCTTTCTGCTGGTTGGCTGCAAAAGGCGACATCACAGCTCATGGCCTTGTCCTCAATATGACCGAGACCACACAGTCCCCCTTCTGTCCACACACACAACTCCCCAATAAACCAGAGAAATGGGTTTGCAGTATTCCACATTGGACATTGTCATTTTCCAACAGGGTCTTACACTCACAAGAAAAGTGTTGAATACAATCACTCACTGTTAGACTGCCTGCCACCTTTGTACACTGACTCTGATGCCTCTCTGTCACAGACAACATCACGGTCTGTGCAAAGTCCTGCTCCTTTAATTTCTCCGCCAATGAGCAATTCACTGATGGGGTAGACCTGCAGTACTTTAAGTTTGTGATGTCCAGCAGGGTTTGCAATTGTAAAAGACATATATTTTAAAAAGATAGACTTTTGGTTGGAAATGTGACTGCAAAGGGCAGGGGCAGAAGCCAGAATAAGAAGATGGGGTGATGTGGAGGAGTACCAGCTGGGAGGGGTAGTGGAATGAAGAAAGAAGCTGGGTGGGGATAGGTGGAAGTGGTAAAGAGCTGAAGAAGAAGGAATTTGATAGAAGAAGAAGACAGTCCGCCATGGAATAAAGTGAAGGAGGTGAGGGACCATAGGGCTGCCATCTTAACAGAATTGAGAAATTATAAATATACCTAGATGGAGGCTGGACAAGCAAATAAGGGAATAAAGGTTTATCCAACTGAACTTAAATGAAGAATGATCAGAGGAAGCATAGTGGGGCATAAGCTCAGTATGGATTTGGATAGACTGAACAGTCACTCCTCGACGCTTCTTTTCCATTTCCAGAATTTTAAAGTGTTGTTCTTGTCCTCCTGGCAATTCACATTAACGAAACAAATGCCATCCACATCTACTTCTACATTTAACAAATATGCAGAATTCACCAGTGGTTACTAATGGAAGGGGAACATTTGCTGCCATTATATAGCTTTCTCCTTCCTCAGTTGATAAGGCCATTAAGAACATCACAATTACAGTCTGAGTTGGATGCAGACACCTGAGAACTACTTGGTGACCAGTGTACTATATATTTTTGCCCATGGCCTCCTCTACCTCCATGATGAGAACAAACTCAGGTTGGAGGAGCAACAACTCTTATTCCGTCTGGGTAGCCTCTAACATGATAGTATGAAAATTGCTTTCTGTAACCTCTGGTAATCTCTCACAAGCCCCCGTCCGTTCCCCATTCTGGTTCCCCTCTCCCCCTTTTCTACTCACCTTCACTTCACCTCCTTATTGAACCACTCCCCCTTCCTTTTATTCCATGGTGTACTGTGCTCTCCTCTCAGATTCCATCCACTTAAGCCCAAAGGTGGCTGAAGAGAATGTGGAGGCATTAGGAATGATTTTTCAAGAATCAAAACATTCTGGAATTGTTCTGGAAGACTGCAAAATTACAAACGTCACTTCACTTGTCAAGAAGGGAGAGAGACAGAAGAAAGGAAACTTTAGGCTAGTTAGTCTGACCTCAGTGGTCCAGAAGATGTTGGAGCCGACCATTAAGTATGTGGTTTCTGGGCACTTGGAGGCACATGATAAAATAGGCCATAGTCAGTATGGTTTCTGTTGCGGCTGGGCAGCTAGATATCAATTAAATAAAAGCACGCACACGGGAGATAGCTTTAACTGGTGTATTCACATTGCAGCAAGAGAGAGCAGATCAATGCGCGTGCATAGACAACAGTCCATACGTAGTGCTAAGTGGAGTCATTGCTTTAAAAGAAATAGACCCCCGCATTACACTTCCTCCCACTTTAGATTAATGCAACATAAAACTGGATATGTACAAAATTTCAATTTCCCTTTCATAAGCTCATATTCTAAGTAAACATAAACAGTCCATAACTAACTACACTCTGCTAAAGATTCAGTTTTTTGGATGGCGTTATGTTTCTTTCAGGATAGAAACATAGAAAACCTACAGCACAATACAGGCCCTTCGGCTCACAAAGCTATGCCGAACATGAAATTACCTGGCATTACCCATAGCCCGCTATTTTTCTAAGCTCCATGTACCTGTCCAGGAGTCTCTTAAAAGACTTTATCGTATCTGCCACCACAACCATCACCGGCAGCCCATTCCATGCACTCACCACTCTCTGCGTAAAAACCTTACCCCTGACATCTCCTCTGTACCTACTTCCAAGCACCTTAAAACTATACCCTATCATGCTAACAATTTCAGCCCTGGGAAAAAGCCTCTGACTATCCACATGATCAATGCCTCTCATCATCTTATATACCTCTATCACGTCACTCCAAAGAAAAAAGGCTAAGTTAACTTAACCTATCCTCATAAGGCATGCTCCCCAATTCGGGCAACATCCTTGTAAATCTCCTCTGCACCCTTTCTATGGTTTTCACATCCTTCCTGTAGCGAGGCAACCAGAACTGAGCACAGTACACCAAGCAGGGTCTGATATAGCTGCAACATTACCTCTCAGTTTCTAAACTCAGTCCCACGATTGATGAAGGCCAATGCACCGTATACTTTCTTAACCACAGAGTCAACCTGCGCAGCAGTTTTGAGTGTCCTATGGATTCGGACCCCAAGATCCCTCTGATCCTCCACACTGCCAAGAGTCTTAGCTGCTTAGCAAAATAAGAGCCCATAGAATTACAGGGAAGTTAATCGTGTGGGTGGAGCATTGGCTGGTCAGCAGAAGACAGAGAGCAGGACTGAAGGGATTCTATTCTGGCTGCCGGTTACCAGTGGAGTTGCACAGGTGTCAGAGTTGGGACTGTTACTTTTTACAATGTATGTCAGTGATTTGGACTATGGGATTAATGAATTTGTGGCTAAATTTGCTGATGATACAAAGATAGGTGGAGGAGCGGGTAGTGTTGAGGAAACAGAGAGCCTGCAGAGAATGGGCAAAGAAGTGGCAAATGAAATACAATGTTGGAAAGTGTATGGTCATGCACTTTAGTGGAAGAAATAAATGAGCAGATTATTATTTAGATGGGGAGAGAATTCAAAATGCAGAGATCCAAAGAGACTTGGGAGTCCTTGTGCAGGATAACCTGCAGACTGAGTTGGTTGTGAAGAAGGCAAATGCAATGTTGGCATTCATTTCTAGAGCAGGGATGTGATGTTGAGGCTCTATAAGGCACTCGCGAGACCATGTTTGGAGTATTGTGTGCAGTTTTGGTCTCCTTATTTTAGAAAGGATATACTGACATTAGAGAGGGCTCACAGAAGATTCACAAGAAAGATTCCAGGAATGAGAGGGTTACTGTATGAGGAACATCTGGCTGCTCTTGGGCTGTATTCCCTGGAGTTCAGGGGAATGGGTGGGGGGAATCTCATATAAACATTCCAAATGTTAAAAGGCCTGGACAGACCAGATAAAGCAAAGTTATTTCCCATGGTAGGGGATTCTAGAACAAGAGGGCACAACTTCAGGATTGAAGGACGTCCTTTTAGACCTGAGATGCAGAGAAATTACTTTAGTCAGAGGGGGGTAAATCTGTGGAACTTGTTGCCATGAGCAGCTGTGGAGGCCAAACCAGTACATCAAAGGGTGTTATGTCCGTAGCCCCCTCCTTTGTGAGAATCGCAAGATCACTGTTGGGTTGAGTCAAGGGGTCCAGGAAATGGGAAAAGAGATGTGCAGGCTGGCTCGTTTCCCCGGCAATGTAAAGCTCCAGGACATGGCCATTGTCTCTTGGAGACCAATTTGTAGATTGAGCTACTATACTAAGTGAACGCCCTCAGGCAAAGTGGGCTGGTTGAGGGAGAGAGTGCACACCCCCAACCTGATTGACATCTACGACCCTGCAAGTCAGGATAAAAGAGGGTCTGTAGGAACACCAGTAGAAATGTTAAGCGACCACGTAACAGCAGGAAGTCATCGGAAGGAGGCCACGTGCATTCAGTTCCGTTACTGGAATTGGTGGCTGGAACCAAGGAAAATGGCTTTTAGCTAACAACAGGGAAACCCACTCCCCTGACTCAATGGATTGGCATCCTAAAAGACCTGGGCAAGTTTTTAAACCGCCACTCTCTTAAACCCAAAACGCTGCAGTATGAACAACCTAACAGCGACTGTTATATTTCCATCGGACAATACATTATCCCCTAGACAACGATAGAGCTATTTCTTATTGGTTATTATTATACCCGCGCTTTAGATTTAGTATTGACGATGTATATTATCTGTATGTTTGCATTAATCTTATTTTTGTGCCCTTTATCAATAAATACTTTTAAAAATAGTACCATCAGACTTCAACGGACCTCTCTATCTTTGCTGGTAAGTGATCCAGTTACAGGATTTCGTAACAAGGGTAAGGGGTGAAAGCAGGGGATGACTGTATGAAGTGGGTCAGCCCATGATTAAATGGCAGAGTGGACGATGGGCCAAATGACCTACTTCTTCTCCTATATTTTATGGTCTTACCATTAATACTATATTCTGCCATCATATTTGACCTACCAAAATGAACCACCTCACACTTATCTGGTTTGAACTTCATCTGCCACTTCTCAGCCCAGTTTTGAATCCTATCAATGTCCCGCTGTAATCTCTGACAGCCCTCCACACTATCCACAACACCTCCAACCTTTGTGTCATCAGCAAATTTACTAACACATCCCTCCACTTCTTCATCCAGGTCATTAATAAAAATCATGAAGAGTAGGAGGTCCCAGAACAGATCCCTGAGGCACACCACTGGTCACTGACCTCCATGCAGAATATGACCCGTCTACAACCACTCTTTGTCTTCTGTGGGCAAGCCAGTTCTGGATCTACAAAGCAATGTCCCCTTGGATCACTTGTCTCCTTACTTTCCCAATAAGCATTGCATGGGGTACCTTGTCAAATGCCTTGCTGAAATCGATATACATTACATCTACTGCGCTTCGTACATCAAAGTGTTTAGTCACATCCTCAAAAAATTCAGTCAGGCTTGTAAGGCACGACCTGCTTTTGACAAAGCCATGCTGACTATTGTTAATCATATTATGCCTCTCCAAATGTTCATAAATCGTGCCTCTCAGGATCTTCTCCATCAACTTACCAATCACTGAAGTAAGACTCACTGGCCTATAGTTTCCTAGGATATCCCTACTCCCTTTCTTGAATAATGGAACAACATCCGCAACCCTCCAATCCTCCAGAATTTTTCCCATCCCCATTGATGATGCAAAGATCATTGTCAGAGGCTCAGCAATCTCCTCCCTCACCTCCCACAGTAGCCTGGGGTACATCTCATCCGGTCCCGGCGACTTATCCAACGATGCTTTCCAAAAGCTCCAGCACATCCTCTTTCTTAATAACTACATGGTCAACTTTTGCAGTCCACTGTAAGTCATCCCTACAATCACCAAGATCCTTTTTCACAGTGAATACTGAAACAAAGTACTCATTAAGTACCTCTGCTATCTCCTCTGGTTCCATAGCACCTCTGGAGATGTGGAATGACATTTGATTTGGCAGGTGTCTTGTCAAAGACAGCATTCTCAGTGTTACGTTGCTGTCAATGACATGATCATCACTGAGAGGTAAGTCTGGTGGCTGTGAGGTGTCCATCTTGTTGGATGCAGTTGGCTCAGATGTGTTCTTTGGTCACGCATCCAGTATCTGTTCTAGAGGACATCTCCATGCCTGATCTCCAACATCCACTGTTTACATCAGTGGTCCAGTTCTTTTAGCTGGGGGCTAGTTGTCTTCTTGGTCTTCTAGGACTTCCTGTCCAACCTTGATCCTGATACACTTGGTAACTGATAGAACTGTTTATTCTGGATTCAGGAGGTGTACGCGAGATCTCAGATTCCTGCTCACAAACAGCAATGCAGGTGTTCGATTTGTTTTCGCATGAACAGAGTTCTGATACACAAAAAGGAATTTGTCCACCTTGTGTTGTAGAGAAATGTTCTCCTTGTCCATTCCTTTAATGGACTTCTTGACGGTTTAGATAAACTTTTAGCTATCCGATTCAATGTTGGGTGGTGTGGAGCTGACTTGAAATGTCCGATGCCATTTTTCTTCATAAGTAGCCTGAATTCTTCTGATGAGTATTGTGGTTGTTTGTTGCTCACAATTTGTTGAAGTAAGCCATTCCTGGTAAGATAGTCCTCAGAACGGAAACCATCTATTCTGAGATGGTTGACTTCATTGTTATGACTTCTGGCCACTTTGACTGAGCATCCACAGCAATCAGAAACATGCAGTCCATGAATGGCCCAACAAAGTCAATATGTACTCTTTGCCATAGTGACAACAACCACTCCCACTAGTGTAATGGTGCCTGTGAGGGTGCATCTTGAACTTCTTTGCATCTCAAACAGGTTTCAGCTAAGTCTTCAATCTGTTTATCTATACCCGACCAGCCCACATAGCTCTGAGTAAGACTCTTTATCTTAACTGTACCCAGGTGTTCTTCATGCAGAGTCTCTAACACTCTGGTGCACAATTTAGAGGGAATCACAACACGAGATCCACACATCAGCACTCTTTGACATACGGACAGTTGGTCTCACTTCACTGAGATCTTTGGAAACATAGGGTTTCCACCCTTGTATGGTGATTTCCTAGACCTTTGACAATGTCAGGTCATTCCTTGTTTCTCTTTGTATTTCTGAATTTGTTACTGGCAACTGATCCACCAATGCAGTGTGGAACACTTCTGTTGGATCACAGTATGAAGATTGTTCTTCTTCAGTTGCCAAGAGTGAAATACGTGATAAGCCATCAGCATTGTTTTGTTGTTTGCTACCCTTGAACTCTATGTCATACAAATGGGCTCCTAAGAGTAATGCCTAACGTTGTATCCTGGTAGCACCCATCACTGGAATTCCCTTCCTGGGATTGAAAATGGACACAAGGAGCTGGTGATCTGTCACTGGTGTAAACTTTTGCCTGTAGAGGTAGCGGTGGAACTTCTTTATTCCCCATACTAAACTAAGGGCCTCTCAGTCAATCTGTGCATAGTTGTGTTCGGCACTCGTCAGTGATCTTGAAGCAAATGCAATCGGCCATTCAGATCCGTATTTCATAGTGTCTGACAAAACGTCTCCAGTGCCATAAGGGGATGCATCGCACCCCAGTCTGATGGGCAGAGATGGGTCATAATGGGTGATTAGTTAATCTGATGTCACTAGTGTCTTCATTTCATTGAATGCTTTTTCACATCTTTCTGACTTTCTCTTTTTGACCCAGTTTGCAACAATGGCTGCAGCACTGTAGTAATGTTTGGGAGAAACTGGTGGCAGAAGGTTTCAAGGCCTAAGTATGATTTGAGCTGCAACGTTGCTTCAGTCTTCTCTTGTGACTTACGTAAGCCATACTTGTCAACGACACATCTGCAATGTGAGATTTTCTTTTTGAAAAATTCACATTTCTCTCTCTTTGCACGCAGACCATACTCACTCAGGCTGGTAAGCACTTTACCAAGGTTCTGGAGGTGGTCTTTATCATTCTTGCCAATCGCAATGATGGGACTTGCCACATTGATAACATTTTTGTTTTTTGCACTACTCAGGGACATTCTATGCATTTTATATTCTAACCTTCTTTTCTGTAGTTCTGCTGCATCCTTTTCTGGAGTCTCTAATGATATTGCAATGGTCAGAATCAGAATCAGGTTTATTATCACCGGCAAGTGACGTGAAATTTGTTAACTTAGCAGCAGCAGTTCAATGCAATACACAATCTAGCAGAGAGAGAAAAATAATAATAATAAATTAAATAAAAAAGATAATAATACATAAACAAGTAAATCAATTACATACATTGAATAGATTTTAAAAAGTGCAAAAACAGAAATACTGTATATTAAAAAAATGTGAGGTAATACCCAAAGATTCAATGTCTATTTAGGAATTGGATGGTAGAGGGGAAGAAGCTGTTCCTGAATCACTGTGTGCCTTCAGGCTTCTGTACCCTCTACCCGATGGTAACAATGAGAAAAAGGCATGCCCAAGGTGCTGGGGATCCTTAATAATGGACACTTCCTTTCTGAGACACCGCTCTGTAAAGATGTCCTGGGTACTTTGTAGGCTAATACCCAAGATAGAGCTGACTAGATTTACAACCTTCTGCTGCTTCTTTTGGTCCTGTGCGGTAACCCTTCCATACCAGACAATGATGCAGCCTGTCACGGTACAACTAGAGAAGTTTTTGAGTGTATTTGTTAACAGGCCAAATCTCTTCAAACTCCTAATAAAGTATAGCTCTGTCTTGCCTTCTTTATAACTACATTGATATTTTGGGACCAGGCTAGATCCTCAGAGATCTTGACACCCAGGAACTTGAAGCTGCTCACTCTCTCCACTTCTGATCCCTCTATGAGGATTGGTATGTGTTCCTTTGTCTTACCCTTCCTGGAGATCACAAACAGCCCTTTTGTCTTTCTGACGTTGAGTGCCAGGTTGTTGTTGTGGCACCATTTCACTAGTTGGCATATCCCACTCCTATACGCCCTCTCGTCACCACCTGAGATTCTATCAGCAATGGTTGTATCATCAGCAAATTTGTAGATGGTATTTGAGCTATGCCTAGCCACACAGTCATGTGTATACGGAGTGTAGAGCAGGGGGCTAAGCACACACTCCTGAGGTGTACCAGTGTTGATCGTCAGTGAAGAGGATATGTTATCACCAATCCACACAGACTCTGGTCTTCCAAGTTAGGAAGTCGAGGATCCAAATGCAGAGGGAGGTACAGAGTCCCAGGGTCTGTGACTTCTCAATCAGAATTGTGGGAAAGATGTTATTAAATGCTGAGCTATAGTCTTTCTGATGCATTAAGGGACAGGTCAATGCCTACTCTAAAGTTAGGTCTCTTTCTGACAGTAGCCTCCTTTGGGTGTTCTGACTGTGCATGCAACATACAAGCCTATCCAATAATGCATCAGGAAGTCCATCTTTAAAGTCGCAGTACTGGGAAAGTTTGAGCAGTTTTGCAATGTATTCAGAAATGCTTTCATGCTTGAACTATTCCTTGGGTAAAAAGTAAGTCTCTCAGATATTACCAGCGGTTTAGGGCTCAAGTGATTTTGCAAAATTGTAACAATTCCGTCGTACATCTTGCTTGCTGGCTTTTCGGAGGTTACTAAGTTGCATAAGGGACCCATTATGCTAAGAAGTGAGGGGCTTTCTTTTCCTCATTCATGTTGTTAGCATTACAATACAGTTCAACTCTCTTGATGTACGACTCCCAGCTTTCATTAGCCCTATTGAATTCATCAAGTTTCTTGGCTAAAGCCAGCGCCACGTTATTTTCACTTTAACTTTGTTAGTTGTGCGTCTTCCACTGTGTACTGTGCAGTTACTCACATGTCACTTTGTTAGCGTCTGTAGTAGTTTTCTCCATACTGTTTAACTCTTTCCTCTCACTGTCTTATCCCGTAATCATGCCAGAACTGTCAGTGCAGTCCTCTGACATTTAGGTTCGTACTAATCAACTATTTGTTGTGTCTGTGTAACTACATAACAATTATATAATTGCTCATGTTGGAGATGGCTTTACCTGCTGTATTCACATTGCAGCAAGAGAAAAAGAGGGAGAACAGGTCAATGTGCATGCATAGACAACAGATAATACACATGCGTAGACAACAGTCCATTCATAGTGCTAAGAGGAGTCATTGCTCTAAATGAAATAGATCAGTACATCACAGTTTCCGCAAGGAAAAATCTTGCTGACAAATCTGATGTAACTCTTTGAAGAAGTAACAAGCAGGATAGACAAAGGATAAGCGGTTGATGTCATCTACTTGGAGTTTCAGAAGGCCTTTAAGAAGGTGCTCAACAAGCCATGAACCCATGGCATTACAGGAAAGATTCTAGCATGGATAAGGAAGTGCCTGATTAGCAGGAGGCATAGAGTGGGAATAAAGGGAGCCTTTTCTGATTGGCTGCCGTTGACTAGTGGTGTTTCACATGGGTTTGTGTTGCAAGTGACTCTTTTTATGTTATATGTCAATGATTTGGATGATGAAACTCACTGTTTTGTTGCAAATTTTGCAGATGATATGATGGTAGGCAGAGGGGAGGGTAGTTTTGAGGGAGTAGAGAGGCTACAGAAGGACTTAGACAGATGAGGAGAATAGGCAAAGAAATGGCAGATAGAATACAGTGTTGGGAAGTGTATGGTCATGCACTTTGGTAGAAGTAATGAAAAGGTTGATTACGTCCTAAATGGAGAGAAAATACAAAAATCTGAGGTGCAAAGGGACTTTGAAGTCCTTGTGCAGGATTCCCTAAAGGTTAATTTGCAGGTTGAGTCTGTGGTGAGGAAGGAAGATGCAATGCTCGCATTCATATCAAGAGGTCTGGAATATACAGTGAATGCAAGGATGTAATGTTGAGACTTTATAAACGAGTAGTGAGGCCTCATTTGGAGCATTGTGAGTAATTCTGGGCCCTTTATCTTAGAAAGAATGTGCTGAAACTGGAGAGGGTTAAAAGGAGGATCAAGAAGATGATTCCAGGATTGAACGGCTTATCATAAGAAGAGTGCTTGATAGACCTGGGCCTGTATTCACTGGAATTCAGAACTGAAACCTATCGAATGTTGAAAGGCTTTGATAGAGTGGATATGGTGGGAGAGACTAAGACAAGAAAACATAGCCTCGGAATAGTGGAGGTTCCTCTTAGAATGGAGATGAGGAGGAATTTCTTTTGCCAAGGAGTGGTGAATCTGTGGAAGCCGTCTTTGTGTTTTTTTTTAAGGCAAACCACTCCTCTCGCCTAGTTTCACCAATCACCTGCCTGCTTGTACTCTTTCGCTTTCCCACCTTCTTATTGTGGCTTCTTCCCTCTGCCCTTCCAGTCAAGTCTTCCAGTGTGTCCAACAAAAAGACCATAATTCTATAAGATGTAGGAGCAGAATTAGGCCATCTGCCCATTGAGTCTGATCCACCATTCAATCATGGCTGATACTGTCTTATTCTCCTCCTAAGCCCCAGTACTCGGCCTTCTCCCCATAAACTTTGATGCCATGTCTAATCAAGAATTGATCAATCTCTGCCTTAAATACACCCAACGACCTCACCTCCACAGCTGCATATGGCAACAAATTCCACAATTCACCTCCCTTTGGCAAAAGAAATTTCTCCACCTCTCTGTTTTGAAAGGGCACCCTTCTATCCTGAGGCTGTGCCCTCTTGTCTTATACTCTCCCACCTTGGGAAACATCCTTTCCACATCTACTCTGTCTCGGCCCTTCAACATTCAAAAGGTTTCAATGAGATCCCCCCTCATTCTCTGAATTCCAGCAAGTATAGACACAGAGCCATCAAATGTTCCTTATATGATAACCCTTTCATTCCTGGAACCATCCTTGCGAATCTCCTCTGAACCCTCTCCAATGCCAGCACATCTTTTCTAAGATGAGGGGCCCAAAACTGTTCACAATACTCAAGGTGAGGCCTCACCAGTGTCTTATAAAGCCTCAGCATCACATCCCTGCTCTTCTATTCTAGACCTCTTGAAATGAACACTAACATAGCATTTGCCTTCCTCACCACCAACTCAATCTGCAAGTTAACCTTTAGGATGTTCTGCACAAGGACTCCCAAGTCTCTTCGCATCTCATATTTTTGCAGTTTCTGCCCGTTTAGAAAATAGTCCGCATATTTATTTCTACTACCAAAATGCATGACCATGCATTTTCCAACATTGTATTTCATTTGTCACTTTCTTGTCCATTCTCCTAATCTGTTTAAGTCCTTCTGCATCCTACCTGTTTCCTCAACACTACCTGCCCCTCTACCAATCTTCATATCATCTGCGAACTTGGCAAAAAAAGCTATTATATTCCATCATCTAAATCATTTACATATAGCATAAAAAGAAGTGTTCTCAACACTGAGCCCTACGGAACACCACTATTCACTGGCAGCCAACCAGAAAAGAATCCTTTTATTCCCACTCGCTGCCTCCTACCATGTTAGTAACTTTCCTGTAATAGCATGGACTCTTAACTTGATAAGCAGCCTCATGAATGGCACCTTGTCAAAAACCTTCTGAATGCCCAAATACACAACATCCACTACATCCCCTTTATCTATCCTGTAATTTATCTTGTAATCTCCTCCAAGAATTCCAATAGGTTCATCAGGCAGGATTTTCTCTGAAGGAAACCATACTAACTTTGTACCATCTTGTCACTATCGTGTCACCAAGTACTCCATCACCTCATCCTTAACAATTAACTGTTACATCTTCCCAACCACTGAGATCAGGCTAACTGGTCTATAATTTCCTTTCTGCTGCCTTCTTCCTTTCTTAAAGAGTGGAGTGACATTTATAATTTTCCAGTCCTCTGGCACCATGTCAGACTCCAATGATTTTTGAAAGATCATTTCTAATGCCACCACAGTCTCTAATGCTACCTCTTTCAGAACCCTAGAGTACAGTTCATCTGGTCCAGGTGACTTATGTACCTTTAGGTCTTTCAGCTTTTTGAGCACCTTCTCCCTTGTAATAGTAACTGCACCCACTTCTCTTTTTTCACACACTACAACATCAGGCATACTGTTAGTGTCTTCCACAGTGAAGACTGATGCAAAATACTCATTTAGCTCATCAGCCATCTCCTTGTCCCCTGTTATTATTTCTCCTGCTTCATTTTCTAGAGGTCCTATATCCACTCTCATTTCTCTTTTACTTTTAACAATTTTTTAAAAAACTGTTACTATCTACTTTGATATTATTTGCTAGTTTGCTTTCATATTTCATCATTTCCCTTGTAATGATTTTTTTAGTTGCTCTCTGTAGGTTTATAAGAACTTCCCAATCCTCAATCTTCCCACTTATTTTTGCTTTGTTGTATGCCTTTTTTTTTTTGCCTTTACTTCTCTTGTGAGCCATGGTGGTACTATTTTATCATTTGAGTATTTCTTCATTTTTGGAATACATGTCCTGAACCTTCCTCATTTTCCACAGAAACGCATGCCATTGTTACTCTGCTGACATCCCTGCCAGCAGCTCCTTCCAATTTACTTTGGCCAAATCCTCTCTCATACCACTGTAATTTCCCTTACTCCACTAAAATACTGCTACATCAGACTTTACTTTCTCCCTATCAAATTTCAAGTTGAACTCAATCATATTGTGATCACTGGTTCCTAACAGTTCTTTTACCTTAAGCTCCCTAATCGCCTCTTGTTCATTACATAAGACCTCATCTAGTATAGGTGATCCCCTAGTAAGTTCAAGAACAAAAAGCCATCTCTTAGGCATTCAACAAACTTACTCTTGAGATTTAATAGCAACCTGATTTTCCCAATCGACCTGCATGTTAAAATCTCCCATGACTACCATAACATTGCCCTTTTGACTTGCCTTTTCTATTTCCTGTTGTAACCTGTGGTTCACCTCATAGCCACTGTTGTATACAACTGCCATCAATGTTCTTTTACCCTTACCTCAACCCACAAGGACTCAATATCTTCCGATCCTATGGCACACCTTTCCAGTGATTTGATGCAATTTTTTTTTACCAGTAGAGCCACACCACCCCCTCTGCCTACCTTCCTATCCCTCCAATATAGTGTGTAACCTTGGACATTCAGCTCCCAAGTACAACCATCCTTCAGCCACGATTCAGTGATGGTCACAACTTCATACCTGGCCACCTGTAAAAGTGCAACAATAATCCAGCCTTCATATCCTGACAAGAGGGCACAGCCTCAGGATAGATGGGTGCTCTTTCAAAACAGAGATGCAGAAAAATTTCTTGAGCCAAAGGGTGGTGAATGTGTGGAATTTGTACCCACAGGCAGCTGTGGAGACCAGGTTGTTGGGTGTATTTAAGGCAGAATTTGATAGGTTTGTGATTGGACATGGCATCAATGGTTATGGGAGAAGGCCGGGAACTGGGGTTGAGGAGGAGGAGAAAAAGGAAAATGGATCAGCCATGATTGAATGGCGGAGCAGACTCAATAGGCCAGATGGCCTAATTTTCCTCTGCTGTCTTGTGGTCTTACGGTCTATCCACCTCTTCTGCTACACGCATTTAGTACCGTATTTGCTATCCTTTCTGATTTTGCATCACTAATGTTTTGATACTCAGCTTGTTGACTGCAACTAAATCCAAACACCTGCCCTGCCCTTCCTGACAGTCTGACTGCACGCTACCTTTACTTTTTTACCACCCGTCCTATCCTGAGTCCCTTCACTCCAGTTCCCACCCTCCTGCCAAATTAATTTAAACCCTCCCAAACAGCTGTAACAAACCTGCCCATGAGAATATTGGTCCCCCTCAGGTTCAGGTGCAACCCATCACTTTTGAACAGCTCATACCTCCCCCGGAAGAGATCCCAGTGATCCAAGAATCTGAAGCCCGGCTCCCTGCTCCAGCTTCTCAGCCACGCATTTATCTGCCAAATCATCCTGTTTCTACCCATATGCCTGGCACAAGCAGCGATCCAGAAATTGCTACCCGGGATGTCCTGCTTCTCAGCTTTCTACCTAGCTCTCTAAGTTCTCTTTTCAGGACCTCATTGGTTTCCTCTCCTGTGTCACTGGTACCAATATGTACCAAGACATCTGCCTGTTCCCCACCCCCCCTCCAAAATGTTGTGGGCACGATCTGAGACATCCCTGCCCCTGGCACCTGGGAGGCAACATACCATCCGGGTGTCCCGTTCACATCCACAGAATCTCCTGTCCGTTCCCCTCACTATTGAGTCCCCTGTCACTACCACTCCATTCTTCTCTCTCATTCCCTTCTGCACCACGGAACCATGGTCAGTGCCTGTAACCCGGTGGCTGTGGCATTCTCCTGGGAGGTCATCCCCCACAGAGGTATCCAAAGCAGTATACTTGTTTTTAAGGGGAATGGCCACAGGGTGCTCTCCCTGTTTCCATTTCTCCTGGCAGCCACCCAGCTACTCACCTCCTGCACCTTCGGTGTGACTACTTCTCTGTAACTTTGATCAATTATCTCATCACTCTCCTGTACAAGCCGAAGGTCATCCAGCTGCTGCTCCAGAACCCCAACACGGTCTTCAAGGAGGTGCAGCCAAATACACTTCATGCAGATGTAGTTCCCCAGGAGGGTCTGGGTCTCCCATTTCTCCAACATCTAGCATGAAGGACACACCACAGCCATTTAAATGGTACAAGAAGAGAGAAGAAAACAAAATGTAAGAGTTTCAGCAGCTGCTGGAAAGCTTGAGCAACACACACAAAATGCTGGAGGAACTCAGCAAGTCAGAACTGATGAAGGGTCTTACCCAAAATATCAACTGAATATTCTCCTCCATTGGTGCTACCTGACCTGCTGAGTTGCTCCACCATTTTGTGTGTGTTATTTTGTGCCTGTCTTGGTTTGTACAGTTCAGTCATAGAATCATAAAAGCATAAAACACTACAGCACAGAAATAGGTCCTTTGGGCCATTAAGTCCATGTCGAACTATTATTCTGCCTCATCCCATCTACCTGCACCCGGACCATAGCCCTCCATACTTCTCGCATCCATGTACATATCCAAATTTCTCACAAGTGTTGAAATCGAACCTGCATCTGTTACTTGCGCTGGCAGCTCATTGCACACTCCAGTAGAACGTTTACTGAGTGACCATCAGTTCAATCCCCCTACAAAGCTGAATTTAATGGTAATTTCATTGGAACCAAATGAGCTGTTCAGGGAATAAACAGACTAAGTACTTCAGTTTTACTTTTTTTGTTTTCTACCGGGTGTTTAGTGGATTTGAGCCAAAAGAAGAGCGCGAAAAGCTCTTCTCGGAAACAGCTCAGTGATAGAATTTGACAATTTATCATCTGTGCTGTGACAGTACCCCGTAAATGTAATCCCTAATCACCATCTGTGCTTCTACCAGCCATCGATATGTCACCACTTTCTTCACATAAACTTATCTTTGCCTGTATTTTCAAAATAAATATTACATATTTAATCATTCAGAATGACTTTGCTACATTGACCAAAGGTGAGGCAACAAACAGTAAATAAACTTAGTGGCCATTTATGAAGTACACCCATACACTTGCTCATTAATGCAAATATCTCACCAACCAAACACATGACAGCAACTCAGTGCAAGAAAGCATGCAGACATGGTCAAAAGGTTCAGTTGTCATTCAGATCAAACATCAGAAATGTAATCTAAGTGACTTTGACCATGGGATGATTGTTGGCGCAGGATGGATAACCTGTGATTTTCATACATGACAGTCTCTAGAGTTTATAGAGAATGGTACAACAAATTTAAAGAAAATCCAGTGAGCTACAGTTTTGTAAAAATGCCTTGGTCAGAGGAGGATGGGCAGAATGTTCAACCTGACAGGAAAACCACTTTATTAGATACGGATTGTATGTTCCAAAGCAGGAGTTCCCAACCTGGGAACTTCCCAGTGGCCAAATATTTTAATTCCGTCCTCATTCCCATTCTGATGGGCTTCACCCATCACCTTCTAGCCAGCCTTTTTCCCCGCCACCCACCATTTAATTCAGGCAGTTCCCTCTTCCCTCTCAGCAGTGAAGAAGGGTATTGGACCGAAATGTTGAACGTTTACTCTTTTCCATAGATGCTGCCTGACCTGCTGAGTTCCTCCAGCATTTTGGAAGTGTTGCTCCCAACCTGGGGTGCAAAGACCCTTCAGTTAATGGCTGAGGTCTATAGCACAAAAAAAGGTTGGGAACCTCTGTAGTAAAAGGAGGATGATAGAATATACATGGGGAGGATGTTTCCTGAAGTGAGAAAACCTAGAACCAGTGGGCACATCTTCAGAATACAAGGACGTGCCTTTAGGACAGAGATAAGAAGGAATCTGTTTAGCCAGGGGGTGGTGAATCTGTAGAATTCATTGCCATAGATGGCTGTGGAGTCCAAGTCATTGGATACATTTAAAATGGAGGTTCTACTGCCCTCAAAGTACAAATGCATAAAACTATGCAGCAAGTTAAAAACTTCCTCAAGAATCGCCCAAGACGGAAATTTTCTTCAGTGTTTTTACTGAGAATTCATACTTGTGAAACTGCAGAAAATTAAGTAAAATATGTATTAATTTTAATTCAGAGTCATCTTGCACCTGAATATACTAATACTATTGATTACTCTCACAACTGGTGTTAACCAAGGTAATAAACATACACAATACTCCATAACAATGCCATGCAAACAAGTGTAAAATTGTGGCACGACATCTCCATAATGATAAATGATAAATATAATATTTCCTTCAAAAATTAATTTTTTCCTTCAAAAGCTGAATGTTTATGGCTATTAGCAAAACCTAAGACTCGCAGATATTGTTGTTTCAAGGGCAAATGAGGAGAGGATTCCTTTCCACCAGGAGCTTCAGGTTGAATCCAAATTAACCCACACAGGAAATGATATAAAATCCTGTTTACATACATGAAGTGATGATCATGCAAAATAAGCTGCAGCTCTAGTGGCCAGAACAGAGGTTAATAGGTCCTTGATTACTAAGAGCATTGAAGATTACTGGGAGAAGGCAGAAGAAGGGTGAAAGGGAAAATAAATCTGCCATGATGAAATGGTGAAATGGTGGAACAGACTTAATGGGCCAATTCTGCTTCTATGTCTTATGGTCTTATGTTGCAAAGGTGTGGAAACACTGGAGATAATTTCAATTCCACAACCCGATTTCATGAAAATTTGTCCCTTATTCTGATATCCTTTATTATTCTTGAATGGAAAATCCTACAAAATGTAGTGAAAATGGGCCAGTCCATAATGGGTAAAGCCTTCTGACCATTGAGCATACGAACATGAAATGCTACCACAGGAAAGTAGCATCCATCATCAGGGACCCCCACTGCCCAGAATGTGCTCTCTTCTCACTGCTGCCATCAGGAAGAAGGTACGGGAGCCTCAGTACTCACATTACCAGGTTCGGGAATAGTTATTACCCCTCAACCATCAAGCTCTTGAATAAGAGGATAACTTCACTCAACTTCACTTGCAACATTATTGAAATATTTCCACAACCAGTGGATTCACTTTCAAAGACTCTTTATCTCATGTTCGAGATATTTATTGCTTATTTATTTATTATTATTATTATTATTTGTTCTTTTGTAGTTGCACAGTTTGTTGTTTTCTGCACAATGGTTGAATGCCCTAGTTTGGTCTTTCATTGACTCAGTTATGGTTATTATTTTATACATTTATTGAGTATGCCTGCAAGAAAATGAATCTCAGGTTTGCATATGATGACATATATGTACTTTCATAATAAATTTACTTTGAACTTTGATATCCTGCAACACAATACACAAGCAAAGTATGCAAAGAAATGTTTGCAATTGGCTCCCTACAGTGGCATAGTGGTTAACCAGGAAAGTTTTTGTGTTGGCTTAAACTTTTGCTGTAATAACTGGCTACAGTAGTTCAGGCTGTAGGAGTGATAATCCCACATTGGGTAGTTATCCAACGGTTTCTATCAGAAGATAAATGCAGTGATGGCCTTCTGCTAGTCAGGGTCAACCATGGGTGGTGCATCCTAGCAGCTGAAGTCATTAGGCAAGCCAGAGCAGTACGATATGCAGAGCAAATGGTTTCCCATGCAGCAGGCTCCCCCTCTGCATGCAGGTGAAAAATCCAACTGTGAACAGCAGAGACTGACACAGTTTGGCTATAGCGGCATCGCAGAAGCTGCCAGTCAGTATTGAACTCAACATAGGACTGCCTCAGGGATTCCAGCACTGGAATTTTGCCTCTGGGCTTACTCCTGTCAGTAGCAATGGTTCAGCCGTGCTTAGTAGCTAAGCCACACGTGAAGGCCAGGAGCTGGGTCTGGTTGTCAGAGGCTTTTTTGAGATGCACACCATTGTGAGCTCAATTGTTTGTGAGAACTCATCCCCACTACCTCTCCCATCTTCCCAACTATGACAACCTTAAGGAGGCCATGTATGTATGCATGTGAGGCCCAAATCAGATTAGTTCTGATCAGGTGTGGGATAGTAGTGTAATGCTATTACAGTGCCACTGACCCAGGTTCATTTCTGTCGCCGTCTCTAAGGCGTTCAGAATCAGAATGAAGTTTAATATCCTGGCATTTAGAAACATAGAAAACCTACAGCATAATACAGGCCCTTTGGCCCACAAAGCTGTGCTGAATATGCCCCTATCTTAGAACTACCTAGGCCTTACCCATAGTCCTCTATTTTTCTAAGCTCCATGTACCCATCTAGGACTCTCTAAAAGGACCCTATCGTTTCCGCCTCCACTATCGCTGCCTGCTGCCCATTCCATGCACTCACCACTCTCTGCGTAAAAAACATACCCCTGACATCTCCTCTGTACCTGCTTCCAAGCACCTTAAAACTGTGACCTCTTGTGCTAGCCATTTCAGCCCTGGGAAAAAGCCTCTGACTATCCACATGATCAATGCCTCTCATTATCTTGTACACCTCTATCATGTCACCTCTCATCCTCCATCGCTCCAAGGAGAAAACGCTGAGTTCCTCAACCTTTTCTCATAAGGCATGCTACCCAATCCAGGCAATATCCTTATAAATCTCCTCTGCACCCTTCCTATGGTTTCCACGTCCTTCCTGTAGTGAGGCGACCAGAATTGAGCACAGTACTCCAAGTGCGGTCTGACCAGGGTTCTATATAGCTGCAACATTAGCTTTCAGCACTTAATCTCAATCCCACGATTAATGAAGGCCAATGCACAGTATGCCTTCTTAACCACAGAGTCAACCTGTGTAGCAGCTTCGAGTGTCCTCTGGACTCAGACCCCAAGTTCTCTCTGATCCCTCACACTGCCAAGAGTCTTACCATTAACACTATATTCTCCCATCATATTTGACCTACCAAAATGAACCATTTCAAACTTTTCTGGGTTGAACTCCATCTGCAACTTCTCAGCCCAATTTTGCATTCTATCAATATCCCGCTATAACCTCTGACAGCCCTCCACACTATCCACAACACACCCAACCTTTGTGTCATCAGCAAATTTAATAACCCATCCCTCCACTTCCTCATCCAGGTCATTTATAAAAATCACAAAGAGTAGGGGTCCCAGAACAGGCACACCGCTGGTGACCAAACTTCATGCAGAATATGACCCATCTACAACCATTCTTTGCCTTCTGTGGGCAAGCCAGTTCTGGATCCACAAAGTAATACCCCCTTGGATCCCATGCCTCCTTACTTTCTCAATAAGCCTTGCATGGGGTACCTTATCAAATGCTTTGTTGAAATCCATATACGTTACATCTACTGCTCTACCTTCATCAATGTGTTTAGTCACATCCTCAAAAATTTCAATCATGCTCATAAGGCATGACTTGCCTTTGACAAAGCCATGCTGACCTTTCCTAATCATATTATGCCTCTATAAATGCTCATAACTCCTGCCTCTCAGGATCCATCAACTTGCCAACCACCGAAGTAAGACTCACTGGCCTAAAATTTCCTGGGCTATCCCTACTACCTTTCTTGAATAAGGGAACAACATCTGCAACCCTCCAGTCCTCCGGAACCTCTCCTGTCCTCATTGATGATGCAATAATCATTGTCAGAGGCTCAGCAATCTCCTACCTCACTTTCCACTGTAGCCTGGGGTACATCTCATTCGGTCCTGGTGACTTATCCAACTTGATGCTTTCCAAAAGCTCCAGCACATCCCCTTTCTTAATACCTACACTCTCAAGCTTTTCAGTCCACTGCAAGTCATCCCTACAATCACCAAGATTCTTTTCTGTAGTGAATACTGAAGCATAGTATTCCTCATCCAGGACATTTATAAAAATCACTAAGAGAAGGGGTCTCAGAACCACTCTTTGCCTCACATCTTAACCTCTTGCTCTTCACATACTTGTAGAATGCCTTGGGGTTTTCCTTAATCCTGTCCGCCAAGACCTTTTCATGCCCCCTTCTGGCTTTCATTCTTAAGTTCCTTCCTGCTAGCCTTATAATTTTCCAGATCTCCATCATTACCTACTTTTTTGAACCTTTCATAAACTTTCAAAAGCTTTCAACTAAATTTTCAACTGCCTTTCTATACCACGGTTCCTGAACTGTACCATCCTTTCTCTGTTTCATTGGAACGTACCTACTCAGAACCACATGCAAATATCCCCTGAACATTTGCTACATTTCTTCGGTACATTTCCTTGAGAACATCTGTTTCCAGTTTATGCTTCCAAGTCCCTGCCTGATAGACTCATAGTTCCCCTTACTCCAATTAAATGTTTCCCTAACTTGTCTGTTCCTATCTCTCTCCAATGCTATGGTAAAGGAGATAGAATGATGATCACTATCTCCAAAATGCTCTCCCACTGAGAGATCTGACACCTGACTAGGTTCACTTCCCAATACCAGATCAAGTACAGCCTCTCCTCTTGTAGGCTTATCTACATATTGCGTCAAGAAACCTTCCTGAACAAACCAAACAAACTCCACCCGATCTAAACCGCTCACTCTAGGGAGATGCCAATCAATATTTGGGAAATTAAAATCTCCCACCACGACAATCCTTTTATTACTCCTTTCCAGAATCTGTCTCCCTATCTGCACCTTGATGTCCCTGTTACTATTTGTTGTGAAATTTGTTGAAATTGCAGCATTGTAATCCAAAATAGTAGAATAAGACTGTGAATCACAATAAGTTTATATATTTTACATATAGTCATCATTGTTAGATCACATCTGGAATTTCCAGTTGGCGGACAATTTCCCTCCATGCCGCTTTGTTCCAACACTTGTCCACAACATCCCTAGTCTTGTCCAGCTCGGTCCAATCCTTGAGGTTATCCAGCCACTTTGTTCTTTGCCTTCCTCTTCCTTTCTTTCCCTCCACCTTTCCATATAGCAAGTCCGACAAGATGCTATCTCTCCGTGTAATGTGGCCACAATAAGCAACTTTTAACTTCATAATCTTCTCCAGCAATGTCTATCAACTTCAGACAAAACCCTCTCATTTGAAACTTTCTCTACCCAACTAATCTTCAACATTTGTCAATAGCACCACATTTCAAAAGCATTAATTCGCTATGGTGTCTTGCAACATTGCTGGAAAGTCGACGGATGAGCATCAACGCTCTCCCTCCCACTTCATCCCGTTGGCCGTTAACAACGTTCGTCCAGGAAGGTGACGATCAGGCCAGACTCGTCACATCAAAACCAGACACTTGACGGCTAGGCAGGGCACGTGTTTAGAAGATGGTGGCAGACTTAGTCCGGAGGCTCGGCTTCCCAACTGAAATCGTGGAAACCAAACTCAGTCCAGACCTTGTGGTATGATCGGCCTCAGTCCATCTCGTTTACATCATCGAGCTTACAGTGCCCTGGGAGGAAGCAGTGGAGGAGGCCTATGAGCACAAGAAGCTGAGGTACGCTGAGCTTGCAGCCGATGTGCAGCAACGTGGCTGGAAAGCAAGGGTGCGACCGGTCAAAGTAGGCTGCAGAGGATTTGTAGCCACATCAACATCAAAGCTACTCCAGGGGTTGGGAGTGCCAGGGAAGACGCACCGACAAGCAGTCAAAGACCTCTCCAGAGCTGCTGAAAAGGGTAGTCAGTGGCTCTGGATGAAGAGAAAGACATGAATGGCATCTAAGGGGTGAGCCCGGGACGCCGGGATACACTGCTGAACCCTCTGGAGGTGTCATGGGCCCATCAGCGAAAAACTGAGGAAAGAGGTCGCCCACTCGATAACCCATAAGATGCCACCACTCACTTGGCTACCCCGCAGAGTCTAGGCAGCATGTTTCAGGAGTGTAAATAAGGGATATTAGCATCTAGTCCTAAATAACATACGTGTCATCCTTCTTCGGCGACCATGTTTCTGATCCATACCTCAGCACTGACCATACGTAACACTCGAGGAAGCGGATTCTACTTTGGATATCTACCTTCCGATTGCATAGTAGGTAAATTAGATAAGAAGTGCAAAAATTTAAATAAAAACATAACGTAATGAATTTGTATGCTCTCTATATGACCGTGTGTGTTTCTTCCAAGTGTTCCGTTTTCCAACTACGTTCCAAAGATACACAAGTTAGTAAGGGCTATTAAATTTTGGGCATATTATGTTGCCACCAGAAGAATAGCAACACTTGTAGGCTGCTCCAGTGTATTCTCAGAACGTGTTGGCTGTTGATGCAAATTATACACATCACTGTATGTTTCAATGTTTTAATATGCTTGTGACAAATTAAGCTAATCTTTATCTTTAGTTCCAATGTCTCCTGAAACCACAAAGCTATTTGACACGATCTCCTTTAAAGAATGGGCATATAGGTGAAGAACAGATAATTAATATCGGCTGGTGTGGTCAGTCCTTCCAGGTGAGGCGACACTTCACCTGTGAGTCGGCTGGTGTGGTATACTGCGTCCAGTGCTCCCGGTGTGGCCTTTTATATATTGGTGAGACCCGACGCTGGGAGACCGTTTCGCTGAACACCTACGCTCAGTCCGCCAGAAAAAGCAGGATCTCCCAGTGGCCACACATTTTAATTCCACGTCCCATTCCCATTCTGATATGTCTATCCATGGCCTCCTCTACTGTCAAAATGAATCCAAACTCAGGTTGGAGGAACAACACCTTATATACCGGCTGGGTAGCCTCCAACCTGATGGCATGAACATTGACTTCTCTAACTTCCATTAATGCCCCTCCCCTTCTTACCCCATCCCTTACATATTTAGTTGTTTGCCTGCTCTCCATCTCCCTCTGGTGTTCCCTCCCCACTTTCTTTCTCCCGAGGCCTCCCGTCTCATGATCCTTTCCCTTCTCCGGCTCTGTATCACTTTCATCAATCACCTTTCCAGCTCTTAGCTTCATCCCACCCCCTCCAGTCTTCTCCTATCATTTTGCATTTCCCCCTCCCCCCACTACTTTCAAATCTCTTACTATCTTTCCTTTCGGTTAGTCCTGACAAAGGGTCTCGGCCCGAAACGTTAACAGCGCTTCTCCCTATAGATGCTGCCTGGCCAGCTGTGTTCCAACAGCATTTTGTGTGTATTGTTGTTAATTAATACTACATCATTTATTAATGTTGAATGTCCTAATTACTTAGTAGCCAATGAAGTGTTATTGAGACCTGTTCACAGTTTTAATTGAGAAACATACCACTCAGTTTATGCATATGCAAGCTCTCAAAAACAGCACAGTGCTATTGAAAACAATTTATTTAAAGATAAAGATTAGCTTTATTTGTCACATGTACATCAAAACAAATCAGCATAACCAGAGCCACAACACACCCCTGCCACTCCCTGTTTGACCCACTGCCAACCAGCAAAAGGTTCAAGACACTAAAAGCCAGAACAAATAGACTGAGGAACAGCTTCTACCCAGAGCTGTGGCCTCCATCACACCACTCCCACAGAACAATGACTGAAACTGTGAGCACACACAATGACTCAAATATTTGCACTAACGGCACTTTGTGCATTACTGTGATATTCTGGTGCTGCTGCAACTTACTTTCTGCTACTTATCTATTTAATACTGTTTTTCTATTACTGTCTTGTTTTATCTACCATTTTATTTAATTGCCTGAGAGGAAGCCAAACGGAATTTCATTGTACGTATGTATAATGACAATAAAGATCATTCAATTCAATTAATTCAATTCAAAACATCAAAATATGCAATGAAATGCACTATTTCCAGCATCAAATCAACTCAAGTCAGCGAGGGTTTTGCCAGAAGCCCACAAAGGTCGCCATACTTCCAGCACAAACATGGCAAGTCCACAACATGCTAAACCTAACACTAACTGTATGTGCTTGGAATGTGGGAGGAAGCCCGAGCATCGGGAGGAAACCCTCACAGTTGTGGAATGTACTAAGTCCTAACTACAGGCAGCAAGGGGAAATTAAACAGCAATCTCCCAATCTGTGGTGCTGTAAAGTGATGCAATCATTGTTAACAATTGCTAAGAATTATTAGGAGGAATGTTTTCTGGTGCTGCACAGAGCGGAGGGGAGTGGGTTTAAACTAGAGTTACAAGGGGATCGGAACCAGAGCACCACAACAGAAATAGAGTGCTTGTGTAGAAAGATGTTGTTAAGGCTGCATACAAAGTCAGGAATCAAAAGGCTGAGCACTGTGGGGCTTATGTTCTGAGTTGCATATATTTCAACACCAGGAGTACTATAAGAAAGCCAGATGAGTTTAGGGCAGGGGTAGGCAACCTTTACCACTGAAAGAGCCACTTGGACCCGTTTCCCACAGAAAAGAAAACACTGGGAGCCGCAAAACCCGCTTGACATTTAAAATGAAATAACACTGCATACAACGTTTTGTTTTGCCTTTATGCTATGTATAAACAAACTATAATGTGTTGCATTTATGAAATTGATGAACTCCTGCAGAGAAAATGAAATTACATTTCTGCATGCAACAAAAACATTTTGAACTCCGAAAAAAAGACGTTGGGTTGAAGGTTACTTTTAAGTAAAATACTCAATGTCTATTTGAGTCCTTCTTGTATTTATGAAAAACGCCAAACTTAAATTTGCCGCCAGCAGCAAACCAAAAATAACGTCAGCCAGCTGTCAACCTGAAAAATAAAAGGACTATTTCACTGAACAATGAAAACATATGAATATACGTAAAATAATAGGCAATTAAAATATTTATCATACTTGTTCAGGTTGACTCACACCTGACAATGCAGTCGTATTTAGTAGGGATGGATCGATGCTTAGGGGAGTGACCGGGAAGGATAATGTGTTTTTTTTCCTCTCTGAACTCACAGAAGCGTTTCCCAAACGATGTTTGCATTGCGATGATTGCAGAATGTAAATACTCCGAATTTATCATGTCGTGACCTTGTTTGAACTCTCTCAAATTGGGGAAGTGAGACAATGTGCCTTTCTGTAAATCTCTGGCAAGCAACGTCAACTTGCGCTCGAATGCCAAAACATCCTCCAACATGTGCAGGGCTGTACGTCCTTACCCCGTTGAAGAGCTTTGTTCAGCGTGTTCAGGTGCGCTGTCATGTCTACCATGAAGTGTAGCTTTTCCAGCCACTCTGGCTGTTCCAGCTCAGGAAAGTTGAGCCCTTTGCTGCCCAGGAAAGTTTTCACTTCTTCCAGACACGCGACAAAGCGTTTCAGCACCTCCCCCCTGGACAACCATCAGACTTTGTTGTGCAGCAGGAGATCAGAATATGCAATTTCCAGCTCGTCCAGTAACAAACGGAATTGACGGTGATTTAAACTTTTTGCCATTATTTTATTGACAATCTGAATGACAACATCCATTACTTCTGTGCATTCCGGAGGAAATGTTTGAGCGCACAGTGCCTCTTGGTGCAAGATGCAGTGAAAAGTCAGCAGCTTTCTGTCCAGCGACTTCTGCAGTAAAGCCACAATTCCCTTGTGCGTTCCCGTCATAGTCGGTGCCCCCATCAGTAGCTACTGACACCAGATGGGTGGTCTTTATTCCTTTGGCTCTTAAACAATTCAAGACAGCCTCACAGATGTCCTCCCCCCGTGTTTGGTCTTTTAGAGGTATCAACTCAATCAGTTCTTCCTGTGGCCCGGCAGAGTTTACATACCGGCAGAACAACGCTATTTGTTCAATATCACCTTTGTCTTTAGACTCGTCACAGGCAATCGAGTAGGCCACAGCTGAATTGATGTCTTTAATTTGCTGTCTTGTGATGTCTTCTGCCATTTTTATGGTTCTGTCTTTGACAGTCTTTGCAGAGAGGGGCATATCCCTGATTTTCTGCACAATTTCACTCTTGTTTTTAAAATCCGTGAATAGATGTTCTGAAATCTTAATGAAAGATTCTTTTATATATTCACCATCTGTAAACTGCTTCCCGTGCCTGACTATTTCCTGAGCGGCAATATAACTGGCGTATGTCGTTGATTTTCCAGACTTCATCCATTTCTGGAAATGATTTTTGCTCAGATCAACCTTCCGCATCAGTTCCGAAACGGCTTTTTTTCTCTCATCTCCATCCGGATATTTTTGAGCAAAGGCTGCGTGTTTATTCTGGAAATGCCTTGCGACATTTGACTTTTTGTTGTTTGCTAGTTTCTCATTGCATATTAAGCATACCGGTAAACCAGTCTCGTCAACAGTGAAAGCAAATGAATCTGTCCACGTATCATTAAACGTTCTGTTTTCTTCAGTCACTTTTCTTTTTTTAGAATTCTCCATAGTTGGCTTACCTTGGATCGAAAAATTAAAGAAATCGCGCACTGGCGGGTGTCAGGTATTGGCAGTGGTGACGTATATTAATAGCGATAAAAACACGTTGTAGCGGTGTGCTCACGCAGTCAGTAAACTGCAGTCGAATAACTTTATTCGAACTAAACAGCCTTGCTTTTAAGCCTCCCTCAACCCAGCCCCCATGGACGCAGATGCTGCAAAAGACGCGTACTCACAAACCCCCGTAGGCTATCTCCCTTAGCCGGAATGCTGGCTAATTGTGAGGAAATGTGTCGCCACACTTAGATTGTACAAGATCACCATAATCTTCAAATTTAGAATTACATTTCAAAAGCTAACAAACTAACATAAAATACATTTTAATTAAATACTGACCAATTATTTCCTAAAGCCACAGGGAGCCGCAGCACAGAGGTGAAAGAGCCACAAATGGCTCGGGAGCCGCAGGTTGCCGACCCCCGGTTTAGGGCAATGATCAGCCTGTGGGATTAAGACATTGCAGTTGTTAGTGAGACTTGATTGCAGGAGGGGCAGGATTGGCAGCTCAATTTCCAGGGATTCATTGTTTTAGGCATGATAGAGCAGGAGGAATTAAAGGGAGAGGGGTGGCATTATTAGTCAGGAAAAAAATATCCCAGCAGTGTTCAGACAGGACAGTCTAGAAAGTTAGTTTGATGAGACTTAATGGGTTGAACTCAGGATTAGGAAAGGTTCAACCACATTAATGGAACTATATTATAGACCACCCAACTGTCCATGGGATTTAGAGGAGTGAATTTGTAGAGAGGTCGCAGACTGTTGTAAGAAACATAAGGTTGTTATAGTAAGTGATGTTAACTTTCTACATATTGACTGGGACACCCATACTGTAAAAGGGCTGAATGGGAAAGAGTTTGTCAAAACTGTTCAGGAAAGTTTCCTTAATCAATACATAGAAGTCCCAAATGGAGAGAGTGTGATATTAGGTCTATTAAGGAATGAGACAGGGCAGGTGACAGAAGTTTGTGTAGGGGAACACTTTGCATCTAGTCCCTACAATTCCATTAGTTTCAAGGTATTTATGGAAAAGGATAGTTCTGGTCCTTGGGTTGAGATTCTAAATTGCAGAAAGGCCAGTTTTGATAGTACCAGAAAGGGTCTGGCAAGTGTGGACTGAGACAGGGCAATTTCTGGCAAAAGTGTACTTGGTAAGTGGAAAGCCTTCAAAGTGAAATTTTGAGAGTACAAAGCTTGTATATGCCTGTCAGAATAAAAGGTAAAGTTAATGACTTTAGGGAACATTTGTCACGGTCCAGTCCATGGACTCCAGACTCCGGGTCTTCCAGCTGTCCCTTGTTTTATTCAGGCTTAATCATAGGCACCTGATTCTCATCTTGGGGCCTGTAATTAAGTGGCCCTGGGTTCAAGTATAGGTGCTGGTTTGTCTTGTTGGTTTCCTGTCCTCGCCTCTGTGGGGTTCATCTTGTCAATATTCTGTCCTCGCCTCTGTGGGGTAAGTCAGGGTGTCTTTGCTATTACCCTGTGGTTGGATCTGTCCCTTCCTGTCCTTGTCTCTGTTGGGTAAGTCAGGCTGTCTTTGCCGTTACCCTGAGGCTGGACTGTTCCCTTTCCCTTTGCCTTCTTTCTGTAGCCCTTGCCTGGAGCCTTACCTGCGACCTGGGGCTGTGTTATGGATTCAGTCGCTTTTGTAACCAGCTGTGTTGACTGCTGTTTGTGCCACTCGGAGCCAAAGGTATGAATTCTGTTTCCATGACCAGCTGAATTTTGCTGGTCCAGTTGCTGCTTCTCAGAGCCAAGACTCAAATGGACTGTGGTTGTTTTGGTCATCTTGTATCCGCTGTAGTAGGCAGGCTGTTTGCCACCACTCAAATGGACTGTGGTTGTTTTGGTCATCTTGTATCCGCTGTAGTAGGCAGGCTGTTTGCCACCACTCAAATGGACTGTGGTTGTTTGTCATTCTGTGTCCAAGTCCAGTCTGTGTCCAAGGCTCTGAGGAGGTTCCAGTCCCTGAGTTCTGGTCTCATCCATGGCTAGTGTCTGTGTCCAGCTATGGCTCTCCCCGCTTCTGCTTTGTTCACCCTCGACCAAGACTTAGTCTGAGCTTCATGTCCTCATCCTGCATCCTGCCTCCACGTCCAGTCCTGTTAACTTGCCACGTCCAGTCCTCACCTGGATCTGGAGTCCGAGCCCGAGTCAAGACCCAGCTTCCGGGTCCCTGGCCAGGCTCTGGCTCAGAGCCCTTGTCAAGGTTCCTAGTTCCTCATCCAGGTCCCACTTTCCTACTCTAGTCCTAGCCCATGCCCTGTCTCATAGTCTTGTCCAGTGTAATTTCTTCCCTACTTCCCTTGCTTTCTTGATACACCTAGTCCTCTCCCTAGTACTTCAGAGTCTGTGTCTTGCATTTGGGTCCATTCCCAATGCCCCCTTATGACAACATTGGACTGAGAGATATTGAGGACCTGGTTAAGAAGGAGGTGCATAACAGGTACAGACAGGCAGCAACAAATAAGCTACTTGATAATTATATCTGAGGAAGAATGGACAACAATATGGAGGTATCAATGGAAGTGTACCAGTTCACAGAAATGGAGGGAGTTTGGATGGAAAAATTTGATAAGATATTTTATTACACCCTCTCAGAAATCCCATTATGATAGTGACCTCCCTGTTTGCTAGAGAAATTGTGGAAATCAGAATGAAAATCATTATCATATTTTTTGGGACTGCCCTGTTATCAGAAACTATTGGAGGGGGATACACAATGTCCTACAAGACATCTTTAAATGTGAAATACCCTTGGAGAGTAAGACCATATATTTTAGATATATACCTCAAGAATAGCTGAAAAGAGATAAATATTTAATGAATATACTGTTGGTGGTTGGTAAAAAGACTCTTACTAGGAAATGGTTATCACAGGAGAGACCAACTTTAAATACATGGATGGAAATTGCAATGGACATTTACAAAATGGAGATCATAACAGCATCTGTTAATCATAAGCTGGAACAATTTGATTCGTACTGGGAAAAATGGTTTAACTACATAATGCCTCATAGGCCTGATTTTGTTCTCACAAATCAATGAATCTGGTGTTTTTTTTTAAAAAAAGAATCACTCCCTACTTGTACATGGTTCTTTCCTTTTGCTTGTTTTTTTTTTTCTTTCCACACTTTTCTATAAGTGTAAACCTCAGATAAATAATTTGTGGAGATTTGTGATATATATGATTATATTGTAGCTGTGTGCTACACGCAGCACTAAAATTATGACACGGAGTCGGTAACTGCAGTCGAAGGAAAAAACTTTATTCGAAATCCTCAGCCTCACTTTTAAGCCTCCCTCAACCTGCCTCCCGTGGCGCAAAGGCTCCAAAGCTCTGTGTTCGCAAACCCCCGTAGGCTATCTAATTGTGAGCCAGTTCGGATGTGCCAGGAAATGGGTTGTCACAACATGATATATATGTACAATGTCTGAAATACATCTTATGGAAATGTTTGTTTGATGATGAACTTCAATAAAAAAAAAATTACAAAAAAATGCAAGAAACAAATCAGGAGGTCTAAAAGACGGCATTAACTTTACCAGACAAGAAGGAGAATCCTACAGATATACTACAGATATACTAAGACCAAAAGGACAGCAAGGGACAAAATTAGTCCTTTGGAAGATCAGAAAGGCAATCAATGTATAAGAGCCAAAAGAGATGGGAAAGATCTTAGATTGTTTGCATCTGTATTTATTCAGGTTACAGACAGAGTTTATAGACGTGAGGCAAAGCAGCAGAGCAGTCATAGACCTTATACAGACAAGGGGTTTGCTATTTTGAAGCAAATTAGAGTAGATAAATTCCCAGGGAGTGACAAGGTGCTCCCTATGGGAGGCTAGTGCCTCAAATTCAAGGACTCCAGCAAAGACATTTAAAACATCTTTAACTATAGGATTGGAGGATAGCTAGTGTTCTGTTGTTTAAGAAGGGCTTTTAGATTAAGCCTAGAAATTACAGGCTTGTGAGTCTGACATCAGTAGTGGGGAAGTTATTGGAAGGTATTCTAAGAGAGCTGATATATAAGCATTTGTACAGACAGACTAATTAGGGGTAGTCAACATGGCTTTGAGTATGGTAGGTCATGTCTAACCAATCTGATGGAATTTTTTGAGGAAGTAACCAGGAAAACTGATGAAGGCAAGGCAGTGGATGTTGTTTATCTACGTGGACTTTAGCAAGGCATTTGACAAGGTCCCACATGGGAGGTTAGTGAAGGTGGTTCAGTCACTCAATATTCAAGATGAGGTAGTAAATTGAATTAGACATTGGCTTCGTGGGAGAAGCCAGAGATGGTTGCCTCTCTGACTGAAGGCCGCAGGGATCAGTGCTGAGTCCTTTGTTGTTTGTCATTTATATCAATAATCTGGATGATGATATGGGTAACTGGATCAGAAAACTTGCTGATGACACCAAGATAGGGGGTATAGTGGACAGTGAGGAAGGCTACCAAAGTTGCAGCAGAATCTGGGCCGGCTGGAAAAATGGGCTGAGAAATGTCAGATGGAATTTAATGCAGATAAGTGTGAGTTGTTGCACTTTGGGAAGACCGGCCAGGGTAGGTCTTACACGATGAGTAGTAGTGCACTGAGGAGTACTGCAGAACAGAGGGATTTGGGAATACCGATCCATAATTCCTTATGAATGGCATCACTGGTAGATAAGATCATAATGAAAGCTTTTAGCACATTGGCCTTTATAAATCAAAGTATTGAGTACAGAAGTTAGGATGTTATGTTGAGGTTGTATAAGATGTTGGGGAGGCCTAATTTAGACCATTGTATGCAGTTTTGGTCACCTATTTACAAAATAAGATTGAGAGTGCAGAGAATGTATAAGACTCCAGGGAGATTTGATAGAAGTATACAAAATTATGAGGGGTATAGATAGGGTAAATGCAAGCCGGCTTCTCCCATTGAGGTTGGATGAGACTTCAACTGGAGATCATGGGTTAAGGGTGTAGGGTGTTTAAGGTGACATTGGGGGAAGCCTCTTCACTCTGAGGTTGATGCAAGTGTGCAACAGTATGCCAGCACTATTGGTGAATGCGGGTTCAATTTCAATATTTAAGAGGAATGTGGATAGGTACATGGATGGGAGGGGTTTGGAGGGCTGTGGTGCAGGTTAATGGGTCTATGCAGATTAATGATTTGGCATTGACTAGATGGGCCAAAGGGACTGTGGCTTTGCTATAGTGTTCTATGACGATGACTCTATGAATAGCTTCCACTTAGTTTTACTAAAACCATGCCAGGAAATTTATATTCATCAGAAATAGCAAAGAGGGCGTTGATTAATGTCTCCTTCTGAAGATGGAATCTGACCATACATGAATCTTTCATGAATACATTTACTTTGAACTTTGAACCTTTAACTTTTTTCAGTACTGCATTGAAGTGTCAGCCAGGATTTTTATGCTTATTTCTTTGGAGTGGGATTGAAACTCACATCTTCTGACTCAGAGGCAAAAATGTTACCAAGTGAGTCAAGGCTACACCTGTAGGCTATTAAACATGGTGCCAGAACAGAAAGGTCTGAGTAATCGTCTACTTTTTCATTTCTTTCATGTCTCTCTCTCTCCTGATGAAACTGCCATATTTTGAAAGGAACATTGCTCTGCAAACTTAAATCAGATCAACTCTTTCTCGTTCAAAGTAAATTTATTATTAAAATACAAATATGCTACCATATAATAACTTGAGATTAATTTACTTGCAGGCATTCAAAAGGAACTACACACAAATAATAACAAGCAACTAATGTGCAAAAGAAGACAAACTGTTCAAATAAGAATAATAACTGGATGAATAAATAAATGAGGCCCTTCATTGGTCATGGTCAAACATCAATGTTGCTTCCTAGCTGTCTTCATCAATAAGTAAGCCAGTGCAGTATGATATGTTATAATATGGCAACAATAAACATAGAATTGAGACAGGTTTTTTAATAAACAAATAAGCATTTATTTAGACTCTGCTCAATAAAAATGAAAAGTAAACAAACGACTAACTCAACTGGAAGTTAACTGCTATATGGCAACTTGAACAGTTCTTAAAGTGATAAATGCGAAAGTCCAAATGTTTTTTACAGTCAATTAGGAGACACTTTTCTAAAGTAATGAATTCCTCAATGACATGACATTACTGCTGATCCCAGCCGAAATGTACCTTGCCCGGAGGATTTACAATGAAGGAAATAAAAACGGCTTGAAGGAGCTGACCTTTTCCTTGGTGAATAACACTGCGCCCAACCCTTTCTGCTCTTACAGTGCAGGGGCTATCTCAGACGCAGGTTACTATTTCCGGAATGAAGATCCAATAATGTCAATCCTGTATTACACTGCCGACGACACCAACTTTACTCGACCCCTCGGGTTTTTGTACTTCGGTAAATCTTCACTCTCCAATACTTAGTCTTTAAAATTAAATCAAAGATGCATCAAACATAACTGGCAGTGATTTTCAAAACTGCCGGCACAATGGCAATGTACCTTACAGTAAGAATTAAAACTCCACTTTAAAACGAAACTGTGCCATGAAACCAAATACACAGCACAACGGAGTAATGGACGACTTAAATGACGTCCCAACAAAAACTCCTGTGTCACAACAGGCTTTCACCATTTTATACCTGTTGGAACAGGCCATCACATGACCTCACAGGTGGGAAAATTACATCATGTGACCTCATACTGGAGGGAAAATACATCACCTCACATCACAAGACTATTACAACATGCTCACCAGATACGCAATTACATCATGGTCATGAGACAGTCACAAGATACCCACAGGGGGATGTAACATATGGAAAGCAAGCTGTTGCCCATGTAGTGGACTCCCCTCTCTAAACGGCTGATGAACCCAAAGGAATGGCAGAGACCAATACAGTTTGGCACCTGCGGTGTCGCAGGAGTTGCCAGTCAGCATTGCATTTCATTCACAAAATACTGCTCCAGTGTGTTTTTCCCCTCTTTCCAACTTTGTAACTTCATCCTCAGTATATCACAATGCTATTTATTCATTTAGACAGAATTACAGCATGGAACAGGCCCTTCTGGTCCAACAAGCTGAGTTGCCTAGCAACCCACCTGTTTAACCCTAGCCTATCACTCTGGATTGCATTAACCACTTTGCTACCATGCCATCTCAGTCTCCTACATGTCCTCACCACCATTATCCCAATCAGTTTTCTGGAGTCAAGGGCTGCACAATATAATCTGTTGCTCCCTACTATTCAAGCCCGAATCAGGTTTAATATCACCAGCATACATTGTGAAATTTATTGTTATGCGGCAGCAGTACATTGCAACACATAATAATAAAACGAAATTACATTAAGTGTATATATTTTAAAAGTTGAAATTAAACAAATATTGCAAAAAAGAAAGGAAAAAAAAGTAGTGAGGTAGTGTTCATGGGTTCAATATCCATTCAGAATTCTGATGGCAGAGGGGAAGAAGCTGTTCTTGAATTTCTGATTGTGTGTCTTTAGGTTCCTGTACTGCATCCCTGTCTGGAGCAATGAGAAGAGGGCATGTCAAGTCAAGTTTATTGTCATTTTGACCATAAATTGCTGGTACAGTACACAGTAAAAAGGAAACAATGTTCCTCCAGGATCCTGGTGCTACATGAAACAACACAAAACTACTCTAGACTATGTGGAGCAGCACAAAGCTAAACTAGACTGCGTAAAAACAACATAAAAACTGCACTAGACTACAGACCTACACAGGACTACATAAAGTGCACAGAGCAGTGCAGGGCAATACAATAATTAATAAACAAGACAATAGGCACAGTAAAGGACAAATTACAATATAATAATAAATGATGTAGATGTCAGTCTAGACTCTGAGTATTGAGGAGTCTGATGGCTTGGGGGAAGAAACTGTTGCACAGTCTGGTCGTGAGAGCCCGAATACTTCGGTACCTTTTGCCAGATGGCAGGAGGGAGAAGAGTTTGTGTGAGGGGTGTGCGGGGTCCTTCACAATAGCTTTGCGGGTGCAGCATGTAGTGTAAATGTCTGTATTAGCAGGAAGAGAGAACCTGATGATCTCAGCTGACCTCACTATCCACTGTAGAGTCTTGTGATCCGAGATGGTGCAATTCCTGAACCAGGCAGTGATGCAACTACTTGGGATGCTCTCAGTACAACCTCTGCAGAATGTGATGAGGATGGGGGGTGGGAGATGGACTTTTCTCAGCCTTTACAGAAAGTAGAGATGCTGCTGGGCTTTCTTGGCTATGGAGCTGGTGTTGAGGGACCAGGTGAGATTCCCTACCAGGTGAACACCAAGAAATTTGGTGCCCAGGGTGAAGTGGGGTCTTTAATGATGGATGCCATCTTTTTTAAGGCATCGCTCCTTTAAGATG
This sequence comes from Hypanus sabinus, assembly GCF_030144855.1. Classification (NCBI taxonomy): domain Eukaryota; kingdom Metazoa; phylum Chordata; class Chondrichthyes; order Myliobatiformes; family Dasyatidae; genus Hypanus; species Hypanus sabinus. Next base: position 99,448,529 of record NC_082719.1, on the reverse strand, counting down.
TCTGGATGCTATTGAGGCTAGTGCCTATAAGGAAGATGACTGAGTTCACAACTTTCTGCAGCATATTTCAATCCTGTGCAGTGGCCTCTCCATACCAGGTAGTGATGCAGCCAGTTAGAATCTTCTCTGTGATACATCTATAGAAATTTGTGATTGTCTTTGGTGACATAGCAACTTTCCTCAGACTTCTAATGAAATATAGCCACTGTTGTGTCTTCATTACTGCATCAATACGCTGGGCCCAGGATAGCCCCTCAGAGATGTTGACACCCAGAATCTTGAAAGCTCACACCCTTTCCACTGCTAATCCCTCTTTGAGAACTGATGTGTGTGCCCCTGTCTTACCCTTTCTGAAGTCCACAATCAATTCATTGGCCTTACTGACAGTGAGTGCAAAGTAGTTGTTGTGACAGCACTTAACCAGCTGATCTATCCAACTCCTGTACGCCACCTTGTCAGCATCTGAAATTCTGCCAACAACAGTTGTATCATCAGCAAATTTATAGATGGCATTGCTCCATCCTATCTAAAAGACTCTCTGCTCAAAGTTATTTATTTTCTCACAATAACAAAGCACAATGCTTTTAAACTCAGGGCGATGGAGTTCTGAGTTCTTCTGTAAGAAGCATGTACTTTCTCGCTATTCGAAAGTGTGCCTGGTAATAGATTAATTGGTCATTGTAAATTGTCCGATGATTAGGCCAGGGTTAAATCAGGAGTTGCTGTGCATTGTGGCTTGAAAAGCTGAAAGGGGCTACTCCACACTATCTCAATAAAATAAATTAAATATTTGCCAAATTACTGTTCCAAATTCACAGCCAACGTTCTATCAATGTTATGAACTGAAACCACTTTTAAAATTATTCCATTAAAATCCACTGTAATTCAGAAAGATGCCATGAATTTAGATTCAAAGTGGTTTGAAGCTGTGAATGTGAGAGAGGAGACAACTTCTCCATTGTAGAGAAATGTGCAGTAGGTCGACAGGTGGCGGGCTGAATAGAGTTGAGGAAGCAGGGAGCCTGCAGAAAGACAGGAGAATGAGCAAAGAAGTGCAACCGGAATATAGTGTAGCAAAGTGTATGGTCATGCTCTTTGGTAAAAAAAAATTAAATGTGTAGTCTATTTTCTAAACAGGGAGAAAATTCAGAAATGGGAGGTGTTAAGGGACTTGGGAGTCCTAGTACAGGATTCTCTAAAGGTTAGCTCACAGACTGAGTCAGTTGTAGGTGTCGTGAAATTTGATGTTTTGCAGCAGTAGTATAGTGCAATATATTTTTAAAAAAATGCTGTATGTTACAATTTGAAATATATAATAAAAAATTAAATAAGTTGAGCAAAAATGGAGAAGTAGTGTTCATGCAACACACACAAAATGCTGGTGGAACACAGCAGGCCAATGAATAGTCAATACTATTACTTATAACTTTCGGTTAGTCCTGATGAAGGGTCTCAGCCCAAAATGTCAACAGCGCTTCTCCCTATAGATGCTGCCTGGCCTGCTGTGTTCCACCAGCATTTTGTGTGTGTTGTTGTTTGAATTTCCAGCATTTGCAGATTTCCTCGTGTTTGTTCTTTAAGTAGTGTTCATGGGTTGGTTCATTGACTATTCAGAAATCTGATTGCACGGGAAGAAGCTGCTCCTAAAATATTGAGTGTGGATTTTTAAGCTCCTGTACCACCTCCTTAATGGTAGTAAAGAGAAGAGAGCATGGCCTGGGTGATGGGGATCCTTAATGATGGATGTCATCTTTTTGAAGAATCGCCTTTTGAAGATGTCTTCAATGCTGGGAGGCAAGTGCCCAAGATGGAGCAGGCTGAGTTTACAACTATCTGCAGCTTTTTCCAACCCTGCGCGGTGGCCCCTCCGTTCTATTCAGGCCAAATGGCGTAATTCTGACCCTATGTCTGTTAAGAATGACTGAGTGCTTCAACAACATTTTTATAGTCAAACGAGATGAAAGAAGTATTGACAACTGGATTATTATGCCCCCACATCAGTAACATTATTCCTGGCAGCACACACAAAACACTGGAGGAACTCAGCAGGTCAGGCAGTAGAATCACAACTAGAATCAGCTTAATATCACTGGCATATGTTGTGAAATTGGTTATGTTATTATGTGGCAGCAGTACAATGCAATATATAATAACACAAACTCTAAATTACAAAAAGAAACATACTTAAAAAGTTAAATTAAATACGTAGTGCAAAAAGAGAGAAAAGTAGTAGTGAGGTAATGTTCGTGGGTTCAATGTTCATTCAGAAATCTGATGGCAGAGAGGAAGGGACTATTCCTGAATCGTTATAAATGATCTATGGAAGTGAATAAACAGTCAACATTTCCAGCCCTTCTTGAGAACCATAGATCATTTCCATAGATGTTGCCTGACCCGTTGTGTTCTTTCAGCATTTTACGTGTGTTTCTCTGGATTTCCGGCAAATGTAGGTGCACATCAAATACAGCCAAATCGCCAACTCCATTCAGTTTTCAACTTTTGGTCTGCAGAGCTGCATGTCAGTCATGGCTATATGCAGCATTGGGGCCCCATGGGCATCTGTATTGGTTCCTTCCTGTTTACCCTGTATTCCTCGGACTTTAGATACAACACTGAGTGATGTCTTCTGCAAACATTCTCTGATATCTCAGCAATAGTTGAGTGTATTAAGAGAGGATGGGAGGATGAAATCAGGGCCCTGGTGGTGGACTTTGCCAAATGGTACAAGCTGAATCATCTGCAGCTCAACATCAGTAAAACAAAGGAAATGGTAGCCTAAGCCTGCATTGCTCCCTGTTACTATTGATTGTGAGGCTGTGGATGCCTCTCCAATGCCAGCACATCTCTTCTGAGATGAGGGGCCCAAAACTGTTCATAATAGGCCTCACCAGTGTCTTATAAAGCCTCAGCATCACATCCATGCTCTTGTATTCTAGACCTCTTGAAATGAATGTTAATATGGCATTTGCCTTCCTCACCACTGACTCGACTTGCAAGTTAACCTTTAGGGTATTCTGCACAAGGACTTCCAAGTTCCTTTGCATCTCAGATTTTTGAATTTTCTTCCCAATTAGAAAATAGTTGACACATTTATTGCTTCTATCAAAGTGCATGACCATGCATTTTCCAACATTGTATTTCATTTGGTATTTTCTTGCCCATTCTTCTAATCTGTCTAAGTCCTTCTGCATTCTAACTGTTTCATCAAAACTACCTGCCCCTCCACCAATCTTCGTATCATCTGCAAACTTGGCAACAAAATAATCTTTTCCATCATCCAAATCATTTGTATACAGCATAAAAAGAGGTGGTCCCAACACCGACCTGTGTGGAACACCACCAGTCACTGGCAGCCAACCAGACAAGGATCCTTTTATTCCCACTTGCTGCCATCTTCCAATCAGCTAATGCTCTAATGATGTTAGTAACATTCCTGTAATACCTTGGGCTCTTAACTTAGTAAGCGGCCTCATGTGTGACACCTTGTCAAAGGCCTTCTGAACATCCAAATATACAGCATCCACTGCATCCCTTTTATCTATCCTACATGTAATCTCAAAGACTTCCAACAGGTTCATCAGGCAAGATTTTCCCTTAAGGAAACCATGCTGACTTAGTCCCATCTTGACCTATGTCTCCAAGTACTCCAAAACTTCATCCTTCACAATTGACTCCAACATCTTCCCAACCACTGAGGTCAGGCTAACTGGCCTATAATTTCCTTTCTGCTGCCTTCTTCCTTTCTTAAAGAGTGGAGTGACATTTTCAATTTTCCAGTCCTCTGGCATCATGCCAGAATCCAATGATGTTTGAAAGATTATTACTAATCTACTGTTAACTCTTTCAGAACCCTAAGGTGCCGTTCATCTGGTCCAGGTGCTTTAAGTACCCTTAGGTTTTTCAACTTTTTCCGTACCTTGTCATCTTGTAATAGTAACTGCACTCATTTCTCTTCCCTCACATCCTTCAACATCTGGCACTCTGCTAGTGGCTTCCACAGTGAAGACTGATGTAAAATACTCATTTAATTTATCTGCGATCTCCTTATCCCCCATTATTATTGCTCTGGCCTCATTTTCTAGCAGTCCTATATCCACTCTCATCTCTTTTTTTATTTTTTATGTACTTGGAAAAAGCTTCTATTATCAACATTAATATCGTTTGATAGCTTGCTTTCATATTTCATCTTTTTCTTCCTAATGATCCTTTTAGTTGCTCTTTGTAGATTTTTAAAAGCTTCCCAATCCTATATCTTCCCACTAATTTTTGCTTTGTTGCAGGCCCTCTCTTTTGCTTTTACATTAGCTTTGACTTCCCTTGTTAGCCATGGTTGTACTATTTTGCTATCTGAGTATTTCTTTACTTTTGGAATACCTCTACCCTGCATGTCTTTGGAATGTGGAAGGAAACTGGAACACCTGGAAACCCGCTCAGTCACGGGAAGATCATAGAAACTCCTTACAGACAACAGCAGGAAATGAGCCCAGGTTGCTGACACCAGAACATTGCGCTGACGCTACACTACCGTGCCGCTGTATGTGTGGTATCGGAATGTACAGCGACCCTTGTGGGTCCTCAGGTTGTGTTGGTGACGCATTTCACTGTATGCTTCAATGTATGTGTGATAAATCAATGAATCTGAATCTGTCACAAAAGGCTGTGAGACCCAACAATGTTCCAGGCATAGGGCTGAAATGTTGCACTACCTGTGCATATAACGAAGCTCTAACTATTTCAAATATTGTCATCACTGCGCAATAATATGTTGTATTTCTTTTGTCTTACACGGTCAGGTTAACTTGCTTCAGGAAGGCTACAGCGTTCCTGATTGCCTTATAAATAAATCTGATTTTTGTGAGAATTTCTAGCAAGGTTACATTACAGTGTTCCTTGTGTGCCACCCATTCCACAATCTCTTGGAACCACTTGGAAGGAGGTACAGGAGCATCAGAACTAGGACTGCCAGACTGGGTAACAGCTTCTTCCCTCAGGCTGTCAGACAAATGAATATCTTGCACCTCTGAGGTCTCGTCACTAGGACAGCGAGCTGTGGACTACATGAATTTTGAATTATATTTTATTACCTTACTGATGGTAATATTGGGTTTTATGTATAGATGTTTCTTGTGTGGACAGTGGTCCAGAGGTACGCTGTTCTATTTGGTTGCATATAGGAACAGTCCGATGACAAATAAACTTCAACTAGTTGCATGTTGGATTGCTGGAAACAAAATTAAATTCTGCTCAGTTCTGCTTTAATGTGGATGCTACTCACCCCTGTCTTAAGTTTATCCCACTGAGGCTTTGGTGCCTGTGCATCCCAACAGTAATCAAGGAGGTACTTGTAATGTTAAATTGGATATGCCATAACACTGATACCAGACAGAGAATATTATCCCTGACTACAGATGCTTTGTGCTGTTTGAATTTTGTTATGCAGGCAAACTGCAGCGTTTCCATGTGTGAGATGAGAAGTTAGGTGCTACAGACATAAGATATTCGAATGTAGAATTATATCTTTATATAAAAGTAATTTCTGATAATGAAGTAGATTAAGAATAAGGTCATCTTTATCCATCACATGTACATCAAAACGTACAGTGAAATATGTTGTTTGCATCAGTGACAACACAGTACCCACAAATATTGCTCATGGCTTACTAACGCTAACTATAAGTCTTTGGAATGTGGGAAGAGACTGAGGCGCCCAGAGGAAACACATGTGGTCATGGGGGGGGGGGGGGTTGTAAAAACTCCTTGCAGACAGTAACAGGAATTAAATGCCTATCGCCAATTGCTGGCACAGCAAAGCATTGTGCTAACCAATATGCTACCATCCCCACATTAATGATATTGGTGCCGGAGAAGCACATCAGAATCAGGATTATTATCACCAAAATATGTTGTGGAATTTCTTCCGTTGTGATAGCGCAATACAATGTTACAATAATAAGTATATAAAAATAAATGAGTAATACAAAAATAGAGCAAGACAGTGTTCGTAGGTTCATGGACCATTCAGAAATATGATGACAGAGGGGGTAAAAGCTGTTCCTAAAGTGTTGAGTGTGTGCCTTTATGGTCCTGTGCCTGCTCATTAATATTGGTAATGAGAAGAGGGCATGTTCTGGACACTGAGGGCCCTTAATGATGGATGCTGCCCTCTTGAGGTATTACCTTTTGAAGATGTTCTCTCTGGTGGGAGACTGGTGCTCATGATGGCATTGACTGAGTTTGCAACCCTCTACATCTTTTCCAATTGTCTGCATTTGCACCTCCATTCCAGAAAGAGATTAATATGGAGTGCATCTATAGAAATTTGCTGGAGCTTTGGTGACATACCAAATCTCCTCAAACTCCTAATGAAATATCATCATCAATACGAGCCATATTGTATGACATGGGCAATCATGGTATTTCCATGACCACGATTGTTCCTGGCAAATATTTCTACAGAAGTGGTTTGCCATTGACTTCTTCTGGGCAGTGTCTTTACAAGATGGGTGATCCCAGCCATTATCAGTACTCTTCAGAGATTGTCTGCTTGGCATCAGTGGTTGCATAACCAGGACTTCTGATATGTGCCAGCTGCTCACACGACCATCTACCACCTGCTCCCATGATTTCATTGACCCTGATCAGGGGGTTGGTGGGAGGGCTAAGCAGGTGCTATACCTTGCCCAACAGTGACCTGCAGGCTAGCAGACCGAAGGAGCACCTCACACCTCCTTTGGTAGAGATATAATCCATGCCGCCACCCACAACAAAATGTTGGAAACCACCTTCATGATTCTATCAATATGTTGGGCTGAAGATGCATACACTTCTCCAACACCAACATCTTACATCAAAAAGGTTATGGTAGCAAGAGCTTGTATCTAACTCCTGCATGGTGGCACTACTTCTTTGGCTGGCACTAACTCTGGGATGGAAGAGATTGGGGAGAAAATTTGAATGGTATTGGCATGGTAGTGTAGTGGTAGGCACCACTCTTTATAGTGCCAGCTGTAAGACCAGAGTTTATTTCCCGCCAATATCTGTAAGAAGTTTGTATGTCCTCCCTGTGAATGTGTGGGTTTCCTTCCACAATCCAAAAACACATGGTCAGGGTTAGTAAATTGTGGGCATGTAATGCTGGTGCTGGAAGCCTGTTAACACCATGGATATGCAGAGGATGTTTCCTATAGTGGGGGAGTCTACGACCAAAGGGCACAGCCTAGGAACAGAAAGACATCCCTTTAGAAAAGAGATGAAGAGGAATTTATTTAGTTAGAGGGTGGTAAGTTTGTGGAATTCTTTGCCATAAACACCTGTGAGGCCAAATCATTGAGTATATTTAAGATGGCAGGTTCTTGAATATTGAGGGTGTCAAAGAGAGAAGGCAGGAAAATAGTGTGGAAAGGGATAATAAATGAGTCATGATTGAATGATGGTGCAGACACAATAGGCCAAATGGCGTAATTCTGCTGTTGTGTCTTATGGGTTCTGAGCAAGGATAGCCATCATAAAGAGTATAATACAGACATTAAAACACCAACAAAAGTTTTTTTTTAATGTAGCTCAACATATTATGCATTTTCATTTTAACTTTCCTTCATCCTTTCTGTAAAATAACGACAAATTTAATGCATTAATTTACCAATATTGCTAAAAGTTTGCATTGGCTTTAACATCAGAACACACTGATTTTCCTGTACTTTTCATATAGAAGTTGGTGGGTCATAAAGCCTTATGGACACTTGTGGGCTACATACCCTCGCACTCTGGTGGTTGCTGACGCAGAATGACGTACTTCCCTGTTCATTTCAAAGTTTTGATGAACATGCGGCAAACAAAGCTAAGCTAAAAATCTTTGAGTCTTCAGCATGGAGATAAGCAAAATGGTCATTGATGCTGTGAGTGTGTGTGACAGTGATCACTACACTGTTGTCAGCTGTGGAATCTGCTCTTATGTTGGTCGTTAGTGATACTAATGACTCAGTAGCTCAGCAGCAGTAATTAAGCTTGGGTTGCTATAGTTAAAAGTTTTGCCATTTTTCATTCACCCATCTTTAGACCAAAAGTCCCGAATTCAGTACTTTGAAGGCTGAATTAAAAGCAGTCTTGTACAAAGGACCCAAGTCGACAAGGAACTGAATTAAGACTCCATCCTCTTGGTTGGGATAACCTGTTCTCTGATCTTGGCATCAGTCTCTCTGTATGGTGACAAAACGTTTGCAAGTAAATTGCCAAGATTGGAGAACAACTCAATCCAACCATTAACCACCTGAGCTACACACCTTCTGAATTGTTTCCAAATCCAACCTTTATTTCTGGAAAGTTTGACAGTCAACTTACAAATTCTGACATCCTTGGAAAATAAGAGTAAACACAACCTTTATTTTTTTTTCAGGTTTTCTGTTAATTTTTCCACCAATAATTATGACAAGTGACTGCAAAAACTCTGGCAAAAAAAACCTCCCCTAGTGAGAGGTTCTGGGTTAGTTTTCAAATAAACGGAATGCAGAGCATTATTTAAAGATGGTTTATGTCCCCTAAAACAATCCATTTTTAATATGGGAAAATCTGCAAGGCACACAAAGGGCTCATTTTTCAATGATTTTCTTATGAGGATTATTTGTAGAAATGACTCATCTCAGCTGAATATTGCTGTCTGAAGTATTTATGATCTGCAGATGGAGTGGCTATTCATGTAGCAATACCGGCTGTAAACTTATACCCTTCGGGACAGTGAAATAGGGGTAAGCCAATCGGCCCCTTGAGACCGTTTCACCATTCAGTGAGATCATAGCTAGTCTGTGATCTAATTCCAATAGAGTCATGGAGCCAGCACTGAAGTAGCTCATCTAGTCTGTGCTGAACTATTATCAGTCCCATCGACTGGCACCCGAACTGTAGCTCTCCATACCCAACTCATTCATTCACCTATCCAAATTTCCCTTAAATAATGAAATCGACCTCGCATTCACTACTTCCGCTGGCAACTCATTCCACATACTTACTACGTTCTGATTTAAGAAGTTCCCTCTCATGTCCTCTATAAATATTCCACCTTTCACCTTTAACCCATGAACTCTAGTTTCAATCTCACCCAATGTCAGTGGAAAAAGCTTGCTTGCATTTAACCTATCTATACTCCTCATAATTTTGTATACCTCTATCAAATCCCTCATCATTCTTCTACCCTCTAAGCTATAAGGTCCTAACCTATTGAACATTTCCCTATCACTCAGGTCCTCAAGTCCTGGCAACATTTTGTAAATTTTCGCTGCACTCTGTCAAGCTTATTGACATCTTTCCCATAGGTAGGTGGCCAGGAATGCATAAAATGCTTCAATTACTGGAAAACTGAAAAGCTAATGAGAGGAAAAAAGAGACTTTGCAGATCAGACAGTGTTTGTGGAGAAGTACAACAATAATACTGGAGAACAAAGAACCCCAGGCCTCTGGAGAAAGGAGAGAAAATGACTGACTGGTTTCTCTCTCCCCCACAGTTGTTGTCAGCCTCATTACTATTTACATATTCTCACATCTTTTGCCTTTTTTATCCTCATCTGTGTCTTTTTAAGGATTTCTGTTAAAGATTATTTTAAGCTTTCTTTTGTCTGTGACTGTTGAGTGAATGTAAGAGAGAAGAGTGGAGACAGGCCTTTACCAACATTATTGGTTTTAATGCAGGGTTTTCATTAGTCCTAAAAGTCTTATCATTTTAATAGAGGGTTTTCACTTTCAAACAATGCTAATGTTATTCCATCTCCATGGTGTTCTGTAGTTCTTTCCCCCAAACTCTTCAGCGAAAGTCTCTACAACTGGTAGTCAAAAGTGCCCAACGCATCACTGGCACCAGCCTACCTGCCATCAATGACATTGAATTGACTTTATTTCTTTCATCCTTCACATACACGAGGAGTAAAAATCTTTGATACATCTCCATCTGAATGTACAATGTGAAAATTATGCAAAAAGGTGCCAGGAAAGTGCCAGGAACACCATGAAGGATCTCACCCACCCTGCTCATGGACTGTTTACCCCACTCCCATCAGGGAGGAGACTGTGTAGCATCCATGCCAGGATCACCAGACTCAAGAACATTTATCCTCTGTAGCAGTTACCTAAAAACAAACCAAAACCCTTGGAGATAGAGTACGGGAATTGACACAGTAGGACAAACTTCCAAATAACTGAATTCCAAGTCAGAAAACTATGCTTGATCCTTTATTATGAAACCAGCAAAGACAAATAACAAATAATAAATTACAGCAATAAAAAAAAATGAATGAAGCTAAATTAGTGGTGAATTTGTGGAACTTGTTGCCACATGCAGCTGTGGAGGTCAGGTCGTTGGGTGTATTTAAGGCAGAGATTGATAGGTTCTTGATTGGACATGGCATCAAAGGTTATGGGGAGAAGGCTGGGAACTGGGGTTGAGAAGGAGAAGAGAAAGGATCAGCCATGATTGAATGGTGCAGCAGACTCAAAGGGCCAAATGGCCTAATTCTGCTTCTATGTCTTCTGGTCTTGTATAGTAAAATAAGTGTAACTATCCTTTAAATTAGCGTAATTAAGAATATCACCCCTGGCTCTCTCTGTCTCAACTAAACTGAACTAAGGCAAAGCACGAATACACGATGATACTCATTTACTTCTACTACGCTCCAATCCACATGACAAATTATTGTAACCAATAATAAACATGCAACACACAATTACAATACAGACAGAAAATAGATACGTGCCTCCTACATTCCCCAGGCAGTAAAGCTGATCAACACCTCTGCCCACCAACCCAACCCTAGCTTCACTACTTTATCATTTCTTGCAAGGCCAGGATTTACTTTCCATACTTTTGAAACAGGCTTTAGCAATTAAGAAGGTGTATGGTGTTTGGCCTTCATTATTTGGGCTAATCAGTTCAATGTTACAGCTCTACAAAACCCTTCTATAGACCACACTTGAAATATTGTGCTTAGTGTTAGTCACTTCATTATAGAAAGGATAGGGAGCTTTAGAGAGGGTGCAGAGGAGATTTACCTGGATACTGCCTGGATTAGAGAGCTTGTCTAATGAGGATAGGCTGAATGAGCCAGGGATTTTCTCATTTGGAGAGAAACGTGACTTGATAGAGGTGTTCAAGATAATAGGCACAGATAGATGAGACTTATTCCCAGAGTGGAAAGGCTAATGCCAGGGACATAATTTTAAGCTGACTGGAGGAAAGCTTGGGTTGGGGGGAAGACAGAAGTATGTTTGATACCAAAAGAGTGGTGAGTGTGTGGAACCCCTGGCAGGGGTGATGATAGAGGCAGATGTATTATGGATATTTTAAAAAGTTCTTAGATAGGCTTATGGATAATAGAACATGGAGGACTATACAGGAGGGTAGGGTATAATCGATCTTGTATGTAATATGCCTAAGATTTTGCACAGTACTGTATTTGTCAATGTGGAGCAGAGATCAAGTTTGTAAATCTGGCAGGATCAAAGGATGTTGGAAATGGCAAAGGTGGAGAGTTGCAGGAGGGGTGTGAGACAGGTTGTGGAGGAGGAGTGCCAGGGTGGGCGTGGTGTGAGTGTAGGCACGCCCGGCCCTGAGACACCAAACAATCGGTTTATTGATCATTACAGAATGTCTCTCTGGTGCTTCCCACTCCCTCCCCTCTCCCTTCCCCTTTTCCCAAACATGATTCCCCTCTCTCTGCCCCTTCCCACTCTCAGTCCACAATAGAGACCCATATCAATATCAGGTTTATCATCACTCATATGTCATGAGATTTGTTTTTTTTGCGGCAGCAGTACAGGGCAATACATAAAATTACAAGAATACTGTGCAAAAGCCTTGGGCACCCTAGGTATATATATTAATATATATGTGCCTATAACATTTACACAGTACTGTATGTTCATGTAAAACAGCTGTGCTTTAGAACTATAGCAAAAACAAGATTACAAGAGTAACCTTGGTATGGATAATATGACAGAATATTGCCCTTCTGTCAGTGGAAACCTTAGGTAAAAATTCACGAAATTTCTTCTCTTGAGAGATACCCACAATACTCTCTTCAAAATTATAACTGGACGTTATATCATTATTGTGAAGTTAAACATCAGTATGATGTTCCTATGTTCAGGGTTTTACCAAGAAGTCATGATATATCAATACCTTTAATCAAATTAAATGGATCAAATAAGTGTCACCTTGCAAAACATAAAGATTTATTTTCCTTGCATGGGGATATGGGATCATATTACAAAATAGCACAGAAACAGATCCTGTGGCCTATTTAGTCTGTGCAGAACTATTATGCTGACAAGTTCCATTGAACTACACCTGGACCATAGCCCTGTATACCTGTCCCATCCATGTACTTATTCAAACTTCTCTTATATGTTGAAATCGACTTTGCATCCACTACTTATGCTGGCAGTTCGCTTCACACCCTCATCAACCTACTGAGTGAAAAAGTTTTCCCCTCGTTTCATTTAAACATTTCACCTTAACCCATGACCTCTGGCTGTAGTCCCACCCAACCTGAATGGAAAAAGCATGCTTGCATCTACCCTATCTTTACCCCTCGTAATTTTGTATACCATTATAAAATGTCCTCACATTCTCCAATGTTCTGGGGAATAAATCTTACCTATTAAATCTTTTTCTATAGCTCACGTCCCCATTTCCTGATGACATGCTTGTAAATTTTAGCATTAATGCTGTAACTTGGAAATACATTTAACTCAGAAACTTTATATTCCAAGATAACTTAAACTAAAATGACCGTAATCATCTAGCCTAAAATTACCATTGGATTTACATCATTCTCTGCTTTAGTACTCTGACATCTATTGCTGAAGTTAATTAATTAAGTTAGTAATACAGCAGGAACAGGCTCTTCCTGCCCAACGAGCTGCACCATCAGCAACCCTCAGTTTAATCCTGGCCAAATCACAGGACAATTTACAATGACCAATTTACGTACTAACCAGTAAGTCTTTGGACTGTGGGGGTAAGTGGAGCACCTGGAGGAAACGCACGTACTCATGGGGAGGATTCACAAACTTCTTACAGATGGCCTTCAGAAGTGAACTCTGAGCTCCGATTCCCGGAGCACTAACCACAACGCTGCCGTGGCACACTAGTCATACTCTATGACTCCGTCAGGTTCAGATTGGTAGGACTAGGCAGGATGGATTGGACAGGCCTCTATTGTCTAGTCAGATAGAATATGCTTGCTTAGATGTGTCCTGCCTTTCCAGTTCCATCATTCCCAAAAGCTTCTCTTCTCATTTCTGCACTGCAGAATTTTTCAGCAACCTCCCTGCTGCCATTTCTACTTCACACTCAATAGTACCAATGACCAAAATCACATCTATTATGAGGACACCTTGCACATCACTCAAACCCTTAGTGACTTTCTGCATTTGTGAAATCGAGATTTAAGTCTGTACTGAAATGGCAACATCAGTTTGGTTTTATGCTTGTGTTGTTATCCTGATTTCCAGTTAACAAAAGGTCTTTAATATAGAACATGACAGCAGAGGAAAGACCCTTCACCTCATGATATTTGACCTTTCAACCTCAATCTAATACTTCCCTCCTACATAGCCCTACATTTTTCCTTCATCTATGTTTCTTAAATGCCCCTAATGCAGGAGTTCCCAACTTCGGGTCCATTGACTTCCCCCTTCCCCCCTCCCCCCCCCCCCCAGTTAACTGTTGGGGCCCATGGCATAAAAAGGGTTAAAAACACATGTTCTAATGTATCTTCCATTTCCCTCTGGCAGGGCATTCAATGGACTCAACACTCTATGTAAAAAGCTTATTTCTGACAACCCCCCCCCCCCATATTTTTCTCTGAACATCTTAGGCTTATTATTTCTGCCTTGGGAAAAAAATCTGGCTGGGCCCTTGATCTACGTATGCCTCTTATCATCTTATACAGTACAGCTTTATTAAGTCGTCTCTCATTTCCTTCTCTCCAATCCTCATAAGAAATGCTCTCTAATCCAGGCAGCATGCCGGTAAATCTTGTCTGCACCTTTTAAATCTTTCACATCCTTCCGATAATGAGGCCACTAGAAATGAATACAACACTCCAGGTGTTGTCTAACCGGAGTTTTACAGTATTACTTTCCAGCCCTCTCTGCAGATACCATGCTTTCCTGAATGTGTTTTGTCATGGTTTGGGACTCTTTACCTTGAAGAAAGATCCACCTGGGAAGGATTTGAGCAATAACTTGGTTGTGATACAAGGAGATTTATTACCTGCATGGAGGAGCATGGACAAAGCTATGCGTTAATTCTACTTTTCAATAATACACCTCTTTTTCATGTTTGGGAAAATGAGATGCATTGTCTGATATACAGACATGAAGTAGAACAAAGCTGTGATTTTATAGTGACATTGAGTGATAGGTCAGTGTCAAGAGTTTAAGAACGGTCAAACTTCTATTAAGGCTATGGTTCAGGCTGTCTATGAAACTGAGACAAACAAGACAATATGTTAAGATGATTTAGGCTTTTGATCAATAAAAAATCATTGAAAAAACTCAGTTATGTTAACATTATGTTGATAAGATCTATGCAAATACATCAGATTGTAGGGCACAGCTCAAATTTTGGGTTTCAAAATTCTTGTTCAATCAAATCTTTGGTGTAGACAGAACTGTTAAATGGTGTGTGACTGAGTGAAAGCTTTTCTTTATTAAGTGGCACAGTAACATGGTGGTTAGCATAATGCTTTACAGCACCAGTGATCGGGGGTTCAATTCCCGCTGCTGTCTGTAAGGAGCTTGCACATTATCCCCGTGACCGCATCGGTTTGCGCTGGGTGACCTGTGTCCTCCCACATACCAAAGATGTGGATTAGTAAATTTCCGGCATGCTCTGTTGCCGCCAGAAGCATGGCAACACTCGCGGGCTGCCCCCAGCACATAATCGGATTGTGTTGGTTGTTAATGCAAATGACGCATTTCACTATATGTTTTTTTGAGAAATGAAGCTGATCTTTAATCTTTACTGAAATGCACCGTGCATTTAAAAAGAATGGAGACAAGGAGGAATTTCTTTAGCCAGCGAGTGGTGAGTCTGTGGAATTCTTTGCCACTGGAAGCTGTGGAGGTCAAGTCTTTATGTGAGCTTAAGGCAGAGGTTGATAGATTCTTGAATGGTCAGGGTATGAAGGGATACGGAGAGAAGGCTGGAGATTCAGGCTGAGAGGAAAAATGGATCAGCCATGATGAAATGGCGAAGTAGACTCAATGGGTCAAATGGCCTAATCCTGTTCCTATATCTTATGGTCTTATATAATGAAAGTTCTAAACTGCAGTTCTTCATATACTGAGAGTTAATTCTGTTGGAAACTAGTTGTTTTAAATAGTACTTCCTATAAGATTTATACCTTTTAACAAGTCGTGTTTTTCACACTCACTGGCAGAAAGTGGTATAGAAGCTAAACTAGTGGTTTATCACCTTTCTAATTTTTCATTGGTTACATATTAGCACATTACCCACATGATTTAATTGTTTTAATTATGTAGTCTATTAATTAATTCATCACTATCTACGGAATTTCTTTGACCTTATCTATAAAGCTGAAAAGATTTTGCATAAGCACCATCTTTTTATTTTTTACCTTTGTCTTACACCCCATAGCAATAATAGTCTCTCAACTCTTTAGTTTGCTTAGTATCTGTAAGTTTGCTTGTACTCTAACATACACTGAGATCTTGGAATTAAGACTGCTTGCTATTTTTGACTCCCGGACGAATTATAAGCATCAGAAAGTAAACCGAGATCTGTCACTGGCATCGGGTAAATAACACACAAGACAAGTGAAACACAAGCTTATAAAAATGGCACATTTATTGCTACAGAACTGTCATGTACATGACTGCTTGGAATATCTAATGATGATAAACAGATAATGGCCTACATCGAGCTGGCCTTTGAATACTCCAGCAAACAATCTGTTCGGACATTTCTACAAATCTGAAAAACACCAAAAAAACATGAAAAGTTTGAGGCACTCGAGCCACACAAATGGGAAAAAGGTGAAATAGTTTCTTTTTATATGCCACTGCTGCAGCTAGGTGCAGTCACAACGTAGTGCGACGTGCACAACTAAAACGCTACCATACAGTTCACCTCAGTAACACATGGTAAAATAACATCTTTTAAATAGTAAAATAAAGTAACAAACTTTTACTCAGAATGATTCCAAAAATCTACAAAGAGAAATATTCAGAATCCGAGAATTTTTTTTTCCAAGATCCATGGTATAAAAGGATTGCTCCTGCGAAAAATAAGCCAAATATATTTTTTTCTTTAAATTTAGCTTTTATAGGGTGTACTACAGTCTATTTCATAGCAAAAAGAGCACTAGACAAAAGAAGCTTTATAACAAAAAGCCAGGCACTGATACATGGTAATTCTCTGCTTTTTCTTTTCACTTAATTGCATCACAAGTACAAGAATGAAAAAGGCCACAGTTCATATTCTCACCATAACATATGTCTATAATACTTGAAATGAGCCATGGTAAACCAGCACTCCACAAGATGAATAAGAATTCATGAGAAAAAACGTCGGTAAAAGTGGGCTCATCAAAGCCCCTGGTGCCCCATTGTAATGGAATTACATCTTCTTAATTTTTATTTTATATACTTTTATTTTTTTTTCCAGTCAGCTATAATTGGCTAATTATTTGTGCT
The DNA here is from genome assembly GCF_030144855.1 of Hypanus sabinus. Taxonomy (NCBI): domain Eukaryota; kingdom Metazoa; phylum Chordata; class Chondrichthyes; order Myliobatiformes; family Dasyatidae; genus Hypanus; species Hypanus sabinus. Next base: position 99,431,822 of record NC_082719.1, on the reverse strand, counting down.
TGTTCACATCAAATGCTAAATCATTTCTGGAGAGTGTTCACTTCTGTCATTTAAAAAAAAATAAAAAAACCCTTTTTGCCTGATACAAAAAAATGAATACAAAATAAAATTTGAACAAAAACAAAATTTGAAACAAAATTCGGAAGACTGGATAAATTTATAAATTGCATCACTGGTTCAATTGACAGTTTAGAGGCGTTAGTGTTAATTACAGCTACATTGAACACAATGGGTACCAATGGGTGAACAGTTTGATTTGGTTTATGAACTGTTATAGACAGGGAAGTGGATCCAATAAGAATTTTAAAGCAATGTCTTGAATCTCCATTAGTTGGCAAGTTAACATTTTTCTTGCTAACTTATCACTTTAGTTCACTTATAGCATGATAATATGCTAACATTTGTATAATAGTTAAAATGTTATAAGTATTTTGTACGTCTAACTAAATAATGCCTCAGATAACACATGTAACACACACCCCACCTAAGTTAATAAAGCAGTATGCTCAATCATGAATTACTGATCATTTTTGTGTCACCTTCTTAAGCAAGAATGTCTCTATATAATGGTTATGCTTAATAAATTCCTTTATATTGTCCCTCATTGCTTCTATGATATCTTTAAAATGGTCTTTTTTCAGCATGTCCCCTTCAAGGTCTCAAAGACAGAGATTCTCAGTCCTCCCCTGAACCTAATTTGAAGGCTTGAGCTCTGCATGTGACCAACTCTCCCTTAAACATGTGCTACACCTTCAATTTATTGGTTAAACACTTCAAATTTATATTTAGTCTTTAACTCAAGACAAATGGAATGTTGTTTCAGTGCAATTTAGCAAGAATAAATGCTCAAAGGGAATTTTTATTTGCCAAGCCATTTTAGATAAAGCAGTTCACGTGACATCACTTTGACGTTCTCCAACAATGACCCCATGAACTTTTTAGCTGTTTGCGCCTATTAGATTAATTTTAAAATATTGAGAATCCATTTGAACAATAATGATCCTCTCATCATCTCTATTTTAAAATGCTACACAGGGAAAAGAAGCTGACTAGGAGAGTGTCTTTTTTTTAAAAAAAACTTAACGGATATCACTTATCATTAGTTCTGAGGCGGTATCATTTAGAATGTTACATTTCCCAAGGGGTTAAATGTTGTGACTATAAGCCAAATCAATGCAGTTCTCAACACAGTTGCACTTTTCAGATACCCTGCCGTCTGAGCACCCAATGTTTTTTCTTACATTAAAATGTAAAATGTTAAAAGGTTAAAATGTGCAGCTCTTTACACTGTGGTAGTTGACAATAAACAAGTTAGCATCCAATCATTTGTAGCTATTGTTGCTGAAAAGTTAGCTATTCGATAGATACCCTGTGCAATCTGTATATTAATTCTATTTACCTCTCATTTCCCTGTCCCTGAATGCCCTTATTTACAAAAAAACTATTTCAGTATTTCTGCCTTCTGTAATAATTAGTGACTGAAACAGTAACAACACTCCAATTCTCATCAAAAGTCTATTGCCGTTCTGTACTTGATGTTGGATTGTCTGAGGCACTATGCTCTTTCTACAGGGCAGGCATATTAGAAATCAATATATTTCAGGAACATTTCCCTCAGCTTTGCTTGTGTCCAATTCATAGCCTTAAAAAATTGTTTACTTGATCCACCTCCATGCATCTAAAAGTTTCATGAACGGCCCATCAAAGTACTGAGACCCAGTACACTCACAAATGTAATCAATATCAACAATATTCCAACAAACACAAAAAAAAGTGATTTAGATTAAACATTTAGTAGGCAACAAATTGTAAATACCTTATTTTGTTCCTTGTTTGAAATTTGTTTCCAGAAATATATTGTGTGCTTGTAAAATTCCTTGACATTGCTACTTGAAGTTTTACTAATTCATTAAAACTTTAGACATTTTTAAAACCACAGGGGATTCCATCAATTTTCTTTTTAAAAGCAAAAAAAAACACATGACATCGTAAAAAAAACTTTAAAGTCAACATGTAAAAATATAACTTTAAGCTCTTACACAAAAAAATTCAAAAACAGTCGCAAAGTTTGCCTGTTGCCTCATGAAACACACAGATTTTGCAATCTTTCTTTAAAGTGATGGTTTCATTATCAATAGGGAGAAGAGGTGGAACCACATACTGTTTTGTTTGCTGTTGTTACCCTTTCACAGGAAGGCAACACATTATACTGAAAGTCCAAAGGGGGCAGATGCCATAAATGGCAGGAATGTTTCAAGTCTACACAACGTGTAGGAGATACAAGTTCCCAATAGTTCGGTAAGCATTAACACTAAGAGAATTTTCAGGCCACGCACGTACACTAAAATTCCAGTGCTGTTGTTTTTAATCTTAAAAAAAAAGGTATTTTAAGAGCATAAACCACGCACCCTACCCACCCACCCACCCCACAAAACCAAACCTTCCAACTAGCATATGAACTTTCTCCACAAGAATGTAAACAAAAAAAAATGACCAATAGTGATGTTTTATTTTCCCCAACTCCTACTTTACTGCTTACTTCCATCAGGTTTAATATAACAAAATCTATATGATTATTTGTGGGATTTTCTTAAAACTATATACAATATATGAAACCCCTTTTACATTGATAGTCGCTATGATTTGTTTCCCAAGTTTCACCTCATGCATAAACTAATGCTGGCCAGCGTTCTTCACAAATAATGCACACTTCCTCGTTCGTTATTGCTAAGTTCTTTAAAGAAACAATAGAATAAAGTTCTCCAAAGCCTCTTTTTATTTTTGCTCAGGCTCCTAGATCTTGCTGCACTTGTCAGTGTCGCAAACTGCATATCCACTATTGAGAATCATCGCTGTTGTCTCTAATCTACTAAAGAATTTATATGAAATGAACCAATGAGAACCTTAAGTATTAATGGCCTTAAAATATTTCAGCGGGCAGTGTTGCTATAATTGCATGGATTGATGGTACAGTTACACTTTAATCGTCTGTGCTGCGGTCCATATCCTTTTCCACAGCACTTAGTACATGGAACATGCTTCGTTACTGGGACTAGAGACGATGGCAGGTTCAAGCATATCAAGACACATTATTTCAGCACGTTCAGATTTCCATGTAGCTTGTGCCGTGGGTAGCAAAAGTGTGCTCTGATATCTAGCTGTTTTTGTTATGTTATACATGGCCTGAACACTTGCGCCAGATATATTGGAATCTGTGCAAGAACATACCTGAGCCAAAGTTAAAGCCTCCCATGAGACATCCCCTTCCCCTCTCTAGGCAGAAGTTAGAATTTATGGGGACTGTTTAGAACTTAGAATACTACAGCACAGTGGAGGCTCTGTGGCCCACAGGATTGTGCCAACCTCAATAAGCAGGGAGGATGTACAGGAGCATGAAACATTCGATGTTTTGGGAACAGCTTCTTCCTGTCTGCCATCAGATTTCTGAATGGCCAAGGAACTAACCCTTGAACACTATCACACCATTTTTTGCGCTACCTATTTAACTTTCTAATATATGTCATTCTTTATTTTATAGTTTATTAATGTATTGCACTGTACTGCTGATGCAAAACAACAAATTTCACAACATATGTCAGTGATATTGAACCTGATTCTGATTTACTCTAAGATCAATACCTCCTACATTGCCCTCCATCTTTCTATCATCCATGTGCCTACCTAAGAGTCTCATAAGTCCCTGTAACCTGTCTCAACCATCACACCTGGCAGGGCAACAGTACTTTGCATTCATCTGGAATATGTTGCACTGAACCCTTCCTTAACCATAGTCTGATAAATGCCATTCTTCTCATGGCTATCAATGCTATAAGACTCACTGCAGTCTGTGACTTTAACCCCTTCAGCGCAAAAAGACTCATTTCAAAGTACAAAAAAAAAATTCAAATTACGGTACAAAATGTCCAATTTTCTGCCAGCTTAAAACATCACAAATACCAGAGGAGGAAAAAGAAGCAAGAGGCTTAATACATTACTGGAAAATCAGGCAGGAATTGGAACACATTGGGATTGGATTCCCAAAATTCCCCTTCAAATGGAAAAAGGTGCATGTTAGAAAATGTGTGGCAACTGCAGACTCACCCCACTCTTGAGGAGAGTACGACAGGAGGGCACAGCCTTAGAAAGGGATGTCCCTTCAGAACAGAGATGAAGAGGAATTTCTTGAGCCAGAGAGCAGTGAATCTGAGGAACCCATTGCCACAGATGGCTGTGGAGGCCAAGTCATTGGGTATACTTATAGCTTCTTGATTAATAAGGGCATCAAAGGCTGCAAGGAGAAGGCTGGAGAATGGGGTTGAGGGGAATAATAAATCGATGATGGAATGGCAGAGCAGCTAATGGGCCGAATGACCTAATTCTACTTTATGGTGTTATGGTGTTCCTCTGGCTGGACTCTGTGTGACTGTTAATTTAAAAAAAAAACACACACACAAACAAAAAAACAAACACTGGCAAAACAAGAGCATTTATTTTTCCCCTGCAGGTCACCATGGTGTAAGAAATGAAGAGAGCATGTATTCAGGTGAGAGAGGGGAAGTTCAAAGGAATGTGCTGGATAAAGCTGTCCACTGGAAACTATTCCTGCATCCATGCTGCACACTGTCCTAACTTGGAAATATCTCACTGCCCCCTTCAACAACTCTGGAACTAAATCCTTACCGAACTGCGCTGTGGGAGGGAGCACCTTCACCAGAGGACTGAGAGGTCGAAGGTATTTCACCAGCACATTCTTGAAGGCATTCATGCTGTCCTTGCCAGTGACACATACATGGTGTGAGTGAATAAATAATGTCACTCAGAGGGTGGTGCAAGTGTGGATCGAGCTGCTGGCAGAGGTGACTGATGTCAGCACGATTGCAACATTTAAGAGCAGTTTGGATAAGTACATAGACGGGAGGGCTATGGTCCGGGTGTAGGTCAAAGGGACTAGGAAAAATAACAGTTCAACACAGACTAGATCAGCCGAAGTGCCTATTTCTGTGCTGTAGTGCTCTATGACTTTAAAAAGGATAAAGGGACTTGCTTCTGGAAAAATCTCTGGTGTCAAGACAAGGACACTATGTGGAGGGAATAACCCCTTTCAATTAACTGCTAGAATGCCAGGCTTGTGGATTTAAGTGGTGCTAGATACAGGTATCAGTAACCTAGATCGCTAAAGCCACCAATGAATGTATTCCAATCTAGAGAGAGAGAGGAAGTCCAGGTACAAATGTCAGAATTCTACAGTGCACACAGAATTGAACCAAGTCCAGACCCAGACAAGGAACCATTTTGGGTTTTGACACTGATACTTCTACATCTGAAACCTGAATAACAAATCACTCCACATCTTATGAGGCGTCTGAGGCCACCCAGCAGCAGTGGCCAGTGACCAACTTCCCTCATTCGTGCAGTTATCTACTCTTCGAGTAGGCAACAGGTAGACAATGATGATGGTTCTTAAAATTTTTAAGATTGCGGTGGCGATACACGGTGATATTTTGTAGGCAGCTCAAAAAATCTCAGGGTAATATTTGGTGACATATCTGCACTTTGATAATTAATTTACTTTGAACTTTTGAATTCCCAACGAGCTCTTAGACCAGAAGGAGTAAATGACGCCTTCAACAAAGGCCCAGTTTAAATGGAGACGTTAACAATTCTGGCTTAAGGGAAGAGACTGTCCTCAAAGGGCATCAAATAATACTTCTAAACTGTCTAGGTCTATCGTTAATGTTTTAATGCAATAATCTCACAGAGAAAATGCAACTTGTGCAGAGACTGTGCACTGAGATGGTCTGTATTGGGTATCTAAGTGTGCAGCTCTTGATTGAAATGAGCAAACTTGCTGTAATATCCTAACTTTCTCTATACGTAGAAGTAAGACCCTACTTCACGTTACATTGCATAAATAAGTCTGCAGAATACCTGCCTGAAAGCACTTGTTTTCACTACTCATGACATGCATAGAATAAGCTCTCTGTTCGGGTCGATCATAGGGAATCTGCTGTGCGGGACTATGCCACCCAGCTTTAGTACGGACGCTAAAACAAAAGTAGATAAGCTTCGGTAACCAAAACACTGACAATAAGTCAAAGGAAGAATTGCAGGATTTCCTGTTTCACGTCCAGGCGTATAAGTCACACCAGTCACATGGAGTGGCAATTTCTTAAAACTATTATATATACACAGCACACACATACAGTATTAGGAACAATGGTTAAAAATGGAATGCAATTGGATACTTCTGCTGTTATAATATCTTGTATATATTATAGTAGGAACCACCGTTTATATGAGCGTCGGGGTTCCTATATATTTAACCATAACTGACTGACATGACATCTTGTTCTCCACTTTTTGCATCTTTGAGTAACCAATTTTTGCCCCTCCACTCCCAAAGATCAACTCAGTCCTGAAGCATAGTCCCGATGGGCACCAGCTGTCTCAGGACGCGTTGAGTCCAGGCACCGAACAGCACGAGGGGGGAAGTTCACAGTCAAGTCCAGCATCATTCCACATGGATTTTCCTGCATTGTGACAGGGAATGAGAATGCTGACCGACTTTTCCCTCCTCCAGTCCAGGAGCGTGCCCAGTTGTTGCTCCCATATTACCGGCTTGGTTGATATCGGACAAATAAGCAAACATTACAGTTTGAGCCTGGGGCTCAATCCTGGTCTCCAGGGCTCAGTTCTATTGAATAACGCCATTGTCCACCGAGCCACTGACTTCTAATCACCACCCAACCACGCAAAGGCAGTAATCTGTCAGGCTCCAAGTTTACTTAATAACGGTGCCGTCATCAGGAGTTTTGTATCCTAAACTACTCATTTTTGTTGGGTTCCACACAGTAACCATGCTAAACTGCCGCAATATCACACCTAAAATTCAACAAAAAAATTCTGTGTTGTCACTAGTTTTTAGTTTCCAACAAAAACAAGTCTTTCTAAAAAGGCAGAAGGTGTGACCTATTTTCCATCAAATACTATGAAACTGCAGGAGAATAACAGGAATTAAAAATCACAAAAGAAAAGGCATCGTAATAGAGATACAGATTACATCACCAACAGGCCCATTATTTCATCAGTTACTCCCATGCAGACAGGAATGGCTAAGCAGTCATCACCTACGTTACCATTAGGACAGTTGCTGGTTTTTGTGAATACTGGATGTAGACGGGCAGCAAAGCTTCACTCTCTCCAGAGAACAAACACTAGCTGACTAGAACACCAACAAAACAAAATGTTAAATTGTATTTTTTCCTTTTTTTTATCAGAAGTACACTTTTCATTATTGCAAGGTTACGATTTCAAATAAATATTTTTTTTTCAACCTACAAATTGATTTTTTTTTAATTTTATTTTTTTACAGAAGTTCAGGCACAAATGCATTTTCCACAGTGTGGAGAAGATTGCCGTTCAGTCTCCAGGCTGTACATTAACAGCTTGCAACATACTGCTCAACATTCTGAATGATATGTTAGAGTTTGTCCCCCAAGTCGTACTTTGCTTGTTGGGAATGCAGTATTCTCCTTTTCCTTGCTCTCTCTCTTTCTCTCTCTCTCTCTCTCTCTCTCTCGTCTGTGATTCATTTTCGTGACTGCTTTTAATGTGTCTCCATTTTACAAAAGAAGGGGATGGGCAGAGTGTTTACATTGTTGTAAGATAATACAGTTGTCAAGGAAGCGGTCTCTCACTTATTTTTGTTGATCTGGCACCATGGGCCTACAAAAAAAAAGAATAAAGGTTAAGTAAAGATGGACACAATTTTCACTTTATTCCTTTCTCACCTGAGGGCAATGATTCCTAATTTCTTCCTACATGCCCATTCTTCATGTGCATACCAAGAGGGACAGTGAAGGCTGGCTTGCGTGGCCATCTGTTGAGCCACCATCCTCTCTCAGCTTAGTGCCCGGGGCACAGATAAAGAACAGCTAGAGACAGAAAAACTGAGGAACCATCATAATGTAAGTTATTGAGACTGATGGAAACACATATTTTCCATCCCCATTAACAGATAGATTGGAATGTCTTTGCTATGGTGTCATTCCCCTTACCATTGGCTTCAAGCACAGGTAAAAAACAGCTACATGTACATGAAACGCTGTTGTAGGGAAGCACCATCCAGGCCATGCTCTTTTCTCACTAATACCATCAGGCAGAAGGTACAAGAGCATCAGGACTCGCACCACCAGTTACTACCCCTAAACCAACAGGCTCTTGAACAAAAGGGGATAACTACACTCACTTTCCCATTATTGAGATGTTCTCACAACCAATGATTTCACTTTAAGGACTCTTAATCTCATGTTCTTGTTACTTATTGCTATTTATGCATATTTGCAAATGCACAGTTTGTTGTCTTCTGGACTTGGTCTATCATTGATCCTGTTATAGTTACTATTCAATGGATTGGCTGAGTATGCTGGCAGGAAAATTAATCTCAGGGTTGTATGTGGTGACTTATAATGTACTCTGATAATGAAATTTACTTCGAGCTTTAAAAGTTTAGTGCACAGAAAAACTGAGGATCAATCATAATGTAAGTTATTGAGGCAATTTTCTACCCTTATTAGCAGGTAGATTGGAATTTCCTTGCTCTGACCTCCTTCTCCACAGTATTGATTATGGGATTAATCATTTAGTTCTTTCCTACATCACAGTGGAACAGTATTGCGGTGAACTAGGCACAATTCTTGCTGCTACTACAAGGAGTTAGAACTTTCTCCCCTGACTCTGTGGGTTTCCTCTGGGTGTTCCAGTTTCCTCCCATATCCTAAAGACGTATGGGTTAGTAGGTTAGTTGGTCACATGGGTGTAACTGGGTGGCGCCGGCTCCTTGGGCCAGAAGAGCCTGTTACTGTGCTGTATCTCTAAATAAAAATAAGTGAATATTGTCATTTTATTTTTGGAACTATCTGATTCTTCACCCTATTCTCAAAAAAGGGGACATGCTCCTGATGCAAATAGGTAGTCAAAGTGGCTCAAGGGTAGAAAAAAGGTACCAGGTTAGATGCAATCACTCAAATCTTCCTTTTGCTCATACTCCTTCATTCAATAATGTTTAGGAGAAGGTTGGCCATCCTACCTTTAGAACACAGGGCGGTACAGCACAGTACAGGCCCTTTGGTCCTGGAGAAAGAAGTAGCTAAAGAGATGGTGAAGGCACTTGTCCCTTTAGAACAAAGATGAGGAGGAATTTCTTCAGCCAGAGGGTGGTGAATCTGTGGAATTCATTGCCACAGCCAGCTGTGGAGGCCAAGTCATTGGGTATTTTTAAAGCAGAGGTTGATAGGTTCTCAATTAAAAAGGACATCAAAGGTTACAGGGGAAGGCAGAAGAATGGGTTTGAGAGGGAAAATTAATCAGCCATGATTGATGGGTCAAATGGCCTAATCCTGCTCCTATGTCTTCTGGTCTTATGACCCATAATATTGTGCTGACCTATTGACCTACTCCAAGATTAATCTAACCTCTCCCTCCTGCACAACCATCATTTTTTTACCATTTTCCATCTTTCTTCATTGCTTCATTTGACCCATCTAGGCATAGACTAGATGGGCTGAAGGGCCTATTTCTGTGCTGTTGTGCTCTTTGACACTATGACTTCCTTATGCAAATTTTCCCTTGAATCTACAATCAAATGAAATCTGCCAACAATACATTTCTGTTCCAGTATCCTGTCAACTATCCCTGAGCATTAAACACTCCAATACTTTTACACAAAACTGCCTTCCAAGCACTTGCTGTGGGTTATATTTCACCAGCATCCCATTCCTCAGAGAAACATGTTTTACATTAATCTTGTGTAGAACAGAATATGTTACATTCCGTCAGAAAGGAAAATAGAGGTGGATGTTCATGCATGCTGCGAGTCATAAACAGAGGTTAGTGTTCAAACCCAACTACAATCATTGGGGAATTTTAAGTATTTTGGAGCTCATTGGGTCTGCATGCATGGGAGTGTTTACTAAAATAATTCAACAGTTGCTTTAAACAGTGGGAAACCCAAAAGGTAGACAGTAACGTTTCATTTGATTGTGATCAGAAAGGACATGAATTAACTTAGGAAGAAACATTTGCACTTAAATGCTCATAATGTGTTCAAGCATCGTACACAAAATGCAGGAGAAACTCAGCAGTTCAGACAACATCTATATTTACTTGCTGCCCATTACACCACTGGCCCTGAGGGAAACTCCTAAACCTGCAGGGCCAGTGGACCAGTCTTAGTCTGACCTCTACCATTTGACTTGTTTGGCATGGGTGACCCTACAAGGAACCAATGCACAAGGCTCTGACTCCAGCCAACATAGGTCTCCAGGTCATTAAGACACACAACCCTCCAAACCCTATGATAAGGTTATGGTCCTCTTGAAGGAGGCAGCATCTATGGAAAGAAATAAACAGTCAACTTTTTGAGCTGATCCTGATGCAGTCCTGATCAAGGGCTTTGGCCCAAAACATTAGCTGTTTATTCACTTTCAGAGTTGCTGCCCCACCTGCTGAATTCCTCCAGCATTTTGTGTGGGTTGCTCTGGATTCCCAGCATCTGCAGAATCTCTCTCTTGTGTTTGCAAAGTTTTAGTTTTAAAGTCAAAATGGACTGCTAGCAAAACTATAAAGTGCATCCCAAATGATCAGACTTTGAGAGGGTAGCAGTATGTGAACATCACAAAAATGGGACGTTTACAGATGAAACACCAACGTTACGTAAAGGCATATTTTACAAAACTATGTTTAACTCCAAACTGGGAAACAAAATCACCATGGATGACAAGATATGGAAAGCATTGGCGAGATGAAATGATCAGATGAAACTCTAAAGACTTCAAAGATGAAACAGAAACCAGAGTCAGACAACAAAAGAACAAATCTCCCCACATATTTTCTGACAGAGGTAAATGTCGATGTTGTCAAAGTAGAAAATATATATTGTGGATTCTGTTATGGTTGAGATATACTGGCTGCTATCAGGCAGCTGAAACCAGCATGATTTCAATTACCTCTTTTCACATTGGGCCCATATGGTTGGAAGTGTCTCCCATACTCGGGTTGACGCCAGCAAGGGAGAGTGGCGGTGGATCTGTTGACACTTTCTCCTCTTCTCTTCTTTTCAGACAAGCTGCTTTAGGGTTCAGATTCCTCTCTTCAGGAGAAAGAAAATGTTCAACGTAACCATAAGATACTTAAAAAGGAGAAAAATAAAAATATGCAGGGCTATTGGGTTAAAACAAAGTATTTGTGTTAAATGTTTGGCTCTTTCAGAAAGCTAGACTGTTTTATTGGTGAACGGCGGGGGATCTGCTTGGCCGCGGTGCTGCCTGTTTGCAGCCAACCCGAAGAAAGGAGTCAGAGTTGGGCCATTCCACCGGAGAGCCGGAAGCGATGTAGTGCAGCGTCTATGCTGGCGTTGGTGCTGCCTTCTAGTGTTTGCTCGGCAGACGACAAGATATTTTGTGTTTGACTGCAGACTGCTGCAGCACTCAGAGGACTTGGACTATATTTTTTTGTGAAACTTTTTTTTTACTGTCATCTTATATGTGCTATCTGCTGTGTATGACTGTTGGTACTGTGGCTTGCACCTTGGCCCCAGAGTCCCGCTGCTTCATTTGGCTGTATCATAGGTCCAGCCAAGTGACAATTAAACCTGAACTTGAAATAGAAACAAAGGGACTATAGACCTCTTTCTGTGCTATGTTATTCTGTGATCTGTTCTCTTGTGCAGGAGAAGGAGATGGAACGGGTTTTGCAATTTCTGAATACTCTGCCTAACGTCTATCAAAATTAAAGCCGCACTTATTCAAAGTGCTGGAGGAACACAGCAGGTCAGCAGCATTAACAGAGGAGAGTAAAAAGTCAACATATTGGGCTGATAGGAGTCGAAACGTCATCTCTTTATTCCTTTCCACTGATTCTCCCTATCCTGCTGAGTTCCTCCAGCATTTTGTGTGCATTGCTCTGGATTTATAGCATCTCGTGTTTATGACCTGGGCTTAATATGTCTCTTCCTCCCCATAAGATTCTGTCATTTTAAGACCTAATCTTTTGAAAGCTCTCTGCACTGATTAAGATTGGAGCAAGGCACAGAATTTAAAACCTGCAGTGTGAGAAAACTAAAGCACATATGCAATGCCACTGTTTTAAGGTGACTGTGCAAGTCAAGTAGTTTCATTACGAGGAGGGTATTTTAATGGAGTTTTGGAGACTAAATTACTCACTTAAATTGTGGCAAACTAACATAGATTATGGAAATTATCTCATTATAATTTATTTACAGCTTGCTTTCATTTGCACATTAGTTGTTTGTTAGTCTTTGTTTATGTGCAATTTTTCATTGTTTCTACCACGTTTCTTTGTTTTACTGAGAATCTCAAGGTAGTGTCATTTAACATGGGCAATCATAGTCTTCCAACGGCAATTGTTCTTGGCAAATTTTTCTGCAGAAATGGTTTGCCATTGCCTTCTTCTGGGCAATGTCTCTATAAGATGGGTGGCCCCAGCCATTATCTACTCCTCAGAGATTGCCTGCCTGGCATCAGTGGTTGTATAACCAGGACTTCTGATATGTGTCTGCTGCTCATACGGCCACCTACCACCACCTGCCCACACACCTTCATGTGACTCTGATTGGGAGGCTAAGCAGGTGTTACACCTTTCCCAAGGGGTGGCCTGCAAGCTAGTGGAGGGAAGGAGTGTCTTACACCTCTGGTAGAGATGTATCCCCACTCCACCACCCTCAAGGTAGTATATGGTGATATATATGCACTTCGGTAATAAATTTTACTTTTAACTTTGCAATTTAACATAAATACATTAAAATATATATTTTATTGAACATATTTAAAATGCTTAACAGGTCAAGTGGCATCTCTGGAGAGAAAACAGGGTTCATGTTAGAGGTCAATGGCCTTTAAACAGTACAGATACTATTGACCTGGCAAAGGATCTCCATTTTTCTCTTTAAGCAATCCACTTGACCTGCTGACATGAGCTTTATTTGTCACATGTACATTTAAACATACAGTGATATGCTCCAAATCAAATCAGCAAAGGTTGAGCTGGGCAACACACACAAAATTCTGGAGGAACTTAGCAGGTCAGTCAGAATCTACTGAAATGAATAAACAGCCAAAGTTTTGGACTGACACCCTTCTTCAGAACTGGAAAGGAAGGAAGAAGAAGCCAGAATAGGAGGGTGGGGGTGGGGTGATGGAGGGGAGGAAGACAAGCTACAAGGTAAGTGGTGAAGCCAGGTGGGTGGGACTGGGGGGTGAAGTATGAAGCTGGGAGATGATAGGTGGAAAATATAAAGGGCTGTAGGAGAAGAAACTCGATAGGAGAGGACAATGGACCATGGGAGAAAGGGAAGGAGGAGGGGGACCAGAGTGAGGTGATAGGCAGGTGAAGAGAAGAGGTAAGTGGCCAGTGGGGAATAGAAGAAGGGGGAATGGGGACAAGAAAAAAATTACCAGAGGTTGGAGAAATCAATGTTCCTGCTATCAGGTTGGAGGCTACCCAGACAGAATATCAGATGTTGCTCCACCATCCTGAGAGAGACTTCATGTTAGCAAAAGGGGAGGCCATGGACTGAAATGTTGGAATGGGAATGGCGATAGGAATTAATATGGCTGGACACTGGGAAATGCCGTTTTTGATGGAGGGAGCGGAGGCGACCCATGAAGCAGTCCCTCAATTTTTGTCAGGTCTCACCAATGTAGGCAGGGCAGCATTGGGATCACAGAACGCAACAGACAACCCCATCAGATTTGCAGGTGTAGTGATGTGCTGGGCAAGTGTCACCATGTCCCGATGCCAACATAGCATGCCCCAGTATGCCCTTGTAGTTCAATCCGTTTAGTTAGACTACTTGATTTATTGTGACAGAATTAATGAAGTGCCACTTCAAATTAAATGGCATAAAGGATTTTCACTGGTATGTTGGAAATATTATTCTACATTTCTCTTAATTTTTCCTGTTCAATATGTAGTCTTGGCCAGAGTAAATTATTTGTTTGGCACACTAGAGGGAGCAACACTTACATACTAACTCCAGCATGAAATATGAGGTAGATTTGTAAAAATAACCACGTTTTCCAGTAAAACAATTACAAGAGGAGGGGAACACAATAAATACTTTTTTTAATCAGAAAACTTGACCAAATAATGCTAAATGAAAAACAGATTATAACACCGAATGCATTAATCAGGTCTAAAATGGGAAATGCACTCGACCAGTTTATTTGATCTACATGCATTAAAAATGTAATGACCTGTATGGGAAAAATTATTAATCCTTTTCATTTACAATATGTTTTTTTTTTAAATCCAAATTCCATCCCAGTACATGATACTTATGCATGGGCAGCTTATCTAAGAAAGGATGTGCTCACATTGGAGGGGGTCCAAATGAGGTTCACAAGAATAATCACAGGAATGAAAGGGTTTTCATACTAGGAGTGTTTGATGGCTCTGGGCCTATACTCACTGGAGTTTCCGGAGTTTTAAAGAGTGAGGGGTTGGTCTCATTGAAGCCTTTTCAATATTGAAAGGCTAGATAGAGTGAATGCGGAGAGGATGCTTCCTCTACTGGGTGAGTCTAAGGGCACAGCTTCAGTATACAGGAACATCCATTTCCAACAGAGATGAGGAATTTTTGTAAGCAGAGTGTGGTGAATATGTGGAATTCATTGCCACAGACAGCTGAGGCAATGAATTCCCAAGTCACTGGGTATATTTAAAGCAAAGGATGATAGGCTCTTGATTAGTAAGGGTGTTGAAGGTTACAGGGAGAAGGCATTAGAATGGGGCTGAGAGGGATACTAAATCAGCCATGATGGAATGGTGGAACAGACTTGATGGGCTGAATGGCCTAATTCTGCTCTTATGGTAATCTTCACTTTTTAAAAGGGGAAATTCTGATTCCATCCCACTATGCGATACTTATGTAGGGTGTAGCCTAAGGTGGAAGTATGGAAAATAGTCCATTTCTCATGCAAATATTTAGAAAAAAAAAGACAATTCTATCAGAAAATTAAATCATGGGAAAATGATCAGAAGGAATGTAGGTAATCTGCAATACTTTGGTAAAGTATTTGCAAGTCTGCAGGCATTAGAGAAATAGGTGTTCACAGATAGAATGTGATGTGTAGAAATGTCGCTTCATCTATCCTGACTGTTCCCTCAGAAGGCCATACACAACCAAACTATCGAGAATGCTTTTGGAACTATATTACCACTTAAAACCACGTCTTTCTTCCCAACAACAAATATAAAACACAAAATTCCTTTCTCATACCTCTACCCTTTAACCATCTATTGGTGTCAGGCTTAACTCATTGTCAGTAATTTTGCCTCTAAACTGTGTCTTGGTTTCAAGTTTTACCCCAGAAATTTGAGCACGCAGTCCAGATCTGTGTGGAATGGGAAACACACAATCTTTTGGATAAAACATCAGATCTAGTGGACCATAGATACAAGAGCAGAATTAGACCATTTAGCCCATCAAGTTTAGTTCTACCATTCCATCATGGCTGATATATTATCCCTCTCAACCCTGTTACCCTGCCTTCTCACTGTAATCTTTAGCATTCTGATTAATCAAGAACCTATCAACTGCTGCTTTAAATATACCCAATGATGTGGCCTCCACAGCCATCTGTAGTAATGAATTCCACAGAGTCACCACTCTGGCTAAATAGTATTTTCTTCATCTCTGTTCTAAAGAGACATCTCTCTATTCTGAGGCTGTACCCTCCAGTCCTAGACTCCTCCACTATAGGAAACATGCTTTCCATATCCCCTCTATCAATCTAACAATCTTGGAGTAATGTGAGCACTCGGCACAGAATACTCCAAGTGGCATTAAAAGATTCTGGCACAATCTGAGTAATAAAAGTGGAGTTATAACTTGTCCAGGATATAGTTTATCAGTCTGTCAGCATCACTGAGGCAAATTATCAGGTCAAGCATTTCACCCTTTTCTTACTTTTATGACAGACATACTTCCAGTCACAACAGCAGAGGGACCTTACATTGATGGAATACTCAAACATCCTGGTCTAACCTACCACTAAAACTTGCAAAGACACATTTTCCAATTAGATATGGATTGAATTCTCAATGAAGCATAATTAAGTCGGCTGGATTTCCTTGTACTTAATACTTTAAGGAACGAGAAGATGAAATTGGAGGAAAGAGAGAGTGTTTGGGCAACAAAGGTTCTGTTGAAGAATTCCATATGTCTATTGACCTCGGACTTGCTGTTCCAGGCTCAAGATAACGGCGACTGCTTGGTGGAGGATCAAGAGCTTCGTTTGTGGCTTGTCGCTCTTCAGGTGGAGCTGCACCATGCGGCCTAGCTCTTTAAATGCTTCGTTGATGTCACGCACACGCAGACGCTCGCGGGCATTATTTGCCATTCTCCGTTCTCGTTCACGCTCAGCCTTCTGCTCCGGGGTAAGGTCTTCATCGTCATTATTATTGCTGGGGAAGCATAAGGAATGTTTTGTATATAAAAAAAAAAGTAGAATGTAAATTGGAGATAAAAATATTCAACATATACAGTACTACGCAAAATTCTTAGGCACACATATATATAGCTAGGGCGCCTAACACTGTTATGCAGTACTGTAGTAATTTATTGTATTGCACTGAACTGCTATCACATTAAAAAAAACCCAACACATTTCATGACATGTGAGTGACGATAAACCTGATTCTGATATGGGTCTCTATTGTGGACTGAGAGTGGGAAGGAGGCAGGGAGAGGGGAATCATGGTTAGGAAAAGGGGAAGGGAAAGGGGAAGAAGCGGGAAGCACCAGAAAGACATTCTGTAATGATCAATAAACCAGTTGTTTGGAATCAAATGACCTTGGCTGGTGTCTTAGGTTTGGGTGTGTCTGCATCTGCGTCATCCCCCGATGCTGGCACTCGTTCTTTGCCACCTGTCCCACACCTCTCCTGAGGTGCTCCACCTTCAACATCCTTTGCTCCCGCCAGATTTACAAACTTGCTCTCCACTCTATGTTGCCAAATATAGTACTGTGCAAAAGTCTTAGGCACCCTAACTATACTTCTGTGCCTAAGACTTTTGCACAGTACTGTACAATATTAGCACAACACT
Source organism: Hypanus sabinus (assembly GCF_030144855.1). NCBI lineage: Eukaryota > Metazoa > Chordata > Chondrichthyes > Myliobatiformes > Dasyatidae > Hypanus > Hypanus sabinus. The sequence continues at coordinate 99,414,695 of NC_082719.1, read as the reverse complement.
CTACCATCTGCTTTTCTTCACACATCAAAATAAACAGATACTGGCAAACTACTTCAGATTTAAATATTTTTTTAGAAGGGCATGATAAACGGCCCTTCCAGGGCCCGTGCTGCCCAAGTGACCAATTGGAATGTGTGACGATACCAGAACACCTGGAACCTCCGTCAGGTCTCCCCTCAGCCCCCACCGCTCCACAGAAAACAACCCAAGTTGTCCAGTCTCTCATCAGATTCTAATCAGGAATTAAATAAAAGAATCGCTCATTTACTGTTACCTAGATAGTGACCTATTTAATATCTTGATGTCCTTCTTGTCCTCGTCTCCCTTTTTATCATCTGTGGGTTTTGAATCCTGCAGATTCTCGTCGGGTTCATCTTCGGACTTTATGTCTGAGCTGACAGATGACACGCTTTGTCCTTGCAGGCCGCTGGAGAGGGCTGAAAGGGAGGCCAGGTAAGAAAGCCACATTAATTGTCAGAAATAGTTTCTGAACAGTTTCCCTGACATTAAATTCATTAAAATTATATAATCACAAATAAACTGCTTAACCAATAAGAAATACCACTTTGCTATGGTTTGAAACCCCTGCGGTTAAAACAGGTTTGAGTCATTTTCAAGGATTACAGTCGGCCCTCCTTATCCACAGATTCTGCATGCGCGAATTTAACCAACCGCGAATCGCGTAAACCCGGAAATGCTCTTCCAGCACTTGTTGTTCGAGCATGTACAGACTTTTTTCTTGTCATTATTCCCTAAACAATGCAGTATAACAACCCTTTTACATAGCATTTACATTGTATTAGGTATTATAAGTAATCTAGAGCTGATTTAAAGTATATGGGAGGATGTGTTTGGGTTATCGTGCATCGGATCGAAAAAAATCAGAAGATCTCTTACTAAGTAAGTCGGAACAGGCACATCTGGTATCATTTAGCGTCAGTTAGTCAAATGTTTGCATTTGTATATAGTATATATTTTACCTTTCTATGCATATAAAACACTTAAGAACATATGTTTCAGCGCTGGGAACGGGAATGGAAGTTCTTGGGACAGGGGACAGATCGCTCCCGAGTGCGCTCGCCACCGTGTCTGGTTGATGTGGAGGATCAAAAAATCAAAACCCAATAATTAAACCACTGCGTTGCTTAGTAATAATTGTGGCTTTCATCGGGGCAGAGCCTTTCTCACTTCATCCTTTAAAATTGTTCCGATCGTTGACCGACCTAGCCTAACGCTTTTCCAATGACCGATGGTGTTTCACCTCTTTCCAATCGCTTTATTATTTCCACTTTATTTTCAATCGTGATTATTTTCGTGAACAGAAACACTGTGCATTCAGAGCTTTGGCGCCGGGTCCTAATGTCCAGTGCTCTGAGATAGGTTAAATAAGGTCTGGGGTTTTGCTGGGTCCTAAGATCCACCGGATTGAGACAGGTTGAATAAGGGACTTGAGCATTCACGAATTTAGGTATCCGCGAGGGGTCCTGGAACCAATCCCCCGCGGATAAGGAGGGCTGACTGTATAGGGAATAACAAGTTATGATTATCTCCAGTCCATTACACATACAGTATATACATAGACCTGCCTCCTCAGAAGTGGCTTAGCGGCTTTAAAAGGTGCATGTCACAGCTGAGATTCACCAGAAGGGCTCAAAGCTACATTTATAAGGAGAATAAGTGTAGGAAGTGAACCTTAGTAGAAGGAATAAAGGCATAAATCACTTTCTAAATGGGGAACAAATTCAGAAATCAGAAGAGTCCTTGTGCAGAACTCCCTAAACATTTGAGTCAGTGGTGAGGAAGGTAAATGTGATGTTAGCATTAATTTGGAGAGGACTAGAATACAAGAGCAAGGATGTAATGCTGAGGATTTCTAAGGCGTTGGTCCGACCGCACTTGGCGCATTGGTGTGTCTTGGGGTTCGTTATCCAAGGAAGAATACATCCACATCGAAGAGGAATCAGAGGAGGTTCACGAGAGTGACCCTGGGAATATAAAAGTTAAGATATGAAGTGTGTTTGATGGCTCTGGGCCTGCACTCGCTGCAGTTTAGTAGAATGGGGTGGGGGGGGGGAGTGATCTCAGTGAAGCTTATTGAATATTGAAAGGCATGGATAGAGTGGGTGTGGAGGACATGTTTCCTATAGTGAGTGAGTCCAGGACCAGAGGGCAAAGCCTCAGAATAGAAGGATGCCCCTTTAGAACAGAGATGAGGAAGAATTTCTTTAGCCAGAGAATGGTAAATATGTGGAATTCATAGCCACAGACAGTTGTGGAGGCCAAGTCATTGGGTATATTTTAAGTGGAGGTTGAAAGGTTTTCGATTAATCGGGATGTTGAAGTTTACAGGGAGAAGGCAGGAGAATGGGCTTAAGAGGGATAATAACTCTGCCATGATGGAATGGCCTAATTTTGCTCCTATGTCTTATGGTCCCAACATTTCTAATTCCTCCATGCTTCAATAAGAACAATTTAACGGAAGGGGTTAAGACAATGCTTGCTCTTTTTGGGAACTGGGGAGAAAATCCTGTTCCTGAACACTTCGCCCTTCATCACAAACCTATTGTGTCCTCCAAGGGTAGGCCAATAGCTGTCCTATAAAGTAGGAACAGTTATTGAATAATAATTTAATCTTAAACAATCTTTCCCTGTTAGTTAAATGAACATCACAAATCTAGCTTCATACCAAGAGTGGCAAAAACCTTTCAACTCAGTTTCCTCCCACCTCCCCCACGTAGTGGGCAGAACATACCAAAGCCTAAAAGCACACATCGCCAAGCTCAAGACAGCTTCTATTCCAGTGCTATGAGATTATTTAGTGGCTCCCTGGTATGATGTGATAGACTCTTGACCTCACAATCTACAGTACCTTGTTGTGACCTTACACATTACTGTCTACCTGCACTATACTTTCTCTGTAACTAGAGTCATAGAACACCACAGCACAAAACAGTCCATTTGGCCCATCTAGCCCATGCTGACTTATTAATGTCTAGTCCCATTGACCTGCACCTGCCTTACCCACCCATCCATGTGCCTGTCCAAATTTCTCTTAAATGCTGAAATCGAACCCGCATTCACCACTTCCACTGGCAGCTCACTCTACACTCTCACCACCATCTGAGTGAAGAAGTGTATTTATTTACTTATGGGGACACAGTGTGGAATAGGTCCCTCTGGCCCTTCAAGCTGTGCCTCCTAGCAGTCCCCTGGTTTAATCCTAGCCTAATCAAAGGACAATTTACAATACCCAATTAACCTACTAACCCGCGGTACTGTAGGAGGAAACCGGAGCACCTGGAGGAAACCCACGCGGTCATGGGCAGAATGGATAAACTCCTTGTAGGCAGTGGCGGGAATTGAACTGGGGCCGTTGGTACTGTGAAGTGTTTGGCTGACCACTACACTATCATGCTGCCCCAAGGTTCCCCTTTGTGTTCCCCTTAAATATTCACCCATGACTTCTAGTTCTAGTATCTCCAAATCTCAGTGGAAAAAGCCTGCTTGCACCTACCCTATCTACACCCTCATAATTTTGTGTACCTCTATTAAATATCCTCTCATTCTCCTACGCTCAATCTTTCTTTATAACCCAGGTCCTCCAGTCCTGGCAATATCCTTGTAACCTTTCTGCATACTCTTTCAAATCTATTCACATCTTTCCTGTAGGTAGGTGACCAGAACTGCACATAATACTCCAGATCAACCCTCATCAACGACTTATACAGCTTCAATACAACATCCCTTCTCCTGTACCAAGTAATTTGATTTATGAAGGCCAATGTGCCAAAAGCTTTTCTTACAACCCTGTAACTCAGGTCCTCAAGTCCTGGCAACGTCCTTGTGAAGGATGTAACACAATGTTATTAATTTAGCTGTGGTTTTCCTTTTATTCTACCTCACTGTACTTTTGTACACTGTGTATACTGTGGTTCATCTTGCACTACCTCAGTGCACTATTGTAATGATGTCTACAGCTTGAATGTGAAGGCAAGAGTTTCACTGTACCTCAGTACATATAACAATAATGAACCAATTTATCAATCTGCATGTAAGGAGTGTAATGATTACGGATGTCAAAATGGGGGTGTGCTTTCAGGATTCAAGATTGTTTAATGTAATTTCCAGTACACAAGTATAAAGGAGAACAAAGTAATTGTTATTCCAGCTCCGATACACCAAAAAAAACATAATATGACAAAGATATAATATTAATAATAAAAACACAATAAATATAAATACATAAGATAGCTAATGTACATTGATTGTACCTAACATCACTTTATGAACATACAGGGGTGACTGTATATAATGTGACTGACAGGAAATGATAAAGTAGTGGTGATTGGGTTGTGGAGGGGTGGGTTAGTGGGTGGAGGTGTTGATCAGCCTCACTGCTTGCGGAAAGTGACTATGTTTGAGTCCGGTGGTCCTGGCAAGGATGCTTTGGAGCCTCCTCCCTGACTGGAATGTGTCAAATGTAACTTTTGAAATCCCACATCCACTCACTTCCGCAGGCAGCTTCTTCCACATTCTCACTGCTCTCTAAGTGAAGGGGTTCCCTTTCTTGTTTCTCTTAAACTTTCATCTTTCACCCTTAACCCATGCCCTCTAGTTCTAGTCTCACCCAACCTCAGTGGAAAAACTTACCCTATCTATACCCCTCATTATTTTGTACAGCTCAATCAAGTCTCCCCTCATTCCTCTGCTACAGGGAATAAAGTTCTAACCTATTCAACTACCCGTTTTAGCTTAGGTCCTCCAGTGCTGGTAAAATCCTTGTAAATTTTGATCATCTCACCAGCAGATATTAGCGATATTGGACATGAATATTCCAAATAAACAAGACACAAAGGGTCCAGAAGAGATGAATGAGAATGTTCCCAGAAATTAAAGTGTTATCACATGCAGTGCGTTTGATGGTTCTGGGCCTGTACTTCCTGGAATTTGGAAGAATGACAGGAGATTTGCTTTAAATGCTACATACCCAAGGGATCAATTTGAAACCTATTGAATAATGAAAGGCCTAGACTGCTCAGACATGGAGAGGCTGTTTCCTATTGTGGAGAAGTTCAGGACCAGAGGATAGAGGCTCAGAATAGAAAGATGTTCCATTTGAACAGAGATAAGGAGGACAAATCATTTGGTATATTTAAAGAAGAGGCTGGTAGATTCTTAGTTAATAAGGATGTCAATGGCTACAGGGATAAGACGGGAGAATACGGCTGAGAGGGAAAATTAATCAGACATGATTGAATGACGGAATAGATACAATGGGCCAAATGGCCTAATTCTGCTCTAATGTCTTATAAAATATTTTAGCCCTGTCCAGTCCTGACATAACATTGAGGTTATGTCTGAAGCTGGTGGTACTTACCCCGGTATGGGTCCTGGGATTGGTTTAGGTCAGGGGAAATGGCTGACTGCACTGGAAGCTGTGGGACTGGCACTTGGTTTGAAACGATTGCATGGCTGCCTCGAAGCCCAACACCTTCTTCACGATGAGCTCCCACCTGGTGTTAAAAATACAAAAATACTAGATACTTCAGCAATTGGTCCCAAATTATTGGGCAACATAACATAGGCACATGGATAAAAGAAAAACGGAGGGCTATGTAGGAGAGAAGGGTTAGACTGATCTTGGAGTAGGCACAACATCAGAGGTCCAAGGGTCTGTCTGTGTTCAGTGCTTGGTGTTCTATGCTCCATCTCAAGCCAATTGCGATTTACAATGATGAGGCATCCCTGACACCCCTCATCCTGTTCTTGATTATACTGAGCGTTCAGCAGGACTAGGACTAAAGCAACAACTTTTGTTTCATCTGTAAATATCACACATGTTAGTAGGGTTCAATGTTAGGGTCATGCCTGTCCGAGCATGTGAAGCCAGCACCAGCAAACTGGGTGGATGAGATCAATGACCAGGAACGCTTCATGGAGAGCGAAGGCATGAAAAGGCAAAGAAGAAATCATGGTAATCCACCACAGCTAAGGAAGCTCTCAGTTTGTGCCGACTACTCTTGCCACTGGACCCAGACTTTTGAGGTTAAGGGAGGGAAAGTGCATGGTTTCCACTTTGAAAGCTCTTCCACAAAGGTTTCACTATCATCATTGGGTATGTCAGTCAACCAACAACAACACCGTTCTAAATATCTGTGTCTCCAGGATCAACTAGACTGTTTCCATCAGATGGCACCTAATTAATAACTTGGAGAGTTCTTGAGGACATCAGTTTAAGGTGAGTGGAGGAAAGATTAGTAGAGATGTCAGCGGTAGAGGCTGATACAATAGGGACATTCAAGAAGCTCTTAGATATACAGATGCATATAATGAAGAGGGTTAAGGGCTGTGTAGGAGGGAAGGTTTAGAAAGATCATGAAGGTCATAGGTCAGCACAAGACAGTGGGCCGAAGGGCCCATACTGAAGGGCCTATGCTATTTTTCATGGAAAATCCTACAACGTGTAGTGCATACGGCTCAGTCTCTCATGGGTAAAGCCCTCCCTACCACTGAGCAACTCTACATGAAGTGCTGTTGCAGGGAAGCAATGTCCATCAACAGGCACAACCATACTCTCTTCTCGCTTCAGGAATAAGGTACAGGAGCCTCAGGACTCACACCACCAGGTTCAGGAACAGTCATCAGGCTCTTGAACCAACTTCACACTCCCCGACGTTGAACCGTTTTCACAACCTATGGACTGACTTTGAAAGACTCTTCATCTCATGTTCTTGATATTTATTGCTTATTTATTTATTATTACTGTACTTTTTTTGTATATGAGGACAATACGTACTTTGATAATAAATTTACTTTGAACTTTAATTTTCTACATCCACAGTCTCTGTATAAGACATGTGCAGAGCTTGCCTCTGTTGCAAACACTAGACTTAACTGTGCATAACCTACCTGGTATGGTAGCATACAGGGAAACCGTCAACTCTGCATTATACAAACACCATGATCCTTGTGTGCTCTGCATACATTGTACCTTGCCTTTTCCTAGTCCTCATTTACAGAACACAAGATTGTACAGGCCCTTTGGCTCACGATGTTGTGCTGACTTTTTAACCTACTCCAAAGATCAGTCTCTCCCTCCATGTGCCTATCTAAGAGCTTCACTATGATGTCCAATTGTAGTCCCTCTTCAACCACCCTGGTTGAATTTTTTTTTATATATATGGTAACAGATCGTTCCAGCCTAACAAGCCCACTTAGTAAGCACCACAGACCCACAAACAAACCTAGGACTTTCCAGTGCACTTGTACGCTGCGATATCAAGGTACAGTATAGTGGAAAAGACTCAGGCATATACCCATAGCAAGCGTGCCTAACATTTTTGTACAGCACTATAGTAATTGCACCTTACTGCTGTTACAAAAAAAACCACATTTCATGATTCTGAAATGGGTATTTATTGTTGAAGGGAGTAGAGAGAGGGGAATCATAGTTGAGAAAAGGGGAAGGGAGAGGGGAAGGAGTGGGAAGCACCAGAGGGACACTCTGTAATGATCAATAAACCAATTGTTTAGAAACAAATGACCTTGCCTGGTGTCTCAGGACTGGGTGTGTCTGCACCTGCACTATCCCCCAACCCACTATACCCTCCCCACAGCACCTCCATCACAACATCCTTTGCCCCCATCAGATTTACAAACTCGCTCTCCACTTCATGTTGACAAATGGTACCCTAGCTATATATACACAGAGACACCTAAGATTTTTTTTACACAGTACTGTACAAGATGCTTCAAAAATAAAACAGAAAGGCTATATTTACAACATTGAACGTTGCAGAGACTGAAAAGATTTTGTCGTTCTGGCCAATGCAACAGATGGAAGTTCTTCAATCTCAATGTTACTTCAATCTTCATATTAAATTGTCATGCATTCTACACAAAATAACCCTCTCCCCACTCCCATTTATGATATTTACCAGGGCACTGCAGATGAAGAGCCTGAAGCATTGGTGAGGATCTCTACCACCCATCCCACAATCCCTCTGACCCACCAATAGCAGAAAAGAGGTACAGCAGCTTCAGGACTAGGACTGCTAGGTCTTGACTAACGAATGCCCTGCCATCATCAAGGTCTCGTCACTAGGACAGCGAGCTGTTTACCTCTGCTGTACTTTACCACAGGAATTTTATTTTATTAAATTATTGATGGTAATATTTTGCATTACTGCATATGCTCTGTGTGATATGTTTTGTCGGTGCACCATGATCTGGAAGATCGTCGTTTTCTTTGGTTGTATATATTTATACAATCAGATGACAATAGACTTAAACTTGAAGTAGAGATTGCTAAACAAATAGGCATAAATAACATTAAGAACTTGTTTTAAATTATTTCAAAGATGGCATGACTACCAAGGGCAATGACAAAGTAACACAGGCGAGATTACTAGACAATTCAATTCAGAAGGTACTGTGTAGCCTCTGATCTTCACAGACTTCATGGCTAGAGCTATCTCCCAATTATCTGGTAGGGTGGCATGATAGAGTAGCAGTTAGTGAAATCCTTTGCAGTGCCAGCAACCGATCGGGGTTCAATTCTCACCACTGGCTATAAGGAGATAGTACATTCTTCCTGTGACCATATGGGTTTCATCCGGATGCTCCAGTTGCCCTCTGCAGAGTTAGTAAGCTGGGGTCATGCTATGTTGTCAGTACTTGTGGGCGGCCCCCAGCATATCCGAGGACTGTGGTGGTTGTTGACGCAAATGGCACACTTTTCAGTATGTGTGACTAACGAAGCTAATGTTTCATCATTCTTTTGTCAATGGTCTTGCTGTATAACTACTAAGTTACAACAGACGTCACTAAGGTCAAACACTCAAAGGCCACTTACTAGCTAGACCTGTACATTAATGCAAATATCTAATCAGCCAATCAGGCAGCACAGGCAGGTATCATCCAGAGGTTCAGTTGTTGTTCAGGCCAAACCACAGAGTGCGCTCAAAGAGACTGACCATGGAATGATTGTTGGTGCTGGACGGGGTGGTTCGAGTATATCAGAAATGGCTGATCTCTTGGGATTTTCATGCACAGCAAATTTACAGAGAATGATGCAAAAAAGCAAAGCAAAAACATGCAGAGAGCTGCAGTTCTGTGGATGAAAATGCCTTGTTTATACAAGAGGTCAGGGGAGAATAGCTAGTCTGGTTCAATTTGACAGGAAGGCGACGGTAACTCAAATAGCCACACACTACAACAGTGGTGTGCAGAAGAGCATCTCTGAATGCCCAACGTGTCGAAACTCGAACTGGATGGGCTACAGCAGCAGGAGACCACAAACACACACACACAAAAAAAAGACTCAGCGGCCACTTTATTAAGTACAGGAGGTACCTGGTAAGGTGGCCACGGAGTGTAGTTCTAGCTCCACTTTAATGACTTGTTCTAATCAGGTTTTTTTTGGTTCTATTTTGCAAGATGACTTTAACCACTGGAACGAATTGAGAAAAGTGAGTGTTGCTACAAAGTGTATGTCAGGCTGGTATTAAAGTATACTTTATTTTAAATGTTGTAATGAAATATCCAACTGTGCAGAGCCATGATACTAATCATTGTGACTGTCATGGCAATACCATTTAGCTGGATAACCTTAGCTCAGCTAATAATTATGCCACTCTTCCATTAATTCTGCTTCACTTCTCACCACATTCTTACTTTCATACAATCTGGGTGGAAATTTTCAGAGTTCAGCCCACAGATATTTATTTCTGCCTTTAAGCCCCATTTCGTGAGTCATTTATCACCTTTTTCAAGATTCAAGATGGTTTAATGTCATTTCCAGTACGCAAGTGTAAAGCAGAACAAAATAATCGTTACTCCGGATCCAATGCAGCACCAAAATTTTATATTCTTAATGTTACTTACACCCACTTGATTAGCAATTTCTAGATGGTCATTTTTAATAACAGCTTAAAGTGTGGATTACAGTAACATTGAGGTCAAGGTACTTTAATAACAGCATACATTGAAGTCAGGACAACAGATACTATTCAGATTCTGTTTAAGATTCCAGATTGTTTGATGTCATTTCCAGTACAGAAGTGTAAAGGGGAACTAAATAATTGTTACTCTGGGCCTGATGAAGCACAAAAAAACACAGTAAGATGAAGAATACAATAATAATAAAAACACAATAAATATAAATACATAAGATAGCTTAAACACATAGATTGTATGTCCATAATGTGATGCAACTCAAGAATTTCTGTACATACGGTGACTGGCAGCAAATGATAAAGTAGTGCTGGTTGGATTTGTGGGTCGAGGTGTTGATCGGTCTTATTAATTGGTGATAAAAACTGGTTTTGAATCTGGTGGTCCTGGCATGGATGCTGTGTAGCCTCCGCACTGATGGGAGTGGAACAAACAGTTGATGAGCAGGAAGAGTGGAATCCATGATGTTAACGGCCCTTTTTCAGCACCTTTCTGTATATATGTTCTTAAGGTATAGGAGCAAAATTAGGCCATTTGGCCCATTGAGTCTGTCCTTGGTGGCAGGTAGGCTAGTGCCAGTGATGTGTTGGGCTTTTGTGTAAAATAATGCTTAAAGACTGATTTCGATCTTCCTTACTTCTTAAATACACAAGCACATTTCTACCCTGGGAATAAGTCTCTGGCTATTCCTCCCATCATCTTGTATACCTCTATCAAGCCATCTCATCTTCCTTCACTCCAAAGAGACAGGCTCTTTAATCCAGGTGGCATCCTGCTAAATCTCCTCTGCATCTTCTCTAAATCTTCCACATCTTTCCTATAATGAGGTGATCAGAACAGAACACAATACTCTCAGTGTGATCTAACTGGAGTTCTATAGAGCTGCAACATTACCTTGAAGCTCTTGAGCTCATTCTCCTGGCTAATAAAAAATTACTAAGAACGTGATTTGTAAAAGAGAGCTTGAGAGTGAGACCGTAGGTTACTGAGTCAGTTCAGAGTTGTGGTTTTGTATGCTGTTTTTAATGCCAACGCCCAGAGGTACTTCCCTCAACCAAGATCATTACTTAATCCTGAATTCACTTTAGATTGTGCAACCAAGTCATGCAGTGCCAGCGGCCACATTACCCAACACAAGATCAGTTTGACACAACTCAAAGTTCCAGTCAAGTCACAGTCACTGTATGAGTAAGGCTTTGAGTCATCCTGGGTACACGATGAAGTGCCTTATAAAAATAATACTACTTCCTTCCTAGGGTGATCTACTTTTTAAAGGTGCAATAATTCACTGTTTAGTCATCGGGGGTTAAAACATGGATTCTTCCCAAGCCCGAGGGCAATGGAATCTCAGCTCTGTAGTCAGTAACCTCTGTAAGGAAAGAGTTAACTTTGATTCCTCCTTGCTATTGTAACGCCAAATGGTGTTCGTCTGGGATGTGGGAATATCTTGAAAAAGTGCAAGGGATCCAGTCACCAGCAGTGGTTTGGGAACTTAGATTGAGTACTGGTCTACAACCTTGAGAATGAATAATGGTAAAAAAACAAACTTGTCTGGAAAAGCATTGTTAGGTTTTTGAAGGGGCCTTGAAAGGTATAAAAAGGGGGCAACTTCTTTGTGCAATGGGGGGAAATATTTTCTTAGACTAGGCTATGGCTAGCTGTGACAGTTGGACAGAGGAACAGAGGGAGAGAAGATGATGGAGAGGGGGGAGAGGGAGAGGGGGTGAGAGGAAGAGAGAGACAGACAGAGAGAGAAAGAAAGAGAGAGACAGAGGGAGAGAGTGAAACAGAGAAAGATAGAGAGAGATGAGTGAGAGGGGGGAGAGGAGTTTGAGCAAGAGAGAGACAGAGGGAGAGAGTGAGAGAGACAATGAGAAAGACAGACAAACGGGGGGGGGGGGGAGAGAGAGAAGCTGTTGAAAGGCTGATAAATATTACTTCTCATTTAATAGTTTATTAACCAAATTTCTTGCTTTCAGTATTTTACTCTTTAACTCTATTAAAGCACATCCTTTGTTTGTAGATTCCTCTTACTGCTGAGCCAGAAAAGAACAAATAACAAATTTTAAAATATTTTCATTACAACCCCTTCAGTCTGTGACAGAGAAATGCTGGTGCCTCTGAGACCAGTATTGCATAAATGGGCAGAAGACAAGATCTGTCAGTAAATCATTAAAGTTCAAAATAAATTCATTATCAAAGTCATGATATAGTACTGAGATTCATTTTATTGAAGGCATTCACAGTAGAACAAAGAAATACAGTAGAATAAATGAAAAACTACACACCAAGACTGACAAACAACCAATGTGCAAAAGACAAACTTCCAAATAAAGAATATAATAAATAAGTGAACAGATTATACTGAGAATATGAGTTAAAGAGTCCTTGAAAGTGAGTCCATAGATTGCAGAATCAGTTCAGTGTTGAGACGAGTGAAGTTACCAGCAATGTAAAGTGGAGGGAAATTTGGATTGAAAGTATTAACACTAGAGTTCAGCCACTGAATAAGTGCCATTTGAAACAAGCCTATAATAGTTACACTGCTGTGACTAAAGACTTTTACCACCTCAGAATAACCTTGGAGGAGGCTTTGTGGGAATTATTTCTTTCAAGCCCAACTCTGTATCACGATAGCTCCTATGAAGGTGATAAGAACAGTTGTCGGAGAAAGAGATGCTACGATCTTAATGCTGAATGGCTCCAAACAATTTTCAGAGGTGACTTTTGAAATACATTCCACCGGTTGTCATTCTGATTACTTTCTTCAGCTGAGAAATGGTAATTTTTGTTCACTTCAAGCAAATTACTGTCACTGACATATGTCAGGAAATTTATTTTTTGGCAACAGTATAGCGCAATACATAAAAAATTACTGTAAGTTATAATAAAAATAATGAAAAAGACAGTGAGGTAGAAAATCTTAAAACACAAGAAATTCTGCAGATGCTGGATTTTCAGCGACCCTCATGAAGGGTGACGGCTGTTTATTCCTCTCTATAGATGCTGCCTGACATGCTGAGTTCCTCCAGCATTTTGTGCTTGTGTGTGTCGCTCTGGTGAAATGCCGTTCAGGGACCTTTTGGAAATCTGATGGCAAAGGGAAAGAAGCCTTTCCGAAAATCTTGTCTGAATTTTGGTGGGATAGTTGCATCAAAAAGGATGTGCACATTAGGCCTAACTAATTATATTCTTGTACCCAAATAGGCTTATTTATTTATTTTATTTTATTTAGGGACACAGTGTGGAACAGGATTTTCCGGCCCAATGAGTCGTGCTGCCCCGCAACCCACCAATTTAACCCGAGCCTAATATTCCCTTCCATGTTTTTGTTTGAACCAAGCAATAATATATTTCATTAATGGATGCATCTGTTTGCCCCACACCCATCAGGGAGGAGGCTATATAGCATCCATGCCAGGGCCACCAGACTCATAAAGTTATTTTCCCCAAGTAGTAAGGCTGATCATCACCTCCACCCACTACTCACCCCTCCACACCCCCAACCACCACTACTTTATCATTTCCTGTCAGTCACCTTATGTACAAACACTAGTGTCACTTTATGGACATACATAGGATAGCTTATATAAATATATTGATTGTATTTATATTTATTGTGTTTTTTATTATTATTGAGTTCTTTATCTTATTGTGCTTTTTTGTGCTGATTTGGGTCAGGAGTAACAATTATTTTGTTCTCCTTTACACTTGTGTACTGCAAGTAACATTAAACTATCTTGAATGTTGGATGCAACACACACAGAGGAACTCTGAAAATGCTGGAGCAGGCCGAGCAGCATCTATGGAAAAGTGTATACATTTGACATCTTGGCCGGAAACATCGACTGTTTGCTCTTTTCCATAGATGATGCCTGGCCTGCTGTGTTCTTCCAGCACCTTGTGCGTGTTACATCAATCTCCAACATCTGCAGAACGTCGCTTGTTAATGATTGAATTTTGAATGTGTAATATATGAAGAGTAAAGCATTTTTAAATATGTGCAATATTTAACCAAACATGCATAAGCAAACTTATGCCCAACACAGTTGAAAAATGATTTTATCAAGGAACATTCTAATATGATCCAATCCAGGGGTTCCCACATTTTTTTAGGCCATGAACCAACAACATTAAACAAGGGGTCTGTCGGCTCCAGATTGGGAATCCCTGATCTAATCAAAAATCTCCCTTTTGAACAGATTTCACACTAGAAGAAGAAACGTTATTTGGAAAAGATTTACAGACCCGTGCAGTGTTTATCCCTGTTCTCTAGAGGGCGCAATCATACTTTCTCTCTCACACACGCACACAAACACACACGACATAAAGTACATCCAAGTACATCATTTAGTGACAAACAACATGGCAGAGCAGTTCAGCCAGGTAAAACGTCAATTCATCTCTCAGTGTGCCTCTGTGGAGGCTAGTAATTCATTTCCATCTGTCTTCTATCATGTCCATAAACTAAACTGACAATTATCTTAATGCCCATATGCTTAATTGTGGGCTTCACAATTCCCTCGCTATTTACCAACAATCCTAAAGGAATTCAGAACTGGCATCAGATTTTCATTTTAGGGAATAAAACAAAATCTTCACCTGCCATTTTTTCTTGTGAAATGCCAGCTAAGCTTTTGACAGTGACAGCAGAGACACCATGACACCAGGGTCTCCGCTCGCTGCAACCACAAAATGTCGAGCAGATTTCCTGAAGTGCTTGTTGTACGCCAGAAGGAATTTTATTAACTTTCCTCCAGTCACTAGCTTGAGTTCAGATCCATGCCACTGTTAGACCAACAATGTAGAATGTAAGCCATTGAGGTCTGGAATTAACTAAAATTCAAAGTTTAAAGGAAATTTTTTATCAATGTACATATACTGTATGTTGGTTCCTTAAGGTTGGCATAGCAAGGGGTGAGAGTGGGGTTAAGATCCCACTATCTATTAATGCCCAAGATAGCCTCTGACAAGTCCAGCTGCTGGTTTTCACCTGTGGCTTAGCTATTAAGTCTGGCAGAACCATTTCTACTGACAGGAGAAGGGGCAATGGCCAGTTAAATGGCACCCTAAAACCAGTCACTTCGGGCGGGTGGGGTTCGTCAGCCGCAGTTGGCAGCTCACCTAGGAGAAAGAAAACTCTGATCTCAAACCTCTGCTGCCTTGCGGCTATACCGACCTGTGGGAAGGCTTCAGGAGCAAGCCCCCCGAGGGAAAATTCCGGAGCTGGAGTCCCCAAGGCAGTCCTACGTTGAGTGCAATGCTGACTGGCAACTCCCGCAACACTGCAGGTGTATTGTTCCTGGAGTTCCTCTGGGTTCATCAGGTGTGTGGAGAGGGGAGCTTGCCACATGGGCAGCAGCTTTCTCTCCACATTGTACTGCCCAGGCTTGTGTATCTAGACAGCTAGGACACAACATCATGGTTGCCACCAAGAATCCCGAGAGGTGAGAGGAGGAAAAGGAATCTATAGGAGAGGAGAGTGGACCATGGGAGAAAGAGGAGGAGGAGGAGGAGGGGCACTAGAGGCAGGTGATGAGAAGAAGTAAGAGGCCAGACCGTGGAATAGACGAAGAGGGAATGGGGAGCAGAAAAAAACATTAGCAGGGGCTGGAGAAATCGATGTTCATGCCGTCAGATTGGAGGCTAGCCAGACAGAATATGAGATGCTGCTCCTTCATGCTGAGAGTGACCTCACCGTGGCAAAAGAGGAGGCCCTGGACTGAGATGTTGGAATGGAAATGGGAATACTCCACCGAGGTAGCCTCCAACCCAATGGCATGAACATTGGTTCCTCTTTCTGGTATTCTTCCCTCCCCCTCCTCTATTCTTCTATTCCTCTCTCTGGCCTTTTACCTCTTCCCCTCACCTGCCTATCACCTCCTCCTGGACCCTTCTCCCTCTGGCTTATTACCTCTCTCGTCAACTGCTCATCACCTCCTCCTGGTGCTTCCTCCTTCCCTTTCTCCCCTGGTCCAGTCTCTTCTCCTATCAGATTAATTCCTCTCACCTGGCTTTTCCTACTCACCTGGCTTCACGCCTCCCCCCACCTTTTTATTCTCACATCTTCCCTCTTCCTTTCCAGTCTCGGGCCGAACTGTCAACTGTTCATTTCTCTCCACAGATGCTGCCTGACCTACTGAATTCCTCCAGCATTTTGTGTGTATTGCTCTGGGTTTTCAGCACCTACAGTTCTTGTGTTTATGCTACTGATCTCATACAATTTTAAAATAGCACAACTATATCTCACTCTAATAGAGCATATTTCAAAGCGTTGCTTTTGTTTACAAGTACAAGACTATCATTGTGTTGGATATAGCTAATATATCTTTAAAGCTGATTGGAAAGCATTGGAACAGTAAACAAGCAGCCCATTTACTCAACATCACTATACTGAACAACAGAAAATAAAGTATACTATTTGGTAGTGCGGGAGATGGTGAGGAACTTTCTCCAAAACTTTGGATTATACACTACTGAGAGAAAGGTGCCATAGTGGTGCAGTGGTTAGTCCGCTGCTGTTATAGCTCCCAGCATTGGAGTATGGAGTTGAATTCCACCGTTCTCTGTCAGTAAGTCTGTCTGTTCTTCCCGTGTGCTCCCGTGTACTCCCATGTGCTTCCCACATGCCCCCAGGTGCTTCGTGTGTGCTCCCCATGTGCTCCTGTGGTTTCCCCTCAGGTGCTCTGGTTTCCTCATACATTACAATGACCAGGATGTCTTTGGAAATTATCCTGTGATCATGCTAGGGTTAATCTGGTGGATTGCTGGGGGTGTGCTCAAATGCAAGCTGGCTTTTTCCACTACGGTTGGGTGAGATGACAATCAGAAGCCATGGGTTAGGGGTGAAAGTTGAGAAGTTTAGGGTAAACATGGAGAAACTACTTCACTCAGGGGGTCATGAGAGCATGGAACAAGCTGCCACTGTAAGTGGTCCATGCAAGTGGAATTTCTACATTTAAGAGAAATTTGGATAGGTTAATGGATAGTAGGGATATGGAGGGCTATGGTCCTGGTGCAGGTCGATGGGAGTAGGCAGTTTAAATGGCTTGGTATGGTCTAGATGGGCTGAAGGGCCTGTTTTGTTCTGTAGTTTTCTATGACTCTATGAGGGCCAAAAGGACCTGTTCTGTGCTGTAACACTAAATAATATAAAAGATGTGCAGAGCTTAGGGTTAAGAGGTTTAGAAGGGATGTGAGAGGGATGATTTCAGACAGAGTAGTTGCAGTCAGAAATGCACTGTCTTAAGAGGCAGCGGAGAAATACACTATCAAATTCATGAAGCATTTTGTTAGAGGTAAGAAAGACAAATGCAATGTTAGCATTCATTTCAAGAGGATCAGAATGTAAGTACAAGAATGTAACACTGAAGCTTCATAAGGCACTGGTTAGACGGCATTTGGAGTACGGTGAGCAGTTTTGGGCCCCTTATCTAAGAAAGAGTGGCAGAGTGGAGGTGTAAGGAGTTCCTCCCCTCAGGTCATCCTTGGGCAAGGAATAGCACCTGTAACCACACCCCGATCAGGGTCACATGAAGCCAATGGAACAGGTCGTCTGGGCAGTTGGTGCATATGACAATCTCTGAAGAGTATTGATAATAGCTCATGTCACCCATCTTGTAAAGACACTGCCCAGAAGAAGGTAATGGCAAGCTACTTCTGTAGAAAAATTTGCCAAGTACAAAAGTGGTCATTAGACCATGATTGCTGAGTCATACATCATGGCACATAATGAACAAACACATATATGAAATTATTCTAAGACAGATTGAAACTAAGCAACATATTTTGGCGTAAGTGTTGTACAATCTGAGCGCTGAATGACAAGACAATGCAACAACCTTCTTTCTCAACGTTATTTTGTTCAGTTATTTTTAGTTCCTTTTAGATCTCTGTATTACTTGCAAACTTATAAAGGTGGCAAGGGAATTTTTCAAGAGCCTCAGCCAATGACAGTTGAGAAATGGTTAGTGTGCAAGTGTATCGTAAGTTAATCTGCCCCTTAAACTTCCCTTGTAGCACCTGTGGTATTGTTTGGTGCCGATCCGACAGCTGTCTCACTGGGACCAGCTATACCTTATGGAAAATTTTAAAGAGGGAGAGAGATACACAGGATTGGAAAAAGCTGCAGAAAGTTGTAAACTCAGCCAGCTCCATCATGGGCACTATATTCCCTAGCACTGAGGAAACCTTCAAAATATGGCATCCATCATTAAGGATCCTCATCACTCAGGACATGCCCTCTTTTCATTGCTGCCATCAGGGAGGGATTACTGGAGCCTGAAGACACACACTCAACATTTCAGTAACATCTTTGTTCCCTCCACCATCAGAATTCTGAACAGACAATGAACCCATGAACACTACCTCACTATTTTTGTTTGCTCTTTTTGCACTACTTAATTTAAGTTTTGAAAATATATTTCTTATTGTAAGTTATAATTTAAAAAAAATATATAATGCATTGGAATATACTACTGTGGCCAAACAACAAATTTCATGGCATAGGCCAGGGATCCGCTCTTCACTCAAAGGGTGTGATAGTGTGGAACGAGCTGTGCAAGTGGTGGATGCGGGTTGTATTTCAACATTTAAGAGAAGTTTGGATAGGTACATGGATGGGAGGGATAAAGAAGGCTATGGTCCAGGCGCAGGTTGATGGGACAAGGAAGTTTAAATTGGTTGGCACAGACTGGATGGGCTGAAGGGCCTGTCTCTGCGCTGTAATTTTCTATGACTCTATGATATTAATTCTGAGAAAGAAGGCAAGACCATGAGCTCCCATCCCTAACACAATGTACAGTATATCAACACCTTGAGCAACCTATAATTTACAACTACAATAAAAAAAACACTATTCAAAAGCACCGGATGATAATTTCATCAAGGAATGATGAACTTAAAACAATAAACTGAAAATAACTAACACTTTATCCCCAGTTCTGGGAGAGATGTTATTCCCAATGTTAATAAAAGTCTTCGTGACTTATCGCAAAGACTTCCGAAAGGGGAAGTTGGGAGAACACACACTAGTCCTTATCGAGAGGTCTGCAGTGGGAAGGATGAGCAGGTTCAGGTTCCTGGGTGTCAGCCTCTTTGAGGATCTATCCTGGACCCAAAACATTGATACAAACACGATGAAGACATGCCAGTGCTATACTTCATTAGGAGTTTGAGGAGATGAGTATTTGGCAAATTTTAAAAGGTATACACGGTAGAGAGAATTCTGTCTGGTTGCATCATCAGCTGGTATTGAAGTTCTAATGCGCTGGATCGAAAGAGGCTGCAGAGGGCTGTATACTCAGCCTGCTCTATTATGGGGACAACCTTCCCACCATCAAGGGCGTCTTCAAGAAGGTGGCATCGATCACTGAAGACCCTCACCATCCGGGACATGCCCTCTTCTCATTACTACTGTCAGGGAGGAGGCACAAGAGCTTGAAGATCCACACTCAATTCAGGAACAGATATTCCCCTCTGCCTTCAGATTTCTGAATGGTCCATGAACACTACAAATTTATTTTTTTTAACCATTTTTGGTATATTTTTATCTATTGCCCTTTACACAAAGCAACAAATTTCACAATATATGTCACTGATGTGTCACAACTGTTCCTCCTTCCTCATCATCCTCAACACGGGCTGTGCCGAGCCCTTTGCTGTACGGTCTGTTCGCACATGACTGCACAGCCAAACACCCGGGTAATCACATTGCCAAGTTTGCACATGCCACGTCAGTGGTGAGGCTCGTCACTAAAAACGATGAGATTGGCCTACAGAGAGAAGCTAGAAGTCTGGTGCCAGGCAGATAACCTCTTGCTCAACATCAACAGGACAAAAGAGATGGTAACTGGCTTCAGGACCACTCAGATCCCCCTTTACAACGGCAGCAAGCTGTGAGTAGCTTCAAACTCCTTGGAGTGCACATTCTGCCCAATCTCTTATGGTCCCAGAACACATTCGTCACCAGTGGCTCTAGTTTCCGAGGAGGCTGAAGAGATGAGACTACACATCTATACTCACATTATTCTACAGATGCACAGTAAAGAACATGGTAACAAACTACATCACTGCACGGTACGCAACCCCCACTGCAGCAGACAGCTAGTCTGCATCAACAGCACCAGTCTACCCACTGTCAAGGATGCATACACAGAAAGGTGCCAGAAAAAAGGCCAGTAACATCATAAAGGATCCCACCCAACCTGCTCATGGACTGCTTATCCCACTCCAGGATCTCCCAGCTCAAAAACTGTTGAGCTCTTGGTAGAATCACCCATGGTGGTAAGGTCAAGGGGGAGGTTCCAGACAAAAGAGTGATCCAACCAAGACCTCAACGATGGAGCTGGCGGAAGAGGATGACACGTCAGAACAGCGGTGAAGCTGGAGGAAGGCTGCAACAGTGAAGGGTCCCCAGTCATCTTGCATTTCATAGCACTGGACCCTGACCCCTATCTGTCAAGGACCATGTAGTGCAGGGGCTCCCAACCTGGGGCCATGGACCCCTTGGTTAGGTAGGGGTTTATAGCATAAGAAAGTTGGGAACTCCTGGTGTAGAGGATGCTCATGCATCAGCCTCCCCATGTTAAACAAAGTCAGACACAGGCACTCCCCATTACGGGAGTCTATCCTAACATCTCAGTTTAAGTCCCTTGGTGATCAGCACGTCCCAGTTCAAAGTTTAAAGTGAAATGTATTATCAGAGTACATCCATGACACCACATACGACCCTAAAATTCTTTTTCTGTGGGCACACATAGTGAAGGGGGTAGGATTGTGAGGTCTAGAAGCCCCTCAGAATATGCAGATTCTGGATCGGCCTCAACAGCCATCTGAGGACATACTAATAATCAATCTCTTGGGAAAGGATCATATGCGACTGGAGTGATCACACTAGTACTACTACTACTATATTGTTTTGAAGAATGTGTTCAATTTCTTTTTCAATGTGGTGATCAAATCTGCTTTCATTGCTATTTTAGGCAGGACGTTCCAGATTATAACAATTCACCAGATTAAAAGAGCTCTCATTTTCTTGCCAATTCCCTTAAATCTGCCTCCCAGTTACCATGCCTCCAGACAGCAGAAACAATTTCTTCTTATTTATTTTCTCAAAACCCTCTCCACATCTCCATTAAATTTATGTTAACCTCCTCTGCTCCAAGAACAATGCCAGATTCTCCAGATGGCAAACTAGAATCGGAATGGGTTTATTATGGTCACATGTAGAGAGATTCAGTGAAAAGCTTGCCTTGCATACTGTTCATACCGATCAGATCATTACACAGTGCATTGAGGTAGAACAAAGTGAAAGAAAAACATTGCAGAATAAACTGTAATAGCTACAGAAAACTTACAGTGACATTAAGGTACAAGATCATAACAAGGTAGACAGTGAGGTCAAGAGCCCATTTTACCGTACTAGGGAACCATTCAATAGTCTTACAACAGTGGGGTAGAAGCTGACCTTGAGCCTGGTGGTATGTGTTTTCAGGCTTTTGTATTTTCTGCCTCATAGAAGAGGGGAGAAGAGAGGATGCCTAGGGTGGCTTTGGTCTTTGAAGATGCTGGCTGCTTTCCTGAACCCAATAAAAATTACAGACCAAGTTCATGGACGAGAGGCTGGTTTCTGTGATGTGCTGAGCTGTCTGTAGTCATGTACAGAGCAGCTGTCAAACCAAAACATGACACATCTAGATAGGATGTTTTCTATGGAGCATCAATAAAAATTAGTAATGGTCCATAAGAATATAAGATATAGGAGCAGAATTAGACCATTCAGTCCACTGGGTCTGCTCTGGCATTCCATCATGGCTGATCCTAGATCCCACTCAACCACATATACCTGCCTTCTTGTCATATCCTTTGATGTCGGCAGGGATATGCCAAAGAGCTTTAGCTTCCTGAGGAAGTGGAGGCATTGGTGGGCTTTCTTGACCATGGTTTATGCAAGGTTGGACCAGGACAGGACTACTGGTGATGTCCACTCCGAGGAATTTGAAGTGTTCAACCTCGCCATTGATACAGACAGGAGCATATGCCCCCTGCCCCACTTCCTGAAGTCAATGATCAGCTCTTTTGTTTTGCTGACATTGAGGGGAAAGGTTGTTGTCATGACAACATATTATACTATCCCCTTTTCCTGTACTCTGATGGTGGTATCATCTGGGAACTTGTGGAAGGAGCTTGAGGAGAATCTGGCCATGCAGTCATGAGCGAACAGGGAATAAGTAGTGTAGAGGGATGAGGGCACAACCTTGTCTAAACTATATCTTATTTTCTTTATCATTCACCTATAGATAAGAACATATAAACACAGCAAAAGAAATACGGAACAGGAGCAGGAATCGGCCATCTGGCTGTGGACTCAGCTTCCCCGACCTGCATTTTCCCCTTAGCCCTTAATTCCCCTGATAAACAATAAACTCCTGTACAAACAATTACATACAAGGCATCATACAGAACTGCTGGAGGAACTCAGCAGGTCAGGCAGCATCTATGGAAATGAAAATTATATACAAGGCCCTCCTAGAGACATTTGATCAAAGTGACATTCTTTTTTGCACAAATGCATAGATTTTAAGAGACAAATAGTTTTTTACAGTGCAGTGGGTGTGTAGAACGCACTGTCAGAAGTGACGGTGATGTTCACTCAAAGAAACTAGAAGCTCTGCTCCCAGATGTTAACTTTCTTCACACATGCTGCTTGAACTGCTGACTGTTGCCAGAATTTTCTTTCCTTTTCAGATTTCTGCCATATGCATATTCTTGATTTCGTAAGTACTAATGATAATGATCAGAAGTCATAATTATAAGCAAGTGTAAGACCACACACTATAGGTTTATACATGTGGGTCATCAGAAAAGACGTTTGTTACTCATAAAGAGCAGAGAACAGAAGAATATAGTCATAGTTATGTCACTAATTGTTATCACAGACATTTTTTCCAACCAGTTTGAATAATAGTTACACATAAACCATTATTCCTTAGGACCTCATTCCCTATAATAGGGGCTCTAGGACCAGAGGGCTCAGAACAGAAAGATGTCCCTTTAGAACAGAGATGAGGAGGGACTTCTTTAGCTAGAGGGTGGTGAATCTGTGGAATTTATTGTCACAGATAGCTATGGATGCCAAGTCATTGGGTATATTTTCAAAAAGTAAATTTTATTGATATACAATATAACTAATATACTATATACAACCTTAAGATTCATTTTCCTGTGGCCAAACTCAGCAAATCGATAGAATAGTAACTATAGCAGGATCAGTGAAAGATCAACCAGTGTTCACAAGATAGCAAACTGTGAACATGCAAATATAAATAAATAGCAATATTTGAGGAGACTATACGATAATGAGATAAAGAGTCCTGAAAGTGAGACCATCGGTTGTGGGAGTATCTCAATAAGGCAGCCAGTGAGTGTAGTTATCCCCTTTGGTTCAAGAGTGTGATGGTTGAGGGGTTTCTGTTGTTGAACATGGTGGTGTGAGTCCTGAGGCTCTTGTACCTTCTACCTGATGCTATCAGTGAGACGCAAGCGTGGCGTGGGAGGTTAGGATCTCTGATGATGGATTTTGCTCTCCTACAACAGTGTTTCATGTAGATGAGCTAAATAGTTGGGAGGGCTGTATCCACTATCTTTTATAGGATTTTCTGTTCAAAGGCATTTGGTGTTTCCTTGCCAGGCTGTGATGCAGCCAGTCAATATACTCTCCATTTTATATCTATAGAAGTTTGTCAAAGTTTTAGATGTCATGCTGAGGTTCATAGGTTAAAGTGGAGGTTGATAGGTTCTTGATTAGTAAAGCGTCAAAGGTTATGGGGAGAAGTCAGGAGAATGGGGTTGAAAGGGATAACAAATCAGCCATGATGGAATGGTGGAGCAGGCTCGGTATACTGCAGAGACTAACTCTGCACCTTTGTGTTATGGTCTTATTCCCAGCCAGCAATGGTACCGCAGGAACTCACTGACAAGAGAGGGTTCAAAAATTGAACGCACTTACCACCAACAAGCACAAAATGAAAATTGTGAACAACAATTACTTTTAGTTGTGATAATTTGATTGCAACTGAGACAGCAGTAATAAAACCCAAATTTGCTTTCTGAAAAGGCAATAAAATAAAAGCAAAACATTTTAAACATGGGAAATTCTGTAGTTGCTGAAAAGCTAAAGCAACATATGCAAAAAGCATCTATGGAAATCAATAAATTTTAAAGATTCTTCAAAAAATTTTGACTGGAATTTAGTCTGCCTTTCTTACCTTGGAAGAAATGATACCTGAAGATACTTCATTTGAAGGCTCAAGATACTTTCATACCCAGTTCTGATTCATTATAGTCTTTCTGTTATTTTAATGAACTTTCTTGTTCAATAAGATTACTTTCTAACAACTATTTTTATCCCTTCCTGTTTCATTCAGACCTCTTGCTTGATTTGCCAAAGTTCTATCCAAGCAGTTTCCTTGACAGCCCATCAAAAGAATCAGTCCAAAGAGATTTATATTTGATTGATTAAAAACTCATCAACCTGACACAAATGTCTGATTGAAATGGGATATCACAGTTCAGAAATGCATTTTTTTCCCAAGGCAAAACTAAATTGATTTTTGCTTGTAAGTATTTTATCCAGTCCATCTCTTTCCTTAATTCTTGTTATTGTCTTCAGTCAAAAGGCCTGACTCTTCATGGATTCATTAATCTCCTTAAGAAATCAACCTTAATAATCCTTTATAAGTAATACTCCTTAAGCACCTCCACTAGATGAAGACAGACTAAGCCTTTGCCCAGAAGACCTAGAAGTCACTGAGTATATTCATTCATCCATCTCATCCTAAGCATGAATTTACAGTGCAGAAGAAATTATAAGATACCGTAAGACCATAAGTCGTAGAAGCAGAATTAGGCCATTTGTCCCATTGAGCTTGCTCTGCCATTTTTGTCATGGCTGATCCACTTACTCTTTCAATCCCAATCTCCTGCCTTCTCCCTGTAACCCTTCATGCCCTGATTCATCAAGAATCTATCAGCCTCTGCCTTAATATACCCAATGATTTGGTCTCCACGGCCACCTGTGGCAGTGAATTCCACAGATTCACCACTCATAGGGAAAAGAAATTCCTCCTCACCTTTGTTCTAAATGGACACCCCTCTATTCCGATTCTTATTGACTCCCCCACCATAAGAGACATCCTCTTCACATTCACTCTATCATGGTCTTTCAACAGTTGATAGGTTTCAATGAGATCCCCCATCACTGTTCTGAATACAGACTCTAAACCTCATATCCAGAATTATTTTCATGAGTCTCCTTTGAACCCTCTCCAAAGTTGACAGACCAGTGCCTCATAAAGCCTTAATATTACATCCTTTCTTTTATATTCTAGTTCTCTCAAAATGAATGCTGACATTGCATCTGCCTTCCTCACGCCAACACAGTTTGCAAATTATTGGGGATAAAAAGAATCTCTAGAAAAGTGCAATAAAAAGCATAAAATACTAAGAGAAGCAGTCATAGAACACTACAACATAGAAACAGGCTCTTTGGCCCATTTAGTCTGTGCCAACCTGCTATGCTGCCCAGATCCATTAAGTCACACCTAGTCTATACTCCTCCCATCCATGCACCTATCTGCATTTCTCTTGAATGATGCAATCAAACCCGCATCCAACACTTCCATTGGCAGCTTGTTCCACACTCGCACCACCTTCTAAGTGAAGAAGTTCCCCATTGGTTTCCTTTTAAATATATCACCTTTCACCCTTCACCCCTGACCTCTATTTCCAGGCTCACCCAGCCTTAACGGAAAAAGCCTGCTTACATTAACCCTATCTACACACCTCATTATGTCTCCATAATGAGATTTGATTAGGGTCATTAAGCTCTATGGCCAGGGAAGTGATAAACCCCTCTTGTTGGAGTGTTTGTGGCAACTTATTTTTTATTCTTTCTACTTCTGTCCTAATAAATTTATCTGTGCACTTGTAATGCCACTGTGACACTGGATTTTCCAGACAACAAAGTATCTTTCTAAATCTTTCTTCATTCTCCTTTGTTAGTCCATAAGAAATAGAAGCAGGAGTAGGCCATTTGACCCATCAAGAATACTCCACCAATCCATCATGGCTGATTTATTATCCCTCTTAGTTGCATTCTCCTGCCTTCTCCCTGTAACCTTTAACTCCCTGACTAATCAAGAACCTAGTAACCTTAGCTCTAAACACATCCAATGACTAGGCCTCCACAGCCATCTGTGGCAATGAATTCCACAGATACACCACCCTCTGGCTAAAGAAATTCCTCCTCATCTCTTTTTGAAAGGGACATCTTTCTATTCTGAGGCTGTGCTGTAGAGAAAAAAATCAAAAGAATAATGGCCTATGTGTAACTGTTATTCAAACTGGTCTGAAAAATATGTTTGTCATAACAAATAATGTTAAAACTATGATAAAACTATTCTTCTGATCTATACTCTTCATGAACCCTCTGGATTAAACAACTTATTTTCTGGTAACTCACTCATGTAAACTCATGGCATGTGCTCTTGTACATGCTTACAATTAGTGCTTTAAATCGTTATCAGTTTTGACAAAATCAAGAATCTGCAGATGGTAGAAAATTGAAACAGAATAGAAAATGTTGGCAACAGTCAGATCAGTCAGAGTGTGTTATATAGAAACATAGAAAATAGGTACAGGAGTAGGCCATTTGGCCCTTCGAGCCTGCACCACCATTCAGTATGATCATGGCTGATCATCCAACTCAGAACCCTGTACCTGCTTTCTCTCCATACCCCCTGATCCCTTTAGCCACAAGGGCCATATCTAACTTCCTCTTAAATATAGCCAATGAACTGGCCTCAACTGTTTCATGTGGCAGAGAATTCCACAGATTCACCACTCTCTGTGTGAAGAAGTTTTTCCTCATCTCGGTCCTAAAAAGCTTCCCCTTTATCGTTAAACTGTGACCCCTCGTTCTGGACTTCCCCAACATTGGAAACAATCTTCCTGCATCTAGCCTGTCCAATCCCTTTAGAATTTTATACGTTTCAATAAGATCCCCCCTCAATCTTCTAAATTCCAGTGAGTATAAGCCTAGTCGATCCAGTCTTTCTTCATATGAAAGTCCTGCCATCCCAAGAATCAATCTGGTGAACCTTCTCTGTACTCCCTCTATGGCAAGAATGTCTTTCCTCAGATTAGGGGACCAAAACTGCACACAATATTCCAGCTGTGGTCTCACCGAGGCCTTGTACAACTGCAGTAGAACCTCCCTGCTCCTGTACTCAAATCCTTTTGCTATGAATGTCAACATACCATTTGCCTTTTTCACCGCCTGCTGTACCTGCATGCCCACCTTCAATGACTGGTGTACAATGACACCCAGGTCTTGTTGCACCTCCCCTTTTCCTAATCGGCCACCGTTCAGATAATAATCTGTTTTCCTGTTCTTGCAACCAAAGTGGATAACCTCACATTTATCCACATTAAATTGCATCTGCCATGAATTTGCCCACTCACCTAACCTATCCAAGTCACCCTGCATCCTCTTAGCATCCTCCTCACAGCTAACACCGCTGCCCAGCTTTGTGTCATCCACAAACTTGGAGATTCTGCATTTAATTCCCTCGACAAAATCATGAATATATATTGTAAACAACTGGGGTCCCAGCACTGAGCCTTTCGGTACCCCACTAGTCACTGCCTGCCATTCTGAAAAGGACCCGTTTACTCCCACTCTTTGCTTCCTGTCTGCCAACCAATTTTCTATCCACATCAATACCATATCCCCAATACCATGTGCTTTAAGTTTGCACACTAATCTCCTGTGTGGGACCTTGTCAAAAGCCTTTTGAAAATCTAAATATACCACATCCACTGGCTCTCCCCTATCCACTCTACTAGTTACATCTTCAAAAAATTCTATAAGATTCGTCAGACGTGATTTCCCTTTCACAAATCCATGCTGACTTTGTCCGATGATTTCACTTCTTTCCAAATGTGCTGTTATTACATCTTTGATAACCAACTCTAGCATTTTCCACACCACCGATGTCAGACTCACCAGTCTATAATTCCCCGGTTTCTCTCTCCCTCCTTTTTTAAAAAGTGGGGTTACATTAGCCACCCTCCAATCCTCAGGAACTAATCCAGAATCTAAGGAGTTTTGAAAAATTATCACTAATGCATCCACTATTTCTTGGGCTACTTCCTTAAGCACTCTGGGATGCAGACCATCTGGCCCTGGGGATTTATCTGCCTTTAATCCCTTCAATTTACCTAACACCACTTCCCTACTAACATGTATTTCCCTCAGTTCCTCCATCTCACTAGACCCTCGGTCCCTTACTATTTCTGGAAGATTATTTATGTCTTTCTTAGTGAAGACAGAACCAAAATAGTTAGTCAATTGGTCTGCCATGTCTTTGTTCCCTATGTTCAATTCACCTGTTTCTGACTGTAAAGGACCCACATTTGTCGACCAATCTTTTTCTTTTCACGTATCTATAAAAGCTTTTACAGTCAGTTTTTATGTTCCCTGCCAGCTTTCTCTCATAATCTTTTTTCCCTTTCCTAATTAAGCCCTCTGTCCTCCTCTGCTGGTCTCTGAATTTCTCCCAGTCCTCCAGTGTGCCGCTTTTTTTTGCTAATTTATATGTTTCTTCTTTGGACTTGATACTATCCCTAATTTCCCTTGTCAGCCACGGGTGCACTACCTTCCCTGGTTTATTCTTTTGCCAAACTGGGATGAACAATTGTTGTAATTCATCCATGCGATCTTTAAATGCTTGCCATTGCATATCCACCATCAACCCGTTAAGTATCATTTGCCAGTCTATCTTAGCTAATTCACGTCTCATACCTTCAAAGTTACCCTTCTTTAAGTTCAGAACCTTTGTTTCTGAATTAACTGTCACTCCCCATCTTAATGAAGAATTCCACCATATTATTGTCACTCTTACCAAAGGGGCCTTGCACGACAAGATTGCTAACT
This sequence comes from Hypanus sabinus, assembly GCF_030144855.1. Classification (NCBI taxonomy): domain Eukaryota; kingdom Metazoa; phylum Chordata; class Chondrichthyes; order Myliobatiformes; family Dasyatidae; genus Hypanus; species Hypanus sabinus. The sequence goes on along the minus strand of NC_082719.1, from coordinate 99,385,744 downwards.
AACCCTTCCTCATTGCTCAATACCCAATCTAGAATGGCCTGCTCTCTAGTTGGTTCCTCGACATGTTGGTTCAGAAAACCATCCCGCATACATTCCAAGAAATTCTCTTCCTCAGCACCCTTACCAATTTGGTTCACCCAATCTATATGTAGATTGAAGTCACCCATTATAACTACTGTTCCTTTATTGCACGCATTTCTAATTTCCTGTTTAATGCCATCCCCAACCTCACTACTACTGTTAGGTGGCCTGTACACAACTCCCACCAGCGTTTTCTGCCCCTTAGTGTTATGCAGCTCTACCCATATCGATTCCACATCCTCCAGGCTAATGTCCTTCCTTTCTATTGCGTTAATCTCCTCTCTAACCAGCAATGCTACCCCACCTCCTTTTCTTTCCTGTCTATCCCTCCTGAATATTGAATAGCCCTGGATGTTGATCTCCCATTCTTGGTCACCCTGGAGCCATGTCTCTGTGATCCCAACTATATCATATTCATTAATAACTATCAGCACATTCAATTCATCCACCTTGTTATGAATGCTCCTCGCATTGACACACAAAGCCTTCAGGCTTGTTTTTACAACACTCTTAGCCCTAATACAATTATGTTGAAAAGTGGCCCTTTTTGCTTTTTGCCCTGGATTTGCCTGCTGCCACTTTTACTTTTCACTTTACTACTTTTAGCTTCTACCCTCATTTTACACCCCTCTGTCTCTCTGCACTTGTTCCCATCCCCCTGCCACATTAGCTTAAAGCCTCCTGAACAGCAGTAGCAAACGCTCCACCTAGGACATTGGTTCTAGTCCAGCCCAGGTGCAGACCGTCCTGTTCATATCGGTCCCACCTCCCCCAGAACTGGTTCCAATGCCCCAGAAATTTGAATCCCTCCCCCTTGCACCATTTTTCAAGCCACGTATTCATCTCAAATATCCTCCTATTTCTACTCTGACTAGCACATGGCACTGGTAGTAATCCAGAGATTATTACCTTTGTGGTCCTACTTTTTAGTTTATCTCCTAACTCCCTAAATTCACCTTGGAGGACCACATCCCATTTTTTACCTATATCGTTGGTACCTGTGTGCACCACGACCACTGGCTGTTCACCCTCCAATTCCAGAATGTCCTGCAGCCGCTCAGAGACATCCTTGACCCTTGCACCAGGGAGGCAACATACCATCCTGGAGTCTCGTTTGCGGCCGCAGAAACACCTATCTATTCCCCTTACAATCGAATCCCTTATCACTATAGCTCTCCCACTCCTTTTCTTTCTCTTCTGTGCCGCAGAGCCATCCATGGTGCAATGAACTCGGCTGCTGCTTCCTTCCCCTGATGAGACATCTCACCCAACAGTATCCAAAACAGTATATCTGTTTAGGAGAGAGATGACCTCAGGCGACTCCTGCATTACCTGCCTATTGCTACGCTGTCTAGTGGCCACCCCTTCCCTTTCTGCCCGTGTAGACTTGACCTGTGGTGTGGCCAACTCACTGAACGTGCTATTCATGACTTTCTCAGCATCGCGGATGCTCCAGTATGAATCCAATCGCAGCTCCAGACACTCAATATGGTCTGCCAGAAGCTGCAGTTGGACACACTTCCTGCACACATAGTTGTCAGGGACACTTGAAGTATCCCTGATTTCCCACATGCTGCAGGATGAACAAACCACGGGGCTTCTTTCTTCTTTGAAAGGAACTTACCCGGCCTCACCTCACTTGGAGTGAAGCTCGTCCTCAGCCTCTTCTCGTCGAAGCCTCTCGAGTTAAAGCCTCAAATCTCCACTCCTTCACTGGCCCACTTACTCACTGGCCGCTCCGCTTGAGCTACCCCTCTACTTATTTGTTTGAGCTTTTCAAACTGCTTGGTCACCTGACCTCGATTGCCCAATCAGCTGCTTTCTGCTGAGTCTGAGCTATTCAAATCTTGATTGACTTGATTGCACAGTCCAACAATGTTAGAGAAGGACATAGTGTGAATGTATAAGACTAGATGGCACAACCTCAGAATAGATGGATGTCCCTTCAGAATAGAGACACTCTCCTATTCATGTACTTATCCAAATTACTCTCCAATGTTGCAGTCAAGCCTGCGCCCACCGCTTCCGCTGGCAGCTCACTCCACCAAACGCTTCAGAATTAACGTAGCTTAGCACAATGCCTTAAAGTACCAGGGACCTTTCCCGCTGCTGTCTGTAAGGAGTTTGTACGTTCCTCTCTGTGACTGCATGGGTTTCCTCTAGGTGCTCTGGTTTCCTCCCACTGACCAAAGACGTCCAGATTCGTAGGGTAATTGTTCATTGTAAATTGCCCTGCAATTAGGCCAATGTTAAATAGGTGGGTTGCTGGGCGGCCCAGCTCACTCGGCAAGAAGAGCCTATTCCGCGATGTCAATCAATAAATGCTCTGGCAAATGCTTTTCACGATTACAAACAACAGACATAGTGAAACTAACATTTTTTGGCAAACAATTTAAGGGGGACAAAGGTGATTTCCTTCTGTCTTTTCCGGGAGGAAATATCATTCACAAAGCCCTACATCCAGGTACATACACAAGGCTGAAGTGCAAGTGTGGGATCCTTTAGATCCTTCTAGGTTCAGCAAGAGTTATTACCCTTCAACCACAGGGGGCTGCTGGGCGGCGTGCCAGAACGGCCTACTTCATGCTGTATCTCGATAAGTAAATTTTAAAGAGGATTTTTCATTAGTTGAAAAATTCAGAAAAGTGCATCTGGGAACTGAGGGAGCAGCAGCAGCTGAAGCGCCAAAATCAACTCATCCAGTGAAGATTGCTCACACCTTTCATCACGAAACTTACAGTATAATAATGGAGCAGTAAATGACGAATTAGCAGTTATCACCAGCTTGTCATGTGGATGGATTCATTTATTTATCACATGTATATCCAAACATACAGTGGAATGCATCATTTGCGTTAACAATCAACACAACCTAAGGATGTGCTGGAGCAGCTCACACATGTCACCACACATTCTGGCACCAGCATACAATGGCCACAACCTGCTAACCTTAACCTAACCCTCCCACATTCACCGTATTTGCCACACAGTACTGTGCAGAAGGATTACGCACACATATGCAGTATGTGGATAGGGTGCCCAAGACTTTTGCATGGTACTGTATTTGTTAACGTGGAGCTGAGAGTGAATTTGTAAATCTGGCGGGAGCAATGGATTGGGAATGGTGAGGGTGGAGTGCTGCAGGAGGGGTGTGGGACGGGTGGCAGAGGAGTGCTGGAGCGGAGAGTTCCGTGGTACAGGCGCAAACCAACCCTGAGGCACTAGGCAGGGTTATTTGATTCTAAACAAATTGGTTTATTGATCATTGCAGAAGGACCCTCTAATGCTCCCTTGTCCCTGCCCCCTTCCCACTCTCAGTCCACAACAGAGACCCATATCAGAATCTGGTTTATCATCACTCACACGTCATAAAAACTAGTTTTTGTTTTTTGCGGCAGGAGTACAGTGCAATACATAAACTTATTCAATACTGTGCAAAAGTTGTATGAGCCCTAACTGTAAATGGCTAAGACCGTTGCACTGTGCTGTATGAACAGTACATGGAAAATAAAGTGAGATGCACTGTTATATTAACAGCCAACATGGCCAAGGATGTGCAGGGTGTAGTTCACAAGTGTCACTGCATTCCATCACCAATATAGCATGCCCTGCATGTTTGCAGAATACACAAGCCATAACAACAACAGAACAACAGCAACAAAACAAAGCCCTTTACGTCGTTCCAATGTTCCCTCTAAGGTGTGTGCACACACACACATCTTTTGCTACTGGTGCACAAAGGAATTTAAACTGTGCGCAGAAGGTTGTCACCCTCTACCTTGTTGGCATGTTGAGAATTTTTCACCACTGTACACAATCACGTTTCCTTTTCCGGTTTCTGATAAGGTTAATATTGGCAATGTAGAGTTTGTGATGATTTGTCTGCAGATTTTAGAACTGGCTTATTTATACCGTTTTTATTGAAGAAATTATTCAATGTCACTGGGCAAAGAAACTGCACAACACAAGATTTTTGCACAGATTGGTCATTACAAATGAGAGGAAACATTGCCTCCTTCCCTCTCATGCACACACACAGATGGCCCTCTAACTCCAGGACAGGCCACTTCCCAGCCTCCAGTGAATGTGTGGACCCGTAGACAATGGACCTTTGGACCTTTGCCCCTTCCCCTTCCTCCCCGCCCCCCTCGACCATCCCAGAGGATTTGCCAAGTTTGGTGAGCTATTCACAATTGTTTTCCTCTCATCAAAAGCTTATGCTAAGAGTGAAGATCCTTGTTTCATTGGTAGGACCTCAAGACAATGACACAGAGCAACAGTTGCTGTGATCATAGATGATGAAATTCAGCCGCAGATAAATAAATGCCATAAATGATGGAGATCCAGCCCAAAATTAAATTAAAGATTCCACAGTGCTGCAATAAAGGGAAACAGTAGCACTTTCAAGTTAATTATCATTCAACCACACATGAATACAGCCAAAATAGTGCTCCTTTGGGGCCAAGGTGCAAAACAGATCACCAACAGCACACAGCAAATAACACTCTGCACAAATAGCACTTGTGGTTATGATTTCAGAAGAACACACAATCACAAAGAAGTCACAGAGAAACATCCATCACTCAGGCCAGGCCCTGTTCTCATTGCTACCATCAGGATAGAGGTCACGAGCCTGAAGGCACAGACTCAATGATTCATAAATATCTTCTTTCCCTCTCTTATCAGATTTCTGAGTGGACACTGAACCTCTGTCTTGTTGGCGTATATATATAATTCACTCCTTTTCTCTATTATTATATATTGCATTGTACTGCTGCTTCAAAGACAACTAATTTCATGATATGTATACCAGTGATATTAAACCTGATTCTGATTCTGCAATGATATACCCCAAATAGTCCCTGCATGGCATGGCTGCAGGTTGTCCTGGTCCAGCTTGTTCTTCCACTCTGTGAACACTAGAGAGCAGCACCAAGGGAATGCTGATTAGTTCAGTGGCCTGTACTCATCTGGTGCAAATAGAAACATAGAAAATAGGTGCAGGAGTAGGCCATTCGGCCCCTCGAGCCTGCACCACCATTCAGTATGATCATGGCTGATCATCCAACTCAGAACCCTGTACCTGCTTTCACTCCATACCCCCTGATCCCTTTAGCCACAAAGGGCCATCTCTAACTCCCTCTTAAATATAGTCAATGAACTGGCCTCAACTGTTTCCGGTGGCAGAGAATTCCACAGATTCACCACTCTCTGTGCGAAGAAGTTTTTCCTCAACTCGGTCTTAAAAGGCTTCCCCTTTTATCCTTAAACTGTGACCCCTCGTTCTGGACTTCCCCAACATTGGGAACAATCTTCCTGCATCTAGCTTGTCCTATCCATTTAGAATTTTATATGTTTCAGTAAGATCCCCCCTCAATCTTCTAAATTCCAGTGAGTATAAGCCTAGTCGATCCAGTCTTTCTTCATATGAAAGTCCTGCCATTCCAATGAAGGAATGATAGCCAAGATCTTGAGTACAGTTTGAATAAAGCATCAACATTCAAGATTCAAATTTTTTATCATATGTTCATCATTACGCACCGTGAAACATGTTGTTTGCGTTAATAACCAACACATCCTAAGGATGTGCTGCAGGTAGCCCACAATCATCACCACACATTCTGGAACTACCATAGCATGCTCACCGCGGTGGGCAGCAAAACAAGCCCTCTTCCTCTCTCCCACCCGTGCACAGTCCTCCACTCCCAGTGCAGGCTGTCTTCAGCCTCCAGCAGATTCAGATTCCAACTTGCAGACAATGGGGCCTTCAACCACCCTAGCGGACTCGCAGCACTTTGTAGACCCAGGTTCTGTCCAAAGGGCCTGGACTTCCAGACTTCTGATCCAACCCTCAAGCCTTGATCCACAGCATCAGCTCCAGGACCCACCGATCTACCAACACTGAGACTCGAACTCCAGACATGTCAAAGATTGGATCCCAAATTGTAGGACTTGAACTCCACTCTCACCAACTTGTGAACCCAGGACCTTATTCCTCTTATCTGCCAGACTCCAGATCTTGCTAACAACTTGCTGATACTGGGTTGGGTGGGGGAGGGAAGTGCAGCATGTGGTGTACTAGACCTCGCTTGAGTTGGTCTGGCCCAAAATCCAACCACGGATGTCCCACATGGGCATCACAGTTCTCTGAACACAGAGCAGAGGCTGAGTCTCTGGCCTAACTCTAATTCCCTGCATATCACCGTCCCTAAACCCTACCCTGTCCCTTAACTCTCCTCTCTGTTGTCAAAACCATCCCTTCAAGCCAAAAGACACCTAACTCTGAGCCGCATCTTTGACAGAGACCAGAGCTTGGTGTCATCCTGGAAAGTTATTTCGTGATGACTTTTTACTCACTGTCTCCTCAAGAGAGCCGAAGTACACCTAAAGTTGAATGAAAACTAATGGTCTAATATTTAATTAACAGTGCCGGCTGGTGGCGTAGTGGCATCTGCACCAGACTTCGAGATGGATGGCCCAGGGATCGAACCTGACTGGCTCCTCGCACACTTTCCATCCCTGCTGGGTTGAGCAGCAAGCTACAAACTCAGCCCCTTAAAAAAACAGACAAATGCTAAAGAAATGGCAAGGTTGCTGACCAATGCGCTACAAAGCACAAAAAGGAACAACAATTCGATTAACAACCATTTTGGTTTTAATTTTATATCATCAGAGATATACCCTGCATCAGTCAACAGACTGCATCTGCGGACTACCATACTCTGACAAAAAGAACGTTCAGTTGGCTATCATTTCACTGCCTCGCTTTAATTCAGAGCAATTAAAGTAAACAATGTTCTAACATACCGAAAATGATAAACTATGTCACCAATTGCCATGGTGCTGGCAGCAATGATTTCCATTTTCACATTAATACGTTCAGTATTCTTGGACAAAAACAGCCTCTGGTGGCACGATCATTCCTAATTGCTAATAAAAACAGCACATTTAATGCCTTATCAAGAGGAAATTTGATGAATGTCATCTAATTGGTTATTCAAAGATTTCTGTTAAGGATGCTTTATACTTATTGTTGGCCAACAGATGCTCAATTTAATACCTATGATTAAGAACAACAGCAAAAAAATGCCAATTTATCTTTTCAATTTCATAATATATTAGGTGTTCTAAAATATGTTGTGAGATCTGTTTAATTCCTTAGTCTGGGAAGAATTCAAATCAAGATCTGAAAGGTAAGAGACAGTACAGCAAACTACTCTAGCTCTAATTAATTAACGTAGAGGTGCAGAGTGGAATAGGCCTTTCTGCACCTTTGAGTCGTGCTGCCCCGCAGCCCCCGATTTTAATCCTAGCCTAAGCACAGGACAATTTAAATGACCAATTAACCTACTGACTGGTACATCTTTGGACCGTGTGAGGAAACCAGAGCTCCCACACGGGCACAGAGAGACCAAACAAAGTCCTTATAGATGGTGCTGGAACTGGACTCCAAACTCCAATGTCCCAAGCTGTAATAGTGCCACAGTGGTTAGTGTGAAATCTTGCTAATTATTTAATATTAATTTCTTTGCATATTTCCACAGATGACTTTGGAGGACAAGTGATGGGTATATTTAAAGTGAAGGTTGATAGGTTCTTAACTAGTAAGGGTGTCAAAGGTTGCGGGGAGAAGGCGGGAGAATGGGGCTGAGAGGGATAATAAATCAGCCATGATAGAATGGCGGAACAGACTTGATGGACTGAATGGCCAAATTCATCTCCTAAGTTCCTGGGTGTCAACATCTTTGAAGATCTATCCTGGACCCAACATCTTGATACAGTTACAAAGCAGGCATGACAACAGCTATATTTCAATAGGATTGTGAAGATATTTAGTATTTCACCAAGGATATTTTGCAAATTTTTACAGGTGTACCGTGGAGAGCATTCTAACTGGTTACATCACTATCTAGTATGGAGGGCCACTATACAAAATTGAAATAAACCACAGTAAGTTGTAAACTCAGTCATCTTTATCATGGGCACTAGCCTCCCCATCACACAGAACATGCCCTCTTCTCATTGCTACCATCAGGGAGAAGGTACAGGAACCTGAAGGCACACATTCAACGATTCAGGAACAGTTTCTTCCCCTCTACCAGTTGACTTCTGAATTGACAATTAACTCATAAATGCTACCTCATCAATTTTCTTCTCTTTTTGCTCTGTTTATTTAATCTAACTTTTAAAATACACACGCACACACACACTTCTTACTGCGTTTCAGTTTTGATTTTTCCGTACGGCAATGTACAGCTACATCAAAACAATGGATTTCACAATATATGCTGGTGATATTAAACCTGATGTCTTATGGCCTTCATGTCTCCCCAGTAACCACCTTTGTGCTTGCCACTGCGAAGTATGCCCTCAAAGTAGCTTGGTTGTTTTAGTCAACATCAGTGTTTGTGAGTAATTACAACTTTCCCCACAGCAATACTCGTTTGGTAAAGTCGGTTTCAAAAGAAACTCTGATTTATTTTATTGGTTAATGCCCCCCTCGCTTCTGTCCTTCTCTTTCCCTTTATGGTTTTATGTTGCTATTTCTGAGTTTAACGTAGAAACCGGAGTCCTCCATGCTTGCTCTGACATTCAAAGTTCAAAGTAAATTTATTACCAAAGTACAAATATGTCACCATTTACAACCCTGAGTTTCATTTTCTTGCGGGGATATTCAATACATCCATAACAGAATAACAACCATAGCAGAATCAATGAAAGACTGCACCAGCTTGGGTGTTCACCAGTGTGCAGAGACAACAAACTCAGAATGAAAGAAGCAGCAATTAATAAATAAACAAACAAACAAACAAACAAGCAAGCAAGCAAGCAAGCAATAAATATTGAGAACATGATTCAACCAGTCCCAGGCCAACTTTCAACTTCAGCATCACCCATGGTCTGGAGGAACATTGTTTCATTTGGTTGTATTTATGTACAGTTGGATGACAATAAATTTGAACTTGAACATTTCTGCACTAATGCCTGTTAAATGTTGTTAATACACCTGCCTCAACCGCTTCCTATGGCAGCTCGTTGACATAAGGACCTCACTCCCATATTCCTCAATTCCTTCAGTCAGAGTTATAAAACATTATAGCACAGAAAGAGGCCCTTCACCCCATCTAGTCTGTGCCAAACTAATATTTTGTCTACTCCATGTAGCCCTCCATGTGCCTCCTATCTATGTACCTATCCAAATTTATCTAAAATGTTGAACTCATACCCACTTCTGCTGGCAGGTCATTCTACTGTCTAATCACCCTCTGAGAGAAGAAGTTCTCCCTGATGTTCCCCTTAAACATTTTACCTTTCAACATACACTGTACTTTGAATTTTGAACCCATGAACTCTAGTACTAGTCTCACCCAACCTCAGTGGAGAAAGCCTGCTTTCATTTACCCAGTCTATGCTCTCAGAATTTTGTTTACCTCAATCAAATCTCCTCTCATTATCCTAAGTTCCATGAAATAAAGTCCTAACCTATTCAACTTTTCCCTGGCAGTCAGATCCTTAAGACCCATTAAGATCCTTGCCAATTTTCTCTGCACTCTTGACATCTTTCTTGTAGGGAGGTGACCAAAACTGCACACAATATCCCAAATGGGGACTCACATACATTTTTTACAACTTCAACATAACATCCCATCCCTGTACTCAATACACTGATTTATGAAGGCCAGTGCTCCAAAAGTTCTCTTTATGAATTTACCTACATGTGACACCACCTTCAAGAAATTAATGTTCAAAAACTTGTTGAACTTAGTCCTGACAAAACTTGGTGATTAAGATGCTGCATCTAGGTACTTTATCAAGGTTTTACACACCTTATCAGTACCATGTTCGATATTTTTGCCACATTTTCAACAATTCACACTATGTTGATCAGGCATGATCAACCCTTTATAAATTAATGCAAGGAATCGTGAAGAACTACATTTTTAAGCTGCCAGATAATCCAAAGAACTATCAGCTTCACAAATTTTGTAACACATGATTAACTTTATTTTATGATGACACTTGCTGGCTGCCTAGCACAATTCTTGCTGATTTGAATTGACAGAAACCACACATTTCACTTTATGTTTTGCTGTATGTGAAAAAATAAAGCTATTTATTCTTTATTTCTCTCCTTCAGTTTCCCTCTCTTTTACTTTTTATTTCTCTTTCGCTTTCTCTCACTTTTTCTTTTACTTTCTCTCACTTTTTCTTTCTCTCTTTCACTTTCTCTCTCTTAACTTTTTCTTTCTCTTGCTCACTTTCTCTCCCCTCTCTCTCTCTCTCTTCCGTTCTTATTTGTTACTTATACATCAAGACACCAAAACTTAACATGAAGCATGTCATTTGCATCAAGGACAGGCTGAGGTCGAATATTCAATTAACAACTATCTTGCTTTTAATTCTGTCATCAGAGATATATCCTACAAGAGCCTCCAAAATGCACCTACAGACCACCATACAGGACACCATACATTCAATTGGCTATCATTACACTCAGTCAAAGTATGGGAAGGGGAATGTCAGAGGCAGGTCCTCTACACAAAGTGGTGGGTATAGTTAACACCTTTGCCAAGGGTGATGGTAGAGGCAGATAAATTAGGGACATTTCAGAAACTCTTAGATAGGCACATGGATGTCAGAGAAATTGAGGGTTATGAGGGAGAGACTGATTACATTGGAGAGTCGGTTAAAGGGTCTGCCCAACATTGTTACCCGAAGGGTCTGTACTGTGCTTTAAAGGTCTATGTCTACGTTCTATAATCTCCAAGGGAGTGTTAAATGCTGTATTCTTAAATTCTGCTATTTAATATCCCACTGTCTTCATACCTCTTATTATATCCCTTCATCAATATAATAGGGCACCACAAGAGCATGTTGGTTACCGTGATGCTCTTACAGCTTTGGAATTTGTTCAATTCTGACATCATCTTTAAAAGCTCTGTATGTTCTCCCCATGAAATGTGTGGGTTGCCTCTGTGTACTCTGGTGCCCACAGTTCAGAGACCCACTGGTTAGTAGGTTAAACTGCCCTGTGATTAGGCTGGGGTTGTATCGGTGGGTTGCTGGGCAGTGTGACTCATTGGCCCAGAGGACTTGTTCCACAATTTTGCAGACTTTGGTTGTCTGGCTTGCTTCTGTCTTCCCAGCTAATCTCGGCCAGCCTCGATGATGTTGAGATCAGGGCTCTGTGGAGGCCGTACCATCTGAAACCATATCAAAAACCTAGGGTTCTAAGACTTTGCACAGTACTGAAATTTCCCAGTGGTGATAATTGCCGTATCACTTTGCAGGACAGACTAACTCAGTGGTTTGAGAGTGGGCAAAGACAGAACTAACAGCAAATAAGGAATCAGGGAGGAAAGGGGAGAACTAGGCTGTTACATCATGTCATTGTGGACAGAGGGGAGGCAAGCAAGTTTATCCTCAGATGCCATGGGAACTGTGCTGGGAAAAATGTGTGATTCAATTTGTGTTAATTATATCATATCAGATTTATTTTTAATTATATAATCATACCATAAGGATAGTGAGGAATTATAATGAAAGCTGTTTTGTACTTGAAAACATTGATTGCAAATGCGCACTATTTTAAATCTTTTGTTTTATTTTTTGAAGACAGAGTGTGGAAAAACCCATTCATTCCAATAAGCTGCACTGCCCAGCAATGCTCCAAAGTATCCCAAGCAGGACAACTTATAATGACCAACTGACCTACTAACTTTGGACTGTGGGAGAAAACCAGAGCATCTGGAGGAAACACGCATGTTTGACGTTTCAGGGCGGGATCCTTCATCAGGACTGGGAAGGAAGGGAAAAGAAGCCAGAATAAGAAGGTGGGAGGGAGGAGGGGTACAAGCTAGAAGGTGATAGGTGAAGCCAGGTGGGTGGGAGGGGGATAATGTAAGAAGATGGAAGGTGATAGGTGGAAAAGGTAAAAGGGCTGGAGAAGAAGGCTGAATCTGATAGGCGAGGAGAGCAGACCATGGGAGAAAGGGAAGTGGGGGGGGGGGGGGGCGCCAGGGGAAGGTCAAAGGCAGCTGAGGTAAAGATTTCTGAGGATTTACATGGTATGTACTTTGTTGCTGTTACATGAACCTTACTGAACAGGTATTTTATTGGCAGGATGGGCACTAAGTTCTGATTTTGAAGGGCTTATACTAAGTTCAGTGAACAAAGAAAATAAAAATAATATCTGTAGGGAAAGCTGCAGTGGGATAAAAGGTGATTTACTCCAGCTTTGCTGCACCAAATATTGTTCTTTATACTGCCACTGAAGGTAGGAAGCAGTCAGATTTTATTTTTGCTCAATGCGATTCTGTAAAGGGCATCCCTCACATTTACGTTCATTGATCAAAATTGAACACAGACCATTACAGCACAGTACAATCCCTTTGGTCCATGATGTTGTGCTGACTTACCCCGTTCAATTTAACCCTTTCTTCTTTCATAGCACTCCATTTTTCCGACATCCGTGTGTCTATTTAAGAGCTTCTTAAATGCCTTTAATGTATCAGCCTCTACCCCCACCTCAGTTCCATGCACTCACCGCTCTCTGTATAAAAAAATGTCCCTCCAACATACCCCCTATACTCTCCTCCAATCAACATAAAACTGTGTGCTCTTGTATTAATCATTTCTGCCCTGGCAAAAAGTCTTCAGCTGTCCACTCGATCTATGCCTCTTATCATTTTGGACACCTCCATCAAGTCACCTCTTATCCTCAAATACTCCAAACAGAAAAGTCCTTCGCTTGCTCAACTTTTCCTCTGCACCCTCTCTAATCCAGGCAGCATCCTGGTAAATCTCCTCTGCACCCTCTCTAATCCAGGCAGCATCCTGGTAAGTCTCCTCTGCACCCTCTCTAATCCAGGCAGCATCCTGGTAAATCTCCTCTGCACCCTCTCTAATCCAGGCAGCATCCTGGTAAATCTCCTCTGCACCCTCTCTAATCCAGGCAGCATCCTGGTAAATCTCCTCTGCACCCTCTCTAATCCAGACAGCATCCTGTAAATCTCCTCTGCACCCTCTCTAATCCAGGCAGCATCCTGGTAAATCTCCTCTGCACCCTCTCTAATCCAGGCAGCATCCTGGTCAATCTCCTCTGCACCCTCTCTAATCCAGACAGCATCCTGTAAATCTCCTCTGCACCCTCTCTAATCCAGACAGCATCCTGGTCAATCTCCTCTGCACCCTCTCTAATCCAGACAGCATCCTGTAAATCTCCTCTGCACCCTCTCTAATCCAGACAGCATCCTGGTAAATCTCCTCTGCACCCTCTCTAATCCAGGCAGCATCCTGATAGATCTCCTCTGCACCCTCTCTAATCCAGGCAGCATCCTGTAAATCTCCTCTGCACCCTCTCTAATCCATACAGCATCCTGTAAATCTCCTCTGCACCCTCTCTAATCCAGGCAGCATCCTGATAGATCTCCTCTGCACCCTCTCTAATCCAGGCAGCATCCTGATAGATCTCCTCTGCACCCTCTCTAATCCAGGCAGCATCCTGGTAAATCTCCTCTGCACCCTCTCTAGAGCTTCCACATCCTTCCTGTAATGAGGCAACCAGAACTGAACACAATATTCTAAGTGTAGTCTAATCAGGGTTTTAAAGAGCTGCAACATTACCTCACAATTCTTGAACTCAATGACCCCACTCATTAAGGGATCGACGGACATGGACCCCCCAAGATCCCTCTGTTCCTCTACACTGCTAAGAACCTTGACATTAACCCTCCGTTCTACCTTCAAATTTGACGGTTCAAAGTGAATCACTTCATACTTCACATATCCAGAAATAATTTCCACCCTTGACACAAATTTCTCACCAATTTTTGGTAAATAAGTTGTCAAAAGGTTTTTAAAAATGCATTTTAAATATTTAAATATGCGGTGTTGGAATTTTCCCCCTAGTAATTACTAGAGTTAGCGGCAGGGACTTCACTCACAGTAAACTGTGTAAGTTAGCAATGATAATCTCCTAATACTCAAAATATTCGCATGAAAGGCAACAAGAAACACCACCTGTGAAAAACCATGGAATGGTGTCACAAATGTTATGGTGGCATCACTAGCAGGCTATTTGCTGGATCTACCTTTACACAGCTGAGAAAAAAATCATGTTGGGATGTTTTTTAAAAAATATTTACAGGACTGTGCAAAAGTCTGAGATACATATATATAGCTATGGTGTCTAACCTACTGTAGTAATGTTATGCACTTTATGTCAACATCTACATCAAGAGAAAATGTTTTGTTATATGTTAAAATTATTTTATGTGCTGTTTATAATATAGCACTGTGCAAAAATCTTAGGCACATGTACAGTAATTTTATGTATTGTGCTGTACTGCTTTTGCAAAAGAAAAACAAAGTTCATGACCTACGTGAGTGATGATAAACCTGATTCTGAGTTGGGTCTCTATTATGGACTGAGAGTGCAAAGGGACAGGAAGAAGGGAATCATGGGTGGGAAAAGGGGAAGGGAGAGGGGAGGGAGCAAGAAGCCCCAGAAAGTCATTCTGTAATGATCAATAAACCAACTGTAATCAAATGACCTTGCCTGGTTTCTCAGGGCTGGGTGTGTTTTCACCCACATCACACCCACCCCTGGCACTCCTGCCTGTCACCTGTCCCACCCTCTCCTGTGGTGCACCACACCCTTCTCAACAGCCTCTGCTCTCACCAGATTTACAAACGTGTGCTGTGCTCCTCGTTGACAAGCGCAATACTGTGCAAAAGTCTTAGGCATCCCAGCTGTAGATACGTGCCCAAGACTGTTACACAGTACTGCATTTATCAATACAGCATGGAGGAGGCCCTTCCCACCCTCCAAGCCACATCAGCTCAGCAACCTCACTACCCTGATTAACCCTAACCTGATCTCGGGACAATTTGCAATGACCAATGAACCTACGCAGCATTCCACAGGGAGGACATACAGACGTGACAGAATGGCGCTGGAATTGGACTCTGAACTTTGCAACGCTCCGAGCTGTAATAGCATCACGCTAACCGCTACATTTCCACGGCGTCCATAAATAAAATTTCCTTCAGGTACCTGCTGAATGTACAATGAGATAAGGGACATAGCGCAAACAAATTCATCAAGGCTCTGTCTGCACGTTGAACTTCTGAAGATCAGCATTTAAATATACTCCATTGTGACAATTATCTGTTAAATTTACTGCAACATCCCTGTCAATAAATGCTTCTAGAAAGTTCTGAAAGGAAGACTAGCTTTATTTGCCATATGTACTTTGAAATATGGAAACATACAGTAAAACGCATTTTATTTTGGTCAAAGACCAACACAATCCAAGGGTGTGCTGGGAGCAGGCCACAAGTGTTGCCATGTGTAATCCAACAGGTTCCTGAACAAGTCTGGATAACTTCACTCACCTCAACACCGAACTGATTCCACAACCTACAGACTCAAGTTCAAGGGCTCTACAATTCATGTTCTCTTTATTTATTTGTTTGTTTAGTTACTTACATTGTATATTATTATTATTATTATTATTATTACCCATTTGTATTTGCACAGTTTGATGTCTTTTGCACACTGGTTATTTGTTCCTCTTTGTGTAGCTTTTCATTGTGTTTCTTTGCATCTACTGTGAATGCCTGCAAGAAAATGAATCTCAGGGTAGTATACGGTGTCTCCAGTGTCAACTCAGCATACCCACAACTTATTAACCCTAATCTGCACGTCTTTGGAATGTGGGAGGAAACCGGAGCACCCGGAAGAAAGCCATGTGGTCATGGGGAGAATGGATAAACTCCTTACAAGCAGGGTGTGAACTGAACCCCAATCATACACCTCGCACTGTAAAGTGTTGGGCTAACTGCTATGCCAACATGCCACCTATTGTCTTAAATGCTAGCATTTATAAATTCTGGGGTAGACTGCTCTGCCTTGTCGAAGGGGATTTGATTTCCTCAGTGATTTATGAAACCAATGAACTTTCTGTGGAGAACGGCTGTATTAAAAGAAAATAATTAGAGAGTTATAAACATGAGAGATGTTGGAAACCCAGAGCAACACACACAGAAAGCTGCAGGAACTCAGCAGGTCAGGCAGCATCCATGGAGAGGAATAAACAATCGACACTTTGACCGAGATCCTTCATTAGAGAGTTAGATACAAGAGAGACATTAGAGAGTTACAATTGGAGAATGTATTCCTACAAAGGCAATAGTGGAGGCTTGGAAAGTGTGTTTACTGAAGATCAAAGGAATTGTATGAAGAAGTAGCAAGTAAGTGAGGGAAAATGATAACCTCCGGGTGCTCTGGTTTCCTCCCACACTCGAAAGACATACAGGTTAGTAAGTTGTGGGTATACTATGTTGGCGCCATACACATGGCAACAGTAGCGGGCTGCCCCCAGCATATCCCTGGACTGTGCTGGTTGTTGATGCAAATGATGCATTTCACTCTATGTTTTGATGTTCGATGAAATTGTGATAAATGAAGCTAAACTCTATCTTTAATCTTCAGTGTACTTAGTCAGTGTTTGTATTGTTTTTCATGGAACTGAGGGGGCTGGACCATAGACATATATGGTCTGGTTGTTTTTCTTTTACAAATATTCTCATATGTACCTGCACATGCCAGGACTGGGCCTCTAAGCCATGGCGTCACCTGGCGGGTGTCAGAGCAGGTCAACAGATGATATTGGTGAGCTGGGTTGGGGGGGGGGGGGTCTGGACTATATACATGCATATTCTATATGGGTTTGTTGGCTAGTATGTGCAAGGATTGGGCCTCAAGCTGTGATGTCATTGGGGGGGGGGGGGGTGTTCAGAATTCCTTAATGTGTTGATTGTTGGTAATGTGTTTTAGTGGCTTGACCCCAGAGTAAGGCTGTCTCATTTGGCTGTATTCATTATGGTTGAGTGTAAACTAAACTTGAATTGAATAATTCTACTGTACGTCATTATTTTCCTGTAAATGCCTGCAAGAAATGAATCTCAAGCAGTGTATGGTGACATAAACACCCTTTGATAATAAATTTACTTTGAACTTTGAATTAATCTTTAAAGCTCAGGAGATCAAAGGTGCCTGCACAATATATGCCATTGTTTAAAGAAATGACAGCATATTAAAGCGTAGATTGCGACTCGCATCCAAATAAAAGTATCTCCATATGTGTCAGCGCCAAGTCTGTGAAGCATTACACTGACACAAGTCAAATACTTGAGCCGTTCAAGACTGAAAACTTAAAGGCTTTTTGAGCACTGCACATCATTCCTGCAGTAAGATTTCAAGAGGAAACCATCTTGTTAAGTGTTCTTGTAGATTTATTGGGAGTTTTGCAAATAAAGTAAGAACTTACAGATGGTTAATAAACACAATTAAAAGAAATAAGGGGGGAAATACTTTGAGCTCGTCCAGCATGCTTGTCATTCTTGTTAAAGAAACAGCAGCCCTCCCAAGCCTCATGTGAATTGAGTCAGTCTGTGTCGGCTTTCTACATGTTCCCAGGCACCTGCTTTAGTGATGACCTCAGGGCCCCTGTCTCAGCTCAGACTGTCACCCAAACAGCTTTACAAACAACGCACAGCTGTTTCCCATCTCCACTGCAGAAAATCAGAGCAGCTTTAGTTTCATTAGTGACCACCACTCCATGGCTAAGGCTGCCCGATTCTCAACAAAGTAATGCTGAAGAACTCAAAGTAAAAAGATGCCCTTTTAATTTCTGTTCAGTGATCAAAGTTCAAAGTAAATGTATTATCAGAGTACATACATGTCACCACATACTATGCTGAGATTCACTCAATCGAGGAGAGAGGGAGAGAGGAAGAGGCGGAGAGAGGGAGATGGGGAGGGGGGAGAGGGGAGAGAGAGTGAGAGGGGAAGAGAGGGAGAAAGTGGAAGAGAGAGAGAAGGGGGAAAGGGGTAGAGAGGAAGTGGGAGGTTGTAGAGGGAGATGGAGAGAGCGAGGAAAGGGAAGAGAGGGAGAGATGTTGTAGAGAGAGACGAAGAAAGGCTGAGCAAGGTTACAGAGTGAGGCATAGGGGAAGAGAGTGGTGGAGAGAGAGTGAGAGAGAGACTGAGAGAGTGTAAAAGAGAGTGAGAGTGTGAGAGAGAGTGAGTGAGAGAGAGAGAGCGAGAGAGTGTGAGAGAGTGAGAGTGAAAGAGAGAGAGAGCAAGAGAGAGTGAGTGAGAGAGAGAGAGAGAGAGAGAGAGAGAGAGAGAGAGAGAGAGAGAGAGAGAGAGAGAGAAAGTGCACAAGGGAAAGGGAGAAACAAAACTGCTTGGCTTTTCACAGTATTCAATCCACTATTGTGACTCTCTTAAGGAACATCTGATGTCAAACTAAATAGTAAATTAAACAGTGTTACTCTGTTTCAAAGACTTTCAAAGTTTGTTCCATTGCAAGTAATAATGCCCAAACACAACCTGGTGATTAAACTGAGGGACCTTGTATCCAAATGGTTTCTATATTTACCAACCCAGTAAAACTGAACTATTTTGAAGTTACTGGGTTTAATACACCTTGGTAGAACTTCATGAAAATGCAAGGTCACAACTCAGTATATCCACCCTTGCATCCAAATGGCCTCTTCATCCATTACAAACACTAGTTGAAATAAGGTTTTAATTCTTCTGGGAAATGCACTTTCCTCAAAACTGTGATCAAAAGGGATTTATTGAAAACCAGCTAAAATACTGGCAATCAATCTTTACCAGAATATCATCAGTGGGTCACGAACTAGAAAGCTGATAGGTTTGATGACCTGCCTTTGCTGTGGAAACTGAAATGGTCTACCTTAGTAAAACTTATCAGACAGGATGTCCCATTGCAAGTAACACTTCCAGAATAGAAACTGGTGATTAAACCGAAGGTCCCAACTCAGTATAAAACCACTCTTTATTCACATTTAGACTAAGATAGCAAGACAAATTGCTGCTTCTGAAGGTTCAAGTGAATGTTGATTTTTGTGGGTTAGATCACACTCAGGTGAGTCATTGGAAGCATCAAATAAAATTGGTCAGCCCTGGTTCGAACTGTAGACAAGGAACAATCACTTGAAAACAACAGTCGTTCAGTAAAGAGCGCGGTCAGGATGGCAAGAAAACTGAAAACAAAACTCCCAATACAGGGCAAGATCATTCCTTTCTTAACTAGCAATGAAGTAGAAACATAAACGCCTTGCAATTTCCATTTAGTCTACTTATTTTATAACAATAATGTAACATAGTTTGATGATTCAGAATGAACTGAGAAAAGGAGGCAGAGAAGAGAGAGGAGGGATGAAGGGAGAGAGGGAGAGAAAGAAGAGAGCTGGGGAGAGAGTGTGTGTGTGTATGTGTGAAAGAGAGAGAAAGAGGGAGAGAGTGAGGAAAGGAGAGATGGGGAGGAAGGGGGGAGAGAGAGAGGGAGAGGGGAGGGCAGTAATGAAGGATAGAGAGAGGAAGAGAGAGAGGAAGGGGAGGAAGAGGGGAGACAGAGAGGGAGAGGGGAGAGAGGGGGAGAGAGAGAGAGAACAGGGAGTAGGGTAGAGAGGAGGGAAGAGAGAAAGAGAGAGGGAGTAAAGGAGAGAGGGGGAACAATAGAGAGAGAAAGAGAGAGGGGGATGGCGAGAAAGAGAAGGAGAGGGGGAAGAAAGAGAGAAAGGGAGAGAGGGAGAGGGAAAGAGAGAGAGAAAAAGAGAGGGGTAGAGGAAGTGAGAGGGAAAAAAATAGGAAAGAGACAAATAAACTATACAGCCTGACAACTGTGTCTCTCTACAACATTCAGTCCACTATTGTATCTCAGACACCAAGTAACAGTGAAGCAAGCAGTGTTATTAAACATTAACAGCTATCTTAGCACCAAGTAATTTATTTCATAAATATGTGCTGGGCTCTTCAGAATGAAGATTGTGATGAGAGAGACTGGTTTTACAAAGGCTCTTTTGTTCTATATTAAAAGCAGACCTCACTGGATTAGGTAGATATTCCACAGCACTGAAACATTAAACATTAAACAAGGGGCACCACGGTAGCGTGGAGGTTAGCATGACGCTATTACAGCTCGGGGCATTGGAATTTGGAGTTCAATTCCAGCACCATCTGTAAGGAGTTTGTATGCTGTCCCCGTGAATCACACGGGTTTCGTCCAGGTGCTCCAGTTTCCTCCCACAGTCCGAAGACATGCTGGTTGGTAGGTTGATCGGTCATTGTAAATTGTCCTGTGATTAGGCAAGGGTTAAATCGGAGGGTTGCTGGGCAGTGCTGTATCTCTAAATAAAAAAAATAACACACACAAATTGCGGGAGGAATTCAGCAGGTCAGGCAGCATCTATGGAGGGGAATAAACAGTTGACAATTCGGGTGGAGACTGGAAAGAAAGGGAGGTAGAGGCCAGAATAAGAAGTTGAGGGGAAGGGACGCAGCGCAAGCTGGCGGTTGATAGGTGAGAGCCAGGTGAGGGGGAAGAGTGTGTGGGAGAGTGGGGATGATGTGACAGGCGAGGTGGTGATAGGTGGAAGTGGCTTATATAGTCTGATTTAAGGTTGGTAGAAAGTAATAAATATAATTAATAAAGAAGTGGGTAGCATGGCAGCCAAACGCTTTGTAGTGGCAATGATTTGGGTTCGATTCCCGCTGCAGCCTTGGTTTCCTCTGGGTGTTCTGGAGGAAACCCAGAGTCCAAAGACGTATGGATTTTGTAGGTTAATTGGTCACGTGGGTATAATTATACATCGTGGGCTTGTTGCTCCTGCTACCATGCCGTATCTCTGAAATGCAATCTAAATCTAATATAAAATACGTACAAAATATAGGTAAGAAAGTAATGATAATGCCACTAGAGGTGACAGCAGTACTTTTTTTTGGCATATTTGATGAAAATGTACAAAGCAGTGAATTATGCTGGCAGACTTAATTTGGTCGTAACACAGAAGTTGAGAATTATATCTATTGCTCTGCTGTCAAACCTAACCCTGCCATTTGAAGCTAAAACAAAACCCTTAAATTATTTAACAGTGTTGTTGAAGAGCAGCAGTTCATATTCTGGCTTTCCAGTCCCAATGAAAAGCCTTGGCCCAAAATGTCATCTCTCTATTCCCCTCCATAGAAGCCACCTGACCTGCTAGTTCCTCCAGCACGTTGTTGACATTGCTCTGGATTTCCAGTGTCTGCAGTCTCTTGTGCTTATCATTTTTTATTTGTCCAATTTGATATTTTTCTACCTCTTTCCTGAGGCGGTGTGTAGCC
Organism: Hypanus sabinus; assembly: GCF_030144855.1. Classification (NCBI taxonomy): domain Eukaryota; kingdom Metazoa; phylum Chordata; class Chondrichthyes; order Myliobatiformes; family Dasyatidae; genus Hypanus; species Hypanus sabinus. The sequence goes on along the minus strand of NC_082719.1, from coordinate 99,364,458 downwards.
TCAGATTATAGTCTCCAATGAATCACATTCTTAAATGATGACTGTAGAATGTTCCAGCAACTGTGTCACAAAGTCTAGTGGAGCTTGTTCATGGTTATTAAGGGAACATACACAAGCACAGACAACAGCAGGAGGACAGGAATGTGCATGTAGCTGGAACAGGAAACTAAATCTGAAATCGGTTAAAAACTGCTTCCAACATAGTAACTATTCCTTGTTCTATTTCTCAGAGATTTTTTTGCAGAACCTCTGATAAATTTGCCAGGACAATGTGCAAGAGTGAGAGTTTTGCTTAAAGGCCAGCAATATCATGAAGGATCCCACCCACCTTGTTTATGGATTATTTGTCCCACTTCCATCAGGGAAGTAACATCCACACCAGGACCACCAAACAGTTACTTTGCCAAGCAGTAAGGCTGATCAACACCTCCACCCACCAACGCACCCCTCTGCATCCACATCATCCATCATCACGTTATGAATATACATAACAATTACTTGTACACTGTGTTTCATAGGATTACTTATAGATTTATATTTATTGTTATGTTTTTGCTGCATTGGATCCGGAATAACAATCATTTTGTTCTCCTTTACCCTCCTGTACTGAAGAATGACAATAAACTATCCCGAACTTTGAAGCCTAAGATAAACCTGATGTGATTCTAGAAGGCAGATTTGTGTGTATGGTAGCATCAACAAGCACAGAGAGTTTGTGCAGAGACCGGAAGTGAAAAATCACTGTTCGTCACAGTGTCCTGTTTGTTGGCTGAAAGCTCCCAACCAGACTATGGCTAGCAAACACATTACTGATGGATGAAACGTCAACTGTTTATTCATTTCCATTGGTGTTGCCTGACCTGCTCAGTTCCTCCGGCATTTTGTGTATGTTGCTCTGAATTTCCAGCATCTGCAGGATATATAGTATCTTATTGGTGCCAGCTGACTGCCGAAACTCACTGGCTCGCAGGAGAATTTTATTAGTGTGCGAGACTGTTAATTTCTCTTTTGGGGGGAATAAACAGTTGATGTTTCAGGCTGAGACCCTTTATCAAGGCTTGAAACGTTAAATGTTTATTCCCCTCCACAGATGCTGTCGGACCTGCTGAGTTCTTCCATCATTTTGAATGTGTCGCTCTGGATTTGTATGTGCGTGCAGGCGCAAGCATATGTGTGTATGTGTAGGATTAAGTGCTCTGGTTAAAGAAGAAATCTCATTTTGATAGCATAACGTAGCAATATGTATACAAAACATAAGACCAAAAAACACAGGAGCAGGATGAGGCCATTCGGCCCATTGCATCTGCTACACCATAATAAATTATGACTGTTATATTATCCCTTTCAACCCCATTTTCCTGCCATCTCTCCATAACCTTTGACACCCTGATTAATTAAGAACCTAACAACCTCTGCTGTAAATACACCCAATGGCTTGGCCTCCACAGCCATCTGTGGCAATGAATTTCACAGATTCACCACCCTCTGGCTAAAGAAGTTCCTTCTCATCTCCACTCTAAATGAATGCCCCTCGATCCTGAGAATGTTAGGATATGTTAATAAATATCAGTTACATAAAGTATACACACAGCTGGGATTGACGCTTGTCTACTAATCATAAGTGCAGAAGGTACAGTCAAAAGGCATTGTTTACAATGCAATAAAACAAAAGGGTCTGGGGTATGCAGTGAGGGAGAGATTCCAACCGCCTGGTCAGCAACATGTGTTTCCATTGCCAGCCACCCACTGTTACTTTACTGACAAGCATTTGGCTTCATCTTTACGACCTGCTTCAAGCATTCAAATTCCCAAATGTGGAAAAGATTACTCTCCTGCTCCCAGAATTCTTTTTGAAGTTGATTCCTACCAGCGGGATGGAAACTATCAAGTAACCCAAACTGGCTTTAAAGTGACCGTGTACAGATGCTTCGCTTTGCAATTAACTGAGAATATTCATTCCCATAAAAAAAAAATCCCTGCAATTTTCACCAGGTATTCCACTCCAAAAAGAAATTCAACATTCGGTATGCTTCACAGTACAGGTGACCCATGTTTAATTCTCGCCGCTGCTTGTAGGGAGTACGCTCACGCCATGGTTGCGTGGATTTCCCCTGGGTGCTCTGGTTTCCTCCCACAGTCCAAAGATGTAGAGTAATAGGGTAATTGATTATTGTAAATGGTCTTGTGATTAGACTAATGTTAATTAGGTAGGTTGTTGGACAGCACAGCTCGTTGGGCATGAAGAGCCTGTTCCATGCTGTATCTCTAAATAAATAAGTAAATGCTTTGGCAAATACTTTTCATGATTACAAACAACAGACATGGTGAGGTGACACTTCACCTGTGAGTCGGCTGGTGTGGTATACTGCATCCAGTGCTCCTGGTGTGGCCTTTTATGTATTGGTGAGACCCGACGCAGACTGGGAGACCGTTTCACTGAACACCTATGCTCTGTCTGCCAGAGAAAGCAGGATCTCCCAGTGGCCACACATTTTAATTCCATGTCCCGTTCCCATTCTGATATGTCTATCCATGGCCTCCTCTACTGTCAAGATGAAGCCACACTCTGGTTGGAGGAACAACACCTTATATACCAGCTGGGTAGCCTCCAACCTGATGATATGAACATTGACTTCTCTAACTTCTGTTAATGCCCCTCCTCTTCTTACCCCATCCCCGATATATTTAGTGTTTTTTTTCTCTCTCTGCCCATCACTCTGCCTGTTCTCCATCTCCCTCTGGTGCTCCCCTCCCCCTTTCTTTCTCCCGAGGCCTCCCGTCCCATGATCCTTTCCCTTCTCCAGCTCTGTATCCCTTTTGCCATTCACCTTTCCGGCTCTCAGCTTCACCCCCTCTGGTCTTTTCCTATCGTTTTGCATTTTCCCCTCCCTCTCCTACTTCCAAATCTCTTACTATCTTTCCCTTCAGTTAGTCCTGAGAAAGGGTCTCGGCCCGAAACATCGACAGCGCTTCTCCCTATAGATGCTGCCTGGCCTGCTGCGTTCCACCAGCATTTTGTGTGTTGGTGAATCTACAACATTTTCTGGCAATCAACTTGAAGTGGTCAAAAGCATTTTCTTGCCAAATACTTCCGTGATTTAGTGAGGGTTTAAAACACAGGTTTACCTGAAGGAAATCGATTACTGTGTCAGTCAGGAGGCAGAGCTATAACTTATAGCAACGCTATATTTATGGACCTTGTTTCTTAAGCCACCTCCTCATAACACCTCACAATGAATTGCAAGTTCAACAAGAAGAAGGACTGCCCCTTGATACTTACAAGCCTCACCAAGCACTTGCAGGTTAGTTGTTAGAGGAACACTGTTAGATATTGAAGTGTTTTTCTTGATTATTTCAAGGTGCAGATGTCCACTGGGAGTGCTGTGGCAGGTGCTGTAAGGCATTTTCCTGACTTCAAAGCTTCTATACAAAACGCTTGCTTCTAGAAATTGGGTACAATGGTAGGCATTCCCTCGGGATTAAAGTTAGAGCAGGAGAATGATGTATGGCAAGCAAATAAACATATCATCAGTCCACAGGGAATACTTCACAGTTGGGAGGGATACAAGAAGAGTGCTCCGTAGCATAGCTATTAACCTGATGTTAATACAGCTTGGGGCGTTGGATTTCGGAGTTCAATTCCAGGGTCCTCTGTAAGGAGTTTGGATGTCCTCCTCATGGAATGCAAGGGTTTTTTTTCCCATAATTACAATAATTACCTCTTGGATACTCAATAAAATGCAGCTTTGTGGAGGAGACACTGGCAAACACAACTCCTGTTCTGGGCTGATCTGAAAGCCATTAAAACTGTTTTCTTTTATGATGTCTCAACCACAGTGGCTTCACTGTGATGCCTACACACCTCAAGATCAAGATCCAAGTTTACTTATCACTGGTACATCGAAACACAGAGCAAAATGCATCGTTTGTGTTAACAACTAACACAAGTGTGTGCTGGGGGCAGCCCAAAGGTGTAGCCGCACATTCCAGCGCCAACATAGCATACCGACAATGCCCAGCAGAACAAGGAAGAGCACACCAAACAACAACAGCAAAACAAACCCCCTTCCTCGCCCCCAACCACCATACACATCACAGTCCTCTAACCCCAGGACAGGCCGTCTCTTTCAGCTTCCAACCTCCAGTGGACGCTAACACAAAGACACCGGGCCTTCGACTTTGTCAGGAGAAATAACAGATCATTGATATCAGATTACACTAATCTTTTTTCTCAAACAAAAAAAGACTTGCTCTCGTAAAACATGCAGGACATTGACTGTGGCTGCACCTTAAACATTACAATCAATACTCAAAACCTGTCCAAGCTGCTGTATATTCTCAAAAGAAAAATCAATCTGATTGTTGCAAATGCTTCCAAATAAATTACTTCAAACTTCAAAACTTCTATAGAAAATTGTGTGTAGCATTTATGAAAAATATTAAATGGAAGGGTAAGATAAATGGTATTTGCACGTCTATGTTTAATTACCAAAATAACAAGCCACTGAGTACATGCTATGTATTAGCATTTGTAGACAGATAACTTTCAGGCAGATGTTCACATAGATGCTCACCATTAAAGAGTGTCTGTTGGTTGACAGCAGACCTGTCCCATATCCTGATCCCAAGCCACCCATTGGCCCATTGTGTGACGCTCCTATTAAATTCTGCAAATCGCTATGGCTACTGGGCATGGCTGTCGACGGTCCCACGGCGTGGTTCCGCAGTACGTGTATGGCATCGTCTAATCTCTCCAGGCGGTCTTCAATCCGGGTTTGCTAAAAAAAAAAATTAAAAATCTATAATCAAAAGCCACATAAATATTCTCAGCTATTTCACTGATTGAGATTTATGGTTATTTTAAAGCTTAATAATACTTTAAACTTGTCAGGGCTGATCATAAATGTAATGTACAACAACACACACAAAATGCTGGAGGAACTAAACAGGTCAGGCAGTATCTATGGATGGAAACAAACGGTCCACATTTTAAGTTAAGACCCTTCAACAGGACTGATGTGCTTGAGTCAATAAATGTAACATAATTAGTTAATATTAATTAAAGAAAAATATTTGTCTACAAATTTGACTCTGTCATTTTATAAACACCATCTCTCCCATATCTGAATTGGAAATGGGAAATAGAACTGCTCAGGAAAACCGGTTAGCACTGGAGCATAATTGTTAACCTAATTCTAACCATGACTGTGACATGGGTTCATTTGTCGCTGCTGTCTGTAAAGGGTTTTTACGTCTTTCCTTTGACTGTGTGGATCTCCTCTGGGTGCTCCTGTATCCTCCCACGTTCCAAAGGCACTTGGGTTATTAGGTTAATTGGTCACATGGGTGCATTTGGGCAGTCTGGGCTTGTTGGGCAGAAGGGCCTGTTACTGTGCAGTATCTCTAAATTTTATCTGGAAATCTGACCCACTGTTTTCTTCATCTTATGTGGAGATCTCAGATTGAATCACTTCATGCATACTTTGTTTGCACCCATTTCCTGTCAAAGTCCTGCCCAACAGGGAGCTGGTGCAGACACTTCTCTGCACAATTCACCTGGATTTCTCTGTCATCTATGGTCTCACTTTCAAGGACTCTACAACTCATCTTCTTTCTTTCTATCTATCTATTTATATTTGCACAGTTTGTTTTCTTTTGCACATTGGTTGTTTGTCAAGCTTTGCAGTTTCTCATTGATTATTGTTTTTATCTGTACTGCTGTGAAAGTCTGAAAAAAAAATGATTTTCTGACCAGTGTATGGTGACATATAACTAATTCCTTTATAATAAATTGACACTGAATATTGGAATTTACTTTGAACTTTACTACCCTTAAAGATATGACACATCAGATCTGATGGGCCACTCAGCGGAAATATTCCTTTACTAATTGCCAATCAGAACACTAAGTCAGCCAATACGATCTGAAAAGCTGCCATCCAATGCATGTCTCAAGCACTCGCAAATTGGGCAGATGAATGAGGGGGAAAGTGAAAGCCTTAGGACTCCACTCCACTATGAGCATCTGTTGATTAAAGATTAACTTTATTTGTCACACGTGTATCCAAGCAGACAGTGAAATGCATGAAATCAAATTGGTGACGATTGCGACGAGCAGACCGCAAGAATCACCCTGCTTCTGCAGCCAACATAGCATGCCCACGACTCACTAACAGGTACTGAAGTGTGGGAGGAAACCAGGCACCTGGAGAAGGTGCCCACAGTCGCAGGGAGGACATGCAAATTCCTTACAGACTGTGGGACCCTGATCTTATAGCTGGCACTAGGCTACCGGCTCACTGCTTAAAAATGTAAGTGTAAAACTTCATTTCCAGCCCCGATAAAGGGTCTCGGCCTAAAATGTTTACTGTTTATTCCTCACTATAGATGCTGCCTGACCTGCTGCGTTCCTCCAGCTTCTATGTGTGCTGCACTAGATTTCCAGCATCTGCAGAATCTCTACTGCATTTTATAAATAAAAATGCCTTCTGTGTTCTGATATTTGGATCACACTGAAATCAGCTGTTATTCAGTCATATTACATTAAGCCAATACTTCAAAAAAATCACAATATTGCACCTCAAATAGACAACATTCTCTGAAGATTTACCTTCATTTACAGGGGTATGGGGAGTCTCGGGTGTGCAGGAAGGGCCAGCACTTTTAGAGAAGGGGGCTGTTGTGTCCATTCCAGGGCCTCTCACTCATCTCCGGTCCCCACCAGACAATCACCTCTCACCTGAGGCTCCAAGTAGCTGTTTGCCTGGGACAGCGGCCACAGTCCTGTACACCACTTCGACAGGCAGGCCAAACCAGGTGAAGGTAGCTGGTGGGCCTCAAACCTCAGCAAGACAGGGACATGCCTGTCGTAGCATGGAAAGTCAGCCCTATTGGACTAGATGGATGAGATGAGCAAGGAGATCCAACGGTCATGAAGGTGGTTCTGCAACGTTCCATGGAGAGCAAAGGGCATGTCAAGGCAGAGAAGAAGTCATGGTCATCGACTGAAACCCCAGTTTGTGACAACTACTTGTACCCCAGGATCCGGACGTCCATGGTCACGAGAGTGGAACTGTCTCAGTGTAATGGCTTTTCCAATTTAAAAACTCTCCTGCACAGGCCTCCTGTCAATGTTGGACATGGTGAGCAACCAACCAGAGGCATGAAAGAGCAAAGCACAGATTTACTTAACCCGTGAAAAGACTTTTCCAGACACTACCAGATCAAATGTGTGAATGGATTAGTGAGTCCAACAATCTTCTGGTTGAACATTACAATTTCTTTCATTCGTAGACCTACCAAAGAGTGAAGAGGGCCTTCGTAATTAGGAGAGGATGGACCCTGGCCTCCATTTCTAGACCACACAGAGGTACCTGCTAAAAGTAGATAACAGAATTAAAAATTCGGTGTGCAAGATGAAAACAAAAGAGGGGAAATTACGCAACAGACCAACAGTAGATAGGGTTGTTAATAAGGCACATGGTGTGTTGGATTTGCAAGATCTCTTGTGTTTATGATTTGGCCATCATTAGTTGAGACAATTGAGTTGAAGAGTGGCCAGGTAATGTTGCAGCTCTATAAACCCCTAGTTTGGAATATTTTGGAATATTGTGTTCCGTTTGAGGTGCCTCATTATAGGAATGATGTGGAAGCTTTAGAAAAGGTGCCGAGGAGGTTCAAGGGGATGCTGCCTGGATTGGACTGCATGTCCTGCGAGGACAGGCTGAATGATCTAGGGCTTTTACACCACTAGCAAGTCAACTCTTGTCCTCCTTTGCTCTTTGGATTTGATAGAGGAACTGGAGGTGCACCTGATTGTAACTTAGGTGCTGAGGGGGAGATTCAAACAAGAGGACAAGATTTGAGCGTTAGGGGGCAAAAGTTTAAGGGTAACACGAGGTGGAATTTCTTTACTCAGAGAGTCGCAGCTGTGTGGAATGAGCTTCCAGTAGAAGAGGTACAGGAAGGTTCAGTATTGTCATTTAAAGTAAAATTGGATAGGTATATGGACAGGAAAGGAATGGAGGGTTATGGGTTGTGCGGGCCAGTGGGACTAGGTGAGTGTAAGTGTCGGCACAGACTAAAAGGGTCGAGATGGCCTGTTTCCGTGCTGTTCTTGTTATATAGTTATGTGGTTATAACCTTAAATGGAAAATCCAACAAAAATGAGTGGATACGGCCCAGTCCATCCTGTGCAAAGACCTCCCTGCCATTGAACACATCTACATGGTGCTGTTGCAGTAAAGCAGCATCTATCGTCAAGGACTCACACCATCCAGGTCATGGTAGGGACAGGTACATTAGGGACTCTTAACTGGGCACATGGATGATAGAAAAGTGAAGTTATATAGAAAAGTTATATAGGAGGGAAGTGTTAGAATGATGTTAGTAGGTTGAAAGATCAACAGAACATCAGGGTCAAAAGGGCTAGTAATGTGCTGCAATGGTCTACACCTAATGGCCTCTGTACACCAACTTGTTAAGGTAAATGTCTAAACAGCCATCATGTGGCAGCAACTAAATGCATAAAAGCATGCAAGCATGGTCAAGAGATTCAGTTGTTCAGACCAAACAACAGAATGGGGAACAAGCGTGATCTAAGTGACTTTGACCATGTGATGATTGTTGGTGCCAGATGAGGTGGTTTGAGTATCTCTGAAACTGCTGATCTCCTGGGATTTTCACACACAACAGTCTCTAGAGTTTACAGAGAATGGTGAGAAAAACAAAAAGACATCCAGTGAGCTCAGTGGGCGAAAACACCTTGTTAATGAGAGAGATCAGAGGAGAATGGCCAGACTGGTTCAAGTAGACAGGAAGATGACAGTAACAAAAATAACCATGTATTACAACAGTGGTGTGCAGAAGAGGATCTCTGAAAGCACAACACATCAAACCTTGAAGTATATGGGCTACAGCAGCAGAAGACTACAAACAAAAATAAATACTTTATTGTCACCAAACAATTGATACTAGAGCGTACAATCATCACAGCGATATTTGTTTCTTAGTGGCCACTTTATTAGGTATCTCCTGTACTCAAAACATATGGTCTGTTAGGAGGGTGGACTATTTTACCTGTGTGAGTTGGCGGAGATCCAACAGGCGTTGATGGATTGGAAGGGAAACTGGTGTTAGTGTGGTCTGGTGAATAGATCTATAAAACAAAAGCAGAAATTGTTTCATTAACAGAAGCGATTTTTACAGTCTACTTACAGAGTATACAATAACAATGCAGGGAGGCTGTTCTTTTTGAACTATACTGATTATTTGTCATCAACACTATATAAACTGTAGGTCCATTTGTCCTAATGTTGAGCATTTTGCATTTCATGCAAATTTTCAGCTGTTTGGCAGTACTTTTCCCAAGTGTGAAGGATGCAAAAATGCAAGATTTTTTTTTAAATCCCAGTGCAGCTTAGGATATGAAGTCTGAAAAATGGATTTGGTATGGATCACAAAGTGAGCAACTTGCAGTAAGGATGGTGGGGAGTGGGTGTGAGAAGCAGCGGGAAAGATCTCTTACTCTCTAATGCACAGCCATTATATAGCCATTCTTTGCATTACTCTCTAAGGCATGCCATTGTGGGCCAAAGGGCCTCTAAAGTGCTGTATTGTTCTGTGTTCTATCTTCAGAATCAGGTTTAATATCACTGGTATATGTTGTGAAATTTGTTGATTTGCAGCAGCATTACATGGCAATACATAATAATAAAAATATAAATTACAATAATAAAAAATAAATACATATAAAATTAAATGTAATAAGTTGTGCAAAATGAGAGAGAGAAAAAAAGAAAAAAATGGTGAGGTAGTGTACATGGATTTATTTCCCATTCAGCAATCTGATGGCAGAGCTGTTCCTAAAATGCTGAGTGTCCGTCTTCAGGCTCCTGTAACTCCTCTAAGGGTACAGTCAGAATTAGAATCAGAATCATGTTTAATATCACTGACAAATGTGCAATTTGTTGTTTTGCAGCATCAGTACAGTGCAATACAAGCTCCTGTACCTCCTCCCTGATGGTAGCAATGAGAAGAGGGCATGCCCTGGTGATGGGGACATGCCTTAATGATGCATGCCGCCTTTCTGAGGTGTCACTGTTTGAAGATGTTCTCGATGCTGAAGATGCTCCACCATAGCTGAATTTTCCCTTTTCCAGTCACCAATGGAATCCATGCACTGATTTTCCAGCTCTGTCCTGAACTATCGCAGCTTTTTGGTTCCTACTTTTTGGATGGCGGGGTGTAGATCCGTCTCTAGCAAAGGAAGTGTAATGCACTCCTTCCTTCTTCTAGCCTGCAGGTCAGCCTTGGGCAAGATGAAGCAGCTGCTTAGCCCCCCCGCCATGGAAGCAGGTAGTGACACCAGGCAGCCAATCTCTGAAAAGTATTGATAATGGCCCAGAAAAGGCAATGGCGAACCATTTCTGTAGAAAAATTTGCCAAGAACAATCATGGTCATGGCATACAATGAACAAAGTCCCAATTCAATCAGGGCCCTCGCCCCTACTCCATTCCAACTCACTGAGGCCCAGTTTCTCAGGCTTCCTTCCAACTTGTTTGGGTCCCAGATCCCAGGCTTCCTTCCAATTCACTCCCAAGGACTAATTTACTCGGCTCACTAGGAAATGAGATACACACCAGTTCTCATTAGAGCATCAGCAGTGGAAAGGGAGAGCAGTTTCAAGTTCCTAGGTGTCAACATCCCTGAAGATCTATCCTGGGACTAACATAGTGATCCAATTAAGACCATTATACCATCAGATATAGTAGCAGAACTAGGCCATTTGGCCCATCGAGTCTGCTCCGCCATTCAATCATGTGCTGATTCAATTCTTCCAGTCATCCCCACTCCCCTGCCTTCTCCCCATACCCTTTGATGCCCTGGCTAATCAAGAACCTATCTATCTTTGCCTTAAATGCACCCAATGACTTGGTCTTCACAGCCACTCAGGGCAACAAATTCCACAGATTTGCCACCCTCTGATTAATGTAATTTCTCCACATCACTGTTCTAAATGGTCGTCCTTCAATCCTGAAGCTGTGCCGTCTTGTCCTGGACTACCCTACCATGGGAAATAAGTTTGCCATATCACAAAACAACAAACTTCATGACATATGCCAGTGATATTAAATGTAATTCTGATTCTGGAGTGTAATAATAATGTGTAACATGTAATAAAGATGGATTAAAAACATGTTGAGATATGGATAGGAGGAGTAACATTCTACTGCAAGTTTGGCATCTCTTAAATCTTGAGGTTATTGGAGTTTTACTCTATGTAAATGTAATAACAGCATTGTGCCAAGGAGTTTCTCGAGCTATCTTTAGAACAGATAATACCATTAAAAAATTTAATACAAAATCCAGTCAGACAGCCAAGACGTTTGTATTAAATATGTTACACCCACAAGTAACCATTTGTCAGAATCAGAATTATCACCAACATATGTAGAGAAATCTGTTGTTATGTGGCAGTGGCACAGTGCAAGACAAAAAAATACTATTAGTAACAAAAAATAAATTAATAAGTAATCCAAATAAAGATACCCTGTTTGGCACGATTCTACTAAATGCTTTTTAAGTGTTTTGTGGTTCCACTTTTACATGATTACTAGATTTGTCCAGTTTCCTTAAGACTGTCATAGCTGGGGGAGTTAATGGATAAACTCCCACTACCTATTAAATGCTCCTGTGGATCAAATAGCCTCCGACAACCAAGTTGAGCTCCTGGCCTTCACATGTGGTTTAGCTGCTAAGCCTGGAAGAACTGTTTCTACTGACAGGAGAAAGGACAAAGGTAAGTTAGTGTCGTCTTAGCACCAATCATACTGGGCAGATGGGGCTCATCAGCCATGGTTGGCATCACATCTAGAAGGAGAACGCTGATCTCAAACTTCTGTTGCATTGTGGCTATCCCCATTCATGGGGAAGGCTTCGGGAAAAATCCAGAGCTGGAGTCTCTAAGGCACTCCTATGTTGAGTTCAATGCTGACTGGTAACTCCTGCAATGCTGCTAGTGCCAAACTATGTCGGCCTTTGCCATTCCTGTGGAGTCATCAACTGTGTGGAATGGGGGAGCCTGCTGCACGTGCAACAGCTTGGTCTCCATATTGTACTGCCCTGACTTGCATATAACATGGAGAGCTAGACACAACATCCACGGTTGACGTGACCAATGGAGGGACTCAATCTCAATCTCAAGATTTGTACCACTGCTTCTAAAGCATTCTTTTCAAGAAAACCGGAAAATACACGTAAGGGTGTAATACCGATGCTTTATAAGGCACTGGTCAGACTGCACTTAAGAGTATTGTAAGGAGTTTTGGGCCTCTTATCTAAGGATGTGGTAGCATTGAAGAGTCCAGAGGATGTTCATGAGAATTATCCCAGGAATGAAAGGGTTAATGTATGCGGAGCATTTGATGGCTCTGGGCCTGTACTCAATGGAGTTTAAAAGAATGATGGGGAAGAGGGGGATTTCAGTAAAACCCATTGGATATTGATAGGACTAGATAGTCAGGACATCGAGAGAATGTTGGCTAAAGTCAAAGTGTCTAGACCAGAGGGCACTGCCTCAGAATGGAAGGACGCCTCTTTTGAACAGAGATGAGAAAAAATTTCTTTAGCCAGAGAGTGGCAAATCTACAGAATTCATTGCCATAGACAGCCATGGAGGCCAAGTCACTGGGTACATTTAAAGAAGAGGTTGGTAGTTTCATGATTAATCGGTGTCAAAGGTTACAGGTAGAAAGCAGGGGAATGGGGTTGAGAAGGATAATAAATCAGCCATGATGGAATGGTACAGCGAAACAATGGGCCGAATGGTACAATTCTGCTCCTTTGTCTCATGCTCCCATTGGCAACCGTCCCCATCTAGTGCTCCCAGCCCCAAGCCATTTAGAAGAGTGAACAACAGTCTCTTCACTTACTGATGCAAGTGCCTTGCCCAGTGCATCGCCAGTCTGTGAGCTGCCAGATGATGCTCCTGCCCTGCTCACTAGGAGAGAGAAAAATAACGTTACTATTGTGTATTTCATCTGTCAGTAATATTTGAGTAAGCATATATACCGTTTGTATATATTTGTCTGTGTGTGTCTGTGTGTGTGTATATATATAGTTTAAGTATTCTTTTTCGATTAAATAATCCATTATGGGTTATATGCAACACACATTTATTGCATATGTCACTGCACACACATGATACCTGCACACATCGCTTAAAGACAACATTTCCCGGATTCCTGTCTTCATTTGAGTTTGTTTAATGTTTTGTAGTTACAAAGCATAATAGTTACATTCTGTCGAACGACATTCCATCTTTACATTCTATAGGTTTGTGGAATACTGCGGCTGATGTTGTGTACTTTGATCTATAATGTTAGCAGGCTGATTTGAGATAGATGGGTGACACAAGAAACATAGAAAACCTACAGCACAATACAGGCCCTTCAGCCCACAAAGTTGTGCCAGACATGTCCCTATCTTAGAAATTACTAGGCTTACCATAGTCCTCTATTTTTCTAAGCTCCATGTATCTATCCAAAACTCTCATAAAAGATCCATTCGTATCCGCCCCCACCACCTTTGCCGGCAGCTCATTCCACGCACTCACCACTCTGTGAGTAAAAAAAAAACGTAACCCAAACATCTCCTCTGTACCTACTCCCCAGCACCTTAAACCTGCATCCTCTTGTGGCAACCATTTCGGCCCTGGGAAAAAGCCTCCGACTATCCACACGATCAATGCCTCTCATCATCTTATACACCTCTATCAGGTCACCTCTCATCCTCCATCGCTCCGAGGAGAAAAGGCTGAGTTCACTCAACCTATTCTCATAAGGCATGCTCCCTAATCCAGGCAACATCCTTGTAAATCTCCTCTGCACCCTTTCCATGGCTTCCACATCCTTCCTGTAGTGAGGCGACCAGAACTGAGCACAGTACTCCAGTGGGATCTGACCAGGATCCTATATAGCTGCAGCATTACCTCTCAGCTCCTTGTTCAGTTCCACGGTTGATGAAGGCCAATACACCATATGCCTTCTTAACCACAGAGTCAACCTGCGCAGCTGCTTTGAGTGTCCTGTGGACTCGAACCCCAAGATCCCTCTGATCCTCCACACTGCCAACAGTCTTACCATTAATACTAAATTCTGCCATCATATTTGACCTACCAAAATGAACCACTTCACACTTATCTGGGTTGAACTCCATCTGCCACTCCTCAGCTCATTTTTGCATCCTATTAATGTCCCGCTGTAACCTCTGACAGCCCTCCACACTATCCACAACTTATAAACCCATCCCTCCACTTCCTCATCCTGGTCATTTATAAAAATCACGAAGAGTAAGGGTCCCAGAACAGATCCCTGAACACCACTGGTGACTGACCTCCACGCAGAATATGCCCCATCTACAACCACTCTTTGCCTTCTGCGGGCAAGCCAGTTCTGGATCCACAAAGCAATGACCCCTTGGATCCCATGTCTCCTTACTTTCTTAATAAGCCTTGCACGGGGTACCTTATCAAATGCCTTGCTGAAATCTATATACACTACATCTACTGCTCTTCCTTCATCAATGTGTTTAGTCACATCCTTAAAAAACTCAATCAGGCTCGTAAGGCACGACATTCCCTTGACAAAGCCATCCTGACTATTCCTAATCTATTATATCTCTCCAAATGTTCATAAATCTTGATCTCAGGTTATTCTCCATCAACTTAACAACCACTGAAGTAAGACTCACTGGTCTATAATTTCTTGGGCTAACTCTTCACCGTTTCTTGAATAAATGAACAACATCCGCAACCCTCCAATCCTCTGTAACCTCTCCCGTCCACATTGATGATGCAAAGATCATCGCCAGAGGCTCAGCAATCTCCTCCCTTGCCTCCCACAGTAGCCTGGGGTACATCTCATCTGGTCCCAGAGACTTTTCCATTCATGAGTTTTCGTATTTCCATACTGGGGAAACTTCGCAATTCTCTCAGACTTTCCCTTCTGAAAGCCATTTTTCTATTCTAATGGAATTTAGAATATACCAACTAAACAATCTCCCTCAAAAGATAACTGTCAGGTCAGCTTGTTTTGAACTACATTCGTAAACTGTGGATATCAATACCTAAATCTATAAGGGATGCAGACTCAGTTGACACTTTAAGTATCAGTTCGAAACCCATCTCCTTAACCTCGTTTTTAAATAATGTCTTTTTGTCCCTTTTCATGCTTGCACTTTTATCCCATTGTAAAGTGCTTTGAACTGCATCATCTCTACGAAAAGTACTCTATAAATAAACTTGTTCTTGTTATTATATATATGTTATAAAATAGCAGTGCTTGGAAACAGCTGCTGCCTTCTGTCTAATTTAGTGTTCAAAGCTGGACAGACAGAATGAGGATAGGTCTCAGCATGTTTAATTCAGAAAATAAAAGTTTGAGGAGAAACAGGCACTCTCGTGAAGGTTACATGTCAGTCACAAAGAGGACAAAGCGGGAAACAGTTCCCGGTGTACCTATTTAAAGCAGATGATCAGATGGATCTTTGAAAACAGATCAGAGGCAAGAAATTCTTCTAGAAAGGGAAGTGGAAAGATGCTTGGGGGGGAAGATGGGTTTGTTCGGAGCATGGCAAGCAAACAAGAGAGCAGGATTATAATTGATGCCTTTTATGGAGAACAACAGTAAAGCTAACATGTCAATGCACCTGATTCAGGGCACTTATTTCTGGAAATCTGAATCAGAGTTACAAAAGTTAGGATTCTGGGACAAGCTAAGCTGAAGTGTGGCAGGCTAAGAGAAAAGCTAAATAATATAAAATTAACATTTTAATGTAAGGACATTCTGTGTAAGCAATCAAACACTGGATGCTCAGGAAAAGGACGTAAAGGAAAATTATTTTTATGAAGCATAAACCATTTCACAACAAGGATAAGCTGAAGTAAACAGGATTAAAGTTAATAATAATAAATACTCGAAGTGAAAGCAAGATTCATGGACAACACAGAGCAGAATTCCTTTGGATTTCCCCAGCATGGATAGGCAAATGAAAATGTAAATTTTTTATGTGTCACTTTAATGAAAGAGGTTTGAAATGTTTGGGGACTTGTCTGAGTGAAAAATGAGTTTGGGCAAATTATTTCTCTGGAGGGAGAGCAGTCTGTGTCACTTCTGTCACAGTGGTACCATAGTCTGTCAGAGTGAGGTGATGATGTTTATCATGAAGACTGTAACATATCAGCTTTCTAAAGCAAAAACTCTTTTCCACACTCCTTCTTATGAAGACAGTGTTCTTTTATTAATATTAAGGCTTACTCAGTCTTATATGAACCAAAATTCTACCTTCAGACATTATCCAATAATTTAAAAATGTGGTCAATGCTTATGGTTTGAACATTACAGTATTGAAATCCACCAGAATATTTTTCGTCTTCATGACTAATAGTCCACATAGAACTAACAAAAGCAGCAATTTTCCTTATTTATTTCCGTTTAGAGATACAGTGTAGAACAAGTCTTTCCGGCCCAGTAATCCACTGATTTAACCCAAACCTAATCACAGAACAATTTACAATCACCGATTAGCCCACTAACCGTAGTCATTGGACTTTGGGAGGAAACTCTTGGGTCACGGGGAGAACGCACAAACTCCTTAAAGGCAGCACCGGAATTGGACTCCAAACTCTGACAGCCTGAGCTGTCTTAACTTTGCACTAAATGCGACACTATTTTGGAGCCACAGAGGATCTACAAAAAAACTTTGCAATCCCACTCTGGATTTCATATCCATTAGAAAAACTAATGATGTTATAGTTTAACAACTCATACTATTACGTTAATTGAATTCTTAAGATAGTACAATATAAAAGACGGCTAATTATCTGACCAAATGTGCATGTTTACTCATTTCCAAAGATGCTGCCTTACCTCCTGAGTTCCTTCAACATTTTGTGTGTGTTGCTTTAGGTGAATCATGTATTCCTTTGTCCCAGTGTAATAAATTAATTAGCTTTTAATTATTTATTTGGAGATAGAGCACAGAAACAGGTCCTTCTGGCCCAATGAGCCACGCTACCCAATTACACCCATGTGACCAATTCACATACTGCTTTTTCCCCAGTGAAATAAATTGGTTAGCTTGAGTCAACTGGTTAGCTTGAATCACTCAATATTCATCAAACTACCAAAAAGTAATAACGAAAAGTTATGAATTGTGATTAGAGAAGTTGTTCACTTCAATGATGCACGGATAGAGTAGACAGACAGTATCTTTTTTCACAGGGTTGATATGTCTAATACCAGAGGGCATGTATTTAAGGTGATAGGTGGCAATTTTAAAGGCGATGTGAGGGGCAAGTTTTTTTTTACACAGGGAGTGGTGGGTGACTGGAATCCACTGCTTGGGGTGGTGGTAGAGGCAGATACAATAGGGGGTTTTGTTTAGATAGGCACGGTGAGTCTGTGGAATTCAATGCCTAAGTCTTTGAGTATATTTAAAGCAGAGGTGGGCAGGTTCTTGACTGGTCAGGATGTCAAAGTTTATGGGCAGAAGGCACAAGAATGGGATTCAGAGGGATAGTAATTCAGCCATGATGATATGGCGGAGCAGACTTGTTGGACTGAATGGCCGAGCTCCGCTCCTATGTCTTATGGCTGTGAGGAAAATGGAAGGATGTAGACATTATGTAAGCAGATGAGCCATGTGATTACTAATTTAATTGGTTCAGCACAATATTGTGGGCCGAAGGGCCTGTTCCTGTGCTATTCTGTTCTATGTCCTAATAACATCAGTTAATGCTCTTCTTCTAAGTTACTGACGGGGACCCTGGAGTTCTGAAAGATGCAATATACTGTTCCCATCTGTACTCACCCATGATATTGTCTGTTCCATTGGCTGGAGGTGTGCAGGATGAGGCACCATAGTGATTTGTGCCACTGCGGTGGAAACTGGACATCGGTGGGAGACTGGCATTGATGTCCGTCGAGGAGTGTGATGGGTAGTTCTGTGGGAATAAATGAAGGACAAATGATTAACTTACGTTTCTGTTCTACATTCAGTACCATTTCGTCTTCAACTATTACTTTATATTTGTGTGTATGTTATAGGTACATGCACCATTCAATGTGTGTATTTTAGGAAAATACTAACCAATCAGATCCTTTTAAACTTCACCTTTCACCCTTAATCCATGACCTCTTGTTCGCACCCAGGTTCTTTACTCCATTGCCCACCATCTCTAAAGTGGATATACAATTTCCTTCCTGAAAATTATTACTGAATCTGCCACCACTATATTGTTGATCTTAACAACTTGCTGAGTAAACAAAAAAAAACCATTGTCCCCTCATCTTTTTGGTATTCAAACCCACATCCACCACTTCCGCTGGCAGCTCATTCTACTCTCGCACCACCCTCCAAGTGAAGGAGCTCCCCTTCACGTTCCCCTTAATTATTTTGCGTTTCACCCTTAACCTACGGCTTACCTAATCTCAGTGGAAAAACACTTGGTTGCATTTACCCTATCTTTATTTATATTAATTTATTTAGAGATACAGCACAGAACAGGCCCTTCCGATCCACCGACCCACGCCACCCAGCAGCCCACCGGTTTAACCCAAGCCTAATCACAGGACAAGTTATAAACCCACTAGCTAGTACATATTTGGACTCTGGGAGGAAACTAGGGCAACCAGAGGAAACCCACACGGGAAGAATGTATGAACTTTCTTATAGACAGTACTGGAATTGAACTCTGGACTCCGATGCCCCCAAGCTGTAACAACATTGCACTAACCACTATGCTAACAGGCACCCTATCTACAAATCTCAAAATTTTGTACAGCTCTGTAAAGGCTTTCCTCATTCTTGTATGCTCCATGGAATAAAGTCCTAACCTACAGTATTCAACTTTTCCTTACAACTCAGATCATTTTTAAATGTTTTGTCCTTTATTAAATATGAATGACAATCCTAAGATATAAGTCGAGCATAATTTAAAGCACATTACACACATAAGCCAAAGATATTGGCATCTTCATGAATGCTCTTTACTACAGGAGTCCAGAACACATCCATTAAATAACATATTGATGATTCAAAGGATACTGAATTAGGGGTAGCTCAGGGGTTCCAACCCGGGGGTCCAAGGTCCCCTTGGTTAATGGCAGGGGTGCATGGGATAAAAAAGTTGGGAATCTCTGGCTTAGTTCAATGCCACAGGGATCTGATCATCAAAGTTATCATGGAGAGGTGTTCAATAAAGATTAAAGATTAGCTTTATTTATCACATGCATACTGAACTTTTTTATACATCAGCATCATGTGCCGAGTCGTATGATGTGGGCAATTATGGTCTTGACCGTGATCGTTCTTGGCAAATTTTTCCACAGAAGTGGTTTGCCATTGCCTTCTTCTGGGCAGCGTCTTTACCCCAGTCATTATCAATACTCTTTAGAGATGGTTTTACATGGTGGAGGATTACAAATACCTGGGGATACAAATTGACAATTAATGGACTGGTCAAAGAACACAGAGGCTGTCTACAAGAAGGGTCAGAGCCGTCTCTATTTCCTGAGGAGACTGAGGTCCTTTAACATCTGCTGGACGATGCTGAGGATGTTCTACAAGTCTGTGGTGGCCAGTGCTATCATGTTTGCTGTTGTGTGCTGGGCTAGCAGGCTGAGGGTAGCAGACACCAACAGAATCAACAAACTCATTCGTAAAGCCAGTGATGTTGTGGGGGTGGAACTGGACTCTCTTACAGTGGTGTCTGAGAAGAGGATGCTGTCCAAGTTGCATGCCAACTTGGACAATGACTCCCATCCACTCCATAATGTACTGGTTAGGCACAGGAGTACATTCAGCCAGAGATTCATTCCACCGAGATGTAACGCTGAGTGTCAGAGGAAGTCATTCCTGCCTGTGGCCATCAAACTTTACAACTCCTCCCTCGGAGTGTCAGACACCCTGAGCCAATAGGCTGGTCCTGGACTTATTTCCACTGGGCATGATTAACTTATTATTATTTAATTATTTATGGTTTTATATTGCTATATTTCTACACTATTCTTGGTTGGCGTGGCTGTAACGAAACCCAATTTCGCTCGGGATCAATCAAGTATGTCTGTCTGTCTGTATCCGGTGTTGGTGGTCGCATAACCAGGACTTGTGATATGCACCAGCTGCTCACACAACTATCCAACACCTGCTCCCATGGCTTCACAAGATCCTGACCAGGAGGCTAAGCAGATGCTACACCTTGTCCAAGGGTGACCCGTAGGCTAGCGGAGGGAAGTGTTACTCCTGCTTTGGTAGACACATATCTTAATCAAATCTCTCCTCATTCTTCTATGCTCCATGGAATAAAGTCCTAACGTATTTAATCTTCTCATATAACTCAGCTTATCTGAAGCAATCCTCCCACTAGCATATTACTGTTCTCCAGTAAGGTGGGACAGTATATATCTTTGTTCCTTGTAATCTCTCACATTGTTTGCAGTTATTCCAGACTGTCAGTGAGGCTGGAGGCATGCTGCAGAAGGAACATTTGTACATTTGTATGAAACAAAGTAATATCCTGTGTTATGTCATAGAGGTGTAGAAAAAAAACACAGCACAGAAACAGGCCCTTCAGCCCATCTAGTCCATGCTGTGCCATTAAAACTGCCTGGTCCCATCGACCTCCACACAGATCACAGCCCTCCATACCCCTACCCATCAATGTACCTATCCAAACTTTTCTTAAAAGTTGAAACTGAGCTCGCAAATACCACTTGTGCTGGTAGCTCATTCAACAATCTCACAACGCTGAGTAAAGAAGTTCCCCCTCATGTTCCCTTAAGCTTTTCATCTTCCGCCCTTAATCCATGACCTGTGGTTGTCGTCCCACCCTACCTCAGTGGAAACAGCCTGTTTGCATTTACCTGATCTAGATCCCTCATAATTCTGAATGCCATTATCCAGGACGTTCGAAGTTCAAAGTTATCTCCACCCCACCACCTGTCTGTTCACACTATTCATGTTATTTGAAGCAATCCTCCCACTAGCACATTACTGTTCTACAGTAAGTGGGACAGAATATACATACTGCCTTTTAATATTTTACATTATTTGGAGGTATTCCAGTCAGTGGGGCTAAAAACGTTTTACAGAGGGTCATCAGTGTAAAACTAAGTAAAGTCCTGTATCCCTAGGATGTTTGAAGTTCAGACTAAATTTATTATCAAAGTACATTTATGTCACCACATACAACCCTGAGATTCATTTTCTCATGGGCATACATTGTAAGTTCAAGAAACACAACAGAGTCTCTGAAAGACCACCACCAGCAGGATGGACAAACAACCAACCTGCAAAGGACAACAATTTGTGTACATACAAAAGAGAAAAAAAAGGAATAAATATCAGAATATGAGATGAGGAGTCCTTGAACGTGAGTCCACAGGTTATGGGAACATTTCAGTAGTAAGGCGAGTGAAGTTACCCCCTTTAGTTCAAGAGCCTGATGGTTAAGGGGTAATGATTAATGTTTGGATAATTGATTCTGAAAGGAGGTTGTCTGGATTAGAGGGCATGTAAAGGCTGGACAAACTTCAGTTGTTTTCTGTAGAGCAGCGGTGGCTGAGGGGAGATCTGATAGAGGTTTATAAGATTATGAGTAGCATAGATAGAGTAGACAGACAGTATCTTTTTCCCAGTGTCTAATACTACAGGGCATGTTTTTAAGGTGACGGGGGTTATTTCAAAGGAGGTGAGAGGAGCAAGTTTTTTTTACACAGAGTGGTGGGTGCCTGGGGTGGTGAGGTGGATACGTTAGAGACTTTTAAGGGATGTTCAGACACATGAATGTGAGGAAAATGGAAGGATATAGACATTGTGAGCCAAGATTCCTGTTCCTGTGCTGTGCGGTTCGATGTTCTATTACAGATATTAATACAGTGATAGATTTATTTGAGTATGTCCTGGAGCAAAAAAATCCATGTGAACTCCCATTAGGGCCATTTTATTTTCCACTGCAAAAGGCAGCAATAAAAAAAGGTTAAAAGGAGGGGAGAAGAAAATGAACAAGTGTTGATGCCAGTGGATTAGTCTAACATCTGTGTATAGACTGAAAAAACAGCAATTATACTGAGCACTGAAACCAGTGACTCAACTTTGTATTCAAACGGAATTACAAATATTATCTAAAGCCCCACAGCCAAACGCCATATGACTTGGTGAACCCCTGAAAACTGGCACCTCTACCATATTAAGACCATAAGACATAGGCGCAAATTAGGCCATTCGGCCCATTGAATCAACTTGCCATTCTATCATGGCTGATTTATTATCCCAATCAAACCCATTCTCTTGTCTTCTCCCAGTAACCTTTGGCACCCTGACTATTCAAGAACCTATCAACCACCGCTTTAAACTTATCCAATGACTTGGCCTCCACAGCCGTCTGTGGCAATGAATTCCACATTTTTGTCAACCACTGGCTAAAGAAATTCTTCCTCATCTCTGTTCTAAAGGTACGTTCTGAGGCTGTGCGTCGTCGGTGTCAAATGAGATCAGCAAACTCATAAGTTTTGCTTCTGGCATCAACATAGCATGCCCACATCTCACTAACCCTAACCATATTTCTTTGGAATGTGGGAGGGAACTGGAGCAGACAGAGGGAAGCCCACGTGCTCACAGACAAACTGTACAAACTCCTTACAGACAGCAGTGGGTATTGACCCCAATTGGTGATGGTTGGTGTTGTAAATTGATGCACCAACCACTACTCTACCATGTCACCCTGATGATTTTTGTACTGCGATACCTTTTCTGAAACTGTAATATCCATTCCTATTGATTTAAAACAACAACCCTTTGTTATCTGCCAACAATACCATCAGAACCTGCTTGTTCGAAGACCACGCATCCACCATGGCATTACTTGTTGACAGCAAAAGCAATCAGTGAAACATACGATTTCCTAAAAATGCAACCAATCAGGGTACACTGTACTGTACCGTGTGAAAGTCTTAGGCTCATCTATATAGATTCACCACCCTCTGGCTAAAGAAATTTCTCCTCATCTCTGTTCTAAATGGAAGTCCCTCCATTCTGAGTCTGTGCCCTCTGGTCCTAGACTCCCCCACTATAGGAAGCAGCTTCTCCACATCCAGTCTATTTAGGCTTTTCAATGTTCAATAGGTAAATATTATGCTGATATTATGTTTGTGTGTAATTTTGACAGTGCATTTAAAAAACAGAAAATCATTTTACACATTTTTGTTACAGCAATGGAGAAAATATGTTGTTTTGCCTTTTATCTCTGAACTCTGAAAATCAATGTACTTCAGCCAAACAGAACTCGTTTGCACTCTTTCATGTGTGTGTGTGTGTGTGTGTGTGTGTGTGTGTGTGTGTGTGTGCGTGCGTGTGTGTGTGTCTTTTTTAAACAGTGTGCTCACCAGGCACAAAGCCGAGATTAAAAACACTTTTCTTTCCATGATAACCAGCCCACCCAGATAGAAGCCTGTGGGCTTACTGTGAAGAGCTGCATTTGATTTACGCAAAAATAAATTAAGCTATTATTTATAAAAAAGCGCAGAGGAAATAAAAATAACAATTTACAGAACTTTTGGATCAATTTTTAATTGAATGCACATTGTTGTAAGTGGCTGTGAGTAGATATTCCCTGAGATCTGCAGAAATAGTTATCTTCATTATTTAATCAGTTAAATATACGAAAAGCTCTGAAGTTTTCTTGTATATCCTTCTGAATTCTTTTATCAGTGAGTAACTTTTGTGAAGGGTGAAGATGCATACTGCAAATTTACATTAGTGTGAAAAGTAGCATGAGAATCAAGGGGTCAAATCCTATGAAACTGATTAGTAATCACAGGTGTGAGTTTGAAATGTGTGTCGAATGTGCCAAGGAAGTTTACACTTTTTCATAGATGCTCCCTGCCTGCTGAGTTCCTCCAGCAATTTGTGTGTGTTGCTTTAGATTTCCAGAATCTGCATATTTTCTTGTGTTTTTAAAACGCAAGATGTGTGTGCATTCATAATAACTTTCCTTAAGCCAGGGGAACCATTGAAAATAAATTTTGGTGAATGAATCGCACGGATCAAAGTAAATGCAGTACTATCAAAAGTCTGAGGCAGATATACATACTGTAGCCGGGGTGCCTAAGATTTCTGCACAGTATTGTAGTAACTTTATATATTGCATGCATTGCTGATGTAAAAAAAACAAAGTTCATGACATATGTGAGTGATGATAAACCTGATTCTGATACGGGTCTCTATTGCGGACTGAGAGCGGGAAGGAGACAGGGAGGGGGAGTAGTGGTTGTGAAAAGGGGAAGGGAGAGGGGAGGGAGTGGGACGCACCAGAGAGACATTCTGTAATGATCAATGAACCAATGATTTGGAATTAAATGACCTCGCCTGGTGTCTCAGGGCTGGGTGTGTCTGCACCAGCACCATCTGCCTGCCCCTGGCACTCCTTCTCTGCCACCTATCCCCCACCCCTCCCGTGGTGACCCCAACCACTGCATTCCCAAAATCCTTTGCTCCTGCCAGATTTACAAACTGGCTCTTTGTTCCACTGTGACAAAAACAGTACTGTACAAAAGTTTCAGGCACCCTAGCCTGCGTACTCTCTCTCTCTCTAAATAAATAAACATACATACATACACACACACACACACACACTCACGCACACTATGTAAAATCAGTCCAGGTTCAATTCCTGCCATCATCTGTTAAGGAGTTCTTATGTTTGTGACTACATGGGTTTCCTCTGGATGCTCCAGGTTCCTCCCACAGTCCAATAAATGTACAGGTTAACATTAGTAAGTTGCGGGCATGCTATATTGGTACAGGAAGTGTGACGACTCTTGCAAGTGGCCCCCAGCATTCTTTGACTGTGTTGGTTTTTGATACAAATGACACATTTCACCGTATGTTTTTGATGTTCATGTAACATATCAAGCTATTCTGATCTTAATCTTATCTAGGTGGAATGATTTTATTGGGAATGAATGTTCTTCCATTCTGTCTGAGAACACACTAAAGACTTCAGTCACTGATGTGATCTGAAAGTTGTGGGTATGTTACATGAAAAGTCTTCAATGTGTGCAGATAAACTGCTTCTTGTTCCATAAAGAGCTAATGTATTAATTCAGCTGACATTGCTGGAAATTTGCATATGTCAAAAGTTCAAAGTACAAAGTACATATATTTCACCATATACAAGCCTGAGATTTATTTTCTTGCTGGCATACAGAGTAAATCCTCAAAACGCAATTGAATCAATGAAAGACAAACAACCAATATGCAAATACAAAAGAAAAAATGGTAATAATAGATAAATAAGCAATAAATATTGAGAACGTGAGATGAAGAGTCCATGAAAGTAGGTCCAGATGTCAAATTGTATGGCTATGGGCTAGCAATCTGTCCATGTAACAAAATGCTGGAAGAACTCAGCAGGTCAGGCAGCAACTAAGGAAAGAACAAAGAGCTGAGGCAGCATCTATAGGGAGAAGCGCTGTTGACGTTTCAGGCCGAGACCCTTCATCAGGACTAACTGAAAGGAAAGATAGTAAGAGATTTGAAAGTAGGAGGGGGTGGGGGAAATGCGAAATGATAGGAGAAGACCGGAGGGGGTGGGGTGAAACTGCGAGCCAGACAGGTGATTGGCAAAAGGGATACAGAGCTGGAGAAGGGAAAGGATCATGGGATGGGAGGCCTCAGGAGAAAGAAAGGGGGAGGGGAGCACCAGAGGGAGATGGAGAACAGACAGAGTGATGGGCAGAGAGAGAGAAAAAACTAAATATATCAGGGATGGGGTAAGAAGGGTAGGAGGGGCATTAACGGAAGTTAGAGAAGTCAATGTTCATGCCATCAGGTTGGAGGCTGCCGGCCGTTATATAAGGTGTTGTTTCTCTAACCTGAGTGTGGCTTCATCTTGACAGTAGAGGAGGCCATGGATAGACATATCAGAATGGGAATGGGACGTAGAATTAAAATGTGTGGGTCATGGTCTGAAACGTCGACAGCGCTTCTCCCTATAGATGCTGCCTGGCCTGCTGCGTTCCACCAGCATTTTGTGTGTGTTGTTGTTTGAATTTCCAGCATCTGCAGATTTCCTCGTGTTTGCCTTTCAAGAGAACAAAGAGTCAATATCTTGGGCCAACAGTGTTCATCGGTTCTTGATGAAGGGTCTTGGCCTAAAACATGAACTTTTTATTCCTTTCCATAGATGCTGCCTGACCTGCTAAGTTCCTTCAGCATTTTGTGCATGTTATTTTGGATTTCCAGCGTCTGCAGAATTTTTTTGTGCTTAGGAATATTAATGTCTGCGAGTCCAAGTCTGAATTTGAGTGTGCTGGCAGCTGGAGGCCAAAGCAGATGTCCTGTCCTGAGGTTAGAAGACTGTGTATGTGCATGGGTGGTCTCGTTTTTCTGTTGTTGCTTGCTGTGTTACTCTACCGGGCATTGTGGGCATGTTACATTGGCGCCAGAATGTGAAATGACACTTGTGGTCTTCCCCCCAGTATACCCTTGATTGTGTTGGTTGGACACAAAGGACGCATTTCAATGTATGTCTTGATGTACATCTAATAAACAAATCTGAATCTTGAATCTATTAGTGGCGGGTTGCCAGTCGAAAAGAGGTCTCACTTACCAAACGATCTTGCGGATGCAGACTGCAGTAACTGCTGGACTGCGGAACGTGGGAGGAGTTTACCAGCATGCCTCCGTAACCGGGCTGATTCATTCCACCAGAGGAACTCCACGGATCAGAGTTGTGATGCCCATCTAGGAAGAGAGATTGTCACAGTAACTCCTCCCAAGAAATAAAAGCCCACTGGAATATTCTCAAGTGATTACTTGATTGCAACTATCTGGCAGAACTGGGAGAAGATGTCTTCATCTGTGGAATTCTTCTTGGTTTAAAGCAGAGGAAAAAAAAGGGTGATCTTGGCTGAATTATGTTAGAAATAATAATTTGGTTCAGCAGCATAATTACGCAGTGAAAGGTCAAAGTTGATTCTTCTGATTAATGTTATGTACCCGATAATGTAAGCACTGTAGAAGGAAATGGCGTCCAAGGCAAAACTAATCACAGAACATGGAACAGTACAGCTCCCTCAGTCCACGATGTTGTGTCAACCTTTTGACTTATTACAATTATCAATCTAATCAATCTATCAATCTAATTCTTCCCGCATAGCCATCTAGTTTTCTTTTATCCATATGCCTAAGAGTCTCTTAAATGTCCCAAATCTCTACCACCAACCCTGGCAGCGTATTCTGCATACCTGCTACGAATGTGTGAAAAAAACTTACCACTGATACCCCACCTTATACTTCTTTCTAATCAAATTAAAATTATACTCCCTCGTAATAGCCATTTCTGCCCTGGGAAAATGCCTCCGTCTGTCCACTCAATCTATGCCTCTGATCATGTTGTACACCTTCATCAAGTCACCTCTCATCCTCCTTTGCTCCATGGAGAAAATCCCTAGCTTGCTCAATTTACCCTCATAAGATGTGCTCTCTGATCCAGGCAATATCCTGTTAAATTTCCTCAGCACACTCTCTAAAGCTTCTACATCCTTCCTATCATGAGACGACTGGAAATGAACACATTTATACGTTCAAAATATCACATATACATAGTGACAATAGAGTACCACATGCAGTGCAAATATCTCTGGTTCCATTCTTTTGTTGGAAAATCAAAAAACCTCCCTAACCCTAATCTTTGCACTTCAACATCAGATGCATCAGTCCTCAGCTCCAGAATTCCCTCCCTTAACCTCAATGTCACACAACCCTCTCACTGCTTGTTGATACCTCAAGCCCATGCTTTCTACTGAACTTTTGGTGCCCAGCCACAATATCTCTTGTGGTTTAGCATTGTTTCCTGTAACCCCTCTGCAGAGCACACTGGGCCTTTTCTTTTGTTCCTTTAGGCTACTGGCCGAGAACATCATCCATTGATTTCCATGAGACAACAGAGCAGAATTGGCCATTTGGCCTACTGAGTCTGGTCTGTCATTCTATCATGGTCAATTTATTTCCCTTCTCAACCCACTCGCCTGCCTTCTCCATAAACTTTGACGCCCTTACTAGTCAAGAACTTGTCAACCTCTGCTTTCAATATACCCAATGACTTGGCCTCCACAGCTATCTGTGGCAATGAATTCCACAGATTCACCACCCTCTATCTAAAGAAATTTTGCATCTTTGTTCTAAAGGGATATCCTTCTATTCTGAGGCTGTATCCTCTGGTCCTAGACTCTCCAAATATTGGAAGCATCCTCTCAACATCCACTCTGTCTGGGCCTTAAGTTGAGGCTGTGCCCTCTGGTCCTATACCCTCCCCCTAACTTCCCTCCATCAATGCTCCCTGACCTGCTGTGTTCCTCCAACATTTTGTGTGTGTGTTACAAAACACAAAATTTTGCTGTCGACTGTTTTTAGGTTTCAATTTTAGCACTGCTGAGTGAGCAAGAGGAGCTAGAAATTACAGACTGCAATATTTGTACTGTGGTGGCTGCATGCTGGTTCAATATAAAAGGATCTTTCGTAACTTGCATTGTAAAATGTCAAACAAATTCCCTTCCCATGTAAGATAACTTCCAATGGCTAATATTCTTTTCTTTAACCAAAATATTTATTTTTTAAATTTATTTTGGAGATACAACACAGTAGTAGGCCCTTTGGCCCAGTGAGCCCATGCTGCCCAAGAGCACCTATTAATCTACCAATCCATATGTCCCTGGGTTGTGGGAGGAAACCAGAACATCTGGAAGAAACCCACACGGTTTGGGAGAGAACGTAGAAACTCCTAATAGACAGCGAGCCGAATTTCTTTCCCACTCGCAATGTGCTATGGGCAGTAAACTGCTCTTTGGGACTGCCTTCTGGGCCAGAACACTATCCCAGTCAGCTGATACCAAGTGCAGCTATCACGAGAGGCTGATGGTACTGTGCTGAATGTGGGTTGTTATGCTCAAGAAAAAAATACTGTACATTTGGCCAGATGTCAGCTCAGCTCTATAGGCAACACCCAAAAAATGTCCCAGATATATCTAGCCATATTTATTTTAGCAAGAGTTTAATGAGCAAAAACACAGAACTGCAGAGGTTCAGAAGTAAGAGCTCATTTAGACTCTCTGTTCTTGGATGATGGATAAGCACAGGTAGCTGTAGAGCTGGAGAGGGAATGATGATGACATACTACAAAGGAAAATGTCTCTTATTTCCCAGCTTGCCTCAACATTCCTTCAAATCTAATGTGTACAACAAAAACACTTTCTTAATCTGGCTTCTGTCCCCTTCGTTTCCAGGCCTGATGAAGTGTCTCCACCAAAACGTCCACTGTTTATTCCACTTCGTAGATGCTGCCTGCCCTGTGTGTGTTGTTCAAGATATCCAGCATTTGCAGATTCTCATGTGTTTCAAAACAGAACCATCATTAAGGACACTCACCGCCCAGGACATACCCCCTTCTCATTACTACCATCAGGGAGGAGGTACAGGAGGCTGAAGACACACACTCAATGTCAGGAACAGCTTCTTTCCCTTTACCGTCAGATTTCTGAACAGTCTATGAACACTACCTCAGTAACACAACCTATTTTTATTTCTTATTGTAATTCCTTGTTTATTTTATGTATTAATCTGTACTGATGCCACAAATCAAATTTCAGCACATATGTCAGTGATAATAAAACTGATTCTGATTCAAGTTTTTTTAAACAAAAAGTGCAAGCGGTTCAGTTAAGGCACACTCACCTTGCATAAAGAATGAACTAGAAAACGAACTGGTAGGAGGCTTGGAGGAAGAATAACCTGGTGAATCCCTGTTGTAATCGGCAGTGCTTGCTGATGGGGCATACACCTGCAAAAATAAAAAGAAATCAACAATTACGGTTACAAAGGGAATAAAAAGACAAAGCGAGGTTTCTATAACTCAGTACTGGGAAGGGCACTAGCGTTCTTACAAACCAGCTCTTACGTATAATAGGCGTTTCTTGTGATCATAAGGAATGTTGATGAGATCCATATGGGAACAGGACAGAAGATGTAGTACACCACTCTGTTCCCCACACTAAATGTAAGTACTGATCGTGCAAACGTATCTATTTCATTACTATAGAACAAATTCTTCGTTCAACTCTTCCATTACATTTGGGGCAAGACAGAAAATTGCATCAAATAAGAATACAAGTGTTTGCACAGTTTTGAGGAAAGAAAGGAGATAGGAAATAGCTTCAGTTTACAGACAATAAATTGGGATCTCCAAGATTAGGATCACAGGCGCTGTTTGAAGGTTGAAAATAAAGAAATAGGGAAGCGGTTAAGGACAGAGGCAGATGTGGAGAGGTGGTGGTAGAAGTACGGTGAAAGGACGCACAACATTGAGGCAACTTTCAAAGAGACTTGAAGTCCAGCCATAGAATCTCGCACAAAAAAAAATGTCAAAGTTCAAAGTAAGTGAGTGCCACGGCGGTGCAGCAGTTAGCACGATACTATTAGTACTGAGGGCGACGGAGTTCAGAGTTCAATTCCAACATCATCCATAAGCACTCTGTCCATCCTCCTCGTGGAGTGCTCGAGCTTTCTCAGGGTGCTCCAGTTTCCCCCCAGTAGTCCAAAGCAATACTGGTTAGTAGGTTAATTGGTCAGTGTAAATTGTCCTGTAATTAGTCTAAATAAAATAAAATAAATTAAATTTATTATCAATGTACACATATATCACCTAGAGAATTATTTCCTTCTGGCCATTTATAAGAAAACAAAGAAATACAAATGCCTGTAAAATAATGAATCTCAAGATAGTATATGGTGACATATACATACTTCAATTATAAATGTACTTTGACAGATTTTTTTCAAGTGAGACACGATGGTATTCTGTTCATTTGGGAATTTATACCTTTTTCACAAGGAACTTGCAACTTGGGAGTAATCAATGTAACACTATTCCTAAAGCTGGGATTTCCTCAGATACAATGGAGTGGAACATGAGGGTAAACTTCTTCACTCAGAAGTTTGTGAGTGTGTGGAATGAGCTGCCAGCATAAGAGGTGTATGCGAGCTTGATATCAACTTTTAAGAGAAGTCTGGATAGGAACATGGATGGGAGGAGTATGGAGGGCTATGGTCGCAGTGCAGGTCAATGGGAGTGGGTTTAGGTTTAAGTAGTTTTGCCAAAGACTAAGTGGGCTGAAAGGCCTGTTTCTGCACTATACTTCTCTATGACTCTATGGAAGTGGTGTTGTTTACATGTTATGAACTTGTGGCATGAAGCAAGGCAGTCTCCCCACCCTTCATTCTTTTACTAGCTTTCACAGTGATAGACAATTGAATGGCATCAACCACTCTCCCTCAATCTACCTGGCAAATTAAAAGCTTTACATGTCAGAATCTGGCTCTCAACATTAAGTTTCATAATGATCTGGTCACAATTCTGTGAAATTGGCAGATATGAGACATTTGGCAAATGTTATATTTTGGAAATAGCAGTTTTAATATTGTATGAGGGCAGAGACCAAGGAATTGGAAAATCTGCTGTTAAAAGCAATTTGCCAAAGAAAGCAACCACACCTATGATATTCAGAATTCTGCCAAAACTCAAAGGCCTGGGAACATTACATTCTTCACTTTTTTTTTGATCCTTACAATATAAAGAAGATAATATTTAAGAAACAAAAATCAGAATAGAAATTATCCAATTAATTTACTGGACAAAACTAACTTTTGTTCAGAATCAAACAAAGTCAGTAAGATTGTTCTTTGCACTCTTTCAATCTTATTGATCTTGTTCTGATGTTTGTTCAGATTAAAATCAATAAGATTGAAAGAGTTCAGAGAAATTTTTTTGCCAGGACCTGAGGACTTGAGTTATAGTGAAATATTGAATAGATTATGACTTTATTCCCTAGAGCATAGGAAAATGCGGGGAGATTTGATAGAGGTATACAAAGTTATGAAAGGTATAGATAAGGTAAGTGCAAGCAGGCTTTCTCCATTGAGGATAGGTGCGAAAACAACTTGAGGCCATGGGTTAAGGGTGAAAGGTGAAAGGTGAAAAGTTCAGGGAGGAACTTCTTCACTCAGAAGGTAGTGAGGGAGGACGTGAAACGAGCTGTTAATGAAAGTGGAGACTGCAGGTTTATTTTCAACATTTAAGAGAAATTTGTATAGGTACATGGATGGGAGGAGTATAGAGGGCTGTGGTCTGGGTGCAGGTCATTGGGACGAGTCAGATTAATAGTTCAACATGAATTAGCTGGGCTGAAGGGCCTGGTCTTGTGCTGTGGTGTTCTATGACCCTTTGATTCTATATGTGTTCATGGCATCCAAAAGATCAATTGTGAACAATGGCAAAAGAAACAAGCATCTGTTTGTTGCATAGACAAGCTTAAATGAACAAGCAAGAGATGCATATACAACCATACGATATAGGAGAGGAATTAGGCCATTTGGCTCATCAAATGTTCTGTCATTCCATGATAGCTGATTAATTATCCCTCTCAGTTCCATTCTCCTGCCTTATCCCCATAACCTTTGACACCTGATTAATCAAAAACGTATCAACCTCCGCTTTAAATACACCCAATGACTTGGCCCGCACTGCTCTCTGTGGCAATGAATTTTATAGGTTCTGGCTAAAGAAAGTTTTCTGCATGTCTGTTCTAAAGGAACATCCCTCTATTATGAGGCTATGCCCTCTGGTCCTAGACTCCTCCCACTTTAGGAAACCCCTCTCTATGTCCACTATCTCGACCTTTCAATATTTGATGGGTTTCAGTGACATTCTCCCTCATTCTTCTAAACTCCAGCGAGTACAGGCCCAAAGTCATCAAATGCTTTTCATACAATGTATTCCTAGGATCATTTGCATGAACCTCCTCTGGATCTTCTCCATTGCCAGCATATTTTTTCTTCGATAGAGGGCCCAAAATACTCCGTGCAGTCTGACCAACGCCTGAGAAAGCTTCAGCATTACATCCTTGCTTTTATACTCTGGTCCTTTGAAAATGAATGCTACCATTGCTTTTGTTATATTGCTGTTATATACAATGGAACGTTCATGTGTAGCAAGAGGAAACAGGTGATTATTTTTTGTAAAACTCATTTTTCTTGGCAACTGAAAAAAGCATACATTTTATTATCTCATGGGAACAAGGTATTTTGACAGAAATATGATGTTTTTAGAAAGTGCACAAGTACATTCTTTAGAATCACTTGGTGTAAAATCTCACAATGCAGTTGTTAAGATGTTTTAGCAAGTCATTCGAACAATGCACTGAGCAGTTTAGAACTGAGAAACACTTTCCGGAAAATTCTCACGTTTGGTCACTGTCTTATGCAGCTTTAGAGGACCTCTGCTGGACACTTGTAGAGTCTGAAATCTGACTTCATAGCTCCGGAGTCAATTAAAAATTATGGCAATGTGGTGCTTTTGGCTGTAATGCACCTTTTGTGGACAATCGTGGAATACAGGCTAAAGCTGAGTTTAGACTACTTTCATCAGTACTATCCCATGCATTAAAACAAGAACTTTCAGGATGTGGAACAATTTCTTTCCTCAGGCCATTAGGTGAACCCCCTGCTGCAAAGCATTCAAAGTGTCACTGGGTAATCTGTTCAGTACCGTACAATATTCAATATTAATGCACTTTAGTTTATTTATGTGTGATCCATCTGTAGATTTCATCCTTACTTTTATGTGTTATGTGTGTTAGGTATACTATAGTGTTTTACACCCTGGTTCAGAGATACGTCTCATTTGATGGCATACACATATGACAATAAACTTTATTTGACTGGACAATGTATATTATCTGAACACTCTTCATTTGGACGAAGAGTTAGTTTTGGTAAAAATAGTAATGCACTCAAAGACCAACCTTATGCATGGGTAAAAAAACAATCCCGTCGTTCTCCTTAATTAAAAGCTGCATCGGGAAATTCACAGAATTAAAATGTTAGCTTGAATTAAATGTTAAAACACCCTCAGCATTACATTGTGAATTACAAAAGGTGCTTGCAATGTACACAACACTCAAAAAGGTAACAAATTACATTGCTCAACCATTATCGTTTTTGATCTTGCGGTTTAATGCTATCATTTACCTCTCTAAGCCTTAGAAAGGTTGCAAACCACCTGCTGTTTTCTATGCAATGATCGATTTGCAAAAATAACTTTGAAGGCGGAGTCTATTA
This sequence comes from Hypanus sabinus, assembly GCF_030144855.1. Classification (NCBI taxonomy): domain Eukaryota; kingdom Metazoa; phylum Chordata; class Chondrichthyes; order Myliobatiformes; family Dasyatidae; genus Hypanus; species Hypanus sabinus. The sequence continues at coordinate 99,330,224 of NC_082719.1, read as the reverse complement.
TCCCTATGTCAGCTCTTAAGGTAAGTGGCAACAGTGAAGAGAAAACAGTTTTAATTAACACTTGTGGGATGCATTCTGAATAAATTGCATAAAGTTATTGGAGCAGAATGTTTAATGCTGGTTTTAAGTCTCTATACAGTCCTTCTAATCTAAAATACAGATGACAGAATGGCTGCACAAGATTATGTTACATGTCAGGTCCACATGCGCCAGAAACTGACATTAATTCCAGCTCCGTATAATAATGGCATTCACAAGAAAAATAAATCTGGAATCATTTCCAAGATCTCACATACATTCCACATGCATCCCAACAGATGTGCTGGGGGAAGGGAGAAAATTGGCCATTGGTTTACTTAAAGGAAAATCTTCTCAAGAGATCTCAGCTCTGGCAACAGGGTTGAAAGGAACAACGTATTTTCTGAAACTACAAGTGATCTGTTTTCTCCTTTTCTTCCCTTGAAAAACAATTAGATTTTCAAATTACCATCCACTCACTCTGAAATAACTAATAAATGAGAATATCTCAATGCAAAAAGACTCAGGGAAAATAGAAATAATCAGAGCTAACAAGCACCGCCTGACCTTCACAAGTTATTACTTTATACACCCAGTGGCCACTTTATTAGCAATCTCCTGCAGCTAATAAAGTGGCCACTGAGTGTCTGTTTGTGGTCTTCCATGGCTGTAGCCCATCCACTTCAAGGTTAAGTTCATATATTATCAAAGTATGTAGTGCACAGCCCTGACATTCGTCTTCTCAAACAGCCATGTAACAACGAACCAAGGAACCAACCCATTCAAAGAAAAATATCAAACAACCCCCCTACCCCAGGACAAAAAAAGTCATGCAAAGGGCGATAAAAGCATAGAATATAAAGCACAAAATTAAAAAGTATATTTCACTTCTGTACACCACTGTCAAAACACACGGTTACTTGAGTTTTTCTTTTAGAGATACAGCACAGTAACAGGCCCTTCCAGCCCAATGAGCCCTCGCCAGCCAGACATGCCCAGTGACTAATTAACTTACTAACTGGTATGTCTTTGGAATATGGGAGGAAACCAGAGCACCCGGAAGAAAAGCATGTGGTCACGGGCTGAATGTACGAACTCCTGACAAGACAGCAGCGGGAATTGAACCCAGTTTACTGGAGGGTGTGAATTGCCCTATGAGGAGGGATTTCATTTTATTTCACAAGACTGTGAGATGATTTCATTGGAACAGAGGGGTGTGACAGGATAGATAATGCAAAGGTGATTATCCTGGTAAGACTATGAAACCACAAGACATAGGAGCAGAATTAGGCCATTTGGCTCATTGAGTCTGCTCTGCCATTCCATCATGGCTGATTTATTATCCTTCTAAAACCCATTCTCCTGCCTTCTCCCTGTAAACTTTGATGCCCTTACCAATCAAGAAACTATCAACTTCCACTTTAAATATACTCAATGACTTGGCCTCCACAGTCATCCATGACAATGATTTATACAGATTCACCACCCTCTGGCTAAATAAATCCCTCCTTGTCTCTGTTCTAAAGAGACACTCTTGTATTGTGAGGTTGTGCCCCCTGGTCTTATTCTCTTCCACTAGAGGAAACATCCTCTCCATGTCAACTCTGTCTAGACATTTCAATATTTGATAGGTTTCAATGAGATCCCCACTCATTCTTCTAAACTCCAGCAAGTATAGATCGCTGATGGGGGAGTCTATAACTAGTAGACATTGCCTCACGTTAAGACATTGCTCAATCGAGACAAAGAGGAATTGCTTCCCTCAGGTTTGTGAATTGTTGGAATTACCTTCCAGGAAGGGAAGGGCTATGAAGGCTGAGATTAAATTTTGGAGCACAGTGGTAATTTTAAGATTCAACATTCAGAAAGTTTGAAGCTAAAAGAAAATCTATCATCAAAGTACATATATGTCATCGTATACAATCGAGCCTTTTATTTTGTTGAGGGGGATTCACAGTGGATACAAAGAATCACAATGAAAAACTGCACACAAGATGGACAAACAATCCATGTGCAAAGGTCAACAAATTGCATAGACACAAAAAATAATAAACAAATAAGCAATAAATATCGAGAACATGAGATAAAGAGTCTTTGAAAGTGAGTCTATGGGTTGTGGGAACAGTTCAGTGATGGGGAGAGTGAAGCTGAGTGAAGTTATCCCCTCTGGTTCAGGAGCCTGATGGTTGAGGGGTGATAACTGTTCCTGAAACTGGTGGTGTAAGTCCTGAGCCTGCTAAACCTTCTTTCTGATGGCAGCAGTAAGAAGAGAGCGTGGTCTGGGTGGTGGGGGTCCCTGATGATGAATACTACTTTCCTGTGACACCTCATCTGGTTCAGGAGACTGATAACTAAGGGGTAATAGCTGCTCCTGCACCTGATAGTCGACTAATCATTAGATCAGGCAAAATCTTAAAATGGTGGAGAAGGGTCTAGAGCCCACGCTGCCTATTTGTAGTCATGTCCTTGGGGGTTCCTATCATGAAATATGAAAATGCACAATTTCTAAACAGCAGGTTACAGCATTCAATGTGCTCTTTCAAAAGTTCATGAAGAAAACAATGTTTTTATTGAAAATGACCATTATTAAATTCTTGTGTAATTTACTAAAGTACAAAGGTTATTACCAAAGATGTCTCATATGAATCAAGACCTCATGTTTAAAAACTTAACTTGGAGTATTTGATATGATAATTTAACAACCTTGTGCCAGTTAAAGAAAGTTTAGAAAGAAAAAATGAAGGTAAATTAATTTTATAAATTTATTTCAGACCCTAATGCATTATAAAGTAATTAAAAGTGATTGAGATCACATGGAATAAATTACATTTAAAAATCTACACCAATTTAAAAAAACTCACAAAATAATGTACAAATATTGAAAAAAATACTTAAAAATTGATTCATGGAATTTTTCTCCTGTCAAGCACTATTTCAGTACATTAAAGGTACCATATACAGTCAAACTTCACTAATCTGAATACCCATAGTCCGGCACTGATTTCAAATTTTCTGTGCAAATGTAATTTCAAATTTCCCGCGCCACCAATCTGCAATCTGCTGTGCCTTGTTTTGGCTGCGCTAGATCTGTTCACATGTTGGTGCGCTCTTGTAAGCACAGACAGGCGACTCCTGCTTGTTTTCCTGCATTTATTTAAACATAGTTTTATCTTCATGTAAGTGAAGGTGTTGAACTATCTGGAGATATGGTGAAGGAACAAGCAAAAGTGTCTCATGAGGAACTGGGACTAGATTATGAGTGTGACTATAGTGAAGGCTGGCTTCACCGGTCAAGCAGCATCATGGCTTACAGTTTCGTGCAGTGCGTGGTGAAAAACGTTCAGCAGACAAGGAAGCAGCAGCAGTTTGTTGACGAGTTCGCCAAGTTAGGCTCTGATGAAAAATTAAGCCCCGAGCAGGTGTACAATGTTGTGCCAGTTTCAGCACCAGTTCCTAATGTTTCACTCATTTTTCAAGATGAAGATGTTGATGATCCTGATAACCCCACACTTGCAGACACGTAACTTTGCCTGAAGGTATATTAAATGTCTCACTTTGGAAGCAGAAGTACTCAACTTTTCTGTATAAGTTAATTCCTGTACATTTACCTGTACCTCGACTTTATCTGTGCCTGTACAGTATATTACATCATTGAAATTTCACTTGCTACTCATTTAATATTTCTGTTTCATTATTATCTAACGTACTGATATACATGATATTTTAAAGGTATGATGAGTCGGTTAGCTATTGCTTAATGTGATCATTCTGTAATGCGGCATTTTCACTAATCGGGCCTTCCTCAGATCCCCATGGTGCCGGATTAGTGAAGGTCGACCGGTAAATGCAAACTGTTGTTGGTGTTATTGAAAACACGATTTTCTAAGACTGTTCTACAGTGAGGTTGTGGAAAATGGACCACTCACGAGAGGGAGAAACTATAAGGAATAAACATAACTAATGCACTGTGAAGTCTCTTTGAGGCATGCCTACCATGAAGAAGTTTAAATCTTCCCTTTGACGATAGTTCAGTGAGACCCTCTCTCACTGCTCCCTAACTCTTCGATCATGTCCTCACTCAGCTTCTCTCTTCACCTATCACCTGCCAGCTTGTACTCCTTTCCCTCCCCCACCACCTTATTCTGACTTTTTTTCTAATCATCTTGAAGGATCTTGGCCTGAAACGTCAACTGTTTACTCCTTTCCATAGATTCTGCCTGGCTTGCTGATTTCTTCGGCATTTTGTGTGTGTTGCTCTGGATTTCCAGATATATTTACTGTGATTCACATTTTTTTTATTATTATGTATCGCACTGTACTGCTGCCACAAAGACAAGAAATTCCATGACATATGCTGGTGATATTACACATAATTCTGATTCAGGAAAGCACAGACTGTAATGGTAGAGAGATGGAAGGAGGTGATCTCAGAGTTGGACAGGAAATGGAGGCTTGAAGCCAGATCAGGGCCAAAGGTTACAAACTGCTTCAGCCTGAGGCCACGAAGGAAGATTGAATCAATGGTTAAATTGTGGTGAGTGCTTTGGTCTTCCTGATGTTGAGATGAGTAAGTTCTGACTCATTTAGGGCTTGATGTCAGTCTGGACTCTGGCAACACAGAGGCCTTTGAGGGAAATGGGAGAGATGAAGAGCTGGTAAATAAAAGCTAAAATTATCTTTTTGAAAAAATTATGTAAAAAAAAAATCATAAATGAGGAAGAGCTGAAGCCATGCCAGACTTACAAGAATTCTGGAGTTGATGGTGAGAGGAAGATGAGGAAAAGTCATTGTAGGAGATGCCAAGACTTCTCAATGGAGAAATTCCATGGTGAACGACCAAAGATTTATGGGATAGAGGAGGACTATAAAGGGGTGGTGAGCAGGTTGATCTCGGAAGATTCCACTTGGGTTGGTGAATTTTAAAGATTTTTTTTAAGGTGAGCTTTATTTGTGACATGTACAACGAAACAAACAGTGAAATGTGCCAATCGCATCAAATTAATTCAGCAAGGATTGGGCTAGGTAGTTCGCAAGTGTTACCACTTTTCTGGTGCCAACATAGTATGCCACAACTGACTAACCCTAACACGTTCTTTGGAATGTGGGAGGGAAATGGAGCATCCAGGGGAAACTTTCACCGTCATGGAGAGAACATGTAAACTGTTGACAGAGGCAGAACTGAATTCTGATCAGTGATGGCCGGTGCTGTAATGGCATTATACTAACCCCGAAAGAGAAAAACCATCATGAATTAAATGAAAATCAAGCTGATAGAAGAGGCAGACACAGAGCTGAGAGCTGGTGAGCTGGTGCTCTTGTTTTAGACTTCTACAAAAATTCTGTCCCATCCACCACCCTACCCCTGAAAATATCAGCTGTTGGTGACATAACATTTTGGAATTACAGTTAAGTCACAAACATCAGGAAGGCATAGCCTGGTGAAATGGAAGACTGAGGATGGGACAGTAGCGAAGCAGTTAGCGCAAATGCTTTACAATGCCACCAGTTGGAAGGTTGGGAGTTCAAATCCTGCCACTGTCTGTAAAGAGTCTCTTCCTTCTCCCTCTGACCACCTGGGTTTCCCCAGGGTGCTGCAGTTTCCTCCCACGTTCTAAAGGCGTACCGGTTAGGGTTAGTGAGTTGTTGCCTATGCTGGAAGCATGACGGCACTTGTGGGCTGTCCCCAGCACGATCCTCAGACTGTGAGAGTTGTTGGCGTAAAACAATGCTTTTCACTGCATGTTTCTGTCCACGTGTGACAAGCAAAGCTAAACTTTAAGAGCAATACGAGCTAAATGTCACAGCACAACATGAGTCGAGAAACAGGTTTTATCACTTAACTGATTTTGTAGTGTACAGTAGCTTACAGTACTAGTCAAAGGAACACCAGCTGGTGCGACATTGCTGTTAGAGGTTGCTTTTGGGTGAGGCACTAGACTTCTCGTTTTGGTTTCTTGGATGGATGCACATGATCCCTTTTCAATAAAGACAAGAATGGTCTCTTGCTGCCTTGGCTGATGTTCATCCCTCAGGCATCCCTCTAAAACTGTTTAATTCATCGTTTGCAATTGCCTATTTTGGGGAATTGCTGTGTACGAACTGACGGCTGCATTTGCCTACATGACACCAATGAACTCACTTCAAAAGTAATTCAAAATCTTCGAGAGAGCTTCAGGTTACAAAAGATTAAAGTTGTTCTTTACTTTTTACCTCCTTACCACAGCATATTCTTGTGGAACTGATTAAAAGATTACCTTTACCTTATAGATTAAAGTACATGTATTATCCAAGTGCATATATGTCACCACTAACAGTCCTGTGCAAAAATCTTAGGCACAAATATAGAGTGAGGGTGCCTGAGACTTTTGCACAGTACTATAGTTTGTGAGTGATAATAAACTTGATTCTGAAGCCAGGTAGGTGGAGTCAACTGTTCATTCTTTTCCATAGATGCTGCCTGACCTGCTAAGTTCCTCCAGCCCTTTCTGTGTGTTGCTTTGGATTCCCAGCGTCTGCAGATTTTCTCTTGTTGAGTGGTTATCCCCTTTGTTCAAGAGCCTGATGGCTGAGGGGGAAATAACTGTTCTTGAGCCTGGTGGTGTGAGTCCTAAGGCTCCTGTACCTTCATCCCGATAGAAGTAGCGGAAAGAGAGCATGTCCTGCGTGGTGAGGTCCCTGATGATAGAACCTTTTAAATTCTGACCTTTTTAATTATTATATTAAAAGTGTCCATATTGCAAATTGCTGGAAAACACCTGTTTTCTACAAGTTATGTTGTCCATTTTAGTTAAATGGAATAATAAGAACCAGCTCTCTTTTATTATTGTCCAAGATAGATTTGATATAAAAGGAAGTCTACTCAGATCTCATTCAATTATATCCTTTCAGAATCAGGATCAGGTTTAATATTGCTGGCATATGTCGTGAAATTTGTGGCAGCAGTACATTGCACTACATAATAATAAATCAATAAATTGCAATAATACATATATTTCTAAAATTAAACTATAGTAAGTAGTGCAAAAATAGAGCAAAAAAAAAGTTGAAATAGTGTACATAGGTTAACTGACCATTTAGAAATCTGATGGCTAAGGGGAAGAAGCTGTTACTTAATTCTTTGAGTTAGTCAACATGAACATCCCAATCAAATTAACTACTGAATAACTGAATCAGCTTGAGAAAAGATCAACAGCTACTGAGTTTCGGGAAGTGGAAAGAAGTATGAATTTGTGCATTCTATATATAAGAGATAAATATTTGAAGAAAAGATTGAAGGCTTTGTTTTCTGAGAATTTTTGTTAAAATGATGAATATCAATTGGGCTGTGTGCTGTGTCACTCAAGAGACATTGTAAATAAGAGTCTGATTTAAGTGCAGAATTTATAAAGAGGCTATGGAGATACTGATTTGATTCCTCTTCACCCTTCCTTCCTCCTCTTACTGTGACCTTCTGCACAATTCATAAACTGGAAAACGCTGCCAATCACCCAAAGGATAGAGATGGTTTACAGAGGGTTCAACACAGATACTCACAGAAGTGTCACTTCAAACATTGTGAAATCATAGCAAGTCAAGATTCAAGATTGTTTAATGTCATTTCCGATACACAAGTGTAAACGAGAGTGAAATAATTGTTACTACTGATCCGATGCAGCACAAAAAAAACAATAAGATCAAGAAGATAATAATAAAAACAAAATAAATACAAATACATAAGATAGCTTATATACACAGATTGATTGTACGTCCATAAAGTGATACTAGGCACAGGAGTGTCTGTACATATGGTGACTCGGACAGGAAATGATAGTGGGGGACGTAGAGGGGTGGGTTACTGGGTGACATAAAGACGTATGCAAATGCAAATTGTTCAAAGTAAAAATATAAAAATACAAGCTAACCAAGTTTGTTCATCATATCTATAATGAGGTTATTTAAAATCCCAAAGCACAAAAGAACAATTACAATTGCAATTACTTTCCAAAACCTTAGTTATAAACATTAATTCATCAGTGTAAACAGGCCCTTCCAGCCCTTTGAGCTGTGCTGCCCAGCAACCCACATATTTAACTGTAGCCTAATCACTGGACAATTTACAATGACCAATTAACCTACTAACTGGGATATCTTTGGACTATGGGAGGAAACCGAAACACCCAAAGGCAAACTCTGTGAGGAACGTCCCAACTTCCTTTAAGACGGTGGAACTGAACTTTGCATGGCAATGCCCTGGGCTGTAATAGTGTTGTAACAACTACAATACTACCGTGGCACCCCAAAAATGTTCAAAGTCAGTGGCATAACTTACAATTAACAGCATTACATACATCTCCTCAGTTAGGTAACGACTGATATTTTACACCTAACTAGATAAACCTATTGCCTATTACTGTATATAGTTGGTGGTATTTCAGTTATAGAGAATGGTTGAATAGTTTGTTTCCTGGAACATAGAATATTGAGGGGAGATTTGATAGAGGTATACAAAATTATGAGGGGTATAGATAGGGTAAGTACAAACAGGCTTTTTCCACTGAGGTTGGGTTGAGGGTGAAAGGTGACATATTGAAGGGGAGCCTGAGGGGGACTGTTTTCATTCAGACGGTTGTGTAACTGTGGAACGAGCTGCCAATGGAAGTGGTGGATGTGGGTTTGAGTGCTACAATTTAAAAGAAGTTAGGATAAGCACATTGATTGAAAGGGCGTGGAGGGTTATGGTCCAGGTGGGGGTAGATGAGGACTGGGCAGAATAACAGTTTGATAGGGGCTAAATGGGCCGAAGGACTTGTTTCTGCATTGTAGTGTGGGTGGTTGGGTGGAGAAATGTCTCTACCAAAGGAGGTGTAAGGCGCCTTACTCTGCTAGACTGCAGGTCTCCCTTGGGCGAGGTGTAGCACCTGGTTGGCCCCTGATCAGGGTCACGTGAAGTCATGTGCGCAAGTGCCAGATGGTCATACGAGCAGCTGGTGCATATCACAAGTCCTGGTTATGCGACCACTGATACCAGGCAGACAAGAGTATTGATAATAGCTGAGGTCACCTGTCTTGTAAAGACACTGCCCAGAAGAAGGTCATGGCAAACCCCTTCTGTAGAAAAATTTTCTAAGTACAATGATGATCCCGGGAAGACCATGATCGCCCATGTCATATGACATGGCACACAATGATGATAATGATGATTGCTCTATGACTAGACAATGAATCATGTAAAGGTCTAACTTGCATTTTGTCTATTGATGATCTGTTTATATTGAATATTCTACACCAAAAAATGAACTATGATCTTTAATCTCAGAACCAGAGGACACAGCCTTAGATTAGAGGGACATCATATAAACCACATAACCATGTAACAATTACAGCACAGAAACAGGCCATTTCGGCCCTTGTGGTCCATGCCGAACGCTTATTCTCACCTAGTCCCACCAACCCGGACTCAGCCCATAACCCTCCATTTCTTTCCTGTCCATATACCTATCCAATTTTACTTTAAATGACAATACCGAACCTGCCTCTACCACTTCTACTGGAAGCTCGTTCCACACAGCTACTACTCTCTGAGTAAAGAAATTCCCCCTCGTGTTACCCTTAAACTTCTGCCCCCTAACTCTCAACTCATGTCCCCTTGTTTGAATCACCCCTACTCTCAATGGAAAATGCCTATCCACGTCAACTCTATCTATCCCCTCATAATTTTAAATACCTCTATCAGGTCTCCCTTCAACTTTCTACGCTCCAAAGAATAAAGACCTAACTTGTTCAATCTTTCCCTGTAACTTAGGTGCTGAAATCCAGGTAACATTTTAGAAAATCTTCTCTGTACTCTCTCTATTTTGTTGACATCTTTCCTATAATTTAGTGACATCCTTTCAGAACAGAGAAGAGGAGATATTTCTTTAGCCAGAGAGTGGTGAACCTGTGCAATTAATTGCCACAGGTGGCTCTGAGACCAAGTCATTGGGTATATTTAAGGCAGAGATGGACAGACTCTTGATTGGTCAGGGTATGAAGGGTTATAGGGAGAAGGCAGGAGATTGGGGCTGAGAGGGAAAATGGATCAGCCATGACAAAATAGCAGAACAGTCAATGGGCAAAATGGCCTAATTTCATCCTATATCATACAGTCTTATGGATTTACATTATGCTGTATATCAAATTAAAGATTCTTGGCCAAACCTGATGAGCAATACAGTTGAGTATTCAAATAATTTATTTCATAAATAGCACACAAGTAATTAATCTAATCATGCGGTGATGACTCTATCCACACATTTCTGTCCCTCATTTGCACCACCATCAAGAGCCAATCATATTAAAGATCAGCTTTATTTGTCACACGTGCATCGAAACATACAGTGAAGTGCGTCGTTTTGCATTGGTGACCAACGAAGCCTGAGGATGTGAAAAACCTGCAAAAATCGCTGTCATGCTTCTGGCGCATATCTTACTAACACTAACCAAATGTTTTTAGAATGCAGAGGAAACTGGAGCACCCGGTGGAAACCCATGAGGTCACAGGGAGAACATACAAACTCCTTACAGACAGTGGTGGAAATGAACTCTAATCACTGGTGTGCTAAAAGCATTACACTAACTGGTACATTTCCATGCCATTTTACTTGTAAAGTCATTTCCTTTTCCTTTATAACTTTTAAACATAATCTGTCAACTTTTTTTTATTGTCACTGACTATATCTTTAGTTGTGCAACAAACATGATAAAAATGTAGGCTGTTTTAGTAGTTAGTCAGAATGTGAAATATATATCAACATGTGGTGATGAGTGGTTGCATCACAGACTGGCGTAGAAGCACCAATGCTACCTCCACCTCAGGGACACAGCTACAATAACCTTTGTTGCAGAAAAGCAGCATCCATCATTAAGGACCCCCACCATCCAGGCCATGCTCACTTCTTGCTGCCTACATCAGGAAGGAGGTACAGGAACGAGGTCCCACACCACCAGGTTCAGAAACAGTTATCAACTATCAGGCTCCTGAACCACCATAGATAATTTCACTCACCTCAATTCTGAACTGATTCCACAACCTATGGACTCACTTTCAAGGATTCTAAAACTATATTCTCAATGTACATCATTTATTTATTATTATCGTTATTTTGCTTTTTCTGATATTTGCACAATTTGCTGTCTTTTGCATATTGGCTATTTGTCCATCTTTGCTTGTATGCCATTTTTCATTGATTCTATTGTATTTCTTTCTATTTACCACAAGAAAATGAATCTCAAGGGTTGTATTTGGTGACATATGTGATAATAAATAAATTTACTTTCAATGTTGAATATGAAAACAACTTGCATGACACACATTTTCCCTATGATGGTGTCTTCATATCTGAAAATGTAAAACATTGGAATGTGCAGCTGAAAAGGTATATATTCTATTCACAGTTCAAAGTAAATTTATTATCAAAGTATATATACGTCACCACATAATACCCGACAAACATTTACTTGTGGGCATTCACAGTAGAAATTTCGCAAATAGCTTTTTGCAGTTTTAAAGACTTCTCACAACTACTGTTTCTCCAGCATCTGCAACAACATCACTCCTTCCAACTCTACCAATAAATGAGACACAAGTTTATTCAACATTCCAGAATAACATGGAAACTGACTACCATCATAGTTTGTTTAGGGTGAGATACAACATTGATTGGGTAACCATCTTTGCTCTGTCCACAACAAGCAGAATTTCCCATTTTAATTCCACTACCCATTCCCATTCTGATATGTTGGCCCATGGCTTCTTCTACTGCCTCGATGAAGTCACATTCAGGTTGGGGGGAGACACGCCTCATATTCTGAAGAGGTAACCTCCAATCCAATGGCATGAACATTGACTTCTCGAACTTCCAGTAATTTTTTTTCACCTTCCCCTTCCCTCTTTTTCCATTCCCCTTCCCTCTTTTTCCATTCCCCATTCTCCCTTTCTCTTCCTCACCAGCCTATCACCTCCCCCTGATGCCCTTCCTCCTTCTCTTTCTTACCTGGTCTACTCTCCTCTCCTATCAGATTCCTTCTTCTTTAGCCTCTCATCTCTGCTACCTATTACCTCCCAACTCTCACTCCAACTCCTCTCCTCCACCTATCCACCTCTCCCAACACCTGGCTTCCCCTATCACCTTCTAGGTTGTGCCCCTTACCTTCGTTCCACATTCTTAGTCTGGTATCTTTCCCCTTGCCTTTCCTGTCCTGACAAAGGGTCTTGGCCCAATACGTCAACTGATTATTCCATTTCATAGGTGCTGCTTGACCTGGTGAGTTCCTCCAGCATTTTGAGTGTGTGACTCAAAGTTTGTTTCAACAGACTAATTCCATTACATTCAGTTCTCCCTGAGTTTTCATCTCCATGCATTATTTAATAGCTGAGATAATTTGGCAAGCCGATGCCAATGGCTTCTGGTGTGAATGCAGTTCCTCACTTCCAGTCAACAGGGGTGTGAGGCATTACTGTACACTGGCTGAGAACCAATTCTTCTTCCTCACAGCGGAACAGGATGATTGCGACAGAATGTAACACAGTCACTGGATATTGCAAAGGCAGTCTACCCTTGGATGACAAATTCTGAATTCAGCCCACAATACAAGTTGCCAGTTTGAAACCTAAACGTTAAAAACATTTATTGCCTTTACTCCCAAGCCTGGCTGCGAAAGGAGGCGGGTTGAGCACAGGGCTAGAAATGTAAACTTTGACAAACTTCTATAGGAGTGTGGTGGAGAGTATATTTACTGGCTATACCAATGGAAACACCAATGGTCTTGAATGGAAAGTACTGGATACAGCTCAGTCCACCATGGGCAAAATTCTCTCCACTATTGAGCACATCTACATGGAGTGCTGTCGCAGGAAAGCAACATTCACCATCAACCCAGACCAGGTCATGCTCTCTTCTCGCTGCTGCCACCAGGAAGGAGGTACAGGAGCTTCAGGATTCACACTATCAGATTTGGGAACAGTCTACTCCTCAAGCATCAGGCTCTTGAACCAGAGGAGATAAATAACTTTACTCACCCCACCACTGTACTGTTTCCACAACCCATGGACTCCATTTCAAGGACTCATCATCCCATGTTTTCGACATTTATTGCTTATTTATTTATTCTGATTTTGTCTTGTATTTGCAGAAAATATGGTAGGTTTTATTCTAACAAGAGATCTGTGATTGCAAAGTATATAAGGTTCATGGGTTCCTGATTAGTAAGGGGGTCAAAGGTTACTGGAAAAAGCAGAATGGGATTGAGAGGGTTAATAAACAGCAATGATGGGATGGCGGAGACGAACCGATGGACCAAATGGCCTAATTCTGCTCCTGTGTCTTCTGATGAGAAGCTATGCTTCAAGAGTACAGAGGACTCTGCTCCAAGTTACTGAGGAAAATCCAATGTAAGGAGCAAGAAAACAATGACTATATATCAATTTCTGAAACGTATTATTACAATAATACAAGCTAGGCTTTGAAAGATAGGGTTAACAATAACTGCAGTTAAACAATTATCCTTAGATCTCCCCACAGTCCCTGAGCATGCTGAAAATGAGTTATTGGAAAAATAATACTTTCCCCAGGAGTTTTGTCATTCTGGGAGTAGGAAACCTTGCTCCAGTGCTACAATTTGTTCTTGGCTCTGAGAACACAGCATCTAATATTCTGATATTAATTTATTTTCTTTAATTATTACTTTAACTGCTTAAAATACTCACATGTTAAATATGGAAGGAGGAAGACTGTTAGAAGCTGGGCTATGTTTGACATTTTCCAGAAAGACCTCAGAAGGTTAATTGCAAGTCGTAATTTAGACCAAATGTTGGTGAGGGGGAATGATTAAAAGACCAGCGACATAAGTGAAGCATATTACAGTACTAGCAAAGGCACCGGAAGGAAATCCCACCCACCTCACCCCGTCCTTATTCTATCAACCTGCAATTGCAATAATCAGAAGCAGATGTCGGAGCTTCCAGATCTTTCTCCCAGGACAAACACACAAAGCCTAGTTCTGGTGTTTGCCATCCAATAGTAATTGAAACCATATTAGCTTCAGAACAGCCCATGCGAGTGCTTTCCCAGCAAGGAGAGTGAAACCAAAGGGCCCACTGTGCAGTAAGTGAGCGGTGCGCCATGAAAACAAGTGTACATAGCTACAGAAACTGCCTGTAAACCTAGATACAGTACTGTGCAAAAATCTTATGCGCCTTAGACTTTTTAAATCTGGTTTCAGATGGTATGGCCTCTAACGAGCCCTCACCTCAACATCATCAAAACTGTCTGTCATTACCTGGAGAGATAGGAGTAAGCAAGACAGTCAAACTCTGCAGAAGAACTTCGGCAAGTTCTCCAAGATATCTGGAACAATTGACCAGCCAATTTTCTCATAAAACTGCATGACAGAGTATCTACGAGAACTGATGCAGTTTTAAAGGGAAAGGGTGGCCACAACAAATTTTGACTTAATTTTTTTACTTTTCACTGCTCTTTATAGTCACTTTTTTTGAGATTTAGAAACTTTTCACTTCGTTATTTTTGAAAGTATCTTCACTTTACTGAAATTTTTACATGTGCCTAAGACTTTTGTACAGTACTGTACACACAAAAAATGGTAGCTTGCACCAGGAACTTAAGTCAGGGGCTGATCAACAGAGTGGATGTGGAGAGGATGTTTTCAATAGTGGGGGAGTCTAGGACCAGAGGGCACAACTTCAGAGCACAAGGACGTCCCTTTAATGGCTCTGGGCCATTTCTCACTGGAGTTTATAAGAATGAAGAGTGATCCCATTGAAATTTATTGAATATTGAAAGGTCGAGATGGAGAAGATCAAACTTGGCTCAGAATACAAGCACGCCCCTATAAAACAGAGATGAGGAGGAATTTCTATAAGCCAGAGGGTGGTGAATTTATGGAGTCCATTGCCCCACATGGCTCTAGAGGACAACTCACTGGATACATTTAAAGTGGCTTATGAAAAGTTTCTGGTTAGCCAGGGCGTCAGTGGGAATGAGGAGAAGGCAGGAGAGTGGGGCAGGGAAGGAAAATAAATCAGGAGTTTGTAAGTGGGGTTTCTCCAGGTGCTCTGGGTTGCTCCCACATTCCAAAGATGTACCCGGTAGTGGGTTAATTGATCATTGTAAATTGTCCTGTGATTAGGCTAGGGTTAAATTGATAGGTTGCTGTACAGTGTGGCTCAATGGGCCAGAAAGGCCCATTCTGCACTGTAAATAAAACACCAAACTTCACATTGCTGAATTACTGTGCATGCATTGCTTGATTTTCATTGTGAATAGTTCAACCCAGGCTTCTCTCTGTTAAGAGATTCCCTTTGTCCGATGAGCCACTCCTCCCTCCACCCTCTCTGGAGCTTAAAACTGATCAGTTTTTACACCTGTTCAGTTCTGATGAAGGGATATTACTGCATTCCTCCTTCTGCAGATGCTCCCCAATCTGATGAGCGTGTCCACTGTTTCCTGTTCCTTTATCAGAACGTCAGCATTTTTATTTTCAATAAATAAACAGATCATGTGGTTATTAATGCATGACATTTATTGAGAGTTTATCATGTGAAAATTAGTTCATTTACGATTAGCTTTATTGATCACATGTATACTGAAACGGACAGTGAAATGCATTTTTTGTGTCAAATCAAACTAGTGAGGATGCACTGGGCAGCCCACAAGCAATGGCACACTTAGCATGCCCATAACTGACTAACCCTAACCCATACATCTTGTGGAATGATGTGAACTGGAGCACCTGGAGGAAACCTGCATGGTCACAGAAAGACTGAACAAACTCTTCACAGGAGAGTGGCAGGAATCAAATCCTGATCTCAGAGCTGACGCTGTACAGTGGTGTACCAACCTCCATACTGTGCCACTGCTGTATGTACTGTGCTGTGTTGCTGTTTTTTCGCAACAGCGATTATAATTCATAAAATACATATTTGACTTGAAGCATTTTGCAAAGCCTTGAAGAGGCTTTATATGAACACAAAGATTTCTCTTTTATTCAACCTTACAAACTTTTAAAACCCATGTTTAAAATTCAAAGTAAATTTATTATCAGAGTAATATGTGTCACCATCTACTACCCTGAGATTCATTTTCTTGTGGGCATTCACACTAAATACAGAGAAACAAATAGAATCAATGATCATCAAGTATATAAAGGGTAAAAGAGAGTCAAGAGTAGATGTAGGACCAATACAAAATAACGCTGGAGATATTTCAATGAGAGATGTAGAGATGGCAGAGGAACTGAAGGCGTATTTTGCGTCAGTCTTCACAGTAAAAGATGTCTACAGTATACCGGATGTTCAAGAGTGTCAGGGAAGTGAAGTTTGTGCAGTGAAAATTATGACTGAGAAGGTGCTCAGGAAGCTTAATGATCTGAGGGTGGATAAATCTGGACCTGATGGATGGAAGGCAGAAAGCAGAGAGTGGGAATAAAGGGATCCTATTCTGGCTGGCTGCCGGTTACCAGTGGAGTTCCACAGGGGTCAGTGTTGGGACTGCTGCTTCTTACGATGTATGTCAGTGATTTAGACTATGGGATTAATGGATTTGTGGCTAAATTTGCCGATGATACAAAGATAGGTGGAGGAGCGGGTAGTGTTGAGGAAACAGAGAGTCTGCAGAGAGACTTAGATAGTTTAGGGGAATGGACAAAGAAGTGGCAAATGAAATACAATGTTGGAAAGTGTATGGTCATGCAATTTTGCTGCAAGATAAAAATAGGAGACTGTTACGTAGATGGGGAGAGAATTCAAATTGCAGAGATGCAAAGGGACTTGGGAGTCCTTGGGCAAGATACACTAAAGGTTAACCTCCAGGATGAGTCGGTTGTGAAGAAGGTGAATACAATGTTGGCATTCATTCTAGAGGTATAGAATATAAGAGAGGGGATGTAATGCTGAGGCTCTATAAGGCATTTGTGAGACCACACTTGGAGTATTGTGTGCAGTTTTGGGCTCCTTATTTTAGAAAGAATATACTGACATTGGAGAGGGTTCAGAGAAGATTCACAAGAATGATTCCAGGATATCATATGAGGAACGTCTGGCAGCTCTTGGGCTGTATTCCCTGGAGTTTAGGAGAATGAAGGGGTATCTCATAGAAACATTTTGAATGTTAAAAGGCCTGAACACATTAGATATGGGAAAGTTATTTCCCATGATAGGGCACGACTTCAGGATTGAAGAACGTCCATTTAGAACTGAGATGTGAAGAAATTACTTCAGTCAGAGGATGGCAAATCTGTGGAATTTGTTGCCACGAGCGGCTGTGGAGGCCAAGTCATTGGGTGCATTTAAGGCAGAGATAGATAGGTTCTTGATAAACCAGGGCATCAAAGGGTATGGGATGAAAGCAGGGGAGTGTAGATGACTAGAAGAATTGGATCAGCCCATGATTGAATGGTGGAGCAGACTTGATGGGCCGAATAGCCTACTTCTGCTCCTATATCTTATGGTCTGATGGTCTTATCATCAGACCACAATTACATTCATTTCAATTTTACTATTTAACTTAAAAATCTAACAATTTAGGAAGAAAAAGAATTCCAGATCACTATTCAAATGCAATAATGGAATACTCCAATTTCTCAATCACACAGAATCCATTCACTTCAGCATCAAGTTATCACAGCAATAAAATTTCAGAGGCAGAATAAAGTGACTGTCAATATATTTATCACACCTGACCAGGGCTGGATTGCTGACCATATTGGTTTTACAATACGTTCTATTAATTCAAGAGGGAATAAATTGCAAACTGCCTTATAAATACTTTAAATATTTTAAAGTTCGATACCTGACTCCCACCATTTTTTTAATACTTAGAGACACAGCTCGGTAACAGGCCCTTCCAGCTCAATGAGTTAATGCTGCCCAATTATAACCATGTGACCAATTAACCTACTAACTGTACGTCTTTAGAATGTGGAATGAAACCAGAGCACCCGGAGGAAACTTGTGCAGTCACAGGAAAATATACAAACTTCTTGCAGATAAAAGTAGGAAGTCGACTGGATCTCTAGCACTATAATAGCATTATGCTAACTGCTAGGCTACAATGGCACCCAATTAATTTTGTTTACATATAGCATTCTGTAAGCATCCTCAAAAAGCTTATGTGCATTTGTTTCATCCTTATAAAACTTCTCACTTAATTCTTTGAGATAAAAGATGCCATTTTTTTTGGAAGACAGAGAAAACTCTTTGATCTATTCATTGTTTGATCTTTTCCTTCATTAATGTGATAAGTGTATCATTATCACTTGTGACTTTTTACTTTAATCCAGAGAATTTCATTCATCTTATCCCAATTTTCAAATGATTCAGTTCAGACTTCTTCCTCAATCCTACATTTACTTCTTTGAATTTATTGCCTTCTAAGGATACATTTACATCTTAAAATATCAAATTACCTTGTTTATGTTAGATTTTAAGAGCAATTTTTGGACACATCTAAGAAAGGACATGCTGGAATTGGAGAGGCCCAAGTGAAGATTAACCAGAATAATTCTGGGAAGGAAAGGGTTAACATATGAGGAACATTTGATGGCTCTGGGCCTGTACTCATTGGAGTTTAGCTGACTGGGGGTGGGTGGGGGGAATCTCACTGAAACGTAATAAATATTGAAAGGCCTGAATAGAATGGACATAGAGAGGATGCTTCCTGTAGTGGGGAGTCCAGGACCAGAGGGCACAGCTTCAGAATTGAGGGTCGATCCTTGAAACACAGGTGTGGAGGATTCCTTTGGCCAGGGGTGGTGAATCGGTGGAATTCATGAGGTATGAGTCATTGGGTATATTTAAAGCAAAGGTTGATAGGTTCCTGATTAGCCAGGATGTCAAAGGTTACTGGGAGAAGACAGGAGAATGGATTTGAGAGGGAGAATAAATCAGCCATGACAATATGGTGGAATAGACTTGATGGGCTGAATGCCCTATCCATTCATCTCCTACGTTTTATGGTCTTACGTGAAAAGACATACTCCTTGAACCTGGTATGGATGGTAAAGTCAGCTTAAATTTTCAGTATGTGTGGTGAAGATGAACTCACAGCAGAATTAGATAAGATTAGTTTTATTTGTCACATGCACAACAAAGCATCAAAACATGCAGTGAAATGTGTCACTCGCATCAATGACCTACACATCTACATGGAGCGTTGTCACAGAAAAGCAGCATCCATCATCAGGAACCCCCATTGCTCAGGCCATGCTCTTCTCTCATTGCTGCCATCAGGGAAGAGGTACTGGAGCCTTAGAACCCACAACACCAGATTCAGGAACAGTTGTTACCCATCAACCATCGGGATCCTGAAGCAGTAGGGTTAACTTCATTCAATGCTCCCACAACCTGTGGACCCACTTTCAAGGACTCTTCATCTCAAGTTCTCAATATTTATTGCTTATTCATTATGATGATGATGATGATTATTATTATAATTACTATTTCTTGTTGTATTTGCACAATTTATTTGCACACTGGGTGTCCACCCTGTTGGTGCCGTCTTTCATCGATTCTGTTATGGTTATTTGATTTATTGAGCATGCCTACAAGAAAATGAATCTCAGGGTATTATACGGTGACATATATGTACTTCGATAATAATCTTATTTTGAACTTTGAACTTCGACATGCAACATTTATGTCAACAACCAACACAATGCAAGGATGTGCTGGGGGCAGCCCGTAAGTATTGCCATGCTTCCACTGTCAACATAACATGCCCAGAGCATACTCACCCTAACCCTAATGAGGTGAGTTACAAGATATTGACAGCAATATTGAAGAAATTGCCAACATATCCAAATGAGATGAGGAGACTTTGCTGCTAACAATGTACCCAGGTTTCTTTATTAGTTTTCTATTGATAATATTTTACCTTGTTTGTGGTAAATATGACTTTTCCCCCCATATCTTTATTCCTCATCAGTCACTCTCCTCTTCCACAAAGACACAATTTGTCTCTATATATTTGCTGCTTACAACATTTTGTCACTGATTCCCACTTTACCTTTCCTTTCAGTGGAGACTTTCCTCTGAGTGATAATATTTATCACCAAGTGTGGACATCTTCATCTAACTTTACCATTACAAAATGCAATTAAAGTATATGAGAAGATCACTTGAATGGTAACCTGGAGTCCTCCCTGACCCAGAAACCATCCTTCATCAGAAGGACCCCAAACCATCCAGGTCATGCTTTATTCTTACTGCTGCCATTGGGAAGGAGGTTACAGTAGCCTTAGCTCCCACACAATCAGGAATAGTTACTACCCTCCAATTATCAAGCTCTTGTACCAGAGTGAATAACTTCACTCACCTCAACACTGAACTGATTCCACAACCTATGGACTCACTTTCAAGGACTCTACAAGAACTCGTGCTCTCGGTGTTATTTATCTGCCTATATATCTATTTATTTACATTATTTGTTTTTGCACAGTTTGCCCTCTTGTACGCATTGATCGTCAGTTTTTCTGTGTACTTTTTCATTGAATATATTGCATTTCTTTGTTCTACTGTGAATGCTCGCAAGAAATTGAATCTCAGGGTGATATATAGATACCTTGATAATAAATTTACTTTAAACTCTCTCTCTGCTTTGAATGTATGACACCTGGAACAAGCTGAGGTGAAGCTCATCAAAAAGTGGTCTCCTTGTAAAATCTAAAAATAAACTGCTCTGCGTGAAAAAGGTAAGGCTAAACCAGTTTAAATTTTAGACATGCAACAGAAACAGAAGGAAGAAAACATTGGAAAAGCTGTTTTCAATCTAGTTGAAAGCTGAAGTGTTGAGTGCCTAGCACATGAATCATGGTTTCTTACTGCTAACTTTTTAATATTATTTAGTTAATTTTTTGTAAATTATCCTAAACTGGAAGGATGCGTTTCTTTTCTGAGACACCCATGACAGGTCAAATGATGAAAAATATAAACTGTAAAACCAGAGGTGGTTGAAGATGACCATGTGACCAAAAACCTTGACAAACTCCTATAGATGCACAATGGAGAGCATTTGAACTAGTTGCATCACCACCAATGCCCAGGAATGCAACAGTCCACAGAAAGTGGTGGACACAGTCCAGTCCATCACAGGCAAAGCCCTCCCCACCACTGAGCACACTCACATCGAGTGCTGCCCCAAGAAAGCAGCAGCTGTCATCAAAGACCCCACCATCCAGAACATGCCCTCTTTATGCTACTACCATCAGGAAGCAGGTATTGAAGAAAGAACTCTGCAGGCCAGGTAGCATTAATGGAAAACAGTATACAGTCGATGTCTTGACCCGAAACATACAGGACTTCTCCCCTTACTTTCCAGTCCTGATGAAGGGTCTCTGTCTGAAACATCGACTGTTTTACTTTTTTTCATAGAAGCTGCCTGGCCAGCTGAGTTCCTCCAGCATTTTGAAGATTTCTAGCATCTTCAGATTTTCTTGTGCTTAAGACGTCCCACACCAACAGGTTTAGGAATAGTTGTTATCCTTTACAACCGTTAGGCTCGAACCAGGTGGATAACTTCAATTACCACACTTCTGAATTGATCCTCTGACCATCAGGCTCATTTTCAGGATCTCGTTACTACTTGTGTTTTCAGTATTACTTTCATTTGCACAGTTTGTCTTCTTTGTGTGTAGCTTTTCATAAAATTCTGCTGTATTTCCTTTTACCTGAGAATACTTGCAGAACGTAGGCGATCACAGTCTTTGCGTGACCATGGTTGTTCTTGCCCAATCTTTCTACGGAAGCGGTTAGCCATTGCCTTCTTCTGGGAAATGCCTTTACAAGCCTGACGTCAGTGGCTGTATAACCAGAACTTGTGATGTGCACTAGCTGCTCATACAACCATCCCCCACCTGCTCTCATGGGTTCATGTGACCCTGATCAGGGGGCAGAGCAGGTGCTACAACTTGCCCAAGCGTGACTTGCAGGCTGGTGGAGGGAAGGAGAATTTTACACCTTCTTTGGTAGAGATGTATCGCCACCCTGTCATGCTAAGGTAGCATATGGTGGCATAAATGTATTTTGATAATAAATTTATTTGAACTTAATAGAAATTTATACAACTAAGAGCATTCAATGGTCAAAGTTCAAAGTACATTTTTTAAAATCAAATTTTGCAGTGATTGTGTGGATAGTCAGAGGCTTTATCCCCGGGGTTGAAATGGCTAGCACGAGAGGGCACAGTTTTAAGGTGCTTGGAAATAGATACAGAGGAGATGTCAGGGGTAAATTTTTTTACACAGAGAGTGGTGAGTACACGGAATGGGCTGCCGGCGATGGCGGTGGAGGCGTAAATGATAGGGTCTTTTAAGAGATTCCTGGATAGGTGCATGGAGCTTAGAAAAATAGAGGGCTCTGGGTAACCCAAGGTAATTTCTAAAGTACATGTTCAGCTCAGCTTTGTGGGCTGAAGGGCTTTAATGTGCTGTAAGTTTTCTATTTTTCTATAAATTACATAACCTTGAGACTCATCTGCTTATAGGCAGCCATAAAGCAAGAAAACCGAACTAACCAAATTTAAAAAAAAAACAAAATGCAATGCGCAGAGAGAGGGGGACAGAAAACATAAATCATGCAACCAATAAAATCAAGCAACAGCATTCAAAACCGAAGTGAGTCCATCGACACAACACCTGGAGAAGGCCCATAGCTTCAGCCTCAGTTCATTGCAGTGAAGCTCGAAGACAAGAAGCCTGGAGCAGCTGTAGCAAGACATTCATAAGGCAGATGGTCACAGTTCCGCTCCTCTAGAGGAGCGGAGTTTTAAACTAGATGATTTAATGCATGAAGGGATATAGCAAATAAGGGTAACTTGAGAAACCACTTCGGCGGGCATAGACGAGTTGGGCTGAATGGCCTGGTTGAACAAGTCTCAGTTCAATTTCAGGTTTATTTTCATTTAGCTGTACACACGTACACCGACAAATGAAACAACATTACTCCAGACCAAGATGCACAACACAGTACATATAACTCACACAGACACAACACAGAAGGGGATATTAGCACAAACAGATTAACGAATAATAAGGAGCAATTTCAACACGTTAAAAAGTGAACAGTATCACATATAATGGGAGTTCAGTAGTCTCACAGTCTGGGGGAAAAAACTGTTTTCCATCCTAACTGTCGTTATGTTATAATACCTACTGCCTGATGATAAGGGGTCAAAGTGACAGTTGGACAGATGGTAGAATGCTATATGCTAAGCCATTTTTCAAAATTAAGGTTAGTAAGATCTGGGTCTGCAATGCTGGGGCTGAAAGTGTGGCAACAATTCTGGGCTGCCCAGCACAATGCTCACTGATTTGATTTGATGTAAACAAAGTATTACAATATATGATTGAAGGTGCATGGGAGAACTAGAGCTAATATTTTTATTTATCTATCTATCTATTTATTTATTTATTTATTTATTTATAAAAAGAGGTTAAAAATAAGCATCCTTCTCTATTCAATTGAATATGCCAGATACTCAAGAAATACAGAAAGCTGACTTGATGTCCTCATTCTTGCCTCTTTTCCTCTTCAGTTTGGAACCTGTGACGAATGGGCGCACATGGGTATTTCCAAAGGGAAGCATTTGTTTTAGCTCAGAAAACATCATCAATATTCAGAAAGCCTGATGTTGATTGATAACCATCGACTTTTTAGAAGCCGCATTCAGACAGGCCATAAGCTGTCGCCACTCACAATTAGCTGGCTTCCAGATGAGACTGAGTAAGATTTCATACATCTGTCCTCCAAGTTCAAGAAGAGTGAACAGTTCTCATCAGATTTTCCATTAGAGGAAAAGTGGTGGTTTGGACTCAAAATCTTGAAATGTGAAAAGGATCAGTGGAATTCTTATTTTCAGTGGTTCCTAATCCACCAGTCACAAAAATATTCTTGTGACAAATGGACTAAAATCAGCACTGTTTACCCAGCTATGCATCAATAACTGCAATAACCTTCTGAGGACCCACACTCAACATTTCAGCAACAGCTTATTCCACTACACCATCAGACTTCTGAATGCACAATGAACCCATGTATACTACCTCAAGATCTTTTCTTTCTGTTTTTTTTGCTCTCTTTTTGCACCACTTATTTAATTGAATTTTTATATACATTTATTATTGCTGTTTATAGTTTTATTATTATTATGTAATGTACTGCAATTATATATTGCTATATATTATACATTATTATGTATTGCAATGTACTGTGGCCACAAAACAACAGATTTCACTCCTTCCATTTCTCCTATGGTTCACTCTTCTCTATCTGATTCCTTCCTCTCTGGACCTTTACATTTCCTATCCACCTGGCTTCTCCTTTTACTTTCTACCTACACTCCTCCCCCCCCACCCCCATTTTTATTCTGGCATCTTCTCCCTTCTTCTTCAGTCCTGAAGAAGGACCTTGGCTCAAAATGTTGACTGATTATTCATTTCCATCGACGCTGCCTGACCTGCTGAGCTCCTCTGGCATTTTGTGTGTGTTGTCTTTTGATTTTTAGCACCTACAGAATTTCTTGTTAAAATTTCATGACACATGCCAGTGGCATTCTGATTCTATAGGTATGCAAACAGAACTGCACACAATCTTTGCAGTTTTGATTTGATGCAAATGGCGGATCCTTCTGTACGTTTCGATGTACATGTGACAAATATAGCTAATCTGTCTTTCTTTATTTGTCAATGAACCTAATGTATCAATGAACAACACGGTCCGAGGGGGCAGCCTGCAAATGGTGCCATGCTTCCAGCTTCAACATAGCATGCCCATAATTTACAAACCCTAACTGTACTTCTTTGGAATGTGGGAGGGAACTGGAGCATCTCGAGGAAACCTACACAGTTACAGGGAGAACATACAAGACAGCAGAAGGAATTGAACTCTGATTGTTGATGTGATAAAGCTTTGTGCTAACTGCTTCATTACCGCATTTCCATTACATTAGCCAGGCAGTAAATTATCAAAGTACATAGGTATCGCCAGAGTTCACTGAGATTTATTTTCTTGCATGGATTCACAGGAAAATAAAGAAACATAATAGAATTTCTGAAGACCTATATATAAACAAAGACTGAACAACCGTGAGTTGTAGAGTCCTTGAAAGCAAGTCCATAAGTTGTAGAATCAGTTCAGAGCTGAGGTGAGTGAAGTTATCCATGTTGGTTCAGGAGCCTGATGGTTGAGGGGTAGTAACTACCCCTAACTGGGTGATGAGGGACCAAAGGCTTCTTCCCTGATGGCAGCAGCGAGAAGACAGCATGACCTGAAAGATGGGAGTCCTTAATGATGGCTACTGCTTTCATGCAGCAGGTCACCATGTAGATGTACTCAGTGGTGGGGAGGGCTTTGCCTGTGATGGACTGGGCTGTATGCACCACTCTCTGTTGTCACCACCATTACCACCATTAGCACTGAAAGTAAAGCTCAGAAAAACACATCGAGAATTTTAGTGATTACTAAGAGCAGTCAAAGAAACATGGAACCATGCTAAAGTGAACAGGGAGGAAGCAATCAATTGTGGCCAGCCTGGGGAGGAGAAATTTAGGTGCTGTGGGAGAGAGCAGAGGGGCAGAGGGTGAGCTGAAGCCCGTATTGGGTTGGGGGGGCGCGGGCTGGCCCCTCCTGTCAGTGCTGCCCTCCAGTGTTTGCTCTGCGGAAGCCAAGCTGTACTGTGCTCGTCTGCGTGTGATAAGGAACTGCTGCATACTTGCTCTCGCAGAAACATGGCATCAGGCCAACATCCTGTGCACCGTCAATCTTCAGGCCATGCCATCAGGGACTTGGGCTAATGTAATTTTTTTAACTGTATGTGCTATCGTAACTATATTTCTTTATCTATTGATGTACAACTCAGAACAGGCCCTTCCAGCCCTTTGAGCCTCGCCACCCAGCAACACCCAATTTAATGCCAGCCTAATCACAGTGAAATTTACGATGACCGATTAACTTACAAACGAGTATGAATTTAAAATGTGGGAAGAAACCAGAGCTCCCAGAAGAAACCCACGTGGTCACAAGGAGAATGCACAAACTTCTTACAGGCAGCTGCAGGAAATGAACCCAGGTCACTGGTACTCTAAAGCATTGTGCTAACCACTATGCTGTGCTGTGTGTGTTTGCATGTTGGCTCCTGAGGAGCTTCGTTTAGCTGTATATATGTGTATGGTTGAATGACAATTAAAGTGAACTTGAGTTTGAATGAGTTATAATGTATCCTGTTCTCTCTCTTATTCTAGACATTTTTAAGTATGCCAAAACCACAATTAAGAGGAGCAGGTAGCTTGATTTGTTTCAAATGCAACCCACGTCAATGTGAATTCTGCAGGTCATAATTAAATTGTACTGTTTCACAATTGGATTTTGTGTTTAATATTCAACACCATTAAACAACACATGTATTTAGATACGAACACTTTTCTAACCAGAAATTACAGCCCACGTTGCTGTCGCTACTGATCAAAGGACGATGTCAGCTATGAAAGGGTTTCTCCAGATGAGTTGCCTCCATCACGGGTCTCGTTTGGAGGGGCCACCGCATGAGATCGGAAAAAGCGCTACAGAAAGCTCTAAATGCAGCCAGCTCCATCATGGGCTCCAGCCTCCCACCACCCAATGACATTTTCAAAAGGTGATGCCTCAAAAAGGCGGCATCCATCAGTAAGAAGCTCCACGACCCAGAGTATGCCCTCTTCTCATTATGACCATCAGGGAGGAGCTACCTTGAAGACACACAATCAACATTTTAGGAACAGCTTCTTCCTCTCCATTGTCACATTTCTGAACAATGAACCCATGAATACTACCTCACTATTTGCACTAATTTTTGCACTATTTAATTTTAAAAACATATATGTGTTAATACAATTTATAGTAGTTCTGTATATGTTGCACAGCACTGCTGCCACAAAACTAATTTCACGTCATATGTCGGTGATAATAAAGTTAATTTTGATTCTCAGTCAAATAAAATCCAATTGCCTATTCCATAGTATTGCTCAGTGTGAACTGCAGGATTCCAAGGTCAGATAATATTTGCGAGGGTTCCTTTGGTTCTGGGAGCTGAAGTAGAAAAGAGGGGAGAAGGGTCAAATGTGAGCTATTGGTGGCTTAAAACCAGTTGCTTCAGGCTGATGGGCCTCATCAGACTTGGTTGCACCTCGTCTAGGAGAGGGAAAACTCTGATCTCAGCTGCCTTGTGGCTACACCCACTCCCGGGGTAAGTTTCAGGAGAAAACCCCAAAGAAAATTCTGGAGCTAGAGTCCCAAAGGCAGTCTTACAAGGAGTTCACGCTGACTGGCAACCTCTGCGATCATCCCAGAATCTTCTCTTGGCGGGAGAGTGGATGTGGTAAGAAAGCAAGACCGTAATGTTTCAAGTATAGTATACTCCTGTGTTAGAGCAGTTCAGGTTGTAGAGCTCACAAAACACCACCAAAAAAAACTGAGATACATTGAAAAACTTTCTCTTACAGAAATTACGTGCGGAAACAACCCAAATAAATAAACACAAAACTATATAAAGAACTGATCTAGTTTACTTAGGACTATGACAGCAGGCTGCCAGTTCACAGCAGGAGGCCACAGAAAGGATTTTCAAAGTTCAAGTTCAAAGTAAATTTATTTTCGAAGTACATATATGTCACCATATACAGACATGAGACTCGTTTTCTTTTCTTTGAGTTTTTCTTTGCAAACTGACAAGTCAATCTAAAGATTAAAGATTAGCTTTATTTGTCACATGTACATCGAAACACCAAAATTTGGAAACACACAATGAAACCCGTTGTCTGGATTAAACTAAATCAGCGCAAATGTTGACTCTGGCATCAGCATAGCATGCCCACATCTCACTAACCCTAACCATATTTCTTTGGAATGTGGGAGGGAACTGGAGCAGACAGAGGGAAGCCCACGTGCTCACAGACAAACTGTACAAACTCCTTACAGACAGCAGTGGGTATTGACCCCAATTGGTGATGGTTGGTGTTGTAAATTGATGCACCAACCACTACTCTACCATGTCACCCTGATGATCTTTGTACTGCAATACCTTTTCTGAAAATATAATATCCATTCCTAGTGATTTAAAACAACAACCCTTTGTTATCTGCCAACAATACCATCAGAACCTGCTTGTTCAAAGACCACGCACCCACCATGGCATTACTTGTTGACAGCAAAAGCAATCAGTGAAACATATGGATTTCTCAGAATGCAACCAATCAGGGTACACTGTACTGTACCGTGTGAAAGTCTTAGGCTCATCCATATAGCTAGGGCACTAAGACTTTTACACAGTACTGCACTTGTCAATGTCTCCTTGCTTTACACTGAAGTGACGTTTAGTCCTCTTGATGCTCATAAGGCACAGGGGCAGAATTACATCACTCAGCCTATCGAGTCCACTCACCGTTACTGCATGGCTGATTTATTATCCCTCTCAACCTCATTCTGCAGTCTTGTGACCTTTGGCACCTTGACTAATCAAGAACCTCGTCTTAAATACACTCAATGACTTAACCTCTACAGCTGTCCCTGGAAATTAATTCCACAGATTCACCACACTCTGGCTAAAGAAATTTCTCCTCATTTCTGTTCTAAGTGAAGGTCTCTCTATTCTGAGGCTGTGCCCTCTGGTCCTAGACTCCTCCACTATAGGAAACATCCTCTCAACACCCACTCCATTGAGGCCCTGCAATATCCAATAGGTTTCAATGAAATTCCCCCCCCCCCCCCAATACCTTTGCATTAAGGGTTATTATAGCCAGCATCATATCCTTCACATGCTCAACACTGACGCTTTACCCTAAGCTTTGCAACTGTAAAACCCAACCAAATGCAGAGAAGAACTGTTCAAGGACGTTCCCCACGAAACCTCACCAAATCCAAGGTTTGTGGCTATTCAGAATGGAGAAGCAGCATTTCAGATGGAACTTTGAATTTTGAATCTATTCACAAGCAGCTCAGCATAAATTTTATTTTGTTTTTATCTTATTTATAAATAACAGGAGGCAAACAAGTATGAGAAGAACACCCACAAAACACTGCAGGAACTCAGCAGGTCAGGCAGCAGCTATGGAAATGAATAAACAGTTAACATTTCAGCTGAGATCCTTCACTAGAGAGCTAGATATCTCAAGGTACAATTGGAGAATGTATACCTACAAAGGCAATGGTGGAGGCTTGGAAAGACCTTGTTTACTCAGGATCAAAGAATTGAACTTGGTGTATGATGAAGTAGTAAACAAGGAAGGGAAAACCTCTGGGTCCACTGCTGCCAGAAGGCTCTGGCCCATAATCTGCAGATACTGGGAATTCAGATAAACATAAACAACATGCTGGAGGAACTCAGCAGGCCAGGCAGCATCTATGGAGAAGAATAAATTGTTAATGTTCTGGGGCTGAGACCATTCTTCTCCTTGATCACCACTAGCAAAACAGTTGCCAATGAATGGGAACCTTGGAGCACCCGAAGTGCCTGGATTCCCTGACGTCTACTATTATTGGCATCTGAGAAACATGTCTAACATTCTCTGTCAGGAAACACTGGTGTAATGCAGCCAGGAGATTAACCAGTGATCACAAGACAACAAACTTAATACCATCTGTCAATAAACCTGCTTCTGATTCGGATTCAATCTGATATGAACAATCTTGCTTTCTTCATTTCCTTCTGCCTATTCTAGTAAAACTTGCTTTGCACGCTTTCTAGCACAGTTTGACTAGAATTGTATAGCACATTTCAATTTAGACCCAACACATGTTTCAACTGATATAGCATAACTGTAAAAGATTATAGAAATCCAGAGTAACACACACAAAATACTGGAGGAACTTAGCAGGTCATCTGTGGAGAGGAAATTAACAGCTGACATTTTGGGCTGAGACCCTTCATCAGCCCTATAAAGGAAGGGGGAAGAAGCTAGAATAAGAAGGTAGGGGGCAGGGGAATGAGTACAAGCTGGAAAGTGATAGGTGAGATCAGAAGATGGGGAAGGTGGATGGGGTAGAGGGGAATGAAGTCACAAACTGGGAGGAGATAGATGAAACCAGATCGGGGGAATTTGGGTGGGTGGGAGATAGGGTAGGAAGTGAGAAGCAGGGAAGTGATAGCTGGACAAGGTAAAGGGCTGAAGAAAATGGAATCTGACAAGATTGATATTTTCTCTCAGTGAATAAGGCTCTGCATTGGGAATGCTGAAATAGAAGAACATACCTCCAAATATTAAGATGTCCTGTGTAAATATTCACGCTTTGCAAGTGTAACGCACTGTAAGGTTTCACTGCTAATGTGATGGCCTCTCTGTAGTGTTTCACTGCTAATGTAATGGTTTAATGTAATGGTAGGAGCAGTGTTTGGGTTATGACTAGAGATAATGGAGTGTGCCATCCAATGAGAGGCATGTTGTTCTTTCTTGTGAGTCTGAGAGAAGGGATTTTGCGGACTTTTGCTGACAAGGGATGGATGAAGAGAGAATATGTGAGTGGAGAGAGTTGGTAGACCACTGGATGGAGTGGACATGGAGCAAGGGTCCGAAGGTCAACGATGCTCGGAGGTCGATGGGGAACAAATGAACATTACCGTGAGCTCCAATATGCACATCAGATTGTTTCATTAAAATGGGCCCTTTTTTCTTTTTATTTTCTTTACTAACCCTATAGTCAGATTAAGATTTATAAAGTTCAATTGCATATGGTGTACTGTCTGATACTTTGCGGTGCGGATTTATAACCAGGCAACACATCACGCAGCATCCACAGAAACGAGATTTCTCATTTTGGCTGGGCCAGAGGCTATCTACCCCTAGACAAGTGCATGGTGGCCAAACCTGAGGTTTACACAAGTATCAAATTTCATAAAAAGGTGTCTTGAGAATTAGGTGCACTATTAGATGATTATACAGTATATTAAATGTCAGCAGCTTCACTGCTTTTCCCCTTATTAAATAAAACATCAAATAGTAATATAAGTTTTTAATATTTATATTCTTTCTGAGACCAGTACTAAGAACTTAAAACTGATGTAATTTTTTAAATCATATCTAGAGAGAGAAGGGAGAGATTGCTTTAGTTAGCATGAGTTTGCATCATTCTCTCTTGTGGCAGGGTCCTATTTTTAGTCTGGTCCTTTGAGGGAAACCATGAGCACAGGCCACTTCCCTAATGGCATGAAAAGAAGCAGTGAAAAATACATTCAGTGAAGCACACTTGGGCGCTGGTGTACAGCTCCCTGCAACTGCCTACACTGCTGTAATCATTGGGAAGGGTAATTTATTTTGTTAGAGATACAGTGTGCAACACGTTCTTCCGGCCCAGCGAGCTGCAGCACCCAGCATCCCACATATTTAACCCTAGATTAATCACAGGACAACTTACAAAAACCAATCAGCCTACTGAGCAGTACATCTTTGGCCTGTGGGAGGAAACCAGAGCACCCAGATGAAACTCACACAGTCATGCGAAGAACGTACAAACTCCTTAGAGACAGCGGCAGGAATTGAACATAGATCGCTGGTGCTATAAAGTGTTATGCTAAAATCGTTACATTATGGTGCCAGCCAATTGTGACACGCTGAAATGGTGTGAATGTCGCACAGGTCAGAATTTTGTTTGGGAAGGGGCCAGAAATGTCCCTATAAAATATTAAACACTATAGTAAAAACTACTTTAACACACACAGAATGTTGAAGGAACTCAGTAGGTCAGGTAGCATCTATGGAAAGGAACAAACTGTTGGTATTTTGGGCCAAGACCCTTCATCAAGATGGGAAAGAAAGGGGGAAGAAGCCAGAATAAGCGTCAATAAAGCCCCTCTAAAGGGTACAAGTAGACAAATTTATATTTGTTGAAAACAACATCAAAATCAATCTGATAATCTCTGTAGGAGGCATGTATCTGTTTTCTATCTGTTTGGTATTCCATGTTGCACGTTTATTATGGTAACTAGTCCCATGAGTGAGGGCATGGTAAAAGCTAAGGTAAAGTTACGTATTCCTGCTTACTTGGTGGCAGTTTGTAGCTAGTCCTATCTTTTGCTGCCTGTTTAACTTTGCTGAGGTAATGCTTAGCTTACACTTGGTGTGCTTGAATATCATTGCTTCAAGATTGCGTTTGCTAATTGCTAATAAAGGATTCAACTCTTTGACGCAATCATTGGCGCTGGGGGCACTTCATGCAAGTGTAACAACTCCGTAGCGGTCGTAGGCTTGCTGCAATTGTTTTGTCTTCGCACTCCCACTACAATCTCTTTGCACAATATCTCAAATGGAAGTTACCTAGTCCATCAAGTCTGTGCAAGATTACTGAAAAGTAATCCAGTTGGTCTCACTCCAAGGCCCTGTGCCCAAACAGAAATGAAACTGAACATTACACTTAGTGTATTAAGGGTTAAATGGCCCCTTCTGCTCTTGGCTTTTCTTTTCTCTCTTCTGAGGAATACTTTAATTAACTACCTATTAGACAGCTTCAAAGTGCTGTCATGAG
Organism: Hypanus sabinus; assembly: GCF_030144855.1. Lineage (NCBI taxonomy): Eukaryota > Metazoa > Chordata > Chondrichthyes > Myliobatiformes > Dasyatidae > Hypanus > Hypanus sabinus. Next base: position 99,297,694 of record NC_082719.1, on the reverse strand, counting down.
AGTTTCTGTGTAGAGGAAATTCAGTGGGAGATCAGGTTAACAATGCAAAGGGTGAGACACAGAAGTTAAACAAATCCCATTAATTCCATTGGTGACTCATTCAACAACCATATTGGGATTCCACCATTCTAGCTAGAGTTAGATAAGAAGAACAAAAAAAAACCAGACCAAATAATTTGTATTTCAGAGATGGCAAAGGCCATTCAGATCTATTCAGTATACTTTTGTAGACAGATGCTTTTGTAACCCCACAAACCATAACATTCAATTTTACGTCATTCCACATATACATACTAAAAATTAAAAAAAAATAAGAAAGAGAATGTATGCAAAATTATGAGTATAGATGGGGTAAATGCAAGCAGGCTTTTTCCACTGAGGTTGGGTCATCAGTTCAGGGTGAAAGGTGAAATATTTAAGGGGAACATGGGAGGGAGCAGAATTCCTCACTCAGTGGTCGGAACAAGATGCCAGAGGAAGTGATGGATGTGGGTTTGATTCAAACTGTTAAGAAAAGTTTGTATAATAACGTGGATGGGAGGGTTATCCAGGGTTATGGTCTGGCAGTGGGTCAATGGGACTGGGCAGAATAATAGTTCAGCACAGGCCAGCTGGGCTAAAGGATCAGTTTCTGTCCTTTAGTGCTTGATGACTATCAAAGCTCAATTTAAAGAGTTCCACACTAATTATTGTATAATTGTTAATGTTAATGAAGGATATCTCTGACAGTCTCTGTAAAAGGTCCAGTTACTTTTATATCTCAGTCCTTAGATGGAGACAATGCATGGGGACTTGAATAACCCCTGCCTTCATACTAAATCTTTTTACAATACCAGTATCCTATTGTGTACATATTCCGTGTTATATTATGATTCCAAGAGAAGGTGGTTCCTTAGGGTTGTTATAGCCGGGGGTGGTAATGGGGATAAGCTCCCACTATCTACTAAATGCTCCCAATGGCATATGTCTCAAATAGCCTCGGACAACCAAATTCAGCTCCAATTCTTCACTTGTGGCTTAGCTACTAAGCCAGGTGGAGCCATTTCTACTGACAGGAGAAGGGGCAAAGATGTGTTACCATGGTTGGCATCTCACCTAGGAGAATGAAAACTCTGATATCAAACCTCCGCTGCCTTGCGGCTGTACCCAAATCATCGGGAAGCCTTCGAGAGAAAGCCCCGAGTGAAAAATCGGGAGTGGGAGTCCCTCAGGCAGTCCTACGTTGAGTTCAATGCTGACTGGCACTTCCTGTGATGCTGCAGGGTATCAAACTGTATCAGTCTCTGCCGTTCCTTTGGGTTCATCAGATGTGCCAAGAGGGGGAGCTTGCTACACGGGTAGCAGCTTGTTCTTCATACTATACTGTCTTGGGTTGTGTATCTAGACAGCTAAGATGCAACAACAATGGTTGGACCCTGACCGACGACTCACTTCACTTCCATGAGAACGCTATTGGATCACTTCCCTCATTGTTAAATGCTGAGCACAATTTGGCTTCAGTGAATGAGAACTTCTTCGGGTGATCAGCTATTGTGAAATACATTACAGAAATAAAGGTCATTCCGTTTTTTAACATTAACCTCAAGCTACGAGAAAATTACTCATATATGGATTTTACACTAGGTACAACCTCTCAGGTTGTTCTGCACACCCACCAGTCTCTGTGTAAAGCATTTACGTCTGACATTGCCCCTACAGCTTCCTCCAATCATCTTAAAATTATGCCCCCTTGTATTAGCCATTTCTGCCCTGGGAAATATTCTCTGGCTATCCACTCAATCTATGTGCTTCAAATCTTGTACATATCTACACCTCCTTCGCTCCAAAGAGAAAAACCCTATCTCACTCAACCTATCTTCATAAACTATGCCCCCTAATCCAGGCAGTGAATTGATAAATCTCCTCTGGACCCTCCCTAAAGCTTCCACATACTTCCTATAATGAGACGACCAGACTGAAACACAATAATCCAAGTGTGGTCTAATCAGGGTTTTATTACCTTGCGATTCTTGAACTCAATCTCCTGACTAATGAAGGCCAACACAGCATACACTGTCTCAACAACCCTATCAACTTGTGTGGTATCTATGAGATACCTATGGATGTAGACCCTGAAATCCTCCCACATCTCTACGATATATGGGTTACTAGGTTAATTTGTCACATCGACGAGCTCTGATTCAAACTTCAACCAAATTCCACATACCCATCTTCGAGCAGAGGACATTGAAGCAGGAATAGGATGAAAAGCCAGCATCTATCATCAAGGACCCCAACTATCCAGGCCCTGCTTTCTCCTCACTGCTGCCATTGGGTGGCTGGTACAGGAGACTCAGGTACCACACCACCAGGTTCAGGAACAGTTATTACCACACCTCTATCAGGCTCCTGAACTGGCACGGATAACTTCACTCACCACATCTCTGAACTAACTCTACAACCTGCAGACTCACTTTCACGGACTCTGCAACTCATGTTCTCAGTATTACTTATTTACTTTAAAAAATATTTGCACAATATGTCTTCTTTTGTACATTGATGATTCAACAGGATTTATTTTTCATAAATTCAATTGCAATTGTTCATTTTACTGTAAATGTCTACAAGAAAATGGATCTCATGTTAGTATATGGTGACAAATATGACCTTTAGTAATAATCTTCCTTTGAACTCTGAATCAAGAAATTACCAACTTCCACTTTAAATATATCCAATGACTTGGCCTCCACAGCTGTCTGTGGCAATGAACTCCACAGATTCACCACCATCAGGGTAAAGAAATCCTCCTCACCTCTGTTCTAAAGGGATGTCCTTCTATTCTGAGCCTTGACTGTCTCACTGTTGAAGATATCTTCAATATTTCCATATCCACTCTGTCTAGGCCTTAAGGACACTAAATAATGCGACCTTGGTGCTGTTGTTCCATTAGCCCACTCAACCAAATCCAGCCACTAACTCTTAGACTTTTATGAATTGTACGGCTAAATACTGCATTCAAATTAACAAGGAATATAGAAATTGTTCGATCTTTAAATGCCCTGTCATGTGATGTGGGCAATCATGGTCTTTCAATGACCATAACTGTTCTTGGCAAATTTTCCTACAGAAGTGGTTTGCCCTTGCCTTCTTCTGGGCAGTGTTTTCACAAGATGGGTGACCCCAGCCATTATCAATACTCCTCAACAATTGTCTGGCATCAGTGGTCGCATAACCAGGACTTGTGATATGCACCGGCTGCACATACAACTATCCACCATGGCTTCACATGACCCTGACTGGGGGGGTGGGGTGGGGCTAAGCAGGTGCTCCACCTTGCCCATGGGTGACCTGTAGGCTACTGGAGGTGAGGAATGCCTTACACCTCCTTTGGTAGAAATGAGTCTCCATCCCACCACCCAAAAAAGAGTAACAGCAGGAAGACAAACACAACTATCACTGGGGACCTTTATTTCCTTAGCTGTATCAGCTGCACTGCCATTAACTATTAATTCCTCTGTTTGCTAATTTTTACATTTATTCAGATGGGATACACTTATTTTAAGTAAAATAAATTGTTCTCAATTAAATGGAATTGTCACCTTCCTCTTCCTATCATACCTAATTATTACATCGTAATCAGCCCTTTAGGGAGTTGGTATAGAATTGATCTGATCTGCATACTTAAATGTTACCTCCTGCAACAAATGTGACCGTAATTTCCTTCATATTTTACAACTATTATTAGCCTCACCTATTCCTTGCTGCAATTTAGCAAAGCTGGAGATTTAAACAGAGGGATTTATACAACTCTCTATCGTAGAGAGCACACGTAGAAAATATGAATATTTCATAAACCTCCTCTTAATCACTTTTATGAAGAACACTATCGTATGTACAAATTTTTAAAAACTAGTGAAAATATGATGCAAACAGACGAGAGTCTGCAGATGATGGAGCTCCCGAGCAACACAGTCAAAGTGCTGGAGGAACTCAGCTGGTCAGGCTGCGTCTGAGCAGAGGAATAAGCAGCTGACGTTATGGCCCGAGATGTTAACTGTTTATTCTTCTCCATGATGATCATAATGTAGATCATAACGCAACATTAACATCTAAATTCAGTAGACTGGTGCTTTGCAAATATGATCCTCAGCTTGGGAGATTTTGTACCCACTTTTCACATATTTATATGAATGCTTGTTTTACTAAAATAGTGCCAGAAACATTATACTGTCTTCCATAACCATATATCTGGCACTTTATGACAACCTGTCAATCTTCAGGCCACGTCACTCAGGGACGTGCTGATATTATATTGAGCTGGATCATAACTGTATGTGCTGTGTGTGACTGTATGTATTGTGTTTTGCACCATGGCCCCAGAGGAACAATGTTTCATTTAGCTGTATATATGTCTATGGTTGAATGACAATTAAACTGTGAAACACTTCCAGCACCAGCACAATATTACACATTTCCAAAAAAAAACAAGAGATTCTGCAGATGCTGGAAATCCAGAAAAACAAACATTTCTTCATTGATTCTTTCCTTATGTCATTTTAATTATAATTTTATTCGATTGTGCAGTTTTTCATTGATTCAATTGTGTGCTTTGCGTCTACTCTGAATGCCTACAAAAAATAAATCTCAGGGTAATACAGTAAATCTCATTTGGTAATAAATTTCAAAGTTCAAAGTACATTTTATTTCTTAAGTATGTCCTGTATGTGTCACCCTGAGATTCATTTTCCTGTGGCCATACTCAGCAAATGTCTAGAATAGTAACTTAACAGGATCAATGAAAGATCAACCAGAGTGCAGAAGACAACAAACTGTGCAAATGCAAATATAAATAAATAAATAGCAATAAATAGCGAGAACATGAGATAATGAGATCAAGAGTCTTTAAAGTAAGGTCATTGGTTGTGGGAACAGCTCAATGATGGGGCAACTGAGTGCAGTTAACCCCTTGGTTCAAAAGCCCGAGGGTTGAAGGGTAGTAACTGTTCTTGAACCTGGTGGTGAGAGTCTGGGGCTCTTGCACCTTCTACCTGATGGCAGCAGGAGAAAAGAGCATGGCCTGGGTGGTGAGGATCTCTGTTGCTTTCCTGTGGCACCACTTACTTTGATCTGCTGTTTTGTCCCTCTCTACTTTGGCTATCTCTGGAGATCACCGTTCACTGCATCACTGCGCAGTGAAGTACTTGTGGTCACAGTTTTTTTTACGAATGGCGGGAGCAATTTAAGGTGATGAATTAATAGCATCACACAAGCATTGCATCAGTATAACTGTGTTTTATTTTCGTGTATTGATACATGTCTGCTTAGTAAGCTGAGTGATAGTATCTTAACATTCAAAGTGTGAAAATTATTTGCAAGTTCTACAAATGTTTTCACACATTGAAGTTCAGCAATATTAATCCAAAAATACTATTCAATTAGAAAAATCATCATTATACTTGGGAAAAGGCAACATGTGCAGTAATATCAAACTTCATCTTTGCAATGTCATTCACAGGCATCACAGCATAAACTGAACTTATCTTCATTCCAAGTTAATATTTTCAATTTGAAAGAGTTCCTTCACTGTAAGTTATTTAATTGATTAACCTTTTAAGTAACTACTCTTGAATGAAAGCTTCAACAATATGACCCTCATTTAGCTCTTAAATCTACAAACATGTAGATAAAGACAATTTTCAAATGTTAATCTTTGAAGTCCAGTATAAAATTAAAGCAGTTTAGAGCTCCTGGAGTTTGAAATGTTCCTCAATTATGGCATGTAGGTAGACATGACATTAACTTTCAGATGCAATAATATAATTTTTTGACACTTATCCTCATAGCGTTACAGTTCTGTCAACAACATAGCTACTAAGTGATGCAGAGATGCATTTATATTTTGTTTTTTTTTTAGAGATATGGCAAGGTAACAAGCCCTTCCAGCCCAGTGAGCCTGTGCGGCTCAGTTACACCCATGTGACTGGTTAACCCACCAATCTGTGTGTTTTTAGAATGTAGACGGGAACACATGGTCGCACGGAGAGTGTGCAAACTCCTTACAGACAGAGGTGGAAGTGAGCCCCGATCAACTGGTGCTGTAATGGTGTGACACTGACCACTACACAGCCACAGCACCCTCATACTGTATATTTTCCAGTTATGGACAGCATGCACACCATTGCAGAGGTTTTCCTCAAAGACACTGAGATTTTGATTCTGATTCCCAGCATATGTAGATTTATTTTTGCTTTTGAAGCCTCAAGAATTCTGAAGCAACTCAGCTTTCCTCTTTTCGGATGCTGACTGTTCTGTTTTCTTCTAATTATAATGTCATTGGCCTGAAATATTAACTGTTTCTATCTACTGATGCTGCTGACAGATTGCATTCTTCTAGCATTTATTTCAGGTAAAGGCATTTGCAATAGTGGCATTTCAATGGCCATCAGTACTGGAAGAACTCTTCCCCCTGCAACCCTGAGCAGCAGGTCAAGAAACTCTGCCTTTGGGCAGTCTCGCTCTTCCTTCTCTCCTCTTCCCCAGTGAATAATCCTCTCAAGTTCAAAATACCAGTATTTCCTTTCCTTAGCCCGTGTAAGCTTTATTGAAGATTTTCTGTCTTCCCTGAGGTTCTCTTTTTCTAGGATTCTTCTTTCTTCCCAGAGTTTCTCTCTTTTTAGAGTTCCTCTCTCTTCGCGGAGTTCATCTCCCTTCCTGACGTCCTCTCTCTCTTCCTAGAGTTCTCCTCCCTTACCGGAGCTCTTCTCTCTTCCTGAAAAATTTGTCTCTTCCCTGCAGCTTAACCAACCTGTCATCAGTTGTCGTAATGTGCCCAGAACCTGTATTTTAACTACGTGAAGCAGTTCAATACTGTTAACAGCTGTGAATAGAAAGCTTTGATCTGACAAGACTATCATTGCTTTTTCACCAGCTGTAGGTGTTAATAAAGCAAATTTTAGAATGATTAAAGATGCACGGGTTAGGGCTAGTGGCAGTTGGACAAGCTATGTTAGTGCCAGAAGTGTGGTGACATTTGTGGGCAGCTCAGCACAATGCTTGTTGATTTGATTTGACTCAAATTATGCAGTTCTCTCTCAATGTAGATGTGACAAATAAAGCTAGTCTTTTTTTAAAATCTTAAACGCAAGAGATTCTGCAGATGATGGAAATTCAGAGGAATACACACAAAATGCTGGAGGAACTCAGCAGATCAGGCAGCATCTATGGAAAGGAAAGGGAAAGAAGTCAGATTAAGAAGGTGGCAAGAGGGCAAGAAGTGGGGAAGCAGATCTGGGAGCCTTAGGACCTACACCATCAAGTTCAGGAATAGTTATTACCCTTCAATCATCAGGCTCTTTAACCAGAGGGGATAAATTCACTCACCCCAACACTGAACTGATTCCACAACCTATGGTCTCAATTTCAAGGACTCTACAACTCATGTTCTTGATATTTATTGCTTGTTCATTTATTTGTTTGTTTGTTTATCTATTTATTTGCTTGTTGCTTATTCTTTTCCGCACTGGTTATTTGTCTGTCCTGTCGGGGGTGGTCTTTCGTTGATACTATTGTGTTTCTCGGATTTACTGTGTATGCCTGCAAGTAAACAAACCTCAGGGTTGTCTTTGGTGATAATAAATTTATTATTAGGTCTTTGACCTGATCAGTTCCTCCAGCACTTTGAGTGTGATATCATTAACATCTCTGTAATTCTCCACTTTCTCTTCTTCAGCACACAGCAACAATTCAATTGATAAATAAGGGGAGGTGATGTTTACCTGCCCACTGATTGTCCTGGTCCCATAAAGGCAAGCGTGCTCCAGCACTGTAATGCTTATGACACATCAGCTACCTTTTATAAATCTCCCTGCACAGTGCTTAAGTGTCTGAATGAGTTTGAACCGTTGTGCATGGTCACGTCAGTTTCAGAACACTACACGCTGTATTCATCTGGGTGAAGTCGGTTTCCATTTTGTGTGAGAAATACTGGTTTCCTCAAAGGAAACCAATTAGCCCCAGTTACACAATATACAATACAACTACAGAAATGTGTGCAATATAGCTAATGCTTAATAAATAAATCATGCATATTTTCCAACATAGAGAAGTTTAACATTAATTAAATGTTAATAGAAAACGCAATGAATGCAGCAGTTATGTTTCTGAAGATTCAATCAAAATGGCATATATGCAAAAGGTGGGGAAAAAGGCCAGTGACATCATAAAGGTTCTCACCCACAAGGGTCATGGACTATCTGCCCCACTCCCAACAGGGAAGAGCCTACGCAGCACCCACATTCGGTCCACCAGACTTCAAAAACAGTTCCACCAAGCCATAAACAAGTGAAAATCTGCAGATGCTGGAAATGCAAGCAACACACACAAAATGCTGGAGGAACTCGGCAGGCCAAGCAACATCTATGGAAAAAAATATAGTTGACGTCTCAGCCCGAAATGTCGACTGCACTTTTTTTCCATAGATGTGCCTGGCCTGCTGAGTTTCTCCAGCATTTTGTGTGTGTTGCCCTAAGCCGTAAGTACTTTTGAAAGTGTGGAGATGTTTCTTGTTATTTTAAGGAGTGCGATAAGTAATGTGGTCTCACTTGAAATTACAGAAAACTCTGGACATTATTCTTGATTGATCATGGCAAGAAGGGATACGGGGGAGAAGGCAGGAGATTGGGGCTGAGAGGAAAATTGGATCAGACATGATGAAATGGTGGAGCAGACTCGATGGTCCAAATGGCCTAATTCTCCTCCTATACCTTATTGAAAATAGATCAAATTTTCATGAGTAATCCACCTGAAAGCAGAAAGCACCCACTTTGAAACCTCCCAACATCCTACATTCATTTGATGACAGAATTCAGACAAAAATCACAGTAGTAGTGGCAAAATTCATATATATATATATACACACACACACGAGAAAAGCTCAAACACATTTCTGCAACAATTCTCTTGTTAACTTATCTCTGCTCCCCTCTTCCCCTTCTCTTCTCACCTCCACATCACCTCCCTCTGGTGCCCCTCCTGGAAGGGTAAGATGAAGAAACACATAACAATCCTCATAAAGGGATCAGAAGTGGAGAGGCTGAGCAGTTTTAAGTTCCTGGGTGTCAAGATGTCTGAGGATCTAACCTATTCCCCACATACCGATGTAGGCAAGACAGCGACCATATTTCATTAGGAGTTTGAAGAGATTTGGTTTGTCAACAAAAACACTCGAAAACTTGTAGATGTACTGTGGAGACATTCTGACAGGCTGCATCACTGTCTGGTATGGAGGGAGGCTACTGTACAGGACTGAAAGAAACTGCAGACGGTTGTAAATATTCTCTGTTCCATCTTGGATACTAGCTTACAAAGTACCCAGGACTTTTTCAAGGAGTGGTGTCTCGGAAAGGCAGCGTCCATTATTAAGGGCGTGCCCTTTTCTCACTGTTACCATCAGGGAGGAGGTACAGAAGCCTGAAGGCACACACTCAGCGATTCAGGAACAGCTTCTTCCCCGCTGCCTAAATAGACATTGAACCTGTGAACATGACCCACTTTTTAAATTTATATTATTTCTATTTTTTGCACTATTTTTAATCTATTCAATATACAAACACTGTAATTTATTTATTTATTTTCGGTTCTATATTATGTGTTGCATTGAACTGCTGCTGCTAAGTTAACAAGCTTCACGGAACATGCCGGCGATAATAAACCTGATTTTGATTCATAATCTCATAAGCCTCTATTGGATCTCCCCCCCAGCCTTCACCACTCCAGTGAAAACAACCCAAGTTTGCCCAACCCCTCATTATAGCACACTGGGACGAGAAAACTTGGTGGATGCACTCCTTACACACACACATTTAGACACACACAAACTTTGGCTTGTTATTCAGCTGTCATTGCACTGACTGTACACATTTCACCGTCTTCCCTGATACATTCTCATAATGAGTCCTCAACCAAGCTGATGCACTCAGGCTGGCTTTACGGTGTCCTTCCCACTGCACACAGTAGAGTATTCCATTTCTTAAGTAATGGGGATATGTAAGTGTGTATGTGTCATTGAATACCGTACTTAAGGTAGATACTTCTGTTATTTTGTAATATGATTGTAACTCCATTGTGAGGTGCATCATATTCTAATCATATGTAGTTTAAGCTAACTTTGTTGGTAATTCTAGATGGTATGTCGTGGTGCCGAATAAAAAGGGGTATTTATCCTCAGTAAGAGACAGAGAGACTGGGGCTGCCAGGACTTCACACTGGACAAATACAAAACTATTATTGTGTTTTCTGGTAGATATTGTTTTGTAAATATTGGCAGTTTTATTTTCACTATTTTCGTGATGTTTGATTTTCGACGCAATTAAATACACTTGCTCTTAAGTGCTAAGCGACTCTAGCTACACACTAAATGCTGGAGGAACTCAGCAGTCCAGGCAGCATCTGTGGAAAAATGTACAGTCGATGCTTCAGGCTGAAACTCTTCGGCAGGACTCTTTTTTTTTTGGTTGTAACCCACATGACTAACACACATACTTTCTAAACCAGATCCAAGTCAATAGAAGTGCACCTGCTGGAAGCAAAGGGGAGTTCACACAATTCAGTGCTCTTATCCGTACTCTATCAGTTCAATACCAGAGGTCAATGTGGGGGATAAAAAGCAAAAGCTGGCAAGCACTTTGGAACTTTTGCACTTGTGTGGAAATTCCTGCTTTATTGTCAGCTACCTGGGGAAATATTGGCAGTTAGATGGTTGCTGCCAATATTTTCTCTGTAAACCCTCACGTCTTCCTGCAAATCGAGGACGAGTTGCAGGGAAAGGTTAAATAGGCTAGGACTTTACTCACTGGAACATAGGAGGGCGAGGGGAGATTTGATAGAGGTATACAAAGTTCTGAGAGGTATAGGTAGGGTCAATGCAAGCAAGCTTTTTCCACTGAGGTTGAGTGAGACAACAACTAGAGGTCATGGGTGAAAAGAGCAATATTTAATGGGATTACGAGGGGGATCGTCACTCAGATGGTGGTGAGAGTAAGGATTCTTCACTCAGCGTAAGGAACGAGCTGCCAGCAATAGTGGTGGATGTGGATTTGACTGAAATGTTTAAGGGTAGTTTGGGTAAGTACATGGATGGAAAAGGTGTAGAGGGCTATGGTCGATGGGACTAGGCAGAATAATGGCTCGGCGTGGACGAGATGGGTCAAGGGGACTATTTCTGTGCTGCGGTCATCTATGACTCTATATCATTTAAATCTCATTCATATTTCCTGCTTTATATTTTCAAAGGTTGAGTTTCTAGGGTTTTTCCCTTTGGAGCAGCAGGACATAAGAAGTGTCTTGATTAAGATGTTTAACACTCATCATAATTCTAAACTGATTCTGCAACCTACCGACTCACTTCAGAACTCAAGTTCTCAGTATTATTTTCATACTTGCCTAAGTTGTCTACAGTGCTAGGGGCAGAGATACAGGAGCAATTGTGCCCTTTGGCCCATCAAGTCTGCTCTGTCATTTCATCAGGGTTGATCCATTTCCCTCTGAGCCCCAATCTCCTACCATCTCCCCGTGTCCCTTCATGCCCTGACAAATGAAGATTCTATCAACCTCTACCTTAAATATGCCGAATGCTTTGGCCCCCACAGGCACATATCGCAGTAAATTCCACAGTTTCACCACTCTCTAGCTCAAGAATCTCCTCCTCATTATTCCCACTTTAAATTAATGTCCCTTTATTCTGAGGCTGAGGCTTTATTCTGGTCCTAGGCTCCCCCACTATAGGAATCATCCACTCCACATCCACTCTATTGAGGTCTTTCAACACTCGATGGGTTTGAATGAGATCCCCCCTCATTTTTCTGAAGTCCAAAGAGCACAGGCCCAGAGCCATCAATTGGTCCTCATAGGGTAACCTGTTCATTTACAGAATCATTCTCGAGAACCTTCGCTGAACCCTCTCGAATGTCATCACATCCTTTCTTAGATAAGGGGCCCAAAACTGCTTACGATGCTCCAAGTGAGGCCTCACCAGTGCTTTATAAGGCCTCAACATTACATGGGATGGGAGTGCGTGTGACTGGACCATCATGGACACTGTGGGCCAAACCACTCCCTAGTTTCTCTACAACGAGTGAAGCAAATGTGAAGGGGATGACATTACGGCAGAAGCTACCGCAAGTTTTTAACTGAATTATAAAATACCAAAGGCCATTTGATCCATTATACACTTGTTGGCTCAATGAATCACTGGCTGATGTTCAAGGTGGTGCTAGCGAAAAACGCAACCAATAGTGACGTCCTGCGTGCGGTTCATGAAACTATCTTTTAATTCTTCTTCTTTCAAATATTATTCTACTACTAAGTTGTGTGCGATTGTAACCTGTGGTTTACCTTCTGACGGTTTGTTTATGGGCCATTCGGGTGGTCTGATACTTTGCTATCTCCGAGGGAGTTTGGTGAGGTTAGGAGTGGAGTGTGTGGCCTGGTGGCCTGGAAGTGGGGCAGGAGCCCACAATCGACTCCACTGTATCTATCTGATTGAGATGTCGACGAAGCTGAGAATAGAGTGCTGGTGGGAGTTCAGTGCCATCAGTTTGCATTGGTCTTCTTCTCCCTCTAGCTGCTGTTGGAGGGAAGTGGAGGAGTCTTGGTTTCCATGTTGTAAGGATTGATTAGCGAAGCTTGTAGCTGTGTATTGGGTTGTGGGGACTTTGAGGACCGTGTAACATGTGTTTCTGGATTCTGGTTAATTGTTTTTTTGCTGTTTTCGAGTGGTTTGATCGGGGCATCTCGGTGAAGATAGGCTCTGCGGCCTGCAGTCAGTGAGCGGTGTGGCGCTGAACTAACCTGAACGGAATAATCCTGAACTCCTGGTTTGATGTTTGACCTTCGCTCGCTTTTTGCCATTTGCGCAATTTCTTCTGTTTTGTGCGCTGGGCGTTTAAAGTTTTCTTTGAAAGGGTTTCATGGTGTTTCTGTGTTTCCTGGATGCCTATGGGAGGACGAATCTCAGAGCTGTATCCTGCATACATACTACGGTAATAAATGTACCTTGAACCGACTCAGATTTATTTATCACCTGTACATCGAAATATACAGTGAAATGCATTGTTTGCGCTAACAACCACCAGAACCTATGGGTGTACTGGGGGCGACCTGCAAGAGTTGCCACAAATAGTGGCGCTAGATATCCAATGGTCCAACACCCTTGCTCTTTCCGAAATGGATGACAATTTGCTGGAAATTAGATGAAAACAGAGCGAGCCGTTAGCTTCCTGTTCTGACATGTTGGTCCATGGCCTCCTCATCTGCTGCGATGAGGCCATGCTCAGGGTAGAGGAGCAACACCTCATATTCTGTCTAGAATGCCTCCAACCTGATGGCATGAACATCGATTTCTCTCCTTCTGGTATTTTTTCCCCTTCCCCTTTCCCCTTCTTCATTTCCCCAGTCTGGTCTCCTAACGCTCCTCCTCACCTACCTCTCACCTCCCCCTGGTAACTCTCCTTCTTCTCTTTCTCCGATGGTCCACTTCCCCCCTCCAATCAGTTTCCTTCTTCTCCAGCCTGTTACCTTTCCCACCTATCACCGCCAAGCTTCTTACTTCAACTTCCCTCTCCCAAGCACCTCACTTCACCTATCACGTTTTAGCTTGTACTCACTTCCCTCTCCCCACCTCCTTATCATCTTCCCCCTCCCTTCCTGGTATGTATTTATTTATCGAGATACAGCACAGATTATGCCCTTCTGCCTCTTCAAGCCACGTTGCCCAGCAATACCCCAATTTAATCGCAGCATAAGCACAGGATAATCTACAATACCCGATTACAGTGCCCTATTGAAGAAGGGTCTCAGCCTGATAGTTCATTCGCTTCCATAGATGCTGCCCGACCTGCTGAGTCCCTCCAGCTTTTTGTATGTGTTGTTCTGAACTTACAGCATTTGCAGAACCTCTTGTGTTTAAGACATTAGCTAATACAGAACCTTAGTCCGTTATGTTAAGAGATTCAATCTCTGTAACGGAAACTTGAACTATAAGAGAGTGGAGGTGTTTTTTTTCTGAGTCAGGATTTGCTACAGTAAACACAATGAGACTGCAAGTTTGGTATGCAAAGACAAATGTATTCAGTGCCAGTTTTTATAAAATCAGTTATTTCGCAACAGTTGCAGAGCATCTTGAAGAGGTGGTGCAGGCTGACATCAGATGTGTATGACTACAGCTTGATCACAACTTGGTTCTTTCCAGCACTGATAGTCATAGAGCACTGCAGCAGAGAAAGAGGCCCTTCAGCCCATCTAGTCTGTGCCAAACTGATAGGAAGAATCTCGGCCTGAAATGTTGACTGTTTATTTCCATCCATAGATGCTGCCTAAGTTGCTGAGCCCCTCCAGCATTTTGTGTGAATTGCTCAAGACTTCCAGCCTCTGCTTAATCTCAGTGGCTTGATGCATTGCTTTTCAATTTGAATGCTAGGAAAGAGCAGTTCTCCAACTTCAGAAATTAGCTTTAATTAATGGTTAATAATGCCTCCATATAAACGCCCTGCTTTGCCACCCAACAATGCCATAAACTGTGGAAATTCTTTTGAGAATACCGAGTCAGGTGTGCATAATTTTACTTATTCAGAGATACAACGCGGCCCTTCCAGTCCTTTGAGCTGTGCTGCCCCAGGAATGACTGATCCAATGCTAGCCTTGTCGCAGAACAATATACAATGACCAATTAGTCTTCCAACCGTTACGTCTTCAGCCTGTGGGAGGAAACTAGAGCACCCAGAGAAAGCCAACACATTTCACGGGGAGGACGTACAGATTCCTTACAGATGACTTAAGAATTGAACTCCGAACTCCGACGCCTCAAGCCGCTGTAGAGTCATGCTAACGGCTACACTACCGCGGCATCCAGCTCTGACCAGAAACGTAGAAAAGGAGTGAGCGGGTGGCATTGTGGTCAGCACAATGCTTTACTGCATCGGCCGTAAGATTGGGGTTAGCTCTAAGTTCAGGGCTCAATTCCTGCTGCTGTCTATAAGGAGTTTTAATGTTCACCTTAGTTTTCCCGAGGTTCTGTTTTCCCATCACATTCCAAAGATGAACAGGTAAGCTGTGGGCATGCTATATTGGCAACATTTGTGGGCTCCCTGGTTTGCGTTGTGATAAATGAAGTTAATCTTTAATCTTTATGTACCGCCAGTGTAGCATATCTTCGCACAAACGATGACTTTCACCGCATATTTCAATATTTTGATGCACACACGACAAATAAAGCTAACCTTTAGTCAGCAACTCTCTAACTTCAGAAATTAAATTTAACCAATGATTAACAATTCTTCCACGTAAACTCCCTGCTTCTGCACTCAATGCTGTCATAAATCGTAGAAATTCCTTTGAGAGTTGCCCAGTAAAATGTGCAGAGTTCTGACCAGGAACTGAAAAAAAAAATCTGTGGGCGGATGTCAGAGAAGTGTTTTGAACCGAGGCATGGCTCAAACTATTTTCTTGATCTGAGAGCAGTCACTGTTACCAGGAGTTCCTGCTCATATTGCGCCCAGATGGAAGCTCACCATTGCACCAATTAATGCGATAGAACTGATGAATAAAGCATTAAAGCTGAGCTAGGACTATTTGAAATTAGTACGGTGTAGGCAGAATAGAAAGCAGGTTATTCATTCCCCAGCAAGTGTGCCTTACCAATTTCCTCAAATTCAAAAATAAATCAATCAAGAGCATACTTATTTTTGAGGTGGGGGCATGGAATTACTTTATATCTGGAATAAGTGCGTGTTTTTACATTTTTTATGAAGTGTACGATGTGTTTTTCTTGTTCCCTGTGCCAAGACATTGCACGGTGTATTTTTTAAGTCTGGGATTTGTATGTTTTGTAATCAGACTGTAAGCTGGCTGCCCAATGTGTTTTTTTTTGGTATGGATCAGAATTCATGATATTCATGCAGTGTCTCTCGTTTCCACAACAGCCAACATCAGAAGAGCATGCCCTGGCTCGGCTTTTAAACAGCACCTTTAATGAGATGACTGTCATGAGAAAAATGGAAAATGTGAGTTGCAAATTCATTCTGGGTGAAGCCCAAGTAAACAGCTGTGGTTTTGGACAGTTAAACAGAACCTCACAAGAGCTGACCACTAAAGCAGCTGCCAACATCTCTCCACCTTACAACAAAGGAAAGGCTACCTGAAACAAAAGTTCAGAACAACACACACAAAAAGCTGGAGGAACTCAACAGGTCAGACACTGTTTATGGAGGGGAATAAACAGTCCACGATCTGGGCCCCTCATTAAGGCCCGAAACAATGACTGTTTATTCCCCTCCATAGATGCTGCCTGACCTACTGTGTTCCTTCAGCATCTTGTGTGTGTTACTCTGGATTTCTTGCATCTTTTGTTTAACAGTTAAGTTTACTGCTTGTACATTACTACAGATTGTATCCAATCTTTATTAAACATGAGAGGAGATGATAATATAAATATAAGACCATAAAGACACAGGAGAAGAATTAGGCTATTTGGTCCATTGAATCTGCTCTGCCATTCGATCATGGCTGATTTATTATCTCTTTCAATCCCATTCTGCAGCCTTCTCCCCATAATCCTTATTGATCAACAACCTATCAATCCAGCCTCTGGCCAGAGAAATTCCTTCTCATCTCGGTTCTAAATATTCCTTGATTTCCAAGGCTAACTAAATAGATTCATAGAATATGACAGCACCCACGCAAGCCATTCAGCCCATCCAAACTATATGAAACTTATTCTGCCCAGTCCCATTTACCTGCACCTGGATCTTAGCCCTCCATATCCTTTCTATCCATTTACATTTCTGTACATCTCTAAACTTTGTAAAATAGAATTGATCTACTCCCTCAATCCTATGAACCATCAATAATGTGCCCCAACACCCCTCACCCACTGCCCCTCTGAAATCCAATATACACTGCTTCAATTCTTAGTGTGTTGGATCCTCTGTTGATGTCTTACCAGCCACTAACCCATAAGACCATATACCCATAAAGCTAAACACCAAAACAATAGTAAGTGAAGCAGAGGGCATGTGAAAGCATACTGTGTGGAGAAAATATCCTTGAGGTGGTAATGTGCTCGGCCTCCAGGCTTAAGTCCCTGCTGCTGCTACGTCTCTTCTTCCCTACCCCGTTGTCAAGGATCATCGTCTTGTCGTGGTGGAGAAGGTTGCGCGTTCCTGAGATCCCGAGAGCGATGCTGTCTGGAGCTTAGCTCCTGGTAGGGTCACCCATGGTGGTAAGATCAAGGGGAAGGTTCCAGCCAAAGAGTGATCCAACCAAGACCTCAATGATGGAGCTGGCAGAAGACAATGACACATCATAAAGGCAGTGAAGGCGAAGGAAGGCAGTCACCTTGCTCCCCAGGCCACTGGACCTTGATCCCAATTTGTCAAGGACCATGTGGTGGCTGCCCGTGTTTCACACTCCCCACATTTAACAAAGTCATGCATAGGCAGTCTCCATTAAGGAATATCATACTCGACTCGAGTGCTCGCACTACTGTGGTGTCACCAAAATTGGTCATGTCATTGGACAGAGTCATGGGAAGATGCAAGAGACACAGTCAATAGGAAAGACACCAAAGTCAACAACTCTTATATCTCTTTCTCAGCTTACTCCACTAGCTCAGTGTAGAATTGCATTCATAGGTTCTTGATTAATAAGGGTATCAAAGGTTATGGGGAGAAGGAGGAAGAATGGGATTCAGAGGGAAAATAAATCAACCATAATTAAGTGTGGAGCTGACTCAATGGCACAATTGAGCTAATTCTGCTATGGTCTCATCCTTCAAATATCAGGTTCCTGAACCAGTGTGGATAGTGTCGATCACCCCAACAATGAACTGATTCCACAACCGATGGACTCACTTTCAAGGATTCTACAACTCGTGTCCTCAATATTATTTATTTATTATTTTATATTTCCTTTTGTACTTATCACCTTTTGCACATTGGTTGTTTGCCCGCCTTGTGAGCAGTTTTTCATTGATTCTATTGTGCTTCTTTGTATCTACTGTGAATGCCGACAAGAAAAAGAATCTCAGGTAGTAGATAATGGCATATATGTACTTTGATAGTAAATTTACTAGGAACTTTGAAAACAAAAGTACACTGCGATTGGAGACCAAGACAATAACGGAGATACAACTTAATAACTTGGAGTTGCAGCTTATCTATGGTAAAGAGACCAATTGCAAAATTGTACATAAGCCCCCAGAATTCACAAAGGCCCATTATTAAATCAAAGATACACTTGATATTGTGGGAGAAACAGAATAAAGGTAGCAGCTTATCAATAGGAGAAGGTATATATGGAAAAGACAGATGCAAAAAAGCTGCCAGGGTAAATGGCAGGCAGACTAGTGGGGAGAAACAACAAGATTCTCACTGAAGAATTAACACATTTTTAGCTTAAATCAAGTTCTAACTACATTAATATTGCTTAAAGCAAAGATGAGGTTACCATCTCCCTGGCATATCTGTTCCTGCTCCAACATGTGCAGTGTTTATTGATAATTTCAGGAAAACTATTACAGTTTGTTAGAAATCTAAAAATTGGCTTAAAGATCTTTGAGAGTCAAAATAAAGTTTATTATCAAAGTTTGTATATGTAACCATGGGCTACAATAATATTCATTTTTTGCAGGCGTTTACAGGAAAATGAAGAAATACTATTGAAAACTACATAAATAAAGACTGACAAAAGAGCAATGCAAAAAAGACCAATTGTTCAAATAATAATAATAAATGAAGAAAACTGTGATCTTGAGTGGAATCAGAGTAGAGTTGTGGCGAGTGAAGAGAGCCACACTGGAGGACATTGAGATACTGAGAACATGAGCTGTAATGTCCTTGAATGTGAGTCTGTCAGTTATAGAATCAGTTCAGTGTTGAAATGAGTAAAGTTGTCCATGCTGGCTCAGGAGCCTGATGGTTGAGGGATTTACAACTGTTTCTCACCATGGTGATGTGGGAAAGGATCCCGTATCTCCTTCCTGAAGCAAGAAGAGAGCATATTCTTGCTGAGAGAAACGACATTCTAACAGAGACAGGCAAACAACCAATGTGCAGAAGACAACAAATTGTGAAAATACAAAAAGAAAAACACAATAATGATCATTACGTAAGTAAGTAAGTAAGTAAGTAAATTAATTAATTAATTTGAGAACAAGAACTGTTGAGTCCTTGACAGTGAGTCTATAGATTGTGGAATCAGTTCAGTGCTGAGGTGAGTGAAGTTATTCATTCTGGTTTAGGACCTTGATTGTCATAGGGTAATAACCGTTCCTGAAGCTGATGGTGTTGGACCCAAGGCTCTTGTACCTTTTGCCTAGTGGTAGTAGCAAGAAGAGAGTATGGCCTTAGATGGTTGTTGAGGAGTGTGGGGGGGGGGGGGAGTTCGTGGTGGGAATCCTTGATTCTATTTATTTTGAGAGCTAACAGTGCACACTTTTTGGCTTATCAGAAGAATGGGAGTTTTTTTCCTAAAAATTGCTTCTAAGATCAGAGAATTCTTACATCTCTGGGGAGTATCCACCTGCCTTTGCTAAATTGCATGTCAGCTGAATTAAGAAACGAACATTCAAGGCCCCGAGCCATGTTTTCAGTGAATGTGTACTAAAAATGGAAATAAGGATATGAAATCTTTAATTGCAGCTCAAATATCAATTGACCAGTACATAATTATCTTCTATTTCTATTCAAGTAAAGATTTCATAAATTATCAGATAATTTTTCTTCCTAAATTAAGTCATGTTAAGCGTATAAATAAGTTTTAAAAAAAGCAACACACACAAAACGCTGGAGGAACTCTACAGGTCGGGCAGCTTGTATGGAGAGGAATAAACAGTCGATGTTTCAGGTCAAGACCCCTCATCAAGGGAAAAAACATTGTCTTTCTTAATACTGGGTATCTTAGATGTCAAATACTGCATTGTAATACTGAAACAATTAGAGAAAGGATTTGGAAATGCAGGTAATTGTGATTTCTGAAATGGATTATATAGAATAAGAAACAAGAGTGAAGAATTCACCAAATCAAAATAGAAAGATGAGGACGATCACTCATTGCCAAAGGCATTTGAGGGTGGCTGAGGTTGATCAGGATTGGTTCCCTGCCTTTTGGGAACCAGTTGTGGCTGTTTGCCCAGCTCCCATCAGAAAGAAGGCTACATAGCATCCATGCCAGGGCCACCAGACTAAAAAATGGTTACTTTCCCCAAGTAGTGAGGCTGATCAACACTTCTACCCACTAACCCACCCCTCCACACCCTCAATCACCACTACTTTATCATTTCCTGTCAGTTACCTATGTACAGACACTGCTGTGCATAGTGTCATTTTATAGGCATATAATCAATTTATGTATATAAGCTATCTTATGTACTTATATTTATTGTACTTTTAAATTATTATTAAGTTCCTTAACTTATTGTGTTTTTTTTTGTGCTGCATCAGATCCAGAGTAACAACTATTTTTGTTCTCCTTTACATTTGTGTACTGGAAATGACATTAAACAATCATGAATCTTGTGTGGTCTTGCCAGTTTCTCTAGGTCAAAGCGGGAGTTTGGGAAAACGCTTGTTGAGAGTAAATCTCACATGCCAATAGGTTTATCTCCAATAATCATGTAGGAACGTAAAAAAACACCAACACTGAAATTACCAAGAAAGTAACCTTTAAAAATGACACTGTCCTCTGTTTTAGGATCAATAGCAAAGCAAACATAGCGAAGTATCCAAAGAGTGGTCTTTGCACGCATGACCAATCCCATACCGTGACAAGGGTGCTAGCATGCAGTGAGAGGAAGAAATGTTCTGTCACACAGCACTGCATGAGAGGAATCAGGGGTCGGATTAAGACATAAAAACAGAGCCAAAACAATTCAAAGGGATTATCTTTTGTAACACAAGAAAACTGAAATGAATTAACCCTTCTGCCAATGACAGTCTTTGAATCAGAGCCTTAGCAAACAAGGTCAACTCAAGAGAAAAGATTAACTGCCTGAATCTTGAAGCAAGTAATGGCATTGACAAGAAAGTATTACTATTTTCTTAAAACGTGCTTCAGTGTAATTCCTTCTGGGGGTGGGGGAATAAAAGAGCTTGGGGCTTATTTAAAAGAACTCATAATGATGAAAATGGTTAGTAAAACGAAAAGGGTGTTGGCGAAGAAAATAATTTCCACATTAAACAAAGCCTGTACTAAAAGAGAATGGTTAAAAATTATCAGGGGAAAAAAAGTAATTTTACACAAGTGGAAAAATCATGCAATGAATTATTTTAAAATGCAACAAATTTGTTTAAAAATGAAGTGTTTAAGTTGACTGCAAAATTCATACCAGAGCACTCATCATTTTCAAAAGCCTTATTCATTTACATAATTCTAACTATAGAAGTATTACTTTAGACATAGGTATTAATGATAGTTTATAACCTAGCTGTTTTTGTATTAACATCAACATTCAGGACAGGCATCAGTTTTCTGAATGAACAATGAACCCATGTACATTACCTAATTTTTTTTCTTTTTTGCTCTCTTCTACACTTATTTCATTTATTTTCACATATATTATAATTTATATATTTTTATTAGCATGCATTGTAATGAACTGCTGCTGCAAAACAACGAATTTCATGACATATGTTAGTGATATTAAACCTGACTCTGATTCTCCAGAAATACCAGCAATGCTTACATCCTAAAGAAATAAAGATATGACAAAGAGACAGTTAATTTGCACATGAAAGAGTCAAAATTAAGTAAGCAGTGAAGACCACATAGAGTAGGTAGTCTAGCAAGCTTGCAATAGATGCCATCTGACAGGGAGAAAAAAAGCAAATTTTAAAAAGTTTGGGTTCAGTGCCAATCTTAAAAATGTAACTGGCACTGGATGGCTGTGAGCATGTAGCGCACATGAATGTGAACCCACGGGTGTTGGTGTCAAACTGTTATCAGCAGGATAATAACACTATCAATATTATTTCTGTTCAAAACAGTAACCTGTCACTTGAGTCAGGATTCTACCTGGAACCTCAACCAATTTCTGCTGGATCTGCAATTTTGCTTCAGTCCATTAGTGAAAATGGCACCTCATCCTTCTTGTCAAAATTACAAACTACAGGAGAATGTCTGCTTTCCCCGGCTGGATATTTTCTCTGTGTGGATCGCTACACAAGCAGTGCTTATTCACAGTAACACATTACAGAGAATAATACCACACTAGGAGATGTATTGCCAGCTGCCTGACAACTCAAGCATATTATCACTCAACAAGGACTCCTTCAAATGCCACTAAAGTATCTGCGTAATCTTTAAAATTTTTGCCAAAGGGCTGTTCTTTTCAAATGCTTTTATGATATCACACTATAAATATACAGTATATATGCGTGTGCACCTGTGTGTCTCTGAATATGTAAATAATGGTGAAGTGAAATGATATTCGCTTATTTACAGCCATTAATCTTAGACTCTGATGCATTCCAAATGTATAATATCTGGTTTACCAAATTCTTCCCCTCAAAGAATGACTAATTCTTTTTGGCCATAAATGAATGTTAAATCCTCCCCATTCCAAATATTTGAGATTCACAGTAGGCAAAGCCAATTAGAAGCGATTGCTACAGTAGATAGGATTACTACAATCCCAAATTTTATTGAGATTCCCATGACGTTGCAAATAGTGTGACAGATTTTTCTTTTATAAAACACATACAGTTACACAGGATATTCCATAAAATATTTACCAGAAGTTATCTCAAACTGGGGGGGGGGGGGGGTGAACCAGAAATTCTTCAAGTTTTGACTGAAACCTTAGCGTGTTTCCTAACTGTCAGCACCCAAAATTTGTCAGTAACTACTCCCAGTAATGTTTCCCTTCCGCTTGTGTCAGAGTTTCCCATCGGCAAGTACTTAATTATAAACAGCTGCTGCAAAAAGACAACTATCTAAACTGAAAGAGCATGAACATTACTTTAAGAGTATAAAATGTCTGAAGTATGAAATGAGAATATTAACCA
This sequence comes from Hypanus sabinus, assembly GCF_030144855.1. Taxonomy (NCBI): domain Eukaryota; kingdom Metazoa; phylum Chordata; class Chondrichthyes; order Myliobatiformes; family Dasyatidae; genus Hypanus; species Hypanus sabinus. Next base: position 99,274,661 of record NC_082719.1, on the reverse strand, counting down.
AAAAGGATTTGTAATGGTTTCACTGCCAGGATCATCCTACAACTGAATAAAGCATGCATATGAAAGGGTACTAGTAACCCAATACATTTGAGAGAGTTTGCGGCAAGAAGCTCCAGAACAAAAGAAGCCAGTTGCTTCCTGTCAGTTATTAGTTAGCTCTATGGAAGGGACTAAGATTAACCCTTCAAAATCCCAAATGACGAATTGGCAGAGAAAGCACAGAATGCCAGCATTTAGAAAGTCCTTGCATACAGCTGATATTGTTGTCAATTTTAAATGTTCCAATGGTGTAGTTTTGAAAGAATGACTATTGTTTACAAATAAATAAATTTGTCACCAATATTAGCAAATACTGATAATCACAAATTTTACCGAAAATTTAAAAGATAAAACATCAAGGAAAAAAAAAACACATCAGGACTCACAGCATATATAGTCTTTTACACGAATATATTCTTTTAATTGCATAATTTTATTCATTAAATCATAACCACCTCAATGTCCAATGTTCAATTCTCCTGCATTTTCAGTGGGGTAGTCTCAATAACTAAATAACTCATATGCTATACTGAAGCCTGACGCCTCATACACGAATGTCTTCCAGTTCAGACATACGAGTTGCTTCAGTCTCTTATGCCAGTTCCCATGTTTTTCTCTCTAATCTCTCTCATCTTTCACGCTTGTTAATATTACCTTTTTATTTTTAAGTAGCACTTATAAAAAATAATAGCTGTTTCTGCAACAGGTCAGCAGCCCTGTATTGAGAATACTAACGCCTCCTATGCAAAGTCATTTTGCAATCTGAAGTTTTTAATTTTGCTTGTGATAAGTTTTATATTTTGTTTATTTTGTCTCCAACATAGGGATCAAGACAAGAACAAATCCTCTCAAATCTTCTACAATTTTGAAAATCACTTTCACAACTTTGTTTACCCAGGCTCAAGGACAACTTCTCTCCTGCTGTTGTAAGACAATTGAATGGCTCCCTGGTGCAATAAAATGGACTCTTGACCTCACAATCTGCCACGTTATGATCTTGCACCTTGCTGTTTATCTGTAATTGTTCTACCTCAATGTACTGTGTAATGATGTGATCGGTATGAGTAGTATGCATGACTAGCTTTTCACTGTATCTCGGTACATGTGACAATAATAAACCAATTTCAATTCCAACCCACCCTCTGCTTCTCACACACCCACCAGTTTAATATTTTTTTAACACCAGTTTTTGGACGAGCTCATGGTTATCTGCTTTCTGATATTTCAGCACTTCCATATATTCTCAAGGCCCTGGTGTTTTAAAGAAGTTAAGCCTACAGGAGAGTTTTCTGGTTTAAATCCACTTCTTTTTGACAGAAATTTCTGTCATAAATTTCCTTTCTATAAAATTTGGAAAATTAAATTCCAAGTTACTCCCTCTAGCATACCTTAGGATCATGCCTGGAATTTGTTCTGTTGTTGACCAGCTTCCTTCAGGATCCCAGAATATAAACTAGGCTGAGGAAATGGGCTACCATGGAAATGAGTACCAGTTTAATATGGTGAATTTATCAGGTACAACCGTACATTAATGCAAGTATGTAATCAGCCAATCATGTGGCAGTATTTCAATGCATCAAAGCATGCAGACATGGTCAAGAGGTTCAGGTGGAACATCAGAATGGGGAAGAAATGTGATCTAAATGTGACCGTGGAATGATTGTTGGTGCCAGTTGGGGTGGGGTTTGAGTATCTCAGAAACTGCTGGTCTCCTGGGATTTTCATGCACAACAGTCACTAGAGTTTACAGAAAAAGGTTTGATAAACAAAAAACACCCACCCAATGAGTGGCTTTTCAATTGGAGAAAACTCTGTGTTAATGAGTGAGGTCAGAGGAGGATGGTCAGACTGGTTCAAGCTGACAAGAAGGCAACAGTAATGCAACTAACCACGTGTTACAACAGCGGTGTGCAGAACAGAATCTCTGAGCGCACAGTACTTCGAATCTTGAAGTGGTTGGGCCACAGCAGCAGGAGACTGTAGATGTACACTCAGCACCGCTTTATTAGGTACAGGAGGTAACTAATAAAATGGCCATTGACTGTACATCGACAGGTGGAGCAGCAAGGCACTCTCCTGTCTTTCATTCAGTTTTCTGTTGTTTGAAATAAAGAAAAGCAATGGCAGGCTGCAAATTAATAGACGGCATGACAAATTGGGTGTGTGCAATATCTTTGGTTCATTTCGTTCAACATTTATGGCATTCATATCAACCATATCATACGTGGCAGAAAGAGATGTTCATTACAATCTCATTATCATTTTTTGCATCAAATTCAAGTTTACTGTAAAATATTGCCACAAGTAAGTGAATAAATATAACTCAGATTGCGATTGCTTGTGTTCTCTATATTATTTGTGGCCTTATTGCCATTCCAGAATTTAGGAGATTGGAAAATCACCAGTTTTAGGACAAGTACAGTGGTTTGAAAAAATTTGCATAAATAAATCAGAACAATAAATTAATGGTAAATCAGGTCTGAAGGGGGGAAGAGCCCCGACAGACTCTGTTTTTGTGGTCTTAGAAAATCTACACACTGATTTGCTTAAGGTTTATTGATTGTGATTTACACTTAGTTGCCACTTTATTAGTTGCCTCCTATACCTAAATAAAGTGTCCACTGAGTGTACATTTGTGTCTTCTACTTCTGTCACTTCAAGGTTCAATGTGTTGTACATTCAGAGATGCTCTGCTGCACACCACTGTTGTAACATGAGGTTAGTTGAGTTACTGTTAGCTTGAACCAATCAAGCTATTTCTCCTCTCTCATCAACAAGGTCCATGGCGCTACTGCTCATTGGATGTTTTTTGTTCTCGCACCATTCTCAATAAACTCTAGAGACTGTTGTGTGAGACAATCCTAGGAGATCAGCAATTTCTGAGAAACTCAAACCACCCCATCTGGCACTAACAATCATTCCAGGGTCAAAGTCACTTAGATTACATTTCTTCCCCATTCTGATGTTTGGTCTGAACAACAACTGAACCTCTTGACCATGTCTGCATGCTTTTATGCATTGAGTTGCTGCCAAATAATTGATTGGAGATTTACTTTAACAAGCAGGTGTACAGTTATACGTAATAATGAGGCCACTGAGTACATAATCCAATTGTTATACTTTGGAAGGACATGGAAAGAAGCTGGCAGCATTCTGTTCCTTCATAGCTTTTACTTATCTATAAAAGAGCCAGATAAATATGCATGGTCCACTTGAACTTCAGTACCCATATCAATTAAAGCAACAACCATTGCACTTTATAGAACAATTGTGATCAATAACCTTTAATCCCAATTAGGTTTTTGTTCACCTCATGGCTCAATATGTTGCTTGTAATCTTAATGAAGAATTACAAAGGTAAAGCTGAAACTTTGTGCATGACGTTAACCTTGATCTCAAAGTGTTTTATTCTCCCTATTTATTCATTAGTGACAGGATATCAGTCGTCTTGTCCCTCTGATGCATCTTTCTCATATCTTTCTGTTGTTTTACACCATTTTCATATGGCTTCTCAATACCTTTCTCTGGATCGCTGCATTGTTGGACAACATTAGGGGCAGTACGGCAGTGTAGTGGTTAGTGCCAACACTTCATGGTGCCAGCAGTCACCTACAGGGTTTTGATTCCCACCACTGTCAGTGAGGAGTTTCAGACTCACAGTGATCATGTGGGTTTTGTCCAGATGTTCTGGTTTCCTCCCAAAGATGTACAATTAGGGTTTGGTTAGGGCTCCCACCACCCAAGCCATGCTCTTTCCTCAGTTCTGCCATCAGGCAGGAGGTGCAGGAGCCTCAGGAACATCAGGCAATTGAACCAGAGGGGCTAACTTCACTCACCCCAACACTGAACTGTTCCCTAAACTCACTTTCAATGACTCTGCATCTTATGCCCTCGATATTTATTACTTAATTATTTCTTCTTACCATTTTTATGTTTATGTACAGTTTGTTGTCTTTTGTACATTGGCTGCTTGTCTGACTTGTTGTGTGCTGCTTTTTATGGATTCTGTTGTGATTTTTTTGTATTTACTGTGAATTGCCTGCAAGAAAAACAATCTCAGGGCTGTATATAGTGACATATATGTATTTTGGTAATAAATTAAACTTGAACTTTGAGGGCACACTATGTGGGTGCCAGAAGTACGGCGATATTTGCAGGCTGCCCCCAGCACATTCCTTGGATTGTGTTAGCCACAGGTACAAAATGACACAGTTTGATCTATGTTTCAATGTTCACGTAACAAATAAAGCTAGTCCTAAAAAACGACCTTCCTACAGTTGTACTTTGATGCCCCAGTGTAAAGTTACAGAGCACACTTTGTAATAACACATACGCTATAAATACAATAATTGGGAACTGTTTTTGCAGCAGGGATACCATAATTGCCGATAATGTGCCCATACATCTACCCAGTGATCCCAGTTGGAAAGTTTGCAAACAAGGTAATAAAATGAAACCAGGATTGAAATCGGTTTTAAGACCTTTCGTTATCCCGTCAAACAGTCAGCCTTTGACTTTTCGTAACAAGGCACACACATGAATGCCTGCGTGTTAGCCAGCGACTGCAGAGCTAATGGTGGCCACACAAATATACCTAAGTGTGAATCACCCAACTGGGAGAACTAGGAAATTGGCAGGGAGGGTGAAAAAGGAGATACAATCCTCTCTTGTTTTTCCAGTATTGCCTATAGTGGATGGAGCAGACTTTTCCAGTTCTAGGGATCATGGATCAACTTTATTCGCCATATACATTTACATGCATTAGGAGTTTGCTGTGCAATACACACAAAATGCTGGAAGAACTCAACATGTCAGGTAGATCCAGAACCCGGATTCCATCCGCCACCAATACCGGTTCCTATGATGCCGGACACCTTCAGACTCGCCTGACCTGCTGAGTTCCCCCAGTATTTTGCATGTGTTGCTTTGGATTTCCAGCATCTGCAGAATCGCTGGTGTTTAGGAATTTGCTGTGGTTTATGGTCAGGGCACAGCATGCAACAAAAAAACAACAACATACACTTATGGAATAAAATGTGCATAAATACATCAATACTACGATACATTTACAATGTAAACAGCATTATAAAAGTGGATAGACACAACAGATTCTGCAGAGAAACACACACAGAATGCTGATGGTCAGACAGTATTGATAAACAGTCAATGTTTTGGGTCGGGACTCATCAGAAAAAGTGGGTTAAAGTGCATATGGTGCAATGCAGTGATGGGATAATAGAAAGGGTTGTGGGGGTTAACTAGAATGGTTGATCTGATTACTTGCTTGGGGAAAGAAACTTCTAAGATGTGGCAAAGTTTTTGTTTTACTAGCCCTATACTCCTTCCTGGAAGGGAGCTTTTGGAAAAGGCAGTTTGCAGGGTGCTGTACACACCTTATGGCAAAAAAAATTTTTTGAAAAATTCTCATAATCAGAATCAATGCTACCAACAAAAATTACTTATTTAAAACCCAGGACAACATCTCGGTTATACTTGCAGTCACTACAGTATTTGTGTTTAATTAGGATACATAAAGAATTAATTCTACCTTAAGACCAGCTTTCAAACAACTGTAATATTTTTCTCTTGACATCCTGGCTAAAGCTACATGGATCCAAGATGCCAGTTTTATAATTAATATCCAGAAGAGATTTGCAGAAAATGATCTAACTAAGACGGACACATGATTTAGATTTTGATTTATAGTACATTGTTTCCTTTTATTGCTAAGCGGCTGATTTGTGTGATTCAAGAAATCAACAACATTGAATAGTAGCCACGCGGGAGAGAGTTACAAGGCAGTCTAACATCACCAGGGGGACTCAGACAAAATTATAAGCCATGAAGAACAGTGCTTAAGCAGTTTATAAGTCACCTGAATCCCAAAGTTAGGTTTATATCCTTGTAATTTTCTCTTAGGTGTTTGTCATTTTGCACAATCAATATACAACAGGGAATAATCCAGTAGGTCTTGCTGCACCATGAGTACGACAATATTTCAGTACGAGAGTTACATTTAAGATTTAAAAGTGTTTCATGTCATTTTCAGTATACAAGTGTAGAGGAGAACAAAACAATTGATACTTTCAATCTGATGCAGCACAAAATGTGTGTGGGGGGAGCTGGGAGGGGCTTTGGAGTTCTAACATTTTACTGCCATTCATTCTTTGGGTCACTCCTCTGTTTTTGTGGATGTTGCAAAGAAAAAGAATTTCAGGATGTATATTGTATGCATTTCTTTGAAACAGCTCAGTAAGGTAAAGATGAAAAATATCACAATAATAAAAATATCACCATCAATATAAATGCACATGATAGCTTATATACATAGATTGATTGTATGTTCATAAAATGATGCTAGATGCAGGACTGTCATATGGTGACTGACAGGAAATAATAAAATATTGGAGGGTGTGAAGCGGTGAGTTAGTTGGTGGAAGTGTTGATCGATCAGTTGATCATTTACTGCGGTATTCGTTTTGCACATAACATTATGAGTTAATGTCAGAGTGATGCGATGGGAAATGAAAGAGAATTTGTCCACGGTTAAGAATGGATTCACTGTCTATGGAATTGTAATAGGTCTTTGTGGCATCAGATTTCACTGTGATTCAGTTTTAATTTATCACTCGTTTATACTAGTTTATTATTAGTTATCAATCATGAAGTAACAACTGCAGTACCCAAAGGTCAATGAGAACCATCAAATCACTTTTCTCTTTCCAATACTGACCAATCAGTGAAGCGTTCTGTTTCTGTAAATCTTTACTTATCATTATCTGGCCAGTTTATTCCATTCTGCATCGCTCCACTCAGTTGTAAAACATCAAAGTAAATTGATATTCAAAAAAGGATTTAGTGCTTTCCCGGTGTAAATGACAAAAAACTCTTCTTGGGCTGGTATCAATTATAACCAATGGTTTGAAACGTCGGTTATAATCGATATCTGTACCCGGCCGGAAGCCCGAGATGAGTATATTTGTTATATTGATATTAATTTTCTTTCAGGAATTTATAGGAAAATGAAAAAATACAACGTAATTTATGAAAAAATATACAAAAAAGACTGACAAACAAACAATGTGTAAAAGAAGGCAAACTCTGCAAATAAAAAGATAAATAATACTGAGAGTTGCAGATTTCTTGAAAGTGAGTCCATAGTCAGTTCAGAGTTGAGGATAGTGATGCTATATATGCTGGTTCAGCAGCACAATAGTTGTAGGGTAATAATTGTTCCTGAACCAGGTGGCATGGGGCCTAAGGCTCCTGTATCTCATTCCCAATAAGAGTAGCAAGAAGACAGCATGGCCTGGATGGAGTAGGTGGGGGGAGGGTTCTTAATGATGGGTGCTACTTTCTCGTGGTAGCACTCCACAGGAATCTACTCAGTGGTGGGGAGGGCTTTGCCTGTGGTGAACAGAGCTGTGACCACCACTTTCTGTAGCCTTTTCCATTCCTAGGCATTGGTGTTTCCATACCTGGGCGTGATGCCATCAGTTAGGATACTCTACACTGTGCATCATGACTAACTAAGTAAAATTCAAGACTCAAAATTATTTACTGTCAAACTCAGTACACATGTGTAAAGGAGAACAAAATGATTGTTAGTCTGGATCTGATGTAGTGTAAAAAAGAGCAAAAAAGCACAAAGAACATTATAACAAATAAAGCTAGAGTTAAAATGCAGATATGGAATAAAATCTGCATAAATACATCAATACTGTCATGGGTTTACAATGTAAACAGCAATATAAAAGTGGATATAAACACAGAAGAATCTACAGATGCTGGAAATCCAGAGGTACACACACAAAATGCTGGAGGAACTCAGCAGGTCAGGAAGCATCAACGGAGAGGAAGAAAGAGCAGGCATTTTGGGTCAGGACCCTTCATCAAAACTCATCAGAAAAAGTGGTTTAAGTGCATATAATGCCATGCAGGTAGAGAAGGTGATGTGCATGTCATGGTGTAAATACCAGAAAACCCAAAACTTTATATTTCACATAGGAACTAGATTGGATTCAGATAGTCACTAAGGCCATATTAAAAAAAAATGAAATAAACACATAAAAATAATGTGGGGTATAAACATGACACATAAGGCAAAACAAATAAAATATGTAAGTATGGAGGGAATAAAGTTAATACAAATTCACCTCGATTCATGTATACGTAACTGATATGTATCACTCAGCAGGCTCCCTTTCCTTGACATCTTCAACTTGATCACACCTATAATCAAGATATTCTTTTATAACCCCAAGTTCTGTTCTCTGAAGGTTGAATGGATAAATACCCCGTTGTGATAATGACAGAACATCTGACACCCCCTCTGATGTTTGTCATGCACTATTAAAGAAAGCCTGAGAGGTATAGAGCTGTACCCAATGTAAGCTGCCGCCTCTGTAATGGAGTGTAAAAGAATTAAAACTGATTAGAGAACACAGAACACTGCAGCACAGTACAGGCCTGTCAGCCCACAATGTGCCAATCTTTTAACCCACTCTTTGGATTAATCTGACCTTTCCCTCCTGCGTAGTCCTCCATTTGTCTATCACTCATGTGTCTGTCTAAGAGTTTCCTGGAACTCCCTACGGATTCACTTTCAAGGATTTGATGACTCACACCACCAGTAATATTTGTTGATTGATTAATATTTTTCGTATTTGCATTGTTGGTCTTTTGCATGTTGGTTTGAGCATAGTTTTCATTGATTCTATTGTATTTCTTTATTCTACAGTGAATCTGTGAATGCCTGCAAGCAAATGAATCTCCAGGTAAGTATATGGTGACAAGTACATACTTTGTTAATGAATTTTCTTTAAATTTTGAATTAACGTATCTGCCCCGACCACCACCCTTGGCAGAGCAGTCTACTCACTCACTACATTCTCCGTTAAAAAAAACTTAACTGATACCCGTTCACTATACTTTCTTCCAATCACCTTAAAATTATGCCTCTTTGTAACAGCCATTTCTGTGCTGGGAAAAAGTCTCTGGCAATTTATTTGATCTATGCTGCTAATCCTCCTCTACACATCTATCAAGTCACCTCTCATCCTCCTTCATCCAAAGAGAAAAGCCCCATCTTGCTCACAATTATACCTCTAAACTACAATAAACTACCTTCACATTTGTTTCAATGAGGTCACTCAAGGTGGTTGTCTGAGAGGGAAAAAAAGATCTAATTTGGCTTTTATGACACTGATCAACAGAAAAAGACTCTTCTGAGTCAAAGTAAAAACAGATCTCTACAAAGTGATCTAAATTAATTAGAAATATCAAACACAAAATAAATGATTGCATAAATATTCGCCCCCTTTAATATAACACACCAAATCATCACCATTGCAGCCCATTGGTTTTAGAAGTTGCATAATTAATTAAATGGAGATCACCATCTGCATTCAAGGTGTTTCAATTGACTGTAGTAAAAATACACCTGTATCTGGAAAGTCCAGCTGCTGGTGAGTTAGTATCCTGGCAAAAACTACACCGTGAAGACAAAAGGACATTCCAAGCAACTCTGTGAAAATGTTATTGAAAAGCACAAATCAGGAGACGGATACAAGAATATTTCCAAGTCACTGAATAGCCATTAAAGTACAATTAAGAAAATCATCACAAAATTGAAAGAAGCAGTCACAGCTGTAAATCTGCCTGGAGCAGGCCGTCCTCAAATTTTGAGTGACTGTGCAAGAAGAGGACCAAGTGAGGGAGGCCACCATGAGACGTATGACAACTCTGGAGGAGTTACAAGCTTCAGTGGCTGAGATGGGAGAGACTGTGCATACAACTACTGTTGCCTAGGTGCTTCACCAGTCGCATTTTAATGGGAGAATGGCAAAGAGAAAGCTACTGTTGAGAAAAAAACTCACCGTGAAGTTTTCAGATTTTGCAAGAAGGCATTTGGGAGACTGAAGTCAGCTGAAATAATGTTCTATGGTCTGATGAAACCAAAATTGAGTTTTTTGGCTCTTGGCATAAGCCAAACACCTCACATCATCAAAAACTCACCGCCCTACAGTGAAGCATGGTGGTGGCTGCCTCAAGCTGTGGGGATGCTTCACTGCAGCAGGCCCTGGAAGGCTTGTGAAGGTAGAGGGTAAAATGAATGCAGCAAAATACATGGAAATCCTGGAGGAAAACCTGATGCAATCTGCAAGAGAACTGTGACTTGGGAGAGAAGATTTGCTTTCCAGCAAGATAATGACCCCAAGCATAAAGCCAGAACTACACAGGAATGGCTTAAGAACAACAAAGTTAATATCCTGGAGTAGCCAAGTCAGAGTCCAGACTTCAATCCCATTGAGAATTTGTGACTGGACTTGAACAGGGCTGTTCACTCACGATTCCCATGCAATCTGACAGGGCTTGAGCAGTTTTATAAAGAAGAATGGAGAAAAATTGCAGTGTCCAGATGTGCAAAACTGATAGAGACCTATCCACACAGACTCAAGGCTGTAATTGCTGTCAGTTACATTTACTAAATGCTGACTTGAAGGGGGTAGTAATGTTTTTAATATCTATGATAATTTTAGACCTATTTGTAGAATTCTGTGTCAAAAACATCAAATTAAATCTGTTGTGACTTTATGTTGTAAAACAATAAAACATGAAAACTCCCAAGGAGGTGAATTTTTTTTTTAAATCGGCACTGTAGGTTACAAAGTATTCTCAGGACAGAATGTAACCTACCCAGTCTGAAACTGCACAAATGTCTCAATAAATCACAAAATTGTCTCACACTTGACAAACCTGCCTCAATGATCAACGTAAAGGCGAGAATTTCATTCTGAAGTGACCATGGTGAAGAAAATCACATCTCCATCCTTAGTTTCACTGAGGTGAGCGGCAAAGTGCTCACTTTTTAATCATGCAAGCTTTTCTCACTGAGATTGGGTTAAACTAGATCTAGGGATCGTGGGTTAAGGGTGAACGGTGAAATGATCTAGGGGACCATGAAGTGGATCTACTGTACTTCACTCAGAGGGTGGTGAGAGTGTGAAGTGAGCTGACAGTGGACGTGGTGGATGTAGTTTTGATTTTAGCATTTAGAAGAAATTTGAATAAGTGCATATTGGGAGGGCTCTGGAGTACTATGATCCAGATGCAGATTGATGGGACCAGGCAGATTAGTGGTTTGGCATGGACTAAATGGGCCAAAGGGCCTGTTTCTGTGCTGTACTGTTCTATGACTCTGGATTTTTTTTTATTCACAACCTTAATAAGTTTGAAATAAAGACACGTGTAACTGCAATTGGAAATGTCTGGCAAGAAAACAATGTTTTGTGAAAAGCTACTAAATTTCCATCAATTAATGGATAAGAACATAATTATATCAGATGCCACTGGTACGATATGACAGCCAAAGCTTGTTCATTTATCGCAAAGAACAGTACAAAACTAATGCTTCCACCCAGCAGGGTGTCCATGTTCTGCTGAAAGTTTACACACAAGTCTGCAGAGTTGCAAACTGTGCAGCCAGAGCTAGCAATGAAGAGCAACACAAGAAAGAACACTGACTGGCCTCTTTATTCGCTACAGGAGGTAACTAATAATGTGGCCGCTAAGGGTAGTACCTCTGTATGTTCATGGTCTTCTACTTTAGTAGTCCATCCACTTCAAGGTTTGACATGTTGCATATTCAGAGATGATCTTCTGCACACCACTATTGTAATGCGTGGTTATTTGTGTTACCGTTGCCTTCCTGTTAGCTGAACCATTCTGGCCATTCTTCTCTGACTTCTCTCATTCACAAGGCATTTTCATCCACAGAATGGCCTCTCACTGGATTTTTTTTTGTTTATTGCACTATTCTCTGTAAAACCTAGAACAGGGGTTCTTAACCTTTATGAGCCTTATCATTAAGTGAGGGGTCCATGGACCCAGGTTGGGAACCCCTCCTCTGGACTGTTGTGCATGAAAATCCAAGGAGGTCACCAGTTTCTGAGATACTTAAACCATCCCATCTGACACCAAATATCATTCTACAGTCAAAGTCACTTAGATCACATTTCTTCACCATTCTAATGTTTAGTCTGAACAATAACTGAACCTCTTGACCATGTCTGCATGTTTTTATGCATTGAGTTGCTGCCACATGACTGGCTGAGGGGATGTTTGCATTAACAAGCAGGTGTACCTAATAAGGTGGCTACTGAGTGTAAGAAAAACTTTCTACGAAGTACTTTCTTTCTGGTTGCATTAATAATGTGCTTGTTTTAACGTTCACAGCCCTGAGATCCTCATGGACTTATAACTGCAATAAACTGCCACATTTTTGGCATTTTTCTCAAAGCAGTTGTTAGTGATTTAATTGTGGAACTGAACCCACATATTTTCATTCAGGACTCTGACAGAGAGCTCAATCAAAGAACTCTATGTTGCAATGCTTTTAATTGGAAAGGGGAGATATAAAGAGCTTATTCAATGAATGACAAAACTTTCCATTCTACATTGCTATGACATGTAATGAATAGTAATTAGGTGTGCTCAAAAATTATCTGCAGAATAATATTATGTTAAAAAAATTATCGGTTGCCTGTCTAGAGAAACCGGTCACTCATTCATTAGAACTGAACAGAATCAGGTTTAATATTACTGGCATGAAATTTGTTGTTTGGCGGTAGCTGTACATTGCAATGCATAAGAAAAAATATTATACTGTACATATTTTTCATTGTAATTTATTGTTTCCAAAACATTATGTATTGCAATGTACTGCTGCCATTCCACAACATGGCAATATTACACCTGATTCTGATATATTAAAATACTAAATTAAATTAAATGCAAGAGAAGAGCAAAAAATAGAAAAAAAAAAGTGATGTGGTGTTCATGGGTTTACTGTTCATTCAGAAATCTGATGGAAGCTGTTCCTGAATCGTTGAGTGTGTCTTCAGGCTCTTGTACATCTTCCTTCATGGTAGCAATGAGCAAATGGCATGTCCTAGTGAAGACGGTCCTACATGAGGCACCGCCTTTTGAAGATGTTCTGGATGCTAGGGAGGCTAGTGCCCATGATGGAGCTGAATGAGTTTATGACTTCCCACAGTTTTTTCCGATCCTGTGCAGTGACATCTCCATATGCACTTTACCTCTCTACAATAACAACCTAACACCCATTCTAAATTGTCCCCAAGCTTCGAACTGAATGTTGTATTAAAGGCTCCATATCATGCCTGAGTTTCGTTCTCTTCTGCTTCACAGGAAAATGGATCGCTTACACATATGGGTGTCAGGGTCAAGCCACAGTTAGCATAGTACCATTACAACACCAGTTCTAACATCCCATTTCTGTCTGTACTCTCCGTAACTGTGTGGGTCCCCTCTGAATGCTCCAGTACCCTCCCAGATGCCAAAGACGCAAGGCTTCGGCGTAGTGAGTTGTGGACATGTTATGTTGGTGCCGGAAGTGTAGTGACACCTGCTGCCTACCCCCAGCACAATTCACATTGACTTGATTCGACACAAATGATGCATTATAATCAGAATCAGGTTTAACATGACTGGCATATGTCATGGAATTTGTTGTTTTGTGGCAGCAGTACATTGCAATACCACATGAAAAAACATGTGTACAGTAAGAAATATATATAGTATTCACATATATAATTAAATTAAACAGTGCAAAATAAACAGAAATAAATAGTGAGGCACTTCACTATATGTATTGATGCACATGTGCCGAATAATAATAATCTAATTGAATCGAATCTAATCTATGGCACAACTGACAGGGGGAAAGTTAACACTGTATTCCAGTAGCCTCTTGAAAAGAATACAAACTGGAAACAATGTTCTTAGTGAGGTTTTCCCTCTGATACTTGATATCTCTTTCTGTGTGAAAGCATTGTGACATTGTTTCAAGTTGATTTGTCCTCCTTAATAATTCAGTACTCTTTCTTGGCAATTTAAGTCGCAGTGGTGGTGATGGTTTGATAATCGCTACTGTGAAGCACCTTGAAGCGTTTTGCTACATTAAGGATGCTTGATGCATGCAATTTTTTTTTACACAGACGAACCGTACTTTCCATTAGTTGAGTTCCATCACCAACCCATCAACAGTACCTCACTCTTTTTAAACACAGATTCTGCAGATGCTGGAAATCCAGAGAAGCACACACAAAATGCTGGAGGAACTCAGCAGGTCAGGCAGCAATAGGGAGATAAATAAACATTAAACCCCACCCACCTGGCTTCATCTACCATCTTCTAGCTTGTCCTCCTTCCCCACCCACCATTTGTTATTCTGGCATCTTCCCCCTTCCTTTCCAGTCATGATAAAAGGGTCTTGGCCTGAAATGTATATTCCACTCTATGGATGCTGCCTAACCTGTGAAGTTCCTCCAGCATTTTGTGTGCGTTGCTTTGGATTAACAGCGTTTGTAGAATCTCGTCTGCTTGTGATTCACATTTTCCCTTACCTCAGGCCATATTTTCATGTTGAAATTTCAGGTTGGAATCAGTCTGCCTATTAGTTACGGAACCAAGCAATCAAATACCAAATCACAGTACCACTTCACAAAGGGTGCTGCCGTGGCACTATCACAGCTCAGGAATTACAGAGCTCGGAGTTGAATTCCAACACCATCTGTAGGAAACCTGAATGTTCTCCCAGTGAAACATGTGGGTTTCCTTTGGGTGCCTCAGTTCCCTCCCACAGTCCAGAGATATAACAGTTAGTAGGTTAATTGGTCATTGTAAATTGGCCTGCGATTAGGCTAGGGTTAAATCGGTGGGTTGCTGGGTGGTACAGCTTGTTGGGCCGGAAAGGCCAGTTCACCACTGCATCTCAACATAAAATAAAATGTCTGTTTCACTGGCGGGCTGCAGCAATACCAAACACCCAGAAGCCGAAGTCAAACAAACATAATAAACTATAAAGCATATCAAGTCTAGCTTAGCCGTAGCACTCTTGCCTGTCGATCAGAAGCACATGGTTTCAAGTACCATACCAGGATTTAAGGACATAATCCAGGCTCACATTATGCTGGATGAACCATGCACTGCTGGAGTACTATTCCAGATAAGACGATGCTAGATACCTCCATTTTCCATGCAGCTGGATTCAGAGGTCCCATAGCTTTAGCTGAAAAAGGACAGAGAAATTCTTCCACTGTCCTGAATGACATTTTTTTCAACCACTACTCTCAGGTTTGGTGTAGCATCCTCTCACAATATACAAAAGGTGGAGCAGTTCAAAAATTCCACCTTCCCGAGAATGTACTGGTGCAATTCCACACTGCCATCATTGAGAGCATCCTCACATCGACCATTACGGTCTGGTTTGGTGCAACATCTTCTCACTATAAACAAAAACTTCAGTCAGCAGAAAAGGTCATTGGCAGCAGAACTTGTATGCTTCCGCCACAAAGAAACAGGCAGGAAAAATCTTTGAGGATACCAGAAACCCAGCAAACAGATTTTTAAAAAAGCTCCCTTTTGTAAAGTGCTATAGGGCTATTAAAACAAAAACTTCACACCATCTTTCTCATCCCAAGCAGTTAATCTGATCAACCCCACAACCCCCCTTTCTATTACCCCTGTCACTTGTATACTTTAAACCATTTTTAAAATGCTGTTTACATTGTAAATACATGTGTGTATTTATGCCTATTTTATTCCATATCTGTACTTTAACTTCTAAGTTTATTTTTTGTGTAAAATTATTTATTCATAAGCATTAAATGTTGTTTACATTGCAAGTTGTGCCAACATTCCACAGCAAATTCCTACATATTTAAATGCATATGGTGAATAAAGTTGATCTTAAATCCTTTAGATCAGTATTGATGGCTAGTTGCTCGTCTTCTTGGTACTTGTGGTACCTTGTCTGTAAAAATTGGCTTTTGGGTAACCATGGTAATTAAGGTTGCATAAATTTGCCTGTTGCAGCTGCTGAGAGAGGCTGGAGGTGGTGTGGCACAGTGGGTGTCCATGCTGTGTTTAGGTCTGGTCCCTCCTATCCGTACTGCCCTCCAGTGTTTGCTCCGTGGAAGATAAGTTGGATTGCATTTGTTTGTAGCTGCACTAGTGTGAGATGAGGAACTGCTGCAGCTTGTTCTTGCAGAAAACGTGGCTCCAAGACAATATTGCATGCACCCCATCAATCAACCGGCCATGACACTCAGGAACTTGGCCTGTATTATTATTATTATGCTTGTGACTATGTTTCATTGCTATCGTAACTATACGTGCTAGATGTGCCTTATGCTGTATGTGCTTTTTACTGTTGGTACTGTGTTTTTGTAACTCAGGCCAGGTGGAATGTTGCTTTTCCAAACTAGAATGAACAAAGTTTTATGACGACAATAATGGCAGATATCAATCTTGAACAGTTATACTTAGTGGGAAAATTTGAAGGCAAAAAGGTCTCAAAATGTCAGTGACAGTGACATACTCTGATTAGGAATTCTGAGGCTGCATCATTCTGGTGACTCATCTTCTTCACGTGTTATCCTTCATGTCAGACATCCACGGATAGAACATGTGGGCTTTTATTAAGGTCATAACCCCCACTCCCACCACTGAGGTTTCGTCACTAGGACAGCGAGCTGGTTACTGTTTCACTGTGCTGTGCACTTTGAATTTTATATTTTAACTTTAGAATTGTAGAAACTAATATAAACTGTAGATTTTATTAATTTATTTGTGATAGGATTGTATTTTATGTGCTGTGTATGATATATGTTTTATGGATGCAGAAGCTGCACCACCCCTCTGCTTAAGATTAACTTCCAGTACTTAAATGGAAAGGAAAATGAAGTAATTGTTACTCCTGATCCAATGCACCACAAAAAAAACACAATAAGATAAAAAACACAATAGTAATAAAAACCACTGTAAATATAAATACATCAGATAATTTATATACATTGATTGATTGTATACCCATAAAGGGATGCTAGTTACAGGAATATCTGTACATAAGGTGACTGATAAAGTAGTGGTGTTTGGGGATGTGGAGGGGTGGGTTAGTAGGTGGAGGTGTCAATCAGCCTCACTGCTTTGGGAAAGTAATTGTTTTTGAGTCTGGTGATCCTGGCATGGATGCTACGTAGCCTCCTCCCTGATGGGAGTGGGACAAACGGTCCATGAGCAGGGTGGGTGGGATTCTTCATGATGTTACTGACCCTTTTCTGGCACATTTATGAATATATATTCCGAGGAGCTCTCATAAGTCTAGTTTGGAGGAGGTTGGAAGGAAAGCAAGGACAGACCACAAAGCTATGAGAACATGAAGGCTTTTCAGGTTGTTGAGAGCACAGGATACAATGAGCACACTGGAATTCAGGGTGGGATACATTACTAATTGCTAGAGGTTGGAACATTTATATTAAGTTAAAAATGAAAAGATGTTTCAAGCTGTATGTTTACAAACACACCACAGAATCAGGATTATTATCACTGACAGAGTCGAGAAATTCATTGCTTTACAGCAGAAGAACAGTGCATTCCATAAGAAGTACTTTGAACTATAAATAACTAGGTAGATGGAAATAAAGAGATAAATAGATAGACAGGGAGACAATCAGATAGATGGATAGAGCAAAGTAGGAGTAGCAAGGTCCTTTAGAAGAAATGTCAAACAACTATCCTTTTACAAATGCCCTTAATAAAAAGTGAAATACAGATAATCATTGATGCACAAGGCAGAGGAGTCAATGAGTATGGGTGTGCAGTTCTGCAGGTGATCACCTCTGCAAACTTCCTGAATATCTTGACGAATGCTGAAGTATGTCAGCACTCATAAAGTTGGTGAGTAATTGAAGCCCCGGGTTAAGGAAGACTATCCAAACGTAGCGATGGTAGGGGGGTAATGGAGAGGAAGAGAAGACATTAAGCCATGACAGGTTGGGGCTTCTGCAGCTTTAGGCGGTGCAGGCTTGATTTACCAGGATGCTGCCCGGATTAGGAGCGCATATTTTATGATGAAAGGTTGAGCGAATTTGGTCTTTTCTCTGAATCAGAACCAGGTTTTCTATCACTAGTGTATGTTGCAAAATTTGTTATTTTGTGGCAGCAGTACATTGCAATACATAATAATGAAAATTACAAATTACAATAAGAAGCATATAGAAACTAAATGAACTAAGTAGTAAAAAAGAGTCAAAAAAAGAAACAAAATAGTGAGGTAGTGTTCATGGGTTCATTGTCTATTCAGAAATCCAACGCTGGAGGAGAAGATGCTATTCCTAAAAAGTTGAGTCTATGTCTTCAGGTTCCTGTACCTCATCCCTGATGGTAGCAATGAGGAGAGGGCAGGCCTTGGGTGATGGGGGTCCTTAATGATGAATGCCACCTTTTTGAGGCATCACCTATTGAAGGTGTCCTCAATGCTGGGGAAGCTAGTGTCCATGATGGAGGTGACAGTAATCTGCAGCTTTTTCTGATCCTGTGCAGTGCTCCCTCAGTACCGGTGACACCAGTTGTCACTCCGTACCAGTGATATCAGTGAATATCTCCATATCGGTGGTCCCTCCTTATCAGCTTATTTAAAAGATGCATTTAGAACTTTGTTGGAAGAAAACAAGAAAGGCCAAAGTACTGGTTCTTGATCTACTCAAATTAGTGTAAACATAATTGTTTCAATGCTTAGCTACACCAGACCCACAGCCCAAATACTGCATTCAAGCTTGGACACGCATCCATTCAGCAATGGGACTGAAGCCCAGAACTTTATGAACCATGCTGAAAGAACTGTGTTTAAAGCTGCCACACAAGTTGATAGGGAGGTTAAGACACATAGTGTGTTGGCTTTCATTTGTCAGGGAATGGAATTCAAGAATTGCAAGGTAATAGTGCAGCTCTATAAGCTCCTGATTAGACCACACTTGGAGTATTACTTTCAGTTCCTGTCTACTCATTACAGGAAGTAGGTAGAAGCTTTAGAAAAGACACCAGCATGCTGCCTGGATTAGAGAGCATATCTTCTGTGGATAGTCTGAGCGAGTTAGAGCTTTTCCCTTTGGAGTGAAGGAGGATGAGAAGTGACTTGATATGGGTGTACAAGATGATAAGAGGCATAGATTGAGTGGACAGTCAGAGACTTTTTCCCAGGGTGGAAATGACTAATACATGGGGCATGATTTATTTAGAGATTCAGCATGGAAATCCTTCCAACCCTTTGGGCTGCGCTACCCAACAAACCCCACCCCCAACAACCCTGATTTAACCCTAATGTAATCACGGGACAATTTGTTTTTTGTCTTTGGACTGTGGGAATAAACCAGGGCAAATCCACGCATTCCAAAAAGAGGATGTACAGACTCCTTACAGAGGATGCTGGGATTGAATCCTAAACTCTGACAGCCCAAACTGCAATAGTTTTGTGCTAACCACCAGGCCATGAGGCACCCTTATGGCCTTTAAGTTTAAGGTGATTGGAAGAAATTATATGGGGATGTCAGAGGTGAGCTTTTTACAGAGAGAGAGTGGTGGGAGCATGGAATGTGCTGCCAAGAATGGAGGTACAGGTAGATACATTAGGGACATATAAGAGGCTCTCAGGCATGTGGATGATTGCAAAATGGTGGGCAATGTGAGTGGGGTAAGATTGAGTTGCGGTCAGTACAATATTGTGGGCTGAAGGGCCTGTACTGGACTCTCAGATATTTTGGCTGAACTTGGTGGATAGTCTAATGCAAACAGACTCTAACAGACAGACTATGAGCTTCTAAAGAAAAAAATGTCGAGTAACTATTCTTATATAGTTATACCTTATACATTTTGCCTTTATTTTCCTCCCACTTCCCTCTTCTTCATTTCCCCACTCTGGCCCCTCATCTCTTCACCGCACCTGCCTATTACTGCCCCCTGTGCCCCTCCCTTTTCCCCTTCTCCAATAATCCATTCTCCTCTCTTACCAGATTCCTTCTTTTCCAGCACTTCACCTTCCCCACCAACCTGGCTTCACCTATCACCTTCCAGCTAGCCACCTTCCCCTCCCGCCCCCACCTCCCCCACCAACTCTTTATTCTGGTGCCTTCCTCTTTCAGTTTCACTTCTGAAGAAGGGTCTTGGCCCAAAATGTCGACTGTTTGTTCATTTCAATAGATGCTACCTGACTTGCTGAGCTCAACCACCATTTGGTGTATGTTGAACAGGATTTCTAGAATCTGCAGGATCTCTTGTGTTTATGCGGAAGATTTGCAAATTATGCAAATTGTAGTTTCTTATTTTAAATTAAACTGCATTTTTTTAGACCCTGAGAAATGACTTCACAAAACTGGAATGCAAAATAGAGACAGTTTTTTGAACATCTTCACTGTCCTTATGGGTCCAGAAAGACACCTCTTTTCATTGATGTCCCTGAAACTAAGTTGAAGAATGGAGGAAGAGTAAAAGATAATATGAACTAAGGATTAAACACAATGACTAGACATAAGAAGTAGGCTTTGAGTTTGAGAAGAAGTAGGAGGAAGGGAGGGCTAAGGAAGGTAGACTTTTCTAGAGTTTTGAGGTATAAGTGAGTCCAGAACTAGGCCATTTGGTCCATCAAGTCTGCTCTGCCATATCATCATGACAGAGCCATTTCTCCCTCAACCCCAATCTCTTGCCTTCTTCCTGTATCCCTTCAAGGCCCGAATAATCAAGAATCTATCAACCTTTGCCTTAAATATACCCAAAGACTTCACCTGCTGTGGCAATGAATTCCACAGATTTATCACCCCCTGGCTAAAGAAATTCTTCCTCATCTCCATTCTAAGTGGATGTCCCTCTATGCTGAGGCTGTGTTCTCTGGTCTTAGACTCCCCCACCCCTCCAAATCTACTTTATCGAGGCCTTTAAATATCTGATAGTTTTCAATGAGATCTCCCCTCATACTTTTGAATTCCAGTGATTCCAGACACAGAGCCATCAAACGCTCCTCATATGACAAGCCTTTCAATCTCAGAATCATTTTTGTGAACCCACTGTGAACACGTCCACATTATGGGATGTGGGTTATGTTCCTAGAAAATGGGCTGTATCTCAAAGTCACATAATCCGCATGTGCTTGAAGAAATATGAATTGGAAAAAAAAACCCTTATATTGATTGATATACTTTCATGAATGGATTTTATTCCGTATCTCAAAATTCTGGTTAGCAATCTGAGAATTTTCTGCATTTCATTTAGTGAGAATTTCTGTAAAGCCCAACATGGGGGTTACTTGCACTGGGGATAATGCGTCATAGTTTCAACCTCAGTAGCACAAAAGGATGTGGCAAAATGTGCTTGATGCCTCAGCAGAGCAAGGAGGAGGAAGATGCTTTGGTTCCTTTGAAATTCTACTAAGGTTCATTGTGGTTTTGCTTGTAACCAAGTAGTGGTGAGGGTGGGGAGAATATTGCTATTGTACCTGAAGAGACATTAACAATAATTTGAGCGAGCTAAGGCATTTCTCTAGAGCAAAGGCGGATGAGATGACACTTAGCAGAGACAGAAGCTTTTCCTTGGAGTGGAAATGGCTAATACAAGGGACCATAATTTTAAGGTGGTTGAAGGAAAGTATGGGGTGACGTTAGAGGTGCTTTTCAGCACTGAGACTGGTGAGTGCATGGAACACTTTGCCAAGGGTGGTGGTGGAGGCAAATACATTAGAGACTTTTAAGAATCTCTTAAAAAGGCACAAGGATGATAAAAAAAAAATGAAGGGCTATGTAGGAAGGAAGGGTTAGATTGATCTTAGAGCAGGTTAAAGGGTCCGCACAACATTATGGGCCAAAGGATCTGTACTATGCTGTAATGTTCCAACTTAACCATTTACGCTCAATACAAACACAAGTATCAGAACTGAAACACGTGTTGCATCACGGCAGGGACCAGCACATCAGGATTTTGTTTGTCTTTCCAATATGATAATGCTTTGAAATTTTGTAGATAATGTGTGTTAAAATAATTCTCTGTTAAGTAACTCTAGGACTCAAAGGGAGTCGAGCTTAACAATTCACTGCCATACTATGAGATTTGTTTTAGCAAAGTGAAATTGTCGCAGTCCTGATCGTGTTGTTGCAATGTGAAAGGTTTTCAGAAGGAGCTTTTGTGGAATAGCTGAGGTCTGACTGGTCCATGATCCTGCTCCACCTCCACCCATCCCCACAGGGCTGTCGATGCCACATCAGCTCAGGTTTCATTTTCTTTAGCTTCCACTTCTTTGGGGTATAGGAAATGTTCACAAACTTAGCCATCACTAAAGCAATAATATTAGTTCTGAGAGAAAGGAGACATTCTGGCAACACGAAGGCAATTGGAGAAACTTAAATAGTGTAGTGTAGGGGCAACACCCTGGGAATTCAGTTGGAATTCACTTACTATAATCACACATTAGGAGCATTTGATAGATGTGGGGTGGCATGGTGCCTAGTGGTTAGCGCAACTCTTTACAGTACCAATGACCCCGGTTCAAATCCCACCTCTGTCTGTGAGGAATTTGTACATTCTTCCTTTGACTGCTTGGGTTTCCTCCAGGCGCTCCAGTCTCCTCCCACATTCCAAAGACGTATCAGCTGATCATTGAAAATTGCCCTGTGATTAGGCTAGGATTAAGTTGGGGAACTGCTGGGCGGCGTGGCTGGTTTAAAGGGCTAGAAGGCCACGCTGTCTCTCACAAAATGAAAAGATGTCATATAGTCTCTGACAATCAACTCCAGCACCTGGCCACCTGAGCTTCTAAGCCCAGCAGAACCACTCCTACTGCCAGGAGAAGGAACAAAGTTGGGTTACTGGCACCTTAAAACCAGTGGTTTTGGGCAGATGGGGCATAGTTGGCAGCTCGTTGGTGAGAAGGAAAACTCTGATCTTAAACTTCTGCTACCTTGTGGCTATACCCACTCACGGTTAAGGCTTCCTGAGGGAAAAATCTGGAGCTGGAGGACCCAATGCAGTTCTATGCTGAGTTCAACGCTGACAGGCAATTCCTGTAACGCCACTGGTGCCAAAATGCATCAAGTCTCTGCTGTTCCTTGGGACTCATCAGTGGTGTGGAAATGGGGAGCCTGCTACATGGGCAACAGCTTGCTCTCCATATCATACTGCCCTGGCTTGCATATTGACTGATGGTGCTATGTGGACATCTAGCACGCAATATCCATGGTCAACCCCGACTAACCTAGGGCCTCCATACAGACCACTTCATTACACAGTGCAATGAGGTGGAACAAGGAAAAACAATAACAGAATGCAGAATAAAATGTAATAACTACAGAGAAAGGAAGATATGGTTCAGGTGAACAATACAATGTAAAATCATAATGGAGCAGACTGTGAGGTCAAGAGGCTGTACGAGGAAACCATTTAGCAGTCTTATAACAAATTTATCATAACTTGTTCAGGATGGGACCAAAAGAATTTTACACATTGAAATTAATTATTCACTATTATAGATGAAAAATCATTTCCACTAAATGCATTAATATGAATATACTGGAAGACAGTGAAAAAGGAAAATTATTGTGTGGTATTAATATCACAACTATTTTTGGCAATCTATTTTAAATGTAGTATTTTTTCAATAATGTGAAAGCTAAACACTATTTAATAATGAAAGCTGAATACTAATTTAACTTTTTTAGGCACTGAATTTTCTGTCATGTCTGTTACACATCTTTATGGGTAGTTTTTCATTGATTCTATTGTATTTCTCTGCTCTAACATGAACACCTGCAAGAAAATGAATCTCTAAGTATAGTTGTCCAGGGAGTGGGGCTGAGGAGGGGGAAGAAACAGGATCATCCGTGATTGAATGGTGGAGTAGACTTGATAGGCCAAATGGCCTAATTCTGCTCCTCTGTCTTATACATACTTGGATCGCATCCAGGATATCTTTAAGGAGCGGTATCTCATAAGGCAGTGTCCATCACTGATGACCCCCACCACCCAGGACATGCCCTTTTCTCACTGTTATAGAAGCCTGAAGACACACATTCTGCATTTCAGGAACAACTTCTTCTCTTCTGCCATCCAATTTCTGAATGGTCACTGAACCCATGAATACTACCATTCTACTTTTAATATTTCTATTTTTTGTACTACTTATCTAATTTAACCATATATATTCAATTACTGTAATCCTGTCTTTCTTTCTAAAATCATGTATTGCATTGTACTGCTGCCGCAAAGTTAACAAAATTTCACAACATATGCATGCCATATGAAACCTGATTCTGATCCTGAACTTTGTTCTTGTATGTACATCGATATAGGGATGGATGAAGAGGTAAATCTTGTACTTAACCTAGTGCTCATCCACTTGAATACTTCTTCTTTTGAAACATTAAATATTATAATGTCTGCTTCAAACAAGTTGTGGCTCTATCTTCATGTAAAATACAACCCAAGGTACTCATTCATTTCAGAAGGAATATCTTAAACAACATTGCCTAAACAGACAGGTATATTATCATATACATATGTAAAGGCAAGTAATTATTTTCTTTGAGTATTTCTGAAAAACATATTTGGAACATAGCTTTGGAGTATGACAAATAACTTAAGCTGAATGTAAATTTGAGAAAAAAGCTATCAACTTTCAAATTGTCAAACCCAAAATTGTTTTTATATCAACAATGACAGCTATATGTTCAACTACAGTTTAAAAGTTATACATTAATAAAATGATGGATGAGAGATTTGCTCACATAACTGCAGTAATCCAAAAGTTACATTCATCTCTGAAGTGGCATTAAGATGCCAAACTATATGCATGTTGAATAACTGCAGGCACACCAGAACACTCAAATTGAACACATTTTGAAATTTGACACTCACATTATGGTTTAAAACCCCAGGTAACAATGACATATTTTCATGCATTCAAGCCTCAAAGATTGGTTTCTGATTACAACATTGGATCTGTACAGAATCAACACTGACACATTTGAGAAGAGCACCGAGATCAAATGCTGACTGGAAAGGGCGAGAGCTAGCAGAACTTGCTTGGATCATAACAGGTAATCTCATCAATTACTTTAGCAAAATTCCTCATCCATTTAAGAGTTTCCTCTTACAGTCATTATACCTATTTTCATTAATTTCCTCAATGATCTTCAAAGTAAATTTGAATTCTGGTGACGTTAATACACTTTTGTGCATAGAATCTGTGCAATAGATGGATTCTTAATTTATCCCTCCATTATTGTCTTGGACCCCAGCTGCAGTATACTGCTGTTATTAAAGTTCAAAGTAAGTATATGTCACCATATACTGCCCTGAGATTCATTTTCTTGCAGGCATTCACAGTAGATAAAAGAAATACAATAGAATCAATGAAAAACTACATATGAACAACCAATTTGCAGGAGACAAACTGTGCAAATAAAATAAATAAGTAATAAATAATTTTGAGGCTATCAAATATTACCTAAATAACCAATTCCATTCCATACTATCAAAATAGAAATTAATATATATATATATTAAAATTAAAAGTGCAGAATTTATTAAATACAAGAGATTCTGCAGATGTTGGAATTATTAAAATATTTTTTCACGTTCAATCATGTCTTTGCTCTAAACAAAAATGTACATAACTATATTCCCTTGCTGAATTACTCCTGGTAGCAAGCACTTGCTTTAAGCAATTGGAAACATGACAAATTTAATAAACTCTGTCAAGGCTAATGTAACAGTTCCCCAGTAGACCACAATTTATTGATAATATTGTCATTGTCCGTAGATCTACTACTTATGGTTTTGATCCTACCAAGCAGTTTTTAAATTTTGTGATTTTTGCGTGATTGAAAATTACAAATTAATATTGTCGATTCTTGCCAGGTTAAATTGGTTAATCCGGCATTAAATCATGTCACAAAATGGGTACCTCTCAAATACAGCACAGCAATATGAGAGAAATTAGAACTGCTACGGCCATTTGGCAAGCAGACCAACTCCTAAGCCTGGACACTCACATGATCCGCTCAATAGAAATATCTCATGCTAAAAATCAGACAAAAAGCCCTCTTTAAAAAAAGATCTATTGCTGAAAAATTTTCAAGCATCACTTACACATTTAAGTTCAACATTAAGAATAAGATTTATGACGTCTAGATTAGAGGATTCAAGATTGCTTAATATTATTTCCAGTACACAAGTGTACAGGAGAATGAAAGAACTCTTCATTCCCACTTTCCCACCCAACTTACCCCACACCCAGTAGAATATACTGCTGGTTTCAAGCCAAAAGTTTCTGAAACACAATTTTAGTAGATGTCTATATTTTAATTTTTGGATATTTTCCTGCTTTTATTTCATGGTCTTACATTCTGTGTAATTCAGTGGATGAGAGCAAATCTTATTATTATTCAAGAGCTGAGTTTTACAGTGGACAGAGTATTTCACATGAAATAAAATCACTGTACTCAGTAAATTGCTCTAATAACAAAAAAATACTACAAGAGCACAAGTCCCATGCACTAAGAGGTTCAGACATGAACAACGAACCTCTTACTTACGTGTGGAATAGGCATTTTATTTAAAGGATGCTATACTTTGTACCAGATCTTGCAATTTATTGTTAAGGATTTTCAAAATTTACCGCAACCTAACATACATCTAACCACACTTCCTATCAGAAACCGTATTTGGGAAATTAATTTTGTTCACAAGCAAGCAGGATGCTGCTTTTCATAAACATCAACTGTTGAAAATCCCCTTCAGAAAAAGAATTAAAATTTTTAGATATTAATTATAAGGTTTAAATTTCTCCGTTTTCTTTGTAAACAACAGCTATGTACAAAAATAGGTGTCCTTAAGACTGAGTTTTTCCTGGTAATTATATGAAATGTCTGATTTATTGAAAGAATTTGCAAATTTAGAAAAAAATTGTCAACCATTCTCCATTTTCAGTTCTTCAATCACTGCTAATTTCATCAAAATGTACCTGCTAATTTCCTTTTTTTATTTACAAACCCATACACTTTTACAATTACATGATGGTTTTAATTTTGTAGTTTTAAAAGAAACTCAAACATCATACATTCAATTCTCAAATTAAACGGGGTTAAATAAAAACTTCACTGTTTAAATCTGTGTAATCAGGGTTGCAATCTGACTTTGCTGACAACCAAATGACCACAATTAAATCCGACTGTCCCAATTTTCCTAAAGCAACTTTCAAAAATGAACTGGAATAAGTTACACAAAATTATGGTTATTGTCACTATTAGAGATCACAAAAAAATTAAATCTTAAACACAAAATTATTTTTAAATGATGAATATGCATAACAATAGCAATTGCATTTCTAGCTCTCTAATTTAAATAACGCCGATGCCTCGTAATTAGGTTGCTGTGTAGCCTTTTGTTTTTCTTTTGTTTATTCATTATTCTGATTTTTTTCTACCTTCTCTGCCTAAAGCTATCTGTTGCCAAAATCAGTCGGAGTCTCCATAGAACCTTCAGAGTTGTTTTGCTTGCCACTGATGCGCGA